>NW_027361775.1:30125000-32647500 GCF_039654945.1 Dendrobates tinctorius
AATAGCTGTTATTGTTTTTGGTTGCTTAGCATAGCCCTAGCGGCTTAAATTTATAAAAGTTCTCTAGCCAAAGTTCAACTCAGTCTCGCGTCTCGTCCCTGCATCCTGCGTACCTGCTGTTACCTGCACTTACACACCTTGGCTGCTATCAATGAGGTTATAAATGGTTGTCTGAGGAATGTTCTGCTACACTTAATCTACTTGGGCATATAAATCATCAAGATTCACTGCTGGCAGCTCCCTTTGCAATTGCAGACCAAAATTTCTCTAAAGTATCCCAGAAACCGTGTTTCTACCATAACAATACCAGGTCACATGTAACTCTTGCTGCTATGAGAACCATGTGTGGCCTAAATGTGCTACAATGTCATGCATTCTCTGGACTTGTCTTCTATAGAGTACTTCTGGATCATCAATTATAATGGTAAAGGAAGCTGTCAGCAGCAGATCTTCACGATTTTTGTCTCTCAAGTGCATTCGGGAGTGGCAGAACATTACACGAACAACCACTAATAACCTCATGGATAGATGTCAAGACGTGTAACAGCGTGGTGCCCATCCTACATTGAAATGTTTTGAAAATGTGGTCCCCATTTTTTCTTCATTTGCATATCATTAACATGGTTACCCATCCTGAGACTTCCATAATTACACTATTGATTTTACTGTAGGTATTATAGTTTCAATGTTGAGGAGTGTAGATTCGCAAAGGTTTGTGCTTCCTGAGTGGGCAGATTAATATATTCTGAAGATTCAGTAAAGTGAGGTTTTAAGGGTTAACTTTCCTTAGGCACAGTAAGATGCCAAATCCTTCCAGTGTATGTGTAATACTATTAGGATTGTGCTAGGCTTGCCTTTTGGAGAGGACTTCTCACATAAGATTTGCACACTTGCAGTTACATACTAAAGGTACTGTCACACTTAGCAATGTACCAGCGATCCCGACCAGCGATATGACGCGGTCAGGATCGCTGGTACATCGCTAAGTGGTCGCTAGTGAGCTGCCACACAGGCAGATCTCACCAGCGACATCGCTCGGGTCGGGGGTCGCTACTTACCTGTCAGACGAGGCGATCCTGACGTCCTCCCGCCTGCGTCCACGCATCGCTCGTTTCCACAGCAGAAAGCCCAGCAGGAAGCTGACGACGAGAAACGGTCCAGGACGTTCTTGCGCGATCAGCGATAACCAGCGGGGGAGCGGTCGGAGGTAAGTATCAGACATAGCGATATCGCTATAATGTCACAAAAACCAGTGACGTTATAGCGATATTGCTAGCGATATCGCTTAGTGTGACTGGCCCTTTACTAGCTTCTCTTCCAACTTTTCTCAATGGAATCACTAATCCGCGTAAAGAAAATTGAAAACGGTAATTAGACCTACCGTTAACTGTGTTTCCAGGAATGCATCCTGACAGCACCCTGGAGGACGTCCTTCTCATCCGTAGTGGGACAGGAAACCACGAGAGTTTAAAAGGATCCACCCCCTACCATCCCTCAGTGATTTCACAAAGTAACACCTCTGGATGGATGCAAATATAGACTTTATTTAAACAACATTCTTAATACACATGTTACATCACCGTTGTATGGAAAGTATTATCTGGAGGGATCTAACAGTGCTGTCAGGATGGATTCCTGGAAACACAATTACCGGTAGGTCTAATTACCGTTTTCCAGGTCACCACCTGACAGCACCCTGGAGAAGTACCAAAGTATATTGGTTCTAGGGCGGGACTACTGCATGGAGTACTTTTCTCCCAAATGCAAGCTGTGTGGATGCTATGTCTAGTTTATAGTGCTTGGAGAAAGTACTAAGACTGGTCCAAGACGCTGCCCTGCAGATCTGTTCTGCTGAAGCCCCCCCCTTTCTGCCCATGATGCCACCATGGCTCTGGTTGAGTGGGCTCTAAGGTTCCCTGGGGGAATCTGACCCTGTGCTCTGTAGGCTATGCTAATAGTGGATCTAATCCACCTTGCTATTGTCGATTTTGACGCCTTCTTCCCCTTGTTAGGACCTCTGTATTGGACGAAGAAGTTGCTATCCTGCCTCCAGGGTCTGGTTGCGTCCAGATACCCGAGTACAGTTTCCCTTACATCCAAGTTATGGTAGGCTTTTTCTCTGCTATTCTTGGGAGACTGGAAAAAAGATGGCAGTACTACCTCCTGATTCATGTTGGAGTTTGAGACAACTTTGGGAAGGAAGGCCGGGTCGAGTCTTAAGACTAAGTGGTCACTAAACACCTGTAAGTAGGGATCCCGGGTCAATAAGGCCTGCAGTTCTCCCAAACTCTTGGCTGAGGTGACTGCCACTAAAAAAGCTGTTTTGAAAGCGAGATTACCCAAGCTCATTTCTGCCCCTATCTGATATGGCTGCTTGCATAGCATATTGAGGACTAGGTTGAGGTCCCAAGGTGGTATGCTCTTTCTAATTAAAGGTTTATGTCTCTGTACCGCTCTTGAGAACCGGGCTACCCACGGGTGTGCCGACAGAGCTGAGTCGTAGAACACGCTCAAGGCTGGTATCTGCACTCTCAGAGTACTGGGTCTAAGGCCTTTCCTGAACCCCTCCTGCAAGAAGTCGAGTATTTTCGGGATGTCAGGCTGGTCAGTTCCGACTATCTTCTCTCCACAGAAGCTGCAGAATTTTTTCCAGATTTTATTATATATTGCCGCGGTCACGGGTTTCCTACTTGCTTGTAGGGTAGAGATGACTTCGTCCGATAGACCCCTTGCTTTTAGGATCTGACGCTCAAAATCCAGGCTGACAGCTGGAAGGCTTCTGGTTTTTGATGTAGCACCAGACCTTGATGGAGGAGATATTTCCTTCTTGGTAGAACGGGTTCGTCCGCCAGCTTTCTGAGCAGGGGAAACCAACTTCTTCTTGGCCAGTAGAGAACTACCAATATGACGCTGGCTCTGTCCTCACAGATTTCCTGAGGACTCGTGGAATGAGCGCTAGAGGCGGAAAGGCGTACAACAGGCCCCTGCTCCAGGATTGTGATAGGGCATCTATTCCTGCCGGATTTCCCAGGGGGTTCAGGTAATAAAAGGTCCTGAGTTTTGCGTTCCCTTTGTCCGCGAACAGGTCTACCGTTGGTTGTCCCCAACGGTCGCACAGGCTGCTGAACATCTCGTCGTTGAGCTCCCAGACTGTTGCAGTTATCCTTCTCCTGCTGAGGAACTCCGCGACCTGGTTCCGGGAGCCCTCCAGATGCACGGCTGTGATTGAGAGGACCTCGTTCTCTGCCCATCTGAAAATCTGATCTGTTAAGGCCTGGAGTGTTGGATGTCTTGGTCCGCCTTGGTGACGGAGAAAGGCTACTGTTGTGGTGTTGTCTGACAGAATTTTGACGTGTTTGTTCTTCACATGAGACCCGGCAACAAGCAGCACTTTCCAGACCGCATGTAATTCTCTGACGTTGGAGGATCTTCTGCTGTCCTACGGACTCCATCGCCCCTGGTAGTACTTTCCTGCGACGTGTCCGCCCCAGCCGAATAGACTTGCATCCGTTGTCACTACCACCTCTGGGGTCTGAACCCAAGAGACACCCGTCTTTAGGTTTCTCGGCACGGTCCACCATAGTAGCGATCTTCTGGCCCGGCGGGTTAACCGTATCTTGCTGTCCAGTGAGGACTGTTTTCTGTCCCAGGACGCTAGGACCGTGTGTTGCAGGTCGCGGGAGTGGAACTGACTCCATCTGACACAGGAAATGCAAGAAGTCATCAGCCCCAGGACTCTCATTGCGTCTCTGACCGATACCCAACTCTTTGAGAACTGACGAATTTTCTCCGGTATCGAGGTCTGCTTTTCGGCTGGTAGATAAGACACTCTCCTTTCTGAGTCTAACATGACCCCCAAGAGTTTTATTCTGGGTTTGGGTATAAGATCTGACTTTGACCAATTTATGACCCATCCTAAATTCTGCAGCGTGGAGATTGAGGATTGACAGTCGACCCTGAGCTGGGTTACTGAATCGGCTATAATCAGGAAGTCAAATAAATACGGGAACACCGTGATGTTTCGGGCCCTTAGGTGGGCCACTACCTCTATCATTATTTTTGTGAAGACCCTCGGTGCTGATGCTAGGCCGAAGGGTAGGCAGCGAAATTGATAGTGTTATATTGTGCTGTCTCTTTCGACCGCGAACCTGAGGTACCTTTGGTGATCCGGGTGGATAGGGACATGGTAATACGCGTTTTTTAGATCTAATGTGCACATTACCACGCCCTTCCCTAGAAGAGGAATCGTAGATTTTATCGACTCCATTTTGAAGCGCCTGTAAGTTACCCATTTGTTTAGGGGTTTGAGGTTTATTACAGTTCGGGTTTCCCCCGAAGGTTTTTTTATCGCGAAGAGGCTCGAGTAGTGTCCTCTGCCTTCCTCCTGAGCGGGAACCGGAGTCACCGCTTCTATGTCTAAGAGATCTTGAATGTCCAACCACATGGGGGAAGCTGAACGGAGGCGAGAACTGGTTACTAAAAATCTGTTCGGGGGCAGGGAGTTGAACTCTATTTTGTACCCCTTCGAGATGACCTGTAATACCCAGGGGCTGGAGGTGACTTTCTGCCATTCTCCCGAGAATTTGAGCAATCGCCCCCCTACTCTGGTGGCATCATTTCTTCCGGGAGCTGGACCCTGGGCCGGAAAAGATGTTCTCTGTTCCTATTTCTACCCTCACCTCCTTTGGGGTAGCTCCATCGACCTGATTTCCCCTTCCCCCTGTAGTCCGTTCTCTGGTTGTAACGGGGTCTACGAAAGGGCTGGTATCTTTTACGTTTCTCTTCCGGGAACCCCTTTTATTCGTCTGACGCCTTCACTTAGATGTCGTCGAGTGCGGGCCCAAAGACCCTGCCTCCCGAGAAGGGAATTGAGCACAGTTTATTTTTTGACTGCATGTCACCCGTCCAACTCTTAAGCCAGATAGCGCTTTTGGCTGTGTTGGATAAGGCCTAGCTTCTGGCCGTGAATCTGATTCTGCTGAGGCGTCGGCCAAAAACCACGTAGCTAACTTAAGTAAAGGAAGGGACTTTAGGATGGTTTCCCTCGGGGTTCTATCTGACAGGTGCTCCTCCAGGTCATCTATCCATAGATGCATGGAGCGTGCTACCGATGTCGCAGCTATATTCGTTTTTATGACCGCAGCTGAGCTTTCCCAATCCTTTAAGAGCCCATCTGCTTTCTGATCTAGGCGTTCCTTCAAACTTGAGGAATCCTCGAACGGAATTGCCGTCTTTCTTGATACTTTTCCTACGGGGATGTCTATCTTAGGGACTTCCTCCCAGACATTGACCTCCTCAGGGTCAAACGACAGACGCAATCTGAAGTCTCTAGGGATAGTTAACCTTTTCTCTGCCTCCTCCCATTCCTCCAGTATCATCGCCCGTATGTGGGAAATTACTGGGAAGACCATCGAAGTTTGGGAGCGTAACCCTCTGAACATCTCATCCTGTATTCAAAGGGAAGTAGGGGGTTCCTCAATCTGCATAGTCTGCCGCACCGCCCCCAATAGTTCGTCTGTATCCCCCGACGAAAACAGGTATTTCCTTCCCCTTTCTGGGTGCTCTCTGATCTCTTCTTCCTCTGCGTCAGACTCAGATATGTCTTCGGATGACGTATCCGACTCCCTCTGTCTTTTCCTGGATAACTGGGGATTCGGCTGTGGGGTCTGGGGAATGGTTAGACCGGATACTGAGGCCTGTACTTCCTCCCTGATTATCGCTCTCATGTTAGACATGAAGGTAGCCTGTTCCTCCCCCACTACACGCCTTGCACAGGCGTCACAGAGGGTCTTTTGCCATGTGTCCTTCAGCTTCTTAGCACAAACTGGACACTTTTTATCTTTCCGTTTAGGTTCCTTTCCCTCAGAGGTTGAGGCTCCCCTAGAACATACAAAACACGGGGTTCTGTGGGGTCTATCCTTACGGGCTCTGCAGTGACCTCTTTCAGAGGTTACTCACGTGACCCTGGCTCTCTGCTCCTGCCTCCGTCTTAGCCTGGTCCTCCATCTTCTCGTAGTGATGGAAACCGCCGCTGCTGCCACTGTGGAAATACACATCCATAAGCTATGACGGGCCTCCTGGCTCTCTGCGCCTGGCCCCTCTGGAGTAGAGCCTGCGTACCACTGTGCTGCTGCCGACCTGCTCCTCCGGACGCCTGCCCACCTCACTGGTGGTCCTATACCGCTGCTGTGTGTGGTACTGACCGGTCGCTGTCAGAGGCCTTAGTGGCGCCATGACCGGACGTGACGCGTCCCAGCCGATGACACGACCGGATGTGACGTGCTCCCGCTGGTGACACGCTCCCCGGCCTGTGCCGCACGCCCTGCGACGCGCGCCCCGGGCTGCGCGTCCTCCTCCGGTGGGGCGGCTTCCCCCGGTCCGTGATGCGCGCATGTTACCTCCGGTCCGCCTCTCCTCCGGCACGAACTCTCCGGGACAGGCGGGGAAGGCCCTGTAGCTGCCGGTGGACCGCTTGTGGGCTTGGAAGACTCCCCAGAGGCGGCTGCAGTGGTGGCTGCAGAGGAAGCGACCCGGCATCCGGGACCAGCGCTACACCGGAGTAGCTGAGGGACCCTCTGTCGGTTGTCAGCTGCAGATATCTCCCGGTAGGAAGGGAAAAGGCTGTGCCCCCTGATCCTGACCATCTGCAAGGAACTGTCAGATACTCTCGTCGTTCCTATCCGCAGTGGGACAGGAAAAACACTGAGGGATGGTAGGGGGAGGATCCTTTTAAACTCTCGTGGTTTCCTGTCCCACTATGGATGAGAAGGACGTCCTCCAGGGTGCTGTCAGGTGGTGACCTGGAAATTACATATTTAAGCTATGTACCCACGTGCGGCTTTTTCGCAGAATTTTCTGTGGCAATTCCGCAACTCCCTGCCGCGGGAAATACGCAAAATATCCACATGCTGACTGACAGGTTGGTCACACTCGTCAAACATAGTGTTTGACTACTGTGATCAACTTTTTTTTACTATTGATACTGCCTATGCGGCATCAGTAGTAAAAAGATATAATGTTAAAAATAATTTAAAAAAATCTAAATCGGGACATTCTCACCTTCCGGCGTCCGCCGCAGCCCTCCTGGTCCTCGCGATGCTGCTGGCAGCTCCCGGTCCTAGCGATGCCTTGCAACAATGACCTCTGATGACGTAGCGAACGTCATCACAGGTCATTGTCGCGCAAGGCATCACTGGGACCGGGACTTGCCGGTAGCATCGCTGAAGCCTGGGGATGCCGGAAGGTGAGAATATCAACGATTTTTTATTTTCTTTCTTTTACCAGGGATATGGTACCCAGGGCCTGGAGGATAGTCTCCTTTCCTCCAGACCCTGGGTACCATCCGCACATTTTCTGCAAAAAAGAACGAGCCTGCTGCGTATTTTTCCCCGATGCAATTTAGCCGCGGAAAAATACGCAGCATTAGCACAGCATGTGCGGAATGCCATTGAATTCAATGGCTTGCTTTATTTTATGCATTTTCGCAGCGAAAAAACGCGGCAAAAATGCATAAAAGCTGCAAAAAATCCGCACGTGGGTGCATAGCCTAAAAGTGACAAACAAGGTTGGTACACCATGTCACATGAGCGATAGAAGCCTTTACACAGAACTTGACCGATTGTTCCCTTGTAATTTAACTTACTGTTGGAAGCAGACGAAGTGCACAAGGTACTAGACATGGAATCGTCATTTGCTCTGGTAAAACGGACAAAATGTTGCCACACCGGCAGGGTTGAGGAGTCGGTAAGCCTAACCTCCGACTCAGACTCCTCAATTTCCCTGACTCCACGACTCCAACCCCACAGCACTGCCTCACTACTGAGCATGTGCATAAAGTGCAGCACAGATTCATCTCAACTACAACTCCACAGGATTGTGTCAATGACTGCCTTCGCGACATGTCAAGACAGCAGTCTTCCCCATGATTGTGGAGCCTGCTGAAACAGACTAAGGAACCTTTTTAAATGCTTAGGAAGCCTTTGCAGGTGTTTTTTGATAATTCTTCTAATTTACTGAGATAATGACTTTTGGGTTTTCATTGGCTGTAAGTCATAATCATTAACATTAACAGAAATAAACACTTGAAATAGATCACTCTGTTTTTAATGACTATATGAGTATATGAGGTTAACTTTTTATATTGAAGAACTGAAAATTAACTTTTTGATGATATTCTAATTTTATGAGAAGCACTTGTACAATTTTACATCACTTTGTGGAGCTGGGCTTCCAGAGACTTTGCAGTGATTTAGAACTGTAGCTCTAATGATGACTTAGACAGGAAGAAAAGGAGACTTCATGTTTCTACATAGAGCTTAGAAGGATTCAGCTACTCTATTTTTAATCAGATGATGTCATAAATGCAATAAAAAAAGAGAAGAATTAACTAGGTAGAAGGGCAAAATAAGCAATTGTAAGTACATAATGCTATATAATAGGATGACTGCAATATATTAAGAGTATAAAAACTTTAATTGTAGTGCTTTAAGGAGCAGCAATAGCGGACCTTGACAATGGATCTCATAGTATCTACACTGGGTGCAGAATTATTAGGCAAATGAGTATTTTGATCACATCATCCTTTTTATACATGTTGTCCTACTCCAAGTTGTATAGGCTTGAAAGCCAAATGCCAATTATGTAAATCAGGTGATTTGCATCTCTGTAATGAGAAGGGGTGTGGTCTAATGACATCAACACCCTATATAAGGTGTGCTTAATTATTAGGCAACTTCCTTTCCTTTGGTAAAATGGGTCCAAAGAAAGATTTGACGGACTCTGAAGAGTCAAAAATTGTGAGATGTCTTGCGGAGGGATGCAGCAGTCTTGAAATTGCCAAACTTTTGAAGCGTGATCATCGAACAATTAAGCGTTTCATGGCAAATATCCAACAGGGTCGCAAGAAGTGTGTTGATAAAAAAAAGGCGCAAAATAATTGCCCATGAATTGAGGAAAATCTAGCGTGAAGCTGCCAAGATGCCATTTGTCACCAGTTTGGCCATATGTCAGAGCTGCAACGTTACTGGAATATCAAAAAGCTCAAGGTGTGCCATACTCAGGGACATGGCCAAGCTAAGGAAGGCTGAAAAACGACCACCTTTCAACAAGAAACATAAGATAAAACGTCAAGACTGGGCCAAGAAATATCTTAAGACTGATTTTTCTAAGGTTTTATGGAGTGATGAAATGAGAGTGACTCTTGATTGGCCAGATGGATGGACCCAAGGCTGGATCAGTAAAGGGCAGAGAGCTCCACTCCGACTCAGACGCCAGCAAGGTGGAGGTGGGGTACTGGTATGGGCTGGTATCATCAAAGAAGAACTTGTGGGACCTTTTCGGGTTGAGGATGGAGTGAAGCTCAACTCCCAGACCTACTGGCTGCTTCTGGAAGACACCTTCTTCAAGCAGTGGTACAGGAAGGATTCAGTATCGTTCAAGAAAAACATGATTTTCATGCAGGACAATGCTCCATCACATGCATCCAAATACTCCACAGCGTGGCTGGCCAGTAAAGGTATAAAAGAAGAAAAAATAATGACATGGCCCCCTTGTTCACCTGATCTGAACCCCATAGAGAACCTGTGGTCCCTCATAAAATGTGAGATCTACAGGGAGTGAAAACAGTACACCGCTCCGAACAGTGTCTGGGAGGCTGTGGTGGCTGCGGCACGCAATGTTGATCGTAAACAGATCAAGCAGCTGACAATCTATGGATGGAAGGCTTTTGAGTGTCATCGTAAAGAAAGGTGGCTATATTGGTCACTGATTTTTTTTGCTTTGTTTTTGAATGTCAGAAATGTTTATTTCTAAATTTTGTGTTGCTCTATTGGTTTACCTGGTCAAAATAAACAAGTGAGATGGGTATATATTTGGTTTTTATTAAGTTGTCTAATAATTCTGCACTGTAATAGTTACCTGCACAAACAGATATCCTCCTAAGATAGCCAAATCTAAAAAAAAAACCACTCCAACTTCCAAAAATATTAAGCTTTGATATCTATGAGTCTTTTGGGGTGATTGAGAACATAGTTGTTATTCAATAATAAAAAGAATCCTCTCAAAACAACATGCCTAATAATTCTGTACACAGTGTACTTGTACAAATACTGAAAGATCTGAATACTGCATTAAACCCAAAAGCTACAAGGGCACCATTTCCTAAACATAGCCAAACCAGAGTTTCACAATTGCTTGACACATAATGATGTGTATGGTCTAATGCAGGGTTCCCCAACTCCAGTCCTCAAGACCCACCAACAGATCATGTTTTCAGGATTTCCTTTGTATTGCACAGGTGAAGCAATGATCACCTGAGCAATACAAAGGAAATCCTGAAAACATGATCTGTTGGTGGGCCTTGAGGCCTGGAGTTGGGGAAGCCTGGTCTAATAAACCTGCAGAGAGCCCGAGTCAACAAAAGATATATTGACCTTTATAAAGGACTATTAACGATACACAGTCACTTACCCAATGAAAAAGAAGAGTGGATCGTTAAACTAAAAGACAAGTTACAAGTTTCAGTATAATACCCTCATATTTCAAAGAAAACTCTCAGGACTCCAAATAAGAGTAAAACAATATAGAATAAAGAATTAACCCCTTCATGACCCAGCCTATTTTCACCTTAATGACCAGGCCATTATTTGCAATTCTGACCAGTGTCCCTTTAAGAGGTAATAACTATGGGAACGCTTCAACGGATCCTAGTGATTCTGAGAATGTTTTTTCCTGACATATTGGGCTTCATGTTAGTGGTAAATTTAGGTCGATAATTTTTGCATTTATTTGTGAAAAAAATTGGAAATTTGACGAAAATTTTGAAAATTTCGCAATTTTAAAATTTTGAATTTTTACTGTTAATCCAGAGACTTATGTGACACAAAATAGTTACTAAACAACATTTCCCACATGTCTACTTTACATCAGCACAATTTTGGAAACAATTTTTTTTTTTGTTAGGAAGTCATAAGCGTTAAAAGTTGACCAGTGATTTCTCATTTTTACAACAAAATTTACAAAACCATTTTTCTTAGGGACCACCTGACATTTGAAGTCACTTTGAGGGGTCTATATGGCAGAAAATACCCAAAAGTGACACCATTCTAAAAACTGCACTCCTCAAGCTACTTAAAACTACATTTAAGAAGATTATTAACCCTTCAGGTGCTTCGCAGGAACTAAAGCAACATGGAAGGAAAAAATGGACATTTTAATTTTTCCGACAAAAAATTTCTTTTAGCATCAATTTTTTCATTTTCACATGGGCAGCAGGATAAATGGATCCCAAAATTTGTTGGGCAATTTCTCCTGAGTACACCGATCCCTCATATGTGGTCATAAACCACTGTTTGGGCGCACGGCAGGGCCCGGAAGGGAAGGAGTGCCTTTTAACTTTTTGAATGGAAAATTAGCTCCAATCGTTAGCGGACACCATGTCGCGTTTGGAGAGCCCCTGTGTGCCTCAACATGGGAGCTCCCCCCACTAGTGACCCCATTTTGGAAACTAAACCCCCCCCATGGAACTTATCTAGATGTGTGGTGAGCACTTTGAACCCCCAAGTGCTTCACAGAAGTTTATAACACAGAGCCGTGAAAATAATAAATCATTTTTTTCCTCAAAAAATCATTTTTTTTAGCTCACAATTTTTTATTTTCAAAAGGGTAACAGGAGAAATTGGACCCCAAAAGTTGTCCAGTCTGTCCTGAGTACACTGGTACCCCATATGTGGGGGGAACCACTGTTTGGGCACACGTCAGGGCTTGGAAGGGAAGTAGTGATGTTTTGAAATGCCGACTGTGATGAAATGGTCTGCGGGCGTCATGTTACATTTGTAGAGCCTCTGATGTGCCCAAAAAATAGAAACCCCTCCCCCCACAAGTGACCACATTTTGGAAACTAGACCCCCCAAGGAACTTATCTAGATGTGTGGTGAGCAATTTGAACCCCCAAGTGCTTCACAGAAGTTTATAACGCAGAGCAGTGAAAATAAAAAATCATTTTTTTCCTCAAAAAATTATATTTTAGCCCGCAATTTTTTATTTTCACAAGGGTAAGGCTATGCGCACACGCTGCGAAATTTCTGCGGGTATTCCATTCCATGGGAAATATGTGAGAAAACTGCATTTTAATTCCCGCCTATTTCCCACAGAAAAACTAGCGATTTGCAAGCTTAATTAGCTTGCAGAATGCTAGCGTTTTCCAAGCAATCTGTAGCATCGCTTGGAAAACTGATTGACAGGTTGGTCACACTCGTCAAACATAGTGTACTATTGAGGCTGCCTATGCAGCATCAGTAGTAAAAAGATATAATGTTAAAAAATAATTAAAAAAATAAAAATCGTGTTTTTCTCACCTTCCGATGTCCCGCACAGTGTTCCCGATCCTTGCGATGCTCCCGGCAGGTCCTGTTCCCAGTGATGCACTGCGACAATGACCTTCGATGACGTCGCGGTCTCGCGAGACGCTACGGTTTTGCGAGACCGCGACGTCAAAGGTCATTGTCGCAATGCATCACTGGGAACGGGACCTGCCGGGAGCATCGCTGAGGCCTGGGAACTTTGCGCGGGACATCGGAAGGTGAAAATATGACGATTTTTTTATTTTATTTCTATTTTTTACAGGGATATGGTACCCAGAGCCTGGAGGAGAATCTCCTCTCCTCAAAACCGTGGGTACCCTCCGCAAATGTTCTGCTTACTTTTCGCATGGTGGGCACAGCCACATGCGGAAAGTAGGCAGAACAATGCTTTCCTATGTGTGCAGATTTTCCAGCGATTCCGCATAAAGAATGAGCATGCTGCGTATTTTTCCGCGATGCAATTCCGTGGAAAAATCTGCAGCATTAGCACAGCATGTGCGGAATGCCATAGGATGGCATGGGATGATTTTTTTTTCGCGTTTTCAAGGCAAAATCGCACATTTAAAATTGCTGCGAAAACGCAAAAAAAGCTACGTGTGAACACAGCCTAACAGGAGAAATTGGACAACAAAAGTTGTTGTCCAGTTTGTCCTGAGTATGCTGATATGATACCCCATATGTTGGGGTAAACCACTGTTTGGGCACATGGCAGAGCTCGGAAGGGAGAGAGCACTGTTTGACTTTTTGAACGCAAAATTACCTGGAATCAATGGTGGCACCATGTCATGTTTGGAGACCCCCTGATGTGCCTAAATAGCGGAAACCAATCAATTCTAACTCAACCTTAACCCCAACACACCCCTAACCCTAACCACAACCCTAACCCCAACACATCCCTAATCCCAACCCGAACCATAACCCTAGTCCCAACCCTAACCCTAACACACCCCTAACCCTAATCTTAACCGTAAATCCAACCCTAACCCTAAATCCAACCCTATCCCTAAATCTAACCCTAACCCTAATTCCAACCCTAAGGCTGTGTTCACACACAGCGTTTTTTTTTTTGCGTTTTTCCCGCGGATTTACCAAAAAATCCGCGGGAAAAACACAAAAAAGAAGCTTCCCATTCATTTTAATGCATTTTGCACTTTTTGTGCCTATTGATGCATTTTTTACCGGTAAAAAATGAAATGCAGCATGCTCATTAATTTCGCGGTAGATTCCGCATTTCTGGCTATTTTCTATGTATCTGGGGACGCACGAAAAAAATCGCGGAAAAACCGCGCGGAAAAAAAACGCGTGTTTTCTGGGAAGGAGTACTGTTTTTATGAAGAAATTTTCTGCATACGTGTGCACATAGCCTAATGGAGAAATGAAAATAAATATATTTTCTTTCAGGGTGGATTTGATTTAAATCTAACTGATTTAAATCACGATTTAAATCACGATTTAAATCACTAGTCAGTAAGGCTTGAATTAAATCAGTGATTTAAATCAAAGTTTCTACCTAAACTAGTTCTTGCTACTTTAACATGCAAGTAGATGAAGATTTTTAGAATCACTTTTTATATTACTTTTTTCTCCCCAGTTTAATGGGTTAATCATTCATATTTGGACACCACTGTTCTGTTGTACTTAGGAAGGAGAAAAATAATCCTGACCTTAATAACAATTTAAATAGATTTATTCAACTGAAACAATAACAACATTACAGCATAAGTTATTTGCTTAAACAAACATCCATGTTTGTTAATTAATTTGGCTAAACAAAATATATATATATTTTAAGAAACTTAGACTGTCAGCCCAGCCGACACATGAAAAACTTAAATACTACTGTCCCTGCTGTCCTCTGTAGCTCACTTGTCGTCATCTTCATCATCATCTTCTTCGTTCCTATTCATAATCTGGAAAAGAAAAACAAGCTTTCCTGCTTTATCGGGTCCCAACCGATTTCTCAATGTAGAATGAATGAGTCCAAAGGAAGAGAATATTCTTTCAACGCCTGCAGAAGAAGCTACTGCTGTTAAAAGTGAAATCAATACTTGAACAGTCTCTAAATCCAAGCGCTTAAGTGACTTCCACCAGTTTACTGGTGTGACCTTCCTTAAAATATCTTCAGCAAACATATATTTCTTGAATGGTTCCCCCTTAGCTCTGAAGTTTATTATAGTTGGCATTAAAGATGGATGATTGCTGGATACCCATGTCATAGCTAACTCCTCTTCCTCAGCACTTAGGTTTTGACCCTGATATTGGATATTGACAATATTTGCCAAAAAATGAGCTGGAGTCAGTGCTTGTCCCATTCGTTTGTTTACTGCTTCTAATTTAATTCTGTCCATGTGTAGTTCTGTTTTTAAGTGTTCACTCAGTTCCTTCCAAATTTCAACAGCATCCGCAATAAAACAGCTATTTTTCTGTATTTTGTTTAAAGCTTGAGAGATGGGTTTCAGGAAGCTCAGCATATGTTCAACATTTCTCTTAAGCCCAATGTTGAGGATTTTGGCCGTGACAGTGCCATCTATTTTATCTCGATTTTCTTCACAAAGTGTCATCAGAGTAGGCCAGTTTTTGATATACTGCTCAAAACAGTCCACCACAGAGTTCCATCTAACATCTTGTGGGAGCGTTAGCTTGGTTCCACCCATCCTTTTCAGAGCTGCTGCAGCAAAATGATTATTACGGAAGTATTTAGCAATTTCAACAACATTAGCCTTTATTTCTGGAACACTTAAGTCTTTGGCTAAGAGGTGCAGCAAATGAGCACTGCAACCATATGTTATTAGCAGCTTTGTATTCCCTCCCTGCTCTTCTAAATCTCTTCTCATCTTGGATACGTTTGCAGCATTGTCATTGACCAAACTGCGTACTAGACATTTGAATTTTTGTTCACATGTCGTTATAGCTTTTACTGCCACTTCTTGTAAGTATTCTGCTGTGTGTGCATTTCCTGACGTATCAGTTGTTTGTGCAAGGAAGACTTTACCTTCTTCTGTTGTTATACAAGCACATACAATAGGATCATTGTGGACATTACTCCACCCATCAATACTTAGGTTAACAATTTTACCCTCCAGATCTGTTGCACATTACTCCATTTCTCTGTCATACACTTGATCCAGCAGTTTCCCTGCAACATCAGCTCTGCTGGGTGGACTGTATCCTGGTCTCAGTGACTGAACCATATTAATGAAAAGTGGGTTCTCAGTCAGACGTAAAGAAGAGTTCGTTGCATAAATAAACTGGGCAATTTTTTCATCAATCAACTCTTTTTCTAATCTGCTAGTTCTTATCACAAACCTATCTATGGTGGTTCCAGGAGGTAAAGGTTTTTTCTTCCTTTTGGGTGATGGTGATATGTGGCTGTGGGTGTCTGATGATGATGCTGCTGCTGCTAATGAAGCACTATCCTGGATGGATAACTCTGAAACTGTAGAACAGGATGATGGTGATCTTGGAGGTGGATAGTTTCCAGAATCCATGAATTCCCCTAAACAAAAAAAGTCAATGCTGTTATTTTATTGTTTATACAATTTCTGCTTATTGTACACAACACATCACTGCCCCTGCCCCAAAAGGAATATTTGTTTTTCTTCATAACTGTACCAAATGACAGTAACATGCAGTAATAATAAGAAATATAATTTTTCTCACACATGACAGTTCAGTCTTTAGAAATAGGATTCAATAAAAATGTTTACCAACCTGAAGATCCTGCCTGTTCAGAAGTGTTTCTTTGGTCATCTTCATCACCGCACTTCTCATGATGTTGCCTCATTCGCGCCACCAGGCCTTGCATCTCTTTGCATCGTTTGCATTTTGCACACATGCCTGCCTTACCGATAGGCGAAGGAGCTTCATTAAAATATTCCCAAACTGGGTCTCTTTTACGGCCTGCTGCCATTATAAGGAAAGAATGTAATAAACCTCAGATCGTACACACAAACAGATCCAGACTTGTCTGTCTGTGGCTATGCTGCAGTATTGTGCTCAAAGTTTCACTTTCATTTTCTTGTCTGCTTGCCCTTCCTCCTCCTCACACTTAGATTCACATTCTTCTTGTGTTGTGCAGATCTATTCCACTCCAAACAATCAGAAACATATTGTCTAACTTCTTGGACTTGGCACTGAAGGGGTTGATTCTGTATTCATAGGTTTGTAGAACAATAGGATTAAGGTCTTTTTCTCAACTCTGTTCATGTTGTAACATTTTTGCCGTGAAGAAGAGGCTGGGACCTCTGCGGAGTCAAATTCAGTTTTGAGAACTGCGTAAGTAAAGCGAGCGTCTGTGATAATATAGGAGAGAAACTGCCCACTAATCCTACAGAAACCTCTGGAAGAGCATGGCATTGTGAATGTTACACATATACAGCCTTTATTCTACTGAGTTAAACAACTCAGCTTTATCTCATGATGGAAGAACCTTTGGATAGTAAAATATTTTCCTCAAAAAGCAGTTGATTGAAAAAAATCCGATTTAAATCAAAAAAATCCGATTTTTTTGATTTTTTTAAAAAAAACATTGATTTTTATCCACCCTGTTCTCTTTATGTCATTATACATTATCTCCCTAACTAAGGGGATGATAAAGTGGGGGGGGTTATTTACTTTTTAATTTTGATCACTGTGATAGGGTTTATCACAGTGATCAAAATGTACGTTGAATGAATGAATTAATGGAATCTGCCGGCCGATCTCGGCAGGCGCACTGTGCTGCGCCCGCCATTTTCTTCCCGGAAGATAGCTGCGCCCATGGAGGGGAAGCACGAGGGCTCATGACCACCAGGAGGTAACGGGGGGAATCAGGGACCCTATTTCTCTCTCGAGACTCCGGAGAAAATCCGACTCTGGGGGGCGCTATACGCTTTTTCCACAGCGCCGTTACGGCGCTGTGGTTTAAGTACCCTTAACTTACGGCGCTGTGGTTTAAGTACCCTTAACTACTGCCATTAAAAGGTGCATCGGCGGTCGTTAAGGGGTTAAAAAACAACACAAAAACCTGATTTAATAAGTAATTTTCTGATAATAGCCTCCTCTGATGCACATTCAGCTGAAGTGTATAGCGGCGCACAGACCCATTGGGTCCATGCGCTGCAATACGTGCTGCCAGTAAATCAGAGACCAGCAGTTGTCTTAACCGGCGGGGATGCATGGCAATGACGTCAAACGCTCCCATTGCTTGCACGCTGAAGTCAGCTGCTGGCCTCGTGGCAGTGAAGGTGCGTAATTTTTTTTTTTTAATCAGTGAGTACACAGTGGCCGTACTACTACGTGGATGACTATGGGCTATACATTACACAACATGGATGATTATGGGCTGTACAGTACACTACACTACATGGATAGATAGATAGATAATAGCAACATGATATATCCAAATAATTGGGCCTAAATTAAATGGCACTTCCAATCAACTACAACATCCAATGAGGCACATGAAGCATTTAGCCTTAAAATAAATAGCCTTTATTAATATCAAGTAACAAAAACATAAAAAAAAATTAAAAGGAGATACATCTCCAATATACACTCACAAGGTTCATATGTGTATATAATGCTATATAACTAGCAGGCACTATAAAAGAGCATGGGACATTTTTAAAGTGCAAAACAATATACCGGTACAATACCAGTGCAAAAATAATGACCTTGCTAAGTAGTTTAAGTTGAAATAGTGCCTTATATATACTCTGCAATAATAGCCAAAAAATAAATAAAGTGCATACAGTGAAGACACATATAGTATCAATAAAGTATCCCAAAAAATATATACATATCACAAAATATCAAAAAGAGTCACACAGATCTACATATATTAAGCCAGTGCCCACATAGAATAAATATGGCATGAAATAGCCAATTGAGATACATTAAATGATTCCTACACAGGGCTGGTATGATGTATAAAAGCCAGCATTATATTTAGAGATGTAACCAAAATATAGCCCATGTAACCTAAATATAGCACAAGATAGCAAGTAAAATAGTGCAGTCAAAATTGACCCTTGCTGGTTACCATCGCCTGTTAACATATAGAAAAAAATGGCCGCTAGCTGTAAAGTGCAGAGTGCATACGTATAAGAAACATACAACCTTATGAAGTGTGAATCCCCGACGCGCGTTTCGCGTTAGCTTCATCTCCGAGTGCAGAGTATATATAAGGCACTATTTCAACTTAAACTACTTAGCAAGGTCATTATTTTTGCACTGGTATTGTACCTGTATATTGTTTTGCACTTTAAAAATGTCCCATGCTCTTTTATAGTGCCTGCTAGTTTTATAGCATTATATACACATATGAACCTTATGAGTGTATATTGGACATGTATCTCCTTTTAAATTTTTTATGTTTTTGTTACTTCATATTAATAAAGGCTATTTATTTTATGGCTAAATACTTTGTGTGCCTCATTGGATGCTGCACTACACTACATGGATGACTAAGGGTTGTGTATTACACTACCTGGATGTGTATGGGCTGTACATTATACTATATGGAGGACTATGGAGGGCGCATTATACTAAATGGAGGACTATGGGGCACATTATACTATGTGGAGGACTATGGGGGGAGAATTATACTATATGGAGGACTACGGGGGTGCATTATACTATATTAAGGGCTATAGGGGTGCATTATACTGTAAGGAAGATTATGGGTTGTGCATTATACTATATGGAGGACTATGGGGAGTGCATTATACTTTTGCCATGGGGCCACATGACTTCTATATACACCCTTGATGAGTATACAGTTGTGTGAAAAAGTCTTTGACCCTTTCTTTATTTCCTATTCTTTTACATGTTTATCACACTTCAGTGTTTCAAATTTAAATATTAGTCAAAGATAAGGCAAGTAAACACAACATGCAGTTTTTAAACCAAGGTCGTTATTATTAAGGGAAAAAGAAATCCAAACCTACAGGGCCCTGTGTGAAAAAGAGATTGTCACCTAAACCTAATAGCTGGTTGGGCCACCCTTAGCACCAACAAATGCAAACAAGGTGTCTGCTGAAAACGCTTGCTTCAGTAATGACGGTACTCCTCAAAAGTCAGCTGTGTGGCTGGCTTTCATAAGAGACTGAGATTTTTGCTATATACAGCAATATCATGGTATTTCTGTGTCTAGCACAAGCTATGAGATGATGGCAAGTTCAAGTCCCCCTAAAAAATTCATATCAACCCAGCTCCCCCCCATTAAAAATTAAATAAATAAAAAACACATTTGATATTGTTGTGTCTGTTAAAAGTCAATTCTATCAAAATATTTTAAAAAATTAATCTGAACACTAAACAGCGAAACAAGAAAAATTGTACCTACCCAAAATGATTTCAATAACCGCATCAGCTCTGTGCAAACAAAAGCCCTCACAGCTGCATTTTCCGAAAATTGAAAATATTATTGCTCTTGGACAAAAGTTATTTTTTTTTCTTTTTATTACACATTTTTTTTACCGCTTAAAAGTAAAAAAAATGCAGTATGTAACTATGTATGTTTTGTATCTGCATAATAGTGCTGACCTGGAGAATCATAGGTCAATGTTACAGTAAAATGAAAATTTAAAACAAACCTGTCATCAGGTTTGGCCGATACGTGTTACGGCCACCAACTTTCAGGGCTTATTTGCAGCATTCTATAATGCTGTAGATAAGCCCCCGATTCGACCTGCAAGAGAAGAAAAATAAGTTTTTTTATACTTCCCTGTGGGGAGGTCCGGTCCGATGGGTGTTGCTGGACTTGGTCCGGCACCTCCCATCTTCTTGTGATGCCGCCCTCCAGCTTGCTTCACAGGCTCCCCGGCATCGCTCTCCTGCACAGGCGTATTTATCTGCCCTTAAAGGGAAGAGCAAAGTACTGCAGTGCACAGGTGATGGGCCACTCTGACCTTTCCCGGCGCCTGCACTCTGCAGTACTTTGCTCTCCCCTCAACAGGGCAGATACGTGCGTCTGCGCAGGTGAACAATGCCGGGGAGCCATGAAGCAACAAAAGGGTGGCATCGCAAGAAGATGGGACCTGCGACACCCACCAGACTGGACCTCCCCCCGGGTGAGTATAATAAAACTTATTTTTCTTCTCTTGCAGGTCGGATCGGGGGCTTATCTACAGCATTACAGAATGCTGTAGATAAGCCCTGAAAGGTGATGGCCGTAACTCGTACCGGCCAAACCTGGTGACAGGTTCCCTTTAAATAAAAAAAAACAAACAAAACAGAAAACAATTGAGGAATTGTGCTTTTTGTTTGTTTTTTTTGCTGAACTTGAAAAATTTTTTTCTCACTTTTCAGTATATCATATGATAAATGGATTGTGTCAATCAAAAGTACATTCCAACCCGCAAAAAACAAGCCCTCATACAGATATGTTGTAGCAAAAATAAAAACGTTATGGCTCTTGGAATAAGGGGAGAAAAAAAAATGCGCAAAAGTGAAAAATCACTTGGTCCTTAAGGGGTTAACAACTATCTGCATGCACAGTCACACAGGGAAAGACTGTCAATAACTGAATAGGACCGCCCACTTACATATACAAAACACCAGGTAACAATGAATAAAATGCAAGGTTTACTAAATTGTATCCAAAAAGTGTCTATCAGCTCCCCCTGCTCTGTAACGGCCGACCTGCGCGTCAGATACAATTCTCAACATGACAGGTTCCCTTTAAAGTGAACATTTCAGCTTGAAACCACATGCAGTCCATGGCCAGATTATTATATAACTGGATGATCTGAATATACAGTATATAATGTCATGGATAATGATCACTTCTCATTCTCGTGTGGTAGAGGGGGTGTCTCCCACGTAGATTATACACACAGATAGCTGTCAATCACTAATTAGGACCACCCCAATCACTCCGAAGACCAGAATGAGCAGAAACTTCAATGAATAAAATACAAGTGAGGCTGAAATCACACATCTCTGGATTAGAGCTCATTCACACATCAGTGATATTTCTAATACGCAAAAAGGGTCCAAGTTTCATCAATGTCTTAGATCAGAGTCATTAGAGTTTGATCAGTTTCAAAATCACAGTTTCATCAGTTTTTCTTAGATTTCAAAAAAACAAAACTAACAACTGATGGAGGTTTCTTAAGCTCCTTTCATTGACAAGGCTTTGAAAAACGTACAGCTTATGAGTGGCATTCAAATATTGTCCAATTTTTATACTAATCTAGAGACTTGTATTGACGCGTTTGATCTGAGACTTGGACCAATATTGGGCAAGTCTACATTTTGTGAGAACAATTTAGTAGGAGGGGAGAGCGGTCTGGAGTACAAAGTCTGTGCATTGCCCGTTTCATACGGATCCCCATAGACTTTAAAGGCCGAGTCTGATACGCAAATAGAAGAGAATAAGACCTGCTCTGAGTCTTAGACCGGGCACATGGACTCATTTTTAACCCCTATGTGACCAGGCCACATTTTTAAAATCATGTGTCACTTTATGTGGCAGTAACTCTAGAATGTTCCATCATATGCCAGTGATTTTGAGACTGTTTTCTTTTATATTAATTGTAAATTTAGGTCAGTATATTTTGTATTTATAAAAATATCAGAAATTTGTCTTTTTTTTTTTTTTAAATTTGCAATTTTCAAACTTTGAATGTTTATACATTTAAGGGCTTGCTCACACGAGCGTAGATTCTGTAGAATCGGAAGGATGTCGATCACACTCCGCTCAAACTCTTAGCCAAGTTTGATCAAACGGTCAGCAAAGTGCAATGTGATTCTCTGGGATGAGGAGAATCAGAACACAGGTGAGGAGAAGATGGAGAACAAGATTTCACCATCTTCTCCATTGTGTGAGTTCACGCCACAGAGCGGTGCTCAAAGCGATCCAGCAATGACAACCACAGAGGTCTCCTGCAGACCACGGGTTGTCATGCCAACCCATCGGCAACCTGTGGTCATGTGACAAGCTTCCGGCGCAAGCATGTTAAATGCTGCTGTAGGAGATTGACAGTGGCAATTAACATGTTAACAGCTGCAGTTAGATCGCAGTTCCACCCAAGGCTGTTAGGGGCCAATGTCAACTGATGAAATCAGATGACATGTGCCGGAAAACATGCAGGCTCAGTGCTGGAGCCTGCACGGCGTGCAGGGGCACGACTTGATGCATATATACGTGATAGGTTGTGAAGGGGTTAAAGTTGTAGCAGTAATTTTTCATTTTTTTTCAAGTACATTTGCAAAACGTATTTTTTTAGGTTTGGGTTTTTCAGTTTTGAAAAGACTTTGGGCACCCATGTAATTGAAAAACCCCAAAATGACACAATTTTAAAAACCACTCCCTCAGGATATTCAAAACTGCTGTCAGGTAGTTTATTAACACTTCAGGTGCTTTTAAGGAATGAATGCAAGGTGGCATGACAGGAACAAAAAATATTTTTACCATCTAAATGTTGTTATCTTCTGAACAGACCACTATAGCCGGTAGACCGTAAGGCCGTTATTTGGCCGCAAATTGCCATGGCAACCATCAAGACCAAAAAATCATGATCTCAAGTACCGATAAAGTTAAAGAGGGAGCCCCCAAACTCTGGTAACAAAAAACATGCCGTATTAGGGTATGTGCACACTTTGCGGTTTCTGCTGCGTTTCCGCAGCGTTTTTGGCTCTGCAGAAACGCAGCAGATTTTGCTGCGTTGTACAGTACCTTTATTTCCTATGGAAATAAAAAAAAGCTGTGCACATGCTGCGTTTTTTTCCGCGCGGTTTTGCTGCGGTTTTCAAAACGCAGCATGTCAATTGTTTGGTGCAGAAACGCTGCAGATTTACACCTCATCCATTATGAGGTGTAAACCGCAGGGCAAAACCGCAGAAAAACCGCAGCACTTTGTCCTGCGGATTTCCTGCGGTTTTCTCTACAAAATCCGCAGAGACAAAAAACTATGTGTGCACATACCCTTAACTATTACCAGCAGCATCTAAGGGGTTAAACAGCAATGGTCGGTGCAAACACCGATCGTGGCTGATTCCACAGACTGTCAACTATAGCGTACAGTCGACACCTTATACTATTCACCTACAGTGAAGGAAATAATTATTTGATCCCTAGCTGATTTTGTAAGTTTGCCCACTGACAAAGACAGGAATAGTATATAATTTTAAGGGTAGGTTAAATTTAACATCGAGAGATAGAATATCAAAAATAAAATCCAGAAAAATCACATGCTATAAATTATATAAATTTGGATTTTGCAGTGAGAAATAAGTATTTGATCCCCTACCAACCATTAAGCGTTCTGGCTCCTACAGACCAGTTAGACGCTCCTAATCAACTCGTTACCTGCATTAAAAATAGCTGTCTTACATAGTCACCTTTATAAAAGACTCCTGTCCACAGACTCAATTACCGTAATCAGTCAGACTCCATCCTCTACAACATGACCTTTCTAAGGATGTCAGGGTCAAGATCATAGACCTGCACAAAGCTGGAATGGGCTACAAAACCATATATAAGACGCTGGGTGAGAAGGAGACAACTGTTGGTGCAATGGTAAGACATTGGAAGAAATACAAAATGACTGTCAATCGACATCGATCTGGGGCACCATGCAAAATCTCACATCGTGGGGTATCTTTGATCATGAGGGTGGTTAGAGATCAGCCTAAAACTAACTACACTGGGGGAACTTGTTAATGATCTCAAGGTAGCTGGGACCACAATCACCAAGAAAACCACTGGTAACACATTACACCATAAATAAATCCTGCAGTATCTGCAAGGTCCCCCTGCTCAACAAGGCACATGTGCAGGCCCGTCTGAAGATTGCCAATGAACACCTGGCTGATTCTGTGAGTGATTGGGAGAAGGTGCTGTGGTCAGATGAGACAAAAATTGAGCTCTTTGGCATTAACTCAACTCGCCGTGTTTGGAGGAAGAGAAATTCTGCCTATGACCCAAAGAACACTGTCCCCACTGTCAAGCATGGAGGTGGAAACATTATGTTTTGGGGGTGTTTCTTTGCTAAGGCCACAGGACTACTTCAACGCATCAATGGGAGAATGGATACAGCCATGTACCGTAAAAATCTGAGTGACAACTTCCATCCCTCTGCCAGGACATTAAAAAAGGGTCGTGGCGGGGTCTTCCAGCAACATAATGACCCAAAACATACAGCCAAGGCAACAAAGGAGTGGCTCAAAAAGACGCACATTTAGGTCATGAAGTGGCCTAGCCAATCTACAGACCTTAATCCCATAGAAAACTTATGGAAGGAGTTGAAGCTCCGAGTTGCCAAGCGACAACCTCAAAATCTTAATGATTTAGAGATGATCTGCAAAGAGTAGTGGACCAAAATTCCTCCTGACTTGTGAGCAAACCTCATCATCAACTGCAAAAAAGTGTGACTGCTGTGCTTGCCAGCAAGGGTTTTGCCACCAAGCATTAAGTCTTGTTTACCAGAGGGATCAAATACTTATTTCTCACTGCAAAATGCAAATACATGATTTATATAATGTATACAATGTGATTTTCTGGATTTTATTTTTGATATTCTCTCAATGTTAAAATTGTCTTTGTCAGCGGGAACGCTTACAAAATCACCAAGGGATCAAATAATTATTTCCTTCACTGTATATCTAAAGTCAGTACAAAATTTATTGGTGGTCACAAAAAGGTTAAAATGGTTGTGAATGTATCAATGAAAATCTATGGATCCATGTGCTTTCTGAAGAAAAAAAAAAAAGGAGCACATGGATGTGTGAATGTGGCCTTACACATGACCTTCTTCCATAAAAGCCTGTATCAAATCAGTAAGCGCCTTGTCTATGACATGCAGATCGTCTTTTTTCTTACGTCTCATGGTCAGGTGGTTTAATGATGCAAAAGATGTTCCCACAAAACAAAAAAGCTAATTCAAGTCTATTGATATGGATGAAAACAATTTCCACCGATTCCCACTAACTAGACTGCTGTTACTAGTGGTACGTAGATCTGACTTACTCGTTTTACTACTCTGTCCAAAATAGCATTCCCATGTTCCTGACATTATGTTACAAGACAATTAATACCAGTAAGGCCAGGGTCACACTTACGACTGCAATGAGAGAAACTCGCGCAAGTCTCTCGCCTCAATACCCGGCACTGCCGCCGGCACTCGGGACTGGAGTGTTCAACTGCATAGAAAGACATGCAACCGCACACTCCGGTCCCGAGTGCGGGCGGCAGTGCCAGGTAATGGAGGCGCGAGTTTCTTGCGTTGCACTCGCAAGTGTAACCCCGGCCTAAGAAAACTAAAAGTGGAATGCTTATAGTAGGGTGAAGTATGACGCATCTGTACCCACGAAGGAGATCACAGGCGAATGACAAAACAAGAGGCGAGTGGAATCGAGGAGAGCAAAAATAAAAGGGCTATTTTCTCCTCAGGCTTTCATAGTTAAAACGAGAAATATCCATCCGGGCTCCAACCATGGAAGGAAAACCTACCAACAAAGCAACAGCGGCTAAGCTACTCTGATTCTGTAACTCCCATTTAAATTAGTGGGAGTTAAAGAAGCAAAGTAGCACAGCATACATTTTTATATTTATGAAAAAGGAAATTGAAAGTAAATTTACAAGTTCTTTTTTTTCCACTTACTCTTTTAGAAATAACTGCAAATGTCATAAAAACAGTCCTCTTGGCTTAAATTTACAAACTGTCAGTATGTGATCGCTGTGGTGATGGACAATAGTATGGCACAAGACCACACTTGTTAAAATAATCAGGGAGTCACATACACAGCCGGACTCTGGACAGAGAAAGCAGAGAGGGTTTTCTTTCCGTCTCTGCCTTCCCAATTGCTGTATACACAGGGCTGAACAGTTGTGTACACAACATATAGGGAGCTCTGACAGCGATTCTTCCGGACAAAGGCGAAAGCTGGTTGTAGGGAGGTAGCAGGAGCTGCTAGCTCCTAGAAGACCCAGAAGGCTGAATTTGACCTGCAACTAGGGCTACAATAACGGCCCAGTTACAGGGGAAATCAGATATTTAAAAATAAAACACTTTTTATTTTTTTTTTTAGGCAGAGTAAACTTAGAATTGACAAACCTAAAATGTCCAAATACGGTATATATAGTTTAAGTTTTCACCATCTATTGATTGGTATATTTTTGAGAGAAATTTTCTACTAAATTTGGGCCATTTTTGGAGTATAGCATTGCATATTAAGCTACACCCATTCCCACGAAGCCATACAAAAGGAAGGAGGATTACTAATGGGTTTAAAACACAAAATAAATGTGGTGCAAAGCGTGCATAACAGTTATTTGGTGCAAATTGTGTCAGAATTCTGTGGCATGCAACTAAGTAAATCTTTCCTAATTTGTTCGGTCAAATGGTCCCCATCACCTGCTAAGTGTGGGTGTTGAGTATTAATTACACAACTTCAATTAAAGTGGATCCAACCCTTATACGACATGTGAACGGGGATGTTTTAACAGGCTTAGGCTAGTTATATATGGCATTTGGTAGCCTAGTCACTGCTGAGAACATGATGTCAGGAAGAATGGTAGTAGTAGTAAGGATGTATGCCTAGTCATCTGTCCACTACATATAAGAAAAAGAAAATACCACGAGTACCAAAGTCTGCTTCTCTTTCCTATACAGTTAAGTAAACGGTTAAAGTACATGTCAAGGAAAGATCACCTACATATTCTTTTGGCCAAGTGCACAAATGCCACCTGCCCTTAGCCTTACCCTTCTATGGGAACAGTCAATAATCTTCACATATCACATTACTATTAATTTGCACCTGTCTCTTCAGAATAAACCGTTATGTGTGTACATAAAAAAAATTACAATACCTCTGGCTAAACTTTTGACCTGTTTTCCCCTCTGCAGACTTAATCTCCAATTTCAGTTGTCTCTGACCTGGCTGTTATGTCTCTCCAATACACAGAGACCGATTGATTCCTGCTCTTCTTTTTATATACAACAGACAGAAGCAGCAACAACAGCATGGAAGACATTGTGTAGCAGAACTGAGCTGTGTTGCTGTGAATTCAGCACCAAGTTTAAATACGGTACATTTTGTAAGCTCAATTGGCCTGGTCTCTCTCTGTGCTCCTCACTGTTCGTTTCTCTTTAAGTTACAATAGGAGTTGTACCCTGACATTTCACTATGATGGCAAGCCATGTTGGTCAAGCAAGACAGAGGTGATGATGAGTATAAAGGCAAGGAAAGAGATATATCATAAAGTGAAGACAGAAGCAAATTTTTTTTATGCTAAGATACGTTACAAAGTTTCTTATAGTCACCTCTACTATGAATTTATACAAAGTTTGTTGAAATTGTCAGGTGTTAAAGGGGTATTCCCAACTTCATAGATGGATATTGTTGGATAATGCTTGTTAATAAAAATACATTTTACGGTTTACTGCTTATAAAAATTTGCAGCCATTCTTGAAATATTACCTTTTTTTTTTTTTTTTACAGCTTGTTGTGTCGGAGACTGACCACCGTTGCTGTCTAGCTTGTAATCACTTTGCTGGCCAGGATTTGGCGGTAACATAGGGCGCCAATGATCTTTTTCAGCTTCAAAAAAGTACTCACAAGCTCAGTGTAAAAAGTGCTTGTACCGTAAGTCTTGCACTTTTCCTGCTGTCAAAAAGCAGTGGTCAGTCTCCAAGGCAGCGAGCTGTATATATAAAGAAAAAATAAAATATATCTCAAGAATGGCTAAAAATTTTAGTAAATAATAAATTGCAAAGTTGCTTTTATTTACAAGCACTATCTAACATCCATATATGAAGATGGAAATAACTCTTAAGTAATCTTTAAACCACCCTCAATGCTTGATAGTCCCGGTCTTGCTATCCCCGCAGCTGTCCATAATAGCTCAATTAGACATATAAATTGGCAGAAAATAGAGATAAATGCCCTCTCACACTGTATTAGTCTCTAGATCGTCTACACCCAATATGGCACTGTCATGACTCTGTTGTCGGGTGACCCACGACCAGAAGCTCCTTCCTTGTCCCTAAAGGCCCCGTCACACTAAGCGACTTACCAGCGATCCCGACACCGATATCAAGGTGTCAGGATCGCTGGTAAGTCGCTATGTGATCGCTGGTGAGCTGTCACACAGACAGCTTCACCAGCGATCAGCACAGCGATGCCGAGCGCCTGGCATCGCTGGCCATCCTGTAAAAAATAGAATCAAAATAAAAAATATAGTTATTCTCACCTTCTGACGTCGCGTTCAGCCATCCTGCCTCTCTCCACGCTCCGGTCCCAGTGATCCTTTGCACGAATGACCGCGAGATGTCACAGTCTCGCGGGATAACAAAGTCTCGCGGTCATTCGTGCAAAGGATCACTGGGGCCAGAGCGTGGAGAGAGGCGGAATAGCTGAACGTGACGTCGGAAGGTGAGAATAACTATATTTTTTTAATTATTTTTTTACACCTGATCGCTGGTCTCCCGCCTATCACACGCAGCGATGTGTGCTGGCCAGCGGGAGACCAGCGACCAAAGAAATGTCCAGAGATTTCTTCCAGCGATCAGCGATACTGGCAGGGGGGCCGCTCGCTGATCGCTGTCACACACAGCGATCTCGCTGGTGAGATCGCTGTTATGTCACAAAAGTTGTGACTCAGCAGCGATCTCGCTACCGAGATTGCTTAGTGAGACGGGGCCTTAACGCTAGGGGTGTCCTAGCTTGCCCTGTTCCCTGGATTACTTCTGATGGTGAAGACACTGGGGCCACGTACCTTGCCTTAGCTCTTGAATCCACACTTAGTCTGTACCCTTCCCCCACCCAGGGAAGAGGGGAGTAGTAGTGTACTGTAATACACTAACCAGACTAACAAGGTAATACAGAGATAACAGAGATAACAGAGATAACAGAGATAACAAAAAAATATCAATCATGAAAATATACACATAAACAACAAAGAGTGGAGGATGGGGTTAAAACAAAGTAGGAGAAGGAAGGGAATATGCACACAATCAAAACCTAGCAACAGTCACAGATAAATCCAAACACCTTCTCCAATATTAACCAACAACAACCTCCAGCCATGCAGCATAAGCTACCTCTGACAATGATTGCTAGCCAGGGCTTTACCACGGGGCGACCCAGCCCCCCTGCCAGAGCTGTGTGCACGCCTATGTGCCCACAGGGACTCTCTCCCTTTGTCCCAAGACCTTGATATCTCTCTCCTCCCCTCCAAAAAGGAGAATATTGCTACTTATCGTGGCTGCCTTCCATGGACTTTCCATGCTCACATATATCTCCATACCTCTAGTCTGATGAAGGTCTAAGTTGTAGACCGAAACGTCATATAATTTTGGGAGACTCTGTTGTACAAATAAATTTCTTCTGCATATATTTCTTTTGAGTGCCGGAATTTCTTATACTAGCCAGGGACCAGATTATATAGGAGATCAGAGTGGCTAAAAGTGAACAGCTGAGAGCCTTAATGCAGGAAAGATTCCAGCAGCTCTCAACTGTGCACTGCTAAAATAAACTTTCACCGCAGGAGTAGGAGAAATTAGACACTGCAGTCTTCTGGCACCTGTCATGGTAAACCCGTGACAGGATCGACTTGCGCCCACAGAGCACGGCTGGTGATGCTATTCCATGTCCAAGGGGACGTGAATAAATCTACAGTGGGGAAAATAAGTATTTGATACACTGCAGATTTTGCAAGTTTTTCCACCTACAAAGAATGGAGAGGTCTGTAATTTGTATCACAGAATTTAAAAATAAAAACAAAATCACATTGTACGATTTTTAAATAAGTAAACTGCATTTTATTTAATGAAATAAGTATTTGATCACCTACCAACCAGCAAAAATCCTGGCTCTCACAGATCTGTTAGTTTTTCTTTAAGAAGCCCTGAAACTCTGCACTCATTACCTGTAATAATTGCACCTGTCTGAACTCGTTACCTGTATAAGAGACACTTGTCCACACACTCAAACACATTCCAACCATTCCACCATGGCCAAAACCAAAGAGCTGGCTAAGAACACCCAGGACAAAACTGTAGACCTGCACAAGGCTGGGATGGGCTACAGGGCAATAGGCAAGCAGCTTAGTGAGTTGGCACAATTATTAGAAAATGGAAGAAACAAGATGACTGTCAATCCTCCTAAGTCTTGGGCTCCATGCAAGACCTTGCCTGTTGGGGTTAGGATGATTCTGAGAAAGGTCAGGAATCAGCCCAGAAATATAAAGGAGGACCTGGTCAATGACCTGAAAAGAGCTGGTACCACAGTCGCAAACATGAACATTAGGGCTCATACTCACTTGCGAGAGACTCTCATGATTCTCGTGCGTGTCTTTTGCATGAAAACATGGCACTGCTGCTGGCACTGGGACCGGAGCGTGCAGCTACATAGAAATACCTGTAGCCGCACGCTCCGGTCTGAGTGCTGGCAGCAGTGCTGGGTTTTCGTGCGAGTCTCTCGCAAGTGAGTATGAGCCCTTAGTAACAAACTACGCCGTCATGAATTAAAATCATGCATGGCACACAAGGTCCCCCTGCTCACACCAGCACATGTCCAGGCCCATTTGAAGTTCATCAGTGACCATTTGAATGATCCAGAGGAGGCATTGGAGAAGGTTATGTGGTCAGATGAGACCAAAATAGAACTTTTTTGGTATCAACTCCACTTGCCGTGTTTGGAGAAAGAAAGATGAGTAGAACCCCAAGAACACCATCCCAACATTAAAGCATGGTGTGGGAAACATCATACTTTGAGGGTGCTTTACTGCAAACGGGAGAGGAACACTACACCGGATTGAAGGGAGCAAGGATGGGGTTATGTATTGCGAGATTTTGGTCAACAACCTCCTTCTCTCATTAAGGGTATTGACGACGGGTCGTGGCTGGGTCTTCCAGCATGACAATGACCTGAAATATACAGCCAGGGCAACTAAGGATTGGCTCCGTAAGAAGCATTTCAAGGTCCTGGAAAGGCCTAGCCGGTCTCCAGACCTGAACCCAATAGAAAACCTTTGGAAGGAGGTAAAACTCAATGTTGTCAGTGACAGCCCCAAAACCTGAAAGATCTGGAGAAGATCTGTATGGAGGAGTGGGCCAAACTCCCTGCTGCAGTGTGTGCAAACTTGGTCCAAAACTACAGGAAACGTCTGACCTCTGTAATTGCAAATAAAAGGTTTCTGTACCAAATATTAAGTAGTTTTTCTACTGTATCAAATACTTTTCATGCAATAAAATAATTATGTAAAAGTCATACAATGTGATTTTCTGGTTTTTATTTTTAGATTCTGTCTCTCACAGTTGAAGTGTACCTACGATAAAAATTACAGACCTCTCCATTCTTTGTAGGTTGGAAAACTTGCAAAATCAGCAGTGTATCACATACTTATCTTTCCCCACTGTATATAAGGTGGAGGATAAGGTATGGACCACATGACTCCACAATCTGAACCTAATTAAAGTCATAAATGGCTTTTACACTTCTTTGACTAAGGACACTTTTGGGGGCTGTAGGAAGAGAACCATCACTGACTTATGTTGATTTGGGGCAAAAAAAACCCTGACCATTATCTTCAAAGAGACAAATTAAGACATAATGTGATAATTCTGGAATGACGCATGTAGCCAAAACCCAGAGTTGCCCAGACTGACACCACCTTACACACAGGATACAGCTTGAATCCCTCCATGATCTTCTTGGCTCGCTCGTTGTTGGACATGTTGAGTGTCTTCCTGTAGTCTATTCTGTATTGGGATTGATGAAGACTCTACAGTGATGAAACTGGTAACAAGTCCAGATGTCACCTGTGCCGTGGTACCTGTCACCTAGGCTGGGCACATAGGAAATGATGCCACAGCAGCAGAGTGGATCACTGACCGGATCACAGACCGCCAACAGAATGGATCACAGACCAGCAGCAGAATGGATCAGACTGGATCACAGACCGGCTGCAGAACGGATCAGACCAGCAGCAGAATGGATCACAGACTGGATCACAGTCCGGCAGCAGATTGGATCACAAACCGGCAGCAGAGTGGATCACAGACCGGCAGCACAGTGGATCACAGACTGGATCACAGATCGGCAGCAGAGAGGATCACAGACTGGATCACAGACCGGCAGCAGAATGGATCACAGACTGGATCACAGACTGGTAGCAGAGTGGTTCACAGACCGGCAGCAAAGTGGATCACAGACCGGCAGCAAAGTGGATCACAGACCGGCAGCAAAGTGGATCACAGACTGGATCACAGACCGGCAGCAGAGTGGATCACAGACCGGCAGCAGAATGGATCACAGACCGGCAGCAGAATGGATCACAGACCGGCAGCAGAGTGGATCACAGACCGGCAGCAAAGTGGATCACAGACTGGATCATAGACCGGCAGCAGAGTGGATCACAGACCTGCAGCAGAATGGATAACAGACTGGATTGCAGACAGGCAGCAGAATGGATCACAGACTGGATCACAGACCAGCAGCAGAGTGGATCGCAGAGTGGATCATCACAGAGCGGCAGCAGAATGGATCACAGACCAGCAGCAGAGTGGATCAGAGACCGGCAGTAGAATGGATCACAGACTGGCAGCAGAATAGATCACAGAACGGCAGCAGAGTAGTGTGGATAACAGACCGTCAGCACAGAGTGGCACCGGCTACAGCTGAAGGGCACTAAGCCGAGGACTGTGCACCGGTGACAAGTGCAGCACACCGGTAACGGATGGGACTTGTCTCTTGTATCAAAGTTTCGCAGTGGCAGATTCCTGCAGGAAGTGTCTGGCTCCGCGGGTCTGTGCTATTACTACGGACAGTGGCGACCTTACATTGCCGCGGGCAGAACCGGCTTTCTGGATGTTACAATCGCGGTGCGGAGGCCGCTATTCATTATCATGTAGTCTAGGGCTCCAGCTAAGCGGATTTATGGAAGAGACTACAGCTCCTCCCTGAGCTCTCTGTAACGCCTTGCGTGTGTAACCAAACCCCCAAAGTGTCCTATAACTGTCAGGCTACTGCCTAGCGAAAAGCGCGTTACACCAATCAGGAGCCGGGTAACATTTAAGGCCGCCCTCAATGGGCGTGACATAAATTACAGACGGTTAGGTTGTGCTCATAACGTTCTAGAGCGGACATATGCGCGTCACTCTGCCCAGCAACGTGACGTTCCATAGAAACGGCTAGATGTGTACGGGAAGATAGGGAGGACAAAAGAATTAGCGCTTCTATCAATAAAACAGATACCGCTAGTGATCGCCTGCTTGAAACTGACACTATAAAAAAGCGCATAGTACCATGGCAACATAATGTCTGATTATACACATTCATAAAATATAAATAATGATAGTACCTTATAAAGCAAATTGTTAGAAACTAAATGGCAGTATATGTGAATATAGTGCAAACCTCACAACATAGCGCCATAATTTCTATTTTACACTAATTTTACACCAAGCATAATGGTCCCACAACCAATACGCCGTCCCCCCAGCCCCCACACAGTACGCTGTCCCCCACAGTCCGCCATCCCCCACACAGTACACCATCCCCCACAGCCTCCACACAGTACGCCGTCCCCCACAGCCCACACACAGTACGCAGTCCCCCACAGCCCCCAAACAGTACGCCGGCTCCACAGCCCCCACACAGTACACCATCCCCCACAGCCTCCACACAGTACACCATCCCCCACAGCCTCCACACAGTACGCCGTCCCCCACAGCCCACACACAGTACGCAGTCCCCCACAGCCCCCAAACAGTACGCCGGCTCCACAGCCCCCACACAGTACACCATCCCCCACAGCCTCCACACAGTATGCCGTCCCCCACACAGTACGCCGTCCCCCACAGCCCACACACAGTACGCAGTCCCCCACAGCCCCCAAACAGTACGCCGGCTCCACAGCCCCCACACAGTACGCCATCCCCCACAGCCCCCACACAGTACGCCGTCCCCCTCAGCCCCCACACAGTGCGCTGTCCCCCACACAGTACGCCGTCCCCCACAGCCCCCACACAGTATGCCGTCCCCCACACAGTACGCTGTCCCCCACAGCCCACACACAGTACGCAGTCCCCCACAGCCCCCAAACAGTACGCCGGCTCCACAGCCCCCACACAGTACGCCATCCCCCACACAGTACGCCGTCCCCCTCAGCCCCCACACAGTGCGCTGTCCCCCACACAGTACGCCGTCCCCCACAGCCCACACACAGTACGCCGTCCCCCACAGCCCCCACACAGTACGCCGGCCCCAGAGCCCACACACAGTACGCCGTCCCCCTCAGCCCCCACACAGTACGCCGTCCCCCACAGCCCACACACAGTACGCAGTCCCCCACAGCCCCCACACAGTACGCAGTCCCCCACAGCCCCCACACAGTACGCCATCCCCCACAGCCCACACACAGTACGCCGTCCCCCTCAGCCCCCACACAGTACGCCGTCCCCCACACAGTACGCCGTCCCCCACAGCCCACACACAGTACGCCGTCCCCCACAGCCCCCACACAGTACGCCGGCCCCACAGCCCACACACAGTACGCCATCCCCCACAGCCTCCACACATTACGCCTTCCCCCACACAGTACGCCAGCCCCACAGCCCACACACAGTACGCCATTCCCCACAGCCCCCACACAGTACGCCGTCCCCCACAGCCCCCACACAGTACGCCATCCCCCACAGCCCACACACAGTACGCCGTCCCCCACAGCCCACACACACAGTATGCTCTCCAGTCCCAGGGCAGAGTAGATGAAATTCCACTTGCTTATTCTCTCTAGAACTCCCTCGTATGGCAGACAGCTGTAGCCTTCCTCTTCTGGCTCACACGTCGCTGTTGTGCCTCTGAGTCTTATGTGGGAATAGAGCATTTACAGCTTCCTATCGCTCCGGTTTCTGTTGCAGGACCATCAGTGTCCGTACAGCCTTGGAGACCGGGCTCCAGATCATGCACTATAGCTGGGAATGAGCCTGAACTCCCTGATCAATCTCCCAGCTCTTCTCCTACACATCCACACACGTTGGCCTCCTCACACAAACCATTCATTTTCCCTTCCCGGCCCCCAGAGAGCAGCTCTTCCCCCAGTTTTGGGTTCAGAGCTCCCTCTGCTGGCCTGGAGTGGGAACTGTGTTGTGGTTAACTGCCAGAGAGATCCCCTATTGCTTCCAAGCATGACATCACACTCCCTAGGAGGAAGGCAATGCCACTGTGGCGACCATACTCCTGGGGGCGCCACATTCACACTTGGGCAGGTCGAAGATTCCACTTGCCCTGAAGAAAATCGAGGATGAAACCCAAAGTTACAGAAAAAGGGCAACATCAAAGTGGCAGAACTAGCCCTATTGTTTAGCGCAAATTCGGCCAAGGGCAAAAATGAGACCCAGTCATCCTGATCAGCAGATATAAAACATCTCAAATAGGACTCCAAAGTCTGCTTTGTTCTCCCAGTCTGCCCATTGGTCTGAGGATGAAATGCAGAGGAGAAAGATAACTGAATTCCCAGTTTGGAACAAAAAGCTCTCCAAAATCTGGAAACAAACTGGACTCCTCTGTCCGACACAATGTTCTCAGGAATCCCATGCAACCGAACCACCTGTTGTAAAAACAAGGGCACCAACGCTGAAGAAGATGGCAACTTTGGGAGTGGTACAAGATGGATCATCTTAGAAAATCTATCACAAATCACACAAGTAACAGTCATTCTCTGAGAGACAGTAAGATCAGAAATAAAATCCATTGAGATATGGATCCATGGCCTCTTGGGCACCGGCAGGGGCATCAACAACCCACTAGAACGAGAACAGGGTTTAGACCGAGAACAAGTCCCACAGGACTGCACAAAATTCCTGACATCACGAGATAAGGCAGGCCACCAAAAAGACCGACTCACCAAATCTCTGGTACCAAAAATACCTGGATGACCAGCCAACACGGAGCAATGAATTTCAGACATTACTCTCTTCCTCCACTGATCAGGAACATACAATTTTCCCATAGGGCAACTTTCAGGTTTGTTCTCCTGAAATTCCTGCAGGGCACGACTCAAATCGGGTGACATGGCGGAAAGAACTACCCCCTCATTTAGAATGGTAGTAGGCTCGGTCACAATAAGAGAATCCGCAAAGAAACTCCTAGAAAGGGCGTCCGCCTTGACATTCTTAGTGCCCGGAAGAAAAGAGACCACAAAATTAAAACGCGTGAAAAACAAGGCCCACCTAGCCTGTCTAGGATGCAAGCATTTGGCTGATTCAAGATAAATCAAATTCTTGTGGTCGGTGAGGACCACAACTTGATGCCTAACTCCCTCCAACCTATGTCTCCACTCTTCAAATGCCCATTTCATGACCAACAATTCCTGATTCCCCACGTCATAGTTACGTTCAGATGGGGAGAATTTTCTAGAAGTCACCGGATCTTTTTGGGACAAAACGGCTCCTGCACCAATCTCAGAAGCAACTCCCTCCACCTGAAATGGGAGTGAGACATCAGGTTGCCGTAGAACTGGAGCAGAATTGAATCTCCGCTTAATCTCCTGAAATGCTGAGACTGCCTCTGTAGACCAATTCACCACATCAGCGCCCTTTTTGGTCAGATCCGTCAGTGGTTTGACAATACCAGAAAAAATACTTATAAATTTACAATAGAAATTAGCAAAACCCAAAAACTTCTGGAGAGCCTTCAAAGAAGTGGGCTGAACCCAATCATAAATGGCCTGTACTTTGGCCGGGTCCATTTCAATAGCCGACGAGGACAAAATAAATCCCAAAAATGAAATCCTCTGTACACCAAAGAAGCGCTTCGATCCCTTAACATACAGGGAATTTTCCCCCAAAATCCAGAACACAGTCCGGACATGTTCCACATGAGAATCCCAATCACTGGAAAAGACCAAAATATCATCCAGATAAATGATCAAAAACTTATCCACAAAGTCCCGGAAAATATCGTTCATAAAAGATTGGAAGACAGAAGGGGCATTAGTGAGCCCAAAAGGCATCACCAGGTACTCAAAATGTCCCTCCGGAGTATTAAACGACATCTTCCATTCATCCCCGTGCTTGATGCGAATAAGATTATGCGCCCCCCTGAGGTCAAGCTTGGTAAACCAGCAGGCACTTTTAACTCTGGAAAATAAATCAGAAATCAGGGGTAACGGGTACTGATATTTAACAGTGATTTTGTTAAGGGAACAATAGTCAATACAAGGCCGTAATGAACCATCTTACTTGGCCACAAAAAAAAACAGCACCTAAAGGTGAAGAGGATGGTCTAATATGACCCTTCTCCAACGACTCCTTGATATAAGATCGCATAGCATCATGTTCAGGTACCGATAAGTTGAAAAGCCGATCCTTGGGAAATTTACACCCGGGCATTAACTCAATTGCACAGTCATAACTCCTATGAGGAGGCAAAGAAGCAGACTTATTCTCACTAAATACATCAGAAAAATCAGCCAAATAATCAGGAATATCATGAGACTGGGGAGAGGTGGAGAAAACAGGAGTGTCACCAAGAACACAGAACACACTTACAACCCCAACTCACCACAGACACAGATTTCCAATCCAAAACAGGATTATGAGTTTGCAACCAGGGAAAACCCAGAACAATAGTATCATGCAAATTGTGCAACACCAAAAATTTACAAGTTTCTTGGTGGTCCGGGGCGACCCGCATTATCACCTGGGTCCAAAACTGGGGTTTATTCCCCGCCAAAGGAGTAGCATCAATACCCCTCAAAGGGATTGGAGTCCGCAGGGGTATCATGGGAAAACCACAACGTTTAGCAAAGTCTAAATCCATCAGATTCAAAGCTGCTCCTGAATCTATAAAAGCCTTAGCGGAAAATGTAGACAAGGAGCAGATCAGAGTAATTGCCAAAAGGAACTTAGTGTCATGGTTAGGACATGGTTAATGTCCTGTTCTCACAGGGTTAACTTTTGCCGGCCTCTCTTTGGATTTGGGAGGGGTATTTATACTCACTCCAGACTAGGATTCCCTGTCAGCTATACTGTTATTCTGGCTGTGTGTCTGACTCCCCTGGTGTGCGTGGATACTGCATTGCTTGTTTGATTCCCGTGTATGCCCCGATCTGTCCCCTCACTCAGTTCTCTGTCTCTCGTTTTGGTATTATTGTCGTCTCTGGTTCTGACCTCCTGGCTTGGCTATTGTTACTCCGTTACAGTTTGTCCCTATTTTACCGTCTATTGCCCGTTCTGGTTTTCTGATCTATTGCTACGTTCTGACTATCCGCTCTTGTTAACCCTTTGGTACTGTCCTGCTATCTCGTGCTTTGACCCGGCTTGATCTGGTTTCTGTCTCTGTCTATGCCCCTTGTTAACTTGTCCCGTAGTTACCTTTCTAGGAGTTTCACTGCAACTCCTAGCTCTGTGGAGCTTAGGTCACGCCCCCAGCAGTCACGTGCTTCAGGTCCTGATAGTCTGAAGCACGCATCGTCACTGCTGCTGCCCCGCTCCACAGGTATCTTTGAGCACTGTTTTTGCACTCAGGATACGCGCACTGGCTCAGTGAGCAAGTGCAGTGCAGTGTTCCTGACATTATAGCTGACCATTTCAGTTTTTTTTTCCTCTGAAGTAAAAAAAAAAAAAAAAAAAAAGTGTGTTATCCTCATGGATCCCATACAAGCTGTCAGAGACACCGCACTACACTTGCTCATAGAGCCAGTGCACGTGTCCTGAGTACAGAAGCAGTGCTAAGAGTTACCTGGGGAGCAGGGCAGCAGAGGTGACAAAGCGTGCTACAAGCTAATAGGGTCAGGGTCCAGTCAGCGCTGGAAAGTAAAGAGGCACGGGACCTGCTGACACTGAAAATGAGCAAGCTTGCACAGGACCTATGGTCATGTGACTGCAAGGGGGCGGGGCTTAGCATCAGAGAAGCCAGAGAACTCAGATTATGGCAAAGCAGAAGTCATGCACAGTACAGACCAGCGAGGTACAGGAGGGATAAACAGACGGGAGGTCAGACAAAGCAAAAGGTCATACACAAGATCTCAGTACAGTACCAGGGAGGAGACAGAGCGGATAATCAGGGCCAAGCAGAGATCAAAACCAAACAGACGTAGGAGGTACCAGGCAGAATCCAAAGCGATATCCAGGGAACAGACCGAGTCATACACAGAGAATCAAGTAACCAGAACACAGCACTAACACACTCAGGGGTCACCACACAATGCCAAGGGTGAAAGTATAACTGACAGGGATGGGAGCATCCTGAGGCTATAAGAAGCCTCCCCCAGAACCAGGGAGAGGCCACAATCATAGCCCCAGGTGTGCAGGTAAGCCTGCACCGGGATCACAACCTTTAACCCCAGAAATGCCAGTCATCAGCACTGGTTCCAGACATTAACCCCACGTTTGCGAGTCAAACCCGCACTGAGATCATGACAGTACCCCCTTCTCAACGGGGGGCCTCTGGACCCCCAGGCTTGCCCGGGTACCTAGCATGGAAAGCCCGCACCAAGCGATCAGCATGCATCAACCGGGCCGGTACCCAGGACCTGTCTTCCGGTCCATACCCCTTCCAATGAACCAGGTACTGTACCGACCGCCGTACCAACCTGGAATCTATGATATGACCAACCTCGTACTCCACCTGCCCCTCGACCAAAACAGGAGGAGCAGCAGACTCGGAGTCTTCCTGGACTGCTTCAAAAGGTTTCAGTAGAGATTTGTGGAAGACGTTAGGGATCTTGAAAGAGGGTGGAAGGCACAGCCTATACGCCACTGGATTGATTTTTTCCACAATCTTGTACGGGCCAATGAATTTGGGTCCCAACTTGGCTGACGGAATCTTTAACTTAATGTTTCGCGTGGAGAGCCAAACTTTCTCTCCCACCCGAAACATGGGACCAGGTGTTCGTTTCCTGTCCACGAAAAACTTATACCTGCCTTGAGACCTAGATATACTCCGCTGAACTTCTGCCCATGTATCTTTTAACCGCTGAACAGAGTCCTCAGCCCCGGGACACCCCGAATCCAGACGAGAAAACTCACCAAAATGAGGACTGAACCCATAGTTAATCAAGAAAGGGGACCTACCAGTGGATTGACTCACCTGACTATTGAAGGCAAATTCAGCCAACGGCAGTGCATCGCACCAGTCATTCTGTCTAGCAGAGGTTAGACACCTGAGGATCTGTTCCAGGGACTGGTTAGTGCGCTCCGTCTGCCCATTGCTCTCAGGATGGTATGCAGACGAAAAGGACAGAGACATACCTAATTTTTTGCAGAAAGCACGCCAAAACTTAGCCACAAACTGCACACCACGATCAGACACCATATTCAGGGGTACCCCATGCAACCGGACCACATGCTGCACAAACAACCTGGACAACGTCTCAGCTGACGGTAGTGCGGACAGGGGTACGAAATGAGCATGCTTAGAAAACCTGTCCACCACTACCCATACCACTGTATTACCCTTAGATGGAGGGAGATTGGTAACAAAATCCATGAATAAGTGAGTCCATGGCCTTACGGGCACTGCCAAGGGTATCAGCTCCCCTGCCGGCCGGCTATGAGAGCTTTTAGAACGAGCGCAGACCCCACAACCAGCAATGAATTTTTTTATGTCCGAACCAAGGGTAGGCCACCAAAAGATCCTAGCCACCGCCAGACGTGTGGCTGAAATACCAGGGTGAGCACTCAGCTTGGATTCATGGAACTCCTGCAAGAGTTTCAGGCGAAGTTGCTCTGGGACAAACAACTTCCCCTCCGGCTTGGCCGCCGAGGCCTGCGACTGGGCCCCCTGAATCTCCCGTTCCAATTCAGATGAGACCTCTGCTATCACAACCCCAGGGTGAAGAATGGAGGACGGTGGCTCAGGGGGCGACACCGGCTGAAAACTGCGTGATAAGGCGTCAGCCTTGACATTCTTGGACCCTGGACGAAATGTAATCGTAAACTGAAAACGGGAAAAAAAAAGTGACCAATGGGCCTGTCTGGGCGTTAGTCTTTTAGCAGACTCAATGTATGACAAATTTTTGTGATCCGTGATCACCGTAACTGGGTGACTGGCCCCCTCTAAAAAGTGCCTCCATTCTTCAAACGCCAATTTGACCGCAAGAAGCTCTCTATTGCCTACGTCGTAATTTCTTTCGCAGCAGAGAACTTCTTGGAAAAGAAAGCACATGGCCTGAGGTTGGTTAGAGTGGCAGGCCCTTGGGACAACACCGCCCCCACCCCCACCTCAGAGGCGTCCACTTCCACGACGAATGGTTTGGACGGATCTGGCTGCACTAACACAGGAGCAGACATAAAACATTTTTTCAGTGTTGCAAAGGCCTCTTTTGCGAGCGAGGACCAATTTCTCACATCCGCACCTTTGCATGTTAGATCCGTGAGAGGTTTGACCACTTACGAAAACCCCCGGATAAATTTGCGGTAATAATTGGCGAACCCCAAGAAGCGCTGAAGACCCTTAAGATCTCGGGGTTGCACCCAATCCGCAATGGCCTGCACCTTCTTGGGGTCCATGCGAAAACCCTCACCGGATACAATTAACCCCAAAAAGGACAACTCTTGTGCACAGAATACACATTTCTCCAATTTGGCATACAAATGATTTTCTCTAAGCCTTTTGAGCACAGTTCGTACATGTTCCAAATGAGAATACTTGTCGGGGGAATATATCAAAATATCATCTAAGTAGATAACGACAAAACGACCAATGAGATCCGAGAATACCACGTTGATGAAATTCTGAAATATGGCAGGGGCGTTGGTAAGACCAAATGGCATGACTAAATTTTCAAATAGTACCTCGGTCGTGAGGAACGCGGTTTTCCATTCATCCCCCTCTCGGACCCTTATCAGATTATATGCCCCCCGAAGGTCCAGTTTAGAAAACCACTTTGCCCCTGATAGTTGGTTACATAAATCGGGAATCAACGGAAGGGGGTACGTATTCCGTACAGTAATTTGATTAAGCTCCCGGAAGTCGAGACAGGGACGTAACCCGCCATCTTTTTTCTTTACAAAAAAGAAACCTGCCGCCACAGGTGAGACTGAAGGACGTATGTGTCCTTTGCGCAGACTTTCAGTAATATACTCCTTCATAGCCAAGCGCTCAGGACCGGACAAATTAAACAGACGGGCTTTGGGTAATTTAGCCCCCGGGACCAGCTCAATAGCGCAGTCAAAGGGTCTATGTGGCGGTAACGTCTCGGCCTCGCTCAGGACCGGACAAATTAAACAGACGGGCTTTGGGTAATTTAGCCCCCGGGACCAGCTCAATAGCGCAGTCAAAGGGTCTATGTGGCGGTAACGTCTCGGCCTCGCTTTCGGAGAATACATCTTCGAAGTCCTTCAGGCATTCCGGAATACCTTCCAGCTCGACAGATGATACAGACACAGATTTAACAGGTTCAACCAGCAGTGCGGATTTATCACATAACTCAAAATCATTAAACCCCCATTGTACAATCTCCCCCGTTTTCCAGTTAATAACTGGGTTATGGCATTGTAACCAGGGCATGCCCAACACCAACCCTGCAGGTAGATTGTCCAGCACAAAACAACTTATGTTTTCCACATGAGTAGCGCTCACTCTGAGCGAAAACACCTCAGACATAAAGCGAATTCCCTCCTTAGTGAGGGGAGAGGAGTCAATGGCCATCACCATGATCGGAACCTTGAGCCTAACTGTCCCTATCTTGCAGTGTGTGACCAATTGGGAGTCAATAAGATTAATAGATGATCCGCAGTCCACGAAGGCTGTAGAGGAAAAAGAACTACCATCCACAAACAGTTCCACAGGCAGGACTACTTTAGAAAACGAGGAAAATGGTACCTGAGGGTCTGAGCAGCCTCCCCGTTGACTACTCAGACCTAGTCGTTTCCCGCCGACCGGGTTTGAAGACGGGCAATTCGGGCACTCCCTTTTCCAATGTCCCGTTTTACCGCAGTAAAAGCATAACTGCTTGTCCTTCCGGCGTTTCATCTCAGTATCCTTCATGGAGAGGGCGCCTATATCCATGGGCTCAGGGGCAGTCTCTTTTCCACTGGGGAATAATGGAGTATCCACCTGCAAAACCCCTCTGGCCCACAGCCTGCGGTCCATCCGGACGGCCTGGGTCATGGCGTCCTCGAGAGAGTTAGGTGGGGGATGTAACGCCAAGGCATCCTGCAGCCGCTCGGACAAGCCTCTGCGAAAGAGTCCTCGGAGTGCGGCGTCACTCCAAGAGACCTCTGCCGCCCAGCGGCCGAACTCAGAACAAAACCACTCAGCTGAGTGTTTCCCCTGACAGACACTCATCAACATGTCCTCTGCCAATCGCACTCGGTCAGGTTCATCATAAATGTGCCCGAGGGCCTCAAAGAATGCGTTCACTGACATACGTTCAGGAGCAGAGGAAGACAGAGAGAAAGCCCATGCTTGCGGAGCCCCCTGAAGTAGGGAAATAATGACCCCCACCCACTGGAACTCATCCCCGGAGGAGCGGGGCCTTAGAGAAAAAAAAAGCTTGCATCCTTCTCTGAAAGACCTGAACTCCTTTTTATCCCCTGAGAAAAGGTCTGGTAATTTGACCGGAGATTCGGGGGACGCTAATGACACATCCCTACCCCCAGAACTTGAAGCCCCTGCATCGACAGCCCCCTGCACAGTAACCACCAACTGTTGCTGGGTCTGGGCCATCGTGCCTTGTTCCACATTGAGCTTATGGAACATTTGGGTCAGGTGCTTGACCTGATCAGCCAAGGCTTGTATGGGATCCATGAGGATAACACACACCTTTTTTTTTATCCTTCAGGGAAAAAAAACCCTGAAACGGTCAGTTATAATGTCAGAGACACCGCACTACACTTGCTCATAGAGCCAGTGCACGTGTCCTGAGTACAGAAGCAGTGCTAAGAGTTACCTGGGGAGCAGGGCAGCAGAGGTGACAAAGCGTGCTACAAGCTAATAGGGTCAGGGTCCAGTCAGCGCTGGAAAGTAAAGAGGCACGGGACCTGCGGACACTGAAAATGAGCAAGCTTGCACAGGACCTATGGTCATGTGACTGCAAGGGGGCGGGGCTTAGCGTCAGAGAAGCCAGAGAACTCAGATTATGGCAAAGCAGAAGTCATGCACAGTACAGACTAGTGATGGGAAGTTCGGCTCTTTTTGGCGATCCGGCTCATTCGGCTCCGCTCACCATAAAGAGCCGGCTCTTTTGGCTCTTTTAACGGCTCTTTTTTTAATATTAATCCGTTTTCCACGGTCCTCGTTCCAGGTCTTTGCATGTAAAGTGAGGGCCTCATTCTCCACCTATATAAGGATCCAGTGATGCAATGTGGACTGTTATTCAGCATTGCTGTCTCCTCAGATTGTCAGGTGATCAGGCACCGGCTCCTTGGTTGCAGACAGTCTTACCATGTATTCCTTTCTAATCTGTGGCGTTTTTTGTACATGTTCTGTCTGGATTAGTAAGTGCTGCAATCTGTGTTGGCGCTGTATAAGAGTATAATCCGTAAAAGGTATGTTGGAAGCACTGTGCCACACACTCTCCAAAATATGTTAGCAAAACCTACTAAATGGTAAAATCCGACACTAAGAGCAGCTGACTGGCAGGGGTGCTAGGTGTCGCACCCTCACTGGTCAGACATTGCTGACCTATTCTAAAGGCCCCGTCTCACTAAGCGATCTCGGTAGCGAGATCGCTGCCGAGTCACAACTTTGTGACGTAACAGCGATGTGACAGCGATCAGCGAGCGGCCCCCCTGCCGGTATCGCTGATCACTGGAAGAAACCTCTGGACATTTCTTTGGTCGCTGGTCTCCCGCTGGCCAGCACACATCGTTGCGTGTGACAGGCGGGAGACCAGCGATCAGGTGTAAAAAATAATAAAAAAAAATAAAAAATATAGTTATTCTCACCTTCCGTTCAGCCATCCTGCCTCTCTCCATGCTCCGGTCCCAGTGATCCTTTGCACGAATGACCGCGAGACTTTGTTATCCCTCGAGACCGTGACATCTCGCGGTCATTCGTGCAAAGGATTACTGGGACCGAAGCGTGGAGAAAGGCAGGATGGCTGAACGGGACGTCGGAAGGTGAGAATAACTATATTTTTTATTTTGATTCTATTTTTTACAGCGATGGCCAGCGATGCCAGGCGCTCTGCATCGCTGTGCTGATCGCTGGTGAAGCTGTCTGTGTGACAGCTCACCAGCGATCACATAGCAACTTACCAGCGATCCTGACACCTTGATATCGGCGTCGGGATCGCTGGTAAGTCGCTTAGTGTGACGGGGCCTTTAGGTTAGCCAGCATTAAAGTCATGGACAACCTCGCAGGTGTACTTATTTGAAGCCTGCAAAATGATTTGGACTAGGGCCAGTTTTGTTTCCATATTACACTGAAAAGATCCTTTATGTTCCCCCACTGTCACCATTCCTCCTGACTCCCCTATTACTGCATTGTAATAAAGTTATGTGCAGTAGGAATAGTTTCATATGGCCACTGGTGATCTGATAATTAACCAGTAGTAGCCCAGCGGGACGTCTATTCCTCCAGACTAGTAGTCCGCACCTTCATTGCTGTAGTCATTCCCTCTGGGACGCGATTTAGTCGCATCCGTGTTTTTTCTGCAAATGGATGCAAACGCATGGAACTGCACCTTAATGAGGATTTGGTTGGAAATGTGAAATTCTGACTTCTGGGGCAGAGGATAGGGGGAGAGAGAAAGAGAGACTGGTGAAAGAAAAAAAGAAAATGGGGCTGGGAGCCTGCGCAGGATGAAATCCACATGCAGATTGGACGCAGGCATCCTGATTCAGGTGCGTCTACATTGACAATCATATGTTTTTGCTGACACATATCAGGATGTCTGCAGATTTTTTTTAACACCCAAAATTTGCAACAAGCTGCGTTTTGGGAGAACATGGAAAACCCTGATGCCTCCTGATCCTGATGCAAACGCAGGTCCGTGCCTCCCTATGTTAAGTATAGAGATGTGATCTGGATCAGGATGCATCAGGATTGCTACACATCACAACGCACAGTACCAAAACACTAGTGTGAACGCAGCCCCACTCATGCAGCCCCTAACCAGGTGCCCCCATGTCATATACATGCTCCCAATACATTTTATTATCATTACCACACTGTAACACAGGGCACAAGCCCTTCTAGTGAGGCGGGAAAGATCACTGTATGACAGAGCAGCATGCGGACATAGTCTAGATTATGTCTGCAGTCTGGTCCCATACAGTTTCATCACTTTCCCATACAGCACATCCCTCACTTCCGAGCATCAATGCCGCAACACGGATCCCTGCACACGGACCCGTGTTGTCCTGGATCCGTGCTCCATGTTAATTCCAGACGTGTAGCTGCGGATCCGTGCGTCTCCCTGCGCCTGCGTGTTTTTCAGATGACACAAAACTGCAACAAGTTGCGTTTTTGTGCATCTGATAAAATATGCAGACACACGGATCTGTGGGAAAACGGTGACAACGTGGATGCACACGCAAGTCCCATCTGTCACCACTGAAAGTCAATGGAGACGAAAACGGATCCGTGTGCAGCCAAAATATGCAAGTGTGAGACCAGCTTAACCCTAAAAGGCCATGTGCACACGGTGCAGATTCTGCTGCGTATCCGCAGCGTTTCAGGCTCTGCAGCAGCTTTAGGTGCGTTGTACAGTACCATTGTTTTCAATGGTAAACTGAAAAACGCTGAGCACATGCTGCAGATTTTTCCGCGCGGATTTGCTGCGGGTTACAATCCACAGCATGTCAATTCTTTGTGCGGAATCCGCTGTGGTTTCACACCTCCATTGTAGAGGTGTGGAACCGCAGGGCTAAACCGCAGGCTAATCCGCAGATCTTTTTTACCTGCGGATTTTTCCAAATCCGCAGCACCAAAAATTATGTGTGCACATGGCCTAATTATTGGGGCTGGACCTAGATCTCTGCACAGTCTTGCCTGAAATCACTTTATTATATTGCTTACCCTTACCCTACCCTCAGCAAAAACTGACGCTTCTCCCTGTAGGGTTCCTGTCCTGTGTGACTGTCCTGAATCCTCCTCACTCAGGCCGGTTTCACATTTGCGCTTTATGGCGCAGCGACGGCCTACGCACGGCCGCCGCTAAGCCCCGCCCCCTGTCGGCTCCCTGCCCGCCCCTTCCGATCATCGCCGCCTACTAGCGCACATGGACGCTTGCGATCTGTGCACCCTATCTTTAGCATAGGGTGCGCACATCGTGCGCTGGCTGTGCGCTAGCAGGTTTTTGCCGTGCGCTGCGCACTTTTGAAGGTGTGCCCGTGTGCGCCGAACGCAGCATGTTGCATTTCGGCGCACCTTCAAAGGTGCGCAGCGCACGGCAAAATCCTGCTAGCGCACAGCCAGCGCACGATCTGCGCACACTATGCTAAAGATAGGGTGCGCAGATCGCAAGCGTCCATGTGCGCTAGTAGGCGGCAATGACTGGAAGGGGCGGGCAGGGAGCCGGGCTTAGTGGCGACCGTGCGCAGTCCGTCGCTGCGCCATAAAGCGCAAATGTGAAACCGGCCTCACTCAGTGCTGCACTGCTGCTGAGCTGAGTCGGGGGACTTTATCTAATAGTATAGGTGAGAGTCTACATGAGACCAATTTGCTGAGTCACTTGAGTTTAACCCCTCTACAGTCACATGCCATATACTGTATGCCATGCATGCATGTCTGAAGCTAGGAGGAGTATATCACTTTAAATATTTCCACTCACTCCAGCACAGACAGCACACTTTTCTCTCTGTCTCCTGACAGCTCTGCCTCCTCCCAGATGAGTCACTGCCACTGCCTGGCGCCAGAAAAAGAAAAAAAAAAAAAAAAAAGAACCGGCTCGTTCACAGTGCAGACATTTCGTTGCCAGCGGGGAGCCGGCTCTTTGAATCGGATTGTTCATGAACGACACATCACTAGTACAGACCAGCGAGGTACAGGCGGGATAAACAGACGGGAGGTCAGACAAAGCAAAAGGTCATACACAAGATCTCAGTACAGTACCAGGGAGGAGACAGAGCGGATAATCAGGGCCAAGCAGAGATCAAAACCAAACAGACATAGGAGGTACCAGGCAGAATCCAAAGCGATATCCAGGGAACAGACCGAGTCATACACAGAGAATCAAGCAACCAGAACACAGCACTAACACACTCAGGGGTCACCACACAATGCCAAGGGCGAAAGTATAACTGACAGGGATGGGAGCGTCCTGAGGCTATAAGAAGCCTCCTCCAGAACCAGGGAGAGGCCACAATCATAGCCCCAGGTGTGCAGGTAAGCCTGCACCGGGATCACAACCTTTAACCCCAGAAATGCCAGTCATCAGCACTGGTTCCAGACATTAACCCCACGTGTGCGAGTCAAACCCGCACTGAGATCATGACACAAGCTTTGGCTGATCAGGTCAAGCACCTGACCCAAATGTTCCACAAACTTAATGTGGAACAGCGCACGATGGCCCATACCCAGCAACAGTTGGTGGATACTGTGCAGGGGGCTGTCGCTGCAGGGGCTCCTAGTGCTGGGGATAGAGATGTGTCATTGGCATCCCCCGAATCTCCGGTCAAATTGCCAGACCCTTTCTCAGGGGAAAAAAAAGGGAGTTCAGGTCGTTCAGAGAAGGATGCAAGCTTTTTTTTTCTCTGAGGCCCCGCTCCCCCGGGGATGAGTTCCAGTGGGTGGGGGTTGTCATTTCCCTACTTCGGGGGGCTCCACAGGCATGGGCTTTCTCTCTCTCTTCCTCTGCTCCTGAACGTATGTCTGTAAATTTGTTCTTTGAGGCTCTGGGGCACATTTATGATGAGCCTGATAGAGTGCGTCTGGCAGAGGATATGGTGATGAGTGTGACACAGAGGAGGAACTCTGCTGAATGGTTCTGCTCAGAGTTTAGACGTTGGACCGCCGAAGTATCCTGGAACGCCGCCGCCCTGAAGGGGCTGTTCTGCAGGGGCCTGTCTGACCATCTGCAAGATGCTCTGGCATTACATCCTCCTCCTGATACCCTGGAGGATGCCATGATGCAGGCGGTCCGCATGGACCGGAGACTGCGTGCTAGAGGAATGATGCAACAAGAGTCTCCCTTGTACCCCAAATTGTGTGACACTGCACCTGTATCTGAGGCCATGGAGGTTGGGTCAGTCTCGGTTAAGGCGAAAGAGAGAAGGCACCGTAGAGACAACCTACTATGCTTTTACTGTGGAACCTCTGGCCATTGGAAAAGGAATTGCCACTCCTGCCCTTCTTCAGAGAAACCAGCAGAGAAACGACTGAGTCTGGGCAACAATCGAGGAGGTTGTCCAGACTCCCAGGTACATTTTTTCTCATGTACAAAGATGGTGCTGCAGGTTGAATTGGAACTTGCTGGCGGTCCTGTTATGACCACCGCCTTTGTTGACTGTGGTTCCTCCATTAATCTGATTGATGCCCAAGTTGTGACTCTTAATAAGATAGGGACAGTCAGGTTAAAAGACACTGTTAAAATTGTGGCTGTGGATTCATCCCCTCTTACCCGGGATGGAATTTGCTTTATGTCTGAAGATTTTTCTATGAAAATGGGTTCCACTCATGTGGAAAAGTTAAGTTGTTTTGTTATGAATAATCTGCCTGCAGGACTGGTATTGGGGATGCCCTGGTTGCAACGCCACAATCCTCTCATTGATAGGGTGAAGGGGGAGATCATCCGATGGGGATGTAATGATAATGGTCTGTGTTGTAACCGGGTTCCTTTTGTCAATCCGATAAGATCTGTATCTGTGTCGTCTGTTGGTCTGGAGGGTATTCCGGAGTACCTGAGAGACTTTGAAGACGTGTTTTCCGAAAGCGAGGCTGAGGCACTTCCACCGCTTAGACCATTTGATTGTGCTATCGATTTAGTACCTGGAGCCAAATTACCCAAGGCTCGTTTGTTTAATTTGAGCACCAATCTATCAAAGAGTACATCAAAGAGAGCCTTCGCAAGGGGCATATTCGGCCCTCGGTCTCACCCGTGGCAGCGGGGTTTTTCTTTGTAAAAAAAAAAAATGGTGGGTTGCGACCGTGCCTCGACTTTCGGGAACTGAACAAAATTACTGTTAAGAACACGTACCCTCTCCCGTTGATTCCTGATCTATGCAACTAACTCACGGGAGCCAAATGGTTTTCTAAGCTCCATCTACGGGGGGCTTATAACCTTATAAGGATCCGGGACGAATGGAAAACAGCGTTCCTGACAACTGAGGGGCTGTTTGAAAACCTGCTTATGCCCTTCGGCCTTACTAACGCTCCTGCTGTTTTTCAGAACTTCATTAATGTTATTTTTTCTGACTTGATTGGGCGTTATGTAGTCATCTACTTGGATGACATCTTGATATTCTCTGAGGACAGTCAGTCACACTTACACCATTTACGTATGGTTCTTATGAGACTCCAGGAGAACCAATTGTATGCTAAGCTGGAGAAGTGCTCATTTTTTATGCAAGAACTGTTTTTTCTGGGTGTAATTGTATCCGGGGAGGGATTCCGCATGGATCCAGGGAAGGTTCAGGCCATTACCGATTGGGTGCAGCCTCATGACCTGAAGGGGTTGCAGTGATTTCTGGGCTTCGCTAATTATTATAGGAAGTTCATTAAAGGGTTCTCACAGGTGGTGAAACCCTTGACGGACCTCACTTTTAAAGGGGCAGATGTAAAAAATTGGTCCGTGGCCGCAAAAAATTCCTTCCTTACATTAAAGAAGTGTTTTACCACAGGCCCTGTGTTGGTACAACCCGATTCATCAAGACCTTTTATCGTCGAGGTCGACGCTTCGGTGGTGGGGGTGGGGGCAGTATTGTCACAGGGCCGCTCTACCCTGACTAACCTCAAACTCTGTGCCTTTTTCTCTAAGAAGTTCTCTTCGGCCGAGAGAAACTATGATGTCGGTAACAGGGAATTGTTAGCAGTTAAATTGGCCTTCGAAGAATGGAGGCATTTTTTGGAGGGGGCTGCTCATCCCATTACGGTCATCACTGATCATAAAAACCTAGCCTATATCGAGTCTGCTAAGAGATTGACCCCCAGACAGGCTCGGTGGGCACTTTTTTTTTCTCGATTTCATTTTACCATCACGTTTCGACCAGGGTCTAAAAATGTAAAGGCGGATGCCTTATCCCGAAGTTTTGATTCTGTGTCCCCTCCAGAACCTCCTTCCTCCATTCTTCAACCGGGAGTGGTTGTAGCCGAAATCTCCTCTGAGTTACAGAGAGAGATTCTGGAAGCACAAGCTCCCAGGAATAAACCCCCAGGTAAATTGTTTGTACCCGAACAATTCCGTCTCACACTCCTTCAAGAATTCATGATTCTGTGTTAAGTGCACACCCTGGTATTGCAGCTACCCGGGGGGCAGTAGCTGGGGGGTTTTGGTGGCCCTCTATGGGTACTGATATGAAAAGGTTTGAAAATACTTGTGGGGTGTGCGCGTGCTCTAAAAGCTCTCAGGTCCGGCCGGCTGGGGAATTGGTGCCTTTGCCAATTCCGGATAAACCATGGACACACCTGTCCATGGACTTTATCACTAATCTTCCATCTTCCAAGGGCAACTCAGTGGTATGGGTAGTGGTTGATAGATTTTCTAAGCAGGCCCACTTTGTGCCATAACCTGCGTTACCATCTGCTGAAACTTTGCCCGCTTGTTTATACAGCACATTGTTCGATTGCATGGAGTGCCCGTGAACGTGGTGTCGGACAGGGGTGTGCAATTTGTGACCAGGTTTTGGAGAGCGTTTTGTATGAAGTCGGGGGTCACGTTGTCATTCTCCTCTGCCTATCACCCGGAATCCAATGGGCAGACTGAACGCACCAACCAGTCGTTGGAGCAGATTCTGAGATGCCTGGCCTCCTCCAGACAGGAAGACTGGCGTGAGGTATTGCCCATGGCAGAATTTGCATTCAACTGTCGTATTAATCAGTCTACCGGAAAGTCTCCCTTTCAGGTCAATTATGGGTTTGTTCCGCAGTTTGGGGAATTTTCCCGTATGGATTCGGATTGCCCTGGTCCTGAGGGGATGGTACAACAGTTAAAAACCCTCTGGAGGGAGGTGCAGGGGAACATCTCCAAAGCCCAGAAGAAGTATAAACATTTTGCGGACAGGAGGAGGGGGTTGGGTCCTGCGTTAACAGTGGGGGAAAAAGTCTGGTTGTTCACCCGTAACATCAAACTTAAAATACCCTCTATGAAGTTGGGCCCAAAATTTATTGGCCCATACAAGATTGTAGAGGTGATCAACCCGGTGGCATACAGATTACAGTTGCCCACCTCCTTCAAAATATCTAACGTCTTCCACAGGTCCCCATTAAAACCTGTGGGGACAGTTAGAGAAGATCCCTCATCTGTGGCTCCACCAGTGTTGGTAGAGGGTCAACTGGAGTACGAGGTAGGGCGCATCATTGATTCACGGTGGGTGCGCCGGAGACTTCAGTACCTTATTCATTGGAAAGGATATTCCCTTGAGGATCGGTCATGGGTTCCGGCCAGTTCGGTGCACGCTGATCGACTGGTGCGGGCTTTTCATGCCAGATACCCTGAGAAACCTAGGGGTCCAGTGGCCCCCCATTAAGAGGAGGGTGCTGTCATGGTTAGGACACGGTTAATGTCCTGTTCTCACAGGGTTAACTTTTGCCGGCCTCTCTTTGGATCTGGGAGGAGTATTTATACTCACTCCAGACTATAATTCCCTGTCAGCTGTACTGTTATTATGGCTGTGTGTCTGACCCCCCTGGTGTGCGTGGATACTGCATTGTTTGTTTGAGTCCCGTGTATGACCCGGTCTGTCCCCTCACTCAGTTCTCTGTCTCTCGTTTTGGTATTATTGTCTTCTCTGGTTCTGACCTCCTGGCTTGGCTATTGTTACTCCGTTACAGTTTGTCCCTATTGTACCGTCTATTGCCCGTTCTGGTTTTCTGATCTATTGTTACGTCCTGACTATCCGCTCTGGTTAACCCTTTGGTACTGTCCTGCTATCTTGTGCTTTGAACGGGCTTGATCTGGTTTCTGTCTCTGTCTATGCCCCTTGGTAACTTGTCCCGTAGTTACCTTTCTAGGAGTTTCCCTGCAGCTCCTAGCTCTGTGGAGCTTAGGTCACGCCCCCAGCCGTCACGTGCTTCAGGTCCTGATAGTCTGAAGCACGCATCGTCACCGCTGCTGCCCTGCTCCACAGGTATCTTTGAGCACTGTTTTTGTACTCAGGACACGCGCACTGGCTCAGTGAGCAAGTGCAGTGCGGTGTTCCTGATACTTAGGTTGTACACTACCCACAGCAAATGTGTGCGCAAAATGTTTTTCTCGTTTAGGGCAGACAGAAATAGTATGAGAGGCGTCTCCACAGAAAAAATACAGCTTATTACGCCTTCTAAACTCCTGACGTTGCGCCCTAGACAAAACCCCATCACATTGCATAGGTTCAGACGTTCGTTCAAAAGGTGGCAATGCCTCTCGTGTAGTTTTACGCTCACGTAAACGCCGATCAACTTGAATGGCTAACGATATAGAATCATCAAGACCAGAGGGAACAGGAAATCCCACCATAACATCTTTTACGGTTTCTGCCAAACCCTTCCGAAAGAGCGCTGCTAAGGCACCGTCATTCCATGTAGTAAGGACCGCCCACTTACGGAATTTTTGACAGTATAACTCTGCAGAATCCTGACCCTGGTTCAATGCCAATAGGGTTTTCTCAGCTTGATCAATAGCATTAGGTTCATCATACAACAACCCCAAGGCTTGAAAAAATGCATCCACATTAGTCAGAATAGGGTCTCCAGGTGTCAGAGAAAAAGCCCAATCCTGGGGATCGTCGCGCAGCAAGAAGATGACAATTTTAACCTGCTGCACAGAGCTCCCCGATGAGTTAGGCTTTAAGGCAAGAAATAGTTTACAATTATTCTTAAAATTCAAAAATTTAGACCGATCCCCAGAAAACACATCAGGAGTAGGGATTTTTGGTTCAACAGCAGATGATTGAGCGAGATAGGCGGAAATTCCCCGCACTTCAGCAGCGAACTGCTCAACACGATCAGACAATTGCTTAATCTCCATTAAAGAAAAAATCCTACGGCCCCAGAGAAAAAGGGGAAAAAATATATAAAAAAAAAATTCTGACACTTTTTTTTTTTTTTACAATTCTCTCCTGCTTTTGAGTACCCTAGAATCTGCGGTTTAGGATGGTGATTCTGTTATGATTGGGTCATCGAGGAGGAAAGCAAGACCAAGCCACAGAAAACCAGAGAGGTTGGCAACTAAGCGGATTGCAGACCCCTGATCCTATCCACACAACTAGCAGTAGCAGTGAAGCGTACCTACAATGATCCTAGATGCCTCGACACAGCCGGAGAACTAAATAAGCCTAACGCAAGAAGGGGAAATCTAAACTGCCCCAGAGCAGACCCCAAAGGAATAGATAGCCCTCAAACATATATTGTCAGTGAAACAAGATGAAAACACAAACGCAGGTAAGAAAATAGACTGAGCAAATGATGGGGCCCACACTAACTCGACAGGACAGGAAAGGAAAGACTCTGTCTGCAATCACGCAAAAAACCCTGCAAATGATGCCCAACACGTGTGATAGAAAAATACTGAAGTCACTACAAATAAGTCACGTACAAATCAAGTCACGTACAAATAAGCGAGGGGGAGGCGTGTGTTTATATGTAAAATCATCCTTAAAACCCATCCTTCGTGATAATATATATGAATCTAATGAAAATGTAGAGTCCCTGTGGGTAGAGATAAGGGGAGGGGGGAAAAATAATAAATTACTGATAGGGGTTTGTTATAAATCTCCAAAAATAATGGAAGCTACAGAGAATATCCTCATAAAGCAAATAGATGAAGCAGCGACTCAAGGAGAAGTCATTATTTTGGGGGACTTCAACTACCCTGAAATACATTGGGGAACCGAAACCTGCAGTTCCAGCAAGGGTAATAGGTTTCTGACAACGATGAGAGACAATTACCTTTCACAACTGGTTCAGGACCCAACAAGAGGGGGGGCACTGCTAGACCTAATATTAACCAACAGGCCAGACCGCATATCAAATGTAAGGGTTGAGGGTCACTTGGGTAATAGTGATCACAAATTAATAAGTTTTCATGTATCCTTTAATAAGATGTGTAGTAGAGGGGTTACAAGGACACTAAACTTCAGGAAGGCAAATTTCCAACGGATGAGAGATGATCTTGGTGCAATTAACTGGGACGATATCCTGAGACATAAAAATACACAAAGAAAATGGGAGACGTTTATTAGCATCCTGAATAGGACCTGTGCACAATATATACCGTATGGGAATAAATATGCGAGAAATAGGAGGAAACCACTATGGCTAAATAGAGCTGTAAGGGGCGCAATAAGAGATAAAAATAAAGCATTTAGAGAATTAAAGCAAGTAGGTAGTGATGAGGCATTAAATAAATACAGAAGATTAAATAAATTCTGTAAAAAGCAAATCAAGACAGCAAAGATTGAGACAGAGAGACTCATTGCCAGAGAAAGTAAAAATAATCCCAAAATATTCTTTAACTACATAAATAGTAAGAAGCTAAAAAATGATAGTGTTGGTCCCCTTAAAAATAGTCTGGGTGAAATGGTGGATGAGGAAGAGGAAAAAGCCAATATGCTAAATGACTTTTTTTCAACAGTATTCACACAAGAAAATCCCATGACGGATAACATGATCAGGGATAAAAATTCTCCATTAAATGTCACCTGCTTAACCCAGCAGGAAGTACGGCGGCGTCTACAAATCACTAAAATTGACAAATCCCCGGGCCCGGATGGGATACACCCCCGAGTACTGCAGGAATTAAGCACAGTCATAGATAGACCACTATTTTTAATCTTTAAAGATTCCATAATAACAGGGTCTGTACCACAGGACTGGCGTATAGCAAATGTGGTGCCAATATTCAAAAAGGGGACAAAAACTGAACTTGGAAATTATAGGCCAGTAAGTTTAACCTCAACTGTGGGTAAAATCCTGGAGGGTTTTCTAAGAGATACTATACTGGAGTATCTGGAGAAGAATAACCTTATGACCCAATATCAACATGGGTTTACAAGAGACCGTTCCTGTCAGACTAATCTGATAAGCTTTTATGAAGAGGTAAGTTCCGGACTGGACCAAGGGAATGCAGTGGACGTGGTGTACATGGACTTTTCAAAAGCTTTTGATACGGTGCCACACAAAAGGTTGATACATAAAATGAGAACAATGGGGATAGGGGAAAATATGTGTAGGTGGGTTAAGAGCTGGCTCAGGGATAGGAAACAAAGGGTGGTTATTAATGGAGCACACTCGGACTGGGTCACGGTTAGCAGTGGGGTACCACAGGGGTCAGTTTTGGGCCCGCTTCTTTTTAACATATTTATTAATGACCTTGTAGGGGGCATAGAGAGTAGAATTTCAATATTTGCAGATGACACTAAACTCTGCAGGGTAATTAATACAGAGGAGGACAATTTTATATTACAGGAGGATTTATGTAAACTAGAAGCTTGGGCTGATAAATGGCAAATGAGCTTTAATGGGGATAAATGTAAGGTCATGCACTTGGGTAGAACGAACAAGTTGTGTAATTATGTGCTTAATTGTAAAACACTGGGCAAAACAGTCACTGAAAAAGACCTGGGTGTATGGGTGGACGACAAACTCACATTTAGTGGCCAGAGTCAAGCTGCTGCAAAGGCAAATAAAATAATGGGATGCATTAAAAGAGGCATAGATGCTCATGAGGAGAACATAATTTTACCTCTATATAAGTCACTAGTGCGACCACACTTAGAATACTGTGTACAGTTCTGGTCTCCGGTGTATAAGAAAGACATAGCTGAACTGGAGCGGGTGCAGAGAAGAGCGACCAAGGTTATTAGGGAACTAGGGGGTCTGCAATACCAAGACAGGTTATTACACTTGGGGTTATTTAGTTTGGAGAATCGAAGGCTTAGGGGTGATCTTATTACAATGTATAAATATATGTGGGGACAATACAAAGACCTTTCTAATGATCTTTTTACTCTTAGACCTGTGACGGGGACAAGGGGGCATCCTCTACGTCTGGAGGAAAGAAGGTTTAAGCATACTCACAGACGCGGATTCTTTACTGTAAGAGCAGTGAGACTATGGAACTCTGCCATATGATGTTGTAATGAGTGATTCACTACTAAAATTTAAGAAGGGAATGGATGCCTTTCTTGAAAAGTATAATATTACAGGGTATATACACTAGTCTCCTTAATATTGCGTTGATCCAGGGAGCTAGTCTGATTGCCGTATGTGGAGTCGGGAAGGAATTTTTTTCCCCAATGTGAAGCTTACTGTTGCCACATGGGGTTTTTTTGCCTTCCTCTGGATCAACATGTTAGGGCAAGTTAGGATAGGATATGGGTTGAACTAGATGGACTTAAAGTCTCCCTTCAACCTTAATAACTATGTTACTATGTTACTATGTTACTAGACTTCGCCCACTATATCAGCACTCTGGTATATTCTGAAAGCAGAGCAAAAAGAGGCCAATCTAATAAGGGACAAAAACAAACTGGCACAAGCAGTAACATAAGGATGGAAATTCAGCACAGCCCCAGCCAGAGCTGACTGAAGACACAAAACTTAAATAGACAAAACCAGATCAAATGTGAACAATAGCAAAAGAACACTTAGCTGAGCATGCAGGGACTGAGCTGAAAACCAAGATCTCAGGAGGCAGGAAAAAATCACCAGCAGGGATAGAGGGAGTCGGCTGTCTTATATCCAGTCAGAAACTCCAGATCTCCAGTCATCCTCCTCATTATCAGGTGGCAGGCCTCTGTTAATTAGAAATCATTCAAAGAAAAATGGAAACTATGTGCCATAAAATCAACTAAATTTTTATTATAAATCAATTAAAAAGCATTGAAATACAATGCAGTATATGTAGGAGCAATTGATGCAAAAGATAAGGCCTATAGACCTGGTACAGTATAATTCATTAAGAGAATATATACAAATGCAAATCCAATAATCAATCTATGGAGCTCCAAAACATAAAGAGTGCTCCCAGGGAAAAATCCCAAATAGATATTCAAATAACAAAAATTATATTCAAAGAGTTCCTTTCATAGAAACCCCGCAGAGGCTCCAATCATGTATTAACAATAATATATATACACTATTTAAAAAGGCAATGCAAAGTGCAAACAAAGTGTATTAATCAAATATATGCAAATTGCCTGTAAAAATAGTAGCACATAATAACGTGAAAAGTCCTCAATCCCTAAAAAACTATATATATAGAGAGTCATAGGCATAGTGCAACAGACAAGCAAGCTAAAAGTTAGTGCAATTATAAAAACACATAGGCTGTCTGCAAAAGGTATAGCATAAAATACACCAGAAAGGGAGAGGAAAGAGTTACTGCTGCTGGGCAGATACTGTACCTAGGATGGCCGTGGCACCCCTGACGCGCGTTTCGCGGTAAGGCTTTTTCTCAAAGGATAGTGCAGCAGTTACTCTTTCCTCTCCCTTTCTGGCGTATAGTATGCTATACCTTTTGCAGACAGCCTATGTGTTCTTATAATTGCATTATGCACTAACTTTTAGCTTGCTTGTCTGTTGCACTATGCCTATGACTCTCTATATATACAGTTTTTTAGTCACCTCCATCTGCCCTCTCTTGCCATGACCCGGAGTGTCAGATGATTGCTGAAGTGAACTCTGGTGGAACAAGGCGTCTGTCACGTGCCCCGTCCTGTGTGACGCAGCCAGCAGGCCGGTAACTAATACAACAGGACACGGCACGTGTAATTGTCCAGTGTGACGCGGCCTGCAGGCCGGTAACTAATACAACAAGACACAGGGGATAGGGAAACATTTACAATGGTGGGCCCTGCGATAGGGAACGGGGACGTGGAGACCTCCTGCACTCCCCTGAGTCAGTGTCCCTAACACTCCTAACGTTCCCTATACAGGCTCCTCACCTGTTGCCGATCAGGATACCTGTCACCCTAGCAAACCCTACACCTATTCCTTACTAGGGAGCTGGGTGGTGCAGGCACTGGCCCCACCGCTGTACTAACACCAACATGAGGAAAAGTGACAAACAGGGAAACACTTAGCTTTGCTCTGATGCACTTGTTCCCGGCAACAGAGTCCAAGACCTGAGTGCATCTTCCTCCAACTGTGTCCAACACCTGGGTGCAGCTTTACAGCAACAGCGTCCAGTACCCGAGTGCCGCCTTGGAGCAACAGAGTCCAGCACCTGAGTGCAGCTGTCCAGCAACAGTGTCCAGCACCTGAGTGCAACTGTCCTGCAACAGTGTCCAGCACCTGAGTGCAACTGTCCAGCAATGGAGTCCAGCACCTGAGTGCAGCTTCCAGCAACAGAGTCCAGCAACTGAGTGCAGCTCTACACCATAGCTGCCACTCCACCAAGCTTTGCAAGAATTCTTAACTGACACCATAGCTGCCACTCCACCATGCTTTACACGAACTCCTCGCTGACACCACAGCTGCCACTCCAGGCCTCTGACTGAGCTGCCCTGGACTCTCCTCAGCTCCCTCCTTCACCCAGGATGGTTGGAAAAGCCCAACAATATCACCAACGTCAGTGAGCACAACTGACACACCTTTATTGAGTAAACACACCTGTTAGTGATTCCAGTGCAATTACACTAACCACCACCGGGGGGCAAAATTATCTCTAAAAACACCAGTGCAATGACCATACTGGCCACCGGGGGCAAAACTATCTCTAAGCACAAAGCTTAGAGAGAGAAAAAAAAAGGTTACCAGTGCTCTTGTCTGACATGATCCCGCATGGATCATGACAGCGTCCTCACTGTAGGTGGTTTCCAGTGTAGTATGGTGTTGGGGGTCCGGAGGCCCCTCATTGAGGGAGGGGTACTGTCACAGTCCAATTCTTGGATCTGGGTCAGATTCTAGATTCCCTCATTTAAATCTTTTTTTTCTTTTCAGGCCTTTGGGGACTTAATATGGGTTTTTGCCCCCGGTGGTCACTGGGGTTATTACATATCTTTGGTTTCCCTGCTGATGTGACCACTCCTCCTTTGCTATATAAGGTCACCTGGTGTATCAGCTGGGGTTGGTTACAGCAGGTCCTTTATGGATTCCAACCTCGGTGAAGTTAGCAGCTGGCTCTGAGGTGTTTAGCCACTGCTGAAAGCATGGTGCTGAACTCTGCTGCCCGGTGTCTGCAGCAGAGAAAGATGGTGAAGGTAGCAGCTGGCTCTGAGGTGTCGAGCCGCTGCTAAAAACTAATCTGGTGCTGAACTCTGCTGCCCGGTGACTGTAGCAGAGAGAGATGGTGAAGGTAGCAGCTGGCTCTGAGGTGTCGAGCCACTGCTGAAAGCATGGTGCTGAACTCTGCTGCCCGGAGTCTGCAGCAGAGAAAGATGGTGAAGGTAGCAGCTGGCTCTGAGGTGTCAAGCCACTGCTAAAAGCTAATCTGGTGGTGAATTCTGATGCCCGGTGACTGCAGCAGAGAAAGATAAGTGTTTTGTTGTTTTCCCCCGTTTGGTGTATTTTCCTTCGTGTGTATTAGTGCAGCGGTGGGACCAGTGCCGCACTATCCAGTTCCCTAGTAAGAGATAGGTTCAGGGATAGTGAGGGATTCAGGTATCCTGGTCGGCGACAGGTGAAGAGCCTGTATAGGGAACGTTAGGAGTGTTCAGGGACACTGCCTCAGGGGAGTGCAGGAGGTCTCCATGTCCCTGTTCCCTATTGCAGGGCCCACCGTTGTAACTGTTTCCCCGGTGTTCCCATTTTGTCTTGTTGTTTCAGTTACCGACCTGCGGGTCGTGTCACACAGGACAGGTGTACGTGACAGTCTTGTTGTTTTAGTTACCGACCTGCTGGTCGTGTCACACAGGACAGGTACACGTGACAGTTTGCTGTCCCCCCACTGACCACACACAGTATGCTGACCCTGTAACTCACACCGTATAATGCTCCAAACAGTTTGATGCCACTACAGTTCCCCGTGGCCCCAGGATGACCACTCAAGACAGAATCTTGAAACAATGTAACATGTAACAATCTTAGATACACACCCAAAAGATTTGGACTCAGGAGTAGTGGAAGGAGCTAATGACTGTCTGCCTTATATATCTAAAAGCCGCATGATCAGGTGTAAGCTATTAGTATAGTATCATTAAAGTTACACCTGTTCGCTGGTTAGAACTCAGTAGTAATGTTCGGCCAACATAAGGACAATATAAATTCTTTCAAACAAAAGACCCCAAAAACACATCAAAAAGTAACTTAAACATAATATCACTAAAATAAAAATAACAAAAATATTTTTATATAAAAACTTTTTAAACTAATAACAGGAAAAGACGCAACAAAAAACTGCAAGGGCAAATTCACTACTAGATATAATGATACGTTAGGTCCTGTCTAATATTCATGCCGATGGGAAATCTGGTTTTCAAGGTGTAAATGCACCAGGACTCTCTATTCAATAATTTTCTACGGTAATTACCCCCTCTCAAAGGTTTACCCACTTTTACTATACCCATAATCTTGCACATAGATAGATCCCCACCATGTTCAAAAGAGAAACGTTTAGACGCAGCTGAACATTCAGTAATTTTCTTATTAGTTGCATCCAATAAATGACGTCTAACTCTCGCCTTAAGTGTGTTAGAGGTGCAGCCCACATACTGTACTTTACAAGACAAGCATGTTATCAAATAAACTACGCATCAGGTATCAGTGGCTAGAAATATTTTTTTTTTGCATCTTAATTCTGATTATTTTATTCTAAAGCAATCCGGAACCCCTTTTTTTTCTCCATTTGCTTGTTGACACTGCAGACTACAGCCAGATCCTTTTCATAGTACAACATGAAAATCCAGCAATTTTAAATGGGTTAACCCGTCCCAGGCATCACATCTGAGTGCGCAGAAAAATCTGCCATTTTTCGTGGTACTGTAGAATTTTTTTGGAGTGTCTTATACAATTTTTTTACACCATTTTGCTGCCAAAAAAATATTTAGCTACAGGGCAGATATTTTACACTGGGTTTTGTCCGCCACACGGATCGCATAACATTGCGCTTAAATTTGAGCATTTCAGGCCTCCATAGAATTTTTGTTGCTGTGTCATAGCCTACTTATTGACACAATTTTGCTGGCCAAAAAAAAAAAATACAGGGCAGATATTTGAAAGTGGGCTATCTCCGTCAGATGCCTCATCTAGCTGTGGGCTACAAATTGTTGCATTTCAGGCCTACATTCACCTTCGTTTGCTGTGTCTTACCCTAGTTCTTTAGACTATTTGGGGGTAAAAAAATAAAAAAAATACAGTCCACATATTGAACAGTGTGGTATCTCCTTCAGACGCGTGATCTATCGGTGGGCTACAAATTGTGGCATTTCAGGCCTACATTCACTTTTTTTTACTGTGTCTTACCCTAGTTTTATAGACTATTTTGGGGTAAAAATAAAAAAATACAGGCCACATATTGAACAATATGGTTTCTCCATCAGACGCCTGATCTATCTGTGGGCTAAAAATTGTTGGATTTCAGGCCTACATTCACCTTTCTTTTGCTGTGTCTTACCCTAGTTCTATAGACTATTTGGGGGTAAAAAATAAAAAAATACAGGCCACATATTGAACAGTGTGTATCTCTGTCAGACGCCTGATCTATCTGTGGGCTACAAATTGTGGCATTTCAGGCCTCCTTTCCACTGTATTTGGTGACGGTGACGGTGGAAACATGTCTCAACAGGTGGACAATGATGAGACACAACTGTCAGAAAGTTAGGAGGAGGACCAGGGTGCGGAAATGGAAGCTGAGGTGATGGATGATATAGTAACTGACCCAACCTGGCAGGAGGACATGCAGAATGAGGACAGCAACACACAGGGGGAGGCGTAACACCCCAACATGCAGGAAGAAGCGGTGTGGTGTCCGCAGACAGAAGGCGGGCAACCATACCTCGTAACACCAACACGACGGAAGTTGGCAGTACAACTGTTAGGTGTTCCAGAGTCTGGTTGTTTTTTAAAGACTCTGCCAATAACCCCAAACAGGTCATTTGCACCACCTGCCATGCCTGCATCAGCAGGGGTAGCAAAACTACCAACCTGACGACCACCAGAATGATCAGGCACATGGCAGCAAAGCACCCAACTTTGTGGGCCGAACACCAGGCTCCAGGAACAGTGTCTGTGGGTGAAAGGACTGCTTCTTCCACTGTTGTGCGTGCAAGCCAATCCCCTGTCCACATTGCATGTGACGATGCCTCATGCCCTGCCCCTGTCGTTGCCCAGACTCAACTACCACCGTCATCAAGCACATCAACATGTCCTTGTCCCAGCGCAGCCTTCAGTTGTCCATACCCCAGTCATTGGAACGCAAGCGTAAATACGCAGCCAACGCCCCATAGGCCACAGTACTAAAGTCAGACATTTCTCGTCTGCTTGCACTCAAAATGTTGCCTTTTAGGCTCCTGGACATGGAAGCTTTCCACAACCTGATGGAGGCGACCATCCCAAGGTACTCGGTCCCCAGCCACCACTATTTCTTCTGATGTGGCGTCCCGGCATTACACAAGCACGTGTCCCACAACATTATCTGTGCCTCGAACAATGCTGTTACTGGGAAAGTCCACCTAACCACGGATACATGGACAAGTGCTTGCGGGCAGGGATGCTACATCTCACTGACGACACACTGGGTTAACATAGTGGAAGCTGGGACCCAGAGGGACCTTGGGATGGAACACATTCTCCCGACGCCGAAGATTGCAAGCCCTACGTCAATCAGGGTTGCCCCCACAGTCTACAGCTCCTGCACCTCCTCCTCTTCAGCCTCCATCTCCAAAATGACTACATCAGTCACAAGCTGGAAGCACTGCAGCACTGCCACAGCCAAGCATCAACAGGCTGTACTGAAGCCAATATGCTTAGGTGACAAACCGCACAATGCTGAACAGTTGTGGACAGCTCTGAAAGAGCAGGCAGATGTGTGGCTGACACCACAGAACCTACAGCCAGGCATGGTTGTGTGTGAGAATGGCCAAAATCTGGTGGCGGCTCTGAGGTGAGGCGAGCTAGCACACATACCATGCCTGGCCCATTTGCTTAACCTCATTGCTCAACGGTTTCTCAAAACCTACCCAAAGCTGCCGCATCTGCTTGTCAAAGTACGCTGCCTGTGTGCCCATTTTAGAAAGTCAGCTCCAGCTGCCACCGCCCTTGCTGTGCTTCAGCAGCGTTTGCAGATTCCAGGTCACAGATTAGTGTGTGATGTCCCCACGCATTGGAACTCAACACTGTACATGTTGGAAAGGATTTGTGAGCAGAAGAGGGCAGTTGTTGACTACCTGCATCAACAAAGCCGTCGGTATTCAGTTCAGACTCCACACATAAGACCTCAGGAGTGGACATGAAAATCAGACATATGTACCATCCAAAAAAACTTTGAGGAGTCCACCAAGATGGTGAGCGGCGATGATGTCATAACTAGCATCACCATCCCGCTTCTCTGTCTTCTGAAATGCTCTCTGCTCATAATTATTGATGAGCGAGTATACTTAGTGCTCGGGTTTCCCGAGCATGCTCGGGTAGTCTCCGAGTATTTTGGCATGCTCGGAGATTTAGTTTTCATCGCCTTAACCGCATGATTTGCGACTTGTAGATAGGCTGAATACCTGTGGGAATTCCTAACAAACAGGCATTTCACACATGTATTCAAGCTGTCTAGCAGTCGCAAATCATGCAGATAAGATTACGAAAACTAAATCTCCGAGCACGCCAAAATACTCGGAGGACACCCGAGCAACGAGTATACTCGCTCATCACTACTCACAATCAAAGAGGTGGCATTGCAGGCTGAGCACGATGAGATGGAGTAAGGAAGCATACAGGGTGATTACACACAGCTCAACCTCATGTAAATCTCAACGTGGATTGGTTGACAAAGAGGAAGAGGATGAGGAAGAACAGGAGCTACTTTCATGCGCTATAGACGGTACTACAAGCACAACTGTCATACTGTCTGTTCAGTGTGGATGGCTTGAGGACAGGCAGGAGGAGGAGAGCATGGTCAGTTGTCCTCTTGGTGAGGAGACGGACGTCTAGCCTGTTAGCAGTCTGCCACGCATGGCTGACTATGTTGCGCTGCCTTTCCCGTGACACTCGTATTGTCAAAATTTTGTCTGACAGTCATTACTGGTTGGTGACACTTCTAGACTCATGCTACAAGGAGAGCTTTCAATTTCTTCTTCCAGAGGCAGACAGGTATACTAAATTGTTGCAGTACCAGAAGGCCCTTGCTGCGGAATTATTAAAAAAATTTCCATCTGAAAACGCTGGCCACAGAGGTCACAGTTCGCTGGACAACCAAGGAGTACAGGTGAGAGAGACACAACTCCAATCCATCAGAGGCAGGGGAACACTGGCAAAGTTGTGGGAGAGGTTTCTCAGACCCTCCCATCGCAGTGGCCCTGAGGCGTGGGGTACTCTCACAAGGACTGCAAAGTTTTGGAAGATGTTGAGGGAGTACCTTGCTGACCGTACCAATGTCCTCCAAGATTCCTCTGTGCCTTTTAATTATTGGGTCTCAAAACTGAATACGTGGCATGAACTGGCTCTCTACGCCTTGGAGGTCCTGGCATGTCCTGCCGCTAGCGTTTTGTCAGAGCGCGTCTTTAGTGCCGCTGGTGGAATTATAACTGATAAGCGCATCCTCCTATCAACTGAAAATGTTGACAGGCTGACTATTATAAAATTGAACAAGGGCTGGATTGTGCCTGACTTCGTATGATAACAGTGAAATCTAACCTCAAATCCAGTGTCTTGTTTTGGGAGGTATACTCCTATGCACCTCTTAACACCCACACATGGGTATACGCTTCCTGATTTTGTCAATTTGCTGTTATCCTCCTTCTCCTCATCATCATCATCCAACACCACTAGATCACCATGGTGACCGTGGTCCGTGATGCAACAGGCACTAGAAATTTTTGCAAGGGTGTTTATGATGCCTGTTCCAAAAATGTTCACACTATATGTTGAGGTGTCCCCCCAGGGGAAAATGTTTTTCAGCCTATACACTTAGTGTATGGGCATTACAAGTATAGGAGACCCGCTCCTTTAAACTGGGAAAACATTTTTCGGAGGCCATCCTCCACGTCTCTTCCGACACCACCACTATATCACCACCGTGAACGTGTTCAGTGATGCAACAGCCAAGTAATTTTTTTCAAGGGTGTTTATGATGCCCTTTCCAAAAATATTTACACTCTATGTTGAGGTGTCCCCCCACAGGGAAAAATAATTTTCAGCCTATACTCTTAGTGTATGGGTATTACAAGTATAGGAGACCCGATCCTTTAAACTGGGAAAACAGTTTTAGTAGGCCATCCTCCACGTCCCTTCCAACACCACCACTAGATCACCAGGGTGATCGTGGTCCGTGATGCAACAGCCACTATAGTGTTTTGCAAGGGTGTTTATAATGGCCGTAAAAAAAAATATTTACACAGTAGGCTGATGTGTACACCCCTGGGGGAAATGTTTTTCAGCCCATACACTTAGTTTATGGGCATTACAAGTATAGGAGACCCGCTCCGGTAAAATGGGAAAACAGTTTTAGTAGGCCATCCTCCATGTCTCTTCCGACACCACCACTAGATTACCAGGGTAATCGTGGTCCGTGATGCAACAATCACTATAATTTTTTGCAAGGGTATTCATGATGGCCGTAAAAAAAAAAAATTTACACAGTAGGATGATGTGTACCCCCCCAGGGGGAAATGTTTTTCAGCCCATACACTTAGTGTATGGGCATTACAAGTATATGAGACCCGCTCCTGTAAACTGGGAAAACATTTTTCGGAGACCATCCTCCACATTTCTTCCTTGGGGGATTGGAGTGTGTGCACATTTTGGGCAGACCTTGTATTCACTTCATGGGCAAACTTTAGGTGACTTAAAAAAAAAAAGAATAATGGGAACTTTGGTTTCATGTGGCCATCCAGTACATGTGTTCAAAGGCTTATTGGAGTGCGTGTAACTTTGGTGCAGGGGAGGCCTTGCATTCAATGCATAAGCAAAGAGTATGGGAGTACCAAATGAATAATGTGAAATTTTCTGCTAAAATAACATTTTTCTGAGGAAAGTGTGATTTTATTATTTTCACGACTCAACGTTATAAAATTCTGTGAAGCACGTGGGGGTTCAAGTTGCTCACCACACATCTACCGTAAATACTTTCCTTAAGGGGTCTAGTTTCCAAAATGCTGTCACTTGTGAGTGGTTTCCACTTTTTAGGCACATTAGGGGCTGTCTAAATCGGACATGACGTTCGTTAATGATTCCCAAACAGTGGTTCTCTCCCTCATATGGGGAATCGGCATGCTCAGGAGAAACTACACAACAAAGTTTGGGGTCCATTTTTTCCTGTTACCCTTGTCAACATAAAAAAAATGTATCTGAAGTAAATTTTTTGTGAAAAAAAGTTAAATGTTCATTTTTTTTCCTCATTCCAAAAATTCCTGTGAAGCACCTGAAGGGTTAATAAACTTCTTGAATGTGGTTTTGAGCACCTTGTGTGGTGCAGTTTTTAGAGTGGTGTCACTTTTGAGTGTAATCTATCATACAGACCCCTCAAAATGACTTCAAATGTGAGGTGGTTCCTAAAAAAAATGGTTTTGTAAATGTTGTTGGAAAAAAGAAAAATCACTGGTCAACTTTTAACCCTTATAACTTTCTAACAAAAAGAAAATTTTGGTTCCAAGATTCTGTAAAGTAGACATGTGGGAAATGTTACCTATTAACTATTTTGTGTGACATACAGTATCTCTGTGATTTAAGGGTATGAAAACTCAAATCTGGAAAATTGCCGTTGTTTTTTTTCCACAAATAAATGCAAGTCATACCGAATAAATTTTATCACTATCATGAAGTACAATATGTCACGAAAAAACAAACTTATAATCACCACGATCCTTTGACGCGTTCCAGAGTTATAACTTCATGAATTGACACTGGTCAGAATTGTAAAAATTGGCCTGGTCATTAATGTGCAGGGGTTAAGTGGAATCTGTCTGTAGGATCAGCCCTCCTGGGCAGTCAATATGGGCATGTATGTCATATGAAGTTGGATAAAATGATATCTTGATATCTGTAATCTTATTTCTTATTCCAGAGAAATCCATGTTTTTTTTATTATGTAAATGAGCTGTTCAGGGCTATGGGATGGACAGTGATCTGCATGAGAATCTGCCTACACAGATTATTTTAATTTGAAAGAAGTGTTACCAGTGTGATGTGTAATGGCCGATACCGGCACACCTCTGTATACTATAGGATGGCCAAGCTGTTATGCTGTTATTCAAAATGCAGACATCCTGGCATACCCCTGCAATCCATAGGACGGCTGAACTATCACTCGCTGTGTCCCTAGGATGGTAACATTATGTTCCTTTTTGGCTCTGACTTCAAAACTGCAGTGTATCAAAAGTATCAAAACATAAAGAAAAAAAATAAAGTCAAACATCATCAAAATAATTACTTATGAATATTTCTTATGAGTTTTTTTTTAAAATAATTAAACAACTATACTTCAACCAGATGCTTTCAATGTTTGGAAAAATCCCCTTCCAAATTGCCAGATACTTGCAAATACAGTTTGGTGGACCTTCCATATGGAAAAGATTATTAATCCCCCTAAGGCCAAATTAAAAGTTTGAAATAACTTATTTCCCAAAGATTTAGAAAATGTCAGATTCCAACAATAGCGCAGTCTGTAAATTTACTGAATTCTAGATTTGACTTTATATTTATAGATTATTTCCATAAAAACTGATTGCAAAGAAGTGAAAAAGCAGCCCACCCTGCCAATGAAAGGAAACTATTGTAGGAAGAAATATTCATGACATTTGTAATTTGATGAAAAACAGATTCTAGATGTGATTTCACACTTATGTGGGCAATAAATGCCATTTTATTGAGGTGATATAAAATTTTAATCCTTCATTTTTACCTGTACTCAGAGATTTAAATGGAATATAACAACATGTTATTGCCACCTAACGTGGGAGCAGTGTAATGTAGATGCAGAGATCCTGATTCTAACAATGTGTCACTTACTTGGCTGCTTGCTGTAGATTTTATAAAATTACTGTTTTTTTCAGCAAGAGATTATCATTGGAGGAATAATAAACCTGCTGCCATGTAATCCCCCATATTCAGGAGCGCTGTATAACCCTGCCCCCACCACTGATTAGCAGCTAGTGTACACAGAAAGCTGTCAATCAGTGGTGTGGATGGGGTTATACTGAGCTCAGCCTTGCAAGAATACTGCTTTTTAGCAAAACTGCAGCAATCAACCCAGTGACACATCTCTGGAATCAGTGTCTCTGCGTTACATCATGCTGCTGTCAGAGGGCTAGCAAAAACCTGTTGACAGATTAAATTTAAGGTGCCTATACACCCTTAAAGGGAACCTATCACTAGGTTTGGCCGATATGAGTTACGGCCACAGCCTTTCGGGGATGATATTCAGCACTCTAGAATGCTGTATATCTGCCCCCAACCCCACCTGTAAGAGAAGAAAAATAACTTTTATTATACTCACCTGCGGGGCGGCCCAGTCCGAGTGGTGTTGCTCTTCTTGGTCCAGCACCTCCCATCTTCTTGTGATGCCGTCCTCCTGTTTGCGATACAGACAAGGCGTGCACTCTGTGGATATGAGATAGGTGCAAGCTGAACCTGGAACTTAGTCCAGATGGTCATCCAGTGAAGAGAAAACAGCTGCACTCTGGGAAATTTTGATTTTCAATGCAAAAAAAAATTTTTTTGCATTGAAAATCAAAATTTCCCAGAGTGCAGCTGTCCTCCTGTTTACTTCATGTGAATGACACGTCCCTGCATCATCCACACAGTCTGCTCAGCATCGCTCTCCTGCGCAGGTGTACTTCTCTGCCCTGTTGCCCTGCCCAGTGCGCAGGTGAAACGGAGGCCAGGGGAGTAGTCGTGGTTGAGAGTGGCAGCACTGGCACTCCCTGGCCCTCCATTCTATTAACACACGGTAGTTCACTCACTTGCAAGTCAGGGTCCATTTTACACTGCCGGGAGTCCTTTTCCTTTAACACCACACAATGACAGTCAGAGTCCTGGTCATCTTCAGCAAAACAATTTTCCTCAGCTCGTCCAGTTTAGTCACAGAAACAGCACAATATTATTCGCAGAATATCACCATTCTATTCCCTGTACTGTCCCTCACTCCTCCAAGAACATCCGCCGGATCCGCTGGTCCCGCAGCTTCCTAACTGGTCAGACTAACCCGCTTCAGGAGTTCCTCGCCCGCTACCCTTTCCGAAGGTGAAGTCGAGAAATGGCTCTTCCATTCCATATCAGGCCCTAGGCCTCGGACATTTAGGGTTGTTCCCACGAAGTTAGCTGCTACCATTCTGATGCTGCCAAGATATTCCTCCACTACGTGTGACTGTCAGCTCTAGGCCCTGGACTGCTGGGCTCCTCGGCTTAAACATTCCCCCATGGACACGACTGTCCTGTCCTTGCTCCCAGTTCATACTCCAACTGCCCTATTCCAGGAAGCTCCTCCAACTACCTTGTCTTAGACACTCATAACTAACCTAACCCTATTGGCCTATTTAATCCTTATTCTATTCTATTCTATTGTGCTCCCCCTACTGGGCTAAGTCCTACACTATCCCTATATCTTTACAACACATGAACATTTGCAATACATAAGCTTAAGTACAATTTAATACAAAATATATATATATACAGTCATGGCCAAAAGTATTGACACCCCTGCAATTCTGTCAGATAATACTCAGTTTCTTCCTGAAAATGATTGCAAACACAAATTCTTTAGTATTATTATCTTCATTTAATTTGTCTTAAATGAAAAAAACACAAAAAGAATTGTCCTAAAGCCAAATTGGATATAATTCCACACCAAACATAACAAAGAGGGTGGACAAAAGTATTGGCACTGTTCGAAAAATCATGTGATGCTTCTCTAATTTGTGTAATTAACAGCACCTATAACTTACCTGTGGCACCTAACAGGTGTTGGCAATAACTAAATCACACTTGCAGCCAGGTGACATGGATTAAAGTTGGCTCAACCTCTGTCCTGTGTCCTTGTGTGTACCACATTGAGCATGGAGAAAAGAAAGAAGACCAAAGAACTGTCTGAGGACTTGAGAAACCAAATTGTGAGGAAGCATGAGCAATCTCAAGGCTGCAAGTCCATCTCCAAAGACCTGAATGTTCCTGTGTCTACCGTGCGCAGTGTCATCAAGAAGTTTAAAGCCCATGGCACTGTGGCTAACCTCCCTAGATGTGGCCGGAAAAGAAAAATTGACAAGAGATTTCAACGCAAGATTGTGCGGATGTTGGATAAAGAACCTCCACTAACATCCAAACAAGTTCAAGCTGCCCTGCAGTCCGAGGGTACAACGGTGTCAACCCGTACTATCCGTCGGCATCTGAATGAAAAGGGACTGTATGGTAGGAGACCCAGGAAGACTCCACTTCTTACCCCGAGACATAAAAAAGCCAGGCTGGAGTTTGCCAAAACTTACCTGAAAAAGCCTAAAACATTTTGGAAGAATGTTCTTTGGTCAGATGAGACAAAAGTAGAGCTTTTAGGGCAAAAGCATCAACATAGAGTTTACAGGAGAAAAAAGAGGCATTCAAAGAAAAGTACATGGTCCCTACAGTCAAACATGACGGAGGTTCCCTGATGTTTTGGGGTTGCTTTGCTGCCTCTGGCACTGGACTGCTTGACCGTGTGCATGGCATTATGAAGTCAGAAGACTACCAACAAATTTTGCAGCATAATTTAGGGCCCAGTGTGAGAAAGCTGGGTCTATCTCAGAGGTCATGGGTCTTCCAGCAGGACAATAACCCAAAACACACTTCAAAAAGCACTAGAAAATGGTTTGAGAGAAAGCACTGGAGACTTCTAAGGTGGCCAGCAATGAGTCCAGACCTGAATCCCATAGAACACCTGTGGAGAGATCTAAAAATGGCAGTTTGGAGAAGGCACCCTTCAAATATCAGGGACCTGGAGTAGTTTGCCAAAAAAGAATGGTCTAAAATTCCAGCAGAGCATTGTAAGAAACTCATTGATGGTTACCGGAAGCGGTTGGTCGCAGTTATTTTGGCTAAAGGTTGTGCAACCAAGTGTTAGGCTGAGGGTGCCAATACTTTTGTCCGGCCCATTTTTGGAGTTTTGTGTGAAATGATCAATGTTTTGCTTTTTGCTTCATTCTCTTTTGCGTTTTTTCATTTAAGACAAATTAAATGAAGATAATAATACCAAAGAATTTGTGTTTGCAATCATTTTCAGGAAGAAACTGAATATTATCTGAGAGAATTGCAGGGGTGTCAATACTTTTGGCCATGACTGTATATTAACATTACATTACGTATGAAATATACTGGGGACGTATGCAAGGAGTGCAAGGCATTAAACTAGCCCCGTACCCCTTACACTGGCGTTGGGTCTCTGACCTTTCCAGGCGCCTGCGTACTGCAGTACTTTGCTCTGCCCTCAACAGAGCAGATAAGTACGCCTGCGCAGGAGCACGATGCCTAGCAGACTGTGTGGATGATGCAGGGACGTATTATCCCATTAAGAGTAAGATTTGTGTCTTAAGGAGCACCGTCTTTGTAGTGCCCTGTACATTATGCCCAGTTCGTGCTTCTGGAGACACGCACCCGAAAACTAGGTGAGCTCTCATCGCTACAGAAACGCCAAACATGTGGATGCTAAATGTGGTTTAGGCAGACTATGGGGCTCAGAAGGGAGAGGGCAGTTGGATTTTGAAGTGCAATATTTGCTGAATTTCTTTTGGGGGGCAAGGAGCCACTTCGTTTTTCCAGAGCGTTTGTACTACCAGTAATGTGGAAGCTATATTTCTGTTAACAAATAATGGACCTGACTGGGGACTTGCTTTTTTTTTGATTGATTTGAAGCTTTTGTTGGGAACATTTGACATAACATTTTGGATCAAGTACATTCTGTGTTCTGTGCTGAGCACTTACATTGGTGACGTGATTCAGATGAAACCCCTGAAGGATCCATTTACTACAATGAGTAAACAAAGTTACTCTGGGCTCCGGTTGACCTCTGTTCAGAGTTGTCCTTCTGTTCAGAAGTGCACAAAACTGTGGTCAATGGCACTTTTATGCAATCCTAAAAAGACGGACACCGCCGGATAACAGGCCAGACGACATCCACAGTTCCTCCATCTGCCCCCATTATAGGGATATATCTTCCACTGGGGGTTCTGCCTGAGTCATGTATTGCAGAGATTTACAGAGAAAACCGATGTAATCGCTTAGCAAGAGTGCAGGATGAAATGAGAGACAAGCCTTACTGCAATCTATTGGAGGCATAATGAACAAATCAACAACAGGTGAAGAATTTATTTTATTTATTTTCCTGGTGCAGTATAAGTGATTAGACGACTTTATTCATTGGGTTGGTGCAATGAGAGCGATACCAGATTTATATTGCTTTCTTGCATTTCGTTGTTGTCACACAGTGAAAGATGTTTATTATGCAAAAACAGTTTTTGCATTGCCATATTTGAGAACTATAATTTTTCCATATTTCTGCTGACAGTGCAGACAGAAAGAGCTACTTTCACACTTGCGTTTTTTTGCACTGCGTGTTTTGCGCACACAAACGCATTAAAAAACGCATACAAACACTGCGTTTTTTGCAGCATTTTCGTGCGCATGAAGCAAAAAAATGCAGCATTTGTATGCGTCTTCAATGCGTTTGCGTTTTTTGCACATTGTTTATCTTCACCAAAAAAAAATCTAGATAACAATCTTGCAACACACACCACCAATGGGACATCAGTGGTGGTGTGGTATGGTAATAATGACCCTGTCTACAGCCGTATTCTTCACATTTGCTTGATTTTTCACGTGTCAACATGGATCTGCGCTGGAAGAGTTTTCACTTCAATTTGGATTTGGACATCGCGATGGCTAGGGCATATACAGTTGCTTGCCATGAACAAAGGAAGAGAGAGAGACAGCGAAGACGGCAGCGGCGTCGTTTGTGGATACATCCGATTGTTGAACTCCGGGAGAGCCGTGGGGCATACCACACCCTCTACAGCGAGCTACAGGCAAACCGGGATAAATTTATCCGGATGTCCCAAGAAAGCTTCAGGGATTTGCTTGCTCGTGTCCAAGAATCCATCCGGAGACAGGACACATAGCTCCGTCTTACGATTCCTCCTGAGGAACGGCTCCTGGTGACATTACGGTACGTAATATTTAAAAACCAAGGGGGTGTGTCTGCTTTTTTTTTTTTTTATATGTACTATTCAAAACCTGGCCTAATTATTTTTTGTGAATGTACTAATTTTTTATTTTATTGTGTTAAAAAAAACATATACAGAATTATTAATTTTACTTCTTTCTCTGTTTCACAGATTCCTGGCGACTGGAGAGACCCTATCTTCACTACACTTCCAGTACCGTATTGGAATCTCCACCTTGTCTGGAATTGTTGCGGACACCTGCCGGGCTCTCTGGAACGTTCTTTGTCCAGAATTTATGCCCCTGCCCACCGCTGAAAAGTGGATGGAAATTGCTGACAAATTCTGGACTGTCTGCAATTTCCCCAACTGTTTGGGAGCTGTTGATGGTAAACACATACGGATCATCAAACCCAAAAGAACTCGATCGGAGTACTATAATTACAAAAAGTACTTTTCAACAGTACTCATGGCCATTGCGGATGCCGGATGTACAGTTGTGGCCAAAAGTATAGACACCCCTGCAATTCTGTCAGATAATACTCAGTTTCTTCCTGAAAATGATTGCAAACACAAATTCTTTGGTATTATTATCTTCATTTAATTTGTCTGAAATGAAAAAACACAAAAGAGAATGAAGCAAAAAGCAAAACATTGATCATTTCACACAAAACTCCAAAGATGGGCCAGATAAAAGTATTGGCACCCTCAGCCTAATACTTGGTTGCACAACCTTTAGCCAAAATAACTGCGACCAATGCTCTGCTGGAATTTTAGACCATTCTTCTTTGGCAAACATTGTCCTGCTGGAAGACCCATGACCTCTGTGGGAGACCCAGCTTTCTCACACTGGGCCCTACATTATGCTGCAAAATTTGTTGGTAGTCTTCAGACTTCATAATGCCATGCACTCGGTCAAGCAGTCCAGTGCCAGAGGCAGCAAAGCAACCCCGAAACATCAGGGAATCTCCGCCATGTTTGACTGTAGGGACCGTGTTCTTTTCTTCGAATGCCTCTTTTTTTCTCCTGTAAACTCTATGTTGATGCCTTTGCCCAAAAAGCTCTACTTTTGTCTCTTCTGACGAGAGAACATTCTTCCAAAACGTTTTAGGCTTTTTCAGGTAAGTTTTGGCAAACTCCAGCCTGGCTTTTTTATGTCTCGGGGTAAGAAGTGGGGTCTTCCTGGGTCTCCTACCATACAGTCCCTTTTCATTCAGACGCCGACGGATAGTACGGGTTGACACCGTTGTACCCTCGGACTGCAGGGCAGCTTGAACTTGTTTGGATGTTAGTCGAGGTTCTTTATCCAACATCCGCACAATCTTGTGTTGAAATCTCTTGCCAATTTTTCTTTTCCGTCCACATCTAGGGAGGTTAGCCACAGTGCCATGGGCTTTAAACTTCTTGATGACACTGCGCATGGTAGACACAGGAACATTCTGGTCTTTGGAGATGGACTTGTAGCCTTGAGATTGCTCATGCTTCCTCACAATTTGGTTTCTCAAGTCCTCAGACAGTTCTTTGGTCTTCTTTCTTTTCTCCATGCTCAATGTGGTACACACAAGGACACAGGACAGAGGTTGAGTCAACTTTAATCCATGTCAACTGGCTGAAAGTGTGATTTAGTTATTGCCAATACCTGTTAGGTGCCACAGGTAAGTTACAGGTGCTGTTAATTACACAAATTAGAGAAGCATCACATGATTTTTCGAACAGTGCCAATACTTTTGTCCACCCTCTTTTTTATGTTTGGCGTGGAATTATATCCAATTTGGCTTTAGGACAATTCTTTTTGTGTTTTTTCATTTAAGACAAATTAAATGAAGATAATAATACCTAAGAATTTGTGTTTGCAATCATTTTCAGGAAGAAACTGAGTATTATCTGACAGAATTGCAGGGGTGTCAATACTTTTGGCCACAACTGTATGTTTGTTGCAGTGGACATTGGAGCATTTGTCCGTGGTAATGACTCCCAGGCTTTTACAAACTCAGACATGGGCCGGAGGTTGTATGGCAACCAATTTAATTTCCCTATGCCACGGCCTCTTCCCCACACCGATGCTCCGCCACTGCCCTTTGTAATGGTTGGGGATGAGGCTTTTCAAATGTGCGCAAACCTACTGAAACCCTACTCCAGCCGTGACTTGGACCACACCAAAAAAATCTTTAATTACAGGCTGACCAGGGCCAGAAGAACTGTAGAGTGTGCTTTTGGGATTCTTGTCTCCAGATGGCGAATTCTCGGCACAGCCATTAAACTTAAACTTGAAACAGTGGATGAGGTGGTGAAGGCGTGTGTGGTTCTACATAATTTTGTGATCCTAAAGAGCACCCGACCTTTGAACTCGATGATGCTGCTCCTAACCCATTGCCTGAATTCACTCAGCACCCTCTCAGGTCACCCATTGAAGTTGGCCAAATGAGGGACCAATTTGCAGCCTACCTTATCTCTGATGTAGGACGGGTGCACTGGCAAGATGAAATGGTGTAAAAATGTTTTTGTGTGTGTATGTTAATAAAAAAAACCTGTTTTGATACCTGTACCAAGTGTACTATGTCTTTTTACACTCCAATAAAATAAACATCTTCCCATGTATACCTGTGAATTCATGATGTTCTCACACCTGGGCAGGTAAATACACATACGAGTTAAACTGCAGTATCGCTAGTCTGCGTGAAATATATTGGTACGTAAGCGACGCTGCAGGTTAAACATCATATGTGTATTCACCTGCCCATGATTGATAAATAGTTATGATACTAGGCCTGGGTATTGGCCATAGGCATGGGTATTGGCCATATGACGTGTATTTTACCCATCAGTTGATTCAACACACACTTAGTAAGAGTATGTTGTTAATTACAAGGTATATCTATAATCTCCCTGGCCTAGTATCACAATAAGTGAAATGAGGATGGTAAAAACAGCCCATCCTCAAAACACTTTTTATGACACCTTGCAAAGTTTAAGGCGCATTGTGTGTACGGCGAAGTGTGTGTAGGTGGTGCAAAAAATATTAATCAAACTTTGTTATGGTAAACCAGAAATTTAAATTTATTTTTAACCAAAAAAATTATAAAAAACTTTATTTTTTTCTGCGTTTGGTGGCAGATGGTTGCAAGTTGGGGGTGTGCAGTGAAGATGAACAGCTTATAGTGGATGAAGGTGTTCTAGGGGAAGGGGCAACAAAACTTGTGGGGAAAGGGAGGCTAGTGATGGGAATGGAGCTAGACCCACTACGAGGAGAGGACAGAGGTTCAGCGACAGTGGTCCTAACTGTTTTTGTCTCCTTAAACTGGCCTACCTGGACCTCCTTGGGTCCAATGCCCGCCTTGATTGTTGGCCCCGCCTGGAACTTGGGGCAAATAAGGATTGTGGGTCCCCCATCTGCTGCTGTGGCTGCTGCTGCTGTGCCTGCTGCTGCTGTTGCTGTGGCTGCTGTGGCTGCTGCTGATGCTCTGTGGTGGCGGTGGCAGTGCTCATCCTTGCAGGAGGACTGGTGGCGGCAGTGATGGTCCAGGTTTGCGGAGTGGGGGTGGCAGGGCTAGTACATGTTATAGTGCTGGCGGCAGGGCTGTTCCATGTTTGAGGAGTGGTCACGGTGGCTGTGCTCCAAGCATGCATAGGGGTGGTGGTGGTGCTCCAGACAGGAGCAGCGCTTGCCATGGTGGTGTCTGTTAAGTGACCAGCAGCACTCAGACTTGTGATGGTGTAACGGTGGGTGTACTGGCTTTGAATAGAGGTGTCCATGCAGTGGTATGCAGCACAAGTCGGTAGTGAGGTGAAGCGAGTCAATGGTGGCACAGTTGGAAATGACACCACTGACTGCTGCCCGTACCGATTCTGCTGCATAGCCTGCAAGAAAGCATTGTTGCAGGCCTGCAGCACACTCAGCTGTTGCTCAGGACTAAGGTGTTCCGCCATGCCCTTTTCAATTTTACTAAAAAAATGGTGCGCTGGTCTGTTGAGGTCGGCCTCCAGACAGTCAAGGAGCTATTCGACAGAGTGGAAGCAGTGTTCCATGTGGTTAAAACCACGTTCCATGAGTGAAAAACCGCTTTCCACTCTGTCTGACAGCGACTTGAGGCTGGCATTAAAGGCCTCGCTCAAGTTCATAAACACGGACAAGACATTCCTGTCCAAGGCCCTCTGCCGCTGGCGGGTATTGCCCGCATAACCAATGACAGAGACCTGGGACAGGGAAACACCTGATTGACCAGCTTCCTGGTCAGCAGCTGTCCGTGTTGCAGATGTGCAAGGGGCTTCCTGGCTGTCGGATGGCTGAGACGGGTCCGAGGTGGTCTGATGAAGGACCGCTCCAGGGACAGGTTGCAGGGTGCTGCTCCAGGTGCTGTGGAAGAAAGGAAAAACATTACTATCATGCATTTACAAGAAGCATCAGCTGTGGAATAGAAAAACACAGATTAGTAAAGATAAAAACCAAAAAATTATAATACTTAAGCTCTGGTGGCAAGGACCGGTCTTAGGAACTGCAAAGCTTGATAGTACCGGTATTTTATTCTGGACCTTGCCGCTGAACCACTGCGACCCTGCCCCTCAGCATGAACATCAGCGTTGAAGCGGTCCTTGATCGAGCGCCAACGTGTTCGGACTTTGTTCACTGTTGGAAAAACAAACAACATTTAAAAAATTGTGTATGATGCACGATATATGCTATCATTAAACCCAACAGTGCCATCACGAACAAGAGTCAATGCGGCACAATACAGCAATACAATACCCAAAGTAGTCACTGTTGAGCCAGATGACACTGTTGGGTTTCCTGCTAGAATATATCTAGCAGGAAACCCAACAGTGCCATCACGAACAAGAGTCAATGCGGTACAATACAGCAATACAATACCCAAAGCAGTCACTTTTGAGCCAGATGACACTGTTGGGTTTCCTGCTAGAATATATCTAGCAGGAAACCCAACAGTGCCATCACGAACAAGAGTCAATGCGGCACAATACAGCAATACAATACCCAAAGCAGTCACTGTTGAGCCAGATGACACTGTTGGGTTTCCTGCTAGAATACATCTAGCAGGAAACCCAACAATGCCATCACGAACAAGAGTCAATGCGGTACAATACAGCAATACAATATCCAAAGTAGTCACTGTTGAGCCAGATGACACTGTTGGGTTTCCTGCTAGAATGTATCTAGCAGGAAACCAACAGTGCCATCAAGGACAATAGTCACTGCGGCATAACAGAGCAGGGAAATACTTACTAAACGCCTTTTTGGAGGTTGCAGGGGCGCTGTGCCAGCCATCCATCAATGCTGCGGCCACCTCATTCCATAGACGCCGGGTCACCACATTGTCCTTGTACAGCTGGTCACGGCTGTCCCACAACGGGGCACGCTCCTGGACCAGGCGGATAAGGTGCTCATTATCCAGGTAGACGTCTTCATCCCGTTGTGGAACCTAGAGAAAAAACATTCATTATAATATTAGAATTTTGTGTGACTAAAAAGTTAAAAAAAGATCCAGAAAAGAGGAAAGATAGAAGATAAAAAATAAAGGACATTACAAATCATTTGATACTTACATTCCGTATCACCACCGGGACTTGGCTTGGCTGCTCATGCTGTTCACCCTCACTAGTCGCGTCCGCTGAAGATGACGATGTCTGAAAAACCCCCCAAAAATGTTAGATATTTTGAGAAGCAACAGATATACTTACCAAACGCACGAAAATAATCACCTCACGGTCTGCTTGCGCCAGTTCCTGCCGGGATGGTGAATATTCAGATTCCGAAGACATACTGCATGAAAAAATAATACAAAGCATTAGTACATATACAATTTAAAAGGACAGGCATACATTAGATGTAATAATACTCACATTCTTGCCGCTGAAGCTGGAATTGAAAATGGTGTCTTCTTTTGCAGTCTGTCTACTCTCCAGGCTGTCTCTATAGTTGTGGTACTGTTCTGGCAGACACCTACTTTTATATAGACATGTTTTTTTTGGAAGGGGTGGGTCTTATCATGTGTCTAGATAATCTTGACCTAAAAAACGCATGCGCAAAAAAAATGCATACGTGCTCATGCCAGTGCGCACGTATGCATACCCATAGACTCTAATGTTAATTTTTTTCGCAAAATGTGCGCATACGTGTGCATGCGTTTTTTTAAAGCGGTTGGGCGGACCAAAAAATGCAACATGTTGTGTCTGGAAATTATGGCCGCACATAGGAAAAAAATGCAGCGCACGAAAAACGAATACAAACGCATACCAATGCGCACCCATGTTAAATATAGGAAAAAACACGCATGCTCACGTATGCGCAAAAACGCAGCGCAAAAAAACGCAAGTGTGAAACCAGCCTGAGGACTTGTTTTTTTTTTTTAATTGGTACCATTTTCGGTCACATAACGCTTTTTGATCGCTTTCTATTCAGAGATAAACAAAAACCAACAATTCAGGAAATATTATTTTTTTGCTTGTTTTTTTAATGCCATTCCGCGTGTGGCAAAATTGATAAGGCAGCTTTATTCTTCTGGTCCGTATGATTACAGCAATTACACATATTTTTTTTTATGTTTTGGTGCTTTTACACAATAAAAACTATTTTATAGAAAAAAATCTTGTTTTTTTGGGACATGATGACGTTTTTAGCTATACCATTTTTTATTCCACTTTTTGTTTGACGATATGATTGAAAAGCAGTTTTTTTGCTTTTTTTTAGGCAATGTTCAATGAAGCGGTTAACTAGTGTGACAGTTTTATAAGTCGAGTCCTTACGGACGTGGTGATACCAAACATGTACTTTTTTCTTTTTTTCACATAAAAATACGTATTTATGTGTATAATATATATTTTTTTTGTCTTATTTAGTGATTTTTTAAAACATTATTTTTTACAATTTATTTTTTTTTACTTACCCGTATATACTTGAGTATAAGCCGACCCGAGTATAAGCCGAGACAACTCCACAGAAAACTGGGTAAGCTTATTGACTCGAGTATAAGCCAGGTATGCATTGTCCCCTCATCCCTGTCCTGGTATGCATGACTCCCCCGTCCCTGTCCTGCTATGCGTGGCTCACCCCATCACTGTCCTGGTGTACGTGGCTTCCCTCGTCGCTGTCCTGCTATGCTAGGCTCCCCCGTCCCGTCGTTGTATGCATGGCTCCCCGGTCTGTCTTTGTATGCATGGCTTCCCCGGTCCCTTTGTTGTATGCATAGCTTCCCCGTCCATCAATGTATACATGGCTTCCCCGGTCCCATGTTGTATGCATGGCTTCCCCAATCCCATGTTGTATGCATGGCTCCCCCGGTCCCGTTGTTGTATGCATGGGCTCCCCCGGTCCCGTTGTTGTATGCATGGGCTCCCCCGGTCCCGTGTTGTATGCATGGCTCCCCCAGTCCCGTCGTTGTATGCATGGCTCACCCCCTCCTTTCCTGGTATGCATGCTTCAAAAAATAACAAAACATCTTACTCATCCTCCCTCTGCATGCCATCGCAGGCATAGCACCTCGTTCCTGCTTCCGGCAGTGCTTCATGTGCTGAGCGATCACGTGGCACCGCTTAATATGGTGATGAATACGCGCTCCACACCTATGGGAGTGGAGAGACGTGCATATTCATTACCTTACTGAGCGGTGCCACGTGATCGGTCAGCACAGGAAGAGCTGCCGGTGCCGGGAACAACGTAGATGCAGCGACGACGCGAGGAGGGTGAGTATGATGTCTTCTGGAAGCCGGCAGCTGCAGCTGTCAGTGCTGTAAGAGAAATGAACATTAATTTCTCTTTAGCAGCAGCACAGTTACAACTGCAGCCGCCGACTCCTGCCGCTGCTCCGCCGCTCCCCCTCCCCCGCTGGCTTTCTGAACAATGACTCGTGCATAAACCGAGGGGTGGGCATTTTAAGCACAAAAAATGTGCTGAAAAACTTTGCTTACACACGAATATATACAGTAATCCTTCATTGGGACTTTCACTTTCATAGCTCTGATCTATTGTATAAAGCATTGCAATGCATGAACATTGCAATGCATTGTAACTGTCAGTGCTGCACTGACACAAGCCTCTTAGGCCATGCTCTGAGCATAGTATCATAGGCTTTCCGTAGCCTGGTGATCCAGATGTTGTCATGACAACCTCGGGTCACTATGGCAATGATTGAGCCTTCGTGATGACATCGTGGGGGCGACGATTAGAGCCGAGATGGAGCCCCCTCCCTTCTAAATGCTGCAATTGATATCGATCGCAGCATTTAAGTGGATTAAACAGCCGGGGGCGGAGTGGACACTGCTCCTGGAAGTAAAAGTCGGGTGTAAGGGTGGTTTCACATTAGCGCTTTTTAAGCGCACGCACGGCCGGGGGTAGCTCCGCCCCCAAGCCGGCTCTCTGCCCGGCGTGCCCGCCCTTTGCTTGTAGCGCCGCCTCCTAGCGCACAGCGGCGCCTGCGATCGGCGCACCCTATCTTTAGCATAGGGTGCGCAGATCGTGCGCAGGCCGTGCGCTAGTTGCGCTTTGACCTGCGCTGCGCACTTTTGACGGCGCGCCGTGCGCGCCAAAATCCGAAAAGTTTGATTTTGGCGCGCACGGCGCACCGTCAAAAGTGCGCAGCGCAGGTCAAAGCGCAACTAGCGCACGGCCTGCGCACGATCTGCGCACCCTATGCTAAAGATAGGGTGCGCCGATCGCAGGCGCCGCTGTGCGCTAGGAGGCGGCGCGACAAGCAAGGGGCGGGCACGCCGGGCAGAGAGCCGGCTCGGGGGCGGAGCTACCCCCGGCCGTGCGTGCGCTTAAAAAGCGCTAATGTGAAACCACCCTCAGCCTTCATGTTAGCTGAACACCCGGCAGCGATCAGGCGTTCACAACTCCTGTCCCTGAGCAATAGCCAGGACGTGTTCATATGTCCTAGGTAGGGAACCCCTTACCAGCCAGGACCTATAGATACGTCTAAGGTCATGAAAGGTTAAACAATAGGTAATTTTTTTAATTATCACTACTTTAAGAGGATAGGGAAAGGGAGCTGTCCCAAATATTACTTCATAGTAGTACAATTAACATAGGTAGTGTTTTTGCATTATATCAAAATTTAAATTTCAGCAAACTGTTACATTGAATTCTGGCACTTAATATAGTTTGGCAGTCATTGAATGTCTACACTCAATATCTGGGAAAAGAAAGGGGAGGTGGGGTGGTGATGTGGCGCCCCTGAGGCTCAGTTGCCACAGAGGTACTGCACCTTCTCCTAAGGAGCAGTGCCCCACCATCCAGGTAAGGTGGGAACTCCTGGCCACACTCCAACACCTGCATCCCACACACAGGATAGTTCAGCAGGGACACCTAGCAGCTTCAGGCTGGGGGTGGCAGAGCACCCTTCGTGGAATCCTGCTTCGTAACACGAGATGTGCTGGGAGGTGGGTGGAGTTAGTATAAAGAGACTGGGAAAGATAGAATTACAGGTCAGTCTCCCGGACGGGAGTCAAGGTCAGTCCCTTAGGGGGGCCGTCAGAGAGAGTTAGGAGAGGCTGACAGAAGGTCAGTCAGGACGGAAGCCACTCAGACAGGAGTGAGGGTCCCTGGAAGAGGGGAAGAGAGAGAGAGAGAGACGTAGAACTGTAACCTGCATTTCCATAAGAGAGAGAAAGACAAGTACGGAACGAATTGGAAGGAGAAGAGAGAGGAGGAGTGGGTTGGATAGGAACCCTGCCTATAGGTTCTCAGCGCACGGCCGGGGCCTGGTCCCCGAGGTTGTATGGACACTTATGGTTCTGCAGCAGACACCGGTGGAGTAGTTGGCTGTAAATGCACTACTCCCATCCAAGACTTGGGACACAACAGCGAAACGGATAGAGAGCTGGGATTCAGGAGAAGGGAGTCCCCGAAGCAGGCTACAGCTGTCTGTCATACAAGTGAGAGAGTTGTTAGGAACATCTGACAGGAGAAACTTCAGAGAACCACGGTGCTGGAGTTCTTCACACCAATAGCCGCTATAGAGGAGTCGTTCAGCAAAGGCACATGTTGGAGGGGTGCTGGCGGGGGGAGCACAATCTTGCCTGGAGGTCGGCTGGGCCTCTGTCCCGGAGGACACGGTACCGAAGCAGGCACCTGTGTGCACTACGAACTGTGAGTAAAGCTTTGAAACTGCAAGCCCTGGTGTCCTCCATTCATTCCCGCATCAGCACCGCTACATTGGGGGTATCAACATCTACACCATTCTGTGCCCCTACTCCTCCATTGCACCAATACACTGCCCTGGGACTACAGCTTCACCTGTGGGGAGCTACACCATCTTAGCTGCATCACACCATCAGTCTCAGTGGATCTGCAAGCAGCGTTGGCTTACCATTGTGATATGTAAGGAAGAACTCCTGGAGTGGACCTGCTGGACCGTGGCAACGAACCTCCCATGGACGAGCTGACCAGGTGGACCACCCCCTATACAGGGAGTGTTAGGGGCAGGCCCGCGGGTAACTATCACCACGGCAGCTGGTACCCTGGGAAGGACACAGGAGTCACGACAGGAGGTCGGAGAGACTGGCGGGGAATCTCCCCAAGACAGGAACACAGATGGCGATCAGGACTGGAGTGACGGCAAAACGGCAGGGACCGGACACGGACTGGAAGACGGCACAGGACGGAGTGGAGCCCCGGAGTACTAGGACCTAGAAGAGAGAACAGCGGAGAGCACGGGTAAGATATAGAGCAGAAGCTGCAGGCAGAGGAGTGAACAGAGGGACGAGGGGCCAGAATCAATAGCTAGGCACAAGTGATCATCAGGCACCGCCAGGAGGAAGAGGCGGCCTGATATAGGGAGTGTGCCTGGGACTTCCGGGTCATGACCTCCCCCCAGAGCAGAGAGAAGACTAGGGCGCGCGCCTGCAGGGGAACTGGAGCGCGTGAACGCTTCTGAGCATAGTGTGGGCGCGCGTCCGAGGAGCAGGAAGCCAGGCAGGGGCGCGTGCCCGATGGAGAGCAGGAGACTGAGCGGGAGCGCATGCTGGGTGAGTGCGCCGGGTAGCTGGGAGCTGCGGTGAGGACCGAAGCGGGCGCGGCAGCGGTGTAGGAGCCGGGAGTGAGTGGGACAGCTGAGGCGGCGGTGAGGAGGCCGGCGGGGACCGTGGCAGCAGCCGCAGCAGAGGCGTGACAGTACCCCCCTCCTTACGCGCCCCCCTCCGCAGACTGGAAAGAAACTTAGTCAAAATTCTGGGAGCCTGGATATTCTCCCAAGGCTCCCAGGATCTCTCCTCGGGACCAAAACCCTTCCAATCAACTAGAAAAAAGGTTCTCCCCCTTTGCTTCTTCATGGCTAAAATGTCTTTAACCTCAAACACATCATCAGTGGAGACAGGTAGAGGAGAATGGGTAGCAGAGGTATGGAACTGATTGAGGATGACAGGTTTTAGGAGGGATGCGTGAAAGGAATTAGGGATGCGGAGCGAGGCGACATCATTGATACGAGCCAAGACCTCAAAGGGTCCAATGTACCGGGGTCCCAGTTTGCGCGAAGGGATCTTTAGGCGAATGTACTTGGAGGATAACCAAACCTTATCACCCGGATGATATAGTGGGGGGTCCAAGCACCTTTTGTCGGGGTGTCTTTTCACCCTGTCACAAGCTAACTCGAGAGCGGTCTTGGTCTCCTGCCAGATCCTAGAGAAATCCCCAGACAGAAGATCTGCCGCCGGTACACCCGAGATAGGAGGAATCGGTAAAGGTACACCCGGATGTTGCCCGTAGACGACAAAAAAAGGTGACTTGGCAGAAGATTCGCTGACGTTATTGTTATAGACGAATTCAGCCCACGGGAGTAAGTAAGACTAGTCATTCTGGTGGGCATTAGAAAAGTGCCGGAGATAATTCACCAAATTCTGGTTAGTCTGCTCTGCGAGACCGTTGGACTGAGGGTGGTACGAGGAGGAGAAGTCAAGCGTGATGTCCAGAGACCGGCATATGGCTCTCCAAAATCGAGAGGTGAATTGAACTCCTCTGTTTGAAACAATATGCTGGGGCAGTCCATGGAGTCGGAAGATGTGATGGATGAAAACTTTAGCCAAGTCAGGTGCAGAGGGTAATCCAGGGAGAGAGATGAAGTGGGCCATCTTGGAGAATCTGTCTACCACCACAAGGATGACGGTGCAGCCTGCAGACTTGGGCAGATCGGTGATAAAAATCCATGGCCACATGTTGCCATGGAGTCGAAGGAACGGGATGCGGATGTAGAAGGCCGGAGGGCAGCTGCCTAGGAACCTTGTTTTTGGCACAGGACGGACAGGAGGCGACAAAACTCCGTACATCTTGGGGAAGAGTAGACCACCAGTAGTAGCGGGACACAAGGACAAGCGTCTTCTTAAGGCCGACATGATGAGCAAGTTTGGAAGCATGTCCCCAGCGTAAGACCCATTTCCGGTCCTTCTCAGGCACAAAAGTCTTACCAGGAGGTGGCGAAACTAAGGCGACAGGTGCCACCGTAATGAGCCTGGAAGGATCCAAGATGTGCGTGGGTTCCTCCTCAACATCTGCAAACAGGAAAGACCTGGACAAAGCGTCAGCCTTGAGGCTCTTGTTACCGGGACGGAAGTGCAGGTCAAAATCGAATCGGCTGAAGAACAGGGACTACCTGGCCTGCTGAGGGTTGAGTCTCTGTGCCGATCGAAGGTAAGCTAGGTTTTTATGGTCCGTGTAGATTGTAAACGGATGTACGGCTCCCTCCAATAGGTACCTCCATTCCTCCAGGGCTAACTTGATGGCAAGCAGTTCCCTGTCTCCAATGGAATAGTTCCGTTCCGATGTGGAGAATGTCTTGGAAAAGAAACCGCATGAAACAAGCCGACCGGTGTGGGATTTCTGAGAGAGCACTGCTCTGGCCCCAGTAGCCGAAACATCAACCTCGAGGACGAAGGGTTTGTTAGCCTCTGGATGATGGAGCACGGGGGCCGTGGCGAAAGCTTGTTTCAGAGACAAAAAGGCGTTCTCGGCCTCGGATGGCCAAACATGAGGATTAGCTCCCTTACGGATCAAGGAGGAGATGGGACCGGTCAAGGATGAAAAATGAGGGATGAACTGCCGATAATAATTTGCGAAGCCAAGAAACCGCTGAATTGCCTTAATGCAATGGGGACACGGCCAGTTGAGCACGGCTGACACTTTCTCTGGATCCATGCGTAAGCCTGAATCGGAGATGATGTAGCCTAAGAATGGAAGAGAGGACTGTTCAAAGGCACACTTCTCCAGCTTAGCATAGAGGCGGTTCTCCCTCAGGCGCAACAGTACTTGACGGACATTTCTCCTGTGGGCGGACAGGTCAGGAGAGAATACGAGGATATTGTCCAGATACACAACCACACAGGAGTACAGAAGGTCTCGAAAAATGTCATTGACAAATTCCTGGAATACTGCGGGAGCGTTGCACAAACCGAAGGGCATGACCAGGTACTCGTAGTGCCCATCCCTGGTGTTGAAATCGGTCTTCCATTCATCTCTGGAGCGAATACGGATGAGATTGTAGGCTCCACGGAGATCTAGCTTGGTAAAGATTCCCCTCCTTCGCAGCTGATTGAATAACTCGGGAACGAGAGGAAGTGGGTACTTGTTCTTGATTGTGATCTCATTAAGACCCCGATAGTCGATACAAGGACGAAGAGACCCATCTTTCTTCTTGACAAAGAAGAAACCTGCTCCAGCGGGTGAAGACGACTTCCGGATAAAGCCTCTGGCCAAATTTTCCTGAACCTATTTGGTCATGGCTTGGGACTCAAGGGGATTCAGAGGATAAATTCGCCCCCCGGGGTGGAGTAGAGCCTGGAACAAGATCGATCGGGCAGTCATATGGCCAGTGCGGGGGTAGACTCTCTGCCTCCTTCTTGTTAAAGACATCGGCGAAGGCCCAATAGGCTGAGGGTAGACCGGATGGACCAGAGGCTGATGGCGAAGTCTTGGGTGGCTGCACAGGAAGGAGGCACTTAGTATGACAGGACTGACCCCAATGAAGAATGTCCCCAGATCGCCAATCCAGAACAGGTTCATGTGTCCTTAACCAAGGAAGACCTAAAAGCAAGGTATGAGATAAAGAAGGCAGTACGAAGAAGGTTATCTTCTCACGGTACAAGGCTCCAATCTGTAACTCCACCTCTTCGGTGACCAAGGTAACGTTCTCACGCAGGGGAGCACCGTCGACAGAAGCTAACAGCTGGGGAAACTCCAAGGACCTGACAGGTATCCTCAATCTTTCTACCGCCTCGAGTTGGATGAAGTTCCCTGCTGCCCCTGAATCAATATAGGCCACCTCAGAAAACGTTTGGAACCCAGGATCAACAAAACAGAGAGGGTCAAGGGTAGAGAGGTGTCACTGACACCTAGGGAGGCCTCTCTTACCTGTCCTAGGCGGAGGCGTTTCCCAGCCTTACCGGACAGGAAAGCAGGAGATGGGCGGCGCTGCCACAATAGAGGCAAAGACCGTGCGTGAGCCTCTCCTGGCGACGCTGTTCCGCTGGTTTGAGTCGGTCCACCTGCATGGGCTCCGGTGCAGAAGCCGCGACGGAAAATCGCGGACGAGAAGGGTTGCATGTAGAGGGAACTGAACAAGGAGGTCTTCTCTCCCTGGCGGCTTCGCGGGAGCGCTCCTGGAAACGGAGGTCAATACGGGTCGCCAGGGAAATGAGGTCATCCAAAGACGTAGGTGTGTCTCTCCCAGCCAACTCGTCTTTAATTCGAGCGGACAGGCCGCGCCAAAAAGCCCCTACCAGCGCCTCGTTGTTCCATCCTAGCTCTGAGGACAACGTACGGAACTGGATAGCGTACTGCCCCACAGAGAGAGCACCTTGGCAGAGATTGAATAAGGACTCGGTGGTTGAGACCAGGCGACCGGACTCGTCGAAGACTTTACGAAAAGTCTCCAGGAAGGTTGCAAGCTGAGAGACTGAAGGATCGTCTCGCTCCCACAAAGGATTTACCCAGGCCAGCGCCTCACCCTCCAAGTGGGATACCACAAAGGCTACTCTGGCTCGGTCGGTGGGATACTGCAGGGGCGACAATTCAAAATGGAGCTGGCATTGATTAAGGAACCCCGACACAGCTTGGGATCTCCGCTATAGTGCGGAGGTTTGGCCAAACGGGGTGACGGATGCGGTACCGCCGCCTGAACTGGAGCAGCAGCGGCGGTCTGGAGAGCTAGCAGACGGTTATCCACTGAGGCCATGTAACTCAAGATGTGGGCCTGGGTGTCGCGCTGCTGGGCGAGCTCCTGCTGGAGACTGGTGATCAGAGAGGCACTCCCAGGATCAGAAGCCTGTAACGACGAGAGGCGGGACTCCATGGATTTAAGGAATGACATTATCCTCGCCTGATTTTCCCGGAGGAACAAAAGTTCCTTTTGGGTTGGGGTCGGGGTACCAGCGGGATCCATGGCCTGATGATTCTGTGATACGGTAGGAAGAACTCCCGGAGTGGACCCGCTGGACCATGGCATCGAACCTCCCACGGACGAGCTGACCAGGTAGACCACCCCCTATACAGGGACTGTTAGGGCAGGCCCACGGGTAACTATCACCATGGCAGCTGGTACCCTGGGAAGGACACAGGAGTCACGACAGGAGGTCGGAGAGACTGGCGGGGGATCTCCCCAAGACAGGAACAGAGATGGCGATCAGGACTGGAGTGACGGCAAAACGGCAGGGACCAGACATGGACTGGAAGACTGCACAGGACGGAATGGAGCCCCGGAGTACTAGGACCTAGAAGAGAGAACAGCGGAGAGCACGGGTAAGATATAGAGCAGAAGCTACAGGCAGAGGAGTGAACAGAGGGACGAGGGGCCAGAATCACTAGCTAGGCACAAGTGATCATCAGGCACCGCCAGGAGGAAGAGGCGGCCTGATATAGGGAGTGTGCCTGGGACTTCCGGGTCATGACCTCCCCCCAGAGCAGAGAGAAGAAGAGGGCGCGCGCCTGCAGGGTAACTGGAGCGCGTGAACACTCCTGAGCATAGTGTGGGCACGTGACCGAGGAGCGGGAAGCCAGGCAGGGGCGTGCGCCCGACGGAGAGCAGGAGACTGAGCGGGAGCGCGTGCTGGATGAGTGCGCCGGGTAGCTGGGAGCTGCGGTGAGGACCGAAGCGGGCGCGGCAGCGGTGTAGGAGCCGGGAGTGAGTGGGACGGCTGAGGCGGCGGTGAGGAGGCCAGCGGGGACCGCGGCAGCAGCCGCAGCAGAGGCGTGACAACCATCTTACTTGCCAAATACCACGGGTGGTGTCACGAACTTTATATTACAAACAAACACCACCGCCATTGATATTGGGGCTCAGGGCCACGGACCGGGTCACCACTGCTGTGACACATCATCCCCCTGACACCGGCCCGGTACCGAGTACCCCACAGCCCTGGGTGAAGCCAGCGACGGGGCGGCCCAGTGAGAATAAACAAGATTTAATTTCTTTTTAACGTGTGGTGTAAGCAGGACAAATAATCTTTCCCACAATTTCAATGCCTGTTTGACCCTTTTCTTTTTAGAGAGTGAGGCTTCTATTCAATTGTTTCAGAATCGATTCAGAATAGATGAGAAAGTGTATCCAGAAAGACATGCAGCATATAAGGGGAAGTGCATAACCAACATAGGATTGCTCTTTTTACAGTTGCTGAGATCTAGAAAAGTAATTTCTTATTGTGTCTGGAGCAGTTTGACATATGTGATGGTAACATATGAAAAAACCTCCATTCTAAAGTGTGTGGGCAAAAGTTTAATCAAGAGTCCACAACAAATGTTTTGCCTCCAAAACTCTAAGTTTTGAGGATTTTTTTACGTAGCTTTGTTGAAAGTTTTGGATTGCTACATGTTTTCAAGATCAGAACCACCATCAGTACGTGAATGCAGTGCAAGAACCACCATTAGTACATTAATAAATCACCAAGCTTATGTGAGGCAGTGACCGACGTCATATGTGAGGATCGTTTTGTGTCCCCTAGGATGCGTTCAGAAGTGTATTAGATCTGGTGGAGTGCCTTGTGGTTACAGCAGGATGCCTGTGAGTCACAAGTCAGAATAAAAGTAAGCTGGAACCTGGTCAAGTTATTTGACCAAGGAATTGTTCAAGAAAACCCGTATTGGGCTTTTATTTTTGAAACGGACTGCAGGAAGGTAGTGAGGCAGGTCCGTTTCCTCTAGCCCGGATCTTACAAGTGGCCCATAGCCACAGAGTCTAGAAAAGAGTAAAAAAAATCTACAGGAGGGTTTGAGTGTGTCAGTGTGGAGCTTGCAGCAAGCTGAGCAGTCGCTCTGCAGAAGCTTAGTCTGTGTGAGGGAACACAGAGCCTAGCAGAGCGAACTCATGGAACAATCCACATCATCCACGGCAACGTGACGCATTTATAGACTGTCTTGCTTCCTGGCTGTGATCCTGAGGATACTGTTTTGTGTTTCGTTTGTACGTTTGGACATTAAAACTAAGTTTTACTTTGAACTTTATTGGGTCACTGCCTCATTATTCCATAGTGTGGACACTGCAGCACTACATATGGTTGGAGAATACGGAGCAGTGTCAATTGAGGCATAGCCCAACGCCAGCTGCATGTCTGTCATTAGGCCTGCCATGTTGCAACCCAGGCCTGTGGACAAAATGGAGGAGCTACTGAGGCAGCTGGTCCTCACACAGCAAAAACAGTAACAAACTAATAACCTGTTGCTACAGCAAATTGCAGCACTGCGTGAGGCACCTCAGCACCGACCCCAGAACATTGCGATGCCCAAGACAAGGTCCGCTCCGCTTTGAGGAAACTGAGTCCAGCAGATGATGAAATGGAAGCATTCCTCACCGTCTATGAGCACACGGCAGAGCAGTAGAACCTGTCAATGTCATAGTGGGCCAAAGTGGTGGCTCTGTTCCTGAGGGGTGACACTTTAAAGGCCAACTTTGACTTCAGTCGGGAGGACGCCCAGGACTACACCAAGCTAAAAGTTGAGATCCTTGCCCGACTGCAGATTAATACCTACGTGAGAGCCCAACGAGTGTTTTCATGGAGTTTTGTGGAAGCCCAGCCTGCCCAGTCTCAGGTTTATGACTTGCTGCAGCTTATGAAACGGTGGCTGAAACCTGAGACTTTAACCCCAATTCAGAGAGGGAGAGGGTGGTGGTTGACCGACTGGTGAGGGCTCTGCTAGCAGCCATACAGCAATGGGTGGGACAAGGGGACCAGGGAACCCTGGACCAGGTGGTAAGACTGATGGAGCGGTGTACGGCCACTTAGGACTTTATGCTTCGGCTGTCACGTAAGGATCTGCCAGCTCAGGAGTCTGAGAAAAGTCCACGACTTTCCACTGGGGCAAAACTGGGCCCGTATTGAGGGGGTATCTCGAAAGGAGAGTGACAACAGACCTGTGTCCCCTAAGTTGGTCCCAAGGTCCCCTCGTCTTGCAGTTATTAAATATTGGCGATGCCAAGGACCCGGATTTGTGATTGCCAACTGCCCTCTAACAGCAGAACCCATGGACTGCGGGTATACGCACCGTGTGTCTATGTTTGCCCAATCAGTCTGCACTGCCACTACAGGCCCTGCTGGTACCAAACCCCAGCTGTGCAAGGTACTTGTTAATGGGTACCAGACAGACACTCTCTTGGACTCGGGGAGCTTGGTGACTCTGGTACATTGGTCCCTGGTTGCTGGTGACAGTGCCAATGGAAGGAAGGTGGGGGTGGTGTGCATACATGGGGACTTCCGAGAGTACCCGACCACGGAGGTTACATTTTCCACCCCGTGTGGAGAGATAAACCATGTGGTGGGAGTGGTAAAGACTCTTCCGAATGAGACTATATTGGGAAGAGACTTACCCCTGTTCTGGTCCCTGTGGGAGACCAGGATTAACCCTCCCAGGGTAACTGATATTCCTGGAGCAGAGCCTGAAGATCCCGAATCAGGGATATCTGCCATAGGGGTCGCCAACCTAGGGACATAGTGTAACCCCGATAGGTTTAACTTAGAGGTATTGGCAGGAGAATTTGAGGAGACCCCACCCATCCCCGAGCTGGAGGTGTCCCCTGGTAAGTTCTGGACCGCCCAGCTCCAGGATCCCACTCTGACCTGGGCACGGGAAAGAGTAATCGAGGAGAATGGGGTGGCTCAACAACCGGGTGCACAGACGAAGTTTGCCAGGATGACGATCAACCAGGGCTTACCTTACAAGGTTGATAAAATCAGGGATGAGGTGGTAGAACAACTGGTAGTGCCACAATCCTATCCTTGGACGGTACTCAACATGGCTCACACTCACATGTTGGGGGGGCATTTGGGGGCCAAAAAGACTCTGGAGCACATAGTGCAGTGTTTTTTTTTGGCATGGTATCTACACTGAGGTCCAAACGTACTGCGATATGTGCCCGGAGTGCCAACTAACTTCACCCCCCGTGAACTACAGGAGCCCATTGGTGCCTCTGCCCATTATAGAGGTACCTTTTGAGTGGATTGCGATGGTTCTGGTGGGGCCAATAGTAAGATCCGCCTGGGGCCACCTACACATATTAGTAGTTGTAGACTACGACACCCGGTACTCAGAAGTGATACCCCTCCGCCACACCTCGGCCAAACTAATAGCCCGTGAGCTATTTGCAATGTTATGTTATCTTGGGATACCAAAGGAGATCCTTTCAGATCAAGGGACTCATTTTATGTCCAAGGTGACCAGGGAGCTATGTAAGCTGCTCCAGATTAAACAGCTACGTACGTCGGTGTACCACCCACAAACCGACGGGTTGGTGGAGAGGTTTAATAAGACCCTCAAAGCCACACTCAAAAAGGTGGTCACCAAGGATGGGAGGGATTGGGACATGTTATTGCCCTATTTGATGTTCGCCATCCGTGAGGTACCACAGGCATCCACCGGTTTTTCCCCGTTTGAGCTGTTATATGGCAGGCATCCGAGGGGATTGCTTGATGTAGCTAAGGAGACGTGGGAATAGGAGCCCACTCTGCATCGAAGAGTAATTGAGCACGTGGCAAGCATGCAGAACCGGATTGCGACCATACGGCCCATAGTAAAAGAACGTCTAATGGATGTCCAGTGTCACACTCGCGCCTTGGCAGGTTGGCGTGAGCCGGGGAGGTTTAGGCTCCACTGTGCCACAAACCAGACTACCCTGGAAGGGGCGTGACTATGACAGCTACCTCGGTCTTCGCTGGAGCCTCTGATGGTGAGGGAAGGCTTGTGCGGCAGGTAGCTGCCAGGTGCCACTCCAGGGTGGTGTCTGGCTGTGGCTGCTGATCCCACTCAGGGACAAGACACTTGGACAGGTGCAACTGACAGGCACGGCTGGTACCCAGGCAGGCACACACGGCTCAGAAACAGGGCAGGCAGGCACGGCTGAGACACAGGGCAGGCAGGCACGGCTGAGACACAGGGCAGGCAGGCACGGCTGAGACACAGGACAGGTGTGGTGTGTGAAGGAACAGGTAGAGACCTGTTCACATAGCAGGTGCAGGTACTGGAGCAGGCAGGAAGGAGTGGAGTATGACGGAACAGGTTTGGAACTATTCACACAGGAGGTACAGGTACGGGTACTGATAGGAAGGAGTGGAGTATGACGGGACAGGTTTGGACATGTTCACACAGGAGGAGGGCCGCAAGGGTGCAGAGTACAGGCAGAGCCCCAAGGGTACAGGGCAGGCAGAGCTGCAAGGGTACAGAGGAGGCAGAGCCGCAAGGGTACAGAGCAGGCAGAGCTTGCAAGGGTACAGAGCAAGCAGAGCTTGCAAGGGTACAGAGCAGGCAGAGCTTGCAAGGGTGCAGAGCAGGCAGAGCTTGCAAGGGTGCAGAGCAGGCAGAACTTGCAAGGGTGCAGAGCAGGCAGAGCTTGCAAGGGTACAGAGCACAGACAGGGAGGACACAAGAAAAGACACAGCAAGGAAGAAGCCACAGACAATGAGACAGAGAGACAAAGGTAGGACAGAGTTCAGACAGGGTAACAGTACGAGAAAAGGTACAGGGACTGGAGTATACTCAGATACAAAGCAAGGCTTAGAATAAGACACAGAGACCAGGACAAGACAAGGCAAAGAGTAATAGCACAGGGACCAGGATATTCTGCCTCATGGAGGGCGGACAGAGAAGTACTAGGCAAAGCTAGGAGTAAAGCCTCCAGAGAAGGCGAGACTTAGGACAGGGCCTGGCTTACTGAGCAGCAAGGAACTAACTGAGTTAACACATTGCATAGGCAGAGTCCATTGGGAGCACCTGCCCTAAATACTAGAGGGCTCTTGGTAATTGGCCAGGGACACATCAGGCAGGTGCACACTGATTCCACAAGAACCAGAGAGTTCTGGCACCGCCCCCCTATACACACAGCCAGGAAATATGCACAGAGCTGAGAGGAGACAAGAGGTACAGAACATGGAGCTGGCAGCAGACAGAAATCTCTGCATGGCCTGGAGCAGTGAGAAAGTTGGTGAGTGGTGATTGGGAGGCCATGCAGCGATGCCAGCAGGGTTGTTACATCCAGGCTGTACAGAGTTGCATGTACAATAAAAGGGCCACAGTCAGCACCTTTAAAGAAGGAGACCGGGTGTTTGTACTAGTGCCCACCCCAGAGAGTTAGCTCATGGCCAAGTGGCAAGAGCCTTATGAGATACGAGGGAAGGTGGGGGAAGTGAATTATAGAGTGTACCAACCCGGGAAAAGGAAACCCGAGCAATAGTACCATGCAAGCCTACTAAAGGCCTGGAAGGACCGGCAATATTTGTTCATGTAGGTGACTCCGGTTGTGCCAACGGAGGTCTCTCTGGCACTGGCCAAGAACACAGCAGGGGGTCTGGGTAAAAGAAATGATGTTCTCACCAAACAGCAGCAGCGGGAGGCTCGGGCCCTAGTGCTGCGGTATACGGACATATTCTCAGAGTTGCCGGGGCGGACCTCTGTGATACAACATGACATTGTCACCAAGCCCCGGGTAAGGGTACGGATGAAACCGTACCGAGTGCCAGAAGCCCGAAGGCAAGACATCGCGTCCGAGGTGCAGCAAATGCTCCAGTTGTGAGTCATTGAGGAATCCCGAAGTGAGTGGGCCAGCCCCATTGTCCCTAATTGCAAAACCAGACAGGTCATTACACTTCTGAAATGACTTCATGAGGTTAAATTAGGAGTCAAAATTTGACCTCTATCTCATGCCACGGGTGGACGAGTTAATTGAGAGACTGCGGGAGGCCCAGTACTACACCACACTGGATCTCACAAAAGGTTACTGGCAGGTTCCCTTATCAAAGTTAGCGAAAGAAAAGACCGTGTTTATAACACCAGATGGTCTCTATCAATATTTTGTTTTGCCATTTGGCTCCGGCCCCAATGCAAGTCAATGGGAAATAAAAGTCGGCATTAAGCGGATGACATTCATCCACTCAATGCCGACTTTTATTCCCCATTGACTTGCATTGGGGTCGGGTTTCGGACGAAACTCCGACTTTTTTTGCCCTAGTCGGACCAGTTTCATCTGAAACAAATTTTGTTTAATGAAACCCGATCCGACCAAACTCTACCGACTGGGATACCCATCTGTCCCAGGTACAAGCAGTGCTGGAGTCTCTTAGAATCACGGGGTTAACGGAAAATCCAAAGAATTGGGCGATAGGCCTCACGGAGGCCAGGAATTCAAAACTGGCCCAAGCCCCTAAGTACCACCAAGCAAGGGCATCATTGGGTTCTACCGCCGGTTTATACCCAATTTAGTTGTGAAATAAGCACCCCTAATGGACCTGTTAAAAGGTAAGAAGACGGTGATAGTCCGGTGGAATCCTCAAGCAGAGGAAGCATTCCAATCCCTGAAGTCGGCGTTGTGTGGACAGCCGATTCTCATCAGCCCCGACTTCAAGAAAACCTTTATTGTGCAAACTGATGCCTCGGAGGTAGGCCTAGGAGAGGTGCTGTTGCAAGAGGTGAATGGGGATGAGCATCCAGTCACCTACTTGAGCAGTAAACTGACCCTGGCAGAGAAAAATTATAGCGCAGTGGAGGATTGCTTGGCGATTAAATGGGCCTTGGAGTCCCTACGCTACTATTTGCTCGGGCGTCAGTTTCGTTTGGTAACTGACTATTCACCCCTCGTCTGGATGAGAAACACAAAAGAGAGGAGTGCACTAGTCACCAGAAGGCTCCTGTCCCTACAAAACTTCAATTTTTCAGTGGAACATCGGGCGGGGAAATCACAGGGAAATGGGGATGCCCTGTCACGGGCCCCCTGTATGGTGACAAATGTTCAACCCCACAAGCTTGAACAGAGGGGGAATTATGTGAGGCAGTGACTGGTGTCATAAGCGAGGGTCACTATATGTCCCCCAGGATGCGCTCAGAAGATCCTTGGGAGTGCCTTGTGGTCACAGCAGGATGCCAGTGAGCCACAAAGCAGAATAAAAGTAAGCTGAAGCCTGGTCAAGCTATTTGACCAAGGAATTGTTCAAGAAAACCCGGTATGGGCTTTTATTTTTGAAACAGACTGCAGGATGGTAGTGGGTGAGGTCCGTTTCCTCTAGCCCAGATCTTAAAAGTGGCCTATGGCCACATACTCTAGGAGGGAGTAAAAAAAAAAACCCTGCAGGAGGGTTTGTGTGTGTCAGTGTGGAGCTTGCAGCAAGCTGAGCAGTCGCCCCCGGAAGAAGCTAGTGCGAAACACGTGTTGGGGTGAAGGAGGTCACATCATTCACACTCACCAGAGACCTGGCATCAGCGTTTTCATAGGTATTACCTTTTTGATATTATTCAATTGTGCTGACATTGAGGTTATTTTTACTTGCAGTATATATCAGACTGGGTTACCATCATTCAGGTGCAATTTAATGTGGGTTTCTATTACATTCAGAGTGAGTTGCCTGTAGTGTTGTCACAGATTATTTCCGCACAGTATAATTTTAATCTTAATGTTGAACCTTTGAGGCTTTTTGCAGCAATCCTCTAGCACTTCTTCAGCTGTGATGCTATTCAATCTTGCTGATATTGAGGCTTTTTATTTTAACCTGCAGCATATATCAGATCGGGCCACGACCATTCAGGTGCAATTTAATGTGGGTTTCTAGTATTAGACTGTATTTTTGTATTTTTTTCAGCCACGATATATTTAGATATTTTGACACTGAGGTTATTTAATTAAGTTACATACAGTATATCGGGCCTGATTTATATTCAATATACTTTTTAATACTGTGGTGTGAATATTCCATACATTTATAGAGATTATACTCTTGTTGGAAATTATTTATAATTACTTATGTGCAAGAATTCACATTTGTCTGTGTGACTATAATAACCAATGGCAGGATGAGGTGCAGTACCTCTGTGGCGACTGAACCCTCAGGGGTTCCACATATGGCCGGGCGGCCATGCGAACCTTTTATAGCAGCGTCCTTCCGGGACCTTCCTGATGGTCCAATCCGAGCTGGAGAAGGACCTGAGCATGTGACCTCCGATCTCCAATGAGAGATCGTCCCACGGGCATGCTCAGTGGACCGAAAGGAGGACGCAGTCCCTGGAGTAGCTCACTGCTGACCAGCATGCGTTGCTATAGCTAGACCAGAGGTGGCAGCAGAAACCAAACCCACAGTGCTAGTCTGAGCAGAGCGCCGGGATCGACGAGTCTGCTGAGCAGTCTCCTCTGCGGCCAGAGGGGAATGGGACACTGCTGAAGGCAAGGCTTGGGATTCCTGCTGTGCAGCGACAGGAACCTGACGCCTAACAGAAATATGTTGTCCAGTCATGGTGTGGTGGTATTTTCCCCTTGTAAGTGATATTACTTGGTCACTATATGTGGTCTGCCTACGGTGTGGCATTATTTCTCCCTTGTACAGTATGTGGTATTCAGTCACTATGTGGTGGTAATATGTAGTCTGGTCATGGAGTGGTGGCATTATTCAGTCGCTATGTGGTGGTAATATGCCTTCTGGTGACGGTGTGATGGTATTTCTCCCTTGTCTGTGGTATTATTGGTCTTGCTAAACGGATTGGCTTTTGTATGGCGGTCATTTGTTATCTCTGATATTAATTAGTAAAAGATTCTTTATTTTCATTAGTGATTAAATACTTGGAACAAGATGCACTTAAAGGGGTTCTCTGATGAAAACATGTAATCACCTCTTCACAGGAGAAGTGATAACTCATTTATTGGTGGTTGTCCGACTGCTGGAAACTGCACCGATTGGCAGAATGTAGAGTTTTCATCCCCATTAGACAGGAGCGGCATGTACGACTCAACCATTAAGCCATGCATTCCCTCAAGCTGCGCTTGTTTTTTGTGGAAGACTCAAAAGAGAATGAATGGAGCAGCAGTCCGACATCACACTTGCCGCTCCAATTCTTCCGACCGATGAGGTTTCCAATGGTAAGGCTAAGTGCACACGTACCGGAACTCTCGTGGAAATTACCGCGAGAATTCCGGAATTCCAGTCCGCGGGAAAATCGCATTTTAAATTCCCGCGATTTTCCCACGGAAAAACTAGCATTTTGCAAGCGTATTTAGCTTGCAAAATGCTAGCGTTCTCCAAGCGATCTGTAGCATCGCTTGGAGAACTGATTGACAGGTTGGTCACACTCGTCAAACATAGTGTTTGACGAGTGTGACCAACTTTTTACTACTGAGGCTGCCTATGCGGCATCAGTAGTAAAAGATAGAATGTAAAAAAAAAATAAAAAATAGTGTTATTCTTACCTTCCGACGTCCCGCGCAGGCGTTCCCAGTAGTCCTTTGCGAAAATGCCCGCGATGACGTCAGTTCTCGCGGGAACGCGACGTCTCGCGGTAATTCGCGATGACGTCGCGCGAATTACCGCGAGACTTCGCGATCCCGCGAGATCGGACGCCATCGCGGGCATTTTCGCAAAGGACTACTGGGAACGGGAGCGTGAAGAGAAGCGGGAAGGTTGCGCGGGACGTCGGAGGGTGAGAATAACAATATTTTTTATTTTAAATTCTATTTTTTACAGGGATATGGTACCCAAAGCCCGGAGGACAGTCTCCTCTCCTCCGGACCGTGGGTACCATCCGCAATTGTTCTGCTTACTTTCCGCATGGTGTGCACAGCCACATGCGGGAAATAAGCGGAACAATGCATTCCTATGGGTGCGGGATCGCCGCGATTCCGCAAATTAATGAGCATGCTGCGGTTTTTACCGCGAAGCGATTCCGCCGCGGTAAAAACCGCAGCATTAGCACAGAATTGCGGAATCCCATAGGAATGCATGGGATGCTTATTTTTCGCATTTTCGCGGCAAAATCGCGCGGTTAAAACTGCCGCGGAAACGCGAAAAAAACGCCACGTGTGAACTCAGCCTAAGACCCAAGCAATCAATAAGTCATCCCTTATCCTGTGGAGCCCATGGATTGATGTGTTTGAAACAAAAAACCCTTTAGGCCTGTTTCACATTTCCATTTGTTTCCATCAGTCAAAATCCGTCGTTTTGCAAAAAAAAAAACGGATCCGCCATTTTTTTTGACGGATCCGTTTTTTTCCCATTGACTTGCATTAGTGGCAGATTTTGACGGATGGTCATCCGTTGGATCCATTTTTTGACGGATCCACCAAAATTTTGGCGTCCGCTGACTTGAGTGGACGGACAATGAAACGTTTTTTGTCTGCGTGGATCCTCTTTTTTACACTGAGCATGCCCGGAAGAATTTGCTTGCCAGCAGAAAAAAAATTCTCTCTCTCTCTCCCTTTTCCAGGCTGCGGTTCCTTTAAATTTCCGACTTCAGTGGATCCGTCAAAACAACGGTCCGGTGGCATACGTTGGTGTCACAACGGAAACGGATCCGTCTTTTGCATTTTTTCACGGATTGCAACTGACCAAAAAAACGGAAGTGTGAAAGAGGCCTTAATGTAAACTACCGTAATTGTACATTCCAGTTATGGTGGTTGCACAGTAGATGTGCAGGAGCTGCCTGTGTTTTACAGTCGAAACTCCACTATAACAGGAATAACAGCTAACAAGCATTTGCGTATAGATGTAGGGTGAGCCCGTAGAGTCAATTCCTCATGTGGGCCCTAGACACCTCAGCATACCTCCCAACTTTTGAAGGGAAAGAGGGATAAAGGCTGCGTCGCAGCCGCAAATTTTAGGCCACGCCCTGACCACACCCATTTTGTGACTAGTCACACCCATGTCCAAGCCCAGTCACACCCATTTAGCACTGCTGATCACACTGACTGCTTTTAGGAGCATAGTGGCTGGCATTATGGGCACAGTGGCTGGTACTGTGGGCACACTGACTGGTACTAAGGAAAAGAAAGAAAGAAAACAGAGAGAGAAAAAAGGAAATAGAGAGAGAAAGAAAGAAAGGAGAGCGAGAGAGAAAGAAAAAACAGAGAGAGAAAGAAGAAAGAACGGAGAGAAAGAAAGAGGGGAAGAAAGAACAGAGAGCGAAAAAAAGAACAGAGAGAGAGAGAAAGAAAGAGGGGAAAGAAAGAACAGAGAGTGAAAGAAAGAACAGCAAGAGAGAAAGAAAGGGGAAATAAAGAAAGAACAGAGAAAAAGAAAGAGAAAGAAAAAAACACAGAGAGAAAGAAAGCGAGGACAGAAAAAAGAACAGAGAGAGGGAAAGAAAGAACAGAGAGAGAAAGAGGGGAAAGAAAAAAGAAAGAACAGAGAGAGAGAGAACAGAGAGAGAGAAAGAAAGAGGGGAAAGAAAGAACAGAGAGAGAAAGAAAGAGGGGACAGAAAAAAAGAACAGAGGGAGAGCGAAAGAAAGAGGGGAAAGAAAGAAAGAATAGAGAGAGAAAGGTAAAAAAGAAAGAGAAAAAAGAAAGAACAGAAAGAAAAAGAAAGAAAGAGGGGAAAGAAAGAACAGAGCAATCGAGAGAAAGAAAGAGTGGAAGAAAGAACAGAGCGAGAAAGAAAGAAAGAAAGAAAGAAAGAAAGAAAGAAAGAGAAAAAAATGAAAGAACAGAGAGAATGAAAGAACAGAGAGAAAGAAAGAGGGGAAAGAAAGAACAGAGAGAGAAAGAAAGAAGCAAAGAAAGAACAGAGAGAAAGAAAGAAAGAAAGAAAGAGGGGGAAGAAAGAACAGAGAGAGAAAGAAAGAACAGAGAGAGAAAAAGAAAAAAAGAAAGATTAGAGAGAGAAAGAAAGAACAGAGAGAGAAAGAAAAAGACAAGGAAAGACAGAACAAAGAATGAGAAAGAAACAGAGAGAAAGAAAGAAACAGAGAGAGAGAAAGAAAGAAAGATTCTATAAAGATACTATAGCAGCCAGGCTCCCATTGTAATGCCCACCTGAGCCTCCCGATGCAGGACATATCATGATCTGCTCACATGGCCGGCATCCCTGATTCCAAGGCGATCCTGCTGTCCACGCTGTCGAAAGAGGACATGGTGATGGATCTGAAGCATTCCCTGAAGTGCCTCCTGGTTCCGTCACAATCTCCTGATGAAATTATCTAATTTCCGGTCAGCTTCCAGCACATCACTTCCGATGGAACATCGTGTGCGAGTTTTAAAGTGCTCCTCGGGGCTCCGCCGTGTACTCCTGTGTCCATGGGAAAAGCCCACTTTGTATGCCTCGTACACACTTGGCTCCGCTCCGTACATCCAGTACACATATGGCTCCACTCCGGACACACACGGCTCCGCATACCCCATACACACGCGGCTCCGCTCCGTACACCAAGTACACACACGGCTCCGCTCCATACACCTCGTTCACGCGCGGCTCCGCTCTGTACACCACATACACACGTGGCTCTGCTCCATACACCTCATACACACATGGCTCCACTCCATACAGCTCGTACACACGCGGCTCTGCTGCGTACACCTCGTACACAAACAGCTCCGCTCCGCACACCTCGTACACACACAGCTCTGCTCCATACACCTCGTACACACACGGCTCCGGTCCGTACACCTCGTACACACGCAGCTCCGCTCCGTACACCTCGTACACTGGCGGCTCTGCTGCATCCACACTGTAAAATCCTCCTGACCCCACACAGAAACTTTACCTCATCCAGCACCATGACAACCAGCACAGCAGAGTCCTGCAGAGTGCAGATAGACACAGAGGCAGACATGGCCCCTGATCATGTGACCCCTGACTCCTCCCCTCTCACAGGTCCTGTGCGCACAGAACACACAACCCAGCCACATAGAGGCCCCTGATCATGTGACCCCTGACTCCTCTCCAGTCCTCTCACAGGTCCTCTGCGCACAGAACACACAGCCCAGACACATCATTGCAGGCTGCGGTGCGTCTATCTGCGACGGCGAGCATGGCGTCGGTGGATGGGGCGGCGTGCAATGCGGGAAAAGTAGCATCCCGGCTGGGACGCGGGAGGGGGGTGTCAAAAACTGGACTGTCCCGCGGGAAACGGGACGGTTGGGAGCCATGCCTCAGTCTGGACACTGCCTGTGTAAGACTCTGAAGTCGATAAGTGTGTCAGTGAAAGGAGGCAAAGCACAGAAGGAGCCGAGGGAGAGTTGCCTCCTCTGCTCCGTGCCCAGAACCATTGAGCAGGGCAGCAGGTTCCCCGGGGGACACTTTAACAGCCTGTTCAGCAGCTAGGAACAGGTATGGAGGAGAGCTGAGAGCGAAAAAAAAGTGCGCGCTTTCCTCAGAGCAGGGGAGACATCAGACAGAAGGACGCTGACGCAGGCGGGAAGAGAACTCTGGTACAGCCGCCAGAGACAGAGACCGCGGACAAAGACTGCAGACAGTGAGTACGTGAAGCCTGGGACTGCAGTGTCAGGAAGGTTGCGCATTCCCCCCTGTGATAAGACACTGCCCCGCAGAGAGACTGTGTCCTGTGATAAAACCCTGCCCCACAGAGAGACTGTGTTCTGTGACAAGACGCTCCCCCGCAGAGAGACTGTGTTATGTGGCAAGACGCTCCCCCTGATTCCGGTGAGAGAGCACCGTTACAGAGTAAGAGATAAGGACTTGGAGCAAAGGGCATATCGTCAGTCTTATACCACTCTGGCTCCCGCATTAACCCTTCGTACCCCGGCTGGACAACGTTATAGACCCAGGACACAGAGGACTACGGACTACAAGCGCCGCTTGTGATTCAGCACCAACCTTGGAGAAGAGTGACCCCTTCAATCAAGACCCCTGCAGACTGAAAAGTTTTCACCATAGGAAAATAACTCTTATTACCGTTGAATTCTGTTTTTGCTTTTCGGCTGTTTTCTAAACCCGTTGACATCGTATTAATTTCTATACTGTTAACTTTACCAGTATTAATCCCTGTAAACAAACCTCCCTTTTAACTGTTGGTCCGTCTGCTTCGTGGTGACATACCTATTCCTGCATGCTTCTTACATCAGCACCTCAGCCATTATGTAGACCGCAGGTTTATAGTGACCTGCGGTCTACAGAATGGAGAGTGGTATTGCAAGGAGAACATGTCTCACTGCTGTACCACAGAGCTTAACTATATCACTGTGCTGCGCATGCCGATACAGTTAGGACTAGCATAGCTTTGGGTGAGCCCATCAGAGCGCAGAACCTGGGGCAACCGCCCCGTCTTTCCCACCCTCACCACTCCCTGGTAGCTACACTAGTGCAGAAAAGAAACAGAGTTCTAACTCGTAGAAGAAGGGGAGGAAGGGGTTAATAATGTATGCAGTTTGTATTGCGAGATCAGCTTACAGAAACGCCTCAAAAGTCCAACAAGTATTTCTAATAGACAGAAATACAGAAAACCTTGAGTTTATGCTGGGGATTTGTTGAGGGCGTGCAGAAGTTCTTCCGTTGCACATTTTCTGTCACGGGTTTACCACGACAGAGAGGGGCCAGAAGACGGTAGCATCTGATTTCATGTACTTCTGCACTGATTAGAAGCACTTCCAATTTATATCAAATGGTGCAGTGCAGGAGTTAAACTATTCAGAATAAATTCTCTGAAGCCTTCCTGCTTGGATGATCTCAGCTGTTCAGTGTTGGCCACTCACCTCTCCTATATATACTCACCTCTAGAAACCTGGATTGCCAGTGTTAGTCTTGTACTGCCTGAAGTTGCGGTGTCAGTTGTTGGTAGAGGCGTTTGGAGTGTTGAATTGCAATTGTTGCTTGGGGTTTCTGCTGTGCGCGTTTCCTCATCTTCTATTTGGTTTACCTCCCTTTTCTCTTCTACGTTCCTTTATGTTGTCTGTGAGTGCATATTTGTATGTTTGGCATTTTCATTTAACCCTGTATGTCCTCCCTTGTTAGACTGGTATGTGTAAGTGGCGGAGGGAGACAGATATAGCAATGAATCAGGAGGTCAGCAAGGTATGTGGCTCCAGCATCTTCACCATTTGAAGATATGCCAGGGGGCAGGGATAGCTAGAGCGCCCCTAGTGTAAGGGACAAGGAATTTACACTTGGATACGCTTCGTCATCATCCATTGGGGTTTATCCATCATTCATTGAGAAATGCTACTGCTTTCTGTGGCAGATTGTTTTCCACTGTGAAGCTGGACATTTTCTAAGGGAAACAAGCGGTGTTATTGGAACCTGATTCACATGTATGTGAAGTGAATTTTGTTTATTGCAGTAAGATGGAGTACATTGTGACAGGGTCACTGGCATGGTATAAGAGGGGAGATATGTGTTACTGCGCATAACGGGGTCAGTGATGTAAAACCAGAGTATTTTCCTCCAGCAAACTACGTGTTGTGAGGGTTAAATTAAAGTTGCATACATGGGCTGGTTTTATATGGACATCTATAGAGTGGGTGGGAAGATGTTCACCTTATCGCCACCTGCAGAGTCAGCACAGCCATGTGCTGACAGGACCTGTGTGATATCACAGTCATGTGATCAGTCACATGGTCTGGGTTTAACTAGCTGGGCTTGAGAGGCAGTCGGTGTGTTGTGGTTGGGAGAGGAAAGACTCCAAATGGTGGATCCAGGTGGAGCTGAAGGCACATGGTGGTCTGAGCGGGCGAATCCCTCAGACATATGGATTTTGCTATGTTATCTTTTTGTTTTGCAGTTATGCCAGAAAGCAATAAATGCTAGCCAAAGGGTGGGGCTCATAGCAGATCGGCAATGACAACCACAGGGGTCTCCTGCAGACCCTGGGTTTTCGTGCCAACCCATTGGCCCCCATGTGATCAAGTGACATGGCGCCAATGGGCAGAGCTAGTGAAGCGCTTCCTGCGTCATTATATTAAATGCCGCTGTCAGAGCTTGACAGCGGCATTTAACCTGTTAATATCAGCAGGTGGATTGCAATTCCACCTGCGGCTGTTAGGGGAACAGGTCAGATGATGAAATGAGCTGTCATGTGCCGGAAAAGATGCAGGCTCAGCATCGGAGCCCGCATTAAAGGGGGAGACACGACATATGACATATTTCTACAAAGACGTGAAAGGTACGGAGGAGGGTGGCTGTCGGGAGCTGGTCACACTGCATATATGTGAGGAACCATTGCAGTGAAACTAGCCTCTGGCAGGTGCCGTACCTGTTGTTGATTGCAACTTTAAGGACTTGGAGAAAGAGGTAGTATTTCAGCACAATCGTCCGGGGAAATCAAATAGCTGATGGCCTGACACGTTTTTGGTGTATTGGGACGTCCTTAATCATGTACTGAAAAGCTACCTTTTTCCCCTCCAAGTCCTTCAAGACGTATTTAAACGTCATATATTATGAAGGGGTTAATAACTGCGGAGTAAAAAATGGATTGTATATGGAAAGCACACGGATGACAAGTGAGAGAAAATTGTTCCACTCTCTTGGATGAGAATGGGACTGATTTTATATATATACTGTATATATATATATACACACACTGCTCAAAAAAATAAAGGGAACACTTAATAGTCCATGAGCCGGGCCAGATATCGGTACCACCCGGAGTGACTAATTCTCTTTGGTGTTTTTAGGTAGATGCATGTCTGTAGTTTATTAGTTTATGTTTTGATATGATAGCCCTTGCACATCAGTAGCTTAACCCCTTCAGGCCTATTTGTACCCAAATGCCTAGGCCATTTTTTGTAAATCTGACCTGTCACTTCATGCGGTAATAACTTTGGGACGCTATCACCTACCTACGCCATTCTGAGACTGTTTTCTCATGACATATTGTACTTCATGGTAGTGCTAATTGTGAGTCAATAGATTTTACCTTTCTGCATAAAAAATTACAAAATACACGAAAATTTGGGAAAAATTCGCTATTTTTGAACTTTGAAATTCTCTACTTTTTACAAAAATGCTGATACCCCCATAACAGTTATTAGTTTACATTCTCCACATGTCTACTTCACATTGGCATCATTTTGGAAATTACATTTTATATTTTTCGGATGTGATAAGGCTCATAGTTTTATACGCAATTTTTAAAGTTTACGACTAAATTTCCAAAACCCATTTTTCCAAGGACCAAGTCAGTTCGGACGTCACTTTATGGGTCTTGTATAACAGAACACACCCATACATTACCCCATTTTGCAAACAACACCCCTCAAGGTGTCCAAAACAGATTTTCAAAACTTTGTTAACCCCTTAGGTGTTGCACAGGAATTCAAGCAAAATGACAGTGAAATATCAAAATTTCAATTTTTTGGCAGATATTCCATTGTAATCCAATTTTATCTGCAACCCAGCAAGGGTTAACAGCAAACCCAAACCCAAAATTGGTTACCCCAATTCCGCAGTTTATAGAAACACCCCACATGTACACGTAAACTAAATTATGGGCGCGCAAGAGGGCTCAGCACAGAAGGAGAGCTAGACGGTTTTTGGGATAATAGATTGCACTGGAAGAAATCTAGTGGGCCATGTCGTATTGGAGAGACCCTGAGGTACCCCCAGAGTGGAAACCCCCAAAAGGTTACCGCATTTTGAAAACTACACCCCCTAAGGAATGTTTTAGGGGGTATAGTAATCACTTTGACCCAACAAGCGCTCCATTGGAGTTTCATGCACTTGGTTGAGGAAATTGAAAAGTACGTTTTTTACCGAAAAATGTCGCTTTAGGCCCACATTTTTCATTTTGAAAAGGGGGACCAGGAAAAAGTACACCCCTCTTTTTATTTCCCATTGTCTCCCGAACACGGCAATACCACAAGTGTTGTCTAAAACCACAGTATTGGCGCACGACAGGCTTCGTAAGCGAAGCTGCGGCAAAATTCACTGTAAGAAATCTATGGGGCCATGTCACATTTGGAGACACCCTGAGGTCCCGCACAGTGGAAACCCCAAAAAAGTGACCCCATTTTTGAAACTACACCCCCTAAGGAATGTTTTAGGAGGTACAGTAACCACTTTGCACCGGGAACCGGCTCCCGACCCGCGGCGATCGCCCGGCATATGATCCGGGTACGATTCGCCGTACCGCTACGGTGGCCGGCGCGAAGGGGTTAATGGTATTTTTCACCTTTTGAATAGATCCTACCTATATTTCCAAAAAATAATGATTAAAGGTCGATTTAGGGGAAATGCCAAAATGTCAATACAATGCATGTAGTATTTATAACAAAATTTAATCCAAGTTATGTAAATACACACTGAACATGTCATGGGCTTGTCCATACTAATGTGTGTGTGTGTGTGTAGGTGTGTGTGTGTGTGTGTGTATATATATATATATATATATATATATATATATATATATATATATATATTGTGTGTGTATGTATAATTATATAACGTTACTCCATAATATCTTCAACATCAGACTCTGAATCTGACTGTTGTTCTACTGGCTCGTCTTCAATACCCTTGTTCTGGCATGTCTGTAACCTGCACATGTCCGTGCACTTCAGGCCATTGCTGAGGCAAGTACACTGAGGAAGTTCGCATGACCGCACACACTTGCAGGACAGTAGCTGGATAATAGCTTCTGGTGCTGGTGCCCCTCGCATCCACTTGACAACAAGCTTTCCATCATAATCTATCATCCAACCGCAGTCTGTTGGGTTTGCAACAAATGGCTGGCTCTGCAGACTTCTCCTCCAGATCGCAGCCTGGTAGTTTGCACGCAGTGCATGCATGAAAAGGCAGTCTTGGCAAGGAGGGAGTTGACTTGACTCTACCACTCCACGTCTGGCACAGAACAGCTGATACCGGAGCCTGTTTACCTCAGTTGTTTGGGTAGTTGGCAGGTACATGTGGCAGGTGATTTCCTGTAACTTCTCAAAGAGTTCGGGAGACACTTCCCATGAACGACCAACTTCCTGAAAGGCATCCTGGTATGTCTTGTTCATCTTCAACTGCTTGAGTGTCGTCATCTTCCCACGGCCAGCGAATGCACTGACTGTGTCACAGCCTGTAAATGCATGCATACCAATCAATGAATCACACACGCTGCCTCCCAATGTTCTGCTCAGAGTGATGATATCCAGGAATCTTGTCCGGTTCTGTGTACCGCATTTCTGGAACAGGTGGGATGGGATTTTGTGGCACATGCCCAGACACAGGACCATGACATCAGTATCCTCTGAAGTGATGATGACAGACTTGTAACTAGATTCTGCTGCATGAAGAGCATGGAGAAGGAGGCATGTGTCTGCTTCTTCGTTTCCCTTCAGTTTCTGAACCAGGCTCATCCTATGAATGATGGTTACAGAGGGCTCAGGGATCACCTCTGCAGGAGGAGCATTCCTCTCCAACTCCCTTGCTAGGGCAGACTTGTTGGTCTTGCGGATAGACCCATCACCGTTGGCAAGTGCCCATGGCAATGGCCCCAGGGGATGAGTCAAGACATCACTCATTTGTAGCTTTCTGTTCTCAGCTACAAGTATCATCTGGCCAAATAGGTTCCTGTCAGCCTTCAAAATTACCTCCTTGCCAAGGCCTTGTCTGTGTGTCTTCATTCTGATGTTAGAAAACGTTTTAAGATTGTTCTTCGTCATCTTGTCATGAAACAGTGTAGTTGGCGTATCGGTACCCAAACGCTCATCCTTGAATGTGTGATATGCATCCTCTCCTATACTGTATGCCCCTAGAAGGTCTTTGGCTACATCTGGTGGTGCTGCAGTCGCTGTTGATAAACTGATAAGTTCACCATTATGCTCTTTGTTGAAGGGGTTCAACCAACCAGTCTCCAGCAGTTCAACAAAAGATCGGACATCGGCTTCATCTCTTCTAATCCTGGACACCGGTAGGTCTGAATGACTGAAATCAGTATATTGTTGGCCTACTAGGGCCCTCAGCTGCCTCAAGTACATGCTGCGGTACTCCGATGTCAGGTAGAATCTGGCGACAGCTCCAACTTTGAGGCTGAAGTCTTTTGTGCCCCCTGGTGTCTGGGTGTCTTTGTTGATTGTTTCTTCGATGGTCTGGTCCACAGGAATCCGTCCAAAAGGATTCTTGCTACCGATCTGGACCGAAAAGCCACCTTTCATGAAGTAATGAAATGTAGGTGTGTGTGTGTGTGTGTGTTTGTGCCAAGGATTTTAATGTTTTTCTTTGTGTTTGCAGGTGTTTACTGACATATCTAATGGCATGATGGAAGTACCAGCGAGGAAGAAATCACGGATCGACTGTATCATACACTGCTCTAATGATGACAGTGATGATCTGGCGTCCCTACAGGATTTGGACTCCTGGAAACCATTGCTTAGGGCTGCAGAGATCAGACAGCATGAATCCGTCCTGGAAGCAGCTAAGGGCCTTGAAGAACGAGAAATACCACACATACAATATCACCGTAAATGTCGTAGTCTCTTTACAATGAAGAAGTCACTGGATTCTATCCAAGGGTGTCAATGTCGAAACAGCAAGCGAAATCCCCAGGAGGAGGCTACCGAGGGGTACCCCCAGTGATAGCAGGGTGTATGCCAAAGTATGTATGTTCTGCGAGAAGTCAAGCAAGTATCTCAAAGGAGAAAAAACAAGGGAGCCAATCGTCCAGTGTGTTGAGCTACGAGCAGATGAGACGATCCGCAGAGCAGCGATAAGGAAAGGCACACAGAGAATCCTTGGTTTACTTAGCAGAGACCTTGTTGCTTCAGAGGGGCACTACCACAAGTCGTGCTACAAACTATTCACAAAAGATGATTGCCAAGTGGCCTGTAGGTCTGGTGCAGCAGAAAATCAGGAAGAAAGCAAGGAAGTACGCTACGGAGAGGCAGAGAGAGAAGCCCTTGAGGAACTCTTCTTGTATATAAGGACTGAATTGTTCCCAAACCCAGAAGTACTGCCTATAATAAACCTCACATCTAGGCTTCAGAGATGCATGATGTCCCGTGGTATCATCAAACTGAAACCATCGACAAAGAAACATGTTCGCCGAAAACTTGAAACAGAGTTTGGTGAATCACTCCGCTTTCTCTCCGATGAGAAAGGTAAGCTTCTAGTCTATCCATATAGCCTATCAATGGACGACCTTGCCCGGCAAGCACACAGCATGACAAAAGATCTGCAAGAAGCAAGAGCCGCTAACTCTGGAGATGTCGTAACCAAAGCAGAAATGCAGCTGAGGAATGAGATCAAGAAGCAAGATGTGAGTCAGCCATGGCCTCCCGATACACATCAGAATGTCGTTCCTGCATTAGTCACTCAATTCCTGCAAACCCTGCTTACAGGAGATTGTGAGTGCCAAACTCCCTCTGAAAGAGCTCAACGTCTTGCCACATCCTTCAGCAGTGACTTGGTTTTTGCTGTTACCAATGGAAAGACAAAGCCACCCAAGCACGTACTGCTGTCCTTTGCAATTAAGTCTTTGACTGGCAATACAGAACTGGTTCGAACTCTGAATCGTCTTGGCCACTGTGTGTCATATTCAACGGCTGAGGAGATCGATACAGCCCTTTGTATCCAGAAGTTGGAATGTTCAACGGATGACATCCCAATGCCAGCAAATATCTACCCTGGTGTGTTCACAACCTTGGCCTGGGATAACATTGACAGACTTGAGGAGACACTAAGTGGAGCAGGTACATCTCATAGAGTCAATGGCATCGCTGTTCAGTCCAATGTTGCATGCTCTGTGGCAAAAGTCCTGCCAGATGTAACCAAGTCGAAGAAAAGAAGCATAATTTCGACAGAATTAATGCTACCAATATACAATGTTGGGCGGCGGGGAGGGCCACCCAGGATTGAGACTGCGAATGTTAACACTACCGAGGAGGTCCAGGATTCAAAAACCAAGAACCATATCTGGCTTCTGGCTAGAATGTCAGACCATGAGGATCAGACCATTAGCAGTTGGACTGGGTTCAACATCCAAATCCGCAGCGACATTGTAGTGGCCCAGGACACTGTAAGCTACCTGCCCACTATCAATGCTCCTGCAACAGCCATGTCCACTGTGAATGAAGTCTTGGAGCAAACACATGCCATCATGCAGACCCTGAAGCTTAACAGAATTGTGTGCGTGTTTGATCAAGCACTCTATGCCAAAGCTGCCGAGGTTATCTGGAAACAGGAGAAGTTCAAGAACATTATAATTAGAATGGGTGTCTTCCACACAATCTGTAATCTCCTCTCCATCATAGGTAAGAGATTTCAGGATGCAGGCCTTAGAGATCTGTGTGTTGAATCCGGTGTCATCGCTGAAGGATCAGTGTCTGGAGTGATGGACGGCCGGAGGTACAACAGAGCAGTGAAACTACACAAGCTGGTCTATGAAGCACTTATGAGGCTTGCATGGAAAAACTTCCTTCCATGGCTAGAAGAAAACCATGCAAGGGACCTTCACCATCTGGATGAAACACTGAAGAACATCACAAACTTTCGCATCAGTGTGTCGCAGGGATCCTTCGAAAAGTTCTTGGATAATGAATCTTGCACACTTACCCTGAAGCTCTTTCAAGTTTATCTTGAGACGTTCAGAAATGAACAACTCTCAGCATTCTGGATGTCATACTTGGACATGGTCGAGACCATGCTGGCCCTGGTTCGAGCTTCAAGAGAAGGCAACTGGATGCTTCACCTAGGAGCAATCCGACAGATGATACCGTGGTGTTTTGCCTATGACAAGGTCTACTATGCCCAATACCTAACCTATTACTATGCTACGATGTCTCGACTGCCCATAGACCACCCAGAGGTCCATGAATACTTCATGAAAGGTGGCTTTTCGGTCCAGATCGGTAGCAAGAATCCTTTTGGACGGATTCCTGTGGACCAGACCATCGAAGAAACAATCAACAAAGACACCCAGACACCAGGGGGCACAAAAGGCTTCAGCCTCAAAGTTGGAGCTGTCGCCAGATTCTACCTGACATCGGAGTACCGCAGCATGTACTTGAGGCAGCTGAGGGCCCTAGTAGGCCAACAATATACTGACTTCAGTCATTCAGACCTACAGGTGTCCAGGATTAGAAGAGATGAAGCCGATGTCCGATCTTTTGTTGAACTGCTGGAGACTGGTTGGTTGAACCCCTTCAACAAAGAGCATAATGGTGAACTTATCAGTTTATCAACAGCGACTGCAGCACCACCAGATGTAGCCAAAGACCTTCTAGGGGCATACAGTATAGGAGAGGATGCATATCACACATTCAAGGATGAGCGTTTGGGTACCGATACGCCAACTACACTGTTTCATGACAAGATGACGAAGAACAATCTTAAAACGTTCTCTAACATCAGAATGAAGACACACAGACAAGGCCTTGGCAAGGAGGTAATTTTGAAGGCTGACAGGAACCTATTTGGCCAGATGATACTTGTAGCTGAGAACAGAAAGCTACAAATGAGTGATGTCTTGACTCATCCCCTGGGGCCATTGCCATGGGCACTTGCCAACGGTGATGGGTCTATCCGCAAGACCAACAAGTCTGCCCTAGCAAGGGAGTTGGAGAGGAATGCTCCTCCTGCAGAGGTGATCCCTGAGCCCTCTGCAACCATCATTGATAGGATGAGCCTGGTTCAGAAACTGAAGGGAAACGATGCAACATTTGCCCAGCTAGCAGGCACAGCAATGAGTCGCGCTATCCATGAGGGTGCTAAGAGCAAGCGCATTGATATTGTCTTTGACGTCTACAAGGAGACATCCATCAAAGATACAGAAAGAGTCAACAGATATGAAGGCACAGGGATCCATTTCAAGAACATTCAACATGGGCACAACATCCAGCAGTGGAGAAAGCTACTAAGTAATTCCTCCAACAAGGCAAGTCTCATAAAGTTTCTGGTAGAAGAATGGAAGGCGAAACACCACAGGGAGAAGCTTGAGGAGAAGGAGATGTATGTCACATGTGAGCAGCTCTGCTTTACGATCATCAAAGAACAGTGGGAAGAGGCTGCTGACCTTAAGTCAAGTCAAGAAGAAGCAGACACATGCCTCCTTCTCCATGCTCTTCATGCAGCAGAATCTAGTTACAAGTCTGTCATCATCACTTCAGAGGATACTGATGTCATGGTCCTGTGTCAGGGCATGTGCCACAAAATCCCTTCCCACCTGTTCCAGAAATGCGGTACACAGAACCGGACAAGATTCCTGGATATCACCACTCTGAGCAGAACATTGGGAGGCAGCGTGTGTGATTCATTGATTGGTATGCATGCATTTACAGGCTGTGACACAGTCAGTGCATTCGCTGGCCGTGGGAAGATGACGACACTCAAGCAGTTGAAGATGAACAAGACATACCAGGATGCCTTTCAGGAAGTTGGTCGTTCATGGGAAGTGTCTCCCGAACTCTTTGAGAAGTTACAGGAAATCACCTGCCACATGTACCTGCCAACTACCCAAACAACTGAGGTAAACAGGCTCCGGTATCAGCTGTTCTGTGCCAGACGTGGAGTGGTAGAGTCAAGTCAACTCCCTCCTTGCCAAGACTGCCTTTTCATGCATGCACTGCGTGCAAACTACCAGGCTGCGATCTGGAGGAGAAGTCTGCAGAGCCAGCCATTTGTTGCAAACCCAACAGACTGCGGTTGGATGATAGATAATGACGGAAAGCTTGTTGTCAAGTGGATGCGAGGGGCACCAGCACCAGAAGCTATTATCCAGCTACTGTCCTGCAAGTGTGTGCGGTCATGCGAACTTCCTCAGTGTACTTGCCTCAGCAATGGCCTGAAGTGCACGGACATGTGCAGGTTACAGACATGCCAGAACAAGGGTATTGAAGACGAGCCAGTAGAACAACAGTCAGATTCAGAGTCTGATGTTGAAGATATTATGGAGTAACGTTATATAATTATACATACTGTGAGAATCATGTGGGAATAGTGGATGAGGGCAGGTGTATCTCGCCCAGATTCCTTTCCTATGTGGCCTAGTCTGGTCAGTATCGCACCTGCTTACTAATGGATAATGGGAGGTGGATATAAAAGGATGCAAGGTGGTTGTGTGAGTGTCTCAGCCTGGGAACACAGAGAGCCTGTCTGTGTGAGAGACAAACGTGAGTGGAAGCAGTGCCCACTGCAACTGTGGTTTGGCTGGACGGGAGAAGCCCGCCAGTTGGTAGTTAGGTTGTCCATGGTTTAGTTAGTGCCGGACAGGCAAGGATTTGTTTTATGTTTTATTTCCTTTTGCATTGCTTTCACCGTTAATAAACCTGACCCAGGGTCAGTTACACCCGAATCCCAGCTCTGCGCCTGAGTTTCTTGCTGAATGCACGTGACCTTTGACCCCAGCAAAGGCGATCCCGGAGTGTTTTATCACATTGTCTTGGAGATGGCTGGCATGGAATACTCCCCAATTTCTGATGGGACTTGCACCCACGAACCCAGTATTCCCAGTGTAGAAAAGGTCAGCAGCCGAGGGCAGGAGGTCCTCGCCTTCCGTCCAGACCCCGATCGGGACAATGGGCCATTACTTGGTCATTTTAGAGACTCCGCCGGACCTCTTGCAGCTGCGGGTCAGAAAAGGGCGTTTCACCAGGATCCTACGTCTTCTGTCGGTGGACTTACAGCAGAGATAATCCAGAGAGTCGTCATGGACAAGTACCTGAGAGCTCTACCGCCAGCCCTGAGGAAGTGGGTAAGCCATGGAAATCCTACGACGGCAGATCAACTGGTGGATCTGGTTGAACGTTACTCCGTGGCGGAAGGACTCCGAGACGACGCTACCCCACCTCGTTCTTCATCATCTCCACGTGGAACCGGTAAGACTGTTCCAGGGAGTAGGGGAGATGGAAAAATCCCTAAGACAGTGGGGAAAGGAAAACGGGACTGCCCGCACTGCGAGGCCAAGAGTAACGAACTATGGTCTAAGCAAGGGGCCCGTTAGGTGTTTCCGCTGCCAAGAGATGGGACATATTGCTGCGAACTGTCCGGTCACTACTGAACCCATGCAGTGCGACGTCACAGACTCTAAAAACCGCATGTCTATGGTTGCACGGGTAGTGAGTGTGAATGCCGGTCAAAAGGATGTGGAAAAACACTTGTGTGATTTAACTGTTGATGGCAAAAATGTGGTGGCATTGTTAGACTCGGGAAGTGTGGTGACTCTGGTGAAGGCCAGTCTGGTGTCAGCCCCGACTGGACCATCAGACAAATTTTCTGTAACGTGTGTGCATGGAGACACCTGTTCGTACCTCACCACGGTCATATGCATTACTACTTCCTATGGGTCTGTGCAACATAAAGTGGGACTCGTCCCGGCGTTATTGCATGATGTTATCCTGGGCCGGGATTTTCCCCACTTCTGGCAATTGTGGGAGAATCAGTTGATGCCCTCGGGTAACAGTGTACATGATTCTTCTCCCAGGGAGCGTGTGGGTCCCGAACCCCTGGAAGAGGTCTCCCCGGAAGACTCGGGGGATGAGTCTGCGGGAAATGACCTGCAGTTCCCGTTTTCAGTCATGGCGGGTGATAATGAGGAGACCGGGGAAGAGGAGGAGGCTGACAGCCGTCCACCTCCCCGTTTGCCGGATTTAGAAGTTTAGAAAGATGACTTCCAAAGCGAGCAAATAAAGGATCCTACCCTTTCTCAGGCTAGGACAAATGTGAAAGTGATAAATGGGGTACCCGTAGAACCTGGCTCTAGGCTGGCATATCCTTACATGGTTCTGGAGAATGATTTACTCTATCAGATAGAGAAAAAGGGGGAAGATACGGTGCAACTATTAGTCATGCCAAAACCCTACCGGCGGCAGGTGCTGGACCTGGCCCACGGACATGTGATGGGAGGTCACCTGGGAGTCCAGAAAACCACCGAAAGGATATTACACTGTTTTGTTTGGCCAGGCATGCATCACGATATTTGTGTATATTGCGAGTCTTGTCCTGACTGCCAAGCCTCTGCACCTAAGCCCCGGTTCTGTAGCCCTTTGGTACCCCTACCTATTATTGAAGTCCCGTTTGAGAGGATTGGGATGGATTTAGTTGGGCCCCTTCCACGGTCTGCACGTGGACACCAACATATCCTGGTCATCTTGGATTATGCCACTCGTTACCCGGAAGCGCGCCGTGAAGCCGTTTCCCGAGAAGTGAAGGCAATGTTAGAGTTAGGAGTCATTGAGGAATCGCACAGTGCGTGGTCCAGCCCAATTGTGCTAATTCCTAAACCGGACGGCACCATCCGGTTCTGCAATGACTTCAGGAAACTGAATGCGGTCTCAAAATTTGATGCCTATCCTATGCCCCGGGTCGACGAGTTAATAGATCGGTTAGGAAAAGCCCGGTATATTACGACCCTAGATCTAACAAAGGGGTATTGGCAGATCCCTCTGGCTGAGGCTGCCAGAGAAAAGACGGCATTTGCTACGCCGGAAGGTTTATTTCAGTATGTGTATATGCCGTTTGGACTGCACGGGGCACCGGCGACCTTCCAGAGACTGATGGATCGAGTCTTGAGGCCACATAGGCGGTACGCTTCGGCCTATTTGGATGACATTGTCATTTACAGCTTGGACTGGGAGACTCATCTCCAGAAAGTACAAGCTGTGATTGACGACCTGTGGGAGGCAGGTCTAACCGCGAACCCCAAGAAATGTCACATCGGGCTAGAAGAAGCCCGGTATTTGGGGTATGTAATTGGGAGGGGTGTTGTTAAACCCCATGTTGATAAGATTCAGGCGGTTCAGGACTGGCCACAACCTGTCAACAAGAAGCAGGTGCAAGCCTTCCTGGGGATCGCCGGCTATTATCGCCGGTTCATACCCAATTTTGCAGCCATCGCTACCCCCCTGACGGATCTTACAAAAGGGAAAGACTCTGTCATGATTAAATGGAGTTTAGCGGCTGAAGAAGCCTTCCATATCCTAAAACGGGCACTTTGCTCTCAGCCCGTACTGGTGACTCCGGACTTCCGCAGCGAGTTTGGGGTACAAACGGATGCCTCTGATACCGGTATCGGGGCCGTACTCTCACAAGTGAGGGACGGGGTGGAACACCCAGTCCTCTATCTCAGCAGGAAGCTGAATAAACACGAGCAAAGGTATGCAGTCGTAGAAAAAGAGTGCCTCGCCATTAAGTGGGCTGATCACTGACCATGCCCCTCTCAAGTGGATGCACTTGAACAAGGAACGGAATAGCCGGGTGACCCGGTGGTTCCTTGCCCTGCAGGCCTACACTTTTACGGTGGAGCACCGCCCAGGGGTACAGATGGGGAATGCAGATGCCCTGTCCCGAGTGCACTGTTTGGCGGGTGTCATTGCTCGACCGGAGTGGTCTGAGCAGAAGGGGGGGATATGTGAGAATCATGTGGGAATAGTGGATGAGGGCAGGTATATCTCGCCCAGATTCCTTTCCTATGTGGCCTAGTCTGGTCAGTATCGCACCTGCTTACTAATGGATAATGGGAGGTGGATATAAAAGGATGCAAGGTGGTTGTGTGAGTGTCTCAGCCTGGGAACACAGAGAGCCTGTCTGTGTGAGAGACACACGTGAGTGGAAGCAGTGCCCACTGCAACTGTGGTTTGGCAGGACGGGAGAAGCCCGCCAGTTGGTAGTTAGGTTGTCCATTGTTTAGTTAGTGCCGGACAGGCAAGGATTTGTTTTATGTTTTATTTCCTTTTCCATTGCTTTCACCGTTAATAAACCTGACCCAGGGTCAGTTACACCCGAATCCCAGCTCTGCGCCTCAGTTTCATGCTGAATGCACGTGACCTTTGACCCCAGCAAAGGCGATCCCGGAGTGTTTTATCACAATACACACACTATATATATATATATATATATATATATATATATATATATATATATACACACACACACACACCTACACACACACATTAGTATGGACAAGCCCATGACATGTTCAGTGTGTATTTACATAACTTGGATTAAATTTTGTTATAAATACTACATGCATTGTATTGACATTTTGGCATTTCCCCTAAATCGACCTTTAATCATTATTTTTTGGAAATATAGGTAGGATCTATTCAAAAGGTGAAAAATACCATTAACCCCTTCGCGCCGGCCGCCGTAGCGGTACGGCGAATCGTACCCGGATCATATGCCGGGCGATCGCCGCGGGTCGGGAGCCGGTTCCCGGTGCAAAGCGGTTACTGTACCTCCTAAAACATTCCTTAGGGGGTGTAGTTTCAAAAATGGGGTCACTTTTTTGGGGTTTCCACTGTGCGGGACCTCAGGGTGTCTCCAAATGTGACATGGCCCCATAGATTTCTTACAGTGAATTTTGCCGCAGCTTCGCTTACGAAGCCTGCCGTGCGCCAATACTGTGGTTTTAGACAACACTTGTGGTATTGCCGTGTTCGGGAGACAATGGGGAATAAAAAGTGGGGTGTACTTTTTCCTGATCCCCCTTTTAAAAATGAAAAATGTGGGCCTAAAGCGACATTTTTCGGTAAAAAACGTACTTTTCAATTTCCTCAACCAAGTGCATGAAACTCCAATGGAGCGCTTGTTGGGTCAAAGTGATTACTATACCCCCTAAAACATTCCTTAGGGGGTGTAGTTTTCAAAATGCGGTAACCTTTTGGGGGTTTCCACTCTGGGGGTACCTCAGGGTCTCTCCAATACGACATGGCCCACTGGATTTCTTCCAGTGTAATCTATCATCCCAAAAAACGCCTAGCTCTCCTTCTGTGCTGAGCCCTCTTGCGCGCCCATAATTTAGTTTACGTGTACATGTGGGGTGTTTCTATAAACTGCGGAATTGGGGTAACCAATTTTGGGTTTGGGTTTGCTGTTAACCCTTGCTGGGTTGCAGGTAAAATTGGATTACAATGGAATATCTGCCAAAAAATTGAAATTTTGATATTTCACTGTCATTTTGCTTGAATTCCTGTGCAACACCTAAGGGGTTAACAAAGTTTTGAAAATCCATTTTGGACACCTTGAGGGGTGTTGTTTGCAAAATGGGGTAATGTATGGGTGGGTTCTTTTATACAAGACCCATAAAGTGACGTCTGAACTGACTTGGTCCTTGGAAAAATGGGTTTTGGAAATTTAGTCGTAAACTTTAAAAATTGCGTATAAAACTATGAGCCTTATCACATCCGAAAAGTATAAAATGTAATTTCCAAAATGATGCCAATGTGAAGTAGACATGTGGAGAATGTAAACTAATAACTGTTATGGGGGGTATCAGCATTTTTGTAAAAAGTAGAGAATTTCAAAGTTCAAAAATAGCGAATTTTTCCCAAATTTTCGTGTATTTTGTAATTTTTTATGCAGAAAGGTAAAATCTATTGACTCACAATTAGCACTACCATAAAGTACAATATGTCACGAGAAAACAATCTCAGAATGGCGTGGGTAGGTGATAGCGTCCCAAAGTTATTACTGCATGAAGTGACAGGTCAGATTTACAAAAAATGGCCTAGGCATTTGGGTACAAATAGGCCTGAAGGGGTTAAGCTACTGATGTGCAAGGGCTATCATATCAAAACATAAACTACAGACATGCATCTACCTAAAAACACCAAAGAGAATTAGTCACTCTGGATGGTACCGATATCGTCAAAATTGGCTCTTGGCTCATGGACTATAAACAACAGAATATAACTCCAAGTAAAATCAAACTTTTGTGAAATCAAACTGTTCACTTAGGAAGCAACACTGATTGACAATCAATTTCACATGCTGTTGCATGGGCGACATACCGCCTTTTGAACAGGTGCGACTGCACCGGGGCCCAGATCCTCCAGGGGGCCCTTCAAGGCGACTAATGATGAAGGCAATCTGGTGGGTTTCTCCGGGCCCGAGGCTTCGGGGGCCCCTGGCCAGATTGCCCTCATGTGTAGCTGCGGGCAGGGAGCGATCCAAGCAGCTCCGCTGCCTGCAAGAGAAAATTGCAGGAGTGGAGCTGCAAGGATCCATCCTGCTTCCTCCCAGCCTCCCGCGCTTCCTGTCTCTGACACAGAGAGGAGCGCGCCGCTGAATGACGTCATCATTCAGTGGCTGCTGCTGTGTCAGAGCGAGGAAGCACGGGCGATGCTGCGGACAGGTGAGAGGTGGTGTGTGTGTGTATCTATGTATGTATGTGTATGTATGTCTGTGTGTGTATGTATGCGTGTATGTATGTGTGTGTATGTATGCGTATATGTATGTGTGTGTATGTATGCGTATATGTATGTGTGTATGTCTGTGTGTGTGTCTGCGTGTGTGCAGATGGAGCCTGGCCCTGGAGGAGATAGGGACATGAGAAGACCGTGATGGGGAGAGAAGGCCATGATGCCTGGGGTGATGGAAGAAGGCCATGAGGGGGTAATGGGAGAAGGCCATGATGGGGGTGATGGAGAGAAGGCATTGATGGGATCATGGGAGTGATGGGGAGAAGGCAATGATGGGAGTGATGGAGTGAAGGCAGTGATGGGGTAATGGAGAAGGCAATGATGTGAATGATAGGGAGAAGGGAGTGATGGGGAGAAGGCAATGATGGGAGTGATGGGGTGAAGGAGCAGGCAATGATGGGGTGATGGAGCAGGCAATGATGGGAGATGGGGTGAAGGAGCAGGCAATGATGGGGTGATAGAGCAGGCAATGATGGGAGTGATGGGGAGAAGGCAATGATGGGAGTAGGCAATGATGGGAGTGATGGGGAGAAGGCAGTGATGGGATGATGGAGAAGGCAATGATGGGACTGATGGGGAGAAGGAAATGATGGGGTGATGGAGCAGGCAATGATGGGAGTGATGGGGAGAAGGCAGGGATGGGGAGATGGAGCAGGCAATGAGGGGATTGATGGGGAGAAGGCAGGGATGGGGTGATGGAGAAGGCAATGATGGGAGTGATGGGGAGAAGGCAGGGATGGGGTGATGAGAAGGCAATGATGGGAGTGATGGGGAGAAGGCAATGATGGGGGTGATAGGGAGAAGGCAATGATGGGGGTGGTGGAGAGGGCAATGATGGGGTGATGGGGGAAAAAGAAATGATGATGGGGTGGTTGGTTCCACAGGCTCCCCTTGGCATGGTAATGGCTTTGTACCCAGCGCTTATATATACCTCTTTGAAGCGCTTCTTTGGCGGAACATCATTTGGCTCTGAATTATTGTAATTTGAGCCTTGGTGCGCTTATTTGTGTGTCGTCATTTTTTTCATTCAGATGACTGGTACAATTGGAACACTAATTCATTGGTGTATAGATTTTTGATGCAGCATTCTGTATTTAATGATTGGTGCATTTGCCAATAATAGTTATCTCTGTGTATCTGTATCACAACATGTTTGTTTTAGACCATGATGGTATTTCCTCATTATGATTAGCCATTTCCATTATGATATCTACACATTTGGGGAGCTTTTTGTAGGGCTATATTATTAACCCTTCAGGATACATGTCACTGTTTTGGAGTGATTTTTAAATGTTTTTATGGAGTTTGCCAATCATGGTGTTCTGTGGCAAATCCCAAGCATCCTGCACGGTGTTGGGCTGTGAGTACAACCTCCATCTGTGGACATTGGGCCCTCAGACCATCCTCATGGAGTTGGTTTCTAACCGTTTGTGCAGACACATGCACATTTGTGGCCTGCTGGAGGTCATTTTGCAGGGCTCTGGCAGTGCTCCTCCTGTTCCTCCTTGCATATAGGCAGAGGTAGCGGTCCTGCTGCTGGGTTGTTGCCCTCCTACGGCCCCATCCACTTCTCCTGGTGTACTGGCCTGTCTTCTGGTAGCGCTTCCAGCATCTGGACACTACGCTGACAGACACAGCAAACCTTCTTGCCACAGCTCGCATTCATGAGCTGCACTACCTGAGCCACTTGTGTGGGTTGTAGTCTGTCTCATGCTACCACAAGTGTGAAAGCACAACCAACATTCAAAAGTGACCAAAACATCAGCCAGAAAGCATTGGTACTGAGATATGGTCTGTGGTCCCCACCTACATAACCACTCCTTTACTGTACTGAGGGTGTCTTGATAATTGCCAATAATTTCCATCTGTTGTCTATTCCATTTGCACAACAGCACAGGGGCGGACACTGACAGCTTGGGGCCCCTGTGCAAGAAATGTGTCTGGGCCTCCCTCCTTTTATGGCGTCAAAGCTACATGTGTATATATATATATCTTGAGCATTGTTTTCCACTTCAGGTTTTGAAAGTGGTGGGAGACAGGAAAGTGCATGTCACTTATTACTCATTTAAAGTGTCCTGGTGAAATCTGAACTGTCCTAGTTTGGGGCAAAAAAAAAAAAGTCAAAAACACTTGAAACATTCTTCAAAGCTGTCGCAGGTAATTAAAGACACCACCAAAAAGTCCCCAAAGAGGTTTCCTGAAGAGGTTTCTATTAGAAAACTCTTCATTTTTGACCGCCTGACAACCACTCCGCCCCGAGTCATTACTGCATTTGCGTCTGTTCATTGTTCGAGTTTGTAGCGTTTTGCACCATTTTTTGTTAGCTTCATATGTATTATTATTATTATAGCGCCATTTATTCCATGGCGCTTTACAGGTGAGTCTTTCTATTTGCGCCTTTCCTATAGTCTATTTCATCCGACGGTCGTTTTTCTTTCACGTTCGCCATTGTGGGCAGACTAATGTAAGTTACATCAGAGGTCGGGGAGCATTTTCTAAGCCATTTTGTGTAACGTGCAACATTTTTATACTAAAAAATTGCAATAAAAAAGAAAAAAAAAGGTAAAAGGAAGAAATAAAGGCTTTTTTTTTTTTTTACTTCGCACCAAATTCCTTAACCATATGCTTCATTTGGGAGAATCTGGAGCAAAAAATATGGCAACAAATACCACAAGATAAAGAAGAAAAGTGATTAAAAAACGCAATGCAATGTTCGCAGAGAATTACCGCAGGGTCACTGAGGAAAACAAGGCACAGATGACTCCTGCTACAACAGAGAAGACTACGTGACATCCCCACTGCACAGAACTGACACTCCACACTCAGGGGGACGCAGTCTAATGGTGCACAGTCACGGATTCCGTGCAGCACCTCGGTGCCGGCGCTCTGTTTCCGGGGGAAGCCAATTCCAGCGGACCCGGCGCTGTCATGGCTGCCTGACAACCACACGGTAGAGCCGGATAGAGTGTGTCCCTGACCAGAGCAGCCCAGTCATAAGGTACGAAGTGCCGGAGGTCCAGTTACCGAGATAGGGAGCAGGAGCGCGGGGTGCAGAGAGGAAGAGGCCGGGGTCAGTGTTACTCCGCTGCCGGGGTGAGGGGCCGGGCCCAGTGCTTCTCCGCCAGGAGTGACTGGGTGAGAAGTGCCGGGCCTGAGAGCGGACCACGGGCCTCGGCAGTTACCGGGAAGCTGCCCAGCACACTGTGTCCTCGTCAGTGGTGTGTGTCAGGCCGGCATATACGGCACTGCCTGTGTGGGGAGGAGCAGTGTGGTCTGATCGTGTGGTGGGAGGAATGAGCCTCACACATGGAGGCCTCCCCACGATTGCAACCGGCTTCCCCAGGCTCCTGCACGTCACTCCTGCCTCACACAGGAGTGCTGCCAACTAGTCACATCTGCCAGCCCAGAGACTTGGTGACAGACCATTGAGCACTGTTATAGCAGCAGATTGCCTGTCACCAGCACTGACTATACACGATACATAGACCATGTTCCTCACAATGGGATGAGAGCCATTGTTCCCTAACTTGTATGGAACTGCTATATGGATCAGTACCTTTAAAGGGAACCTGTCAGGGTGGTTTTGCATCGGGGGGGGTGATGCAGTTGGAGTAAATCGACACGCCCCCTATGCACTTTCTGGCAAATTTACATGTGGCTTCAACGTTTGACTTCTCACGACCCGTTGGACTAATACAAATCTGGCATCATATACAGTGCTGGCAAAAATGAAGAGACCACATCAAAACCCTGTCATGGGCAGCCAATCTCCAGACCTGAACCCCATTGAAAACCTTGTAATCAAGAGGAAGATGGATAGTCACAAGCCATCAAACAAAGAAGAACTGCTTCCATTTTTGTACCAGGAGTGTCATAAGGTCACCCAAAAGCAATGTGAAAGACTGCTGGAAAGCATGCCAAGACGCATGAAAGCTGTGATTAATAATCATGGTTATTCCACAAAATACTGATTTCTAAACTCTTCCCGAGTTAAAACATTAGTATTGTTGTTTCTAAATGATTATGAACTTGTTTTCTTTGCATTATTTGAGGTCTGAAAGCGCTGGGTTGTTTTTGTTTTTTATTTTGAGCATTTTTCTTTGTCAGAAAAAAAATGCAACATTTATCGCTTGGAAATTCGGAGACATGTTGTCAGAAGTATATAGACTAAAAGAACAATTTACATTTTACTCAAAAATATACCTATAAAGAGAAAAATCAGACAAACTGAACATTTGAAAGGGGTCTCTTAATTTTTGCCAGAGCTGTGTATTGTACTAGAAACTACGCAGTCATGCCACTAGAGTCAGAAGGTAAGTTTTCTTGACAGGTTCCCTTTAATGTGTTTTTTTTTGTGAATCATAATTTAGTATAAATCTAAAATTAGGTGAAAAATGATTTTGTTCATTTCCTCATTAGCTCCTTTTGCTGTCAGGGAATTTAGACATTCTTTAGATCCAGATGTGAAGGCAGAAAGTTGTCTCTGAAATCAGCATAATAGATCACACGCAGAAGAAATCTCTCATGGCCTCATAGGATACTGCAGTCAGATCGGCCTGGAGTTCTGGTTGCCTAGTTGACATATAATGTGAGTCTTGTTCTCGGCTACTTTGGTCAGTTCCGTGGACATTAAGCTAAGATATATTTGAGCTGTTGTGGTGCTTCTGACTGGATGCTACTCTGCATTGCTTCTAGGAGAGAATATTTATGAAGTACATTCACAATATAGCACCTGTCTTTGGCATGCAGTGTCTCCAATTCCATATTCTGCCTCCTATACACAGTTCTGACAGGGGCATGAGGTCTTCATGGGTGCCCCCTAGGCAGTAAGAACTGATAATGGTTCCTGTACAGTTTAAGGAAATGTCAACTGAACTTGGCAATTTCAGTGAAAATGGGTTACCATCTAATATATGTGAGGACTTCCCAATCTGCTGTTGAAATTCAGCATACATAAGCCTTCTTTCCCGTGACCTCATCTGTTAGGGTAAGAACGGGCTGGTCATGTTTCAATGTTAAAACCTTTTGTTTTCAGGAGAGTTTGGCGTGGCAGCATCTTACGCCATTCTCCGAATTGAAAACACATGCACACGTGGCTCATTCCAGTTTTTTTTGCATGTGGGGGAGATATTAGCAGTTCTCTACGTTGTATTGGTACCTTAAAGGGTTTCTCTGTTGACACTTGACAGCATTATAGGCAATCAGTGATTCAGTGTCGCTACCTGAGAATTCTGCAAAAGTCACTATGCTCACTGATTGGTTGCAGTGCTGTTGACATTATGTCAAGGCTGAAGTCAATAACTGACATCAGGAGCAGAGAGAGACTTTCTTCACTTTACCTAGGGAGGGTGAGTAAAGCAGAAGTTTTTTTTTTTCAAGAGACCTCATGTGTCACCTGTCCACAATTGTGAATGCACCTTGACTGTAAGGCCTTTCCAGTGACATGTTCTCCAAGAGATCTGTGCTTTCCCAGTGTAGTTCGTATGACAGTCACTTATTACTGGAGGGTGGGTCCTTAAAGTCTTATAAAGCTTCTTCTTTCTTACAGCTCTTAGACCTCTAGCTGTAGTATGGCAGGAGAACAGAAGCCAACCAGTAGTCTCCTGGAGCAATTCATCTTACTAGCCAAAGGCACTAAAGGCTCAGCTCTTCCAGCCCTTATCAACCAAGTATTAGATGCCCCAGGAGTCTATGTATTCGGAGAACTTCTAGATTTACCCACAGTACAAGAGGTAAGACACCCCCTTTATAAAATGTAAGCACATGTATACTCTGTAGTGACCTCTTTGGCTGTGTTCACATTTACTGTGCTTATCCTCCCTAGTGCTGTTAATCAAAAGCTGCTGATGTCATCTTGCATTTTTATATGCCATATTTCCCTTCAATGAGTGGGCATTTTTTTGTCTTTAGATATGGGTACATTCATGAGGAATTGTGTACATGTTTCATTGCCATAGATGAGAACTTTGTAAACTCTGCTGTTCCCCTTTTACTCATTGGTTCTGAGATAACCACTTTTATATTCCTAGGTAATCCCTGCTGTAAAACTAGTCACACTAGGTTATATGCCGCTCTGCAGCTAAGTAGTTGGGAGGGTAATGTGCAAGAAAAAATGGTGAATGGCATGCAGTACTCCCCCTTTTCAGAATCATTGGGGTTCCCAGGTGCCATTACGAAATGCCAGTTAGTTTACCAACTCTTGATATTTTTGTTTTGTCATTTAGCTTGCAGACAGTCCACATACTGGCTACTTACAGCTCCTAAATTTGTTTGCCTATGGGACATATCCAGATTATGTTGGTAAGATTAATTTTCCTTTATTTCTTAATGGTGTACTTCTGTTGATTTGGTATTTGATAACTACATTATAAAAAGCTCAATAACTAAAAAATAATTCACTTTATAATCCATATACAAATGAGGCTGAAGTGCTCTTTGCATGATTGGAGCACTTCCTGAGCATGTGCCTTTCCAGCAGTTTTCTTTGTCAAGCCTCACCTCCTGCTTGACTGACAGCTCACTGGCTGCGCAGTTAAGAAGAGCAAGATGGCACTGGGCAGAGAATAGAGCTGAAGAAGCACACAAAGAGCACTTCAATCTTATTTGTACATGGATTCAAATGTGGAGTTTTCAGTTACTTTTTGATTAGAAGTATTGATTGATTCATCTTTGAAGGGGCTACATGACAATATAATTGGATGGTAAGGGTGCAATGGGTTTGTCAAGAAAGATTCCCTTTAAGCTGCACCTAGAAACTTGCATTTTCCTAAAACATGACATTGTAACCTTGTCTAAATGTTTTATCCCCAGCATTAAAGGATAGTTTGCCAGAACTTTCGGCTGTACAGAAAAACAAGCTGAAACATCTGACAATTGTGAGCCTTGCATCCAGGATGAAGGTAATATGCAAAGTGATCCCTTTGTGCTGTCGTTCCTCTGTCAGCCTAATGCTCTATTCACGTCAATACATATTTTTTACAACATTTGTATGTAATATATCTATATTATAGCTTTGTCTGTTTAGATGATGAGTATGTGACATGTCAGTGAGGCTTGGTCCTTGTTTTGCTGTGACAATACTGTTCTCTGTCATTATTGCATTGTGGGTTAGCAGATTGATTTGCATAGTTATATTTTTATTTATTTGTACTAATCCTATTTTTATTTTTACTTGTCAGTGCATTCCATACTCTGTGCTGCTGAAAGATTTAGACATGAGGAACCTCCGAGAGTTGGAGGATCTAATCATAGAAGCAGTTTACACAGACATCATTCAGGGTAAACTGGATCAACGCAATCATGTACTAGAAGTTGATTTCTGCATTGGACGGGACATTCCCAAGAAGGACATAAGTAGCATTGTGAAAACCCTTCAAGAGTGGTGAGGAACTACTGTATGCAGAGAAATTAATGCATTGTTTTTATGCTGCCAACTAACCTGCTGTAACAAAATATTACAGACAGATGATTGTACTATTTAAGTGGCAGATTAGGCTTCGCTTTAAAGACCTAATATAATTATTTTCTAACCAGTAGATTTTCGCCACTACACAAAGGCTGGCTGAGTTACCGCATCGCTATATTATTATTATTATTATTATTATTATTATTATTATTATTTTATATAGTACCATTGATTCCATGGTGCTGTACATGAGAAGGGCTAACATACAAAGTACAGATATCACTTACACTAAACAAACTAACAATCACAGACTGATATAGAGGGGAGAGAGGACCCTGCCCATTCGGGCTTACATTCTACAGAATGGTGGGGAAGGAGACAGTAGGTTGGGGGGTTGCAGCAGCTCCAGTGATGGTGAGGCGGTAGCTCCAGTAGTGGTGAGGAGGCAGCGGGGATCATTGCAGGCTTTAAGCTTTCCTGAAGAGATGGGTTTTCAGGTTCCGTCTTAAGGATCCGATTGTGGTTGATAGTCGGACGTGTTGGGGCTGGGAATTCCAGTGGATGGGGGCTATTCATGAGAAGCCTTGGAGGCAGTTGGGTGAGGAGCGAATAAGTGTGGAGAAGAGAAGGAGGTCTTGAGACGACCGGAGATTACGTGAGGGAAGATATCGGGAGATTAGTTGAGAGATATATGAAGGAGACAGGTTATAGATGGCCTTGTAGGTCAGTATTAGTAATTTGAATGGGATATCCTGAGGGAATGGGAGCCAGTGAAGACATTAGCAGAGGAGTAGCGAGGAGAGAGATGAATTAGTCGGGAGGCAAAGTTAAGGATGGACTGGAGAGGTGCGAGGGTGTTAGCAGGGAGGCCACAGAAAAGGATGTTGCAATAGTCGAGGCGGGAGATGATGAGGGCATGTACAAGCATTTTAGTAGAATGAGGGTTGAGGAAGGGACGGATTCTGGAAATATTTTTGATCTAGAGGCGACAGGAGGTGGAGAGAGCTTGGATGTGTGGTTTGAAGGACAAGGCAGATTCAAGGGTTACTCCGAGGCAGCGGACCTCTGGTACGGGGGAAAGCTTGATGTCGTCAATTGTTATAGATAGGTCGGTTAAGAAAGATCTGTGAGATGAGGGAAAGATGATCAGTTCAGATTTGTCCACATTGAGTTTGAGGAAGTGAGAGGAGAAGAAGGAGGATATGGCTGATAGACACTCTGGGATTCTGGACCAGAGAGGTAGATCTGAGTATCATTGGCATAAAGGTGGTACTGGAATCCATGGGACTTTATGATTTGCCCCAGACCAAGTGTATAGATTGAGAAGAGTAGGGGTCCTAGAACAGAGCCTTGGGGGACTCCAACAGAGAGAGGGTGGGATGAGGAGGTAGTGTGGGAGACGCTGAATATGTGGTTGGAAAGGTATGAGGATATCCAGGATAGGGAGAAGTCTTTGATGCCAAAGGGGAAGAGGATCTGTAGTAGGAGGCAGTGGTCAACTGTGTCGAAAGCAGAGGACAGGTCTAGAAGGAGTATAGAGTATTGTCCGTTAGCTTTGGCTGTAAGTAGGTCGTTGGTAATTTTGGTCAGGGCAGTCTCAGTGGAGTGATGGGGCGGAAACCAGATTGTAGATTGTCAAAGAGCAAGTTAGATGAGAGGTGTGAGGAAAGTTCAGCGTGGACATGCTGTTCTAGGAGTTTAGAAGCGAATGGGTGCAGCGATATTGGGCGATAGCTGGATATGGCTGTTGGGTCGAGGGTTGGCTTTTTAAGGATAGGCGTGATTGTGGCATGCTTGAAAGCAGAAGGGAAGGTACCGGAAGTTAGTGATAGGTTGAAGAGGTGGGTTAGAGATGGGATAAGAGTGGTGGTGATGTTGGGGAGGAGGTGGGATGGGATAGGGTCAAGTGCACAAGTGGTGAGGTGTGATTTGGAGAGAAGATGAGCAAGCTCCCCTTCAGTGATGTTAGGTAGCGAGGTTATGGGGTTTGGTCATTGGTCTGACGTGCAAAGGGGTTGTGGTGGTTGACCAATAAAGACTTGCCGTGTTTGGTCTATACTGTGGCCATTATATGTGGACTCTCTTTAATGCCTCATTCAGACGTCGTGTTTCATGATCTGTGCTTCTATTCACATGTCTGTTTGGTTTTTTTTGTCAGCATTGATAAAAAGTGCCAAAACAAATCTATGGGTCCATGAAAAACACGGACAGCACACAGATGGCATCAATGTACAGTCTATATTCTGTCTGTGTTTAACATTGCAAAGGATTAGAGATGTTTTGTCATTTAGGCCTCTTTCACACATCAGTTTTTCGCCGTCAGGCGCGATCCGGCTTTTTTTTGTAAAACCGGATCCGGCGAAATGCAATGCCGGATCCAGTTTTTCCCCCATTGACTTGCATTAGCGCCGGATGGCATTGCGTTTCATCCGTTTTTTGCCGGATCCGGCTACTTGTCTCATTCTGGCGTCTGGAAAAAACGGCTACTCTAACGTTTTTTGTCTCCGGCGAAAAAGCCGGAAGCGCCGGATCCGACGCATCTGGCTTTTTGCCACAATGAAAGTCTATGGGCGCCGGAATGCGCCGGATCCAGAAAAAGACAGATCCAGCCACCGGGTCCCTTTTTTTAAGTCTGCGCATGCCCAGATCCAATTGGCCAGCCCCCAGAAACAGATATAACCTGCTAGACGGATCAGGCAGAAAAACGGATCCGTTTCTACAGTTCTCCAAAATTTATGCCGGATCCGTTTTTTACTAAAAATAGCCGGATCCTGCCTGACGGCAAAAAACTGATGTGTGAAAGTAGCCTTATTTACCCAAACGTGAAACACACTGATGACACAAGTACCTTTTTTTTTTTTTCCTTTTTTGTGTATTTGAAAAACACCGATGTCTGAATGAGGCTTAAGGCAGTGGAGGCCAATTAGTAGATTCTATTCTTACCATAGACTTCATTTCAAGGACTAGTAAATCTAAATATTGGTCACCAGTCTATCTCTGGCTTTGGCACAGATGCTGTAATAAAACTACTTGCACACATGTTCATATTGTCTTTTTTTTTTTTTTTTCTTTTAACAACTATTTTTCTAGTGAAAATGCTCATTAACCTTTAACTGACGTTAAACACACTGGTATGTCCCAATACTAGCTCCATGACTTTGATGTGGTCTCATGATCTGAACCTGCATCTTTCCCGGCAGACTGTTATTCAGCCTTCATCTGCCTATAACAACTGCGAGTGGAGTGTCGCTTTGCCTGCATCTTTTAACCAGTTAAATGTTGCTGTCTTTCTGTGACAGTGGCATTTACAGTACTCGGTCCCGAGGGGAATGTCCTGGCCGTGACTTGGCGCCTCCAACGTGATCATGGGGCGACAATGGGTTGACATGATGGCCAAGGATCTACTGAATAACCTGTGCGATCATGACGGTTCTCCTATGAAAGCCAGCCCGTGGCTGGTGTTCATAGGAGTCCATGAATTTTCCAGTATACTGTAGTACTGTGGTATTTCTGTGTATAATAGAAGCGATCATATGACCGCAAGTTCAAGATCAATAAGGTGACTTCAAAACACAGTAAAAATGGATACAAAAAGAAACACTTTATATAGAAGCCAGAATAAAACACAACATACTTTATTTTGACAAGCATAGATAAAACCAAACTTTAAATATATACCATATTTTTCGGATTATAAAACGCCCCCCCCCCCCCCCGCCCCAAAAAAAAAAATTTGAGGGGAAAATTGTGGTGCGTCTTATAATGCGGATATACCTTACCGGCCGCGGTGGAGCAGGATCCCAGTGTCGATGCTGAAGGTGGAAAGGGGGTTGTTCCGATGTGTGCCGCTGCGGGTGAAAATGTCTGTGGTGCGGGTGGGCTCCGGCATTTTGTGAAAGCCCTGAGCCCCCCGCACATCCATTAGTGCAATGTGGTGGCCTCTGGGGAAAATGGCCGCTGGGGGCTGCGCGTGCTCAGATTGAGATATTTGGCAACGAGTTCTCCTCCCGAAACTCCGGGACCCAAGATCATGCGCCGCCCCGGCGGCCATTTTCCCAGAGGCCAGCCACAGCATCGCAATAATGGATATGTGGGGGGGCTCTGGGCTTTTACAAAATGTCGGAGGAGCCCCCCCGCACCACAGAGCACCATAGCCATTTTCACCCGCAGTGATGCACTTTGAAACACCCCCTCATTGCAGCCTGCAGCAACGCACCACTCTTGCCTCTTCCAGCAGCAACTCTGGGACCACGCTTCACTGTAGCCACCACCCCCCGGTAAGCAATAAGACGCATGCATTATAAGAAACATCATCATTTTATTATAAAAAAGTTTTTTCCTATTTTTATTCTCAAAACTTGGAGTGCGTCTTATAATCTGGTGTGTCTTATGATCCGCAAAATACGGTCAACGTTAAAAAGGGAAAACCACAGATGACGCAAATGGTGAGTACTCCTAGACAAAAACACATTATTACATAGGTACCATATGCATACTATCAACAGTACATTCCTGCAGTGTCATTAGAGAATAGCAAAAACACATTAAAGTATAGACACACATGTATGTGTATCCACATTAATATACCTCACTGTATATCATGGGACAGTGAAGCAAAAAGCTGTACAGAAAATTATGCTGTTTAAAAAAATAATAACGACAATAAGTGAATGTTTGGCAAGGCTAATAAAATATGCTACTCACATCTACACTTTAAGGCTATGTGCACACGTTGCGGATTTTGAGGTTTTTGCCGCGTTTTTTCACCGCGGAAACGCATACAATAAGCAATCCATTGTATTCAATGGCATTCCGCACATGCTGTGCTAATGCTGCGTATTTTTCCGCGGCGGAATCGCATCGTGGAAAAATATGCAGCATGCTCATTCTTTTTGCGGAATCGCGGGTATTCCGTACACATAGGAATGCATTGTTCCGCTTAGTTTCTGCATGTGGCTGTGCCCACCATGTGCAAAGTAAGCGGAAAATGTGCGGATGGTACCAACGGTCTGGAGGAGACTCTCTTCCAAGCTCTGGGTACCATATCCCTGTTAAAAATAGAATTAAAATAAAAAATGGTGATCTTCTCACCTTCCGGCGTCCCCCTCAGCGATGCTCCAGCCAACTCCCGTTCCCAGTGATGCCTTGCGACAATGACCTGTGATGATGTAGCCGTCTCGCGAGATGCTGCATCATCTGGGGTCATTGTTGCAAGGCATCGCTGGGAATGGGACTTGCCGAGAGCATCGCGAGTGTGACCAACCTGTCAATCAGTTTTCCAAGCGATGCTACAGATCGCTTGGAAAACGCTAGCGTTCTACAAGCTAATTATGCTCCCTCCCACGGCAGGGAGTTGCGGAATTGCCGCGGAAATTTCCGCGGCCATTCCGCACTTGTGCACATAGCCTTAAAGGTGGTTATGATACAGCATTTTAAATCATCGTGCCATGTATGAGAATTGTAGGTATACCAGCTTGAAAGAACAAGTCATGTCCATAAAGTTGTTGAAACACGCGTCGGGTGTGATGGGTCCCTGGACACTGTATCTCTTCAGGTAACACCTTTGTTACACTGGCCTCTATGTAAAGTTTCTTTTTGGTATCTAAACATCTATACTTTATGGCCTGACTAATAGGATAAGAATTTTTAGGCGTTTCAAAATACAATAAAAAGTAGAAAAAAAAACGTTTTTGAAAAAATAAAGCTCCCATTTTGTCCATTAAAAATAAAGAAATAAAAAAAATTGAAAAATGTACATTTCAAAGTAAAATATATCAAAATTATAAAATTAATTAACCCAATCAGTAGATACTGTGATGGTAAAAATAATTTAAACGCCAGAATTACATGTGTTTTTTTCAGACCCTGCAAGCAGCAACACAGACAATGCAACAAGCGGTGATCAAAACATTGACTATATTCCAAAATAGTATCCCGTAAAAAATGCCAGCTGAGGGCGCAGAAAACAAGCCCTCACACAGCTCCTTCAACTGCAAATTAAAAACCTTACGGGTCCCAGAATATGGTGACACAAATTTAATTTTTTCTTTACAAATTTCTGGGGCTTGTTTTTGCTGAACCAAGTTATGCCTCATTACAAACTTTTTCACATTTCCTGACCGTGCAGTCAGCTCTCACCTCCCCCTCCCCCCACACTGTCTGCCATGAGATAAAAATCTAGAAGTGTGTGATGGTACATAATTCAGCTGTATCTCTACACAGAAGCTGCAGCGATCAGTGAGAAGGGGAGGGCATGTTCTTTTCTGCCCAGCATGACGCTGCCTGCTTATGATTGGTCAATCCCATCCAGGGAAAGAAATGCGCACCCCCAGAGGCAAATCTATGTTAACACCCCTCTAAGTTTATAACAAATTATGACTTAAAGGGAACCTGTCACCCCCCCCCCCCCCCAGGCATTTTTAACTAAAAGAGCCACCTTGTGCAGCACTAATTCTGCATTCTGTCAAGGTGGCTCTTTTAGTTGGGGTCCCTTCCACCGCTGAAAGAATCGTTTTTATAATTTGTCCCTCATACCTCTAGTTTGTCCGGGGGGCAGGTCTTTCCCCCCAGACACAGACGCCACACAGCCATCAGTCATTTCCTCCATTCTTCTGGGCGCCGCCTCCTCAGCGTTCAGTTATTTACCCGGCACCTGCGCTGTAATCTTGTTTCTTGGGCATGCGCAGTTAGCGCTGCCCGTCCACTGACATCACATGATGTCTTCCTTCTCGCGCCTGCGTGGACGTGCGGCCCAAGATCCCGCCCCGTAGTCTCTTCTGATTTATTCACACTGCGGGGTGGCATCTCTGGCCACGCATCCACACAGGCGCGAGAAGGGAGACATCCTGTGATGTCAGTGGACGGGCAGCGCTAACTGCGCATGCCCAAGAAACAAGATTACAGCGCAGGTGCCGGGTAAATAACTGAACGCTGAGGAGGCGGCGCCCAGAAGAAAGGAGGAAATGACTGATGGCTGTGAGGCATCTGTGTCTGGGGGGGAGAAAGACCTGCCCCCCGGACAAACTAGAGGTATGAGGGACAAATTATAAAAACGATTCTTTCAGCGGTGGAAGGGACCCCAACTAAAAGAGCCACCTTGACAAACAAGGTGGCACTTTTAGTTAAAAACGCATGGGGGGGGTGACAGGTTCCCTTTAAACTTTACAAGCTAATATCTTCACAACAGAGGAGAATAAAAACCTAAGCTGTGCTGCCACTATTCCTTAATGTGGCCAGCTTATACTCAAACTTGTGAAAAGTCCTCTTTCAGCTGGTATTTTTTGCCGTTGTAAATTTTATGCTCTCATTTACTGCTCAAAGTATTGACTTTATTCTGTGGGTCAGTACAATTATGGCGATAACAAATTAACCCTTTACCGACATATGATGTACTGATCCGACATGCCGGCTCCCTGACTTGGTGGGCTAAAAAAAATTAAATCCTGCATCTTTCACAGTAGATGGCTGGGATATTCACCCATCATCTGCCTCTCACAGCTGCAGGTGGAGAGGAGCTTTGCCCGCTGCTTTTAACATTTTAAATGCCACTGTCAATCTTGCACAATGGCATTTACAGCGCGTCATTCTATGTGCCAATCTGTGCGCCCGTTATGTGGTGTGCTAAAGAACCCTGTGCCTGTCAATGATGGCACTCCTGAAAAAGCCAGCTCGTGGTTGTCATTCAAAGGAGACCGTGAATCTCGCTATATACAGGAGTACTGTGGTATTGCTGTATATAGCACAAGCAATCGGATGATCACAGATTCAAGTGCCCTAAGGGGATTAGCAAAGACAATAAAGAATAAAATAGTCTTAAAAAACTTACAAAAAAAAATCTTGCGTTAAAACCACCCTCTTTTTTTTTTTTTTTTTTTCCTCCACTAAAAAATTTTAAAAAATATACAAATTTGGTATTTCCGTGTTTGCTAAATTCCGATCTATCAAAATATAAAATTAATCCGATTGGTAAATGTCGGAAAGAGGGGAAAAAAATCAAAACATCAGAATTGTGATTTTTCGGCCACCGCAGAATGCAAAAATAATACGGCGCAATCAAAATATTGTATCTACCCCAAAATTATGTCAGTCAAAAATCAAAACATGTTTTCAGGGCACAAAAAGCAAGCCCTCACAAAGCCCCATGTCTCAAAAATTAAAAATGCTACAGCTCTAGGAATTTTATTTTATTTTTTATAATTTTCAGATTTTTTTTTTTTTCACCACTTAGAGACCCTGTCAGCACTATTTTTGCACTGTAAAGTAAAGAAATGGCTGTAATGGCGCTGTAATACTGATTACATTGATACCTTTAGAGAGGAAATCCGCTTTGTGGTTCTTGTTAATCACCATTTGACGTTTTCTGCTAATTAGATTTCGGTGCACAGGGGCCGGACTGTACACGGGGTCTTCTCCTACATGTCTGTCATTCCCTAGCCCCTCTGCTGGCTTCCAAACAGGACAGTGTTTTGACCTCCATCTGTTAGTAAAGTGCTATGGACTTCTTTAGGGTGTGTATTGAGTACTTGTCCAACATACATGCGAAATATGGAAAATAAGTGATGTGAACATTCCCCAAGTCCATCCATTCTTTCATCTGCAACTCGGTTGGAAAAAAAAAAAGTAATTTTCCCAGTGTTTTTGCACTTCTTTCCATGCATGCCACTGACATCTGAACATATATTGCTCCAGGTGTGATGGTTGTGAAGCCGTCTTGATGGGGATTGAACAGCAAGTGCTGAGGGCAAACCAATACAAGGAAAACCACATCCGTACACAGCAGCAAATAGAAACAGAAGTAAGTGATATCTCACTCTTGATGGCTGCGCTGCAGTTTAGTATATTATTTTATTGAGGCAATCCAAGCCATGGCAATATATTGGTATGTTAGAGATCTTTTTATAATGTAAACTCTTAGTACACACCTCATTGAAAAATCTGGTGTTCCCTTACATTCAGAGGATACATAGAAATGATGCTCTTGTCCACATTAGAGGCCATAATAATAATACTTTTATATAGCGCCAACATATTCTGCAGGCCATGGGATCTATTTAGAGAATATTCCACATTTCATTGTTTTTTGCGAAGAATAAATAGCACTTTCTATCAAAATGTCAGACGCTACAGTTGTATCGAGCAGAACCGTGACACAGATGTGACCTGTGCTCGCCACTTACATAGGAAGCAGGCAGGAGAGCATGATGCCCACTGTCACAGTATCCTCGTCTGTATTACGGTATACAGCCAGCAGAGGGCGGAAGCTGTCCACTAATGACATTCAACGATCGAGTTTCACCTTTCAGATGTCTTTCTTTTGTAATGTTAGAGGAAAATGAGTGTATTATACTCAAATACGTGTTATACAAGGGAGAATTCCACATTATCAGTGCCAGAAACAATGTCTCTAGAGAACATTGAAACAGAAACCGATATCTTTAAGTTTAAAAACTAATCTTTCTTTTGGTTTTTCAGGTGACAAATATTAAAAAAACTCTGAAAGCCACAGCTTCCTCAACTGCTCAGGACACTGACCAGCACCTTGCAGAGAGGGAAGGACCCCCTCTTACTGAGCAGCGACAGCCTACTAAGAAGATGTCAAAGGTTAAAGGTCTGGTCTCCAGTCGCCACTAATGAAGCTAGAAAATATGGAAGAGGCGCCAGGTGGCATACAACTGCTCCTGGATTGTTTACAGACTTAACCACATGCCATCATTGTATCGGCCTCTTTCCATCCAAAACCCTTGGAGACCCTGCCTGCTAAGAGGGACAGTGAACCCATTAGCGCTAGCAGTGCTGAGATCCAGCTTGGTTTGCAGGTTGTTGTCCATGCAGATCAGGACAGTTTGCCTATAAGTTTGTGGCTCCATCTCCCTGCTGGAGAGGTCTGCTGTACACAGTAGCCTTCTCTGTCAGAGAGAGGATTATAGAAATGGCTGCTTATTGCTGTGTGGTTATAAAATCCCAGGTGACTTTGGTCCTGTCATCTCTTCTCTGGAGATTTAAAATGTGCAGTAGGGACAGATCTGTACAGTAAGTTTTCCTATTTTCTTAAATGCACCCTGTTATAGCGTTATTTTTCCAGGAGATTGTATTTTCTTTCTTCTTGTAATGAGACATTTTGCCTGATCTTATCATGCCATGTATTTGAGGGCAGTTTTTGAAATGCATAAAAATAATTTTTAATGGTCATCTGGCAGGAAGAGAAAGTCCACTTGATATGTGAGGTGCAATTTCCTGTATCCAATTATATCTGTATGGCTTGTGGAAGAGTTTGAGATGGAAAACTGTAGCACATATGTATGTGATGCTTTCTTAAGACGTATCTCAAACTGCCGGAGAAAGCAACAAATGATAAAAATAAACAACATAAAGTTATGTTCCCACAATGAGAGCGTTTGGTGAGTTTTTGATGCTGCGTATTTTCGGTGCGCAAAATGCAGCATCCAGCAGATTGCATGGGATTCATAGAAATCTCACGCCCACTGTGCACTATTTAGGTTGCATAAACTGACCTGCCATGCTTATTGCGTGTGCACTGTTTTATGTGTGGCTTTTTTTCCCTAGATTTGCCATTGATGCAGAAAATCCGCAGGTAAAAAACACATGCTATGGAAATGCGCTAAAGATGCATCTGCACACAACTGTATCAATATTAAGTTTTATGAAAGCCAAATACCAATAAGCATCAAAAGCAAACCTCCTTTATTTATAACATGATATACTAAAAAAAGACACAAAAACCTCAGCGTCAAAACCAAGAAAAAAAAAATGCACTCCGAAAACGCAGTGAAAGAATGAAAGTAAGCTAATTTACGCAATAGGTTCAGAAATGGTACAGAAAATCTACAACATCAAAAACTCACCGAATACTCCTAGCGGTAACGTAGCCAGAATCTCCCAACATTGTAATAAACACAACTCCCTTTTCTTTAAAATGTTATTTGGGGATCCCATTCATGTGTTTCACTTTGAGGAACCGCATCTCCCGTACATGCCTTTCAGTTCTGGGGTTGTGGAGCCAGTTTATTGATGATACACTGTTTCCTTGCTGTGCTTCTAAATCTCCAAATAATTATTAAAAAATTATAAATCTGCGTAACATGTCTTTAATAGTTTTTATGGATGGTCACCTACAATAGGGATGGGATATCTTATTAGTTCATAAAAAATGGGGGTAGTTGCAGGTAACATTTAACTGTAATTTCTACATTTTTATCATTGTGATGTGGAAGTTATGTAAATATGTCTTGTGCGGATGCAACGCAATTTATAGAGTCTGGAAAAGATACTTAAAGCGTACCTGTCAGCTGAATTTTGCTCAGTAACATACAGACAGTGTCATGTCGGCGTCAGTTTACTGTTAAAATGATACCTGGGGTGATGAAATTTGTCTTGTCGTTATTGTTTAATCTTAATTTGTGATTTTCAGTTAATTAGATTTTCGCTCTCCAAGTCGGCCAGTGGGGTGTCTTCATGTGGTGCTCTGCTTACATTTTACATAATGCCTAAAATATTGTTGGCTTAGGCTACTTTCACACTAGCGTTTCCTGGAGCTGTGGAGGGATGCGCACGGCCGCCGTGAAGCTCTGCTCACGGACGCACCTTCTCCGGTCAGCTTTGAATGCGACCTGCGTACCCTATCTTTAGCATTGGATACGTAGGCCGTGCGCAGGTATGCGTTTGCCGGCTCATGCGTCCTTTTGACAGTGCACCGACCTGCGCCAAACGTACCGTGTTGCCTTTTGGTGCGCTCGGCGCACCGTCAAAAGGACGCATGCGCCGGCAAACGCATACCTGCGCACAGCCTGCGTACCCAATGCTAATGATAGGGTACACAGGTCGCATGCAGCGTCAGGCGCCCATAGCCGGAGCTGACTTGACACTCCGTAGGTTACTGAGCAAAATCTTGCTGACAGGATCCCTTTAAAATCGACAGGATTTTTCCACAGATCCACAGCAAAACAGCATTAAAATTAGTGCCAAGATCCCCATGTGTATGCATGTATTTCCTGGGTGAAAATCTGCAGCATAATTGATTTTCTGCAGATTTGTTTTCTACAGTGTGGATACACTTTGCTACTGCTACAATATGTTGTGAAATTTTTACCTTAAAATACACATGGAAAATCCACAGTTTATATGTTATCTCTTTATAGCATTGAATCAGATTTACTTTCTGGGGTATACTTATAGTCCTCCATTCAATCAATTACAATTCTACCTGAAATAAGAATCATTTCCATGTATGTGCCCTGAGAAGAATGTTGGCAGTTTTGGTGTTTTCCACTCCCAGACCAGTTAATGCAGTATTTGCATATGACTGAAAATGCTATTTACTCGAGAATGCATCAACACAAAAATTGTCAATGGCTTTTCTTTTCACAGACCTGGATGCCCATATATGCTTTTGATATATCCTATAAAAGTGTTTCTATGTGCATAGGGCAATATAGTATTACTGGTGTATGACAGGCTGTGATAACCAAATGAATTGCCTTAAAAGTGGCAGAAGGATTTTAAGGATGCTAATGTGATTGGATGAAAGAAAATTGTAATTACAGTCAATGATACCATAATAAGTGTTAGTCAACCCATAGGCGTGGAGGGAATATTCATTACCTTAATGAGCAGTGTCACGTGATCACTCAGCACAGGAAGAGCTGCTGGAAGCTGGAACGAGATGCTGCGAGGGCACACTGGAGAAGTGAGTAGGATGTGTTGTTTTTTTTGTAATAGGAAGCATGCATACCAAGGCAGCGACAGGGGGAGCCACGCATGCCAGGACAACAACGGAGGGAGCCATGCATACCAGGACAGCTACGGGGGGGGGGTTTGGGGAGGAGTCACGCATGTCAAGACAGAACGGGGGGAAGCCACACATATCGGGACAGCTTACCCAGTTTTCCGTTTTTGCGTGGCAAAATTAGGTGCCTCGGCTTATACTTGAGTATATACGGTATGTGTGTGTTTGTGTATGTATATATTGCTTGGGTGACAAATTTTTGTGCTATTTTTACCCATTTCCCTGTGTGAAAATATAAAATCAGGGGCTAATACAAATTTTTTATGGTAAAAGTTTATTTTTTTTTTCTTCACTGACCAATGGTATAAAATTTTGTGACACCCCCCATGGTGTCAGTATAATCACTGCACCCTTAGAGTAACCCTGCTATTCTGTTGGTTACCACTATACACTTGTTATGTTCCGGTCATTTTTGACCGGACCTAATAAAGTCTTGAGTTTTAGCTAATTTAAGTGTTTTAATTGAATAATTTTTGCAGTATTATATTGTATGTGAACCTGGTTGTTTATAAACAAATGAAAAATGGAAAGAAAAACTTTTTATTTTTTTGTGTCAAAACATTTAACATGGCTTTATTGGAATATTTATGCATATTGCATATTTAACAATGATCCTTCAGAACTCTGATGTCTGTATATGTCCTCTATGCTCTCTCCAGCTGTACTGAAAATGAAACTGGATAGACTACTATGGCAATTGTCTACTGATCAGATAAAATAAAACACCCCCCACACTTTAGGATAAGAGCTCAGAGTAAAGCAAGCACACTTTTCAGACAGAATTTATTAGTACTCTTTCAGGTCAGCATTTCACATAAATTAGATCAGGGAAGACAAGTAAAAAAAGAGAATATGTTCATTTACAATATGAAATGTTGAGAACTGAATTGAACTATTTTACATGAACAGCAGGGTAAAAATATTTGGCACATACAGTTAGGTCCAGATGTTGTGAGTTCATTTTTCCCATCACCATTGAGGTCTGATGAACTCCCTCCTCTGGTGAAGGAAGGTAGTGAGGCTGATTACCAAACACCTGGGCAGCTAGATGATGACTGGGTGGCTGGAATTGAGGACTGGATATAAGGCTGCCGACGCCCTTCTTCCTGGCTGGTGATTTTCCTGCTGGATTCTTGGAGACCAGTCTGATTCCTGCGTCTCAAAGCTAAGTTTTTCTGCTCTGCTTTGTACTCTTCAGTTGTGTTTTTGTTTTGCCTTGTTTTTTGGGAGTTCTGCCATCCCCGGCCAGGGATGAGCTGAAATCTATTTTTGTCTCTGATCTGTTGATCTTTTGCTCTGTCTTCAGAATATACCTGAGTGCTGATATAGTCTTTTGAAGCCTAGCGACTTCAGGGCCTGTTTTTCCTATCAGTCGGTTGGCTCATTTTGATAGGGTTTTTGCGGATGGCAGACAGCAGCTTTCCTATCCTGTCCTATGTAGTTAGCTTGGGCCCCATCATTTGCTCAACCTATCTTTCTATCTGTGTTAGTGTTTTCATCTTGCTTCACCGTCATTATATGTTGGGGGCTGCCTATTGCTTTGGGGTCTGCTCTGGGGCAGTTTAGTTTTTCCCCTTTTCTGTCTTTAGGCTATGTAGTTCTCCAGCTGTGATCGAGGGGTCTAGGGCACCGTAGGAACCCCCCACGGCTACTGCTAGTTGTTGCGGATAGGTTCAGGGGTCTGCAATCCGATAGCTGCCAACCTCTCTGGTTTTTCTGGACTTAGCTGGTATTTTGTTTTTTCCTCCTTCGGTGACTCATCATAACATCCATATATATATTTGGACACAGACAACATTTTTCTAATTTTGGTTCTAGACATTACCACAATGAATTTTAAACAAAACAATTCAGATGCAGTTGAAGTTCAGACTTTAAGCTTTCATTTGAGAGTATCCACATTAAAATTGGATGTTTTTAAAGAGACCAAAAGTAATTGGACAATTGACTCCAAGGCTATTTCATGGACAGGCGTGGGCAATCCCTTTATGTCATTCTCAATAAAGCAGATAAAAGGCCTGGAGTTGATTTGAGGTGTGGTGCTTGCATTTGGAAGGTTTTGCTGTGAAGGAAACATTCGGTCAAAGGAGCTCTCCATGCAGGTGAAACAAGCCATCCTTAAGCTGCAAAAAGAGAAAAAACCCATCCGAGAAATTGCTACAACATTAGGAGTGGCAAAATCTACAGTTTGGTACATCCTGAGAAAGAAAGAAAGCACTGGTGAACTCATCAATGCAAAAAGACCTGGGCGCCCACGGAATACAACAGTGGTGGATGATCGCAGAATAATCCTTATGGTGAAGAGAAACCCCTTCACAACAGCCAACCAAGTGAACAACACTCTCCAGGGGGTAGGCGTATCAATATCCAAATTTACCATAAAGAGAAGACTGCATGAAAGTAAATACAGAGGGTTCACTGCACTGTGCAAGCCTCTCATAAGCATCAAGAATAAAAAGGCTAGACTGGACTTTGCTAAAAAAACATCTAAAAAAGCCAGCACAGTTCTGGACGAACACTCTTTGGACAGATGAAACCAAGATCAACCTCTACCAGAGTGATGGAAAGAGAAAAGTATAGTGAAGGCGTGGTACAGCTCATGATCCAAAGTATACCACATAATCTGTAAAACACGGCAGACAGGTCCACAAACAAACAGCAACTGAAAACCACCGCAGTGAAGGCCTGGCAGAGCATCAAAAAGGAGGAAACACAGCGTCTGGTGATGTCCGTACTAGAAATGAACATTTTATTTACAATTATTTAATCTGTCCAATTACTTTTAGTCTCTCTAAAAACAGGGTGGCACATGTTAAGGAGCTGAAACTCCTAAACCCTAAATCCAATTTTAATGTGGATACCCTCAAATGAAAGCTGAAAGTCTGAACTTCAACTGCATCTGAATTGTTTTGTTTAAAATTCATTGTGGTAATGTCTTAGAACCAAAATTAGAAAAATGTTGTCTCTGTCCAAATATATATGGACCTAACTAGCTATACTGGAAGGTAATCCATCAACAGTATTGTAATGAGAAAATGTATGTATGTGTAAATCTGCATGGACCAAAAGGACCTAAATAAATTGATAAATAGTAGTAGATGTAATGTATAGTCCAAAATGAGATTATAGCTCCTTTATTTTACTCATAAAATGACTGGAGATCACTGTAAAAGGCTATCGGTCATTTTTGACCGAACAGTACAGGTGTGTAAAAAATGGTGGAGCAAAAAGTAAACAAAAAAAAGTACCCATAGTAAGAATTCCTCAAATGAGGAGAAGTCAATCAACCACAAGTTTCAGAACAGCATCTTGAATATTTTAAAAGATATTAAAGTTCAAAATCGGTCGTACATAACAGCAGGGTTACTTCATTGAGAGGTGTAGTTTGTAAAATGGTATCAGTTATGGAGGTTTGGGGGTTTTGCTGTTTTGGCACCTCATGGGCTCTCCCTTCCCTTCTGAGCTTTGCGGTGTGCCTGAAAAGTATTTCGCAATTATGGTACATGAAAGGTTTTGGCCTACACAGTAGAAATTGTGCAACAAACAGGTCCATTTTTTCCTATTAGCCCTTGTTAAAATTAATAATTTGGGTCTCAGACAACATTTTAGCGGTAAAAATGTAATTATTCTTTCTTCATCTCCAAATCATATGCACCACTAGATGAATTCATTGGGGGTGTAGTTTGTAAAATGTGGCCACTTTTGGGGGATTTCACTGTTCTGGTACCTCAGGGGCTCTGCCAATTTGGCAAGTCACCCACAAACCATTCCAGCAACATCTGAACTCCAAAATGGCGCTTCTACACTTCTGAGATTTGCACTGTGCCTCAAAAGTAGTGTTTGACCACATATGGGGTATCTGTGTACTCAGGAGAAATTGCACAGCAAATTGTATGGATATTTTTCTTTTAAGGTACTGTCACACTTAGCGATGCACCAGCGATCCCGACCAGCGATATGACGCGGTCAGCATCACTGGTGCATCGCTAAGTGGTCGCTAGTGAGCTGCCACACAGGCAGATTTCACCAGCGACATCGTAGCGGTCGGGGGTCGCTACTTACCTGTCACACTAGGCGATCCTGACGTCCTCCGCCCTGCTCCACGCTAGTCGCTCGTCTCTCCACAGGAAGCGCCGCAGGAAGCTGACGACGAGAAACAGTCCTGGACGTTCTCGCGCGATCAGCGATAACCAGCGGGAGAGCGGGTCATAGGTAAGTATCAGACATAGCGATATCGCTAGCAATATCGCTATAACGTCACAAGTTATAGCGATATTGCTAGCGATATCGCTAAGTGTGACAGTACCTTTAGCCATGTGAAAATGCCAAATTTGGAGCTAAAGAATCATTTTTGTGGGAAAAAAAGTAAAATTTTCATTTTTTCCTTCTCCATTGCTTAAATTCCTGTGAAGTACCTGAAGGGTTAATAAACTTCTTGAATGTGGTTTTGAGGGGTGCAGTTTTCAAAATGGTATCACTTTTGGGTATTTTCTGTCATAGGGCCCCCTCAGTCATTTCAAATATGTAGTCCCTAAAAAAAATTAAGTTTTGTAAATTTTGTTGGAAACCTTAGATGTAAATACTTATGTCCCCCCCCAAAAATTGAGAAAAGTATTCAAGGTGTGATACCTTTATTGGCTAACCAGAGAAATTATATTTGCAAGCAAGCTTTCAGGGCTCAAAATGCCCCTTCATCAGGCTAGATCAGGCTTGTAATCAAGCCTGAAGAAGGGGCCTTTTGAGCCCTGAAAGCTTGCTTGCAAATCTAATTTCTCTGGTTAGCCAATAAAGGTATCACACCTTGAATACTTTTCTCAATTTTTTGGTGGGACATAAGTATTTACATCTATTTTTCTGGCTAACACAGTACCACAATTTTATTTTGTATTGTACATCGTTGGAAACCTTAGAAATTGGTGATTTAACTTTTCACCTCTTCTAACTTCTAAGCAAAAAAAAGTTTTAAAAAAATCACGCTGATGTAAAGTAGACATGTGGCAAATGTTATATTACACAAAATATTTCATAAATATCTGGGTAAGGGGCATAAAAATTAAGGGTTTGAAAATAGTGAAATTTTCACCAAAATTCCAATATTTTCACAAATAAATGCAAAAAATATCAACTCAAATTTACCACTAACATAAAGTACAAAGTGTCACAAAAACATTCTCAGAATCACTGGGATTCGTTGAAGCATTGGCTATTGCCTCATAAAGGGGCAGTGGTCAGAATGATAAAATTTGGCCTGGTCATGAAGGTGAAAACATGTTTGGGGGGTGAAGGGGTTAAGAGAGATTATTAGGGCTGTCACTTAGCTTATTACATTGGCTGAAAAACTGGCTCATTAGTTTTGTATGTCAATACTAACTTTCCACAAACACTTGTTGGGACTTCTTGTTAGGAACAAACTGCTGTTAGGGACGGCGGAACGCACTAAATATAAAATAATGTAAAGTGCGTTCGCTGCCCAGGGTCCACCATACAGAAGGTGTTAACACTGCTGCTAGCTGATGGCGGACGTACAATATTGCGGTATAACGCACGCGGGTTGAACGTCACCCAGGTGCGCTGAGCGATCTCTGTTTTACTCACAGAGATGCCTTAAATGCAAAACACAAAAGGGCTGAGCCTGTTAGCGTCACAAGTCTCAGAGGAGTGCACGCACGGTATATGGTCACAGGAGCTGGGCCCTAGGCAGAGGGTCAGCGTCCGTCTAGACCTACCGTGCGTGCGGCGTCGCAACTGCGGGTGCCAAAAGGAGCTGCAGACAGCAGCGCGGCGACAGACACTGCCACTAATCGACAATGCCCAAGAGGGGTCGCATTGTCGGACGCTAGTACTGTGTAGATGCTTATTGTGGCTATAGCTTGCCACTGGCTGGCGCTGACTCTAAAGCTCAGTCCCTATACGCACTCGTAATATCAGAGGGGAGGGGATCTTAATGAGTCATTCGCAGGTTCATGCATCCATCATCATTCACACAGTAGCAACTACAGACTATACTAGCACATAGCCGAGCGGCCATGCGAACCTTTTATAGCCAGGACCTTCCGGAAGCTTCCAGATCCCTGAGATGGACCAATCAGATCTGGAGAAGGACCTGGACATGTGGCTCTCGATCTCCAATGGGATATCGTCTTGTGAGCATGCTCAGTAGAGCTACGGAGGGACTTAGCCTCTGGAGCAATTTGCTGCAGAGCAGCCTGCATTGTCATTGCTGACCCAAAGGTGGCAGCAATAGCTAACCCCACAGAGCAGGTCTGGGCAGAGCATCTGGGAAGCCGGGATTGCTGAGCAATGTCCTCTGCGGTCGAAAGATAATGGGAGACCGCAGAATCTGAGGCTCTGGATTCCTGTTGAACCGCTGCAGGAACCCGACGCCTAACACAAAGCCAAAGAGCAGAGATTAAAAAAAAAAAAATACTGTATAGTTGGTCATTGATATTATATTAACGGGCTGGTTTAGAAAAATGCAAGTTCTCAAATATGTTTTTCACAAAACAAATTACGGTACATTCTGTAGGAAATAATTGATGCTAGTAAATAATTATGGCTAATTGCTCAGAGGCAAAGTCTTACTGGCTGCAGCGCTTATCTTTGATTTATTTTATTTTATTTTTTTAAATCCTCATCCAATCAGTGCACTTAGCTGGTCGGAACTAAATAAAAACAATTGACATAGGGGAGCCACCATTCCTTAGGGCCCCGTCACACATAGCGACTCCCCAGCGATCCCGACAACGACATCAACGTGTCAGGGTCGCTGGTGAGTCGCTACATGATCGCTGGTGAGCTGTCAAACAGGCAGCTTCACCAGCGATCAGCACAGCGACGCCGAGTGCGTGGCGTCGCTGTGTACTTTAGTTACCAGCACGCTGATGCAGGGAGCTGTTAACTAAGGTACACATCGGGTTTCTAAGGGGCGTGCGTCACTTAGAAACCCGATGTGTACCTTGGTTACCAGCTCCCTGCATCAGTGCGCTGGTAACTAAGGTACACATCGGGTTTCTAGGCACAGCGTGCCCCCTTAGAAACCCAATGTACCTTAGTTACCAGTTGCTGGTCGCTGGAATCCCGCCTGTCACACGCAGCGATGCGTGCTGACCAGCGGGAGACCAGCGACCCCAAAAATGTCCAGGGCTTTCCATCAACGATAAGCGATACCCGGCAGGGGGGGCCAGTCGCTGATCTCTGTCACAGCGATCTCGCTGGTGAGATCGCAGTTGCGTCACAAGACTAGTGACTCAGCAGCGATCTTGCTAGCGAGATCGCTATGTGTGACCGGGCCCTTAAACTAGAAAAAAAAACTAATTTATGCATCTTTATTGAGTAATAATAAAACTATACCATGATTCATCAAAGTGATATTGACTTAAAATGTAAAATTTGATTAAGCAAGATAGTATCTAAAGACACAGTAATTAATTTTCACAATAGTAGGGTGAATATTGTTTTAAGGGAGGAGTGTGCTAAAAATTTTGTAATGTCTGTGTAACGAATCAACCCCTCAGTGTGTCTTAGGATACAGTGATTGACAGCTCAGTCATCCTGTCAGGTGCAGAGGCGTGCTAAGCTATCTCTGCAGTGATTGACAGCTCAGTCGTCCAATCTGGTGCTGTGCTGTCTGTGCAGTGATTGACAATTCAGTTGTCCAGTCTTTTTCAGGGGTGTGCTGAGCTGTTGTACACGTTTATTGACTGCTCGGTCGTCCAGTCTGAGACTGGAAAATTTTGAGCTCTCGCCATATGCTCCCTGTTTCCTTTATTGGTCAGCTATTTAACTGAGCTGGCAGTCCCAGATAGCTATCAGCCGTAGCTGCTTCAGCACTGTGTTGATTGTTTTCACTGTGCCGTGTGCCTTGCTTATTGATCTATTGCTGCCTGACCTTGGACCTCATTCTGACCATCCGTTTGTCTAATCCTTCTGCTCTGATCCGCTCTCCTCCTGATATTTTGACTTAAGACTGTTATTTTACTACACCTTTGTCTCTTCCTTCTGCTCATGATGTACCCTCCTGGCTATTGACCTCGGACTGCTTGACTATCCCGACTCGCGGCTTGTCCGTGAGAAGTGATTCAGCGTCACAGTCTGTCCATGCCTATCTGTGGAGGTTGGCACCCTAATGGAACAAAAGAAGACTTTGTCATAAGCAGTCTCTAGATTTAATCACATATAATAATACAGTATATATATAGACAAAAAGAGCAAAATAGTAACACCCCAATTTGAGATTAGATAATATATTGCACAAAATACCCATCCTGGGTTAATGTATTCAATTAATGATATAGCAAAATATTTTTGCATGATATAGCAAAAATTATTGTATACAATACCCATCTGAGATTATACTAAAATCCATTGCAAGATATTCAAAGCTTCTCGAACCGTTCCCCTCTGATATAAGGAGGTTCATCAGGGGAAACGAACTTGTAGACCCATTAATAGAGCAAATATGGATGGAAGATAGATTTCAAATTCATTATGTAGAAACAATGATGAGTTTCACTTAGCTGGTTGGCCATTTCAATGTGCCAGCCTGCATTTCTTTGCGTTTTGAGTATTATTTTAGGTTTACCTGGGGAGTATAAAATACTTGTGAGGTATACATTGTGACCCAGCTTCTTTTCTGACTCAGAACTTGTGATTGTTGGATTGCCTTTAGTTGAATTGTCCTCTTGACTGTTCTCAACCAGATTGCCTTTTGATTAAATTGATCTTTTGACTGTTCTTTATTGCCTGCGATACTGGGAATTCTTGTGCCTCTCTTGATTTGTGGACCTTGGCTTTCTCCTAACTATGACCCTCATTGTGAAGCCCTCTCATACAGTGCCTTGCGAAAGTATTCACCTCCCTGGAACTTTTCAACCTTTTCCCACATATCATGCTTCAAAAATAAAGATACCAAATGTAAATTTTGGTGAAGAATCAACAAGTGGGACACAATTGTGAAGTTGAACAAAATTTATTGGTTATTTTAAATTTTTGTAGAAATACAAAAACTGAAAAGTGCAGCAAACTCACTCCAGAAGTTCATTGTGGATCTCTGAATGATCCAATGTTGTCCTAAATGACTAATGATGATAAATATAATCCACCTGTGTGTAATAAGTCTCCATATAAATGCATCTTCTCTGTGATACTCTCAGAGTTCTGTTTGAAGCACAGAGCATCATGAAGACCAAGGAACACAACAGGCAGGTCCGTGATACTGTTGTGGAGAAGTTTAAAGGGAATCTGTCACCCTTTTTTTCCCCTATTAGCTGCCGGCATAGACATCGGGGGCTTATTTACAGCATTCTGTAATGCTGTAGATAAGCCTCTGATGTAACCTGAAAGACAAGAAAAACACGTTATATTATACTCACGGAGGTGGGCGGTCCGGTCCGATGGGTGTGGCCGTCCCGTCCGGCGCCTCCCTTCATGCGATGACGTCCTCTTCTCCCGTCCTGTAATGGTGCAGGCGCACTGCTCTGCCCTGTTGAGGGCAGAGCAGAGTCCTGCAGTGCGCAGGCGTCGGGAGAGGTCTGGCGCCTGCGCACTGCAGAATTCTGCTCTGCCCTCAACAGGGCAGAGCAATGTGCCTGCGCCGGAGCCATTTCAGGACGGGAGAAGAGGACGTCATCGCATGAAGAAGGGAGGCTCCGGACCAGACCGCAACACCCATCGGACCGGACCGCCCACCTCAGTGAGTATAATATAACGTGTTTTTCTTCTCTTTCAGGTTACATCGGGGGCTTATCTACAGCATTACAGAATGCTGTAGATAAGCCCCCGATGTCTATGCCGGCAGCTAATAGGGGAAAAAAAGGGTGACAGATTCCCTTTAAAGCCGATTTGGATACAAAATGATTTCCAGAACTTTAAACATCCCAAGGAGCACTGTGCAAGCGATCATATTGAAATGGAAGGAGTATCATACCACTGCAAATCTACCAAGACCCGGCCGTCCCTCTAAACTTTCATTTCAAACAAGGAGAAGACTGATCAGAGATGCAGCCAAGAGGCCCATGATCACTCTGGTTGAACTGCAGAAATCTACAGTTGAGGTGGGACAGTCTGTCCTTAAGACAAGAATCAATGGTACACTGCACAAATCTGGCCTTTATGGAAGAGTGGCAAGAAGAAAGCCATTTCTCAAAGATATCCATAAAAAGTGTTGTTTAAAGTTTGCAACAAGCCACCTGGTTGAGACACCAAACATGTGGAAGAAGGTGCTCTGGTCAGATGAAACCAAAATCAAACTTTTGGCAACAATGCCAAATTGTCAGGATCCTGTCATCGTCGGTGTGCAGCCTCCGCTGAGCAGGGACTCACCCGCGCTGTAGGGGGGCCCGGGGTCAGGTACAGCCGGAAAGTACAGATACACAGGACCTGTGGACACGGAAGTTTAGCAAGCAGTCACAGGACCTATGGTCATGTGACTGCAAGGGGACGGGGCTTAGCGTCCTGCTTTCAGAGATGGCAGGACACGATACAGAAATACTCAGAATCAGGCAAAATGGAGATCATACACAGAGATATCAGTAAAGTACCAGGGATGAGACAGAATGGATAGTCAGGGCCAAGCAGAAGTCAAAACCAAACAGACATAGAAGGTACCAAGCAGAATCCAAAGCAATATCCAGAGAACAGACCGAGTCGTACACAGAGAATCAAGCAACCAAAACACAGCACAAACACACTCAGGGGTCGTCATCACACAATGCCAAGGGCGAAAGTATAACTGACGGGGATGGGAGCGTCCTGAGGCTATAAGAAGCCTCTCCCAGAACCAGGGAGAGGCCACAATCATAGCCCCAGGTGTGCAGGTAAGCCTGCACTGGGATCACAACCTTTAACCCCAGAAATGCCAGTCATCAGCACTGGTTCCAGACATTAACCCCACGTGTGCGAGTCAAACCCGCACTGAGATCATGACACAAACGATATGTTTGGCGTAAAGGCAACACAGCTCATCACCCTGAACACACCATCCCCACTGTCAAACATGGTGGCGGCAGCATCATGGTTTGGGCCTTCTTTTCTTCAGCAGGGACAGGGAAGGTGGTTAAAATTGATGGGAAGATGGATGGAGTCAAATACAGGACCATTCTTGAAGAATACGTGTTGGGGTCTGCAAAAGACCTGAGAATGGGACGGAGATTTGTCTTCCAACAAGACAATGATCCCAAACATAAAGCAAAATCTACAATGGAATGGTTCACAAATAAACGTATCCAGGTGTTAAAATGGCCAAGTCAAAATCCAGACCTGAATCCAATCGAGAATCTGTGGAAAGAGCTGACTACTGCTGTTCACAAACGATCTCCATCAAACCTCACTGGGCTAGAGCTGTTTGCCAAGGAAGAATGGGCAAGAATTTCAGTCTCTCAATGTACAAAACTGATAGAGACATACCCCAAGCGACCTGCAGCTGTAATCGCAGCAACAGGTGGCGCAACAAAGTAATAAGTTAAAGGGGTTGAATAATATTGCACGCCCCACTTATCAGCTTCTGAATTTCCACAAAAATTTAAAATAACCAATAAATTTTGTTCAACTTGTTAAAGGGGCTGAATAATATTGCACGCCCCACTTATAAGCTTCTGAATTTCCACAAAAATTTAAAATAACCAATAAATTTTGTTCAACTTCACAATTGTGTCCCACTTGTTGTTGATTCTTCACCAAAAATTTACATTTGGTATCGTCATGTTTGAAGCATGATATGTGGGAAAAGGTTGAAAAGTTCCAGGGAGCCGAATACTTTCGCAACGCACTGTATATAACCCTAATCTCTGATCTGCCTTTAATCATGATTTTCCTACCAGATGCAAGCTGCCAGTCAGTGACTACTTGGCAATATATGACATGGGGATACTTTGTAGTAAAGGTCACATCTTAGTACAGTGGCTGAAAGGTGAGAGCTAGACATCCATAGACTTCAATTTCCAGTTTAGCCATCATAGAGTACTACTTTGCATTTCATAATCATCACATGCAATAATCTTGCAACATCTTTTGGTAGTGAATGTTCAACATTTAGCTTTTAGTCAAAGGAGCAGAGGGAGATGGTGATCAGGTTGCTGCTCCCGAGAAAGTAATTAGCATGGAAAAATTACTATACATTTAAACATATAAAATATCTCATAAATGGGCTAAATGCAAAAATAAATGAAAACTTGGAAACTAAACCTAGGAAAATGAGCACATAGGAAAATGTATTATCGGAAAATTAATTATACTATGAATAATATAAATCATGGTATAATATCTATAATGTAATATAAATGTAGTAAAGTAAAAATTAAACATTAAAAGGACATTAGAGGACATCAGGGAGGCCAAACAGATATTTGTCAGAAAAACATCGTACATCATAGCCCAGTGATGCTACAATTAGGGCAGCATTAGGTCAATGCTTGTGATTTTATTGCAGTAAAATGATTTTATAAATTATTTATATGTTTATTAAGGGATTTTTCAAAAGGAAATTTTAAGATTATTCATTACACAAAGCTTAGTCACAAAAGTACATTAAAAGTACAAAAATATCCAAATATGAATTCATCACATTTAGTGCGAATTGTAGGACAATAAGCAGCACAACTAAGCACCAATCTTTGTTTTTGGGTTGACTGTTAAGCAGGACCTTGAGTTTAGTGCGTGGAGTACAACATGGGAAATTTTCATTGATAACCATGCCACTTTTGAGGCCCTACCCTTTCACACTCTGTTCCACTTTTCCCTCAAAAGGAAAATTAGAAGCCAAGGTTTTGTCATAGTGAAAGAACACAATATCGCCAGACTCAGAGGAAACCTTTCAGCGGACATTTGTTTTTTGGAGATTTTTAAGAGATCTCCAGAGTGAACAAGCAGTGCCCAATAGATTTTGTTAACTCCTTCAGGAGTTCGGAAGCATTCAGGTTTCAGTCAGAAGGTGGCGCCGGTGCGGGTTCAGTCACTGCTCTGTCTATAGTGAGTGGCGGCTATAACCATGCTTCCAGCACTGACTGACAGCTGGCCCTAATGATGAGCTGTTGTCAGTCAGTGCCACTGCTCACTATGCACAGAGCAGTGACTGAAACCGTGTCGACGTCACCCCTTATGACTGGCATTCAAATGCTCCCAGGAGAAATAAAGTTCTTTTCCTCTGTCTGCGTGGCTGTCAGTGCAGACACCGGGCTGGTTCAGAACGCTATTAACCTGCAGATTAACCCCATATCTGCAGGCTAATGGCGTTTATTCATGTGACAAGTTGCCTTTAACCAGTGCAATCAGTATTTTGCAACCATTATAGTAATATAGTAGATCAGTTTGTCACAATGGGATGCAACTTTTTAGAGAACAGGAAACACATAAATGATGCGGTCAGTATGGGTACATGTATTCGCTTATTTGAAGAGGGGGACTTGTAAAGCCATAGGTCTGGATGAACAGCTCAGACTGGCAGCTTTGGTGTAGCTAGATTCCGCAGAGCTGGATTTCCCGGTCTGCACGTGGTGCTAGATTAGCTTGTTGGCACCTGGAGTAGCTTGGAATAGTGTACTTGGATTTACTGGATGGCATATAGACCAGTGTTCAGCTGCAAAGCTGGATATCTTGGAAGATGTGTAGAACAATGATGCTGTATATGCTGTCAGGTACTTGGATACATTTGAGCTGGCTATACGAACTGCACATTGGAAGAGCAGAGCCAAATATGCATACAGCAGATTTGAGTGTAAGTACAGTTGTGGCCAAAAGTATTGACACCCCTGCAATTTTGTCAGATAATACTCAGTTTCTTCCTGAAAATCATTGCAAACACAAATTCTTTGGTATTATTATCTTCATTTAATTTGTCTTAAATGAAAAAACACAAAAAGAATTGTCCTAAAGCCAAATTGGATATAATTCCACACCAAATATAAAAAAGAGGGTGGACAAAAGTATTGGCACTGTTCGAAAAATCATGTGATGCTTCTCTAATTTGTGTAATTAACAGCACCTGTAACTTACCTGTGGCACCTAACAGGTGTTGGCAATAACTGAATCACACTTGCAGCCAGTTGACATGGATTAAAGTTGACTCAACCTCTGTCTTGTGTCCTTGTGTGTACCACATTGAGCATGGAGAAAATAAAGAAGACCAAAGAACTGTCTGAGGACTTGAGAAACCAAATTGTGAGGAAGCATGAGCAATCTCAAGGCTACAAGTCCATCTCCAAAGACCTGAATGTTCCTGTGTCTACCGTGCGCAGTGTCATCAAGAAGTTTAAAGCCCATGGCACTGTGGCTAACCTCCCTAGATGTGGACGAAAAAGAAAAATTGAGATTTCAAAGCAAGATTGTGCGGATGTTGGATAAAGAACCTCGACTAACATCCAAACAAGTTCAAGCTGCCCTGCAGTCCGAGGGTACAACAGTGTCAACCCGTACTATCCGTCGGCGTCTGAATGAAAAGGGACTGTATGGTAGGAGACCCAGGAAGACCCCACTTCTTACCCCGAGACATAAAAAAGCCAGGCTGGAGTTTGCCAAAACTTACCTGAAACAGCCTAAAACGTTTTGGAAGAATGTTCTCTGGCCAGATGAGACAAAAGTAGAGCTTTTTGGGCAAAGGCATCAACATAAAGTTTACAGGAGAAAAAAAGAGGCATTCAAAGAAAAGAACACGGTCCCTACAGTCAAACATGGCGGAGGTTCCCTGATATTTTGGGGTTGCTTTGCTGCCTCTGGCACTGGACTGCTTGAACGTGTGCATGGCATTATGAAGTCAGAAGACTACCAACAAATTTTGCAGCATAATGTAGGGCCCAGTGTGAGAAAGCTGGGTCTCCCTCAGAGGTCATGGGTCTTCCAGCAGGACAATGACCCAAAACACACTTTAAAAAGCACTAGAAAATGGTTTGAGAGAAAGCACTGGAGACTTCTAAGGTGGCCAGCAATGAGTCCAGACCTGAATCCCATAGAACACCTGTGCAGAGATCTAAAAATGGCAGTTTGGAGAAGGCACCCTTCAAATATCAGGGACCTGGAGCAGTTTGCTAAAGAAGAATGGTCTAAAATTCCAGCAGAGCATTGTAAGAAGCTCATTGATGGTTACTGGAAGCGGTTGGTCGCAGTTATTTTGGCTAAAGGTTGTGCAACCAAGTATTAGGCTGAGGGTGCCAATACTTTTGTCTGGCCCATTTTTGGAGTTTTGTGTGAAATGATCAATGTTTGGCTTTTTGCTTCATTCTCTTTTGTGTTTTTTCATTTAAGAAAAATTAAATGAAGATAATAATACCAAAGAATTTGTGTTTGCAATCATTTTCAGGAAGAAACTGAGTATTATCTGACAGAATTGCAGGGGTGTCAATACTTTTGGCCACAACTGTACATCAACTTAAAAATAGCTAAGTCAGGTATGCAGTCAAGTACATTTATACACCTGATCTGAGTGTGCGGACCATGAAACAGGCCGAATATGCAGACAGGTGCCTTCATGCAGCATTGCCAAGTGAAAAACGAGAAACACCAGGGAGTTCATTCTATGTTCACACGTTGCATTTTTACTATGGTATTTTTCTGCAGGCAAAACCTGCTCTCTTGGCAGGAAAGAAGCTGCTTACAAAATGTAAGTTTTGCTGCGTTTTTGTCTCTTGTACATGTTCATAAAGCTTTGCGCCCCAAAAAAAGTGATGCAACTTCCTTAGGGTTTTGCACCAAACACGTAGCATAACCTGATACCTGCGTTTTTTGCTGGGTATTTGCACTTATTGCTTTCTGTAGGTGAAAAAACTGCAAAAATACTGAAAGAAATGACATGCTGCTTCTTTAAAAACGCAGCAGTTATCCAGTTCAGTCAGCAAAAAAAAATGTGTGTGCATGATATAACTGAGATCTCATAGCTTTTGCTGGTGCTATAAAACGCAGCTTAAAATTTGCATTAAAAAAGGCTGTAAAAACTATGCAAGAAAAATCTCAGCATGCTGTGATTGGCGTTGAGACTCGGCCGAGTCTCTGCTCACTCGCACCCATATAAGTCTATAGGTGCGTGTGACACAACGCACAGCACTCGGATATCATCCGTGTGCGGTGGAGATGGAGAAATTTTTTTCTCCACCTCCTATGCAACTGTGCTCCGATCCTCTCTGTAATTCTGAGATTTTGGAAATTGACCTGATCGCTTTCGCTGGGGGATTGGCTCAGTGGCATGACTCGTCTACATAAAATGGAAGCTCTAAAGCGGACTTCAATGGCTCATCCGACAGGTTCTTACGTACCTGAAACCCTTGGATTCCCCCAAATTTCATAGTATTTTTTATGCTCCTTAATTGAAGGACCCTTTATTCTTTCCCTCCTCCCCCTTCCTCCTATCTTCCCTTCTCAATTTTTTTCATTTTCTTTTCCCTCCTTTCCGCTATCCTTTTTTCTTTTACTCCTGATTACAAAAAACTATATATAGTGTTTTATGTTGCCTTCCATTCGCAGATACATAAGGATTATAGTTCATACATATGCGTTTACTTGATGGCTGGTAACAGAATGTTGTGTGACTCATATGAGTGGTCAGTTCCATCATATGCATCCTGTGATTCAACAGGATAAACTGATTTGTATTCTTTGTCTTTCTGCTCAATTTTAATATGTGAGTTTGTTAATTATATAAAAATGTTCAATAAAAATAGATTAAACATAACAAGAGCAGGAGGAGAACCTGTCATACCTGTATAAGAGTAAGGGGCAAAAAATCATGTCCCCAATTTGTCAGCTAAAATAAAGATAATGTCTCCAACCTCAGTAACTCTTTCTATAGGCAGTAATACAGAGGCTATAGGAGACAAATGGTGCAACATTTTTAATGAAACCCAAATGTAAACATGCTTTTTTGCCCCAAGTGCATGTAAGAAAAAAAATATGTTCCAAAGGTGGACAACCCCTTTTATGAATAGAATTTTTTCCATATTTTTTAAAACTTATACAATCAGAAATGCAAAGAGTTTTACAAGTACTTTTGATGGCTTTTTAACTTTGTAACATTTAGGCTGGTTTCAAAAATGTAGTTTGTGTGACAGATTTGGTGCAGTTTTTAACCCCTTCACCCCCAAGGGTGGTTTGCACGTTCATGACCGGGCCAATTTTTACAATTCTGACCACTGTCCCTTTATGAGGTCATAAATCTGGAACGCTTCCATGGATCCCGGTGATTCTGACACTGTTTTCTCGTGACATATTGTACTTCATGATAGTGGTAAAATTTCATTCAAATAACTTGCGTTTATTTGTGAAAAAAACAGAAATTTGGCAAAAATTTTGAAAATTTCGCAATTTTCCAACTTTGAATTTTTATGCCCTTAAATCACAGTGATACAACACACAAAAAACTTGATAAGTAACATTTCCCACATGTTTACTTTACATCAGCACAATTTTGGGACCAAAATTTTTTTTGTTAGGAAGTTATAAGGGTTAAAAATTGACCAGCGATTTCTCATTTTTGCAACACCATTTTATTTTTACGGACCACATCACATTTGAAGCCACTTTGAGGGGTCTATATGATAGAAAATACCCAAAAGTGACACCATTCTAAAAACTGCACCCCTTAAGGTGCTCAAAACCACATTCAAGAAGTTTATTAACCCTTTAGGTGCGTCACAGGAATTTTTTGAATATTTAAAAAAAAATGAACATCTACCTTTTTTTCAAAAAAAAATACTTCAGGTTCAATTTTTTTTATTTTACCAAGGGTAACAGGAGAAATTGGACTGCAAAAGTTATTGTGCAATTTGTCCTGAGTACGCTGATACCTGATATGTGGGGGGGAACCACTGTTTCGGTGCATGGCAGAGCTCAGAAGGGAAGGAGCGCCGTTTGACTTTTTCAATGCAAAATTGGCTGGAATTCAGATCGGACGCCATGTCACGTTTGGAGAGCCCCTGATGTACCTAAACAGTAGAAACTCCCCACAAGTGACCCCATTTTGGAAACTAGACCCCCCAAGGAACTTATCTAGATATGCGTTGAGAACTTTGAACCCACAAGGGCTTCACAGAAGTTTATAACGTACAGCGGTACAATTAAAAAATAATATTTTTTCCACAAAAATGATCTTTTCACCCCCAATTTTTATTTTCCCAAGGGTAATAGGACCCTAAAAGTTATTGTGCAATTTGTCCTGAGTACGCTGATACCCCACATGTGGGGGTAAACCACTATTTGGGCGCATGGCAGAGCTCGGAAGGGAAGCAGCGCCATTTTACATTTTTGGCTGGAATTGAGATCGGACACCATGTCGCGATTGAAAAACCCCTGATGTACCAAAACAGTGGAAACCCCCCACAAATGACCCCATTTTGGAAACTAGACCCCCTAAGGAACTTATCTAGATGTGTGGTGAGTAGAGTTGAGTGACTTTTGGTTTTTTAGGGTCGCGTTTCGTTTCGTGAAACCCGACTTTTCCAAAAGTCGGGTCGAGCAAGATCGTCCGATTATAGGGAAAAGTCGGGGTCGTCCCGAAACACGAAACCCAATGTAAGTCAATGGGGAATAAAAGTCGGCAGTGAGAGGAAGACAGGAAACACACCTACAGTGCCCATTTGAATGCCAAAAGCATCAATTCTTCTTACTTAAGCTTGTCAACCTTAATTAACTTCATAATACAAGTTACGCACTGAAAAATGGGGGTTATTTGGCTAAAGTTGTGGGGGGGTAGGGCTGGCTCCAGGTTTTCATGTGCCCTGGGCGAAAGAGCGCCCCTTTAACACATACCACAACTCATCATGCTCCGATACGGCAGAGAAATAGCGGTATAGTACAATGAAAAATACTTCACTTTTTACATCTCATGACGAGGCCCATCTATTTCTCCATACAGAATCATTGGTCCCATATAATGTTTGAAACAGTATATGATGAGCTCCACATAATGCTACAGTATATGTTGGTCCCCATGGATGAAGCTCCACTGTCTTATGGGCCCAAATAATGCTCCAAACATAATGGGCCCCATTTCTAATGCTCTAGTGTATAATGGGCCCTGTAAATGCTGCTCCAGTGTCTGATGTCCACCTTTGGAATGTTCCAGTGTATGGTGGGCACCATCTATCATTCTCCAGAGTATAGTGCTCCCCAAAAATTGCTGTCCCAACATTGAAAACAATCAAATAAGTCTCCTCGCTAGGGAATCCCTGTACTTGTCTGGACTCCTCGTCGTCCCCATCTTCCATCTCACTGCACAGTATTTCAACTTTGCAAGTGCTGTGATCCTGAGCAAGCAGGGGGGGCCCACTCGTTGGCGACGGCACTGGCACAGGGCCCCTGATAGTACGGTGGTGTGTCTGATGGCGGGTGGGCCGAACCTGCACTTTCATCTGCAGCTTCCTCTTTGTCACCGTGTAAGATGGAACTGTATATGGGAAGGGTAACCTGAGTTTCATCAGGGTCAGATTCAGGCCGTGTAGCGTGCGAGGGGAATGTAGAGGTCTGGGTCAATGTACCAGCAGATTCATCGAGCAGTGGCTGGGCATCAGTGCACTTGTGTCGCCCCCAGGAGTACGGTCGCCACAGTGGCATTACCTTCTTCCTAGGGAGTGTGATGTCATGCTTGGGAGCAACGAACGATCTCTCTAGCAGGTTAACTGATTGGGCGGCGTTATTCCCACGAGTCATGACCCTCCAAACAGCGTTCATGAAGGCAAAGTGTTTGTTTTACGTGGGCAGTATGGTTGCAAAGCTGAACCTTAAAGGAATGTCCAGAAGGGCACCACCAGGAGTGGAGCCTACGGTTAAATTCGACTCCACCTGGGAAACCTCAACCATGCCAGCTACAGAACAGATGCACACATTGCAAGCTTAATTCCGTTAACGAACGAGACTCCGTCATGCCCCGCGGTCCGAGTCCGGCTTACTAGAGGGACACGTGAGGCTCTGGCACATGAGATTGGCCAATAACGGGTGTGTCATGCCATTACATGTCCGTGGCTGCATGTGCGCTACACTGAAAAGGCCAGCGTTTGTCGCTTACAGGTGCAGATAACCCGCTGAACAACGTTAGTGATGGGGATCACTGATGACAATTATTACCCGCGAACAATGATTTCCCAGTAAGTGCAGGTCAACCGCAGTTCCGGAATTAGGCCTAACCGTCATTCCTGAAAAAATGAAAAACTTACGTGTGCAAACCACAGGTGCTGTAGCTTGCTTAACAGCTCGCCAGCCGTTCTCACGCCCAGTATGGATTGCACGTGATTGCACATAGGTTAGAAAGGGTACCGTATCCCCGGATAACATGTATGGATAGCGTACACATTCAAAATATATGTCTGTACATCAGGAGGCAGGCTCAGACGGTGTTAGGCCCAGTATGGATTGCACGTGATTGCACAAAGGTTAGAAAGGGTACCGTATCCCCGGATAACATGTATGGATAGCGTACACATTCAAAATATATGTCTGTACATCAGGAGGCAGGCTCAGACGGTGTTAGGCCCAGTATGGATTGCACGTGATTGCACAAAGGTTAGAAAGGGTACCGTATCCCCAGATAACATGTATGGATAGCGTACACATTCAAAATATATGTCTATACATCAGGAGGCAGGCTCAGACGGTGTTAGGCCCAGTATGGATTGCACGTGATTGCACAAAGGTTAGAAAGGGTACCGTATCCCCAGATAACATGTATGGATAGCGTACACATTCAAAATATATGTCTGTACATCAGGAGGCAGGCTCAGACGGTGTTAGGCCCAGTATGGATTGCACGTGATTGCACAAAGGTTAGAAAGGGTACCGTATCCCCGGATAACATGTATGGATAGCGTACACATTCAAAATATATGTCTATACATCAGGAGGCAGGCTCAGACGGTGTTAGGCCCAGTATGGATTGCACGTGATTGCACAAAGGTTAGAAAGGGTACCGTATCCCCGGATAACATGTATGGATAGCGTACACATTCAAAATATATGTCTTGACATCAGGAGGCAGGCTCAGACGGTGTCAGGCACAGTATGGATTTGACGGCCCAGATTACACAGCGGAGGAGCAGGGAGAGGTAAAGATTGCAAATGCTGGGGCCCTGCCCAAGCAAGGGGGGCCCACTCGTGGGCGTCGGTACTGGCACTGGGCCCCTCATAGTACGGCGGTGTGTCTGACGGCGGGTGTGCACCACCACCGTCAGAGACACTTGATTGCACTATGAGGGACCCTGTGCCAGTGCCCGCACCCAAGAGTCGGCCTACCCACCTGTCCAGGGCAACGGCACTCGCACGGTGTCGTGCGCTAGGTGGTGACCCCGGCCATGGGGGGGGGAGGCAGCACAGTTAGGGAGTTTTAGAAAGTGGCATATGTTGATGTTGGACATTCAGCTGATGCAAAAGGCGAAATAGGTGAAGTCCCAGGAAGAGGTGGACCAAAGCAAGCCATTTTTCTGTCACCCTATGTGTCATCAGGGGAAGGTGGGACAAAATCCTTGGAAACCCATGCATGGTTCATTTTAATGAAGGTTAGATCATCCACATTTTGGGTTGACAGACGGGTCCTTTTTTCTGTCAGGATTGATCCAGCTGCACTGAAGACTCTTTCCGATAGCACACTTGCAGCTGGGCAAGCGAGCTCCTGTAAGGCATATTGGGCCAATTCAGGCCAGGTGTCCAGTTTAGCGGCCCAATAGTCAAAGGGGAATGACCTGTGTGGGAGAACATCGATATGGGAGGAAAAGTAGTTTGTAACCATAGTTGACAACTGCTGTCTCCTGTCACTTTCCATCGATGCAGTATTACCAGTTGTGTGAGCGGTATTTGAAAAATCAGTCCACAACATTGTCATGAAACCCCTGTCTCCAACGCCACTTCTGCTGTGTGCACCACGAACACCTCTGCCAAGCTGCCCCCGGCCCGTACGGCTCGTGTGAGAACCATCACCGCTGCTGTGTGCTGGGAATGCCTCAAGCAACCGATTTACCAGAGTTGCTTGTTTATTAGCCAATATTAGGTCAAGGTTCTCCTGTGGCATGATGTTTTGTAATTTGCCTTTATAGCGTGGATCCAGGATGCTGGCCAACCAGTAGTCGTCATCGTTCATCATTTTGGCAATGCGTGGGTCCCTTTTTAGGATCTGCAAGGCATAATCTGACATGTGGGCCAATGTTCCCGGTGTCAATGATGCACTGTGAGTGCTGGTTGGAGGAGCACTTTCTGGCAAATCCACATCCCTCCAGTCACGCACAAACCCTGTACCAGACCTTGCCATGCCAACATTTTCACTTGCCCCACGAGATGCATCCTCCTCCCCTAAGTAATCATCCCCATCATCCTCCTCCTCCTCCTCTTCTTCCTCCACCTTGTCCAGGAGAGGTCCCTGAGCAGACAATGGCTGAATGTCATCAAGGATTCCCTCCTCCTCTTCCTCCTCATCAACATTGGCTGCAGACGCCTGCTCCTTAAGGTGCGTCAAAGTTTGCATGAGCAGACGCATAAGTGGGATGCTCATGCTTAGGATGGCGTCTTCTGCGCTTACCAGCTGTGTGCATTCCTCAAAACACTGAAGGACTTTACAGAGGTCTTTCAGCTTCGACCACTGCACACCTGTCAACTCCATGTCTGCTCTCAAAGTGCCTGGCCGTGTATCCTCCCACAAATGCATTATGGCCTGCCTCTGCTCGCACAGCCGCTCCACCATGTGCAGGGTGGAGTTCCACCTTGTTGCAATGTCGATAATGAGGCGGTGGTTGGGAAGGTGGAGCAATCGCTGCAGCTTCTGCATACGAACGGAGTGTACAGGCGACCGGCGGATGTGCGCGCACAGTCTTCGCACCTTCTGGAGCAGGGCTGTTAACTCCGGATAATTTTTGAGGAAGCACTGCACCACCAGGTTTAAGGTGTGAGCCAAGCAAGGTATATGGCTGAGTTTTGAAAGGGCTATGGCTGCCACAATATTACGGCCGTTATCACTAACTACCTTGCCTGCCTCAAGATGTACACTGCTCAGCCATGACTCAGTTTGTCGCTTCAAGTACTCGGCCAGCACCTCGGCGGTGTGTCTGTTGCCCAAACACATCATCTGCAACACAGCCTGCTGACGCTTTCCACTAGCTGCTCGATAGGGGACACATCGTGTGCAACAGTGGCAGCTGCAGATGGAATGCTCGTGCGACTGCGCTCTGTGGACGAGCTTTCACTTCTGGAGGAGGAGGAGGGTCGAACGCCTACAGCCAACTGTTTCCTATACCGTGGGCTAGGCAGCACTGTCCCACCACCGCTGTCCCCTGTGGACCCTGCATCCACCACATTAACCCAGTGCGCAGTGATGGACACGTAACGGCCCTGGCCATGCCGACTGGACCATGCATCAGTTGTGAGGTGCACCTTTCCGCTCACTGACTGCTTGAGTGCATGGACAATGCGGTCTTTCACATGATGGTGGAGGGCTGGGATGGCTTTGCGAGAGAAGAAGTGGCGACTGGGTAGGTCATAGCGTGGCACTGCATAGGCCATGAGTTCACGGAAAGCTGTGCTTTCCACCAACTGAAAGGGCATCATCTCAAACGAGATTAGTTTGGCAATGTGGGCGTTCAAACCCAGTGTACGCGGATGAGAGACTGAGTACTTTCTCGACCTACTCATAGTGTCTGGGAGGGTGAGCTGGACTTGAGAGCTGCATATGGTGGAAGTAGCGGTGGACAGGGCGGACTGAGAGAGGGTTGATGATGGTGATGGAGTTGGTGTTCTTTCTGATGGCCTAGAATCAGTCTTTCGTTGATATAACAGTGGGATTCCCTGACTGCTGTGGCCTTGCAACGACACCTCAACATTTGCTGCTGTGCTGACCGGTGGGCTTACAGTGGGGGAAACAATGTAGCGTTGCTGACTACCTTCGTTGTGATCAGTTGCACATGTGGCACTTGAGGTTTGGTGTTGTGTCCACGCTTGCAAGTGCATGCTGGTTAAATGTCTAAGCATGCAACTGGTATTCAAATTTTTCAGATTTTTCCCTCGGCTAAAGGTCTTTGCGCACTTCTTACAGATAACCTTGGCCTGATCATGAGGATTTTGGTCAAAAAAGTGCCACACTGCACTCTTCCTACTTTGGCAGACATTTTGCGGCCTAGCACGCTGTGATCTTTTGACCCTCTGGACAAGCTGTCCAGCAACTCTTTTGATGTTTGGAACCTGTCTTTGGAGTGCTCCGGGCCTGCCAGATAACAGCTGTTGCGATGTCGATGTCTGCTGTGGATGCTCCTCATCTGAGCTATTGGAAGCAGCACCCTCTTCCCCCAATGGATGCCAATCTGGGTCAACAACTGGGTCATCCATCACCTCCTCTTCTATGTCATGTGCACCTTCCTCTGTGTCACTGTGTATGGTGGTATAGTGTGCGGGAAGGGGCACCTGAGTCTCATCAGGGTCAGAATCTGGCTCTGTACACTGCGAGGACAATGTAGTGCTCTGAGTGAATGTACCAGCAGAATCATCCATCAGCGGCTGTGCATCAGTGCACTCCATGTCAGATTCATCTTGGCCTGGGTAATTCACCATTTGACTTGATAATCCAGGCATGGTATGTGAAAACAGCTCCATGGAGTAATCAGTAGTATGGCCTGCGTTATCCTTCAATCTTGGTTGGGGTGAAGGACACAAGGAAAGGTGTGGTTCATGAACATGAGCCTCCAATGACGACTCAGTGCTTTTACTTTTTACAACTGAAGAAGAGGAGGCGATAGAGCTGGAGGCTGAGTCAGCAATGTAAGACAAAACTTTTTCCTGATGCTCTGGCTTTAAAAGCGGTTTGCCAACTCCTAGAAAACTAAGCGTTCGAGGCCTTATGTAGCCAGACGATGACGCAGGCTCAACACCTCCTGCATTCGGTCCTATTTTGCTCTTGCCACTACCATCAGATCCACCACCAACACCATCATTACCAGCTGCCAACCCCCGCCCAATTCCACGGCCTCTTCCACCAGCCTTCCTCATTTTTGGTAGAAATGTAGACAAAATCCAACAAACTATATAGTAATGTAAAACAAGGCACAAGGTGTCTATAGGACAGGGGAGATTTTGAATTTCTGCAGACACTTGTGGACACTGGACACTTTTGGATTGTGTGAGGCCCACTGATATCTGAGCGCTATGTCACAGGCTCGATGGCACAGCTGTGACAAAAGTGACGAGAGGATAAGGGAGATTTTGAATTTCTGCAGACACTTGTGGACACTGGACACTTTTGGATTGTGTGAGGGCCACTGATATCTGAGCGCTATGTCACAGGCTCGATGGCACAGCTGTGACAAAAGTGACGAGAGGATAAGGGAGATTTTGAATTTCTGCAGACACTTGTGGACACTGGACACTGGATACTTTTGGATTGTGTGAGGCCCACTTATATCTGAGCGCTATGTGACAGGCTCGATGGCACAGCTGTGACAAAAGTGACGAGAGGATAAGGGAGATTTTGAATTTCTGCAGACACTTGTGGGCACTGGACACTTTTGGATTGTGTGAGGCCCACTGATATCTGAGCGCTATGTGACAGGCTCGATGGCACAGCTGTGACAAAAGTGATGAGAGGATAAGGGAGATTTTGAATTTCTGCAGACACTTGTAGACACTGGACACTTTTGGATTGTGTGAGGGCCACTGATATCTGAGTGCTATGTCACAGGCTCGATGGCACAGCTGTGACAAAAGTGACGAGAGGATAAGGGAGATTTTGAATTTCTGCAGACACTTGTGGACACTGGACACTTTTGGATTGTGTGAGGCCCACTGATATCTGAGCGCTATGTGACAGGCTCGATGGCACAGCTGTGACAAAAGTGACAAGAGGATAAGGGAGATTTTGAATTTCTGCACACACTTGTGGACACTGGACACTTTTGGATTGTGTGAGGCCCAATGAATATCTGAGCGCTATGTGACAGGCTCGATGGCACAGCTGTGACCAAAGTGACTAGAGGATAAGGGAGATTTTGAATTTCTGCAGACACTTGTGGACACTGGACACTTTTGGATTGTGTGAGGGCCACTGATATCTGAGCGCTATGTGACAGGCTCGATGGCACAGCTGTGACAAAAGTGACGAGAGGATAAGGGAGATTTTGAATTTCTGCAGACACTTGTGGACACTGGACACTTTTGGATTGTGTGAGGGCCACTGATATCTGAGCGCTATGTCACAGGCTCGATGGCACAGCTGTGACAAAAGTGACTAGAGGATAAGGGAGATTTTGAATTTCTGCAGACACTTGTGGACACTGGACACTTTTGGATTGTGTGAGGCCCACTGATATCTGAGCGCTATGTCACACGCTCGATGGCACAGCTGTGACAAAAGTGATGAGAGGATAAGGGAGATTTTGAATTTCTGCAGACACTTGTGGACACTGGACACTTTTGGATTGTGTGAGGCCCACTCATATCTGAGCGCTATGTGACAGGCTCGATGGCACAGCTGTGACAAAAGTGATGAGAGGATAAGGGAGATTTTGAATTTCTGCAGACACTTGTGGACACTGGACACTTTTGGATTGTGTGAGGCCCAATGAATATCTGAGCGCTATGTGACAGGCTCGATGGCACAGCTGTGACCAAAGTGACTAGAGGATAAGGGAGATTTTGAATTTCTGCAGACACTTTTGGACACTGGACACTTTTGGATTGTGTGAGGCCCACTGATATCTGAGCGCTATGTGACAGGCTCGATGGCACAGCTGTGACAAAAGTGACGAGAGGATAAGGGAGATTTTGAATTTCTGCAGACACTTGTGGACACTGGACACTTTTGGATTGTGTGAGGCCCAATGAATATCTGAGCGCTATGTGACAGGCTCGATGGCACAGCTGTGACCAAAGTGACTAGAGGATAAGGGAGATTTTGAATTTCTGCAGACACTTTTGGACACTGGACACTTTTGGATTGTGTGAGGCCCACTGATATCTGAGCGCTATGTGACAGGCTCGATGGCACAGCTGTGACAAAAGTGACTAGAGGATAAGGGAGATTTTGAATTTCTGCAGACACTTGTGGACACTGGACACTTTTGGATTGTGTGAGGGCCACTGATATCTGAGCGCTATGTCACAGGCTCGATGGCACAGCTGTGACAAAAGTGAAGAGAGGATAAGGGAGATTTTGAATTTCTGCAGACACTTGTGGACACTGGACACTTTTGGATTGTGTGAGGCCCACTGATATCTGAGCTCTATGTGACAGGCTCGATGGCACAGCTGTGACAAAAGTGACGAGAGGATAAGGGAGATTTTGAATTTCTGCAGACACTTGTGGACACTGGACACTTTTGGATTGTGTGAGGCCCACTGATATCTGAGCGCTATGTCACAGGCTCGATGGCACAGCTGTGACAAAAGTGACGAGAGGATAAGGGAGATTTTGAATTTCTGCACACACTTGTGGACACTGGACACTTTTGGATTGTGTGAGGCCCAATGAATATCTGAGCGCTATGTGACAGGCTCGATGGCACAGCTGTGACCAAAGTGACTAGAGGATAAAGGAGATTTTGAATTTCTGCACACACTTGTGGACACTGGACACTTTTGGATTGTGTGAGGCCCAATGAATATCTGAGCGCTATGTGACAGGCTCGATGGCACAGCTGTGACAAAAGTGACGAGAGGATAAGGGAGATTTTGAATTTCTGCAGACACTTGTGGACACTGGACACTTTTGGATTGTGTGAGGCCCACTGATATCTGAGCGCTATGTCACAGGCTCGATGGCACAGCTGTGACAAAAGTGACGAGAGGATAAGGGAGATTTTGAATTTCTGCACACACTTGTGGACACTGGACACTTTTGGATTGTGTGAGGCCCAATGAATATCTGAGCGCTATGTGACAGGCTCGATGGCACAGCTGTGACCAAAGTGACTAGAGGATAAGGGAGATTTTGAATTTCTGCACACACTTGTGGACACTGGACACTTTTGGATTGTGTGAGGGCCACTGATATCTGAGTGCTATGTCACAGGCTCGATGGCACAGCTGTGACAAAAGTGACGAGAGGATAAGGGAGATTTTGAATTTCTGCAGACACTTGTGGACACTGGACACTTTTGGATTGTGTGAGGCCCACTGATATCTGAGCGCTATGTCACAGGCTCGATGGCACAGCTGTGACAAAAGTGACGAGAGGATAAGGGAGATTTTGAATTTCTGCACACACTTGTGGACACTGGACACTTTTGGATTGTGTGAGGCCCAATGAATATCTGAGCGCTATGTGACTGGCTCGATGGCACAGCTGTGACCAAAGTGACTAGAGGATAAAGGAGATTTTGAATTTCTGCACACACTTGTGGACACTGGACACTTTTGGATTGTGTGAGGCCCAATGAATATCTGAGCGCTATGTGACAGGCTCGATGGCACAGCTGTGACAAAAGTGACGAGAGGATAAGGGAGATTTTGAATTTCTGCAGACACTTGTGGACACTGGACACTTTTGGATTGTGTGAGGCCCACTGATATCTGAGCGCTATGTCACAGGCTCGATGGCACAGCTGTGACAAAAGTGACGAGAGGATAAGGGAGATTTTGAATTTCTGCACACACTTGTGGACACTGGACACTTTTGGATTGTGTGAGGCCCAATGAATATCTGAGCGCTATGTGACAGGCTCGATGGCACAGCTGTGACCAAAGTGACTAGAGGATAAGGGAGATTTTGAATTTCTGCAGACACTTGTGGACACTGGACACTTTTGGATTGTGTGAGGGCCACTGATATCTGAGCGCTATGTGACAGGCTCGATGGCACAGCTGTGACAAAAGTGACGAGAGTATAAGGGAGATTTTGAATTTCTGCAGACACTTGTGGACACTGGACACATTTGGATTGTGTGAGGGCCACTGATATCTGAGCGCTATGTCACAGGCTCGATGGCACAGCTGTGACAAAAGTGACGAGAGGATAAGGGAGATTTTGAATTTCTGCAGACACTTGTGGACACTGGACACTTTTGGATTGTGTGAGGCCCACTGATATCTGAGCGCTATGTCACAGGCTCGATGGCACAGCTGTGACAAAAGTGACGAGAGGATAAGGGAGATTTTGAATTTCTGCAGACACTTGTGGACACTGGACACTTTTGGATTGTGTGAGGCCCACTGATATCTGAGCGCTATGTGACAGGCTCGATGGCACAGCTGTGACAAAAGTGATGAGAGGATAAGGGAGATTTTGAATTTCTGCACACACTTGTGGACACTGGACACTTTTGGATTGTGTGAGGCCCAATGAATATCTGAGCGCTATGTGACAGGCTCGATGGCACAGCTGTGACCAAAGTGACTAGAGGATAAGGGAGATTTTGAATTTCTGCAGACACTTTTGGACACTGGACACTTTTGGATTGTGTGAGGCCCACTGATATCTGAGCGCTATGTGACAGGCTCGATGGCACAGCTGTGACAAAAGTGACGAGAGGATAAGGGAGATTTTGAATTTCTGCAGACACTTGTGGACACTGGACACTTTTGGATTGTGTGAGGCCCAATGAATATCTGAGCGCTATGTGACAGGCTCGATGGCACAGCTGTGACCAAAGTGACTAGAGGATAAGGGAGATTTTGAATTTCTGCAGACACTTGTGGACACTGGACACTTTTGGATTGTGTGAGGCCCACTGATATCTGAGCGCTATGTGACAGGCTCGATGGCACAGCTGTGACAAAAGTGACTAGAGGATAAGGGAGATTTTGAATTTCTGCAGACACTTGTGGACACTGGACACTTTTAGATTGTGTGAGGGCCACTGATATCTGAGCGCTATGTCACAGGCTCGATGGCACAGCTGTGACAAAAGTGAAGAGAGGATAAGGGAGATTTTGAATTTCTGCAGACACTTGTGGACACTGGACACTTTTGGATTGTGTGAGGCCCACTGATATCTGAGCGCTATGTGACAGGCTCGATGGCACAGCTGTGACAAAAGTGACGAGAGGATAAGGGAGATTTTGAATTTCTGCAGACACTTGTGGACACTGGACACTTTTGGATTGTGTGAGGCCCACTGATATCTGAGCGCTATGTCACAGGCTCGATGGCACAGCTGTGACAAAAGTGACGAGAGGATAAGGGAGATTTTGAATTTCTGCACACACTTGTGGACACTGGACACTTTTGGATTGTGTGAGGCCCAATGAATATCTGAGCGCTATGTGACAGGCTCGATGGCACAGCTGTGACCAAAGTGACTAGAGGATAAAGGAGATTTTGAATTTCTGCACACACTTGTGGACACTGGACACTTTTGGATTGTGTGAGGCCCAATGAATATCTGAGCGCTATGTGACAGGCTCGATGGCACAGCTGTGACAAAAGTGATGAGGGGATAAGGGAGATTTTGAATTTCTGCAGACACTTGTGGACACTGGACACTTTTGGATTGTGTGAGGCCCACTGATATCTGAGCGCTATGTCACAGGCTCGATGGCACAGCTGTGACAAAAGTGACGAGAGGATAAGGGAGATTTTGAATTTCTGCACACACTTGTGGACACTGGACACTTTTGGATTGTGTGAGGCCCAATGAATATCTGAGCGCTATGTGACAGGCTCGATGGCACAGCTGTGACCAAAGTGACTAGAGGATAAGGGAGATTTTGAATTTCTGCACACACTTGTGGACACTGGACACTTTTGGATTGTGTGAGGCCCAATGAATATCTGAGCGCTATGTGACAGGCTCGATGGCACAGCTGTGACCAAAGTGACTAGAGGATAAGGGAGATTTTGAATTTCTGCAGACACTTGTGGACACTGGACACTTTTGGATTGTGTGAGGCCCACTGATATCTGAGCGCTATGTGACAGGCTCGATGGCACAGCTGTGACAAAAGTGACGAGAGGATAAGGGAGATTTTGAATTTCTGCACACACTTGTGGACACTGGACACTTTTGGATTGTGTGAGGCCCAATGAATATCTGAGCGCTATGTGACAGGCTCGATGGCACAGCTGTGACCAAAGTGACTAGAGGATAAGGGAGATTTTGAATTTCTGCAGACAGTTTTGGACACTGGACACTTTTGGATTGTGTGAGGCCCACTGATATCTGAGCGCTATGTGACAGGCTCGATGGCACAGCTGTGACCAAAGTGACTAGAGGATAAGGGAGATTTTGAATTTCTGCAGACACTTTTGGACACTGGACACTTTTGGATTGTGTGAGGCCCACTGATATCTGAGCGCTATGTGACAGGCTCGATGGCACAGCTGTGACAAAAGTGACGAGAGGATAAGGGAGATTTTGAATTTCTGCAGACACTTGTGGACACTGGACACTTTTGGATTGTGTGAGGGCCACTGATATCTGAGCGCTATGTCACAGGCTCGATGGCACAGCTGTGACAAAAGTGAAGAGAGGATAAGGGAGATTTTGAATTTCTGCAGACACTTGTGGACACTGGACACTTTTGGATTGTGTGAGGCCCACTGATATCTGAGCGCTATGTGACAGGCTCGATGGCACAGCTGTGACAAAAGTGACGAGTGGATAAGGGAGATTTTGAATTTCTGCAGACACTTGTGGACACTGGACACTTTTGGATTGTGTGAGGCCCACTGATATCTGAGCGCTATGTCACAGGCTCGATGGCACAGCTGTGACAAAAGTGACGAGAGGATAAGGGAGATTTTGAATTTCTGCACACACTTGTGGACACTGGACACTTTTGGATTGTGTGAGGCCCAATGAATATCTGAGCGCTATGTGACAGGCTCGATGGCACAGCGGTGACCAAAGTGACTAGAGGATAAAGGAGATTTTGAATTTCTGCACACACTTGTGGACACTGGACACTTTTGGATTGTGTGAGGCCCAATGAATATCTGAGCGCTATGTGACAGGCTCGATGGCACAGCTGTGACAAAAGTGATGAGAGGATAAGGGAGATTTTGAATTTCTGCAGACACTTGTGGACACTGGACACTTTTGGATTGTGTGAGGCCCACTGATATCTGAGCGCTATGTCACAGGCTTGATGGCACAGCTGTGACAAAAGTGACGAGAGGATAAGGGAGATTTTGAATTTCTGCACACACTTGTGGACACTGGACACTTTTGGATTGTGTGAGGCCCAATGAATATCTGAGCGCTATGTGACAGGCTCGATGGCACAGCTGTGACCAAAGTGACTAGAGGATAAGGGAGATTTTGAATTTCTGCACACACTTGTGGACACTGGACACTTTTGGATTGTGTGAGGCCCAATGAATATCTGAGCGCTATGTGACAGGCTCGATGGCACAGCTGTGACCAAAGTGACTAGAGGATAAGGGAGATTTTGAATTTCTGCACACTCTTGTGGACACTGGACACTTTTGGATTGTGTGAGGCCCAATGAATATCTGAGCGCTATGTGACAGGCTCGATGGCACAGCTGTGACCAAAGTGACTAGAGGATAAGGGAGATTTTGAATTTCTGCAGACACTTGTGGACACTGGACACTTTTGGATTGTGTGAGGGCCACTGATATCTGAGCGCTATGTCACAGGCTCGATGGCACAGCTGTGACAAAAGTGACGAGAGGATAAGGGAGATTTTGAATTTCTGCAGACACTTGTGGACACTGGACACTTTTGGATTGTGTGAGGCCCACTGATATCTGAGCGCTATGTCACAGGCTCGATGGCACAGCTGTGACAAAAGTGACTAGAGGATAAGGGAGATTGGATTTCTTTTAAAAAAGCAGATTGCAGAGCAGTGGGTAAACAGCAATGCCAGCCTGTCAGGAAGCCTTAAAAGGCAGCCCAACAACCAACACCACTGATACACCACAATATAGCCTCCCCTTGCACTGCACACACAGTGACTGATGTGTTGTGCAGGCCAAATCGCTAGCAGCAGAAGCAGTTTTATTTTCTTCTCAGCAGGACAAAAAAAAAAATTGGGATTGCTTTTAAAAAAGCAGTTTTGTCGGAGCAGTGGGTAAACAGCAATGCAGGAATGTCAGGAAGCCTTAGAAGGCAGCCCAACAACCAACACCACTGATACACCACTATATAGCCTCCCCTTGCACTGCACACACAGTGACTGGTGTGTTGTACAGGCCAAATCGCTAGCAGCAGAAGCAGTTTTTTTGTCTTCTTCCCTGCCTAACGCTCTCCCTACAGAATCAGCAGCAACCTCTCCCTATACTGAGATCGGCAGAAGTAAGATGGCGGTCGGCGTGCACGCCCTTTTATACCCCCTGTGACGCCCACCAAAGCAAGCCAATCACTTGCATGCCCTTCTGAAAGATGGTGGTGACCCCTGCCTATGTCATCACGTTGCCCACAGTGTCCGTGGATCCTGATTGGCTGAAAAAGAGCGCAAAACAAACTTTTGAAACGCGACTTTGGCGCGTAAGTCGCCGACCTCGTGGCCGACCTCATCCTAGGGTTGGGTTTCGTTTCATGAAACCAGACTTTGCCAAAAGTCGGTGACTTTTGAAATTTTTTGACCCGTTTCGCTCAACTCTAGTGGTGAGCACTTTGAACCCCCAACGGCTTCACAGAAGTTTATAATGCCTGGGCATGAAAATAAAAAAATCGTATTTTTTCCACAAACATGATCAATTAGTCCCCTTTTTTTTATTTTCCCAAGGGTAACAGGAGAAATTGAACCCCAAAAGTTGTTGTCCAATTTGTCCTGAGTACGCTGACACCCCATATGTGAGAGAAAACTACTGTATGGACACACGTTGGGCCTCGGAAGGGAAGTAGTGACGTTTTGGAATGCAGACTTTGATGGAATGGTCTGCGGGTGTCATGTGCGTTTGGAGAGTCCCTGATGTACCTAAACTATTGAAACTCCCCACAAGTGTCCCCATTTTGGACACTAGACCCCCCACGGAACTTATCTAGATGTGTGGTGAGCACTTTGAACCCCCAAGTGCTTCACAGAAGTTTATAACGCCCGGGCGTGAAAATAAAAAAATCATTTTTTTCCACAAAAATGATATTTTTGCCCCCAATTTTTTATTTTCCTAAGGGTAACAGGAGAAATTGGACCCCAAAAGTTGTTCTGCAATTTGTCCTGAGTAGGCTGATACCCTACATGTGGGGGTAAAACACTGTTTGGGCGCATGGCAGAGCTTGGAAGGGAAGGAGCACCATTTGACTTTTTCAACTCAGAATTGGCTGGAATTGAGATCAGACGCCATGTTTCATTTGGAGAGCCCCTGATGTGCCCAAACAGTGGAAACCCCCAATTCTAACTCCAACCCTAACCCCAACACACCCCTAACCCTAATCTCAGCCCTAACCCTAGCCCTAACCCTAGCCCTAACCCTAATGGGAAAATGGAAATAAATACATTTTCTTTTAATTTTATTATTTTCCCTAACTAAGGGGGTGATAGCGGGGGGTTTGATTTACTATTTATAGCGGGTTTTTATGTTTGGCAGCTGTCATACGCTAAAAGACGCTTTTTATTGTAAAAATAGTTTTTGCATCACCACATATTGAGAGCTATAATTTTTCCGTATTTTGACCCACCGAGTCATGTGACATCTTATTTTTTGCGGGACGAGTTGACGTTTTTATTGGTACCATTTTCGGGCACGTGACATTTTTTGATCGCTTTTTATTCCGATTTTTGGGACGCAGAATGAACAAAAACCAGCGTTTCATGAATTTCTTTTGAGGGGGGTGCGTTTACACCGTTCCGCGTGCGGTAAAATTGATAAAGCGGTTTTATTTTTCGGGTCAGTACGGTTGCAGCGATACCTCATTTATGTCACTTTTTATGTTTTGTCAGTTTTATGCAATGAAAACTATTTTATATAAAAAATAATTATTTTTGCATTGCTTTATTCTGCGAGCTATAACTTTTTTATTTTTTCACTGATGATGCTGTATGGCAGCTCGTTTTTTGCGGGACAAGATGACGTTTTCAGCGGTACCATGGATATTTATATGCGTCTTTTTGATCGCGCGTTATTGCACTTTTTGTTTGGCGGTATGATAATAATCAATGCAATTCTAGGATGTATTAACAGAAGAATACAGTCTAGATCACGTGAAGTCATTATTTCCCTCTACTCCACTTTGGTCAGACCTCATCTGGAATATTGTGTCCAGTTTTGGGCACCACATTTTAAAAAAGACATCAACAAACTGGAGCAAGTTCAGAAAAGAGCGACCAGAATGGTGACCGGTCTGCAAACCCTGTCTTATGAGGAAAGGTTGCAGGATTTGGGAATGTTTAGTTTGCAAAAGAGAAGACTGAGAGGAGACTTAATAGCTGTCTACAAATATCTAAAGGGCTGTCACATTGTAGAAGGATCAACTTTATTCTCATTTGCACAAGGAAAGACTAGAAGCAAGGGGATGAAACTGAATGGGATGAGACACAGATTAGATATTAGAAAAAACTTTTTGACAGTTAGAGTGATCAATGAGTGGAACAAGCTGCCACGAGAAGTGGTGAGTTCTCCTTCAATGGAAGTCTTCAAACAGAGGCTGGACAGACATCTGACTGGGATGATTTAGCGAATCCTGCTTTGAGCAGGGGGTTGGACCAGATGGCCCAGGAGGTCCCTTCCAACTCTACGATTCTATGATTCTATGATTCTATAAATCATTATTTTTTGCTTCGTTTTTTATTTTTATTTTTTAAGGGGTTCGCTCAATTGGTTAACTAATGGGAAAGTTTTATAGGGCAGGTCGTTACAGATGCGGCGATACCTAATATGTGTACTTTTATTGTTTTGTTTTTTTTATTTCCAAAAAATGGATTTATTGGGGGATTTTTTTTTTTTTCTAATTTATTTGGCGATTTTTTTAAAATTATTTTAACACTTTTTTTTTTTAACTTTATTACATAGTCCCAGGTGGGACATCACTGTCCTGTGACAGATCGCTGATCTGTCACATCACAGATCACTGTGACAGATCAGCGATCTGTCACAGGCACTGCTGCAGATTTCCTCAGGCCTGCGCTTTGCAGGCACTGAGGAAGTCAGCTCCCTGCAGGCCCCCGAAGGCCCCCATCGCCATCTTGGATTCGGGGACCTGCGGGGAAGGAGCCCCCCGCAGCAGCGCTGCACATTGCGCTGCCGTGGGGGGCTCAGGGAAGCACGGAGGGAGCCCCCTCCCTGCCGATGCTTCCCTTTAACCCCCGGTACGCCGCAATCAAACATGATGCAAGGGGTTAACGTGTCGGGGGCGGTCCGTGACGGCCCCTGACACATTGTGCCGGGTGTCAGCTGTGATAATCAGCTGACACCCGGCCACGATCAGCGGCGCTCACTATGTGGGCGCCGCTGATCGCGCTAGACGTACTATCCCGTCCATGGACAGGATAGTACGTCTGATGTCAGAAAGGGGTTAATGTCAAAGCCAAAAGTGAATTCAAAAGGAATGTGGTGTAAAAAGTAAGGACTGATACATTCCCTTCTAGCTGAATCTACCTAAGGCTAAAACAGGGGTGGATTACTGGCAGCCAGGGCCCCGGGCAGTTTAAGGTGTATTGGCCTCTTAGTAACTAGTGATGAGCAAGTATACTCGTTGCTTAGGTTTTCCCGAGCATGCTCAGGTGTTCTCTGAGTATTTTGGCGTGCTCGGAGATTTAGTTTGTGTCGACGTAGCTGCATGATTGCGGCTGCTGGACAGCCTGAATACATGTGAGGAATGCCTGTTTGTTAGGGAATTCCCACATGTATTCAGGCTGTCTAGCAGCCGCAAATCATGCAGCTGCGTCGACAAAAACTAAATCTCCGAGTACGCCAAAATACTCAGAGGACTCCCGAGCAACGCGTATACTCGCTCATCACTATTAGTAACCAATGTATCATGTGACATGTCACATGATATTTTGGGAGATAATGTGTAAGATCATGTGATAAGTCCTATAAATAAAAGTAGAGGATACAATGTAATAAGGGATGGCACTATACATAAAAAGAGGGGATGTTATGGAATAAGGGACAGTGCTATACATAACAAAAGGGGATACAAGGCAATAAATGTGCTTTCACACTGCACTTTGGCACCTGAACATTGGTCCTGTTGGGACTTCCGAACCACCCACAAAACAAAATTCAGGAGTATGCGCTGATGGGACCATAAACTATAATGGTGCTGACAGCGTGAACATGCACTCTGTTGTGCATCATTTTCAGATGTGTACGCCTACTGGAGGTGAATACTCATGTGGCAGTAGATCTGTTCCAGTGTCAGAACTACTGTGGGCACTGTGAGTTAAGAGATGTATAATACATGGAGTATCTGTGCACTGAGGATACATAATGTACATTGTAAATTGTATTTTGCTGTTGTCTACTGTTCAATACATGCATATGAAAGTTATGTGATTTATTTCCTCACAACAAGCTGCCATAGAAATGGCTGGAAGGAGCTTCCCAGCTCAGTGCACACCTTCCTGTCAGCTGGTGCAAACCAGTTTAGTCTAGCCCTGTCTAGTCAATCCAGAGGAAGGAAGGTAGTGATGGGCAGTCTTTTTGATGATCTGGCTCTTCTCACCAAAATTAGAAGCCTCTCTTGGCTCATAAATGGATCCCTAGGGGCGTGGCCTGGACATGGAGCCGGCAAGACACTCACTGTAGGAGCTCCTCAGTAACGGCTGCAAACACCACCACCCACCAGCTATCAAGAGCGAGCACCGGGGTCAGATGAGAGGGAAAGCGGGTCTCCGGTCGCAGACGCAGAGGGACTCCCAGCCGTGGGGGGCAAGGTATTGTGCCATACCTGACTGAGGCCCAGCGTCCTCCCAGGCCTGTAATGGCGACCGGGACACGTGCTGCTGCGACCCGGATGTCACAGCCTGAGCGTTCTCCTGCTTCCCCCGCCCGCTCTGCACAGCAGCCCGATGAGAGGCTGCAGACTGACCCGGCATTGCAGGCTCCTGGATGGATGGCTCCTGGGGAAAACACCGGAGACCGGCCTGTGGTGACTGATGGGGGAGGAGTGAGCAGTGGGAATCTGGCTGCAGGGCGTGCTTCTCCCCCTGGGGCTTCACAGAGCAGAGGATCTCCTGCCTCTCTTCCTGGCTGCTCCAACTCACCAGGTACCCTGCGGTCGTCCCCTGCCCCACAGCACTCAATTACCCCGGCAGCTGGCTCAGGAGGGGCTATGGAGCAGAGCTTGCTTGCCCTCCCCTGCCATGGAGGGGAGAACACAGCTACTACCTTGCAACACTATGGGGAAGACCAAGGCTCAGAAATGTCAGCTTTAAGGCTTCAAATAAATGCTATGCCAACCAAAATGGATATGGAGGGATACATTGCCCGCCTGGAGGCTGTGTGTAAAACTGAAATTCGCTCCTTGAAGGAGGATATGTCATCACTAACTAACTCCGTGCGGGCCCTTGAATCGTCCACCCAGGATTTATACTCTCAGCAAAGCTCACAACAACAGCTTATAGATCAGCAGGCTCAACAGATCCATCTCTTGTTTGACATGATTGAAGATGCTGAAAACCGCAACAGGCGAAATAATGTGCGCATTCGTGGTTTGCCGGAGTCAGTCGGGCCTCAGGATTTGACCTCTACACTGCAGAGGATGTTTAACTCCTTGTTGGAACGTCCCCTTGAAACACGCATTGAGATGGACAGAGCACACCGTGCACTGGGGCCTAGAAACCCGGACCCAGAGCAGCTAAGGGACATTATTTGCAGGGTACACTTCTTCCAGGTCAAGGAGAATATTATGAGAAAAGCAAGAGATAAAGGTACCCTGGATTTTAAAGGAACTCCCATACATCTTCTAGCGGATCTTTCCCGATCAACACTTGCAAAAAGGAGAGCCCTGAGACCCCTGCTGGAGGTTCTACGTAACAACAATATTGCTTATTCCTGGGGCTATCCTTTTCAACTACAAGTCAGGAAAGGTCCCAACCTGATCATCTTGAGGTCTCCGGCTGACCTGCCAGATTTTCTTTCGGCTCTGGATCTCCCTGGGATAAAATTGCTGGACTGGCCGTATACTACACCTCCACCCCAGAGAATGGTCCGTCGTGGAGGTCCCTTCCCACCTGATCAACACCTTACTCAGCGACCAAGATCCCAGAAGTCGCCGAGATCCTCATCGGCGGAGACCTGAACTCTCGGGACTACTGGGTTATACATGTAGTTTGAAGGAGGAATGAGGGCTGTTATGGCCTACTCTGATGCCTAACCAATATTGCCCTTTGTCCGTTTTTTTTTTTTTTTTTTCTCTCTCTCTCCCCCTCCTCTCCTTTCCTCTCCCCCCTCCCCCCCCCCCTTCTCCCCTGGGCATCACTAATTCTAATAGTGTTGGGATTCTCTGCCTCCCCTCCCGGCATGCTTCAATGCTGGGTTGGGACGCCTGAACCCCCATGGGTATCTATGCTTCTCCTAAAAGCCTCACGAGTTGTGAGCCAGGAGACGGGAGTTTATCTCTCCTGCTGCATTTCTCACCTTGTTGCTGTGATTAATTTTATTGAACTTGAGCTGTTAGCTGTTATATATGTTACTTTCATTTTGGTCGGGTGACTGACCATCTGTGGTTTCCTTTTCTTCTGTCCCTTTTCGGTATTAACTAGTTAGGTGGTGTAGCAGCCGTCCTTCAGGCGACATAGTTCCAGTCACCTCCCACATTAGGGTGTGTTCCTAGAACACTAGTTTTGAGTATTTTCTCAGTTTAATTGCCTTCTGAGCTAGGACTCAGGAGGCTAAGTAAAGACAGGTCTTGATACTAGTCTTTATTATTCTGGTTTCTTTTTCCGTTCTACCACTTTCTCTGCTTTCTTTCCTTTAATCTCAGTTTCTTTCTTCTCCTCCCCATCTCCCTACTCTTCTCTCGGGTGCCCAGAAGATAGGGCTTCTAAGATGGCGAACCTCAACATATGCTCGCTAAATGTTAGAGGATTTAATGTACCAGAGAAAAGATCCAAGATCCTCTATAACATGTATAAAAAAAGAATCCATATTCTACTGCTTCAGGAGACTCATTTTAAAACGGACCACACCCCAACATTTAAGCATAGGTATTATAATTCCTGGTTTCATAGTACCAATTCAGTTGCAAAATCCAAGGGAGTTAGCATCGCTCTACATAAATCTCTCCCAGCCCAGGTCTTAGCAGTTAAGTCCGACCCAGAGGGGCGATTTATTCTTATCAAACTTAAGATCTGTACCAAATTATATACCATTGCCAATTTCTATCTCCCCAACCAGGACCCGGCCAGGACTTGCCAAAAGTACCTGAACACCCTCTCTGACTTCGCTGAAGGCTCCTTGATTCTTGGAGGAGATTTCAATCTTATCCTTGATCGAGCTGTTGACTCCTCCTCGGGTAGGTCCTCTGTTCCTGCAGTTAAACTGCGGGGTCTTAGGAGTAAATTACTGGACTTGAGGCTTATTGACATCTGGCGTACCCTACACCCTAAAACACGGGACTACACTTTCTATTCTCCTGTCCATGATATGTACAGTAGAATAGACCTTTTTTTCATTAGCCACCACCTACTCTCACATGACCCGGCCTGTACTATAGACCCTATGGTGTGGTCCCATCATGCTTCAGTGTCACTTTCTTTCCTCTTGACAGACTTGCGCCCTGGGGAGTGGGTTTGGTCATTGAACCCACACTTATTAAAAGATCAGATATGTCAGTCAGCCATCAGGAAGACCATCACGGACTTCTTCGAATTTCACGCCAATGACCCAACGCCCTTACCGCTCCAATGGGAGGCCTTGAAGGGGATGATCCGGGGGACTTTTATTCAACAGGGAACCAGACTCAAGAGGGATAGAGCTTGCAAAATAGATAGATTACTGACTTCCATCCACGGACCCATGACCCTCAGATTTTAACAGACTTGCTCAAGGATAGACTAGATCTGGGGTCCCTCTTGGATGCAGCGTCTGCCCGTCACCGAGACAGAGGTAGGAGATTTATGTACGAATTCTCTAACAAGCCAGGCAGAGCTCTGGCTAGGTTTCTTAATCCTCGCCTACCCTCTACATTTATCCCCACCATTAAATCACCATCTGGCCATTCAGCATATAAACCTCATGAAATTGCAGATGTATTCCGAGACTATTATGATGGGTTGTACAACCTAGGTGGCCCAGTGGCGGACATGTCCCCAACAAATTTCCAAACGAAAGTGGACGAGTATGTTGATGGTACCCCTCTCCCCCCACTGAATCATGTGGACTCTCTCATGCTAGATGACCCTTTTAGCGAACAGGAGGTCACTGAGGTTATTAGGGGTCTAGCCAATGGTAGGAGTCCTGGTCCGGATGGCTTCCTGGCCAATTTCTATAAGCAATTCGCCTTGGAACTGACGCCCTTCCTGACCAGGACCTTTAACGCTATATCCTCAGCTTGCCCCTTTGCCGCGCAAACTCTTGCGGCTACCATAACGGTGATTCCCAAGCCTGGGAAGGACCCATCGCTATGCTCCAACTACCGCCCTATCTCTCTTATAGGGGTAGATGTCAAGATCTTCGCCAAACTAATAGCTAATCGGTTATCCCCGCTGTTGCCTGCCTCAATCCATACTGACCAAACAGGGTTTGTCCGGGGTAGAGAGGCGCGCGATAACACTATTAAAACTCTACTTTTGACCTCCCACATGTACAGACAAGGTACTCCAGCCTGCCTTCTATCGATCGATGCCGAGAAGGCATTCGATCGTCTTAACTGGACCTTCCTACACTCATCCCTCAGACAGCTGGGAATCGGTCAAACTATGTTGGAGAGAATCTCTGCCCTGTATCATAAGCCCTCGGCACGAGTTCGAGCCAATAATACTCTATCTTCTCCCCTGCAAATATCTAATGGCACTAGACAGGGGTGCCCTCTTTCACCCCTTCTATATGTGATAGCCATGGAGCATTTAGCTATATCCCTTCGAAACTCCCCCGATATAAAGGGCTTTGATATAGGTCAGAATTCTTATAAACTTGCCTTATACGCTGATGACCTCCTTCTATATCTAACAAACCCTGAAATCGCCTTTCCAGTTCTCATCCAGGAATTTCAACGCTTTGGCATGGTTTCTAACTTCAAAGTAAACTACTCAAAGACAGAGGCCCTTAATATTACTCTTCCTACCACACAAGTTAATAGACTAAAATCCGCCTTCCCATTTAGGTGGGAGACCCAATCTATCAAGTATCTTGGGATATTTGTTTCGGCCAATCCGGATGAGTTGTTTAAGGCTAATTACTCCCCACTGCTTACTAGAACTCTTGCAGATCTTAATAGATATAACCGGGGCCGACTTTCCTGGTTTGGCCGGATCAATGCCCTCAAGATGGACATACTCCCGAGGTTCCTTTATTTATTCCAAACAGTCCCGGTAAAAGTTGCCAAACAATATTTTAGACAGCTCCAGAGGGCGTGTAGCAGATTTGTCTGGGGGACGGGGAGACCGCGGATTCGTTACGCCACACTGGTAAGACCCAAATCCAGGGGAGGCGCTGGTTTACCTGACTTCGAAAAATATTACCAGAGTGTCCTCCTTACGAGGGTCTTAGATTGGAGATTTAACGATCTCAATAAACAATGGGTGGGCGTTGAGTCCCATCTCTCCCCGTTCCCTTTGGCACAGCTCCTATGGGCCCCCCTTCAACAGAGACCGGCGGTCTCGGGGTTTCAACCTCTGACTCAGGCGCTCATGCTTTTCTGGGACAGACATCTGGAGACATTAAACTTATCCCACAGACCGGGGAGTATGAGCTCACTTTTTAATAATTTAGACTTTCCCCCTGCGTTGAAAAGATCTACCTTTTTATGTTGGGACTCCGCAGACGGAGCTACACTGGGACAGGTGGCTAGGAAATTATCTGGAACGGCGTCTTTTGGGGCTTTGCAGGAGTCATGCCCGGAGAGGAGATTATCCTGGCTGGAATATACTCAATTGACCACATTTCTAAAAAAGAAATTCCCGGGAACCGCTCTATTATCCAAACCTACACACTTTGAGACCCTAATTTCATTAAAAGCCGTGCCGCAGCATGCCATCGCATTGATCTACAACCTCTTGTGTACAGCCCAGTATAAAGGTGCCCCAACGTATTTGGAGGCCTGGCAAAGAGAGCTCCAGATTACGTTGTCGGAACAAGATCATCTCAAAATCTTTACACTCTCTCATAAAATGTCCATTTCTTGTAGTGCACAGGAGAAAAATTTTAAAATTCTTACACGCTGGTACAGATGCCCTGACGTACTGCATAAGATCTTCCCCACAGTACCAGATACCTGCTGGAGATGCGGAGTCGAAATTGGTACTATGAAACATATATGGTGGGATTGCTCCTTGATAAGGTCATTCTGGGATTCAATTTTTGAAGTGTACTTTCAACTGTCGGGTATTCGAGTAATCCCCACTCCTCAAATAGCCTTACTGTCCCTAATTCCTGGATCTCTCTCTGTGACCAAAAGAGGTATCTTGCGTTTTTTTCTCATCGCTGCTCGTATGATTATTCCAAGACATTGGAAGACAACTACCACCCCCTCTATGAGGGAATTTTTGGAGGAGATAAATAGATTGGAGCGTATGGAATCCCTGATGGCAGATGACAGTGACAAATGGGATGCACATGCTAGCACGTGGACTTCCTGGCTCATTTTCCGAGAGACTCCGGAATATTCGTCTTGGCACAGATAAGGGGCTATACTGTGGTCGTTTATCCCCCAGGTGCCTTTAACAGATATTTGTAATCTTTATGAAGATTCGGATATTTGTGCGTATGAGCTCTCTGGACGCCCGACTTACTCCTATCTATCTATCTATTCCCCCCCCCCCCCATACCCTCTTCTCTTTCCTATACCTATCTCTTTCTTCCCTCTTTTCTCTTTCTGATCTTCACTCAGTCTTTATAGTTAAAATAGTTTCTATAATACTATTTTGAGAAGTCTTACCATGACACGGTATAATCTGAATTGATTTGCTTTCTCTGTTTTTTCTGTTTTCTTTTCTTATTTTACCATTCCTATCTTGGTAAAAGTATTCACAATACAGTGCTATTTGCCTGATCCACATGTTTGAATTAACTTTAACCGATGTACATTTACATTTTATATGTGATATGAGCGATACTTTGTTCACTTTGCCTTAAACGTAATAAAATTATTTACTGAAAAAAAAAAATAAATGGATCCCTATTAGATTTGTGTTCAGAATAGGTGAACACATATTTAAGCTGACATTAACGTGGCCGAAACAACACCCACTCACAGCTAAAACTCCGCATACTTGCTGCTAACCAATTAAATTGATTATGGGCGAAGTTTGGTTTGGGTGATTGGAAATACGTTCGCCGAACACTGGAATTTTATGCCCAGTGAGAGCCATTCAGAGAATTTAGTGGCTCTCACTGGAGTGCCGGCACTCATCGTACACAGCAGGGAGCCAGCTCTTTGTACCTAGAAGGAAGCTCCACTGCTCCTTTAATCCATTCCAGCTCACGCTGAGGTGACACCATTTTTCATATAGTCGCCTCCACAAAGGATTGAAGCCTCAAACAGTCAGGAAAAATAAGACTGAACAAGTGTTATCCTGCCTACTGGTTTTCCTATGTGCTTTCAGCTGGAAACCAGATCCATTTTTCTCTCACGCCCCAAACTTCGTCTGACCTACCCCCTGCCATAAGGCCTGTTTCACACTTCAGTTTTTTGTGTCAGTTAAAATCCGCCAAAAAGGCGGAAAGCGAATCCGTTCCTAACTGATGTGAACGGATGCCACCGGATCCGTTTTTTTCACGGATCCGCCGAATGAAGAATTTTAAAGGAACCGCTGCCCGGGAAGGAGAGAGAGAGAGAGAGAATTTTTTTTTCTCTGTCCGCCAGAAATGATTTCAGGGTTAAATTTCCTCCTGACTTCATTCCTCCGGGCATGCGCTCTATAAAAATGCGGATCCTGCAGTAGAACAAACGTTACATGGTCCGTCCAGGCATCTCGGTGGGCGCAAAAAAATTGACGGATCCGCAAAAAAACGGATCCAACGGATGGCCATCCGTCAAGATCCGCCGGTAATGCGAGTCAATGGGGAAAAAAACGGATCCGCCAAAAAATTTTTGCAAAAACGTCTGATTTTGATTGATGGTCAAAAACGGAAGTGTGAAATAGGCCTAAGCAACAGAAGGGCCAAAACTGTGAGTACTTCCACACTGCTACTGTGTCGGTATGGGGAACCAACCCATGAAGGTCCCTACACCAGTGTTGTATTACCTGGACTGTGCATAATATTTCCTCCAATAGCAAGTGAAAAGAACTGTGCTCCAGGAGCCCTGATAGGCCATAAACTTGCTTGTTTCATAAGGAGAAGACACCTTCTTTCATACGCACAATATAGTGTAACCTATACTGTGACTTATCGCCATTTTGCCTGTAAGAGGAAGACTGTGCCCTGTTTTCTCCCTCAGTAAAGTATTACATTTACAAAGTTCACACATGTGTCTTGCACCTTGTAATTGTACAATCATCATGAACGCTCTTAACACCTGCACCCAGATGCCACCTCTATAGGAGCACCCCCGGGGTCTTATACAATCTCCATAAGTGCCACATCCCGCTATTGACAATTGTTGTGGACACAAGGGAAGTGTTTAGGGGACCCACTTCAGCTACTGTGACATTAACCCCTTACCTACAATTGACGTAATATTCCGTCCATGTGACCATGGACCTAATTACCATGGACGGAATATTACGTCATCGCGATCAGCGGCGCCCACGTGGTGAGCGCCGCTGATCGCGGCCGAGTGTCAGCTAATTATCATAGCTGACACCCGGCACAATGTGTCAGGGGCGGTCACGGACCGCCCCCGACACGTTAACCCCTTGCACACCACGATCAAACGCGATCGCGGTGTACCGGGGGTTAAAGGGAAGCATCGGCAGGGAGGGGGCTCCCTCCGTGCTTCCCTGAGCCCCCCACGGCAGCACAATGTGCAGCGCTGCTGCGGGGGGCTCCTTTCCTCCAGGCCCCCGAATCCAAGATGGCGACGGGGGCCTTCGGGGGCCTGAGGAAGCTGACTTCCTCAGTGCCTGCAAAGCGCAGGCATGAGGAAGCCTTCAGCAGTGCCTGTGTCAGATCGCTGATCTGTCACAGTGATCTGTGATGTGACAGATCAGCGATCTGTCACAGGACAGTGATGTCCCACCTGGGACAAGGTAATAAAGTAAAAAAAAAAAAAAAAAAAAGTGTTAAAAATAATTTAAAAAAAATCGCTAAATAAATTAGTAAAAAAAAAAAAAAAATATTCCCCAATAAATCCATTTTTTCAAAATAAAAAAAAACAAAAACAATAAAAGTACACATATTTGGTATCGCCGCGTCCGTAATGACCTGCCCTATAAAACTGTCCCATTAGTTAACCCCTTTAGCGAACCCCTTAAAAAATAAAAATAAAAAACGAAGCAAAAAATAATGATTTATTATCATACCACCGAACAAAAAGTGCAATAACGCGCGATCAAAAAGACGCATATAAATATGCATGGTACCGCTGAAAACGTCATCTTGTCCTGCAAAAAACGAGCCACCATACAGCATCATCCGCAAAAAAATAAAAAAGTTATAGCTCGCAGAATAAAGCGATACAAAAATAAATATTTTTTATATAAAATTGTTTTCATTGCAAAAAACCGACAAAACATAAAAAAACGACCTAAATGAGGTATCGCTGTAACCGTACTGACCCGAAGAATAAAAACGCGTTATCAATTTTACCACACGCGGAACGGTGTAAACGCACCCCCCCAAAAGAAATTCATGAAACGCTGGTTTTTGTTCATTCTGCGCCCCAAAAATCGGAATAAAAAGCGATCAAAAAATGTCACGTGCCCGAAAATGGTACCAATAAAAACGTCAACTCGTCCCGCAAAAAATAAGACCTCACATGACTCGGTGGGTCAAAATACGGAAAAATTATAGCTCACAATATGTGGTGATGCAAAAACTATTTTTACAATAAAAAGCGTCTTTTAGCGTGCGACAGCCGCCAAACATAAAAACCGCCATAAATCGTAAATCAAACCCCCCGTTATCACCCCCTTAGTTAGGGAAAAATAATAAAACTAAAAGAAAATGTATTTATTTCCATTTTCCCGCTAGGGTTAGGGTTAGGGCTAGGGTTAGGGTTAGGGCTAGGGTTAGGGCTAGGGTTAGGGCTAGGGTTAGGGTTAGGGTTAGGGCTAGGGTTAGGGCTAGGGCTCAGATTAGGGTTAGGGGTGTGTTGAGGTTAGGGTTGGAGTTATAATTGGGGGTTTCCACTGTTTGGGCACATCAGGTGCTCTCCAAAGGCAACATGGCGTCTGATCTCAATTCCAGCCAATTCTGCGTTGAAAAAGTCAAATGGTGCTCCTTCCCTTCCAAGCTCTGCCATGTGCCCAAAGAGTGTTTCACCCCCACATGTAGGGTATCAGCCTACTCAGGACAAATTACAAAACAACTTTTGGGGTCCAATTTCTCCTGTTACCCTTAGGAAAATAAAAAATTGGGGGCAAAAATATAATTTTGCGGAAAAAAATGTTTTTTTTATTTTCAGGCCCAGGCGTTATAAACTTCTGTGAAGCACTTGGGGGTTCAAAGTGCTCTCCACACATCTAGATAAGCTCCGTGGGGGGTCTAGTTTCCAAAATGGGGTCACTTGTGGGGGGTTTCCACTGTTTAGGTACATCAGGGGCTCTCCAAACGCACATGAGACCCGCAGACCAATTCATCAAAGTCTGCATTCCAAAACGTCACTACTTCCCTTCCGAGCCCCGACGTGTGCCCATACAGTAGTTTTCTCCCACATATGAGGTATCAGCGTACTCAGGACAAATTGGACAACAGCTTTTGTGGTCCAATTTCTCCTGTTACCCTTGGGAAAATAAAAAAATGGGGACTAAAAGATCATGTTTGTGGAAAAAATACGATTTTTTTATTTTCACGCCCGGACGTTATAAACTTCAGTGAAGCACTGGGGGGTTGAAAGTGCTCACCACACATCTAGATAAGTTCCTTGGGGGGTCTAGTTTCCAAAATGGTGTCATTTGTGGGGGGTTTCTACTGTTTTGGTACATCAGGGGCTTTCCTAACGCGACATGGTGTCCGATCTCAATTCCAGCCAAAAACGTCAAATGGCGCTGCTTCCCTTCCGAGCTCTGCCATGCGCCCAAATAGTGGTTTACACCCACATGTGGGGTATCAGCGTACTCAGGATAAATTGCACAATATCTTTTAGGGTCCTGTTACTTTTGGAAAAATAAGAATTGAGGGTGAAAAGATCATTTTTGTGGAAAAAATATGATTTTTTAATTGTACTGCTGTACGTTATAAACTTCTGTGAAGCCCTTGGGGGTTCAAAGTTCTCACCACACATCTAGATAAGTTCCTTGGGGGGTCTAGATTCCAAAATGGTGTCATTTGTGGGGGGTTTCCACTGTTTTGGTACATCAGGGGTTTTCCAATCGCGACATGGTGTCCGATCTCAATTCTAGCCAAAAACGTCAAATGGCGATGCTTCCCTTCCGAGCTCTGCTATGCGCCCAAATAGTCATTTACACCCACATATGAGGTATCAGCGTACTCAGGACAAATTGCACAATAACTTTTAGGGTCCTGTTACCCTTGGAAAAATAAAAATTGGAGGTGAAAAGATCATTTTTGTGGAAAAAATATGATTTTTTAATTGTACCGCTGTACGTTATAAACTTCTGTGAAGCCCTTGTGGGTTCAAAGTTCTCACCACATATCTAGATAAGTTCCTTGGGGGGTCTAGTTTCCAAAATGGGGTCACTTGGGGGGTTTCCACTGTTTAGGTACATCAGGGGCTCTCCAAACGCGACATGGCGTCCGATCTGAATTCCAGCCAATTTTGCATTGAAAAGTCAAACAGCGCTCCTTCCCTACTGAGGTCTGCCATGCGCCGAAACAGTGGTTCCCCCCCACATATCAGGTATCAGCGTACTCAGGACAAATTGCACAATAACTTTTGCAGTCCAATTTCTCCTGTTACCCTTGGTAAAATAAAGAAAATTGAACCTGAAGTATTATTTTTGTGAAAAAAAGTTAAATGTTCATTTTTTTTTTAATATTCAAAAAATTCCTGTGACGCACCTAAAGGGTTAATAAACTTCTTGAATGTGGTTTTAAGCACCTTAAGGGGTGCAGTTTTTAGAATGGTGTCACTTTTGGGTATTTTCTATCATATAGACCCCTCAAAGTGGCTTCAAATGTGAAGTGGTCCCTAAAAATAAAATGGTGTTGCAAAAATGAGAAATCGCTGGTCAATTTTTAACCCTTATAACTTCCTAACAAAAAAAAATTTTGGTTCCAAAATTGTGCTGATGTAAAGTAAACATGTGGGAAATGTTATGTATTAAGTTTTTTGTGTGCCGTATCGCTGTGATTTAAGGGCATAAAAATTCAAAGTTGGAAAATTGCGAAATTTTCAAAATTTTCGCCAAATTTCCGTTTTTTTCACAAATAAACGCAAGTTATTTGAATGCAATTTTACCACTACCATGAAGTACAATATGTCACAAGAAAACAATGTCAGAATCACCAGGATCCATGAAAGAGTTCCAGAGTTATGACCTCATAAAGGTACAGTGGTCAGAATTGTAAAAATTGGCCCGGGAGTTAACGTGCAAACCACCCTTGGTAGTGAAGGGGTTAAAATCCGTCGTCAGTGGAACTACATGTCCCAACTGGCCACTCTGCAACATTTGGCGACTCCCCGTGGCTCACCGCACTCAGACATATTAGACTGTTTCTAGGTGTCCATCTCCTAGACAATTGTGGACACAAGGGAAGTGTATAGGGAACCCACTTCAGCTACTGTGACATTAAAATCCATTGTCAGTGGAACTACATGTCCCATCTGGCAACTCTACAACATCTGGCGTCTCCTAGTGGCTCACCACACTCAAACGTAGTAGACTGTTTCTAGGTTCCATCTCCAGTAGGCGTATACACACTACAGAGAGCTTCACTTTGTCGGCACCATTATAGTCTGAGGCCCCGTCAGCTCATGTGCCCGAGTCCCATTTTGTGGGGAATTTGGACGCAATGAACTGGTTCTAAAACGCAGTGTAAAAACACCCTTAGAGACAGTGGTGTACATAACAATGGAACACTTATTCCAGCAGAGGAAGTGAAGTTCCAGCACCAGTACCTGGACACTGGCACACGTCAGCCCAGTACAACAGCGTGGTGATGATCAGAAGACACGGCATCTCGGGTGCTTAGCCAAAGAAAATAAAATGTGATGTCCAATTAAAGAAGAGGCAGCGCTCACCGTTCCAGCTGTAGTTCTTTATTCAGTGGCGTGAACACATCCGCGGGCGAGGTGGGTGTGGACTAGGTCGGACTACGGCTGTTTCGCGCTTCGTGTGTTTCCATGGGTCCAAAGGTGAGAAGGAAGTGACGGGGATCATACTTATATTGTGGATCAATCTACCTGGTTGCGTCAGAGCACCACTTACAGGTGCCTTCCCCCTGAGCTATAGCATGCATTTAAAACTTTGTTATCAAATTTGTCGTTAAAACCAGTAGGGCCTTGCATCCATGAACGCATAATCAATCTAGCTTCTCTTTGTAGGAGACGTTTATGTAACTCCCTTCCCTGGGCAGGCAATTTGGCCCTTTCTAATCCAGCAAAGCGCATCTCTTTAGGGTTACCTGCATGTACGTCTTGCATATGTTGGATCAATCTGCTAGACCCTTTCCCTGTAGAAATGGATTTGAAATTTTCCCAAAAAACGTACAAACAATGGTCGAATGGTTTTCAACGGTATAATAAAAGCCACATGGACAAAAGATGATATAAACCACAAAACAGGTACTGCAAGTAATAAAATCATGGACCCTGTTGGTTATATCACCTATCCGTAAGAGTTTATTGGTAAGATGATAGGGACATTACAGGTATATACAGGAAATGGTAAGATAGCTACAAAAAAACATTAAAAAAATGACAGCTTCTAATATTCTCCTACATTTTCATAGTGCACACCCAAATCATTCAAAAAGAAGTTTATCCTATACAGTAGTCAATTCCTTAGACCAAGCGAAATAAACAGTAGTGATGCAGAATTTTCGGCACAAGAGGATGATCTAACAAAAAATCTCAGAAAAAGTGGTTACCCAATGCAAATATTAAAAGAAGCACGGAATAGAGCGAGTGAAAAACTGCAGTCTGAATTAGTGCATAAATAAAATAATAACATTATAAATAATCATTCTGAAAGTAGAAAATTTATTTTTACTTTTAAAAATAGTCTCAACATGAATCTAATCAAAAACACAATTAGAAAAATGTGGCATTTGATAGAAAGTGACAAAGATCTTGCAGAAATAGCTAAGAATAAACCGATGGTCACATATAGGAGGAATCGCAATATAGACGATTTACTGGCGCAGAGAAGATTTAGATCACATAAAAACACATCCACCTGGCTAGACGATACTAGCTTATCAAGAAATTACCGCTGCGGCAATTGTTCTTTTTGTCATTTACAGGTAAAAACCAAAAATTAGGTGCGATTACACATGAGATAAAAGAATTTATAACATGTCGCAGTAAGTACGTAGTATATGCGATTTTTTTGCCCATGTCAATTCTTCTATATTGGCAAAACAATAAGAGAGATTCAGAGAGCACCTTCATTCACTATCAACTAAGAAAGGGTCACTACATTTTATTAGACATATCCGCAAGTATCATAATGCTGATCCAAATGTATTAAAATTTGCACAGGAAAGATGTATATCTTTGTACCGTGTTAGCCAGTAGATAGAAAAATATTCAGGATTGAGAGTCCTCAGTAGTTGATACCTTTTAATGGCTAACTGAAAAGATGGTAACACATTGCAAGCTTTCGAGACTACTCAGGTCTCTTCATCAGGCTTGACTAATACAAAATCTGAAGTCACATATTTATGCACAATACAGCCTAGAAAAAATGCAATAGATAAGACAAGTGACGTGAAGCAGAACTATCAATATGGGAGAGGGAGAAACATAAATATAAACATTGGACCAGTTCATAGATAAGGAGTCCAGATGTTTTATGGTCCTCTGATTGGGGTCTAGTTATGTGTTGTGAAGCCCCCACACGGTTTTAAAAGGAAATTCCTTAATTCCTGTGAAAAGACATAAATCCATGCGACACATTCATTCCAGCACTGACGAACTGACAAACTTTGACACTCTCAGTGCTGGAATGAATGTGTCGCATGGATTTATGTCTTTTTACATCAATTAGGGAATTTCCTTTTAAAACCGTGTGGGGACTTCACAACACAGAACTAGACCCCAATCAGAGGACCATAACATCCGGACTCCTTATCTATGAACTGGTCCAATGTTTATATTTATGTTTCTCCCTCTCCCATATTGATAGTTCTGCTTCACGTCACTTGTCTTATCTATTGCATTTTTTCTAGGCTGTATTGTGCATAAATATGTGACTTCAGATTTTGTATTAGTCAAGCCTGATGAAGAGACCTGAGTAGTCTCGAAAGCTTGCAATGTGTTACCATCTTTTCAGTTAGCCATTAAAAGGTATCAACTACTGAGGACTCTCAATCCTGAATATTTTTTTAAAATTTGCAGGCATTGAATATGTTAGTTATCCTGCACAAGAAGGAAATTACAATAAATTACTTCTCCAGAGAGAAGCTAACTGGATTCTAGACACAGACGCGCAAGGTCCTCTTGTTCTTAACAAGTTAGATATGTCTGTGTGGTTATGACATGTTTTTTTTTTCTGTTCACATGTGATGTGTTTTTGCACTAATTACTCACTCCTCTCACCCTTGTCAAAAGGAAGTCTAGTTGAGCCACATAATATTATGGACCTGTAGGAGCGCTAATGTAGCAAGAAATGGTCGTTGTCAGCCATGTCTCACATTTTCTTCAGAAATCCCTGCACATGCATTTGCAATATTAGAACTACCGCACTTTATGATATTGTCCAGGATGTTAAGAAAATAAAAATGGACTGATTTACCTGCAGACTGGGTGAGTGCTGACATTCCTTCAAGAAAGATTGCCATGTCTATCGATCCTGTGATTTCCATAATCTCACGACTTTCTCTTTTTGGTATTGCAATTTCAATTTTGAGTATATACAATTATGGCATAAAGTGTTGGCACCCTTAAAATTGTTCCAGAAATGGAAGAATTTATCCCACAAACTTACTGAAATTGCAATTTTGTTATACACATGTTCATTTCCTTTGTGTGCATTGGAAGAACACAAAAAACTGAGGACAAAAAAGCAAATTGGACATCATTTTACACTAAATTCCAAAAATAGACGGGAAAATTGCTGGCACCTTTCCAAAAGTGTGGGTAAACAAGCATGGGATGCTCGTTCATACTCACCTGTGGCAAGTAACAGTTGTGACCAATATGAAAATCATACACGAAACCAGATAAAAATGGGAAAAGTTGATTCAATCTTTGCATTGTGTGTCTGTGTGTGCCACAGCATGGGGAACAGAAAAAGGAGAAGAGAACTGTCTGAGGACTTGAGAACCAAAATTGTTGAAAAATATCAACAATTTCCAGGATACAAGTCCATCTCCAGAGATCTTGATGTTCATTTGTACATAATGCGCAACATAATCAAGAATAAAGAAGTTTAAAACCCTGTAACTAATGTCAATATGACTCTATAGTGAATTCACTAATATACTATTATTTTTTAACTATAGTATAATGTTTTTGTCAATGCATTACAAACTAGACAGTACCTATAGCTACTATGTATAGAGCCACATACTTTGGGGCCAATACCCACTAAAGGAAATATGGTATGTGTCTCTAGTACATTTGAAAGCCTAATATGTTCTCAAATTTCAAAACAATGCACATGCACAGATCATTGCTTGGGAAGAGTATTGCTTGGAGATGTTTATTATCCAAATTATTTGCATGTCTCTCTCAAACATAAGATTTATGGATATAGTGATTTGATGATTTAAAACAATGGCTCTGATTTATCAGCACTGTTCTTATAAAATAAAAAAAAGTTTCCAAAGCTCTGACATCTAATGGCTAAAGTTTAGAATCAGACCTGGAGAAGCACCTTAGAAGACTTCATCCACTTCAAATTTATGTTAAGAACCTATAACGCTGCCCTTCACCTTGCCAAACAGACCTACTTCACCAACCTGATCTCCTCACTAGCCAACAACCCCAAGAAACTTTTTGACACTTTTCACTCCCTCCTCAGGCCAAAAGCACAAGCCCCTATCACAGACATTTGTGCTGATGACCTGGCCTCCCACTTTACAGAAAAAATAGATAATATCCGTCAAGAAATCTGCTCCCAACCACCAAGTGCTGTGACTCCCATCCCTTCCTACATCTCCCCTGGCTCACTCTCCACATTTGATCCCATCACAGAAGAAGAAGTCTCCAGACTCCTCTCTTCTTCTCGTCCGACTACATGCACTACCGACCCCATTCCCTCACATCTCCTCCAGTCTCTCTCTCCAGTCGTCACAACCCACCTAACTACAATCTTTAATCTCTCCCTCTCCTCGGGCATTTTCCCATCCTCCTTCAAACACGCCATCGTTACTCCATTACTAAAGAAACCTGCTCTCAACCCATCCTGCACAAACAACTACAGACCAGTCTCCAATCTCCCCTTCATCTCTAAACTTTTGGAACGCCTAGTTTACTCCCGCCTTACCCGTTACCTCTCCATTCACTCCCTTCTAGACCCTTCACAGTCCGGCTTCCGCCCCCTACATTCGACTGAAACTGCACTCATCAAAGTGACCAATGACCTTCTGACAGCAAAACGTAACGGTGACCACTCTCTGCTCATTCTTCTTGACCTATCTGCAGCTTTCGATACTGTTGACCACCATCTCCTACTCTCTAGGCTCCAGTCACTAGGCATTAAGGACACTGCACTCTCCTGGTTCTCTTCCTATCTCTCTGACCGCTCCTTCAGTGTTTTGTTCTCTGGCTCCACGTCATCTCCTCTTCCTCTTGCTGTCGGGGTACCTCAGGGCTCAGTCCTTGGCCCCCTTCTTTTCTCTCTCTACACGGCCCCAATTGGACAGACCATCAGCAGATTTGGCTTTCAGTACCATCTTTATGCTGATGACACACAACTATACACGTCTTCCCACGACCTTACCCCCGCTGTACTACAGAACGCCAGTGACTGTCTGTCCGCAGTCTCCAATATCATGTCCGCTCTCTATCTGAAACTCAACCTCTCCAAAACTGAACTTCTTCTGCTCCCGCCGTCTACTAACCTCCCTAAATCTGACATTTCCCTCTCCGTGGGTGGTACCACAATAACACCCCGGCAGCAGGTGCGCTGTCTGGGTGTTATGTTTGACACCAATCTCTCCTTCACATCCCATATACAATCCCTTGCCCGCTCCTGCCGCTTACACCTAAAGAACATCTCTAGAATCCGCCCTTTTCTCACTATGGAAGCAACAAAAACCCTCACTGTTGCATTGATCCACTCTCGCCTGGATTACTGCAACGCTCTATTAATTGGCCTCCCCGTCACTCGACTATCCCCTCTCCAGTCCATACTTAATGCAGCGGCCAGGATCATCCATCTGGGTAATCGGTACTCGGACGCGTCCGCTCTTCGCCAGTCCTTACATTGGCTGCCCATTCATTATAGGATCCGATTCAAAGTACTTGTTCTCACCCACAAAGCTCTCCACAGTGCGGCACCCCCTTACATCTCTTCTCTCATTTCTGTCTATCGGCCTAGCCGATCGCTGCGCTCTGCAAACGACTTTCGACTAACCTCTGCACTAATCCGTACCTCCCACTCCCGACTCCAAGACTTCTCCCATGCTGCTCCTATCCTCTGGAATGCTCTACCCCAAGAAATCAGGACTATCCACAATTTGCATAGTTTTAGGCGCTCCCTCAAAACACACCTGTTCAGAGCGGCCTATCACATTCACTAATGAAAGTCATTCTCTGTGTAAGTGTGCGTGTGTAGTCCATTCACTATCTCCATCCATCCTTCACTCCCGCAAGATGGCTGGACCTTCATTATAAATACACCATTGTAAATACACACCTGTACTCTGTATCTCCCCCACCTCATTGTAGATTGTAAGCTCTCACGAGCAGGGTCGTCTTATTTCGTCTTATTTTGCTTTAATTATTGTATTGTTAGCGTTGTTACTTATGACTTGTGTTTTGAAACTGTTAAACTGTAAAGCGCTGCGGAATATGTTGGCGCTATATAAATAAAGATTATTATTATTATTATTAGAATGCTTTCACACTGCGTTTAGGCACCAGTTCAGTGGCTCCCGTTAGGGATTACATCCAATCTCCCTGCAAAACGGGATTTGATCGCATGCGCCGACGAGGCCATAAACTATAAAGGTGCTGACAGAGTGAACGTGCAATCTGCTGTGCATCATTTTCTGGCATTTACACCTACTTTAGGAGGACACTGAGACCTGGCTTGTTTTTAGCCTTTATTTCATTCCTGCTACTTTTTCTTAGTACTTTTTATGGACTTTATGAAGTGGGATGTGCTTACTCGGTAGTAATTCAAAGCACCATGAAAACACAACCCCAGAGAGTCCTAAGAACCACACCTTTTTGTAAAGACAGTACAATATACCAATAAAAAATTTTTCCCATAACTCTGAGACCTAATTTACAAAAAATGTAATACTGATGAGAGCAATGAGATTAAAATAAGTGTAAATACTCGCCACTTGTGATCTAGTGACAAGTCCTCCTCAGTTCTAGATTCTGTTCTCTCCTCTTGTTTTTTGCTGGTGACAATTTCTCTTGGAACTGCCTCTTGGAAGTTACCAATATTCATATAATGATAATATAACATTTTAAAGAAAATGCTTGGATTAATCAAATTATAAAATTAGATCTTTTGAAAAAGCTAAAATACCGGAAAATAGCAAAAATGGAAACTGGCACGTTTAGGTGGCCTATGCTGCGGGAATAAAGAGCCATTCAACTTACAGCAATCTCTCCCTACATAGGAACGGTTGGCCGAACGCTTGGGCTTATCTCCAGGGAGGACAAAATGAAATATCTAAGTTTGAATCCTTCTCTCGCCCTACATCAACTGTAGGGGGAGACTCGGGAGTTCCCCATACACATCAGACTGATGGTCAATCCCACCTACATAGGTGGGTTCAGGATGAATTTAGTCTAATGTGTATGGGGGCCTTAGTTCTGTTAGTACCTAAGACTGGGAAATATCAAGTCTAAATGCTGGGTCCATGTCACCACTTAGGTTACAGTAAGGGCTGCATGTATATTACAAAGTTGCAAAACTACATTATTCCTGACAGGAAAAAGGAAAAACAAATTCCTTATTGTCAGTATTAAAAAATTAATGACAGGAGTTGTGTACCTAGATCTTACTCATACAGTAAGTGCCTGCAGCTAAATATACTAAAAAGAAAAAAGTGAAAAGCAAAGACAGTGCACATACGACTTACTTTGTTGAAATTACTTTTAGGGCTTAGTTTTAGGAAGATCAACTATAAAGATGTGTGCAGATAGCAGTAATCATTACTTATTGTTGTTTCTGAATAATTATAAAAAATATATTGCCTAGTGTAAATTAACTAATTAAAACTGAGTATACATGCCACCCGTCCAACCTTTACAATAAATACAATGCTATTACAGAACGAGTCTTCAAAGATGGCAGCATATGTACAGGACTGCATCTGCCTTGATTTGAGTTGGGCACCTTGCTTGTGTTTGCAATGTGAATTAACTCTTACGGGGTGACGCAGACCCTGAGCTGCAGGGCACACGGAGTCTATCGCTTATCCTGTTACACTTGCCAGATTCACAACAATCTGTGTGGGTGGAGCTAAAACTCTCTAATTGGTTCCACCTCCTAGTGCTTTGGGCTCTGCCTTCCACTGACATTGGCTTAGTCACAATTGGATCCACCTATGATGCCGTTGGAACCACACAGGATTTTCCTAAATATAAGAGCAATCTAAGAGAAACTTATGAATGTTTTGTCTGTAAAAAGCCCAGCTACCTTAAAGCAGAATGCAGAATTTGGAAAGCAAGAATAAGTCAGCTTAAAAAGCAGAACAGTCATCAAAGGGTTAAAACAGCTGTAAAGGAAGATTCTGCATGTGTTGAAGCTGCATTTAATGCCAGTACAGGCCCATCTGCAAAGCATATATGGTGTATAGATTCTGGTGCAAGCAGCCATATGACAAATAACAAGGATTTCTTCACTGACCTTAATGAAAGCAAGTCAGAAAAGTTCATCTTAGCTAATGGTCACTATATGATTTCAGAATGAGTAGCAGATGGTTACCTTTGTAAAAAGATAAGCCAGAACAGAGTCAGCGGTTCTCCATGCACTTTGGGGCCGGAACTATTTGGATTGTCACCACTGTTGCCAGGGGATGATTTATTTGAGTGGAAAGGACCTGAAGGACCTTTGCACTGGATAGTAGGGGGTGTGGGGGAGATAAAAAGGACAGAGCGCGGGAACAGAGGAGATTTGGCAGGAAGGCAACATGAGTACAAGGAGAAAGTTGACTCCCTCCCCACTGCTCTGACTGCGAAAGCTGCATATACTATTTCCCTGCAGACTGACTTACCTGTATGCTGCTCGTGTTCTGCGACATCCCAGAGGAACCAACAAAAGAGACTGTTTCTACTTACCAACGCACCCAAGCCAAGCAAGCCTGGATACATCGGCACAGTTGGGAGACAGTGCATTTCATTCCTTCGCAACAGTGCCAGAAACATTGTCCACAATCTACGATGCCGGTGGGAGATATTCCAGCCTCACCCCAACAAGAACTTGAGGTGATAAGTTACCTCTTTCGTACATTCCCTCTTCCCCCCAATTATTGTGTTTTTGTGCAAATTCTCTTGTTGCGCTTAGTGTTCCTGTGCCATTTCATTGTTGATTTCATCTCCCTGTGTGGAGCATCTCTTGTACCTGATTACCCTGTTAAAAGTAATCTTTGTTAACCCCTTCTCTGCCTCCTGCTCTTCACTGCATCCAACGAACTTCACTTGCGGTACCTTTACACCTTCACTGTGCAGTTTCCTCAGCACAAAGTAGAAAGATCCCAATAAAGGATGTTCTCTATATTCTCAGCCTTGAAAGCAATCTTCTGTCAATAAAGAAGCTCATGCAAAAGGGGAATGTAGTTACTTTTAAACATAACAGCTGCATCATCTCAAAGAAGGCTCACACTCTTGCAGCAGGAAAAATCCAAGATGAATTTTATCAGCTAAAATGCAAAGAAAGAGTGTACAGTGCTAGACAAGATCTACATAAGAACTGTATCCATGTGTGGCACAGACGTCTTGGGCACAGAGACCCAGAAGCAGTATGGAGGCTAGGTCAACTTGCAAATTGAACTGAAATCAACCAGTGTAGTCAAATGATGACATGCACTAGCTGTCCTAAAGGGAAAATGTCCAGAAACTCTTTTCTTAAAATATGCACCACTAGATCTGCACAGCCTCAGTATGTGGTCCAATGAGTGTTCAAACTCCTAGCAAGAAGAGATATTTTCTCTCATTTATTGATGACTACTCCATATGTACAGTCCCATACCTGCCTCACAGTAAGGATGAAGTTCCACAGAAACTTGAAGAATATCTTGCTGTAGTGTTTAACAAATTTGGATGAATGCCAAAAGCCCTGCGTGCAGATAATGGAACAGAATATACAAGTGGTAAGGTGCAAACCATTTTGAAAAAGGATGGAATCGTGTTCCAGACTACCATTCCATACAACACAGAACAAAATGGCATTGCAGAGAGAAAGAACCGTACTTGCTGTGAAAGTGGAAGAAGTATGTTGTTTGATGCGAATCTACTTACAATGTATTGGGGAGAAGCCATCATGACAGCTTGCTATCTTTAAAACAGAGTGCCAGGTAAATCCACAAATAAAACTCCATATGAGCTATGGAGCTGCGAGAAGCCTAACCTGAAGCACTTTAGGATATTTACGTTTAATGTATGTTCCCAAAGAAAAACATTCCAAGTGAGAATCACATGCAAAGCAAGGAGTTCTGATGAGTTATAGCGAAACTCAAAAGGGATACAGAATCTTGCAGCCAGTGACCAACACAGTAACAATCAACAGTGATGTAGTGATTGATGAAAACCCTGTATTGCTCAAATTCCATGAAGTTACACCAGTTATTCAACCTAAGAAGCAAGAACAACAATCTCAATCACCAAACCCAGATGCCGAAAAGGAAAACACTGAAGTGTGGATAAGCTTTGAGGCCACAAAGGAAGACACAGAAGAACTAAGTCAACTTCCAGTCAGGAGTTCAGAAAGGCCAAACAAAGGTATCCCAGCTAGACGCCTTTCTTATATGGTCAGAACACATCCTGAACCAGAGCCACAGTCATGGCAAGAGATGCAAAAGCTGCCTGTCCACGAGAAGCAGGAGTGGATAAATGCTGCTAATGAAGAGATGGAGTCCCTTCACCACACCAACTCCAGATATGGGAGTTTACTGAGCTACCACAATGAAAGACAAATTGCAAAGCAAGGTGAAATTCTCAACCAGCACTTTGAGACTAAGGACCTTGGAAATGTGACATATTATTTGGGAATCCAAATCCAGAGAGAGGAAGATGGGAGCTTTCTTCTCAACCAAAGTTCTAAAATTTCCGCAATACTTAACCAGTTTGGAATGTCAGAAGCCAAAGGTGTGTCAACACCAATGGACCCATCCTACTTAAAGTTGGAAGGAGAAGAAGATCTGCTACCCAGCAATGAGAGTTACTGACAAGCAATGGGGTGCTTCTGTACATAGCAACCACAACTCATCCGGATATCACAGCCACAGTCGGAATTCTCTGCTGATGTGTAAGCAAGCCATGCCAAAGAGACTGGAATGCAATTAAGAGAATTCTTCAATATTTTAAAGAAACTCAAAGGCTAAATCTTACGATATCTGCATCAGGAGATCTCACTTTCAGAGTTTATGTGGATGCAGATTGGGCTGGAGATTCAAGTGATCGGAAATCAACAAGTGGTTACTTGTTCAAGTTAGGAGAAAATTAAATGTCCAGCAGAAAACAAGTGTCAGTCGTATTATTTTCTACAAAAGCAGAATATTCAAATCAAGAAGTAATTTGGTGGAAACAACTTTTGGAAGATTTCAGCAAGCTATTAGCTCAACCAACAGTTATCTATGAGGACAACCATGGATGCATTAAACTTGCCAGCAGTAAGAAGATTAATGCAAACACTAAGCACATTGATGTAAAACATCACTTACGTGACTTAGTGGAACGTGGTATACTCGAGTTTGTTTATTGTGAGTCTGACAAGATGATAGCTGATGGTATGACAAAGCCATTATCAAGAGCCAAGTTTGTGGACTTCAGAATCGCAATGGGACTAACATGATAAGTAGTTGTTGAGTGGGGATGTTGGAATATGTTTGGTGCAACAACTTAATTCCTGTCTATGAGTGTTCACTTGCTAGATTTTTAGACACAGCGTGTCCACATCAGACATTGCCTCTCTGAACCCTGCTCATATAGGTACTGTTCACATGGTCAGGTTTTAAATACATTGGCTAGTACTGCTCTGATGGGTATACCTTGGCGTTGGTAGAGCGGCTTGGCATACATTTTTTGCAAAAAAACGTATCAACTAAATACCCTGTTTTGATATCATCTTTTTACTAGCACTTGCTGTTTATTGTTGAAACAATTTTTTTACAGCAGAGTATTTTCTACAGTAGCTGCTTCTTCCCCGGCGGCCGTCCGTGCACATGGATGACAATGTGCACTGTGCTCCGTATGCACGTGTACGGCATGTTTTGCGGTCCGTGTGTCCGTGTGAAAACGGACATGTCTGCATGTTTTGCACACGGACACACGGTCCGTCAAAACACACTGACATGTACATAGCTGGCTTAGTGATCGCACCCAAAGAATGGTCGTAAATGGCTGCACTTTCAGTTGGAAGAATGTCTCAAGTGGGGTACCACAGGGCTCTGTCCTGGGCCCTGTATTGTTCAACATCTTTATCAACAATTTAGATGAAGGAATTAAGGGTAAACTGATTAAATTTGCTGATGACACAAAACTAGGAGGGATAGCTAATACTAGAGAAGAGAGAGGGAAGATTCAAAAAGATATAAATAAACTGGAGCAGTGGGCAGCAACTAACAGAATGGTTTTTAACAGGGAGAAATGCAAAGTACTACATCTGGGCAATAAAAATGAAAAAGCATATACAGAATGGGAGGAATAGGGCTAAGCAACAGCACATGTGAAAAAGACTTGGGTATACTAATAGATCACAGACTAAATATGAGTCAACAGTGTGATGCAGCAGCAAAAAAGGCAAATGCAATTCTAGGATGTATTATCAGAAGCATACAGTCTAGATCACGTGAAGTCATTATTGCCCTTTACTCCTCTTTGGTCAGACCTCATCTGGAATACTGTGTCCAGTTTTGGGCGCCACGTTTTAAAAAAGACATCAACAAACTGGTGCAAGTTCAGAAAAGAGCGACCAGAATGGTGACCGATCTGCAAACCCTGTCTTATGAGGAAAGGTTGCAGGATTTGGGAATGTTTAGCCTGCAAAGAGAAGACTGAGAGGAGACTTAATAACTGTCTACAAATATCTCAAGGGCTGTCACATTACAGAAGGATCATCTTTTTTTGCACACGCCACTTTGCAAGCAATGCGGATTTTTTTTTTGCACAGCTATTTTTATGGTGCTTACTGATTATATAGTGTTTTTTGCACAAATCACTTTGTGAATTTTGCAGATTATTCTGATTTTTTTTGCACATTTACCATAATGATGTCTTTTTGCTCACATGATATAATCATGTTTAACAAAGCAGCATAGGAGCATTTCATATATGTTCCTTTTTTTAGGAATGGCTATATTTATTTATTGTTACATTCATTGCTATTTAATCGGTTGTGATTTTTTTTACAGTGCACTTTGCATTAAAATTGTTATGATTATAATTTCATAATCGTCAGATTTGCATATTATGAATTATAATTGCCTCCCACTTTGATACATTTCTTCGTTCAAAAATATTTCTTCGTGTGCATTTTCACATTCATGTCATACATTTAGTCCTGGATTTTGGTATACTCTTTTTTTGCTTTCCATTGCTTGGAAATTTACCCATTTTTTATGTATGTTCCTAATAAAGGTATTTTATACAAAAAAAAATTTTTTGGGCAATTTGTCATCTTTTCCCTTGGTAATATCTGGGGTTGTGTGTATTCATATTAATTTTTGGCGTTTTTTGCCCCTATTGCATTCTATGAGATTGTGGTTGTTAATACTAATTGTAAAAGGTGTTGTAATTTTATATAACGAACAAAATCCAAGATTAGCGGCCACACACATATCCTGACAGTCCCAAAAACATGCACATTCGCCTGCTAGTGTAGGTCGCTGCCAGATGGTGTCCAAAAACAAAATGATTGAGCAGTTGTAATCCAATTGCATGGTCCCTATGTCCCCTGACAGCTGCCACTGCAGCAGAATTGTGTGGCCCCCCGTATACATTAGATGCTTGGCTGGTCTTGATGAATTCGGCTGTTCAACCAATATGTGTAAAGCGAGCTTAAAATTGCTTAAGACTTCTTATGCGCCACAATAAATATCACATACTGTATATTACCTTCACCCATGCCTGTTTCTGAGATACTTCTACACATTTGTGTAATAGAAAGTGGTGAGATATGTCACCCACAGGCAAATAGTTTTGAAAAGTTTCGAAAGGCAGGTTTAAACAAAGTGTATAAAATCTATTACACTGAGCATTCCACAGCTAAAAATTTCCACAACATAATCATATTAATGCAGCAGACGCAGAAAACTGATTCTGCGACTAGTGTCCTGGGCCACCAGCTAAAACTGGTCATACAAAGGATGATTTTTCAGTTGAATCAAAGTTGCACACTACTATTTGATTAAAGTTAGACACAAGCTATCAAACAGACAATCCCTGCATGTGTTGCAGCTGTCTAATAGCCGCAGCCGCAGAGACTCAAACACATTTTTCGGGCACGCCGAAATCACTCGGTTAGCACACGAGCATGCTCGTAATATTTTTTGAGCACGCCGAATTCACTCGGTTAGCACACGAGCATGCTCATCATATTTTTCAAGCACGCCGAAGTCACTCGATTAGCACACGAGCATGCCATCATACTTTTCGAACATGCCGAAGTCACTCGGTTAGCACACGAGCAGGCTCATCATATTTTTCGAGCACGCCAAAGCCACTCGGTTAGCACACAAGCATGCTTATCATTTTTTTCGAGCATGCCAAAGTCACTCGATTAGCACAAGAGCATGCCATCATATTTTTCGAGCACGCTGAAATCACTCAGTTAGCACACGAGCATGCGCATCATACTTTTCGAACATGCCGAAGTCACTCGGTTAGCACACAAGCATGCGCATCATATTTTGCGAGCACGATGAAATCACTCGGTTAGCACACGAGCATGCTCATCATATTTTTCGAACATGCCGAAGACACACGGTTAGCACACGAGCATGCTCGGATAACACCTGCATGTTCGCTCATCACGACAAGACACTACTATTTGATTAAAATTAGACACTATTGATTGATTAAAGTTAGACACTTAATTGACTTGATGGTCTTCAATCCGTCTAATGTCATCTGTTCTCATGCACCCAGTCATATTAGAAATTTGAATGATATGGATCTGCAATATTACGCACACGGTTATCTAATTTTGTGGATGTATAAGATTTAGAAAGTTTAAGCAAATGTTTAGTTCCTATAGATGAGCATCGCTAAAGTTTTAGCACATTTTAGCCTATATAACCTTCTAAAACTGTAGGAATGCTCATCTATAGGAACTAAACATTTGCTGATGGATGAAGTTTTGTCACATTTACTGGAAGCTCTAAAGGATCATGTTACCTAGGTCTGTTGTACATGATATCACATACAGTTTCATGTCTAGCACGAGGTTAAACCAGGTGTATTCTGTCAACAACTATATAATCTTTCCTTGAATATGGAAATAACCTTGTATGCTAAGGAGATCCACTGAGCCTAATGAGCTGTGTTTATTGACTCTCATTTAAGTTCACATAGATAAAAAATGTTATCTTCCTTACTTTGTTTTGTTTTTTTTACCTTCGGTCTCTGCATAAGTTATAATAATGCTGTGGACATAAAACTGCAGCGAACGCTTAAAAAAATAAATAAAACTTCAATGACAGTCAATAATGCCTAAATGTTTGTATGCCATTTTTGCAGGCGCTAAAGGAGAATGCAGTAATATACACCCATATAGGCCATGTTAAGTAGATAACTAAAGCGTTTTATATACCTCACACATATAGGCCATATAGTCATTAGGGCTGAACTTGTAATTGTATTGATGCTCGTTCTATAATGGTAATGATAGTAGTTAACTGCATCTCCCATCACACTCATGCTTGAATGCAGAGCTATAATAGCTTTGCTCTATAAAAGCTATTCAGAGACTTTGCCGGAGGCACAAGTACAGAATCTGTAGATGCCACCCTTTGTTTAATAACTTTTACAATCTTAGGCTGTGTGCCCACGTTGAGTTCTTTTAAGCGTTTTTGATGCGTTTTTCGGGGTCAGACGGCATCAAAAACGCTTAAAAGAAGCATCCCATTCATTTTAATGCATTTTGGCCTTTTTGTGCCAATGGATGCGTTTTTTACCGCTAAGGAAACGCTTAGCGGTAAAAAACTCAGCATGTTCATTAATTTCCACTTAGGTCCGTGTTTTTGGCTATATACAATAGTCCAAAAGACGCGCGGAAATAAATACATAAAAAACGCCCTTTTTTGCGCAAAAATCACAGCAAAAAACGCACAGAAAAAAACGCGCGTTTTCTGGGAAGGAGACCCGCTTCCTGAGCGTTTAAAAATGCTACTGTGGGCACATAGCCTTAAGCTATTTTGTGAGATGCCATTTAAACTATAGGGTATATGTAGTGAATAAAAATAAATCTAATGTTATTACATCTTTGTACAATACTGCAACCAAGATTCAAGACTGAAAACCGACTGCAGCAGTCCAGCATTTTTTGCCCGTACAATGCAGCATAATGTAGAGGCTCTTGTGTACATCTGTTCCATGTTGATGTATTATTCCCCGTAATAAGGTTTCCCTAGTGCAGATCCCATTTGTCATGATGGCTTTGCAGATGGGGTTCTGCGCTTTCTGCTCCGAGCCATATCTAAAGACAATGACAGATAAGTGATATACAACTGATGTGTCCTGACCCACAATGCAAAGTCCAATGGTCCATTTTCACTGTGCAGCGCTCAATGACCAGCAACATATTTTGCTGGTTGCTGGTCAATTAATTGCCTGATTACACAGACAGACGCTGCTTCAGAAGCTAACTGAACAATCAGTGATGAATTATGCTGTGCACATAGGCTGCTATTGTTTTTGACAGCACAGGTTCTATTTACATAGGACAAGGTGCCACCAAGCATGATTTTTGTGCAAAAGATCATTTTACCTGATGAACGAGCGTTTTACTCTTCGTCAGGTGATCAGCAGCCTGTTTTGACTACACAATTATTGTGAGAGAAGCATTCTTAGGAATTTTCCTTTGTAATAAACATGCAGTGTGCATACACATTTACTGTCTGCTACAGTATATGATGTAGCTGCAGCCTTGCCTTCCCTGTTTCCTTGTTGTAATATGTTTCTCCCTGTCAGCTGGCTATTACAAGCAGGAGACAGAGACACGTGCGGAAGCAACATTTCATAGGATGCACTGGAGATTATGTAAAAAGTTCAAAATGATGGTAGATAGTAATCAGGGTGACTAATGCAGCATTTACTCTCAAAGATTATCGTGAACGAGTGTTCTTAAGAATACTTGATTCATACTAATCTTTAAGTGTAAACAGGCCGCTGAGCACTCAATAAAAGAGCAAATCACTCTATTATTAGGAGAAATTATTTTTTGTGCAGCACAAAAAAATCATCTTCCTTGCATCATCCTGTGTGAAGAGGACTCGCCCTGCTGAGAACAATGGCAGCCTACGTGCACTGAACAATCTACTACAGATTGTTGAATGTGCCTCGTTTACTGTTGCCTGCCTGTATAAACCGGCAATAAAACAACCACTGATGGCTAAATGTTTACCAACTCTATATTAAGTCCATTTACACAGACTGATCGGGGATGCTAAAAACCTGCCGTTCGGTCTGTGAAAAACGGACTTTCCTTATAGTCGGTAAACATTTAACCATTGGTGGTTTTATAACTCTAAATGGTGTCAAGAAGGATATGATAAGTGAAGATGTCTTAGCCAGACCTCCTTGGCATGCATGAAAGCATTTCCTGAACCGGTGCTAAGATTGGAAATCACAAAACACAGCTGTGTGAATACAACTGAGCTGTGATAAAACAAATTATAACTGTTCAATATTACGTTAAAATACTAGGTTTCTCCTCTATAGCAAGAGAACCAGTAACTATAGCAATGGCAGAGATTATATACTCTTCCAGGACTCTATGCCTGACATTAAAGTTGTTGTCCACTACTTTTACATTGATTAACTATTTATAGGCTAGGTCATCAATCTCTGATCACTCAGGGTCCGCTACCTGCCACCCCGCCTTCTGGTAGTGGCCAGGGCTTGGTACTGCACATCCGCCTCCTATTAAAATCAATAGTAGGCGGATATGTTGTACCCTGCAGTGACCACTACAAGTAGACAGAACTGCTCGGCAAGTGAGCACTTCTGGCCGGCAGCCGCGGCGATGGATAACAGCTGATCGGTGGCGGTGCCAGGTGTTGGGACGATCCGACATTGATGACCTATCCAAAGGGTAGGTCATCAATGTAAAAGTAGTGAATAATATCTTTAACTAAAAGGTCTCTCTTTGAGAGAGATCAGTACTATAGACAATGTTTGAAAGTTGATGGCTCCACTACCGCTGTTGCATGGTGCTTAAGTTTACCCATCTAATGAGAAGCCATAAATAAAAATAGTTCCAGCGTAAACGGCGACCTGGAAACTATTCTTATACAGCGCTTCTTCTTTCACGTGTGTTCGATAGATTTCTCCAGAATGAATTTGATCACAGAACATCAGAAATAAAGACAGATTACAGATGTACATGGAATGAAGTCTTTTTTTTTCTCGATTTTTTTTTTTTTTTTTATCTTAAAACGTTCCAACTATTCAGGACAAAGTGTTACATTGTTTGACCCGGTTCATTACATAAATAAAAGTTCTTTATAAATATCTCTTCATAAACAATATAAATAGCTTTACAACATAAATACATTGATGCAGGGTGAGAATTTACACATAGCTCTGTCAGATCCCCCTCCCTCCGTCTACATGAGTACCCCAAGAGACTTCATCCTTGCACTGCTGGATTGAGCCTCTCCGACAAAGCTTGCAGCTTTCCAATGGACCTGATGGGGTAAATGAAGACTTTGCGTGTGCTTTGTCCAGTCGGTCTAGTGCATGTGGCACGACTTCAGTGAAACCCACTGCATATAGATTACCTGAATTTGTCCAATTCTCAGAATACTTAATCATGCAACTAACTATATCGTAGTAGAGATGAGGAGCCCTCGGTGTCAGGAGTAGAAAAAAAAAAAATGACTGAGAAGTTATATTGTTGGATACATTTAGTAATATATGTGAAGCTGGGATGTGCAAGGACTCGTGTCTGAATTCATACCGCTCTTGTAGACCATTTCTGCAAAGTCACACATCATCATGCTAGCATCGTATCAAGTATTGTATACGTTGGCTGGAACTTCTACAAATTAATTTCCCAGATCTGTGAGAAATCCTTAATAAAATAGTAAATTCCCTGTTTTCCTATTATTTTGTGCAGCTTTGTAACAACGCTAGACGTCTAAAAAGTAGAAACACAAAATGAAACGTTAAGTTCATGTCATTTGTAGCATTGTAGCTTATTTACTTGGCCAGAAGATCAGCATAAAACTGACAGACTAACGAAAAAAAAAAAAAAAAAAAAAAAAGATTAAAAACAATTAAGCAGCTACTAAGGTTTCGAGACCGACCTCTGTCCCAGAAAGCGCTGCAGTCTTACCCTATTATCTTGCAGAAGTTGGACAAGCATTTTACGGACCTCTCTGCTAGAGGCAGGTCATAATTATGATCGTGGCAGGTTGGTAACTGAACTCCGGTGCTTCATTACAGAGCAAACAGTAGCTTAATACATTCTGTGGATAATGAGCTGGCAAGGGTTAAATCTCAGGCTAGAATTAAAGTCAGGCATGTGACCGATTGTAGTAATTGTAACCTGGGGAAGATTTCCCTGTAGCTCAAATGATGACAGTCCATGAATAAGGAATGGATTCGCCTTGCTTGTGGAGAGCACACGGGACAGTCCGCTTGGCCACCTAAAAGGTGAACACGTGTCTGAACACTGATATGTAAACATCTAGGCAGCCCTCATTACAGATGTGGATACAAAACACACATTCGTGGCTCTTGTGCGCTGGCAACAAAATGATGACAGACATGTGGTAACAGCAGGTCCAATGTCCCATCGTACCGGCCTGTCCCTTTCGTTGTAGAATCTTCTGGAAACGCAAGACTCTCAGCTGGGCGTCTACACTAAGACAGGATAATGACCAGTGATCAGAAAACCGTTGTCAATGTTAGGAGCCTGGAAGAGAAAAAGACTTTGGATTAATGTTGTTATTAGCATATGGCAGGCCAGGTTTCTGACTTCTCTCATACAGCACTTCGAGGCTTGTAACAGCACATGGAAAATGCAGATGGAATTATGATCCTAGTTATTAATAACACAGCCCCGGGATTTTCAGTGCCAGAAGCTTGGGAAGCGCTGCTCTGGCCTCAAATCATTCATTTTCCTCGAGTTGTCACTATATTCCTTCCACAGGCTGAACATTTCCATGCACAGGCAAACCCTGCACTTAGTACCTGAGTATAAATTGCTCTGTCAGGCACCACAACCTTACAAACATACCCTGCACATCAAAAATCACTTTCATCATTTTCCACAGGTTTCGGCAATTTTTTTCCTGTGAAAAATGCTAAACATCTCGGTGGAATCCGAGAGGACCTTGTTATAGCTTAGTAGATTCAGTCGGCCACCACTGGTGTCCATCAATTTACAGATCAGGCTTAATGTTACACCACTGTATAGGCATACATCAGAGTATGTCACCCTTACAGATTATGCTCCGTCTTGTACCACAATATAACCATACACTAGCATAAGTCACCCTTACCGATCAGGCTCAGTCTTACGCCACTGTATATGCATACGCTAACACATATCATCCTTACAGATCAGGCTCCATCTCATGCCACTGTATGGCCCTAAAATAGCACACATCATCCTTACAGATCAGGCTCCGTCTTACGCCATTGTATAGCCATACACTACCACACGTCACCCTTACATATCAGGCTCCATCTTACTCCACCGTAAACGCATACACTACCACACGTCACTCTTACAGATCAGGCTCTGTCTTACACCATTGTATAGCCATACACTACCACGTCACCATTAGAGATCAGGCTCCTTCTCATGCCACTGCTTATGCATACACTAACACACGTCACCCTTACACATCAGGCTCCATCTTACGCCACCGTAAACGCATACACTACCACTCTTACAAATCAGGTTCTGTCTTACACCATTGTATAGCCATACACTACCACGTAACCCTTACAGATCTGGCTCCTTCTCATGCCACTGCTTATGCATACACTAACACACGTCACCCTTACACATCAGGCTCCATCTTACGCCACCGTAAACGCATACACTACCACTCTTACAGATCAGGCTCTGTCTTACACCATTGTATAGCCATACACTACCACGTAACCCTTACAGATCTGGCTCCTTCTCATGCAACTGCTTATGCATACACTAACACACGTCACCCTTACAGATTATGCTCTGTCTTGTACCACTGTATACACATCACCCTTACAAATCAGCCTCATCTTACGCCACTGTACATGCATACACTACCACGTCACCCTTACAGATTATGCTCTGTCTTGCACCACTGTATACGCATACACTACCACACATCACCCTCAGGCTGAGTGCAGACAGACTTTTTAGCCCTGCGGATTTTTCCACGCAGAATGGAAGAAATCCGCAGGTCAAATGACCTGCATTTTTCCTGCGGTTTTCCACTGCGGATTTGGTGACAGGGGAGATGGAAAACCGCACAAAGGAAGTAACATGCTGCGGATTTTGTACCGCGGGAAAACAGTGTGGAAAAATCTGCAGCGTCTGCACAGCGGGGTTTTTTTTTCATTGCTTTTAATGGTACTGTACATCACAATGCGGATATGCAACGTTTCTGCGCAGTAAAATCCACTGCGGATCCGCTGGATATCCGCATCGTGTGCACACAGCCTTAGGCTGGGATCACACTACCATGTGTGATGCGAGAAACTTGCACGAGTCTCTCGCATCAACACCCAGCGCTGCCGCCAGCACTCGGGACCGGAGTTGTGGCTGCAGAGAAATACATGCAGCCGCAGCTCCGGTCCCGAGTGCCGGCAGCAGCGCTGGGTGTTGATGCGAGAGACTCGTGCAAGTTTCTCGCATCACACACGGTAGTGTGATCCCGGCCTTACTCTTACCATCTTACTGTTCCAATAAAGTGAATGGCATTCTTAGATATCTCATGCCCACTGTGCTTTTTTGTGAACTCTGCATAGAATGAGCCTTGGTGAGATTTTGAAATCTGCCGCATGTCAATTTCTCTTGTAATAGTGTTTTATTTGCAGATTTTCCCCATAGACGCGATTGAGCTGAGGAAAATGCACAGATAAAAACAGAATATGTGTTTTTAGTTTGTTTCTGCAGTGGAAACACGATAAGGGCACCTATAATCAGATCATAAAACTTTTTATTATATCACCGCTAAGTAACAAGTATCCAAATCAAAGCAATTTTAAAACATTACCTACCAAAAGGAGACAAAAAAAAAAAAAAAAAAAAAAAAAAAAACTTGAAAAATCGTGAAAAAACTGTATGCACTCTAATTTAGCTAATAAGTGCAGAAAATCTGCAACAGCAAAAACGCACTAAATACTCAGCATGGGAACTTAAAACTCAGGTTTTGTTCTTGCTTTCGGAGCCAAAACCAGTAGTAAGTCATAAAGGAAAAGAAAGTAGAAAGGACGGACACGATCGCTCCTCTTTTATGAACCTGATTTTATCTACAACACCTGCATAAAAAACCTGAACAAAACCCGACTGTGTGGGCTCACCCTCATGGTGGGACGTTGCCCACCATGCATGTAATGCGCCTTCATAGGCTGCAGCTGGAAGGAGCTGAAACTTGAACCTCACATTTCTGTAGGACAAGAGAACTCAGCAACACTTCCAAGCATATGAAGAGGGTAGGGGGCTTGTTCGCCCATTAGCTTTTCCTAATATTTGTTAGCAAATGTAAAAGGTCTGGAATGGATCCCTTTAAATGCTTTGCAATTTCTAATTCCTTTTTAGTCTCATATTTGTGGATCTGGAGAACAAACACAGACTTATTCAAGTGCAATCTTGCCTTCCTGTCTTGACGCCTACCATTATTTACTGCTTTTTAGATTTTTGAATGTTATCTTTCTTGAAAGTCAATTTCCAAGAATGGAGTTGTATACTGTGTTATGTAGGAAAGTGACATCTCTGAAGAACACATGAGTAACGAGTTAACTATGCATAACTGAATAAAGGTTACAATTCAAGGATGAACTGGAGTAAATGCCAGAAAAGGCGTAAACCAGGACTGAATAATGGGAGTCTGAATTCACTTGACCATGTGTCCTTAGAAACAAGTTATAGGCTTTGAGTAACTACACAAGACTATGCAGGAGAATATTAAAGTCAGGAATTTAACAGAGGACGATCAGGGAAGGGAAAAAAATGTTAGAGTAGTTCATACTGACCACCACAAGATGGTGCTCCAACTTCTAGCACCCCAAGCCACTCATGGCTCCTATGCGGTCCAGTTTGAGACCAAAACAGCCTTTGGATAGCCCCTTTTTATTCCCGCCTTTAAATTTGCGGGTGTTGGGGTATTCGTTGAGCAGTCTGGTCCACGCCGCCCTTGATCGTGTATCTGCACGTAGATCTCTGAGAAGTCGAGCACGAGTCTTGGGGTCAATGCTTCTTTCTCCCCTTTCTCCAGAGGCCAAATATTCAGCCAGTTCATCTCCTAGCAACGTGCGCAGTGACTGCGGAATAAAAAGACAAAATACGGAAATTAGTCAATGTATTTGCGGATTACATTGACTGACAATTAAATATTATTGGAAGTTTGGTAAAAAAAAAAAAAAAAAAAAAAAATTGAAAATGACAGATATTTAATTCAATTTAATACAAGATTTTGTGTGAATAAAAGTTCATTTGTTTGTGACCATCAATTACAATAACTTGAGAGGAGAACTAGAGTACATGCAGGTACCAAGAAAGAGGGGTCTAAATATCATGTCTACATTGTATGGTGGATTGGCAACTATGATCCACCTGCGATGATGCCGTCAAATGATATGAGGGACGTCTTGGCCGTCGCTGACAACAACTATCAGACTTGGTTTTCGAGATAACACACTTTTAATTGGTAATAACAGCCATCATAATGGGATAACAAGAGATAACCCGATAAGATCAGCTGCCCTTGAGATTGTCTTCTGCTCCTTAGCATCCATCATTCAACAACAAGGCGGCTGCTCTTGGGGTGAGCTAGTCACGTCAGGCACATCCACTGCTTATAAAAAGGGGTATATAGTGCAATAAAGAATTTGATTTGTAGATTGCCTTGTGGAGCATTGTGCTGACTACATAGTGGACTCTGAGCCGGAGATTGCCTATTACTTCATTATGTCATGCTGTGTTCACCTGTTTAGTAACCCGTTCTGCACTCGAGGTGGTAACATTTGCACAGTACTCCGCTCTTTCCCCTACTATCAATAGTGGTGACCTATTATATATTATTCGGTAATTCTATCATAACACTTCTCCTCCCCCCCCCCCTCACTTTTTCCAAGTAGTGCTGGAAACCATTCTCATCTAGGAGACAAAAGAGTTAACGATCCAGACATTTTCCATGCCTGGCAGTCGCATCTACGATGCGGATTGACCCTTGATTTAAATATAATGTCAGACAACCACCTGCTAAACTAATTTGGCGAGGCTAGTTAAGGAATATCATTTATATGGCTGTATATACTATATATATTACATACACACATTCGTGCTCACATACTGTCGGCAAACAGATTTCTATAGATCTCATCAATAAAAAAGGGCAGACTCGGCATTTTCAGCAGGCAGAGGGTCTACATTACACTTCAGCTAAATGATGCTCTTTTCAGTCTCTTTTGCGCAGCAGAAGTGAATGTCTCCTTCATCGTCAGAGTCAAGCGTCAGTTAGCTTTAGGCTACATTACTTTACAGTGGCTCCATGCAAGACCACAAATAACATACACTGATATCGGGGGTAGTCGTAGCAAAGATTCTATTCTCATTTGTCCCATGTTACAATTTTTTTTCCTGCTACATCTGTTGCACACGACGTGTATTAAGTACCCATGTATGAATTTGAGCTTTTCCCTGGGGTTATACGAGGCCACGCATGGACGGAGCGCACCGTGACCTTCTATTAATAATCGTATATTATTTAGTTTTCTGTTAGGCTCCATCTCAGTAACAATAGTTTAGTACTAAACGGGTTATATCTAGTAACTCTGTGTTCTCTTCTGTTATCTATCCACAGTCAGAGCATCTTCTGGTACCCGGCCAGACACCTGGAGTCTACAGGCATGAAATATCACAGTTGTCTGTACAGAGTTGGCTGGGTGGAGATAGTGTCCTAAATGTGTGGTCTCCCAGCACTTCCTCAGATAGCTGCCCATAGGAATTAGTTCTTTTGGCAGATCCCATTATATTTCAGTGGAATCTGATGAAGAAAAGTCTCTGGAGCACATCAGAAAGTACAATGGCAAAATATAAAAAAGTCCTAGGCTAAGTTCACACTGGGCGTTTTTGTTGCTAACTTTCAGTTGTGTTTCAGTACCAGCTGCGTCTATGAGAGTTCAGAAATCTCATGCACACATCTTAGTTTTTTTTTGTCATCAGGATTTTGTGCTTCGCATGGTTTTTTGGACATAGAGCATGTCACTTTTTTCAGTGTCTTTCACTCATTGAATTGAAATAAAAAAAACCAATGCATGAAAAAGTGCACCAAGAAAGAACCCAACAAAACCTGCGTTTTTGCCGCAGCTTCTTTCCTGCCAAACACTCAGGTGTTGATGCAGAAAAAAAATGCAGAAAAAACGCCCAGTGTGAACCTAGCCTTACCCTGGGAATTGCATTTCTGCTGAGGTGCTGATTTTATAGGAGGAATGAATGGATTGCTTACACAAAGCTTACTCCCTAACCAGATCAGTACTAACATGGACACTCAATCTGATGGTGATCAATTCCAGCTTCCAAAAGAAAAAATGTATCTGACCTGAATAGAAACTGTTTTACTAATTGCCATTATCACTAGGATTGTAGAAAATAAAGCACGCTGCCATACACAACCCCATTACGGGAGGATTTCAGTTTTCTGGGAGGGGAAGACTTTACTTCTATATGTTATTGTGGATCAATGTATGAACTGTATATTTGGTACCAAAGATGGGATCAGATCCCAGAAGAACAACATGACACAAGTCTGAATGAAGCCTACAATGATATCCCGATGTGTGACCAGGTGGGTGCCCAATAGCCACACAGCAGTGAGTGGGGCCAGATTCTCTGGTGAATGCACCTGGCACAGAAGGAAGCCCTGTCAGTAATCTGTACCTCTAGAACCTGACTGTAAAGATTACCTATATGGGACACAATGATCATTGGATCCCAGGGATGAGCAAGTCAATGCCCCTTCTGTATGTCATAAACTAACCCGGTGTAGACTAGAGCTGAGTGACTGGTATCAATGGGAAAGATGTGCCCCCTCATCTGTGCCACCTGCATCCTGGAGTCAGGGGGTGTCAGGGACCCTGAATGTACAGAGGGGTGAGCACTGCTGGGGAACTTTGGACTGCAGTGGAAGAAAGTCAGAAACATGGGATGAATCAGACACAAAGGATGACATAACTTCAGGTGATCACTGACCTTCTGATGTGCCTGCACCACAGGCTTCGCCTCCGTCCTGCAGCACAGCACAGCCAGCACCAGTCCCCAGCCTACCATATTACAGAAGTGCATCCTAGCTGTGGCACTCAGTCTCCTGCAGGGCTACAAGTGGCAGAGGAGCCTCCTCCTGTTCTTCTCTAACCCTCATATCAGCAGCCCATTCATTTTATAAACCCGGGGCGGTGACGTCACCGTAGTGATAGGAGGATCTTGATTGGCATCAGTGTATCGTGAGGGTGCAGAAGGGGTTAATGGTATTAGGGGCAGGACCCGCCGCAACTTGTTCCCAGGGTTGCTTTGTTTCCTCATTGGCCCCGGGGCTCTGGGCGGGAAGGGAGGCGAGGTTATAAATGTCTGGCTGCCCTGCTCGCCTCATCCAGTGCATTGTCTGAGGAGCCGGGAAAACTTCACAGCGCGGAACTACGGCTGAGGAATCCTTCCTAATGTACAGAATGGAGGAAAAGATGGCTCAGGAGGTGGCAGCTTGGCTGATCAGTGCTGGGGCTGACAATCTAGCCCTGCTCCCAGGGTGGGGGACACAAGAAACTGGTCAAGGTGCAGATGTGCTCCCCAGACCATCTGAGCCCTAGCCCCCTCCTGTCAGTGTGAGCCAGACAAATCATGGCAGTGCATTGGCACTGTGATCCGTCAGGGATGTCGCCTGCGATCCGTCGGCGATGTCGCCTGCGATCCGTCGGCGATGTCGCCTGCGATCCGTCAGGGATGTCGCCTGCGATCCGTCAGGGATGTCGCCTGCGATCCGTCGGCGATGTCGCCTGCGATCCGTCGGCGATGTCGCCTGCGATCCGTCGGCCATGTCGCCTGCGATCCGTCGGCGATGTCGCCTGCGATCGGTCGGCGATGTCGCCTGCGATCGGTCGGCGATGTCGCCTGCGATCGGTCGGCGATGTCGCCTGCGATCGGTCGGCGATGTCGCCTGCGATCCATCGGCCATGTCCCCTGCGATCCGTCGGCCATGTCCCCTGCGATCCGTCGGCCATGTCACCTGTGATCCGTCGGGGTCACCTGCGATCCATCCGTCAGGGATGCTGCTGGTCTGCAGGAATCTCTGCTTAGTGATTAGTCTATCCCTGTGTGCCCGGCCCTCCCCACCAGACACGGCACAGCAGGTGCTCCCTGCAGAGTGTAACGTAATCAGCACTGCTACATCATGTTACTTTTCTCCTCAGCCTGTGCAATCAGTAAATAATCTGTCCAGTGTGAACAGAGGGTCCAAATCTATGAGGACCCCCACAGTACCTGCTGAAGTGGTAGCTCACACCCAGCAGAAAAGTGTACATGATACTCACATCATACCCAGGGCCATTCCTACTGACCTAGGCCCTTTACATGCGTGCACAGCGTCTTTTTCTGGTGGATTCTGCCTGAAATAGCTCTAAAAAAAGAAAAAAAATTCAGATATTCATGGCTATGTCAAAATGACGACTTGCTGTGCATATGTTCCGTATTTTGTAACTTTTCATAGCTTCAGGCTTCGAAAACCGTGGAGCGGCTAAAAGAAGCGATCTGGCAATTCTGCAGGCGGCTTGAAAGCAGACTATATATATATATATATAGATGGCGATGGGAGTATTATTTTGGGATATTTTTGCTGTGTTTCTCCCCTTGGTACACATTTGAGCATATAAGGGCATAATAAAATATACAAAATGAATATGTGGATATATGGGCTTTAGTTGCCTCAGATCATTTATCAATTAATAAAAGGTATGAAAAAAGGGGATGATAAAAAACCTAAGGTTGCAAAAACGTTTGGTAATTGGTTGCAGGCTTTTGTGGCATTAGTGTCTTAAGTGAAAAGCTCCATGAGTTTGGTTAAGAATTGTTTATTTAGTTAGACACAATTTATTGTGCTCATGAGCTACATGGGGGATCGGAATGGTGGCATTAATTTATGATGAACAGTTTCGCCATCACCTAGTCTTTCACGGTGGGGCATGTAAAGTGACAGATGTTTGGATAGAGCACACCGTGTCACAGCGCTCCCGATGCTGCCTTTTCAATGAGGGTTACTGCAGATTTTTTTTCTTCATGCCACATCAAGCATGAATATTTATTATGTGTTGGCCTGTCTAAACAGTCTATTAGAGATTGCCAATCGGCTTCATATACCTGGTCGTTTAAAGACTGTGATTCTTCCATGTAAATTCAATCTTAAAGGCAGGTGCTTTATAACTGACATCTCTGATCGGAGTTGTTCTCATCCATTTAGTTTTCAACTGGTCTTGAAACCATGATGATCTTTCACAGCCTATGCTGGCCTTCTATGCTGCTTCTTCTCCACACTAAGCCCATACTCAACCCCTTCTCCATACTGAGCCTCCCACACGGTGCTCCTCCATACTAAGCCTCCACACTGCTACATCTTCGCACTGTCCCCCTTCCATACCTCACTCTAAGCTCCTTTACTTCACAGTCTATAGTAAAAGTCCACCTGTCTCTTTGGCCCTATGAGTGCTTAACTATTCTCAGCTTCTGCATCTTCTCCTCCGCTACAGAGATGTTGCGATATCTACAGTGTGATGAAGTAATCTTCTTACAGACATATAGGTGCGAATCCGAATGGCTGTTACGTACCTCCAGCCCCCTCTCCTCTATGCAAAGATGTTGGTTTGGCTACTTGGTGCGGTGGACGGGGTAATATATATACTTGTTCTCTGTTCATGAAACCCATCACCCTATTCACCAGCCCTCAGGTGCCTAGTGGCAAATACGGCCCTGATCATACTCCCATCCACTCACAGACGTATTGAAACTCATGAATCCTCTGAAAAAGAGGGCATCATCATAATGGTGCCAGGGATAAAAGTTAGAGTTTGCCTTTATCCCATTATATTTATTCTCTTCCAGATCAAGAAGTTGCAGGGGATCAGCTCACTATGTGAGGAGGTCACATACCAGTAGTCGGTACATTGACTCTAGCTCAGACTTTAGCAACAAAAAGTGGTCAAAAAAGAAGGCATGATCATGCTAGGGACTCTAAATGAGATAGCCACACTGTTAGTACATGACATGGTCATAAATGCCAGGATGGGTGTTCCAGGAGAGAGTGGTCAGGTTCTCCTTCTTGCTCAGTGAGCATACCCTACAGCGGCTCTTGTCAATCTGGAAGTCTGTGAGGCAGGCTTTCAACGAATCACAAGGACAGGGATGAAGAAGCTGAGCGGTCACATGATAATCAGGGTTGCTCCCTCTGCTGAAGCCATTACTTCCGGACTAGCTTCAATGTCTCAAACTCATGTAGAGGGTGGCTTGTGTTGTATCTCTGCATGGTCAAGAAACAATTCTGTGGATAAATGAGATGACATTTTGGAGGTTTTACAGAAAGTATTAGAAAAATTTGATAATAGAGGCTGTTGAATCTCCAGATGGGCTTTTGTCCCAGCCTAAGATGGCGATGGGAGTATTATTTTGGGATATTTTTGCTGTGTTTCTCCCCTTGGTACACATTTGAGCATATAAGGGCATAATAAAATATACAAAATGAATATGTGGATATATGGGCTTTAGTTGCCTCAGATCATTTATCAATTAATAAAAGGTTTGAAAAAAGGGGATGATAAAAAACCTAAGGTTGCAAAAACGTTTGGTAATTGGTTGCAGGCTTTTGTGGCATTAGTGTCTTAAGTGAAAAGCTCCATGAGTTTGGTTAAGAATTGTTTATTTAGTTAGACACAATTTATTGTGCTCATGAGCTACATGGGGGATCGGAATGGTGGCATTAATTTATGATGAACAGTTTCGCCATCACCTAGTCTTTCACATGGAAGTCGGTGGGGCATGTAAAGTGACAGATGTTTGGATAGAGCACACCATGTCACAGCGCTCCCGATGCTGCCTTTTCAATGAGGGTTACTGCAGATTTTTTTTCTTCATGCCACATCAAGCATGAATATTTATTATGTGTTGGGTGGCAGGAGGACACCAGTGAATGTGGAGCAAGTGACCATGGCTAAGTTAGGACCCTAAGAAGGGGGAAGCAAAGTTAATAGCTAAAGGTTTTTAGAGGGCTTTGTTCCATATGAGGAAAAAACTGAAACTTTTATCTCGCCTAAAATAAAATAGATACAAAGTTTGCAAAAGGAGGTTAAAGACAAACTGGACAAAAAGGTAAGCTTGTGTCAAATGGTTGGTCCTTTCCAAGAGTCTCCATTTCATAACTTAAGAATATCACCATCATTTGTGGTTCCCAAAATGAAGCAGGTGAATACAGACTGATGCACCACCTCATTTATTGTCCTGACAAGTCAGTTAATGATGTTATTAGCAAAGAAGAGGTGGCACTGAATTATGTGTCCTTTGACAGGGCATTATGGCTGGTGGTTGAGGTCTTGCCTGGTGCCCGTTTAGCCAAATCTGACATTGAATCTACCTTCCACCTCTCACCTATTCATCCATCATGCTTTCACTTTTTGGGATTCCAGTAATTGGGTCAGATATATGTAGACCTTTGCCTGCCAGTGGACTGCTCAATATCCTGAAAATATTTTGAAATGTTCAACTGATTTCTGAAATAGGTTATCAAGTATGAAGTGGGTTTTTATTCCATATCTACCTTGACAATTTTTAATTAGCTGGATCAAGTTTCTACTGAGGTCTGTGAAAGGTTATTGAACTCCTTTCATTTCACCATGACAAAATTTAGTCTGCCTTTGTCCAAGGACAAGACTGAAAGTACACAAGCTCTTCTGATAGGCATTCCCTAGTCCTTCTTTAGGAGTCTCATTGCCGTCCAAACTAAATTTATATTGTCTAGCAAACCTCCACGTATCCGTAGAACCATACTATATCATCCAAAGTCCTCAGGGGGTATAGCGCTACCTGATTTCAGATCATACTATATTGCCCCTGACCTTTCTAGAGTTCTGGATTGGTGTAGGAATGGTACTAGAAAAGCCTGGGTTGGGATTGAAAAAGTGTTACAAATATCCCTCTAATTACCATTCCCTGGTTAGACCTATCTACAGCTTCTACGCTCAAACCCCATCCCTTGATTGGGGTCACTCTTGCATGTTTCAAAAATCCCTCTGTTCGTTCAACAATTATACCACAAACTGTGCAGCTCTAGATAGCAGAAAGGTCGGCCACCAGGTACTGGTTGAGATTGGGCAGGCCTGGATAGCAAACAGGACAGCCTCTTGGTACTGATTCAGACTGTGCGACTCTGCAGAGAACACACAGGATGCAGGTTAGCAAACTAGAGACTGATGGGCCCGATGCAAGATTTGAACTAGGTCACCCTCTGATATATATATATATCTACTGTATAATTGTCTAATTCTGTCTGTAACAGAAATCTCACGTCACTGATTGGTCGCGGCCGGCCGCGACCAATCAGCGGCGGGCCACAGTGCCACATAGTTCAGTCACGTTTACTGAACAAGTTCTGTCAGTCATAGTGCCATATAGTTCAGTCACGTTTACTGAACAAGTTCTGTCAGTCATAGTGCCACATAATTCAGTCACGTTTACTGAACAAGTTCTGTTAGCCACAGTGCCACGTAGTTCAGTCACGTTTACTGAACAAGTTCTGTCAGTCATAGTGCCATATAGTTCAGTCACGTTTACTGAACAAGTTCTGTCAGTCATAGTGCCACGTAGTTCAGTCACGTTTACTGAACAAGTTCTGTTAGCCACATTGCCACATAGTTCAGTCACGTTTACTGGACAGGTTCTGTTAGCCACAGTGCCACATAGTTCACTCACGTTTACTGAAGACTTTCCATCAGTCATAGTGGCACGTAGTTCAGTCACGTTTACTGGACAAGTTCTGTCAGCCACAGTGCCACATAATTCAGTCACGTTTACTGGACAAGTTCTGTTAGCCACATTGCCACATAGTTCAGTCACGTTTACTGGACAAGTTCTGTCAGTCATAGTGCCATATAGTTCAGTCACGTTTACTGAACAAGTTCTGTCAGTCATAGTGCCACATAGTTCAGTCACGTTTACTGGACAAGTTCTGTTAGCCACATTGCCACATAGTTCAGTCACGTTTGCTGGACAGGTTCTGTTAGCCACAGTGCCACATAGTTCACTCACGTTTACTGAAGACTTTCCATCAGTCATAGTGGCACGTAGTTCAGTCACGTTTACTGGACAAGTTCTGTCAGCCACAGTGCCACATAATTCAGTCACGTTTACTGAACAAGTTCTGTCAGTCATAGTGGCACGTAGTTCAGTCACGTTTACTGGACAAGTTCTGTCAGCCACAGTGCCACATAATTCAGTCACATTTACTGAACAAGTTCTGTCAGTCATAGTGCCATATAGTTCAGTCACGTTTACTGGACAAGTTCTGTCAGCCACAGTGCCACATAATTCAGTCACGTTTACTGGACAAGTTCTGTCAGTCATAGTGCCACATAGTTCAGTCACGTTTACTGAACAAGTTCTGTTAGCCACAGTGCCACATAGTTCAGTCACGTTTACTGAACAAGTTCTGTCAGTCATAGTGCCACGTAGTTCAGTCACGTTTACTGGACAAGTTCTGTCAGTCATAGTGCCACATAGTTCAGTCACGTTTACTGAACAAGTTCTGTCAGTTATAGTGCCACATAGTTCAGTCACGATTACTGGACAAGTTCTGTTAGCCACATTGCCACGTAGTTCAGTCACGTTTACTGAACAAGTTCTGTCAGTCATAGTGCCACGTAGTTCAGTCACGTTTACTGAACAAGTTCTGTCAGTTATAGTGCCACATAGTTCAGTCACGATTACTGGACAAGTTCTGTTAGCCACATTGCCACGTAGTTCAGTCACGTTTACTGGACAAGTTCTGTCAGTCATAGTGCCACGTAGTTCAGTCACGTTTACTGAACAAGTTCTGTCAGTTATAGTGCCACATAGTTCAGTCACGATTACTGGACAAGTTCTGTTAGCCACATTGCCACGTAGTTCAGTCACGTTTACTGGACAAGTTCTGTCAGTCATAGTGCCACGTAGTTCAGTCACGTTTACTGAACAAGTTCTGTCAGTTATAGTGCCACATAGTTCAGTCACGATTACTGGACAAGTTCTGTTAGCCACATTGCCACGTAGTTCAGTCACGTTTACTGGACAAGTTCTGTCAGTCATAGTGCCACATAGTTCAGTCACGTTTACTGAACAAGTTCTGTCAGTTATAGTGCCACATAGTTCAGTCACGATTACTGGACAAGTTCTGTTAGCCACATTGCCACGTAGTTCAGTCACGTTTACTGAACAAGTTCTGTCAGTCATAGTGCCACGTAGTTCAGTCACGTTTACTGAACAAGTTCTGTCAGTTATAGTGCCACATAGTTCAGTCACGATTACTGGACAAGTTCTGTTAGCCACATTGCCACGTAGTTCAGTCACGTTTACTGGACAAGTTCTGTCAGTCATAGTGCCACGTAGTTCAGTCACGTTTACTGGACAAGTTCTGTTAGCCTCAGTGCCACATAGTTCAGTCACGTTAACTGAACAAGTTCTGTCAGTCAAAAGTTGCTTATAGATAGTCAAAAGGTATTCACAAGAAATGTGGTGTACAAAAATATTTTGGGTTGATATTGTTAACAAATATATTGTAGTGTCGATGTACTTCTTTCGTCCGATGATTTATTTAAATACAGTTAGATATTCATGTAATGGTTTATATATTTTGATAATCTGTTTAATAATTTTGTTCAGTTGTATTAAGTTCTATGAGCAATAACATTTAATGATAATGTATATATTTTACCTGGAAAATCCTGTGTATTCATTGCATTATTCTTAAATCTTCATAAATAAACTACATACATATTCTAGAATACCCGATGCGTTAGAATCGGGCCACCATCTAGTATATGTATTTTCCATCCTGGTATATCTGTCCCTTATCTTGAGCACCATACTTATATGAAGTGCTGGCAAAAATTAAGAGACAACTTTCAAATGTTCAGTTTGTCTGATTTTTCTCTTTATAGGTATATTTTTGAGTAAAATGTAAATTGTTCTTTTAGTCTACTGTACAAACTTCTGACCACATGTCTCCGAATTTCTTACCAATAAAATTTTTTTTTTTCTGAAAAGGAGAAAAAAACAGTGCTTTCAGACCTCAGATAATGCTAAGAAAACAAGTTTATAATAATTTAGAAACAACAATACTAATGTTTTAACTCGGGAAGAGTCCAGAAATCAATATTTTGTGGAATAACCATGATTTTTAATCACAGCTTTCATGTGTCTTGGCATGCTTGCCACCGGTCTTTCACACTGCTTCTGGCGCAAAAATTTAAGCAGTTCTTCTTTGTTTGATGGCTTGTGACTATCCATCATCCTCTTGATTACATTCCAGAGGTTTGGGGTTCAGGTATGGAGAATGGGCTGCCCATGAAAGGGTTTTGATGTGGTGGTCTCTTAATTTTTGCCAGAGCTGTATATACCCCATCCTGGTATATATCCTCCGTTCTGATTTTGTTCTTTAATGTATAGAAAAAAGGTAAAAAACGTAAACCATTATACTCACCAGGTGTTAACATAAAAATCATGGGGCCACATATCAGAAGTATAATGCACTCCCCATAGTCCTTCATATAGTATAATGCACCCCTCATAGTCCTCCCTATAGTATAATGCACTCCCAATAGTCCACCAAACAATATAATGCTTCTTCAATAATCCTCTGTACTGTATAATGCGCCCCCATAGTCCTCAATACAGTAAAATGCCCAGCCCATAGTCACCCATGTAGTATAATACACAGTTCATAGTCATCCATGTAGTATAATGCACAGCCCATAGACCTCCATATAATATAATGCACAACCCATCCTTGTATATGCTCCCCATCCTCGTATATGTTCCCTATCCTTGTATATGGTCCCCATCCTGGTATATGACCCCTATCCTGGTACATGTCCCCCATCCAGATACATGTCCTCCATCCTGGTACATGCACACCATCCTGGTATATGTCACCCCATCCTGGTACATGGTGCCCATCCTGGTACATGTTCCCCATCCTGGGACATGGGCTCTAAGCTGGTACATGTACATGCGCCCCATCCTGGTACATGTCGCCCCATCCTGGTACATGTCGCCCCATCCAGGTATATGGCCCCTATCCTGGTATATGGCCCCTATCCTGGTATATGGCCCTCATCATGGGCCTCATCCTGGTATATGGCAATCATCCTGTGTCTCATCCAGGTATATGGCCTGGCCTGATCCTGGCATCCACTTCGGAAGCTGACAGCTGACTTCAGCGTGCGATGGTAGAGCATGACCTCACTGCCATGTACCCTGGTCACATGCACACTGACATTAGCTACTGGTCTCTGATTGACCGGCAGCGTGTATTTCAGTGCACGCACCTCATGGGTCTGTACGCTGCAATACACTTGAGCTGAATGTGTGTCCGAGGATGCACATCCAGCTGAAGTAGGGGCTAGCTTTGGCGGGCTCCTCACTTGCCAGGCCCAGTCGCTGCGTCGACTGCAGCGACCGCTGTAGTTATGCCCCTGACTGGAACTACTGTATATCAGACAATGCGGACAGAGATGACCTAACAACAAGCAGGCTAGAAACAAACTAACTAGAATGTTGCTCTGGCACATCCCAACAGGTAGAGGTGGCTTAAGTAGTAAGTGTCTCCCAGCTATTGGCTGGGGACAAAATAAAAGGGTGCTCGCTGTCCCTGTAAGAGACCAGGGACACGCACACGCTGCCTGGAGACCTGCCAGGAGTGCGTAGGCCCTGGCGTGCCGGAGTGGGGACATGAGACAGGCGTCCTGAGCTGGTGAGTAAGTCGGCGTCCCTGCTGGCGGAGGGTAGTGGAGGCACGCAGGGACACCAGCATTACACAGAACTGATACTGACACTAGAACTGCCAAATCCAGTACTAGTAGGGAATATCCTGTACTGATACAAACACTGACACTGTCAAGTGCAGTACTGGTAGAGAGTTCCCTGTACTGGTACAGATGCTGGTACTGCCAAGAGAAGGACTATTGTAGAGTTTACAGTACTGATACAAACCCTAGCACTGTCATTTGCAGAAGCGGTGTGGAGTATGTCATACTGGCACTTCCAAGTGTGCAGAACTAATATTGATACTAGCACTGCCAAGTACAGGACTGGTAGGGAGTTTTAGGTCCTAATACAAAAACTGGCACTGCCAAGTGCAAAACTGGTGTGTAGTGTTAAGAACTGATACTGACACTGGCACTGCCAAATTTAGTAGTTATAGGGAGTATCTGTCCTTATACAAACACTACCAATGGCAAGTGCAAAAGTCATGGGGAGTATGCAGAACTGATACTGGCACTGCCAAGTAAGAACTGGTGGGGAGTATGGCGTACTGATAAAGGCACTCCCAAGTGCAGAACTAGTAGGAAGTATGCACAACTGATAGTGGCACTGATAAGTGCAGAGCTGGGGAGTACCCTGTACTGGACTGATATAGACACTGGCAATGCCAAGTGGAAAACTGATGAGGCATACCCTGTACTAATACAGGCACTGGCACTGCCACGTGAAGAACTGGTGAGAGCACTCTGTACTGCGCTGATACACACACTGACAATTCCAAGTTGAAAACTGGTGGAAAGTATCTTGTACTAATATAGGCATTTCTTGTGCCAAGTTCACAGCTGGTAGAAAGTACCCTCTACAGATACTGGCATTGCCTTGGGAAGACTGATAGAGAGTATGCAAGCTGATACAGGCACAGGCAATGCTAAGTGCACAACAGATGGAGAGTTCCCTGTAGTAATACAGGTGCTAGCATTGCCAAGTGCATAACTGGTGGAGAATATATAGTATTGATACAGACAGTGGCATTGGCAGTGCAGTACTGGTGGGGCGTATGTAGTACTAATACTGACACTGGCACTGCCATGTACTAATATAAACACTGCTAAGTGTAATGAAGGACTGGTGGGGGTACCCTGTACTGATGCAGACACTTGCAGAACTAATGGAGAGTATGCAGAACTGATCCTAAATGCAGTACTAGTAGGGAATATCCTCTAATTATACATACACTGGCACTGCCAAGTGCAGAACTGGTGGAGAGTACCCTGGAGTTATGCAGACACTGGCATTGCCAAGTGCAGGACTGGTGAGGAGTACCCTGGAGTGATGCAGACACTGGCATTGCCAAGAGCAGGACTGGTGGCGAGTACCCTAGAGTGATCCAGACACTAGCATTGCCAAGTACAGGACTGGTGGAGAGTACCCTGGAGTTATGCAGACACTGGCACTGCCAAATGCAGGACTGGTGGAGAGTACACTGGAGTGATGCAGACACTGGCATTGCCAAGTACAGGACTGGTGGAGAGTACCCTGGAGTTATGCAGACACTGGCACTGCCAAGTGCAGGACTGGTGGGGAGTAACCTGGAGTGATGCAGACACTGACATTGCCAAGTACAGGACTGGTGGAGAGTACCCTGGAGTTATGCAGACACTGGCACTGCCAAATGCAGGACTGGTGGAGAGTACACTGGAGTGATGCAGACACGGGCATTGCCAAGTGCAGGAGTGGTGGGGAGTACCCTGTAGTGATGCAGACACTGACAGTACCAAGTGCAGGATTGGTGAGGAGTATATTGTACTGATACAGACACTAGCACGGCCAAGTGCAGGAATGCTAGTGAGTATCCCATGCTGATATAAATACTGGCACTGGCCAGAGCAAAATTGGTGGAGAATATGCAGAACTGATACTGTCAAGTGCATGACTGGTAGGAAGTATCTTGTACTGATACAAACATTGGCATTGCCAAGTGAAAAACTAGTGGGGAGAATGCAGAATTGATATTGACACTGGCACTGCCAATTGTAGTAATGGTAGGAGTATGATATACTGATACAGACACTGGCACAACCAAGTGCAGGGATATTTTTCTCATGGCCAGGATTACACACGTGTAACTTGTGTACTGTGAGATGATATCAGGGCACTTGTGCTTTATTACCATAGCACAAGCAGTATCTAATCAGAATGACACTTCCCCAGTAAAACATTCTTGTGCCTATTACTGGTGGACGGCCATAACTATAGGGATGTATGGCATTATATGACATAATAGGCACATAAAGAAGACAGAAGTGTCCTGCTCTGAGCAGATAACAGCAAGGTATGACTATAGGGCCGGCACATCTGTCTGTGCACAGAGCAGTCTAGTGTAGACTTTCTACCGTATTAGATCCGGGGTCAGACTTGCCAGAAACTTGGACGAGTCTCGCACGTCAATACCCGGCACTGCCGCCGTCACTCGGATTGGAACGTTCAACTGCATGTAACTCTAGGCATCTGAATGCTCCGATCCGAGTGCCAGTGGCAGTGCCGGGTAAAGACGTGCGAGACTCGTCCGAGTTTCTCGGAAATCTCACCCCAGCCTTACTATTAGGCTACAACTTCATGCATAGTATACAGAGATCGTTACTGGGTTATACTGGACAATTCATAATTGCCAGCTCAGGTACAGTAGGTGCCCCATGCACGTGCTGAGCACAGTATAGTTACGATCAGGTACACCAGAGCGCCTAAAAATAATCTACATTCACATGGGAGATAACTAGAGACATAGATTTCAGGGACAGCATATATATCAATGCCACAGAATATCATAGGCACCATGGTTCATGTGATACTGCTCAGCAGGCTAACGTGTGGTGACTGACAGACAATCCAATCTTCAGGACTGCTCTCCCTTATCATAAAAGCAGCATCACATCATTGTGGCTGGTAACTAGCCCTTTTTCCTGCCTTTTTCAATGAAACATCCGTGAGAAGAAAGACAATCGATAAATTGTGCAATGTTTTCTGAGTCATTCAATGACCTTTGCGGCACCCCTATAACTCCCACACTGGAACACCCACTAGATGGGAAATTAAAATGACCATGAAATGTCACCTAATTTCTCCATTTAATTGGTTGTTATTAATATATAAAGGTATATATCTAGGTAAAACTTTCCATTCTTTGCAAGAACTTGAGAAAGTTTACGGTCTAATTACATTTTCCTTAAGGAGCGTAAAACCTAAACTAGACAGCTTATAAAAATAAAGCAGATGAAAAACATACCCATTGTTTTATAGGAAAACTGTGGTTAGGACCTATGATAATGCAAGATGACTGGACGAAAAACTGAGAAATAAAACAAAGAAATCAAATTGAATAACAGAAAATGCAATGGAAACTGCAGATAAGAGAAAACAAGAAGCCAACATCATGAAGGTCTTCTAAAAGGAAAGCAGAGTAGACAATTCCAGAGAGCTGCCAGAAATGATGTGGACCAGTATGACAAAATCTGGAAATATGCTGAAGGTAGAAACAAACATACTATGAAGACTATTGTTTCAGATGTCTCCTATAATTACATAGCTACCATTCTGAAAAGTTTCTGCTCTTATAGGAGGATTGATTGCCTGGGGTATTAGTATTCCATGTCATGACTCAGAAGCTCCTGATCCTAGTACGTGTAAAGACTAGGTTTAGATCTTTGAACGTCTGGACCTTTACCTGCACGTTCTGCATATGCCTGACCTCATACTTTGTTCCTGGAAGGTGCAATGAAGTTAATTCTGCAATAATTATCACGTGGCATGAAGCATAATTATATTATGTAGCATGTTAATACTCAGAACATCAAAATATTACTACATCTGGAAGGAAAAACAAAGTTTAGAATTATTGTAGTCAATGCCATAAGTTAAATGGGTTCATCTGGACACAGCCCCACCACTGTTCATCTGTTATTAGCTCTGACGCTGTTGGATGTAAATAATGAACAGAACTCAGCAGCACAACTCTGTTCAATGTGTGGTGACCTCTGCCAGGTGCTACAGGTCAGCTCCAACTTAAGAGCAGAAAAACTGATCTACAGTTCTCAACAGCAGCTGCGACACATTGAATGGTGCTGTGGTTTTCAGCCACCTCCAGAACTGGTATCAGCTGATCACTGGTGGGGCTGGATTTCAGGTGTATCACTGATTGAAGACCCTATAGGCTCAAATAGCTAGTACCACCAATTAAACAAAATCAATGACTGAGGTGAAATAACAAAAATAAAAAAAAAACTTTCAATAACTAAATACATTTTTTTTATATAACCGATCCACTGTGATTGTGTGCAGTCTGTCCACTAAACTCTAAAGATGACAATATTAGACTAATCTAATATATAAAGCTCAAAGTGTGTATGTATGTATGTATGTATGTGTGTGTGTATGTGTGTATGTCTGGGATAGGCATCCGCACTATCGCAGCTACAGCCACAAAATTTGGCACAGTCACACGTCTGTACCCCAAGAGCATCCTAAGCTATGTTGTGAGGTGAAATTTTAATCCTGCGCGTTCCAATTCACGAAACAATTTTGCCCCTATCTACATACTGGGGAAAAAGTGTGTGCGCGTCAAGCCCAGCCCCTCATTATGATGTCATAATGCGCCTCTTTTCATAATGGGGAAACAGTGTGTGCGTATGAAGCCCCGCCCTCCTTATGATGTTAAAATGGTTGCCATGGCGACGCTGATGTCATCATAGGTTGCAAGCCCCGCCGCCGCTCATTATGATGTCATAATGGTTGACTATGGGATGGAGGATGTGTGATGGGTATATGGGCACTGGACTATGGGATGGCGGATATGTATGATGGGTATATGGGCACGGGACTATGGGATGGCGGATATGTATGATGGGTATATGGGCACGGGACTATGGGATGGCGGATATGTATGATGGGTATATGGGCATAGGACTATGAGATGAAGGATGTGTGATGGGTATATGGGCACGGGACTATGGGATGGCGGATATGTGTGATGGGTATATGGGCACGGGACTATGGCATGGCGGATATGTATGATGGGTATATGGGCACGGGACTATGGGATGGAGGATATGTATGATGGGTATATGGGCATGGGACTATGGGATGGAGGATATGTATGATGGTATATGGGCATGGGACTATGGGATGGAGGATATGTATGATGGGTATATGGGCACGGGACTATGGGATGGAGGATATGTTTGATGAGTATATGGGCATGGGACTATGGGATGGAGGATATGTATGATGGGTATATGGGCACGGGCCTATGGGATGGAGGATATGTGATGGGTATATGGGCACGGGACTATGGGATGGCGGATATGTATATGTGCACGGGACTATGGGATGGAGGATGTATGATGGGTATATGGGCACTGGACTATGGGATGGAGGATATGTATGATGGGTATATGGGCACGGGACTATGGGATGGAGGATATGTATGATGGGTATATGGGCATGGGACTAAGAGATGAAGGATGTGTGATGGGTATATGGGCACTCGAATATGGGATGGCGAATATGTATGATGGGTATATGGGCATGGGACTATGGGATGGAGGAAATGTATGATGGGTATATGGGCATGGGACTATGGGATGGAGGATATGTATGATGGGTATATGGGCATGGGACTATGGGATGGAGGATATGTATGATGGTATATGGGCATGGGACTATGGGATGGAGGATATGTATGATGGGTATATGGGCATGGGACTATGGGATGGAGGATATGTATGATGGTATATGGGCATGGGACTATGGGATGGAGGATATGTATGATGGGTATATGGGCATGGGACTATGGGATGGAGGATATGTATGATGGGTATATGGGCATAGGACTATGGGATGGAGGATATGTATGATGGGTATATGGGCACGGGACTATGGGATGGAGGATATGTGATGGGTATATGGGCACGGGACTATGGGATGGAGGATATGTATGATGGGTATATGGGCATGGGACTATGGAATGGAGGATATGTTTGATAGGTATATGGGCATGGGCCTATGGGATGGAGGATATGTGATGGGTATATGGGCACGGGACTATGGGATGGAGGATATGTATGATGGGTATATGGGCATGGGACTATGGGATGGAGGATATGTATGATGGTATATGGGCATGGGACTATGGGATGGAGGATATGTATGATGGGTATATGGGCACGGGGCTATGGGATGGAGGATATGTTTGATGGGTATATGGGCATGGGACTATGGGATGGAGGATATGTATGATGGGTATATGGGCACGGGCCTATGGGATGGAGGATATGTGATGGGTATATGGGCACGGGACTATGGGATGGCGGATATGTATATGGGCACGGGACTTTTAGGGATTCAGAAAGAGAATTGGAGGGATCCAATGGCTGGATATCCTTAAAGACAAAAATGTCCAGGAAGGATGGGAAATCTTGAAAAATGAAATTCTCAAAGCACAGTTGTTAACAATTCCGAAAAGAGGGAAGAATAGGAAGCATTTAAGGAAACCAGGATGGATGAACACAGAACTTAAGCACATGCTAAAAAGGAAGAAAAAAATGTTTATAAAATGGAAAGAGGGAGGCATATCTAAAGAAGAATATAATGCTGTCTGCAGAACCTGCAGGGCACAAATCAGATTATATAAAGCTGAAAATGAATTGAGGCTTGCAAGAGATGTCAAAAGCAATATTATAGGATTTTGGGGATATGTCAAAAGTAAAAGAAAAGTCAAAGATGCTATAGGATTTTTACAGGATGAAAATGATGAAATGGTAAGACAGGATGTTGAGAAAGCTGAACTTTTAAATTCCTATTTTGCATCTGTTTTCTCTCAGAAAGGAAATGTAACATCAACTGTTATTCACTGTCCTATTAAGGGAATAGAAGAATCCAGGATATCTATAAACAGAAAGATAGTGAGGAAACACTTAGCTAACCTAAATGAATTCAAGTCTCCAGGTCCAGATGAATTACACCCAAGAGTACTGAAGGAGATAGCAGAAGAAATTTTTGAACCCCTCTCCATAATCTTTGAGAATTCTTGGAGAACAGGAGAAGTGCCAGAAGACTGGAGAAGAGCAAATGTTGTTCCTATCTTCAAAAAGGGGAAGAAGGTGGACCCAGGCAACTATAGGCCGGTGAGTCTGACTTCTATACCAGGAAAGATCTTTGAACAAATTATTAAACAACATGTATGTCAATACCTGGATAAGAATGAAGTGATTAAACAGAGTCAGCATGGGTTTGTAACTAATAAGTCATGTCAGACTAACTTAATTTCCTTCTATGATGGTATCACTGATTGGGTGGATCAAGGAAATGCTGTAGATATAGTATATCTTGACTTCAGCAAAGCATTTGACAAAGTCTCTCATACAATCCTTATTGAAAAAATGACTAAGTATGGAATGGACAAGGCAACTGTTAGGTGGATTCATAACTGGCTTAGTGATCGGACCCAAAGAGTGGTCGTAAATGGCTGCACATCCAGTTGGAAGAATGTCTCAAGTGGGGTACCACAGGGCTCTGTCCTGGGCCCTGTATTGTTCAACATCTTTATCAACGATTTAGATGAAGGAATTGATGGTAAACTGATTAAATTTGCTGATGACACAAAGCTAGGAGGGATAGCTAATACTAGAGAAGAGAGAGAGAGGATTCAAAAAGATTTAAATAAACTGGAGAAGTGGGCAGCAACTAACAGAATGGTTTTTAACAGGGAGAAATGCAAAGTACTACATCTGGGCAATAAAAATGAAAAAAGCAGATATAGAATGGGAGGAATAGGGCTAAGTGACAGCACATGTGAAAAAGACTTGGGTATACTAATAGATCACAGACTGAATATGAGTCAACAGTGTGATGCAGCAGCAAAAAAGGCAAATGCAATTCTAGGATGTATTAACAGAAGCATACAGTCTAGATCACGTGAAGTCATTATTTCCCTCTACTCCTCTTTGGTCAGACCTCATCTGGAATATTGTGTCCAGTTTTGGGCACCACATTTTAAAAAAGACATCAACAAACTGGAGCAAGTTCAGAAAAGAGCGACCAGAATGGTGACCGGTCTGCAAACCCTGTCTTATGAGGAAAGGTTGCAGGATTTGGCAATGTTTAGTTTGCAAAAGAGAAGACTGAGAGGAGACTTAATAGCTGTCTACAAATATCTAAAGGGCTGTCACATTTTAGAAGGATCAACTTTATTCTCATTTGCACGAGGAAAGACTAGAAGCAATGGGATGAAACTGAATGGGAGGAGACACAGATTAGATATTAGAAAAAACTTTTTGACAGTTAGAGTGATCAATGAGTGGAACAGGCTGCCACGAGAAGTGGTGAGTTCTCCTTCAATGGAAGTCTTCAAACAGAGGCTGGACAGACATCTGACTGGGATGATTTAGCGAATCCTGCTTTGAGCAGGGGGTTGGACCAGATGGCCCAGGAGGTCCCTTCCAACTCTACGATTCTATGATTCTATGACTATGGGATGGAGGATGTGTGATGGGTATATGGGCACTGGACTATGGGATGGAGGATATGTATGATGGGTATATGGGCACGAGACTATGGGATGGAGGATATGTATGATGGGTATATGGGCATGGGACTATGGGATGGAGGATATGTATGATGGGTATATGGGCATGGGCCTATGGGATAGAGGATGTCTGATGGGTATATGGGCACAAGACTATGGGATGGCGGATATGTATATGGGCATGGGACTATGGGATGGAGGATGTGTGATGGGTATATGGGCACTGGACTATGGGATGGAGGATATGTATGATGGGTATATGGGCACGGGACTATGGGATGGCGGATATGTATGATGGGTATATGGGCACGGGACTATGGGATGGAGGATATATATGATGGGTATATGGGCATGGGACTATGAGATGAAGGACGTGTGATGGGTATATGGGCACTCGACTATGTGAAGGCGATATGTATGATGGGTATATGGGCACGGGACTATGGGATGGAGGATATGTATGATGGGTATATGGGCATGGGACTATGGGATGGAGGATATGTATGATGGGTATATGGGCACGGGCCTATGGGATGAAGGATGTGTGATGGGTATATGGGCACGGGACTATGGGATGGCGGATATGTATATGGGCATGGGACTATGGGATGGAGGATGTGTGATGGGTATATGGGCACTGGACTATGGGATGGAGGATATGTATGACGGGTATATGGGCACGGGACTATGGGATGGCGGATATGTATGACGGGTATATGGGCACAGGACTATGGGATGGCGAATATGTATGATGGGTATATGGGCACGGGACTATGGGATGGAGGATATGTATGATGGGTATATGGGCTGTGGGTATAATAGATTATTTTTAAAACAATAATGCCTCATCAGAAAAGGAAGTCCATGGCACGAAGGTCAGCTGTTGCAAAAAGAAAAGCTGCATTACAGGCCAATGAAAAATGTGAAGACCGAGAAACAAGGCTGACACACAAGAATAGCAGCTGCTTCCTCAAGAGCCAATGAACTTTCTGATGGGTATATGGGCATGGGACTATGAGATGAAGGATTGTGATGGGTTTATGGGCACTGGACTATGGGATGGAGGATATGTATGACGGGTATATGGGCACGGGACAATGGAATGGAGGATGTGTGATGGGTATATGGGCACTGGACTATGGGATGGAGGATATGTATGACGGGCATATGGGCACGGGACTATGGGATGGCGAATATGTATGACGGGTATATGGGCACGGGACTATGGGATGGAGGATATGTATGATGGGTATATGGGCATGGGACTATGAGATGAAGGATGTGTGATGGGTATATGGGCACTCGACTATGGGATGGCGAATATGTATGATGGGTATATTGCCATGGGACTATGGGATGGAGGATGTATGATGGGTATATGGGCATAGGACTATGGGATGGAGGATGTGTGATGGGTTTATGGGCCCTGGACTATGGGATGGAGGATATGTATGACGGGTATATGGGCACGGGACAATGGAATGGAGGATGTGTGATGGGTATATGGGCACTGGACTATGGGATGGAGGATATGTATGACGGGCATATGGGCACGGGACTATGGGATGGCGAATATGTATGACGGGTATATGGGCACGGGACTATGGGATGGAGGATATGTATGATGGGTGTATGGGCATGGGACTATGAGATGAAGGATGTGTGATGGGTATATGGGCACTCGACTATGGGATGGCGAATATGTATGATGGGTATATGGGCATGGGACTATGGGATGGATGATGTGATGGGTATATGGGCATGGGACTATGGGATGAAGGATGTGTGATGGGTATATGGGCACTCGACTATGGGATGGCGAATATGTATGATGGGTATATTGCCATGGGACTATGGGATGGAGGATGTGTGATGGGACAGAATCACTGATTGGGTGGATCAAGGAAATGCTGTAGATATAGTATATCTTGACTTCAGCAAAGCATTTGACAAAGTATCTCATACAATCCTTATTGAAAAAATGACTAAGTATGGAATGGACAAGGCAACTGTTAGGTGGATTCATAACTGGCTTAGTGATCGGACCCAAAGAGTGGTCGTAAATGGCTGCACATCCAGTTGGAAGAATGTCTCAAGTGGGGTACCACAGGGCTCTGTCCTGGGCCCTGTATTGTTCAACATCTTTATCAACGATTTAGATGAAGGCATTGAGGGTAAACTGATTAAATTTGCTGATGACACAAAGCTAGGAGGGATAGCTAATACTAGAGAAGAGAGAGAGAGGATTCAAAAAGATTTAAATAAACTGGAGAAGTGGGCAGCAACAAACAGAATGGTTTTTAACAGGGAGAAATGCAAAGTACTACATCTGGGCAATAAAAATGGAAAAAGCATATATAGAATGGGAGGAATAGGGCTAAGTGACAGCACATGTGAAAAAGACTTGGGTATACTAATAGATCACAGACTGAATATGAGTCAACAGTGTGATGCAGCAGCAAAAAAGGCAAATGCAATTCTAGGATGTATTAACAGAAGCATACAGTCTAGATCACGTGAAGTCATTATTTCCCTCTACTCCTCTTTGGTCAGACCTCATCTGGAATATTGTGTCCAGTTTTGGGCACCACATTTTAAAAAAGACATCAACAAACTGGAGCAAGTTCAGAAAAGAGCGACCAGAATGGTGACCGGTCTGCAAACCCTGTCTTATGAGGAAAGGTTGCAGGATTTGGGAATGTTTAGTTTGCAAAAGAGAAGACTGAGAGGAGACTTAATAGCTGTCTACAAATATCTAAAGGGCTGTCACATTGTAGAAGGATCAACTTTATTCTCATTTGCACAAGGAAAGACTAGAAGCAATGGGATGAAACTGAATGGGAGGAGACACAGATTAGATATTAGAAAAAACTTTTTGACAGTTAGAGTGATCAATGAGTGGAACAGGCTGCCACGAGAAGTGGTGAGTTCTCCTTCAATGGAAGTCTTCAAACAGAGGCTGGACAGACATCTGACTGGGATGATTTAGCGAATCCTGCTTTGAGCAGGGGGTTGGACCAGATGGCCCAGGAGGTCCCTTCCAACTCTACGATTCTATGATTCTATGATTCTATGGTATATGGGCATAGGACTATGGGATGGAGGATGTGTGATGGGTTTATGGGCACTGGACTATGGGATGGAGGATATGTATGATGGGTATATGGGCACGGGACAATGGAATGGAGGATGTGTGATGGGTATATGGGCACTGGACTATGGGATGGAGGATATGTATGACGGGCATATGGGCACGGGACTATGGGATGGCGAATATATATGACGGGTATATGGGCACGGGACTATGGGATGGAGGATATGTATGATGGGTATATGGGCATGGGACTATGAGATGAAGGATGTGTGATGGGTATATGGGCACTCGACTATGGGATGGCGAATATGTATGATGGGTATATGGGCATGGGACTATGGGATGGAGGATGTGATGGGTATATGGGCATGGGACTATGGGATGAAGGATGTGTGATGGGTATATGGGCACTCAACTATGGGATGGAGGCTATGTATGATGGGTATATGGGCACGGGACTATGGGATCGTGGATATGTATGATGGGTATATGGGCATGGGACTATGTGATGGAGGATAATTATAATTTGCTATAACTAACCACAGCACAGTTAGTTACTATGCCCGGGCAGCGCCGGGCTCTTCAGCTAGTGTAATAATAATAATCTTTATTTTTATATAGTGCTAGCATATTCCGCAGCGATTTACAGTTTGCACACTGTGAGGTAGCGCTGTCATTTAAGTAGGGGATTCTCGCTAGGCAGCGAACAAAAGCACATCCGGCACACGTATTCCATAAACTCATAACAGTCCCTTCGGTTTATTTATCATCATAAACCATCACAGCAACAGAAAGTTCACTTAACAGCATATAATCAGCATAGCGTCCATTATAGTGCTTTACTCTGGTTATCAATGTCCAGCATACAGGCTCTCTTAGCCTCACAATTATCTCACCCACGTCAGGGCTCCTCATGCGGCTTCAGCATCCCGCACATGTTCATTCCCTCCAGGGAACTCTCAGGCGCTGTCAGAAGGCAGCCCCCATCTCTCTCAGACAGGGCCTTCTACATTGGACCAACCAGGTCCCAGCATTCACCCCTTGTGACTCACCCCGGCCACATTATATCGTTCATGGCCACGCCCACTGGGTCACATGACTGACCTCATCATAGGTCCTTCAGGCATTTTCACACTCTTTACAGCCATGCTTTAAACACACCCCCTGGGTGGGTTTGTAGGTAACTAGGCCCCCCAACTCTCTAGTTACCTGGAGACTTCTCCCTCACATATTAACGCAGCACCTCAGCAATGTCCTTGCTGATCACACATACATAAGTCTCCATCTCAAAGCCACCCACTTTGAGATACATAATGGCCACTCAACACTCTGCCATTCATCCCTTCTCCTGGGACCTCCACACAACGCCCCCTAGTGGACACCGGGCTTACTACACCACAACTGTGCTGCCGTGCTATTCACTGAGCCACCATGCTAATGTACACTAATAAGGTTACAAATAAGACACCAGAGTATCACAGATGGGAGGACTCAGTATTTTATGTTTAAGGGGGTACATATACAAGAAAAAATGGACCTCCCCCAATCTATCAGTCTATCAAGAAGACACTATCCCAAAGGCATCAAGGGCAAAGGGATGATAATTGCACTTTGCCCTAATTATCTAATATATAAAGCTGACTGTATGTATGTGTGTGTGTATCAGTCACGCCTACTCCACATAGCCCCACCCAATCACTAAGCATCTTTCATTTCACCAGAGCTGTTTAAAAGAAGCTGAGCTGTGATTGGTTGCTATGAGCAACAGTTTTCCTTGTAGACAGTTGTGGCAACTGAGGCCTATTATTCTTATCATTTCTATGGTGTTATCGTCCTTCTGTAAAGCTGGAAATAACACAATTTATTACCGTGCCAGCACAGACCATACTCTGACACAGACTGCAGGGGGTGTCCAGTATCACACAGGATAGGATTAGATAAACTGCAAAGCAAACTGTATCACACAGCATAGGATTAGATAAACAGCTCAGCAGTCAGTAACACAGGATAGGATTAGATACACCACTCACTAGACAGTAGCACACAGGATAGGACTAGATACACAGCTCAGCAGACTGTATCACACAGCATAGGATTAGATACACGGCTTAGCAGTCAGTAATACAGGAAAGGATTAAATACACTGCTCAGCAGTCAGTATCACACAGGATAGGATTAGATACACAGCTCAGCAGACTGTATCACACAGGATAGGATTAGATACACAGCTCAGCATACAGTATCACACAGGATAGGATTAGATACACAGCTCAGCAGTCAGTATCACTGCTTGGGACTATGGGATGGAGGATGTGATGGGCTTAGATACACGGCACAGCAGACAGTAACACACAGGATAAGATTAGATACACAGCTCAGCAGAAAGTATCACACAGGATAGGATTAGATACACAGCTCAGGAGACAGTATCACACAGGATAGGATTAGATACACAGCTCAGCAGAATGTATCACACAGGACAGAATTAGATACATGGCTCAGCAACAGGATGTGTCAAAGGAGAGGACATTTTTATTCCAACAATTCCACTTATTCCATCTGATTTGCCTTTTGATTTTAAATGCCTCCAGTTTCCACTTCGACTGGCATTTGCAATGTCCAATATCAAAGCTCAGGGGCAGTCCTTGAAAGTAGTAGGGATCGATTTGCAATCTCCATGCTTTTCTCATGGTTAACTTTACGTGGCCTGTTTAAGAGTTGGAACTGTCAAAAATCTGTTCATCTGTGCACCGAAAGGAAAAAAAAAAACAAAAATGTAGTTTATCAAAAGACTCTTGAATTTAATACTATCAATACTATCAATACTTGGTAATCGTTTCATTAATTTGTGTTGCAAATCTGTAGTGTTGAATATATGATGTGAAATGTTTTTATGTGCAATATAATCGTTATAATGTGTTATAACTAACCACAGTTGGTTACTATGCCCAGGCAACGCCGGGCTCTTCAGTTAGTGGGATATATTTTTGATATTAGAACGAGCCCTGAAATAGGACTCAATATATCCTAAAAACATATCATGCACATAGGGATCCACTGATGACTGCACTTTGCCCTTAGTGGTGAGGTATTAATTAAAGACCGTGCACCATGAATTTCAGGGAGAGGCCTGATATACGACTCTAGCTCAATGGAAACAACACAGCCTAATAAAGTGCATCACCTGTTATGTATTGTTCACAGTGGACAGGAACGGTTTGCATATGAATCCTGTGTTTCGATATAAACCGCCACCTAGTGCTCTAGACCTGAAACGGTGTAATTTATTCAATATAGAACTACTCATACTAGAAGCTTCTAAGGACAGATAAAAACAGAGGAGTGATATGTTCTTATTGGAGGAATCACCTCCATTCAGATTAAATCACTAACCCCCCCCCATAGGCACATACTACCTCTTTTAATATCTTTGGGGGACTAATGAGACTGAAGCCTAACATTGGCACTTGGCTGTGATAATACAGACTGTAGCGCTTGTGCTATATCACCTTGACGCATTTCGCCCTTTACTGTATTGGGGGCACATCAGGAGGCTATTTTTATGTTTGTGTCCTTGGTATAGTAACACCTGAGCATTACACTCCCAGCCACGATATGAGCTGGTGAAGCTGGATGTCAGATCCTCACAAATCTAATATTCATGCCCTATCCTAGGGATAGGTCATCAATATTATATGCTGGACAACCACTTTAACCTGACCATGCACTGTAGCTGTCGGCTGAGCATGCCTGTATTCTGAATGATGAGACTGGAGTGAGGATTCTAACATGGGTAGATAATCTGGCCATGATTATAACACTTGTATTTACATAATACAACAAAACTGTTTCGTAACTGTGATTGTTTGTGTGGTCTCTTGCTCGTTCTTTACAAATGGTAGATGCCTTTTTACATGAGTGGAACTTCTATGGCAATGTAAGAAAAAAGATTGTTAAAGATTCTCTTAGGGTTCCATCACACACAGCGATCTCGCTAGCGAGATCGCTGACTTTGTGGCACATCAGCGATCTCGCCAGCGAGATCGCGGTGTGTGATGGGGATCAGCGACCGGCCCACCTGCCGGTTATCGCTTATCATGCTCGAGCGGCCTGGGCCATTTTTCGATCGCTGGTCTCCCGCTGCCCAGCATGCATTGCTGCTCCTGCATACTCGCTGTTTACCTTGGAAACCGGCGTACACACTGGTTTCCAAAGTAAACAGCGGGTATCCAGGCGTCGCGTGGCTCCTAGATACCCGACGTTTACCTTGGAAACCAGCGTGTACGCCGGTTTCCAAGGTAAACAGCGGGTATCCAGGAGCCGCGGCTCCTGGATACCCGACGTTTACATTAGAAACCAGCGTCCAGCGTCGCTGGTCCTGATCGCTGGGGCTGTCTATGTGACAGCTCACCAGCGATCAGCCTAACGATGTTCCAGCGATCCCATCCATGTCGGATCGTTGGTGGGATCACTGGGACATCGTTATGTGTGACGGGGGCTTTACTCCAACATGTAACATGTGCAGGGAAAGATATGGGCTCAGCACTGGAGCCCATATCAAAGTGAGGGAGTTCGACATCAGCGTAAATTAAAGGGTTATTCCTAGAATAGTATTTTTTATAAAAAAAAAGACACAGTAAATACATACTTATTGATCATACACAGACAAACCCTAACATAAAGTTTCTTTCCTGTACCTTTGTGTCTTTTTTTCATCTTTCTGCCCTTCTGTATGTCCAGGTCCACAAACCAGTGGGTGGTCTTATAATTATCTGTTAAAACTACATTTACCAACAGCACTTGCTTTTCCAGTGCTGCAGGTCCCTCTCTCTATCACCTACATGCTCCTAAGAAGCCCCATCTATGAGCTAATCTAAGTATAACACTGCCCCTGTACAGTATTCGGACATCTAAATCAGTATAGCTGTCTGTGTGATACTACATCATTATTTGGTTTTAGCAGTGATCAATTGTTCTGCACTCCCGCACAACTGCAGTGCAAAGTTGTGTTTGTTGCCGGCTCCATACAGATCAGTGATTTCAAACTGGAACTGATGTTCAATTGATACATATAGAAGAAGATAATCCTTTGAAATATGCATCGTTAGAGCGGAATTTACAGTTTTAGATTACTGGACTCTCAGCAGCAGGTACCAAATAGTTCAACTAACCTCAGTCCCTGTATATTCATGCAGAATATATATCAGTCCCTGTTTTCTGCCTATCTTGCATTATATATGTGGTCTAAGCTTCTGTATTTAGCCCATCATGCAGTATACCTCTTCAGCCCCTGTACACAGAGCCCCAGGCTGTAGAATATCTTTCCTCTCAGCCCCTGTATGCAGCTTAACGTGTAGTATAGCTCTTCTCTCAACCACTCTCCACAACACCCCATACCTCAGTATATCTCTCCTTTCAAGTCCATGCATAAGCCCATCCTGCAGTATATCTTTCTTTACTGTCCCCTCTATATACAGGCCATCCTGCAGTATACAGTATCTCTCATTTCTGTCCATTGTACTCACAGCCCCCTCCTGTATTATATCTCTCCACTCAGGCCCCTGTATACAGCCCATCAAGTAGTACATTACTGCTTAGTAACCAGCACACAGGCACTGATGCTTCCTGGTACGACCTTTGCATTATAGTGAAGGAGCTTCCATCCCTGTCTGTGACACCGTCACTCACAGTAAAAGCTCCATTCTAGTTAAAGAAGAGACTGCAGTATGCATGCTTGACCAGGGTCCCTGGAACTACAAGACGGATCCAATAGCAATTGAAAAATGAAATACGGCCTTGAAGGGGCAACCTCATGGGGCTGATATATCCAAAACAGAGATTAAAAAAACATTATTAGGCAACAGTGTGATTATTTTTTAATACCCCTTTAATATAATTGTTCTATTCATTCAATTTGTATATTTGTATCAGCTCATCACCTTTTCCATGAGGAGATCTGCCGTTTCCCATAATTATTTTTTTGGATTGCATGAAAAATGCAATCTGATCAGCTTCTGAAAAACCATTTGCCATCATTGCCATGTGAACACAGACCAATGATCCATTTAGCAGGCCAGTATTTGGGAAATGACAGTTTGTAGGACTATGTGGCCATCTACACAGGCCGGCAATCACCTGATGAACAAATAACAAGTTCATTTGTAAGGTGCTATGATTTTTAAGCGGACTTAAAAATCATCATTATTTGTGCATATCACCCCATGTGAACTTGAAATGTACTACTGATAATGATATTTTGTACACACAGAATGACCGTGTCTCTCAGCCCGTCTAACCTGACCGTAAATGACTGCTGAAATCCCACAAGAAAGCATGGAGCCTTTGGTCACAGCTCTCAGCATGGCCCCGTATAAGCAATAGCAAAAAAGTAGAACTATGTCTAGAGTGACGTTAAATTGTGCGGTAAAGTAGTAGTTGATCAAAACACTTGTTAGTTGTAGATCAGTGGACAGGATGAGGGATCACATTGCGGCTGATTGTTTAAACTGAAGGGGCAAAAAGGTAAGGTCAGGTCAATAGATTACAAGATTAAAATACTGCTTAAAGTGAACATGTCTTCAGGTTGCCATCACGTTCTCCAGCCTTTTTAATACATTTCTAACAAGCCCACTATATCCCCCAGGCATGTGTCTGTCTATTTGTTCTCACACTAAGGTCGGGGTCAGACTTGCGAATATTATGCGAGAAACTCGCGCAAGTATCTCGCATCAATACCCGACACTGCCGCCGGCACTTGGGACTGGAGTGTGCGGCTGCATAGAAATACATACAGCCGCACACTCCAGTCCTGAGTACCGGCGGCAGTGCCGGGTATTGATGCAAGAGACTTGCCAAGTATTGAGTGCATTTACTGAATATAAATTTCAGTAGGCCAACATTTTGGATTTTAAAATAATTTTTTGAGCTGGTGTTATAAAGTATTCTAATTTACTGAGATAATGACTTTTGGGTTTTCACTGGCTGTAAGCCATAATCATCATCAACGTTAACAGAAATAAACACTTGAAATAGATCACTCTGTTTGTAATGACTCTATATAATATATGAGTTTCAATTTTTGAATTGAAGAACTGAAATAAATTAACTTTTTCATGCTATTCTAATTTTGTGAGAAGCACCTGTATATCTCACAAGGAGAAATCAGTATTTAGCTCCCTAACCAGACTTTATGGTGGTAAAAAAAATATTCCCTACCTTATATTCGTTATATATACCATTAGCTTGCACTTTATGTTGTCTTATTTTTGGACGGTTATTTCATGAGTATATGCAATCAACACTACTACCTCTATTTTTGCATGATGCACTTTAGTGCTCAGATTAATTAGATTAAACCAGCCATGGATGTTTAATAGATGTGTCCCTAGCCTGATGTGTCCCTTGCATTAGAGGTATCTGTTTTATTCTATATATTTTGTGAGTAAATTCTGTGTAAACAATAAAGATTGAAGGGACTTGGTGATTTGGACGAGTTTATTATATATGTATAGCACAATTTCACATGGATCGCATTTATAATCATATAAGTGAGTGTGGGGGCTTCCTCTTTATCCCCATCGGCACCTTGAGATCATGATCGTCTGGTCCTGATGTTTGCCATGGCAATTCACGGCCAAATAGAGGCCTTAGAGTCTGCCATATATAGTGGCCTTTTCAGAAGTTAGCGACATTTAGGTGGTAAAAAAACACTTTTTCATTCCTGTCATGTCACTTTACATTAATTCCTGAAAATCACCTGAAGGGTAAATAAACTACCTGACAGCAGTTTTCAATATGTCGGGGGGCTGTTTTTAAAATGGAATCACCTTTGGAGGTTTTCCAATATATAGGACCCCCAAACTCACTTCAAACCTTAAAAAAATAAATGTTGAAAATTTCCTTGAAAAAAGAAAAATTACAGCTACATTTTTAAACCTTCTAAAAGGCTAACAAAATAAAATAATATTTTATAAATGGTGCTGATGTAAAACAGACATGTGGGAAATGTTATTTATTAATGTTTTTCTGGGGTACAACTATCTGGGTTAAAGGGATAATCATTCAAAATTTGTAAATTGCAAATTTTTTTTACATTTTTGTCAAATTTCTGATAATTTTTATAAATATAACACAACGACCTAAATTTACCATTATCGTAAATTATAATCTGCCATGAAAAAAACAGTCTCAAAATCACTGGGATTTGTTGAAGCATTCCAGAGTCATTAACAGATAAAGTGAGATTACGGTAGTCAGATTTAAAAAAATTAGCCTGGTCACTAAGGGGTTAACACTACTTAGTCATGGCAGTGGTTAGTGGGCTCTTTAATACAGTTTTAAATTTCCATTAGTTAAGAATACAAAAAGGAAAAACCATATCTAGCATCTCCTTCAGCTATGCTCTTAGCACTGGCTACTCATATCATTGTGATCTGCATCAGTCCTCCTCACTCTATCACCGGGTTTCCCTTTCATCTATAGTTTTGTTACAATATTACTACATCATTGGACAGCAGGCTTTTTCAACCAATTGTGCTCAGGAACTTCCTGAGCTTCAGTGTTCTTCAACTGGACTACCCATTGTGCCATACATCCGACTGACTTATTGAAGTGACTACTCTGCTTTCCTGTCTCTGATTTGACCTGGCTACCTTCCTTGGCTTTATTCTTAACACTGGTCTTTCAATAGTCTTTCCTCTACAGGACATGTGATAAATATTAGATTTCTTAGGGGACTCTGTGACAGCCATCGATTACTAGAACAGGAGACCCTCGTAAACACCAGTGGTTCTTTAAACTCAGTCCCTTAGTGTAGCCTGCGTCAACCAGAAAATGGTTTAGAGCATTCACTTCTAAAGAATAATCGTTGTTTTAATTTTAATTTCATAAATGAATAATACAAGTGAGAATAAAAAAAAAAATTGTAATATATATCTTTTTAGAGAAATCTGCGTCTTTCTCCTTTTGTACTGATCTTTCATTTTCACAGTTCTCAATTGATGGGTAAAATCTGTATTCATTGAAGACAGATCTTTACATTAAGATAGGAGATGGGAGATACCACTGGTATGATTCTTTAGAGATAGGAGAGGAGAGGAGAAGGCAGGAGCTCTTCTTCTAGTTCTTCCCCCTACCCTCTACAATGAAGATAAGTTACTCCTGAAATTATACCTCTCGGTAAGGTCAGTCTCCTGGTTTTCGTGGGCCCCGGGTGTAAGAGTCTCCGTGGGACCCTTTAACACACACCATGATTCATGATGCACAGATACTGCAGAAAAGAATATGGCCCCCTCATCCTTCACATATATCACCCCCACCCCCCGGGTCCAGCCTGCCCCCTCATCTTTCACATATAACAACCTCCCAGGACCCAGACTGCCCCCTCATCCTTCACATATATCACCCCCCAGGACCCAGTCTGCCACCACATCCTTCACATATACAGCGAAGGAAATAATTATTTGATCCCTTGCTGATTTTGTAAGTTTGCCCACTGACAAAGATATGAACAGTCGATAATTTTAAAGGTAGGTTAATTTTATCATTGAGAGATAGAATATCAAAAATAAAATCCAGAAAATCACATTGCATAAATTATTTTATACAAGAGATTTATTTGAATTTTGCAGTGAGAAATAAGTATTTGATCCCTCTAGCAAACAAGACTTAATACTTGGTGGCAAAACCCTTGTTGGCAAGCACAGCAATCAGACATTTTTTGTAGCTGATGATGTTTGCACACGTCAGGAGGAATTCTGATCCTCTCCTCTTTGCAGATCATCTCTAGATCATTAAGATTTTGAGGCTGTCGCTTGGCAACTCGGCGCTTCAACTCCCTCCATAAGTTTTGTATGGGATTAAGGTCTGGAGACTGGCTAGGCCACTCTATGACCTTAATGTGCTTCTTTTTGAGCCACTCCTTTGTTGCCTTGGCTGTATGTTTTGGGTTATTGTCTTGTTGGAAGCCACAATCCATTTGTTGTCACTCATTGATGCGGTGAAGTAGTCCTGTGCCCTTAGCAGAGAAACACCCCCCAAAACATAATTTTTCCATCTCCATGCTTGAAAGTGGGGACGGTGTTATTTGGGTCATAGGCAGCATTTCTCTTCCTCCAAACATGGCGAGTTGAGATAATGCCAAAGACCTCAATTTTTGTCCTTATCTGACCACAGCACCTTCTCCCAATAACTCACAGAACCATCTAGGTGTTCATTGGCAAACTTCAGATGGGCCTATACATGTGTCTTCTTGAGCAGGGGGACCTTGTGGGCACTGCAGAATTTTAAAATTTTTCGGCATAATGTGTTACCAATGGTTTTCTTGGTGACTGTGGTTCCAGCTGCCTTGACGACAACAAGGTTACCTTAAGGAGTATGGTAGTGGTTCAGGAGAGGTGCGGAGCACACCCCGACGCACGTTTTGGAAAGTCCTGACGAAGGTAACCTTGTTGATTGCATTTGACTCAGGTATACTTATGTATGGTATCTGCACTATGCTTGTAATCTAGCCCTCTATCAATGATAATTTGAGTAATGCATTGCACCAGGTTACCATGAGTGTTATGGCATTTGATACAGTACAATGTGGTTTATGATATACTACCAGGTACTCTATTGCAATCATAGGTATATATTTAAATTAATTTGAACAATTTTGTTATTTACTATATTATATGGGGTCAGATTTGTGTTTATTATATTGTGTTTTATTCTGTCTTTTGATGTGGGAACTCTGCTTTAGTGCCAATTCCTTGCCAAATTACTTCCAATAAAGGCATTTTTTATTTGTTTTAATGGTACTGTCCTCTTTCTCTCAATATATTTATTTTTTTCAATAATTGTTGGGACATTATGTTTTATCCATATCCAGAGGTTTTGGTTATATTACATTTTGAGTGGTTATCACTCGTGTTTTTTGGACTTTTAGATCTCTCTTATTGTTCATTTGGGTTAAGATACCTATAATTTAGGATATATACTGTATATATATAAATTATAATTTTATTTTTATGGTATTGTCATCTATTACGTCCTTTTGTTTTGGTCACCTGGACACAGTATGGCAGATCTAAAAGTCATAATATTGGAAGGTATTTTTAACAGTAACAGAGAAAGTAAAATCTGGGAGTTCAAGTTGATAAATATGTTTCAATCTCTAACAATAGGACTCAATTTGACACCTGGATTCATGACTCATTACATGGACACTGTTCATACCTCCACAAGAAGGTCTTCAGATGTCTAATAGAACACTTCCACCTCATCTGCATGTATAACAAAAACCTTAATTTGATCTCCTTGACCTGTCTCTAGCAAGCATCACCTCATCATGTCCTTGTGTAATTGCTATTTAAATGTTGCCATCTCTTCTCAGTAATTCACTTTTAATGTAGCCTGATGAAGGGGCCTTTTGAGCCCTGAAAGCTTGCAAATGTAATTTCTCTGGTTATTTCTCTGGTAATTTCTCTGGGATGCGTACTTCCTCCGTGAAGCTCCACCCATGGCCGCACCTCCTCCATTCAGCTCCGCCTCATCAGAATGCGGCCTGTGTACCCTATCTTTAGCATTGGGTACACAGGCCGTGCCGATGTATGTGGATGCCTCCGCATGCGTCGTTTTGACGGTGCGGCAACAGCACCAAAATGCAACCCACGTTTGGCGCAGGCCGCCGCACCGTCAAAACGACGTATATGGAGGCATCCGCATACATCGGCACGGCCTGCGTACCTAATGCTAAAGATAGGGTACGCAGACCGCATGCCGATGGAGGCGGAGCTGACCGGAGGAGGGGTGGCCGTGGGCGGAGTTTCACGGAGGAAGTTCGCATCCCTCCGCAGCTCCTCCATACGCTAGTGTGAAACTAGCCTAACTAGAACAATTTAGAACAATTGAGGTGGAAAAGAATCATCTAACTTTGCTGCTACAGAGACCATACTTACTATATCAGCTACCACAGTCTCACACTTTCCTGACATTTTTCCTCCACTTGTTCTTGCATCTTTCTCTCTAAAACTCTAAACTTTCAATAGTAACTATATTTTTAGTTATTTTTTTATTATCAGTGGAAATGAAGATAAGAAACTTTGTAATATCTTATTAGTGAAAAGACACCACCACACTATGTTAGTGTTGAACTGCACTAATCTCACTATTTCATTCAGTCTTTTGAGTGCTGCCTTTAGGAATATAATTATCCAGTAAATGTCACCCAAAGTCCGTTGCCATGAAGAGCCTTATGTGCTTTTTACCGAAGAGAAAAGGTTCTGGACTGGTGGTCAGCCGGGAGATTGCATGATGGCCCAGGTACTCATTTACTTCCAAGAGTAAGATTATGTTCCCACGATGAGCTTTTGGTTAGTTTTTGATGTTGCAAATCTACTGAAGCATTTCTACCCCTGTTCAGTAAAATAGGTTACTAGTATTTTTTTTATATACACAGTGTCAAAAACTCCTCAAAAACTCATTGTGAGAACGTAGCCTAAAAGTTTTGGCTGCAGAAAAAAAATGCTGGAAAAAGGGTAACATAGCCTTATGGTGACATTTTGGTGTCCCAAACACTGCAGACTTGGTATCAGGGACATGTCGCTGCCCTGTGTTGAAGGGGAAAATCATGAAACAATACTGGCACAGTTTCTTTTGGCTAGACACTTTCGAGGGACATTAGTTACGCAAAAGTTCAGTGCACATGTGGACGTGCTCTCCACCACAGAGCCAACCTCAGCTTCCAGTTAAATAACAATATGTACTCTCCTTAGGATATAATTTTAAATGTTTGCTTGAGATACACAAGCCCTGCCCTTTCACATGAGGTAATAATGATAAGTTCCTTAGTAGGACCTTAGCACTGACTGGTGACAGACAGGGCGCAGGGAACACATCCCATCTGCTTGAGCCATGTACAATGACAGTGCACTTGCAGTTAGATAAAAGCCAAAAGCGCATCTGATATAATTCCATTTCAGCTTGAGTTAACCCACTATTATCTTTTGTTTTTTCTTCACACAAGTGCTATTTTATTGATACATATAGGGTGTGTAGAGGATTGTATTCATTCAGCTGGGATTTTGATGTAGGCACAGGAAGTGGTTTCATAAGAAAATGTCTGGTCAGGTTTATTCGTTTCCTAAACATATTTAAGCACACGCAAACAAAGATAGCCTTCACCGGCACAAAGTGAAAACAATCTGAAAATATATAGTCCATATACTGTATTACTGCGGGTCTGCGCCTGCTAAGGTCAGGTCAGCATCTTTAGCAACACACACTGGAGATCTCCACACATCTCCAGCTCCAGACACTAGTGATGTGTCGTTCGCGAATAATCCGACACAAAGAGCCGGCTCCCTGCTGTGAACGATGGGAGCCAGCAGCCCAGTGAGAGCCACTAAAATCCCTGAATGGCTTTCACTGGGCATAAAATCCCGGAGTTCGGCAGACGTAACGCCGCCCACCTGAACAAAACTCCGCCCACTCAGCAATGTAATTGTTTCTTAGAAAGTGGGTGTGGTTTATGCGGTAGGTGGGCAGGGTTTCAGACACCTGAACATGGATGCAATAGGGATCTATTTAGGATCCAAAAAGAGTCGGCTCTTTTTGGTGAGCTGAGCCATGAGCCATGAGAGCTGGATCACCCAAAAGAGCCGGACTGCCCATCTCTACCAGACACTGAATGAAACATTCGGCATCCATTTTATTTGCCAAACCACGCCCCTGGGGTGGGGATATGTGAGCAGTCATTCCCACTCATCTCTTATGACTGCTTGTAAACCCCGGCCCTGGAATGGCCCAAATAACTCTCTCAGCACTATATGCGCTGGAGCAAGCTTCCGAGCACACATCACCGCAGCTAATAACCGCGATGACACATATCTCCCCTCAAGGACTTGTCCGGCTGCCATCTTACAGGTGATAAATGTAACCAGACATCCACACAATAACACAGTGGATGACATGGGAGCACTAAATATGATCTCAATGAAATTGCGAAAAGAGCGGATTTCTTGAACTACAGCAACAGATTTCCTTCTGAAAGTCTGCGTCAGGTCTCGTTCACATGACTGTACTGCTGTCAGTGAAAAAAAAATCAATGGGGCAGTGCAGATGAGCGATGTTTTTCACTAAATGAATTTGCAAGTGATAAGTATCGCAGCATGCACTAGTTTCTTTCGTAAATCAGATAAGACTTGGCCATTCAAGTCTATACGTGCGCAAAAATAAATAAGATGCCATACGGAGCCTCTGTATAGAATCTAATTTGTACTGATACATAGCAAGTCTAGAAAATAGGAAATTATAAATGATTTTGTAAATGATTAATAGCTGCTGCTGTAAAAAAAGGTTGTATACAGATGACAAGTGAGAAAAGAATTGTCCCACTCTTATTGATGAAACACTAAACGATACTCGTGTTAACCTACACTTTGCCTGTATGAACAAAACGCACAGTAAACTCTTATTATGTTCATCTTATGTGTACTCGTGTACATAAACTAACACCAGCACCGACTCCTGAAAATTATGAAGTATGTTTGGTGCCCCACATCAGCTAAGGCTGGTTTCACATTTGCGGACGGAGGGCTTTGGACTACCTCCGTGAAGCTCCACCCCCACCACGCCTCCTCCGGTTAGCTCCACCTATTTCTGCATGCGTCGTTTTGACGGTGCTGCAACCCGCGTAGAACGCATCATGTTGGAATTTTATGCGGGCGCCGCACCGTCAAAACGATGCATGCGGCGGCATCCGCACACTGGGGCACGGCCTGCGTACCCAATGTGTAAGATAAGGTACGCAGGCCGCATGCAGAAATAGGCAGAGCTAACCGGAGGAGGCACGGCGGTGGCGGGGCTTCAGAGGAAGTCCGCAGCCCTCCGTCCGCAAATGTGAAACTAGCCTAAGTCATGTGACAAGGCTCGTTGGAGAGTCAATATTTACTTTTAGGATTGCTACTTCCCATAGGTGGTTTTAGTCCTCTTACACTCTGAAGGTACAATTTGCATATTTACCAGAGGACCATAGCGTCTTAAAAGTCTCCTCACCTCGGCATGTCAGGCTTGACATGTCACTCTCCACAACGAGAAAAGTTACTCCTCAGATCCCATTACATCACAGCACTAATTACAGCTTAGTAGTTCTTCACAATAGGTTACCCAAAGCAGGTTAATTAATCTATTAATTCACTCATTATTTATTTTTTTATCACAGTGTTGTACAGAAGTTGTTCTCACTCATATCTGCCCCTTTGGGACTCAAAATTCAAAATTCACCTACCAGCAGGTTTCTGGTGTGTGAAGTAAAACTGGCATACCAGAAACATGCCCATGCAACCATGGAAAGAACATGCAGCTTTCATGCAGTTGTTGACCTTAGTTGGAATTGAATTTAGGACTAGAGATGAGCGAATTTGTTCGGATTTGGTTCCGAATACGATTGGACTCAAATATGGTTTTTGCAATATTCCTCAAACACAGCCGAACGTCATTAGAGTCAATGGGAGTAAAAATTACCAAATATGTTTGGAACCGATCATCAAACATACACTCGACACGAATAGTGTTCGAATATGGCATGAATATGTCAAAATCGGATTTGCGTCCAAAATCCGAACAAATTTTCTCATTTCTATTTAGGACATAATAATTGAAATGTGAACACATCACTGAGTTTGCTTCTCATTTTCTTCTAAGTATAATGGTCAGCAGCCATATCATACAACTTTCTACACAGAATTTTGTACATTAGATATTGACGGCTCTGTAGCAGTCCCACACTATGAGTGGATGGGGAGTACTCACTTGGCTGGTCATTAAGGTAGATACCAGGACACTTAGGGTTAAAAAAGTCAATTTGGTTTATTAGAGTACAGCCTAAACCGCTCCTCAGGAACTTAGTAGTATGCAGCAGCCAGTACACTGTCCATTACACATTCCGCTCTATAGTATAACCACGGTTCCTCGCTGACCACGGTTAGCATAACACGGATTACTGAACGTTAACTGTTGACGTCGGCCACACTGGTTCCCAGACACCTCTTATCCTCAGAGGCATCCTATAACCACTTCTCACTGACCCCCAGTCAGTATCTCTCACAGTTGTCAGGCAGTCCTCTCCGGAGGTCTCTCACAGGCCTCCTTCCACTGGCTCAGACTAGCCAGCACTGCAACATGTGCCAAACACACAGGCTCCATTAGGTAACCTGTAACCACACCCACAGGTGAGGTAACATCACATGGAGTGGTCACGTGATCGTGACATCACTGCAGGTCCTCAAGCTTCTGCAGGTCCTGCAGGGAAAAGGGGTACAGTGAGCACCCTCACCCAGAGGTGAGGCATGTGGGTAGCCAGACCCTCCCATCTCTCATAGCTACCCGCAACCTGGACTCTTGGTTGCATCACAGGGAGCAGCCATCTCTGTGACACATACCTCCCTTTGATTACACGGCCATTAGCCTCCTTACAGCTCACATAAGAACACAAATTCAAAAATAATCACAGAAAAAATGCAAGCAGGCTTAATCTTTGTGCATTTTTAATACTAGGCAATCAACCCCTCCATGATTTGTGAGTGGGTTTGTGAATGGGTGCTTCATCAGTATTTTGCACCTGTGCTGCCCCCGCCTTTATCATGGGGGTCTCCTGTACCCTGCTAGTGTATTGGTAATCTGACTGCGTTGGTAAGGCTGCTTTTTTTCTGTAATTTTACATTTGATATTGACCCAAAAGTGCACAAGTTCGCTATATGCAGTACTCCAAAAAAGAAAAAAGGAAAACAAAGAACAAAATAGGCCCACACACCTTTAGTATTAAATTAACGTACAGGTGCACAAATAGGCTATGTAGCCAATATACTAACATATACAGGGGTTGGACAAAATAATGGAAACACCTAACGTTTTGGCATCATAATCTTCGAACATGTTATAAACATGCAAACCGTGACATATGGTAATGTTTTGTAGTTGATTATTTGTGTTATGTGATATGTGTATGTAAATTAACTGTTTGTTTTGCAGAATTGTAAGAACATTGATGAGAACCTGATACCAATGGCAGACCTCTCGGATTTTCAAAGAGGCCAAATTGTTGGTGCTCGTATGGCAGGCGCTCGTGTAACAGAAAGTGCCCGAATGCTTTGCGTGTCAAGAGGTCCTGTCTCCAAAGTAATGACTGCGTTTAAAAGAGAAGGAAAAACGTTTGCAGCAAAGCACAGGTCCGGCCAAAAGTCGAAGTTGACTGAGAGAGACTGTCAGACTCTAAAGCGAATTGTGAGAGAGGATCGCAAGACCACGGCTCCAAAAATCACTGGTGAGCTCAATGAACACCTACAGAACACAGTTTCCACGAAAACTGTTCATCGGGAGCTGCACAAATCTGGATTCCACGGAAGAGCTGCAATTAGAAAACCGCTGCTCTCAATGATAAATGTTTCCAAGCGTTTAGAGTGGTGTAGAAACCTCCAGAATTGGTCACTCGAGCAGTGGAAACATGTGATATTCTCAGACAAATCATCGTTTACCCTATTTCCGACCTCCGGCCGAGAGTACATTTGGAGACAGCCGAAAGAAGCATTCCATCAAGACTGCCTTCTTCCAACCGTAAAACATGGCGGAGGTTCTGTGATGATCTGGGGTGCTATTTTGTGGAGATCCGCCGGGCCAATGATATCCCTTCATGGAAGAATTAACAGCCGAGATTATTTAGGCATTTTGGGCGACCAAGTGCATCCTATGGATCAAGCACTGTTCCCGGAGGGGAACGCCATCTTTCAGATAAGATAATCCTTTAATGGTTCCACCATGGGGAAATTCAGAGCATTACAGCAGCAAGGCAGGAACAAGTACAGATACAGATGCATAAAGACATTACATTGACAGTAGGTAGGTACATATACGAAAAAAAAAAAGATATAACCGGACTATCACAACTTTGGATCTATCAGTTCACTGTTTGGGTCGTTCTCCGTTTTGGACAGTGCTGGTTATACAGCCTAACTGCAGCAGGAAGGAAGGGCTTTCGATAGCGCTCCCTCTCACATTTAGGATGAAGTAGCCGGCCACTGACAGTACTGCACATCTGTGTCACGGTCTCATGCATGGGATGGGAATCATTCTACACCATGTAGCTCACGTTGGCCAGTATCCTCCTGTCGCCTACTTCCTGAACTGGATCAAGGGGGCATCCCAGGACAGAGCTGGCCCTTCTAATCAGCTTGTCCAGCCTATTCCTGTCCCTGGTTGATATGCCACTACCCCAGCACGCCACACCAAAGAAGATGACTGATGCCACAACAGAGTTGAAGAAGGATGCAAGGAGTGCCCCCCTAACTCCGAAGGCTCTCAGCCTTCTGAGCAGATAAAGCCTACTGTGGCCCTTCCTGTACACTGCATCCAAGTGATGGGTGTTAGGTACTCCTGGGGTGGACCCGCTAGACCGTGGCAACGAACCTCCCGGGGGCGAGCTGACCAGGTGGACCACCCCCTATACAGGGAGTGTTTAGGGCAAGCCCGCGGGTAACTATTACAATGGCAGCTGGTACCCAGGGAATGTATAGAGAGGCCAGCCACAGGCCGGGGATGCTGGCGGGGACCTCCTCTGGAGCAGGAAGACGGATGGCGGTCAGGTCAGGGACACAGGCGAGAAGGGGACAGCAGGCACGATCAGAAGGACACTGGTGCGGGAACAGGACTGGACGGGACACGACCACGGACCTCCCGATCCTAGGAGAGAGGACAGTGGAAATGGCAGGTGAGCTACAGACAGACAGGACGCAGGAACGCACATAGGAGAACGGGCCAGAATCACTAACGAAGCAAAGTGATAATCAGGCACCGCCAGCAGGAAGAGGCGGCCTGATATAGGAGAAGTATCAGAGGCCTTCCCGGTCGTGACCTCTCAGTGCAGGAGAGGAAGGCGCGCGTCCTCAGGAGGAACAGGAGGTGCGCGTGCGCCCGGGCATAGTGTGTGCACGCGCCCGCCGAGGAGGAGGGGCAGGAGCGCGCACCCGGCGCGGTCCAGAAGACCGGATGGACGCGGTCGCCGGAGGAGAGGAGCCAGGAGGGACCGCGGAGAAGCCCGAGGCAGCCGACGCCGCGGCGAGGAGGCCACCAGCGAGCGGGTAAGCTGCGGTCGGGGAGAAGGGATAGGAGGAGTGCGCGGCTGCCGCCGCGTGACAATGGGCCCAGTCAAGCTTATTATTGAGGATCACACCAAGGTACTTATAGGTGTCGACTATCTCAATGTCATTTCCCTGAATGTTCACCACTACTGGTGGATTTTTTCCCTTGCGAAAGTCCACCACCAATTCCTTGGTCTTCCCGGAATTAATCCTAAGGTGGTTCCTCTGACACCACTCCACAAAAGCTTGGTTAGTATCTCTGTACTCTCTTTCATCTCCTCCTGTGATGAGGCCTACTATTGCAGAGTCATCAGAATACTTCTGCAAGTAGCAGCTAGATATCTGAGTTGCACTTAAAATCCACAGTGTACAGTGTGAAGAGAAAAGGGGCAAGAACTGTTCCTTGAGGTGCCCCTGTATTGCAGATCACCGTGTCTTACACACTGTCCCGAACCTTTACAAACTGAGGTCGGTTCGTGAGGTAGTTAAGGATCCAGGTGGAGAGTTGGAGGTCCACGCCAACAAGGCCCAGCTTGTCTCTCAGTAGACCTGGCTGTATGGTATTAAAAGCACTAGAGAAATCGAAGAACATTATTCTCACAGTGTTCCCAGGTTTCTCCAGGTGAGAGAGAGTCCTATCTAGAAGGTGGATAATGGCATCATCCACACCAATTCAGGATGATAATGCACCAATTCATACAGCTAGAATCATTAAAGCATGGCACGAGGAACATTCTAATGAAGTTGAGCATATCATCTGGCCCCCACAATCCCCAGACCTCAACATTATTGAGCATTTATGGCCGATTTTAGAGATTCAAGTTAGACGTCGATTTCCGCCGCCATCGTTGCTCAAAGAACTGGAGGGTGTTTTAACTGAAGAATGGGCTACAATTCCTTTGGAAACAATTCACACCTTGTATGAATCCATACCTCAGAGATTTGAGGCTGTAATCGCCGCAAAAAGGTGGACCTACACCATATTAAACTAACTTTTGTTGATGTTTCCACATGTTTCCATTATTTTGTCCAACCCCTGTATATACACGATATTTCAGCACACTGCAACTAATGAACACATGAACTCCAATATTACTGTAAATATTAAAAACGTAAAGTAGTTAGTATTTTTTGATGAAGGAGCGCAAAAGCCATCCAACCATGTCAAGGTGTACCTAAATATGGATAGTCCTGGTCACTAAAGTCCTGCCTCTCCATGTGACAGAAAAGGCCTCATTTGAATGGGAGTGAAAGGAAACCAGGCTTAACTTGCAATTAAAACCTTGTGTGCTTTTTGATCAAAAAAAGTTAAATACCTGACGTTTTTAGCTTTTACAGTAACAGTGAAGGTCATGATGCATCGTGTATGTATATTGACCACATAGCATGCTTGTGAACCTTTAGATTAATGTAATTCTTAAGGTGTGCTGGTCCTATTTTTTCTTTTTTGCAGTACTTATCGGGAGGGTCTGGGGGGCCCTTCAAGGCTCAGCACTCTTATCCACCCATCTTTGGGCATACAAGGTTTTAATTGTGAGCTATGCCTGATTTCCTTTCACTCATCCTTTCCGATGAGATCTGGTTTGGCACATGGAGAGGTAAGACATATATATTGGTTAGTGACCATCCATATTTAAGGCATACTTTGATGTTTACAGTAATGTTAGAGTTCATGCATTCATTAATCACAGCGTGCTGATGCATAGCGTATGTATACACTACAGTATATGTAGTAAAGTCACTCAGTTCCACATGGAGACATCGCTGGGAGCACGTTCAGCATGTGCACATAAAGTTGAGCCATGCCAGGGGCACATGCCATTCTCATGCTAAAGGACAAGGAATGTGTCAAGGGGATATCAAGACAGAGAGGGGCCAGAAGAAAGCGGCGTCTGTTTTCCCGAACTCCTGCACTGGTTAGAAATACTTCACCATATTAAACAGTGCAAGGTTTTTCCTTGCTGGCAGTGCAAGGGTTAATCTGTTCAGTGCTTCTGGAGCTTTCCTGGATTATCTCAGCTGTTCAGTGTTGGCCACACCCTTCTGCTATCTATGTTTCCCTCTGGAACTTAGGAATTTCTGGTGTTAGTTCTTACTGCCTGGTTATAGAGTTGGAGGTGTAGTTCGTGGATGGAGTTGGCGTTTGGAGATTTGATCAGGAAATTGTTTCTTAGAGTTGGGTGCACATCCTCATCCTCTCCTATTTGGTTCCTCCTTCTTTTTACTCCCCCGTGTTCCAATCTGTTGTTTGGTGAGTGTATTTTGCATGATTGTTATTTTTATTTATCTCTGTCCATCTTCCCTGTTTGTCTAGTTACTGTTATCCTATACACTTCTGCTTCCCAACCTCCCTGGTTGGGGGAGGAAACAGATAAGGGTTGATATAGGAGCATATGCTTACAGAACTAATGGGTTAATACATAATGGCTTACCAGATGAAATGCCAGTTAAAATTTAATCTTTAACCCCTTAACGTCCAATGACGGACATAGCCCGTTATGGCATGGTATCAGTTCTCGCACCAGGACGGGCTATGTCAGTCATGCAAATAAACTGTCACTGCCTGTAAATACGCTGTGTGAGAATCATGTGGGAATAGTGGATGAGGGCAGGTATATCTCGCCCAGATTCCTTTCCTATGTGGCCTAGTCTGGTCAGTATCGCACCTGCTTGCTAATGAATAATGGGAGGTGGATATAAAAGGATGCAAGGTGGTTGTGTGAGTGTCTCAGCCTGGGAACACAGAGAGCCTGTCTGTGTGAGAGACACACGTGAGTGGAAGCAGTGCCCACTGCAACTGTGGTTTGGCTGGACGGGAGAAGCCCGCCAGTTGGTAGTTAGGTTGTCCATTGTTTAGTTAGTGCCGGACAGGCAAGGATTTGTTTTATGTTTTATTTCCTTTTGCATTGCTTTCACCGTTAATAGACCTGACCCAGGGTCAGTTACACCCGAATCCCAGCTCTGCGCCTGAGTTTCATGCTGAATGCACGTGACCTTTGACCCCAGCAAAGGCGATCCCGGAGTGTTTTATCACATTGTGGTGGAGAACGCGGGCATCACGTTGCAAGCATGAGCATGGAGGACGTGGTGAAAGCGCTGGTACAGTCCACCGCCGTCCAGCAAGAAGCTATTCGGGTGATGATGGCCCAGCTGAAAGAGTTGGTGGACATGACAGTTACCGATCGTTCGCTTCTCCAGCAGGTAGCGCAGCGCTTGGCAAGCGTACCTGAGCTTAACCTGGAAGCCGAGTCGAGAGTGATTCACGTGAGTCGGTACTGGCAGAAAATGACGACCGAAGATGACGTCGAGGCATACCTGACCACGTTTGAACGGACGGCGGTGCGAGAAAAATGGCCGAAGGCACGATGGGCCGGCCTGATTGCCCCGTTTCTTTCCGGTGAGGCCCAAAAGGCTTATTAAGACTTAGAACCTGAAGCCGCGCAGGACTTTGACAAATTGAAAGCCGAGATCTTGGCCCGGCTGGGAGTGACGACCGCTGTCCGTGCACAGAGAGTGCATCAATGGACTTATCAGCCGGATAAACCACCGCGGTCCCAGATGTTCGACCTGATCCACGTGACGAAGAAGTGGCTACAACCCGAGGTGTTGACAGCGCCAGAGATAATCCAGAGAGTCGTCATGGACAAGTACCTGAGAGCTCTACCGCCAGCCCTGAGGAAGTGGGTAAGCCATGGAAATCCTACGACGGCAGATCAACTGGTGGATCTGGTTGAACGTTACTCCGTGGCGGAAGGACTCCGAGACGACGCTACCCCACCTCGTTCTTCATCATCTCCACGTGGAACCGGTAAGACTGTTCCAGGGAGTAGGGGAGATGGAAAAATCCCTAAGACAGTGGGGGAGGAAAACGGGACTGCCCGCACTGCGAGGCCGAGAGTAACGAACTATGGTCTAAGCAAGAGGCCCGTTAGGTGTTTCCGCTGCCAAGAGATGGGACATATTGCTGCGAACTGTCCGGTCACTACTGAACCCATGCAGTGCGACGTCACAGACTCTAAAAACCGCATGTCTATGGTTGCACGGGTAGTGAGTGTGAATGCCGGTCAAAAGGATGTGGAAAAACACTTGTGTGATTTAACTGTTGATGGCAAAAATGTGGTGGCATTGTTAGACTCGGGAAGTGTGGTGACTCTGGTGAAGGCCAGTCTGGTGTCAGCCCCGACTGGACCATCAGACAAATTTTCTGTAACGTGTGTGCATGGAGACACCTGTTCGTACCTCACCACGGTCATATGCATTACTACTTCCTATGGGTCTGTGCAACATAAAGTGGGACTCGTCCCGGCGTTATTGCATGATGTTATCCTGGGCCGGGATTTTCCCCACTTCTGGCAATTGTGGGAGAATCAGTTGATGCCCTTGGGTAATAGTGTACATGATTCTTCTCCCAGGGAGCGTGTGGGTCCCGAACCCCTGGAAGAGGTCTCCCCGGAAGACTCGGGGGAAGAGTCTGCGGGAAATGACCTGCAGTTCCCGTTTTCAGTCATGGCGGGTGATAATGAGGAGACCGGGGAAAAGGAGGAGGCTGACAGCCGTCCACCTCCCCGTTTGCCGGATTTAGAAGTTCAGAAACGGATGCCTCTGATACCGGTATCGGGGCCGTACTCTCACAAGTGAGGGACGGGGTGGAACACCCAGTCCTCTATCTCAGCAGGAAGCTGAATAAACACGAGCAAAGGTATGCAGTCGTAGAAAAAGAGTGCCTCGCCATTAAGTGGGCTCTAGAGGCCCTCAAATATTACCTGGTGGGCCGAAAGTTCAGGCTGATCACTGACCATGCCCCTCTCAAGTGGATGCACTTGAACAAGGAACGGAATAGCCGGGTGACCCGGTGGTTCCTTGCCCTGCAGGCCTACACTTTTACGGTGGAGCACCGCCCAGGGGTACAGATGGGGAATGCAGATGCCCAGTCCCGAGTGCACTGTTTGGCGGGTGTCATTGCTCGACCAGAGTGGTCTGAGCAGAGGGGGGGGATATGTGAGAATCATGTGGGAATAGTGGATGAGGGCAGGTATATCTCGCCCAGATTCCTTTCCTATGTGGCCTAGTCTGGTCAGTATCGCACCTGCTTGCTAATGAATAATGGGAGGTGGATATAAAAGGATGCAAGGTGGTTGTGTGAGTGTCTCAGCCTGGGAACACAGAGAGCCTGTCTGTGTGAGAGACACACGTGAGTGGAAGCAGTGCCCACTGCAACTGTGGTTTGGCTGGACGGGAGAAGCCCGCCAGTTGGTAGTTAGGTTGTCCATTGTTTAGTTAGTGCCGGACAGGCAAGGATTTGTTTTATGTTTTATTTCCATTTGCATTGCTTTCACCGTTAATAAACCTGACCCAGGGTCAGTTACACCCGAATCCCAGCTCTGCGCCTGAGTTTCATGCTGAATGCACGTGACCTTTGACCCCAGCAAAGGCGATCCCGGAGTGTTTTATCACAGCTGTCAAAGTTCAGTGCCGATAGCTGTATATAGCAGCTGAGAGGCATGGGAAGAGGCACGGGGACCCATGTTGTCAGTCTCCGCAGCCAGATTGCAGTAATCGGTCAGTCAATCTGACTGACCAATCACAGCATGATCGCGTGGGAAATGCAGAAATATCAGCACCTCCTGCCTGATCAGTGCAGCAGCTCAGGTCTGCAGTGGCTGAGCATCTGCACTAACAGCCAGGAGGGGTGTCAGCGCCGCCCATGACTGTTAACCCCCTAAATTCTGTGATAGAGAACAATCGCAACATTCAGGAGGGAGGCAGAGGAAGGGAGCTCCCACTGCCTTCATATCGGTGCCCCCCCGCGATGTCAGAAGCTTTCAGTATAGGTATAATGCAGTGCAGTGCTAGTGCATTGCAATGCATTATTCTTGCAATCAAAGTAAAAAAAAGTGAAAGTCCAGGTGAAAGGGACCAGGTAGAAAACTAAAAAAAATTAAAAAATAAAATTTTTTATATATATATATATATATATATATATATATATATATAATTACAGAATAATAATTAAAAAATACACTAATAAATACACATTTTTATGTAAAAAAAAATTAAATAAACAAAAAAGTACACGTTTGGCATTGCTGCATTCGGAACAATCTGATCTAGAAAAGTGTCACACTAGTTAAGCCCTTTAGTGAACGCCATAAAAAAGCACAAAAAAGTGGCACACTCTGCTTTATCATCATACCGCTTGGAAAAAGTGTAATGAAATGGATATAAATCTGGTATCACTGTAATCGCACTGCCCGAAGAATAAAGAAATCTAATCACTTATACTGCATGAGGAATGGCATAAAAAATAAATAAAACCAATTCTTTACCTGCTGTGGATTTGTTCATTCTGCCTCTCAAACATCGCAGTAAGGCTTGGCGCACATTTATCCTGTGATCTACACTGAGCGCTTACACCTGGGTTTCCGTGTAAATCTCTGAAATACATGATTCAGACAGAACCGCCAGTGGCAGATTCCCTATAATGAGGCAGATTGAGGCACTGTGGATGCCATAGGACCTGTGGTTCAGCGGTGTCCCTCTTTTAAGGCAGGCATAAAAACGCGGTCCACCATAGTTTTGTGCAGCTCGAAAGGAAGGACAATGCTGAACAGAGGCCAGACAGAGTCCAGAGTAACTCTTCTGCCTCTTTATAGTGATTGGATCCCTTGGGGGTTTCATCTGCCACGTCACTCGTAGATTTAGATGGAAAGCCAAAGTAAGTGGCCAGTGTAGAGCGCCAGATAACTGTGATCCCAAATGTAAAATTATACCAATAAAAGCTTCAACTCAGTCCACAAAAAAGCAAGTCCCTTCTCAGGTCCGTCATCTGTTAATGGAAATATAGGGGGCTTACATGTTACTGGCAGCACAAAGGCTCTGCAAAAGCAAAATAGATCCTTTCCCCCAAAAGAAATTTAGCAAATTCTGTGCTCCTAAATTCAAATGCCTCTCTCCCTTCTGAGTCCCAGTGTGCAGAAAACACCTTTAGCATTGACGTTTGGCAGTGGTATAATTTCCAAAATGGGGATTCTGCTCTCTAGCATCCATTCAACATCCGTTGCTGCTTGTTTCTGGAAAACACCCATGGAGTTAAAATTGCCAATACACCTGTAAATAAATTGGCAAAAGGGTATAATCTCCTAAATGGGATCACTTGAAGGGGGATACTGCTCTTCTAGCACTTAGGGGCTCTGTGTATGGAATCCGCAAACTGTTCTAGGAAAATCTGCGCTCCAGGAGGCAAATAGTACTCCGTCCCTCCCAAGTCTCACCGTATGAATTAGCAGTGCTGTACAGCCACATATCGGGTATTTCTACATTCAGCAGAAATTGTGGGACAAATTATGGTGCCATTTCTACCCACTTCTTGTGTGAAAATGTAAAATCTAGGGCTAAAACAATTTTTTTGTGATAATAATGTAGTTATTTTTTCTTCACTATCCAATGGTATAAAATTCTGTGACCCACCTGTGGAGTCAAAATGATGACTGAACTCCTAGATTAATTCATCAAGAGGTGTATTTTGTAAGATGGGGTCACTTATGAGGCGTTCTGCTGTGCTCGCACCCCAGGGGCTCTCCCAGTGGGTCATGGTATCCTCAAATCATAATAGTAAAATCTGCACAATAATATGTTGCTCCTTCACTTTTGAGATTTGCACTGTGCCTCAGAAGTAGTTTTCGATTGCATGCAGGGTATGGCACACTCTGGAGAAATTGCATAACAAACTGAGTTATCCATTTTTTTTATTTTATTAGCCCTTATAAAAATTAAACATTTGGGGCTAAAATATCATTTTAGTGGAGGAAATGTAATTATTATTTCTTCACTGCCCAGTATTATAAATTTCTGTGACCTATCTGTGGTGTCAATATGATCATTAAACCCTTAGATGAATTTATTGAGAGGTGTAATTTGTAAAATGATATCACTTATGGGGGATTTTTGCTGTTCTGGCACCTCAGAGGCTCCGCTAATGTGACATGGCACCCTCAAACCATTCCAACAAAATCTGAACTTCACTTCTTCATTTCAGAGCTTTGCACTATGCCCACTCAGGAGAAAATTGCACAACAAATTTTGGAGTCAAATTTCTCCTGTTACCCTTGAGAAAATAAAACTGTATGGCTAAAAGAAAAATGTTGCGGGAAAAAAATGGTTTTGTAAATTTTGTTGGAAAAATGAGAAATAACTTCCTAACAAAAAAAATTATATTTCAAAAATTGTGCTGATGTAAAGTAGACGTGTGGTAAATGTTATTTATTAACTATTTTCTGTGACATAACCATCTGAGGCCACTCCATGACCTTAATGTGCTTCTTTTTGAGCCACTCCTTTGTTGTCTTGGCTGTATGTTTTCATCATTGTCTAGCTAGAAAACCCAGCCACGACCCATATTTAATGTCCTGGAGGAGGGAAGGTGGTTGTCACTCAGGATGTTACGGTACATGGCTCCATCCATTCTCCCATTGATGCAGTGAAGCAGTCCTGTGCCCTTAGCAGAGAAACACCCCCAAAACATAATGTTTCCACCTCCATGCTTTACAATGGGGATTGTGTTCTTTGGGTCATAGGCAGCATTTCTCTTCCTCCAAACACGGTGAGTTGAGTTAATGCCAAAGAGCTCAATTTTTGTCTCATCTGACCACAGCACCTTCTCCCAATCACTCACAGAATCATTTAGGTGTTCACTGGCAAACTTCAGAGAGGCCTGCACATGAGCCTTCTTGAGCAGAGTGACGTTGCGGGCACTGCAGGACTTTATACCTTTACGGTATAATGTGTCACCAATGGTTTTCTTGGTGACTGTGGACCCAGCTGCCTTGAGTTCATTAACAAGTTCCCCCTGTGTAGTATTAGGCTCATCTCTCACCTTCCTCATGATCAAGGATATCTCACGAGGTGAGATTATGCATGGTGGCCCATTTCGATGTTGATTAACAGTCATTTTGTATTTCTTCCATTTTCTTACTATTGCACCAACACTGGTCTCCTTCTGACCCAGCGTCTTATGGTTTTGTAGCCCATTCCAGCTTTGAGCAGGTCTATGATCTTGTCTTTGTCTTTGGTCTTGCCCATGTTGTAGAGATTAGAGTCTGACCTGATTAATTGAGTCTGTGGACAGGAGTCTTTTATAAATGTGGCTATGTAGGACAGCTGTCTTTAATGCAGATAATGAGTTGATTAGGAGTGTCTAAATGGTCTGTAGGAGCCAGAACTCTTTATATAATTTATACAATGTGATTTTCTGGATTTTATTTTTGATATTCTATCTCTGAATGTTAAAATTAACCTACCCTTAAAATTATAGACTGTTCATGTCTTTGTCAGTGGGCAAACTTAAAAAAAACAGCAAGTTATCAAATAATTAATTTCTTCACTGCATACTACCTATTCATATATTATAAAAGTGTATAAACCAAAGAACAAATGACAGGGCATCAAACAAAGCCACTTAACTACAGCATCTGTCGTGTAAAACAGCGTCTATGTACAAATGCCAGAAGAAACAGTGATAAATAAACCCATTCTCTCACCCTAAAAAGTCCCTAAAGTATGTCACTACCTTGCTATGGAGGTTGGCACCCTAACTTGAATGGGAAATGGCATCTATGCTCACCGACGGCTAACCCTGATAAATCCTATTAATTGCGATCCTTCTTTAATAGTATAACAAAGGAAGCTAGGGGGTCTTACTGAGCAATCAAAATAAGCAGTACTGCAAGCCATACAATTAGATTTAAATCAGGAGGGAAATGGGAATCAAATGGAAATTAATAAAATCACGGGATGATCACATGATGGAAGTAATGATGTATACTATCTATTCATATCTATAATATAACCGGCGGAGCGTCACTCTGTCTGAAGCCTTTATAGACTGCGCAAACGCAACGCGCCTGTGCAGTCTGGCTCCAGACAGAATGAGGCTTCCAGCGGTGAGGAGTGTGTATGGCGCCGGAGATGGCGGTACTGTACACACTGCATACCGCTATGTCCGGCGCCGTTCCACGGCGCTTCTCTTCAGCCGGAGAACGGGGCCGGAGTGCGCGTGAGTATCGCGCATGCGCATAGCGCTATCCGGCGCCATTTTACTGAAGACACGTTTGCAGTGTGTCTTCAGCAATATGGCGCCGGACCGTGCGGTATGGGCATGCACGTACTCCGGCGCCGCACTCCTCCCCCGGCCTCCAGCAGAATGTGACAGCGCTGGAACACAGGGAAGAAAGGTGAGTATATATATATATATTTTTTGTATGTGTGCTGTTTAATAGGGGTGAGGGGGACCATGCAAACCAGGATAGGGGGGTGAGAGGACCATGCATACCAGGATAAGGGGGTGAGAGAACCATGCATACCAGGATAGGGGGGTGAGAGGACCATTCATACCAGTATAGGGGGGTGAGAGGACCATGCATACCAGGATAGGGGGTGAGAGGACCATGCATACCAGGATTGGGGGGTGAGAGGACCATGCATATCAGGATAGGGGGGTGAGGGGACCATGCATACCAGGATAGGGGGGTGAGAGGACCATGCATACCAGGGAAGGGGGGATGAGGGGACCATGCATACCAGGAAAGGGGGGTGAGGGGACCATGCATACCAGGAAAGGGAGGTGAGAGGACCATGCGTACCAGGAAAGGGGGGGTGAGGGGACCATACATAACATGAAGGAGGGGTGAGAGGACCATGCATAGAAGGAAAGTGGGAGTGAGGGGACCATGCATACCAGGAAAGGGGGGGGGACCTTGCATATCAGGAAAGGGAGAGTGAGGGGACCATGCATACCAGGATGGGGGGGTGAGAGGACAATGGATACCAGGATGGCGGGGTGAGAGGACCATGCATACCTGAATAGGGGGGTGAGGGGACCATGCATACCAGAATGGGGGGGTGAGGGGACCATGCATACCAGGATGGGGGTGAGAGGACCATGATGCATACCAGGAAAGGGGGGGTGAGAGGACCATGCATACCAGGAAAGGGGGGTGAGGGGACCATGCATACCAGGATGGGGGGGTGAGAGGACCATGCATACCAGGATGGTGGGGTGAGGGGACCATGCATACCACCAGGATGGGGGGGTGAGGGGACCATGCATACCAGGAAAGGGGGGTGAGAGGACCATGCATACCAGGAAAGGGGGGCGAGGGGACCATGCATACAAGGAAAGGGGGCGAGGGGACTATGCATACCAGGATGGCTGGGTGAGAGGAGCATGCATACCAGAATAGGGTGGTGAGGGGACCATGCATACCAGGATGGGGGGTGAGGGGACCATGCATACCAGGAAAGGGGGGTGAGAGGACCATGCATACCAGGAAAGGGGGATGAGAGGACCATGCATACCAGGAAAGGAGGGCGAGGGGACCATGCATACAAGGAAAGGGGGGCAAGGGGACCATGCATACCAGGAAAGGGGGGCGAGGGGACCATGCATAACAGGATTGGGGGGGCGAGGGGACCATGCATACCAGGATAGGGGGCGCAAGGGGACCATGCATACCAGGATAGGGGGGGTGAGGGGGACCATGAATACCAGGATTGGGTGGTGAGGGGACCATACATACCAGGATTGGGGGGTGAGGGTACCATGCATACCAGGAAAGGGGGGCGAGGGGACCATGCATACCAGGATTGGGGGGCGAGGGGACCATGCATACTAGGATAGGGGGAGTGAGGGGGACCATGCATACCAGGATTGGGGGGTGAGGGGACCATACATACCAGGATTGGGGGGTGAGGGGACCATACATACCAGGACTGGGGGGTGAGGGGACCATGCATACCAGGATAGGAGACCATGTACCAATAAAAATGCTCGCCACCCGGGCGTATAACAGGTTCATAGCTAGTACAATATAAGGGCATAAACTAAAAAAACAACAAATAAAAATGGCAAGGCAACCAGATTAAAATTTCACTTACTGTATCTGCAGTCTCTGTCATGTAAACAGCCTCGACGCGTTTCCCCTCCATCATGTAGTTCCTCAAGAGGCTAATGGGAAAAATAGTGTTAGTACATTGACATCTATCATATGCCGTAGCCTAGTTGCAGGTCTATAGCTATAGTGCTACAAACCATTTACCGTACATATCCCTCCCAGTGGCAATTACTGATAATGAGTAAGCAAAGAGAGAAAAGGATACAGTTCAAGCATGAGGTCTCCGCGTCTTATTTTCATAACATCACTAGAGGCCTTCTGAGGACGTCGGCGCATGCGTATCTCTTCCTTCCCAGTGCAGGTGCTCACTGGCTCTGATGGACAGGGCCAGTCTGCGCATACGTTGATACTAATGTGATGGATCACACAGATACCAACTGCATTATCTGATGATGCCAGTCACACAGATGCCCACTGCTACTGGAGGGATGAGTCTGCGCCTGTGTTAGCAATATCATTGCAATGGCCGGGGAACCACCACGGTGCAGGGAGACTCCCCACTTCTTGCCCACAGATTCGAATATTCATCCACACGACCCCTGTGAATGGGATCAGTTGTTGGTTGGCAGCAAACAATCGGATCAATGTCTCCTTCTCTGGCTTGGCCAGGGCCTGAAAATGCTGCTTGAAATACGTTTCTGGAATCGTCGTCACTTGTGACTCGGTATCTATCAAGCAATACACTGGAATACCATCGAATTCAGCACGCAGGATGGGACTCCCAGCAATCAAGTGTTCATTATGATATGGAGCGGCCTCTCTCCTCGCCTCCCCTGCAGAGTGCCGCGTTACTGCGGGGGTTGGTAGTTTAACGGAGGCTTCCGCTGGCTTTGAGCATAATTCCGACAGTCTCAGGCAAGGTGCCACCATCCTCCAGATTCCCAGCATTGGATGCCTCCTCCTCACTGGGGGGCACCTCGAGCCTGTCCTTGTGCCTCCGATGCCTGACGGGAGGGAGCTTGCACCCACTGATTCTGTGGCGCCCCTGAGGGTTCAGTCGCCACAGAGGTACTACACCTCCTCCTGAGGTGTGGTACCCCACCATCCAGGTAAGGTGGAGACACCTGACCACACTCCAACACCTGCATCCCACACAACATAGTAGTGTAGCAAAGCATCTTTGGTGGCTCCCTGCTTGGAACACGAAGAGTGTTGGGAGGTGGGTGGAGCTTATTCTGCACAAGAGAGCGGGAGATTATTAGGACTAGGTCAGTCTGTGAGAGAAGATCCCCTGAGAGGGATGGATTGAAGGAAGTGCTGCAGCAGACCTCAGTGACCTGGGTCTGCTGGCACAGGAGATATTCAGAAAGCCTAATTCTCCATAAGAAAGATAGTTTTGTACGGAATGTAAGGAGGAAAGGAGGACTAAGGATTAGGGTTAGAGCATAACCCTTCCCAAGTTCACAGCGCAAGGCCGGGGTCCGGTCCCCGAGGTTGTATGGATACTAATGGTCCTGCAGTCGACACCGGAGGAATAGAAGTTGTCACCACTTTATTCCCACACAAGACTTGGGGGCACAACAGCAACGAGAGTGAGCCAGGACTAGGTAGCAAGGAGTCCCCGAAGCAGGCTACAGCTGTCTGTCTCCACGGCCCTGGAGGGCGATCCATTTTTGGCGTCACGAACAGGATGACGAAGCCCGGTGCCACCGGGTTCTGTGTGCCGAAGATTTATTGGACTTAATTGCTGAGAATGTGCAAAATAACCAAAATTATAGACTGTGAAATGGACTCTAAAAATGGCCGCTGGTGCGGTGAAGAAGGGCGTGACAACATGGGTGGTCCTAAGAAAAGAGCGCGAACTGTCCTGGGCCTCCCCTGCCTAAACTTCTATGCTACAGCAACATTGCCCACCTCCAGAGGGGTTCGTATACTGACCTGGTATGGAGGAGTAGGAAGAAGACGCCGCCCCCAGAAGGAGGAGCGAAGCCCAGTGGTGGGAAAGGAGCCCGGGAAGGGGAGAGAATGGCAGGACGCCATGTTGGAAGAAGGAAGGAGGCCCAAAGAGCGCAAGGAGGTTGAGCTGAACTTCCCCGGTGCAGTAGCTGAAGGCTCCGACCCTGCTTCCACAATGGACCGCCAGCAGCTGGAGGACGAGATTGCCCAGCTGACACACCGCCTGCGGCTGAGACAGGAGGCTCTCTGGATCCTGAACTGGCAGCGCGCCCAGGAGGGGCCTACGCTCACGGTACCTTCACCACTGGTACCTACACCATCGGTACCCACCGCCGCTGCACTGGTTCTCCCTCAGGCAGCATCTGCGGAGTCTGTGGCTGCTGCGATGCCATCAGCAGCGCCTGTCACCGTCTCCCCGCTGCAACCGCCGCTGAGCGCTGCCTGCCAGGAGGAATTACTGGAGGGCCTGGGAGCTGAACTGGAAGAAGCTGTGCTCCTGCCTGGACCTAGCGCGGCTGCGCAGATCCCACCGGAGGCCCTTGCGGACCCGGAGCCGCCATCCGCTCCACCACCGTCTCCAGTCTCCGACCAGGCAGCTCAAGTCACCACCGCTGCCACCGGTTACCGCACAGCGCCTGTACCGGAGCCAAGACAGCACCGCCAGGAGGCACCAGGTATGCCCGCCGCCCCTGCAGCTGGGGAAGCCACTGGGAGCCCACCTGCTACAGCGGCCGGACAGGTCGTGCTGGACTTGGTCTGGGACCGGGATTCTAGTCCCTGGGGGGAAACACCTGAACCCCTAGCGGTAGTGCCCCTGTCCACGGTGGGTAGAGGTCGGCCCCAAGAGGTGGAGGAGGAAGAGGAGTCCTATTGCCAGCAGACCCTCCGCCAGCTGGCAGCGGAACAGAGAGAATGGGAACAGCGGAGACTGGCAGTGCTAGGCCCTGACCTGGATCGGAAGGAGAAGGTCCGTGCTGGTCACTATGGTCCCCGGGACTCGGCAGGATGGGGTCAGGTCCTGAATGTCAACCAGGAATGGGGGTTTGGCTTTATCTCAGACCGGATGTAGAGTCCCACCTCCGGAGGGGACACCCTGCTCGTGACTTGCACCCGGGAGATTATGTTACCTTCACCCGGCATGAGGGGCTTCGTGGCTGGTACGCCCTGAATGTGCGCCGCATACCGGAGGACTTTATTGCGGCCTACAAAAAGGAGAAAGCATACGTACCCCCAGCAGGATTACCTCCCACCGTGGTAGTTGTTCCTGCAAAAGTCAGGCAGGCCACCTCCACTGAAGTGCAACATCCCAAGGTACAAGTAGCTGCCCCTGTTGTACCACAGGCAGTCATCCCCAAGATTCCAGCTGAATACCGGCAATTCATTAATCCGCCACGAGGAAGACATCCAGATCATCTCCCCTGGAAGCAGCTCAAGAATCCAGCTTCCACCACCCCAGGAGGAGACCACCACTAAAGAAACATTCCCCAAATAACTAACTGCTACCCAGGAGGGTATTAGCACCATTGTGCCTTTTTGTTTTCTATATCATGTTTTCTTCAGTCTTCTTTTTGCCTAGTTTTTGGCATCAGTATTATGAAAATTTGAACTGCAGAGATCATGGACAATGAGTGATCCACAAACTGTCTTGTAAATAGTTGCGCCTCTTAAGGTGCCCTCTCTTGGTTTTACATAGGTCTTTTATAGATAAGGACTACCTCAATCTGGAGCGTCGCTCCAACCTAAGGACACTGCAAGAAATCCCGTCTGGGAGCGGTGTCCAGCACTTTCAAGAATTATTGTTGTTTTGATGTGAAGTATTTTATAATGTGCCTTATAAAACTGTTGGTATTGATAGTTACAGATTTTCTACAGAATGTAGCTAATAGTAATATCTAGGTATTTGATTAGGAAGGAATATTTTACAGAATTTAGACTAAATGGTAGTACTTTAATAAAGATGTGTAAAATTTGAATAAAGGTTTGAATGCAAGTGACGAACCAGGCATCAGCGGTTGTCAACCATAGTCTAGCAGAGACAGTGAAAATGTGAAAGACGTAGAAGAATATGTGTAGGTGATAATACTTGAACTGGTACCATAGCACTTTAAATTAGGTAATATAGCTTTTAATATATTAAGTATAGATAGTTAGTTAAATTGTTTGCGACGTTCAAGAGTCAGTGCCTCCCAAATTGGGAAGTTTAGATAAGTATTGTTCATTTAGCATTCAAAAATTTTTGCATGTTCCTTATTTTGTTTCATCTTTGTTTTCACTTGCAGCCCGCGGATGTGCTGTGTTTAATGGGGGGATATGTGGCGCCCCTGAGGGTTCAGTCGCCACAGAGGTACTGCACTTCCTCCTGAGATGTGATACCCCACCATCCAGGTAAGGTGGAGACACCTGACCACACTCCAACACCTGCATCCCACACAACATAGTAGTGTAGCAAAGCACCTTTGGTGGCTCCCTGCTTGGAACACGAAGAGTGTTGGGAGGTGGGTGGAGCTTATTCTGCACAAGAGAGCGGGAGATTATTAGGACTAGGTCAGTCTGTGAGAGAAGATCCCCTTAGAGGGATGGTTTGAAGGAAGTGCTGCAGCAGACCTCAGTGACCTGGGTCTGCTGGCACAGGAAAGAGATATTCAGAAAGCCTAATTCTCCACAGAAAGATAGTTTTGTACGGAACGTAATGAGGAAAGGAGGACTAAGGATTAGGGTTAGAGCAGAACCCTTCCCAAGTTCACAGTGAATGGCCAGGGTCCGGTCCCCGAGGTTGTATGGATACTAATGGTCCTGCAGCAGACACCGGAGGAATAGAAGTTGTCACCACTTTATTCCCACACAAGACTTGGGGGCACAACAGCAACGAGAGTGAGCCGGGACTAGGTAGCAAGGAGTCCCCGAAGCAGGCTACAGCTGTCTGTCGTACAGGTAGAGTTCATAGGAACATCAGAAAGGAGGAACTCCAGCGTAACTCAGTACTGTGAGTACTTCACCATAGGCGCAAGAAGGGAGACGTTCAGAAAAGGCACATGTTGTCGGAGTGTTGGAACGGAATGCTTCATCTAGCTTGGAGGTTGACTGGGCCCCTGGCCCGGAGGACACGGCACGAATGCGGGCACCTGTATGCACAACAGACTGTGAGTAAAGCTTTGGAACTACATGCCCTGGTGTCCTCCGCTTATTCCTGTGCCAACACCCTCAGCACTGCTACATCTCTGTGCCTGACACTGCACCATCTACGTCTCTCCCCTATCTCTTCATCTACACTGCCCTGGGACTACTGCCCTACCTGTGGGGGGCCATAACATCGTTGCTGCACCACACTATCTGTCCAAGAGGATCTGTCTGCAGCGTTGGCTTAACATCTTCATTGCCGAACACCACAGGTGGCGTCACGAATCATTCACTTATAAACTTTCGTCATCATCCACACATTCAACCATCCCCTTTTACAATGGACGCCCAGGGCCATGGACCGGGTCGCAGCTGCCGTGACATCTCCCATTGAAACCCCACGGCCCTGGAGGGCGATCCAATTCCTTATCGGTCGGGTTGAAGAATGGTTGTACGATGGATCAGACTGTTGTTCTCCCACGGCAGGCGTCAGGCAGGGCCTTCACAGCCGAGTAGGGATGTACAACAGACAGATCTCCCATTCTTTGCTCCATCTGGGTCAGTTTGTCTTGCACATTGACAAGGGACCCCTGCAAGTCTTGCACCACCTGGACCAGCACCTCCTGATGGTCCCCTCTGGTATTGGCACCCTGGACACGCATCACCGCAGACGCGTAACTGTCTTCTTTGCTTCAGGCCACTGTTTCTGCCAGGATTTGACGAAATGTAAGAGCCCGATCTGTCCGGACCCGTTCTGACAGTGCTCGCCTCAAGGATGTGCTGTGCAGTCCCAGAATGAATTGTTCCCTGAGTATCCGGTCTTTAGAGCCCATGCCACTAAGTCCATCTGACTCCTTTCTCTGCACCTCCACTAACACTTCTTGCAGTGCTGTCACATACTGAGAAATTCCTTTTTCTTCCCGCTGCAACCTCGAGAAAAATTTGTCGCAAAGGAGTCCTGCGCTAGCAGTCTCGCCGTAGATCTCTTCCAGGAACTTCACTAACTCTTTCAGGGTACTACGGGTGAGTTCTGGCTGTAGACAGACGTTTCTACAGGCCTCTCCCTCTAAGGCAGTCAAAGCGATGTACACTTCAAGGTCTGGGCTGATGTTATAAATCTTCAGGGTGCTTGCAGCCGTGACACCCAGTGAGACAGTGGCATATTATTGCCGTCAAACTTTGGTAGCACACTAAATATGGTGCCCATAGGGAGTATCCTTGCAGGGGTGTCACCAATGCCCACAGCATCCCTACTAACATTAGCATTCCCACCGGTGCTGTCTGCTGCCTCCATCTTGGTGACAGCTCGCCACTTGAATCGATGGCCGGGGAACCACCACGGTGCAGGGAGACTACGGTACACAAGATGAGGTGCAAACAACAAAGGGTAAATTTATTAGAACGTAAGGAATGAAGTGGATAAGGAAGGTGCAAACAGGACTATGCAGTGACAAAAGATAATTTGACAAGAGTTCGTATTCTTTAGCTGGGCCGTCAAATAGCACGGTGCTCCAACTATTACAGGATCAATATATATCAAACAGGCAAATCCAAACAATGAACACAGAATGATGCTACTTTAAGTATAGCCTCCCTGGCCTCTACTAAACAGGCCACACGGCTGCCGTGTTTCTGTCTATTGAAGCCTACACTAGGCCCTGACATGTGTACAAACGGGAAAAAACTCACGGTAACATTGGGGACTTAGGTCCAGTCCCGGGGGCCCCCAATAGTCCGGTACGGTGGTGCACACAGCTGTCTGGTAGATCCGTGAAACGTGTTCTCCTTGCTACAGGGTCCTGGAGGTGCTCCCGGAAACTGTAAATCCTTTTCTTGGTCTCTTCGTGACTTCTCAAAATAGGACAGGACAGCCACCTTTGCTACACCCGAAAGGTCTGTTCAATTGCACAAGTCCAATACATCCCAGGCTGTGAGACCTTTTACACAGTTACAAGCACAGCCATTCTCAGCAGCAGCTTCTTCACTCTCTCTCTCTCTCTCTCTCAAACAGGGTCAACTCCTCCCCTCTCCTGTCTTGGACAATTCAAAACGCAATCTTTTGCAGGGGAGCAGAGCATTCCATCACACCAGACAAGAGGGTGCTGTCTCTTAAAGTGGCAGCGTGTCTCTCACTGTCCATAACAGCACCACCCCCTTACAGGATCGCACAGGCGCAGACATCCGAAACCAATGACACAATGAACCTGTCAGTCGTGTAGGTGCTTATTCCCCTATAAAACAGAATTAGAGTCTGCTCCCACAACCATACCATATAAGTGTGTGTATATATATATATATATATATATATATATATATATATATATATATACGGGCAGTTCATTTAATAATCAGTTTACAAACACATATTGTACCCTCAAATATTCAATTATATTAGAAAGACAAATTTATATCCAGAAATTTTCTTTACATTAATAAAAAGGGAGGTGATACAAAGAGAATGAGAGCAGGATAAAAGCGGGTGGGAATAAAAGAAAGAGTGCGACTGTCATAACAAACAACCATGCATACCCTCCAATAGTTGTATATAGACGAATCTCTTTCTCCCTCTCACCCAATAATTATTGGTAGAGGTTTTAAATTCAAAGTCATACAGACCATATAGTTTTATTTTATTTTGTACAAGTGAGTAAATTTCCTATAGAGACAATCCTGATATAGTAGTATAGCAAGGCACTTGAACCCGGCATCTCCACCTTCAGGAGTAATCGGGGGGACAGAGATTGACTAGGGGTCCCCTAGTTTTAGGGACCTGGTTAGCGCCCACAGTCCCAAGGCATGTCACAGTTGCATTTGCGCATGCTGCACTTGCTCCATGTGGACTTGCATGAAAATACTGCATATAGCGAACTTGTGTACTTCTGAATAAATATGAGTTGCTGCTGCTGCTTTTGAAAGTTGTAATCTATGGCTGCTAACCATGATGGCTGTGCGAGGAGTAAGATGCGCCTAAATAATTAGGCACTCCAGATAGATACGGTAGTAACATTTCTGGCATAAGGTATGCCTCAACTTTTGATTAAGTTATAGGATGGGCTTCACCATGCCCCATTCTGCCCATGCTCTTTCCAGTTTGGCGGAGTTAGCCAAAACTGGTGTGAAAACGCTGGAACTCGCAACAAACGTCAAAGTTTCACAAAGGTTTTGTGATTTTTCACAGCATTTTATGCAAAAAAAAAAATCTGGCAAAAATGCTTTGGTGAATCAGGGCCATGATGTCAAATAATGACCTATTTATTCTCTGTGCAACAAAACCAATTTATTAAAATCTATGTCACGCCGCCACTGCATACTCACCCAGCCTCCGCTCCCGCGCCACAGCCCCCGCTGTCCGACATCCATGGCGGTCCCTTCTGACAGGTCCGCGGCCGACGGCGTCTCTGCATGCAATGCGCATGCGCCATAGGCCGCGGCCGCGCCTCCCTCCTGTCACTTATGCTCCAGCAATGCCCTGACCCGGAAGCACCACCGGACCAATGGCAGTCCAGACGGGCATATCAGGCCGTCCTCCTTTGAGGGAGATGCCTGATCGCTGTGTTTGCTAGCACACTAGGTCCTGCTTCCTCATGTTCCTGCCGCAGTCTCTCAGTCCTGTACTCCGTGGTTCCTGCCGCAGTCTCAGTCCTGCCTCCTGTGTTCCCGCTCTGTCCTGCTAGTTATGCTCCAGCCCTGCCGTCCTACTCCAGTCCTGCCTCCCGTGTTCCTGCTCCGACCTGCTATCTATGCTCCAGCCCTGCAGTCCTACTCCAGTCCTGCCTCCTGTGTCCCTGCTCCGTCCTGCTATCTATGCTCCAGCCCTGCAGTCCTACTCCGGTCTTGTCTCCAGTTATCCTGCTCCGTCCTGCTGTCTATGCTCCAGTCCCGCAACCCCACTCTGGTCCTATCTCCTACAGTCTCGTGCTCCTTCTCCAGTCCACTCTGAGCCGTCCCTCTCGGTACCGGCTATCGTGGTTCCCGAACCCCTGGGCCTGCTCCTAACGATCCCTGTATAGGGGTCGGCTCCACCAGGCAGCTCACATGGGGCCCCTCGGTGCCACGATCCAGAGCGTCCACTCCTGGAGATTTTCCGCACCCGACCAGCCGTGGTAACAGTATGATCAGGCCATGGACTCCGCCGGGACTTCTGCTGCTGCCCAAAAGGAGTTGCTCTTTTTACGGGAAAATCAGGGACGCATCATGTCTGTCATGAAGTCTATGGACACCCGTTTGTTGGCCCTGCAGTTGGCTGGTCCTGGAAATGCCACTCAACTAGCCAATCTTCAACAGGAGCTGGGCCAGCAATGGGAGACTCAAGCCCATATTTTGAGTTATATAGCCTCCGTTGATAGCCGTTTATCGGTCCATCAGTCTACCGCCACGACCCCGACTCCGCCTTCCGTGCCTACAGCTCTCCCGACGCCCTGCCTCGCCAAGCCGCCACGGTTTAGTGGCGATCCCAAGCTCTGCAGGGGGTTCTTAAATCAGTGTAGCCTCCATTTTGAATGGATGTCTTAGCAATATCCCTCTGACCGGGCCAAAGTGGCCTTCATTATGTCCCACCTGGAGGGAGAGGCCCTGTCCTGGCTGAACCCTATCTGGGAACGGGATGACCCCATTGTCTCGAGTCTTCCGGTCTTTTTGGATACTTTTCGCAGGGTTTTCGATGAGCTGCGTCGGTTAGCCTCCCTTACCGAATCTCTTTTTAACCTTCATCAGGGTTCCCTCACGGTCGGGCAGTATGCGATCCACTTTCGCACTCTCTCCTCTGAACTGGGTTGGAATAATGCGGCATTGGTGGGGGCATTCTGGCGTGGTCTTTCGAGCAGAATAAAGGATGAACTCGCGGGTCGGAATACCCCAACCACCCTAGAGGACCTTATCTCACTGGCCACCGCATCGACATGCGCTTCCAGGAGCACGCCCGGGAATCATCGAGAGACAGGAGGTCTACTTGACCGCCTTTCCATTCCAACCAGTCCGCTAGTCCCCATCCTGCCGGGTCTCCTTCTTCCTCCTCGCTCGAACCCATGAAGGTGGATCTCCTCAAGTTGGCCGAGTTGTGTCGGAGGGAGAGACGGGCTCAAGGCTCATGCCTCTATTGCGGGGGTTCGTCTCATTTTGTCCACACCTGTCTTGAGAGACCGGGAAACTCCTCCACCTAGGTCAGGTAAGAAAGGCCTCCCTAGGTGCTATTGATTCCTCTCAACCTCTTACCATTTCTGTTCTTGTGGTTTCAGGGCAGAGACGTGGGTCCGAGGTGGCCTACGTGGATTCGGGCTCGGCAGGTAACTTCATCCGGCGTGAAGAGGTGGACAAGTACCAAATTCCCATGGTTACCCTATGTAATCCTTGCCTGATTGCCGCAGTGGATGGCAAACCGCTACAAGAGACTGTCACCTTGGTCACTGAGGAAGTGGAGTTACAAGTCGGAGCCTTACATCGAGAGAAGATAGCCTTTTACGTTTTTGCCCAAGCTCTCCCATGCGATTCTACTCGGTCTCCCATGGTTAAGGACTCATCAGCCTGTACTAGACTGGTCTTCAGGGGAGGTACTCCGCTGGGGCCACCCGTGCTAAGCTCGCTGCCTGACACCAGTCCGTCTTGCGGCCGCTCCTCGGCCACCTCCTGACCTTGCGGGCCTTCCTTCAGTCTACAGTCTCTACGCCAATTTCTTTGATAAGAAGGAAACGGAGGTTCTTCCTCCATACCGGTCTTTTGACTACCCAATTGAACTAATCCCTGGTTCGACCCCTCCTAGGGGCAGAATCTACTCTCTATCTCCCGCAGAGACCTTAGCCATGTCCGAGTACGTCCGGGAAAACCGCGCCAAAGGTTTTATACGGAAGTCCTCTTCGCCCGCGGGAGCCGGGTTTTCCTTCGTCAAGAAAAAGGACGGATCTCTAAGGCCGTGCATTGACTATAGGGGCTTGAATGAGATCACTATCAAGAACAGGTATCCTCTTCCACTCATTCCGGAGCTGTTTGACTGTCCCAGAGGGGCTCGGGTCTTCTCCAAGTTAGACCTTAGGGGAGCTTATAATCTGGTCCGTATCCGCGCTGGTGACGAGTGGAAGATGGCTTTCAACACTTGAGACGTCCATTACGAGTACCTGGTCATGCCCTTTGGTCTCTGCAATGCTCCTGCGGTGTTTCAAGAGTTCGTCAACGAGATCTTCCGGGACCTCTTGTACTTCTGTGTGGTCGTGTACTTAGATGACATTCTCGTCTTCTCTCCGGATCTCGCATCTCACAGAAAGAGTGTTCCCCTGGTGTTACAGCGTCTTCGGGAGAATCGCCTGTACACCAAGATTGAGAAATGTTTGTTTGAGCAAACCTCTTTGCCGTTTCTGGGATACATAATCTCAGACACTGGATTAAGGATGGATCCCGAGAAACTGACTGCCATTCTCAAATGGCCTCGCCCCGTTGGAGTAAGAGCGCTACAACGGTTTCTCGGATTTGCCAATTATTACAGGCAATTCATTTCTCACTTTTCCGCAATAACCAAACCAATTTCCGCCCTCACTCATAAGGGGACAGCTCCCAATTCTTGGACTACTGAGGTGGAGGAGGCCTTTCAGACCCTAAAAGGGGCTTTCTCCACGGCTCCGGTGTTGCACCGTCCTGAAAGTAACCAACCCTTTGTGCTCGAGGTGGACGCTTCTTCAACAGGTGCCGGGGCAGTACTGTCCCAGAGATCCGCCTCCGGTCGTCTGCACCCTGTGGCTTCTTTTCAAAGGCCTTCTCTCCATCCGAGTGCAACTACTCAATCGGCGACCGTGAGCTGTTGGCCATAAAATTGGCCCTGGAAGAATGGCGTCATCTCCTGGAGGGGGCTGTCCATCCTTTTGTAATCTTCTCTGACCACAAGAACTTGGCCTATCTCCAGTCTGCCCAGAGACTCAATCCTCGTCAGGCCAGATGGTCCTTATTTTTTGCCCAATTTGACCTCGAGCTCCGCTTTCGCCCCGGCAACAAGAACACCAAAGCCGACGCCCTATCCAGGGTCTTCCAGCCAATCGAAACAGTGGAGGAACCTTCGCACATTATTGAGCCCACTAAAATCATCACGGTGGCTCCAGTGAACTGGCTTTCTCCACCCCCTGGCAAGACCCTTGTGCCTGAAAATCTCAAGCGAAAGGTCCTTCTATGGGGACACTCTTCCAGATTGGCTGGTCATGCCGGAACCAAGAAGACGCTTGGTCTTATCACGCATCACTACTGGTTTGCCTATGCTTCGCCAAGATGTGCTTGATTTTGTGGCCTCTTGTCCCTCCTGTGATAAGAACAAAGTGTCGCGACGACTTCCATCCGGTTTATTGCTCCTGTTGCCTGTCCCTGCGGTTCCTTGGGAACACATAGCCATGGATTTCATCACCGACCTACCCCCTTCTTCTGGCTGTACAGTCATCCTGGTGGTGGACCGTTTCTCCAAGATGGCCCATTTCATCCCTCTTTCCGGTCTCCCCTCGGCTCCTGAGTTGGCCAAAGTTTTTATCCACCAGATCTTCAAACTCCATGGACTACCGCAACGTATTGTGTCTGACCGGGGGGTTCAGTTCACCTCCAAGTTCTGGTGGGCATTTTGTAAGCTCTTGAACGTTTCCCTTCGACTTCTCCTCTGCCTACCATCCACAGTCCAACAGACAGGTGGAGCGTACCAACCAGACGTTAACTGGGTACCTACGCCATTTCTCCAACGCCCACCAGAGCAACTGGGTTGACCTACTTCCCTGGGCAGAATTCGCCTAACAACCACACTGGCGAGTCCTCGGCCAAGTCTCAGTTTTTCATTGTGTTTGGTAGACACCCCGGAGTTCCCCTTCCGGTAACCCCTGCCTCCGAGGTACCTGCGGCCAACGTCTTGCCCTCTGAATTTTCCAGGATCTGGGCTGAGACCAACACATCACTCAAGAGGGCCGCTGATCGGATGAAAAATTATGCCAACAAAAAGAGATTGGATTCCCCACCGTATCACATCGGGGACAAAGTCTGGCTCTCGTCCAAACTTATCCGCTTGAAACTGCCCTCTTACAAGTTGGGTCCACGCTACATCGGTCCGTTTGAAATTCTTGGACGTGTTAATGAAGTCGCCTACAAATTGAGGTTGCCTGCTTTGCTCCAGGTCCCGAACACCTTCCACGTCTCTCTCCTGAAACCTGTGGTGCTGAACCGCTTCCACTCCGTGTCTGATCCTGTTTCTCAGCCGGTTGGTGCCGATAATATCTTTGAGGTGGAGGACATCATCGCCATGAAAAAGGTTAGAGGTAGGACCCTTTTTCTTATTGATTGGAAGGGCTTTGGTCCTGAGGAGAGATCCTGGGAGCCTCGGGAGAATATCAATGCTCCCCGAATCCTAAAGAGATTTTTTGCTAACCTCAGGGGAGGGTGGCTCAGGGGAGGGGGTAATGTCACGCCTCCGCTCCCGCGCCGCAGCCCTCCGCTGTCTGACATCCACGGCGGTCCCTTCTGACAGGTCCGCGGCCGACGGCGTCTCTGCATGCAATGCGCATGCGCCATAGGCCGCGGCCGCGCCTCCCTCCTGTCACTTATGCTCCAGCAATGCCCTGACCCGGAAGCACCACTGGACCAATGGCAGTCCAGACAGGGGCATATCAGGCCGTCCTCCTTTGAGGGAGGTGCCTGATCATTGTGTTTGCTAGCACACTAGGTCCTGCTTCCTCGTGTTCCTGCTGCAGTCTCTTAGTCCTGTACTCCGTGGTTCCTGCCGCAGTCTCACAGTCCTGCCTCCTGTGTTCCCGCTCCGTCCTGCTATCTATGCTCCAGCCCTGCCGTTCTACTCCAGTCCTGCCTTCTGTGTTCCTGCTCCAACCTGCTATCTATGCTCCAGCCCTGCCGTCCTACTCCAGTCCTGCCTCCTGTGTCCCTGTCCGTCATGCTATCTATGCTCCAGCCCTGCCATCCTACTCCAATCCTGCCTCCCGTGTTCCTGCTCCGTCCTGCTATCTATGCTCCAGCCCTGCAGTCCTACTCCGGTCCTGTCTCCAGTTATCCTGCTCCATCCTGCTGTCTATGCTCCAGTCCCGCAACCCCACTCTGGTCCTATCTCCTATAGTCTCGTGCTCCTACTCCAGTCCACTCTGAGCCTCCCCTCTCGGTACCAGCTATTGTGGTTCCCGAACCCCTGGGCCTGCTCCTAACGATCTCTGTATAGGGGTAGGCTCCACCTGGCAGCTCGCCCAGGGCCCCTCGGTGCCACGATCCAGAGGGTCCACTCCTGGAGATTTTCCTCACCCGACCAGCCGTGGTAACAATCTACACATTATGGTTAATTATAGATTTTTTTTTTATAGAAGCTCTATTGTACTGTATTTAAAAAGGTAAATTTGACATTCTACCTTACATATGTATATAACATTATGTACATTTCTTCATTTCACATATTGCAAACTCATTATTACTTGATGTATGAAATCCTATCATAGCAAAAAGTGGGCAAATCTCATAAAATAATAACCAAATCGCAAAAAAGTGATGCATGTCCTCATACCCTACCTAGTATTACCGACTACAGAGAACACAAACTAGCATCTGCTAGTGGGAGCTTCGTTTCTGTACAATAGTTTACCTAATTAATAACAATTAGTAATTCCTCTACAAGCAGGAAAGAAGAGACCTATCACTCAAGGGCAGCGGGCGGGGAGAAACAGTTGGAGACCTTGTCTGTCCGACTAGTCTTTCATACGGCTTGTCCCCTGGCAGCTATTAAAATATATTTGTCTCTAAAACCCTGCCGCGTTTCAAAATTAAACATATATGGCTGAAATTGTGCAGCCATCATCTGATACACTCTGACCCTTTAAACTAAATATCCTGACAGATATCTATAGAATACATGCTCGGTGTATCCGCTGCATGTAAATCAAAAAGGAAAGTTTGACCAACTCTAAAGTTTTCATTTGATACATTTAAGGTAATATTTCAGTTTGGAAACACTGTGCAATCTGGAGGTATTATAAGGGAGAAAAAGCTGTATAGTTTTGTGTGAAAAGATTCAGCATAACTTAATAATAATAATAATAATCTTTATATAGCGGTAACATATTCCACAGCGCTTTACAGTTTGCACACATTATCATCACTGTCCCCGATGGGGCTCACAATCTAAATTCCCTATCAGTATGTCTTTGGAATGTGGGAGGAAACCGGAGTACCCGGAGGAAACTCATGCAAGTGTGGGAGGAGCGGCCCCCCCCGTCAGATGCCCGGGTTAGAACCAAAGGGGCCGTCATCCAAGTTTCGAGGGAAACTGTCCCCGGGGGACAGTATTCAGCGACACACCATTGTGACAGACAGGAGAGCTAGGGAGAGACCAGTATAAAGGGGGCGGGGAATTCCCCAGACGATGAGTCAGCAGACCGGGACAGAGAGAACAGGAGAGCGTGGAAGCGACTGCCAACCAGAGTGACTCACCAGCGCCAGGGAGGACTCCGACTGAGGACTCCAGGGGGACGGTATCCAGCGAATCGTCCCAGACTTGCTGCCTCTCCCCAGCCCGCGGCCGCTGCGGCCCCAGCACAGCTCGCGGCCGCTGTTATCTCCCCTCTGCCCGCGGCTGCGGCCTGCGCATGGTCACCCGCGGCCGCTTCCCCTGAGCTCGGATCCGCAGCCCGTGCCCTGTCACCTGCGGCCACCCTGCGCACACCAGTGGCCGCGTCCAGCACCGTGCCGTCGGCGGCCACCACTGTCCCGCTCCGGTCTGCATCGGGGGCCGGGCCACTCCTGATCGCGGACTCCCCGTCGCAGCCGTTGGCTGCGCAGGTGGCCTGTCACCCGCCACCGTACACCCCTGCCACCTGCCAGACACCGGGGGCTGCGGCCTACTTGTCTCAGGACTCCGCCGGGCCCGTGGGGTTCCAACGGCCTCAGCGCGCCAGCGAGCACGAAGACTCCAACAGCGCCTCAACAACTGGGCCCAGCAACTCTTCCGTCGAAAGGCCAGCATCCAGAACTGCGAGGGACGTCGGGACAGCTAAGTAGACTCTAGACTTAAGGACCCGTAGTCGGCCACACCGCGGCCCTATAGTGACCGGCCGTTGCCAGAAGTAGTCGTGTTCTACGTTACCGTGTTTGCTTGTTTAGAGCCCCTGCGTGGGCAACCTGTGTTACCCCTGTTTCGGTGATCAGGCCGTGACTGAGGGAAGTCCCCTCAAGTCCCATAAACGTACCTTTAAAAAGCACCATAGCTGTCTCGTGACTCGACGCTGCATCCTGCGTACCTGCTGGTGCCACACAAACACGGGGAGAACATACAAACTCCTTGCAGATGTTGTCCTTGGTGGGATTTGAACCCAGAACTCCAGTGCTGCAGTGCTATCCACTAAGCCACCGTGCTGCCCAACTTATACATTTTGGGCTCAGCAGTCAAGCGGGTGGTTCTAATTAATGATTGCCAGCCTTATCTGTAGAAGTGTGCATACAGAGATAGCTGGCAATCACTGGTAGGACTGCCCAATGATTTTATAAAATACAGATACAACAGAATATTTTTTCACAAAACTGCTGTAATTGGCTATTATCCTCAACAGTTCCTTAGAGAATGGAATGTTGGTATGCATGCTCATATTCAGATAGGTGTCTGCAAAGGGGCAATGAGTACAACAAGGCAAAAAAAATAAAAATTAAGTGAACAATTCTGTCTGTGCTCAACAAGTCTATGAGCACAAAATGAATTTTCCACTGGGACAAAGCTGCAAGATTGCAGTTGACCAGCGTCTGCTAATGTGCTGCCCAGTCCTGGGACATTGCCCAGTGGGGCACATAGAGCAGATGGCGTAGCAGCAGTGCAGATCTGGGAGGTAAGTATATTTTTTTAACTTTATCCAGCTCCCTGGGGCCATTGATATGAAAGACAGGTATACTGAGTAGTAGAGCGCAGTCAGATGGCCGAATAACACGGACAGTGGTCTTATTGCAGTGCACAGAAAGGCCGGCGACTCTCCTGACCCGAGCATGACAGATGAATAGATATACATGCTTTAATACTTGGGTCAGGAGAGCTGCCGGTCAGTCCAATCATTGCGATGCAATCATTGTCCGTGTTATATCAGTTATATCTGACTGGGTCTGTAGTGTCATTCTCCTCACACCAATAATTGAACACAGCCAGACAAGTGGTGAATGCGAAAACTGCTCCTCAAATTCCATTTATAAATCCAATCACTTGCTCACAAGACTGACAGCAATGCGGACCTTTTCTGCAGCCTTCCATAGTGACTAAGGTATCCATATGAGTTCCACTGGCAGAGGTGATCTAAGTTTAATAAGAGACAAAGCAACTCTGTCATGCGGGGGAATCATCCATCAATTGCTCAATCATAAGGTTCACTATAGTCAGCAGCACTGATGCAACCTCTAGACTCCAAAAGAGAAGACTGGAGTGATAAGCCCCTTTTATCTTCTAATGCTTTCTTCTGATTAGACCATAATGGGTGAATAGCTACTTTGCCACTAGAAAAAAACCCACAGTGCAAACCCCCATTTTCTACCCTATTGACACTAGAAACACCCAACCAGAGGTGTACTCTAATCCAGGATGAACATGAGCAGCTCTACCTGATAATTTCCCTACGTGGCATCAAAATCTCACTACAGAAGCGGTACTGAACTGTGCATGCCGAGTATCCTATATTTGCGCCACAGCTGGGACACTGCATCTGGGGAAATATAGCCTTTAGTATGAAGACCGGTCACGTGGCAAGTGCATAACCATCCATTTTGGTGTCAGCAAGGTGAATATGTACTGGAGCTGTGGTGGTGCCAATCTTGGAATATGACCCACAAAAAGTGAGGTAAGAGTAATTGCCACAATTTATCTAATATATAAAGCTCAATGTGTGTATGTATGTATGTATGTATGTATGTGTGTATGTCCGGGATTGGCATCCGCACCGTCGCAGCTACAGCCACAAAATTTGGCACAGTCACACGTCTGGACCCCGGGAGCGTCATAGGCTATGTTGTGAGGCGAAATTTTAACCCCGCGTGTTCCAATTCACCAATTTTGCCCCTATCTACATAATGGGGAAAAGTGTGTGCGTATCAAGCCCCGCCCCTCATTATGATGTCATAATGCCCCTATCTACATAATGGGGAAAAAGTGTGTGGGTATCAAGCCCCGCCCCTCATTATGATGTCATAATGGTTGCCATGGCGACGCTGATTCATCATAGGTTGCAAGCCCCGCCGCTCATTATGATGTCATAATGGTTGACTATGGATTGGAGGATGTGTGATGGGTATATGGGCACCGGACTATGGGATGGAGGATATGTATAACGGGTATATGGGCACGGGACTATGGGATGGCGGATATGTATGATGGGTATATGGGCATGGAACTATGGGATGGAGGAAGTGGGATGGGTATATGGGCACTGGACTATGGGATGTAGGATATGTATTACGGGTATATGGGCACGGGACTATGGGATGGCGGATATGTATGATGGGTATATGGGCACGGGACTATGGGATGGAGGATGTGTGATGGGTATATGGGCACTCTACTATGGGATGGAGGATATGTATGATGCGTATATGGGCACTCGACTATGGGATGGAGGATATGTATGATGGGTATTTGGGCAGGGGCCTATGGGATGGTGGATATGTATGATGGGTATATGGGCACGGGACTATGGGATGGAGGATATGTATTATGGGTATATGGGCACGGGACTATGGGATGGAGGATAATTATAATTTGTTATAACTAACACAGTTAGTTACTATGCCCGGGCAGCGCCGGGCTCTTCAGCTAGTATCATATAAAAGTGTTCCTGACCTGCTGATTATGATGGGACTGGCCGACAATATAAAGTATTTGAGGGCCTCACTTTTTTAATCTGACAGATGATGAAGGGAAGAGATGATTTTGCGTGTTAATTTTTTTTCTCCCAAAAGATTAGATGCGATCAGATGTGTCTGGCAGAGACTTGCTCCACTCTCCACATTAAAAATACAAAAGCACTTGCACATTTGGCTGAGCATGCATATTTATGGAACGCCTATATTCATGAAGCCTATAAATATACGAACATAACAGGAAGCTCAGGGAGATTGTTAAAAATCATATGCCTGTGTATTTCTTCTATTCTCACTGGCCATAAACTGAATCTCTGAAAGTTGGAGTTGTTTCTACTCTAACACGCCTTTAATATAACGATAAACATCTTATACTGATGCATACGTATATGACCCCGGTTTGGTCTACCTAGCTAGAAAGTATTAAAACCTAGTGTGGTTTCCACTGCTGCAGTCTATCCTCTTGTGCTGTATGTCCAGAGATGTTCTTCTGCATATCACTGTTTTAACAAAGGGTTACGTCAGTTGCTCTTGCATACCTGTAATATCAACCAGTCTGGTGTAGTCTCTGACCTCTATCTTATCAATAAGACAGTCTAACCCAAGGAACTGGCACTCACTGGATTTGTATGCAATATTCTGTGTGTACTTTAAAGATTGTTGTCTATAGAAATCTCAGGAGCATAACGTCATTTCTGTTGTGCTTTTTTGTTATGGGTGATGAACTCGTATTGAAATACACACACAACCAAAGGTTAGGGTACATGCACACGTTGTTGAGGTGTGGCTGAGACAGACATTGGCAACGATACAGAAAATACAGTTACTGAATACAGTTTTTACAATGAAAGCATATCAAATAAATGTGTTTCACCTACAAAATCTCAAAACCAGTATAGGCAATGCAAATTGTACATATGTATCCAAATACAGTTCTCACCTGAAAGGCATTAGTGTACCCTCACGGTTTACTTGGAGCCTCACGGTTCACTCATACCCTCACGGTTCATTTGTACCCTCACGGTTCACTCGTACCCTCATGGTTCATTTGTACCCTCACGGTTCATTTGTACCCTCACGGTTTACTCGTACCCTCATGGTTCACTTGTTCAAGGTATAAACTTCAGATTAGAATGAAGAAACTAATAAAACTGCTTCTGTCACTGGCCAATCTACATAATTGGCAAATTTATCAATATGTTCACGGCACCTTTTTTGGTAAGGTAAATGCACCGAAAAAAATAATTTTAATGGGAAATACATTTTAATTAATCCTTACGTGCCATGTTTCCTCAAAAGTATCAAAAGTGTCTGAAACAGGTCCTTGGTTTTAGAGGAGTATATTAATCTAGACAACATGTTCCCATAGGTCGGGTTTTGTGGGGAGGGTTAAATACTGATGTATTGTGTCTTTCGTAATTCATAATTTTAAGCACATTCAGCATCTCTTTGGGGCCTTTTTTCAGTATTGGGGACTTCTCTGTAAAAAAGGTTGGCCGGAAATTATCCTAATGATGTAATGTGGTGCAGGGTGATAGCCGTGGGTGAGGTACTCATGTTTTACGCTACATGAAACTAGGGTGTTGGGTGTGTGGACTTTGTCTATGGGGGTGCTACGCCCTTTGCAGGTCTCATGATGGTCTTTAACTGATCAAGACCAGATGTTCAGAGGTTCAATAAGGGAGACCACCGGTCAATAATATACACAGTCTTTTACTGAACAGTAACTTGGTGGGAATTATGGGTCGCCCTCACACCCAGGGCAGCGGGGTACCCGGTACAGGGCCGGTGTCAGGGGGGAATGTGTCACAGCAGCAGTGACCCGGTCCGTGGCCCTGGGTGCCCAATAGGGTGACCGCAAAAAATCGATGTCGGAATTTTGTCCGTCTGGACCCCCCAAAACGATTCCCCTTTCCAGATATTGAGATAGCCAAAATTTGAGCTCGATCAAACGACGTTAACCCGTGCCGCTCGTCGCTCAAAGTTTGAAAAAATCCAAATTGAGGTATTTTAAGATTTAGGTATTTTGCATAGTTTGTTAGACTATAAAGAATGTGACAACAACATTGCAGAAATAGCCCTGACCAAATTTTCGAACCATTTGTGGTATTTGAATGCAGAGTTGGTGGGATTATCGTTTTTTGATCCCACCATTACAGACAATGAAAAGTTGTTAATGGCTAATAAATTGCTCAGTAGCACAGATGAACCATCAGAGCACGCTAGGGTTGTAAATCCAAAAGTTAGGAAAGAAAAATTAAAAGAGGTAGGAAGTAACCGACTTTAACGACCTTCTGACAAAAGATGAAGAACAAAAGCAATATGTCCTGCAAGTTGTAAGCAAATGCAGAGCATTATATTCTGACGTTTCAAAAACTACTTTAACAAAAGCTCTAGAACAGATTAGATAACTATGTAAAATTATCAACTCATGTAGGTTAGCGTGCTCTGATGGTTCATCTGTGCTACTGAGCAATTTATTAGCCATTAACAACTTTTCATTGTGTGTAATGGTGGGATCAAAAAACGATAATCCCACCAACTCTGCATTCAAATACCACAAATGGTTCGAAAATTTGGTCAGGGCTATTTCTGCAATGTTGTTGTCACATTCTTTATAGTCTAACAGACTATGCAAAATACCTAAATCTTAAAATACCTCAATTTGGGTTTTTTCAAACTTTGAGCGACGAGCGGCACGGGTTAACGTCGTTTGATCGAGCTCAAATTTTGGCTCTCTCAATATCTGGAAAGGGGAATCGTTTTGTGGGGTCCAGACGAACAAGATTCTGACATTTTTTCCCCCCAATATGAGATCCGGTCACCCTAGTGCCCAATATCAATGGTGGTGATGTTAATGGTGTTAAAGTTTATTTGAATAGTTTGTGACGCCACCCGTGGTGTTTGGCAAGGGAAATGGTAAGCCAACGCTGCATGCAGATCCGCTGGGACTGATGGTGTGGTGCAGCAAAGATGGTATATCTCCCCACAGGTGCAGCTGTAGTCCCAGGGCAGTGTAGGTGCAATGGACGAGGAGAGGCGCAGAATGGTATAGGTGCTGTTACCCAGATGTAGCGGTGCTGGAGGTGTTAGCGACAAATGAATGGAGGACACCAGGGCTTGTAGTTTCAACGCTTTACTCCCAGTTCGTGGTACCCGCTGGTGCCTGCCTCCGCGCCGTGTCCTCCGGGGTAGAGACTCAATCAACCTCCCGGGCAAGTCAGGGTTCTCCTCTCCAACACTCCGCCAACATGTGCCTTTCCTGAACGACTCCTCTATTGCGCCTTTTAGTGTGAAGAACTCCAGTACCGTAGTTCTCTGGAATTCCTCCTGTCAGATATTCCTAGAACCTTACTTGCATGACAGACAGCTGTAGCCTCTATCGGGGACTCCTCTCCTGAGTCCTGGCTCTCTATCCAGTTGCTGTTGTGTCCCAAGTCTTTGATGGGAGTAGTGCATTTACAGTCAACTACTCCACCGGTGTCTGCTGCAGAACCATAAGTGTCCATACAACCTCGGGGACCGGGCCCCGGCCTTGCGCTGAGAACCTATAGGCAGGGTTCCTTTTCCAACCCACAACTCCTCTCTGTTCTCTTACTCCTTCGTTCCACGCTGTTCCTTCTCTCTCTTATGGAAGCTTAGGTTGCAGGTCTACGTCTTTCTCCTTCTCTTCTCTTTCCGTGCCAGCTGGCTCAGATCACGGAGGCAGCTGCAGTACTCTTTCTAAACTGAACTCAAAACTAACTTCAGAACTGAACTTCTCTGGGACTCACCCCAGACTGACCTTCTGTCAGACTGACCTACACTTCTTCACTTTCCCCCTCTTTTATACTAACTCCACCCACCTCCCAGCACATCTCGTGTTACGAAGCAGGGTTCCACGAAGGGTGCTCTGCTACCCCCAGCCTGAAGCTGCTAGGCGGACCTACTGAACTATCCTGTGTGTGGGATTCAGGTATTGGAGTGTGGAAAGGAGTTCCCAACTTACCTAGTTGGTGGGGCACTACACCTTAGGAGAAGGTGCAGTACCTCTGTGGCGACTGAGCCTCTGGGGCGCCACATACCCCCCCATTAAACACAGCACGTCTGCGGGCTGCAAGATAACAAAGTAGACAGCAAAGAAACATACAAAAATTTTGTAATGCATAACAACTTTTCTTATACTAATCTTCCTAGTATAGGAGGTACTCATCTTGAACGTTACAAGCAATTCTATCTAAAATTTTTAATTCTAAGTGCAATTCTTAATTCAAAGTGCTATTCTCTGTTACACATTTTTTTTCTACTTTCACTGTCTCTTCTAGACGCAAGACGCTGACCGCAAGTACCTGGTCCGTCACCTGTCTACTTTCAGTTCTTTATTCACATCTCTCATCTCTAGATCAGACATTCCTAATTCTTCTATAAAAGCCATTTCTCAGTTACTAATACTCTTATAAAACACATTATCAAATACTTCACAGTAAATCATTCAACAGTTATTCTTGTAAGTGCTGGACACCGCTCCCAGCCAGGATCTCTTGCAGTGTCCTTTGAGGTAGACATCATCTTCGAAAAGTGTCCATGCAAAAAACATTATCTTCGCAAAGTGTCTTTATATGTAAAGCCAAGAAAGGGCATCTAAAGAGGTGCAACTATTTACAAGTAAGAGTTTTTGGATCACTCCAAGTTCATGATCGCTAGTTCAAATTGGGAAAACGCTGCCAATCAAAAGCAGGGCAACAAAAGTGCTACCAGAAAAACAAAAACATGATAGCAAAAATAGAAAAAGGCACAACTGGTGCAAACAAACCCTCCTGGGTAACGAGATATTTTGAAAATTGTTTACTTTAATTGTGGTCCCCTCCTGGGGTTCTGGAAGCCGAACTGGAATTGTTCTCAGAGGTGGTATCATCGTGATTCTGGCTTCTTGTTACAGGGTCATGAAGCTGTGGCAAATGGAACCCATGATGCATCTCAATGCCCATCAACTGTTCTTCCTCAATAGGCAGTTCCAATGTTCTAGTACGAGGTCTAGCTCCTTGGGCCGCGTACAGCTCCTCCGGTATTAGCGGCAAAGATGGGACAGAGTACGCTGCTGGTGGCATGGCAGCGGCTCCAAGCTCCGCAAGGTCAGCCAGGAAAAGATCCGGTGCAGCAGTGGCGGGTACCGGTGTCGCGGGTACCGCAGGTGTAGGCCCCCTCCTGGGCGCGCTGCCGGCTCAGTCTCTCCAAGGCCTCCTGCCTCAGCCGCAGCCGGGTGGTCAGCATGACTATTTCTTCCAAATGCCGGCAGTTCTTCTCACGGATCGGGTTGGAGCCGTCAGCCATGGCGCCAGGGAGATCCGTTTCCCCGCGCTCCGCAGGCCTCCTTCCCTCACTCTCCAAAATGGCGTTCTGGCGTTCTTCTTCCTGCCTCGGTCCCTTTCCTGCCACTGGCTTCTTCTGCCCCTCCTTCCGGGGGCGGCGTCTTCTTCCAGCGCCTCCATACCAAGCTAGTATACGAACCCATCGGGGGGTGGGCCATGTACTTGTCACATAGTAATTCAGGCAGGGAAGGCCCAATACTCTTCGCGGGCTTTTCCTAGGACCTTCCATCTGTTCACGCCCTTCTTCTCCGCACCAGCGGCCGTTTCTAATGTCCATTTTACAGTCTATTAAATTAGGTCTTCTGCACATTCTCAAAAGCACATAGTCTCACAAATTTCAGGCGCACAGAACCCGATGGTATCGGGTTTCGTCATCCTGTTTGTGACGCCAAAATTGGGTCGCCCTCACACCCAGGGCAGCGGTACCGGGCCGGTGTCGGGGGGGAATGTGTCACAGCAGCAGTGACCCGGTCCGTGGCCCTGGGCGCCCAATATCAATAGCGGTGATCTTAATGGTGTTAAAGTTTATTTGAATAGTTTGTGACGCCACCGTGGTGTTTGGCAAGGGAGATGGTAAGCCAACGCTGCATGCAGATCCGCTGGGACTGATTGTGTGGTGCAGCAAAGATGGTATAGCTCCCCACAGGTGGAGCTGTAGTCCCAGGGCAGTGTAGGTGCAATGGACGAGGAGAGGCGCAGAATGGTATAGGTGCTGTTACCCAGATGTAGCGGTGCTGGAGGTGTTAGCGACGAATGAATGGAGGACACCAGGGCTTGTAGTTTCAACGCTTTACTCACAGTTCGTGGTACCCGCTGGTGCCTGCCTCCGTGCCGTGTCCTCCAGGGTAGAGACTCAGTCAACCTCCCGGGCAAGTCAGGGTTCTCCTCTCCAACACTCCACCAACATGTGCCTTTCCTGAACGACTCCTCTATTGCGCCTTTTAGTGTGAGGAACTCCAGTACCGTAGTTCTCTGGAATTCCTCCTGTCAGATGTTCCTAGAACCTTACTTGTATGACAGACAGCTGTAGCCTCTATCGGGGACTCCTCTCCTGATTCCTGGCTCTCTATCCAGTTGCTGTTGTGTCCCAAGTCTTTGATGGGAGTAGTGCATTTACAGCCAACTACTCCACCGGTGTCTGCTGCAGAACCATAAGTGACTGTCCATACAACCTCGGGGAGTGGGCCCCAGCCTTGCGCTGAGAACCTATAGGCAGGGTTCCTCTTCCAACCCGCAACTTCTCTCTGTTCTCTAACTCCTTCGTTCTGCGCTGTTCCTTCTCTCTCTTATGGAAGCTTAGGTTGCAGGTCTATGTCTTTCTCCTTCTCTTCTCTTTCCCATGCCACCTGGCTCAGATCACTGAGGCAGCTGCAGCACTCTTTCTAAACTGAACTCAAAACTAACTTCAGAACTGAACTTCTCTGGGACTCACCCCAGACTGACCTTCTGTCAGACTGACCTACACTTCTTCACTTTCCCCCTCTTTTATACTAACTCCACCCACCTCCCAGCACATCTCGTGTTACGAAGCAGGGTTCCACGAAGGGTGCTCTGCTACCCCCAGCCTGAAGCTGCTAGGCGGACCTACTGAACTATCCTGTGTGTGGGATGCAGGTGTTGGAGTGTGGAAACGAGTTCCCAACTTACCTAGTTGGTGGGGCACTACACCTTAGGAGAAGGTGCAGTACCTCTGTGGCGACTGAGCCTCAGGGGCGCCACAATTACATATAATAGATAGCGATTGCATAACTTCACAAATGTTTCCTTTATGACATGGAGCATTTTCACACACGGTCTCTCTACCTCTTCCACTTTTATTTGTTCCTCTACCTTCATCACAACCAAGCACAGTACTACAGTCCAGTAAATGAGAATCCTGTACTTCTACCCGCATTTCTGCGCCCTTTTTTCCCCCGGGGAGCTACTTTGCCACTATGGCTATTACTTAGCTTCTCTACCTGCGAACGTCTTGGAACTTTTGGCCGGCGCACTCTTTTCTTCTCATGTTCCCTGTTCTATCTTGGTTCTTAACCACTCTGTTTTGCGTACTCAAGGCCGTACTGCTAAGCGTCCTTTCCCAAGACCCGTCTCCATTGTGTCGCTCTATTTTTCTGTCACTTTTGCTCATCTCTACTCTAGATCTTGCTATCCACTGTCTCGGCTTCCAATCACATCAGGGACACGCACAACGCGTGGCTCTGCTGACTCGTCAGATCTTAAGTCTGTTTCCACTGCATGCTGAGCCCTATCTGACCTCCTGACGGGAAACTGTCTATGGAGGTTCGCTTTTGAACCTCCCACTCTGGGCTAGTCCCAATCATTAACCCTAACTCTCCCTACTGTTGGTGAAACTACAACATTGTCACTAATAACGCGTGTCACAACACATTACAAGAAAACGTGTGTTTTCAAAGGGGCACTTGGGTAGTATGTAGTGATGAGCGAGTATAGTCGGTGCTCGGGTGATCTCCGAATATTTTGGCGTGCTCGGAGATTTGGTGTTTGTCGGCACAGCTGCATGATTTGCGGCTGTTAGGAATTCCACACATGTATTCAGGTTGTCTAACAAACAGGCAATCCCCACATGTATTCAAGGCTGTCCAGAAAATTATGCACCTTCATCGACAAACACTAAATCTCAGAGCACGCCAAAATACTCGGGAAATCACCCGAGCAACGTGTACACTGATGCATCACTAGTAGTATGTCCATCTCCTTAAACTAGTATAAAAGTTGTGGGGGAACAAAAAGAGCACAAGACCATCGGGTGATACCCTTTTAGCTGCAAAGGAAAGTGAAGGTAGGTGAAGGTTGTGTGCAGGCACAACTATGAACACATGATAATAACAGCTGCTGCTGCCTTATGGCTGGGGGAAGGTCTCCTCCAGGATAGTTGACCTCCTCGACATCAGGCTGCATTGCTGTAATAAAGAATCCTTGAGACCAAGATGAGTTAAATGGTTTTTATTTCCACAACGCCTTTCATCGCTGGATTAGTCCGTTTCAAGTGAAAAATGCAATTTTTTTTTTCACTTGAAAAAGATGCTAGTCCAACGTTGAAAAGCGTTGTGGAAATAAAAGCTGTTTAATTCATCTTGGTCTCAATGATTCTTTATTACAGCAGTGCAGCCTGATATTGTGTTATCGTCCAAACTGGTCATCGCATTAGGTTGGGTTCACATAGCGCTAGTGCAGTCCATTTAACAGACGCATTTTAAAGTAGCCAAAACGCAATGTAACAGACATTTTAATGCACTCATAGACTTTCATTAGTGTAACGCATCTTAACGCATGTCAAAATTGGCAATATTCCGTTTTTTTGTGACGCACCTTTCAACGCGGCCTGCAGCGTTTTCGGATCTGGTACAGCGAATACACGGGTAACAGAAGTGTTATTTCTGCCATTGAAGTCTATTGCAAACGCAGCCAGACGCAAATCAAGCAAAATGTCCAAATGAAACCATGCGTTGGATTGCGTTAATGAGGATTTTCCATGTGGTCATGTGACAGAAAATATTCAGCCATTTTGGTGCATACACTCCAAACTCTGGAAACGCCAGCTACACAGTGTGTCTACAGTGTGACTGACCTGAGGCAATGTAAGTACAATTATATATGTATACTAGCTGAAGAGCCCGGCGCTGCCCGGGCATAGTAACTAACTGTGGTTAGCTATAACAAATTATAATTATCCTCCATCCCATAGTCCCGTGCCTATATACCCATAATACATATCCTCCATCCCATAATCCCGTGCCCATATACCCATCATACATATCCACCATCCCATAGGCCCGTGCCCATATACCGATCATACATATCCTCCATCCCATAGTCAAGTGCCCAAATACCCATCATACATATCCTCCATCCCATAGTCCCGTGCCCATATACCCATCATACATATCCGCCATCCCATAGTCCCGTGCCCATATACCCGTCATACATATCCTCCATCCCATAGTCCAGTGCCCATATACCCATCACACATCCTCATTCCATAGTCAACCATTATGACATCATAATGAGCGGCGGGGCTTGCAACCTATGATGAATCAGCGTCGCCATGGCAACCATTATGACATCATAATGAGGGGCGGGGCTTGATACGCACACACACTTTTTCCCCATTATGTAGATAGGGGCAAAATTGTTTGGTGAATTGGAACGCGCGGAGTTAAAATTTCGCCTCACAACATAGCCTATGACGCTCTCGGGGTCCAGACGTGTGACTGTGCCAAATTTTGTGGCTGTAGCTGCGACGGTGCGGATGCCAATCCCGGACATATACACACACACATACATACACACATACATACACACACACACACATACATGCACACACTTGAGCTTTATATATTAGATATACGTACATCCTTTGAGTGTGTAGTGGCCGTCCGATGTTTGTGTACTAAATGTATGATTTTGTATGTACACAGATATTGGATAGTGAGGGATCTAGCCGCAGCAGCGTGTCTGCCATCTTCTCCTTGGAATCGGTATAGTCAATCCTTTTATAGAAATGCTCTAAAATGTTGTGTGGCATTCTAGTGTATTGAGGGGAATCATGTGTAATCATGTTTTTATTGCAAATTATAGGAATCTTCAGATCCGAAACCAAGCAGGCCACCCCCAAAAAAGCAATCTAATAAAGTGGCAATAAAGGTACATGCCAGAAAATATTTTCTTTTTTCTAAATCAATTGCAACATGAATCGTAACTCCTTTTTTTTCTAAATTGTATGTTACAAAACCCAAAATACAGCCTCGCCATGTTGCATCACCTCACCTTGAAGTGGTAATTATCACACAAAGTATCAATTTTTAAGCAACCAAAATTACATTTTTTTTTCACAAAACATAACAGTTTATACATAAAACACCACAAAATAACAACTTTTAAAACCTTTTTTTATCCTAGCAAACTACATTAATTTCAGAACACTAAACAAAACAATAATACATGGACCCACCTAACAAACATATTACTATAAACGAATAACATTACAATACAATTTTTTAAAATCTGAAAGTGTTTAAAATATAAAAATTGTTGAAAAAGGGCGCTGGAAGATATTGTGGTCTAGGGGATGTGATAAACGTATTCTGATTCTGAACAAATCCACTTATAATTTTTTATAAAAAAAATTTGCATTTACATAGTCCAAGCAACCATCCAAAAAGGCGACACATTGAGGTTGATGAAGAGCCCTTGGACATAGAAAATGAGACTCTTATTGCATTGTGCTTGTGAATTCGTCCATATGGGATCAGAGTGACAGCTCGCACAATGATATCATTAAAAACCGGAGATTGTGGGAGAAAATATTTTGCGAGTTGGATCCTCAGTATCTGGGAAAGTCTGTCTCCTCGCAAAAAAAATTGTTAGTTAATGGTCAACTGAAATATATGTTCATTAAAGATTGTTAAAGAGAAATTTTTTTTTTGGTTTTGTATTTTTATTGTAGCCGATGCAGTCCATACCCGTTGGAGATCCATTAGAGATAGATTTGTCTGTGACTACCGTAACAGCCAAAACACCCCCAGTAGATCGTCAGGCAAACGAGTCACCCCTTATATTCACTACGATGAATTGATGGTTCTACAGAGAGCGTTGTCCCAGCGATCGTAAGTAAACATAATGTTATTGTTTGGGTCGGTAAAAATGTGTGAGAGCAAGACGTGTGTCTGAAAATTTATATATATTTTTTTTTTGGTAGAACGATTTGCAGTACAGCTGCACCTCAAGAGGCAGAGGCACCGGAGCCATCTTGCCAGGAAACAAGCCAACGGGCACTGAAGATGTGTCTGTCCTAAGCGAGCCACGATCAATGGACAGTAGTACTGTGGCTCCTGTTGTCAGTGCCGTTTGCAAGCACAGCGCGGACGCAAGCGATCATCTGCCAAAGATGAAGTCGATGCCATAAATGTTTATGGACTCCAACGCTTAGGCTACGTTCACACGTAGCGGAACTCTCGCGGAAGTTACCGCAAGAATTCCAGATTCCATTCCGCGGGAAAATCGCATTTTAAATTCCTGCAATTTTCCCGCGGAAAAACTAGCAATTTGCAAGCGTAATTAGCTTGCAAAATGCTAGCGTTTTCCAAGCGATCTGGAGCATCGCTTGGAGAACTGATTGACAGGTTGGTCACACTCGTCAAACATAGTGTTTGACGAGTGTGACCAACTTTTTACTGCTGATGCTGCCTATGCAGCATCAGTAGTAAAAGATAGGATGTAAAAAATAATAAAAAAAATAAAAAATATTGTTATTCTTACCTTCCGGCATCCCGCGCAGCTTTCCCACCTCTCTCCACGCTCCCAGTAATCCTTTGCAAGTATGACCGCGATGGCGTCCGTTCTCGCGGGATCGCGACGTCTAGTGGTCATTCGCTATGACGTCGCACTCGGACGTCATCGCGGATGACCGCGAGACATCGCGATCCCGCGAGAACGGACGCCATCGTGGTCATTCTGGCAAAGGATTACTGGGACCGGGAGCGTGGAGAACGGCTGGAAGGCTGCGCGGGACGCCGGAAGGTAAGAATATCAATATTTTTTATTTTAAATTCTATTTTTTACAGGGATATGGTACCCAGAGCTCGGAGGACAGTCTCCTCTCCTCCGGACCATGGGTACCATCCGCAAATGTTCTGCTTACTTTTCGCATGGTGTGCACAGCCACATGCGGAAAATAAGCATCACAATGCATTCCTATGGGTGCGGGATCGCCATGAATCCGCTAAATTAATGAGCATGCTGCGCTTTTTACCGCAAAGCGATTCCACCGCGGAAAAAAACGCAGCATTAGCACAGCATTGCGGAATCCGATAGGAATGCATGGGATGCTTATGTTTTGCGTTTTCGCGGCAAAATCGCGCGTTTAAAACTGCCACGGAAATGCGAAAAAACGCTACGTGTGATCTCAGCCTTAGAGGATCTGTGTCGCAGCGAACACAGAAATAAGGCAGGAAATTAAGGACTTGCAATCACGAGAATCAGTGTACGCAGCCAATGATTGGAAGCTCCTGCTTTTATCGCATGTCCCTATAGTACAAAGAATACCGCTGCACAGAAATTTACTGTTTCGACAAAGATTTAACGATCTAGTTAAGGAATTTTTGGCCCCTCAGGCACCCAATTCTTCTAAAACAAAAACAACTGCAAGTCATTGTACCATGGACATGCCGTCATACCAAGCAACAGCACAACTCAGAGGCCAGGGTGAACCTGTATGGAAATGCACCGGCAATGTAGCAGTCCAGCTTTCAGTTGCGCAGACAATACGCCAGCGCAATACCACAGTCTCTAAAAATTTTAAAAAATTTACATCGTTCGGCAATATAGCCTTGACCAGTTTTGTTTAACCCAAGACAAAGTTGAACATTTTTGTAAATCCCTATGGAGTCACATAAGTTTATAATGTCTACCAACATATTGAATGGGAGACCATTGTATACCAGACTTGTTATTAAACTGTTTTATTATGCAAAATAAGATTTGGAAATTTTATTAGATTTTTATAAAATGTAAACATAAATTGCAAAATAGGGTATAACCAAAAGTACCAAAAATAATACAATAATCACTATCTACACACATTGCACATATGCCAATAAATAACATATTAAAGGTATCACACATGGATGTTTTGCCATGGAACCAGACCTTCATTGACGAAATAATTTGTAAATTTATCACGTATTTACATAACCTCAACTGGAGAACGAAAAGTACTTGACTCAATGCTAATCAGGTTCCACTCACAGTCATCGGGGTCAACCAGCAGGGGTTCATGTCTGGACACAAAATTGTGGAGGCAGATGCAAGCTTTCACTACACGGTCAACATTTTCAGGCTGTAGTTGCTTACAAGTTAGTAAAATCCACCATTTTGTGGTCAAAATACCGAATGTACATTCCACGTAACGTCTTGCCTGGCTCAAGCGATAGTTAAAAATGTGTCTGGTGTAGTTTAGACTGCGACTTGAGTAGACTTTTTCCGAGTTGGAATGCCTGGAAGAGGTCGTGCTGAAGGTATGTTGAACAGGTTGCTGTACAAACATTTCCCCATGTTGGACTCTTTGAAGACTCTTGAATCGTTCGTCTGTCCATATGCACCAATATCAACAGCAATAAAGCGGTATCTAGCATCCGCAATAGCCATTAATACAATAGAAAAGTATTTTTTATAGTTGTAGTATAGGGATCCACTATGCACTGGGTTTTGAATCCGAATGTGCTTCCCGTCTACGGTACCAATGCAATTGGGAAAATTTGCCACATCCTCAAAATTTTGTGTAATCGCTAGCCACATTTCTGGTGTTGGGAGTACAAGTGGTTGTAAGTTATTCCACATGGCACCACAGATTTCATGAACAAGTTGGCAAATGGTCGATTTCCCCAGCCGAAATTGAAAGTGCATTGAGGCAAAAGTTTCTCCCGTAACCAGGTATCTATGGACAAAAAACAATATTACGAATATGGACATATGGTACAGATTTTAATAAAGGGATTTTGTCTGACAACAAACAGAACATGGACTAGGACAGTTGGTTACGTGTAGGAAATAACAAGACATGCACAACAATAAGTTACATCTTGTCTTTGTCACTGGCATAATGTAAAGATATAAAAGGAAAATTACCTCAGGGTCACCACTAAACGTTCTTCCGCAGAAATACTTTCCCAGAAAGTGCTTCGTTGATGACGTATCCCATCCTTCACATGCGAGAGCAGAATATCAAAGGTTTCAATTGACATTCGAAGATACCGCTGAAATTTAAAGGGAAGATCACAAAGTTGTACATAGAGGGTGTGAACGGCACCATATGTATTCCGAAAAAAAATTAACTTCATGAATCCAATATCTCCTTTGGGAAATACGCCTTCTCTGACGACGTCGCAACTGCATCAAGTGAAATCTAACAAGCTGAGACACAAACATCTTGCTTGCAGCAGAAGTTCACTCAATGCTTCCAAAATGGAGAACTTGTGTCCACCCACACACGACGCTGACAAAAGACAAAAAACAAAACAAAATACAACTTTATTGACAGCGCCTGAAGGCAAATGGATGCTTCAGGAACGGACATCAAAATGACATAACGCAGCCATATGCGTTAACGTGATGGCAAATTTGGACCAAATTTGGCTCATTTTGGCACATCCTTTTAACGGATCTGTTAAACAGATTGTACTAAACGCAATGTGAACCTAGCCTTACACTGACATCACTGCTAGATGCAGTGCTCTCTTCTTCCTGGTCAGCAAATATCAGAGATTTAAAGGGGTTGTTTCATCTAAAATGAAAAGTCTGCACTCTGTGTGACTGCAGACCTTTGAATCTCCCCAGCACACGCCACATGCACTACAAGGACTCAATGGTTTCTGTGTCGGGATGGTCGTGATGTATGCAATATGCATACTCCCGGGCAGAAGCCATGTAGTGGGCGCAGCCTCGCTCGCATCCACGGGACAGCTTCTACCCTGGAGTACGCATATTGCATACATCACCACCGTTCCTGGCACAGAGTGACTGTAGACTTTTCATTTTAGACTGAACAACAAATTAGTTTTTTCTGAAATTGAAGTAAACTGTCCCCAATGCCAGCGTAGAGTGAAAAGTATGGTATACTGCTATTTGGACTAAATGGACAGACCTTTGTATGACAGAGCTTTGCACATTGCGCTTTATGGTAAATCAACTCCTCCCATGAATTTATTGTACTCCTGTAGTCACAGCGGTTTGTGGGCTTGGGCAGCGGATCCCAGTACAGGACAGGATTGCTGCTGCCATCATGGATGTGGATAGGGTCAGGACACCCCTTTTATCTTTGCATTTAACAAGTAGCAGGTCTTCACTACAGACTGCCATGTTCTTTCCAAGTCTTAATGTCTGAACCAGCAAAGCTTTGAGGAGACCTCTTTTTTATGTTTGGTGCCACAGGCTATTGTGGAACGTGATACAAAGGCTTTTAGCAAAGGGACACTAGTGTAAAGTGTATGTATAAGTAGGACCCAGAGGTTTGCCACTGTCACCTAGTATGGAAGAGCATTTTTGGTGATGTTCTAGAGTCCTTTTCCTCATTAATTCTAAATAGGTAGACCCTGTAGTGTTTTCCCAGGGCTTATATATTTTGCTGCCACACCGGGATCTCCTGTTTGGGAGATATTGTCTAAGGCCATGTTCACACTTTCAGTATTTGGTCGGTATTTTACATCATTATCTGTAAACCAAAATCTGGAGTGGGACAATCAGAGGAAAAGTATAATAGAAACATGTCACCCTTCTGGATTTATCACCCACTCCTGGTTTTGGCTTACAGATGCTGATGCAAAATACTGACCCAATACGGAACGTGTGACCGAGGCCTTAATGGGAGTCATCCCTTAACACTTATAAGACACTCCTCTACAACAGTATTTTGCTTTATGGCATAAAATTGGAAAACGTTTGGAAAAAGTTATTAACGTCTTTAGTTTTAAAAAGTGGTTAAAATGTGGGTCCTCTGGGGGTGGGCAGCGACTAGGAGCAATGTAGTACAGAAATTCATGGATAACCTCAAATCATATTCTGCTCATTACTGTGCGATGCACCTGGTGTTGTATATTACATCAGGGAATCAATACTCAAGATCCATCTTTTTACTATGACAACACTTAAAAGTAACTAACAAAGTTGCACTCTGTAGTGCTATAGCATGCAAACATTAAATACTAGGAATAGCATTACTGCTCAGGAAACTACTAAGCTCATAAATTGGCCAATTCACGTGAGCCCAGCAGCCAGCGACAAGGCGATCCTTGCTGGGAACCTAACCGGACATGTACCTCTCCTGCGGTGCTAGCCTACATTTATATGGGAAGGTAGGATCCTGCTGTGATTAAAACTGGGGGGTTGAAAAAAAAAATAGAGAGAAAAAAATCAATGGCCCCTGGCATCAATCTGAAATCAGGCACATTGGCCATGTCAGCTCGGGTAGAGCAGGACGGTCCACGCTGTGCCAGCGGCTGCAGTCTCAGCATCGCATGATGTGGAGGCAGATGAACGTGCAAACATGGCGCGGCATCAGCCCCCACACGGCCAGCTCGGCGCCCGCAAGCGCTACAGCATCTGGCCGCCAGGACGTCAGGTGGAGAGACGCAGCGCGCAGCTCCCGCCATCTCGTCAGGTACAGGTAGTCGCCAGAGACTAGCCCCGCCCACAGCCCTCGGTCTGACCCGGAAGAGGAATCTCAGCCAGCAGCGACCCGGGGGGATTTAAACCGCGACGCAGTGGCTCCGCGGCTGTAGGAGATAGTGCGGGGAGGTAAGCGTGGTGTCCCGGGTGTTGCCAGTAGCGGCGCTGTGCAATGTGGGGGGGGGATCTGTGCTGTCGCTCCTTGGACTCTTGTACATGACTGGAGCCCCCGTACACAGCGGGCAGCTGTCTCCCCATACACAGGAGCGCGGCCGCCTGCCCTGCTGGCTGCCTGTCTCTTGGGCCATGTTCACATTGCATCTTCGTTCTATGATCACAACCCTCCACAGTGTCTCCTGGAATCGCTGCTTTTCATGGCTTTCGGTCCTATGCTGAGCGTGTGTTTTTGTTTTCATCCATTAAGCCTTAAATAAACCTCTATGGTGTTTGTGGTTCAGCGTAGGACGTGCTCAGGTGTCTTTTGCCTGCTATTGGACAGTATGGCGCTGCTTCCCGGTAGAATCTCCTGAAGAATGGCTGCCACTTTCCATCGCTTGCTGCCTCTGACAGGCCTGAGCAGATGAGCGGCAGGATATCCCATACAGATTAATGGGACACTTGTTAGTAGCGGGTTGTGATGTGTTTGTGGTGGATAAGCGCACTGTGCACATACCATAAAGGCCTGGCTGTCTGGGATCGTCCATGCCGGATTATTTCCCACCTCCATTCGGGCCCCCTATACACATTAGACTGTCGGCAGGTTCGGCTGACATTAGGCTTACGTTTTTTTGACGGCCTTAAATGGCATTGGACACCAGGTTTTTCCTACCCCATCTAAGAACCGCATGATTTAGGGGCAGAGACCCTGATTCCAGCAATATGTTACCTACTGAGCTGCTTACTGATTTGATGAAAGTCCTGTTTTATCTGCTGCAGATTTAGCAGTTCTCTGAATGCTGAGTTCTGTATAACCCTGCCCACACCACTGGCGGTTTTCTGCCCATGCACAGTGTACTCAGAAAGTTGTCAATCCATGGTGGCAGGGTTATACAGAGCTCATTAGTGTGGTTAACTAGATGGCAGCAGGTGTACTCTTCCTCTAATGACGATCAGCTGCTAAAACAGCTATCTTCATCAAAGCTATAGCAAGCAGCCCAGTAAGTGACACATCACTGGAATCGGAGTCTCTGCCCCTGCATCATGCTGCTGATAAATTGGGTGAGAAAATCCAGTGATGGATCCCCTATAACCCCTTAGCAACTTATGGCGTACTATGTCCCTTACACGTAGTCTCACTGCCTTTGATGTGGGCTTGCACATTGAGCCTGCATCTTTCCCAGCAGATGATGCCTGTGTTATTCAGCAATTGCCTGCCTCTAACAGCAGCAGGTGGAGCAAAGCTCCTCCCAAGGCTGTTAACCTGTTAAATACTGCTGTGAATCTGAGAGCGGCATTTAGTGTACATAAGCAGGGGGCTGCACTGTTCTAACACCTCATGGACGTGCTTGTGATCCAATCTGGGGATGCCAGTGGGTGGCCATGCCAGCCCCTGGGGTCTTCTGAAGACCCCTGTGTGTGTGTCTTCACGGTACTACTGTGAAAACCATCCAGTCGGCATTCTTAAGACCATGAATTCTTCTATATACAGCAGTGCAATATATAGCACAAGCCACTTTCAAGTACCGTAGACAGTAGAAAAAGGACTTTAAAAAATACGAAAAAATTCAAATCACCACCATTAAAAATGAAGAAATAACCCTCTCTCCCCCCCCCCCCCATGCACATATTTGGTATCACTGCGTTCTTAATGTCTGTCCTTTCAAATGATAAAATAATTTTGGTCGGTTAACAACGTAACGAGAGAAAACAAAATGCCAGAAATTCGGGGTATTTCGGCCGCCACAACAATGGAAAAAATGTAATAGCCGATCAAAAAGATAATCGTAACTACCCCAAAGTGATCTCAATAAAACTGTGACTCGGGGTGCAGAAAACCCAAAGCCATCACAATGCTCCATATCCTGAAAATTGAAAGTATTACAAGTCTTAAAAGTCTCAACACAATCAAAATCTATTTATTTTTACTGAATTCTGAATTTTTTTTTCATTACTTAACCCCTTAACGACCGCCGATAAGCCTTTTAACGGCGGTAATTGAGTGTACTAAAACCACAGCGCCGTTAATTCATGGCGCTGTGGAGAAAGTGCATAACGCCCCCCAGTGTCGGATTTTCTCCGGGGTCTCAGCTGCCAGGGGTAGCCGAGACCCCAGAGAACATGAATCGGTTGGTGCTTTTGCGAACGCCGTTATTAACCCTATAACGGCGACCGCAAAAAAAGCCACGATTATGCATTAAATTTCTTTCCTCTTATGTGATCGCACATCAGAGTAGAGAGAAATAGGGTCCCCGATTCCCCCTCCTTCCCCTCCCGGTGGTCCCGCTGGCGTCCTCTGATGAGCGCCGCCATCTTGAAAATGGCGGGCACATGCGCAGTGCGTCCGCTGGGAATCTGCCGGCTCCGGCTGGCAGATTCCATTCATTATTTTGATCACTATGATAAACGATCATAGTGATCAGAATAAAAAAATAGTACATAACCCCCCCTGTTTATCACTCCATTATATAAGCAAACATAATGAAATAAAGAAAATATTTTTTTTTTTCGGTTGGGGTTGGGCAAGGGTTGGATTAGGGTTAGGGCGAACTAGGATTAGGGTTAGGGCGAACTAGGATTAGGGTTAGGGTGAACTAGGGTTAGGGGTGTGTAGGGGTTAGTGTTGGGATTAGGGTAAGGTGTGTTGGGGTTAGGGTTGGAGCAAGAATTGAGGGGTTTCCACGATTTACCAACTTTGGGGGTCTAAAAAATCACTTTTGTGGAAATAAAAGACTTTTTATTTTCACGGCTCTGCGTTTATAAACTTCTGTGAAGTGCTTGGGGGTTCAAAGTGCTCACCACACATCTAGATAAGTTCCTTAGCGGGTCTAATTTCCAAAATGGGGTCACCTGTGGGGGGTTTCCACTGTTTAGGCCCATCAGGGGCTCTGCAAACGCAATATGATGCCCGCAGACCATTCCATCAAAGTCTGCATTCCAAAATGGCACTCCTTCCCTTCCGAGCTCTCCCATGCGCCCAAACAGTGGTTCCCCCCCACATATGGGGTATCGGCGTACTCAGGACAAATCGCACAACAACTGTGTGGGTATGATTTCTCCTGTTACCCTTGTAAAAATAAAAATTTGGGGCTGAAAAGATCATTTTTGTGGAAAAAAAAAATGGATTTCTTATTCTGTGAAGCACTTGAAGGTTCAAAGTGCTCACCACATATCTAGATAAGTTCCTTAATGGATCTAGTTTCCAAAATGGGTCACTTGTTGGAGGTTTTCACTGTTTAGGCACATTAAGGGCTCTCCGAGCACAACATGGCATCCGATCTCAATTCCAGCCAATTCTGCATTGAAAAAGTCAAGCGGCGCTCCATCCCTTGCGAGCTCTGCCGTGTGCTGAAAAAGTGGTTTACCCCCACATATGGGGTATCTGCGTTTTCAGGAGAAATTGTACAACACATTTTGTGGTTGATTTTCTTTTCACAAGTGTTAAAACTTGTGAAAATAAAAAAAAAATTGGTTCTGAATTACGGTAAATTTTTTGCAAAAAAAAGTTAAATGTTAATTTTTTCCTTCCACATTGCTTTAGTTCCTGTGAAGCACTTAAAGGGTTAATAAACTTCTTGAATGTGGTTTTGAGCACCTTGAGGGGTCTAGTTTTTAGAATGGTGCCACTTTTTGGTATTTTCTGTCATGTACACCCCTCAAAATGACCTTAAATATGATGTGGTCCCTAAAAAAAAAAAAAAAATGATTTTGTAAATTTTGTTGTAAAAATGAGAAATCGCTGGTCAACTTTTAACCCTTATAACTTCCTAAAAAAAAAAAGATATTTTGCTTCCAAAATTGTGCTGATGTAAAGTAGACATGTGGGAAATGTTATTTATTAAGAAATTTGTGTGACACATCTCTCTGATTTAAGGGCATAAAAATTTAAAGTTTTAAAATTGCAAAATTTTCAAAATTTTCGCCATATTTCCGTTATATTCATGAATAAATACAAGACTTATCGAAGAAATTTTATCACTAACATGAAGTACAATATGTCACGAAAAAAGATTCTCAGAATCAGCGGGTTCCATTAGAGCGTTCCAGAGTTATAACCTCATAAAGGGACAGCGGTCAGAATTGTTAAAATTGGCCTGGTCATTAAGCTGCAAACTGGCTCTGTCGCTAAGGGGTTAAATAAAACAAAGCTATACATGTTTAGTATGTATGTAATTGTACTGACCTGGAGAATCGTACTGCCTGGTCAGGTTTACTGTAAAGTAAACTGTATGTAAAATAAAAATGGCAGAATTATGCTTTATTGCTGCACATGCAATTTTTTTCCCCACTTTCCAATACATAATATGATAAAATGAATGGTTATCATTCAAAAGTACACCTCGCCCGGCAAAAACCAAGCCCTTGCGCCTGTATCGACGGAACAATAAAAGAAGTTATGGCTCTTGGAATAAGGGGAGTAAAAGCGAAGGTGCAAAAAATTTCCCGGTCCTTAAGGGGTTAAGCTTGCAATATGCTTGTCTGAGGGCTTACGGTCTTAGATGATGAAAACGTATTGGCAAATTGGCAGCCTGGCTAGTTATAGGGCCGCAATTAGAGATATCCCCCCCCCCCACCATTCAACTCACTGAGCGTATTACATGCCACGTCCATGGCGCCGTCAGGTTTTCTATCCCAAACCCTGAAAACAGGATTTAGGTGGATTTGCCAATGTGGCCGTTGATTTTAATTAAGCAGATGGTGTCACTTTGTGCTCTAACCTCACTTTTCAGTGTTTGGCTTTTTGAGGCGGGAACCAAAATTGGCTAACTGCCTCAAATTGGCAGACATTATTGGAAGTTAGGCCAGAGAGCACAGGTTGGTGCAGTCTGGGCAGCACGGTGGCTCAGTGATTAGTACTGTTTTGCAGCGCTCGGGTCCTGGGTTCATTTTCCATCAACAACATCTGCAATTAGTTTTTTTTTTTTTTTTTTTTTGTTCTCCCCGTGTTTGCTTGGGTTTCCTCAAGTTCCTTCAGTTTTCTCCCTCTACTGACACACTGATTGGGAATTTAGAAGTAAATGGCCCTCTTTGCAGATATACCTGTATCCCTTCGGAGCCTGTTATATTTGACAAAAATGTGATGTGAACACATCCTTGGTAAGTCTTGACAACATTCAAGGAGTAGTAGCCTCTCGTGCATCCTTCTCCATAGATGTGTGTGGGAGTTACAAAGAGAACCCATCAAACAGCCCTTTCTATTGAATAATAATGATCAGCAAATATGGTGGGTGGTGGGTGTCATTTGACTCTTAGCTAATTTTTGGGTGTCCCAGAGGCGGAACTTGAGTTTTCAGTATTTCTGGCATAACTGATATTGTTATCCAGTTAAGTTCCCAGGTTTGTGTCTGTGGACTTAGGCAGGTGCACATGATCTGGAAGTGCCAGCACTTTGAACGCAGCGCATGTTCACTGTGTCCGAAGCGCTGCTGTCTTTTGAACACAGGTGGATCCGCATGTGATCACTGAACCATGTGGGTTCTCCGCTTCCAATACATTCTGTTGGTAAAATTTCTCTTGCGGAGAGGCTTGAAATTGACATACTGTGGTCTGGACAGACGCGCCATATGTTTGTCTCCGCAGCTGAGCTGAGGACATATGTGGATGCATAATGGGTATGAGACTTCTTGAAATCCCTTCCACTATACTGTAACATCTGGCCGCTGTGGGTTGGATGCTGCACAAGGACGCAGTGTCAAAGCCACCATGTTTACTGATAGTCTGCACTTACCCTAAAGCCCCCGTCACACACATCGATCTCGCTAGCGATGTCGCAGCTGAGTCACAAGTTTTGTGACGCAACAGCGATCTCGCCAGGGAGATCGCTGTGTGTGACACCTATCAGCGACCGCCCCCCCTTCCGGGTATCGCTGATCGTGCTCAAAAGCCCTGGACTTTTTTTGGATCGTTGGTCTCCCGCTGGCCAGCACACATCGCTGCTTATGGCAGGCGGGAGAGCAGCGATCAGCGAGCTCCCAGGTCGTATTCAAGGTAAACAGCGGGTTTCTAAGCACCGCACGGCGCTTAGAAACCCTCTGTGTACCTTAGATACCAGCGCGCTGGTGCAGGGAGCTGGTATCCAAGGTAAACAGCGAGCTTCTAAGTGCTGCGCGGCGCTTAGAAACCCAATGTTTACCTTGGTTACCAGCTCCCTGCACCAGCGCGCTGGTATCTAAGGTACACAGCGACGCGTGCTTGTCGTCGCTGGTTCTGATCGCTGGTGAAGCTGCCTGTTTGGCAGCTCACCAGCGATCCTGACAAGTTCATATCGTTGTTGGAATTGCTGGTGAGTTGCTATGTGTGACTGGGCCCTAAGCCTTCTGACTTGCATTTCTGGTTCTTGACTCTTTTCAGTCCTCCTTCAGCATTGGCAGGATTAGCTTACTGCATGTGATTACCTCTTATTTTTAGGGTTTACTATTTGCGTTCAGGTTTGTACAGCCCAAGAGTGTAACCTCGGAGGGCACTGCTGGATGGGATCATAGTAAATGTCATTGGCATTCACTTATGTTCATAAGTCACCAAGCGGTCATGTGTTCAGGTCCTCAGGTCCTTTCGGCACAAGGGTAAACTTACAATCTTTGTCAGGGTTTGCTTTAATGAGGTTGTCTTACTATAGACATTTATGGCCTATCCATAGAATGTTCCATGAATGTCTAATAGATGCAGGTTCCTCATCTAAGAACACTTATCTCCAGAACAGGTGTCACGCAATCCCTGATTTTGACTGGTAAGCGACCTTACTGACCGAATGGGTCACTCACTGAGATTCTTTGCCTGTACTCTACAACTCATTGCAATTTTTTTGACTTAGAACTACTTTTACACTGATAGAAAAGCTAAACACGCTTTTTGACTTATTCATTGTAAATTAAGTAACTTTTTTTTCTTTGTTTTCCCTCTTCTCCACCAAGTCTGAGTGTAAAGATACAGTATGGAACATGCAAAAGCTAATCATGGTTTGTCCGCAAAAGAAGGTTCAAACTGGACAGGCGTCCAACAAAAAAATGCTTATGCTAGACTGGTCCAGCAGCACCACAGTGGACGCTTTACATTCTACTTGAACTATATAGCGCAGAAGCTGCAGCTGGAAGAAGCCAGCCATGGGCACTGTGACAAAGACTCTACCGTAGAAGGCCTTCAAAGAGGTTTTGGTAGAAATGACGTGTATTCTAATACATTGTTCTCCGCTGAGAGAAGTAGTGTCCTAAGGTTTGGAGGAGACGCCAGTAGGAAAAGTGAATCAGAGATGCATCGTCTTGGCACACATGGCAATGAAGATGCAGATTTTTACCAAAAGGAGAAGGTGCCTACTCAAAGTAAACCTAGTTTACTCAGCGCAAAGCTTCAGTCTTCCAAAGGCAATTGTGACTTTGAGAGAAAGGAATCCCAGACTGAGATGCCGACGCCAAAGTCTCAGACTTGTTTCATTGAAGGTATGGCTTCAGTGCAATCCCCCCAACCCCTCACTTGTGATCCGATCTGACCACCTGTAGGGTCTTCCTTGTTGTGGCTGAGATGAGTTATGTAATATGAATATGTAGCTGCAGCTTGGTTTCTGTGAATCAAATCTTTTCTATGGCTTGAAATATAATAGAAAAACTATACCTTGGTCAACTATTTCTAAACCTTGTGCTTTTAGATCTGTGGCTTTTTAACCTCCTAATAGTTGTAAGATCAAGTTGAGAGCGGTTTTCTGTAAACTGAAATCTGTCCTGTCACCGCTGTTTACTACAATCAAATATCCTTTGTCCTCTAGATACATGTTTTTAACCCTTTTCAGACATATCACATATGTTGGGTTTATGTTGGGTTTATGTTGGGTTTATGTTGGGTTTATGTTGGGTTTATGTTGGGTTTATGTTGGGTTTATGTTGGGTTTATGTTGGGTTTATGTTGGGTTTATGTTGGGTTTATGTTGGGTTGTCATTCGTGCAGGCTCAGTAGTGGAGCCCCCATCTTTCCCCCCTGTTGGCGGTCTTATTCTGACTTTATCTGCCTCTAACAGCCGTTGGTGGAGCTGAGCTCTGATCCCTTTTGTTAACCCATTAAATGCCACGGAATTTACAGTGTAAGACCTGCACTTGGTTGTCCACGCCCACCACCCACCATATTGTGTGGTGTCGGTGTTGTTGTCAGCCAGATGCTTGCTGAGAAGACCCCAGTGCCTGTCATGACAATGCTGTATGGAAAATCAGCCTTTGGCTGGGCTTCAGAGGAAACTATGCTCTATACTGCAGGTTCAAGCTCTTTAATGAGAATGCAAAGTGCAGGAATCTAAGTAAGTTTTAAAATTGACAAATATAAAAGTTCTACGTTTTTTTTTTTCTCCCATTAAAAATAAATGTGGTATCACGGTGTACATGAAAGTCTGACCTGTCAAAATATAAAACAAATTAACCTGATGAGGTAAACACCATAAAGAGAAAAAAACCAAAATGTTGGTACTGCAGTTTTGTGACTGCAACAAGATGGCAGGAAAATGCAATAAGAAGCGATTAAAATGTCGACTCTATCCCAAAATGGTATCGGTGAAAGTGTTAACTCTCCACTCAAAATAGTCATACAGCTCCATCGACCGAAAAATTAACCCCTTTTGGGCAATGGGCATTATGATCCATTCATGTGCCTTGGGCATATTTGAACAGGGATGGATCATTACATCATTGCGGTCGCCCGCGCGCTCGGGGGGGTGCGCGGGTGATTGCCACCAGGTGTCAGCTGGTTCTGACAGCTGACACCCGGCACTAGGTGTGGTCGCAGACCTCTCCCAGCACTTTAACGCCTAAAACACTGTGATCGAAGACTATCGCAGCATTCCTGAAGCTGGCAGAGGGCTGACAGACCCTCTGCCTTCGGATCAGAGACCCCGTGGCATGACGCGAGGTCCTGATCGTTGTCGTTGCCATGGTGTCCCATACTGGGACAAAGTAAACAGATTATAAAACAACAAAAGTACACATTTGGTATCGCCGCATCTGCAACGACCCGTACTATGAAACTGTCCCACTCGTTAACCCCTTTAGTGAACACCATAAAAAAACAAATTAAAAACCTGACAAAAAGCAATGCTTTATCATACTTCTGAAAAAAAAGTGGAATAACATGTGATCAAAAAGACTGATATACCAGTAAATAAACATGGTACCACTGAAAACGTTATCGTGTCCTGCAAAAAACAAGCCGCCATACAGATACAGCTCCATCACTGTAAAAATAGTCACAGCTCTCATAATAAATTGGTGCAATAATATTTTTTTATATAATTGTTTTGATTGTAAAAAAGCGCCAAAACATAATAGATATAAAGATATAAATTAAGTATCGCTGTAATCGTACTGACCCGAAAAATAAAGCTGCCTTATCAATTTTACCACACATGGAATGGTATAAACCCCCCCCCCCCCCACCCCACTTAAAGAAAATAAATTCATTAATTTCTGGCTTTTGGTCATATTGCCTCCCTAAAATCGGAAAAGAAAGCAATCAAAAAGTCATGTGCCCAAAAATGGTACCAATAAAAACGTCAGCTCATCCCACAAAAAACAAGACCTCTCATGACTCAGTGGGCCAAAATATGGAAAAATAATAGCTCTCAAAATGTGGTGACGCAAAAATTCTTTTTGCAATAAAAAGCGTCTTTCACACGTCGTGATATTTCTGGTACCGGGAGATGTCAGTGTGCCACATCAGCACCACATGGACAGGTGCCAGGGAAGAAGCGTTAGTGAGCGCTGTTCCCTGGCGGCAGGTGCTGAGCAAGGCTCTTGTCATTCTCCTCTGCTCTGCCAGCGATTGGCGTGAGCAGGGGAGAATGATGAGCTATATTTAAGTGATAAGATACAGCAGGTGTCTGATGGGACTACTACTCCCATCAGCCTAACCCTGCTGGTAATAACAGTGACAGCAGGAGCGGCTGATGGGGGCATTCATTGCCTGCGCTATAAATAAACAAATGGGGAAAAAATGGTGTGGGTTCCCCTGTATTTTCCTGTCTATAATATAACGCTGTAAGCGTCACTCTGTCCGAAGCCTTTATAGACTGCGCAAGCGCAACGCCGGACAGCGCTATGGGCATGCGCGTACTTCGGTCCCAGCCTCCAGCATAACGTGGTGAACAGCGCTGGAGCACAGGAAAGAAGGGTGAGTATAAATGTTTTTTTTTTTTTTTTTTGGTGTGTGTAGTTTTAATAGGAGTGAGGGGACCATGCATACCAGGATTGGGGGATGAGGGGACCATACATACCAGGATTGGGGGATGAGGGGACCATGCATACCAGGATTGAGGGATGAAGGGGACCATGCGTACCAGGATTGGGGGGTGAGGGGGCCATGCGTACCAGGATTGGGGGGGTGAGGGGGCCATGCGTACCAGGATTGGGGGGTGAGGGGGCCATGCGTACCAGGATTGGAGGGTGAGGGGGCCATGCGTACCAGGATTGGAGGGTGAGGGGACCATGCGTACCAGGATTGGAGACCATATACCAATAAAAATGCTCGCCACCCGGGCGTAGAACTGGTTCATAGCTGGTTTTCCATAACCAGCCAGGCAAAACTCACAGCAGGGGGCTGCAACCCTCAGCTGTCAGCTTCAGCAAAGTTGGGTTTCAAGAATAGAGGGGTCCCCACGCTGTTCTTTATTTAAACCCTTTGAGACTAAGCCTGTTTTCGCCTTAATGACCAGGCCTATTTTTAAACTGTCCCTTTATAACTCTGGAACGCTTCAACGGATCCCGGTGACTCTAAGGCTACTTTCACACTTGCGTTAGGAGGCGCAGCGCACGGCCGCTGTGCAGCTCCGCCCTCTCCGGTCAGCTCCTCCTATGGGGACATGACTCTGCATGCGATCTGCGTACCCTATCTTTCGCATTGTGTACGCTGGCCGTTCGCTGGTATGCTTTTGCCGGTGCATGTGCTCTTTTGACGGTGTGCCGACGTGCGCCAAACTGTGTTGCATTTTGGTGCGCTCGGCGCACCGTCAAGTGAGCGCATGCGCCGGCAAGAGCATACCAGCGCATTGCCTGCGTACCGAATGCTAACGATGGGGTACGCAGGTCACATGCAGCGTCATGCACCCATTGGAGGAGCTGACCGGAGGGGGCGCGGCAGGGGGCGGAGCTGCACGGCGGCCGTGCGTAGCGCCTCCTAACGCAAGTGTGAAAGTAGCCTAAGACTGTTTTGTCGTGACATATTGCACTTTATGATATTGGTAAAATCTCTTCGCTATGACTTTAACGTTACAATTTTCAAACTCTTAAATCAGTCATATTGCACAAAATAGTTAATAAAATTTCCCACATGTTTACTTTACATCAGCACAGTTTTGGAAACATAATTTTTTTTTTTCGGTTAGGAAGTTATAAGGGTTAAAAGTTGACCAGCGATTTGGCATTTTTATAACCATTTGCAAAACCATTTTTTTTAGGGACTGCCTCACTTTTGAGGTGACTTTGAGGGGCCTATATGACAGAAAATACCCAATATTACTCCATTCTAAAAACTGCCCCCCTTAAGGTGCTCAAAACCACATTCAAGATGTTTATTAACCCTTCAGGTGCTTCACGGAATTTTTTGGAATGTGGAAGGAAAAAATAAACATTTACTTAAACAAATTTTCCTTTAGAACCTAATTTTTTTTTTTTTTTTTTTGTAATACTTTCGCAAGGGTAACAGGAGAAAATCGACCATGCGTTTTGTTGTGCAATTTCCCCTTAGTACGCCGATGCTCCATATGTGGGGGAAATCTATTGTTTGGGCATATGACAGGGCTCGGAAGGGAAGGAGCGCCATTTCACTTTGAATGTGAAATTTGCTGACATAACTAGCAGTCGCCATGTCGTGTTTGGATAGCCCCTGATGTGCCTAAACAGTGAGAACCCCCACAAGTGACACCGTTTTGGAAACTACACCCCTTTTGGACCTAATGTGTATTGAGCACCTTGAACCCCCAGGTGCTTTACAGAAGTTTATAACATTAAGCTGTAAAAATAAAAAATCATTTTTCCCACAAAAATCTTTTAGCTACAAATTTTGTATTTGCTCAAGGGCAAAAGGAGAAAATGGACCTCAAAGTTTTTCGTGTATTTTCTCCGGAGTTCAGATACCCCATATGTGGTCAAAAACTACTTTTCAGGTGCAGTGCAAAGCTCAGTATGAAAAATTAATTCAGAGCAATAGTCAAAATATACATCTGACTATGTAAGAAATGGCTATCTTCAATCAACTAACGAGACTGATAAACTCCCAGAAATATATGAAAAATAAAAAAAAATTGGAGTCATAAAATCTGTCAAATGTATATGCAAAGAGTAGTTTATTCAAACATAGACATAAAATACGAATATCAAGAGTCTCTACAATACAGATACAAAAAGTATTATTTAGGTAGAGTTAAATGCAAAGGGCACAGGACAACAATAGTCTGGAAAACACCACTAAATTATAAAGTATATGACTGGTAGGATCAAGTTCTTAAGGAGACTGTTTAAAAGGTAAACAGTATAGTGAATAATTCAAGACTGATCCATACCCATATCGGTCACCGTGGTGTCACCAGACTGCCAGCCCCAGTGCAAAGCTCAGAAGGGAAGTAGCACCATATTACAGTGCAGATTTTGTTTGAGGTGCCATGTTATATTGGCAGAGCCCATGAGGTGCCAGAACAGCAGAATCCCCCCATAAGTGACCCCAATTTACCAATTAAACCTCGCAATGAATACATTTACATCACAAGCGCAGTGAAGAAAAAATAATTTACATTTTTACCACCAAGATTGTGTGTTAGTCCCAAGTTTTACATTTTCACACTGGGAAATGGGTAAAAATGGCACCAGAATTTATCCCACAATTTCTGCTGAATGTAGAAATACCCCATATGTTGCTGTACAGCACTGCTTTGCCATACGGAAACACTTGGGAGGGACAGAGTGCTATTTGCCTCCTGGAATGCAGATTCTCCTAGACTAGTTTGTGGATTCCATATAAAGAACCCCTAAGGCTAGAAAAGCAGAATCCCCCCCCCCCCCTCAAGTGACCCTATTTTGGAAATTATAACCCTTTAGGAATTTATTTACAGATGTAGTGATGATTTTGACTCCATGGTGTCTTCCAGAAACAGGCAGCAGTGGATGTTGCTGAGTGAAAATTGCAAACTGCTGTAGTAGTGACCAGTATGTTGCAGTCACCAGTACGTTATGCCCAGCCAGTACTTCTGGAGACACGCACCTGTAAATTAGGCGGGCTCTCTTCACTACAGAAGTGGCAAACATGTAGGTGCTATATGTGGTTTAGGCCCCCTGGGGCTCAGAAGGGAGAGGGGTATTTGGATTTGGGAGTGGAGAATTTGTTGAATTTCTTATGGTGGGTGAGGAGACATTTTGCTTTTCCAGAGCCTTTGTGCTACTAGTAACGTGGAAGCCCCCTATATTTCCATTAACAGATGACAGATCTGAGTGGGGGCTTTTTTGTAGATTGAGTGGAAGCTTTTATTGGGAACATTTTAAATAATGTTTGGTATCTGTTATCCAGCGCTCCATACTGAGCACTTACTTTGCGGTTTTCATCTAAATCTGAGTAATGAGGTTCAGATGAAACCCCTGATGGGTCCACTCACTATAGTGAGGCAGCAGAGTTACTCTGGACTCCGTCTGGCCTCTGTTCTGTGGTTTTCTTTTCAGAAGTGTAAAAAAACTGTGGCCAACAGCACTTTTATGCAATCCTAAAAAGACCGACACCCCCAGATCACAGGTGCTGTGGTATCCACAGTGCCTCCATCTGCCTCAGTATAGGGAATTTCTCTAGTCACCTTCCACGACAGCCACCTTGGAGGTTGTCTCCCCGCCCTAATGGGGGACAGGAACACAAAGAGGTTAAATAACCCTCCCCTTCCTGCTACCTCAGTGTTTTTCCTGTCCCCTATCGGGGCATGAAGAGGTCACAAGGGGCTGCCGTGGCCAGCGAGCGGAGCCTATATACTTAATAATATAATAATACATTTTATTTTTATAGCGCCGACATATTCCGCAGCACTTTACATTTCTGAGGGGATTTGTACAGACAATAGACATTACAGCATAACAATAATCACATACAGTAGATTATAACAAATACCAAGAGGAAAGAGGGCCCTGCTCGCAAGCTTACAGCCTGAGGAAAGAGGTAGACACGAAAGGTGGGTGGTAACAATTGCCCTGATTGTATGGACCAGCCATAATGTTAAGTGTGTAACAGTACAGACACAGAGGGCTAATGGATGCATAAAGCATGTGGGAACATGATGCGGGAAATCTGGTTATGGTAAAACTTTTGGCTGTGCCACACAGGGATAGATTAGGTTAATGTGTTGAGGCGATAGGCCAGTCTGAATAAATGCGTTTTCAGGGCACGCTTAAAGTTTTGGGGATTGGGGACTAATCGTATTGACCTGGGAAGTACATTCCAAAGAATTGGCGCGGCGCGTGTAAAGTCTTCGAGACGGGAGTGGGAGGTTCTGACTATTGAGGATGCTAACCTCAGGTCATCAGCAGAACGGAGGGCGCGGGTAGGGTGGTATACTGAAACAAGGGAGGAGATGTAGGGTGGTGCTGAGCCATGGAGGGCTTTGTGGGTGAGGGTAATAAGTTTATACTGAATTCTGGAGTGGATGGGTAGCCAGTGTAATGACTGGCACAAGGTAGAGGCATCGGTGTAACGATTGGTGAGGAATATGATCCTGGCTGCAGCATTCAAGACAGATTGGAGAGGGGAGAGTTTGGTAAGAGGGAGACCGATTAGAAGAGAGTTACAATAGTCCAGACGAGAATGAGTAAGAGAAACAGTAAGAGTTTTTGCAGAGTCAAAATTAAGAAAAGGTCGAATTCTAGAAATGTTTTTGAGGTGCAGATGACAAGAGCGAGCCACTGATCGAATGTGGGGGGCAAAGGAAAGCTCGGAATCAAGTATGACCCCAAGACAGTGGGCCTGTTGCTGGGGAGTAATAGTGGAACCACACACAGAAATAGCAATGTCGGGTATAGGTACATTAGTAGAGGGAGGAAACACCAGGAGTTCAGTTTTTGACAGGTTCAGTTTCAGATATAGTGAGGACATGATGTTAGACACAGCGTTTAGATAATCGCCGGTGTTTTCTAGAAAGGCTGGCGTGATGTCAGGAGAAGAAGCGTATAATTGGGTGTCATCAGCATAGAGATGGTACTGGAAACCAAATCTACTGATTGTTTGACCAATAGGGGCAGTGTACAAGGAGAAGAGGAGGGGGCCTAGAACCGATCCTTGGGGGGACCCCAACAGTAAGGGGAAGGTCAGAGGAGGAGGAACCGGCAAAAGATACAGTAAAGGAGACATAGGAGGAGAACCAGGAGAGAACGGTGTCCTTGAGGCCAATGGAACGGAGCATAGTGAGGAGGAGCTGATGATCCACAGTGTCGAATGCTGCAGAGAGATCCAAGAGAATTGGCATGGAGTAATGACCATTTGATTTAGCTGTTAGCAGATCATTAGAGACTTTGGTGAGGGCAGTTTCAGTGGAGTGTAAAGAGCGGAAACCGGATTGGAGGGGGTCGAGAACAGAGTTTTCTGAGAGATAGCAGATAAGACTGGAGTGGACCAGACGTTCCAGGAGTTTAGAGATGAAGGGAAGATTAGAGACAGGTCTATAGTTAGCGGCACAGTTTTGATCGAGGGATGGTTTAAGTAGTGGATGTATGATGGCATGCTTAAATGAGGAGGGAAAAGTTAGTTAGGTGAGGGGTGACAGCAAGGGACTGGGACTGGAGGAGATGTGACGAAAATGGGTCACTGGTGCAAGTAGTTGGGCGAGAAGATGCAAGGAGCCTGCTTACTTCTTCTTCTGTGACTGGTTCAAAATCAGAGAGTGAGCTAGATGCAGTGGGGGAGGGAGGACAGTGCATGGTATGAGGTGATTGGGAGATAATTTCCTGTCGAATCTGGTCATTTTTTTCTTTGAAGTAATTGGCCAGATCGTCAGCTCGGAGCTCTGTGGTTGGGGCCTGTACTCTTGGATTGAGTAGAGAATGAAAAGTGTCAAAGAGACGTTTCGGGTTATTGGACAGTGAGGTGATGAGGGTGTTGAAATAGATTTGTTTTGAGAGGTGAAGGGCAGTGTTGTATGTTCTAAGCATAAACTTATAATGGATGAAATCTTCGTGTAGATTGGATTTTCTCCACAGTCGTTCGGCGCACCTGGAGCACCGCTGCAGGAAACGTGTTTGCACCGTGTGCCAGGGCTGTCGCCGTCTGCGTTGTGGTGTTCTATTCATAGGGGGTGCAAATTCATCCAGGGCACTTTGAAGTGTTTCATTGTAATGCTTCAATGCAGAATCAGGACATGAGAGGGAGGAGATAGGGGCCAATGAAGACTGCAAGTTCTGCATAAGTTTCTGGGTGTTAATGGCCTGTATGTTTCTATAAGTCTGGACAGTGGGGGTGACCTGAGCAGCCTGGCAGTTCTTGATAGAGAATGAAAGAAGATTGTGGTCAGAGAGCGGGAGAGGGGAGTTTGCAAAATCATCCACTGCACAAAGCCGAGAGAAGACCAAGTCGAGGGAGTTTCCGTCTTCATGCGTTGGAGAATTTGTAAGCTGCGAAAGGCCAAATGAGGAGGTTAGAGATAAAAGGTGAGTAGCAGATGGGGAGAGGGGAAGAGCAATGGGGATGTTGAAATCTCCCATGATGAGGGTAGGGATGTCACAGGAGAGAAAATGTGGAAGCCAAGTGGCAAAATGATCCAGGAACTGATGGGAGGGGCCGGGAGGACGATACACCACCGCCACTCGCATGGAGAAGGGGGTGTAGAGTCTGACGGCATGGACCTCAAAAGAAGGGAAGACTAGTGAGGGTACTTGAGGGATAACCTGAAAGGTACATTTTGGTGATAGCAGATCAACGCCTCCACCTGCTCTACTGTCTGATCTTGGGGTATGAGAGAAGTGTAGCCCCCCGTATGTAAGAGCAGCAGCAGCGGTAGTGTCTGACTGCTGGATCCAGGTTTCAGTAAGAGCCAGGAGGTTAAGAGAATTAGAAAGGAAAAAGTCATGGATGAAGGAGTTTGTTACACACTGAGCGCGAATTCCAAAGTGCACAATTAAGAGAGACAGATGGCATGCAGGGAATATTAATAAGATTAGAGGGGTTTCTAAGTGTAGCAGACGGGGGGTTTGACTTTCTATAACATGGAGGACCAGGGTTGGGAGCAATGTCTCCTGCGACTAGGAGAAGGAGGATAGAAAGAGTGAGCAGATGGTTAAGTGATTTGTGAGAGCGTCTCTGATGTTGAATGGTGGGACTGACTGGATCTGTGCAATTTAACAATGTGAAACGAGCGTGAGTGCTATACATAGGAGAGGAAAGGAGCGAGGAGCCGATATGGATGGAGTGTAGAGAGTTCATGCCAGGGCAGTGGATGTGTGTGAATGCAGCAGCCAGGATAAAAACTACACAAATGCATATGGTATATATTTGTTGTACTCCTAATGTACAGGGAGTAGATGTATATATATGTCTTACCTGTCTCCTGCCCTGTCTAACTGCCATGTTATAACTGCCAGTAGTACTTTGATACATGTACTTCGATTACATGTGCATAAATGCCACCCCTGCATAAATGCTCCCCTTAGCTAGGTCTGAATAATAATACTTTTTTTTAATAATAATACTTTTTATTTATATAGCGCCAACATATTCCGCAGCACTTTACAATTAAGCGGGGACATGTACAGACAATAAATTCAATACAAGTTAAGACAATTCAAACAATGACATTAGGAGTGAGGTCCCTGCTCGCAAGCTTACAATCTACAAGGAAATGGGGGGACACAGTAGGTGAGAAATGCTTGTTAATTCAGGTCTGGCAATTATAATAGGGATTTTCATATAAAGCTGCATGATCCGGTCATCAGCCCGTGTGTTTAAGTGCAATAGACAAGTATCAAGTGCAGTTATGTGCATGAAGGGTGTGGAGACAGATGAATAGTAGGGTGCAGATTCAGAATAATATTTGGAAGGAGGGAACAGGGCAAAGTTAGCTTGCTGAGTAGTTGATGTGATAGGCTTCTTTGAAGAGATGGGTTTTCAAAGCGCGCTTGAATAGGTCAGGGCTAGGTATCAGTCTGATCGTCTGGGGAAGTGCATTCCAGAGAGCTGGAGCAGCACGAGAGAAGTCTTGGAGACGGAGGTGCGAGGTTCGGATTACGGGGGATGTTAGTCTTAGGTCATTTGTAGAACGGAGGGCACGTGTAGGGCGATAGACAGAGATGAGAGAGGAGATATAAGGCGGTGCAGAACAGTGGAGAGCTTTATGGGTGAGAGAGATGAGTTTATACTGGACCCTGTAGCGAATAGGTAGCCAGTGTAATGACTGGCATAAGATGGAGGCATCGGTGAAGCGGCTGGACAGAAATATGACCCTGGCTGCCGCATTCAAGATGGATTGGAGAGGAGAAAGTTTGGTAAGAGGGAGACCGATCAGAAGAGAGTTGCAGTAGTCCAGACGAGAATGAATAAGAGCGACAGTAAGAGTCTTAGCAGTTTCAAAGGTGAGAAAAGGTCGGATTCTGGAGATGTTTTTAAGATGCAGGTGACAAGAGCGACTGAGTGATCGGATGTAGGGAGTAAAGGAAAGTTCAGTGTCGAATATGACCCCAAGACAGCGGGCATGCTGCTTGGGAGTTATGGTTGAACCCTCCAGGGTTATTTCGATGTTAGGTAGAGTGAGGTTAGTAGAGGGGAGAAACACAAGAAGTTCAGTTTTAGAGAGATTTAGTTTCAGATAGAGGGAGGACATGATGCTAGAGACAGCAGACAGACAATCCTTGGTATTTTGAATTAGGGTAGGGGTGATGTCAGGGGAAGAAGTGTATAATTGGGTGTCATCAGCATAGAGATGATACTGGAACCCAAATCTGCTGATTGTTTGTCCAATAGGGGCAGTGTATAAAGAGAAGAGGAGAGGGCCTAGGACTGAGCCCTGCGGGACCCCGATAGTAAGGGGACGAGAAGAGGAAGAGGAGCCGGAAAAAGATACAGTGAAGGAGCGGTCAGAGAGGTAGGAGGAGAACCAGGAGAGGGCTGTGTCCTTGAGGCCTATAGAGCGGAGCATAGTGAGGAGGAGCTGGTGATCCACAGTGTCAAATGCGGCAGAGAGATCCAGGAGAATCATCAGGGAGCAATGACCTTTCGATTTAGCTGTTATTAAATCATTAGAGACTTTAGTGAGGGCAGTTTCAGTAGAGTGTAAAGAGCGGAAACCAGATTGTAAGGGGTCGAGAAGAGAGTTATCTGAGAGATAGCGGATTAGACGGGAGTGGACCAGGCGTTCCAGGAGTTTAGAGATGAAGGGAAGGTTAGAGACAGGTCTGTAGTTAGCAGTGCAGTTCTGGTCCAGGGATGGCTTTTTAAGTAAAGGGGTTATGATGGCATGTTTAAATGAGGAGGGAAATATACCTGAAGAAAGAGAGAGGTTAAATATTTTAGTCAGGTGAGTGGTGACCACTGGTGAGAGAGACTGCAGGAGCTGTGAAGGAATAGGGTCACTGTTGCAGGTTGTAGGCCGAGCAGAAGTGAGGAGCTTGGAAACTTCTTCTTCTGAAACAGGCTCAAAGATGTCTAGTGAGCTTGAGGTGCGGCAGAGAAGGGGATCCAGGCACTGAGGAGATAGGGCTGAGATATCCTGATGGATGTGGTTGATTTTTTCTAGGAAATAAGTGGCTAGATCCTCACCGCTGAGGTTGGTGATGGGGGCCTGTACTTTAGGTTTCAGGAGGGAGTTTAAGGTTTCAAAAAGTCGTCTTGGGTTGTTGGATAGTGAGGTGATGAGGGTGGTGAAGTAGGATTGTTTGGCCAGATGAAGGGCAGAGTTATAGGTTTTGAGCATGAACTTATAGTGGATGAAGTCTTCTGCTAAGAGAGATTTTCTCCACTGCCGCTCTGCACACCTCGAGCAGCGCTGAAGAAAGCGTGTTTGCGTTGTGTGCCAGGGCTGCCGTTGTCTGTGTCGGGTCTTTCTGCGTATAGAAGGTGCTGCTTCATCTAGGGCATTCTTCAGTGTATTATTGAAGTGTGACAATGCTATGTCTGGACAGGAGAGGGTGGAGATGGGGGCTAAAGATGTGTGGAGATTGTCCCTAAGCTGTTGGGTATTAATGGTACGTGTATTCCGATAAGTGTGGTAAGTGGGGGTGTCCCGGGTGAGGAGACAATTCTTGACAGAAGGAAAGAAGGTTGTGGTCCGAGAGCGGGAGAGGTGAATTAGTAAAGTCGTGCAGCGAGCCGGGGCGGGAGAAAACCAGGTCCAAAGTATTCCCGTCCTCATGTGTAGGAGAATAAGTAAACTGTGAGAGGCCGAATGAAGAAGTTAGAGAAAGAAGATGAGAGGCAGACTGGGAGAGCGGATCATTGATGGGGATGTTAAAGTCTCCCATGATGAGGGTGGGGATGTCACAGGACAGAAAGTGAGTAAGCCAGGTGGTGAAGTGGTCTAGAAACTGTAATATAATATATAACTATAATATACTTACCGAAGCTGGGCAGCCGAGGTCGGGGGGTTCGCCTCTCCTCCTCCACAGGCTGCTCCCGTCTCCACCGCCGTGTGACTCAGGACTTTTGCCGCCCCTCCCGCGCCCTCCGGGGTAAAGCGGGGCGGTATGGTGCCTGCGGGGTCCTGCATAGCTCCCCGGCATCCTCCCTCCTCCCAAACGCTGCAGGATGACGCCGGCGCGCGCGCGCCAGAGGGGGCGGGCAGTGAACCGGAAGTTGCGATGACGCGCACTTCCGGTTTGCGGCCTCCGGCATCCTGTGAGAGGGGAAACGCGCGCCGGCACTCGGGGGACTCGGGAAAGGCCTCCAATGGCGGTGGGGGTCGACCAGAGTCCTCCCCAGGGACAAAGAAGGAGGGAGGAGCACCACAGAAGAACGCCAAGCAACACCCTTAAAAAGGTGCAGCAGCTCCAGGTAAGCGCAGTGTGTCTGTGGTGTGTGCAGACATGGATGGTGAGAAGCCCTCGACTGCAGCATTTGCGGAGCCCAGAGTTCCCCCTCCTACAGTGAGTAGCAGGGCTGGTTCCGTCTCTGTCAAACTACGGTGGCATGGATCTGAGCAAGCCTCTCTTCTAATTGCAGGAAGACAAGGCCTCGGTCCCTAAAAATCCCCGCAAGTGTGGTATTTGTGGTGCCAGGTTTCCTTCTGACTACAGGAAGAAGTTATGCCAACCCTGTACGCAAAATATCCTGCGTACCGAGCAACCCTCCCTGTTTGACAGCATAAAGGCTCTCATCAGACAAGAGGTGCAGACTTCCATAGCAGCCCAGACCCCCGCGGCCCAGGGCCCTGCCCCAAAAAAGAGGAAGAGAGCGCCCGTGGAAGCTGACTCGGACTCGGGAGAAGTCCGTTCCTCCGGATCGGAGGATATCTGGGAAAATGAGGGCTCCACGTCCGCATCCACTCATGATGCAAAAAAATACTATTTCTCCTCAGAGGATATGGAGGAGTTAGTATCCATGGTGAGAAATACCATGGGATTAGAGGACGAGGAGGTTAAACTCTCAGTCCAGGATGAGATGTTTGGAGGGTTGAAACCCAGAGGTAGAAAGGGTTTCCCGGTTCATGAGATCATACATTTAGTAGCTCAGGAGTGGTCCTCCCCAGAGAGAGCACTCACTGTGCCCTCCGAGCTTAAAAACCGGTTTCCTGTTGTGAGTTCATTCTCCCCTCCGTCACTGAGACCTGGTGAACTCCCTATTCTAGTGAAGGAAGGTAGTGAGCCTGATTATCAGGCACCTGGGACTAATGAAGACGATTGGCTGAGTGGAGTCACTGACTGGATTTAAGGCAGCCTACGCCCTTTCTGCCCTGCGGGTGATTTTCTCTGTGGACTCTTGGACTCCAGTCTGATTCCTGTTCTCCTAAAGCTAAGTTTCTGTTTTGCCTTTTTGCATTTAAGATTTGTTTTTGTTTTTCTTGCTTTTTGGATTCTGCCACTCCCTGCTGGAGTGTGCAGTGTTCCGTTAGCTCTGTCTTCTGAAAGTACCTGAGTGCTGATTTAGTTTTTGAAGCTTAGTTGCTTCAGGGCCATTTTTATATCAGCTTGTTGGCTTTTGTCTCTGATAGGATTTTGGCAGATTGCAGACAGCAGCCTTCCTATCCGTTCCTATCTAGGTAGTTTTTGGGCCCCGTCTTTGCTCAGCCTGTCTTTCTGTCTAAGTGTTTTCATCTTGCTTCACTGTCATATGTGGGGGGCTGCCTATTGCTTTGGGGTCTGCTCTGGGGCAGTTAGATTTTCCCCTTTCCTTCTTTAGGCCTATGTATCTCTCCGGCTATGATCGAGGGGTCTAGGTCATCGTAGGAACCCCCCACGGCTACTGCTAGTTGTGTTGATAGGTTCAGGGGTCTGCAATCTGATAGTTGCCAACTTCTCTGGTTTTCTGGACTTGGTTAGCATTCCTGTTTTTGCCTCCTACGGTGACTCAATCATAACAGTTTCCCCTAGAGGGTGATAATTCTATTTGGGAGATCCCTAAAATAGACACCCAAGTGTCTAGGGTCACTAAAAAGACGTCCTTGCCCTTCGAGGATGCTTCCCAATTAAAGGATCCAATGGATCGGAAAATAGAGAGCCATCTTAAAAAATCCTGGGAGGCCTCCACGAACTTGCTCAAGGCAAATATTGTGTCCACCTGCGTAGCCAGATCTTTTTTTTCTGGCTACGCACGTTGGAAGAGCACTTATCAGGGGGTACGCCAAGAGAGGAAATCCTAGACTCCCTATCAATCCTCCAGAAGGCAACAGGATATTTGGCAGATGCCTCAGGAGAGACGGTACGGGTGGCAGCAAGGTCCCTTGTCCTTTCAAACTCGGCCAGGAGAGCCTTGTGGCTGAAATCATGGGGGGGTGATATCACCTCCAAGACGAAGCTGCGTGCTATCCCCTTCCAGGGACACCAGGTGTTTGGTCCGGTCCTAGAGGACATCCTAGAGAAGGCCTCAGACAAGAATAAATCGCTGCCAGAACAAAAATCCACCAAAAGGCGGTTTTTTCGTCCCTCAAGAGAGCAGACCTCCCAGAGGGCATTCAGAGGAAAGGGCAAGACGGGTCGATGGAGCTACCCGAAAGGGGGAAAGGGGAGAAACATCCTTGTGCCCCAACAGCAGCAGCCCCCGGAGAAACAGTGACTCCCGGGTCGGGGGTCGGCTCAGTTTCTCGCCCAATGGCAGGCCACGACTTCAAATCAGTTGGTCCTGCACGCGGTACAATTTGGGCTAAAGCTGGAGTTCGAGCACCCCCCCCACACACACACGCCCTGAGAATTACTCCAACACAATCCCCAAGTCTTCAAAAAATATTATGGCGTCAGATAGAAGAGCTCCTACGGGAAGTAGTGGTCTCATATGTTCCTCCACAAGAGGAGGGCAGGGGGCATTATTCTCGCTTGTTCCTGATAAAAAAAAAAAAAAAAAAAAAAACCTTCAGGAAAATATAGGCTTATAATAAATCTAAAGCCCCTGAACCACTTCAAGTACCGAAGGTTCAAGATGGAATCGGTGAAGTCAGCGATTCCGCTGATTGGACGAAACTGGCAAATGGCCACAATAGATCTGAGGGACGCGTATTACCACGTCCCCATCCACCCAGACCACCGAAAGTTCCTGAGGTTCATGATCTCCCACGAACAGAGAATCCGCCACCTCCAGTTCAACGCCCTGCCGTTTGGGATATCCTCAGCACCAAGGGTATTCACGAAAATAATGAGGGAAACAGTCATCTCTATCCGGCTTCAAGGGATATGCATTGTGCCGTATCTAGACGATCTGCTGATCGTCGCACCCTCGGTAATTCGGCTGAACCAAGACGTATCAAGGACCCTACAGATACTAGAAGGCCTGGGGTGGATACCGAATCTCCAAAAGTCGGCCCTCTATCCTTCTCCAAGGAGGAAATTCCTGGGGATCCTCTTGGATTCGGAAGAAAGAACCTCCTTTCTTCCCGAAGATCGACAAAGAGACCTTCGGCAGAAAGTAATCTGGTTCAGAGACCAGAGAGCGCCAACACTGAGGGACGCCATGTCCATCCTGGGTTCTCTGACTGCGTGCATTCAGGCGGTATCTTGGGCACAAGCTCATACGCGAGTCCTTCAATCATATGTCCTAATGAATACAAAGAAGTATCCAAACAACCTATCAAAGAGGATTCTGCTTCCAAGACATGTAAAAACGAGCCTTTGGTGGTGGCTGAGTTACCGAAACCTGAGACTAGGAATAAGCTGGGATCAACTTCCTCTAAAGGTACTATGCACCGATGCCAGCCTAAGGGGCTGGGGGGCCGTGATCGAAGACTCATACTTTCAGGGGCAGTGGCCTCAGAACATAAGATCCGGATCGTCAAACCTAAGGGAATTGACAGCAGTAGAAGAGTCGCTGAAAGCCGCATCAGCCCTGGTCAAGAACCATCATGTTCGGGTATACTCCGACAACGTTACCACGGTAGCGTATCTCAGACACCAAGGGGGCACAAGGTACGCCAGTCTAAAAAATGTAGCAACAAGGATCTTCCTCTGGGCAGAGAAGAACCTATTATCCATCTCCGCAGTACATCTGAAGGGGTCGGAAAACATCCAGGCAGACTTCCTGAGCAGGAGAGACGTCCATCCAGGGGAATGGTGTCTGAACCAGGAGGTCTTCCAAAACCTTGTCTCAAGATGGGGAAACCCAGAAGTCGACCTGTTCGCGAATGCGCAGAATGCAAAGGCGGCGACCTTTTTTTCCCCTCAGTCCTACGTACGCAGCTCGGGGGACGGATGCGTTTGCCCATCCATGGATCTTCAGACTGGCCTACGCCTTTCCCCCCATCCCAATGCTGGCAAGAACATTACAAAAGATCAGAGCAGACGGAGTCACAACGATCTTGGTGGCTCCCATGTGGCCAGGACGAAGCTGGTACAGCGCTCTGTTGGACATCGCCCAAGAAGGCCCTTTGCTTCTACCCCAAAACACCGACCTCCTGTTTCAGGGTCCCTTGCTACACCCGAACACGGACAAGCTGCGTCTGGCAGCTTGGTTATTGAGGCCAATATTCTAAAAGCTAAAGGGTTATCGGATGAGGTGATTCGGACCCTCCAAAAAAGTAGAAAGCAGGTGACAAATGCAATCTACGGCAAGATATGGAAGAAATTTTTCTCCTGGTGCCTACCGGGCCCCCCTGACCCCTTCCATCCAATTATTGCCCAAATACTAGATTTCCTGCAGAAAGGCTTAGAGTTAGGGCTTACGCCAAGTACGTTAAAAGTGCAGGTATCTGCCCTTAGCTCTTTCTTTGACCAAGACCTACCTAGACACCGCTGGATTAAGCGGTTCATGGTAGTGGCAGGCAGAATTCGCCCTTCACTTCCTAATCGGGTTCCCCCCTGGGATCTTAATTTAGTACTCAATAGCCTAACACAGGCCCCGTTCGAGCCCCTGTCAGAAATCTCATTGAAAATTCTTACACTCAAAACGGTGTTTCTGGTGGCAATCACATCGGCCAGACGGGTGGGGGAGTTACAGGCCCTATCAGTGCAGGAACCTTACCTCCTACTCAATTCAGACAGTATAGTGCTACGTCTAGACCCCTCCTTTTTGCCCAAGGTGGTGTCAGATTTTCATAGAAGCCAGGATATTGTGTTGCCCTCATTTTGCCCAAATCCTTCCAATCTGAAAGAGGGAAGGTTTCATACCCTGGACGTTCGCAGGGTGGTTCTCCGCTACCTCGAAGCAACCAAGGAGTGGAGAATTGACCAGAACCTGTTCCTTCAGTATTCTGGAAGAAACAAAGGGAAGAAAGCTGCAAAGAACACGATAGCGGGTTGGATCAAACAGTCCATCTCCCTGGCATATTCTTCAAGATATCTTTCTCCTCCGGAGTCGTTAAAAGCCCACTCGATCAGTCGCTACGTCCTGGGCAGCAAGAGGAAATACGTCTTCAGAGCAGATATGCAGGGCTGCCACCTGGTCCTCTGTGCACACCTTTACCAGGCATTATAGACTGGATTTCGATAGGGATCTGACGTTCGGCAGACGTGTCTTGCAAGCCGTTGTCCCTCCCTAATAAATTAACGTTGGCATGACTCCTAGGTGGCTGTCGTGGAAGGTGACTAGAGAAAATAGAATTAGACTTACCGGTCATTCGGTTTCTAGGAATCTTCCACGACAGCACTTATTTCCCTCCCTATATGATGTATTTACCTGATGATTCCTGCTCTACTGGCGGTAACTATTCATGCTCGTATGTCAGAAAAAACACTGAGGTAGCAGGAAGGGGAGGCTTATTTAACCTCTTTCTGTTCCTGTCCCCCATTAGGGCGGGGAGACAACCTCCAAGGTGGCTGTCGTGGAAGGTTCCTAGAAACCGACTTACCGGTAAGTCTAATTCTATTTTTCCTCCGGGGATTGTCTGAATCACATATTACAGAGATTTACATGGATACCCCCATGTAAGCGCTCAGCGTAGAACACAGGATAAATTTGTGCCGAGCCTTACGGCGTTCTTTGGGAGGCAGAATGAAAAAATCAACAGCAGGTGAAGAATTGGCTTTATTTTTTTTATGCTGTTCCTATGACACTGCACAGCAGAGTATCAGATCAGCGATCTGACAGACAGGGAAGGCTGCATGCCGGCGCCTGCTCTTAGCGGGCGCTCACAAGCCACCTTCCCTGCAAGACACTGAAGGACACCGTGGCCATCTTGGTGGTGGGGGTCTCCATGGAGTCCACCAGAACAACACGATCGTGTTCTGGTGGGAGTGCACAGGGAGCCCCCCTGCTTCCGCGATGCTTCTCTATGCTGCTGTCACTACTGTCAGTGGCATCAGAGGGGTAAAATGCCCACGATCGGTGCTAGCACTGATTGTGGGCATTGCTGCGGGGTGTCAGCTGTCACATACAGCTGACACCTGCACGTGATCGCCGCTGCCTTAGCGTTATGCTGTGGCAATCGCGACACCGTACTAGCACTGTTCTGGGCATAAATGACTCTCCCGTGGAGCAGTGCTAGTGCGGCGCATGTTAAGGGGTAAATCAAGTAAAAAAAAACAAAAAAAAAAAAAAAACACGGTGTGGGGTCCCCCCATTTTTTCAAATCTATCCTTGCTAAAGCTCACAGCTTGGGGCTGGTTTTTCTCAGGCTGGCAAGGGGCCATGGATGTTGAAACCCCCCCCCCCCTTCGTCTAAAAATAGCAGCCCACAGCTGCCCAGACGAGGTGAGCGCTCAAGGTGTCACCTTTTGCGCTCATTGCTAGCGGGGATCTCACTGCAGCTCTGCCTGGCTGGGAACAGAGCCTCAATGACCGGAGGTAACCTCTGACATCACCGCCAGTCACTGATGCTTCGCTCGCAGCATCTCCATTCACCAGTGGTTCTCAGCCTGGAAGGTTGCATCTTGGCACTGTCCAGGTTGAAATCTAATTGTACCCCAGACATGGATTACGGCTTGGGATAGAACGACTGACAGGTGAGGGATATTTTTTTTTTTTTTTTTTTTTTTTTTTTAATTTGTTTATTACAGGACAACGAGGGCTTTGGTGGAATTGGGCGTTAGGTGAGTGGTGAGTGACTCCGGCAATATGGCTGCCGCTGGGGGCGGTGCATGCACACATGGTGATCTCGTGACTAAGATCTCGAGAGATGAGATTTCAGCGCATGAGATCTTAGTCCCGAGATCACCATCAGCGCATGCGACGCCCCAGGTGGCGGCCATATTGCCAGAGTCCATCACAAAGAGAGAAGTGAAAGTGCCCCAGGGTTCTGGCCTGTCGCCAGCAGTGCTGGAGACACTGCTGGGCAACCGGAGACACCCACAGCACCGCCAGGCACCCGGAGACACCCGGACACCCCCTGCGGCCTACACCCGGTAAGGCATGTACGGTTTCAAAAACGCACCCCATTTTCCCCCCCAAGTTTGGGAGAAGAAAGAGCATCTTACAAAGCGAAAAATACGGTAATTGTTTGTTATTTTTAAATAAAAATAGAAAACTGTTTTGTTTTCTTTCTAATAAAAGACTTTATTCTGGCTGTGTCTTTATTTACCTACCATACAACTAAAGGATTAGTAATGGATAGGTGTCTTTATAGACACTAAGCCGTGTGCTTGATGTCGCCGGATAATACAAAGGTGACATCAAACCCACAAATATGAACCCCACTTGCCACCGCTACAGGGCATTTGGGAAGAGTCAGGCAAAGTGCTTTAGCATGGCTGGTTGTCAATAATGGGGAGTGGGAACCCCCACAGTTTTGTTTTTTTTTTTTTTTCTATTTATAAATTATGTATTTAAATCATTAAAAAAAACTGCATTGGGACCCCTCTATTCTTGATAACCAACCTTGCTGAAGCTCAGAGCTGAGGGTTGAACCCCCAGCTGTGAGTTTTGCCTGGCTGGTTATAGAAAATACAGGGGAACCTGCTGTTTTTTCACTTGTAGTGCAGGTGGTTGATGAATACCCCCATTAACCACTCCTGCTGTCACTGTTATTAGCAGCAGCAGGCGTAGGCTGATGGGAGTAATAGGTCCCATCAACCACCACCTGATGTCTATTATCACTTAAAGGGAACCTGTCAGAAGTTTTGGCCGATATAAGATGCAGCCTCTGACTTTCAGGGCTTATCTACAGCATTCTATAATGCTGTAGATAAGCCCCCGGTCCAACCTGAAAGATAAGAAAAATAAGTCTCATTATACTCACCGGGGTGGGTGGTCCGATGGGTGTCGCAGGTCCGAGTCTAGCGCCTCTCCTCTTTGCGATGCCGCCCTTCTGTTGCTTCATTGCTCCCCTGACATTGCGCTCCTGTGCAGGCGTGCTTATCTGCCCTGTTGAGAGTGGAGCAAAGTACTGCAGTGCACAGGTGCACTGCAGTACACTCAACAGGGCAGAGAAGTATGCCTTCTCAGGAGAGTGATGCTGGGCAACCATGAAGCGACAGGAGAGCAGCATTGCAAGAAGATGGGAGGTGCCAGACCTGCCACACCCATCGGACCAGACTGCCCCCCTGGGTGAATATAATAACTTTTTCTTATCTTTCAGGTCGGAAGGGGATTTATCTATAACGTTATAGAATGCTGTAGATAAGCCCTGAAAGGCAGTGGCCGTATCTTATATCGGCCAAAACTGCTGACAGGTTTGTTTTAAATGTAACTCTCATTATTCTCCCCTGCTCGCACTGATCGCCAGCAGAGAATGATGAGAGCCGTGTTCAGCACTCTGCGCCAGGGAACAGCACTTACTCTTACGCTCCTTCACCGGTTCTGATGCGTATCACACGAATGACATCCATGTGTTATGAGTGTGTGCTCGTGCTGGATGTTTTGCAGCACGTGCTGACATTAAATACGTACACACGTCCATGGAAACGCACTGACATGTGCACAGATACATTCACTTGATTAGGCAAATAGCGCTCTGTTCCTCCCGAGGTCTCTCCATATGGCTAAGCAGTAGGGGTATTGCCCTCGGTAGAAATTGTAGGACAAATTTTGGTGCCATTTTTACTCACTTCTGTGAAAATGTAATATCTTTGGCTAAAACAAAATGTTGGTGGTAAAAATGTAGTTATTTTGTCTTCACTGCCCAATGGTATAAAATTCTGTGACACACCCATGGTGTCGATATGATCACTGCACCACTAAATGAATTCATTGAGAGGTGTAAGTCGTAAAATGGGGTCACTTATGTGGGGTTCTGCTGTTCTGGCACCTCATGGGCTCTCCTAGTGGGTCATGGCACACCTGAAAACCATAACAGTAAAATCTGGCGCTCCTTGCGTTCTGAGCTTTGCACTGTGCCTGGAAAATATTTCCCGATTTACATGTAGGGTATTGGCGCACTCAGGAAAAAATGGACCTCAGTTTGTTGTAAAATTAAAAACTTTAGGCTAAAACAACATTTCAGTGGTAAAAATGTAAATTATTCACTGCTCAGTGGTATAAAATTCTGTGAGGCACATGTGGTAATATGATCACTGCACCCCTAGATGAATTCATTGTGGAGTGGAGTTTATAAAATGTTTTCATGGCACCCTCAAACCATTCCAGCAAAATCTGAACTCCAATATGGCGCATTTTCCCTTCTGAGCTTTGCACTGTGCCTCAGAAGTAGTATTCCCCCACATACGGGGTATCGGCGTACACAGGAGAAATTGCACAACAACTTTTCCAGCAAAAAACAAGCCCTTGTACGGTTATGTTGGAGTGGTGGGGGGAATAAAAACATTGTCATTTCTGAACTGGGTTAAAGCTTATAAAACACAGGATAATAATGCAGTACGAAACAGGCAGAATTGCAGGAGATGTAAGATTGTTGCAAAGTAACCCAATTTTTTTCTTTTTCTTTTTTTTTTGGACAAGTGACATAAGTAGGTGGTGTATTGTCAGCATTTTGTCTTGCTTATTGGTGGCACATATGCCATGTGAGTTCCAGGCGGTCGGGGAGCACATGAGGCTTATTGGGGTCCAGGTGGCTGGGGCGCACCTGTGGCCTATGGCAGTCCAGGCGGTTGGGGGGGCGCGCCTGTGGGGGGTACAGACGGTCGGGGTGGGCACCTGTGACCTATGGGGGTCCATTAAGCAGATGTATATACAGTGTTGAAAATTACATATGAGGAATTGGTACCATGTATCAGTGGTGCATGCTATGTGTTTGTGTGCCAACGTGTCATGTCGAATACATGCCACACAGAGTGGCACATGTGAGTTATGTGCAATATATTGTAACTCGTGAGGAATAGAACTTTCCCTTTTGTGGTTTTCTTGGCATTGACATAATGGGATGCCCATACAATCTTTGTGCACAGGAATCATGCGCTGCCTGTCAGTCAGTCCTAGGTATTGCATATAAGGAGACGTAGTGTAAAATACAGTAACTGAAAAAAGATGAACAAATGATGCAGTCAGTGCAATGGTCCTTTTGCTGTTATAAATCATGTCTCATTGCCCAACGATTCTGAGAAAGTACAGTAGTTTCATGCATTTTCTTTTGTGGTCTTGCCTATTGGACCAAAGTGGCCAGGTATCAGGAAACCCCCTAAACTCTGCCCAGTGCCGCACTAAAAAAAACAGGCAAACACTTATAAAACAGGCTAAACAAAAACATGAATTTGGTGCAAACAAAAAAGGCGAAAAATACCAATAACTCATACCAAAAAAAAAATACCAGGCGCAAATGCAGTAATGAATCCGGCTTGTGTGCCTGGAAGGGATTTGAAAATACACTTAACTCATACATATGGCCAAAATGTGATTGAAAACTTATCACAGGTTTCTGTGCAGCAAAGCTTTTTTTTTTTTTCATCTCACAGTAAGTGATTCTGGCTTCAGGAAATTTTTATTGAATGATAAAAGTATAAACTTCCTGTATGTTTCACATGGTTTTCCTGCTTTTTGCTTCCAGCCATATTTCAACATGTACAATTCCTGTATGTAGTCTTGTAATTCCTGAATTTCACCATATCAGGCTTAAATTACTGCATATGTTAAGAAAGGAGCAAGGAATGTACGGTATGTTTCTGGTCATCGCCAGAATTGCCAGCTATCCAGAAATTCCTGGACTGTCTGTAAAAAAAAAAAAAAGGAGTGTACAGATTATTGGGACTGTAGTCATCTTCTAATCAATGAATGCAGCTAAGTTTTTATATGGGATGAGCTGCCATGGGGTGGGCTGCGGCTGGTGAGATGGGAACTGCGCCGCTGGTGACGCGACTGATCCTGCACCGATGCTGACACGACTGCAGCTTGTGTGAGAGTGACCATGCACCGATGCTGACACGACTGCAGCTTGTGTGAGAGTGACCATGCACCGATGCTGACAAGACTGCAGCTTGTGTGAGAGTGACCATGCACCGATGCTGACAAGACTGCAGCTTGTGTGAGAGTGACCATGCACCGATGCTGACACGACTGCAGCTTGTGTGAGAGTGACTATGCACCGATGCTGACACGACTGCAGCTTGTGTGAGTGACCATGCACCGATGCTGACACGACTGCAGCTTGTGTGAGAGTGACCATGCACTAATACTGACACGACTGCAGCTTGTGTGAGTGACCATGCACTAATACTGACACGACTGCAGCTTGTGTGAGAGTGACCATGCACCGAAGCTGACACGACTGCAGCTTGTGTGAGTGACCATGCACCGATGCTGACACGACTGCAGCTTGTGTGAGTGACCATGCACTAATACTGACACGACTGCCGCTTGTGTGAGAGTGACCATGCACTAATACTGACACGACTGCAGCTTGTGTGAGTGACCATGCACCGATGCTGACACGACTGCAGCTTGTGTGAGTGACCATGCACTACTACTGACACGACTGCAGCTTGTGTGAGTGACCATGCACTAATACTGACACGACTGCAGCTTGTGTGAGTGACCATGCACCGATGCTGACACGACTGCAGCTTGTGAGTGACCATGCACCGATGCTGACACGACTGCAGCTTGTGTGAGTGACCATGCACTAATACTGACACGACTGCAGCTTGTGTGAGAGTGACCATGCACCGATGCTGACACGACTGCAGCTTGTGTGAGTGACCATGCACCGATGCTGACACGACTGCAGCTTGTGTGAGTGACCATGCACTAATACTGACACGACTGCAGCTTGTGTGAGTGACCATGCACCAATGCTGACACGACTGCAGCTTGTGTGAGAGTGACCATGCACCGATGCTGACAAGACTGCAGCTTGTGTGAGAGTGACCATGCACCGATGCTGACACGACTGCAGCTTGTGTGAGAGTGACTATGCACCGATGCTGACACGACTGCAGCTTGTGTGAGTGACCATGCACCGATGCTGACACGACTGCAGCTTGTGTGAGAGTGACCATGCACTAATACTGACACGACTGCAGCTTGTGTGAGTGACCATGCACTAATACTGACACGACTGCAGCTTGTGTGAGAGTGACCATGCACCGAAGCTGACACGACTGCAGCTTGTGTGAGTGACCATGCACCGATGCTGACACGACTGCAGCTTGTGTGAGTGACCATGCACTAATACTGACACGACTGCCGCTTGTGTGAGAGTGACCATGCACTAATACTGACACGACTGCAGCTTGTGTGAGTGACCATGCACCGATGCTGACACGACTGCAGCTTGTGTGAGTGACCATGCACTACTACTGACACGACTGCAGCTTGTGTGAGTGACCATGCACTAATACTGACACGACTGCAGCTTGTGTGAGTGACCATGCACCGATGCTGACACGACTGCAGCTTGTGAGTGACCATGCACCGATGCTGACACGACTGCAGCTTGTGAGTGACCATGCACTAATACTGACACGACTGCAGCTTGTGTGAGAGTGACCATGCACCGATGCTGACACGACTGCAGCTTGTGTGAGTGACCATGCACCGATGCTGACACGACTGCAGCTTGTGTGAGTGACCATGCACCGATGCTGACACGACTGCAGCTTGTGTGAGTGACCATGCACTAATACTGACACGACTGCAGCTTGTGTGAGTGACCATGCACCAATGCTGACACGACTGCAGCTTGTGAGAGTGACCATGCACCAATACTGACACGACTGCAGCTTGTGTGAGAGTGACCATGCACTAATACTGACACGACTGCAGCTTGTGTGAGAGTGACCATGCACTAATACTGACACGACTGCAGCTTGTGAGTGACCATGCACCGATGCTGACACGACTGCAGCTTATGTGAGAGTGACCATGCACCGATGCTGACACGACTGCAGCTTGTGTGAGAGTGACCATGCACCGATGCTGACACGACTGCAGCTTGTGTGAGAGTGACCATGCACCGATGCTGACACGACTGCAGCTTGTGTGAGGGTGACCATGCACCGATGCTGACACGACTGCAGCTTGTGTGAGAGTGACCATGCACCGATGCTGACACGACTGCAGCTTGTGTGAGAGTGACCATGCACCGATGCTGACACGACTGCAGCTTGTGTGAGAGTGACCATGCACCGATGCTGACACGACTGCAGCTTGTGTGAGAGTGACCATGCACCGATGCTGACACGACTGCAGCTTGTGTGAGAGTGACCATGCACCGATGCTGACACGACTGCAGCTTGTGTGAGAGTGACCATGCACCGATGCTGACACGACTGCAGCTTGTGTGAGAGTGACCATGCACCGATGCTGACACGACTGCAGCTTGTGTGAGAGTGACCATGCACCGATGCTGACACGACTGCAGCTTGTGTGAGAGTGACCATGCACCGATGCTGACACGACTGCAGCTTGTGTGAGAGTGACCATGCACCGATGCTGACACGACTGCAGCTTGTGAGGGTGACCATGCACCGATGCTGACACGACTGCAGCTTGTGTGAGAGTGACCATGCACCGATGCTGACACGACTGCAGCTTGTGTGAGAGTGACCATGCACCGATGCTGACACGACTGCAGCTTGTGTGAGAGTGACCATGCACCGATGCTGACACGACTGCAGCTTGTGTGAGAGTGACCATGCACCGATGCTGACACGACTGCAGCTTGTGTGAGAGTGACCATGCACCGATGCTGACACGACTGCAGCTTGTGTGAGAGTGACCATGCACCGATGCTGACACGACTGCAGCTTGTGAGGGTGACCATGCACCGATGCTGACACGACTGCAGCTTGTGTGAGTGACCATGCACCGATGCTGACACGACTGCAGCTTGTGAGGGTGACCATGCACCGATGCTGACACGACTCCAGCTTGTGTGAGTGACCATGCACCGATGCTGACACGACTGCAGCTTGTGAGGGTGACCATGCACCGATGCTGACACGACTCCAGCTTGTGTGAGTGACCATGCACCGATGCTGACACGACTGCAGCTTGTGTGAGTGACCATGCACTAATACTGACACGACTGCAGCTTGTGTGAGTGACCATGCACTAATACTGACACGACTGCAGCTTGTGTGAGTGACCATGCACCGATGCTGACACGACTGCAGCTTGTGAGTGACCATGCACCGATGCTGACACGACTGCAGCTTGTGTGAGTGACCATGCACTAATACTGACACGACTGCAGCTTGTGTGAGTGACCATGCACCGATGCTGACACGACTACAGCTTGTGAGGGTGACCATGCACTAATACTGACACGACTGCAGCTTGTGTGAGTGACCATGCACTAATACTGACACGACTGCAGCTTGTGTGAGTGACCATGCACCGATGCTGACACGACTGCAGCTTGTGAGTGACCATGCACCGATGCTGACACGACTGCAGCTTGTGTGAGTGACCATGCACTAATACTGACACGACTGCAGCTTGTGTGAGAGTGACCATGCACCGAAGCTGACACGACTGCAGCTTGTGTGAGTGACCATGCACCGATGCTGACACGACTGCAGCTTGTGTGAGTGACCATGCACTAATACTGACACGACTGCCGCTTGTGTGAGAGTGACCATGCACTAATACTGACACGACTGCAGCTTGTGTGAGTGACCATGCACCGATGCTGACACGACTGCAGCTTGTGTGAGTGACCATGCACTACTACTGACACGACTGCAGCTTGTGTGAGTGACCATGCACTAATACTGACACGACTGCAGCTTGTGTGAGTGACCATGCACCGATGCTGACACGACTGCAGCTTGTGAGTGACCATGCACCGATGCTGACACGACTGCAGCTTGTGTGAGTGACCATGCACTAATACTGACACGACTGCAGCTTGTGTGAGAGTGACCATGCACCGATGCTGACACGACTGCAGCTTGTGTGAGTGACCATGCACCGATGCTGACACGACTGCAGCTTGTGTGAGTGACCATGCACCGATGCTGACACGACTGCAGCTTGTGTGAGTGACCATGCACTAATACTGACACGACTGCAGCTTGTGTGAGTGACCATGCACCAATGCTGACACGACTGCAGCTTGTGTGAGAGTGACCATGCACCGATGCTGACAAGACTGCAGCTTGTGTGAGAGTGACCATGCACCGATGCTGACACGACTGCAGCTTGTGTGAGAGTGACTATGCACCGATGCTGACACGACTGCAGCTTGTGTGAGTGACCATGCACCGATGCTGACACGACTGCAGCTTGTGTGAGAGTGACCATGCACTAATACTGACACGACTGCAGCTTGTGTGAGTGACCATGCACTAATACTGACACGACTGCAGCTTGTGTGAGAGTGACCATGCACCGAAGCTGACACGACTGCAGCTTGTGTGAGTGACCATGCACCGATGCTGACACGACTGCAGCTTGTGTGAGTGACCATGCACTAATACTGACACGACTGCCGCTTGTGTGAGAGTGACCATGCACTAATACTGACACGACTGCAGCTTGTGTGAGTGACCATGCACCGATGCTGACACGACTGCAGCTTGTGTGAGTGACCATGCACTACTACTGACACGACTGCAGCTTGTGTGAGTGACCATGCACTAATACTGACACGACTGCAGCTTGTGTGAGTGACCATGCACCGATGCTGACACGACTGCAGCTTGTGAGTGACCATGCACCGATGCTGACACGACTGCAGCTTGTGTGAGTGACCAGGCACTAATACTGACACGACTGCAGCTTGTGTGAGAGTGACCATGCACCGATGCTGACACGACTGCAGCTTGTGTGAGTGACCATGCACCGATGCTGACACGACTGCAGCTTGTGTGAGTGACCATGCACCGATGCTGACACGACTGCAGCTTGTGTGAGTGACCATGCACTAATACTGACACGACTGCAGCTTGTGTGAGTGACCATGCACCAATGCTGACACGACTGCAGCTTGTGAGAGTGACCATGCACCAATACTGACACGACTGCAGCTTGTGTGAGAGTGACCATGCACTAATACTGACACGACTGCAGCTTGTGTGAGAGTGACCATGCACTAATACTGACACGACTGCAGCTTGTGAGTGACCATGCACCGATGCTGACACGACTGCAGCTTATGTGAGAGTGACCATGCACCGATGCTGACACGACTGCAGCTTGTGTGAGAGTGACCATGCACCGATGCTGACACGACTGCAGCTTGTGTGAGGGTGACCATGCACCGATGCTGACACGACTGCAGCTTGTGTGAGAGTGACCATGCACCGATGCTGACACGACTGCAGCTTGTGTGAGAGTGACCATGCACCGATGCTGACACGACTGCAGCTTGTGTGAGAGTGACCATGCACCGATGCTGACACGACTGCAGCTTGTGTGAGAGTGACCATGCACCGATGCTGACACGACTGCAGCTTGTGTGAGAGTGACCATGCACCGATGCTGACACGACTGCAGCTTGTGTGAGAGTGACCATGCACCGATGCTGACACGACTGCAGCTTGTGAGAGTGACCATGCACCGATGCTGACACGACTGCAGCTTGTGTGAGGGTGACCATGCACCGATGCTGACACGACTGCAGCTTGTGTGAGAGTGACCATGCACCGATGCTGACACGACTGCAGCTTGTGTGAGAGTGACCATGCACCGATGCTGACACGACTGCAGCTTGTGTGAGAGTGACCATGCACCGATGCTGACACGACTCCAGCTTGTGTGAGTGACCATGCACCGATGCTGACACGACTGCAGCTTGTGTGAGTGACCATGCACCGATGCTGACACGACTACAGCTTGTGTGAGTGACCATGCACTAATACTGACACGACTGCAGCTTGTGTGAGAGTGACCATGCACTAATACTGACACGACTGCAGCTTGTGTGAGAGTGACCATGCACCGATGCTGACACGACTGCAGCTTGTGTGAGTGACCATGCACTAATACTGACATGACTGCAGCTTGTGAGTGACCATGCACCGATGCTGACACGACTGCAGCTTGTGTGAGTGACCATGCACTAATACTGACACGACTGCAGCTTGTGTGAGAGTGACCATGCACTAATACTGACACGACTGCAGCTTGTGTGAGTGACCATGCACCAATACTGACACGACTGCAGCTTGTGTGAGTGACCATGCACTGATGCTGACACGACTGCAGCTTGTGTGAGTGACCATGCACCAATACTGACACGACTGCAGCTTGTGTGAGAGTGACCATGCACTAATACTGACACGACTGCAGCTTGTGTGAGAGTGACCATGCACTAATACTGACACGACTGCAGCTTGTGTGAGAGTGACCATGCACCGATGCTGACCGACTGCAGCTTGTGTGAGTGACCATGCACCGATGCTGACACGACTGCAGCTTGTGTGAGAGTGACCATGCACCGATGCTGACACGACTGCAGCTTGTGTGAGAGTGACCATGCACCGATGCTGACACGACTGCAGCTTGTGTGAGAGTGACCATGCACCGATGCTGACACGACTGCAGCTTGTGAGAGTGACCATGCACCGATGCTGACACGACTGCAGCTTGTGTGAGAGTGACCATGCACCGATGCTGACACGACTACAGCTTGTGTGAGTGACCATGCACTAATACTGACACGACTGCAGCTTGTGAGGGTGACCATGCACCGATGCTGACACGACTGCAGCTTGTGTGAGAGTGACCATGCACCGATGCTGACACGACTGCAGCTTGTGTGAGAGTGACCTTGCACCCATGCTGACACGACTGCAGCTTGTGTGAGAGTGACCATGCACCGATGCCGACTCTATGCTATGTTTTCTCTGGGCTAATTAGGTGATTGCTTCCTCATATATTGACACACTACAGAATACCTCATATTTAAGAGGAGCCTGTCTTAAGCAGTAGGTTAAGGCTATGTGCCCACGTTGCGTGTTAAAATGCACACTGAAAACCGGACTCCTTCCCAGAAATCGCGCGTTTTTTTCCGTGCGATTTCACCGCGATTCTGTTCACGATTTTGCCACGATTTTCTCAAGCACTTTCCAAGCGATTTGAAGCATTGCTTGGAAAGTGATTGACAGGTTGGTCACACTCGTCAAACATAGTGTTTGACAAGTGTGAGCAGCTTTTTACTATTGAGGCCACCTATAAAGCCTCAATAGTAAAAGATAAAATGTTAAAAATGATAAAAAATTAAAAAATCGGGGTATATTTACCTTCAGACGTCCCGCGCTGCCATCCCGGGCCTCAGCGTTCCCAGTAATGCCTTGCGAGACATGTGATGACCTTGGTCCCGCGTTACTATAGCGATCTCGCGAGACCACGTTATCACAGGACCTTACCGCAAGGCATTACTGGGAACGCTTAGGCCGGGAATGCAGCGCGGGACGTCGGAAGGTAAATATACCCCGATTGTCTTTTTTTTTTTTACAGGGGTATGGTACCCAGGGCCTGGAGGACAGTCTCCTCTCCTCCACACCGTGGGTACCAACCGCACACGAGACGCTTAACTTCCCGCATGGTGGGCATGCGATTCTCATGCATTCCTATGGGTGCGGAATCGCAGCAATTCTTTGCGATTCCGCACAAAAGAATGATCATGCTGCGATTTTTTTCCGCGATGCGATTCCGCCGCGGAAAAAAGCGCAGCATTAGCACAGCATGTGCGGAATACCATAGGAATGCATGGGGTGCATTCTGTACACGATTTTTTAAACGTTTTCGCTCCGAAAATCGCGGCAAAAAACGCTTAAAAATCGCATCGTGGGCACACAGCCTTACAGTGGAAAGTCTTCATATTACCCAATAGAACGCCTTCCACTCAGTTGCATACCTGCAGGGGGCGCTGAAGAAAATCTGTCTAGTGTTTGTACACAGCCCACCATCCAATTATAGCTGGTGTGGGCGATCATTTTGTGGGAACCTTTTATTAAATACTAGTGAGTCCCTCGTGTTCATGTAAGTGTACCTCTCATGGGGCCAGGTTTTGTTCCATAACTGGGTTTTCTCCAGGGATATTTTTGACAGTCCCTGTAAGGTAATGTTGAGTATTTGCATTTTTTCGCTCCGTATTTGCAAGCCAAAATCAAGAGTGGAACAGTCAGAGGAAAAGTATTATAGAAACGTGTCACCTCTTCTGCATTTATCACCCACTCCTGGTTTTGGCTAACAGATACTGAGGTAAAATACTGACCAAATATTGATGTGAGGATGAGGCCATAATCAGTTAGTGTGAGGCCATGTTCACATGATCCGTATTTGGTCAGTATTTTACCTCAGTATTTATAACATAAAACTAGGAAGTTAGACAGAGGAAAAGTTTAATAGAAACGCGTCACCACTCCTGTATTTATGCGCTAATGCATAGTAGCAGTTTGTTACCATGCGTTGGCCCATACAGGTCTATGCACAGCGAACGCGTTCGTTCGCTGTGCGCTAGACCCGACGCACCCTCAGACGCTGCAGACAGTGTTCCAGGCTGTGTCATGAAGTAACGCATCATCACTAATGCATGCCGATTTTGGCATGCGTTACTATTATTGCGGGCAATGGCGGCGTTAACGCATCCATTACATAGCGTTGGTGCTGCTATGTAATGGATGCCATCAGGGCATTGCCTGCAACGCAATAATAATAATCTTTATTTTTATATAGCGCTAACATATTCCGCAGCGCTTTACAGTTTTGCACACATTTTCATCACTGTCCCCGATGGGGCTCACAATCTAAATTCCCTATCAGTATGTCTTTGGAGTGTGGGAGGAAACCGGAGTGCCCGGAGGAAACCCACGCAAACACGGGGAGAACATACAAACTCCTTGCAGATGTTGTCCTAGGTGGGATTCGAACCCAGGACTCCAGCGCTGCAAGGCTGCAGCGCTAACCACTGAGCCACCGTGCTGCCCAACGCAATGTGAACCCAGCCTTACAGATACTGAGGTAAAATACTGACCAAACACTCAATGTGTGAATGTGGCCTTATATTTAATTGTATGGTCTATCTGTAATCGTGCCTGAGAATGTAAGGAGTTTAGAGAAGACAAGTTTCAGGGCTCCAAAATCTCAAAGGAGTGAAAACTGTTCTAATTTTGACTTGTCAGAGACTTAACACAAAATACATCAAAATGGTATCTCAAACTGAATAAAAAATGGAGTACCTATGTGCAACATTCTGGCAGATTACTGGTATACACATATACCAGCCATGAGTGGTTAAAGGGGTTGTCCAGTCTAAGCCTGGAGTCACACTAACCTGCGCAAAATACGGTCCGTAGTTTACATGCGAAATACGGTCCGTAGTTTACATGCGTAATACGGATGAATGACCCCTAAATAGTGCTCCGTAGGCCATCCGTAAGCAAGGTGAGGTCACGTATTTTGCGCATGTCTGCATCCGTATGTGATCCGTGTAGCATCCGTATGCAATCCGTATGGCGAGATTTTCTCGCGGCCTTGCAAAATGGACATTTAACGGTTTTGAGGCCTGCAAACAATTTAAATCATTAGCCTGCACCCTATTTATACACTCAGAAACAGGTGGCTGCCTACATTCTGTCCATTTGTCACCTTGCTTTCACGAGGTGTGTTGGTGTTCTTTGTGCAGCATGGCAGAGGGTCTGACCTTCAATACAACCGAGCAGGTTCTCTTTACCTGGCTTTTGTCACTGCGCTTTGGGCAACCATACCCAGTGATAGTGGATCTGCGGAGGAGGAGACGCATGTGGGTACATCCACTTTTGAGGCAACGACTCACAAGAGGTCATTTTCACCGCCTCTATTCTTCTCTGCGGGAGCATCCGGAGAAATTTTACCAGTACTGTCGCATGAGCATTTCCACATTTGATCGACTCTTGGAGACAGTGCGCCCTGGGATAACCTTTCAGGACACAAGGATTCGCAAAGCGATATCTGCAGAGGAGCGACTTCTACTCACAATACGGTATGTACTACACAACCACATTCTCTATGTTCATAATGTGTGTGCTAAATTATGGTTTTTGGCCTTCTTGGACAAAGTTTAATACCCTCATCTTAATCCAAATATGTTTCAACTTACACACCAGAATGTTAGATCTAATATGTCCTGCATATCACTTAGTCATTGTGCCACCAAATATGTGTGTGTTATTCTCTCTCAATTCTTACCAAGTTTGGTCGGCATGTAACTGATTTTTTTTTTTTTTTACTTTAGGCATTCTAAACTTAACAATTTCTGTTCTACAGCTTCCTGTCCACTGGCCTGTCTTATGCCGCCCTCCACCATGAGTTTCTCATTGGAAAGTCAACCATTTCAGGCATAGTGAGGTCTACATGTACAGAAATCTGGACAAGACTCCATCAAGTGGTCATGCCCGAGCCCAGGATGGAAGACTGGTTAAGGATATCAAGGGACTTTGAGGAGGACTGCCAGTTTCCAAATTGTATTGGGGCCCTGGATGGCAAACATATCAGGGTGCGTAAGCCGCCGAACTCTGGCTCCCAATTCTTCAATTATAAACAATACTTTTCTGTTGTATTGTTGGCTCTGGTAGACCCTCAATACAAGTTTATAATTGTTGACATTGGGGCCTATGGAAGGACGGGAGACTCTAGAGTCTTCAATACTTCCATAATGGCTCGGCGGCTACGCACCAACCAGTTGGATCTACCATCACCACGCCAGCTACCAGGCTCCCCCGAAGAATCAGTCCCTTATGTCCTTGTGGCAGATGAGGCGTTTCAGTTATCGCGCAATGTCATGAGGTCATATCCCCGGCGCAACCTTGACCACAGGCGCCGAATTTTTAACTTGCGCCTATCACGTGCTAGGCGACTGGTGGAGTGTTCTTTTGGGATTCTTTGTGTCAAATGGCAGGTACTCCAGTCTGCCATTCAGTTGAGTGAGCAAAATGTGAATGAAGTTGTGAAAGCCTGTGTTCTGCATAACTTCACCAGGATACATGATTGTTCCTCCTCTGATGGTGGTGTGCGTAGGCCGGACAATGTGCGCAGGGTGAGATCACCTATGAACCTTCAACGTAGACCGCTGTCTGGCCTAAAAGTGCGTGATATTTTCACTAATTATTTTCTCACCTGAGGGGGCAACTTCTTGGCAAGAGCATGCTGTCTGTTATAATTTTTTTCTTTAATTGTGTCTAAATATATATTACTCAATCCCTTATGATTCTATGAGTGTTTCATTGCATTGGTTTGTGTCTGTTAGTATGTTGTGAGGGATTGTGAAAAATCACAGACGTTAACTAGAGTAGACAAATTTTTAGTTTTGCCTTTTTTTTTTTTTTTTTTTGGTTTGCTTAAAGGCAAACATAATATTGCCATAAGAACATTTTGGCAATGGGCAAAATGACCCTGTGCCTTTAACTTTTTTTCAAATTAACATTACATAACAAAACACAAAAAAAGATTAGGCAATAACAACATTGCTGCATGACAAGATTAAGCTAGATTTGCCAACAAAAGGTGAGCTCCATCACCAAAATAAAGGCTACAAGATAACTCACATTTCCTCATAATGTTTTCCAATCATAGAAAGATTCCACCATGACAGGCAAGGCTACCTCACAGCTTTCAGACAGATATTACCTGTCTGTAGAACAGAGAATATTTAACTATGCTATACTGGAAAGGATGAAAATACAAAGCTCACTTGTTAAGACATAGAGAGAGCGTGATATTCTGAATGCTGGTTGCCTTGAATTTTTTTCTAGAGATTGCTAGCAAAAAAGGTGACTACCGTATTTTCCGCTTTGTAAGACGCACTTTTTTTCCCCCAAAATTGAGGGGAAAAAGGGGGTGCGTCTTACAAAGTGGATATACATTTGCGCTGCCACTGAGGGTACTTGCCGCGGCACTCTGTGCCCTGATGCTGCCGCTGCGCTGTCCGCCACCGCCGCGCTCCTGTCCCCCGGTGGTTTCTTCCGCCCCGCCGCCGCCGCCGCGCTCTGTCCCGTTCAGCGTGGGGGGTCTCTGTCGCTCCATGCCTGCTTTCTTCCTGGAAAATGGCTGCCGTGCATGCGCAGACGGACATCTCGGCACTGAAATCTCGGGAGATGAGATTTCAGCGCTGAAATCTCATCTCCCGAGATTTCAGTGCCGAGATGTCCGTCTGCGCATGCGCGGCGGCCATTTTCCAGGAAAAAAGCAGGCATGGAGCGACAGAGACCCCCCACGCTGAACGGGACAGAGCGCGGAGGTGGGGCGGAAGAAACCACCGGGGGACAGGAGCGCGGCGGTGGCGGACAGCGCAGCGGCAGCATCAGGGCACAGAGTGCCGCGGCAAGTACCCTCAGAACGGGACAGAGCGCGGCGATGGCGGCAAACACCGGGGGATAGGAGCGTGGCGGTAAGAACCGGGGGACAGAGCGCGGTGGTGGCGGTAAGAACCGGGGGAGAGCGCGGTGGTGGTGGCAAGCAGGCACCGGGGGACAGCGTGGCGGTGGTGGCAAGCACTGGGGGACAGAGTGCGGCGGTGGTGGCGAGCAGGCACCGGGGGACAGAGCGTGGCGGTGGTGGCAAGCATCAGGGGACAGAGGGCGGCGGCAGTAACAGACACCGGCAGCGGCACGCTGCACATCAAAACACCCCCTCATCCCAGCAGCAATGTTCCACTCCGGCCTCCTCCATCACCACCCCTGGAAAGCAATAAGACGCATGGATTATAAGATGCACCACCATTTTATTAAAAATAAAGTTTTTTTCCTATTTTTCTCCTCAAAATTTGGGGTGCGTCTTATAATCCGGAGCGTCTTATAAAGCGAAAAATACGGTACTTCACTAAGGCCAGCACGCCTTTCCTAGGCATTAGCAAGTGAGTAGTGTATTTTCATCCTTTTCATTTTACAGTATAGCGCGTTTAAATATTCTCTTTTGTATACACATGTAATATATGTCTGAAAGGCGTGAGGTAGCGTTGCCTGTCATGATGGATTGTTTCATATGTTTGGAAAACATTGTTTAAAAATGTGAATGTTAAATTATGTTCTAAATGTTGGTGATGGAGAACACCTGTTTTTTCCTTTATATTTGGAGCACCAGTCAAAACGCACTGGACATCTCCCCCCATCAGAATCATAAATCCTCATAGGTTGGGGAAGGGGAACGTGGAAGAACAGCCTGTGGGTGCTGCTGGACACTGTGGCCAACATCGCCCTGTGTGGGGCCATACTGTTGCCCATGATGCTGGAATTGTCCTACCTCCTGGGACTGTTGGGGATACTGGCCAGAGTAATGATGATGGTGAGGGGGTTCTTGTTGGCTGTGGTAGGCTCGTGGCTCATACCCACCAAGATAGCCAGATCGTCCCCAACCAGGTTGGGACCAGCCTCCAACACTGGGTGGGTACAAGTGGCCATATTGGTGGGGTTGGCTTGAGGATGACATTTGGGGCTGCGGAATAGAAGGTGGGGGAGGAAGGGGTTGAGGTGTTGGCCCACGTATTAGGGGCTGTTCAGACCCTGCTTGAGCAAGCATCTGTGTGGATGGTCTCATGCGCATTAGATTTCGTGGTGAGAGCTGCCACCTCTCCAGAAATTCAAAAACCTCATATGGGGTATTGGGGGCGGGGGAGGGGGGGGGTTGCTTGCACCAAGCAGGATCTGAATACATCCCCTAATACGGAGCCGGACCTCACAGGTAAGGGCACGGAGATAAAGGGTGAGGCTAAGTGCATAGGCCTCCTCCCCATCATCTGTAGTTACTCTAGACAAATAATTGAGCACCCCTGTGTCCACATTGGTCCTGCTCTCTTGAATAGTGACCTGGCGCCTTCTTGTTCGCCGTGATGTAAGCAGGGCTGTGGAGTCGGTAAGCCACAGTTGCGACTCCGACTCCTGGATTTTATCAGGCTCCGACTCCGACTCCTTCATAAATGGCCAATTCATAACAACAAATTTACTGTTGTAAAATATTAAACATCGTGCTTATTCAGTTTCTCACCATCATATAAGTAATCAGACCACTTAGAGCAAAAACTACATTTATTAGAATACAATTAGAATATAGCAAATAACTTTTATAAACTTTTCTAAACTGTAAGTAAATATGCAATAAACACTTTTATGCAGTTAATAAGAAGAAATCTATAAATTTGTCCTCAGAAAAAGTATTGCCTCTGTCAGATCCTCCTTCATGGATGCCCTCGAATCTGATCTAATTATTTTGAGAGCAGAGAACAACCTCTCTACACTAACTTGTGTTGGTGGCAAAGCACTTGGGCAACATCTCTGACAATGTCAGGATACAGAGGAATCGCTTGTTGCACTGTTATTTTTGATGAACGGTCAAATTTCTCAATTTCTTTTAGTGCACATGAAAAATTCTGCTGAAATGTACTGGCTGTGTTCCTTGATGGGGATGACTCTTCTATGCGGGAACGCTTTGCACGGTCCTTGTGATCCAAATATTTTTCGAAATTAAATTCTTCATCAGTTGATGATGAGGGTGAAGATGTGGCAGGACGACCAAATTCTTCTTGTTCCTCCTGACTGTTCTGCAACCCTTTCATCCTTACTGCTATTTCAAACAGAGCTTCTTTTCCTTTACTTAGCTGTTGATCATCTAGAAGAATCCGATGCATTGGGTCTACATAAACAGCTGCCAAAAGAATGTTATTTTGTAATAGTAGCTCCTCTCTCCGTTTCATTGATGTAGCAATGCCACTTGCAATTAACCCTCCTCTTTGGGACAGGCGAAACATCAGGTTCTTCCACTCCTTTAAGAAAATACCTGGAGTTAAGTCCTCTGCTTGTAATTTTTTAGTCACTGTAAATGGGTGCTCTAGCAATTTTTCCAGCTCAGTCACCTGATTCCACTGACTTTCATTTAGCGTCAGTTGAAGGTTAGCCATGTCTACAAGAAAGGTTTTCAGTTCAACCAAGCGCTGAATCATTAAGTAAGTACTGCCCCATCGTGTGGCTTGATCAATAATTGCCCCTTTTCCAGCACGTCTCTTCAAAATTGAGTCAACTTTAGGGGTTCTGGCAACAGTAGCCAATTTTCTCACCTTGCCAATCAGTGCAGCAGCATGTCCTTCTTGCAGACTATCTCTTATAGCCAGCTGTAGCGTATGCACAACACAGCGCATGTGATGAATGAAAGAACATATTGACACAGTTTCAACAAGATCTACAGTGGGGCAAAAAAGTATTTAGTCAGTCAGCAATAGTGCAAGTTCCACCACTTAAAAAGATGAGGGGCGTCTGTAATTTACATCATAGGTAGAACCTCAACTATGGGAGACAAACTGAGAAAAAAAAATCCAGAAAATCACATTGTCTGTTTTTTTTTCATTTTATTTGCATAAGTGGTGGAACTTGCACTATTGCTGACTGACTAAATACTTTTTTGCCCCACTGTAAACTATCATGTTCCTGTTCATCTGAAGCAACTTCAGTTTGCTCCTCAGTTACAATACTGTGTTCCTCTATTTCAAACATTTCTGTGTCTGTGGACCCAGAATGTTCTTCTAGCTGCTGGTCACCATCATTACTCTCATTCATTAGCTTAATAGTACTTATCATATTTGAAGCATTGTCAGTTACGACAGAAAGAACTTGCTCTTTAAGTTCATAGTCTTGCAGAACCTTTTCCACCAAGACCTGGAGAAACTCACTGGTGTGATGAGCTTTGGTGTCTTTTACTGCCAATGTCTTGGTAACTATTTCATTTTTGTCACAAACAAATCGGACATTGATGGCAAAATAGTTCACTCTGTGACGTGTGCAGGCATCCATTTTAAGAAACAGAAAGCGTCCCTTGAGAGTTTTTTTAAGTTCTTCCTTTTGTTTAAAAGCTTCTTCGATTACTAATTTTCTAATACTCTCTCTCCAGAGAAACACCAAGCTTGCGGGCCATTTCCCCATTCAGACACATAAAAGCTGGTCGTGAAAATAATGAAATAGTCACACTATCCTTTACAACAAGCGCTATGATCTGTTTTTTAAATGTATCTACTGTCATTGTCACAGTAACTTTGTCACTGACAAAATATCTTGCAACTGATGGCTGCAAAGTTCTCTGCTCCTTTGTTTGGCTGGAAGAGCTGGGCACTGGTTCATTGGTTTGGATGCAGTCTTTCTCATCCACTGCTTTCAGTACTTCTGGATGAAAGCGCTGTAAATGTCTCTTTAGATTAGCATTTGTTTTCGTCTGGATCATTTGTCATACACTGACAGACATAATGTTTTCTATCTTGAGTGATGGTGAAATGTTCAAATACAGCTGATTTAATGTGATGCTTCTTTGACATTCTCAGGTTTTTAATTCTGCATTCACAATCCAAATGACAATTGTTTTTCCTAAAAACAATTGTACAAAATTATTGCCAGGTCGTACAACTGATATAGTGGTCAGTAATACTGTTATTATTCCTCATGTACTCACAGTTAACTGATGCAAAGTTTGTTGAAAGGATAATACTTCTTACAGTCTTCCTCTTCTGAGTAGCAGGCAGCTGTGAGATGCTTGGAAGACGCACACCTAGTATGATCTAGTCTAGAGGAGGAGCTTTACTACTAAGAATTTGCAACACATTTTCACTTTCAGTTTCATACATTGTAAGTAGGGGGGTTGGGGCAGCATGAGGTTAACCAAGTATAAGATTAGATAAGGGCAGTGGAGAACAGTGACACACAAGAAGTAAGAAATGTCTCTATCTCCAGCAGAACTGCTTATCACTGTTGTTCATAGTTTGATAGAACATATATATTTGAGTAACATTTATAAAATTCATATGAAAGTTCAATTATGAAATATTAATACATTTTTTTTTAAAGCTGGAGTCGGTACATTTCTACCGACTCCGACTCCAGCCAAAACTAACTCCGACTCCACGACTCCGACTCCACAGCCCTGGATGTAAGAGCAGCCTGTGGGGAGGACCTGATCTGGGCAGTTGGGCTGCTGCTCAAGTTGCCCGGCTCTTCCAGGATGATGTGGCAGCAGCAGACCGTCCTGGTGGTGTTGTGTGTAGGCCAGCCATTGTGTTGACCTGTGATGCGTCATCTTCAGCCATCCTTCTTGTAGGGGGAGAAGATGGGCCAGCCACATCATCCCCTACAGGATCTATAATGGGCTCTGCCTCTGAGGCCATTCCTCGATCCGTAAGGTTGGATTGAGTTCTGTTATGAAATAGAACAGAGGCAAAAATACATCAATATTTTTGTCCCTGTAAAGTATTTGTGTAATGTATTTGTGTAATGTGATGTGAGGTATCTACTTACGGTCTCAGATCCAGAATTGGGGCGAGGAAGGACAGCCGGTCATAGTATATGTACTTCCTTTTGACATATCCAGCATCCCCACTCCTGGACCGCTGCTGGCCTTCCCGGCGGAACTGGTCCCGGATGCTTCGCCAGCGTTTCATCACATCTTCCACTGCAATGTGACAGGAAAAATAGTCAAATTCACATATTTGAGAGGTCACATTTTCTAAAACAGTAGTCTAGGCATGGGGCCTTCTGGGGTGTGCGTTCTACCCATGGTGGCTTATGTAATTGGGCAGATACACAGGGTCTCATTAGCTACACTTAAAATAATTTGTTTGTCTAGGAGGATGAGGAGCTTGTGGCCTAACCCCAAATTATGGCTGTGTGAAGCTACGTGACACATCCAAATGTAACGGCCTCATGAGGCTAAAAGTACATGCACAGGAAGGGGGGTGCTGATTCTAGATTCCTTTTTTTTTTGCGCGCAAAGGTTAATGATGTTTAGCGTTGCACTTACGAATTTTATGCTGCTCATCACGTGGTTGGTCACCAAAGTCATGGTACATCTGGCGACAGATGCGCCTCCATGACGCCTCCTTTCTTGTCCGGTTAGCATAATTTGCATCGCGTGGGTCGCATATTTCGGGACGCTCCTGCACCAGGACAATGAGCATCTCCACATTTATGTACATGGACGCCATGCTGCTGCTGTACTCCGTGGAGGCGTACTTCCTGGATGTCTGGAGCGCTTTTTGAGCTCATTTGCATGTCTAGGCTTCCTGATGATGGATTGGCCCATTTCCTGTCACCAGCCAAAAGACCTGCGTATTGCTCGCAGGTCACACGTGTGTTCCGTGTGTAATCCGTATTTTTTGCGCACCCATAGACTTGCATTGGCGTACTGCGGGCGTAGTACGCTGACAATCGCAGCATGCTGGCGTAGGATACGGATGAGAAATATACGCCTGGTGCGAGTGACCCCATAGAGAATCATTTGTCCGTGTCTAATGCGTGCTTTTAGCGCCTCTCACTCGCCCGTATTCCTCGCCAGTGTGTCTCCAGCCTAAAACTACAAATCTGCAGACTTGTTAATCCTCACTTCGCATGCAGTGTGCACTTTGAGGATTCTCCAGTATCAGAGCTGGGAAGGGCGGTCATGTGACCACAAGTATGCAATATGCATACTCCGGCTACAATCCGACTAGTGGGTGCAGCCTCACTTAATGTTAAGGGCCCTTTACACATAGCGATATTGCTAAAGCGTCACTGATTTCGCTAGTGATATCGCTACATGTGATACTACCCTCCGACCGGCTCCCCGCTGGCTATCGCTGATCGCGTGAGATCGGCCTGGTCCATTTCTCGTCGTGGGCTTCCTGCTGGCGCCGACTAGCGAGCCATGGACGCAGGGGGAAGATGGTCACCCTTGCCGGGTCTGAAAGGTAAGAGTGACCGCCGACCGCTGCTGCATCGCTAGTGAGATCTGCCTGTTTGGCAGCTCACCAGCGACCATTTAGCGATGCACCAGCGATCCTGACCGGGTCATATCGTGGTCGGGATCGCTGGTGCATCGCTAAATGTAAAGGGGCCTTTAGTGTATTGAACGAGGCCGGAAACAGTCTAGTGAGATTGCTGCTGGGGTTTCACAAGTCTGCAGTCACGAAGACTTTTAGTTTTAGACCCTAAAACCTCTTTAAAAAATAAAACCGCTAAAAAAAGACTGACCATTAGTGTTGAGCATTCCGATACTGCAAATATCGGGTATCGGCCGATATTCGCTGTATCGGAATTCCGATACCGAGTACCGATATTTTTTCAATATCGGATACCGGAATCGGAAGTCCTCATAATGCAATGAGCCACTGTTGTGGCTGTGATTGGCTGCTGAAATGATGTCATCATGATGCGCAGTCTGTGCGCATCATGATGCGTGGTCTGTGCCGGCTGCGGGGGGGGGGGGGTCTGTACGGGCCTCTCGGTGGGGGGGGGGGGGGTGTCTGTACGGGCCTCTCGGGGGGGGGGGGGGGGGGCCTGTGCCGGCTGTCTGTGCGAGCCTGCCGGGGGTCTTGTGTGTGTGTGCAGGCATCGTCTGATGGGACTACAATGACAGTGATTGACACATTAGCCAATGATGGGACAGTGGTAGTCCCATCATCCGGCTAATGTGTTCAATGTAAAAAAAAAACATACATACTACATATGTACTACATTCATACAACATACATACTACATACTTCATATATACTACATTCATACAACATACATATATACTACATACATGCTACATATATACTACATTCATACATACAACATACATGCTACATATATACTACATTCATACAACATACATACATACATGCTACATATATACTACATTCATACAACATACATTCTACATACATGCTACATGTGTACTACATTCATACTACATATATGCTACATATATACTACATTCATACAACATACATACATGTGTACTATATTCATACAACATACATACATACTCCGTACATGCTACAGATATACTACATTCATACAACATACATACTACATACATGCTTCATATACTACATTCATACAACATACATACATAGTACATACATACTACAGACATACAATATGCTACAGACATACAACATAAATACATACTGCATACAATACATTCATACAATACATATACATACAGTACATATAACATAGAGTACATACTCACCATCACTTGTCACTTTGATCCCCGAAGCCAGTGTCATCTATGAAAAAATATGAAAATAACAAACAAGCCATATACTCCCTGATCCGCAGAAATCCACGAGGATCCCACGCCGATCTCCAGTGGAGAACGGCAGCATCAGCTGATGCGACCGCTCTCTAGGGGCTTCAATAATCCAGTGACGGGGGTAGGTATCCTTCCACACTGTATTCCTCCGCCACTGTAAAGAAATAGTCCCTAGTCTCACTTTTGGCATTGCTGTGTGAGAAAGTTCCCACGCAGCTTTTGCCATAAAGTGAGAACAGGGACTATTTTTTTTTTTTACAGTGGCGGAGGAATACAGTGCGGAAAGATACCTACCTCCGTCACTGTATTCCTGGAGCCCCGTAGAGAGCAGTCGCATCAGCTGGTGCTGCTGTTCTCCACGGGAAATCTGCGTGGGACACGCGTGGATGTCTGCGGATCAGGGAGTATAGTTTTGTTTTCATATTTTTCCACAGATGACACTGGCTTCGGGGATCAAAGTGACAAGTGATGGTGAGTATGTACTCTGTTATATGTACTGTATGTCTATATGTATTGTATGCAGTATGTGTGTAGTATGTATGCAGTATATCTGTAGCATGTTGTATGTATGTAGCATGTATGTAGCATGTATGTAGCATGTATGTAGCATGTATGTAGCATGTATGTAGCATGTATGTAGCATGTATGTAGCATGTATGTAGTTGAATTTAGTATATATGTAGTATGTATGTTGTATGAATGTAGCATGTATGTTGTATGAATGTAGCATGTATGTAGTATGTATGTTGTATGAATGTAGCATGTATGTAGTATGTATGTTGTATGTTGTATGTATGTAGTATGTATGTAGTATGTATGTTGTATGAATGTAGTATATATGTAGTATGTTGTATGAATGTAGTATGTTGTATGAATGTAGTATGTTGTATGAATGTAGTATGTTGTATGAATGTAGTATATATGTAGCATGTTGTATGAATGTAGTATATATGTAGCATGTTGTATGAATGTAGTATATATGTAGCATGTTGTATGAATGTAGTATATATGTAGCATGTTGTATGAATGTAGTATATATGTAGCATGTTGTATGAATGTAGTATATATGTAGCATGTTGTATGAATGTAGTATATATGTAGCATGTTGTATGAATGTAGTATATATGTAGCATGTTGTGTGAATGTAGTATATATGTAGCATGTTGTGTGAATGTAGTATATATGTAGCATGTTGTGTGAATGTAGTATATATGTAGCATGTTGTGTGAATGTAGTATATATGTAGCATGTTGTGTGAATGTAGTATATATGTAGCATGTTGTGTGAATGTAGTATATATGTAGCATGTTGTGTGAATGTAGTATATATGTAGCATGTTGTGTGAATGTAGTATATATGTAGCATGTTGTATGAATGTAGTATATATGTAGCATGTTGTATGAATGTAGTATATATGTAGCATGTTGTATGAATGTAGTATATATGTAGCATGTTGTATGAATGTAGTATATATGTAGCATGTTGTATGAATGTAGTATATATGTAGCATGTTGTATGAATGTAGTATATATGTAGCATGTTGTATGAATGTAGTATATATGTAGCATGTTGTATGAATGTAGTATATATGTAGCATGTTGTATGAATGTAGTATATATGTAGCATGTTGTATGAATGTAGTATATATGTAGCATGTTGTATGAATGTAGTATATATGTAGCATGTTGTATGAATGTAGTATATATGTAGCATGTATGTATGAATGTAGTATATATGTAGCATGTATGTATGAATGTAGTATATATGTAGCATGTATGTATGTTGTATGTATGAATGTATGTATGTTGTATGAATGTAGTATATATGTAGTATGTATGTAGCATGTTTTTGTTTTTTTTCAACACATTAGCCGGATGATGGGACTACTACTGTCCCATCATTGGCTAATGTGTCAATCACTGTCATTGTAGCAGGCATCGCCCGATGGGACTGGTAGTCCCATCAGACGATGCCTGCACCCGCACAGACCATCGGCAGCCGGCACAGACCACTGACAGCCAGCACAGGCCCCCGAGAGGCCCGTACAGACCACCGACAGCTGGCACAGGCCCCCGAGAGGCCCGTACAGACAGCCGGCACAGGCCCCCGACAGGCCTGTACAGACCCCCGAGAGGCCCGTACAGACCACCGGCAGCCAGCACAGACCCCCGAGAGGCCCGTACAGACCGCCGGCACAGACCCCCGAGAGGCCCGCACAGACCCCGCCCGCACACACAGACACGCACAGTGTCCGCCCACGCACCGCCCACACTATTCCCCCCTCCCGAACAGGATGTACAAGGCAAGAAAGGGTTTTTTTTTTAATTCCGATATTTCTGTCCCATTGACTTGAATGGGACTTGCGGTATCGGAATCGGCGATACCCGATACTTTTTGTGTATCGGGCCGATCCAATCCGATATTTCTGAATATCGGATGGTATCGCTCAACACTACTGACCATGTAAACAAAGTTATTTTGACATTGCAGTGCATGTGTTCTCTCATGGTTATTGATCGCTGTATACACTGAGTATGAGGGTATCTTATGCCATGAGCAGGATTTTAATGCATTTGCCAAAATAAATACAATATTTTGGGCACACTTGATGAATCTCCTCAGTAGGCAGATGTGCAGTAAATGACTGCAAGAATACCTTTGGCGGATGTTGAAGCACTTCATGATTTCTCAGGAACTTGTAAAAATGCCAGAAAGCCTGTCTTTATCCTCTATCTATAGTACAATGTGTTCTAGTAAAGAACCTCACAAAATCTAGAAGGAAATATGGGAGAACCAGTATAAAAAATGTTTTGTTTTTTTATTTAATTTTTTTAGATCTAAAATACACCAGAAAAATCTTGAGACTGCTCTATTTCCTTCTGCTTCAGGTTCTGAAAAACGCTTGGTGGGAGAGAGTGTGAGTCGCTACTTTAAAACGTCTCTTGATTGAAAATGTTCTAAACTAGGCAGCTCTCAAGCAAAAGCCTGCAAAAAAATGTTTAAGGGGAAAAAATACAAATGGTGTCAGGAAATGAAAAACTCCTCTTACAAAAAACACACAACCCCCCCCCCACCCCCCCAAAAAAAATCTTTATGTAGCGCCAACATATTCCACAGCGCTTTACAGTTTAAGAAAAAAAGCCTTGTGCATATGGAGACTTTTCGCTGAGTTTATGGAGCAGAAGCGGAGCTAGAAACTGTTATTTAGAAGTTTTGAGATTTGGAGGTGGATTTAGTTTCCTGTTTCTGCTTCTAAACCTCCTTAAACAAAAAACACCTGTGCACAAATCCCAAAGTAGCAGTGTTTCCTAAAGCGGTTTCACCTAGAAAACTCTGTTTTTGAACACCTAAAAAATCACTCCCAATTACAGTCCCCTCAATTCAGGATAGGAGCACAAGTTTCTTTTGACTGGCTTCAAATGTCAGTTTTTCACATTTGAGTGCCATCCTTTTTTATTTTTTTTTTATTTCATGGATAGCACTAAGATCTGGCAGTGTATGGGTATGTGCACACGTTGCGGATTCTGCTGCGGATTTTTCCGCGTGGATTTGGCTTAATCCGCAGGTAAAATGACGTGTTTTACCTGCGGATTTAGTGCGGATTAGCCTGCGGTTTTTCCTTGCGTTTTGACACCTGTAGATTCCTATAATGGAGCAGGTGTAAAACGCTGCGGAAATGAACCTGCAGCGTTTATGCTGCGGATTTGTCCGCAGCATGTGCACTGCGTTTTTCAATTTACATAGGCTACAATGGTACTGTACACCGCAGCAGAATCTGCTTTGGATATGCAGGGCCGAATCCCCTGCGATCCGCAGTAGAATCTGCAACGTGTGCACGTACCCTAAGGGGTTGTTCACATGTCAGTTTTTTTTCTATATATATATAAACTCAGTCTTCTAACATTTCCACCTACTGTACAATAGGCGTACAAGAAAAACAGATATATATATATATATATATATATATATATATATCTATCTCTGTTTTTCTTGTACGCCTATTGTACAGTAGGTGGAAATGTTAGAAGACTGAGTTTACATGGAACCAAATACAGATCTCTCTACAGGGGAAAATTTTAGGTGTTCACTACTGGCCATCCCCTTCTTGGTCCCAGTGACCTTGCCACATTTTCAATTCTGACCAGTGTCCCTTTATGTAGCAATAACTCTGAAGTATATATGTGTATATATAGTATATATGTATACAGGGTGGGTCATTTATTTGGATACAACTAAATAAAATGGGAATGGTTGGTGATATCAACTTCCTGTTTGTGGCACATTAGTACATGGGAGGGGGGGGAGCTTTTTGAGATTGGTGGTGACCATGGTGGCCATTTTGAAGTCGGCCATTTTGGATCCAACTTTTTCCAGTGGGAAGAGGCTCATGTGACACATCAAACGTATTGAGAATTTCACAAGAAAAACAATGGTGTGCTTAGTTTTAATGTAACTTTATTCTTTCATGAATTATTTACAAGTTTATGACCACTTATAAAATATGTTCAAAAGTGCTGCCCATTGTGTTGGATTGTCAATGCAACCCTCTTCTCCCACTCTTGACACACTGATGGCAACACTGCATCACTTGTGGATCTGCAGCAGATCTACTTGTGCACATAGCCTAAGGGTAAGTTCACACAGGGCGTTTTTCCAGTGTTTTTTTTTTTTTCCTGCTGTAAAACCTGATCTGTTGGCAGGAAAGAAGCTCCAGAAAAAACATGTTTTCCCTTATTTTCTTGTTTTTTTTTTTGTGCGCTTTTTTATCCCCCCCCCCCCCCCCATCCGGTTTTAGCATGCTATATTTCTTTTTAGTGTTGGGAAAAAATGTCCTAATCTATAGAACTAGGTTTTGGCACAAAATGCAGCAAAACCGGATACCTGTGTTTTTGGTGTTTTTTTTCACCGCCCATTCATTTCAGTAGGTGAAAAATGCTGAAAGAAGTGTTATTTTCTGTTGTGCAAAAAATGCTGATAACAAAAACAAGCTGTGCGTGAGATTTCTGAAATCTCATACTTTGCTGGTACTGTAAAACACAGCTGAAAATTTGCATAAAAGCTGAAAAAGCGCCCAGTGTGAACTTACCCTAAGGGCTTGTGCACATGTTGCAGATTTGGTGCATTTTTGACATGCGGACTTACTAGCAAAACCTGAAGCAATCCTTACGCCAGCAGTGAATGACAAACCTGAAACCTGACGTGCCATGCACATGTTGAGTATTTGTGACTTGCAGATTTGGTGCAGAAAATAATCTGCAGCACATCAATTCTCTGTGTGGTTTTGCCTGTCTTTCACCATTGACCTCACTTGCATCAGTCAAAAACTGTGTTTTTGCAGCTTCGTTTTTCCTGCCAAGAGATGCAGAAATGTTTGCATCCATTTGCTCAATGTATGTACATGGCCTTAGATCTGTATGCGTCCCATTGCTTGGATTTGGCCAGTTTGGCAGAGGATGGCACAAGTGTACTTTATTTTTTTTTTTTTTTTTTTCTCCAAGTTACAATAACGCAAAAATAATTTGACAGAGGACACAAGTTGCCTCCGGTGATTGTTACATACCCACAACGATCAAGCAGTAATTGCCTATCCAGTGGTTTGGTGATAACTTGCTTAGACTAGACTGCCCCTGTAATGTCTCTTATAAATATATCCCCACGTGTTGCTGGCTTCATAAGCTCGTAATTAGAGCAGCCATAATTATTGAATGGCTTATTTGAACTGACATTTACAAGATGGGCTTGTCTTCAACGGCCTTTTCAGGGATGTTCACTTTTGATGAGTTTTGCAAAGTTCTCTGCATAGCCCAGCCTTAACATAGATTAATGATGAAGTGCTATTTGGGACTTGGCTTATCATGTGAGTTTTCAAAATGCTTTTCTAAATGCAATGCTTGAGAGGTCACAGAAGTGTGGCGTGCAAATGACTTGCTAACTCGTTAACATAACTTCAGAATTAACCAATTCTCTATCTGTATAGTGTATTTGGAGGGGGGGGTGTTGTCTTGTTTATAAAATCTGATACAAGTACGTCGACTCTGCAATCATTCAGATTTTCCACCCCATGTGTGTTTGGCTAATGTCAATATTCAGGGCTTCGTTCCAGTGAATAAATATTATTCTGCATGGGATCCCTATTAATGATTTTGTAGAATTGTACTTGTTCTTTATGAACATTAGTCTCCTGGTGCTTTTATATAGTTTGTATACACATACAGTGGTAAAGGGGGCCCTTTGCTTATTGGACATGACATTTATTTGTAACTCTTCTTTTTAATTTCTGTGTACTAAAAACCAGCAGTTTATGCCAATCCTAAACTACTGATGTATTCTTGCCATCTGAAACTAACCACAGCATAATGTGACTTTAGTGAGGGGTGCAGTAAGACTGCCAGCTGTTTTATCTGCTATTGAACTCCCTCCTTGTATTATCGAAGATGTTTGTGTGTGTATATATAATATATGTGGACACGCACATGATTTTTATGTATCTGATCTTTCCAATGGAGCATGTAAGTGCTGCTTTGAAGCTGGAGAGATGGCATGATCCTTTGATGCTGCAAGCAGAGGCAGCTTTGCCACTGTGGAATCAGCAAGTGCACAGTTTGGGACCATGACATTTGTCTGAATTGTCAATTAAGCAGGAGCGTACTGACCCCAGTAGGTAGCATGCTGGGCAGTGCCATGCCTCCCATTGATCAAGGTTAGAAAACACATTTAATTCCGTTTTTTACGAACTCCAGTTTACTACTTGTACCTATGATACACTTGCTAGAATACAAAAAAATTGTAGTAAAAGATGTGCAGGAAAATTTTTGCTCTTCATTTTAATATTTCACTTAGAGTAAGGCTTAACTGTACAGGATATTAATTATTTTTTTTTGATATGTAACTACAGGTGCTGACAGGTCAGGATTTTCCAGGATCAGGAACAAGTCTGAGTGTGCCAACTCACCGCCAAGTGTCGATAAGAAGCGACCGCTTCCAGAGTCCCACGGTGAAAGCATGTTCAACAAGCAGACCATAGTTATCCCGGCTCAGACTGGGGCAGCAAGAGGTATTTGCATCCATTATTTTAGTGCTGATTTTATTTAAATAAGTGAAAATGTTGCATGGAAGTGGTGACGAGGCTTTGCAGATTAAAAAAAAATAATAATTTGGTCTCCCCTTTCCAGAAGCCTTTAGCTAGAGTTGAGAGTGGTTTCATACACTTCTACTTGACTTTTCAGTGTAATGTCGTTTTAAAGTTCTGTTCACACGTTAGTTGTTTTTTTTTTACATTTTTTTTTTTTTAAATGGATTCGCTTTTAATTCCACATCGAAAACCTCTTTGAATAATCTTTGATGTAAATTTTAAAGTGGGTTCACTTAAAAGTCCACTTAAAAAAAGCCTGAATGTGAACATCGTCTAAAGGGAATTTCCAAGAATATTTTTTCTTACCTGGCTTGCCCAGTTTCAAAATAAGGTGATATGTCCTCGCTCACTGCAAACCAAGTGAGGCCTTTGTACCACAGCCTGTGTTCTTTGACAGGATACGTCCATGATGACCTGACGACACCACGGCAGCCAATTAGGTGGTTTTTGCCAACCACCTTGATATTACTGTTGAACCAAGTGATTGCAGCGGTCAGTTGCAGTGTACTTGTGTTCTCACTGCTGCAGCCTGTCAGACAAGCACAAGAGCAACACTATATTGAGTTATTTTTACATGGGGGGGGGGGGGGAATGCAAAGTCTCACCTGTGGGTATGTTTTTAAACTGTAAAAGTATCCATACCTCTTCATTTTCTCCGAACCTCCCTTCGAAACATGCAAACTCAGGCTAGCTGAGCATATTTGAGGTTTCATGGTGGGACGCTACCGGACATCTTCAACTGTGGCTTATCTTCCTTGCAAACCAAAAGATTTTGCTCTGACCTTTAACATGCCCAAACGTTTATTCCCTCAACATCCACCATACAACTGTCATAGACCTGGCCACTCTCCTAATGATATGAGGCTGGTGAAGGCTACAAGATTTCATGATTTTTTTTATTTGGCGGTAACAAATTTCTAATGATGCCTATTTTAAAAACCTGTTGATGGTGAGAAACTCTGTAAAGAGGAAGTTGGATAGTGTGTTAAAAAAACAAAGCAAAACAAAACTTTTCTTGGTCATGCATTAACCCCTTCCTGACATCCGACGTACTATCCCGTCCATGGGACACGGGCCCCTATGCCCATGGACGTGATAGTACGTCTACCGCGATCAGCGGCGTCCACGTGGTGAGCGCCACAGATCGCGGCCGGGTGTCAGCTGATTATCACAGCTGGCACCCGGCCAGCTGTCACGGACCGCCCCCGACACGTTAACCCCTTGCACACCGCGATCAAACATGATCGCGGTGTACCAGGAGTTAAAGGGAAGCATCGGCAGGGAGGGGGCTCCCTCCGTGCTTCCCTGAGCCCCCCACGGCAGCGCAATGTGCAGCGCTGCTGCAGGGGACTCCTTTCCTCCAGGCCCCCGAATCCAAGATGGCGACGGGGCCTTCGGGGGCCTGGAGGAAGCTGGCTTCCTCAGTGCCTGCAAAGCGCAGGCAAGAGGAAGTCTTCTTCAATGCCTGTGACAGATTGCTGATCTGTCACAGTGATCTTTGATGTGACAGATCAGCGATCTGTCACAGGACAGTGATGTCCCACCTTGGACTATGTAATAAAGTAAAAAAAAAAATAAAAAGTGTAAAAATAATTTTAAAAAAAATCGCCAAATAAATTAGTAAAAAAAAAAATAAAAAAAAAATCCCCAATAAATTCATTTTTTTAAAATAAAGAAAACCAAAACAATAAAAGTACACATATTAGGTATCGACCCGCCCTATAAAACTGTCCCATTAGTTAACCCCTTTAGCGAACCCCTTAAAAAATAAAAATAAAAAACGAAGCAAAAAATAATGATTTATTATCATACCGCCAAACAAAGTGTAATAACGCGCGATCAAAAAGACGCATATAAATATCCATGGCACTGCTGAAAACGTCATCTTGTCCCGCAAAAAACGAGCCGCCACTCAGCATCATCAGCGAAAAAATTTAAAAGTTATAGCTCGCAGAATAAAGCGATGCAAAAATAATTATTTTTTATATAAAATAGTTTTCATTGCATAAAACCGACAAAACCTAAAAAAACAACCTAAATGAGGTATCGCTGTAACCGTACTGACCCGAAGAATAAAACCACTTTATCAATTTTACCGCACGCGGAACGGTGTAAACGCACTCCCCCAAAAGAAATTCATGAAACGCTGGTTTTTGTTCATTCTGCGTCCCAAAAATCGGGATAAAAAGCGATCAAAAATTGTCACGTGCCCGAAAATGGTACCAATAAAAACGTCAACTCGTCCCGCAAAAAATAAGACCTCACATGACTCGGTGGGTCAAAATACGGAAAAATTATAGCTCTCAATATGTGGTGATGCAAAAACTATTTTTACAATAAAAAGCGTCTTTTAGCGTGCGACAGCTGCCAAAAATAAAAACCGCCATAAATAGTAAATCAAACCCCCCGTTATCACCCCCTTAGTTAGGGAAAAATAATAAAATTAAAAGTATTTATCTCCATTTTTCGGCTAGGGTTAGGGCTAGGGTTAGGGCTAGGGTTAGGGCTAGGGTTAGGGCTAGGGTTAGGGCTAGGGTTAGGGCTAGGGTTAGGGCTAGGGTTAGGGCTAGGGTTAGGGCTAGGGTTAGGGCTAGGGTTAGGGCTAGGGTTAGGGCTAGGGTTAGGGCTAGGGTTAGGGCTAGGGTTAGGGCTAGGGTTAGGGCTAGGGTTAGGGCTAGGGTTAGGGCTAGGGTTAGGGCTAGGGTTAGGGCTAGGGTTAGGGCTGAGATTAGGGTTAGGGGTGTGTTGGGGTTCGGGTTGGAGTTAGAATTGGGGGTTTCCACTGTTTGGGCACATCAGGGGCTCTCCAAATGCAACATTGCGTCTGATCTCAATTCCAGCCAATTCTGAGTTGAAAAAGTCATATGGTGCTCCTTCCCTTCCAAGCTCTGCCATGCGCCCAAACAGTGTTTTACCCCCACATGTAGGTTATCAGCCTACTCAGGACAAATTGCAAAACAATTTTTGGGGTCCAATTTCTCCTGATACCCTTAGGAAAATAAAAAAATTGGGGGCAAAAATATCATTTTTGTGGGAAAAAATGATTTTTCTATTTTCACGTCCGAGCGTTATAAACTTCTGTGAAGCACTTGGGGGTTCAAAGTGCTCACCACACATCTAGATAAGTTCCTTAGGGGGTCTAGTTTTCAAAATGGGGTCATTTGTAGGGGGTTTCCACTGTTTAGGTACATTAGGGGCTCTCCAAAGGCAACATGACACCCGCAGACCATTCCATCAATGTCTGCATTCCAAAACGTCATTACTTCCCTTCCAATCCCTGACGTGTGTCCATACAGTAGTTTTCTCCAACATATGGGGTGGCAGCTTACTCGGGACAAATTGGACAACAACTTTTGAGGTCCAATTTCTCCTCTTATCCTTGGGAAAATAAAAAAATGGTGACTAAAAGATCATGTTTGTGGAAAAAATACAAATTTTTTATTTTCACGCCCGGGCGTTATAAACTTCTGTGAAGCACTGGGGGGTTCAAAGTGCTCACCACACATCTAGATAAGTTCCTTAGGGGGTCTAGTTTCCAAAATGGTGTCATTTGTCGGGGGTTTCCACTGTTTAGGTACATCAAGGGTTTTCCAATCGCGACATGGTGTCCGATCTCAATTCCAGCCAAAAACGTCAAATGGCGCTGCTTCCCTTCCGAGCTCTGCCATGCGCCCAAATAGTGGTTTACCCCCACATGTGGGGTATCAGCGTACTCAGGACAAATTGCACAATAACTTTTAGGGTGCTGTTACCCTTGGAAAAATAAGAATTGAGGGTGAAAAGATCATTTTTGTGGAAAAAATGATTTTTTAATTGTACCGCTGTACGTTATAAACTTCTGTAAAGCCCTTGTGGGTTCAAAGTTCTCACCACATATCTAGATAAGTTCCTTGGGGGGTCTAGTTTCCAAAATGGGGTCATTTGTAGGGGGTTTCCACTGTTTAGGTACATCAGGGACTCTCCAAACGTGACACGGCTTCCGATCTGAATTCCAGCCAATTTTGCATTGAAAAAGTCAAACGGCGTTCCTTCCATTCTGAGCTCTGCCATGCGCCAAAACAGTCGTCCCCCCCCCCACAAATCAGGTATCAGCGTACTCAGGACAAATTGCACAATAACTTTTGCAGTCCAATTTCTCCTGTTACCCTTGGTAAAATAAAAAAAATTGAACCTGAAGTATTTTTTTTGTGAAAAAAAGTTAATGTTCATTTTTTTTTTTTTTAAATATTCAAAAAAATTCCTGTGACCACCTAAAGGGTTAATAAACTTCTTGAATGTGGTTTTGAGCACCTTAAGGGGTGCAGTTTTTAGAATGGTGTCACTTTTGGGTATTTTCTATCATATAGACCCCTCAAAGTGGCTTCAAATGTGATGTGGTCCTAAAAATAAAATGGTGTTGTAAAAATGAGAAATCGCTGGTCAACTTTTAACCCTTATAACTTCCTAACGAAAAAAATTTTGGTTCCAAAATTGTGCTGATGTAAAGTAAACATGTGGGAAATGTTAGTTATCAAGTTTTTTGTGTGCCGTATCTCTGTGATTTAAGGGCATAAAAATTCAAAGTTGGAAAATTGCGAAATTTTCAAAATTTTTGCCAAATCTCCGTTTTTTTCACTAATAAACGCAAGTTTTTTGAATGAAATTTTACCACTAACATGAAATACAATATGTCACGAGAAAACAGTGTCAGAATCACCGGGATCCATAGAAGCGTTCCAGAGTTATGACCTCATAAAGGTACAGTGGTCAGAATTGTAAAAATTGGCCCGGTCATGAACGTGCAAACCACCCTTGGGGGTGAAGGGGTTAATAAAATATAGGTATTACGCCCCTTTCAGTGCCCATACTATCCAGCGCAGGCTGCTCCAGAGGTCTACACCGGCTCTAGATGTGCTGTCTACCTTGTCTGAGTCCCCAATAATGACTGCTACTGCCAATTATAGGCTGTGGCGGTTGAGCGAGTGTCTGAAGTAGCCATGCACTGGATCCATATGATTACTGAAAGGGGTGTACGCCTTTTTTCAATGAATCCCATGCCTTTAAAAAAAAAAAAAAAAAAAAAGTAGACACCTTAAACCTTCTCTGTGCGCTGTTAACATGAGAATTTAAATGAATGCACTAGTAACATTGTATGGTTTCTGTCTTTATTCCATAGGATTAAGTCACAGCCCTGCTTCCACACCCAATGATAAAAAACACAACAAATCTAGGAAAAGAAACCTATTTGAAGCCTATATGTCCAGAGAAGAGGTTTCTGCAGGATTGAAGAGAGGAGAACTGATTCAGGTCTGTAAATGACATGATATTAGCGGGGAATATTCACGTTTACTTTCTGGAGATTGTCAGCCCAAGTCTGAATTCAGACGTCCTGTTTTTCATGGTCCGTGTAAGGACCTCAGTGACCGCACTGGCCCTAGGTGTCATAACTTGAACTAACAGCCAGATACATGCCTAGGAGTCTTAGTTTAGGTCAACCGTGGCCCGCTCAGGCTTTGAGGTTCATATAAGAATTGTGAAACACTGGCAACTAAATTTATCCTTAAAAAAATGCCTATTTGTGGTTTAAAAACGACCCCTTTTTTTCTCATCAGTCATGTTGTCTACTTCTGTTTAAAAAGGACATGCAAAGGAGACTCCTAAAATTTGTACAATTTTGGGTAACATTTTGTAGCCTTTTATTTCACCCCTTTCCTTTGACATAATCATTCAGCTTCGGCCAATACAAGCATGCATATTTATGAGGGAATCATGGAGGATGGTTTTCGGACAGTTTTTAAAGGGGTTTTCTGGTCAAAAATAAAGTCTGTAGTCACTCTGGGTGACTCCAGACTTGTGAAATCTCCCAGTGCACGCATTGTGCACTGCAAGGATTTGGCATGGTCTTCCCTGGGAACAGTGGTTAAGTATGTGGTATACATACTCTTGTGCAGAACCAGTCTAGTGGGCATGGCCTTGCTCAAAAAGTGACAGAGGCCTTGCCCACTAAACTGGTTCTGCCTGGGAATATGCAGATCACAAATTTGACTGGTATTCCCTGGGCAGCCACAAAACATGCGAGGATTGCCTGACAAACTTGCAATCCCCTCATCTTTTGTGGCTAACAGCCACGAAACATGCGGCCGCGGAAGTCTTACTTGAGCACTACTCAGTGCTTACCTGAGCACTTGCGCTCATCACTAGTTAGCACATAAACACTTATACAGTGCATACAGTAGAGATTGGTAGTACATCATTTTATGCTAAATTACTATATACATGTGGTCGCAGCTTTACCTATTGATGGAAAAAATAAATCTGAACATTGTTTCTGTGCATGTACATTAAACTGTACTTGGATGGCATCAGAGACTTGTATGGGTGCGCGTGATATGTTCATCTGATGCACTTGCAGCATGCTGCGATGGTTTTCTCATGCCGAATTGGCGTGAGAAAGTCGCAGATCTGTACTGCTCATAGTATAACATTGGGCAGAGTGCCATCCAATAAAACATCAGCTAGCACGTGTCTGAGTTATACGGCTGTGTGAGCAAACCCTTAGTTACATTCTCCATGGCTTGTATTTACTTCTGTAGAAACACACTTTTTGCACCTTATCCATTATTGCTTTGATGCATTTTTCTTGTGTTGATGCCATAAACTTTTTATCTAGTTGATATGTGACCGAGTGGTGAGGATCGGGATCCTCAAGCTATGTTCACACGTGGCATTTTTACAGTGGCTGCTTTTTCATGCAGAAAAGCTATATTTTGCAGTACTAGCAAAAGTTGAGATGTCAATTTTTTTTTTTTACGATTGATGACTAAAACTTAACATGTACTATAGCCAAATCGCATATGTAGTCTGCATGAAAAGTGCAGCAAAAAAGCAGCTATTTACTGTAATTTATACTCAGCAATTTGTATTGCCAAGAGTAAAAGATTTGGCTGCAAACACTCCCTGTGAACATAGCCTTACAGGTGACTTCTTTTATAGCCTATCCATGTAAGACCAACCCTTTTTATCTGATAGCCAGTCTCTTGCATGCCAAACAGACAGCTGATCATTTATATTACCGTATTTTTCGCTTTATAAGACGCACTTTTGTTCCCCCAAATTTTGGGGGAAAGTAGGGGGTGCGTCTTATAATCCGAATATACGGGGGAGGGGGTGTATATATATATATGTACTGCAGGGTCCAGGGGAGGTGGGGGCAGCTTTGGAGCGGTGCTGTGAGCTGGTAAAAGCTGCCGAAGGGAGCCTTTGATCTCCTGCTCCCGCTCATATAATATGCACTGCCGCTGTCCATCACCATGGTGCTGAAACCGCACCACGGTGACTGGCTGGGGGAGCGGTGCATATTATAGCTGCCTGCGCCCTCCTTTGATCGCACTTGATCCCCTGTGTTAGATATCGCCCCCATGCTGCTGCCCATAGTAAAATAAAAAACTCTTTCCTTACCTCCTCCAGCGCTGATCTCCCGGTGTCTCTGCTGCTGCTGTCATCAGCACTCTGCTGTGCTGATCACATGACCGGCTCTGAGAACCAGGAAGTGGAGGAGGAGCTCAACCACACTGAGGAAGACATGAGGAGGGACAGCGCTGAGAAGGTAAGGAAAGAGTTTATTTTACTAAAAGCAGCAGCATGGAGGCGATATCTAACACAGGGTGATGTGTGCCAGCCACAGGGGGGCCAGTGTGCCAGCCACAGGGGGGCCAGTGTGCCAGCCACAGGGGGGCCAGTGTGCCAGCCACAGGGGGGCCAGTGTGCCAGCCACAGGGGGGCCAGTGTGCCAGCCACAGGGGGGCCAGTGTGCCAGCCACAGGGGGGCCAGTGTGCCAGCCACAGGGGGGCCTGTGTGCCAGCCACAGGGGCCAGTGTGCCAGCCACAGGGGCCAGTGTGCCAGCCACAGGGGCCAGTGTGCCAGCCACAGGGGCCAGTGTGCCAGCCACAGGGGGCCCGTGTGCCAGCACAAGGGGGCTATATTCAATATAAGGTGGCCATATCCAGATTAAGGGGGCTAATTTTAGGGTGGGGGGGCTATGAGGGACATATACCCTATATGATTTGTTAGACGGACACTGGCATTATAAGACGGACCCCATTTATTAAAAAATTCTCTATTCCTTCACCACATTTGGGGGTGCGTCTTATAATCAGGTGCGTCTTATAAAGCGAAAAATACGGTACTTGGTATCTATTCACCTGTACAAAAAAAGAACTTGCTGCTGCGAGCATACCTAATCTGACAATTTATTCCTGGAATGCTCCAATGAACAAACCAGCAAGAGTTTCCCTGCAGTGTAGTTCTATGAAACCGCTGTCTTGTTGTTCTCAGCGCTATGATCTTTACCAAGGATATCAGACCAAAATGGCCAAGGATAAGAAACCAATGTCTGAAGTTATGTTCTAATAGACTATGGAGATTTTAGGAAAATGTTCTGATTTTGGGATAACCCCTTTTTAGGTGAAGATATAAGAGTATAATTATGGGGACTGCTCACTGATCTTTTTAGGTTTCATGTATTGGTTACAATTGTAGTAAATCGGCCAGCTCCCACTTAGGATTATCAAAATCTCCAAACTTTCTGCTGTTTTTAATAAACTAATAAGAATTTTTTTAAAAAAATGGCTCCACACGTCTAAGGCCTGTTTCACACTTCAGTCTTTTTGCATCAGTCACAATCAGTCAAAGTGTGAAAAAAACGGATCCAGTGAAGATTGCAAAAAAACTGATGCATCAGATCCGTTTTTTCGACGGATCTGTTGAAGCTGCAGCTTTTGGAATTTAAAATAATTTGCTGGATCCGGTTTTTTCACACTTTGACTGATTGTGACTGATGCAAAAAGACTAAAGTGTGAAACAGGCCTAATATAAGACATGGTTTCTCTAAATTCAATACAAAATGCCATTTTGATGGCTGCAGTCTCAGAATTTGGCAATAGGTTTGGGTTTGCATGTTGCAACGACTTTCAATTTCTAACAAAGATTTTCTGTGGAGGGTAAAAGTTGTGCAGCTGTGACACTCCAGAATCCTGCTTGGGTTCATTGATTGTCCTTTTGCAATGACCAGTGATGCCCAACCTTTCAGAAGTCATGGATTTTTTTTTTCCCTAGATTTCCTGCTACACGAAGGAATCCACCTTTCCATACTGACTATGCAGTTTTCCAGTCCTAGAAAACGCAAAGCTGCCCCAGAGCATCACTGAGCCACTGGCATGCTTCATTGTAGGCATGGAGTTTTCAGAATATGCTTCATTATGCCTTCTCCAGACATTCTGCTAATCCATAGGCCAGAAATGTTCCAGAATTTTCATTGCTCCATAGAATAGAATCCCAAAACTTCAGTGGCTTTCTAATTTGGTCTTGAGCATGAGGACATTTTTGCCATGAAGCGAGAGAAGCATGTTGCCTTAGACGGGGGTCTGATAACCCCACATAAAAACTCTGCTTCAGAGAGGGTCGAAATGTGTAGCACAAACTCAAAAGTTGAGGCTACTACATACACTGTTAACACCTTGTATGTTGCCTGGCTAACAGCGCTTAAATGATATGATAGCAGATATACATGAACTGGATCGCATTGGCCGTCCATGACGCTGTCATAGGACCGAGATGCTAACCGAAGGGCCTTTGTCCCTGTTTGAGCATATTTGTTAGACTGTGGCTCCCTATGGCATCTGTTTATTTATTTTTTGTTTTTTTTACCCTTATGCATCCATAGAATTGAATGGGTGAGTCTTATCCAATTTACGGATGAAACTAGTGCATGCACTTTTTTTTATTTTGACACAGATTTGGTGAGAGGAAAAAAGCTCATCTGCAATTTTTATTTTCATGGACAGCTGACTATAAATATGATTGTGAACGAGCCCTAAGGCTGTGTGCCCACATTGCATTTTTAAGCGTTTCCGCAGCAGCAGGGCTGCTGCGGAAAGGCTTAAAAAACGCTAGTTAAAACGCGTCCCATGCAATCCTATGGAATTCCGCAGTTGCTGTGTCAATGCTGCGGAATCGCATTGCGGAGAAATCCGCAGCATGTCCATTAATTTTGCGGAATCGCGGCGATTCCACCGCCATAGGATAGCATTGAAACGCTCCCTTTACGCATGTGACTATGCCCACCATGCGTAAAGTGAGCGTTTCATGTGCGGATGGTACCCAGGGTCTGGAGGAGAGGAGACTCTCCTCCATGCCCTGGGTACTATATTCCTGTTAATAGAATTAAAATAAAAAAATAGGGATATACTTACCCTCTGTTGGCCCCCGGAGTCCTCCCGGCCCTCAGTGGTGCTTCCCAGGCGTGCTTTGTGACAAAGTGACCTTTGTGATATCGCGGTCACGTCACAAAGGTCATTCTCGCAAAGCATGCCTCGGAACGGAACAGACTGAGAGCTCCGCTGAGGAGATTGGGGCCGACAGGAGGGGAGTATATCCATATTTGTTAATTTTTTTTTTTTTTAAATTATTTTTGACATCCTATCTTATCACTGATGCTGCATAGGCAGCATCAATAGTAAAAGTGATGCTTTGAATCGCTTGGAAAAGCGCTTGAATTCCACAAGCTAAAAACGCTTGCACGACGCTTGTATTTTGCGGGAAAACCTGTGGCGGGGAGTTGCGGAAATGCTGTGGACAATTCAGCAGCATTTCTGCAGCGTGGGCACATAGCCTAACAATGCAAACTGAGCCCCTTGTGTCTGCAGCTGCCAGATCTTGCTGCAGGTCTCTTATAGTCACTCAGGTGTTTTTGACTATCTGCCTACGCGGGAGTCTGGTGGTATGCAATGATGGCTTCCTCTTAATTTCACGTCCAGGTAGTGAAGCCAGTGCTTCTTTAACTTTGATGTATATCTAGGAACATTCAATGCTCAGACACAGTCCTGGAAGATTGTGTAGTTTCCACATATTGCCTAATTTCACTCCTATAGAAAATCTTTACTGAAATGTGAAGAGTTGCAGCACACAAACCTAATAAAATGTGTTAACTGGAGGTCATTTCCCATGAGGTATGGGCTAAGACTCCTCAGGAACACAACCTGAAGCTGATATCTGGCATTAATTCATGTTTGTTGCAGGTCATAACAGCCTAAGGTGCAGTACGAAGAATTATTCAACCCCTGCATGACAGCAGTAATTTAATTCATTGATGCATTGAATTTAGAGAAACGTTATATTAACTGTTGAGATTTTTAAATGGCTCTTGTTTGATTTTTTTTTTTTTTGGTCTTTGCAAATATCAGAAACTTGTACACTTTGGTAAAAATCTAATTTGCAGTGCGGTTGATTAATTTTCCTAGCGACTATGTTGGTAGCCTCACTGTCATTATTTGCAGTGATTCTAGGAATGTCTTCCCCTCACTGTGAGCCGTGTAGCAACAGGAACTATTGGAAGATGTCAGCGCTGTGCAGTAGCAGTTTAATTTAGTCCTAAGTTTGGATTGTAAGTGAATCCAGTTATTTGACATGACGACCCCCTAGTCCTCTCTGGACAGACCTCCACTCAACACCACCCCGTCCCTCTACACGAAAACATCTGTCCTCCGCAGATGGGAAACGCTGCTCTTTCCAAATATGAGATCACAGCGTGAAATAAGTAACATGGTAAATAGGTTTTCGGTCGGGAAGGATATCTGACCCATCTGCTGTCAGATACATAAAGTTTAAGTGCGTTAATTGGCTGTTAGAGAGGCTAGAGATGATGCATCTTGTACATTAAGAACATATTTCTGGTGGAGGATACACCATAAATGATAGACTTACTCATGGTGCCGCTGTCATATCTGTCATTATCACTGTATTGAAGTTCTGCGTTTTCTTGTGCACAACTTGTATTGATTTTTAATTATGTAATATATAGTATTATGTAACGCGTGTTTCCTAATATCCTGTAGGTGGGATGGGTAAGGTGTCTACCTTTCTGTGGATCTGAGTATTTGGAAGCCTTTTGGGTGTACTCCGTATTTTATATTACAGCATGTTGATTTTTAGTGGCCTTGAGCCCACAAATCTGCTCTAAGACCAAATCTAGCAAGTCAAACAAGCAGCTGCAGGCATGTGGTCTGTCAAATCTTGGGCGAACTTCTGTTTGCTGTCTTGGAAACACTGAACCCGCAGATGGGTTGAAGTGAAACATGTGTCAAACAGCCAGGATAAAATAACCACTCTAGGAATATAGAGCTTTATCTGGTGGGAACTCTGCACCTGAATTTTTTTTTCTTCTTGCTTAAAACATGATCTCATAGTGCAATAGCCTTAATAAAAAGAAATGTCTTTTGGATGCTGTGATTGATTTACGTAAAGCGTCCTTTTTTTATTCTGGTCACCTTGCAACTTGGGTGTGTGAGCGTAACCTGTGTCAGAAAATCAAGTCTGTATTGGGATATGCATTTAGCACCACATGCTAAAAGCAAAACTTATGGACTGAGACACCTTGTGCAGGAAGGAGAAATACGAAGTAAAATGCACTATACCCCCATACCCAGACTTTACAAAACTAGCATAAACAAGAAGTGCTAAACTTGGATATTTTAAACCCTTTTTTTCTTCATTAGACCATTTCAGACTTCTTTGACATCTGTGATTCTTAGGGTATGTGCACACGTAGTTTTTAGTCTCTGCGGATTTTGTAGAGAAAACCGCAGGAAATCCGCAGGACAAAGTGCTGCGGTTTATCTGCGGTTTATCTGCGGATTATCTGCGTTTTTTCTGCGGTTTTGCCCTGCGGTTTTACACCTCATAATGGATGAGGTGTAAAACCGCAGCGTTTCTGCACCAAACAATTGACATGCTGCGGATTGTAAACCGCAGCAAAACCGCGCGGAAAAAAACGCAGCATGTGCACAGCTTTTTTTGATTTCCATAGGAAATAAAGGTACTGTACAACGCAGCAGAATCTGCTGCGTTTCTGCAGAGCCAAAAACGCTGCGGAAACGCAGCAGAATCTGCAGCGTGTGCACATACCCTTACCATTCATATAAACCTAAAACCCGGTTCATAAATTGACCTGTTTCCTTCCAGTCTTGAGGCAGCGTGTAGCGGTCACACTCCTGATTCATTAACGGCGCATGCCTGTAATACATCTGGCACACCTGGGAAGTGTTGTGCGCCTCTCCACAAATTGTACTCCAGTTGACGACTAGAGTATGGAATATTGCTACTTGTCATTGATTTGACAAGCTACAGTTACCTTGCCCCAGCTCCACACACTTTGACAGAGCTGGGCAACAATAACATGAAAATAATTACAAAATTCTAGCACAGCCTTGCTTTGCGCCAGTATTCTGCAGCTTTCTTTGTCAGAATTCTGGCGTTTAAGGCTTATTGAATTCAGGCCATTGACTATTATCCGTCATTATGTTGGATCCGTATTTCATGGGTGATTGGCTAGTATCCGTTTTACTCTACAGTCATGATTAATCAAATATGTAAAAAAGACAAAGCTTCTCCTATTCCTTGCAGTGTTGATCAGACACAACACCGTGTGCTGTCAGTGATGATCATGGACCTATATGGCTAATTTAGAGCCATGCCTTGGATTAAGTGGCAATGTCTCCATAATTTTTTGCAGATATTTGAACAGCCTAGTAGAATATAATGGGTACAGGTTTTGTTGGTGAAAAACTCAGAACACATGAGCAACTGGTGAGTTGTGAAATCCGCCACATTTATTAATTGCACGAAACAGTAGTGCAAAGTTAGCCAACCAACAAATGGAGTCAGGAGAAAGTATCTACCACACCGAGGAACCAAGGAATGTGTGTTCAATTTGTCACATGACCTGTATGATTGATAAACTTTGGGCATGTTTATCTGATTTTATATGCTGTCAAAATTTAGGAGATTACCGTATATTAATGCACCTGTCCTATTGTTTTGGAGATAAACGTATGATTTTCCTTTACTTACTCTTTAGGGCTCCTTGAGGATTAATCCTAAGAAATTCCATGAAGCGTTCCTGCCATCACCGGTAAGAATACCCATGTCCCTTTTGAAAACAATATGTATATTAAAAAAAAATAAATAAATAAAATAAAATTGGTTACAATTGCCCCTGCATGTGGCTAAAGTTGTATATTCTGTTCAGTAATTCTAAAGGTACTGTCACACTTAGCGATGCACCAGCAATCCCGACAACGATATGACCCGGTCAGGATCGCTGGTGCATCGCCAAGTGGTCGCTAGTGAGCTGCCAAACAGGCAGATCTCACCAGCGACATAGCAGCGGTCGGCGATCGCTACTTACCTGTCAGACGAGGCGATGAAGACGTCCTCCCGCCCGCGTCCACGCGTCGCTCGTCTCCACAGCAGGAAGCCCAGCAGGAATCTGACGACGAGAAACGGCCCAGGCTGTTCTTGCGCCATCAGTGATAATCAGCGGGGGAGCCGGTCGGAGGTATCACACATAGCGATATCGCTGCTGCATCACAAAACCAGTGATGTTGAACTGATATTGCTAGCAATATCGCTTAGTGTGATGGGGCCTTAAGTCACACACTTTTTCCTTTGTTGCATACAATGGTGTCATAATGTGCTAATGTCTGTGCATACAGGTTTTTTTTCAGCTGCTGACTTGGGACCACCACTTAATGTAACAGGACTCTCTTCATGTATCCCTGCTGAGATGTCTTCATTTTCCAGTGAATTAAACTAATCTCCCTTGAAGCAATTTTGCCATCTATTTCTGCTCTGTTTCAGTAGCCAATTTACAGTGTTTATTCAGATAAAGTACAAGACCTATTTAATTGTCATGTCTAATTTATACAAGATGGTATCACTAGTTCCCACAGACTCCTTCATCAGGGTTCATACATGAGAGCAAAAAAGCAGATGACTCGCGGACTACAAAACTTCCAAGCACTGGATCTGTTGCACAAATTATTATGGCATATGTTTGTTAACACATTGGCCATTAAAGATGAGTGTGTCTTTTGAAACTTGAATTCTCCAAATTTTAGCCAAAAATTAAATGTGCCTCAAACATATTTGCTTAACTCTTAATACTGTAAAACATTTAATTTCTTGGAAAATACACGTGGGGAAATAGGAGAGCAATCTGACTACCAGAGCTTATGCTTTACAAAAGAGGGGATCCTGCTTGACCGTAAGAGCTTACACTATACACTAGAGAGAGAATGGACCCTGCTGACTATAAGAGCTTATACTGCAGGAGAGAGAACCCCACTGACTAGAAGAACTTGAGCTGTAGAAGAGAAGACACCACTGTCCATAAGAGCTTACACTGTACATGAGCGAGAGAGAGGATCCCTCTGACCAGAAGTTTACACAGTGCAATAATGAGGATCCCGCTGACCAGAAGAGCTTACACTATACAAGAAAGCGAGAGGAACCTGCTGACGAGAAGAGCTTACACTGTACAAGAGAGTGAGAGGATCCCTCTGACCAGAAGAGCTTACACTGTACAAGAGTGAGAGGAACCCGCTGACCAGAAGAGCTTACACTGTACAACAGTGAGAGGATCCCTCTGACCAGAAGAGCTTACACTGTACAAGAGATTGAGAGGATCCCTCTGACCAGAAGAGCTTACACTGTACGAGAGTGAGAGGATCCCTCGGACCAGAAGAGCTTACACTGTACAAAAAAGCGAGAGGAACCCGCTGACCAGAAGAGCTTACACTGTACAAGAGCGAGAGGATCCCTCTGACCAGAAGAGCTTACACTGTACGAGAGTGAGAGGATCCCTCGGACCAGAAGAGCTTACACTGTACAAAAAAGCGAGAGGAACCCGCTGACCAGAAGAGCTTACACTCTACAAGAGAGCGAGAGGATCCCTCTGACCAGAAGAGCTTACACTGTACAAGAGCGAGAGGATCCCTCGGACCAGAAGCTTACACTGTGTACAAGAGAGCGAGAGGAACCCGCTGACCAGAAGAGCTTACACTGTACAAGAGAGCGAGAGGATCCCTCTGACCAGAAGAGCTTACACTGTACAAGAGAGCGAGAGGAACCCGCTGACCAGAAGAGCTTACACTGTACAAGAGAGCGAGAGGATCCCTCTGACCAGAAGAGCTTACACTGTACAAAAGAGCGAGAGGATCCCTCGGACCAGAAGAGCTTACACTGTGTACAAGAGAGCGAGAGGAACCCGCTGACCAGAAGAGCTTACACTGTACAAGAGAGCGAGAGGATCCCTCTGACCAGAAGAGCTTACACTGTACAAGAGAGCGAGAGGAACCCGCTGACCAGAAGAGCTTACACTGTACAAGAGAGCGAGAGGATCCCTCTGACCAGAAGAGCTTACACTGTACAAAAGAGCGAGAGGATCCCTCGGACCAGAAGAGCTTACACTGTGTACAAGAGAGCGAGAGGAACCCGCTGACCAGAAGAGCTTACACTGTACAAGAGAGCGAGAGGATCCCTCGGACCAGAAGAGCTTACACTGTGTACAAGAGAGCGAGAGGATCCCTCTGACCAGAAGAGCTTACACTGTACAAGAGAGCGAGAGGAACCCGCTGACCAGAAGAGCTTACACTGTACAAGAGAGCGAGAGGATCCTGCTGGCCATAAGAGCTCACACTGTCCAGGAGAAAGGGGACCCCACTTACCAAAAGAACTCTACATGTGAGAGATTGCCCAGTGACTCAGAAGATGGGAAAACAACTCTTCTAAAGAGTGCTCCACTAGGAGCCAGTGACCTGTAATGGGCCAGGTACTGACCACCGCTGTACAAGGTATGATGATTTGTAAGATGCCATAGCTGCAGAGTATTATGGGAAGTCTGCACAGCAGCGCAACATTAGTCTGCTCCCTGATGCTTTTTTTCTCCTCTTAGCGAATCTCAAAATGTTTGTGTGAAACTGCGAATTTCAGGAATTTCAACTCTAAACTTTGTCCTCAGCAGATCGACCCGCTCATCTCTATTGGCCATGTTGTCACTGCTTTCATCTTGCTGAAACATTCACAAGGCAATAATCACTTGATTAGATCCTTTAACAAGTACATGAAAATTCCCCTTCGAAGGGTTATCTTTTCCCTGTGTAAACCAGGTCAATGAGCAAACAATTAATGATGGCGAATATTGACTATTTTTTATGTCTTAAATATAATTGATCAGCAGTTCATCTTCCTGTGTAAACAGGGAATGTTCTGCGTATAGCCGTCTAAATCATAAGTGGTTAATCCTCAGGATTAATTCATCATGTAAAATGATGGGCTATTTTGATGCCCCACATTATCAATTGACGCTTGTGAGCAGTTCATCCCATCTGGTAACAGCACTCCTCTTAAATCTTGCTTTTTTTTTAGTTTCTTTAGATATTTACTTGTATTTTCTGACTGACATTGTTGCTGGCTTGTCTGCATAGCCCACCAGTCTAACCTTACATGGCTGTGAATAAGAAAGGGAAAAAAAAAAATTAAACATGTGCAAAAATCTGTTCCCTGTGGTGGCCCTCTCCCTCGAAAAACAGGCCTGCAGTCTTTCTGCATCAAGTCATGGGAGGCAGCTGCTGCTGCTCTTGTCCCAATTTGATTGTTTCTGCTTTCCAGAGTCTCAAGGAACATTCTGTTTCTAATGCTCAGTGAAATGGTCTATAACTTGTCTTTTGAACAGTCTGCTTCCATGACTGACCAAAGCAAAGTGCCAAAATCTGTCCTATTACTGATATGTACACCTGGTAATGTCATTGACTTGTAAATGTGCCTCTTCACGACAGCAGTTGGACGCTTTTCCAGACTGTAATGTGGGCTTGCTTAGGCTGATGGTAAAAAAAATTTGAGATCTTCACACTTGCCTATTTTATCCTGAAATATGCCATTTTCGTGATAACATTTTAACTTAAAGGGGACCGCTACTCGACTTGTATTGCATAAATCAGAGCCTGATATGTTTTTCTCTGAAAAGCTTCGACATGAACATATTTGAGCCAGCTGAGGACTATAGGGAGAGACCTGACTAGTCTGGTGTGGCTTCTTGCTGATTCCGCTCTCTGCTCTAGGTGATTGACAGATTTGTCCCTATGTTCAGTGGGTACGGAAAGTATTCAGACCCCTTTAAATTGTGTACTCTTTGTTTCATTGCAGCCATTTGGTAAATTTAAAAAAACTTCATTATTTTTATCATTAATGTACACTCTGCACCTGGGCTGTGGAGTTGGTAAAGCCCCCGTTACACACTGCGATATCGCTAGCAATATCGCTGTAAAGTCACCGATTTTGTGACGTTAAAGCGATATTGCTAGCGATATCGCTGCATGTGATACTTACCTCCGACCGGCTCCCCCGCTGGTTATCGCTGATCGAGCGAGAAGCTCCTGGATCACTTCTCGTCGTCAGCTCCCTGCTGGGCTTCCTGCTGTGACGACGAGCGACACGTGGAGCCGGCGGGAGGACGCAGGATCGCCACGTCTGACAGGTAAGTAGCAATCCCCGTCCCCAGCGATGTCGCTGGTGAGATCTGCCTGTGTGGCAGCTCACTAGCGACCACTTAGCGATGCACCAGCGATCCTGACTGCGTCATATCGCTGGTCGGGATCGCTGGTACATCGCTAGGTGTAACGGTACCCTAAGCCAAACCTGCGACTCCGACTCCTCAATGTCCCTTCCTCCGACTCCAACATATATTGCTTATATTTAAGTGAAAAATTTATTGTAGTACAATGTGAACATCTGACATTTAATCATTTTTGATACAATAATCAAGACCTTTAGATAGAACATATATTTATTGGAATACAACTTTAGAACACAAAAAACTTTAATAAATTGTAAATATGTAATACACTATAATATCGATTACACATATACAGTGTGTGTGTGTATGTATGTATATATATATATATATATATATATCTATATCTATCTCTCACTATGTAATATACTATGTAAGTGGCAAAAAAAGTTTTGAACAAAAACATACTAAATAACATTTGTGCAGTCTATGAATTTGTTTGAAGAAATAGGAATGCCTCCATCAGATCCTCCTTGATAGATGACCTAAAATCTGACCTAATAATTTTAAGGCTAGAGAACAACCTCTCTACACTAACTTGGGTTGGAGGCAAAGCCGTAACCACGTGCGCAACATCTCAACAATTTCCAAGTATAAAGGAATTGCCTCATGCACAGTCAGTTTTGATGAACGGTTGAATTTTTCTTTGAGAGCAAGTGAAACATTTTGCTGAAATATGGTCAATCTGCTTGCTATAGGAGATGGAGTGAAATCTTTTTCCTTGCAGCAACGCTTTGCCTGCTCCATATCATCCAAATACTTGTCAAAGTCAAACTCCTCATCTGATGAGGACGAATATATGGCAGCAGTAGCACTGTCAGGACCCAAGTCCTCAGCGCCTGGCAGTCATCCTGGATTCCACTCATCCTAACTGCTACCTGAGTCAGAGCTTCTTTTCCTTTAGTAAGTTGTTGATCATCAAGCAATATACGATGACTTGGGTCCACATAAACCGCTGCCTGAAAAATTTTATTTTCTCTAGCAACCTTCCACGACGGCATAGGTGGTTGTCTCCACGCCCTAATGGGGGACAGGAAGTACGAGAGGTTAAAAGGTCCCACCTCCCTCTCACCAGTGTCTTTCCTGTCCCCCATGGGGCATGGAGAGGTTCGGTATGCTGTGTGGCCGGCTGCTGCAGCTTACCTGGTATCCTAAGCCGGGCAGTGGTGGTCGGTGGCGCTGCCTCCCCTCCTCCAGACTGCTCCTGTCTTCTTAGAATTCGGGACTGTTCCTGGCCCACCCGCGCTCTCCCAGGGGGAGTTAAGCGGGCCAGTGATCCCTGATCGGAGGCCTCACGCAGCTCTGGTCTCTCCTCCTCCTGCTGCGCGGTGACCCGCAAGTGACGTCACGCGCGGTCACTTCCGGGGGTATGTCTGACGACTTCCTTTCATGGTGGCCCCCATTCAGCTGCCGGCGCGTGGAGCTCGCCAGCACCCGCTATTCCCAGGACCCAGGGAGGAGGAGGGGGAAAAATGAAAAACTGCGCTGAGGGCGGGGTTAACCCCTTATTAACCCGCCGGAAGACGCCGACAGGTAAGGTGAAATCCCCTGTCAGCATGGACGGTTCTTCCTGCCCTGCGTCTGCAGAGCCGAGCGCTGCCCCAGCCACAGTGAGTGTTACCTGGGGTGGGTCCTAGTGGTGCGGTCCTGGGATAGAGGTCCTCAAAATGCTTCTCCCCCTTTTTTATAGGGAGAAAAGTCTGCCCACAAAAGCACCAATACCACCAGCAAGTCAGCCAAATGTGCCATATGCAGTGCAAAACTTCCCTCAAATTGGGTGAAAAAAACGGTCAGGCTTGCACGGACAGGGTGGTCAGGGCTGAGCACCCGTCACTAATTGACAAAATCTGCAGCCTGGTTACTTATCAGCTCCAGACCTCTCTGGCTGCCCCGTCTCCCCCACCACCACCACCTCCTCCCATTGTAGGCTCCCCATCCCCAAAAAAAGGTCCTGAGCAGAGGACCACAAAAAAGCGGCTTTTTCGAGCCCCCCAGAATCGGCTATCCCAGCCGAGAGGCAAGGGAAAGACTGGAAGATGAAGTTATGCGAAGGGGAGAGGCAGGAACATCCTGGTCCCCCAGCAGCAGCAACAGCCACAAGAAAAACAATGACTCGACCCCGGTGGGGGGAAGGCTTTCGAGGTTTATTCACTCTTGGCAGATTTCCAAGAGCCCCTGGGTCCTCAGCGTGATCAGGGAGGGCCTGCTGCTAGAACTCAAATCCTTCCCCCCGCAGGGTATAAGATACCTCCCTACCACCTCGGGAGTCCCCAGCACTAAAAACTGGCATCCAGCTCCTGCTCCAATCAAACGCCATCTCTCCGGTCCCTGTGGAGGAACGGGGAAGAGGGCATTATTCCAGACTGTTCCTAGTGAGAAAACCCACAGGAGAGGCAAGAATAATAAATCTGAAGGGCCTCAACCAACATATCGTATATCACAGATTCAAGATGGAGTCGGTGAAGACCGCCATTCCTCTGATAGGGCCGTCTCACTAAATGGCAACCATAGACTTAAAGGATGCCTATTTCCACATCCCCATACATCCTTCTCACAGGAGGTATCTGAGGTTTGCGATCCGCCAGGGTACAGAAGTCAGGCACTATCAGTACAACATGCTTCCCTTTGAGATAACCTCTGCCCCTCGAGTATTTTCCAAGGTTATGGCAGAAGCTGTGTCCCACATCAGAGGGCAGGGCATATGCATTGTGCCCTACCTGGACAACCTGATAATAGGAGCCTCCTACCAGATCCTGGAAAGCCAGGTGACTCAAACCCTGAGTATTCTTCAATCATTGGGGTGGATCCCGAATATAAAAGTCAGATCCAGCCCTCCCATGAGATAAAATTCTTAGGAGTCCTCCAAGATTCAAGACAACAAATGACCTTCCTCCCAGAGCAACATCAGAGGTCCATAATATCAAGGATCTCAGCTTTCAGGGAACAAAGGTCCCCAACCCTCAGGTCAGCCATGTCTATACTAGGGTCAGTGACCTCCTGCATTCAGTCAGTGCCTTGGGCACAGGCCCACTCCAGAATACTCCAGTCCCACATCTTGGGGAGCTGGAACGGGGATCATACCTGCCTGAACAAGAGTTCAGACCCCAGGAAAGGTGAAAGCTTCACTATTATGGTGGCTGGACCGCAAGAATCTGTACAAGGGAATCAACTGGTCCCAGATTCCCCTGGTCAAGGTAACATCAGATGCCAGCAAAAAAGGCTGGGGAGCTGTGGTGTCCCGACAACCATTCCAGGGGTTGTAGAGCCTGACAATGAGTGCAAAATTCTCAAACTTCAGGGAGCTGAAGGCCGTGGAGGAAGCTCTTCTGGCAGCAAGACACCTAGTCCAGGGCCATCATATCAGAGTCTATTCGGACAATGTAGCAACAGTGGCCCATCTTCGACACCAAGGCGGCACGAGATCCAGCAGCCTAGAGGGCCTTTCTGGTCGAATATTTTGCTGGGCCGAAAGACACCTCCGTTCTCTAATGGCAGTCCACCTAAAGGGTACCTCCAACCTTCAAGCAGATTTCTTGAGCAGAAAATGCATCCAGCCTGGAGAGAGTGGAGCCTAAACCAGAGTGTCTTTCAGAGGCTGGTCAACAGGTGGGGTCTTCCAGAGGTGGATCTACTGGCCTCAAGAGAAAATGCCCGAGTGAGAAACTACTTCTCCCTGAACCCCAGAGACAGATCCCTGGGGGTAGATGCCTTCCCGCCAGTTCCAATCCTTGCCGCAACCCTGAGGAAAATCTGGGAGCATCGGACCCAAACCATTCTAGTAGCCCCGCTATGGCCAAAGAGGAGCTGGTACTCTCTAATTATGGAGCTACCGGTAGACGGGCCATTCCACCTACCCCTGGAAGATGACCTTCTCTTGCAGGGCCCTCTACATCACCCAAACCTCTGGGGAATGAAGTTAGCGGCCTGGTTACTGAGACCCAGATCCTGAGGGCCAGGGGGCTATCAGAAGCAGTAATAAAAACCCTCCAGAAATCTCGGAAACCATTCACCATTGCTATTTATAACAAAATATTGGAAGTTTTCCTCATGGTGTCTGCCAGATTTGCCTGACCCAGAAAACCCTAACATTTCCTGTATCCTGGATTTCCTACAGAGGGGGTTTAAGCTAGGTCTAAAACCCAGCACGCTTAAAGTTCAGATATCAGCATTAAGCTTCATGTTCGACTGTGACTTGGCCAACCACAGGTGGATAAAAAGATTCATCACATCAGCCACTAGGCTACATCCAAAAAGGCTAGTCGCCGTTCCACCTTGGGACTTGAATGTGGTACTTACGGGACTCACTCAATCACCCTTTGAGCCCCTGCCATCCTGTACTCCTCAGCTGCTCTCCTGTAAAGTGGCCTTCCTTATAGTGATAACCTCGGCAAGGCGAATAGAAGAGCTCCAAGCTCTCTCAATTAGGGATCCCTACCTAACCATTAGGGACGATTCCATAGTTCTTTCCCTTGATCCATCGTTCCTACCAAAGGTTGTGTCTGACTTCCATAGATCGCAGGAAATCATTCTTCACTCGTTGTGTCAAAACCCAGCGAACCCTAAGGAAAAGGGGTTTCATATGCTGGACGTGAGGCACATAATTCTCTACTACTTAGTGTACCAAACCCTAGAGAATTGATCACAACCTATTTATCCATACTTCTGGTCCAAACAAGGGAAAGAAGGTAGCAAAAAACACCATTGCCAATTGGATTAAGAAAGCCATCTCCGAAGCATACCTGGTGCAAAACATCGCTCCCCCTACGGGGATCAAAGCGCATTCAACACGATCTACCTCTACTTCATGGGCTGAGAGGGCAGGCGCATCTTTGGAGCAGATTTATAAGGCAGCAACCTGGTCCTCCCTACATACTTTCGCTAAACTCTACAGGTTGGACCTTGTGTCCAACAGGGATCTAGTCTTTGGCCGAAAAGTTCTTCAGGCCGTTGTCTTCTCCCCCCCCCCCAGTGCCGTATAGGTTGCTATGCCTCCTATGCTGTCGTGGAAGGTTGCTAGAGAAAATAGATTTACTTACCGGTAATTCAGTTTCTAGAAACCTTCCACGACACCACTATTTCCCTCCCTGCATTCTTGGACAAAATTCTGAGAATCTTAAGGTAACCAGTGCTATGGTAATCAGTTATACGTCAATGGTGAGAGGGAGGTGGGTGGGACCTTTTAACCTCTCGTACTTCCTGTCCCCCATTAGGGCGTGGAGACAACCTCCTATGCTGTCGTGGAAGGTTTCTAGAAACCAAATTACCGGTAAGTCTAATTCTATTTTCCAATAGCTGTCTCTCTCCGCTTCATTGAAGCAGAAATGCCATCTGCGATTAAATCTCCTCTTTGTGACAGGCAAAATAGCAAGTTATTTCACTCCTTTATGAAAATGCCAGGAGTTAAATCCTTAGCTTGTAATTTTTTAGTCACGGTAAATAGGTGATTAAGCAATTCCTTCAATTCAGCCACCTGTGTCCATTGACCTTCATTTAGGGTTACCTGAGGGTTCGCCATATCTATAAGAAACTGTTTTAGCCAGGATCAAAACTGGGGGGGCAGAACCTCATACTGTTTCGCAGAATCTCATACTGCACACCTCAGCTGCTGCAGAACCTTATACTGCACACCCCTACACTTGAAAATAAAGCCTGCACCTTAAGAAGATGTGGTGGTGATGAATGCAGTCTATTTATTCCAACTATCAATTGGTGTTAATGTGTTACTGAAGACGAGCAATGCCTGTCCTGGGCGTCCTTTTGGGCAGCTATGAGGTGTACCTGACTGGTGCTAAAAAAAAAAGTGTTGGTCTGTGTGCTACCCGGCTTTCATTCCTTTTGGTACAGATAAAATATGGATAGACAGATATGGATAAATGGATAGAGCAAATTTCTAATCTGCTTTTGCTATTGAAAGCATTATCTATGAGCTCAAAAACCTTTCAGGTGATGCGGTTTTTTAAAAAGCTGATCTGCTTTTGCAGCTGAAAAACGTATCCTCAAACACAGCAAAAACGCTGTGTGAATGTAGCCTTAGATCGGCAAAGAACAGCCATTTATAGGACATTTCATAACTTTCACAAATTCCTATGAAAAAAAATTCAGCACATTCTGCATTGAACTACTGTACCCAATTTATTATATATTTTAGGAGTCGGACCATTTTATACCGACTCCACCAAAATGAGCTCAGACTCCACGACTCCCAACTCCACAGCCCTGCACCTCATCTTGACTGAAAATAACAAATGTAGAAGTTTTTGCAAATTTATTAAAGGCAAAATTGAAATATCACATGGTTATCAGACCCTTTGCTCAGTATGGATTAGAAGCACCCTGTTGAGCTAATACAGCCATGAGTCTTATTGGGAATGATGTAACAAGTTATTTCATACCTGGATTTGGGTATCCTCTGCCGTTCTTCCTTGCAGATCTTATCCTGTTCTGTCAGGTTGGATAGTGAACTTTGGTGGACACCTATTTTCAGGTCTTTCCAGAGGTGCTCAATTGGGTTTAGGTCAGGAGTCTAGCTGGGCTGGTAAGGAGTCTAGCTGGGCCAGTCAAGAATGGTCAGAGTTGTTCTGAAGCCACTCCTTTATTTTAGCTGTGTGCTTAGGGTCATTGTCTTGATGGAAGGTGAACCTTCTGGTGGTCCCAAACTTCTAACATTTAAGGATTATGAAGGCCATTGTGCTCTTGGGAACCTTGAGTACTGCAGAAATTCTTTTGTAACCTTGGTCAGATGTGTGCCTTGCCACAATTCTATTATATCTCAATTTCTGCCACAAATTTGTTCAGACCTAACAAAGGCAAATAGGCAAAAATAGATGAATCAATAAAACCAATCATTTATTAATAAATTTCATAAAAAGTTTTTTTACAAGGAAATTTCTAAAAAAGCCAAGGTACAAATGTAATGATAAATGCTCAGAGTTCAGCTTTATACTACATAATCACATATCATACAAACTGTTTTTTTCAATCTTTTTTTCCCATACAAATGTTCATTACTTAGGCATAAATTCATATAGTTATATATATTAAACTTCCATCTGAATGTTTCCTCAAACATTTGTACCTTGGCTTTTTTAGAAATTTCCTTGTAAAAAAACTTTTTATGAAATTTATTAATAAATGATTGGTTTTATTGATTCATCTATTTTTGCCTATTTGCCTTTGTTATGTCTGCACAAATTTGTGGCATTCTCGTGGTCATTCTCGCAAAGGATTACTGGGACCAGAGCGTGGAGAGAGGCAGGATGGCTGCGCGGGATGTCGGAAGGTGAGAATAACAATATTTTTTTATTTTAATTCTATTTTTTTACAGGGATATGGCATCAGCGCTAAGGAACACAGCGATGCTGGGCGCTCGGCATCGCTGTGCTGATCGCTGGTGAAGCTGTTTGTTTGACAGCTCACCAGCGATCACATAGCGACTTACCAGCGATCCTGACACGTTGATATCGTTGTCAGGATCGCTATGTGTGACTTCAGCTTTACCCCATAGTCACCAGTTGGCTCTTCAAACTGTTTTCGCTGAAACACTGGAGCTATTCAGAGGAGAACATACCTGGCTGCAATTTATCCTGTATGTTTGAGCACCATGAACTGAGTGATGGGTCCCATTTGATAGGCTGTGTCTGTCTAACATGGATTTCAGGATTACTACTTATTCTTTCGAAGTGAAACGATCATCAGAAAATGACCAGTTGCTTAACCACTTCACTCTGGGCCATTTTCCTGCCCTTTTGTTTCCTCCATAAAACATGCAGTCTCAGTGACTCGAACACATTATCCAAGCACGCCCAAGATTCTCAGATAACGTTATCAGAGTACATTAGCTCATCACTAGTTATTACCTGTGTAAAAATTGCCTGTCTGACAGCAGGGAAAAAATTGTAGCCCTTCACAACAATAAGCAAGCAGCTTGGCGAGAAGACAACAGCTGTTGGCATAATTATTAGAAAGTGGAAGAAACACAAGATGACTGCCCATCTTCCTTGATCTGGGGCTCCATGCAGGATTTCTTCTCGTGGGGTAAGGATGATTCTGAGAGGTCAGGATTTGGCACAGAACTACACGGGAGGACCTGGCCAATGACCTGAAGAGAGCTGGGTCCACATTACTATTGGTAACCCACTACGCCATCATAGATTAAAATCCTGCAGGGCACGCAAGGACCCCTGCTCATGCCAGCACATGTCCAGGACCCTTTGAAGGTCACCAATGACCAACTGAATGATCCAGATGAGGCATGGGAGAAGGTCATGTGGTCGGAGGAGACCAAAATAGAACTTTATCTATCCACTGTTTGTTGTGTTTTGGAGGAAAAAAGGATGAGTACAACCACAAGAACACTGTCCCAACTGTGAAGCATGGTGGGTGGGGGGGAAGGAAACATAATACTTCCACTGTCTGCTTGGTTGGCAAATTTACAGCTCTTGCAATATACAAAAATAACATAAAACCCATAATTTGGTATCACATTATTATTTGTTAAAGAAATGTCTTAATTATTTTGCACGGTGGAAAGCAAGAATAGCTTTAACTTACATATTCATTTTGTTTGTGCTGCCTCGCAAAAATCAGTACAGTTCTTGGTTTAAGTTATATCCTATGTAGTGATGTGTCGTTCGCGAACGATCCGACACAAAAAGCCGGCTCCCTGGTGTGAACGATGGGAGCCGGCACCCCAGTGAGAACCACTAAAATCCCTTAATGGCTTTCACTAGGCGTAAAATCCCGGTGTTCGGCAGACTTAATGCTGCCCACCTGAACAAAACTCCGCCCACTCTGCAATTTAATTGGTTCTTAGAAAGTGGGCAGGGTTTCAGACGCCTGAACACGGATGCATTAGAGATCCATTTAGGATCCAAAAAGAGGCGGCTCTTTTTGGTGAGCGGAGCCATGAGAGCTGGATCACCAAAAAGCCGGACTGCCCATCACTAATCCTATGCTAGCTATGATTTGCATTTTTTTTTTTTGTCTAAATTTCCAAATACCTTATTCAGATGAATCCTGCCCTTCCTTCCCGATGAAACCCTTTACTATAATGTGGAAAATGGAGAGGCTTTGGATTCCTTCTGGCCTGGGTCTTTTTAGGTGACTTTTTAGTACATACAGGTATGGTTCACTTCATATATCTGTTTGCCTAAAAACACTAGATACTGCTGAAACAGAAGCCAAACTTGGTCAAGTGTAATGTCGATTTACACGGGTTGACTTGCATCACTAAACTTCCATAGTAAATGATGCAAAGGCTACTGTTATTATCAGAGCGAGTCCTGTTTACACAGGACGATGCACCTATAAGAGTGAAACAAAGGCAAAACGTCTTGATCTAAATTTACAACTTCAGAATTTGACACTGTGCCCCCCCCCCCCATATGGGATTAAGAGATTTGGTGTATTTTAACATATTAATACATTTTTTTTTATTGTTGATTTGATATGGGCCTGGAGCTTGTATATTCTCCCTAGTTACAGGGGGAAATTCAGCCTACTGCCTATGTAGCAGAGCTGAGTGCATCTCCCAGGACCCAGCAGCACCTAGCCAGTTACATTAACCCTGGGTTTGGAGGAGGGGTCACTGTCAGTGCTTCCTAATCTGTATACACAAACCAGCGCTATTGTATACAGCAGGGGTCCTCAAACTTTTTAAACAGGGGGCCAGTTCACGGTCCCTCAGACCATTGGAGGGCCGGAATATATTTTTAAAAAAAACTATGAACAAATTCCTATGCACACTGCACCTATCTTATTTAGAAGTAAAAAGAAACAAAACAGGAACAAATACAATATTTAAAATGAAGAACAAGTAAAGTGTTAAAAGTTAAATCAACAAACTTACCAATATTTCAATGGGAACTGTGGGCCTGCTTCTGGCTAATGAGATGGTCAATGTCCGGTTCCATATTTGTCACTGCTAATCGTAACAAGTGATGCAAGTGTTCATCAGTTAGTCTAGATCTGGTTGGAGATTTCAGATGTTTCATTCTGGAAAAAGAATGTTCAGACATAAGTGCTGCCAAAGATCGTTGCCATTTTGAGTGCATGGTTCCTGAGATTAGGGTATGTCTCAGAGGGGAGAGATGCATAGAAATTAGGAAGGCTGCTTGACTTGAACACGTCTTTCAGAGAGTCACAATTCTGTAGTTCAGCCAGTTCCATTTGGTAAACTGTATCCACATTTTCAATGTCAATAGAAAATGGGTTACGGAAAAGCTGTATGTCCTGTCCATGGAGATGAAGCTCTTTAAATCTAAATTGGAACTGCTTTTGTAAGATTTCCAGTGAATCCACGCATGTTTTGTTTGGGAATGCAACCAATGGTTTTTCCGCTAACAAATTTTAAGTTGTGGAGAGATGGCAGAAATTTTCCTCCACTTGTTTGAGGAGGCCTAATTTTACTTCAAATGCTTTCACATGTGATTGCATATCACAGATGAGCTTCCCCTTTCCTTGAAGTTGCACATTTAAACTGTTAAGTAACTCTGTTACATCTGTCAGAAAGGCAAGGTGCCATTTCCATTCTGCATCATTGAGCTCTGGTATTTCTTCGTTTTTTGAAAGCAGAAATTCTGTAATCTGTGGAAGTAAGTCCTAGAAACGTTTCAAAACTCTCCCTCGACTCAGCCAACGGACTTCTGTGTGGTATAGAACATCTTCATATGCAACATTTAGCTCAGACAGAAGTTCCTGAAATTGTCTGTGGTTTAATGCATTAGCTCTAATGGTAATTGTCCCCCATAAGCGGCATAGTAGTTCCCCCCCATAAGCGGCATAGTAGTTCCCCCATAAACAGCATAATCCCCCCAAGCGGCATAGTAGTCCCCCATAGGCGGCATAGTAGTCCTCCATAGGCAGCATAGTAGTCCCCATAAGCAGCATAATCCCCCATAAATGGCATAGTAGTCCCCCATAGGAGGCATAGTAGTCCCCCATAGGCGGCATAGTAGTCCCCCATAGGCAGGGCCTGGAGTTAGAGGAAAAAAAAAAGCCAGTACTCACCTATGTCCTCCGCTGCTCTTAAGCGCGCGCTCTTCTCCGTCTTCTTGCACAGGCGACAGGACGTCATCAGGCTGCGCAGGCGGCGTGATGATCACGTCGTCTGTGCTACATATGGAAGGCCGCAAGTCCTTCCTCGCCGCCTTGTAGCTCCGCCCAGGAATAAAGGGCCTCCCGGCATTGAAATCAGTTAGTGATGTTCATCAATGTCGGCGGGACTGACGGGCCAGATAAATGTCCTCGGCGGGCTGCATGTGGCCTGCGGGCTGTAGTTTGAGGACCCATGGTATACAGTGTATACAGCAATTGGAGAGGGTAAACATGATAAACATTTTTTCTGTGTGGATTCTGGATGTGTCTGACAGCCACTGCTTTGCCTTCACAACTGTAAATTCTTTACTCTGCATTGACATTTTAAAACGTCTGTACATTGTGAAGTGTGCACTGCCCAGAAGTTCATAGTCTGGGCAGTCCAGAAGATCTGCCTCTAACAGCCTGCTAACCTGGTAAATGCCACTGTCAATCTCTAACATTGGGGGCGCAATCATTTAAAAAAAATAAACTGAATTTATACCATTAAAATAATGAAAAAAAACTAGACTAGATTACAGTGTAAAAAACAATTGCCAAAAAGTCATAATTGTGTTCACAGCGTTTTGAATTTTTGCATTCAAAATTACAACTCGTCTTACCAAAAAAAACCCTTAGGGTATGTGCACACTTTGCGGTTTCTGCTGCGTTTCCGCAGCGTTTTTAGCTCTGCAGAAACGCAGCAGTTCTGCTGCGTTGCACAGTACCTTTATTTCCTATGGAAATAAAAGAAAGCTGTGCACATTCTGCGTTTTTTTCCGCGTGGTTTTGCTGCGGTTTTCAAAACGCAGCATGTCAATTGTTTGGTGCAGAAAAGCTGCAGTTTTACAACTCATCCATTATGAGGTGTTTTAAACCGCAGGGCAAAACCGCAGATAAACCGCAGGACTTTGTCCCGTGGATTTACCTGCGGTTTTCTCTACAAAATCTGCAGAGACGAAAAAACTGTGTGTACATACCCTTATACGTTTGTATAGACAAGAAAATAAAAACTTTATGCCTTTTCAAAGAGGGGGAGAAAACGAAAACGCAAAAAAAACCCCCTGATATTGGTGGTATCAGGAAGTGGTTAAAGGCCTTGCGACTTTTTGTTCTTTACAAAATGTAAACAAAAATTTTTTTTTTGTGGCACATTATAATATATGATAATGCTAAATTTAAGTTGATAGGTTTGTGGTTATTTATAAAAAATATCAGAAACTTGTCAAAAATGTACAAAAAAATTGCGGTTTTTAATGATTAGCCATTTAGTCCAGTTAGTCATACCACACAAAAACATTAATAAATAAGATTTCCCACATGTCTGCTTAACATTAACACCATTTTTAAAATGCTAATTTATTTTGTTAACCTTTTAGGAGGTTTAAAAATGCAGCAGTTTTTCATTTTTTCAAGGAAATCTACAAAATTTATTTTTTGAGGGACCTATCCAGGTTTGAAGTGACTTTAGGGGGGCTATATATTGGAAAACCACAAACTTGACACAATTTTAAAAACAGCACCCACTGACATATTGAAAACTGCTGTCATAGTTTATTAACCCTTCAGGTGATTTTCAGGAATTGATGCAAAGTGGTACAGCAGGAATGAAGAAGTTTGTTTACCACCTAAATGTCGCTGACTTCTAAACAGGCCGCTATAGCCGGGAGACTCTAAGGCTGCTATTTGGCCATGAACTGCTATGGCAAACATCAGGACTACACAATCATGATCTCGGTGTGTCAATTAGATTAACGCCTTCACGACCAATGACGCCACGAAAACCTGTGCCAATCCGATCAGTGACGCCTATGTCGCGTCGTGACTTTAAAGCCCCCCTGCGATGTGCTGCCACTGTCATTATCTGCTCCCCCCCCGCCATCCCTCCGCCCCCCCTTCCGATTACCCCCCCCACACCCCATGATACTTAGAGTGCCGCTGTGGCTCCCAGTGTCCCGGACCATGGGCGCCGCCATCTTGGTACATGGCGGGCGCTTGCGCAGTGCGCCCGCTGGCTGCAGATTTATTCATTGATGTTGATCACTGTGATAAACTCTCAGTGATCAAAATAGAATGAAAAGTAAATAAACCCCCCCTTGATCACCCCCATAGGCAGGATCAAATGATTAAATAAATTCTTCGTTTAGGGTTAGGGCTAGGGTTTGCGCTGGAATTAGGGTTAGGGTTGGTGTTGGGGTTAGGGATAGGGTTAGGGGTGTGTTGGGGTTAGGATTATGGCTAGGATTATGGTTAGGGGTGGGATTAGGGCTAGGAATGTGGTTAGGAGTGTGTTGGGGTTAGGGTTGGAGTTAGAATTGAAGGGCTTCCACTGTTTAGGCACATCAGGGGGTCTCCAAACGCGACATGGTGCAACCATTGATTCCAGCCAATTCTGCGTTCAAAAAGTGAAACTGTGCTCCCTCCCTTCCATACTCCGACGTGTCCCCAAACAGTGGTTTACCCCAAAATATGGGGTATCAGCGTACTCAGGAAAAATTGCACAACAACTTTGAGGGTCTAATTTCTCCTATTACCCTTGGGGAAAATAAAAAATTGGGGGCTAAAAAATTATTTTTGTGGAAAAAATGATTATTTAATTTTTTTTTATTTTCACGTCTCTGCGTTATAAACTTCTGTGAAGCACTTGGGGGTTCAAAGTGCTCACCAGACATCTAGATAAGTTCCTTGGAAGGTCTAGTTTCCAAAATGGGTTCATTTGGGGCGGGGGGTTCTACAGTTTAGGCACACCAGGGGCTCTGCAAATGTAACATGATGCCCACAGACCATTCCATCAAAGTCAGCATTTCATGTCACTACTTCCCTTCCGAGCCCCGACGTGTCCCCAAACAGTGTCGCCCCCCCCCCCCCCCCACAAATGGGGTACCAGGGTACTCAGGACAAACTGGACAAGAACTTTTGGGGTCCAGTTTTTCCTGATACCCTTGTGAAAATAAAAAAAATTGCGCACTACAAAATTTTTTTTTTTAGGACAAAAAGTATTTTTTTATTTTCACGGCACTGGGTTATAAAGTTTTGTGAAGCACATGGGGTTCAAAGTTTTCACTATGCATCTGGATAAGTTCCTTAGGGGGTCTAGTTTCCAAAATGGGGTCATTTGTGGCGGTGCTCCAATGTTTAAGTACACAGGGGCTCTCCAAACACGACAAGGTGTCCGCTAATGATTAGAGGTAATTTTCATTTCAAAAAGTCAAATGGTGCTCCTTCCCTTCTGAGCCCTGCCGTGCGCCCAAACAGTGGTCTCTCCCCCCACATATGGGGTATCTGTGTACTCAGGACAAACTGGACAACAACTTTTGTGGTCCAATTTCTCCTGTTAGCCATGTGAAAATAAAAGATAGCATGCTAAAAGGTCATTTTTGTGGAAAGATTTATTTTCACTGCTCTGCGTTACAAACTTTTGTGTAACTCTTGGGGGTTCAAAGTGCTCACCACACATAAGGGGTGTAGTTTCCAAAATGGTGTCACTTGTGCGGGGGTTTTGACTGTTTAGGTACACAGGGGCTCTGCAAACGCGACATGATGTCCGATAACGATTGGAGCTAATTTTCCATTCAAAAAGTCAAATGGCGCTCCTTCCCTTCAGAACCCTGCCGTGCGCCCAAACAGTGGTTTATGACCACATAGGAGGTATCGGAGTACTCAGGAGAAATTGCCCAACAAATTTTAGGATCCATTTTATGTTGCCCATGTGAAAATGAAAAAATTGATGCTAAAAGAAAATTTTTGTTGGAAAAATTAAAATGTCAATTTTTTCTTTCCACGTTTCTTTAGTTCCTGTGAAACACCTGAAGGGTTGTTAATCTTCTTGAATGTGGTTTTGAGTAGCTTGAGGGGTGCAGTTTTTATAATGATGTTAATTTTGGGTATTTTCTGCCATATAGACCCTTCAAAGTGACTTCAAATGTGAGGTGGTCACTAAAAAAAATGGTTTTGTAAATTTTGTTGTAAAAATGAGATCACTGGTCAACTTTTAACCATTATAACTTCCTAACAAAAAAAAAATGTTTCCAAAATTGTGCTGATGTAAAGTAGTCATGTGGGAAATGTTATTTAGTAACCACTTTGTGTCACATAACTCTCTGGTTTAACAGAATAAAAAATTCAAAATTTGGAAATTGAGAAATTTTCTAAATTTTTGCCACATTTCTGATTTTTTTCAAAAACGCAAAAATTGTTGACCTAAATTTACCACTAACATGAAGCCCAATATGTCACAAAAAACATTCTCAGAATTGCTAGGATCCGTTGAAGCGTTCCTGAGTTATTACCTCCTAAAGGGACAGTGGTCAGAATTGCAAAAAATGATCAGGTTATTAAGGTCAAAATAGGCTTGGTCATGAAGGAGTTAAAGGGAAACCCCCCACAATCAATAACTTAGTGGATGTAGTCACTTTTTACAGCAGCAACTAAGGGGTTAAACAGATATGGACGGTGCCAACACTGATCGTTTGTGATACAGAAAGTTGTCAGCTATAGTGTACAGCCGACAGCTGCTGGATTGTCACCTGTATGGGGATGATATTCGCTTAAATCTAAGGTCAGTAAAAAGACGTATTGGCGGTCATTAAGGGGTTAAAGCAAAAAAGCACTGAATGCCACAAGACCAAAAAGTTGTTACTGATGAATCTCATCTTTCTATTATGTTAAGGTCTTTGTGAGCCTTTGTGTTAAAATCAATTTTCCGTAATTATTTTCTATTTTTATTTTTCCTTAATAGTTGTACTTGTGGTAAAAAATAAAAAAATAGACCTGAAAGTTTAACAAGGCTCAAATAGTCCTCCTAGCAACTTGTCCTGGCATGTGTTGGCAAGTGATTTGCATGTCATTACTTGTAGCATCTGGCTTTTATTTTCCTTCATTTTCGGGGCGCCACAAAACTAATTATGTCTGTTTTCAGACTCATTTAAGCACAACAGGGAGGGAAGGCGTGAAATAAAGCTTTAGAGCTTCTTGATGCAAAGAACTGAGCAGCAAAGGAAACACTTACTCTATGGTATTGCAGGTGCCACCTTCAATGAAGTTTGGGTAAAGAATTAGTTATCGCTAAATTTTATTTTACGGTCTTCTCACTGCTTTTTATAGCATTTTAAATTTGCTTTAACTTCCATTCCCGTCCACTACTGGACAACTCGTTTTCAATGGAAGGTAGTAATGCTGTGGGTGTTCAGTTTGGGTTGTCCAGTAGTGGTTTCAGCTAGTACCCTGATGTTGCATGTTAATGGAAAAACTTTAGCCCAGATTCATCAGTGTTTACACAAAATGGTTTAAAGGTCTCCATGGTTTTGCAGAACACTAGGTTGCAGTAAAATTGCTCCTTTTGATGTTTTCATGCTAGTTTCGGCCAGCTCCGTCAAAGTAAGTGGGGCTGAGGCCGGACTTAGGTGGAATGTGGTATGCCGAAGTGACACATGCTCATCTAATTCTTGGCGAATTATGGTGTTATGCCAGAAATGTTACGTAAGGCCCAGATTTCACCTTAATGTTTCAGAGAAAACATAATTTGAAAATATGTCTGGGAGCCATAGAGAGAGACCTGATAACTGGTGCAGCCCCAGGTCAGTTTCTTTCTGCAACGGTTGATAATCTCACATTGGGAGAGGCCTAACAGAAAATCTTTTGGGGTTTGAAGGTAGTTGCAGCTCCAAGAATATTTGCAAACTAGAGGCCATTGCCCATAAAGGATAGGCTAAAGCTCCTCAGTCAGGAACACTGGCAGAAGCCGCAGTCTGGCTATGCATCGCATTTGCAGCAGAACACCTTTCAGCCAAACGGAGACACTGCGATGCGATGGACTTGGAGAAGGTAAGCTTTTTTTTTTTTTTTTTTTTATAAATTTGTGATAAAATAAGCTGTGCATATAGAGAGGTTTCTGAAAGCGAACAACCCCTGTAAAAGTGGAATATTGTGTTGCGTGGGGAGAAACTACTTGTTTGGCTCATTAACAAACAGCAGAAAATTGTAATAAATTTTACTAAAACCTAATTTGCTTTGAGGGTAGAATACGTTAATTTTGACTAATTGTACTACGTAACATACCGCAATCGAGGTTGTCCATGTTCTCTTATGGCAGGCCAATAATGGGGCCATTCTTAACAGCTTAGTTATGTACCTAGATATATAATATTTTAAGTGGTTCTAGTCAACCACATTTTGTCATCTGGTTGCCCTAGGTTTTTGTGAGTTGACATACAGGAAGGTGTGTGTGTGTGTGGGGGGGCTTATATTGTAATGTTTCCTGTAATGACTTTCCATATCGACTGTATTTGTGACCAGTAATTAACTGTTAAATAGTTGGTCTTATTAATGCCATTTCATGTATAGGAAAGTTCAACTACTAATCTAACATAGAAAATCAATAACGGCAGATACGTGAATTTGTTTGCTGTGACACTGTACTACATGGCACTAGCTGTTTGGTACACCTTATTTGGCTTTTTTATCTTTTGTACAATGAAAACCGTGTTTGGTTTGTCAATTAACTTTTTTTTTTTCCTTCTCTTTTAGGCTGGTCTAAGGGACATTTTTATTGATGGGGTGGTTTCCAGAAATAGAGCTCTGAATGGTGATATTGTGGTTGTGAAACTGCTTCCACGTGAGCAATGGAAGGTTAGTAGTGACAAAACTTATTACAAGGGTCTTTCACTATAAAATGACAAACTGCAAACTGATTAAAACCAGATTTCCCGTGGCCCTTTTACGAAGATCCAGCAATCCAAGGTTTTTTTGTTTTACATCTTGCTGATTTCTTGCAGGGTATATCCATTGTCTAATGTCGGTCATCTTAGAGAAATATGCTTTTTTTCCTCAACTTATGAGCCACTTTCTCTCATGATTTCTGCTGTTGTATAGCACAGTTGGTATCAACATCATCTTATTCTCACGGACACTAGTAGACATATAAGTTAGCCCTACTATGTGTGAATCAAAAGAACAGGAGGCAAGCATTAATGCATTGTTCAGTTAGTGAAGTCACTCATTCTGTGAAGAAACTGATGTCAATTACGGCCCTTATTTAAAGGAGGGCAGCAAATGTTTTACCTGCTAGTTTATTTCTTGCTCAGTGAATAAAATGGATCGTTTCCAAACATTGTACCCAACGAGAAGCTGATTGGCAAGGTGAAAACATATAAAGTGCAGAACATAATTGGCTGCTGAGCTAAAAAAGATTTTCAGTGATTTAAAATGGCAAACAAAATCCGAAACACGTGGTATGAAAATATACTAGCATTTGCATAGATCACGGAATCACAAAAATGGCAAAGAAGCATCCAATTATCAACTCTGGGAGATCAAAGAAGATATTCAGTTACCTGTGAGTCCTGCAACCATCAGAAGATGCCGACATGAAGCCAACCTATTTGCATGAACCCCCCTAGAGTGCCATTGCTGAAAAAAGATGTGTTGAAAAGGTTAGTTTGCCAAAGAAAACTGTCTGGCCTAAAGAGAAATGACGCAACATTCTATGGAAATATAGCAAGAGTAAGACCCAATATGAATAGACAGTTTGTGAGACTACCCATGAACACAGAATTCAAGCCACAGTATGCAGTGAAGACTCTAAAACATGGAGGTTCAAGCATAATGGTTTGGGAATGTTTCTCATACTAGGGAGTTAAACCCATTTTTCACATACCAAGCACCGTGGACCAGTTTGAAGAGCTCATGTTGCCTTAAGCTGCAGATGAAATGCCCTTAAAATGGTGTTTGGGCAGGACGATGACATCCAAACACATCAGCAAGCAGGCAACATCATGGTTCCAGACCAACAAGATTGATATTTTGAAGTGGCCAGCTCAATCCCCAGACCTCAATCCGATTGAGAATTTGTGGAGTAACATCAAAAAATTCAGTTTTCAGTATAAAACATAATGCAAATGAACTGTGGAATGTAGTCCAGTCTGCTTAAGGCCCGTTACACACAGAGATCTTGCTGGCGAGATCGCTGATTTTGTGACGCATCAGCGATCTCTCCAGCGATTTCACTGTGTGACATCCAGCAGCGACCGCCCCCCCCCCCCGCCGGCTAACGCTGATCGTGCTGGATCGTCCTGGGCAGTTTTTTCATCGCTGGCCAGCACGCATCGCAGCGTGTGGCAGCAGGAGCCAACGATCAGCGATGCTGCATGCTGGTATCCAACGTAAACATTGGGTTTCTAAGAGCCGCGCGGCTTAGAAACCCGATGTCTACCTTGGAAACCAATGTTACGCTGGTAACCAACGTAAACAGCAGGTTTCTAAGAGCAGCACGGCTCTTAGAAACCCGCTGTTTACGTTGGAGACCAGCGTGACGCTGGTTTTCAAGGTAAACATCGTGTTTCTAAGCTGAGCGGCTCTTAGAAGCCCGATGTTTACATTGGATACCAGCTTGCTCGCTGGTCCTGATCGCTGGAGGGGCTGTCTGTGACAGCTCACCAGCGATCACCCTAACTATGTCCCAGCAATCCCATCCATGTCGGATCGTTGGTGGGATCGCTGGGACATCATTATATATAACTGGGCCTTTAGGCTGGATTATCTGTTTGTGGGTGTCATATGTTAATTGCTTTAACCCCTTAACGACCGCCGATACGCCTTTTAACGGCGGTAATTAAGGGTACTAAAACCACAGCGCCGTTAATTCACGGTGCTGTGATTTAAGTGAATAGCGCCCCCCAGTGTCGGATTTTCTCCGGGGTCTCGGCTGCCAGGGGTAGCCGAGACCCCAGAGAACATGAATCGGTCGGTTTTTACCGACCCCCGCTTTTGCGATTGCCGTTATTAACCCTATAACGGCGACCGCAAAAAAAAAAAAGCTGCGATTTTACATTTAATTTCTCTCTCCTCTGATGTGATCGCACATCAGAGGAGAGAGAAATAGGGTCCCCGATTCCCCCCCCTGGTACCTCTCCGTGGCCCTCCGTCCCCTCCCGGTGGTCCCACGTCCCGCCGGCATCCTCCGATGGGCGCCGCCATCTTGAAAATGGCGGGCGCATGCGCAGGGCGCCCGCCGGGAATCTGCCGGCTCCGGCTGGCAGATTCCATTCATTATTTTGATCACTATGATAAACGATCATAGTGATCAAAATAAAAAAATAGTACATAACCCCCCCGTTTATCACTCCATTATATAGGCCAATATAATGAAATCAAGAAAATTATTTTTTTTTTCAGTTTTCCATTAGGGTTAGGGTTAGGGTTGGGCTAGGGTTAGGGTTGGGCTAGGGTTAGGGTTGGGTTAGGGTTGGGCTAGGGTTGGGCTAGGGTTGGGCTAGGGTTGGGCTAGGGTAGGGCTGGGCTAGGGTTGGGCTAGGGTTGGGCTAGGGTTGGGCTAGGGCTGGGCTAGGGTTGGGCTAGGGCTGGGCTAGGGTTGGGCTAGGGCTGGGCTAGGGTTGGGCTAGGGCTGGGCTAGGGTTGGGCTAGGGCTGGGCTAGGGTTAGGGTTGTGCTAGGGTTAGGGCTCGGGTCACGACTAGGGTTAGAATTAGGATTAGGGATTAGGGTTGGGATTAGGGTTAGAATTAGGATTAGGGTTGGGGTTAGGGTTAGGGTTGGGATTAGGGTTAGGGGTGTGTTGGGGTTAGGGTTGGAGCAAGAATTGAGGGGTTTCCACTATTTGCCAACTTTGGGGGTCTAAAAAATCACTTTTGTGGAAATAAAAAAAGACTTTTTATTTTCACGGCTCTGCGTTTATAAACTTTTGTGAAGCGCTTGGGGGTTCAAAGTGCTCACCACACATCTAGATAAGTTCATTAGGGGGTCTAATTTCCAAAATGGGGTCACTTGTGGGGGGGTTTCCACTGTTTAGGCCCATCAGGGGCTCTGCAAGCGCAACATGATGCCCGCAGACCATTCCATCAAAGTCTGCATTCCAAAATGGCACTCCTTCCCTTCCGAGCTCTCCCATGCGCCCAAACAGTGGTTCCCCCCCACATATGGGGTATCGGCGTACTCAGGACAAATCGCACAACAACTGTGCGGGTATGATTTCTCCTGTTACCCTTGTAAAAAATAAAAATTTGGGGGCGAAAAGATCATCTTTGTGGAAAAAAGTAGATTTCTTATTTTCACGGCTCTACGTTATAAACTTCTGTGAAGCCCTTGGGGGTTCAAAGTGCTCACCACACATCTAGATAAGTTCCTTAATGGGTCTAGTTTCCAAAATGGGGTCGCTTGTTGGAGGTTTCCACTGTTTAGGCACATTAAGGGCTCTCCGAACGCAACATGGCATCCGATCTCAATTCCAGCCAATTCTGCGTTGAAAAAGTCAAACGGCGCTCCATCCCTTGCGAGCTCTGCCGTGTGCTGAAATAGTGGTTTACCCCCACATATAGGGTATCGGCGTATTCAGGAGAAATTGTACAACAAATTTTGTGGTTGATTTTCTCTTTTAACACTTGTGAAAATAAAAAAAAATTGGTTCTGAAGTAAATTTTTTGCAAAAAAAATTTTAATATTAATTTTTTACTTCCACATTGCTTTAGTTCCTGTGAAGCACTTAAAGGGTTAATAAACTTCTTGAATGTGGTTTTGAGCACCTTGAGGGGTCTAGTGTTTAGAATGGTGCCACTTTTGGGTATTTTCTGTCATGTACACCCCTCAAAATGACTTTAAATATGATGTGGTCCCTAAAAAAAAATGGTTTTGTAAATTTTGTTGTAAAAATGAGAAATCGCTGGTCAACTTTTAACCCTTATAACTTCCTAACAAAAAAAAAATTTTGCTTCCAAAATTGTGCTGATGTAAAGTAGACATGTGGGAAATGTTATTTATTAAGAAATTTGTGTGACACATCTCTCTGATTTGAGGGCATAAAAATTTAAAGTTTTAAAATTGCAAAATTTTCGCCATATTTCCATTTTTTTCATAAATAAACACAAGACTTATCGAAGAAATTTTACCACTAATATGAAGTACAATATGTCACGAAAAAACAGTCTTAGAATCAGCGGGATCCATTAAAGCGTTCCAGAGTTATAACCTCATAAAGGGACAGTGGTCAGAATTGTAAAAATTGGCCTGGTCATTAAGCTGCAAACTGGCTCTGTCGCTAAGGGGTTAAATCTGTGTGGCATGGAGTTATCAGAAATAAAGGTGTTATAAATATTAGTTCAGTGATTAACAGAAGATAACTCTGAGCAAATTTCGGTTGATTCTGTAAACATTAAAGTTAGTAAATGAAAACTCAAACACTGTTTTGAGCTGACTATCAGGCTGTGTTCACACGTAGTGTTTTGGATTTTTGCAGCAATTGTTACGCGCGGAATCGCTGCGAAAACGCATCCCATGCAATCCTATGGGATTCCGCAATGCTGTGCTAATGCTGCGGATTTTTCCGCTGCGGAATCGCATAGCGGAAAAATCCGCAGCATGCTCATTCTTTTTGCGGAATCGCGGGGATTCCGCACCCATAGGATTGCATTGAAACGCTCATTTTTCGCATGTGGCTATGCCCACCATGCGTGAAGTGAGCGCTTCATGTGTGGATGGCACCCAGGGTCTGGAGGAGGAGAGACTGTCCTCCAGGCCCTGGGTACCATAATCCTGTAAAAAATATAATAAAAATAAAAAATATTATTGTTCTCACCTTCTGACGGCCCCCGATCTCCTTCCCATCTCTCTCCACGCTCCCTGCATCTAACTGTCCCAGGAATGCTTTGCGCGAATGACCGCGATGTCGCGCTCTCGCGAGCGTGATGTGATCGCAGGTCCTTCACGCAAGGCATAATGGAGATCGGAAGATGCCGGGAGTGCCGCAGAGCAGATCGGGGGCCGTCGGAAGGTGAGACTAACACTATTTTTTATTTTTTTTAATTTTTTTTTTTTTAACATCCTATATTTTACTACTGATGCTGCATAGGCAGCCTAAATACTGCAGTAAAAAGTTGGTCACACTTGTCAAGCACTATGCTTGACAAGTGTGACCAACCTATCAATCAGTTTTCAAAGCGATGCTTCAGATCGCTTGGGAAATGCTAGCATTCTGCAAGCGAATTACGCTTGCAAAATGCTAGTTTTTTGTAGGAATTCCGCATGCGAATTTCCCCCGGCAGGGTGGTTGCAGAAATCTCCTTAGCAATTCCGCACGTGTGCACATAGCCTTAATCCTTTTTCTTTTTTAATTTTTAAAATTGATATCTTCATGTTTTTGTTAGGAATTTAATGTGCAGGGCTCCCAGTGCCTTTGTGTCTATAGAAATAAATGCTGCTACGAGGATTGAGCTTTTTCTCAGTAGTATTAAGTTATAATTTTGAATATCACTGGATCTTACAAATCCTAAAATAGCTGAAAAACTAACGAAAACTGTATATAATTTTGGATCGACTGATGACCTGGTAAAATCAGTACTTCAGTAAAGGATTAAGTACCCAGGGTTTTAGAAATGTTGGGCAGGAGCTACAAACCATTAAAGCTATACAGTTTGTCCTTATTTACTTCACAGTACATTGTCCTGTGTTCTACTTGAAGGGACCGAACAAGAGAATTCATAAACGTTTAACTGCTAATGTTAGCATAGCACAATACCTGGCATTGCATGAAAGGCGGGAACACAATGGCCTTCTATCAATGAGCATTCTGTAGAGAACTATAGAACTTATTTTGCTCGGAAGTCTTGCAATGATTTCTTGTAGTCATAGCATTGCCCTTGTTCCTCATCTGAGTGTATTCTTTTTGTTTCCATTTTTCTCTATGAAGTTTGCTGCTCTTTGGTAATAGTATTTGAGTATTCTATGGTAGGTATCTGTAGTAAAACCAGCCATCCTTATGTAAAGTAGCAGGTTATATTCTCAATTGGCTGTTAAAGGGTTAATGGTGTTTTTTAAATTCGTTTTTATTCTAGTAGTCACTACTCACAGCACTAACCTACGTATTTCTGTGGTCAGTGGTTAGCCGCAGCACTATCACGTCTGTACAACTAGAGGAGTATGTATAGAGTACAGATCATTGCCTATACCAGAGATGTGCAACATTTTCTTGTTATTTTTGGTCCAAAGTCTACATTGCCATACTTAATCAAACCTAAGAACCCCCCCAATAATGTAAGACTACGTGCATGAATGCATCACCAAAACCACTATCAGTACATTAATACATCAGCAGAATCAAGTTTTGAGTATTTCGAGGAGGAATTAGTGTTTATTCTTAGTTTCTCCAAAAAAATCAGTGTGAACATATGCTAATTTAAATTGACTTTTTGGGACAGAAACTCTCTAAATTCTCATCATAATCTCAAGTTTCGAAGTATTGAGAATTTTTAAGTCTTAACATGACCATGAAGCATGTTCTGGATTGCTATGTGTGCAAGATCAGATCCACCATTAGCACATGAGTGCAACATCAGAATCACTGTCAGTATGTGAATGTAGCCCCAGAACTGCGGTTGGTGAATATATACAGCACCAAGTTCAGCTATCAATTGTAATGTCATGGCAGCCCCATATATAATTTTTGCATGAACTTAAAATTCCCAGTATATCCTTAACAAGGGTAAGGAGATGCTGGGAGTTGTTACCAGCCATTGTCAGGCTGCTGAGCGTACAGGAACCACAGAACTGATGAAACGCAGGCTGTATCCCAAATAAACATACAGGTACCTTATTGATACATTTTCTTATTGATGTCGATAAAAGGAACGGGAACAACATGTAGTAAAAATCAGGGGCAGAAATACCGCAGGGCCCGGAGGGGGGGGGGGGGGGGGGCCTGCAGGGGGCTAATAATGAGGGTAATCTGACCTGTTTGAGGCTTTGGGGGGGGGGGGGGGGGGTGTCTGGCCAGATTGCCCTCATGTGTGGTTGGCAGGGAGAGGTCCTGCAAGAGAAAATGGCAGTGGAGCTGCAGCGATCTGTCCTGCTTCTTGCCTGCACTTCCTGTCTCATACAGCAGTATTATTGGCTCTAGTGTAAGCCAGGTATGCATTGTCCCCTTGTTCCTGTCCTGGTATGCGTGGCTCCCCCGTCGCTGTCCTGGTATGTGTGGCTCCCCCTGTCGCTGTTCTGGTATGCATGCTTCCTATTACAAAAAAAAATGCTACTCACCCTCCTGTGCGCCCTGCATCTTGTTTTTCCCGGTGCCTTCTCAGCATCTCGTTGGTTCTGGCTTTCAGCAGCTCTTGTGCCGAGCTTTCATGTGGCCCCGCTCATTAAGGTAAGCTGGCGACTGCAGCGGTCACTGTGAGCTCTACAAGAGAAATAAATATTAATTTCTCTTTAGCAGCGGCACAGGCTTTAGCCACAGCCGCCGGCTCCTGCCCCTGTGACCTGCTGCGCTTTCCCTCCCCCTCCCCCTGCCGGCTTTCTGGGACAATTGACTTGTGTATAAGCCAAGTGGGTGTGTTTTCAGCACAAAAAATTGTGCTGAAAAGCTCTGCTTATACAAGAGTATATACACTAATCTTTTTGGCCATGTCTTGGCTAACCCCTGGCCACATAACGGACAGGTTCTATTAGAATTTGTGGAGCATTTTCTGGGGACCTCCTATCCATAGAGGACAAAGAGAAAGGAGAGGGAGAGAAACAGAACACCTCATTAACAGGCTGAACTTACGCATAGATCACTCACCACTCGGAGAATAGAAAGGGGGTACCGCAACTGGAGGCAGACTGTCATCTGAAATCTCTCCTTTGGAGATGGCGGAATCTTGTATGCTGCTGGAGCTGTCTACTTGACCTGGAGTCCCTGTCCTGTGTACTCCGCTGGAGCGACCACTTATGTCCAGACATGGCTATGACCTTGCTGGGAATTGGCGCCGAGGCTGGAGATGTTGCCGCTGATGCTCCTGCTCCAAGTACTGCTACTGCATTGTATGCTGTTGCTGTAGAGAGGGCTGCTGTGACTCTATAATGGCAAACACATGTGCCCCTACCTTACCGGTGATCCTTCTTTAAATACTAGGGGATCTGCCAGCCGGCGCGCTCTTTCAGCTTCCGGTACCCGCCCTGAAAGGACCCGGTGTGTGTCATCAGGGCGCAACTTCCGGCTTGCACCCTGTGATCGCACATCTGGGGCTCGTGGCTGCCAGACCCCATGCGTTAATGGCACCACATATACGTCCGTACGACGGACGAGACACCATGGGGCCCCCCCCCCCCCCTGCACTTCCAGCCTCCTGGTGCCACAGCAGAGACTGTGCTCTGCTGTTAACTGGACTACCTAGATCTGGGAATATCATTGTTTCTACCGCCGTCCAAGAAGGCTCCCCCCATCAAGGACAGGAAACCACTGGCAGGAGGGGCGCCACCCTTATCTTGTAGGTTTCCTGTCCTCGAAGGGCGGATCCTCTCTCACTGGTGCTATCATGGGTGACAGAAAAAATGTAATTCATTCTTTCCTTCACATTAATTTCTGTGAAGCATCTATAGCATTAAACTTCCGTTATGTTTTTGATTTCTTTAATTGGTGCAGTTTATAAAATGGGGTCTTGTCTGGGTTTTCTGACACAGGCTTTTTAAAGTCGCATCAAAAGTTAAATGGTTCTTTATAAAAAGAAAAATTGGAATTTATGATGAAACATTGCTATTAGTCTCAAAATTGTATCAAAATTGTATCAAAATAAAAGGATGTTTTAAAAATTATGCCAATGTAACACAGAAATACAATGTAATGTAATAACTATTGCACGGTGTGATCAAATTTTATGTCCTTCACCCCCCCCCCCCCAATTGCTGTTTTTTCTTCAACCCCATTCCCCCAACCCCCATTCTTCTCAGAGCCATGCATTTTATTTTTTGGAGTAGACATATGGGGGCTTGTTTTTGTGGGATGAGTTGTAGGTTAGAATGACACTATTCATTCCGAAAACAGAGGGGGGATTCTAAGTAACATAGTAACATAGTTATTAAGGTTGAAGGAAGACTTTAAATCCATCTAGTTCAACCCATATCCTATCCTAAATTGCCCTAACATGTTGATCCAGAGGAAGGCAAAAAAAAAACCCATGTGGTAAACAGTAAGCTTCACATTGGGGAAAAAAATTCCTTCCCGACTCCACATACGGCAATCAGACTAGCTCCCTGGATCAACGCAATATTAAGGAAACAAGTGTATATACCCTGTAATATTATACTTTTCAAGAAAGGCATCCAGTCCCTTCTTAAATTTTAGTAGTGAATCACTCATTACAACATCATATGGCAGAGAGTTCCATAGTCTCACTGCTCTTACAGTAAAGAATCAGTTTCTGTGAGTATGCTTAAACCTTCTTTCCTCCAGACGTAGAGGATGCCCCCTTGTCCCCGTCATCGGTTTAAGAGTAAAAAGATCATTAGAAAGGTCTTTGTATTGTCACCGCATGTATTTATACATTGTAATAAGATCACCCCTAAGCCTTCGATTTTCCAAACTAAATAACCCCAAGTGTAATAACCTGTCTTGGTATTGCAGACCCCCCAGTAATCTAATAAACTTGGTCGCTCTTCTGTGCACCCGCTCCAGTTCAGCTATGTCTTTCTTATACACCGGAGACCAGAACTGTACACAGTGGTCGCACTAGTGACTTAAATAGAGGTAAAATTATGTTCTCCTCATGAGCATCTATGCCTCTTTTAATGCATCCCGTTATTTTATTTGCCTTTGCAGCAGCTGCCTGACACTGGCCACTAAATGTGAGTTTGTCGTCCACCCATACACCCAGGTCTTTTTCAGTGACAGTTTTGCCCAGTGTTTCATAATTAAGCACATAATTATACATCTTGTTTGTTCTACCCAAGTGCATGACCTTACATTTATCCTCATTAAAGCTCATTTGTCATTTCAGCCCAAGCTTCTAGTTTACATAAATCCTCCTGTAATATAAAATTGTCCTCCTCTGTATTGATTACCCTGCAGAGTTTAGTGTCTTCTGCAAATATTGAAATTCCACTCTCTATGCCCCCTACAAGGTCATTAATATGTTAAAAAGAAGCGGGCCCAAAACTGACCCCTGTGGTACCCCACTGCTAACCGTGACCCAGTCCGAGTGTGCTCCATTAATAACCACCCTTTGTTTCCTATCCCTGAGCCAGCTCTTAAGCCACTTAGACATAAGGCCCCGTCACACATAGCAATCTCGCTAGCTAGATCGCTGCTGCGTTACAAGTTTTGTGACACAACAGCGATCTCACCAGCGAGATCGCTGTGTGTGACAGTGATCAGCGACTGGCCCCCCTGCCGGTATTGCTGATCGCTGTTGGAAAGCCCAGGACATTTCTTTTGTCGCTGGTCTCCTGCTGGCCAGCATGCATCGGTGCGTGTGACAGGCGGGAGACCAGCGATCAGCTGATAACTAACGTACACATCGGGTATCCAAGGGACGTGCGTCCCTTAGAAACTCGATGTGTACGTTAGTTACCAGCTTCCTGCATCAGCGTGCTGGTAACTAACGAACACAGCGACGCCGCGCGCTCGGTGTCGCCGTACTGATAGCTGGTGAAGCTGTCTGTTTGACAGCTCACCAGCGATCACATAGCGACTTACCAGTGATCCTGACACGTTGATATCGTTGTCTGGATCGCTGGTGAGTCGCTATGTGTGACGGGGCCCATAGTCTCCCCTATCCCCATTGTTCTCATTTTATGTGGCACTGTATCAAAAGCTTTTGAAAAGTCCATGTACACCACGTCCACTGCATTCCCTTGGTCTAGTCCGGAGCTTACCTCTTCATAATGGCTTATCAGATTAGTCTGACAGGAATGGTCCCTCGTAAACCCATGATGATATTGGGTCATGAGGTCCTTTTTCTTCAGATACTCCAGTATAGCATCTCTTAGAAAACCCTCCAGGATTTTACCCACAGTAGAGGTTAAGCTTACTGGCCTATAATCTCCAAGTTCAGTTTTTGTCCCCTTTTTGAATATTGGCACCACATTTGCTATACGCCAGTCCTGTGGTACAGACCCTGTTATGGAAGGTGAATTTTTTTTGTTTATGGTGTTTACCTATAAAGCTAATTATTTTTAAAATTTCATTGATCGAACTTTTCTAAACAAGGCTACTTCACTTTTTTTTTTTTTTTGACATTTCTATTTTTAAGGGGGCAAAATGGTGATTTTTCTCTTCGCCAAGACAGCACCCACTGAGAGAGGGGATCCGCCCCCAGGAACAGGAAAGCTACAGAGAGATAAAAGGGGCGGTCCCCCTCGCTCCCTCAGTTGGTTTCCTGTCCCTAGGAAGGAACCCACAGAGAAGAGGATTCCTGACCTGGTAGCCGCCCGCGGCATTATATGAGCAACGGGGGCCCCAGAGCTGGAAGCAGCGACGGGCAGATCCGAAATAGGAATCCCCCCTCTGCTGGTAATGCGGGTGAGGCCGTGGCAAGGAGTGCCTGGCTCACCAGGAGGTGCAGTGGAGGAGCACCTGGGAAATCCCTAGGAGGGGATTGCGCATTACGAAGCGCGGCACAGCGTCAGGGGTCCGGGGAACCTGGATGAAGACCCCCCCCCCCCTCCCCAAAAGGAAGACTGGGGATAGCAAGGCCAGGGTGGAGAATGATGCCCTGAGCTTGTGCAGGACGCAAGGTGTGCCACAGGTGCTTGAGATGAAAACAAAAGACCAGCATCCCCAGGTATGATGCGGATTGCGGTAAGAGGCTGAACGCTGATTCCATACCTGATTCCTGGCGATGGTCAGTGGTATGGTCCGGTCCGACAGCAGCACGGCGCAAAAGGCCAGCAGCCGGGGGCTTGGCATGGTGATGCAGCATATGGCTGGAGTAGAACTGGCTCCGGTCTGACAGCGTAGACCTGGAGAGGCCGACCTGGCGCGTATGAGAGGCGCAGCACGGCGCAGAAGGCTAGCAGCCGGGGGCTTGGCATGGTGATGCAGCATATGGCTGGAGTAGAACTGGCTCTGGTCTGACAGCGTAGACCTGGAGAGGCCGACCTGGCGCGTATGAGAGGCGCAGCACGGCGCAGAAGGCCAGCAGCCGGGGGCTTGGCATGGTGATGCAGCATATGGCTGGAGTAGAACTGGCTCCGGTCTGACAGCGTAGACCTGGAGAGGCCGACCTGGCGCGTATGAGAGGTGCAGCACGGCGCAGAAGGCCAGCAGCCGGGGGCTTGGCATGGTGATGCAGCATATGGCTGGAGTAGAACTGGCTCCGGTCTGACAGCGTAGACCTGGAGAGGCCGACCTGGCGCGTATGAGAGGTGCAGCACGGCGCAGAAGGCCAGCAGCCGGGGGCTTGGCATGGTGATGCAGCATATGGCTGGAGTAGAACTGGCTCCGGTCTGACAGCGTAGACCTGGAGAGGCCGACCTGGCGCGTATGAGAGGCGCAGCACGGCGCAGAAGGCCAGCAGCCGGGGGCTTGGCATGGTGATGCAGCATATGGCTGGAGTAGAACTAGCTCCGGTCCAACAGCGTAGACCGGGATTGGCCGACATGGCGCGTATGAGAGGCGCAGAAGGCCAGCAGCCGGGGGGCTTGGCATGGTGGGCCTGAGTCTCAGAGGAGAGCCGAGGCAGAATGACTCCCCCCTCGGCTGATAATAACAGCGTGAGGCAGGGGCCAGGTGAGGCCATCGTCGCTCACGGATGCAGCACGATATGGCTGGAATGTAACAGGCGCGCATTTGCGCAGAGGGTCTGCAGGCACTTGAAGGCCTTGTATAGCCACGGATAAAAGTGGTAGACAGAATGATTCCACGGAAAGAGGTGGTACACGGTGAAGCAGACCACATCTTAGGCTGAGTTTCCACAGCCGGTACCGTGTGTTAATCATCAAGGAGACGCGGGGCTGCTCTCTTTAGGTGGCTGCTGAGCAAATGAAGGCCGGGCATATACCAGAGTGGGAGAGAGACCAGCTGATGATCCCTAGTCTGGTTGATGTGTGAAAAGGAAAAAAAAAAAAAAAAGTGCACTCACCTCACCCTGCTTCCCTGGAGGGAAGGCTCAGTATAGCTAGACCCTCGGCTTGCAATTGGGGGTTACAGCACCCGGCAGGGGTTAATGAAGCAGTGTGCAGGAGTTTGCTCATTCTTCCTCCTGCTCTCCGAAAAAAAAAAAAAAAAGGAAGGGTCGGCAGCCTTTCCAGTCTGACTGCTCTCGTTAGATGGCAGCAGCTAAGTAGCTGGAAGCCAGGCAAGTACCAGAATGGAATACCAGTCATAGATCCTGGTAAACAGCAGCATACTGGTAGCAGTCCAAGAGGCACACACAATTTCATGTGCTGAGAGCCTTATGGGGGACTTCAGCAGCGCATTGTCTCTGTGAAGATTGCCAGCTGCAGCTCGTTAATTGGCTCCTTCGGGGGAGGTCACTCTGACAATTGAGATGTACCATTCAGAGTGGGGGTTATCTGGAACTCTGAGAGGTGCCCCCTTGAGTGTAACTGTGGGCCTGGTCTCTTGTTTAGCACCTTCAAGCGGGGCCGTAAGTCTTTGTGTACCCCATGGGGCCTATGTATATCATATGGTATAATAGAGTCTGGATGTATCGTATTACGTCATAGCGGCTCTATGAATCGTACTGCATCATAGAATACTTCATGGTAATTCATAGTACTTCAGGGTACTGCATGGTGCTTCATAGTACGAAAGATATGCAGTGAGAGGTGGACACCACTGTATAAACTACCAAATATTACGGCCCGCTGCAAACATGCGCCAAAGATGAATAAAAAAAAAGAAAAAAATAAGAGAAAAACCGCAAATAGTGATGCACACGCAGCCAATGATATAATTCATGGTACGTCATATTTGCTTTGTGGTACTTCGTGATATGTTGCAGTACTTCATAGTACTTCTAGTTGCATCATAGTGTGCCATAGCTCATCAGACTGCTTCATGGTACTTCATGATAGGTCATAGGTGTGTCATAGTACCTTGTGGTGGTACTTGTTGCGCCATAGTACATCATAGTATGTCATAGCGCATAATATTGCTGCATGGTATGCCAGGGTACTTCATAGTGCTTCATCATATTTAGTATTGCATCATAGTACTTCAGATGGCATAATAGTACTGAATAGTGCTGCATTGTACATCCTTTGTGGTTCATAATATATATTGCTTCATGGTACTTCATAGTACTGCCTCATACTTGGTATTGCTCCATAGTACTTCAGATTGCATCATAGTGCTTCATATTACTTCATGGTACTTTATAGTACCTTCACAGTACTTCATAGTACTTCATAGTGCTTCATGGTACTTCATAGGGCTTCATAATGCTTATTAGTACTTCATGGTACTTAATGGTACTTCACAGTGCTTCAGAGTACTTCATGGTACCTCAAGGTACTCCACATTGCTTCAAAGTACTTCAGGGTACTTCATAGTGCTTCATGGTAATTTATGGTACTTCATAGTGCTTCATGGTACTTCATAGTGCTTCATGGTACTTCATGGTACCTCAAGGTACTCCACATTGCTTCAGAGTACTTCATGGTACTTCACGGTACTTGGTACTTCATAGTGCTTCATGTTACGTCATGGTACTTCATGGTGCTTCATGGTGCTTCATGGTGCTTCATGGTGCTTCAGAGTACTTAATGGTGCCTCATGGTACTTTATAGGACCTCATATCACTTCAGGATGCTTCATGGTATGATATGGTACCTGCATAGTATGAGGAGGAATACGGTCAAGAACTCTGATATCTACCGCAGAGAGAATCCTGTAGAGAGCCAAAACATACCTGTTGTTCCTATTGACCCGTTTTTATCAGGGTAATAACTTCAGAGCCTGTTCCTGGTGCTCTCCATGTCAGTGGAGTGGACAATTCCGGAGCACACCTCCTCAGCCACCCTACCCGGCATCAAGAGGAATGGGTGCTCAGCCGGGGCATCTTCAAGATGATAGCGGCTATATGGGGCATGCCGGAGATAGATCTGTTCGCTACAATAGACAGGTCGAAAGGTTCGCTCCACTGTACAGGGCATGTACTCGACGCCCTTCTAAACCCTTGGATGGTTCACCAGACCCTCCGATGTTATGGTCGCCAGCTGTTACCAGGATGATGAGGTAATAAGGAGTGAGAGTCATCTTAATAGCCGGTTGGGCTAAAAAGCCGTGGGTTTCATGGCTGAGAGTCATGTCATGGGTTCTCCCTCTGGATCGGGACCTGCGCTCACAAAGACCCTGTTACACCCTCAGGTCAAAGGTCTACGCCTCACGGCATGTAATTTAAGGGGCAGTTACTGAAGCTAAGCAGATGACTTATTTGGCACCCTCTTGGAGGAAAAACTTTAAACTTTCCATTCAGCAGACCTTTCCGGGGAGGGTCTTTTTCCTTGCCATATTAGAGTTCCGGCAGGAGGGGCGTGAGTTCGGACTTGCAGGTAACACCCCAAAAATTCCGAGTTTCGGCTCTGGAGGCCAACTATAATTATAACGTGTGGGCAACAAAGGGGTAGCTCGATCTTTGCTTGCCAGCAAGCAAACCCGGTTCACATTCTTCAAGGACCGCCTTGGGGACCTTAGCTTAGTCCTAGATGCTTTCACACAGGGACCATTCGGGCCCATACACTTTACCTCAATAAAGTGCGTTTCATTGAAAGCCGCCATATTGGCAGCTCTAGTATCCGCAAGGAGGATGCATGATCTCCAGACCCTGTCAATAGATCCTCCATCCTGACAATATTTCAGGGCAGAATAGTGTCAAAGATGGACCGTCCTACCTCCCTAAGAAGGCTGCTAAATTCCATAGATCCAAAAAATCTACCTTCCCTCTTTTTTTTTATGATAGCCCGGCAACACCAGAGAAGGAAAGATAGCATGGCCTAGACGTAAAGGGGGCCATCTTAGTCTATATAGATAACTCTAGACCCTGGAGGCAGAGCAGGGCTCTTTTTGTCTTTTTGTCTCTTTCCAGGGTAACAAGAAGTGTGGATAAGAAACGCATTGGCATATTAGGCAAAAAAAGGAGAAGGCCCGCCACAGGGCGTGAGGGCACATTCTGCAGGAGCCATATCTTCTTCCTGGGCCAAAAGGACGGAAGTCCTAATTGAGCTAATATTGGTCTGTTTCCCTAGAGGTGGGTAAGAGTAACAGTTGAGCAAAGCAGGTAAGGCCGCAACCTGGTCTTCTCCTTCTGCCTTTTATAATCACTACAGGCTACATTTGTCTTCTTCCGATGACTTGGCCTTTGGTAGATCTGTCCTTAACACGGTGGGCCCTCCCAGGTGATTATCTCTGAAAATCTCTGTGGGTGCTGTCGTGGCGAAGAGAAAAAAACGGATTACTTAACGGTAATACTCTTTTGTAGAGCCACGACAGCACCCGCTCACTTCCCTCCCTTGATATATGTACATGTGGTTCACTCTGGGGGGTGAAGGATAGAAGCTGTATATAAATATATGCTAGAATCGCTTACTGAGCAAATTGACTAAAGCATGTGTGGCGGTTCCTCTTGTTCTCTGTAATCCAACTGAGGGAGCGAGGGGGACCGCCCCTTTTATCTCTCTGTAGGTTTCCTGTTCCTGGGGGCGGATCCCCTCTCTCAGTGGGTGCTGTCGTGGCTCTACAAAAGAGTATTACCGGTAAGTAATCCGTCTTTTTTTTTTTTTTTTTTGTGTAATAAATAGTTAGCCCCCTTAGGGGTTTTGAAGCGGTGATGGTCTGATTTCTTGTGATATATACAGCGATGCAACAGCTTTGAGGCATATAGCATACAGTGCCTACAAGTAGTATTCAACCCCCTGCAGATTTAGCAGGTTTGATAAGATGCAAATAAGTTAGAGCCTTCAAACTTCACACAAGAGCAGGATTTATTAACAGATGCATAAATCTTACAAACCAAAAAGTTATGTTGCTCAGTTAAATTTTAATAAATTTTAAACATACAAGTGTGGGTCAATTATTATTCAACCCCTAGGTTTAATATTTTGTGGAATAACCCTTGTTTGCAATTACAGCTAATCATCTTTTATAAGACCTGATCAGGCCGGCACAGGTCTCTGGAGTTATCTTGGCTCACTCCTCCATGCAGACCTTCTCCAAGTTATCTAGGTTCTTTGGGTGTCTCATGTGGACTTTAATCTTGAGCTCCTTCCACAAGTTTTCAATTGGGTTAAGGTCAGGAGACTGACTAGGCCACTCCAACACCTTGATTTTTTGCCTCTTGAACCAGGCCTTGGTTTTCTTGGCTGTGTGCTTTGGGTCGTTGTCTTGTTGAAAGATGAAATGACGACCCATCTTAAGATCCTTGATGGAGGAGCGGAGGTTCTTGGCCAAAATCTCCAGGTAGGCCGTGCTATCCATCTTCCCATGGATGCGGACCAGATGGGCAGGCCCCTTGGCTGAGAAACAGCCCCACAGTATGATGCTGCCACCACCATGCTTGACTGTAGGGATGGTATTCTTGGGGTCGTATGCAGTGCCATCCAGTCTCCAAACGTCACGTGTGTGGTTGGCACCAAAGATCTCGATCTTGGTCTCATCAGACCAGAGAACCTTGAACCAGTCTGTCTCAGAGTCCTCCAAGTGATCATGAGCAAACTGTAGACGAGCCTTGACATGACGCTTTGAAAGTAAAGGTACCTTACGGGCTCGTCTGGAACGGAGACCATTGCGGTGGAGTACGTTACTTATGGTATTGACTGAAACCAATGTCCCCACTGCCATGAGATCTTCCCGGAGCTCCTTCCTTGTTGTCCTTGGGTTAGCCTTGACTCTTCGGACAAGCCTGGCCTCGGCTCGGGAGGAAACTTTCAAAGGCGGTCCAGGCCGTGGAAGGCTAACAGTAGTTCCATAAGCCTTCCACTTGCGGATGATGCTCCCAACAGTGGAGACAGGTAGGCCCAACTCCTTGGAAAGGGTTTTGTACCCCTTGCCAGCCTTGTGACCCTCCACGATCTTGTCTCTTGATGGCCTTGGAATGCTCCTTTGTCTTTCCCATGTTGACCATGTATGAGTGCTGTTCACAAGTTTGGGGAGGGTCTTAAATAGTCAGAAAAGGCTGGAAAAAGAGATAATTAATCCAAACATGTGAAGCTCATTGTTCTTTGTGCCTGAAATACTTCTTAATACTTTAGGGGAACCAAACAGAATTCTGGTGGTTTGAGGGGTTGAATAATAAATGACCCTCTGAATAAACTTTTCACAATTTAAAAAAAAATTAAACAAAGAAATAACATTCATTTTTGCTGCAGTGCATTTCACACTTCCAGGCTGATCTACAGTCCAAATGTCACAATGCCAAGTTAATTCCGAATGTGTAAACCTGCTAAATCTGCAGGTGGTTGAATACTACTTGTAGGCACTGTAAATAACTGTCTCCTTTTAAGCTCAACCAAAGGCTTCAAAGGAGCTCCATAATCAGGCATGGGGGTCAACAACATACCTCCCCCGGCTGTCATAGCGACTTGTGCGCACATCACGGGTGCGCCAATGGACGTATGTAATGACGTGCACCCTTGCCGGCGAGTGTTAAAAAGTTGCTCTCAGTTTGACAGTAGGATTAAACAGGTTAAAAATCGTGGTTGGAGCTCCGCTCCCCTGCATTTGTTAGAGGCAGTTCTGGTCTATAATATACAGTCATGATCAGCCGGGTATGAGGTGGGCTCACCCCTTGAGCCCGCTTTATACGCACTGTTCTTACTTGCGCTGTACATGTATGACGAATGTCGTGAAGAGGTTAAAACGGTTTGAAAATCGCACGTTCTAAATTTTTGGCAAATTTCTGATTTTTAACAATGCAATTCATATTGACCTAATGTTAATATGAACTTTAAACTCAGAGTTCTGAATGTATTGGAATACCTCCTAAGTTGTTAACCCATAAAGGGATGCATATCAGATTTGAGAAATTTGGCCTGGTCAGGAAGGTAAAAACTGTCTTCAGCGTGATGGTGGTAATATAATTATCAGTGTTATTATTTATATCATTGTTTTCCCTTGTTAATAACACCAGTCTGTATTACCAGAAAGATTTACGCACTAAAAATTAAAATTAATACTTGGAACTTAGAGCAACTTATTTCACTCTATTCTTTCCATTTTTTTTATCTTGTCACAAATGCTTGCTAATACTTCCTGCCAGGATATGTGATGTTGAGGAATGGTGAGTGCACACATCTTCTCTGGAGCCCCGCTGATATGTCATTTTAAATCAATCATGTGTTTTGTTATTTCCCATGGGCTGTTCCCCATCCACACTAGATAAGATTGGGCCACCACACCTTCCGGGGACAAAGGAAAGGCAGGGACAAGCAATGATTTCCTTCAAAGGGACATACAAGCGCCATACTTTTTTTTTTTTTTTTTTTTTTTCATTTTCCTAGAATCTGACTAAAAAGCCCTTATCTTAAGTCTCATTGAATTGTCTTGTTGCCCAAGATCCACAAATGTGGTCTCTGGTCATGGCTGTATTAATTTTCATTGCATGGTTATTGTCCCTGCTTAGACGTAAAAGGCTTTTTCAGGGGTTCCACTTTGCCTGTCTTAAAATTCTTAATTTATTCCACTATGTAGCCAAGTGCGCAGTAAGAAAAGATGAGGCAAGAGCTCTTGAGCAAGGATGTTGCTGCATAAATCCACCCTTGTGTATCGTACCTCGTATATCATCCAGAAATCCTAATCCCTCATCCTCCTGATCGGATTTCCTTCTATTACAATGCTTCTCCAAAATGTTGTCATCTAGTAATGTAGTTTCCCAGACTGTTCTTGCTTATTATATAGGGCTCATACTTCTCTTATCTGTGGTTTTCTTAAAATTTCACTAAATGTTGTACAGTTGCCCTTGAGATTCCTGGGTGTAGAATTTCACTAGTTCTTCCTTAGAGGTAATATCTGTGTTGCTACCCCCAGTTTATCTGGTCACTCAGCAGGTGCCACGTTTAAAGTTACAGCATGCAAGCCAATCTATTAGCAGGTTTCTCTCTCTGCCAACTCCGGCTGGGTGTCAAACATTTTCTGGAGGTCTAATGCTTTCCTCCTACTTGTGATAATGGCTAAATTGTGCTGTGTCCTGAAAAAAACTGCTGCATTGCTGTACTCCCTGGATATTTTATTTATATTTTAGATTATGCCTAGCGGACAAAGACACCGCAAACATGTTCTCTAGGGGCAAAGTGTTTCACTTCGGAAATGCTGACGCTGTACCGCAGATGGCATCCTTTGTAAAGTGTGACATGCACAGTGAAAATCTGCAGCAGAAGTTGACAGATTTTTCTCATCTCTGATGTTGGTTCTGCAATACGCGTCAGATTTCCCTCTGAAATATTCGTATGGCAAATCCACTGCCCATGTGAACATACCATGCCGTAGTGTTCAGTTTTTGTGTTGGGGTAGGGGTGGGGAATAAAATGAATTAGGAGCCTTGATGGGTGTATCACAACTACTGAGGATCTTTACAAGAATATTTACTCATCGTGGCTTTGACATTACTGTTGCACATAGACTGAGCTTGCTCCGTGTTCAGTTCACATTATCCTGTGTTGCATTAACAGTCTTCTCAGATTTCTCCCAAAAACTGGCCCCGTGATGGTACTTGACTGGTTTCAGCTAAATGGGTTTAATAGTGTATTGGTGGTATCCGATGGACAAAGAATCTGGCAACCTGTTGTGGTTATCATTGCAAATGTAACCCATGATCATTTAGGTCTAGCAGCTGATTGAATCTGCACAGTTAAGAGCCACTGTTCTCTACCTTTGCACATGCTCAGTCACTTCCACTTCCTGAGACCCTCTTTACTGCACATACTTTGCTTGGTTCATAGACTTATGAGTTCCATTGACTTGGGAGTTGTGGGAGTGCGATCACGTAAGGGGATATTCACAGCCTGTCCACATTTCCAATACAGAAAGTGAATGGGTATTTTTTGTACTAATTTGTATTAAAATACAGTTTATGCAGGGACTATATTTACAAACGTTAATGTCTAATATTTAATATAGGTATACGATACAGATTCACATACTAATGTATAGTGTGTGTATCTTCGTTTCAATGAACAATTTCTTCAAGAGCAAGCAAATTATAGTGTGTGGAAGGAAATCTAAATTCATATTTTCAGTAGTTTATTTCCCGCTGGCTGTTAAGACTATGGCATGAAGTCAGAAAATGTTTGAGTCGATCCACTCCCTCCCCTGCACCCTTATGCTAAGAGGCGCCCACTTTTTTATATCAGCCCCACTAACTTTTGAATAAGCAATATTAGCATTTTTTTGACACCAGGCTTCTGTCATAAAGTGCTTTGAATTGGCCGCTTATTTTTATAGTCCACGTTTGCCTAGAATTTCCAAACTTTAGCAGGTTATGTATGAAATGCAAGCCTTTACTGGTAAATTCAACTTTTTTTTTTTTTTTTTCCCCAAGTGTAAGCACAGTGCCTCAATTCCCATAACTAAACCTCTCAGTTTTCCAGTTTTAATGAAGATTATCATTAATCGCTGCACTTTTCCTCTCTTGTGTAACTTTCCAAATAAACACGAGCTCGAAGTACTGTGCCATTCTCATGTACGCAATCTGTCTCGGGTCATCAGCCTGATATCTCTGCAGGCCAGCTGCACTTTCTGAAGAGAAGTGCTTCGGGAACATTTTTTTTTTCTCTCCTCTAGCCATTTATATTGTGTCACCTGTGGGCTATGGTAGTCTGTCAGATTACATGGAGGATGAGCCCTTCTGTAATAGATGCTGCATTGCATCACCAGAGGAAATCTTTACATTGAGTACATTTTTGTAGAACTATTTCACTTTCCTTAAAAGGCTGTTCCCATCTCCAAGATCCCAATATGTAGTAGGTGTAATAATATTAGCAATTAGAAATATAGTAAAGTTCTTCTGATTCACACTCACTCATAGTGACATTTAGTGGTTGTAACTATGGATACCTAAGTTGATGCAGTACCCTGCACATGGGGTAAGCAACATGGCGAATCAGAAGAAATATAATACATTTTTAATTGGAGTTATTTGCTAATATTACACCTACTGCATATTGGGATGAGATCTTGGAGATGAGAATACCCCTTTAATGAATATTTTGTTTACTAGCCAAAAGTTTACTGTCAAACTTTTTTAAAATTTCTTTATGTACTAATTCAAATTGAAGAGTACATTAATTCATTTTCCTTGTACAATGACATCATAATAAGCCTTTTTTCAAAGTGTAACATGGAGTGCTTAAATGTTTTCTTTCCCATCAGTTCAGGGTGTCGAAGGTTCATGTGAAAGTGAAACTTCCCTCTGTGTAATCTTCCCTTACTTCCTGTGATGTCATCACCCGGTGTTTGTAAGGCAGTGCCTGTTTTGGAACAGTCTTATTAAGTGGAATTAATACATAGTGAAGACTTGCATAAATTTGGCTTTGTAATACATTTCTGCAATAATTTCTTCTTGCTGTAGTTCAGTGAAAGTCTCTTTGGTTGGATTCCCATGATTGAAAATCTGTTTTGACCCTGTGGTCCTAACTCTGCTATATGATCTTTTTAAAAGTCCCAGCTCTAATAACTGTATCCCTAGTTGCAGTTCTGGCATGAAGCCTGTCAATCTTCATAAAGGTATAAATTTATTTCACATATACTGATAAACATGATTTTGTCAAAAAAATAACAGTACAAAGAGACATGACACAAGCAGCAGGATCAGCTAGACAATGGCTCAAGTGTCCTAACTACAGGAGAATATATAGTGAAGTATCTATTTCAAATGGGAGCCGGAAGTGATGTAACGTCTGGCGTGTATTACGGGATGCCATGCACCGACATTACGAACACCTGGGGAATATGCTATTTATGCTCTGGCCTGACACTCAACACTACCGCACCAAGAATCATCGAAATGTGCATCGGTTGCAGCATGGCGTTTGCCCTACTATTACAGAATGAGTAAGCACCTGTAAGTCATGGGGACTTGGGTTTAGGGAACTTTGCGTGTATTTTTGCGATGATATATTGACAACCTGATGTCCATCCCACTGGCTCCCATTTGAAATAGGCACTTCACCCTTTACTATATAAAGTAAACTAGCTTTACATTACCACTGGACCAAGGTCATGCAAATTTTTTTTCTCAACTTATCAGGATGGCTTATGTAAGACTGGCTGGTAGACAACTGGGACCCATGCAGATCTGGTTAATAGGTAATCCCAAAATTGTGTGAATGCAGTCATTTATTCTGTAGAACAAAGTCCTCTTTCCCATAGAAGTGTATAAAGTGCTGGTTAATCATGTGCTTGACTGCTTCATTCATACAAGTAGTTTGAAACAACCTGTTTCCCCCATTCTCAGAATCCATGGAGGTTCTAGCGGTCTGACACCTAAGTATCCCCTCTCGGGAACAGTGACTTTCTTCTTCTGATGAGCTGGCACATCCTGCTTCTAGTGGCTATCTTATCCCTGCTGTAAAACAATTCTAACCACAGAAGATTGATCAATGATGTCCTCTTCGTATCACTAACTTTATTTTATATAAACTTTCTTTGTGTGCATTCTGTCATTTTGTTTTGGCTGGAAACTGGTAGCTTCACAGCTATTTTGCTTAAAAGTGTAACTGTTGAAGTCTGCTCACCCTGTGTGCCCAGCTGGTGGAATGAAGTCAGTGTAGATTGTTTCTATGAAGCAGCTGGAAGAGGATTAATGCTGGTCTTCTGTGACATCACTAACTTCAAGATGGTCCACTTCGTGCATCATGTGAATAAACCCAATCCCGCCTTGCCTATCTGCAGGTGCACTCAGATCAGCAGTTATCTAGGAGAGCTTGGTTTCATCATGACCTCTAGTGGCAACGGGGGAATCTGGTTTTCTGACAAAATATGTTTTTAGCTATTATGGACAAATATAGCAGGAGCGAAGTTAGCTGGTTTTAGTTTCAGTAGAGAAATGCATGCAAGCAAGAATTGCTCTTATCGCTTAGATTACACTTATTTTTATCTGACAAGACTTCGGGGCTATTAAATTTAGAGCGTTTACTAGTGTGTGAAATGCTGCATAAAAACCACTGAAGGTGATGAACACTTAGAATTGGACTCTTGGAAGTGTAAGTGTACTGTTATACAGTTTAACACTTGCACCTTTCTTTGTGTCAAATAACCCTACAGGACAGGGATTTCATTAGCCGTAAAGTGTTGGGGATAGCGTAAAATAAAAAAAGCCTTTTATAGGGCAGTTCTAATTGCTGAAACATACCGGTAGGCTCTATAGGTTGGGCTAGTAAGGCGCTGCTTACAGCAGTCTTGTGTAGATCCTGAATTTCATTTCAAATGCATGTAGGGATATAATTGTTCCTTAAGATTAAAAACGGCTGCCATATGGTGGCATCACTCAATGATTTTTGGAAAAACGCTGCACATTTTGTGGCAAAAATGATTTATTTGGGAATTGGAAAAGTTTAAAACAAGGGCTTAAACTACTCCAACATCCCTGCACAAATACTTTTATCTGGGCTATGTTCCTGTTCAATGTGGACAGAAGAATGTGTGATCACTTACTGATTTTTGTTCTGACACTCCCCTTTTTTTTATGTACATTTCCCCACTTAAAATTTATTGCACAATTAAAAGGAGTTATTATTACTCTTACCGGTAATATTTGTTTTGTGCCTCTGGTGGGCCTCATTTTGAAGGAGGTAAGAATCATTGATATGAGCAAGAATGATTGGCGAATCCATAATCGTGTTTGTCCCCCTCATCAATGACTGCAACGTTGATAAGTTAGCCCATAAATTTACTCTGTAAGCATCAGCTGTTGTACTTCATGAATGAATTTCGATGTTCTGAAGAGATGAGGCATAGACAGCTGTGGAGTTAAAATAATTGCATACAATGTCTTGGTATTTGAAGTCTGTTTTCAAGTGATCTGGATATGTGTAGAGATATAGCCCTGGAGGACACGGAAACTGAGTTCTCGAATGGATTTGATCCCATTGCACTTCAGATGAATAATCCAGCTGCAAAGGTGGAGATCTGATTTGAGATCATTTTTACTTCTGGAATACACTGTTAAAAAAAACAAAAGACTGACGTTACCTTTCTGAAGTTGATATGAGCGATCTATCCCTCTTACCTGCTTTAGTTACCCCTGTGAGGACTTTTAGCAAAGTCTAGAATTTTTAATTACGGTACTTTGAAGTCAACAAATTAAAATATTTTTGTAGTATGTTCCAGATCTGGGAGTAAAGTAAATCAGCAGGATCTAGTGGCTAAAGACCTTCAGTGTTTATGAGATTTTAATCCCTTGACTGGAACCATTTTGACCTTAATGACCAAGCCTAATTTTACACTGCTGACCACTGTCACATTGTGGTAATATCTCTAGAACTCGACAGATCCCCCTAACTGACTGTTTATTTGTAACTTTGCACTTCATTATAGTGGTAAAATTTGTTCTATATGATTTACTATTTGTTAAAACAGAGATTTGGTGAAAATTTTGAAAACATAGCAACTTGCAAGCATTGCATTCTTATGCCCTTAAATCATAGTTGTCACACAATAGTGAATAACATTTCCCACATTTCTACTTTACATCAACCCAATTTTTGAAAGAGAATATATATATATATATATCTATCTCATATGATAACAATAATGATTTTTTTCTTACAAAAAGTTAAGGGTTAAGAGTTGACCAGCGATTTCTCCCAACAAAATTTGCAAGACCATTTTTTAGGGACCACATCACATTTGAAGTGACTTTGAGGGGTTTAATATGACAGAAAATGCCCTAAAGTGACACCATTCTAAAAACTGTACCCCTCAAGGTGCTCAAAACCACATTCATGAATATTAACCCTTCCTGTGCTCCACAGGAACTGAAGCAATGTGGAAGGAAAAAATGAATATCTAACTTTTATCTCAATTTTACTCCAGACCCCAATTTTTGTTATATTCACAAGGGTAACAAAAGAAAATTGACCACAAACTTTGTTGTGCAATTTCTCCTGAGTATGGTGATGCCCCATATGTGGGGGAAAACCACTATTTAGGCACACGGCAGAACGCTGAAGGGAAGAAGCAGCATTTGACTTTTTAAACACACAATTGGCAGGAATGGAGAGCAGATGCCATGTCTAGTTTGGAGAGACCCTGATGTGCCAATAGTGCAAACCCCTCCACATGCGACTCTATTTTAACTACATCCTGAAGGATTTTATCCAGGGGTATATTGATCATTTTGAGCTTACAGGTACGACACAAAATTCTAAAACATTAGGTTGTCATATTGAAAGTTCATTTTTTCACAAAACTCTTGCTTTAGCTCCAAATTTTTCATTTTTACTAAAGTAGCACCAAAAAGTGAACCCCGAAATTTGTTACCCACTTTCTTACGAGCACAGTGTAGTCAAAAAGTTCTGTTTTGACAAACTGCAGAGCTTGGAATGGAAGGGGCACAATGTGAATTTTGGAACACAAATTTGGCTCCGATTGGAGGAGATAGTCATATTTGCAGAGCCTGTGTGGTTCAAGAGAAACAGAAATCCCCTATAAATGTGGGTTTTTTTGGGTTTTTTTTTCTTTCTTTGTAACTTAAACCCTGTAATTTATCTAGGGAGGTAGTGGTTAGTTGAACGCCACCATTTTTTATTCAGTTGCTGCAACAAAAGTTTGAAAATTTACAATTTGTATTTTTTTTTCCACTGTCCTTTGATTTTTTTTTTTTTTGGTACGTTCTGAGGGACACACCTCAAATTTTATTGCATTAGTTCTTCAGTTTTCAAAAATACATCCAATATGGCACCAATGTGAGTACTGGGGGGTGGCATGGTTTGCAGGGAACAGGAAGGCTGCGTTCATACGTTCAGGTTTTTTTGCGTTTTCGCGGTGGTTTTTACAGTGAAAATGCATAAAAACGGCATCCCATGCATTCCTATGGGATTCCGCAATGCTGTGCTAATACTGCAGATTTTCCCATGGCAGAATCGCATCGTGGAAAAATCCGTAGCGTGCTCATTAAAGTTGCGGAATCGCGGCGATTACGCCCACATAGGAATGCATTGTTCTGCTTACTTTCCGCATGTGGCTGTGCCCACCATGCGAAAAGTAAGCAGAACATTTGCGGATGGTACCCACGGTCCGGAGGAGAGGAGACTGTCCGCTGGGCTGTGGGTACCATATCCCTGTAAAAAAATAGAATTAAAATAAAAAAAATCGGGTTATATTCACCTTCCGGCGTCCAGCGCAGCGTCCCCAGGCTTCAGCGATACACGTGGCAGCTCCCGTTCCCAGTAATGCATTGCGATGCCTTTGGTGACGTCGCATCTCGCGATGCTGTAGCGGTATCGTGAGACCGCGACGTCATCAAAGGTCATTGCCGCAATGCGTCACTGGGAACGGGACCTGTCGGAGCATCACTGAGGCCTGGGGATGCTTCGCGGGATGTCTGAACGTGAATATAACCCGACTTCTTTTATTTTTTTCTAACCTTAGATCTTTTTACTACTGATGCTACATAGGCAGCCTCAATAGTAAAAAGTTGGTTGCACTAGTCAAACACTGTTTGACGAGTGTGACCAACCTGTCAATCAGTTCTCCAAGCGATGCTACAGATCGCAGTTAAGGCTATGTACCCACGTTGCGTTTTTAAGCGTTTGTGCCAGATCAGACGCTTCATAAACGCTTAAAATAAGCATCCCATTCATTTTAATGCATTTTGACCTTTTTGTGCCAATTGATGCGTTTTTTTCCGCATAAGAAACGCTTAGCGGCTAAAAACATAGCATGCTCATTATTTTCCGCTTAATGCTGTGTGCCCACGATGCGATTTTCAAGCGTTTTTGCCGCGAATTTTGGCGCAGAAAAGTTTAAAAAACTCGTACAGAACGCACCCCATGCATTCCTATGGCATTCCGCACATGCTGTGCTAATGCTGCTCTTTTTTCTGCGGCGGAATCGCATCGCGGAAAAAAAAATGCAGCATGCTCATTCTTTTTGCGGAATCGCAAAGAATTACTGTGATTCTGCACCCATAGGAATGCATGAAAACCACTTACTTCCCGCATATGGCTATGCCCACCATGCGCAAAGATAAGCGTCTCATGTGCGGATGGTACCCACGGTGTGGAGGAGAGGAGACTGTCCTCCAGGCCCTGGTTACTTATACCCCTGTAAAAAAAAAGAATAAAAAATCGGGGTATATTTACCTTCTGGCGTCACGCGCTGCATTCCCGGGCCTCAGCGTTCCCAGTAATGCCTTGTGGCAAGGCCCTGTGATGACGTAGTCTCGCGTTACTCTAGCGGTCTCGTGAGATCGCTATAGCAACACGAGACCAACGTCATCACAGGTCTCGCAAGGCATCGCTGGGAGCGTCTCTGAGGCTGCGCGGGACGTTGGAAGGTAAATATACCCCGTGTTTTTTTTTTTTTTTTTTTTAACATTCTGTCTTTTACGATTGATGCCGCATAGTCAGCCTCAATAGTAAAAAGCTGGTCACAGCTGGTCAAAAGCTGTGAGCTTTAGCAGGGCTGGTTGTCAAAAATGGGGGGGGACCCCACGCCTTTTATTAAAGAAATTATTTAAATTTGAAATAAAAAACAGGGGACCCCTCTATTCTTGATGACTAAAATTGCTGAAGATGACAGCTGAGGGTTGCAGCCCCCAGCTGTGATATTTACCTGGCTGATTATAGAAAATGCAAGGGTACCCAAGCCTTTTTTTTTTTTTTTTAAATTTATAGCGCAGGCAGCTGAATACCCCCATCAGATGCTCCTGCTGTTAATGTTAGCAGCCGCAGGGGTAGGCTGATAGGAGTAATAGTCCCATCAGCCACTACCTGCTGTCTTTTATCACTTGAATGTAACTCTCATCATTCTCCCCTGCTTGCACTGATCGCCAGCAGAGCAGGGGAGAATGATGAGAGCCGGGGAACAGCGCTTACTGTAACGCTTCTTTCCTGGCGCTGATGCGTTTCACATGGATGACATTCATGTGTGTTATGCATATGCACGTGTGGCCCGTGCTGACATTAAAAAATGGACATGTCAGCATGTTTTGCCTATGGACACACAGTCCGTGTAAACACACTGACATGTGCAGAGACCCATTTACTTGAATAGACAAATAGCGCTCCATTCCTCCTGAGTCTTTCCGTATGGATAAGTATCCCTGTACAGCCACATATGAGGTATTGCTACGTTCAGTAGAAATTGTACCCACTTGTGTCAACATGTAAAATCTTTGGCTAAAACAAAATATTGGTGGTAAAAATGTAGTTATTTTGTCCCCACTGCCCAATGGTATAAAATTCTGTAACACACCATTGGTGTCAATATGATCATTGCACCCTTAGATGAATTCATTGAGAGGTGTAGTTCATAAAATGTTGTTCTGACACCTCAGGGGCTCTGCCAATGTGACATGGCACCCTCAAACCATTCCGGCAAAATCTGAACTCTAACATAGTGCCTCTTCCCTTCTGAGCTTTGCACTGATCCTCAAAAGTAGTATTCCCCTACATATGGGGTATCGGCGTACTCAAGAGAAATTGCACAATAACTATTGGGGTCCAATATCTCCTGCTACCCCTGGTAATATAAAAGTGTATCTGAAGTCATTTTTGGGAAAAGTTAAATGTTCATTTTTTTTTTTTAATTTTTTTTTTACCCTTAACTTCCTATCAAAAAAATTTTTGGTTCCAAAATTGTGCTGATGTAAAGTGGACATATCTGATTTAATGGCATGAAAATTCAAAGTTGGAAAACTACAACATTTTCAGACAAACTTTTTTTTTTTTCTTTTTTTCTCAAATAATCGCAAGTCGTATCATAGAAATTTTACCCCTATCATGAAGCACAATGTCACCAGAAAACAATCTCAGAATCACCGGGATCCATGGAAGTGCTCCAGAGTTACCTCATAAAGGGACAGTGATCAGAACTGTAAAATTTGGCCCGGTCATTAACATGCAAACCACCCTCAGGGGTAAAGGGGATAAAGGATTTGTTCCATGAGCAGCTTTTATCATCTATCCACAGGATTGGTGAAGGATGCATGATCGCTTTGTCAGCCAGTCTCCCATAGACATTGAATAGAGCAGTAGTGCACATGTGACAACCACCACCACTTTATTCTAATAGAGGACACTGTCTATAATAAGTTAGGAATTTTTATTCATCTTCCAAACCATTAACACTTACATGTTTGACTGCAAAGAAGAAATTCAAAGTAAATCGATCACTAGCGATGTAGTAATTGATTTGTGTCCAGCTGCATGTTACAGAACAAATGTAATGAGTACACTTTGTTTCTTAACAACATATTCTCGTACAGTTACAAAAAACACAATATAATTTACTCCTTTAACAGAAAAATCTCAAGTTTGTGCAGCAGGTCATTCTTTCCACTTGCTCTTAAAATAAATTTGTGTATGATTTAGTGAACTTGTGACTTGCATGTTTTATTTTTAAGAAAATTGATTTTAAACTGCAATATACATTGTGTAAGTGATTATGTAATTCCCATGCTAAAAAGACTATGGATATTTGTGAAAATATATATGGGCACAACAACAAAGCAAAGTTCTTGACCAGAGGTATAAATTTATTATTACCGTGCCATTACAGCCATGTCTTCACGTTACAAAACTGTGCTGACAGGTTCACTTTAAACCAAATGGATGCGTCGCTATTGAAAACAATAGGAAGCGTATGTGTAGTGCCCTGCGGTGGCCACTACAAGTAGACGGAGCAGCTCGGCAAGTGAGTACTTCTGGCCGCTGCCAACACTGATAACAGCTGATCTGCAGGGGGTGCCGGGTGTCTGACCCTGGCCGATCAGACATTGATGACCTAGCCTAACGATGGTTCATCAATGTAAAAGTAATGAAAAATTTCTAAGTGCTAATTTTTATGGTCTTTGCCCATGGGACTTGACTCACAGGGACATAATTACCCTGAGAGTAAAGTTCCCTTAGTAAAGATCATCAAAATTAGTGCTAAATAATATAAAACCTGTCTTTGAAGTTGGCGGATTTAAAAGAAAACAAAGGGGAATACTCAGAAAAGCGCAAACATTAAATTAAAACGGTCTACTTTTGATCTGGTGACAGATTCCATTTAGTGAAACTAAAATGAAATATGAATTCCCTTATGTCTTGCATGTTAGGAACATTAATATTGTAACATAATTTTATGGTTTCTCTTCTCACCTGAGCTGTTTCTCTAAAAGCAGATTTCATTGCAGCCAGATTCTTTTCTGCCCACAAGTGCGTCATGAAAAGGCTTATACTGTGCCCTGAGAACAATATCTGAATCTCCTAGCAGTATATTGGTTTACAGTTACCCATCCTTGTGATACTATGACTGGCTTTGGCTTTAGAACTTCATGTTCTTCCCCGGTCAGATGGCACACACTTCTGTTTTCTTTTTTCATTTTCCAAGAAAAATATTCATCTACATTTTAGTATTTTCATTTTACCATACCATGGAAACAAGCAATTTGTTTTTCTTTTGAACTATTTAATAGGATAAAAAAAATGGACTGGTGAATTCCACTCTTGTCTAATTTACATCTTTTAGTGTTCAGTCTCTGTGTTGGAGTATGAAGGGAATATTATTATTTGGAGTATTATTGTTCATAAAGTAACTGTCCATGAGTGTTAAGCAGTTATAAGGGGTATAGTTTGCTGTATAATTTGGTTGAGTTGTTTGGCCAGATGCAAACATTGTTGGAGTTCTACCTAATAGAAGATGGTTCACACTCTGGTAGCCAATGACATTCCCACAGGTACAAGATTCCTTGTTATCAGGGTAAAGTTTATTTTTTGGCATAAACTTTTAAACTTTTAACATACAATAAACTGATTTTCTTATGCCAAAACAATCAATAACTTTAAAAATGCCTTTCTCATGTTAGGAACATCAATGTAGCATTGTCTTGCCCACAAAGCTGTTCTGGCAACGCTTATTTTGTCCACCATTAAGGATCTTTTCCTCTTCAATGCTACAGACCAAACCTGAGCCATCCAAGGTGCCTTACATAGGACCTGCGAGCCCTGGGACTGAAATGTACTAGCGCAACCTTTCCCATCCAAGCTTTTTTGGCTGCTCCAAAATTCTGGATCCAAAATCCAGTCCACTAAAATTCCTTTCAATATCTTATTTCTGGAGCACTCTTTTCCTTGATTTACATCACAGAGGCAAGGCACCTTGGTGACACATACCTGCCATCCATGACTTTACCTCCTGCATTTTTTTTTTAATAAAATGTATGTATATTTATTTAATAGATGTGTGTATGTGCGTGTGTATATCTAATTGTATTATATGTACACTTGTGTTTTTTTTCAAAAACATTGTGTTTGCATTAAGCCCCCGTCACACACAGCGATCTCGCTAGCTAGATGGCTTCTGAGTCACAAGTTTTGTGACGCAACAGCGATCTCACCAGCGAGATCGCTGTGTGTGACACCAGCGACCGGCCCCCCTGCCAGGTATCGCTGATCGTCCTGGAATGGCCAGGACATTTTTTGATCGCCGGTCTCCCGCTGGCCAGCACGCATCGCTGCATGTGGCAGGCGGGAGATCAGCGAGATGGAGCCTGGTAACCAAGATAAACAATCTAAGCGCCACAAAACCTGATGTGTACGTTAGAAACCAGCGCCCTGGTGCAGGGAGCTGGTAACTAAGGTACACAGTGGGTAACTAAGCGACGCGCGTCGCTTGTTACCCGTGTGTCGCTGTCCTGATTGCTGGTGAAGCTGCCTGTTTGACAGCTCAACAGCGATCATGTAGCGACAAGTTCATATCGTTTTTGGGATCGCTGGTGAGTCTCTGTGTGTGACGGGGTCCTTAAGCAGAAGTTAACATGTCGGTTTGGTATGATTTTGTAGTTGCGCTATTTTTCACCGTCATCGGCTTGCTAGAATAGTTCAGGGGCACATACTTATTATTCTTCCACAGTCAGATTTTGATGAAAGTACTGTAGATAAAACTGGGAATAGATTAAAAAAGAAAAACGTAGCAGTAGCTCTCATCTTAGTCCACGTGCAACGTTGAGTTTTTGATTTATTTTTTTATAACCTAAGTATTTGTTTCACTCCTGGTTTTGGCTTACAATCAGAGGAAACGAACAATAAAAACACGTTCCCACTCCTGGTTTTGGCTTATAAATAGGTAAAAAAAAAACTCGCTGAAATACTGAATGTGCTCACATGGCCTTTTTTTTTTTTTTTTTTTTTTTTTTTTTTTATATATTTTCCTTTATGATCCACATATGGTTTTTGCTTCAAAATTTGTTCAGACATGGACAAAACTTGACTGTATGGCCTCACCCTTTTGTATTCAAACATCTGTGTCAGACTGTGGCTTATGGACTTGCCACAGGTCTCCTGACCCAAACTCAAGTTCCATTCAAAGGCAAGTGAAGTTCCGACAAGATTTGGGTTAGGAGACCTTACCAGTCCATGCATCTTGGTCTGCACTGTATCCCGATACATGATGTGTGAATTAAGCCTTAGGCTATTACACACTACATCTCTGCCCACTGTTGCATGCATACAACTAGGAGCTATGTGCCTGACAATGGCTAACGTAGAGAAATGGATTCCTGCTATCTGTTCACCATAAGGACCCGTTAAGGAAATTAAATTCTGCATTTTGTTTTGTTTTTTTAGCTGTGGTTCTATGTATAAGAAAGTACAGTCTGCTGTGCTTTCCATATACCATGCACAGTCCAAAATAACACTTTTGGCCTTTGTCTGAATAGAGCCAGATGGGAATGTTGCAGTATGTATCGGGAAAAGCTCCGAAGTGCAAGTACGCAGCGTGCACTTAACTGAAGTCTAATTCCTAGGTCTATGTTGCTCCTGTAAAAGGTTACCTAGCTAATAATTTTGTTATTATAGTGGTTTGAAAAAACCACTATATTGTAATCCGAACGCTGCTAACTTATTCTTCTTATTATTAAGTTGATTTCCGCAATTAATGCGGCCCGAACCGCTACACGCGCAGACTCCGTTGAGGTGTCGTTTCGAAGCCAGCGTCCATGAGAGGTGTGCTAAGTATTTTTCGTGTCGATCGGATTTGTAGTTTTTGCGCAATTTGCGTTTGAAAATTTTTTTTCCCGTCATTGGAATGCACTGTCTCCAATGCTTTTCAATAGGAAATGGCAAAACGTGCCCTGAGGCGATTGAAATGACAGTTGAGCTCATTGATATGCGCAGGCAGACCCAGTTACTATGCCAACGCCTACGAACGTCACTTGAACCCCAGCACAGAGCCTCTGCCACATAATATCAGCTCTTAAAGCGAAACCCACAGCACAAATGCAAATCTAGCTTCATCACATGACACATGCCCCTGAGAGAGAATGTGTGCGCCAAAGTGGATTTAAAAGAAGCCCAGTGAGCTAAACTAGCTCTTAAAGGGCCAACGCGCCAAAGTGATTGTTAAAGGGCCAGCGCACTCAAATGAGTCTTAAAGGGCCGACACACCAAATCGGAGGCTGAGCCACCCCGGCCTCCAAATCGGAGGCTGAGCCACCCCGGCCTCCAAATCGGAGGCTGAGCCACCCCGGCCTCCAAATCGGAGGCTGAGCCACCCCGGCCTCCAAATCGGAGGCTGAGCCACCCCGGCCTCCAAATCGGAGGCTGAGCCACCCCGGCCTCCAAATCGGAGGCTGAGCCACCCCGGCCTCCAAATCGGAGGCTGAGCCACCCCGGCCTCCAAATCGGAGGCTGAGCCACCCCGGCCTCCAAATCGGAGGCTGAGCCACCCCGGCCTCCAAATCGGACCCAGAGTGGTCCCCCCCACAAAATCAGACCCTGAGGCACCCACAGTTAAATCGTATCCTGACTTGAAAGTCTTGCAGGGGCAGCAGGCAAGTCTCTTAATGGGGCAGCCCGGGCACCATTTCAAACCACTATCTGTACTTCCTTCAGGAAATACACATCTAGTTTATTTTGTTCTCCCCACTTAACACATTTGGTATGAATAACCTTTTGACTTAATTCTACCTTTCAGTGTCTTGGCAATAATGCTAAATATTTCAACACTCCAAGAGCCATAGCTTTTATACATTGTTCATTTCTGTGCTAATTTAAGTTATTCTTTAAATGGGTATTCTAAATTTCTTAACTTAATTCAGTTACAATGAAACAAAGCAAGTTTGCAGTTGACATGCTTTTTCTATCTGCTGACATTCTCCTACTGTAAGAAGTTTTATCTTGAACTTGTACAGCTGGTTTCCATGGAACCTGGCCTCTAATCCTTGAGGGAGGGTGCACAGTAGTTACATTCCAGGAGAGTGATTAACATAACATTTCAACTCATTGATTTCTGTACAGTAGTATGCTTCACTTCGCTCCCTCCTCTCCCCTTCAGCTTCTGAAGAGGTGCAGTTATAAATCACCAGACCCCAGCTTTCAGAACAGGTCTCCTCCTAATCAGGGCTTTTCTTTCTGCTTTTCTCTAGCGACCTAAAGGCCCCGTCTCACATAACGAGATCGTTAGCGAGGTCGCTGAAGCGTCACAGATTTTGTGACGCAACAGCGACCTCGCCAGCGATCTCGCTACATGTGACACGTAGCGGCGACCGCCCCCCCCCGCTGGATATAGCTGATTGTGCTTGAATGTCCCAGGCCATTTTTTGATAGTTGGCGTCCCGCTGGCCAGCATGCATCGCTGTTTGACGCCGACGAGCGACCTCGTTGGCGACTCAGAATTCAGGGACGCAGGAGTGAGTCGCCAGAATAGCTGCTGTGTGACAATGTACCAACGACTGCTGAGGTCATTATACGGATCGCCGAATCGTTGCTGCATCGTTGAGTAGATCTGCCTGTTTGGCAGCTTACTAGCGACCATGTAGCGACGCACCAGCGATCCTTACCAGGTCGTATTGTTGTCGGGATCGCTAGAGCCTCGCTATGTGAAACGGGACCCTAAAGCTGTGTGCTTGTAAAAATTCCTTGTTTTCTTTGTGTAAATAGTGATACCTAAAGACTCATGCTTAAAATAAAGCATTGTTTTTATGACTTCTTGGGGTTTGGCGTCTAGGAAACTTTATTGATGTACTTGGGTTCAGGCAACATCCTATTTTGATGTGTTTCCACCTTAGAAATGCACTAAAAATTTATGTGCAGTTTTTACCTGTGGCTTTTCCGTGTCTAATGCAAGTCTCTGGGGAAAATTTGTGCAGAAAAATTTGTTTACCGCGTGAGAAATTGACATGCTGCAGATTTGAAACACCTACTGCAAGTCAGTTTTATGCTGAGTAAAAAAGTTAAGTGGCCCTGATATGTATTTGAGTGTAAAGGAGAACATTGGACGACAGCTCTTGCATGTATGGCCATTCTGCAAATGCAAGCATTAAAGAAATTATGAAAGGGAACCGGTCACTTCATTTTTATCATCTAACCATCCCCAGTCCATTGTTAGTGATGCAATGTGCACCAAGAGCGAGTTTTTCATTAAAAACAGCACTGTAATGTCCACAAAGCTCTTTATATACCATACATGGATTGTATTGCTTATTTAGTCATAGGGGTGTGCGCTTCATTTTCGTTCAGTCACAGGTGTTGCCGTCCACACAATTTGATGTTCTGGGTTGTCAGACTTGGCTCACATCCGCTGTAAAATCCCTCACTTGCGCAGTGTACAGCGTGGGGCCACGATTGCACCACACTGCAAGTGTGGCTCCACATTACTCAAGCTCGTGGTTTTACAGCTGATTCGAGTTGACGTCGGTGCAACCCGTAACCTCAAATTACGTCCGTGACTAAACAAAAATTAAGCACCCACCATGACTAAATGAGCAGGTATGATCTGACTATATAAATATATAAAAGGCTTTTTGGACATGATTATAGTACAGTTTCTCATGAAGAGAAACTGTGATGCACATTTCATCACTAACAATGCACTGAGGACAGTTTAGATGCTAAAAAATGACATGATCGGTTCCCTTTAGTAGTCTCAAATCTATTGTATGATTTAAGGTATTGACAATAGATGGTGCAGGGAAGACATATTGAGTAAATTATCATTAAAGTTGTCTAGTTAAAGCAAGTTATCACCTAACAAAGATGGGTGAAGATCCGACCTCTGGAACTAGCAATGAGTGGCAGCTCAGGGAATTTTTTATTCCTGTAACACAATGATGGGGCAGATGCCCGACTGCCGCCCCATTCATTCTTTGTAGGGTGGCTGTTAAAAGCTGAGCGCATAGCTTGGTAGTCCTGTAGGGAATCAGTAAAGCATGGGATGAGCATGCGTGCACTGCCTGTCCATTCCAATGGGGGGTAAAGGTTACCCATTTTACTGATCCGTACTGGCCAATTACCGATCACCTAACTTATTTTAACCTGACAGCCCCTTTAAATTTTATACAAAATGTGTGGTGTTTTTGCCATATTCTTTTTACGTCATTCCTGGAGATAAATATATACAATCTGGTAGAATGTACAATTGCACTGTATCAGAACTAATCAGAAATATGGCTCAAAATTAATTGTAGAGAGTAAGAACAAATCAGTAATGACAGAGGTAAGGTAACCATAGTGAAGAGACCGAAAGTCCGTTCACAGCCGTGTGTACTTCCTTCTGCTTGGATAGCACCCAGCTCAGTGTTTCGGGGCCAGCCTTTATCTGGGGGGTGAGATGAATTCTTGTCGATTACCTCTTTCAAAGAGTAAAATGTGTCCTGCTTATTATAGCTTATCTAGTAGGCTTTCGGTAGGATGTTGGCAAGCGGTGTGCACAAGAAGCTTACTTTGTTGATGTCTTAACACATGCTAGTGGTGTGAAGCTTATATGTTCATGTAACTATTACTGTAAGAAGATCTTCAGCAGGGTACAGGTGCTAATCCTTGGCAATGTGATTTTACTGATATGATACATATAATCCAATCAGCCTTGTGGCTGAAATTCCACTACATGTGTAGGTGCGTTCAAAGGAGGAGGATGGGGAAATGTCATACAATGAAAGTGATACTGCAAACTATTAAAAGGAAGCATAGGTCAGACTGATTTATTTGGTCAAATCTGGATTATATATAGCACGTAAATGGTGTAATTTCTCCACATATCAGTGGACAGTAAACTGGTGTTTGTGTATTAAAGAGGTTGTCCATGGTTTGAAAAACGGCCGAAGTTGATTAAAAACTATACCGTGCTCACCTTGTGCGCTGTGGGTCGTTTTATTTTCTTCCTTGAAACAAGTTTTAAAACTTGGCATGAATGGATTGATGGAAGTAAGTCTGCAGATTCAATACATGCAGAAATGCATTCAGTTTACAGAACCACAACACTTCAGTAGGAAAAATTAGGGGTTGAAATGTTGCCCTTATGATGCTGCATAAATACTATAAGGGCTCCATTAATCAAAGTTTTCACATTCTGTTAAAATTCTGTCAAAAGCATTGAAAAGTTGCCAAATTTTGGTGCAACTTGGAATTGCATCAAAATGTTGCAATTTTTGAGGTTTTTATACCACTTTCTACTAGATCTGACGAAATGGGCGGAGCTGGGGCTTGTTGGGAGCAGGACGCCACAGCTATTCGAATTGATGAAGAGCTATGGCGTTCTGTACTCCAGAAATTTCACTGCAGTGCCTGAATGGGGTAAGGTCTCTTGTGTAAGGCACAGAGGTGCACACCACTTGTCAGACGCTCCAGATTCATTAAGGCGAGGATCTTGTCTCCAGCAAACCCCCCCCAAGAGCGCCGTGGTCATCGCTGGCCCTATGTTGGGTTTACATCAGCTTTTTCCGACAAGTCCCTTTTGCTCTTTGGCCTCTTTTTTTTTTTTTTTTTTTTTTTTCCTATCCTTTTTGAAGTGAACGCAAAAGCGCTTTTGACATTGTAGTCAGATTACTGGGTAAATAAAACTCACTTATTTTTTTCTTCTCTTCTATTGGAGTGTTGCAGTCCTTTTTATCTATTAGACCAACTACATTTAGCTGTCGGCATATGACTAGACTTTAATGCTGGTTGCACACAGTGTAATGGATATTTGTAGCTTTTTTTCTGCTTCTGACCCGAGAATGTAAAAAATGCTAGTGTGAACCCAGCCTTGGGCTACATTCACAATGGCGTTTGTCATTGTGTCTCTATTCCATATAGATACAGAAGTATTTAACTTTTGCAAGAAATGGCACTGTTCTCAAATGGACACAAATGACCCCAGTGACAGAATTTATGCTGGATGGTCTGAAACAATTGTGAGCCAAAATCCAAAGCACCATTCATTATGAAAATCCATATATATATATATATATATATATATATATTTTAAGGGGTTGTCCACTACTCTGACAACCGTTTCAATCTGTATTTTTACCCCCAGTAAAATGCTCGACTCCGATGCTGGTGCCATTCCAACATTGTTCACTATCTCTCCTGGGGCTCTCGTAACATTGATATGTCATGAAATCCCTGTGTATGATCAGCGCTGATTTCACGGTCACTGCCATTTGGATGAATCTCGTACATCCAGAGGAAGTGCAGCATCTCTCCTTTCCTCCGAATGCATACAGCTGAAGGTGGGGAGATTAAAGTGGCTGCTGATTGCCCGCAGGAAGCGCATGACTTAATGTTATGAGATTCCTGGGAGGGCAGGTGCTGGTCTATGTATATGCTTAATAAAGTGTTAATACTGTTTGGTTTTTTTTTACTCTCTACGATTTGGATGTGATGAGGTAAACTTATTGTTCTTTATCTTAAGAAGTCTTCACAGTTTTTTTGAGCTGTATGGTGCCAACATATTCCACAATGTTGAACAAAGATTGCCACCACTTGTTGGCATTCTATTTTCTCACTTGAAGGGGACATATTGACTGTATTTCAGAATGAATGTTCAAAAGTGAAGGATCAGTTGTGTATCATTGGAGATGCAATAGATTTTTAAAAAATTTTTTACCCTCTGTTTACACAAAAAGATTGTCTGCAGCCACCAATAAAGGAGGATCAGCGTCTGATGTGTAGTACTTAAAAATGCTTAGCTTATGGATTCAGACAAAGCTCTGTTTATATGGCTTGTAATGCCTGAGGCTTGAGAATTCATAATTCTTACCAAGGGGAGGGGAAGCTGGTTTGTGTTGTCAGCTATTCTCCCTGAAGTGCAATGGAATTACGTTTTATTAGAACTTCCTTACGCTTGTATTGACTTGTCTATGACCCTGCAACCAGCATAGTAAGGAGTAAGTGTAATACTGGGTGTAATAGGGGCTTAACTGCTTAAGATCACTTCCATCCCAAATGTAAAAATGTCTATACAGTGTATTAGGAACTGTGAAGCTGGACCAGGTTTAGTAAACGTTTTATGAAATTTGGCATAAAAAGCCCATTTATATTTTTAAAGAGAAAAAACACATCCTAACAGGAGGTACAGTGGAATTCCTTTTATAAATTGTCCTTATTCCTTTTATCTGAAATTTGCTAATCAAAATGTATAGAGAATTTAAAGAAGCTATCATTTTCTGTTTTTGACATAACAGATTATCAATAACTAGTCCTGGAAAACTAGCAATAAGTATTTCCAGTCTGTGATGTCATTAATATCAGATCGGTCTGAGTCTGAACCTGTGTAATTGTGATCTGATCTGGCGGGAGTCAGATGTAAAGAGCCCAAAGAGCACACCTCTGTACACTGGCTTACGGACACTCCCGGATACTGCAGCTCAGGTCCCATTCACTTGAATAGGGGTGGGTTTTTCAGTACCTGATGGCACCCACTGTAAAGGTACTGTCACACTAAGCGATATCGCTAGCAGTATCGCTATAACTTGTGACGTTATAGCGATATTGCTAGCGATATGGCTGTGTCTGATACCTACAACCCGCTCCCCCACTGGTTATCGCTGATCGCGCGAGAACGTCCTGGACTGTTTCTCGTCGTCAGCTCCCTGCGGCACTTCCTGTGGAGAGACGAGCGTGGACGCTGGCGGACGCAGGATCGCCTAGTGTGACAGGTAAGTAGCGAACCCCGTCCCCAGCGATGTCGCTGGTGAGATCTGCCTGTGTGGCAGCTCACTAGCGACCACTTAGCAATGTACCAGCAATTCTGACCGCGTCATATCGCTGGTCGGGATCGCTGGTACATCGCTAAGTGTGACAGTACCTTTAGGCTCTAGAAGACCTGGTTTACAGCCAGTTGTCACTGGGTCCGTATATCAGTAGATCTGGGCAGGTGTCACTCCCAGCACCCACACCCCATCTGATATTGTCCTATTCTTTGGCTAGGTCATCGATATCTTAGTCCTAGACGAACCTATGTGAAATACACTAATATATTTTGCCATAGTAAAGTTATTTGCTTAACAGTTAAAGGGGTGGTCCACTACTAGGAGTCAGATTAGCGGTTGGCCACTCACTTCCTGTTGATTACTTAGTGACGCCAGCGCTGATTGGGTGCAGGGCTCAGGTGATGGAGCAACCTCACATTAGCCCCAGGGAACTTGAGTGCTGGAAAAATGTCGGCATCGGAAGGGAGTATAACTGTTTTTAACGGGAAGACCTCCAGATTGAGAAGGGGTTTTCCTAGTAGTGTACAACACCTTTAACTTGATAAAGATGGTAACTTCACTCTCACACAAAATTGATAAATTGTCACATTTTACCCCATGGAATGACATTTTCAAAGCTACAGTCATGGCCAAAAGTTTTGAGAATTACACAAATATTAATTTTTACAAAGTCTACTGCTTCATTTTTTCTAATGGCAATTTGCATATACTCCAGAATGTTATAAAGAGTGATCAGCTTAACAACATTTACTTGCAAAGTCAATATTTGCCTAGAAAATTAACTTTATCCCCCAAAACACATTTCAACATCATTGCAGCCCTGCCTTAAAAGGACCAGCTAACATCGTTTCAGTGATTGCGCCATTAACACAGGTGTGGGTGTTGACAGGGCTGGAGATCAATCTGTCATGATGAAGTAAGAATGACACCACTGGACACTTTAAAAGGAGGCTGGTGCTTGACATCATTGTTTCTCTTCTGTTAACCATGGTTATCTCTAAAGAAACACGTACAGTCATCATTGCACTGCACAAAAATGGCCTAACAGGGAAGAGTATCGCAGCTAGAAAGATTGCACCTCAGTCAATAATCTATCGCATCAAGAACTTCAAGGAGAGAGGTTCCCTTGTTGCCAAAAAGGCTCCAGGGCGCCCAAGAAAGACCAGCAAGCGCCAGGACCGTCTCTTAAAAGTGTTTCAGCTGCAGGATCGGGCTACCAGTAGTGCAGAGCTTGCTCAGGAATGGCAGCAGGCAGGTGTGAGTGCATCTGCACGCACTGTGAGGCGGAGACTCTTGGAGCAAGGCCTGGTCTCAAGAAGGGCAGCAAAGAAGCCACTTCTCTCCAGGAAAAACATCATGGACAGACTGATATTCTGCAAGAGGTACAGGGAGTGGACTGCTGAGGACTGGGGTAAAGTTATTTTCTCTGATGAATTCCCTTTTCAATTGTTTGGGACATCTGGAAAACGGCTTACTCGGAGAAGACCAGGTGAGCGCTACCACCAGTCTTGTCTCATGCCAACTGTCAAGCATCCTGAAACCATTCATGTGTGGAGTTGCTTCTCAGCCAAGGGAATGGGCTCTCAGTCTTGCCTAAAAAGACAGCCATGAATAAAGAATGGTACCAGAATGTCCTCAAAGAGCAACTTCTCCCAACCGTCCAAGAGCAGTTTGGCGATCAACAATGCCTTTTTCAACATGATGGAGCACCTTGCCATAAAGCAAAGGTGATAACTAAATGGCTCAGGGAACAAAACATAGAGATTTTGGGACCATGGCCTGGAAACTCCCCAGATCTTAATCCCATTGAGAACTTGTGGTCAATCATCAAGAGACGGGTGGACAAACAAAAACCTTCAAATTCAGACAAAATAAAAGCATTGATTTTGCAAGAATGGACTGCTATCAGTCAGGATTTGATCCAGAAGTTGATTGAGAGCATGCCAGGGAGAATTGCTGAGGTCCTGAAGAAGAAGGGTCAACACTGCAAATATTGACTTGCTGCATTAACTCATTCTAACTGTCAATATAACCTTTTGCTACTCATAATATGATTGCAATTATATTTCTGTATGTGATAAAAACATCTGACAAACACACATAAAAACCAGAGGCCGGCAGATCATGTGAAAATATAATATTTGTGTCATTCTCAAAACTTTTGTCCATGACTGTACTGCAAATGTTAAAGGGAATTTGTAAACAGGTTTTTGCTATGTAATCTGACAGCTCAGAGCCTGATTCCAGTAACGTCACTGTTGTGGTTTCCATAAAGTCAATGTCTTATCAGCAGGAGATTCATTTCAGGACTGGTCAGCTGTTTTGTATCTCCGCTCCACCAATAATTGGCAGTTTTATGTTAAGTTACAGTGGACACAGCCCGCTGTTAATCAGTGAGGTTATACAGAGCTGTATCAACACGACAGCATTAGACCAGCAAGTGACAAATCGCTGGAATCAGGGTCTCTGTACCTACATCATGCTGCTCTTGTATTATGCAACAAAAAGCTGCTCACACATTGCCTTTAAACTTTTAGGCCCTATTAACACTGTTTCTGCTGTGCATTTGGGAGTTTCCACCTGAATTCCCTTAAACTGTATTATGAACCCCCTGATGGGGCCACAGACTGCAATAATATAAAGTTCAAAAACTCTGCTTATTCGTTTTTGTTTGTTTTTTTTCCCAAAAAGCATCAATGTTTAAACAGAGCCTTTTAAAGGGGTTGTGTCCTTTCAATAAGTGTCTCTGGCTGCAGTTTATCATCACAAAATTGCACTGGCATTAGCCAATCCGTGCGCTCAGCTTCTCTGTAGGGGGCAGTGTTGAATATTGAGGTTTGCTCATGGCACCGGACAATGAATACAGTTAGTCTAACAATTAGTTATTACCTTTTGAGGCGCAGTCAGACAACTGTATAGATTAGACAGCAATGCAAGGACTGGTCGGTGAGTCTCGCGACCAGAGTGACGGCTGTGACATTTTTCCAGCAAGAGAGCAAAAACTCATGTGAACATACTTAATGTACACATGCAGCTTCATGACTTTGATGTGTTGTCAGAAGAAAACTGCATCAAATAGTCATTTTTTTTTTTACTGCATTTTGCTTGTGTTTTTGTAGTGTTTTGTGGATGAATCTGTTTTCTTTCTCATTCATTAAAATTGGTGAAAAACCGTGAAAGAATTGCCATGCCACAGACTTGAAACTGCTTCAATGCTGCAAGGAAAAAAGCAGTGTGCGCATGAGGTTTAAGAAATATCACTTTGCTGTAATAGTAAACTGCTGCATTTTGTGATAGAAAACCATGGCAAAAATGCAACCGGTGAACATAGTGTAAGGCTGCACCTCAATTAGGATGTCCACTTCTCAAAAATATAAATGGATCTTTAAAATAAAGTGAGAAGCTTGTCGAACCTCTCCCTTTAGCTCGGGCCCACGAATATATTGGCTGAAAATGATGCAGAACAGCAGATCTTTCTCACTCTATGGTGGTGGTGTGAGCGTACCGTTTGCTAAACTCCATTGATCAAGCTAAAAATCTGATTTAAGGCTTCATACAATAGTGTCCTGTTTTTTAAATTCTGTAAGAAATGGATCTGCTTAAAAGTATACTGTTGTAAACTGTGCATCATTGTATCCTTTCTTTTTTCGATCTGCTGTACACTCTTAGAATCCAAGTAAAACTTATTCTTGTAAACTGTCAATCATTATAAAACGATATTGCTCAAGAAGTCTTTGATGAAACAGCCAAAGATATTATTAATACCACTTGTCGGTGCCATCTGTTGGGCACACAGAATGTGAGCTTTGCAGTGGGTAGCATGGCCGGTTTTATATAGAAGGCCATGTGCTGTGTAGTACATAGCCTTTACTGGCAGGTCGTTTGATTCCACTTGTGTTGCTGTGCCAAGGCGGTTTTGTCAGAATGGTACAGAGCCCTCCAGCTTTTATTTAACTTCTTACACTTTCTATGACCGAAAACCTAAAATGAATTGAAACACGTAAGCGATAAAAAGCTTGAAGCTGAAGTACAAACTCTGAAAGTAAGGTTTCCCAATCCTTCAGTCATTTGGACTGAAAATGTAGTTTTACAGATCGATCAGCTGATCTCGGCCTGCCAATGTCTTTAGAGTCTGCTCCTGGAGACCCTGGCCCCCTCATTTTATATGTACTCCTGACAAATCTCTCCCTTTCAATTCTACTTCCGCTGAAACCCAAGTATTACTATTCTCAAGGCTTTGTGCCTGTTTTTTTTTTTTTTTTTTAGTTTTTTTTTTTTTTTTTCCTCTTATTTGCCTAGTTATCTGGACAAACTGACTACTCAATCTCTTCTGCATTTGTGCTTTTTTTTTTTTTTTTTTTAACGCTCTATTTACCTTACCCATAACACTGCTTTGGTGGTCCTGTGATAAAATGACATTAACAGGAGAGCAATTTCTATAGTGAAGCACTAGGAATCCATTAATCTGTCTGTCATGAAAAGCTGCTTCAAGTACACAAATCTGAGTTGATAACTATAAATTTTCTGTATCATTCTGCTGGGTGATAGAAGGGGGGTTATAAGGATTGGAAGCAGCTTGGTGGTTAATAGGACAGCAGCATGAACAAGAAAGGTGTGCTTTATAATTTTTCATGTCAATTAGCTTCATTAATAAATTTATACAAAAAATCTTAACTGTTTGTTTTTTTTTATACACTTATAGGTTGAGTTATTTTTTTATTTTTTTTTTTTTTAAAACTTATTTCCCCCCCTGGCAGTCAGTAGCTGGTGCTCAGAAACTCGTCCCGGTCTGTTTACAAGTACCTTGCACGTGACCGCCGCAGCCAAATGGTGGCCTTAAATTTTACATCCTGTACTTCGGACACTGTGGCTCTCATCAAGCTGCTATAACAATAGTTTGGCACATGACCTCTATATTCACCTTCTGTAAACGAAGTCCAGAAGATCTACTGAGGCTTGAGCTGATTATTTTGCTCAAAGCGATATTTGAAGTCCAATACTTAACGTCTAGATACAATTTGGTTGGGCTCCTTATTTAATACCTTAATGCATTGAGGGTTGGGCTGCCGAAAACACACAAGCAGCCAATTGGCACATAATAGTCAGACTGCGATCTGGCTCTTAAATGTGCGAAGAATTTTTATTTTTTTTTTTAAATTTAAAATGCATTTACGCTGCAAAATCATGGAGGAGCATTCTTGCATACAGCTGGCAGTCTGTGTATGGGAGCCCTGGACATATGATTGAGGGAGATAACGATTCAACATTTTCGATGTGGAACTGCTGATCCTTTTTTGTTGGAGAGGTAAGCCGCCATCAGAGATGGCTCTAATAGAGCACACAGGAGCCGCTCCTGTGCATAACAGGAATGATTGAGAGCTGCTCGCCCAGCTTGTATGGGTGGGAGTTTTAAAGAGCCCAAGTTGCTTTCATTTGACCTCACTCACATGATTCAGGTGGGTTTACAGCACCCGACTTGCAAAATTAAACTACCGCCAAGCAGCTACCGCACTTGTTTGCTAACTGCTGATGGTTTAATAGCCTGTTTAGCTGGGTGCACCGCATTTCCTATGCACACAGCATGATCAGTAATGGATTCTTCAGCTCAAATAGGATGGCAATGTTCTCGGCAGCAAAAGTCCTGTACACTTGCTGCCCTGAGCGATTACCTTTTAAACAAACCAAAAGATCATTTAGGTTATCTCACCCTACAAGCGAATATTTTGCTTGTACATTAGGTGATTGGTAAACGATCTTTACTAGGAGATACTACTAGATGTTCCCTGAAGGATATAAATGGCCATGTTGTTTTTCCAATATAAAATGAGAACCTTTAAAGGTAATCTGTCAGCAAATAATCACTGTTAACCCCTTAATGAGTGCCAATACGTCTTTTAACTGACCTGAGATATAAGAAAATAGCTTCCCCATACAGGTGACAATCCAGCAGCTGTCAACTCTACACTACAGCTGACTACTTGCTGCATCAGCCACGGTCCATGTTGGCACCATCCATATGTTTAACCCCTTAGATGCTGCTGTCAATAGTGACTACATCATATAAATGGTTAACAGTGTGGGGGCTTCCTCTTTAATTCCATTGGCATCCTGACATCATGATTGTGTGGTCTTGATGTCTGCCATGGCAATTCACGGCCAAATAGCGACCTTAAAGTCTGCCAGCTACAGCGGCTTGCTCAGAAGTCAGCGACATTTAAGTGGTAAAAATACATTTTTTTTTTTTTCCCATCATACATGACGGCACCACGAGAGAGGGGTTCCGCCCTTCAGGGACAGGAAACCTTCAAGATAAAAGGGACGGGTCCTCTCTCCGCATCAGTTGGTTTCCTGTCCTTGATGGGGAACCCTCAAGATGAAGACTCTTGAAGAAAGAAGAGGATGCCTGGATCGGCTGGTTATTGGCAGGCAGGGGTCTGCTATATCGCTACATCCGTCACCAGGTACCGGTAGTCGCCTCGGGGGCCATGTATTCTCATGCCCCCACCTGAGCTAACGCATGGCCACAACCTGAGGCAATGCCCGGGTGAAGATTGGAGCCTCGGAGGACACATTTGGTGCACCCTCCCTGACGCCGACAAAACCCCACGCTATTCTAAGGTCCTTGGCGGCCACATGTTACTGTGCCCTCCCTGTTGACGTATGGTGGCCTTGCAGCCTGTGTGGCACATCGGTGCCTGGGCCGAAGTAAAGCTCCTCGGAGGCCATGTTTACTACCCTCCCTGTTGAGCCCAAGACATCGGGCCACCATGAAAAAAAAAAAGCCAAAGAAGGAGTGTACCTGCAGGACTCTGGTGGCCAGCGGCGTGATTGCTCCCTACTGGTGAGGTCCACAGGTGTGGAGGGAGCAGCGGCATCGGGTGTCATGGCGCCGAGAAAGGGCAGCGTGATCGCTCCCTCCAGAGCAGCAGTGCCGGGTGTCATGGATACGAGCCGGGCGCACACACCGGAAAGCCAGTTAGCAGAGGACGCACACCAGGGACCGGCCAGGACAGGCTCCCAGAGCATAGGAAGGAAGCGCGCACCTGGAGGTAGTCCGGTATGCTCTGGAATTGAACGTGGGCTTGAATAAGAGATTGTGCCAGGACTGTATTGATAAGACAGTAGCGGAAGAGACACCCTCTTTTGCTGGAAACCTGAGATCCCTGATTCAGTCAGAGGTCTGTCAGTGAGGCCTTTAAAGACTATGGATAGCAAAGCAAGGGATAGGTCCAGCCCCTCATTGGCTTCTCAGGAGGACTCCACAGGATCAGAGGAGAACTCAGATAGATAAATCTCGATACTCAAAGTAGTTCTGATGAGGAAGATACATTCCCAGTGGAAGCTACAGATAAGCTTATAAAAGCTGTCAGGTCTACCATGGGTCTGGTAGATGAGAGCAGAAAAGACGGCCCAGGAACTCATGTTCGGCGGCTTGCAAAAGAAGAAACGTAGAGTTTTCCTTATTAACGAACAACTGCAAGGACTCCTAAAAAGGGAATAGGAAAAACCAGAGAAGTCCCAGATAGTCAATTCCCTGAAAAGGAGATACCCCTTTGATGAAGAGGCATCCTCATCCTGGGATAGGGCTCCAAAGATTGATGTAGCGATCTCAAGTCGCCAGAAAGTCTACCCTGCCTTTTGAAGATTTAGGGTCCCTGAAAACCTCTGGACACAGAAAGACAGGTGTCTTAAAACAGCCTGGGAAGCATCAGCTGGGGCTCTAAGGCCAGCCATCGCAGCCACTTGTCTGGCTCAATCCCTAAAAATATGGATTGATAACTTGGAGGATCAGCTAGAGTCCCCAGGGAGACTATCCTAAAAGCAATACCGGCCATAAGAGCAGCAGCAGTATTCCTAGCTGAGGCTTCAGCGGATTCAGCAAGGCTAGCAGCAAAATCGGCAGCTTTGGGGACACCGTACGGTATGGCTCAAATGCTGGCCGGGGGACACACAGGCAAAGATGAAACTGTGCTCTGTCGCGTGAACGAAATTTCTTGTTTGGACCGGCATTGGATGACATGTTGGAAAAAGCCGGTGACAAGAAAAATTTCCCAAATCAGCCATTTCAGGCCTTTCTGCGCTCCTTTCAGAAGGGCCGGAAGGTCAGAAGACAGCAGTACAAGGATCGAGACAGAAATAACTGACAAGCAATCCAGAGGAGGGAGAGGCTTCTACTTCGACAAGCCCTCCAAAGACACCAAAAAAACCCTCCCAGTGATGGGTCTTCTCAGGTGGGAGGCTCTCACTTCCTCCCAGCCTGGGAGGGGATCTCATCCAGCACCTGGATCCAGAAAATTGTGGCATCAGGTCTGATGTTAAGGTTCCACCACTGGCCGCCACGAAGATACATGCAGACTCCAGTAAAGCCCTCTCAAGAAAGAGTCTGCAAGGGGAAGTAATCTTGCTCTAGACAAACATGTCCTAAAAGAGGTTCCGGTAGAGGAAAGAAAGGAAGGTTCTTACCCCCCCCCCCCCCCCCCAAAAAAAAAAAAAAATATAAACCTCAAGGGCCTCAACAGGTATCTGATAATCCCATCTTTCAAGATGGAGATAAGGTCAGCAGTAAAACTCATCTTTCCGCAGTACCACGTCCCAATCTGGCATCAAGATCGCAAATATCTCAGGGTGGCAGTCCAGATGGGGTCACTGTGGCGTCACTTTCAGTACAGGGCTCTGCCCTTTGGGATAGCGATAGCTCCTCGAGTTTTCACAAAATTGATTGCAGAAGTCAGCGCATCTCAGAGAGATTCTCTGGTGATACCATATCTGGACGACTTCTTGATAGTGGGAAGAAATCTCCCTACCTGACAAGTCAGAATAGTGATGGAAACAGTACAGACTCTAGGATGGCAGCTGAACCTCCAAAAAATCCAAACTGGAACCAGCAATGATCCAGATTTTCTTGGGGTTAACAGTGGAATCGGTGGTGCCGGAGTGTCTCCTCCAGGAGGAGAAAGAGGAAAAAAATTCAAGCAATTGTAACAATAATGAAAAAGCCGGAAATGACTGAGAAGGGCCATGTCGGTGTTGGGGTCTCTAACCTCCTGCATACCAGCGGAGAAATGGACCCAGTTCCAAACAAGAGAACTGCATTGGTGTGTGCTGCAGAACGACCTGAAACTTCAGGGACAGAGTGGAAGCTCACCCTCCCGGGCTCTGTACTCCAGTCACTCAGGTGGTGGTTACAGATAGTCATCTCTGAGAGTAGTACCCTGGAAATACAGCGCCTCCAAGGTAGTCACAATGGACGCCAGTCCTTGGGGATGGGGAGCTCACCTAGACACGTTATGGCTCCAGGATCCTTAGGCCCAGGAGGAAAGAAATCTATCCTCAAACAATTGGAAACTTCTGGTAATCGAAAAGCTGCTAAAGGGGTTGTTACCGCACTTAAAAGGACACCATGTGAGAATCCTATCGGACAACCGAACAGCGGTCCCATATGTACAGTCATGGCCAAAAGTTTAGAGAATGAGACAAATATTAATTTTTACAAAGTCTACTGCTTCATTTTTTTATAATGGCAATTTGCATTTACTCCAGAATGTTATAAAGAGTGATCAGCTTAACAGCAATTACTTGCAAAGTCAATATTTGCCTAGAAAATTAACTTTATCCCCCAAAACACATTTCAACATCATTGCAGCCCTGCCTTAAAAGGACCAGCTAACATCGTTTCAGTGATTGCTCCATTAACACAGGTGTGGGTGTTGGAGGACAGGGCTGGAGATCAATCTGTCATGATTAAGTAAGAATGACACCACTGGACACTTTAAAAGGAGGCTGGTGCTTGACATCATTGTTTCTCTTCTGTTAACCATGGTTATCTCTAAAGAAACACGTACAGTCATCATTGCACTGCACAAAAATGGCCTAACAGGGAAGAGTATCGCAGCTAGAAAGATTGCACCTCAGTCAATAATCTATCGCATCATCAAGAACTTCAAGGAGAGAGGTTCCCTTGTTGCCAAAAAGGCTCCAGGGCGCCCAAGAAAGACCAGAAAGCGCCAGGACCGTCTCTTAAGTGTTTCAGCTGCGGGATCGGGCTACCAGCAGTGCAGAGCTTGCTCAGGAATGGCAGCAGGCAGGTGTGAGTGCATCTGCACGCACTGTGAGGCGGAGACTCTTGGAGCAAGGCCTGGTCTCAAGGAGGGCAGCAAAGAAGCCTCTTCTCTCCAGGAAAAACATCATGGACAGACTGATATTCTGCAAGAGGTACAGGGAGTGGACTGCTGAGGAATGGGGTAAAGTCATTTTCTCTGATGAATCCCCTTTTCGATTGTTTGGGACATCTGGAAAACGGCTTATTCGGAGAAGACCAGGTGAGCGCTACCACCAGTCTTGTCTCATGCCAACTGTCAAGCATCCTGAAACCATTCATGTGTGGGGTTGCTTCTCAGCCAAGGGAATGAGCTCTCTCTGTCTTGCCTAAAAACACAGCCATGAATAAAGAATGGTACCAGAATGTCCTCCAAGAGCAACTTCTCCCAACCGTCCAAGAGCAGTTTGGCGATCAACAATGCCTTTTTCAACATGATGGAGCACCTTGCCATAAAGCAAAGGTGATAACTAAATGGCTCAGGGAACAAAACATAGAGATTTTGGGACCATGGCCTGGAAACTCCCCAGATCTTAATCCCATTGAGAACTTGTGGTCAATCATCAAGAGACGGGTGGACAAACAAAAACCTTCAAATTCAGACAAAATAAAAGCATTGATTTTGCAAGAATGGACTGCTATCAGTCAGGATTTGATCCAGAAGTTGATTGAGAGCATGCCAGGGAGAATTGCTGAGGTCCTGAAGAAGGGTCAACACTGCAAATATTGACTTGCTGCATTAACTCATTCTAACTGTCAATATAACCTTTTGTTACTCATAATATGATTGCAATTATATTTCTGTATGTGATAAAAACATCTGACAAACACACATAAAAACCAGAGGGCAGCAGATCATGTGAAAATATAATACTTGTGTCATTCTCTAAACTTTTGGCCATGACTGTAAACCTCTAGGGGGGCATCCGTTCTCAGTCCTTGATGCAGATAACCGAGGATCATGACTCTGGCAGAACACAATTTCCTCTCATTGTCGGCCCTTCATATCCGAGGTGTAGACAACCTGAAGGCAGATTTTCTGAGCAGGAACCACTTGAGGCAAGGAGAATGGTCCCTAAGAGTCCATTTTTCAACGGATAATGCACATGTGGGGAAAACCCAGTATAGATCTTTGCCTCAAAAGCCAACAGGAAGGTTCAGAAATTCTGTTCTAGTCCAGCAGATAGGCCGTTGGCAATAGACGCCTTCAGGATAGAGTGTATATCAGGTCTCCTGTACGCCTTCCCTCCAATATGCCTCATACCAGCGGTTCTGAGGAAGATCGGGAAGGACAGTCAGAGTGATTGTGATGGCCCCCTTTTGGTCGAAAAGACCATGGTTCTACTGGCTGAGAGTGAGGTCAGTGACGGATCCGTGGGTGCTCCCGGAGGACCAGGACCTTCTTACACAGGGTCCCTTCAATCCCCTCAAAAGTTTGGACTGCATTTGACAGCCTGGAATTTGAAAGGTCACTACTAGACAAAAAGGGTTTCTCAGCGGGGGTTAATATCCACCTTACTCAGTAGCAGAAAACCATTAACTACCAGAACTTATGGGAGGATATTGAAAAATTCTTATCTGTCTCGGGACTTCCCCTTCCTGTATTGGGCCTGATAGTGGCAATACTGGAATTTCAGCAGAAAGGTTTAGAGTTGGGGGGTAACTGTCAGTACCCTCAAAGTACACGTTTCATCCCTGGCAGCTTTATTCAGCTGTGACCTGGCAAACAATAGGTGGGTGACCAGGTTTATCCGAGCCTGTAGTAGAGCTGACTCTGCCCCATCTCCTACTCCTCCTTAGGATCTAAATTTAGTCTCATCTGTAACAGTCTGTTAGAACCACTAAACACAACATCAGACAAAATTTTAACATTAAAAACATCCTTAATATTGGTGCTCACATTGGCCCGTAGGATTGGGGATTGCACGCATTGTCAGCAGACCCTCCCTACACTCAGGTCATGGACGATAGAGTTGTGTTAAAGTTAGATCCAGCATATCTCCCCAAGGTGGTGTGAAAATTCCATAGGGCTCAGGAGATAATTTTACCATCCTTTTGTCCTAACCTTAGTAACCAGAAGGAGGAGAAGCTTCATTGCCTAGATGTTATGTGTATCCTGCAGTATGCACCAGCGATTTGACGCGGTCAGGATCGCTGGTGCATCGCTAAGTGGTCGCTAGTGAGCTGCCACACAGGCAGATCTCACCAGCGAGACAGCAGCGGTCGGGGGTTGCTACTTACCGGTCAGACGAGGCGATCCTGACGTCCTCCCGCCCGCGTCCACGCGTCCCTCATCGGCGCCACAGGTAGCCCAGCAGGAAGCTGACGACGAGAAACAGTCCAGGACGTTCTCGCGCGATCAGCGATAACCAGCGGGGGAGCGGTCGGAGGTAAGTATCGGATATAGCGATATCGCTAGCGATATCGCTATAACGTCACAAAAACCTGTGACGTTATAGCGATATTGCTAGCGATATCGCTTTGTGTGACAGGCCCTTTATTTGTCTCATTCCAAGGGCGGGCCTTAAAGCCTCTAAACAGACTAAAGCTAGATGGGTGAGAGGCCATTATGCTAGCGTATAGTAGTGCAGGCAGGGCTGTTCCAGAGGGTCTAAAAGCCCACTCCACGAGGGCCATGGTCATGTCCTGGGCGGAGAGAGCAGACTCTTCCATCGACCAAATCTGTAAGGCGGCCACTTGGTCCTCTCCGTCTACCTTTTATAGGTTAGACCTATCGCTGTCTCTAATCTTGCATTCGGGAGAAGAGTGTTACAAGCAGTGATCCCTCCCTAAGAGAATACAAATCTCTGTAACTCTCTCATGGTGCCATCATGTATGATGGAAAAACACTGGTATTACATACCTGGTAATGTGTTTCTTCATGAGACATGACAGCACCCTTATATTCCCTCCCTATTGATCACATCATTAGTGGGTGCATTATTAGCATTATACACTCCTTGGGTGTTTGTAATTAGTAGTATAAAGGATGTATTATTTATATGTACACTAATCTGCAGAGTTCCTCTCGTGCTCTGTAAAACTGGTGCGGAGATTACAGTGCCGGCAAAAAAAATCTTTACACTTGCGCAGCAAAAAAAAAACTTTACATATAAAATCCACATCATAATTTCACTTTTTAAAAGTGTACACAATGGGGGAGATAATAAAAAACTGTCTAATATTAAAGCTGGCTTTGTTGCAAATATCAACCAATCAACGCTCAGTTTTCACTTCTCTGGTAAAGCGAAAGCTGCACTCTGGTTATGTGCAGCTCAGCCAGTTTTGCTATTAGGCAGTCTTTTTTTATCTCCCTCAGTTTTTTATTATCTCCCACAATGGGTCGAAAGAAGCTTAAAATGGAAGAGAAATCCTGTGCCTTGACTCTGCTCGAGAAGGGGGATTCGGTGATTGCTGTAGCTAGAGATCTGGGAGTGTCAAGAGAAGCAATTTATCAACTGAAGCGGTCGGCGGCATCATTGCCTCCTGGGATGGTACCGCAGAGCAAGTCAGGCTCTGGCGCACCTAAAGCCCCCGTTACACACTGCGATATCGCTATCAATATCACTGTAAAGTCACCAATTTTGTGACGTTACAGCGATATTACTAGCGATATCGCCATGTCTGATACCTCCGACCGGCTCCCCCGCTGGTAATCGCTGATCACGCGAGAAGCTGCTGGATCATTTCTCATTGTCCACTTCCTGCGGCGCTTCCTGCTGTGACGATGAGCGACGCGTGGATGCGGGCGGGAGGACGCAGGATCGCCGCGTCTGACAGGTAAGTAGCGATCCCCGTCCCCTGCGATGTCGCTGGTGAGATCTGCCTGAGTGGCAGCTCACTAGCGACCACCCAGCGATTCACCAGCGATCCTGACCGCGTCATATCGCTAGTCGGGATCGCTGGTGAGTCGCTAGGTGTAACGGTACCCTAAGAAGACTTCACCAAGGACTGATAAGCTTCTGAAGCGTGAAGTGATGTCACATCCTTCTATAACTGCTGTTGAACTGAAAAACAAGTACCCTATGCTCCTCCAGAACATCGCAACTAGGACAATTCGTCACCGCCTGCAGAAGGACCTGGGTCTACCAAGTTGCCGTGCCGCAAAGAAGCCCCTGCTCACAGCAGCAATGAAGAAGAAAAGGCTTGCCTTGTGTAAGAAATATCAAGACTGGACATCTGAAGAGTTGAAGAAAGTGATGTTTAGTGATGAGAGCTCTTTCAGGCTAGTCAGGGGAGGCTCAAAAGTTGTGCGATGTCCGAGTACCGTGTCACGGTATAACCCAAAATACACAGTTAAGACTGTTAAACACCCTGACAGTGTGATGGTGTGGGGTGCATTCAGTGGAAGCATGGGCAGGGCAGGTTTGTACTTCCTTCCCAAGAATGTAATTATGAAAGCAAGCAATTGTATTACTGTTTTGGACGAACACATGCTTACTTTTTGGGTCATACATAAGTGATTACTTTATGCATGATAGAGCCCCTGTCCACAAAGCCAAGGCCGTGAGAAAGTTTCTCAGTGACCATTACATTAACATTTTAGAGTGGCCAGGTAATTCCCCTGACCTTAACCCCATAGACAATGCCTAGAATTTAATGAAAAACAAGGTTCAAGAGACACGACCCAGCAACATCAACAATCTAAAGGAGGTGCTGAAGACACTGTGGGTAAACATGGTCTCCACATACTTAGCCAGCCTTGCTGAATCCATGCCTAAATGACTGCAGATGGTGATAAAATGTAAGGGTGACATGACAAAATACTAAATTGTAATAAAATATCCACAATAAAACACTTGAATCCACTTGAATATTAAGATTTTGTGGTTTCATTGAACTTGTAAAGATTTTTTTTGGCGGCACTGTATCTTGAAGGTTTCCAGTCCTTGAAGGGCTGATCCCCTCTCTCGTGGTGCCGTCATGTCTCATGAAAAAACACCATTACCAGGTATGTAATACCTGTGTTTCATTCCTATCACTCCACTTTGCATTCATTCCTTAACAACACCTGAAGGTTTAATAAACTATCTGACAGCAGTTTTCAATATGTGGAGCGATGCGGTTTTTAAAATGGTATCACTTTTGGAGGTTTTCCAATATCTAGGACCCCAAGTCACTTCAAACCTGGCTAGGTCCTTCAAAAAATAAGTTTTGTAAATTTCCTTGAAAAAATTACTGCTACATTTTTAAACCTCCTAAAAGGCTAGCAAAATAAAATTTACAATTAGTGGTGCTGATGTAAAACCGACATGAGGGAATATTATTTAAATGTTTGTGTGCTGTTAATGTCTGGATTAAAGGGATGATCATTCAAAGATTGAAAATTGCTATTTTTTTTTTTTTTACATTTGTCAAATTTCTGTTTTTTTTTTTTTTTTAATAAATAAACACAAAACATGCAAATTTACCATTAACATAAAGTACAAAATGTCACGAAAAATCAATCTCAAAATCATTGTGATCTGTTGAATCATTTCAGAGTTACCACATAAAGGGACACTGGTCAGATTTAAAAATTTGGCCTTGTCACTAAGGGGTTAAATCAAATCCTTTCGAGCACCCTTGCATGACTGGACACTTAAGCCATGTTCACATGTTGAGTATTTGAGTGTTTTGTTTTTTTTTTTTGTTTTTTTTTTTTACCTCAGTATTTGTAAGTCAAAACCAGGAGTGAAAGTCAGAGGAAAAGTATAATAGAAACACGTCACCACTCCTGTATTTATCACCCACTCCTGGTTTTAGCTTACAAATACTGAGGTGAAAAACCTCAATACTGAATGTGTGCACATGGCGTTAAATGCACCTTCCTATCTACTTGGTTTCCATCCCTAACTGCCCTTCTCTGATTATATACAGATTAGATATTAGAAAACACCTTTTGACAGGGTGAGCAATGAGTGGAACAGGTTGCCACTAGAGGTGGCGAGTTCTCCTTCATTGGAAGTCTTCAAACAGAGGCTGGACAGACATCTGTCTTGAGATGGTTTTCACTAGCTAAATGTGAAACACTGCTGTATCCCACCTTGTCATTTAGTGCTGTGGTGATATGAAGCTGTCTGCAGACCTAAGGCACATTAAACATATTTTTTTTTTCTGTTGATAAATGTAAAACAGCCCGCCATAACCCACGTTGTCATGTTGTGGCGATGATATGAACCTGATTGCATACCTAAAGCTCATTAAAAAAATTGTATTTTTTGTTCTGTTGCTGAATGTGATGCAGCCCGCCATATCCGACATTGTCATTTTGTGGACTTGATATGAAGCGGTCTTCAGACCTCAAGCACATTGAAAAATTTATTTTTTCTGTTGATAAATTTGATACAGTCCGCTTTAGACAACCTTTTCATTTAGTGCCGTTTAAATTGTTCTGTGTACAGAGCTGTTGCATATTAAAATTAATTTATTTAATTTTTTTATAAACATGATACAGCAGTCGAGATCTGAGTTTGAAATTGTTTTGAGCTTATCGTCTAGATTATGTGTAACTTTGGCATTTTTTATACCGGGCTTTTTTTATACCGAACGTGAATCACGCATCTCTTACACCTTTCTTCTGACGAGCATCAAACACTCTCTGGTAATTGGTGTTGGGTAAATAAGTACCGTATTTTTCGGACTATAAGACGCACCCAGGTTTTAGAGGTGGATAATAAGGGAAAAATGCTTGAACCAAAAAAAGTGGTAAAATATTTAATAATATACTATATATGGTGTTAAAATATATGTATGTGTGTGTGTTGGGAGCTACAGGTAGAAGATGGTGCTGTGGGACTAGTGTGTTGTCTGTAAAGTACTGTATGAAGACGCTGGAGGGTGAGTATAGAATGGAGGCACAGGGCTTATATTTTTAAAGCACCACTCCAGCGCTGAAAAATAACACTGGAGTGCGGCTTTAAGATCCCATGGGAGAACTATAACTCCCAGCATGTCCTGCAGATCCTATGGCATGCTGGGAGTTATAGTTCACCACAGGATGTCAGAGTGATTTTATGTGCTGCTATTACTAACCTTATAATTAATTCTTGTACAGGCTGCTGCTCAGTGCGGGTCCTGCAGCTAGGAAGCCACACTGTGGTGAGGTAATGCAGCATCCCATGGCCGCACAGAGCCCTCTTATGTCCTCACCACAGGTCATGCAAGAGGATGCTGCATTGTTTGTAGTGCGGTGTCTGTAGGACCTGTGATGACATCATGAAGAGGCAGGGCTTTGTGCGGTCATGTGGTGATCCAGCTTGCCCTCTTCATGACCTCACCACAGGTCCTCCACAGCAGCATTCCACATCGCATCAGCACAGCCCTGGCTGTGCTGCCTGTCAGGTATGTGGCGATCCCTCCTGCTGCACTCGGCTCCTGCCCCCTCCACCACCGGACACAGATCTCCCCAGCTGCTGCAGGAATCGGTGCTGGGGTAACCATGTGGGTCTGTCATTTGCTGCTCACTGCTCAGCTGACAGGAGAGCGGGGAAGCGGCTCATGAATATTCACTATAAGTATCAGGACCACGTGGTTTCCCCAGTGGCTGGATTCCTGTAGCAGGCAACATTTTCCTGCCTCCTGCGATCCCACTCACCGCTGCCTCTCCCCATATGCTACATTCTGACCATAAGACGCACCAACGCTTTCCTCCCAAATTTGGAGGGAAAAAAAGTTTGTCATATGGTGAAAAAAAAATACGGTAATCGGAGGCTGGATCATAGGTCTCGTACTTCCCAAGGCCTCCCTGTTATTGATCCTGTTGTAAGTTCCCATTCCAGCCATCATTATGGCCCTGTTCCTGCTCAGTTAATGTAATGACACGTTGGCCATATTTGTCATGCAAACCTGCACCTTACCAGCAGCAACAGTAGGAAAGAGGGCGATCCAACGTCACGCACAATCTTCTAGATTATACAGACCTCAACCACACTAAAGAAATTTTAGTTTGTTACTAACCAAATACAGAAGGGGAGATTTCAGTTTGAAACTTTTTGTAGCATCTAGTCAATATTATACATACCTTATTGACAGGCCCCCAAAAAATCTTCTGTTACTATCGTAATACAGTAGGGGACATCTCCTTGGAAATTGTTTGGATTATCTAGTCAATGTTATACAGGCCTTATCGACAGGTCCCAACAATTCTTCTGCTACTAACATCATACATTAGGGGACATGTGACTTTGAAATTGTTTGTAGCATCTAGTCAATGTTATATAGGCCTCATCAACAGGCCCCCAAAAATTGTAAATGTGTATATTCTGCATTGGGTCTCCATGTGTGTTGCTTGTAGCAGTAGGCCTCAGATACCGGTAGTTCTCCACTGTGAGTCAGCTACCCATGTTACTATCTTTACATTTTCCTGACAATAGTATTCTTATAGTATTCTACGAAACTGATGTGTGCCACCTGAGTGTGGCTGAGCAAGAAAGTCTAAAAATTCTAACGACAAACCACCAAATTTGGAAGTGAAGGGCATATTCATGTTTGATTTAAGGTATGTAACAAAATGTTCAAAAGCTTCCTGTGTGCCGTCCCACACCATGAATGTTGTCCACATACCTTACAAATAGTTTGATGTGCTTAACATGTTACCCAAAGAGTAGACAGACCTCTCCTCAAAGTCCAAAAAATAGGTTGGCCAAAGTGCATGCTTCCGGAGTCCCCATTTCGGTACCAACATTCTGTAGACCCCAAGTATCCAAAAAAATGCATTGTGTGATAACACAAAATGCCTTCACAAATAGCTAATGAAATTTAAAACCTTATCAGTGGTATTCAATATGCCTCTGATTGCTTCTAGTCCCATGTCTTGGGGAATTCTGGTGTACAGGCTCTCCATGTCCACAGAGACCAAGGAGAAACCTGTTTGCCACTCAAATTTCTGTATATCAAAAATTTATTAGTATCTTTCATGTACGACGGAATGTACTGCAAAATCGGTCGAAGAAGCAAATCCATGTACTGGGACGGGCTCGGTTAGCGACCCTATCCCAGAAACAATGGGTCGACCTGGCAGGGTTACCATGGACTTATGTATTTTAGGAATGTGGTACCAATGTGGTCTCCTGGGGAACTCCGGTAGCAACTTCTCAGCCTTCTTTTTAGAGATGGTTCCTAACTCCACATATTTTCTAAGAAAACAATGTAGTTCATTTTTTAAATTTACTAGTGGGATCCTTATGGAGTTTGAGATGTGTCAACATCGGATAACTGTCTATTAGCCTCAAATACATAGTAGGATTTAGTTAACAACATGGTGTTGCGGCCTTTATCGGCGAATCTGACTACTGTGTCTGACCACCCTTTAGTATCGATCAATGTTTGCCTTTCCAATTATATTAAATTGTATGGCACTTTAGGGTAGAGAAGGGCTTCCATATCTTCAACAACCTGTTTTTCAAAAAGGTAAGTTACATTCCTTGGAGAAACGAGGGGCATATAAGTAGATGCTACATCTCCTGTAGAAGGATTAACCAGGTCAGGCCCATTATTCTTAACAATTCTCATAGCCTGTGAATCCGTCAAATTCACCAGTTCGATTGAATCATCCCTAATATTGGAAAGTGCATTAGTGCCAGCTAAAAATCCTAATGGCCCTATTTGACAAGGGCGTTCACCTTCTAAATTCATGTCATTAATTGATTTAGTAACAAAAGATTTATATACATGAATTTTCCTGACTGCTTTAAACAAACCTACTTTGAAATCTGTCATGTTAAATTCCTCAGGAATACAAAATCCCAACCCCTTAGATAATATCGAAATATGCGAGGGGTTCAAAAAATGATCAGTCAGATTAATAACCATGTCCCCAGAGGGGACCCTTTAATGTTTTGGAGTCCACGAGACTTGTTTCCTCTTGAGGTTTGGTCTCTGATTGTTTACCACCTCCTCTACGTGTCCTTCGTCTAAAGGGAGAGCTGTAGATGTAGACTCAATTGTATCCAATGGATGTTCATCAATGGAGCTTGTTGCAACTAACGGATCTTCACAACAACTAGAATCCGAATCCGTTGTCAAATAATCTTTTCTATTTCTCCTACTGTTGATTTCCTTATTCCTCTCAAAACAGTTTCTCATGGGTCGATGATCGCCGTAATTATCTTACTGCTTGTTCCACGAAAAGATGTTACCAGATTCAAAATCATTTTTATCTCGGATGAATTCCTCTTTTTCTTTGTTTAATCTCAGCTTGAATTGGAATTAATTTATTGTCCATTCTCTTGTTCAGAGCGGACCATTGATTCCCAGTGAGTCTAGATTTCAATTCATCTTTTTTTTTTTTTTTTTTTTTTTTTTAAATGTCTTTATCTACCTCCTTGTGGTTCAACAGGTTAAATTTTAAAACCAGCTGCAATAATTAGGAATTTTTTTTTCCCATTCAGCAGAGAATTGTTTATTTTCTTTTGAAGTGTGAAATTTCTTTGAATACTCTTAAGCCGCAGGGGACTCTCCCACACTTCACATAGGATTTTAATGAGTTATTAGTCAAAATTTTAATTTTTCTCTGCTAAATTCATTAATTTAAATTCCAAAGTCTTTGTGCTCAAAGAATATATTTTGTCATGCTGCTCGCTCTCCATAAAATATGAATCTACATTCTCCCTTCCAGCTTGTAATGTATATGTTGGCCTTGACATATTGAAAACACTCGATAAACAAAATCGGATCTACCTTCAATTACTTGCCATAGTGGTGATTTGTAGGTTAATTAGGGTTTTTGCTGTACAAATGGAATTGCTATCAACACCATGTTAACACTTCTAGTTGCTGACTGCAGTAATGTCCCATAAACAGTTATTAGTTTCTAGATATTGACCTGTAGCCACACTGTTACATTTCTACTTCTGCCAGGGCTGTGGAGTCGGAGTCGGTGCTCATTTTGGTGGAGTCGGAGTTGGAGTCGGTATAAAATGGACCGACTCCGACTCCTAAAATATATAATAAATTGGGTACAGTAATTCAATGCAGGATGTGCTGAATATTTTTTAATAGGAGTTTGGGAAAGTTATGAAATGTCCTATAAATGGCTGTTCTATTCCTGTTCTAAGGCTACATTCACACACAGCGTTTTTCCTGTGTTTTTTGAGGATACGTTTTTCAGCTGCAAAAACTGATCATCTTTTTAAAAAACCGCATCACCTGAAAGGTTTTTGAGCTCATAGATAATGTTTTCAATAGCAAAAGCAGATTAGAAATCTGCTCTATCTATCCATTTATCCATATCTGTCTATCCATATCGTATCTGTACCAAAAAGAATGAAAACCGGGTAGTACACCAATATATATTCTGTTCTATCTAAATATCTTGATTATGGGATCATAAAAATGATTAAATGTCTGAGGTTCACATTGTACTACAATAAATTTTTCACTTAAATATAAGCAATATGTGTGGGAGTCGGAGTCGTGGAGTCGGAGTTGGAGTCGGAGTCGGTGTAAGAGAAATTGAGGAGTCGGAGTTGCAGGTTTGGCTTACCGACTCCACAGCCCTGACTTCTGCATTGAGAATTTTTATCTGGGAATGCTGCTCTTTGTACCAAATCTTGGTCCTCCTAAAAAAAAAAAAAAAAACAAACAAAAAAACCTTGTTCAATTGCTTATTGTTTTTAGTACTTGTCTTGTGAACTTGTCAGTTGAAATTGTTTTATTTTAGTAACCTTTATTAAACTATTCTTAAGAAAAAAGAATGTCTAACATTTCTGTTGCTCATTCTGGACAGGGTAGTTCAGCATTTGGAGAGCTCCGGTATGAATCTGTTCATCCATACGTTTCTTTACTATGTCTGTTTGGAAATGCTACAAGTTTCAATGGTGCACACTAATGTTGTGTGCAAAGTTTACCATTGAGTTGCTCAGTGGTTACCTGTTACTTTTACTATTAAGATGTGTGTGTACTTAACAAATAATACAATTCCTGGCAATTATAGAAAACAAAAAACAAATATCCTGAACTAAAAAGTAAAAAATATACTGCAAATAATGCATAAAGGTAATAATAATAATATGGGTATTTAGTAAACATAATTTTGATCAAAATAATGTACAAGCCATCCCGCCACGTCACGGCAACCCTTGTGGGACAGTCCCTACTCTAGTATTTAAAACCTTTTCACTTGCCAAGTGGCGTGAATGTGAATAAGGGTCGAGCGGCTGAACCACTAGTAACAGCTTAGGCCAGACTGGATGGCTTTCCCAGCTCAGAAAGAGGGCGGTCACACCCATATATGCACTGAATGCACAATGAAATGAATAAAAAACAAATCGGAACTGAGAAAAGTAAGTTAATGTGTATGCACAATGTAAGTGCATATTAACACATGACCATTAATCAGAGAAAACAAAAAACACAAATATCCTGAACTAAAAAGTAAAAAATATACTGCAAATAATGCAAATAATTTTTGTGTTTTATTTTTTTAATTCCTGGCAATTACCGGTATGTAAATTTCTCATCAGAACCTGCAAAAGGTTAAACGATCTATAATTTTCTGTTGTCTGAGCTGGTGAGTGGAGACTAGCTGAGATGTCACCTACACATAGTACACAGATATGGGTTTCTGCTCTGGTCCCTCTGTATCACATGATCAATAGAAGTTGCGTTAGGAAGGACACTATATGGCAGAACTCCACTTTGTACTTGTTGACCTATTGCCCTTCGGCGTTACTTTCCAATGGTCTGCTCATTTTAGTTACTCTGGATGAGTTGTATGTTATGTAAATACGTTTTTTTCTCTACAATTCAATAAAAATGAATATTTGTAAATTGACTTTTTAGATTCTGCTGTCTAAAGAAAAGCTACTTATTTTATGGTTTTGTTTCTTTGTCCTTGTGTTTAACATATGCAGAACTTTTTATTTTTTAGATGTCAGATTAAAATAGTTTTCCCAGGTCATTGATGACCATTTTGATTTCCTAGGGGAAAGCGATGCAACCACCATCTACTATTTAAAGCCTGAAAGGTCTACTGCACAGACAGCTGAGTCTTAGGCGAAATAGCAAGTCTTGCTGCCAATTGACTTAATTCCAGAATAGGTGTTAATTGCCACTCTTTTCTAGGCGGTTGGGATTACTACTTAGAGATGTTCCACTATTTTGAATTGAATACAATCGCTTCTCCTTTCCAAATCTTTGAGAAAGATTGGCTCCATGCACATATGGTAACTTAACATGTGCAGCTTCGTGTAGGTTTTGCAATGATTGAATGCTGTAAATAAACAAGTGCACAACACCCATTAATTTTCCACTGACTAAAATTAGTACCCTTTCCTTTAAATGATGGCTGTTTACCACATACCTGTTTGTCACTTAATGTTACAATATAGCAGTCATTTCTGTGTGATCAGCTACTATGGTGACTTTATGATAAAGCAGTTTCAAGGCCTCCATACATAGTAGACTAAAGTCTGCCTATCGTGCTGATAGTGGTGGGACCTGCTGACAGTGTGTGTATGGGGCCTCACTACTTTTACCCAACACCTTTTTGGGGAAAATAAGCATCTGGCTTGTTGAATTTTAGCATTTTGTCCTTTTTGTTCTTCCTGAAGTTAAGCTGGAATCTGCTGTGATAGCAGTTTGCCAATTGAGTGTCCGTCCGACCGTTAAATGTGTATGGGGGACCTTTAAGCTGGCTTCAGGGGTCTTCCTGTAACAGATTGGAACATCTGGACAGACCAGTCTCTCAACATAAACCGCCTCAAAGGCATGTATTAGGCTGTTTCTGGTCAGTCTGGAAATTGCTGCCTATACATGGACTGTGAATTGTAAATGTGTGAAGCTGGCCTAAAACGCGCAGCAGGGAAAACCCTAGAGTTGGGGTGACATACGTTTTTAAGAAAAATTTAGAAAATGCTTTGCATAACTCCGTTAGCATTCTTTAGCGGCTTACTCCCCACTGTTTCGACACAGCGTCCCTGATGCTCCCCATTCATCTTCTCTGCACACAGTCTGAGGGTATGTGCACATGTTGCGGATTTTGATGCGTTTCTGCAGCGTTTTTGGGCGCGTGGAATTGCCTCAAATCCACAGTGCGTTGTGCACACAATGTTAATGAATGGGAAATGCCCAGTTATATTTTCCGCAGCATGTCAAATCTTATTGCACATCCGCGGTTGTGGTTTCCATTCTGGCACCTAAAAATCACTCTCTCCCAATCTTCCCCCCCCCCCCCCTCCATTTTGCACTGCTTTATCTGCCAGGAGATGCGGATTCTCTGCAGAAAAATCCGCAGGCTAATCTGCAATGTGTGCACATACCCTAAGACTTCTGCCAACCAGTGTAAACAGGTGGGCTGGAATAGAAAGGGTGCGTACATATTACATCTCTCTGAATATTTTTTTTTTCTTTTTTATGCAGGTTATAAAACCGGACCTCGGTGATGGTGACAAAACATCTGCAGCAATTGACACTGTACAGCCCGTTGCCGCTTCCAGTCATTTACGGGATGGATCAAAAAGCCCGGATCTCATTATAGAAGCCCAGTTCGAGTGTGGCATAGAAGACCTCCAGACTAGGTTATCTCTTATTGCTGAAAATGGCAAGTTGTTTTTTTTTCTTGCATTCTAATACATGACTTCGTACATGCAACCTTTAAATTTAAGGTAAAAGGTTTTCCCAGGACACTTCTGTCCTTAATGCACAGTTCTGTTTGTAACAGAAATCTAATACTTTCAGTGAGAACTGTTACTCTACCCACAGGTTATACATTGCCTGATAACCATTTGATTTGCCGTCCTGAAGAGAGCTTGATTAGTTTATGCCACCCTCCAATTGTCAGCAGTCACTAGGCTGCCTGTTTTCTTGCACCAGTTTGGAATCATTAAAATTACAGGCAATTGTGAATATAGGCACATTAGAAAGTCTACATTTCTCTTTCTTGTAAAAGGATGTGTTCAGATAGTAATGCTGCTTTTTATGGACAGTACAGTATTTTAATGAAAAATAAGGGATAAAAATGACTCGCTACTAGGACCAACCCCTTCTCATTCTCATGGTTTGCCCCTTTCAAATAAAAACACCTATACTAGCCGCCAGTGTCTGCGCCATTCCAGCAGTGTCTGCACTCACATCTTCGGAGCTCGCGTGAGTTTGTCACGTGATCCTAGCGCCTGATCAGCTGGTGACGCTGTCCCTACTTTAGGACAAAATATTTAAAGAAAAATTCAGCACTCCCAAATTTGTGATGCAAAAATCATATATAGAATTTTATTGACAAATTATCCACTGTAGACAAAAACTGTTGATGTTTCGGCCAATACTTAGGCTTTCATCAGAACTCTAATGAATAAACATAGAAAAATTCCATATCAATATAATGCATTGGTGTATACATAAAAGAACATAAGTCCATAACAGTGGTGAAAGAAAAGAAATAAAATACAAATGAAGTACATAAGTCCGCTTTGAATAATCAAAATGTACCAACACAGGGTTAATAACACTACTTATATCTTAAGAAGAAACACACAAGCAATGGAGCCTATAACCCATAACGAAGAGTCTGCATAGTTTCATTAAATATAAAAATATATTTTTAATTATTTGCATAAAAAAGACAGACTACAATTATTTAATAAATGTGATAACCAAAACCGAGATCAGATGGTGTAAATCAAGGTGCACCGGTTAAGAACAAAGCGTACTGTTACATAATCCAGCAGTGTGGGCAAAAAATCACCACCCTAAAATACATATACATTATAAGTTCACATGTTAGTAGAACTAAATAGTCATGTATAATGCCAGTGCAATCTCAAACATAACAAACAAAAAGGAAAAGACTATACCATACTTTATCCCCACAAAAAGAGTTCCATCCTATAACTCATGACGAAGTGTCACTACCCATTAAGAATTTCCCTTACAAAAACTGCCCACATGGTAGGGAACATAAAGGGGATGAAAGAGGTTTAATGGTCAATTACCCATGCTGGAGTCCATGAACACTTATGCGGTAGCTTCTTCGGGGGGGGAAGGGAATAAAACGGATGTGCTAAGTGTCCCTCTCATGCCTCTTCAATACCTGACCAGGACGAACCATTGGTGGCGCATGTCATGGGTTAGCGGGGGCCGCACCGAGCGACAGCCCCGGCGTCAAAATGGCGACGCGATCCACACTGTGCCTGCGTGAACCGCGACGTCACAGAAGGACACCAGAATTGGCGCCGGTAGCAGCGCCCACACCCAGGACATGCGCATTAGTGAGAAGTGTCAGGCGCCGCCATGTTGTTGATGGGCAAATAATGCCCACTATTCATCCAAACGCTGAACAGCAAAAAAGAACCCGGAACTCAATAGATAAATGCAAAGCCGCCTTACCAAAAGGGCCAATAACAATTGCATTTTAGTTAAATAATCACAAAAGTTAATACATATTAGAAATATATATAAAGAACTTTTAAATATATAAATATGAATATAATTTATCATTCTTAATGAGTCCGGCTGTAAAGCAGAATATTGAGGGAATTCAAGCAGCTCCACATTCCATTATTTCAAGAATTCCGAAGGCCAGGCATATACAGTCATGGCCAAAAGTTTTGAGAATGACACAAATATTATATTTTCACATGATCTGCCGGCCTCTGGTTTTTATGTGTTTGTCAGATGTTTTTATCACATACAGAAATATAATTGCAATCATATCAGTAGCAAAAGGTTATATTGACAGTTAGAATGAGTTAATGCAGCAAGTCAATATTTGCAGTGTTGACCCTTCTTCTTCAGGACCTCAGCAATTCTCCCTGGCATGCTCTCAATCAACTTCTGGATCAAATCCTGACTGATAACAGTCCATTCTTGCAAAATCAATGCTTTTATTTTGTCTGAATTTGAAGGTTTTTGTTTGTCCACCCGTCTCTTGATGATTGACCACAAGTTCTCAATGGGATTAAGATCTGGGGAGTTTCCAGGCCATGGTCCCAAAATCTCTATGTTTTGTTCCCTGAGCCATTTAGTGATCAACTTTGCTTTATGGCAAGGTGCTCCATCATGTTGAAAAAGGCATTGTTGATCGCCAAACTGCTCTTGGACGGTTGGGAGAAGTTGCTCTTTGAGGACATTCTGGTACCATTCTTTATTCATGGCTGTGTTTTTAGGCAAGACTGAGAGAGCCCATTCCCTTGGCTGAGAAGCAACCCCACACATGAATGGTTTCAGGATGCTTGACAGTTGGCATGAGACAAGACTGGTGGTAGCGCTCACCTGGTCTTCTCCGAATAAGCCGTTTTCCAGATGTCCCAAGCAATCGAAAAGGGGATTCATCAGAGAAAACGACTTTACCCCAGTCCTCAGCAGTCCACTCCCTGTACCTCTTGCAGAATATCAGTCTGTCCATGATGTTTTTCCTGGAGAGAAGAGGCTTCTTTGCTGCCCTCCTTGAGACCAGGCCCTGCTCCAAGAGTCTCCGCCTCACAGCGCGTGCAGATGCACTCACACCTGCCTGCTGCCATTCCTGAGCAAGCTCTTCACTGCTGGTAGCCCAATCCCGCAGCTGAAACACTTAAGAGACGGCCCTGGCGCTTGCTGGTCTTTCTTGGGCTCCCTGGAGCCTTTTTGGCAACAAGGGAACCTCTCTCCTTGAAGTTCTTGATGATGCGATAGATTGTTGACTGAGGTGTAATCTTTCTAGCTGCGATACTCTTCCCTGTTAGGCCATTTTTGTGCAGTGCAATGATGACTGTACGTGTTTCTTTAGAGATAACCATGGTTAACAGAAGAGAAACAATGATGCCAAGCACCAGCCTCCTTTTAAAGTGTCCAGTGGTGTCATTCTTACTTAATCATGACAGATTGATCTCCAGCCCTGTCCTCCAACACCCACACCTGTGTTAATGGAGCAATCACTGAAACGATGTTAGCTGGTCCTTTTAAGGCAGGGCTGCAATGATGTTGAAATGTGTTTGGGGGGGATAAAGTTCATTTTCTAGGCAAACTTTGACTTTGCAAGTAATTGCTGTTAAGCTGATCACTCTTTATAACATTCTGGAGTATATGCAAATTGCCATTAGAAAAAATGAAGCAGTAGACTTTGTAAAAATTAATATGTGTCATTCTCAAATCTTTTGGCCATGACTGTAGAATGGTTCCCGAAATATAGTATCACAAACTAAAAGGAGAAACAACATAAAATTAAAAGCAAAATATATAAAATATAGTGACCATTAGAAAGCAAACAAAGTTACAATCCAGCAACATTCTTTTTGCGTGAGGAGACGAATACTATTGCCACCCCGGACCCCCATATTAACGTTGTCAATTCCTCTAATTTTCAGGTCACCTGGATTACACTTCTGTTTCAATTTAAAATGCCTGGGGATTGTTTTAAGAGAATCCACGTCCTCCACATCATGTGCAAAAAAAAAAAAAAAAAAAAAATTAAAGGATATTTTGGTATCAAGCCATTACACTTCTAAATCACGCTTTTTGTTTGGCTCTAAAGGGAGAAACAATGGATTCTTCCCATGTGGAAAATTTCTAGCCTGTAGGAATCGTGAGGGCCACGACCTTCGCATCATCGGACGGCCTCAAGGTATTATCAATTAGGGATTATATCACCTGTTCTACCACACATGTGATTTACTACACTATCTGTAGTTGTAAGTTGATTTACGTTGGCCTAACGTCTAGAGAATTACGGGTGAGAACCCGGGAACATATTAGGGACATTGAGGCTGCACGTGATGTGGAGGATGTGGATTCTCTTAAAACAATCCCCAGGCATTTTAAATTGAAACATAAGTGTAATCCAGGCGATCTGAAAATTAGAGGAATTGACCATGTTAATATGGGGGTCCGGGGTGGCGATAATATTCGTCTCCTCACGCAAAACGAATGTTGCTGGATTGTAACTTTGGGGACTATGGTTCCTCTAGACTTAAATGAACAACTTGGCTTCTCTTATTTGTGAGCTCACATGGTTTGCTTTCTAATGGTCACTATATTTTGCTTTTAATTTTATGTTTCGCCTTTATTTAGTTTGTGATACTATATTTCTGGAACCATTCTATATGCCTGGCCTTCGGAATTCTTGAAATAATGGAATGTGGAGCTGCTTGAATTCCCTCAATATTCTGCTTTACAGCCGGACTCATTAAGAATGATAAATTATATTCATATTTATATATTTAAAAGATATATATATATATATATATATATATATATATATATATATATATATATATATATATATATATATATATATAAAAAAACACACCTCATATGTGGTCATAAACCACTGTTTGGGTGCACGGCAGGGCCCGGAAGGGAAGGAGCGCCATTTGACTTTTTGAATGGAAAATTAGCTCCAATCGTTAGCGGACACCATGTGTTTGGAGAGCCCCTGTGTGCTTAAACATTGGAGCTCCCCCACAAGTGACCCCATTTTGTAAACTAGACCCCCTAAGGAGCTTATCTAGATGTGTGGTGAGCACATTGAACCCCCAAGTGCTTCACAGAAGTGTATAACGCAGAACCGTGAAAATAAAAAATATTTTTTTCCGCTCAAAAATCAAAAAATGAATTTTAGCCCACTATTTTTTATTTTCACAAGGGTAATAAGATAAATTGGACCCCAAAAGTTGTTGTCCAGTTTGTCCTAAGTATTCTGGTACCCCCATAAGTGGGGGGACCACTGTTTGGGCACACGTTGGGGCTCTGAAGGGAAGTAGTGACGTTTTTAAATGTCGACTTGATGGAATGGTCTGCGGGCGTCATGTTACGTTTGCAGAGCCCCTGATGTACCTAAACAGTGGAAACCCCCCACAAGTGACCCCATTTTGGAAACTAGACCACCCGAGGAACTAATCTAGATGCGTGGTGAGCACGTTGAACCCCTAAGTGCTTCACAGAAGCTTATAACGCAGAGCTGTGAAAATAAAAAAATTTTCTCCACAAATTTTTTTTTAGCCCCAATTTTTAATTTTCCCAAGGCTAACAGGAGAAATTAGACCCTCAAAGTTCTTGTGGAATTTTTCCTGAGTACACTGATACCCCATATGTGGGGGTAAACCACTGTTTGGGCACACGTCGGGGCTCGGAATGGAGGCAGCACTGTTCAACTTTTTGAACGCAAAATTGGCTGGAATAAATGGTGGCGCCATGTAGTGTTTGTAGACCCCCTGATGTGCCTAAACAGTGGAAACCCCTCAATTCTATCGCCAACCCTAACCCCAACACACCCCTAATCATAACCCCAACACACCCCTAACCCTAATACCAACTCTAAACCCTAATCCCAACCCCAACCCACCCCTAACCTTAGCCCTATTTCTAACCCTAATTGAAAAATAAAAATATTTTATTATTTGTCCCTATGGGGGGTGATAAGGGGGGGCGATGATTTACTTTTTTTTTTTTTTATTTTGATCACTGTGAGTATCACAGTGATCAAAATAAAAAAAATGAATCTGCCGCCGGGAAATGCCGGTGGGCGCACTGTGCATGCGCCCGCCAGTTTCCAAGATTGCGGCGCCCATAGACCCAGATGGCGGGACACCGGGACGGCCAGGGGGGTTAGTGAGTATTGTGGGGTGGGGGGATCGAAAGGTGGGGGGAGCGGAGGGGAGGGGGAGGGGGGCAGATTGTGACAGCGGCGGACGATCGCCACCGTCAGTCGGTGGGGGGGGGGGTAACTTTGTGTCTCCAGCCATGTCCGATGCTATTTCAGCATCGGCCATGGCTGGATTGTAATATTTCATCAATTTTCATTGATGAAATATTGCGATCGCTCTGATTGGCTGTTTCACTTTTAACAGCCAATCAGAGCCATCGTAGCCACGTGGGGGCGAAGCCATGCCCCCTGTGGTGAAGAACAAAGCCCCCTGTATCTGTGGGTCGGGTGACCTTTCAGTGGCCCTGGTCACCCGACCCGCAGGGGGGCTTTAAAGTCATGACGCCACATAGGTGTCACTGGTCAGATTGGCACCAGTTTTCGTGACTCCTATGTGGCGTTGTTGGTCGGGAAGGGGTTAAGAGGCATGAGAGGGACACTTGGCACATCTGGTTTTTTCCCTTCCCCCTGAAGAAGCTACCGCGAAACGCGCGTACGTGTTCATGGACTCCAGCATGGGTAATTGACCATTAGACCTCTTTCATCCACTTTATGTTCCCCACCCTGTTGGCAGTTTTTGCAATGGAAATTCTTGATGGGTAGTGACACTTCGTCATGAGTTATAGTATGGAACTATTTTTGTGGGGTTAAAGTATGGTATGGTCTTTTCCCTCTTCCCCCCCCTTTTTGTTTGTTTGAGATGGTACTGGCATTTTACATGACTATTTAGTTGTACTAACGTGTGAACTTATCATGATGTATATGTATTTTAGGGTGGTGATTTTTTGCCCACACTGCTGGATTATGTAACCGTGCGCTTTGTTCTTAACCGGTGCACCTTTTTTTACATCATCTGATCTCTGTTTTGGTTATCACATGAATTAAATAATTGTAGTCTGTCTTTTTGTATGCATATAATTAAAAATATATTTTTATATTTAATGAAACTATGCAGACTCTTTGTTATGGGTTATAGGCTCCATTGCTTCTTTGTGTTTCTCAGTAAGGCCTCTTTCACACTTCGGTTTTTTACAATCAGTCACAATCCGCCAGGTTTTGAAAAAAAACGGATCCTCAGTTTTTTTTGAGGATCCGTTTTTTCCCCATTGACTTGCATTAATGGCAGATTGTGACGGATTGCTGTCCGTTGCATCCGTTTTTTGTGAGGATCCGCCAAAAGTTGCTGTCCGTCACCATCCTCAAAGATTTCAAAACGGAGCCTGTAACGTTTTTTCCTCTGGCGGATCCTCCAGACACTCATTTAACCCGAAATTCTTTCTGGGTGCCGGACAAAAAAATTCTCTCTCTCTCTCTCTCTCTGCTTGTCCGCCTTTTTGGCGGATTATAACTGATGCAAAAAACTGAAGTGTGAAAGAGGCCTTAGGAGGAGCTCCATAGGGATTTCCCCAATCCTAGGTTTTGAAAACTAGGAATTTGCTTTTTATCATGTGTTCTGTGCTCGAGATTCTGTTTCTCTTTATATCTTAAGGAGATGTATAAAGCATAGCTAATTGTTTTAAACCTTCCAGTCCATTACCAACTATTCTGTTTTTTTTTTCCTCTAGGTAGGTTTGAAGCTCTATACAATATATCCTTTTTGGATATCCTTTACAATCATCACACACTCAGCTCTCCTTTTGTCCATACCCTTTGTTTCAGTGTTTACAATTCTCAGCAGAGTGTGTTACTATTATCCCCTGAATACAAGGGCCCGTTACGTCACTTCCTGTGACACACATTCAATCATAGTCTAGTGGGACACAAACGCTGTTTATGTACTACACGGAGGAAGCCTTTTCCTCCTGGTTGGCTCAGCGTCACTTACCGTGACGTAACTCCACCCGGAACTTCCGGTCTCGCGGCTCCATGGCGCCACACGTGCCTCACATGCGGTGTTACTGCTCATATAAAAACTCACTCTGACTACACATAGATGTCGCTACTCCCTCCAGCACTTCAGTGCCATTCCCCTTAGCGTACCAGGACGTGACGCCATTTAGTGAGTCCAGTCTTCCATTTAGGGACCTATATGCTGTCAGGCGCCATAATATGAATATGAAAAAATCCTTTACTTATAGACCATATGTTTTCTTTCACCTCTATATTGGACTTGAGGTCCACAAACACTGAAGACAATGTATGTTTTTCCTTTCTGCTTCTTCCTATTATCCTATACACGGTATCTATATTCACTTTATTTGTCTAGTATATACTACAGCCGCATATTCTAATATTATTGCTTTCTATGTTATACAGCTAGAATTAGCTATGTTTAATACATCTCAAGATATAAGTTGTGTTATTGTTGCTACGTTTTGATTATTCAAAGCGGACTTATGTAGTTCATTTGTATTTTATTTTTTTTCACCACTGTTATGGAATTGTTGTTTTATGTATACACCAATGTGTTTTATTGATATGGAATTTTTCTATGTTCATTAGAGCTCTGATGAAGGCCTAAGAATTGGCCGAAACGTCAACAGTTTTTGTCTACAGGGGATAACACAGGTCTGCGACTAAAGCGGTTTGATTATTTTCATCTAATTTCCATGTATTTTGGTGTGCTGAAAATGAAAAAAATGTTGAAAAAAATCCTGGACATCAGGATTTGCCACAAAATGCAAAATTCTCTTCAAATTTAGTACATTTTCCTCAATTTTTTTTTTCTTTATCTTATGGTTTTGAAAGTAAAAATTACTATTAATTAATTCACATCAATGCATTGAAGATATACAATGCCAAAAAAATATAACTTTCAAAGAAAAGAACTTGCAGAGTGAGCTAATGAAACCAGCATCAACATGTTGCAAGCTGAACGAGAGGGCTCTGACATGCCCGGGCTTGTTTCAATTGTTTTATCTTAGTTCTCGCCTGTTCACACTTTTTAATCTCAGTTCGTGTTAGTTCATCATATTCAACCGTGTTTCCCAAAATTAGCATTATGGCTCAGCGGAAGTGTATTAATTCGCCTGACAGTTTCTGTTACATTTGTGGTGAATATACAGTGTTGAAGCAACAGCTGAATATTACAGACTTTGTGGAAAAAGTATACTTCGCATATTTCAGACTAAAGCTTGGAGATCAAGATTAAGCTTGGGCACCTCATAAAGTGTGCAAACGGTATGTTGAGGACCTCCGAAATTGGTTCAAGGGTAAGAAAAAAGCTTTCAGTTATGGGATTCCTATGGTATGGCGAGAGCAATAGAACCATAGTAAAGACTGTTACTTTTGTTCATGCGATGTGAAAGGGTAGAATTCAAAATGGAAGCATTCCATTTCATACCCCAATATTCACTCAGCAATTCGTCCCATCCCCCATGGCCCAGATATACCAGTACCCAAGGCTCCTGCTACCTTGGAAGAGTTAACTAGCTCTGATGAAGGTGGAGTCATACCTGAACCAGATGATGAATCAAGTTCTGACTTTGAAGATGATACAAGACCAAAGCTGTTTTCCCAGGAGGAGATGAATGATTTGGTAAGAGACTTGAATCTTCCCAAAGATGCCGCTGAGTTACTCTGATCAAGGCTCAAAAGCAAGAATTGTTGCCAGGAGTGTCCTTTTCATGGTTCAGACATCGTGAAGATGATTTCGTTCCTTACTTTGCCAAGGAAGATAAGTTGGTTTATTGTATCGATGTCGAAGGTTTGATGGGTCAATTCAAAATCAAATATGATTCAGCGTAATGGCGTCTTTTTATAGATTCTTCAAAAAGTCTCAAAGCAGTTTTACTCCACAATGGCGGTTTTTATGCTTCCATCCCTGTAGGTCATTCCGTACACCTCAAGGAAACCTACGAGAACTTGGAATTGGTTCTTCGTAAACTTAAATATGAAGACCACAATTGGCAATTGTGCGGGGATTTGAAAGTCTTGTGCATGCTGCTCGGGCAACAAGCTGGGTATACCAAATACCCTTGTTTTCTGTGTCTATGGGACAGTCGAGACCGACAAAATCACTGGACCAAGAAGAATTGGCAGCCGAGGGTGCTCACAGTTGATGGAAAAAAATGTCCTCCGAGAAACTTTGGCTCCTCCCCATAAAGTTCTTCTACCACCTCGCCACATCAAATTGGGATTGATGAAGCAATTCGTAAAATCAATTCCAAAAGATGGAGAATGCTTCAAATACTTGGTCACCAAGTTTCCAGGCCTCTCTGAGGCAAAATTAAAGGAAGGTGTGTTCGTCGGACCAGACATTAGAAGGCTTATAGCTGATCAAGAGTTTATCAATACCATGACGCATCCTCAAAAAGGAGGGTGAATTGCATTTAAAGAGGTCGTAGAGAAATTTTTAGGCAATACCAAAGACCCTGACTACAAAAAAATCGTCGGATGAATGCTGAAAGCATTTCAAGCTTTAGGCTGCCTGATGAGTTTGAAAGTGCATTTCATCCATTCCCACCTTGACAACTTTCCTGAAAATTTGGGAGCTGTGAGTGAAGAGCAAGTTGAACGATTCCACCAAGACATTAAAGAGATGGAAAGAAGATACCAGGGAAGATGGAGCATTACAATGATGGCAGACTACTGTTGGACACTTCAGAGAGACATTACAGATGCTACTCACAAGCGTACATGTACCAAGAGAAGCCTCACAGGGAAGAAGAATCGATTTTAGTGTTAGTGAGCTCATTGCAGTTAAAAAAAAATGATTTTCATGAAACATTTGTAATAAAAAATTAATTTTATGATTCTATTTTCATTTATTTTGAGGTATTGTCTTATTTAACATAGTTACTTAAATTGTCAGAAAATGTTATGTCCTATGACAAAACGGAGGTCATTTTCGGATTCAGTGCACTCAAAAACATACAGATTACGTGGAATAACCAAAACAGCTCTTGAAATATTTTTTTTTTTTGCAGACCTGTGTAATTTGTCAATAAAATTCTATGTGATTTTTGCATCACAAATTTGGGAGTGCTGAATTTTTCATTAAATATTTTGGAGTGGTGTCCTATTTGTGCACCACATTCCTAACTGGAGTGCTGCACAACCTTTTCTAGAAGTTCCTGCTTTAGGACAAATTGAATCTCAAGAGCAAGTCGGAGAGCAGACGCAACCCCGACTCCCTGTTTATGGTCCATGTGAGGATAGTGAATCCTCCACTGATTTGGGCGCCGCACACGTTTTACATAACCTCATGTGAGCAATGGGAATGTGAGTGCCATCACCTCTGAAACAGGCGTTTTTAGTTTAACGGGGCCAAAAATGAGAAATGTGAAGGGGTTGTCCCTTTAGTGGACAACCCCTTTAATGACATTGGGCCCAATTCAAAAAGACTGGTGTTCACACTGGTATTCATGAAGGGGAGTGCTGTAGTCACACATTCCTGATTCATGAAGAGGGGTATACCTTTTCATGAATCGGGACCATAAAACGACTGACATGTGCCTAACCACAAATCTCACTCCAGCCACTCCTGGGGTAATATTTTCAAAAGTGTGTACTGCACAAGGCTTCAAAGCTTTTTATGCCAGAATACATGCAAAAAAAATTGAAACTGGCCCCTTCAAATAGGTAAAGAAAAGGCATTTATTTGCTTTTGTTTGACTAACCCCTTTGGCGGCGTATATTCACAATTTGCTGATTTGCGGTTTACTCTTTTTGCAGCAGGTCTCTATCTGTCATAAAGGGAATCTGTCCACTTTCCCAGGCCCTTCAGTCACTATGAAATTATTGCTTTCTTTATATCCTTACTAACAAGCCATTTTCATTGTCTAATTGATTTCGGCATATGGCAGAAGCTCATTTTATAACACTGGCTTGCGGTGTTTTAACTAGTGGGTAGATAGTCATGGTTTTTTGTTTTTTTTTAGACTAGTCATCCTGCTAATGTTATGTCCCTGTGGGAGTAAGTGACATGATTTGTAAGAGTTGCATTATTGCCGGCACTTTGCCAATCTCTGCCTTCATGACAATGTGCAGTTAGGTGGGTGTACGCACTGAGGGTCCACCAGCACACTGCCAACTCCCCAACTTACTGCACGTTGTTGGATATTTGCAAAGAGCCTGCAGTGATGTAGTTATTCTAAAGCCCCCGTCTCACATAGCGAGATCACTGAAGCGTCACCGATTTTGTGATGCAACAGCGATCTCGCTACATATGACACGCAGCGGCGACCGGCTCACCGCTGGTTATCACTGATCGTGCTCCACTGTCCTGGGCCATTTTTTTGTCGCCGGCGTCCCGCTAGTCAGCATGCGTCGCTGTGTTTGATGCCGACGAGCGACCTAGTTGGCGACGCAGAACTCAGGGACGCAGGCGGGAATCGTCACAATAGCTGCTGTGACAAGGTACCAACGACCGCCTAGGTCATTATACGGATCGCCGGATCGTTGCTGCGTCGCTGAAGACATCTGCCTGTTTGGCAGCTTACTAGCGACCATGTAGCGACGCACCAGCGATCCTTACCAGGTCGTATCGCTGTTGGGATCACTGGTGCGCTGCTATGTGAAACAGGACCTTAACGCCCCTGTCACACACGGCGATCTCGCTAGCGAGATCTCTGCTGAGTCACAAGTTTTGTGACGCAACAGCGATCTCACCAGCGAGATCGCTGTGTGTGACACTTATCGACCGGCCCCACTGCCGGGTATCGCTGATCGTCCTCGAATGGCCAGAACATTTTTTTGATCGCTGGTCTCCCGCTGGCAAGCACGCATCGCTGCGTGTGGCAGGCGGGAGACCAGCGAACAGCGAGCTGGAGCCTGGTAACCAAGGTAAACATCGGGTTTCTAAGCGCCGCGCGGCGCTTAGAAGCCAGATGTGTACGTTAGAAACCAGCATGCTGGTGCAGGGAGCTGGTAAACATCGTGTTTCTAAGCGCCGCGCGGCACTTAGAAACCCGATGTTTACCTTGGTTACCAGCTCCCTGCACCAGCTTGCTGTTTTCTAACATACACAGCGGGTAACTAAGTGACGTGCGTCCCTTGTTACCCGCGTGTCGCTGGTGAAGCTGCTTGTTTGGCAGCTCATCAGCGTTCATGTAGCGACACACCAGTGATGCTGACAAGGTCATATCGTTAGAAAAACTTTGGCACTCAAAATTGTTTTTATGTTTTTTTCACAAAATGTCAGGCTTTTTACAAAAGAAAATCAGGGCATATAAGACACAACCAGACTCACATGTGGTAACGGCTTCCTGACAGGCAGTAAATTCTTTTGTTCCATGTTTGGGGATAGCACGGTTACTGATTGTCCTACTTGTGGATTCTAATGAGTTAGACATACTGATCCCGCATATTTCAGATGTAGGCTTGACAAAGGCTTATATTGGCTGAAACGTTGCAAGTGTCTGAATGTTCAAGAATAATTTTTTTAAAGGGTTGTCTTATATGCCCTGATTTTCTTTTGTAAAAAGCCTTTGCCTGACAATTTGTGAGAAAAAATAACAATTTTGAGTGCCGAAGTTTTTCTGACTATTTTGGACTAATTTTTTCACAGCACCAGTTTCATAAGTAATTTCTAGAGTGAGCACCCCTTAATCCTTTGAATTTAAGGTCATATCGTTGTCTGGATCGCTGGTGCGTCGCTATGTGTGACGGGGCCCTAAGGGTACCGTTACACCTAGCGATGCACCAGCAATCCCGACCAGCGATATGATGCGGTCAGGATCGCTGGTACATCGCTAGGTGGTCGCTAGTGAGCTGCCACACAGGCTGATCTCACCAGCGACATCGCTGGGGACGGGGGTCGCTACTTACCTGTCAGACGCGGCGATCCTGCGTCCTCCCGCCCGGCTCCACGCGTCGCTCGTCGTCAAAGCAGGAAGCGCCGCAGGAAGTGACCGACGAGAAATGATCCAGGAGCTTCTCGCGCGATCAGCGATAACCAGCGGGGGGAGCCGGTCGGAGGTAAGTATCACATGCAGCGATATCGCTAGCAATATCGCTGCAACATCACAAAATCGGTGACTTTACAGCGATATTGCTAGTGATATCGTAGTGTGTAACGGGGGCTTAAGTCATGGTATTCGCTCGCACAGGGACGTGATAGCGTTATTAGTAATGTGACTAGTTTGGGAAAAACAATGCTCCCATTAATTAGCATATTGCCAGCACAGTTTTAAAATGTTTTCTTTGAGTATAGCAATCAAGAAGACAATAAAAAGGGCTTTTTAGGAAGGGTATAAAGATAGCAATGAATACATGGTGGCAGTGTGGGGGGTCTGGGGAAGCGATCAGGTTCACTTTAAGGGAAGTCTGCAGTGGCAGCTCTATAATGCATTGTTTAAAGCAAAAATGCTGCAGATCTGTAGCAACATCTATGGTGTAGGACCCATGATGCTCAAGTCTTATGTAGAGTCCTAAACTTCATGCAGAGCTTCCATGTTTGTCTCTGTGGATCATTAATGTGTGGCAACACACCCATATGAAAGCTCAATTTTTTTAGATTTTTTTTTTTTTTTTTTTTTTTTGAGTTGTAGATTTGAATGCCACCATTTAATATAACTTGTAATATACTGTAAAATGAAAAGGGAAAAAAAAACCATTTGCAGTGTGGACTGTTAACATGATCAGGCGTTTTACAAATGTTAAAAATACTGCAGCTTTTCCGTATAAGTTCTCAATTGAAATTCTGCAGCATATTACAGTACCAGCAAACTGGAAGATTTTTGATGTCTCATGCACATACTTATTTTATCTAGATGGAATTTATACTGTTTTGTAAACTTTCCAATCAACAATGTCAATTTCTCTTGCATATTTAATTAAAATGTTCTCTAAAGATATTAGTGGGGTGCCTCTTATCGATCCACAATAAACTACACTAGTGAGTTTAGTGCAAAAGAAAAACTCAAAACACGAGAATATGGAAAAGCTTGAAAAATTAAACACGGGGATGTCTTAGTTTTTTCCCCCCCCAAGAACAACAATCCACATGTCTTCTTGAACAAAAAAAAAAATCAACATTTATTTAAATGTCTACGCACACTGCACGTGCGCGCATACACGCTGCTCGTAAATAGACGTATGTATACACCCACACACAGTACATATCAGCCTGTCTACGTTACAGTTCCTCTAGACTCCCGCATTTAAAGAACCTTTGATGACCTCATGGTCTTAGAAACACTGGGTGCCCCTAATGCCGGCCTTAACTAACTAGGGTTTTTATTTTGAGTATAACTTATATTTCATGCACACACCAAAAATCCTGTAAAGTGATGGTAGGGCTTATTTTCGGGGCAAGTCTTTTGTGGAAACGCTGTACCTTCATTGTCTGTCTTCTGTGATCACATATTGCCGTTGATAACATGCAAGCACTGCTCCCTGTCTGTCTGATCTGCCCCTCGTCTGGGCTCATGATTTGTAAGGAATGGGAAGAGCACGTCATTCAGCTCCTGATGGAACGGAGCTGCCGTTAAGGGATTGACTGGGTGTCTGAGCTTGCAAACTCGGATGATGGACATCACTGTCTTCAGCCCTGATCTTGCAGATGTTTGGAGGGCAGCTGCAGGACACTTCAACTGACCGATGCTGCTTTTCAGTGGTGAGAGGCAGGGATACATAGAGCTCATGAATATTATGGAACATATTGATGCAGGTTTGCTTGTCCCCTGTGATCATTAGGTGCTAAGAAGTAGGTTAAAAAAAAAAAAAAAACCTACAGCAAGCAGCCCAGCCCTAATTAGCCTTTTAAACATTAGGCTTTGGTTTGTAATGTTAAAGAAGTTTTCCACTTGCAAATTACTTGACCCCAAAAAATTACTTGTAAAGAAACTTGGTGAAATATTGTTCACCCTTCCCAGGTTCAGTGATGCATCTCCAGTCTTTGTATGTTGCTGCAATGGTGGCACAAAGCTGCGTGTTCTGCCTTCTTCCACGTATGACGCTTTGTGGATTCCAGCATACGACTAAACCCTTCATCCACTCCCAGTAAAAAGACTGTATGGGAGCTTAAGTCTATATTTATAGAGATTATGTGAACAACAATGGTAGATAAGGGATGATATAGTGGAGTAGATTGGTGAACACAATAGTGGATGAGATCGGGTAAAAACTATAAAGAAACAGACAGTACCGTATATCAGTACTGGCAGATAGCAATAATACAGGGTGCTATTATAACGGTAGCAGGCATTATTACATACGTTGAGTAATAAAACACAGTGCAGTGAAGAGAGATATCTAAGCAATTTAGGCTGCAGCATTGTACTACCCTAAACAGGGATGCATCTATCTAACATGCAGTGCAAGAGCATTACAACAAGCTGGAAACACATTGCAAATATCACAGGGCTGCATAATCGCTAGCTTACACAGATGCATTGCAAAAACACATAACTGTATTAAACCCTCACCGGAATCCGCTTGACAGAAACAGTGATTTTGCAGAGAACAGGACATGTGAGTAGCTCAGAGATCCGGGAGAAAATGGCTGCAAGCTTGCAAGCCCAGGATACCTGAAGGGATGGTTCTAAACAGAACTATAAAAGGGAGAGGATCCGAAGTCCATGAACAGAAAAGAGGACAAATGACATCTAATGGCCATAACTGGAACAGCACTTAAGAAATTTCTTGCTGCACATGAATGGGCAAAACACTGTGCACCAGTGCACATCACCACTGCAGCCGGTTCCGCTGCATTCATAGGTATTGTCTTTAGGGATTTGATTTGTAGCATATTTTTATTTTGTCAATTTACGGTTTGGTTTTCTTTAGGGTGTAATTACAGGATAGGTAATGGAATAAATTCATCACAGCTTTGGCCACAATTCTGATGTAAAACTATTAAATATGTTTCAACATTTTTTGCACAACATTTAGTTACTCAAAAATGTAGCCACTTCTGACTTTGAGTCCTGGAAAAAAGACAAACAACGATCATATAGCCCAGGAGTAGTGAAAAAGTATAAGGCTGTGTGCACACGGTGTGGATTCTGCTGTGGAATTTTCCGCGCAGATTTTGCTAAGTCTGCAGGTAAAATGCCCTGCGTTTTTACCTGCAGTTTTAGTGCAGATTTACTGCAGTTTTTGTGCAGATTTCTATATTGGAGCAGATGAAAAACTGCTGCAGAACTGCAAAAAAGTCACATGCTGCAGTTTTAAATCTGCAACAAATCTGCGCAGAAAAATCTGCGCATGTGCACAGCACTTTTTGTTTTACATAGCCTTAAATGGTACTGTACATCACTTGCAGTTCTGCTGCAGTACTGCAGGGCCAAATCTGCTGCAGAACTGCACCAGAATCTGCACCGTGTGCACATACCCTAAGGCTATGTGCACACGCTGCGGATTGGTCTGCGGACTTTTTATCTGCGGAAATGCAGGTTAAATGACCTGCGGTTTTACCTGCGAATTGGCCTGCGGTTTATCACCTCTACAATGGAGGAGATGGTAAACCGCAGCAGAATCCGCAGAAAAGAATTGACGTGTCATTTATTTCTGCTGATTCAAAACCGCAGCTTTTCCGCAGTTAAAAATCCGCAGCATGTGCACAGAAAATTTGTAAATCCCATAGGATAACATGCTACTGTACACTATCTGCAAAACCGCAGCAAAAACCGCAGCGTGTGCACATAGCATAAATGCTTTGATATTCAAAATAAGGGTACAGGTTAAGAAGGGGAAGACCACAAAGTTCATATGTGCAGTATACAAAAAATGACAGTGTGCTGGTTAAGGTCAATATAGAATATCCTAGTTATAGCTGGCTAATAGTCATACTTGGCAGAGAACACTACAGACCATATGCACTGAAGTATACATCTCAGTCATCTGGTGATCACTAAACATCTGAAGCAAGCAAGAGAAGCACAGCAGTACTTATGGGTAGACAGATGCATAAAGTATATACTATATAGTTATAACACATACCTCGCGTAAACACCTTTAGAAGAAAGAGGAGGGGGGCCCAGCAGAAAACATGTCACCCTGACGCGCGTTTCATCAATGTCTGTTTTATTTTTTTCAAGTCCTGGCCAGCTCAGCCAACTTCTTCAAGTGGGTGGAACTTGACCGAGAGGGCATGGCCTCTTAATGAATTTAGCATATCCTGCTGCAGTGTGCTTTTCTATGGATTGATCTACTGGCCATCTAATGCATAGCAATGGTTCTCCTAGCTGAAATAATGGCTGTCAAATATGCCTTTGTAATAAAACCAAAAGTCAGTACAGTAATCCTAAGGAACAAAGAGCAGGGGTTGAGTTAATAGAACTCCCTGTATTTTATGCGGTCAATTAAGTCCGTCTTCTATTCCACTAATAATAATGTCTGTGAAGCCCTGCAGGATATGATGGTGCTATATAACGAAGGCCTCGTTCAGACATCATTGTTTTTAATTGGTGCACCAAAAGAAACAGCTGTTGTCTGTTTTGGCCATCCGTAAATAATTAAAAGTGTCTCCTATACTTTACAATGTTAAGCACGGACAGCAGATGAAAGCCATCCATGTGAGGTACGTATTTTTCATGGACCCACAGACTTGTATTGGTATTGTACATCCGTAACACAGGTGTGACTTTTGCACAGTTTACGAAAAAAGATGGACATGTGAATAGCCTAGATTATAATGGGAACGTGTTGTATCGGTAACAGAACATGTATGTGCAACACTGATGTCTAAATGAGGCTCAAGGAAATGGTTAAATTAACACAATCCTATTATGTTAATTAAGTCTGCCCTGGTGTCATACAACCTGTGCCGTTCTGGCAATTGTGCTCTTATGTTACCATCGAATGGGGGTCAAGTAGCGTTGATGAATGTTATGTACAGTGGGGCAAAAAAGTATTTAGTCAGTCAGCAATAGTGCAAGTTCCACCACTTAAAAAGATGAGAGGCGTCTGTAATTTACATCATAGGTAGACCTCAACTATGGGAGACAAACTGAGAAAAAAAATCCAGAAAATCACATTGTCTGTTTTTGTTTCATTTTATTTGCATATTATGGTGGAAAATAAGTATTTGGTCAGAAACAAAATTTCATCTCAATACTTTGTGATATATCCTTTGTTGGCAATGACAGAGGTCAAACGTTTTCTGTAAGTCTTCACAAGGTTGCCACACACTGTTGTTGGTATGTTGGCCCATTCCTCCATGCAGATCTCCTCTAGAGCAGTGATGTTTTTGGCTTTTCGCTTGGCAACACGGACTTTCAACTCCCTCCAAAGGTTTTCTATAGGGTTGAGATCTGGAGATTGGCTAGGCCACTCCAGGACCTTGAAATGCTTCTTACGAAGCCACTCCTTCGTTGCCCTGGCGGTGTGCTTTGGATCATTGTCATGTTGAAAGACCCAGCCACGTTTCATCTTCAATGCCCTTGCTGATGGAAGGAGGTTTGCACTCAAAATCTCACGATACATGGCCCCATTCATTCTTTCATGTACCCGGATCAGTCGTCCTGGCCCCTTTGCAGAGAAACAGCCCCAAAGCATGATGTTTCCACCACCATGCTTTACAGTAGGTATGGTGTTTGATGGATGCAACTCAGTATTCTTTTTCCTCCAAACACGACAAGTTGTGTTTCTACCAAACAGTTCCAGTTTGGTTTCATCAGACCATAGGATATTCTCCCAAAACTCCTCTGGATCATCCAAATGCTCTCTAGCAAACTTCAGACGGGCCCGGACATGTACAGACTTAAGCAGTGGGACACGTCTGGCACTGCAGGATCTGAGTCCATGGTGGCGTAGTGTGTTACTTATGGTAGGCCTTGTTACATTGGTCCCAGCTCTCTGCAGTTCATTCACTAGGTCCCCCCGCGTGGTTCTGGGATTTTTGCTCACCTTTCTTGTGATCATTCTGACCCCACAGGGTGGGATTTTGCGTGGAGCACCAGATCGAGGGAGATTATCAGTGGTCTTGTATGTCTTCCATTTTCTAATTATTGCTCCCACAGTTGATTTCTTCACACCAAGCTGGTTGGCTATTGCAGATTCAGTCTTCCCAGCCTGGTGCAGGGCTACAATTTTGTTTCTGGTGTCCTTTGACAGCTCTTTGGTCTTCACCATAGTGGAGTTTGGAGTCAGACTGTTTGAGGGTGTGCACAGGTGTCTTTTTATACTGATAACAAGTTTAAACAGGTGCCATTACTACAGGTAATGAGTGGAGGAAAGAGGAGACTCTTAAAGAAGAAGTTACAGGTCTGTGAGAGCCAGAAATCTTGATTGCTTGTTTCTGACCAAATACTTATTTTCCACCATAATATGCAAATAAAATGAAAAAAAAAACCAGACAATGTGATTTTCTGGATTTTTTTTTCTCAGTTTGTCTCCCATAGTTGAGGTCTACCTATGATGTAAATTACAGACGCCTCTCATCTTTTTAAGTGGTGGAACTTGCACTATTGCTGACTGACTAAATACTTTTTTTCCCCACTGTAGCTGAGTAAGTGTATCATTGGCTGCAGGAGGAGCCATTAAACCAGATTACAGGGTGTTCTGTGACAAGGAAAGAATCATAGCTTTTCATTTTTCTGATGGCTAAATTTGTTTCATGGTTTATCAAAAAGGTAATGGCCCAGATTAGATTTCTAGGGCCATGGAACCACAACACTGAGAGAATATGTAAAAATGGCACGTAGTAGCTGGGTGTTGTGTTGCTAGTGTATGGTGTAATTGTGAGACTAGAAAGCATGCAAAACATCCCAGACAAAAGCAGAATTTAGTGTGACTTTTTTAAAGACCATAAAGCTACATTTTCCTGAATGTCAAAAAAGGGGAGAAGGGGCATGTACATAACAGGGATCACCAGACTATAATAGAGTGAAAAATTATCCTTTATTGAAACACTGCAAAACACAGAGAGCATTAAAAATGCACAAGAGCCAATAAGAAGAGTACAAAAACCCACAATAGGGTTAAAAAGACCCCTGCCAAAACCCACCACTAGAGTAGACTGTGAGAGATAAAGATAAATAACACTCAAAATCATATAACAATGACTGAATTGATGAAGACAAATCCCACAGATTCACACGAATGTATATAAACAGATGCTGCATATGTTACAGGGCTGAGGAGGGGCATCCTTTGGGCACCTGCCTCCCTCACTACCTTGTCCATATGCTGCCCTAGCTGGATGTGTTATTTTGTTTAGGTGCATGTCTCCATTCTCTGGGCTCAGGTTGTATTGGGTGTCTTGTCCTTTTGGCACTCTTGACCTGAACTTTTTATATTTTGTATTAAGCTGAATGACTTTTGACTGCCTCTCCTCAGCCCTGTCGTTTAAACCCTATTGCGGGTTTTTGTACTCTTCTTATTGCCTCTTGTGCATTTTTAATGTTCTGTGTGTTTTGCAGTGTTTCAATAAAGGATAATTTTTCACTCTATTATAGTCTGGTGATCCCTCTTATGTACATGTCCCTTCCCCCCTTTTTTTTGCCTATTCTGTCATTAGCATGTACGTGCTATCCCGGGCAGTGGTGCCCTCCAGCTTCTTGTGTTCATTTTCCTGAATGTCTTCACAGCATATATCCCCTCTGGGCCAATGCCAATTTTTTGTCGAGCGTGTGTGTCTGTGCCATAACAATTAGGGGAGATGGTTGTTATAACTCTTTAATATGTACAAGAAGCGGCTTGCTTGATTTACTTTGTACCGACATTAGCTCCTGCACGGTGTGAAGTGTCCAATGCTGCACTGCACGTTGCGCTGCGTCCGGCAGTATTTGTTCCTAGATACTACGTTAAAGCCTTGGAAAAACTATTTTAGGTTAACAAAGCTGCTCTCACTATATCCCCCCCCTCTCCCGCCTTGCCTGTCACCATACATAACCTCCCTTTCCATTTTGCTGTGCAGATGTGTTTTTTTTAATTTAATATGGGCCTTTTCCTGCTATTACGGAAGCCCACAAACACTTGTTGAAATCTCCCTACAGATCAACTTTCAACAAAAGGGATTTTGATCTCCTTTTGTAGTCAGAAGTCCAATATATAAAGATGGGTTTTGGAAGTTAATTTTGCAGCTCCTGCTAATTGTTGATCCGGGTAGATGACTCTAGCATAACAGAATGTGGTTTCTTAAGAAAAGAAAATCCAGTCTTGGTTGATTTCTGCAATCTGTTAAAAATAAATTGCATTGTCAAGAGAGATCACTTTACTTATTGTAACATCTTACTAAACTCTACTAAGTCCACAAAAAGCTGTTGCGTATACCTAACATGTGTGGCCTCTACTGTACAGTCATATGCCTTTAGTTTCATGCCAAGTTTAGACTTTTGCCCATTGCAGCCCTGTGTGCACTGACCTTGTATACAGCCATATAGGGTCCTGCCAACGAGGACAGTGGACCTCTGAGTCTTGTCCTCCGTTGCTGGCCACGTTGACACGTTCAGTATTTTGAGGGTTTCTTACCTCCCATATTTGTAAGCCGAAACCAGGAGTAGGTAAAAAATGCAGATGTGGGACGCATGTTTCTATTATACTTTTTGGAGTTTGTTCTACACTGAAATGCGTTGATTAATAAAACTGCTTTAGTCAACACCATCATCTCCATTGGATATCTTCTCGACGAACAGTACAGCAGAATTATGCATATATGCCTTTCTGCTATTGCCTCTATAGGGTTTGGCTTACAAATACTGATGTGAAATATTGCTGTGTGAACATGGCCTTACAGAGATTATTCCTCAGGCTTAGTTCACACAGCCGATTTTATGTGCCCGTCCGCATTGCAAACAGCACCTTAAGCTGCCTCCTGTTTACACGCACTATCCTGGTCTGTAAATCTGACCAGGCGAACACAAGCCTTTCCCCTCCCCCACTCACAAACCTAAGGTCCGTGCACAAGCCCATAAGCCAACATTGAGTTCATGTGCTGTCCGTTCTTCACATGGGTCAGCACATGGATGGAAAACACATTCCTGCATTAGAAGGAATGACTCGAAGAGAATCTCCTCATTTTGACTCCTGTTGCAACATGTAGGCATGAGAATCAACTAAAAAATAACTCTCTATTAAGAGACCGATCAGTACTAGAACCCTGAAGATCTGTGTAGATATTTTATTGCTACTCTGTGGAAACTGAAAATGGAACATAGTTATAAAATGGCCGTGTGCATGAGCGCTTATTATAAATATTCATACACAGAAACGTATACATAAGCTTATATATAAAGATCAGCTCTCCGAGCATGTCTCTATTTGTAAGTGTATACTCTGTGAAATATTTCTGCACCTTTTGATTCTTAAAACTGTCTATTGTACCGTTCCTGTGCCATTTCTCCTAGAAGTTTAAGAATAAATTACAGCTTTGTGTTCCCAGCTGGGTTATGTCCTTAGTCTGATACGCTTTGTACTCGGAGGCAGTTCTCACCATGAGTTTGTGAGGAATTAACATCGTGTATCTTGGCCACACCAAGCGCTGCAGCTTCCAGTTCCAGCAAAGTGTATGTGATGTATAGAAATCTCCTGCCCGCTGTGCTCCCCCACCACCACCCCTGCGTAAACTGATCCGAGGTGCAAGTTAAGGCCCAGTCACACTTAGCGATGCACCAGCGATCTCGACAACGATATGACGCGGTCAGGATCGCTGGTGCATCGCTAAATGGTCGCTAGTGAGCTGCCAAACAGGCAGATCTCACCAGTGACATAGCGGCGGTCGCTACTTACCTGTCAGACGAGACGATGATGATGTCCTCCCGCCCGCGTCCACGCGTCACTGGTCTCCACAGCAGGAAGCCCAGCAGGAAGCTGATGACGAGAAACTACCCAGGCCGTTCTCGCGCAATCAGCGGGGCGGTCAGAGGTAAGTATCACACATAGCGATATCGCTAGCAATATCGCTGCTGTGTCACAAAACCAGTGACGTTATAGCGCTATTGCTAGCGATATCGCTTAGTGTGACGAGGCCTTTACTCTTGTGAGTACACAGACTTATGTGCTGATTTCCCCCATAGAATTGCATTAGATGCAGAAAGTCTACAGGAAAAAAAGGAATATGCTTTTAGTGCATTTCTGCCATGGAAACGCAAGCATTCCTGTAATCAAAACATAACCATCAATAAAGGTTTTTTGTTTTGATAGAAAATATCAGTAAGTATGCAGAAAAAAGCAGCTTTATTTAAAACATGACCTGCCAAAGGGAGACACAAACCACATTGTTGAAAGGGCTTTAAAAATGCATGTAATAAGTCATACGCAATGAAAAAGCATAAACTAATTTACTTATGAAGTGCTGTGTTTTGAGTTCCTTTTTTATTTTCTTCTGTTATGACCGTGCATTCTTATTTGTTCTATTTAGACTGCATGCCCCAATTTATTATCCTAATATAACACATTAAGAGCACAAACCTTTTGCATGTTTTCCTTCCCTTGTTCCAAGAGCCATAACTTTTTTTTTTTGGTCTACATGGCCATAGTCTCTTCTGTTTATTTTGCTTTTATGTTGTGGTTTTAATAAACACAATCTGTTGTACCATATTACTGTTTATGCTGAAAAAGTCTAAGCAGAGTGAAATGGTGAATAAAAGCGCTCTTCTGCCCCTGGGGGTTTGAGTTGTATATTTATGGCATTCACTGTGCAGTAAAATGTTGTGGCAGTAGAATACTACAGGTCAGTGCGATTTACTATGGTGCAAAAATTAATACTTAAAGGTGTTGTCCAGCCTCAAGCTACACACTGAGGATTCTTCAGTGTCTGCTCGGGAGCTGGCAGTCACATGCTGCAAGTAAGCAATTTTGTATACTTTTGGCCACACTCTTGACTAGACTATATCCAGTTTTACACAATACACTTGTGTTGAACGAGGTAGTGCCCATCTAGTCTGCACATAACTGCATGTATTCAAATTACTCGCGGTTGTGCTCCCGGCACCGGAGAATTTGCGCAGTGCGTGTGATGTGAAGATTCACAAGTCTGCAATCACATAGTGACTGCAGACTTATAGACTGGGGCCAGTTCAAATTTATATAACTGTATTAATGGTTTAAAAAAAAAAAAAAAAAATCAGAACTATGTTCAACTTTTTTTTTTTTTTTTTTAACTTTTTCAGACCCGTAATTGTGGGGTACGCATGACGTTTTATTTTTTGGGAAGTGTTGTGGCTCAAAAGAGCCTATCGGCTCCCTGCAATCATGTTATAAATGGCGCATTTAAATGCCACTGTTATTAGCAGTGGCATCTAAGTAGTTAACAGCACTGTTAAAGGCAGATGCTGGCTGTGTAGGGTTGTGTACAGGATGTGGTGTGTGGGTTTTTTTTTTTTTTTTTTGCAAAAAAAAAAGTTCAGTGAACGCTTTTTAAGTTTTAATTCCTGAAGTGTTTGCAGCTTTGTGACTGGACAGTGACCACTTAGGCCTCTTTCACACATCAGTTTTTTGCCTTCAGGCGCGATCCGGCTTTTTTTGGAAAAAACGGATCCGGCAAAATGCAATGCCGGATCCGTTTTTTCCCCATTGACTTGCATTAGCGCCGGATCGCGCCGGATGGCATTGCGTTTCATCCGTTTTTTGCCGGATCCGGCAACTTGTCTCATTCCGGCGTCTTGAAAAAACGTCTACTGTAACGTTTTTTGTCTCCGGCGAAAAAGCCGGAAGCGCCGGATCCGGCGCTTCCAGCTTTTTGCTACAATGAAAGTCTATGGGCGCCGGAATGCGCCGGATCCAGAAAAAGACGGATCCAGCAACTGGATCCGGTTTTTTTAAGTCTGCGCATGCTCAGATCCAATTGGCCAGCCGCCAGGAACAGAGACGGATCCAGCAAAAAAACGGATCCGTTTCTACAGTTCTCCAAAATTTATGCCGGATCCGTTTTTTCTAAAAAAAAGCCGGATCCTGCCTGACGGCAAAAAACTGATGTGTGAAAGTAAGCATTTCGGGAGATTCTTGAAAAGTGACATGCCCTTTTTTTTTTTTTTTTCCCCTCCCACCAGGTATTCAAACCTGTAGTGGGAGAAAACTCTCAAAAAACTGGACATATAACCAGTAAAGTGGCTTTCTAGTAGAAATGAATAGGAAGGGCCTTTCAAGGATTGTGTGTGTGTATGTGTATGTGTGTGTGTGTGTGTATATATATATATATATATATATATATATATATATATATATATATATATATGTGTATGTATAGCGTGTGTATATTCAATTTTTATTGCGTGAATAAATTCAATTTATATTGTGTATGTACTGTATGTATGTGTTTTTTTTTTTTTTTTTTGGGACCCTCAAACTATGAGCATGCAGTAACACATCCACAGTCAACATCTGCCATCTGCTCCATACACCCACACAACGAGCTGTGATGAAAATGTACACCATGGGTCATTAAGGGGTTAATTGTGGAACAGGTTTGATAATGACGGTGCTACGTAATATACAATATAACACTGAATGAAAATCCTGCTGATATATGCAGAAACTACATACAAGAACTCAACTGCTGGCAATTGTCTTTAAGCAACAAAATAAACCTACTAATGGCCCGTATGATAAACCAATATTTACCAGATGACACTTGCATAATGAGACCTTTCACTAAATAAATGTGATCCGATTTGCTGGGTTTGCAGTCGAGGAGGATCTATTGCACAGCTGTTCACGGCTGAGGTCTTGTCCTTGCGCTACAGCTGGAGAAGTGACAAAGTACAGCCAAGCACAACTGCTCCAGGTTAATACAGTCACATCCACGTAACCATCCTATACATCTTAATTATCCCTGGCGTTTCTTTGGAAATGCTTCCCAGAAGCTTTTCTGTTTGGATCACTTATATATCCTGTACTCATGTAAGCCTGAACTTTTGGTTTTGGCAGAATATTCAGAGTGGAAGCTGCCGAGCCAAAATCTGGGCCTCCCTGGAAATGAGTCTTTTCAGGTATTCATCTCATCAGCTGTCTTCTTGTTACAATAAATTATGAGATTGTGGTATCTTTAGAAAAGTCAGCATTGGTTAAGATAAAGGTGGAAAAGCTCAGTAGTTAATGGCACTCACTGCTCTGGACTGGGGCTGCTGCTTATAAGGAATTGAACATAAATCTGTGCGAGTTTTTAACATTCACGTCAGTATAGCAAGGAAGCTTCAATACACTGACCCATATGTAACAGCTTTGTGTTTAAACACCTAATGCTGGGATTAAATCTGCTTCCCCACTCTTCCCACCCCCCCCCCACACTTCCCCCCCCCCCTCATTAAAATATACATTTTAGTTTTTGCAAAAAAAAGCAACTTGTGAAATGGCATGTATAAATGTTTCTGCACATACATGTGATCATTAGAAGGTTGTTCCCTTTTTCAAAGATGCGGCTTGATGGATGTTTGTTCAGCTTGTTGCACTGCACTGTTGCTGGCCGGGGTTAGAAGCGAACGGTGCTCCCTAGCGATCCCAGCCTGATTGAAAGCAGTCCTTACAAGCTCGATAGAAATGAGATTCTAAGCTCTGCAGAGGTGGTAGGTCGTCTAGAAAACAAGCTATAACCGAGTCTTGAAATTTGCAGACTTTCTTAAGATGAACAATTACAGCAAAAGTGCTGTTTATATAAGCATTAGCCAACCATTGCCATTTATGAAGATTGTGATAACTTTCTAACAAGAATGCAATTATTTTATTTTTTCCCCTGATTTTTGACATCTGCCCTGACACTCACCTCCGCCTCTTATGATGGCCTTCTGTGACCATACCTTTGCAATGAAAATTTATTGCTACTGGGCATACAGCGCAACTGTAGGAGCAAACTCTTATCGTTTCACTTCTTTAAGGGTGCTTTTAAGGGCCTGTCACACTAAGCAATATCGCTATAACGTCACTGGTTCTTGTGACGTTATAGCGATATTGCTAGCGATATCGCTATGTTTGATACCGCCGTCCGGCTCCCCCGCTGGTTATCGCTGATCGCGCAAGAACGTCCTGGACCGTTTCTTGTCGTCAGCTTCCTGCTGGGCTTCCTGCTGTGGAGACGAGCGACGCGTGGACGCAGGCGCGTCTGACATGTAACTAGCGACCCCTGACCCCTGCGATGTCGCTGGTGAGATCTGCCTGTGTCGCAGCTCACTAGCGACCACTTAGCGATGCACCAGCGATCCTGACCGCGTCATACCGCTGGTCGGGATCACTTTTGCATCGCTAAGTGTGACAGTACCTTTACTCTGTGCTTTGTCCCACAATCGGTGGTCCCATCGGGTCTTAAGTGTATCACGCAAGGTCTGGAAAGAAAAAATCTCCTTTTGGAGCTTCTAGCCGTGCAATAATTGTTGTTGCTTATGGAATAAACATGGATCATATCTTGCGTAATCCTCTTGTGATACGATTCTAAATACATTTTTCACCTTTGCTCCTATTTTGACCACATACTTGCTTCCAGATTCCGTCTGGCTTAAGCTGCGTGATTGTTACCATTTGACAGGTATGGAATGGCTTAATTTTTTTTCTACTCATTTGTCATCCTAGATGCTGCTGTTTAAATTTTTTTTCAGTTTTTTTCCCACTGGAGTGGATACTGTATGAACTTTTTTTTTATTCATTGACAATTTATCCCTTTAATTGATGAAACTCTGATTAAGTACAACAAACACTTTTAGTGCGTTATCCAGTTTATACAGATCTCTATAAACTTAAATGGCGGGGTCTGATCCACAAAACGTTTAAGAATAGGGCCTGCCCTGAGTCTCATGGACCATAGACATTGATAAGTTTGTAAACTGAGGTTTGTGTCTGTAAATCAATGGAACCCTATGAGTCTGTGTGAGGTACAAAAAAACAACAAACTGCAGCAGTAGGATGTCACATGTGTGAATGTGGCTTTTAACCTCCTGGTAACGACCCCTTGTTACAGCTCTTGTCTCGTGCTTGTTCCTCCAGCCAGCAGCCGTCTTTGTGGCCCCAACCCAGAGGTCCTTTTGCAAGTCCATATGCCTGTACAGTGTTGAGTAGAGTTGAGCGACTTTGGTCGGATCGGGTTTCATGAAACAAAATTTGTTTCAGATGAAACAGGTCCGACTAGGGCAAAAAAGTCGGAGTTTGGTCCGATACCCGACCCCAAGTCAATGGGAAATAAAAGTTGGCATTGAGCGGATGACATTCATCCACTCAATGCCGACTTTTAGGCCCCATTGACTTGCATCGGGGTCGGGTTTCGGACGAAACTCCGACTTTTTTTGCCCTAGTCGGAGCAGTTTCATCTGAAACAAATTTTGTTTCATGAAACCCGATCCGACCAAAGTCTCTCAACTCTAGGTGTTGAGACCAGGACAACCTTGCTAGTGCTAAGAAAATTAACATTAAAATTCATTGTACTTTCCCTTATTAGATTACTGTCCAGTTACAGGTGTCAAATTTCCCTTGTAAAATTACCAGAGGCCCTGAACACCTGTGCTTTTGGGGGAGAGGGGGCTTTAAAAAAAAAAAAAAAAAAAAGGAAAACAATTAAGTTTTAAGTATTCTCATTCTTGTAGGTCATGCTTAATTTGCAGCCTAAGTGGAGAATGAGTGCAAACTTCAGTGGAGCTAGATTAACCACTTGCATTTGCTCATTTGTCATTTAAGTTTGCACGTGATCCATTGGATTTGGAAACTATCACCATTATGCTTCATGATAGGCATAACGCATGTAGAAACCATACTTTTCTAATTCCCAGAAATACATGGCGTTGAGTGAAAATTTTATTTTTGTGTTAATCAGACCACAGTATAGATTTCCACTGATCTAATGTCCAGTCTTTGTCTTTTTTTGTCTTGCTTTGCACAATCAAGTATCTTCTTTTTGTTTGCGGTCCCCTATAGTGACTTCTTTGCCACAATTTAACAACAAACTCCTGCTTCTTGCTGTGTTCTCTGGACAGTTAATGTTGATTTTGCTTGATACGTGACATCTATGAATCATTTTATAAGATCTGGTGTCCGAGATGCTGTCAATTTGCGGTTTCTGACTTTAAATGATGAACTTATCCTCCTCAGCAGAGGTAATTCGGTCTTCCTTTCCTGATACAATTCTCATGAGAACAAATTTCATCATGGCTATTGATGATTTTCTTGACTGCTCTTGAGGATACTGTGGAAAGTTCTAGCAAATTTACAAAATTACTGTCTTTCATGTCTTCAAGTAGTAATGGACAGTTTCTCTGTACCAAATTGATTTGGTTCTTGTCATATTCTGGCTTAGAACAATTCTGGAGTAGGTCTCAGTGCAGTGTGGAGCAAAAGCAAATCACATCATATAGTTGTTTTTTTTTCTGGAAGACCGTAATTCCACAAATGAACTCTTGATGAGGCATACCTGTTCATTGGATTCCATTTAATATCTATGGAAGCTGCTTGAGAGAATGCCAATGGTGGGTCAAGCTGTCGTCATTTAGTGGGAATTTTGAGGAACCTATTGTTTAATGGGGTTCACTTGTTTTCACCAGACCTCACCAAATTGTTGGATAGGTAATTTGTTGATCATACGGGATCTAAAGATTTGCTTGACAACCCTTGAATGTATTACAGTAACATTTGAACTGTTATTGATCTGCTATTATATATGTTCTAAATCCTAAGCACCAGTTTATGTAATTATAGGATATAATGGAACATTACATTAGTGTTGTGCTATATTAAAAAGTTTGTAACACTATTAAAGTTGACTCCTTCTTGGAGTTGCAATATTTCGCATATCAGAAGTACATTTATTGTAAGCATTCAACATGAACTAGATTACATAATTTCCATTAGTCATTGTCTCCATCCTGCCTGTTGCTTCGGTGTCTGTAATAAAATTAATTTTAATAGATCTGGGACCGTTCCAGTAGAAATGGTATACAGGAACTAAACAATTTATAATTAAACAATGAAGTGGCACGCTGCCCAAGGTGTGGCCCCTTGGGCAATCCTGTACCCTGCTGGCACCTCTACATTTCCTAAGTAAGGGTGGCCTCACAAGAGACAGACATAATAGGTTGTCAGCTGCAGATAACAGCCCCAAGCACAGTTTCTACCAGGACAAACGTGTTTTGGCTGTGACCGGCAAACGTGTGTCTCTTCATAGGGTTGGGTCTCTAACGCTCACACACTGTTTCTACTATATATATCAAAAGCTTACTCATATAGACAAATTATAAATAGAAGTTAAATTTTTCTTTTAAATTGTGTCCTGTTTGCATTTATTTAGTTCCCTAATCTTAATCACTATATACTATGTTATAGTAATGTTTTTGTTCTCATGTGTTTTAAAGCGATCTGCTGTATTGATCCTATTAATTTGTGATTAGCAAATATTGACATGGCTTGGTTGAGAGCCGCCTTGGCTAATGTTTATATGAATGAACCCTATCCGCTCTTGGATAATTAGTTTGATGTAAGACTAATGCCATTATCTGTCCATATATCTCCTTTGGCAAGGTGGCCTTAGGTGCATTAGCGAAAAATGTGATTTGTACTGGGAGCATTCTTTGACTTTTTATGCATGATGCATAAATGGGAGGCCATACTACTTAGTCTGGTCTACAACACGGCAGCAAAAGTGTCTAAGATGTTTATCGGGTAATCTATGGGCAACATAATTACATTTGATGAGTTATCAGGTGTAAAGTTGTTCATTTTGGGACAAAAATGTGCATGTAAATGATATAATTTTTTATAGGGCAACAATGATTTCATAGTAATGTAGTCTTGTTCAGAAGAATATCGGCATGTTTTTGCTATGTAATATGAGAGCCCAATGATGGGACAGAGTCTGATTAGTGATTTCAGTTACTGGTCTCTGTACTTAAACCACTTAACAATCAGGGTTTCATCAGCAGGAGATTATCACTACTGTACAACTTTGCTCCTGCTGAATAGTCAAGCCACTCCCCCAGCACTGATTATCAGCTTTCATTAGTCAGTCTTCAGAGAGCTGCAGTATGGGTGGGTTTAACAATTGAGCTCTGTTAGATCAGCAGCAGGCAAAATTGTGACTTCTACTCAAACTAGTGCTCACAAAAAAACTAAGTAATATACCGTATTGCTGGAATCCGGGTCTGTGTCCCTACCTCATGCGGTTGTCAGATTGCTTAGCAGAAACTTGATAATCCCCTATAATAAGCTAAATTGTGAAAGCAAGTCTGCTGAATACAGTTAAACAAATACTGACGTTTATATAAAAAATGCGTGGCACTCAATCTGTTTCTCTCTAGCAACCTTCCACGACAGCATAGGAGGTTGTCTCCACGCCCTAATGGGGGACAGGAAGTACGAGAGGTTAAAAGGTCCCACCCACCTCCCTCTCACCAGTGTCTTTCCTGTCCCCCATGGGGCATGGAGAGGTTCGGTATGCTGTGTGGCCGGCTGCTGCAGTGTACCTGGGATCCTAAGCCGTGTAGTGGTGGTCGGTGGCGCTGCCTCCCCTCCTCCAGACTGCTCCCGTCGTCTTAGAATTCGGGACCATTCCTGGCCCACCCGCACTCTCCCAGGGGGAGTAAAGCAGGCCAGTGATCCCCGACCGGAGGCCTCCCGCAGCTCTCCGGTCTCTCCTCCTCCTGCGCGCTGTGCGGTGACCCGGAAGTGACGTCACGCGCGGTCATTTCCAGGGTATGTCTGACGACTTCCTATCATGGCGGCCCCCATTCAGCTGCCGTCGCGTGGAGCTCGTCAGCACCAGCTGTGCCTGCTCCTGGACCCAGGGAGGAGGAGGGGGAAATGAGAAACTGCGCTGAGGGCGGGGTAAACCCCTTATTAACCCGCCGGAAGACGCCGACAGGTAAGATTAAATCCCCTGTCAGCATGGACGGTTCTTCCTGCCCTGCGTCTGCGGAGCCCAGCGCTGCCACAGTGAGTGTTACCTGGGGTGGGTCCTAGTGGTGCGGTCCTGGGATAGAGGTCCTCAAAATGCTTCTCCCCCTTTTTTTTAGGGAGAAAAGTCTGCCCACTAAAACACCAATACCACCAGCAAGTCAGCCAAATGTGCCATATGCAGTTCAAAACTTCCCTTAAATTGGGTGAAAAAAAACTGTGTCAGGCTTGCACGGACAGGGTGGTCAGGGCTGAGCACCCGTCACTAATTGACGAAATCCACAGCCTGGTTACTCATCAGGTCCAGACCTCTTTGGCTGCCCTGTCTCCCCCCCCCCCCACCACCTCCTACTCCGATTGTAGGCTCCCCATCCCTCAAAAAACGGAAAATACAAATAGAGGACTTGGAATCCGAATCAGAGAGGTCATATAATTCAGGGTTCGAGGGCTGGGAACAACCGGGAACTTCTAAATCAGCCGGAACTAGGAGATAACTCCTTTCTACGGAATATGTGGAGGAGCTGGTCAGTGCTGTGCGGGCCACCATGGGCCTAGAGGACGAACCAGTTACTCAGTCAGCACAGGACCGCATGTTCGGAGGATTTGAGGGACCCAGACAAACAGGTTTCCCAGTTCATAAGAGCATAGTAGACATGATCTCTCAAGAATGGGAGTACCCAGAGAAGCGCTACTCAGCCCCGTCGGAGCTCAGGCATAGATTCCCCCTGGAAGGAGAGGCGTTTAATTGGGACATCCCGAAGGTTGATGTCCAGGTGGCGAGAGTGGTGAAAAAAACGGTCCTTCCATTTGATGACGTGTCCCAGCTTAGAGACCCGATGGACCGTAAGGCAGAAAGCCTCCTAAGAAAAGCCTGGGAAACTTCTGCCTTCTCCCTAAAATCAGGAATAGCGTCCACATGTGTCTCTAGGTCTCTCATCCAATGGATAGAGGAACTAGTCATATTTCCCCGGGAACCTCAAGAGGTGACCTCCTTAACTCCCTTCCCATACTACAGAGAGCTACAGGCTTCTTGGCCGATGCATCAATGGAGATGATCCGCACCTCTGCCATGGCCATGGTCCAGTCCAATTCTGCAAGACGGGCCCTTTGGCTTAAAACGTGGAGCGGGGATGTGACTTCTAAGGTTAAACTCTGCTCCTTACCCTTCAAGGGTGAACATGTCTTTGGCCCGGCCTTAGATGAAATTCTTGAAAAGGCCACAGATAAGAAGGTGCTTCCTGAGCAGAGGACCACAAAAAAGCGGCTTTTTCGAGCCCCCCAGAATCAGCCATCCCAGCTGAGAGGCAAGGGAAAGACTGGAAGATGGAGTTATGCTAAGGGGAGTGGCAGGAACATCCTGGTCCCCCAGCAGCAGCAGCAACAGCCACAAGAAAAGCAATGACTCGACCCCGGTGGGGGGAAGGCTTTTGCGGTTTATTCACTCTTGGCAGATAATTTCCAAGAGCCCCTGGGTCCTCAGCGTGATCAGGGATGGCCTGCTGCTAGAACTCGAATCCTTCCCTCCGCGGGGTGTAAGAGTTACCTCCCTACCGCCTCGGGAGTCCCCAACACTAAAAACTGGCATCCAGCTCCTGCTCCAGTCAAACGCCATCTCTCCGGTCCCTGTGGAGGAACGGGCAAGAGGGCATTATTCCAGACTGTTCCTAGTGAGAGAACCCACAGGAGAGGCAAGAATAATAATAAATCTGAAGGGCCTCAACCGACACATCGTATATCACAGATTCAAGATGGAGTCGGTAAAGACCGCCATTCCTCTGATAGGGCCGTCTCACTTCATGGCAACCTTAGACTTAAAGGATGCCTATTTTCACATCCCCATACATCCTTCTCACAGGAGGTATCTGAAGTTTGCGATCCGCCAGGGTACAGAAGTCAGGCACTATCAGTACAACATGCTTCCCTTTGGAATATCCTCTGCCCCTCGAGTATTTTCCAAGGTTATGGCAGAAGCTGTGTCCCACATCGGAGGGCAGGGCATATGCATTGTGCCCTACCTGGACGACCTGCTGATAATAGGAGCCTCCTACCAGATCCTGGAAAGACAGGTGACTCAAACCCTGAGTATTCAATTATTGGGGTGTATCCCGAATATAAAAAAGTCACAGATCCAGTCCTCCCAGGAGATAAAATTCTTAGGAGTCCTCCTAGATTCAAGACCACAAATAACCTTCCTCCCAGAGCAACATCAGAGGTCCATAATATCAAGGATCTCAGCTTTCAGGGAACAAAGGTCCCCAACCCTCAGGTCAGCCATGTCTATACTAGGGTCAATGACCTCCTGCATCCAGTCAGTGCCTTGGGCACAGGCCCACTCCAGAATACTCCAGTCCCACATCTTGGGGAGCTGGAACGGGGATCATACCTGCCTGAACAAGAGTTCAGACCCCAGGAAAGGTGAAAGCTTCACTAGTATGGTGGTTGGACCACAAGAATCTGTGCAAGGGAATCAACTGGTCTCAGATTCCCCTGGTCACGGTAACGTCAGATGCCAGCAAAAAAGGCTGGGGAGCTGTGGTGTCCCGACAACCATTCCAGGGGTTGTGGAGCCTGACAATGAGTGCAAAATCCTCAAACTTCAGGGAGCTGAAGACCGTGGAGGAAGCTCTTCTGGCAGCAAGACACCTAGTCCAGGGCCATCATATCAGAGTCTATTCGGACAGTGTAGCAACAGTGGCCCATCTCAGACACCAGGGTGGCACGAGATCCAGCAGCCTAGAGGGCCTTTCTGGTAGAATATTTTGCTGGGCCGAAAGACACCTCCATTCTCTAACAGCAGTCCACCTAAAGGGTACCTCCAACCTTCAAGCAGATTTCTTGAGCAGAAAATGCATCCAGCCTGGAGAGTGGAGCCTAAACCAGAGTGTCTTTCAGAGGCTGGTCAACAGGTGGGGTCTTCCAGAGGTGGATCTACTGGCCTCAAGAGAAAATGCCCGAGTGAGAAACTACTTCTCCCTGAACCCCAGAGACAGATCCCTGGGGGTAGATGCCTTCGCCCACAGGTGGAGATTTCGCCTGGCGTATGCATTCCCGCCAGTTCCAATCCCTGCCGCAACCCTGAGGAAAATCCGGGAGGATCGGACCCAAACCATCCTAGTAGCCCCGCTATGGCCAAAGAGGAGCTGGTACTCTCTAATTATGGAGCTACAGGTAGACGGGCCATTCCACCTACCCCTGGAAGATGACCTTCTCTTGCAGGGCCCTCTACATCACCCAAACCTCCGGGGAATGAAGTTAGCGGCCTGGTTACTGAGACCCAGATCCTGAGGGCCAGGGGGCTATCAGAAGCAGTAATAAAAACCCTCCAGAAATATTTATAACAAAATCTGAAAAAATTTTTCCTCATGGTGTCTGCCAGATTTGCCTGACCCAGAAAACCCTAACATTTCCCGTATCCTGGATTTCCTACAGAGGGAGCTTGAGCTAGGTCTAAAACCCAGCACGCTTAAAGTTCAGATATCAGCATTAAGCTTCATGTTCGACTGTGACTTGGCCAACCACAGGTGGATAAAAAGATTCATCACATCAGCCACTAGGCTACATCCAAAAAGGCTAGTCGCCATTCCACCTTCGGACTTGAATGTGGTACTTACGGGACTCACTCAATCACCCTTTGAGCCCCTGCCATCCTGTACTTCTCAGCTGCTCTCCTGTAAAGTGGCCTTCCTTATAGCGATAACCTCGGCAAGGCGAATAGGAGAGCTCCAAGCTCTCTCAATCAGGGATCCCTACCTAACCATTAGGGACGATTCCATAGTTCTTTCCCTTGATCCATCGTTCCTGCCAAAGGTTGTGTCTGACTTCCATAGATCGCAGGAAATCATTCTTCCCTCGTTTTGTCAAAACCCAGCGAACCCTAAGGAAAAGGTGTTTCATACGCTGGACGTGAGGCGCATAATTCTCTACTACTTAGTGTACCAAACCCTATAGAATTGATCACAACCTATTTATCCATACTTCTGGTCCAAACAAGGGAAAGAAGGTAGCAAAAAACACCATTGCCAATTGGATTAAGAAAGCCATCTCCGAAGCATACCTGGCGCAGAACATCGCTCCCCCTACGGGGATCAAGGCACATTCAACACGATCTACCTCTACGTCATGGGCTGAGAGGGCAGGCGCATCTTCGGCACAGATTTGCAAGGCAGCAACCTGGTCCTCCCTACATACTTTCGCTAAACACTACAGGTTGGACCTTGTGTCCAACAGGGATCTAGCCTTTGGCCGAAAAGTTCTTCAGGCCGTTGTGCCCCCCCCTAGTGCAGTATAGGTTGTTATGCCTCCTATGCTGTCGTGGAAGGTTGCTAGAGAAAATAGAATTAGACTTACCGGTAATTTGGTTTCTAGAAACCTTCCACAACACCACTATTTCCCTCCCTGCATTCTTGGACAAAATTCTGAGAATCTTAAGGTAACCGGTGCTATGGTAATCAGTTATAAGTCACTGGTGAGAGGGAGGTGGGTGGGACCTTTTAACCTCTCGTTCTTCCTGTCCCCCATTAGGGCGTGGAGACAACCTCCTATGCTGTCGTGGAAGGTTTCTAGAAACCGAATTACCGGTAAGTCTAATTCTATTTTTGAACCCTTTTTTTTTGTCCATTTCTTCGGGCATTTCGCTTTATTTTTCTTTTTGTTTTGCCTTTTATTTTAATTTGCAATCTTTTTTTTTTTTTTTTTTTTTTTTAAGACCATTTTATGTGGTCCTGTTTCTCCCCCTGCCCCTTTTTCCTCTGTTGCAAATATTTTGCTCATATTTAGTCCAGGTACCTTCTGGAATCGTTTTTTGTACCTAGCCCTGACCTATTCAAGCGCGCTTTGAAAACCCATCTCTTCAAAGAAGCCTATCACATCAACTACTCAGCAAGCTAACTTTGCCCTGTTCCCTCCTTCCAAATATTATTCTGAATCTGCACCCTACTATTCATCTGTCTCCACACCCTTCATGCACATAACTGCACTTGATACTTGTCTATTGCACTTAAACACACGGGCTGATGACCGGATCATGCAGCTTTATATGAAAATCCCTATTATAATTGCCAGACCTGAATTAACAAGCATTTCTCACCTACTGTGTCCCCCCATTTCCTTGTAGATTGTAAGCTTGCGAGCAGGGACCTCACTCCTAATGTCATTGTTTGAATTGTCTTAACTTGTATTGAATTTATTGTCTGTACATGTCCCCGCTTAATTGTAAAGTGCTGCGGAATATGTTGGCGCTATATAAATAAAAATTATTATTATTATTATTATTATTATTGTACTTATAAAAAAAAATTTTTGCACAAATATTGTAACCTTTTAGCAGAACATATGCTACTTTTTGCATAAGTTGCAAAAAAAGGTTAAATTTAAAGACCTTTTTCTATCTTGTGCAAAATCCATAAGCAGTGTGTATGATTAAAAAAAAAAAAAAAAAATTGGTCCCAGAAAAATCATCAAATACAAGTCAAAAGAAAAGAGACTTAATGAAATGGTACAATGGGAACTTCACCTATACATCATGGACCCTACTCGTATTTTTAATTTTTATATAAAGATGTTAGAACCAAAGTTCAGATTGCTTGATAAGTCATTTGAAAACTCCAGTTATGATGAGTATAATAGGGCACGGTGTATGATACATTTTATAAATCTTAAATTAGTCATCTATGAAAACCTATTCTTTTTTCACATCCCAGAGAGGAAAGTCCCTGCATGTTGCCAAGGGGGACAGTGTAATTTGTTTTAAAATTATATAATTTTTTTTTTTTTACCAAATCTTGTGAAAATGTACCTAGTGTTGCAGCTTAATCCCATTCATTTAACAGGTCCAATACCCATTCCCAAAATATGTCCCGTTCCTTTGTTCCCATGACTGGTGTCCAGAAGCAGCCAACTCCCTCCCTCTTGTGAAACCCATTCTGGCTCAGCATGTATGTCTCTGGAAGGGGCCCATGTGTACCAATAGTTGTAAACCAGAGCGTCAAAAGTGTGCTCCTTAGGCTTTGTGGTCATGGTTTCATGATATATCTTCAGGTGTTTGAACCTCTTTCTAGTATTCGGAATATGATGGTGGTGTTGGTAATACTTCAGCACTGTGTGTGTGAGTGCTAAGGTTAAGTGTGTAATGTTTCTATCTATTACAAAGATTATGCCGGACAGGCTGTTTTTTTCTAAATTGGTTTGTAACCTGATAGATGAGTTAAGATGATTCTCTGATTACAAAGGTGGTTTACACCATTTGGCAGAAAATTCAGAATGTTACTAAGTGTCTGGCTCTTCAGTGGAACATGTGAATTCATTTGATGAGCTTCGTTTGAGGTGTAGCCGCATTTCGAAGTTTTGTTTGGCTACATGAATTAGTGTAAGGACATGGCCCCTGCTTTACCACAGTGCCTCAGATAGAGATCAGGGAGAGGGAGAGATATTGGAGGGAGAGAGATATTGTGGTGTGTGTATATATATATATATATATATATATAATTTTTTTTTTTTATCTAGGCATATTTGTATTTGCTGTAAAACTGACATTGCAATTTAGACTTTGAAAGCTTTATTTGCATATAAATTTTATTGCACTGATTTTAGTGGCATCTTTATCTTCGAGAAGGTCCTACTGGTCTTGAATACCAGTTCATTTAAAGGGGATGGCCTGCCTCCTCCAATTGTAAGACTCCTCACATGGGAAAGCTGCATTTCTATTGGAGAAGTCTGATGATCTGTTCAATGTGTTCCTCCACCAGCAGCCATTGTATGAACAGAAGTGCTGGTCCTTTTGTGAGTAAAGGCCCCGTTACATTTAGCGATGCACCAGCGATCCCGACCACGATATGACCCGGTCAGGGTCGCTGGTGCATCGCTAAATGGTCGCTAGTGAGCTGACAAACAGGCAGATCTCACTAGCGATGGCAGCGGTGGTCGTACTTACCTTTCAGACGTGACGATTGTGACGTCTTCTGCCCGCGTCCATGGCTCGCTCGTCGGCGCCAGCTGGAAGCCGATGACGAGAAATGGACCAGGCCGATCTCGCGCGATCAGCGATAGTCAGCGGGAGAGCCGGTCGGAGGTGAGTATCACATGTAGTGATATCGCTGCTGCGTCACAAAATCGGTGACGCATTAGCGATATCGCTATGTGTAAAGGGCCCTTAAAGCTGCAATAACATGAGAAGGTGGCCAACCTCTTTAATGCGGTAAGATTAAAGATGCATTTAGACCTGCAGATTTTTGCTCATACATGAGCGCCAATCAGCTATATACAAGCACCGTGTACACTGGAGTATAAGCCGAGGCACCTAATTTTGCCTTGGTAAACTGGGTAAGCTTATCGACTCAAGTATAAGCCGGTTATGCATTGTCCCCTCATCCCTGGCTCAACCCCAAACCCGCCCTCGCTGTCCTGGTATGCGTGGCTCTCCCCCCCCCCCCCCCCCTCGCTGTCCTGGTATGCCTGGCTTCCCCCCCCCCCCCTCGCTGTCCTGGTACGCCTGGCTCTCCTGTCCTTGCAACATCTCCATGATTCCGACTTCCGGCGCGATCGCTTATTAAGGTATTGAATGTGTGCTCCACGCCTATGGGAGTGGAGATGCTTGCATATTCATTACCTTAATGAGTGGTGCCACGAGATCGCGTCGTAAGAGCTGCTGGAAGCCGGAACCATGGAGATGCTGCGAAGACTAAGGGACCACCGAGATGCTGCGAAGGCGCGCTGGTGGGTGAGTAGGATGTCTTCTGGAAGCCGGCGGCTGTCACTGTGTGCTGCTGTAAGAGAAATGAATATTCAGTTCTCATTAGCAGCGGGCACAGTGACAGCCGCTGGCTTCTGCCTCCTGTGACCTGCCGGCTTTCTGGACAATTGACTCGTGTATAAGCTGACGAAGGAGGGAGGGTGGGGCGTTTTCAGCATAAAAAAGTGCTGAAAAACTCAGCTTATTCAAGAGTACATACTGTAAATTGTAATTGTATCTCACTTAATGACTCAATCACACTGGCATATGCAAAATGACCAGTAATACATGAGCGGTGTGGTCACTGTACAGTCAATTTTTGGTATTGTTCTTATGAACGCTTGTTTGTGAATTATTGTCCCAGTTTCTTTAGGGTTTGTTCCCACTGTCAGTAAATGCTGCAGGTTGGATGCGGCGTACGTCCGCAGCGGCCAGATTTTACAGCATAGTGGATGTGATTTCAAGAAATCCCATCTCCACTATGCGTGCTTCGGCACCTGCGGCATCCCTGCGTACACTGACATGCAGTGCGTCTTTCCAGACCACAGCATGTCTATTTATCTTGCGGAGACGCTTTGGACAGAGCGGAAATGTGCAGCGTCCAAAGTGCTGCCGTTTACGGACCATGAGAACATACCTGTAATGTGTCTTACCAAGAACTATCAGTATGCAGTATAATAACTTAATAGGTTACAAAAGTGACTAAAAAATGTAACTACCATACTTTCTGGGAAATTTTTTTTTTTTTTTTAAATTGCTAGAAGTGTACACTGCAGAGTTTAGTGTTGTATAAGCCTAACCCCCCTTTTTCTTTTTCGAATTTCTTCTAACAGATACTATAGACAGGTCAGAGAAAGTTGAAGTAAATAAATTACATTCTAATCGCACTGACCAGAGTCATATGATGGAGGATGGGCTTCAAAAGACTGCAAAGGTAAGGCCTAAGAGTCCAGGACTCTTAAATTTTATTGCTTTTTTTTATTTCAACAAGCTAGCGCAGGGATTCTCAACTTGTGGCTCGTAGCTGTCTGCCAACTTAATGCAATAGCATCATGTCTAGCAAACTTGAATGAAGGCCCACGTAGAAGAGCAGATCTGGATGTGCCTATACGGACCTTGGGGTTGGAAAGAGAAGTTGGGTACTAAGCTGGAGATAGGATGATACTACCAGAAAGATAGAGAGTTTGAAGCTGGATGTGATAGTGTGGTGGGAGTCCTTAATGTGAAAATACAGAATAGTGGGAAACCCCAGACCCCATAAGTACACTTCCTTGGTGCTGTTTGAACACCGATAATGCAACCTCTGTCACAACTGTGGGCGATGCAGGAGCTGCAGGTCACTATTCAGGGGGGGGGGGGGGGGGGAGTGCTCTGGATGTCGCTCTCGACCATCTCTTGGCAGAACGTGGCTCTAGATAAGAAAGGTTGGGATCACTTATCCAGCTGATGAAATGGTTTTCTCAACACATTAAGGCTATGTGCACACGGTGGGTTTTCCATGCGGAAATAAGCCAAAAACGCTGTGGAATCCTTATGCCAGATAATTGAATGACAATCCTGACGTGTTGTGCACATGATCAGTAATTTTTCTTGAGTATTTGCAGTGTTGTTTTTTCCTCTGCATGTCAATTCTTTGTGTTTCTGCAGCGTTATTTACCCATTGACTTCAATTGAGTCAGTCAAACCTGCAGCAAAAACACAGGTATAAAAATGTGTTCGGATTTGCTGGTTTGCATTTTTACAGACTTCCTATGGTGTTTCCCATGCTGTCATCTGTGTGACAGTGTGGGAAACACCGGCGTGGTGGTTCTTATCGGCGGTAACACTACTGCCGGTAAGACTGTCAGAGCGCTGTGGGGGTCATGCTGTCAGATGTCAGTGTGACCCCATAGCTGTGACAGTGATCTGTGGTAGAAAGCTTACATATTCAGATTAAAATAAACTTATTATAATCCCATAACACCAAATACCCGATGCCCTCGTTTCCTAGAAAAAAATAAAATAAAAAACATACTCCCCTTAATGCCCAATCCCTGAAGCCCATGTCTCATAGAAAAAATAAATATTAAACCACCTTAGTCCACGTAATCCCGAGTGTCCCACTGCGAGCTCACGTATATAAGTCACATCGGGAGATGTAACTACTCTACCCGGCCGCCGACTATACACTGCGGGAGCATTTACCTCCTGTCAGTGTATCACTGAGCTACCGTAAGAGTTCACCAGAGTTCATTAGCTAATCAGCAGTGATGCCGTGAGATCACCGGAGCTGATCAGCAGATGAAGTCCGGTGAACTCTCAGGGCAGCTCAGTGCTATACACTGCGGGAGTGATTGCCTCCTGTCAGTGCATCGCCGTCTGTCTTGGAGAGCAGTCACATCAGTAACTGCTCTCAAGTCATAAAGATTGTTGTGGAGATGATATGGATTATTTTCTCAGCGGACAGGTTAGAAATCTTGTGGTTTGTTGTATTTTTGTTGCAGTAGACGTTGGCATCAGTGGCGTTCAGTAAATATGGTTTAATTTAGATTCAATAAAGGAGTCTTGTCATTTTCAAATAAAGGACTTTATTCTGGGTGTGTGTGTTTCTATAATATCACTATGGGGTTAGTAATGGGGGCATCTTATAGACTCCTCTCCATTTCTAACCTGTGGGCTTGATGTCACCTAACAATACAAAGGTCACATCAACCCCCCCAACCATTACCCCACTTGGCACTGCTACAGGGCAAGTGGGAAGAGCGAAGCTAATTGCCAGATTTGGCGCATCTTATATATGCACCTTCTCTTGGACAGCTGAGAGTTGATTTTTTTTTTTAGTCTGGGAGGGGGCCAGTATCCATGACCCCCTTGCAAGGCTATTAATATATCAGCTTACAGTGGTCTGCCTTGCCTCTGCTGGTTAGATTTTATAAGGGGACCCTATGTCAATTTTTTTTTTCTGGGGATCCCCTGTAAACTAGCCAGTGAAGCCACAGCAAACAGCTGTGAGCTGATATTAATAGCCTGGAAACCTTTATGGCTATTGGCTCCTTACCAGAATATTATCATCCGCTCTCAGCCGTTGGCTTTCCCTCTACTAGTTATTAAAATTACGCGGGAGCACACATAATTTTTTTTTTTTTTTTAAATAGGGTTGCTTTTTAGTTACTGCCTATTTAGATTAATTATTTTTATTTTAATAGCACCATTGATTCCATGGTGCTGTACATGAGAAGGGGTGACCTGCAAATTACAGTAACCAAACTACAATAATAGACTGATAGAGGGGAGAGGACCCTGCCCTTGCGGGCTTACATTCCACAGGATGGTGGAGGAGACAGTAGGTTGGGGGGGTTGCGGCAGCTCTGGTTTTAGGCGGTAGCTCTGGTAGTGGTGAGGAGTCAGCGGGGTCATTGCAGGCTGTAGGCTTTCTTGAAGAGGTGGGTTTTAAGGTTTTGTCTGAAGGATACGAATGTGGTTGATACTCGGATGTGTTTGGGCATGGCATTCCAGAGGATGGGGGATATTTGGGAGAAGTCTTGGAGGCGATTAGGTGAGGAGCGAATAAGTGTGGAGGAGAAAAGGAGGTCTTAGGAGGACCAGAGATAAATTTCGGGAGAATAGTTCAAAGATATATGGAGGAGACAGGTTGTGGATGGCTTTGTAGGTCATTATTAGTAATTTGAACTGAATACGCTGAGGGAATGGGAGCCAGTGAAGAGAATTTGCAGAGGCGAGAAGTGGAGGAGTAGTGAGGAGAGAGATGAATTAGTCGGGCAGCAGACTGGAGAGGTTTGAGTGTGTTAGCAGGGAGGCCACAGAGAAGGATGTTGCAGTAGTTGAGGCGGGAGATGAGGAAATGCACAAGCATTTTAGTAGATTGAGGGTGGAGGAAAGGACACCATCTGGAGATATTTTTGAGCTGGAGGCGACAGGAAGTGGAAAGAGCTTGGATGTGTGGTTTGAAGGACAGGGTGGAGTCAAGGGTTACTCTGAACAAGCGGACTTCCTGTACGGAGGAAAGCGTGATGTCCTTTAATTGTGATGGGTAAGGAAGATCTGTGAGATGGGAGAAAGCTGATCAGTTCAGATTTGTCCACATTGAGTTTGAGGAAGCGAGAGGAGAAGGAGGATATGGCTGATAGACACTGCGGTATTCTGGACAGCAGAGAGGTGATGTCTGGGCCAGAGAGGTACACTTGTGGCCAAAAGTATTGACACCCCTGCAATTTTGTCAGATAATACTCAGTTTCTTCCTGAAAATGATTGCAAGCACAAATTCTTTATTATCTTCATTTAATTTGTCTTAAATGGAGAAACACAAAAAGAATTGTCCTAAAGCCAAATTGGATATAATTCCACACCCAACATAGAGGGTGGACAAAAGTATTGGCACTGTTCGAAAAAGCATGTGATGCTTCTCTAATTCGTGTAATTAACAGCACCTGTAACTTACCTGTGGCACCTAACAGGTGTTGGCAATAACTAAATCACACTTGCAGCCAGTTGACATGGATTAAAGTTGACTCAACCTCTGTCCTTTTGTGTACCACATTGAGCATGGAGAAAAGAAAGAAGACCAAAGAACTGTCTGAGGACTTGAGAAACCAAATTGTGAGGAAGCATGAGCAATCTCAAGGTTACAAGTCCATCTCCAAAGACCTGAATGTTCCTGTGTCTACCGTGCGCAGTGTCATCAAGAAGTTTAAAGCCCATGGCACTGTGGCTAACCTCCCTAGATGTGGACGGAAAAGAAAAATTGACAAGAGATTTCAACGCAAGATTGTGCGGATGTTGGATAAAGAACCTCGACTAACATCCAAACAAGTTCAAGCTGCCCTGCCGTCTGAGGGTACAACAGTGTCAACCCGTACTATCCGTCAGCATTTGAAAAGGGACTGTATGGTAGGAGACCCAGGAAGACCCCACTTCTTATCCCGAGACCTAAAAAAGCCAGGCTGGATATTTACTCAGCAAAATGTGCCATCTTTCCCTGGGGTATTTCCTCCCTCCCTCCCTCACTCGTGTTTCACTGTCTTGTCAATTATATTTGTCTCTATTATGTTTAATTGTTTTTCATTGAATGCTTACATGCATTGTATCTTGGTGTGTTTTCATTCTGTAAATTTCTATTGGAAAATCAATAAATATCCAGTTATAATAAAAAAAAAAAAAAAAGCCAGGCTGGAGTTTGCCAAAACTTACTTGAAAAAGCCTAAAACGTTTTGGAAGAATGTTCTCTGGTCAGATGAGACAAAAGTAGAGCTTTTTGGACAAAGGCATCAACAGAGTTTACAGGAGAAAAAAAAGAGGCAGTCAAAGAAAAGAACACGGTCCCTACAGTCAAACATTGCGGAGGTTCCCTGATGTTTTAGGGTTGCTTTGCTGCCTCTGGCACTGGACTGCTTGACCGTGTGCATGGCATTATGAAGTCTGAAGACTACCAACAAATTTTGCAGCATAATGTAGGGCCCAGTGTGAGAAAGCTGGGTCTCCCTCAGAGGTCATGGGTCTTCCAGCAGGACAATGACCCAAAACATACTTCAAAAAGCACTAGAAAATGGTTTGAGAGAAAGCACTGGAGACTTGTAAGGTGGCCAGCAATGAGTCCCTGAATCCCATAGAACACCTGTGGAGAGATCTAAAAATGGCAGTTTGGAGAAGGGACCCTTCAAATATCCGGGACCTGGAGCAGTTTGCAAAAGAAAGTTCTAAAATTCCAGCAGAGCATTGTAAGAAACTCATTGATGGTTACCGGAAGCGATTGGTCGCAGTTATTTTGGCTAAAGGTTGTGCAACCAAGTATTAGGCTGAGGGTGCCAATACTTTTGTCTGGCCCATTTTTGGAGTTTTGTGTGAAATGATCAATGTTTTGCTTTTTGCTTCATTCTCTTTTGTGTTTTTTCTTTTAAGACAAATTAAATGAAGATAATACCAAATAATTTGTGTTTGTAATCATTTTCAGGAAGAAACTGAGTATTATCTGACAAAATTTCAGGGGTGTCAATACTTTTGGCCACAACTGTAGATCTGAGTTTCATCAGCATACAGGTGGTACTGGAATCCATGGGAATTTGTAGGGGTCCTAGAACAAACAGAGCCTTGTGGGACTCCAACAGAGGGTGGGATGAGGAGGTAGTGTGGGAGTAGGGATGCTGAATGTGCGGTTGGAAAGGTATGAGGAGATCCAGGATAAGGTGAGGTCTTTATTATTTATTTCCAAAGGAGGAAAGGATCTGTAGTAGGAAGCAGTGGTCAACTGTGTCGAAAGCAGAGGACAGGTCTAGTAGGAGAATTTTAGGATATTGTCCGTTGGCTTTGACTTTAAGTAGGTCATTAGTAATTTTGGTCAGGGCAGTCTCAGTGGAATGATGGGGACGGAAACCAGATTGTAAATTGTCAAAGAGCAAGTTGTATGAGAGGTGGGAGGAAAGTTCGGTGTGGACGTGCTGCTTCAGGAGCTTGGAAGCGAAAGGGAGCTGCGGTATTGGGCGATAACTGGACATAGCGGTTGGGTCGAGGGTTGGCTTTTTAAGGATAGGCGTGATTGTGGCATGCTTGAAAGCAAAAGGGAAGGTACCAGAAGCTAGTGATAGGTTGAAGAGATGGGTTAGGGATGGGATAAGTGGTGGTGGTGAGGTTGGGGTGGAGGTGTGATGAGGTCTAGTACACAAGTGGTGAGGTGTGATTTATAAAGGTAGCAATTAAACTTTCCTTCAGTGATGTTGGACAGGGAGGTTATGGTGTTTGGGCATTGGTCTGGTATTCAAAGGGGTGGTTGAACAATGAAGACTTGCCTTGTTTGCCACACACTTCAAAAATAAGATCGACCAAAGTCCTCAGCAGAAATGAGGGAGGTTGGAGGGGGGCAGTGGTGGGTGGAGGAGCGAGTTAAGTTTTGAATAACTGAGGTTGTAGGTTCATTCTGTTAACGCTCTTACATAGGCTGTTGACAATTTGTGTGTGCTTATGTTTCCTTACCGGCTTAGTAATGAGGGTGTTGGCCTGACACCTTTTCATTACTAAACCTAGGGCTTGGGGTAAAAGACAGCTGCTGACACCAATCCCTAATCCCATTACCCTGATGCCACACTGCATCAGGATGAAAAAGGTGGTGTTGAACCAAGAATTTACATCACACAACTTTTTTTTTTTTTTAAACCTCTTTAGCTCAGAAAAGCCTTCATTGCCGTACAAAAGTGCATGGAAAAACGCATACAAAACGCTGCAAAAACGCACCAAAACTGTGGCAAAATGCGCATTTTTGCTGCCAAGAGGGGCAGAAACCTTGCAGAAATTTCTGCAAGCAAATACTCAACGTTTGCATGTAGCCTTAAGGTACCGTCACATTTAGCGATGCACCAGCGATCCCGACCACGATACGACCCGGTCAGGATCGCTGGTTCTTCGCTAAATGGTCGCTAGTGAGCTGCCAAACAGGCAGATCTCACGAGCGATGCAGCAGCGGATGGCGGTCGTTGCTTACCTGTCAGACGCAGCGATGAAGAAGTCCTCCCGACCTCGCCCACGCTTCGCTCGTCGGCGCCAGCAGGAAGTGGCCGACGAGAAACGGCCCTGGACGATCTCGCGCGATCAGCGATGGACAGTGGGGGAGCCGGTCGGAGGCAAGTATTACACTTGGCGATATCGCTAGCAATATCGCTGCTTCATCGCAAAATCGGTGATGCTTTAAGGCCTGTTTCAGACTTCAGTTTTTTTGTGTCAGTTAAAATCCGCCAAATTGGCGGAAAGTGGATCCGTTGCTAACTGATGTGAACGGATGCCGCCGGAGGGATCCTTTGAATGAAGAATTTTAAAGGAACCGCAGCCCAGAGAGAGAATTTTTTCTGTTCGCCAGAAATGTCAGGGTTAAATTTCTGGCTGACTTCATTCCTCCGGGCATGCTCACTATAAAATGCGGATCCTGCAGCAAGAAAAAGTTGCATGGTCCATCCAGGCATGTCGGCGGACGCAAAACAATTGACGGATCTACAAAAAAAATGGATCCAACGGATGGCCATCCGTCAAGATCCGCCGGTAATGCAAATCAATGGAGAAAAAAAACGGATCCGCCCACAAAAATGGCGGATCCGTTTATTTTTGCAAAACGGCGGATTTTGACTGATGGTTAAAAACGGAAGTGTGAAACAGGCCTAAGCGAGATCGCTAGCGATCTCGCTTAGTGTGACAGGGCCTTTAGTGAGGATCTGTTTCCTGTTCATGAAATTCCATCAAAGATAAAATCATATGTGTGTATACTGGAGATGTATAATATATCTATATATTTCTCCTTCGCCTGATTGGGGGACACAGGACTGTGGGTGTATGCTACTGCTGCCAGGAGGCTGACACTAAGTGAACACACAAAAAATTAGCCCCTCCTCCGCAGTATAAGCAAACCAGTACATGCTTAGTGTTCGTAGGAGGCACACATGTCTGGTTTTCTCAGACATTTTCTTTGTTTTTTTTTTTTCTCCCTCTTTTTACCACGAAGAGGAGACTGGCGACGGACCCTATTGAAAAGGGACGTTCTCCCCAAACCAACAGACGAGCACGTAGAGTGTCTCCTCCATGTATCCTCTCCTGCGACATGGGACATGATGCTGGAATCAGTCCTGACCGCCCTAAGGTATAGAAACCCTAGGTTATATACAGAGGCATGGGGAGAGTCCTTGCGGCCCCCACTGCATCACCAATGCAAGACTGCGTGATGGAAGGAGGCAGACGGTCCCTCTCCTCATCCCATGTAGGGAAAGTTGGAGTTAACGTGCCTGCACCGTCCTTTACACAAGCCCTCCCCCCCCTAACATGCAAAGTAGGTAGCTGAAGCGCTCCATGCATGTGTCAAGGAGCAGGGAGCACAGCAAGGGGGTGGGCTGGGAGAACTCCTGCAGCAGCATTCCCTGGCCGGTCCAGCCAGCGAGGGCCTGGTGTCCTCACTCTCAGTGCTGGGCAGCGTCTGCAAGCGCAAATACCCTGCACAACGCCGCCTCTGTCTTCCGGCTGATGCCAGAACTTTACTCCTCGACCTCGGACTGTGCTAGGCCACGGCCGGATGTCCCACGCCCAGTCGCGTCGACTTCTGGCCCGCCCCCATGTCCTCGGGCCAGCGCTGGAACTTTAGTCCCCGGCTTCGGCCTGTGCTAGGCTGCGGCCGGATGTCCCACCCCAGGCATGCTATTTCCGGTGGGCCCGCCCACACTGCGTTGCGTGGCGCTTATTTTGAAGCGGAAGCAGCTACAGTTCCTTCTGCAGCCTTCCATGACACTCGGGGCACAGGACCGACCAGCGTAAGTGCTCACCCCTGTCTCTTGCATCACCATTAATTCTCAGAAGCTGCACTAACCCTTTTTAGGCGACACTCTGCATATACACGCTCCGGCAGCTGTAGGTCATATCAGCTAGCAGGGCCAGCATGTCTAGAAGGACCAAGACACATACTGTATTATTTGCCTCACGTTCCTCCTGTCGGTCCGCCTTTCTGCAGGCACAGAGCAAACAATTATGTGAAGTCTGATTCTGAACGTGCCCAGAAGCCCTCCCCTTCCACTGAGCCCAGTGTACCGCGTCCCCCTGAATGGTCTCTGTCGCAGTCTATGACCTCGCTAACGAGAGCAATCAAGTCCCTTCAAGCCCCAGATAGGGGCATGAACAGTGGCTCGCCTGTCTTGGAAGGATCTTCCACCTCTCAGGAGCCTCCGACCTGCAGGGGCCGTTCTCACTCCAGGCAGACGTGGGGGAAATGAACCCACGTGACGTCTCCCGGCCCGTCCGGTGCCTCAGCATCCATAAGCTCCGCCTCTTGTTCACATTCTTCAGTGTAGGATAGTGAGCAAAACTCGGATTACAATTTGGTTGGGCCCCTCAATTGGGATACACCTGGTTACCAGGAGATAGTTGACAGCCTCATTGAGGCCGTCAGCCAAGCCCTTGAGATTGACGATGAATCCACCTTGACCTAAGGCCACAAGGTGTCATTCAAACGAGCCAAACGGCCTCATAAGATATTTAGCACTGATCCAGAGTTTTAGGACAAAGTGCAACGGCACACGGAATGTCCAGACAAACGTTTCTCAGGGCATAAGGTGCGCAAAACATGATGTCCGTTTGCTCCCCATCTCCGTAAAAAGAGGGCAGAATCCCCGACTGTATATCCACTCGTGTCGCGCTTGGCTTCTAAAACCCTGTTATCCGTACCTAACTGTTGTTCTATCAAAGATCCCACTGACCGTCTCATAGTCTGGCTCGCTCGGCCTTTGAATCATCAGAATCAGCCCTCTCTCCTTCCTCCATGGCAACTTGGGTAGCTAAGGCCATGGTTTTCTGGTCAGAGTCATTAAATAGAGCCCTGCAGGGTAGGGACCTACAATCAGAGGTATTTGAGGTTGCAAATCAGATCGCTTTGGCTGGAGATTTAATTAATGCATCCTTGGACACAGGCCAACTGCGCGGCACTTGCTGCTGCGAAAGCGATTTCCATTAGGAGAGCTCTGTGGTTGTGAACATGGCGAGCAGATTACACTTCAAAGAAGTCCCTAACCTCTTTGCCTTATCAGAGTGGCCGATTATTCGGTGAGAAACTAGATCAGCTCGTCTGACACCTCAGGAGGGCAAAGCGACATTCTTCCTCAGCAAAGGGTTAAGCAACCATTTCGTCACCAGCTGCAGGCACGGTTTGGATCCTTTTGCAACCCCGAGTGGACCGCAGCTGCCAATTCTGCCAGTTCAGGTTGACCCACTCAGGACAGAGATAGTCAGGTCTCATACAGAGCCAATCCATTGGGGGAGAATCCAATCCCAACAGCCCAAATCCAGGGGATCTAAGACTTTCAACCAAATGAGTCGAGGCATTTTCCGGTCGACACCAGCAGGGTAGGCGGCCGTCTGCTCTGGTTTCGCCTCGTCTGGCTCGCCGTCGTGCATGATGCATGGGTGAGAGAGCTGGTGTCTTCTCGGTAGAAGATAGAATTTGTCAACCACCCTCCAAAACGGTTTTTTTCTTTCCCGTCCTCCCAGAGTGGAAACCTGTTCACAGGCCGCCTTCAAAGCCATCTAATCACTCAGTCGCAATGGAGTTGTCATTCCCGTACAGAGAAATGAGAGCTTTCAGGGGTTCTATTCCAACCTGTCCATGGTCCAGAACAGTGATGCCTGGAACAGTTACGCCGATTCTGGACCTAAAGCTGAACAAATTTGTCAAGATCAGACGTTTCCGAATGGAGTCTCTCTGCTCAGTGTTATCTGCAATAGAAAAGGGAGAATATTTGGCTTCTATTGACATCCAAGATGACTACCTCCACATCCCCATTTTTCCCTTGCATCAGAGGTTCCTACGCTTTGCTGTCGACAGCCTACGTTACCAGTTCACAGCCCTGCCCTTTCTGCTAGCCACCACCCCTAAAGTATTCAGAAAGGTCATGGTGGCAGTCATGTCCATCCTGCACTCCTGGGGCATAGTCTTCTTGCCATACTTGGACGACCTCCTGGTCAAGGGTCTGTCTTTTCGAGCCTGTGAGGAAGGCGTTGGCATCGTGCTGAATACGCTTTCCTGCTTAGGGTGGCTGGTAAACTAAAGTCGTCCTCTGTTCCAACTTAGAAGATTTCCTTCTTGGGAATGATCTTTGACACCTCCCAAGGGTTGGTAATTCTCCCTCAGGACAAGGCCCTGGCCCTCCGGCGGGGAGTCCAGGCACTTCGCCAGCTGGTCTCTGGTATCGTCTGGTTTTGCATGAGGGTCTTAGGGATGGTGGTGACAGCGATGGAAGCAATTCCGTTTGCCCAGCTTCATCTTTGGCCCCTGCAGCGCACCTTCTTGGCCGCTTGGGACAGGAACCCGTTTTCTCTCGACCACCAGCGTCTGCTGTCAGCGCATGTCAGGCAGTCACTCAGTTGGTGGACGCTGAGTTCCTCCCTTCAGGGAAGCCTTTTCCCCCAGACCATTGGCTGGTGGTCACTACTGACGCCAGTCTCCTCAGCTAGGGTGCGGTTTTTCGTCACCACACAGCCCAGGGACATTGGTCTCCTCAGGAATCGCACCTCCCGATCAACCTTCTAGAAATGCAGGCAATCCGGCTTACCTTACAGCATTTTCCTCATCTTCTGGCAGTTCGCCCTGTCCGGATTCAATCGGACAATGCCACAGCCGTGACCTACATCCATCACCAGGGGGGAACCCGCAGCAGAGTGGCCATGTACGAAGTAAAACATATCCTCCGCTGGGCCGAGAAATCACTCTGTGATCTCTGCAGTCCACATTCTGGGCGGCAGACTTCCTCAGCCGGCAGGGTCTTGCGTCCAGGGAGTGGTCGCTCCATCCCGAGGTTTTCCAACAGATTTGCCAACATTGGGGAACCCTAAATGTGGACCTGATGGAGCCCCCAGGTCAAACGCCACGGTGCCAGAGTTTGTCGCTTGGTCCCGGGATTCATAGGCCATCGCCGTGGACACCTCGGTTCTGCTATGGAACTAATTTCGACTCCCGTACATATTCCCACCGCTTCGACTGCTGCCGAAGGTCATCAGGAAGGTCATGTCGGAGGAGGTCCCAGTAATTCCGGTTGTCCCAGACTGGCCGCGTCAGGCATGGTACGCAGAAATAGTGCAGCTACTCACAAAGGTACCCTGGCGGCTACCAGATCGCCAGGACTTGGTTTCCCAGGGACCAATTTGCCACCAGAACTCGGGCCCTGTGTTTAACGGCTTGGCCGGTGAATCTTGGATCCTGACCCAGGCCGGGTTCTGCCAGGATGTGGTTGCTACAATGATTAGCGTCCGGAAGCCCGCCTCGGCACGTATCTATCACCACACCTGGAAGGTTTTCTTCACATGGTACAGGGACTGCGGGCATTCTCTGCTTATTTTCTCCGTTCCCAACACTTTAGCGTTTCTCCAAACCGGCCTGGACTCGGGCCTAGCACCAAGCTACCTCAAAGCATAGATATCGGCCCTACCCGTCCTATTCCAGCGCAGGATCACTTCCAATCTGCAGGTAGACTTTCATTCAGGGGGTCTCCCACGTGGTACCTCCCTATAAAGCTCCTCTGGACGCCTGGGACCTTAACATGGTCCTTAGTGTTCTGCAGGAATCTTCGTTTAAACCACTACAGGATATCTCATTGACATACCTTTCCTGGGAAGTGGTTTTTCTCTTTGATATAACGTCAGTCAGGCGGGTCTCGGAGCTGGCGGCTCTATCCTGTCGAGCCCCGTTTCTTGTTTTCCACCAAGATTAGGTAGTTCTCAGGCCGGCCCCTCCTTTTCTGCCAAAAGTTGTTTCCTTTTTTCACACTAATGACGACATGGTCTTGCCCTCATTTTGCCTAGCACCAGTACACCGTGTGGAAAAGGCTCTTCATACATTGGATCTAGTAAGAGCTCTTAGTAGGCATGTGTCACGGACGGCATCTTTTCGTCACACTCTGCTCATGCTCCCCGAGGGTTGTAGGAGGGTACTCGCTGCCTTGAAGTCAACCATAGCCAGGTGGATTCGTTTGGCTATTCAGGAGTCTTACCGTTTCAGAGGCGCAGACATTCCAGCAGGGATCAGGGCACACTCCACTCGGGCGGTGGGCGCCTCTTGGGCCCTTTGGCACCAGGCATCGGCAGAACAGATCTGTAAAGTGGCAACCTGGTCTAGCCTACATACATTCTCCAAACACTACAATATCCATACTCGGGCTTCAGCAGATGTGAGTTTGGGTAGAAGGATTCTCCAGGCAGCGGTATAGAACCTATAGATAGTTGGTACTTATGGCTTAAAACCGTTGGATCAGTTTCCCACCCAGGGTCTGCTTTAGGCGGTTCCACGGTCCTGTGTCCCCCAATGAGGTGAAGGAGAAATAGGGATTTTTGTGGTACTCAGAGTAAAATCCTTTTCTCTGAGAAGCTCACTATGGGACACCGCACCCACCCTATTAGCCCGACGGCTCCTTTTTTGTTTTTCCTTTTTTGATAGGTGGATTTTCTGGACATGTTGTATTTGTGTAAAAGTTGATTTACTTTTGTTCTCCTTCTGCTTTTGCACAGAACTGGTTCGCTTAGAGCCAGTGTGAGGGTGTATACTGCGGAGGAGGGGCTAACTTTTGTGTTCACTTAGTGCCAGCCTCCTGGCGGCAGTAGCATACACCCACAGTCTTGTGTCCCCCAATGAACGTCTCAGAGAAAAGGATTTTAAGGTGAGTACCACAAAAATCCCTATTTTTTAAATGGCGACACTAACACTGGTTTGTTGAATAATTGGTCTCTGCATTAGTAAGGAAGCGTTCAGGTAGTCTCATTGCGTAGGGTTTCCTTTACATTTAGACCTCAACATAAAGCCTGTAAGTCTGCACCTGGAGTTCAATACATCCCCATGCAATGTTCTGTAAGCCTTCATTTCCTTAAATATTTGCCAAGTTTTGTGTTTAAAATACAAGCAAAAAGAAAACAGTATGGGCCTATATATTTAAATATTATGGTTTGGTGCCATTAAGTTTGTGTGGCATCATATTATGGCCAAACTGCTCATACAGCTGACTTTGCTAAAATTATTGCTAGTCTGTAATCTCTAAGTGGAACATTGGAAACAGATATTTAAAAAGAAATGGTCAGCTGGTTTTTGCTACCTCATCTGAGAGCAGCGTAATGTAGGTAAAGAGAAGCTGAATCCAACGATGTATCATTTAGTTTACTGGGTGCAGTCATTCTGACAGTTTTTAAATTTAGCATGAAGCAGAGCTGAGAAAGCTAGCCCTTCCCACAACAGGCTTTGTATGTACACAGCTATAGATAGTTAGGTGCTTTTCACAGAAGGGGGTGGAGTAGAACTACCAGGCACAAGCTGCTGTGTCCCAATAATAAGCTCCTGGTGCTAAAACAATCATTGCAGGTAACCAAATGCACTGAGCTTAATTAGAGGCATCACTAAAATTTGTGTATTAACCCCTATAGCATGCTATCTTAAAATTGCATAGCAACAAACTGCTGACAGATTCCCTTTAAAACTAACAAAGAATTGTACAATGGCCAGTTTTATTGGCCATTGTCATTTCGAGAATCCTATATTTGACCCCTTAAAAACTTGAATTATAATCATGCTTTTTGTTAATGTCAACTGTAGTAAAGAATAACTTGAAACAAATGAAAACTGCTCCTTTTCTAAATGTTAAGCGCAATCTTTTATAGAAACCTGATAAATATACTGCTTAGTATATTTGTCGTTCTCCTTCTGTAAAATAAGTAGATAAAATAGAGGAACTTTGTATGTAGGTTAAACGCTGTATATTTGTGCAGCCATTTTGCTGACTTTTTTTTTTAAGTGACAATTACAGACAAATGTCACACCATAAAGCGGATGAGTTGTTCCTAAGGGTATCACCAGAAGCTGATACAGATTGCACCCCAATATTTGGTGCCTGATGCACTTTAACTACTAACATACAGATATGTCACATTCTGCTCTTTCAGATCCACAGACTTCTGTGTCCCATGACGTGTATGTGCATACTAAATGAAATATAATGGTTGACAAAGTATAAAGATAACTGTATTACATTCATTATATTTACATTAAAGGGAACCTGTCAGCAGGATTGTCCTCAGTAACCTACAGACAGTATCAGGTCGGCGCCGTTATACTTATTAAATTGATGGCTTGTTTGATGAACTCTGTCTTGTGATTGTTGTTTTATCTTTATTTTCAGTTTTGAGTTAATGATATGCTCGTGCTCTGGGGTGGGCCTGGAGGGGGATGTGTTGCTCTGACTACCTATTCATAATGCAGCCTGCTGACAGGTTACTGATCCCTCACTGACCTGCTCCCTAGTTTACATAATGAATATATGTATATACTTAAAAAATCCCAAAAAACAAAACACAAGACAAAAACCCCTTCTGCAGGCCAGTGCCAGCCATGGCATCTGTGCTGCAGCATAATCGCGTATTTAATGTGCAGTTAATAACTGTGCTTCATTTTCTGAATATAAAAAAAACCTTATTAAAATGGCACCCACCGCGCCTGCACCGGAGCAGCTATTGCTGTATATAAAGGTGATCCGATAGCTGCTATGGCACATGTACTGGCAGTGCCATCTTGCTAGAGAAGATCCCAAAAATTTCCTCCTTCAAGATGGCGCCGCCTGCATAGAAGCAGCTATCGTAGAAGCAGCTATCGTATTACCTCTACATACACCGATAGCTGCTACTTTGCTGGCGCCATTTTAAAATGGATTTTTAACAGGTTCCCTTTAACCTCATAATCCTTTTAACCCCTTCACGATATGCGCCTTACATATTCTGCGCATGTCATGTATCTCCCTTTGATGTGGGCTCTGGTGCTGAGCCCATATTTTTCCCTGCACATGTTATCTAACAAACAGCCTTGGGTGGAATCGTGATCCACCCGCTGCTGTTAACCTGTTAAATGCCGCTGTCACTAATCCCACCCATCGGCGCGTTTGTCACGTGACCGCGGTTTGCCGATTAGTTGGCATGAGAACCCAAAGTCTGCAGCAGACCCCTGTGCTTGTCATTGCTGGATTTGCTACGAGCTCCACCCAGTGGTCGGTGCTCATAGCAAGTGAGCATTTCTGCTACACATAAGCGATCTGATCATCGCCTGTGTGTAAGCAGAAGCGATTGGATTATAATAATAATAATAATAATCTTTATTTTTATATAGCGCTAACATATTCCGCAGCGCTTTACAGTTTGCACATATCATCACTGTCCCCGATGGGGCTCACAATCTAAATTATCACAGCTTATAGTTTCCTCTGGAGACAATTGAAGCAAGTAAAAAGTACGGTAATTTTTTAAAAAAATAAAGTTCAAAACTCCCCCCATTCGCCCCATTCAAAATAAAACAAAAAAATGCACATTTGGTATTGCCGCGTTCAGAATAGCTTGATCTATCAAGATATAAAAATAATTGATTAATCCGATCAATAAACTACATAGTGAAAATGCCAGAATTACGTTTTTTTTTTGGTCGCAATATTGCATTAGAGTGCAATAATGGGCGAACAAAAGATCGTATCTGCACCAAAATGGTATCATTAAAAACATCACCATGGCACGCAAAATATAAACCCATCACAAAAAATGGAGACGCCACAGGTCTTGGGGGAAAATGATGCAATATTTTTTTAAATAAAAAACCTATACTTGTTTGGTATGTGTGAACCTGTAATGACCTGAAAAATCATATTGGCAGGTCAGTTTTAGCATTTGGTGAATATGGTAAAAGAAAGTTGTTGAATTGCACTTTTTTTTTTTTTGCAATTTCACCACACTAGGAATTTTTTACCCACTTTCCAGTACACTAAATGGCAAAACCAATAATGTTCAAAAGTACAACTCGTTCTGCAAAAAACAAGCCCTAAATGCCCATATTGACTAAAAAAAAAAGTTATGACTCTGGGAAGGAGGGGAGCAAAAAAAAAGCAACATCTAAATGAAAAAGGGCTGCGGCGTGAAGGGGTTAAAGGGAACCTGTCACCCCCCCAGGCGTTTTTAAGTAAAAGAGCCACCTTGTGCAGCACTAATGCTGCATTCTGTCAAGGTGGCTTTTATTTAGCGTCCCTTCCACCGCTGAAATAAGAGTTTTTAAAATTAGTCAGACATACCAGAATTTTGACCGGAGGGGCAGGTCTTTCCCCCTCTGACACAGACGCCTCGCATCCATCACTCATTTCCTCCTTATGTCTTTGCTCTGCCTCATCAGTGTTCAATTCAAATGCTGGCGCCTGCGCTGTAATATATTTTCTTGGGCATGCGCGGTTAGCGCTGCCTGTTCTCACATCACTTCATGGACGTGCTGCCAGAGATTCCGCCCCGCAGTCTTATGATTTATTCACACTGTGGGGCTGGGAATCTTGGGCATGTGCAGTAGTTATCACTTAGTGTTTTCTATTGTATTTAACTATTGCACATTTTTACCCCCCCTTTTTTTTTTTTTCTTTTTCTAAATAGGTTGTTTTCATATTGGAGAAAAAGCATTCAAGAGCTGCCACCGGCTTTATTAAACCAATGACAGACAAAAGTGGGGAACTTGCCAAAAGATATGCCTTATTTTCTCCCGTTGACCATAGGGTACCAAGAATATATGTCCCACATGCTGACTGCCCTGCAGACTTCTTGGTGCGACCACAAGATTTTGCAAGCACGCTTTTCATTTGCCGCATAATTGATTGGAGAGCAGACAGCAATTTTGCTGAAGGGTAAGGGTGCCAATTGTTTCCAAGGACGATGAATGCATTCACGAATACATGTTGGAAATGTGTATTCTGTTTCTAATCTATCCTGAGGTTGTGTTTTTTTTTTTTTTTTTTTTTTTTTTTGGCTCATTAGGTAAGGACTGCTGATGACCAACAATTTCACAAATTGTTAACTGTTAAAGTGCCAGATGTTTTGTTTTTTTCAGAATTGTTTATTTTTAAAGGGAACCTGTCATGTTGTACATGCAGTCTGTGGATTGCATGGCATAAAGAAGCAGAGCAGAATAATGTATAGGTTTGTTTGAACAGATTCAATATCACTTGTATTTTATGATTTGTAATTCCCAGTATGAGTCCAGCAGGCGGTCCTGCTAAGTGACCCTTTATGACTGTGACTGTGCAATGTTGGTCACTGAATAGAACCACCTACTTGGCTCCTTCAAACAAACACCAGCAATTTCAATGAATAAAATGCAAGGTTTATTGATAAATTTCCAGTATAAATGTACCGTAGATACTCGAATATAAGCCGAGATTTTCAGCCCATTTTTTGGGACTGAAAGTCCCCCTCTCGGCTTATATTCGAGTCATATACACCAGGGGGTCGGAGGGGGGCGGGGGTGTCAGGTCATACTTGCCCATCGTGGCACGGTCTCTGCAGCCCCCAGCTTCTCCGCGGTCTGCCTTCCTTCCTTCAGCGGTCACATGGTACCGCTCATTAAACTCATGAATATGTGCTTATTCATGAGTGTAATGAGCGGTATCACGTGACTGCTGAAGGCAGGAAGATAGCAGAGAAGCTGGGGGCTGCAGAGACCGTGCAAGGACGGGTAAGTATAGCGATATTCACCTGTCCCCCGGTCCATCGCTGCTTGCTGCTGTCTGGCACGTCATCTGTCAGTGACGTTAAGACAGCAGAGGCACGGTGACGTGGTTAGTGCGCGCCGCGCCCCCTGCAGTCTGAACGTCACCAACAGATGACGTGCCAGAGAGCAGCAAGCAGCGATGGACCGGGGGACAGGTGAATATCTCAGGTGCCAGCAGTGACACCGGCACCTGACACCCAGCGACGGAGAGGTGAGTATGTCATTTTTTTTTTTTAAATGCAGCAGCAGCACAATGGGGCATAATCTATGGAGCATCTTATGGGGGCAGCATATGGGGGCATAATCTATGGAGCATCTTATGGGGCCATAACCTTTATGGAGCAGCATATGGGGCATATTATTCTATGGAGCATATTATGGGGCCATTATTAACCTTTGTGCAGCATTATATGGGGTGTATTTTGTATGGAGTATCTTATGGGGCTATCATGAACTGTATGGAGCATTATGTGGGGCTCCTGATTCAATATGGATATTCAAAAAGATTTAACCTACTGATGTCTCAATTAATTTTACCAGTTGCTGCTGCATTTTCCATCCTAGGCTTATACTCGAGTTAATAAGTTTTCCCATTTTTTGTGGCAAAATTAGGGGGGGTCGGCTTATACTCGGGTCGGCTTATGCTCGAGTATATACGGTATATCAATTCAATCCACTCCTCCTGCTCTAGAACAGACGGTCTGCAGATCACATACTACTTTAACATGACCGATTTCATTTGAAGGGAACCTGTAACCCCCCCCCCCCCCCAGGGCCTGTTAAAGAACCACCTTCAGCAGCACTAAGTCTTCATTCTGTGAAGGTGGCTCTTATGTTTATTATCCCTAGGAACGCTGAAATAATGAGGAATGAGGCTGAGTGAGATGGGGACAGACGCAGAGATCCACACTGCGCAGGCGCCAGATTCCCAGCCCCGCAGTGTGAATACATCATAACACACTGCGGGGGCGGGATCTGGGGCCCCTCCGCTACACGCAAGCACAATTTCCTTACATCACCTGATGTAAGGTCCTGGGCAGCGTGTGCAGTGCATGCCCGAGAACTGATTGCAGCGCGCAGGCGCCGGTGACATCGCAAGAAAGAAGGCAGCACCCGGAGGCCAGAGGGTGGTAATGGACGGCTGCGAGGCGGATGAGTCGGGGGGAGAATACATACCTCCCTGACTCAATAGAGGTATGGCGGGAAATTTATAAAAGACATTATTTCAGCGTTCCTAGGGATAATAAACATAAGAGCCATCTTCACAGAACGCAACCTTATGCTGCTGAAGGTGGCTCTATTTATTTAATAGGCCCTGAGGTGGGGGGGTGACAGGTTCCCTTTAAATCCTATCCAACACACTACACCAAATGCTGTATTAATCGGTTCCATGTTAGAAGAAAAATACTTTTAGGGCAATATAAATATACAGGGTGTCCAGATAATGAAAAATGGCTGACACTTCACATAAGATGATCACTATTTCGGACTAACATAATGAGTTGCCGAATGAAGAGATCCAGAGAAATAGATAAAATACCTTATTAATACATGCTAAAAGATAAAGATAAACAAAAATATAGTAACCAAAAACAAGAGCCCCCCTGGAAGAAGCTGGATGTGAAACTTGCGTCGGGGTGAGGAGGGGCACTGAGGTCTTCCTGTTGCTGTGCTTTACATCATTACCCTGGTAATGTGTTTTTCACATTTGTCATGATTGCATGGTATTATAACCTTCACCTTGCTAAGCAGTAAATGCACTGCACTGTGTATTCTTATATTCCATTTAGGATGTCACTTAACCTGATGTTTAGCTATTATGCTATATCATTACTTATGTGCAACTGGCTTTCATTATAATACATAGGATTTTGTAACACACCCCAGTTAGGGCGCTCTTGTTTTTGGTTACTATATTTTTATTTATCTTTATCTTTTAACATGTATTAATAAAGTGTTATTTTATCTATTTCTCTGGATCTCTTCATTCGGCAACTCATTGTGTTAGTCCAAAATTGTGATTATTTTAGGACAATATATTGGAGAACTGTTTACCGTACTGAAAGTTAATCTTTGCAAAATGTTGTCTTCCTTCCTTGCCTTCCTATGTTAAACATTCTTAAAGGGGATTTCTTGTAAACCATGCACAAGATGGGCTTTAAACCCCTAATTGTGCAGGAATTCAAGTATTGGGACCCCCTACCAAAAATGGCAAAGATGGTGCATTATTTCTGCTATCACAGAGGACTTTGGGACTCCCATTCTGCGACTATACTTGATTTTTGGCACAACTTCTTTATTGACCTTCACAAAATGATACCTTGTTCAGCTGCCACTTTATAGTTCTCGCTGTGCTCCTCATGGAGAATGGCATTCTGCATCATATGCATTTTGCACATGGCATCTACATAGGTCCGGTCAGTGTTTTTCTGTGTACAAAGACCAGTTCAGGGGCTTCTTGTTCTGAGAAAATGGGAGGAACACTGAGTAATCAGCCATTTGGAAAGAAAAAGGTCTTGTGATCCTAAAGAGAGCCCGACATGCTTGTCACAGCTGCACTGTGAGAATTTGAGAAGAGAGGAAAGAATAATAATTATGATGATGATTAGGAAAAGTAAGTGGATCCGACATGCATGTAATTGCTGGGTTAAAGGTTACACAGAGGAAGCACCTTGGGTGCGGCTAATAAACCTCAGAAAACAGCACTAAAACTGAGCAAGAATCACGATTTGCAGAAATCACAAGAGGGATCATGGCTTCTCTACTGGCTGGTTCACTGGAAGTTTGAGGCACGGATCAGGCATCAACATTGGGATCGGGAAACGATGCTCAAAATACAAATAGAAGCCCAAGTTATACTGCTGGAGCGCTATAATAATCCACATTTCTTGTGTAAGAAAGCGTTTCAGTAGTCGTACATTAAATTTTACCTAACATTATGCTAGGCTGAAATGATGGAATGTGCACCATATATTCTGGTGATAGTCTTTCCTCTTTTTGCTTTGAGGAGAACAGTTTCTGGTTTTGCAGTCTCTCTTGTTTTAGACAGTTCGTTCCTCTGAATAGCCTTAATGCTTTATAATGTGGAGTTTCCTTTTACTTCCATCTGTGGACTCGCTCTCATTCTGTAATAATTCATCTTGCTACCCTGACAAACAAAATGCTGACTATGACTCCCTTACAGCAACACAATTGACCTTTCTCCAAGTAATTCAGCCCCTTTGATTTACTTGAACTGGGTAAAGAGAGCACTTTTGTTGCTACGTTACTTGAATTCTGTTTTGGTAAAGACAGGAGCTTGGTAGTTAGTACATGAATGTGCCAGAGCAAAATCTGTAAGATTGTTATTAAATAATTTAGTTTCTACTAAAAATCCTTATTTCATTACCATAAGTTTATGCTATTGCATATTACAGGTTGTAACTGCAGCTCTGAGTGTGGCTGGAAATGCTCGGCTACATTAGCCATGCCTCGTGACTCACAAGGTACCATGATCAGCATAGTCATGTAGCCGCAGACTTAAAAATGCGTAACCGTCATTTTAATTTCTCTTTTATAATCAATAATACAGATGAAAATAAACATTTTAATATCTTTTCAGAGAAATTTGATTCTTTCGCTATCAAAATTGACCAAACATAATCAAAATTGAGTTAAAATCAGTGGAGACTTTTCCGTTACTGAGATACGAGATTGGCAGTGGCTATGGATACAATTCTGTGTAGATGGTAGGAGCTAGCGGCAGAGCTCCTATCTGGATAGAATCTCATCTGTAGCAGCTGCCCTCTCCATATTAAAAGACTGCTACGCAAAGTGCAGGGAGCATGGAGACTGACAAACTAAAGTGCATAGTGCAACAAAATAGACAATTCAGCCATATAAGACTGCAGGGAATACACCTTGAAGAAGTGGTAGCTAAGTACAAAAAAAATGGGAGTCCAGCTAATGCACAGATTAAACCAAATGCTATGACCTAACAGAGTGGCTGGCTAAATACCAGGCCCTTCTTTTCAGAGGTACACAACTGTAGTCTACCTGAAATTTCATGCACACTTAAATACACAGATATCACTGGATTATAGGACAGACGTCATCCATAGTATCTCCATCTGCTCCATTACAGTGAATCTTGCGCTTGATGTTCAGAATGAATCGCGTATTTCAGAGATGTAGACAGATACCCCAGTGTAAGTGTTGAGCGCAGGATAAATGTGAGCCGAGCCTTACTGCGATCTTTGGGAGGCAGAATGCACAAATCAACAGCAGGTCAAGAATTTGATATATTTATGTGTTTACTTGTGTAGTATAAGTGGTTAGACAGATTCTTTGAGATATGTCCCACCTATAGATCTTGACAGCCAATTTACATAATAAAAACTTGGATTTTTCATGACTAAAATATTGGATAGCCGATATCAAGGTATCCTTTTATTCAACTTTCTATTACCTGCCTTGCTGTGTAGGTGGCTTAGGAGGGTTGATCCAACTAACAGAATCGATGTAAACCCAAGTTAAATTGCAAAACTTTTTTTTTTTTTTTTTTTTTAATACAAAAATAGATAAAATTGAGTTGTATAAAGCTTTTTGGCAATCTGTGGTATGTTTGAAATTGAATGTCATTTAAAAGAAGAGATTTTGTGGATTTGATGCGCCGCCCAATATGACTCAAGATCAATTATTCATAAAGAAGAAGATGGTTTATTCATAATCCCAATGCGTTTCGAAGTTTAAAACTTCTTCCTCAGGGGATGATATCATACCCTGAGGAAGAAGTTTTAAACTTCGAAACGCGTTGGGATTAAGAATAAACAATCAACAATCATCTCCTTTATTTTAATTTTTAAATCTTTGCTGTCACTAGTTTGACCTGTAGATCTGCGGCAGCCGACTAAGGATATTATGTGCTTTTACTCCTCACGCGTCAGGTGAGTGCATTTGGAGTATTGTTCCTAACTTATCCATCGGATAAGACCCCATTCTCTGCTTTTTGCCTTCCTATAGTGTGGATCAGTGAAATCAAATGTCAAAATGTGACCAATCTATTTATTTATTTTTAATTCTTTGACTTGCCTTGCTGTTTCATAGAAGTGAGGTGTGTCATGGAGTTTCCTTCTACAGTTTTTTCTTATCTGCTAAATTTTTAGTGTCAAAAAGCATATGGCAGTGTAGCTACAACAGTTAAATTTGGAAGGTGGCCACTCTCAAAGAAACCTCGTGGGGTATTTTTTTTTTTCCTCGTATGTTCCTTAAACCTAGCCTGACAGAAATACTTAACAATATCTGCTACATCATATGGCTAAACAAATTATTCCTATCAAGCTGGATATTTGTGGAACATATGAGATATCAGTAGAGTTGTGTCCTCAGGAAAATGTTATATTTGATAGAGCTTGGGTGAGGCCATAGCAAACTACATCATGACATACAGATCCTTCTCACGCTTGTAATTTTCTTGACAAGCTTTTGTTTGGACAGGAATGTTATGTTTTATTCCACCAAGTTAAGAAGGGATGAAATCACATTTTTGTTTCATCGTGCAAGCCCATGGCAAACTTTATGTAAACTGCTGACACGCTGTCCAGGTTTCCCTGGTCTCATTGTCAGATCTCAGCTTTTCAGAGACCTAAGAGATAAATAAGTCTCAACTAGTCCCATCGGCCCTCTCTAGCTTCATATACTTTTCCACTCAATGTGATCTCTCTTAAAATAACACTTTGTTTATGTAACTCCTTTCAGAAATATAGCGCTTTCCAGTTATGCTCCAGTGATGAAAGGGGGTAAAAAGCGGTTAAATTTTCAACTAGTATAATGTGATTATCAATTTGTTATATTTTGACATTCATCGCTTTCCTAACGTGCCAGAGATGCCTAACCAGCTTTATACAGCTTGCTTTTAGTTATTGTGTAATAAATTGGAAATTGTTAATTTTTAACTTGGGTTTAAAGGGACTCTGTCAGTAGAATCAACCCACCTAAGCAGTTTGTGGGAATGCAGGTCACAAAGTTGAATACAATTAATTATACTTTGATATCTGTGGTCTGCTGTAGTATTCCTAAGAAATCCACATTTTTCTTAAAGCACTTCCGTCAAAATGTTTATGCTTTTAATGTTACAATCATCATATCTATATATCATATACTGTGTACTTACTAATTTTGCCCTTCTACCCAGCTAATTCTTCTTTTACATTAGGTCTATGACCTCACTTGATTAGGAACTGTCTAGCAGCATCCTTCTAAGCTCTGTGTAGGAACAGGAAGTCTATTTTCCCTGCAGGAGTCTCATGATTTTACTTAAAATCCCTGCAGGGGAAAAGAGGGAGCATCTAAGTCAGGAGTTTAATGCTGGGATTACTCGTGAAGGGAAGAGACTTCCTGTTCCTACATAGAGCTTAAAAAGATTCAGCTAGACTGTTTTTAATCACGTGATCATAGACCTAATGGTAAAGAGAAGAATTAATTGGGTAGAAAGGCAAAATGAGCAATTGCCAGGACATTGTGCCATATAATGATTCCAATATATTAAGAGGTTAAAAACTTTGGAGTACTTCTTTAATATGTAAATGAGCTAATAAGATTATTGGGCCAGACATAGATCCTACCTGGGAATAGGCCTCCCTTCTTATTTTAAATGAAAGGGATAGTTACCAGTGTGAGACCTGTAGAACAGGAGAGCAGATGGTCAGTCACATGTCTCACACTGGTACCTCCCCCTTGAATTTAAAATATGCTCTGCAAGCATAGACTCAGGGAGATCTGTGTCTGGCCCATAGATCGTAATGGCTCATTTACATATTAAGAAAAATATGGATTACTCTGGAATACAACATTGGATCGTATAAATCAAAATATAATTTTTTTTTAGGTTCCTATAACCTACGTGTCTTTGTAGGCAGATTAGGAGGGTTAATTCTACAGACAGAAGTTATTGATGCCTTTTTTTACCTGATAATTTTATGAAAAAACCACTTAATTACATTTTCCATTGTTCAAAATGTAACATAACACAAACACTAAAATGGATGGACTATCCATACAATAATGCAATGTGAATTTACGGCTTGCCAGAGAATTTGGGATAAAGGGGTGATCTGGCGCCTCTTGCATCAGGAAGTGAGCAGTGGCAGTGATGTCGGCACATAACGGTCGGGATGCAGGCTCATTGGCACCATTCCCCGTCCAATGAGGGCTGCCGAGTAATCCCTTAAGGGTATGTGCACACGTTGCGGATTTGCTGCGGATCCGCGGCAGATTTGCCCCTGCGGATCCACTGCAGATCCGCAAGTGATTTACAGAACAATGTTATTCTATGGAGGGAAAAAAACACTGTGCACATGCTGCGGAAAAATCAGTGCAGAAACGCAGCGGTTTATTTTCTGCAGCATATCAATTCTTTGTGCGGATTCCGCAGCGTTTTTACACCTATTCCATTATAGGAATCCACAGGTGTAAAAACGCATGCCAAATCTGCAGGAAATTCACATAAACGAGCGGTTTTTGACCTGCGGATTCTACCAAAAGATGCAGATTCCGCACAGCAATACGCAACGTGTGCACATACCCTAAATACGTCAACGCATTTGATTTTGCTTAAAAATATTTCCCTTCACTGATGGTGGGCTGATGTCTTGTAATAAGGAGTTTATAAACACACACCTACATTTTTAACTTTACACGGATTTTTATTATGCAATGAATAAAGGTCTTTTCTGTGCGCTGCTAAAATTGTTAAAGATGTGTGTGCGCGCCAAGCAGCTCTGAACTGGAGAGGTATATATTTGTAAGGGCTTGTTCAGAGTAGTGTATTGTTTGCCTGTGCATAATGGAACTTAAGCATAGCCTGTGCTCATGGTTTATTGTAAACACATAGTGATGGTCTGGTCTGTGTGGGAAAAAATAGCAGCATGCTCACTATTCTGTTCCATTTAACGGACCATAGTAATGCATGCAAGGTAAAGGCAGATCTGCCATCCTTGCACAAGTTGTGACGGCAACTGACTTGTTTCTTAGCCAAGGCGAATGTATTAAAGAGAGCTTTTTCCAAGGTGAGAACTTTCCAGATGGTAGCTGATATTGTCAGTGGTGCCAACTATGCTACTTCGGTTTGGACTTTATAATGACTCTCAAAAATGGGAACACCTTATTTGTTCTGCTTAACTACATTGTGAATCAACAAATGATAAAGGGGAAAGCATTTAGTCGGTGCTCACCAGAGTATGCCAGGATCACAGGTGCCAGGTTCAATGTGGCTGGAGTCCACTTGTAAATGCAGGCAGCCGGCAAAGAAGCAAAAAAAAAACTGCACCAGGTGACTTCCATAAAAATGTACGGTTTTCTTCTATTTAATCCGTACCTTGCAAAAAGTTAAACATACGTGTTATTAAATGTCACGGGGCAAACATCCCCTGCACGCCTGACGCGTTTCAGACTTCATGTCCTTACTGCTAGGCATCTCTTCTGTATGCCAATTGCCAATGAGTAAGGACATGAAGTCTGAAACGCATCAGGCGTGCAGGGGATGTTTGCCCCTTGACATTTAATAACACATGTTTTTAACTTTTTGTAAGCGATGGATTATATAAAACTGTAATTTTTTAAGGAAATCGCCTGGTGCTTTTTTCTTTGCTTACCTACATAGTATTATACTAATGCTAAGTATTTAATGGTGATTACCTTTTCTAGCATTCATGTTTTCTTCCCCTGCCTCTTTTGTCTTCAGGAAGCTGATGAAGAGCCTTGGGCAGGCTGGTGAGATTGAACCAGAGTCAGAAGGAATATTAACTGAATATGGAGTAGACTTCTCAGAATTCTCCAATAATGTGCTGCAGTGTTTGCCTCAAAATCTGCCATGGACGATACCTAAAGAGGAGCTGGAAAAGCGGAGAGATTTGAGGTTGGTTGAAATGTGTTCATTTTGGGAAATTTGATATTTATTTTAGGTGGTCATGAGTTCCCAATCAAAACCTCAAGACTCCTTAACCCCTTCCTGACATCCGACGTACTATCCCGTCCACGGTACCCGGGCCCATATGACCATGGACGGGATAGTATGTCTATCGCGATCAGCGGCGCCCACGTGGTGAGCGCCGCTGATCGCGGCCGGGTGTCAGCTGATTATCACAGCTGACACCCGGCACTATGTGTCAGGGGCGGTCACGGACCGCCCCCGACACCTTAACCCCTTGCACACCGCGATCAAACATGATCGCGGTGTACCGGGAGTTAAAGGGAAGCATCGGGAGGGAGGGGGCTCCCTCCGTGCTTCCCTGAGCCCCCCACGGCAGCGCAATGTGCAGCGCTGCTGCGGGGGGCTCCTATCCTCCAGGCCCCCGAATCCAAGATGACGACGGGGGCCTTCGGGGACCTGAGGAAGCTGGCTTCCTCAGTGCCTGCAAAGCGCAGGCAAGAGGAAGTCTTCTTCAATGCCTGTGATCTGTGATGTGACAGATCAGCCATCTGTCACAGGACAGTGATGTCCCACCTGGGACTATGTAATAAAGTAAAAAAAAAAAAAAAAAAAAAAAAAGTAAAAATAAATTTAAAAAAATCGCCAAATAAATTAGAAAAAAAAAAAATATTCCCTCAATAAATCCATTTTTTGGAAATAATAAAAAAAAAAACAATAAAAGTACACATATTAGGTATCGCCGCGTCCGTAATGACCCGCCCTATAAAACTGTCCCATTAGTTAACCCTTTTAGCGAACCCCTTAAAAAATAAAAATAAAAAACGAAGCAAAAAATGATTTATCATACCGCCAAACAAAAAGTGTAATAACGCGCGATCAAAAAGACGCATATAAATATCCATGGTACCGCTGAAAACGTCATCTTGTCCCGCAAAAAACGAGCCGCCACACAGCATCATCAGCGAAAAAATAAAAAAGTTATAGCTCACAGAATAAAGCGATGCAAAAATAATTATTTTTTATATAAAATAGTTTTCATTGCATAAAACCGACAAAAACATAAAAAAACGACCTAAATGAGCTATCGCTGTAACCGTACTGAACCGAAGAATAAAACCGCTTTATCAATTTTACCGCACGCGGAACGGTGTAAACGCACCCCCCCAAAAGAAATTCATGAAACGCTGGTTTTTGTTCATTCTGCGTCCCAAAAATAGGAATAAAAAGCGATCAAAAAATGTCACGTCCCGAAAATGGTACCAATAAAAACGTCAACTCGTCCCGCAAAAAATATGTCACATGACTCAGTGGGTCAAAATACGGAAAAATTATAGCTCTCAATATGTGGTGATGCAAAAACTATTTTACAATAAAAAGCGTCTTTTAGCGTGTGACAGCCGCCAAACATAAAAACCGCCATAACTAGTAAGTCAAACCCCCCGTTATCACCCCCTTAGTTAGGGAAAAATAATAAAACTAAAAAAAAAGTATTTATCTCCATTTTCCCGTTGGGGTAAGGCTGTGTGCACACGCTGCGGATTAGGTGCAGATTTTGTAAAATCCGCAGGTGAAACCGCAGGTCAAAAGACCTGCGGTTTTACCTGCGGATTGCTCTGCGGTTATGTCCTGCGGTTTTTCATCTCCTCAATAGAGGAGATGGCAAACCGCAGGGGAATCCGCAGAAAGAATTGACATGTCAGTTCTTTCTGCGGATTGAAAACCGCAGATAATCCGCGCGGAAAATTCCGCACCGTCTGCACTGCGGTTTTTGATTCCCATAGGGAATCATGGTACTGTACACCGCAGCAAAAACTGCTGCTGGTCCGCAGCGGCCAAAACTGCTGCGGAACCGCAGCAAAATCCGCAGCGTGTGCACACAGCCTTAGGGCTAGGGTTAGGGCTAGGGTTAGGGCTAGGGGTGTGTTGGGGTTAGGGTTGGAGTTATAATTGGGGGTTTCCACTGTTTGGGCACATCAGGGGCTCTCCAAATGCAACATGGCGTCTGATCTCAATTCCAGCCAATTCTGAGTTGAAAAAGTCAAATGGTGCTCCTTCCCTTCCAAGCTCTGCCATGCGCCCAAACAGTGTTTTACCCCCACATGTAGGGTATCAGCCTACTCAGGACAAATTGCAAAACAATTTTTGGGGTCCAATTTCTCCTGTTACCCTTAGGAAAATAAAAAATTGGGGGCAAAAATATCATTTTTGTGGAAAAAAATGATTTTTTTATTTTCACGTCCGAGTGTTATAAACTTCTGTGAAACACTTGGGGGTTCAAAGTGCTCACCACACATCTAGATAAGTTCCGTGGGGGGTCTAGTGTCCAAAATGGGGTCACTTGTGGGGAGTTTCAATAGTTTAGGTACATCAGGGGCTCTCCAAACGCACATGACACCCGCAGACCATGCCATCAAAGTCTGCATTCCAAAACGTCACTGCTTCCCTTCCGAGCCCCGATGTGTGTCCATACAGTAGTTTTCTCCCACATATGGGGTGTCAGCGTACTCAGGCCAAATTGGACAACAACTTTTGGGGGTCCAATTTCTCCTGTTACCCTTGGGAAAATGAAAAAATTGGGGACTAATTGATCATGTTTCTGGAAAAAATACGATTTTTTTTATTTTCATGCCCTGGCATTATAAACTTCAGTGAAGCCCTTGGGGGTTCAAAGTGCTCACCTCACATCTAGATAAGTTCCTTAGTGGGTCTAGTTTTCAAAATGGGGTCATTTGTGGGGGGTTTCCACTGTTTAGGTACATTAGGGGCTCTCCAAAGGCAACATGACACCCGCAGACCATTCCATCAAAGTCTGCATTCCAAAACGTCACTACTTCCCTTCCGAGCCCCGACGTGTGCCCATACAGTAGTTTTCTCCCACATATGGGGTATCAGCATACTCAGGACAAATTGGACAACAACTTTTGTGGTCCAATTTCTCCTGGTACCCTTGGGAAAATAAAAAAATGGTGACTAAAAGATCATGTTTGTGGAAAAAATACGAATTTTTTTATTTTCACGCCCGGGCGTTATAAACGTCTGTGAAGCACTGGGGGGTTCAAAGTGCTCACCACACATCTAGATAAGTTCCTTGGGGGGGTCTAGTTTACAAAATGGTGTCATTTGTGGGGGGTTTCCACTGTTTAGGTACATTAGGGGCTCTCCAAAGGCAACATAACACCCGCAGACCATTCCATCAAAGTCTGCATTCCAAAACGTCACTACTTCCCTTCCGAGCCCCGACGTGTGCCCATACAGTAGTTTTCTCCCACATATGGGGTATCAGCATACTCGGGACAAATTGGACAACAACTTTTAAGGTCCAATTTCTCCTGGTACCCTTGGGAAAATAAAAAAATGGTGACTAAAAGATCATGTTTGTGGAAAAAATACGAATTTTTTATTTTCACGCCCGGGCGTTATAAACTTCTGTGAAGCCCATGGGGGTTCAAAGTTCTCACCACACATCTAGATAAGTTCCTTAGGGGGTCTAGTTTCCAAAATGGTGTCATTTGTGGGGGGCTTCCACTGTTTTGGTACATCAGGGGTTTTCCAAACCCGACATGGTGTCCGATCTCAATTCCAGCCCAAAACGTCAAATGGCGTTGCTTCCCTTCTGAGCTCTGCCATGCGCCCAAATAGTGGTTTACCCCCACATGTGGGGTATCGGCGTACTCAGGACAAATTGCACAATAACTTTTAGGGTCCTGTTAACTTTGGAAAAATAAGAATTGAGGGTGAAAAGATAATTTTTGTGGAAAAAATGATTTTTTAATTGTATGGCTTTATGTTATAAACTTCTGTGAAGCCCATGGGGGTTCAAAGTTCTCACCACACATCTAGATAAGTTCCTTAGGGGGTCTAGTTTCCAAAATGGTGTCATTTGTGGGGGGTTTCCACTGTTTTGGTACATCAGGGGTTTTCCAAACGATACATGGTGTCCGATCTCAATTCCAGCCAAAAACGTCAAATGGCACTGCTTCCCTTCCGAGCTCTGCCATGCGCCCAAATAGTGGTTTACCCCCACATGTGGGGTATCAGCGTACTCAGGACAAATTGCACAATAACTTTTAGGGTCCTGTTACCCTTTGGAAAATAAAAATTGGGGTGAAAAGATCATTTTTGTGGAAAAAATATGATTTTTTAATTGTACCGCTGTACGTTATAAACTTTTGTAAAGCCCTTGTGGGTTCAAAGTTCTCACCACATATCTAGATAAGTTCCTTGGGGGGTCTAGTTTCCAAAATGGGGTCACTTGTAGGGGGTTTCCACTGTTTAGGTACATCAGGGACTCTCCAAACGTGACATGGCGTCCAATCTGAATTCCAGCCAATTTTGCATTGAAAAAGTCAAACGGCGCTCCTTCCATTCTGAGCTCTGCCATGCGCCGAAACAGTCGTTCCCCCCCACATATCAGGTATCTGCGTACTCAGGACAAATTGCACAATAACTTTTGCAGTCCAATTTCTCCTGTTACCCTTGGTAAAATAAAAAAAATTGAACCTGAATTATTTTTTTTATGAAAAAAAGTTAGATGTTCATTTTTTTTTCAATATTCAAAAAAATTCCTGTGATGCACCTAAAGGGTTAATAAACTTCTTGAATGTGGTTTTAAGCACCTTAAGGGGTGCAGTTTTTAGAATGGTGTCACTTTTGGGTATTTTCTATCATATAGACCCCTCAAAGTGGCTTCAAATGTGATGTGGTCCTAAAAATAAAATGGTGTTGTAAAAATGAGAAATCGCTGGTCAACTTTTAACCCTTATAACTTCCTAACAAAAAAAAATTTTGGTTCCAAAATTGTGCTGATGTAAAGTAAACATGTGGGAAGTGTTACTTATCAAGTTTTTTGTGTGCCGTATCTCTGTGATTTAAGGGCATAAAAATTCAAAGTTGGAAAATTGCGAAATTTTCAAAATTTTTGCCAAATTTCCATTTTTTTTCACAAATAAACGCAAGTTATTTGAATGAAATTTTACCACTAACATGAAGTACAATATGTCAAGAGAAAACAATGTCAGAATCACCGGGATCCATGGAAGCGTTCCAGAGTTATGACCTCATAAAGGTACAGTGGTCAGAATTGTAAAAATTGGCCCGGTCATGAACGTGCAAACCACCCTTGGGGGTGAAGGGGTTAAAAACAAGCAGTTCGGGAGACAAAAGCTCACAGCTCCTGCCTCGGTGTGCACACAGCAGAGTATGCATGTAGTAGCAAGTTATAGGCTTTCTGATGCATCGGTCTTTGCTGCGTGTGCAAGCTCTCAGGCAGGAGCAGTCCACTTCTATGTTTAAAAAGCAATTAATATTCAAATAGTAAAAGTTATAACCAGCTCACCCAGTCTGTCATCTGTAGGAGATCCACTCATTGCCAGGAAGCCGCACAGAGTTGAAATGGGAGAGGCACACCCATGATGCAATAGCCACAGGAAGCAACAATTCCAGCGGATTCTACCTACTCAGCAATTAACATCCATTTTATTTAATCGTATTTTTTAAAAAAATATTCCATTTAGCAGAAATCCTTATTGGAGAAAATCTGTTGGAGAAAAAAACCCTCTGTGACTATCGTTTATAAAAAAAATATTTCCTCCTCTCGTCTTCTCTCTGCCTCTAATATTCGATAGAAGGAAGGATATTTATTATTTAGACAAAAAGTTGCAGTAAACAATATCCTGAAATAAGAATATTAGATTGATATAAATGTATTTTTGAATGAGTTATTAGCATATCATAGATGCAATAATAGTATGCAAACAAATTTGATCTAACAGCTTCAACGTAGGTCATTGCAACTTTTTGTCTAAATAAAATATCCTATGAAATATTAGAGGCGGAGAGGAGAAAAAAACTTTATAAAAGTCACAAGTATTTTTTCTCAACAGATTTTGATATTTATGATATATTGAAAAAGGGCACTATGCAGCAATATGCCTTTTAAACTCTTGCACAATTCGCATGTAACAAGATTTTATCCCTGCAATACAAGGGTATACACCCTATTTTATTTATGTAAATTGTCAGATTCCTAATTGGACTGCGTTCCTGGGAGCAGGGTATATTAAGGGCCCGTTACACACAGCAATCTCGCTGGCGAGATTGCTGATTTTGTGACACAGCAGCGATCTCTCCAGCGAGATTGCTGTGTTTGACATCCAGCAGCGATCGGGCCCCCTGTGGGGTATCGCTGATCATGCTGGATCGTCCTGGCCCGTTTTTTCATCGCTGGTCTCCCGCTGGCCAGCGCGCATCACTGTGTGGGGCAGTGGGAGCCAGCGATGAGCGTCGCTGCACGCTGGTTACCAATGTAAACATCGGGTTTCTAAGGGCTGCGGGGCCCTTAGAAACCCGATGTTTACCCTAGATACCAGCGTGCACTGCAGGCAAGGCGAGAGGTGGAGGCAGAGCGGCACACAGACCGGAGTAGCTCTGCTACTCCAGTCTGTTAGACCGGAGTAGCAGATAGACCTACGCTGGCCTGTCTGCGCCGCTCTGCCTCCACCTCCCGCCCTGCCTGCAGTGCACGCTGGTATCTAGGGAAAACATGAGGTTTCTAAGGACCCCGCAGCCCATAGAAACCCAATGTTTACGTTGGTAACCAGCGTGCTCGCTGGTCCTGATCGCTGGAGGGGCTGTCTGTGACAGCTTACCAGCGATCAGCTAACAATGTCCCAGCAATCCCATCCACGTCGGATCATTGGTGGGATCGCTGGGACATCGTTGTGTAAGGGTACCCTTTCTGTCTTGGACACTGCTCACACTGAATACCTAGAAGACCTAAGGAGGTCGAAACGCGTTGTCTGCACGCATAAAGCTGCAGTGTGACCTTTTTTTCTGATCCCCCTGTGTATAATAAGGATTTCTGCTAAATGGAATATTTTTTAAAAGATGATACAATAAGATGGATTTTAATTGCTGAGTAGGATGAATCCGCTGGAATTATTTGTTTCCTGTGGCTAAAAGCAAATAATTGTGCTCTCCAGGCTGCCACAATATGATAATTATAGAAATTTTTAGGCAGTGGTGTCTAGAGACGTCAGGCTGAAGCCTACCAAAAGAATAAATAGATTACTGGAAATTTTTAATTTTAGTGAAAACCAGACTGGGCTTCATATTGTAATGCTAGAGTCTAAACATTAATCAGTCAACTGCGTTTTAATAGGAGAAACAGAATATTCATGGAAATTCTGCAAACGTGAACCTTTAAAATCTAGGTTTCACAATGATACTCATGTTGATTTATACTTAGCTAAAAAAAATTCTTCTGCTTAGGTTGTTAAGTTTAATAATAAAGACCTGACAATATTTAGTCTAAATGTTGACTTAGTACTGGAAAAAAATAAACTTGACAGAAACCCCAGTCATTCTTACACATGATGCAGATTCTTGGCAAATTCAACAGGATTTACAAATGAGGATATTGGTTGGGATTTAGAGATCAGAATGGAAAGGGAAAGTTAAAACAATTTGTACGAAACTATGATTTCTGTAAAAGCAATTGTCTTAGTTGCTCCTAGAACAGAAAAATGTATTTTAAAATAATCCCTCTTTTCCTGCATTTACACAGTAATCAATCTGTGTACTATTGAATGCCTTGTCCAGGAGAAACGGATGTGTTTTTCATATAAAGGTTCATAGTTAAATTGATCTCTTGACCTGCTAATGTTTGCTGCTCTATTTTTGGTCTCTAAAATCAATGTGTCTAATCTATTTAAATTGTTTCTCTTCAAAATGTAATCATTTTAAAAATTAAGAGGGGTTAAGACTGTCAAGTGGTGAGCAATTAGGTAATATGAAGGCATTCAGCCAGAATTCAGGAATATTTTCATTTAATATTTAATCTAGTCTCTTTGTAATATCCGTTTTTCATTGTGTGTGAGAATGTATGGTCTCGCTTGTTGAAAGTTTTACTGCCTCAACATTTAAAATTCTTATACTTGCTACTTGACAAAAGTGTGACCCGTTGGGGGTTTTAATGGAATGACCATTCAATGACTGTTCTGTTCTTTGGCGATGGTCATTATTGCTAGACTGGTTCAGGCTTTGATCATGTTAATTTCGCTTAACTTTGGTAAATGCGTAAGACACATTTTAAAATATTGAAGAGGTGTTGTCCACTACTTTAAATATCGATGACCTATCCTTGGAGTAGATGAAGGGGAAAAACCAGCAACACTGTCCTTTTCAATATAGTGTGCTTGTGTAAGGAGCTCATGGCCCAGACAAATTGAAGTAGAAACCTCAGCACCTCGAAAAAGAAATTGGGACTATAGGACTTTCTGCAATGTTACTCGTTTTGATGCATCGAGGAGTCAAAACAGAGATGGTCCAGTATTTCGACCGAGAATGGTCTTTATCAAGGACATCTGTGTGTAGCAAGAGCCATAAACCAAGAAATGCGTCGGAATGTAAGATTGTGTGATGGATAGGGTGTGACACCTGGCACTCCACTCATCAGCTGTTCTTGATGTTGAAGGCTGCTGGTAGTGCTCAGTTATGGTGCTGCTCCGTCCAATGATTGTCGCTGCGGCTGTGTACTGCACATCTGCCTGCTATTTAAATCATTCAGGGGCTGATGAGCAGTACTTGCCTGTGGCCACTTAGTAGGTGGAGCAGCTCCATAACTAAGCACAACCTTAAGGATTTTTATACCCTAAATTTTTTTTTTTTCTTTTTCCTTTTTTGTGTGCCAATTTTATGATTAAAGGCTAAATTTTAACTTTTTTCCTTTGATGCTGGAGAACATCCCCTTTAGACCATTGAAGGTTAAAATGGTTTTGTCAAGTTTCCATTGGTACAGAAAAGAATCTAACCACGATAGAATGAACAATAGTAGGAGCAGAGTTAAATATGCATGAATGAAAGACCAGTTTAATAGAATGAAGCACCATTGTAGCACATATGAGAACAGATTGATCACAATCTTTGAGATATTGGTTAGCTGACCTTATGCACGTTAATATATTTTTTTAAATTTATTTATATAGCACCATTGATTACATGGTGCTGTACATAAGAAGGGGTTACATACAAATTACAGATCACTTACAGTAAACAAACTTACAATGACAGACTGATATAGAGGGGAGAGGACCCTGCCCTTTCGGACTTACATGCAACAGGATGGTGGGGAAGGAGGCTTGGGGGGGTTTTGCAGCAGTTCCGGTGTTGGTTGAGGTGATATCTCCAATAGTGGTGAGGAGGTAGTGGGGTCATTGCAGGCTCATTGCAGGCTTTAGGCTTTCTTGAAGAGGTGGGTTTTCAGGTTCTGTCTGAAGAATCCGAATGTGGTTGATAGTCGGACATGTTGGGGCAAAGAATTCCAGAGGATGGGGGCTATTCGGGAGAAGTCTTGGAGGCGGTTGGGTGAGGAGCGAATAAGTGGAAAGGAGGTCTTGGGAGGATCTGAGATTACGTGAGGGAAGGAATTGGGAGATTACTCATTTTTACTTGCTTTATCCCAAAGTTCGTCTTCATTTTGGTTTGGGTGGCAGACAAAACCACTGAAGAACTCTTGGCCATGTTACCTATCCACTCTTTTCCAGTCGAGACTAATGGTTCACAGCTACTACTTTGTTTTAATGGGTGTGATGTTTGATTACATGTTTAGGAGCAATGTCTTGTATAATTTATTTCTTGACCTTGATTACGTTCTGGCTTTTACTGATTTTGTATTGTTTAGCTATCATACTGTTAAATGTGCTTAATTAAGAACCCTCGTCTCAAATTTTATAAACTTTATTAACGGATTTTCCTAGCATGGTTTCAAATGAGGACCGATATACCTAGTTTGAAAAAACAACTCCCATCTTCAGTCAATGTTAAAACGTCTGACATAAGGGCTGGTCTGAGACTAAAAAAGCATTTCAAACCCTTATAGCTCTGATACAATATTGGATGTACAACATAAAGACTTTTAGACTAACCTAATATGGTCTTGGACAAGTATTGAGATTTTTTGTCAGTTAAAAACTAATGTATACTACCACTGTACACTAGTGCACTAATGTACACTACTACTATATAAGCATAATAATCTTGCCATACAGAGACCAAATAGTGGTCCGAAACTAGTTCTAGACAGTGTTTTGGAGAGAATTATCAAAGTGCTGGTTTTCAGCAGCATTCAGAATACATAGCAAAGATTCTTATCCATGGTTAATCAAATATAAACACTTGTCCAGGGGAAACAAGAAACTGTATTAACTCGTCTCCTTTGAAAATCAGCGGCAACCTCCAAGGAATATAAACCTCAGACCTGCTTATAAACATTACCCTCCTTGCTTCTGGGCTCCTCTGCTATTCTGGGAGTTACAGTTTACAAGATCCTAACATTGTAGGTTCCTGAAGCTGTTTCTCTGTACAGTACGTCCTGCTGGTAGATTCAAAAATGGAGAAAAATATCACGATAATGAGCTCACTCAAATGTATATCCGCTGCACGGAAACTTGCGATGCACCAGGGAATAAGGAGAACTTGGATTCTGGATTCCCCGGATCTGCCATAAAAAGACATCATTTTATTAAGGAAAAGCGTATTAAAAAAAAAACAACCCACAAATCCTACCATCATAACACTCCATAAAAACATATATAATGCAGTGTAAACGAACTTCAAATGCGTGTCCTTAATAATTGCATGGTGAAAAATGTTAAAGATCGACGTGTTGTCATATCCTGTTTTTGGCACATGACTGGAAGACAAATCACAGATCTACAAGGCATACAGGTGAATTATAATTATGTACAAAATTAACCAAATAATTATGACAAGTCTATAAAGGGGTTGTCCACTACTAGGACAACCTGTACTCCTTTCCACGCTTGGTCCTGATAAAATAAACTTATACTCTCCTGTGCCCGTGCCATTCCTGCAGTGTCAGCACTCGTCTCTTGAGCTCTTTTGTGGCCGTATGACTTCTGTTGCCCGGCACCCAATCAGTGCTGTCGTCCCTGCCCCCCGCCTTATGTCGAATTGAACATGAAGAGGAAGTGAGAGATCAGCTGCAGCACTAACTTCCTCATGTTCAATTTGTCCGTAGGCGGGGACAGTAACTCCAGCGCTGATTGGACACCGGGCACCATATGTCATACAACCGCACAAGAGCACTGGGACAGTGCGTGCAGACACTGCAGGAATGACTTTTGCATGGGAGGGGAGTAGAGGCTTTTTTTATTTTATTGGCGCCAAGCATTGTGAATGAGAATGGGTTGTCCTGGTAGTGGATAACACCTTTTAATAATGATGTATCAAATTATGTCTGATAATTTCAAAAGGGGATAAAGTTTGCAATATGTACATCCACAATGTTAATAACTCTCTGAATGCAGTTAAATCACTATTATTTTTCACTTCAAAATGTTTTAAGTGCTGAACATTTGAGCAGTAATTTATTGACTCCTAATGCGGATTTTAAGTGGGCCTGTCGTTCATCTGATATCTTGAAGAATACACGCTGTGCATGTAATCGGGTAAACCACATTTGTCGTATTACAATTAATTGTTATATACTTTCAGTTACAGAATAGGTAAAAGTTTGTGTCCTGCATACGTTTTATGTTTGCAGCATGTGCCGACAGTGTGGCCACACTTAAAAGATCTTAGTTGGTGATCATGTTTTATCTAGCTCTAAAGATCCCTTTATACTGTATATAGACTAGCTGAGAGTATGTCCGATGGTAGGAGACATACTCAGCTGCTTGACGTAGCTGCACTGATATCATATTAATGATTTATCCTAAGGGTAGGTGTAAGGTATCTCACGGGAGGGGGACGTCAACTTGACTTACCTCGGGGAAGGGGAGAGGAGGACACACAAAGATTGCCTCTCTGGCACCACTACTTGCTCCAGGTCAGTCAGAGAACTGCACCATGAGCAAATAGTCGCTGGAAAGGCTTCCCTTATAGGTTATTGAGGCGCTCCCAGTGAGGGGGATATGTGTCACCAGCACAGGCTGGGGATGTATATTTAAACCTCCCGGCCGTCACTGCCAGAGTTCCTCACTAAAACAATACGGTATTCTTCCACCAGTTCCTCGTTCGACATAAGCCCCGTCCGACAATAGGCTTATATCGGGTCAGAAACCAACCCGGGTGGTGTACAATTGACCAACTGAGCGTGAGGACGTGGGAATTTGTGAATCGAGATAGAAGAGCAGTCCAAGATTAATTTTATACTTAATCGCCGAAAAGGCGCACTAGAGATATACAAATGTACAGGTATATATTTACAAGAACAATATACAGGTATACAGTCACAAGTGTAGTACAGGCATAAGGTATAGATAGGTTTCAATTATAGTGTTATGTAGCAGGTGACCACAGAGAGGTACTGATGAATCACAGGTCAAAATCTAAGTTACAGGCTTTTCTGGCTTCGTCAGCTAATGTATCCTCTGGCCATTAGAAAACAAGAGTCCAAAATGAAGGTCTGCCTTATAGCTCCCAGACTGTTACCTGCCACACTCTGCTGCTTCCCCTGGGCTGGGCAGCCTCCCTTCTCCCATGAGCCTCCCTTCTCCCTTCTCAAAAACCAGGGGAAGAGTTTTGAGGAGATCATTTGCATATTCCCAGTGCCTTCTGGGATAGGTGAAGAGTCTCCGCGAGCTCAACGATCACTGGGTTTTGGCCGTTGCAGCTGAAAAGAGGAAATCGGAAAAACCGCGCGCCTATTGGCGTGCGAATTTTGGCTCATCATTCATCGTTTTTAAGAAATCTCAAGATGGAAGAGGCCAGGAGCCATTTGGTGAGCTGCAATTCTTGCTACATGTTCACAGATTTTCCAGTGGAAAAGCCAAACTTCACATGCCACAAATGCAAGCTTGTGTCCCTGTTGGAGGAAAAGTTGCAAAATCTCGAAGAGAGGTTAGCTACGATGAAGATCATTAAGGAAGGTGAAGAGTTCTTGGACAGAGCAGAATTATCTCTTCATGTTACAGAAATTGAAGAAATTCGAAGTGCACCTGAAGAAACAGAGGAATGGAGACATGTGACCCAGAGAAGCAGGAGGATCAGGAGGCAGTCAGCACCCATACTGCTCAGAAACCAGTACCAGGCTCTCACGCAGGAAAACGATTAAGAAATACATCAGGATAAGACTTTGCCAACAAACAGCAACCTTGTACGCCTTCAGAGTCCTCCTGGATGGAGAAAGAAAAATGTTGTGAAGAAGAAACGGAGAGTGGTGGTCATGGGGGATTCCCTGTTGAGAGGAACAGAGGCCGCTATCTGCAGACCGGATATAACCTCAAGAGAAATGTGCTGTCTTCCAGGTGCAAAAATTAAAGATGTGTCTGACAGGATATCAGGACTCTTCAGATCTACAGATGACTACCCATTCCTGCTACTACATGTGGGGACAAATGACACCGCAAGAAACAACCTGGAAACCATCTGCAGAGACTTTGAAGACTTAGGCAAGAAAGTGAAAGAACTGGGAGCGCAGGTGGTCTTCTCTTCCATCCTCCCAGTGGATGGCCATGGAACAAGGAGGTGGAATAAGATTCTGCAGGTGAACAACTGGCTACGTCGATGGTGCCGTCAGCAACGATTTGGATTTCTGGATCACGGAGTGAACTACTTATACGATGGACTACTTGCTAGAGATGGGGTGCACCTTACGAAGACTGGAAAGCATGTATTTGGAAGTCGCCTTGCTACACTTGGAGGAGAGCTTTAAACTAGAACAACATGGGAAGGGAAGCAAAAGACCAGAAAAAGCCATACACCTGACAAATGCTATTGAGAACTCTGCTATTAGAAGTGGAAAGGAAGAACAAAGACGAAAGAATCTAATTAATAAAAATATTGGAGGAAGAGAAACCAATCACAAACTAAAATGTTTCTATACTAATGCACAAAGCATGGGCAACAAACAAGGAGAATTGGAACTACTAACACAGGAAAAGAAATATGATGTCATTGGAATCACTGAAACTTGGTGGGACAATACACATGATTGGAATACAAGACTAGAAGGATACAACTTATTTGCAAGAAACAGACTTGATAAAAGAGGAGGGGGTGTCGCATTGTATGTTAGAAACACGTATATCTGCACAGAGATTGAAGCTTCAGAGACTGGGAGTTCTGTGGAAACTGTTTGGGTAAGAATACAAGGACAGAACAATGGAAAGGACACCATTGTAGGCATTTACTACAGGCCGCCTGTGCAAGCTGAAGATATGGATGAACTCTTTATGCATCAAATGGCCAAGTTCTCCAAAAAATGACACAGTTGTCATGGGAGATTTCAACTATCCAGACATTTGTTGGAAATCTCTCTCAGGCAAAACTAACAGGTCAAGGAAATTCTTATCCTCTCTTGCTGACAACTTTATCTTCCAAAAGGTAAGGGAGAAAACAAGGGGAACTGCTACCTTGGATCTAATCCTTATAAACAGGGAGGAAATGGTTGAGGAGGTAAAAGTGGCTGGGACCCTAGGAGGTAGCGACCATACTATTTTAGAATTTTGGATAACTAGAGGCGGAAGACCTGTGAAGACTCAGACGTCAAGGTTAGATTTCAGAAAGGCAGATTTTAAGGGATTCAGAAAGAGAATTGGAGGAATCCAATGGCTGGATATCCTTAAAGACAAAAATGTCCAGGAAGGATGGGAAATCTTGAAAAATGAAATTCTCAAAGCACAGTTGTTAACAATTCCGAAAAGAGGGAAGAATAGGAAGCATTTAAGGAAACCAGGATTGATGAACACAGAACTTAAGCACATGCTAAAAAGGAAGAAAAAAATGTTTATAAAATGGAAAGAGGGAGGCATATCTAAAGAAGAATATAATGCTGTCTGCAGAACCTGCAGGGCACAAATCAGATTATCTAAAGCTGAAGTTGAATTGAGGCTTGCAAGAGATGTCAAAAGCAATAATAAAGGATTTTGGGGATATGTCAAAAGTAAAAGAAAAGTCAAAGATGCTATAGGATTTTTACAGGATGAAAATGATGAAATGGTAAGACAGGATGTTGAGAAGGCTGAACTTTTAAATTCCTATTTTGCATCTGTTTTCTCTCAGAAAGGAAATGCAACATCAACTGTTATTCACTGTCCTATTAAGGGAATAGAAGAATCCAGGATATCTATAAACAGAAAGATAGTGAGGAAACACTTAGCTAACCTAAATGAATTCAAGTCTCCAGGTCCAGATGAATTACACCCCAGAGTACTGAAGGAGATAGCAGAAGAAATTTTTGAACCCCTCTCCATAATCTTTGAAAATTCTTGGAGAACAGGAGAAGTGCCAGAAGACTGGAGAAGAGCAAATGTTGTTCCTATCTTCAAAAAGGGGAAAAAGGTGGACCCAGGCAACTATAGGCCGGTGAGTCTGACTTCTATACCAGGAAAGATCTTTGAACAAATTATTAAACAACATGTATGTCAATACCTGGATAAGAATGAAGTGATTAAACAGAGTCAGCATGGGTTTCTAACTAATAAGTCATGTCAGACTAACTTAATTTCCTTCTATGACGGTATCACTGATTGGGTGGATCAAGGAAATGCTGTAGATATAGTATATCTTGACTTCAGCAAAGCATTTGACAAAGTCTCTCATACAATCCTTATTGAAAAAATGACTAAGTATGGAATGGACAAGGCAACTGTTAGGTGGATTCATAACTGGCTTAGTGATCGCACCCAAAGAGTGGTCGTAAATGGCTGCACATCCAGTTGGAAGAATGTCTCAAGTGGGGTACCACAGGGCTCTGTCCTGGGCCCTGTATTGTTCAACATCTTTATTAACGATTTAGATGAAGGAATTGAGGGTAAACTGATTAAATTTGCTGATGACACAAAGCTAGGAGGGATAGCTAATACTAGAGAAGAGAGAGAGAGGATTCAAAAAGATTTAAATAAACTGGAGAAGTGGGCAGCAACTAACAGAATGGTTTTTAACAGGGAGAAATGCAAAGTACTACATCTGGGCAATAAAAATGAAAAAATCATATATAGAATGGGAGGAATAGGGCTAAGTGACAGCACATGTGAAAAATACTTGGGTATACTAATAGATCACAGACTGAATATGAGTCAACAGTGTGATGCAGCAGCAAAAAAGGCAAATGCAATTCTAGGATGTATTAACAGAAGCATACAGTCTAAATCACGTGAAGTCATTATTTCCCTCTACTCCTCTTTGGTCAGACCTCATCTGGAATATTGTGTCCAGTTTTGGGCACCACATTTTAAAAAAGACATCAACAAACTGGAGCAAGTTCAGAAAAGAGCGACCAGAATGGTGACCGGTCTGCAAACCCTGTCTTATGAGGAAAGGTTGCAGGATTTGGGAATGTTTAGTTTGCAAAAGAGAAGACTGAGAGGAGACTTAATAGCTGTCTACAAATATCTAAAGGGCTGTCACATTGTAGAAGGATCAACTTTATTCTCATTTGCACAAGGAAAGACTAGAAGCAATGGGATGAAACTGAATGGGAGGAGACACAGATTAGATATTAGAAAAGACTTTTTGACAGAGTGATCAATGAGTGGAACAGGCTGCCACGAGAAGTGGTGAGTTCTCCTTCAATGGAAGTCTTCAAACAGAGGCTGGACAGACATCTGACTGGGATGATTTAGCGAATCCTGCTTTGAGCAGGGGGTTGGGCCAGATGGCCCAGGAGGTCCTTTCCAACTCTACGATTCTATGATTCTATGTCTGAGAATGATTTTCTGACCAGAATCGTAGATGGCCCATAACTTTCCTCCCGAAGCTCTGAATGGGTCGGTGGTGCTGAAAATGGTTTTGGCTGGATTTTAACAGCGCATAGAGATTAATTTATGCGTACTGTCTGTACTTCCTGTTAGCTATGCTTTATAACTCCATAATGCAGGGTTCTGGAGGTGGCTACATAATGTAGGTGCATGGGGAAAGGAATTCTCATTCTGATTATGTGTGCGGCTAGTCAGAGATATTGCATTCTGTTATTATAGGTAATTTTCAGGTTCAATACATCAAAGCGTGCTGTGACTTGTATGACTGTGTTTCCATGTGCTTCTCTCAGACAAGAGCCAGCTGCAAAAAAAAAATTTAAGTTCTCACCCTTGTGTGAAGAGCTTCAAATGGTTTGTTCTTTGTTTTTAATTACAGATAAATATTGCATGGCTTTTTATGGCCTGGGGGAATGTGGGGGCACATTCCAGGAGGGACATCTACTTCGTCCCTCACAATAGGCCATCAGTATATAGTACTGGACAACCCCTTTAAAGACAACCCTCCTAAGAAAACTTTATAGGCCTGCAAGTCATAGGAAGCTGATTAAAATGATACATTGATTTCCAATGTCTTAACCCAAAGATATCCTTGTTTTTCCTGTATGTAAATTAGCTATTAAGAACTGTAAGCCAGACACACTGAGAATCTGCCTCTAGTAAGTACTAAAAAAGAAAGATATTACCTGTGTGAGACATGTAACACAGAACAGTAGAACTGAACTTTGTCTCCTTACAAACTGATTTGCTGCAGCTCTTACAGCTGTGTTCTATTGCTACAACATTGCTGCACTGGCTGCTGTGAGATGGAAGCTGAAGCACGGAGCTTATACAAGCCATATACTGAAGCTCCAGAAGAAAGCATTATGGAAAAATATAAATGCAGATGGGTAAGGAACTGGCTGAAAGATGGGAAAGAGTAGTCGTACATTTTCTAAATGGGATCTAGTCAGCAGTGGGGTACTTCAAGGATCTGTACTAGGACTGATTCTTTTTAATCTCTATTAATGACCTTGTGGATGGAATTGAGAGTAAAGTGCCAGTCTTATGATGCCACCAAATTGTGTAGGTTAAAACTGACCTTCACAATACAATATTACATATATCTGGATAAGATGCCTGAATGGGCAAACACTTGGCAAGTGAAATTCAATGTAGATAAATGTAAAGTAATGCACCTAGGATGGAGTAATCCTATTTCTGCATATACGTTAAATGGGCGTTTATTTGGGACAGCAGGAACAGAAGAAGGACTTTGGTGCTCAATGTCCAGTAGCAGCCGCAAAAGTAAACAAGATTTTAGGGTGTATAAAAGGAGATGAAATCCAGTGTTTCCAATGTATTGCTAACCCTTTATAAATAACTGGTGAGGCCATATCTAGTATATGGGAACCTGTTTTGGGTCACATTTTATAAAGAATATTCAGAAGCAAGTCAGTTCAAAGGCAGGCAACTAGATTATTACAAGGGATGAAAGGCCTCTCATATGATAAAGTTGGGCTTTTGCAGCCAATATTATATTATACATGATATCTCCTTTAGCTGAGGATTTCAGCCACTATAAGGCTAAGTTTGCACTAGGCGATTTTTTTGCAGCTGTGTTTAACAGTACCAGCTATGTCTGAGATTTTGGAAATCTAATGCCTACAGCTTGTTTTTTTTGTCAGGATTTTGTGCTTTGCATGTTTTTTTTGCACAATGGAGCATGTCACTTTTCAGTGTATTTTCAGTGTTTTTCACCCATTAAAATGAATGGGTGGTAAAACAAAGCTGAAAAAAGCACAAACACAGGTTTTGCTACATTTTTTGTGCCAAAACCTGATTCTATAAAATAGGCCTTTTTTTTTTTTTTCAACACTAAACTTGATCAGCATGCAAAAACCGCAGCAAGAAAAAAACAAACCCTTCATGCTCAAAACTTTTAACTCTGCCCTTCACTTGCTATCTTTGAGCCTGTAAATGAATAAGTAGTTACCCGGCTCCTCGATTCTTCTCTGCCTACTTCCTATTGGACAATCAGTAGATTTGGGTTCCAGTATCATCTCTATGCTGACTACATCCAATTATAGACTTCTTCCCCTGACATCACCCCTACTCAAATACAAAATACCAAGGATTTACCCTTCGCCACGACAGCACCCACTGGAGGTAGCGGGATCCGCCCCATAGGATCAGGAAACCTACAGAAAGATAAAAGGGGGTGGTCCGCCTCTCCTCAGTTTGTGTTTCCTGTTCCTAGGATAACCTCAGGAAGAATCCTTCAAAAAGACATACCTGGGCCAGTGCACGCCGCCTGTGCAGTGTCTGAGAGAACGGCAGGGGCTGCGGTCCAGAAGCTGCGTCGGGGGGAGTTTCCTTTAGATGGCTCCCTCCTCATCTGGTGGATGGACTGGAGTGATGACCGGGATCGGGGAGGGCAGCCCGGTCTCTCAGGAGCATACTGGGTGTGCCGCATGGAGCGCCGGGACAGCTGCCGAATATGCTCAACGGCGATTCTGGGACCAGGGAAGAGCCGCCTCAGTAGGAGCGGTAAGAGCGCCAGTGGGGTGGGGGGGGACCAGCAACGGCAGCTTTCCGGGGGCGAGGCCTGCGCATGCACCGCCTGACGTAGATGCTCCAAGCCCCGGAAGAAATTAGTGAACTTCTGGGGCATAATGGCTGAGGTGCAGGGCGCCCACAAGCGCTACTGCGCAGGCACGAAGAGTGCGATTTGATTCGGAACTAGAAGGGGACTTCCGGGTTGGGGCACTACAGAAAAAAAAGAGGCCCTATTTAAATGAATGCTGCAGAGCAGTCGGCGATGAATCATGTCATCCCCGGGAGACGCACATCCTCCAGCAGGGGAATCTGCGGGTGGCGGTACCTCCCGAGACCGCTCTGGCAGAGGATCCATGGACACCACTCGCAGAAGTGACGCAGGGGAATCAAGATCCAGGACTGGACCTCAGCCATTTGATCCGGTACCGTATGCCTCACTGGGTGAGTGCGCAAAAAGATACTCTGCCTATTAAGCTGACACCCCCTTTTTCTCGCCATGTCTCCCCCCTCTTTCCAGGATAAGAAAAAAGAAATCTAAACACAAAGAATGTGCCTTATGCGGTCAGTCTCTCCCTGACTCCTACCCCAAAAAACTCTGCAAGCAATGCATTAGGGAGACCAGACAGGGAGCTGCAGTGTCATCTAAGGACATATGGACCATCGTTAGAGAGGAACTACAGGCTATTGCCTGTGCTAGTACTCCCTCAGGGTAGGAGCAAAAAACAAGTGACTCTCAGCTCAGATTCGGAGGAACAAGAATCTCACTCCTCACTCACATCGTCATCATCGTCAACAGAAATTGAGGGACGATCATGTTTTCCCCTGGATAGTGTAGATAACTTGGTCAAATCCGTAAGAAACACTATGGGGTGTGAGACGACAAAGAGCGCCCAAACCACGCAAGATGTAATGTTTGCGGGTTTGGTGGAGAGGAAAAGGAGAGCTTTTCCGGTAATACCGGCGATTAAGGCCCTAATAAAGAGAGAATGGGAAAAACATGATCAGAGAAGTTTTCTTCCATCGGCCTCAAAAAGGAAATACCCATTTAGTGACGACGAGCTACTAAAATGGACGAAAATTCCTAAGGTTGACGCTGCTGTAGCCTCCACCTCTATACAATCTAATCTTCCGGTAGAGGATGCGGGCTTACTATCCGACCCATTAGACCGTAAAGCGGAGTCATCATTAAAAAGGTCATGGGAAGCAACTACGGGCATTTTTAAACCAGCAGTAGCCAGCACATGCACCGCCAGATCAATGCTCGTATGGTTAGACCAATTGGACTAACAAATTGAGCAGAAAGTGTATAGGGAAAAGCTACGTGCCGCTATTCCATTAATTAGAGGAGCAGCAGCCTTCATGGCCGATGCATCTGCAGACACCCTACGCCTAGCAGCAAGGTCGGCGGGTCTTGTAAACAGCGCCAGGCGGGCACTATGGATGAAAAGCTGGAAGGGGGGTGCACAATCAAAATCTAAGATCTGCGCAATCCTGTGCGAGAGTGCGTTTCTCTTTGGGAAAGCCCTAGACGACATACTCACCAAAGCTAAAGAAAGGAAGAAGGCTTTCCCTGACTCTTCTATCCCTTTCTACAGGAGAGCCTTTAAAAGGTGGCCGTTTGGGAAGAGAAGACAAATGGATAGATCAGCAAGATGGCCCACAAAAGAAGAGAAGCAAAATGGTAGCTTGTTTAGAAGTTCAACATTCTGAAAAGAAAATAAATACTAAACGATCAATCCCCAAAGTAGGCGGTAGACTGAAACTTTATTTTTCAAAATGGAAAACAATAATATCGAGCTCGTGGATTCTAAATATAATCAAAGAAGGAATAAAATTTAGAATTCCTTCATATTTCCCACGACTCATTTATTATAACCTCCCTGCTCAACAATACAACAAAAAGCCCTCGAAATGGAAATTCGGAGTCTACTATCCAAGAGGGTCTTAGTAAAAGTCCCAGAGGGACAAGAGGGTAGAGGGTTCTGCACGTCTCTATTTTTAGTTCCCAAACCCGATGGTACGTTTAGAACAATCATAAATCTGAAAAAGCTTAATACGTTTATCAAAAATTATAAATTAAAAATGGAATCAATCAGGTCCACCATTAGACTTCTCTTCCCGAACTGTGTAATGGCAGGCATTGACTTAAAAAATGCTTACTATCATCTCCCTATTCATGACAGATTCCAAAAGTACCTAAGGGACGCAGTAGCATTTGAAGGCAAGATCCATCACTTTCAGTATACGACCATGCCCTTCGGTCTCTCTACAGCACCGAGAATCTTTACCGAGGTGATGGCCTATCTTCGTCAAAAAGACACCTTGATCGTGCCTTAACTTGATAACTTCTTAGTTATCGGGAACTCAATCACCCAGTGTGCTAGACGTGTGGCTGATACGGTCTCATTTTTGCAGGATCTAGGCTGGATCAACAACTTCCAGAAGTCCAGACTTGTTCCACTCTCCCTCCTGACGTTTTTAGGGTTCTAGTTAGACTCTACGACTCAGAGGTGTCTACTCCCTCAGGTAAAAATTATGCTCATTAACAATAAGGTTAGAGCAGCAATGGACAGACCACGCATGTCTCTGAGAGGCAATGTCGCTATTGGAGTCGCTCACCTCTTGTACCTGGCAGTTCAGTGGGCCCAATATCACATCCGCACACTGCAACATCATATCCTCCAAGAGGACAGATGGCACGGAGGTCACCTCAAGAACAAGATAACCCTGTCCCAGGAAGTCTTGACTTCTCTAGAATGGTGGCTAGATAGTAATCATTTGACCGTGGGAGTTCCATGGGTAATATTACCATCCCATACTTTAACCACCGACGCTAGCCCCCACGGCTGGGAAGCCCATATGGGGAATAGCTTCTGTCAGGGAAGGTGGAGTAAGGAGGAACTACAGTACTCATCTAACTTAAAGGAGCTGATGGCAGTAGATTATGCATTACATCATTTTCTTCCACAGCTCCAGCAGAAGCATGTCCGGATCTTATCGGACAACACCACCACAGTAGCATATTTAAACAGACAGGGAGGTACTCGATTAGAGAATCTGATGTCTTCTGCAGCAAGCATCTTAAGCTTAGCCGAAATTTATTTGTTGTCCCTTTCTGCCCTCCACATCAAGGGAAAGAACAACCAAGAAGCAGACTTCTTGAGCCGACACACACTTTGGCGAGGGGAGTGGTGCCTCAATCACCTTGTCTTCAAGGACATAATAGCTCTATGGGGGCAACCTCAAGTTGACCTCTTTGCCACAAAAGAGAACAGACAAGTAAAAACATTTGCCTCCCTGTCCTTGTAGGATCATCCAGACATACTAGATGCCCTCCAGGCCCCATGGAAATTCGACCTAGCATATGGCTTCCCTCCGATAATCCTTCTACCACATGTCGTTCGGAAGATCAGAGAGGACAAGGCAAGGGTAATTTTAATAGCACCGTTCTGGCCCAGGAGACCGTGGTTCTCTTGGTTACGAACCAGGTCGATATCCGGTCCTTGGGTCCTGCCTTCGACCCCCAACCTGCTTTCCCAAGGCCCTTTTCTCCACCCCCAAGTGGACAGCTTACACTTGACGGTGTGGAATTTGAGAGGCAGCTACTAAAATCAAGAGAGTTTTCCGAAACACTAATTGCTACGCTCCTATAGAGCAGGAAGCAGTCTACTACTCAGATTCAAATGAGAATATGGAAAAAATTTCTGCAGTTCCACACAGCCTCTCATTCCACAGAAATCCCGATAGTTCCTATATTGGAATTTCTACAAAAAGGAAAAGATCTGGGTCTGGCAGTAAATACATTGAAAGTCCAAGTGTCCACATTAGGGGCGCTTTACGGCCATAATATAGTGGGGAATAAGTCGTTGTCCTGATCTATTACAGCTTGTGAATGAATGGCCCCTGTTCACATACCTAGAATCCCTCCTTGGTACTTAAACTTGGTACTAGACACCCTAACGGAAGCCCCCTTTCAACCAATAGACACTGTATCTCCAAAATACTTGTCACTCAAGACGGCCCTCTTAGTAGCACGAGCGTCTGCTAGGAGAGTTGGTGACATTCATGCCCTATTCATAGATCCACTCTTTTTTCAGATATATCATGATAGTTTGAGTTTGAAACCAGACCCCTCATACCTTCCTAAGGTATCAGCAGAATTCCATAGATCACAAGAGATACTTCTCCCCACTTTCTTCAGGGACCCCTCCACTCCTGAAGAGCAGAAATTTCACACCCTGGACGTTAGGAGAGCTGTCTTAAAATACTTTGAAAGATCCAGGAGCTGGAGGCAATGTAGGGCTCTGTTCATATCTTTTCAGGGCTGTAGAAAGGGGTATGGAGTCACGAAGAGCACCTTATTCCGATGGATCAGGGATGCCATCCGATTAGCCTACTCCGTGAGAAGTAAAGATCCTCCGGATAGCATCAGCGCATTCTACTAGAGCAATGGCATCCTCTTGGGCCGAGAGGGGAGATGTTCCAATCGAAGCCATATGTAAGGCGGCAATTTGGTCAACCCCTTCTACCTTCTATAATCACTATAGACTTGACCTTTCATCAACTTCCGACCTAAGCTTTGGAAGAACTGTCCTTGGCACGGTTGTCCCACCCAGGTGATGGTCTCTGGAATCTCTCCAGTGGGTGCTGCCGTGGCGAAGGGTAAAAACACGGATTACTTATCGGTAATGGCTCTTTTAATGAGTCCATGACAGCACCCGCTCACGTCCCTCCCTATGAAGATAATAGCAATAAATACACCACATATTAAAGTATATTTCCTAAAGTAAATAAGTTAAACTTAAAATACAAGAACTTTACCTAACTCTTGGCAGTCCTCCTGGTGCTCTGAAATACAACTGAGGAGGATAGGCGGACCGCCCCCTTTTATCTTTCTGTAGGTTTCCTGTTCCTACGGGGCAGATCCCGCTACCTCCAGTGGGTGCTGTCGTGGACTCATTAAAAGAGCATTACCGGTAAGTAAGACGGCTTTTTTGTCTGCTGTCTCTAACATAATGTCCTCCCTCTATCTGAAACTGAACCTCTCCAAAACTGAACTTCTTGTGTTTCCTCCCTCCACTAACCTGACTCTTCCTGACATTGAAATTACCTTGGAGAGTTCAGCCATAACTCTCAAGCAGTTCACCCACTGTCTTGGGAGTTATATTTGACACACAACTTTCCTTTATTCCCTATATTGGATCACTCACTCATGTCACCTGCATCTTAAAAACATCTCCAAAATTCTTTTTCTCACCTCTGAAAGTGCTAAAACTCTTACTGTTGCTCTCATTCATTTTGGACTATGGCAACTTTCTTCATTGGTCTCCCTCTTACTAAACCCTCTCCTCTCCAATCCGTCCTGAATGCCAGGGTCGTATTTCTGTCCATCCGCTTCACCAAAGCCTCCACCTTGTGCCAGTCATTACACTGGTTGCCCATTCACTACACAATAAAATATATACTCCTCTCTCACCCACATCATCTAAGCCTCATCTGTCTATCGTCCTACACATTCCCTCCGTTCTAAAACTGACCCAAGACTAAACCTCCTCCATAATGTGAACCTTGCACCCCCACCTCCATGACTTCTCCTGTGATGCGCCAATTCTGTGCAATGCACTACCCCAGTTGATCCGACTGTTACCTAGCTCCCACGTTTTTAAGTAGGCATGTTTAGACATGTGTTTTTAAAACAAATCACCTCAACTCACTAAACTAACTGTTCCCTGTTCACGCCTTCTAAATATTATTCAAAATCTGCTCCAGAAAATTGACTTTGTTTGACTTGGCTTTGAATTCATCAGTGTTGCCTCTTGCACTTTCTACATACAGAGGACTGCACTGCAGTTTCCTCATCAGAGTCTGGGGTTAAAGTACCAAGAAAATCTTCGCCTGTAAGTGGCAGAGGAGAACAGAGAACTGCAGCTTTACAAAAAAAAAAAAAAAAAAAAATATATAAGTTCTAATCACCCCACATTTGCCCCATTCAAAATAAAACAATAAAACCGATCAAATACGTTGACTAGCAGAGAAAGATAGTAAGGGGAAAAGTTGATCTCAATTTGAGAATGCTCAATGGTACCTTCTACAATGAATAAGTGGGCATATGCCAATTCCGAAATTTATTTATAATCTATGCACGCAGAGAGGGGTGGGTAGGGAAGGGGTGTTGGGGAATTTCAGAGATTTGTTTTTGTCACTGCTGATGTTATTTGAGCTGTTTATTGCCATAATTTTACTCTCAAAGATTTTGAAGAAAAAAAAAAAATACACCTTTAGTATCGCCGCGTCCAGAATCTCCCGCCGTTATTTATATCTTTCTGGGACAAGTCTAATAGTATCTGGTAAGGGCTGCATTAGTCTAAAGCTCAGTTTACACTGCATGATTATCCAAGAACTCCTAGTAAAGATCATTTACCAATAACTGCAGTGTAAACATGCTACTGATCACCTAATGTGCAAGCAAAACACTAGTTTGTAGGGTGAAATTACCTAAATTATGTTTTGGTTTGTTTAAAATTGTTGTGGGCAGCTAATGTACAGGACTTGTGCTGCCGAGAACATTGCCATCCTATATGAACAGAAGGATCCATTACTGATCGTGCTGTGTGCAAATGCGGTGTGCCCGGCTAAACAGGCTATTAAACGACAAGTAGCTGCTTGGTGGTTATTTAATTTTGTAAGTAGGTTGCTGCAAACCCTCCATAATCATGTTAGTGTATGAAAGCAAATAAGGCTCTTTAAAATTCCAACTCATGCAAGTTAGCCCCTTCACGACATGTGCCGTACATTTCCGGCGCATGTCGTGTCCCTTCCTTTGATGTGGATCTGGCGCTGAGCCCACATCTTTCCCGGCACACTTCGGCTGTTTTGAACAGCTGGCTGGCATGTGCCCGTAACAGCCCAAGGTGGAATCGCGATCCACTCGCGGCTGTCAAACCCATTAAATGCCACTTTAAATATCTTACAATGGCATTTAATGTGATCGTGCCAGAAGGGAGTCACTAATCCCGCTCATGGGTGACCCTGTCACCGATGGGTTTGCATGACAACCAGAGGTCTCCAGCAGACCTCTATGGATGTCAGTGCTGGATTGCAATGAGCACCGCCCAGCAGTTGGCACTCATTGCAAGTATGCATTTCTGCTACACACAGTTGATCTGATCACCTGTGTGTAGCAGAGGCAATTGGACATCTGCAGCTTCAAGTTTCCATAACGAGTCTCTATGGAGACTATTGAAGCATGCAAAGTTTTTAAAGTTTTTTTTAAAGATATTAAATGTAAAAATCTAAAAGTTCAAATAACCCCCTTTTCGCCCCATTCAAAATAAAACAATAAAAAAGATAAAATATACTCCTTTAATATCACGGCATCCAGAATAGGCTGCTCTATCAATTTAAAAAATAAATTAACCCGAATGCTAAATGGCGTATTATGAAAAAACCTCAAATGATAGAATTAGGGTTTTTATTTGTCGCCACTACATTGCAGTAAAATGCAAGAACAGGCGATTAAAGGATCATATCTATGCCAAAGTGGTATCAATAAAAATGTCAGCTCAGCGTGCAAAAAATAAACCCTAAACCAGTCCAACATCTGGAAAATGGAGACGATACAGGTCTCAGAAAACAGCGCCTTTTTTTTATCCAAAGTTTGGATTTTTTTTTTCCCATCACTCAAAAGAGCCTAGACATGTTTGGTGTCTATGAACTCGTAATGATCTTGAGAATCATAATGGCAGATCAGTTTTTGCATTTGGTGAACATGATAAAAAAACAAACTGTGGAATTGCACTTTGTGCATTTTCACCGGACGTGGATTCCCCCCCCCCCCCCCTCCCCCCGTTTTCCCGTACACGATATGTGTGAAAACCAATGCTGTCAAAAGTACAACTTTTCTCCCAAATAACAAGCCCTCACATGGCTATTTTGACTGAAAAATAAAGTTATGGCTCTGGGAAGAAAAGGAGCAAAGAATTAAAACTCAAACTGAAATTCCTCTGGTCCTTAAGGGGTTAATGTCTGACACAATATGACATAGGGATCCTATTTTGTGGAGCCGAGGGCCGTGTCCAAGGAAGGATGATAATCGAAGTTGGACGGACGTTTTGGGCAATACAAACCCAAATTATCGATTTGACAATGTAGTAAGTTTAGAATCCTTGTGTGAGCATCAGCTAAGTAGTAATGGTGACAATCAGGCAATCCCACCCCACCTGCCTACTTAGGATGAGACAAGACGCTCCCCTTGATTCTTTTTTGTCTAGTAGCCCAGTCAAATTGATTATAGTTGCGTCTGTTTATGATCCAAAACTGAGAGGGAAATTGTAGTGGCATAGTTTGCTGTAAGTAGAACAACTTGGGTAAAAGTCATTTTAGGAATATTAATCCTACAGAACCAAGGTATCTGACCTTGATTTCGATGCTTTCCTCAAGCTTAGATAAATATGGGAACAGCTTCAAGAGGTCAGAGGGTATACGCGTGCCCAAGTAGTTGATGGTAATATTTGGGGGCCACTTGAAAGGAAAGTTAGTCTTTAATGTGTCAATTGCTGGGGAAAGGAGATACTGAGAGCTTCTGATTATCAACATTTATTTAAAGCCTTAGTGACAGAGCCAAATTTTAAAAATCTGACGTGTCACTTTATGTAGTAATAACTCAAACGCTTAGACAAATTCCAGTGTCTTTAAATTTTTTTTTTCGTCACACATTATAATTTATGATAATGATAAATTTAGGTTGTTTTGAGCTTATAAAAAAAATCATATATCTTTGTACCGTGTTAGCCAGTGGATAGAAAAATATTCAGGATTGAGAGTCCTCAGTAGTTGATACCAGTTAGCCATTAAAAGGTATCAACTACTGAGGACTCTCGATCCTGAATATTTTTTTAAAAAAAATCAGAAATTTGACAAATGTAAAAAAAATAGAAATTTTTAAACTTTGATTATCTCTTTAATTCAAGTAGTCATACCATAGCAAAACATTAATAAATATTTCCCACATGTCTGCTTTATATCAGCACCATTTGTAAAATGTTTTATTTTGTTAGCATTTTAGGAGGTTTATAAATGTAGCAGTAAGTTTTCATTTTTTTATGGTATATTACAAAATTATTATTTTTTTAGGGACCTATCCAGGTTTGAAGTGACTTTAGCTTTCCTATATATTGGAAAAAACCCCAAATTGGTAACCATTTTAAAAACACCTACTGAAAACTGCTGTCAGGTAGTTTATTAACCCTTCAGGTGATTTTCAGGAATTAATACAAAGTGGCATGATAGGAATGAAAAAGTTGCTTTTTACCACCTAAATGTCGCTGACTTTTGAACAGGTCCGTGAAGCCGGCAAACATGAAGACTGGTTTCACATTAGCGGTTTTTAGCGCAGCGCATCGTGCGCGTCCATGTGCCCCTATGTTTAACATGGCCGGCACATGGTCTAGCGTTTGCACGTGTTCATAGGCGTTTTCGTGCGCATGCATTTTTTGTAGTGTGCGCCTAGGCGCGCCCGACGCAACCTGTTGCATTTTTAGGTCCGTCCAACGGCGTAAAAAAAAGCGTGCGCAGACTTGTGCACGGAATGCGACAAAATACATTAGTCTATGGGAATGCCTGCGTTTGAAATCGCATGCGTTTTAAGAGTTAACATGGCTAGAAACTGGTTGAAACGCTTGCGCCTAAAAAGCGCAAACGCATGCAAAACTCATTATGCGTTTTTTGCATGCGTTTCTATTGCGCACGAAGCGCAGCACTAAAAAACTCTAATGTAAAAGTAGCCTAAGGCTGCTATTTGCTCGTGAATTGCTGTGGTAAACATCAGGTCCACACAATCACGATCTCAGGGTGCCGATGGGGATAAAGAGGGAGAAGCCACACTTTTAAACATTTATATGATATAGCCACTATTGACAGCAGCATCTTAGAGGAATTAAACAGAGATGGACAGTGACAACATTTTAGAGGAATTAAACAGAGATGGACAGTGACAACACTGATCATGGCTGATGCAGCAAGTTGTTAGCTCAAGTGTACAGCCCACAGTTGCTGGATTGTCACCTGTAAGGGGATACTATTCTTATATCTCAAGTCAATTAATAGACTTATTGACGGTCATAACGGGTTAAAATTTGACTATTTCCCGAAACATTCCACCTCGGACATCAGAGAAAGAAGAGATGTGCGGACGAGAAATGTAAATCAACAAGTCTTCGGGAATGCTTAACATTTATATTCACACCCACCAATCTTAAAGGGAATCGGTCACCCCTTTTTTGAGATCATATAATGATATCATTCAGGTGTCACGTAAGGATTCTCTTAGTACTTTTGCTTCCCCCTGACCCCGCACCTTTCATGCATAAATACCTTTTTTTATATCGGTTCAGATGTATGTAAACTGCCGCAGTCCGGTCCGATGGGCGAGGCTTATTCACCTGCTTCCCCCCTCCCTGTCTTGCTCTACACAAGAAGAAATGCATAGAGCAAGATAGGGGGGGGGGAGCAGGTGAATAAGCCCCGCCCAGCGGACCGGACTGCAGCAGTTTACATACATCTGAACCGATATAAAAAAGGTATTTATACATGAAATGTGCGGGGTCAGGGGGAAGCAAAAGTACTAAGAGAATCCTTATGTGACACACTTGAATGATATCATTATATGATATCTCAGAAAAGGGGTGACAGATTCCCTTTAACTCGCCGAATGCCCAGGTTGGAGCATATTACATGAATAAGATGTTACATGATTAATATATACTGTAGAGGGGATAAAGAGCAACCCTGATAAGTCCCATTGTTTATAGAAAAGGGCTCAGAGAGTACCTTTTAATTTTAAATCTAGCAGATGGCGAATTATAAAGGCCAAGTATCTTAGAAGTAAAGGACTGGACTAGTCTGATGTGTTAGAGATTGGGACAGGGAAGACCAGGAGATACTGTTAGAAGCCTTTTCAGCATCAAGTGAAAGGGGGAATCTTGTGGGCATGTGCATAATCAATTATATCCAGCATTTTTAGTGTTGTCACGGGCCTCCCTGCCTGGCACGAATCCAACCTGAGAGATGTGGGGAGTTTAATCTATTGGCAAGCATTTTGGCTTAGATTATATTTTTAAATCCATATTTAGGAGAGAAATTGGGTGAAAACTGTGTTAAATGAGGGGGCCCTTGACTATTTTGGGAATGACCGCTACATGTGCGATCGTGGACTTGAAGGCATTAAATATTATGGTGGACAATTATTCAGTTTTGTAAAATGTAGTTTTAAACCATCTGAGCCTGGATTTTATTTTGGTAGGTCTCCTATTGTTTCCAATATCTCTATGAGAAAATGGGGTTTCCAGGCCATCCACTATGTCTATACCCAATTTTTTAAAAGGAAGTATTGAGGGGAAATTCTCTACTGGTGTTTAAAATAGTATAACCTAAATGTGTCGGCCATTTCAAGGGTAGTATTTACCAAAGTGCCACAAGGGTTTTTAATACAAGGGATATGATTTGGATCATTTTGGACTTTAATGCCCTATCATCTTCCCTGGCTTATTCCCAAGTTCTTAAAACTTACTGAGACTGATTTGGAGTATCATCTTATGGGAGAGTCCAACAAACATCTGACTTCCATTCTAGCTTTAAGTAGATTTCTAAGGGATTTAGTGGAGAGAGAGCTTGTTTAAGGGCTATTTCTAGCTTGTTCATCATTTGAAAGAGCAGTTTTAATCTGCACCCTATTTTTTTTTTTTTTTTTTAAATTCTACTACAGTGGTTAATAAACAACCCCCTCAGGACACACTTAAGGGCCTCCTACTTAAATGATGGGGCTGTCTCATCAGACGCATGATCTGAAATTGGTTATGGAAGAATGTATATCAGGGGAACAAAGTGAGTCTAATACTCGTTAAGCTGCCAGGATCGCCCTTTTTGGATAATGAGGCTATTTTAAGGGAGCAAAGTACAGGTGCGTGGTCTCACCAGAGAACATTACCCACACTGGTTGACACCAACCACGACAGAGCGCTATGTTGGGTTAGGTTTTAGTCCAGTTAGCTGTACAAGTCATGGGGAAGGAAATAAAAGCTATAGTTACCATCAGCAGGGTGACTAATACTCCAGGAGTCACAATGTTGTAGCCGAAGGAGAGCCCCTTTGATACGTTTAATTACGGTGCATGAGAGATGAGATTTGCTTTTAGAATTGGCGAACACTGGGTCAAGACTGGTATTGAGATCCCCACTTAATAACTGTGCCTCTAACAAGAGGAATAGCAATTAATCAGCTTGGTAATAAAAGTAGCTTGGTCTTGGTTAGGGGTGTAAGTATTGTTAAACAATTGTCCATCTACTGACAGGGTGAGGATAATGTACCTGGCCTCCTTGTCCACATCAGTCTGACTTGGTGAGTGAGGAATTTGTGGATGGTTATTGCCACACCTTTAGAGCGAGCAACTGGGTTATGAGCAAGATGCCAGGTAGTGTAATGCTTATGTTTATCTAAAGGTGGATTACTGGTTTTGAAATGTTTCCTGAAATCTAATATGTACCTTACAGCGGTGAAAGTGGTGGAGAAGCTGGGCAGCTTTTCTGGGGTACTAAGTACCTTTACATTAAAGGTACTGTCACACTTAGCGATGCACCAGCGATCCCGACCAGCGATATGACGCGGTCAGGATCGCTGGTGCATCGCTAAGTGGGTCGCTAGTGAGCTGCCTCACAGGCAGATCTCACCAGCGACATAGCAGGGGTCGGGGGTCGCTACTTACCTGTCAGACGAGGCGATCCTGACATCCTCCCGCCCGCGTCCACACGTCGCTCGTCGGCGACACAGGAAGCCCAGCTGGAAGCTGAGGATGAGAAATGGCCCAGGACATTCTCGCGCGATCAGCGAGACAGCGGGGGAGCAAGTCGGAGGTAAGTATCAGACATAGCGATATCGCTAGCAATATCGGTATAACATCACAAAACCAGTGACGTTATAGCGATATTGCTAGCGATATCGCTTAGTGTGACAGGCCCTTTAGAGACCATGTTTAGATCCACCATTTATGTTTGGTTGGATGTTCGTTAAGGAGTGATGCCAGGTCCCCAGGTCCAGAAAATAGCAAAAAAAAGTGTTAGGGAGGAAAGAAACCTTGCAAGCTTGGGGGTAAACAAAAGCAGAGGGGAAAGCCCCTGCAACAGGAGCAAAACCATTACAATCATTTATAAGTTGCATACATGGCTATACAAGAAAAGACAGAGGCTCCAAGCTTTAATGAAGGGGGACCTGAAAAGTTCTGAATTAACTCCTATTAGATTAGACAAAAATGATCTATACAACTACTGGCATTCAAACAATAGTGCAATAGTCTATATTGGGTGGGATGATGAACAGTTCTTAAACATGAAACCAGATAAGTATCACATTATTGCTCAATATAAATAAACTATTCTAATAACTGTTATAATATTCTAAATCAACATGTGAAAAGTAGAAATATTAGCGTATTCAGGCCCCTTCGGTTTGCACATCACTAGAACAACACCTAATAGAAGATCTGAGGAATAAAAAGGTTACCATTCAAATATAACATTAACTGTTAGGCAGGAGAAGGCAGATAGACAATGTCACATTCCCGCATAGGTAGTATATTTAGATGAGCTATAAAGCTGTCAGGTGGAATCCTTCATGCATTGGAGTCTGGTTTGGGGACCTCGTTTACCATTCTGGCTTGGCTCCCTAGGTGAGAGGTCTTTGATGGGCAGATGTGGGGATAGCAGAAGAACATTTATGTTGGTACCTAGGGCTCCAGATGACAGCTCGGGGCAATCTGGAAGAGGCAGGTTCAGGAGGTCCAGTCCAGAAAGAAAAGTAGGGGGGTCTTTAGGAGAACATAGAACAAATTATCTGGTGCTCCGCCGAGCCGTTAAAGAACAGGGAAAACCCCGACGGAAGATAATTTTTTAAAATCTCGTAGGACATCCAGGAGAGGTTGAAGAGCAGACATTTGCCCCAAAGTGAAACTAGAAAGATCTGACATAATTTGGATTGGTTGGTTATTGGAGGTAGAGTTTTGTTTTTTTCCGGGCTGCCGTTAGGATGGATTCTTTCAGTGCGAAAAAGTGGACATGGCAAATATCTCTCTAGTGTGGGGGTCTTTTGGGTTGGGTGAGCGTGGATCTCTGTGAGCTAAGTTCAATATGTGCCCCCTAGGATACGTAGGTTGTTCCGATTTCTATTTTCAAGATCGTCTAAATTTTGTTAAAGAGCACTTAGATGAACAGTGATTCATGGTTTCCTGCAGAGCTTGTACGGCTGAGGATGATTCTTGTGAATGGGATAATGTATAGACCCTGGAAGTGAGTGTTAAGAGTTCAGAGTGGAATTGGGCAATTTCCACCTTACATTTTGTGACTATTTGGGAATTTAAAGTCAAGGGATCGTGTCTAGTGCGGATAGACTGCATTAGAGAACGTAGGTCTGCCAAGGATGCTTGTCGATGTTCATCACTATAGGATAAGTTTTAGAAGTGCAGAGTCTGCAAGGCTTAGTTGGCACTCAAAATCAGGGGAGAGGCCTATCTTGGGCATAAGTGGAAGATGAGATCTGCCTGCAACCAGGTCTATTGGATCCAGCTAAGTGGGACGGACTGTGTTTGAGTCGAGTTGATGTCCGTTTTAGGTCTGGAGATGCAGAGTGGGATACAGGAGAAAAATCCCAGGATGTCCTTGTGGACCATCCTGTAGAGGAATCATTTCTTGGCAATGTTCTAGCTCATTTTCTCTCGCCAAAGGTGATGAAGGCCACGTGACCCATAAGGGAGCCTGGGGGACTGAATGTGCTCAGGAGAGAGCCTGGGTTGAAGGTGGTCTCCTTTAACAGAATGAGGGTCAGAGGATAGTCTAGCTCTCCAAGTTTGTGAGGACTGCGTGGTATAAAATACTTTATACTTGGTTTATTTATTGGCCTTTGGCTCGATCTTGAGCCATGGCCACTTGATGAATGATCTGTAGGAAGATTGATCTTGTGCAAGTCTAGATAAGTCTGCCAGAGTCTCTTGCAGTTAATTGTATCAAGCCATAAAGTTGATTGTTTTCTGTTTCACTTTGTTCCCACTATTGTTCCAACCATGATGTCCTTTTTAAATTAACGGACACATTATACCAAATCGCAAGGTAGGCAAGTTGTAGCTTTGGTGATCTTTGCTTTGACATGTCTGGCTTGATTTGTTTTAAAGTTGATATTTATTCTTCTTACCATCCATGTTATTGAAATCCTCCTTCTCCAGCACTACATTTTGAAGGTGTCCATTTTTCTTCCGTCTTGTTTCTTTATCATTCATGTTTCACATCCACATGTTAACACAGAATAGACCAAACTGTGTGCAAGTTGTCTTCGTCACTAGTGAAATGTTCCTCAATTTGAACACCTTGTCCAGTGACTTCATTGTTTTATCCATACCTATTCTCTATAGACTTCTATTGTCATCACAGCAGCTTGTGATCTGCATTCCTAGTAGGTGGAAGTCCTAAACTACTTTAATTGCCTTCAAGCTCAAATGTGTCTTGGTCGTACCTCGCGCAGTACTCAATATCTTTTGTCTGTGTTGAGTAGCAGTCCCATGTTCAAGCTTTCCAGCTTGACATGCCTTAATAAGTCTTTAATTTCTACGCATGTTGCTTGCTATAAATGTGGTGTCTGTGTATACTAGATTGTTGATGATTCTTCTGGCAATTTTGATTCCTTTTTTGGAACACTATTATATATTTAACTTTACTACTTGCACACAATTTGACTTAAAGTAACAATATATCCTTTATATTAACAAAATGGCTTTAAATAAACATTACATTTAAGGCAATTTTTTTGCATTTTCCATTTGTATGTACATTTTGTGTGGGTTAGGAGTCAAAGGGGAGAGTATCCTGAAGCTTAAAAAGCTGTGATTGAGATAATCTGGGATTACTTTTGGATTCAGAATCCAAAAATGACAGTGTCAGATCTAAGGCAGCAAAATTGGTGTTCCCCAGTTTTATCTGAACAGATTACTCTGGTTTGTGGTGCTGAAAATGATGCTTAAATTTGATTTTTGGCTCTAATTTTCAAGATTCAGAGGAGGTTGTAATTACTTTCCATGCAGGCTTATACAAAACATGCCTCCTTATTATATCAGAATCATTATTGCATTGTTAGTTAGTCTGACATGATCAATCTAGTCTATTAAGCCTTCAGTATTTGAACATCTTAGGATGACAAATTAGAAAACATGGGATCTTCATTTGCAACGGTCCTCTCCTATTTCAGTAATGAAGTCATTGTATACAGATTTCATCTGTGAATTGAGAATTTTGGGAGAGAAAGATCAGACTTGGTGGAGAGAGAAGCAGAATTCTCTAAGATATATTAGTTTATTTTTTTCTTGTGTACTACTGATTTCTAAATTAAAAATTTAAATTTCTGTTACTATTTAATGAAGTATGTTTCCCTAATTGAAAAAAAAGGGAAATGGAACTGGTTTTGCTAATTGTTTTGACGTTATGGTACATCTCACTTGGTCACTGTATCATTGCCTGAAACGGCAGCCAGAGATGTGTGATTGCTGATGAGCCAGTTCATCAGTATAATGAAGTCGGCTGAACTGTACAGCCGTCTGAGTTTTTGGTCTGGAGAGAAAAGGATCCCGCTTTGGAATTTCAACTGCCAATCCTCTTACCTCTTATTTAGCGGAAGCTAAGCTGCCGCTCTGTGATTGTGGCAGTGCAATTTCATAAACACAGGAATACTTGTCTGAACCATGCATTCTTTGTATGAAGGTATTCGGGTGAGATGACCGACGAAAACTCAACTGTCCACTATCTAATGTGTATGAAGGAAAGGGTGTAAACCTGAGCGTTGACAAAGGCCTACAAGAAATGACCACCTCACTGACAACAGTGCTGGCTGTATTAATGGCTATCCATTAGAAATGTATTTTATGATTTATTTTTTTTTATAGATTTGTAGAGATATAACCCACCATTCCAGGAGTAAGCGGCACTGAGCATGAGCTCCTGAATGTTCATCACTTTATACCCTGTAATGAGGAAACTTGAGGACACAACCTGGAAAACTTCATCCCTGTGGAATACAGAAGTGAGCTGGACTGAGCCGGAGTTAAGATTTTTATGAAAAAGGAGGAAAAAATAAGTTTTAAAGGACAAAACAAGAATCTCCTGGAGCACAGACAGCAAACACCAGGTAGCACCAGATCTGACATCCAGAGGACAGCAAGCACCCTCTGGTAGGACCAGCCTCACCACACTCCTAGTCTTGCTAGAACATAAAACTATCAGAAATAAGAATTAGAATTTTAAAAATGGAAAATTTAAACTTGGAACAAGAGAAGCAAAACAAAGTAAATGCTGATAGAGAGCCAGTGACACAAGCCAGCAGGGGGTCAAAGATCCTGGAGATAACATACCCTGAAGGGAAGAACATCAGTTATGCAAAGAAAGTCATAAAAACTGCCACAATTAGGGAAAACCCAGAGACCCTCTATGCTGACTTTACATCTAGTGAGGATGATAAAAAAAAACCAACGTGTTATTCTTCACAGAGAATCTCCAGGCCTGGCACACCACCCTGTGCAAGCAGTATAAATATACAACCAAGTCTGATATCAATAATGGCCGGCAGATCAGAGTCAGGAACTATGAAGATCACTATTGCAGCTCACTTACCATCACTCTGTATAACAGTGGCACTGTCTTGGTACAAGGGACTGAGGGCAATCTGGAGCAATTTGAAGACCGATTCCCTCATATTAAACTCCAGGCCCAATCTCACAAAGAACAAACCCCAGCCACCTCTGATGTCCGCACCCTTACAGAGACTTCCAGAGACACCACTACCCCAATGCTTCAAACCCCTCACCCCAGACCCTGAGACTGTCTATTTCAACTAGAAAGAGACTTTGTACAATTTAAGGAAGAACATCTGAGAAACACTGGAGACAGAAATGCTAATGACCACATAATTAATGAGATAAACTAAAATGTGAATACACGTCGGACCTGCAGGAAATGAGAGCCGCAATATGTGAACTACAGAGGGAAAATGTGTGCTAACTGTAAAGCGCCGTGGAATGTTAGCGCTATATAAAAATAAAGATTATTAAAATAACATATACAGGAGATAGAAAAGCTTAAACCATCAACACCTGGACATCTGAGCCAAGAGGGAGCCATGGAAATGAGGAGTGCAGAGGACATGACCTCCACTGGCCAGAAGTGCTGGGAGGCCAAACAACCCCAATATGGAGGAACTCGAGTCTAATAAAGGTGAGCCAGAAATAAGATCCATAGAAGAGAGAAGAGAACCTTCCACCTGCGTAATCTCCAGCACAGACCTCCATCAGCAGCCACATCACCCACCCACAACGTCACAAAGTCCTGATACCGTCCTCATAATGGACTCAAATGGGAAATACCTGAATACACGGTGGCTATTCCCAGGAAAAAGGGTCAATAAAACCCGCTGTGCAACTATTGAACAGGTGACTGCGGTCATCAAGAAGCCACAGTTTACCAACCCGAACCATATCATTATACATACAGGCACAAAAAATCTGCCAGACCAGCAGATCTCAGGACAACTGGCCCAACTAGCAAGGACTGCACAACTAAAATTCCCTGATGGCAAAATCATTGTCATCTCTGCTCCCAAGAAAGGATATATCCAACCACACCATCCAGATCATCAATATGGACCTAACGGCAAGAAATAAATCTGTGCCAGGAGTGATTCTGGCACAACATTCCATAAATCACCATCACCTCTGACAGTAAGCACCTGAACAAACTAGGGGTCAGCCTTCTGGCCAAAGAGCTGAAGGACATTGTACTAAACACAGGGACCCTATGGCTGGATCCAACACCAAACAGAATCCCAAGAAAAGACCCCTGACAATGAGAACGCAAGAAACAATTATATCAAAGGAAGCTGGAAACATACACCCTCACCCAAAATTGGGCCATCAGAGGAGGAGAACACCATGGAGGAGACCACAGACCTCGCAGAGACATGCAAAACAGAGGCATCCAGAGCAGAGATACGCAGAGTAGAGATATGGAGGAGATAAAGACTGCTCAACACAGTGTGCAGTAAACTGATGCAACTGGATAGTACCAACATCAATAGACCAGTCAGAAATCTGGTGTCCTACACAGACCCTCTCATTACAAGGTATACATACAAGTGATATAGAAAAAATGACTTCACTTAAAATTAGCAGCTGGAACATCCAAGGCCTGAACACCTCAGACTTTGGATCTAAAACAAATGACCCAGATTTTATACAAAGACTGAAAAACATAGACATTCGGATTCTCCTAGAAACATGGACCAGGGCCGAAAACGAATCCCTGATACCCATCGGATACAGGGAAATCTGTGTCCCTGTCTTGAAAAATAAAACACTAAACAAGGCCACTGCTCAGAAGGAATATTGATCTGGCATAAAGAGCTGCACCAGTACATCAAGCTGATGAAGACAGGAGACTGCCACATATGGTTTAGAATCAGCAGCTCCATCCTCACCGCCCAGTCTCTGTGCCACCTATATCCCACCACCAGTCACCCTACTTCAATCCATAGAGCTTTGAGATCTTACAAGGAGAAGCTGCCCATATCAGGCCCTGGGCAAAGTTCTCCTCTTTGGAGACCTCAGTGCATGAACTGGGAGAGAAAAGACTTTGACCACGGATGGAAACCTCTACATATTTGGAGCAGAGACTGACTGCAATTACTCAGTACACATTGAGAGAAACGGCTACGACAGTACAGTCAACAAAAGTGGCAAAAAGATCTTGAACCTATGTAGAAGTTTAGGACTTCATATTCTTAATGGCTGTACCAAGGGAGACTCCCTAGGAAGATGTATTAAACGCCCGTGTAGGAAGGAGTGTAGTAGACTATGCTATTACAGGTATGGACATGGTAAATATCGGCGACTTCATAGCCACCCCACAAATGCACCTGTCAAATCACAGCCAACTTGTCCTATACATGAAATCTACAAAGAAACCAACAGCACAAAAACCTCAGCAGAGCGGCCTCTTCAACCTGCCTCCATCCTATAAATTGTCCAAGACGTCAGCAATAAAATATCAAGAGGCTCCCAGCAGACCAAGAATACAGGAGATGCTTCACCACTTCTACAACTACGAGTACAAGTCAGAATTAGTGAAACAAGCTACAAAAGACTTCAATGATGTATTCTACACCATGGCCGAATCGTGCCACCTTAAAAATGTGAACTATAAAAGACCAAAAGAAATAGACCAATGGTTGTTTTGACAGAGAATGTAAAGCCGTACGGAAAACCCTGAGAACAGCCTCAAACAAACACACAAACCCTGTCCATCTGGGTCTGAGGGAGGTTTACAACACCATACAAAGACCATACAAAACCATCCTCAAGAGGAAGAAGCAGAGTTACATCTCCACCAAACTTAACCGACTCCAAGACGCTCTGCATGACAACTCCTCCTGGGAACTATGGAACCACATGGGCACAAAAAGCAAGGAAAAACATCCATATCCAAAATGGCAGTATCTGGCTTCAGTACTTCGGAGACCTCTACAAAGACACCCTGAAGGAAGAGCTAAACCAAGAACAAAAAAAGTGACCGAAAAACTAAAAGCAATGGAGTTAAAAATCAAACATTTCCCAAACCCACTGGATGCACCAATCACACTACAGGAAGTTAGAGAGAATCTCTTCCATAAGGTGTGGAAAAGCCAGTGGCCCGGATGGAATCCCACCAGTAATGTTGAAATGTAGACCACTGGAAATACTGGCAGCAATGGATAAACTGTTCAATATTGCGCTGAGTGCTGGCTACTTCCCTTGTACCTGAAATCAAAGCCTCATCTCACCCCTTCACAAGAGTGGGGACAGATATGACCCTGCCAACTACAGAGGCGTATGTGTCAGCAGCAACCTGGGGAAACTGTTAACAGCATGATGAACAAAAGGATCCTCAGTTTCCTCACTGAGCATAACATCCTCAGCAAAAGTCAAGCTGGGTTCATGCCAAACCACCGCACTACTGACTACATCTACACCCTGCACAGCCTCATTCAGAGCCACGTCTACAACGCAAAGCACGGGAAGATGTACGATTGTTTTGTGGATTTTAGAAAGGCTTTTGACTCGGTGTGGCACCTGGGCCTGTTACTTAAACTGCTGAAGAGCGGAATAGGTGGAAAGACCTATGATGTCATCAAAAGCTCCTACACTGAGAGCCGCTGCAGCATGAATGCTAATGGTAGTAGAATGGCTGATTTCCAGCAGAGCCACAGAGTAAGACTACGCTCTTCAATACTTACATCAATGAGCTGGCCACCTCTTTGGAATCTTCCACATCACCAGGTCTCTCACTCCATGACACCAGAAACAGACAAATACACGTACCTGGGCCTGGAAATTCACCAGTCATGGGGCTTCAAACAAGCCATAGAGACCCTGAAGGACAAGGCCTGCAAAACCTTCTATTTCATCCGAAGGAACTCTACCATCTGAAGCCGCCAGTGAGCATCTGGCTAAAAATTTTCGATGCTATAAATCACCCCAATCCTCCTGTACGGCAGTGAAGTCTGGGGCCCTCAACATACCCAGACTGGTCAAAGTGGGATTCCAGTCCAACGGGGAATATTCCACGTGGAACTCTGTAAACACCTTCTCCAGGTCCATCAGAGCACCACCAACAGTGCCTGCCGGGCTAAGCTGGGCAGATTCCCACTGCACCTAGCAGTCCTGAAGAGGGCGCTGTCTTTCCAGGGTCACTACAGAGTAGCAACCCAAACTCTCATCACCACAAAGCCATGCTACATGTAGGTGATCCCCACAAACCAGGACCCCTGGAACAGCTTACCCAAACCCAACCTGACCGAGCTGTCAACCAAAGCAACCTGACAAAAGCCAGAATCAGGAAGATGGTAGACGAGGGACAGGAGAGGTACGTCTGTGACTGGAAGAAAGAGATCAGCAGCTCTCAGAAACTGACCTTATACCAGAGTCTACAGAGACTACAGACTGGCTACATATCGGGAGAAACTCTTGGACCCCAGAGACCGACAGATCCTGAGTAGACTCAGTGCCCACAATCTGGCTATCGAGGTCGGCTGGCACAGACAGAGCTACAAACCCAGGGAAGACAGATTGTGCCTACACCGTGACCTCGAGGCCCTGGAGCATGAGACCCAATTCCTGCTACACTGCACCAAATACTCAGCAGTGAGGGACACTCACCTCAGGAGACTATCCAATCTCTTCTCAGATTTCAGCTCCATGAAGGAGGAAGAGAAAACATACATCCTGCTGGGGGAAGAAGAAAGCACGGTGGAGATAGCAGCGCAGTATGTGAGTACATGCCATGGGCTACGAGAAAGAGAACCATGATATGCCATGGAATTCCTTAGCCCCCACCCTGTACCCCATCCATCATTCCCTCAGACCCCACCCTTTATCCTCAGTCCCTACTCCCTATTCCCTACTGTACATATACTTTGGCAAAACTGTTTGTTTGGTCCTGCTAATAAAGCTTCTTTGAATTTGTATATGTAGAGGGGTGTGTGTACATATGTAGAGGGGTGTGTGTATTTATGTAGAGGTGTATGTACAGGGTGGTCCAAAAGTAGGTGGACAGTATGTGTACTAGGGTTATGAAGGGGAAGATTTATCAAACATGGTGTAAAGCGAAGCTGACTCTGTTGCCCTTAGCAACCAATCAGATTCCACTTTTCATTCTTCAGACTCTATGGAAAATGAAAGGTGGAATCTGATTGGTTGCTAAGGGCAACTGCGTCAGTTTCACAGATTGTTTTCACAGATAAATATCCCCCAAATCTGTTTTCTCTTCAGATAATTCAGATAACCCATAATGACAAATAATTTAAATACAGAGCAAAGAAAATGGATTTTAAGAGTATTGGAAATCTCAAAATGCTGAAACAGAGCAAATTGGGTTGAAACATTTGGTACTCAAGCCCCAAAAAGACAAACCATTTACCGCATTTGTGACAAATTCGATGCCACTGCCTCAATCCTTTATGCGCCAAAAACTGGTCGACCCAAATGAGCCTGTACTGAAAATAAACAACTTGTTGCTGAAACATTTGTTCAGAGTCCAAAAAAGTCCACCAGAAGAGTCTCTTTAGAATTGGGATTTTATTCGGTCGTCCATGACAGCACCACCTGAGAGAGGGGATCCGCCCTTTAGGAACAGGAAACCTACAGATACAAAAAGGGTGGCACCTCTCCCACGCATCAGTTGGTTTCCTGTTCCTAGAGGACAGGACTCTCTACAGATCGTCCGTCATGGAATCATCATTGAATACCCAGGCCGGCTGACCGACCCAGGTAGCGAGGGGGTCTCCTACCTCGGTCAGTGCGGGGTCCCTGGAAGCGCCACGGTGGGGCCGGGTAGGTCACCACGGCAGTGGACGAAGCAGGTGGAGCAGGGGTCCGGTGGATGCCGTCTCCAAAGCCGGCACCTGGTATGTATGCCCCGGTGCGCTTCCCCAGGCTCGGTCCTCCAGGTCGGTGCTGTCCCCTGGCCGGGCTCATGGCAGCGGGCGCGGGGGGTGCTGGCACTCCGGTCGGGGCTGCGCGGCTCCTTCGCGCGCGCTCCCGCAGGGCTCTGTGAGCGGCGGAAGTGACGCGGCGGAAGGGGCGGAGCGATAGCGCCGATACCGGAAGTCGGGTGCTGGCGGCCTCCGGCGCGCGCCGCGGGTGCATGCCGGTCCGGGGGTCGCGCGGCGACCCGGCGAAGGCAAGGGGGGCCGGAGCATGGGGGAGGGAACGCAAAAGCCGGGTGGGTGGTGCTATGGCAGGATGCCTGCTGACCCGGACAGGAGGCCATATAAGGCAGATGGGGACGCCGCTGGGGTGCTTCTGAAGGCCCCAGCAATGGATACGTCGGAAGCCCCCTTAGTCCAGCAGGACGAGACGCAGGAGCACCCGCAGAAACAGGCGAGTGGCCAGCAGAAGAAACAGAGACGAACTAGCGACCAGAGCCGCGAAAGTTCCTCCAGAAAGGACCCCCCTGCCTCCCTCCGTGATCCGGTACCTGCCTCATCTGCATGGGTAAGAGATCTTCGTGAATGTACCCTGATGCAGTGTTCCCTTATGTTTTTTTTTCAGGGGAAGAAGGTTACGGGAAAACAGAAACACAGGGAATGTGCCCTCTGTAGTTCCCCCCTACCAGATGGCCACCCTAAAAAGTTATGCCAGCCATGCATACGGCAGACGGTAGGAGTTATTAAGGACAGGGAGTCCAGGGGTAGATTGTCAGGCCCTTATACTCTCCCCCGTTTATGCAGGTAGCGGAAGAGACACCTGACTTCACTTCAAACCTGAGAGACATGATCAGGGCAGAAATGAAAGCTTTACCTCAAAGAGAACCTTCTAGGAGAAGAGAGGCTAGTGGTTCAGGCTCGGAGGCCTCAGTCGCCCCTGGGAAGGGTGACAATTCCTCGGACTCCTCGGCCTCCTCGTCGTCTTCCTCGGATGAAAACTCTAGCTGGTTCTGCTTCCCCTTAGACCAGATGGACAAATTAGTGAAAGCTATACGGTCCACCATGGGGGTAGCGGACAAAAAACGGGAACTCTCAGCACAGGACATAATGTTCGGGGGGTTGGACCCCAAAAAATGTAAAGCTTTTCCATTGAACGAAAAGGTTCAGAGCCTAATTGATAGAGAATGGAAGAGACTGGAGAAAAGGGGCTCCATGCCACCAGCCTTTAAGCGGAGATACCCCTTCGATAACCCGGTAGTAAACAGATGGGATAAAGCCCCGAAACTAGATGCAGCAGTAGCCAAAGCATCTAAAAAATCCGCCATACCATTTGACGATATGGCCTCCCTGAAAGATCCGTTAGATAAAAAAGCGGATTCTTTCCTTAAAGGGACATGGGAGATGTCAGCAGGCGCGTTAAGACCAGCGGTAGCTGCCACCTGTACAGCCAGATCTATGATGGTCTGGCTAGATCAGCTAGATTCCGAACTAAGAGATGGAGCTTCAAGATCATCTATTCGGAAAAATTTGCCCATCATTCAGAATGCCGCGGCGTTTTTAGCCGATGCTTCTGCAGACTCTGCAAGAATGGCGGCTAAAGCCGCAGGTCTGTCTAATGCAGCGCGAAGAGCGCTCTGGTTAAAATGCTGGCCAGGAGATATTCAAGCCCGGTCCCGTCTCTGTTCCATTCCCTGCGAGGGGGAGTACCTATTCGGCCCCGTCTTGGACGAATTGTTGGAGAAAGCTGGAGATGACAAAAAGAAATTTCCCAGTCTCCCGAACCCCTCTTACAGACGTCCCTTTGCCAGGAAAGGGTTTTTCCGGAGAAGGCCGTCCAGAGATCAGGGCAGATGGGATGATAAAAAAAGGAAAGGTACAGGATTCATGTTTGAGGGAGGGCGCCAGGAAGGTCCAGCTCGGGATACGAAAAAGCCGCCCCAATGACTAGTTGCCCCAGTAGGAGGGAGACTAGCTGCCTTCTACCCATCCTGGTCTCTGATCTCCAATAGCAGCTGGATATTGGGGATAATAGCCGTGGGACTACGACTAGAGTTTTCTAGGGTTCCCCTTGATCAATTTAAAATCACCCCACTCAGGTCGTCTGCGGCAGAACAAGCTGCCCTGGAAGCCGAGGTTCATAACCTGTGCGCTAAGAAAGTCCTGATAGAGGTTCCAGAGGAAGAATGGGGGAAGGGATTCTACTCCCCTCTGTTCCTGGTCCGCAAACCGGACAGCTCCTTTAGGACAATAATTAACCTTAAGGCCCTCAACAAGTTTTTGGTCATACGTCCCTTTAAGATGGAAACGATTAAATCTGCAATAAAATTGCTGTTCCAAAACTGCTTCATGGTGGTGTTAGATTTAAAAGACGCATACTACCATATACCCATCTATGCAGGCCATCAGCGGTTCCTCAGAGTGGCGGTTCAGTTGGATGGGTCAATTCGACATTTCCAATATGCGGCCCTCCCTTTTGGAGTGGCAGTCGCTCCCCGAGTGTTTACTAAGGTGATAGCGGAGGTCATGGCCCATCTACGTGAATCGAACATTCTGGTGATCCCCTACCTGGACGATTTTCTTATTGTAGGTAAAACGGCGAACCATTGTTTACAACAGCTACAAAAGGCGATGTCTGCCCTAGAACGGTTAGGATGGTTGCTGAACGTCAAAAAGTCCCGGTTGCAACCAATGAAAGTCCAACAATTTTTGGGCCTAACCCTGGATTCTGAAAAACAGGAATGCCGTCTGCCTCCGGACAAGCTTGTTCGCCTCCATTATCAGATCCTGAACGCCTCCAATAACCCCACCATGTCCCTCAGAAAAGCCATGTCCCTTCTAGGCTCTCTTTCGGCCTGTATCCCGGCAGTCCAGTGGGCCCAGTTTCATGCAAGGAAACTACAGAGCGAGATCTTATTACATCAAAAAGTCCTTGGAGGTTACTTGGAGGGTCAGCTAACCTTATCCCGTAACACAAGGGAGTCCCTAGAGTGGTGGTTAGACAAGGATAACTTATCAAAAGGGGTGCCCTGGGAGTATAACGTAACCCGCATAGTCACCACGGATGCTAGTCCTTACGGTTGGGGAGCTCATATGGGTGAAATTTTAGTCCAGGACCAATGGCAACATCATCAGTTAGGAATGTCATCTAACCTAAAAGAATTGACGGCAGTAGAACAGGCGGCTAAAAAGCTCCTTGTGTACCTACAGGGCCATCACGTGCGAGTGTTCTCCGACAATCAGGTCACCGTGGCATACATCAATCACCAAGGCGGGACTCGTTCCAGACCCCTGATGTTTGTAGCAGAGCGGTTGTTCCATCTAGCAGAACAATACTTCCTATCTTTAACAGCATTGCATATAAAAGGAAAAGACAACATCACGGCAGACTTTTTAAGCCGCAATCGGCTAAAGCAAGGGGAATGGTCTTTAAACACCTCCATATTCAATCTGATTGTTCAAAAGTGGGGATATCCAGAGGTAGACCTATTCGCCACCAGAGACAACACGCAATTGAAACAATTCTGCTCCCTGAATCCCAGAGAAAATCCTCTGGCGGTAGATGCCTTCCTGATAAACTGGGACTTCAAACTAGCCTACGCCTTCCCTCCCCTATCTCTTCTACCCCTAGTGATGAGGAAAATCAGGAAAGACAGTGCAAGGGTGATAGTTATCGCTCCGTTTTGGCCCAGGAGAGCATGGTTCTCATGCCTCAGGACCATGTCGGTGTCCGATCCTTGGGTTCTGCCGGACATCCCGGATCTCCTGTCCCAGGGCCCAGTCTTCCATCCTCAGGTGGCTGGCCTTCATCTGACAGCGTGGAGTTTGAACGGTCATTATTAGAAGAGAAGGGTTTCTCCGCAGACCTAATTAACACCCTACTTAAAAGTAGGAAAATCATTACCACAAAAATTTACGTTAGGATTTGGAAAAAATTCCTTCAAAACTCAGAAGTAATCGCTGGGGATTCAGCACCTATAATGCAGATATTAGAGTTCCTACTAAAAGGTCTAGACATGGGACTCTCTACCAGTACCCTTAAAGTACAAGTGTCAGCCTTGGGGGCTCTGTTTAGCTGTAACATTGCTGGTAATTATTGGATAAGCAGATTCATTAAGGCAGCAGGTAGATCCAGGCCAATAATGAAGGATAGGTTTATGCCGTGGGACTTGAACTGCTATGACAGAGACTCCATTCGAACCTATCTCGTCGGCTTCCCTAAAAAACCTGTCCCTCAAGGTAGCCTTCCTGGTAGCTCTAACATCAGCTCGCAGAATAAGCGATATTCAGGCTTTATCTAGGTGTCCTCCTTATTTACAGTTTAAAGAGGATAGGGTAATGCTTAGACCTGATCCAGCGTACTTGCCAAAGGTAGTTTCTAGTTTCCGTAGGACACAGGAGATAGTTCTGCCATCCTTCCTCCCTAATCCAACTAACGAGAAGGAAAGGAAACTACACACCCTGGATGTCAGGAGAGGCCTCATAGAATATCTGTCAGTCACCGATCCCTGGAAGAAAGATAATGCCCTATTTATCTCTCATCAAGGCCCCAGAAAAGGTTGTAGAGCATCAAAAAATACACTAGCCAGATGGATTAGAGAGGTGATTGCAATAGCATACACATCAAAGGGCAGGTCGCCACCTGGAAAGCTGAGGGCGCATTCCACCAGGGCAATGGCAACCTCATGGGCCGAAAGATCAGAAGTCTCCATCGACCATATATGTAAGGCGGCTACTTGGTCCTCTCCGAGCACCTTTTATAGTCATTATAGGCTAGACCTGGGTGCTTCCACAGACCTCTCTTTTGGTATAAGGGTGCTGCAGGCTGTAGTCCCTCCCTAAAGCTGATATTACTCTCTGTAAATCTCTCAGGTGGTGCTGTCATGGACGACCGAATAAAGTCTTAGTTACTCACCGGTTAACGGTATTTTTCGGAGTCCATGACAGCACCCGTATATTCCCTCCCTTTAGTTGAATTGGGGTGTGCACGTCTTTTTTCTTGTATATGCTCACTGGTGATAAAAGTTATAATTGTAAAGAATACTGTACATAAATCATGCATTAACCTTGGAAGTCCTCTTGTGCTCTGTAATCCAACTGATGCGTGGGAGAGGTGCCACCCTTTTTGTATCTGTAGGTTTCCTGTTCCTAAAGGGCGGATCCCCTCTCTCAGGTGGTGCTGTCATGGACTCCGAAAAATACCGTTAACCGGTGAGTAACTAAGACTTTCACAAGCTTTCATCATGCGAATCCTGAAATCTATTGGGTGGGAAGCCTATCGTCCACGTCTAATTCATGGTTTATTGGAGGATGATCCAGACAGGCGGCTGCAATTTAGTGAGATTTATGCTTAACGAAATTGAAGAAAATCCTGTAATTTTAGATAACATTATGTGGAGTGATGAAGCTTCTTTCAAATTATCTGGCCATATTAACAGACATAATTGTTACTGGTATAATGAGAACATGCGTTTAACATTAGAGCAACAACTAAATGAGCCTGGTGTCAATGTTTGGGGTGGTATTTCAAGTTTTGGTGTTTTTGGACCATTTTTTTTTTTTTTTTATGGAACCGTCACAGGAGATAAGTAAATCGAAAAGCTAATGAATCAAGTTGTTCCCCAGTTACAGCAACAGCCTAATTCAATGACCTTTATTTCCAACAAGATGGGACCCCCTCCACATTATTCAAGAGTAGTCCGCAAGTATCTTGTTGAAACATTTCCTAATAAATGGATTGGCCAAAGAGGCCCACTTGATTGGCCGGCACGTTCACCAGACTTGACCCCAATGAATTTTTTCTTTTGAGGAGTACTCAAGGACAGTTTGTCGAAAACCGAAAAGTGTCAGTGATTTGAAAAATTACATAAGAGATGCATTTCAAGAAATTAATACCCAAAGAGACTTGTGCAAAAATGTTTGTCGAAGCGTAAGAGGCAGACTTCAAAGCTGTGAAATGTTATTTTCTGTCCACCTTCTTTTGGACCAACCCTGTATGTAGAGATGTGCATATGTAGAGATGTGCATATGTAACTGGTATGTTTAAAGCACCCATTCTTTCCCTCAAGTTAACAATCTATTGTGCTCTAAGTAGCTCAATATGTGATACTTATTTGGGACCAATGCTCACAGTTAGTGTGAATTGGCTCTTAGACTTTGCTTGCTTTACATTTTCCCTTTGCTTGGCCTCTCCTCCTACTTTTCTCTTTTCCTTTTTTTATACGTTTTTTTTCTTTCCCTTCACCATTTCTTTGCCAGTTAACAATTTTATTATAAACAGGACATTGTATTCGCTTTTTAAGTAGAAATTTGAGGCAAGAGGTAAAATTACATTCGTCGCTTTTTCAGCTGCCAAAATAGAAAACAATGAGCTAAAATTAGCAGGCGTAGGAGAAACAGGGAAAGATGGCAAAGCCAGAGGTCTACTTTTTAAACTGTTCTGGCCCCAGGAGAAGGGTCATACTTAAGATTTGGGCTAAACTATCCAAGAAGAGGAAATTACGAAGCCTTATGCTAATAAACCCTGGGATATTCACTTGTGGACTTTTGGAACACCCCACTTGGTATTACTTTTCTAAACTGTATGGACAGGTGGCCTGTTCTCACCAATTTTAGGTTTCAGCTACTGAGATGCGAAGAGTAGACCTACCAGGTAGTCGCTTGCAACCATAAATTACAAAGATAATGACTTATATAATATTGCTCAATTTTTTAATTCTTTGAGCTATGTGAAGTATGTTATCAACTTCTTTCTTAAATCTTGAAATCTGTTTATTTTTTTTTACTTTTTTCCTTTGATCTTTCATTCTTCGTGAAAATGGTGTATATGCAAATACAGTGCTCAATATTAAATGAACAATCATTGCAATTAAGATTTGTAGCATATTAAATCTATTTAATCAGTCTAACAGTATAACCCCTTCCTGTGCTGCTTAATCTGCGTCGTCCTCCACCCCTCCGACTTTCCTGTGCTGTTATCTGCGGCATACTCCATCCCTCCAAATCATATACATAGCAGCCCTGTTCAGTCTTCGAATTCAGAGCTGTTAATAAGAGGCAGCAGCAAAAAAGGCAAATGCAATTCTGGGATGTATTAACAGAAGCATACAGTCTAGATCACGTGAAGTCAGACCTCACCTGGAATACGGTGTCCAGTTTTGAGCACCACGTTTTAAAAAAGACATCAACAAACTGGAGCAAGTTCAGAGAAGAGCAACCAGAATGGTGACCGGTCTGCAAACCATGTCCTATGAGGAACAGTTACAGGATTTGGAAATGTTTAGCTTGCAAAAGAGAAGACTGAGAGGAGACTTAATGGTTGTTTACCAATATCTCAAGAGCTGTCACATTTTGGAAGGAATATCATTATTATCATTTGCACAAGGAAAGACTAGAAGAAATGGGATGAAACTGAATGGGAGGAGACACCGATTAGATAGTAGAAAAAACTTTTTGACAGTGAGGGTGATCAATGAGTGGAACAGTCTGCCACGAGAGGTGGTGAATTCTCCTTCAATGGAAGTCCTCAAACAGAGGCTGGACAGACAGCTGTCTAGGGTGATTTAATGAATCCTGCTTTGAGCAGGGGTTGGACCAGATAACCCAGGAGGTCCCTTCCAACTCTAACATTCTATGTTTCTATGACCATTTAATGTGTTGGAGACAATTGGCATCTGAGACGACTCCATGCAATAACCACCTATAGCTTCTCATAAAGGACTATAAATGGGATGTTTGCTTGTGGATATTGCCTATCAATTAGTGCAGACTGTAAAGACAATGTCTCCTGTAAATGATATACAGTATTAAATCTTAAAGGAATTGTCTGCTTTCTCTAGTTTACCAGATGTATTAGGGATTTGATGTGTTGGGCTACATTCATACATCCGTGTGACTGTGGCCAGCCATAAAGTGTTCCTTTTTTTTTCTTAACATTTTTTTTTGTCCCATTGTAGCATGTACTGTCTGAATTTTTTTTTTTTTTATCCATTGACTTAACAGTGTATTCATTAAAAATTTATGAAACGCAGATGGAAGTCTGAAGTAGAAACTGACTTCAACGTTTTCATCCATTTTATAGAGATCCTCAGACTGATGACAATAATAATGCTGATATATTTATGAAACTGAGTTTGACATCTAAAAAAAAAAAAAATTTGCACTAGGACTTGAAGGTTCCGCTCCTGTGTTGTAGTGCAGCTTTCCTCAAAGACTTACTCCCTTAACTGCTGATGGAGGAACATGGGACCAGACCTGGCAATAAGCAATTGGAAATCTATTTTCCCGTGTGAAGACCTTTTCATTTTTAGGATACTGATGGCAGAGAAGCATTTGACTCAGTCGTTTTAACAGCCAATGTTTTGTTGACCGCGTAGCTATCTGATCTGTGCAGGAGACTGTGCTAAGTGCAGAACCTGTAAAATGTATACATTTAAAAGTTCCACAGAATCCTTAACTTATTTGCTAAAGAAATGCTAAAATGGACAACCACTATAAGTAATGGCAGTATCAACAATACTGCCTATTTAATGTGTAATCTGCTCTTAATTGGTCCTGTCACCAGGTCAAAGTTGCCAGTTAATGCTCTATTTCCACTGCTCCTTTTTGTTTTGCAGTTTTTTTTTTTTTTTTTGTGGATTTATTTTTTTAAATATGCCATATGGTTCCATAAATATGGGCCTTGGGTAAAATTAATAAAAAGTAGTGCTATATTAAAAGGCCCACATCTCTAGGACTGCATGACAAAGAAAAAAAAAATACTCTGTTGCTGGGAAAATAATTTAAAAGCAAAAACCATCCACTTTTGTTGGTATTTTAACCCCTTTGACATTAGATGTAATGATCCGTCCATGTGCCTTGGGCCTATTTGACCAGGTAAGGATCATCAAGTCATTTTTTTAAATGCGACACTGCAACTGAAGTCGTGGTGATCACATTAAAATTCCGGCGCCATCTTACTTCTGGGTAGATGTCGTCATCCTGGGAGGTTTTCGCTGCTCTCCCGCAACCACAATCGCTGTGATTGGCTGTTCAATTCTGATTAGCCAATCACAGCATTTCTGTGTTTCAGGCAATCAGATTGCATGAAACACTGGTGTCCCAGCCAGTGATCAGTGCTCCAAGAGCACCGATCATAGGCTTCTGCCTGGCAACACCTGAACCCACTCTAGTGCGATGGATTATGTCAATCGTGCCAATCACAGGGCAGAGCCGCGGTGTTACTGCGCTGTGACCTACCTAGGATCGGAGATGTAAGAGCACCGATCCTAGACTGGTGTCTGGCAATGCCAGCATCCCACTCTTTAAGTCCCCCTCTGTGCAAGGTACTGCAGCCTGTCTGCAAAAATCAGAGAGGCCTCCCAAAAATGCTAATGGGGCAGATGCTCAAAAAGGGTGACAGCAGAGCCCAATGTAGCGACCTCCTGCTAATGGTCAAGTTCAAGGACTAGAGGGAGGTCTTTTTCTTGACCACCATACATGGTGTTGGCAGCACCCTCAGCACTGAGGTGCCTCTGCACAGGTCCGCAAACTAGACTGTGTACTGGGGTACAACAAAAATATCGGGGGGCGTTGATCTCTCTGATCAAGTCCTCCAGTCGTACATTGCCTTGAGAGAGGCTGCCAAAATGTGGCACAAGTAGCTGGCTGTGCAAATCGTACAGATGGAAATGCTCAACACTTTCCTGCTGTCACAATGTGCAGGCCAGACCGATATGTTGTGCCTTCATTTCCAGGAGGTAGTGATCAAGGCCATAATCTTTGGAGATCAGCAAGGAACGGGCCCCAGTACTTCCGGAACGAACTGAAGGTTCTCGTATCTTACCAGGTCAACATTTCCCTGGGAAGGTCCCTCAAAGTGGGGAAAAAAAAAGGTCGCAAAAGAGGTGCCGAGTGTGTTACAGAAGGGGACTATGCAAGGACTCCATTTATCAATGTGACACCTGCCTTGACAAACCTGGCCTGTGTATAAAAGACTGCTTCACACATCCATGCACTAAATTCATTTTTCAGTCACCCATGACTGCACAACGAGAGGGGATCCACCCTTCCAGGACATGAAACCTTCAAGACAAAAAGGGCGGCTCCCCTCTCCACATTTCCTGTCCTTGATGGGAAATCCTCAAGATGAAATCTTAAAGAAGACAGAAGAGGATACTTGGGCCTGGGTCGGTTGGGTTTGGCAGGCAGAGTTCTGCTGCATCCATCGCCAGGTACCGGTAGCACCTCGGAGGCCACGTCTTGCCGTGCCCTCCCTGAGTGAAGTGTGAGGAGACATTTTGTCAGGCTGAACGAGCCCCAGCTGTATGCGGGATACAGCAGCAGCACGCCGGTGGTAGTTCTCGGGGCACATGCGCAGTCCGCAGAACGCTGAAGCAGCGCATGCGCTGGAAGTTACAGGCTGGTATAGAACACACCAGAAGTCGCGTACTGATGATGATGATGATGATGATGATGATGATGATGATGATGATGATGATGATGATGATGATGATGATGATGATGATGATGATGATGATGATGATGATGATGATGATGATGATGATGATGAGCAAGGTCAGGGGTGAGAGTATGGTGGAATGTGGTGTTGATAGCCTAGGTTTCTGGGCTGATGCTAGTGTCATGCCTTTATGACCAAGCTGGGCCTAGAACTTCAGGTAATGAGGTGTGCTTTCACGTAAACGCAGCTAGGCCTTGGACCTCTAGGCTTTGGTAAGGCCATATGTCCAGGCTACATCTCTTGATTGGACTTGTTAGTTGCACGTCTTGTCTGCGCAGAGCTTTATGATTGGGCTTCAGAGTGACTTTGTGAAGCATGTTTTTCTGGTTCAGTAAACAGGTATTTCACTTTTTCTTTGCAACTTAACTACTCCATCCATAGGAGGACACATGGTGTTAATCCAGCACATTGTCTCCATGAAGACTGCCCTTCTTCTGGGGCTCATTAATTAGCTCCTTCGGGTGGGGTTAGTCTGACAATTGAAATGTACTATTCAGAGTGAAGGTTTGTCTGTAGCTCTGAGAGAGTGCTCTCTTGGATGTAGCTGTGGGCCTAGTGTCTTGTTTAGCACCTCCAAGCATGGCCATGGTCTATCTGTGTATTCCTGGGTGGAAAAGAGCAGATGCCTCCATCGACCAGATTTGTAAGACGGTAACATGGCGCCTCCTACTACTTTCTTCAAGCACTATAGGTTAGACCGGTTTGCCTCCTCTGACCTCACATTCGGTAGAAGGGTTCTGTAAGCGGTGATCTCTCTAGGAACATAGATCTCTGAAATTCTTTCATTTTGCCGTCATGGGTGACTGAAAAACATGGGAACTACTTACCTGGTAATGTGTTTTATTTACGTAACCCATGACTGCACCCTTAAATTCCCTCCTTTATCACTCTTGTTTGTTCAGTGAGTCTTAGTCATTAGACACTCCCCTGGGCATGGATAGTAAGAATTTAAATATATAGTTGGATAAGTTATTTTGAGTGTACACTAATCGTCTGAGTTCCCCTCATGCTCTGGAAAACAGCTGATGTGGAGAGAGGAGCTGCCCTTTTTATCTTGAAGGTTTCCTGTCCCTGAAGGGCCGATCCCCTCTCGTTGTGCCGTCATGGGTTATGAAAAAACACATTGCCAGGTAACTAATAACCATGTTTCTGATTTACACAACTGACGTATGACAACCTGACAAACCCTACACAACTCGCGTATACCACTACATTATAAAATTCACATAACAGGAAACAGATTAGTTCCAAAAAGGGCATTGACACTGTATAGGCACAGCTAGATAAGTTCCTTGGGGGGGGTCTAGTTTCCAAAATGGGGTCACTTGTGGCGGGTTTCTATTGTTTAGGCACATCAGGAGCTCTGCAAACGCAACATGGCGCCCGCAGACCATGCCATCAAAGTCTGCATTCCAAAACGTCACGACTTCACTTCTGAGATCTGATGTGTGCCCAAACAGTAGTTTTCTACCACATATGGGGTATCCGTGTACTCGTAACAAATTGCACAACAACTTTTGGCATCCAATTTCTCCAGTTATCCTTGGGAAAATAAAAAATAATGGGACTTAAAGATCATTTTTTGTGGAATAAATTTTTTTTATTTTCACTGCTCTGTTATAAACGTTAGTGAAACACTTGAAGGGTTCAAAGTGCTGACCACACATGTAGAAAAGCTCCTTGGGGGTCTATATTTTCAAAATGGGGTCTCTTGGGAAGGGTTTCCATTGTTTAGACACATCAGTGGCTCTCCAAACTGAACATGACGTCCGATCTCCTTTCCAGCCAATTTTGCTTTGAAAAAGTCAAACTGCTCTCCTTCCCTTCCAAGCTCTGTCATGCGCCTAAACAGTGGTTGTTTCCGATGTTTTAGGTATTGACATGTTCAAGAGAAATTGTATTATAAATTTTGCGGTTCATTTTTTTTTTTTTTTTTGTTACCTTTGTGAAAATAAAAAAAAATTAGTGTAAAGTTTGTTTTAGTGAAAAAGTTAAATGTTCTTTTTATCCTTTCACATTCCATTAATTCCTTTGAAACACCTGAAGGATTAATAAACATATTGAATATGGTTTTGATCAGCTTGAAGGGTCCAGTTCTTAGAATGGTGTCGCTTTTTGGTGTTTTCTGCCATATAGATTCCTCAAAGTGACTTCAAATTTGAGATGTTCCCTAAAAAAAAAAAAAAAAAATGGTTTTGTAAATTTTGTTGTAAACATGAGATCGCTGGTCAGCTTTTAACCCTTATATCTTCCTAACAAAAAAATTGTTTCAATTATTGGCCTGATGCAAAGTAGACATGTGGGAAATGTTACAAAATTTTCCAAATTGTTGCCAAGTTTCCATTTTTACAGAAATAAACTCAAGTTATGTTGAAAAAAAAATTACCACTGTCGTGACGTACAGAGTTATTACGTCATAAAGTGAGTGGTCAGAATTGTAAAAATTGACCCTGTTATTAATGTGCAAACCACCCTTAGGGGTAAAGGGGTTAATGAAGTGCAAACCTACAATTTTACAAAATATAATTTTCCAGAGTGGTGTGTGTAGATATTACAATATATTACATATCTATACCTATGTGTACATATTTATTTTTTTAACCAGATTTGTGCTGCTCCTCTCACCTACCTAATGGGACAGTAGAGCATTGGTCCATTTCCTGTGGGTATAATGCACATTTCCCATTTATTAGTCTTGGGGTATGTTGATAATTTTGGATTACTGATGGTAGAGTGGTTTACTGCACAAAACCATTCCTCACTTCCTGCAACTAGGTGTTTGGAACATTGCAATCAATAGTGCACGTAAAAATAAGCAACTCTGGAACATATCTTATCAGACAAATTGCTTCTTTCTGATAAAATTAATCAGTCATTACCAAAATTCTCGATTCTGAGGTAAAATTTTTATTCAGTAAAGACAGACTTCCCATTACTACGATAGATGGCAGCTGTCATGGCTTTACCTCTAGCTTCTTTCTCCTCCTATCTTCAGATATAATTATATCTAAAGCAACTAACTACATAATCACTAGTGATAAGCGAAAGTGCCCGTTAAGGGGGCTTTACACATAGCGATATCGCCAAATCATCATCGATTTTGTGACGCAGCAGCGATATCGCTAGCGATATCTCTGCATGTGACACTCACCTCCGACAGGCCCCCCCGCTGGCTATCGCTGATCGCGCAAGATCGGCCTGGTCCATTTCTCGTCGTCGGCTTCCTGCTGGCGCCGACGAGCGAGCCATGAATGCGGGCAGAAGACGTCACTCTCGCTGCGTGTGACAGGTGAGTATCAAGCGCTGCTGCATCACTAGTGAGAACTGCCTGTTTGGCAGCTCACTAGCGACCATTTAGCGATGCACCAGCGATTCTGACCGGGTCATATCATGGTCGGGATCGCTGATGCATCGCTAAATGTAACGGGGCCTTTACTAAAGTTTGCCGTGGGTGCTTGGATAGGCACAGAGTATCACGGGTGGTCGAGTGAGATGTTAGAGTCCCGTGCACGTATGTTTCCTATCAGCTTTCATACATGCTGGTGTTGCCAGACAAACATGGGCAATCCCCGCATATTTTGTGGCTGTCTAACAGCAGCGAAACATGCAGCCACGGGGACTCTTATCTCACTCGAGCATCCGGATACTCTGTGCATACACTAGCACCCATGGCATACTCTAGTAACGAGCACTTGCAGTCCTCACTAATAATCACTTAATGTTCAGTGTTTTCTTTTTCACCAGTGAGCTGTTGATCACTGGCCATTTCTGGCAGGTCACTGGACCTTATCTCCATGTCCTAGGCGTGACTTCTGTGGTTTATATTCATTGAAAAGTCACTAGCACGATGGCTCAGTGATTAGCACTGTTGATTTGTAACACAACATCTGGAAGGCGTTTGTTTCCCCTCACACTCCAAAGACATTTGGGCAGGGAATTTAGATTGTGAGCCCCTGTGGGGACAGTGATGTGTTTAAAACACAGTGGAATTATTTGAAAAAAATGCTGGGGTGAGAAGATGGTGCAAAAATAGGGTTTTATCCACATAAAGTAGGGGTATCGTTAGTTTGTGCTAACCTGATTAGACTTCTTTTGCACTTGTAGTATGTTACAGCTGCTGCAGATCCACGGATTACAACATAACCTAAAAGACCTTATCCAGAAGAATTGTGAAAATCCTCTGTGCTGCTGAACGATTGAAGAGACGTCCGTCCATGTGTGGTTTCTTAACCCCTTTCTGACATCGGTCGTACTATCCCGTCCACGGTACCCGGGCCCGTATGACCGGGGACGGGATAGGAAGTCTAAGCGATCAGCGGTTCTCCCGGGGGGGGGGGGGGGGAGACGCTGATCGTGGCCGGGTGTCAGCTGACGGACGCCCCGGCACGATAACCCCTGGCACATTGCGATCAAACATGATCGCAGTGTACCGGGGGATTAGGGAAGCCCCAGAGCAGCGATAAATGCTGTGCTGCTCTGAGGGTCTCCTTCCCTTCAAACGTGATCGCAATGTACCGGGGGCACAGGGAAGAATCGCGTAAGGAGGGGGATCGCGCAAGGAGGGGGATCCCTGGGTGCTTCCCTAAGACCCCCGGGGCAACGCGATGTGCTGCGTCGCTCCAAGGGTCTCCTCCCAATATGGCCGTGGGGGCCTTCGGGGGCCTGCAGGGAGGTGGACATATAAGGTATCGGCATACTCAAGAGAAATTGCACAATAACTTTTGCAGTCCAATTTCTCCTGTTACCCTTGATAAAATAAAAAAAAAATTGGACCTGAAGTAATTTTGTTGTGGAAAAAAGTTAATGTTCATTTTTTTTTTTAAACATTAAAAAAAATTCCTGTAAAGCCCCTGAAGGGTTAATAAACTTCTTGAATGTGGTTTTGAGCACCTTGAGGGGTGCAGTTTTTAGAATGGTCTCACTTTTGGGTATTTTCTCATATAGACCCCTCAAAGTGGCTTCAAATGTGATGTGGTCCCTAAAAATAAAATGGTGTTGTAAAAATGAGAAATCGCTGGTCAACTTTTAACCCTTATAACTTCCTAACAAAAAAAATTGATTCCAAAATTGTGCTGATGTAAAGCAAACATGTGTGAAATGTTATTTATTAAGTTTTTTGTGTGCCCATAGCTCTGTGATTTAAGCGCATAAAAATTCAAATTTGGAAAATTGCGAAATTTTAAAAATTTTACCCAAATTTACTTTTTTTCACAAATAAACTCAAGTTACGTGAATGAAATTTTACCACTAACATGAAGTACAACAATGTCAGAATCACCCGGATCCATGGAAGCGTTCCAGAGTTATGATCTCATAAAGGGACAGTGGTGAGATTTGTAAAAACTGGCCCGGTCATGATCGTGCAAACCACCCTTGGGGGTAAAGGGGTTAATAAATTGTGTTTTTATTCTACGTGTTTCAAAGTTACAAAAACTTCTTCCTCAGGAAGAAGGACTACAGGTACATGTGGTCCTTTTTTTTTTTTTTTTTTTTCCTGAGGAAGAAGGTCTTATAACTTCGAAAGTGTAGAATAACACCACAATTTGTTAAAAAACAAAAAAAAAAAACACACATGGACGGACTTCTTTTCAATTGTTTAGCACCACAGAGGATTTCCACTTAACAATTCTTCTGGATGACAGTGGAATTATTGGTACTACATAAGTGAATAAAATAATAAAAAAAATCTCACTGTCATCAAAGGCAGCGTTAGGCTGGGGTCCCACTGTGTGGCTTTTGCAAAAGGTCAAAAATTACTTCCACCTTTTTACAGCAATACCCCTTGATCTTAATATTCATGGAGTGATGGTGAGACAATAAATTTAAATTCTTTATCTACAGATGTTTTATTGGCATTAACTTTCACATTACCCTTCCTCATCTACATAATCTCTTTGGACAATTTGGCTAACTTTCTGGTTACAAAGTTAACTGTAGCAAACCAAAAGCCCTTCCTCTTAATGTTTTTAATAAATCCATTAAGTTAACTAGCAGAAGATTATCAATATAAATGGAAAGACACCTCACTGTGATATTTGGGGGTGCAGTTGACTTCATTAAATAACTGGGGTTAGTTATGTCGATATAGCGTTATATAACTGAACTCAAACGATTACGTAATAAATGAAACAGCCTTCCACTGTCTGGTAGAATTAAAGCAATTAAAAAGACTATACTCCCTAAGAATTTATAATTATTTGTAACTCTGCTCCTCTTTGTCCCCTATAGTGAGTTAAGAAATGTTCAATCATCTATCCTTCAATTTGTTTTTGCCTATAACAGGCATAAAATTAAAAATCAATTTTTAAAAATGTAAAAATATTTGCGCTAGTGATACCCCCAAGAATGATGTTTCTCACTCATAAAACCAGCTAGTGGTCATTTGCCAAATGTGAATAGCGAATCTCCCTAAGGATTGTAGAGTGATTGCCAAACAGCTGAATAAAATAATGTTACTGACCTCCCTTATTATCTGAGAGGGTATAATAGGAAAAATGCGCTAGTAATGCAAATAAACAAATAGAATAAATAAAATTACTAACTACAAGGAAGTAGGTAACTGTCTATAAGATATAACCACTCTCTCTCCTAGAGGTATGTAAAATTAGGCACACATGAATATAATTCTCACTAAAAAGCAGAGCGAGTGATACTAACCGTCCAAGTAACTGTTCATACCATGCGCGGTATCATCGGTCTTGGATTCCGCACATGTAGACTTTGCTCCTGATTCACTTTCATATAGTCCAATGCTGGTGTGTTTCTCAATGCCGAAAAGTAGCGTGGATGAAAAAGTCACGGGCAAAATTGGGTAAATTCCAGGAGATTACAGGTTGATCACCTCTGATGTTGTCCAAGTGATGGCGGGCGATTCTCCGGCCGGTAGCAATCGCCCTGTTCACCCGCTGGTATGCCGCCCGTTATTGGAGGGGCAAGCAGCGGGAGACGCGGTTGGAGCCGGCAAGGTACAGGACCTTGCATGACGTCAGTCACGTGTTGAGACACGTGATCGGCTTGGAAAAAACTGACAGGACTAACAACCAATCCTACGCGTTTCAGAGGCTTACTGCTTCCTTCAGGGATGGTTCCTGCTGTTGAGGTGGCACCTATATACCCAGCCCGTGTGGTGGAACAGTACTATTTATTAAAGGCAAATAATTCAATTTCGCTGTTTAAGCCATTTGGTATGAGCGTGTTCATTTTAAATATCCACTCACTTTCCACTCTTGACATCTGTTCAATAAAATAACCTTTTCTCCAGCTTTTTTTTTAACTATCTTAATGCCAGTTACCGTAATGCCCCTAATAGAACCCCCATGATGTGTGAAAAAATGATTAGAGAGGGAGTGACCAGTGAATTTATTAATTTTGCTAAGGTGTTCAGCAATTCGTACCTGCATTGGACGAATGGTCCTTCCAATATACAATTTACCGCATGGACAGGTTACCCCATAAATAACTCCTTTTGGTGTTACAATTAATAAAACCAGTAATTTTATTCTCTATTCCCTTATTAGTAATCATCTTTTGCTTCTTTATGTTTAATTTCTTACATGGTCCACATTTTTTACATGGAAAAAAACACTTAACAGGTTTAGTTCACTACTATTTTGCCTGTATAGAATTCTTGGAATTGAGGGTGCAATCATATTTCCAAGATTATTTGCTTTCTGAAACACAAATCTGGGGTACGCAGGCAGTAATTCACCAATAATTTTGTCATTTTTTAAAATATTCCAATGCTTGCTGACAATATTTCTAATAATTCTAACATTGGAATTATATTGTAAAATTATTGGAATTTTGTCTTGAACAAAAAAATCGTCCTGAGTACATTCTTTAATGGGGTCCAGTAGTTGGTCTCTTGGTATTTTTCTGACTGTTTCTGTGGTTTTTTCCAACGATTTTACATCATATCCTTTGTACTTAAACTTAGTATTCATGGACTCTGCTTCTTTCTCAAAATCTTGCTGTCTAGAACAATTTTTATGAGCTCTTATGAGCTGACTCTTAGGGACATTAAGAAGCCATTTTGGTAGGTGGCAACTGTCTAAAGAGATAAAATTCTTCGAGTCCGTGGGTTTGTGGTATACTTGGGTCTGGATAGTGTTCTCCTCAATAAAAATCCTCAAATCTAAAAAATTCACCTCTTTATGGCTGATGGTGGCAGTAAAATTTAAAATAAGTTTTTATTTAAATCACTTAAAAATTCATTCAATAAAATGTCACCACCTGACCAAATGAAAAAAATAGTCAATAAAACGGCGCCAAAGCACCAGATTCAACCGTATTTCTCCATCCGTATAAATGGTCTCAAGTTCCCATTTTTCCACATACAAATTGGCATAGCTAGGGGCAAATCTTGTACCCATAGCTGTGCCCCATTTCTGGGAGTAGTAGTTCATCTCAAATTTAAAATAATTGTGAGTTAGGATGAATTCAATACAATCTAAGAAATTCCCTCTGTTCCTTGGGTATCGCACTATTCTTAGATATAAAAAAAACTCTACTGATTCACATCCTTTTTTATTTTTTATCACAGTATATAATGAGGTGATGTCAAGGGTCCCCATAATGTAGTGGTCCTGCCACACTAGATTTTTAAAAAGTTTTAAAATATGGGTGCTATCTTTTAAGTACGTGGGGAGAGTGGAAATAATTTTTTGTAAGTGACAATCCACATATTTTGATAAATTGGATGTTAACCCTCCTATAGCCGATATAATCTGTCTACCCGGTGGGTTGATCGAGTTCTTGTGCACCTTTGGTAAATAATAGAAGTAGGGCACCCTTGGATATGGGGTGTTAATAAAATCCCTCTCCTTATTTAAAAAACCTTTCTCAAAGCCATTTTTTTATAAGTTCACCTATTTCTTGGATGTAATGATCTGAAGGGTCATTTTCCATTATTTGGTATGTCCGTGTATCTGCTAAAGTACGCAAAACTTCATTTTGATGATCTTTTGTGTTCAGGATGACGATCCCGCCCCCCTTATCGGCAGGCCTAATAGTAATATTTTTGTTATTTTGTAATTGTCTAATAGCCTTCTCTTCTTCCCTTGACAGATTGTGTTTGAATTTCTTGCATCTTTTGTCTGAAACCTTCCTTAATGTCTTGTATGAGATTATTCTGGAAGGCATCAAATGCTTCAGAAAACTAGCTGGTTTTATGAGTGAGAAACATTATTCTTGTGGGTATCACTAGCGCAAATATTTTTACATTTTTAATTGTTTTATTATTCAGACAATAAGGTGGTATTGTCTGTTAATTTGCAGCTGTTATACCCCTACGCAGCGCCACTGGTTTTTATATAAATTTTTCAAAAATCAATTTTTAACTAGTAAAACGAAGGGTGAACTTAGGTGTACCAGTTGTTCTCAAACACTACTGGGCAACCCATCTCTAGCACAATCCAGCCTGGTCCACTTTGAAGGCTTTTTCTATATGGATAGGAATTGAAAAACTATGGCTATCCCCGGTCCACTGCAACTCATACCTTTTTGTGTTACCACCTCAAACTAGATTCTCCCATGTTGGGACCAGTAATCTATTACTAAAACAATTTGGGTTAGCATCTTAAACTTTTTTTTTGTATGTTAATTCCACATTGCCTGATAGCCTGAAAAGTGACCTCATTACGGAATGGTTTAACAAGCCACTTTTGTTTTGCAGAAATAGTTGATAAACACGCTAGAGTTTTGCTACCTTTTGATGTATTCAAATTCATTACTACACACTAGGTCAAAATTGGTGGTATCCCTCGTGTAATGACAGAAAAACCCACAATGGTCACAGAAATAGCTTGAATCTGACAAAAGTAGTAATCAAAAATCTATGACAATGAACGTCAGACATTACTTTTCAACCATGCTTAGACAGAATTAAAAAAAAAAAAAAAAAAAAAAACTCATGAAATAGGCCTGGACAGAAATGATGGTACCCGTAATTAATATCTTGTTGCACACAACCTTTTGATGCAATCACTGCAATCAAATGATTCCTGTAATGGTCAATGAGACGACTTCACCTCTCGACAGGTATTTTGGCCCACTCCTTAAGAGCAAAGTGCTCCAGTTGTCTCGTGTTTGAAGTTTGCCTTTTCCAGACAGCATGTTTCAGCTCTTTCCTAAGATGCTTAATAGAATTTAGGTCAGGGCTCATAGAAGGCCACTTCAGAAAAGTCCAATGTTTTCCTCTTGGCCATTCTTGGGTGTTTTAACTGTGTGTTTTGGGTCATTATCCTGTCGCAAGACCCATGACCTGCGACTGAGACCAAGCTTTCTGTCTCTGGGCAGCACATTTCTCTCTAGAATCCCTTGATAGTCTTGAGATTTAATTTTACCCTGCACAGATTCTAGACCCCTTTGCCAGATGTAGCAAAGCAGCCCCAGAACATAACAGAGCCTCCTCCATGTTTCACAGTAGGGACAGTGTTCTTTTCTTGATATGCTTCATTTAGAAAAATTTTTTTAAAGCATATGGTGCACCACAAAAACAATTTGTTTCTAGCACTACAACTTAATGCACAAGGAGCAGTATTAACCACAGCATTTACCAACACATTTCGACATACGTCTTAATCGTGCATTAAGTTGTAGTGCTAGAAGCAAATTATTTTTTTGTGGTGCACCATATTATTTTTTAATGGTTTATTTAATAAATGCTGGATTTTTAGTGAATTTTGTTTCCCCGCTGGATAGACTTGTTTCTTGTGCATTGGATTGGCTGCTCAGCCTTTTTCTGTGCGGGAATGAATGTGGAGAAACCCATAACATAGGTGAGCTGACTTTTTTCTTTTTCTGTTTAGTACAAAAGAATGGCACATGACTTATTCCTTCCAAATGCCATACTAAGGACCAGGTGGTATTCATTACGAGTTAAAGGTGATTCCAGCATATAAATAGGAATGGGTTCTTTACAGTTAGAGCAGTCAGACTGTGGAATGCCCTACCACAAGAGGTAGTAATGGCAGACTGTATGACGCCTTTAAAAAAAAAAAAAAAAAGCTGGATGATTTCCTCGAGGCACATAACATTGTGGGCAACAGTTAAATTAGTGGCAAAATGTACAATTGGTAGATAAAGGTTCAACTTGATGGTCCTCAGTCTTATGATGGTTTAGTCCATTGTTCGCCTGGCAGCTATCTTGGCTTTCCCTTAAGGTCCCGTTACATTTAGTGATGCACTGGCGATCCCGACAACGATACGACCCGGTCAGGATCGCTGGTGCATTGTTAAATGGTCGCTAGTGAGCTGCCAAACAGGCAGATCTCACCAGCGATGCAGCAGCGGTCGTTACTTACCTGTCAGACGGCAGCTCTGCTGACTACTTCCTCCAGCGTCCATGGAGTTGCTCGTCAGCGCCAGCAGGAAGCCGACGACGAGAAATGGACCAGGATGATCTCGCGTGATCAACGATAGTCAGCGGGGTGGGGGCGGTCGGAGGTAAGTGTCACATGTAGCGAGATCGCTGTTGCGTCACAAAATCGGTGATGCATTAGCGATATCGCTAACGATCTCACTATGTGTGAAAGGGGGCTTTATACCTGAGCGCTAATTTAGTTGAGCACTCCTGTGTTCTGAGTCACAACCAGATATGAGTAAGTGGCAGCATATCCCTAGGAGAACCAGAGGATCTGCTGTCGAAAATTGTACAAGCTGGATCCTTAACGCCCGAGAAAATCCATTATATGGGGTCCCCATACACATTAGGATATCTGTGTTTGAAAGATGCCCCCTGAGATAGTAGGCTTCTTAGGAACAAGAAGTGTACAAAAAAATTTGGTATAAATTTTTTTTATTAACATGCATATAAATACACAGAAAAGAAAAGGTGCCTCATTCCATGAAGATGCAGTGATAAACCTTTTTTGGGCAATATACAGGATAACCAACAGTTACTGGTTAATATATTAGTACTGGAACATACACTTTGTAAAATATATGATAGACAGTCATGAGTTCCAAATACAAGTCCCCAAGTTTGATCAATCAAAGTTATGAATTGTATAAATGGAGTTATTACCTAAAACAAGTAGTGATGTGTCTTTCCACCCCAAGTCATGTTTCAACTTGCTTGTTCCAGAGGCGTGTCTAAGCAAGGGAAAACGCGTGTCGGGGTGGAGAGAAGTGACATTACCTCTCTGGTTGACTTCAACAGCATTTCTTGTTTTAGGCAATTCCATTTATACCATTTAATAACTTGGCTTGATCCACGTTGTGCACTTTATTTGGAACTCTGCATGACTATTATATATTTTTCATAGTGTAAGTATCAGGCCCATTAATTTAGCCACTAACTGTTATCCTGTATATTGACCACAAAAGGTTTATTACCGTGTCTCCTCTTGGCATGAGGCCGCTTATTTTTATTTTCTCTTTGTGTATTTGATTAAGAATAATTTTATAGACAATATTTTTTGTACACTTCTTTATTCTAAGATTTACCATCTCAGGGGTCATTAGGTTTCATTTGATTTGAGTGTTGCCCTTTCTAAAAGTTAGTGTTTCTGGGACAGCTGTGTTTATCTGTCGGTTTGTCCTATATTAGTCTGAATGGGGGAGGTACTTTAGTATCTGATTTTAATTGATGAAAAACTAAAACTGGAGGATCACCATAGTTTGTTGCAGTAACCTGTTTCATTTGTTTCACAAGTTACCGTATTTTATTTAACATACTGATGTCACAGTACAGTGGAGCTATGTTCAGAAAATGACTTTTCTCTTAAATCAGGTTTTTGTTGCACTGATTTGTTTTTTTTCATATGATGACATAAATATAGTTAGGTCCAAAAATATTTGGACATTGACTGAATCTGTGATTTGGGCTCTGCATGCTACTTTTGTTTAAATTGAAACCACTGAGATGGAGTTGAAGTGTACAGTAGATTTTTAGGTATAAAGAAAGGGGTTGAACAAAAATAGCCTGTGAAACATTTAGCAATTGAAACCATTTTTCTGCAAAGCCTCCTCTTTTCAGGGGCACAGTTGTAGTTGGACAAATTAACTTTGCCTTCAAAAATGAATGAGGGCCCTCATTCCTCTTGGTATTTGTTTTGACCTATGTATTTATTGCTATGCTGTAATGTCTATTCTCTGTAGAAGTCCCCTCTATAATGTAAAGTGCTGCGGAAAATGTTGGCACTAAAGAAATAAAATTCTGAACTTTTTATTTCTGATCTGTCGGCGGGTTTTTGCTTTGTAGTCTGAAAACAGAATGAATTGGGGGTTATAACACAGATTTCAGCAATGCCTCTTATCAAGCTCCCTGTTTACTTGCAATGATTGTTTTAGCGCCAGGAGCTTATAATTGCTCACACAGCAGCAGGTGAGTCCAAGTCCACCGCCACCCCCTTCTGTGATAAGCACCTCACTGTCTATAGACATCTACATATATAAACGCCTTATGTCTGTAACCGAAATCTCGCTGCGCTGATCGGTCGTGGCCGCCAGGCCCCCTCCAGCCTGCAACCAATCAGCAGCAGGTGCAGTGCGCAGACGCAGTCTGCAATTAGCAGGACGCACGCCACTGCTACCGTGCCGTCGGGAGTTCAGCGGCGCTAACCGCTGATCTCCCGACGGTTGCCATGGGTCATCTCCGGGCACACGGGCGTCAGAGGCGACGCAGCCGGAGGTGCCCGGCGCTAGCCAGTATCCAGGGTCCGGAGGAGAAGATTCCTTCCCTTCCCTCGGTACCATAAACGTGTAAAAAATAGAATTAATATAAAAATAAGTGATCTTCTCACCTTCCGATGGCCCCCGGAATCTGTCCCTCTTCTCCACGCTGCCGGCATCTTACGTTCCCAGTACTGCTTTGCGCGAAATACCGCTGATATCCTCTCGCGAGAGCGCAACGTTGTCGGCAGCGGTCTTTGGTGCAAAGCAGTACTGGGAATGGAAGATTCCGCCAGCGTGGAGAGGGACAGATTCCGGGGGCCGTCGAATGGTAAGTATATCACATTTTTTATTTCAATCTGCCGCTGGCCATATTCTAGAGTACCTGATGCTTTAGAATCGGGCCAGCAGCTAGTTTTATATAAAGAGCCTGGTTGAGGGAATAGCTTTCTCAGCTGTGCCGTATTGCTAAAATTAAAAACTCGATTGTGTCAGAATGGCTGCACCCAGTAAACTAATAGGCACATTTAGATTTATGGTCTCTGCTTACATTATGCTGCTCTGATTAAGTAGCAAAAAGCCAGTGATGGACTCTGCCATTGCAGAATATTCCACTTCTTTTGCCTAAGAACAAACAAAAAATACACAATCATGGGTTATTTTTGCAGTATGCTTGGGGTCATTGTACAATAAGGCTATGTGCACAAGTTACGGAATTCCCGCGGAAGTTACCACGGGAATTCCGGAATTCCATTCAGTGGGAAAACAGCATTTTAAATTCCCGCGATCTTCCCGTGTAAAAACTAGCGATTTGCAAGCGTAATTAGCTTGCAGTATGCTAGCGTTTTCCAAGCGATCTGTAGCTTCGCTTGGAGAACTGATTGACAGGTTGGTCACACTCGTCAAACAGTGTTTGACGAGTGTGACCAACTTTTTACTATTGAGGCTGCCTATGTAGCATCAGTAGTAAAAAGATCTAATGTTAAAAATAATAATAAAAAAAAAAAAAAATGGTGTTTTTCTCACCTTTCGATGTCCCACGCAGCGTTCCCGATCCTCGCAATGCTCCCGGCAAGTCCCGTTCCCAGTGATGAATTGTGGCAATGACCTTTGACGTCGCGGTCTCGAGAGACCGCTACGGTATCGTGACACCGTGACGTCATCAAATGTCATTGCCGCATTCATCACTGGGAACGGGGCCTGCCGGCAGCATCGCTGAATCCTGGTGACACTGCGAGGGACATCGTATTGTGAGAATGACTATTTATTTTTTAATTCTATTTTTTACAGGGATATGGTACCCACAGCCTGGAGGACAGTCTCCTCTCCTCCACCCCCTGGGTACCATCCGCAAATTTGCTGCTTACTTTTTGCATAGTGGGCACAGCCACATACAGAAAGTAAGCAGAACAATGCAATCCTATGGGTGCAGAATCGCCGTGATTTCGCAAAATTAATGAGCATGCTGCGTATTTTTCCTCGATGCGTTTCCGCCGCAGGAAAATCCGCAGCATATTAGCACAGCATTGCGGAATCCAATTGGATTGCATGGGATGAGGGTTTTTTTGCGTTTTCGCGGTAAAATTGCGCGTTTAAAATCACCGAAAAAGCAAAAAACTACGTGTGAACACAGCTTAAACCTTGCTGCATTTGGTGGCGTCGGAGCCTAAAGTATAGCCCTGTACACGAATTGATCCAGCTGCTTCTGTCTAAAGTCACATCATCAAGAGACACTAGTGATCAAGTGTCATTGGAAACCATGCATTCCCATGCCATCACACAGCCTCCACCATGTTTTACAGTGGATATGGTGTATTTTGGATCATGAGCCGATCCAAGCCTTCCCCTTTCTTCTTCCCATCATTCATGTACAGATTGATTTTGGTTTCATCCTTGGAATATTTTTCCAGAACTGGGCTGGCTTCTTTAGATGATTTTTGGCAATGTGTAAACAGGCCTTTCCATTTTTAAGTCTGTTTGAGGCTATGTGCTCACATTAGCTTTTTAAAACCTGATACAAAATGTTTCTCCTTCCCAGAAAACGCGCGTTTTTGCAGAAATTAATGAACATGCTGCGTTTTTAGCCACTAAGGCTGGTTTCACATTAGCGTTGAAACAACTCTGCGCACTGCGTCGGTAAGCCCCGCCCCGATCCGGCTCCCTGCCCGCCCCATCCGGGATCACCGCCTATCGCATTTGCACGCATGCGATCGGCGCACCCTATCTTTAGCATAGGGTGCACAGATCATGCGCTGCCAGTGTAAAAGTAGCGTGCTGCGCACTTCTGACGGTGCGCCCTGTGCGCCGAAATGCAACATGTTGCATTTCGGCGCACACGGCGCACCGTCAAAAGTGCGCAGCACGCTACTTTCACACTGGCAGCGCATGATCTGCGCACCCTATGCTAAAGATGGGGTGCGCCGATCGCATGCGTGCAAATGCTATAGTAGGCGGTGATCCCGGATGGGGCGGGCAGGGAGCCGGATTGGGGCGGGGCTTACCGACGCAGTGCGCAGCGTTGTTTCAACGCTAATGTGAAACCAGCCTAAGCATTTCTTGTGCGGAAAAAAACGCATCAATTGGCACAAAAAGGCCAAAATGCATTAAAATGAATGGGATACTTCTTTTAAGCGTTTCTGAAGCATAAGATCTGGCACAAACGCTTCAAAAACGCTTAAAAAAAACGCAACGTGGGCACACAGCCTAAAGGGTTAGTACCTTGTGGTGAGCACTATGTATTTGCTGTCATGAAGTATTCTATTCATCTACACCTACTTCCTAGAGAGTGTTCTGCATTTGCGTGGATGTTGTGAAGGGGTTATTTTTCTCCATAGAAAGGATTCTGTGATCATCTGCCACAGTTGTCTTCCATGGACGCGCAGGCCTTTTTAAATTCCCAAGCTCACCAGTGCGTATTTTTGCACAGTTTATCACACTGTTGATTTTGGCCATTCCTAACACTTCTGCTATCTCTGATGGATTCCTCTTTGATTTTCAGCCTATTGATGGTCTGTTTTCCTCTTCGCCACGACAGCACCCACTGAGAGAGGGGATCCGCCCCAGGAACAGGAAACCTACAGAGAGATAAATGGGGCGGTCCCCCTCGCTCCCTCAGTTTTGGTTTCCTGTTCCTAGGAAGGAACCGGCAGAAGAGGATACCTGGTCTGGTAGCTGCCTGCGTGCATAATATGAGCAGCAGGGGCCCCAGGACTGGAGGCAGCGTCGGGCGGAGAGGTGATGTTTTCCGCCTCCCAGAGCTGGTAATGCAGGTGAGGCCGGAGGTAAGAAGGTGCCAAGGCTCACTGAGGGGACAGGGGCGTATACGCCCCCCCCAGGAAGGGGACGAACGCATTACACAATGCCATTAGGCATATCAGGGATGGTGGCCGCGCGCCCCCCCTCCCCCCGAGGGAAGCAGAAGAGCCTGAGCGTTTGTGCCAGGCAGCGCTACCGGAGGTCATACCTGCAGGGGTTAACATGTGGGCCCGTGGTGTCACTGTCGGGGCCGCTGCATCAGCGCTTCCAGCGGCGCTCCCAGGCAGGCAACCCAGAAGTAAGGGTATGGAGGCCTTCCGGGATCAGTGCAGGAGGGGCGCTCGCGGGAGAACGCCTGCGCATGTGCAGAAGGGGCTAAAAAAAAAAATGAAGGATGAAAAAAAAAGAGTGGAAAGGCTATAAAAGGAAGCCACGGAGGCAGCGTCAGTGCGCAGTCATGTCATCCATAGATGACCCAGCTTCGCTCCCGCTAAGTCAGCCAGTGGAATCCCCACATGGCAGCAGACAGAGCGGTGCTACAAGGAGAAGCAGCAGCACCAGAACAAGTGGCAGCTCCAGGAAGGAATCTAGAGGACCTTCCAGGCAAGTTGAGCCCCTGGAGAAAAAACGGAAGGAGAAGAAATCATCCCACGCCTTGCCTCAGCCTGAGGCGCGGACCCCGCAGCCGGTAGTTTGCTAACGAGACTCACGGGTGAGTGTTTTTAGTCAGAATAAATAGCTGGTGGCCTTCTTTTTTCTGGTCCATACCCCCCTTTTTAGGCCAAAAGAACAGAGATGGCGAAAAATAGAGAGTGTGCCTTATGTTCTGAGCCCCTCCCAGACGGCCACCCTAAAAGATTATGCCAAGCGTGTATTGAGGAGGCCTTACAGGAGGAATCCGCACGGAAGAAAGAGGATATCCGAACGATAATTAGGGAAGAGCTACGGGCCTTGGGCAGCTCCAGTAGTCTGGGGGGTCACTCCTCCGTGAGACAGATAAGTTCACCGAGAGGAGGAGCTTCGCCGGCGTCAAAGTCGCCGTCAGAATCCGGGGAACTAGACTCTGATAGATTCCAGGAATACCCTTCCTCAGAGGACGAGGAGCAGGCGTGTTTCCCTACGGACAGCGTCAGTAACTTGGTTAAGTCTGTCCGAAATACCATGGGGCTACCAGAGAGTAAGGACCCCAAGACTCCACAAGACATAATGTTTGCAGGCATTTCCCGTAGAAAGGTCCGAGCATTCCCAGTGGTCCCAGCTATAAAAGAGCTGGTGAAAAGGGAGTGGGAAAAACAGGGGCAGAGAACCTTCCTCCCCTTAACGTCAAAGCGTAAATATCCGTTTGACGATGAGGAATTGACAGCTTGGTCGAGAGCCCCCAAAGTGGATGCGGCGGTGGCCTCTACCTCTCGTAGATCCTCCCTGCCGGTAGAGGATTCAGGAACTTTGGCTGACTCATTAGATCGTAAGACCGATACACTCCTTAAACGATCCTGGGAAGCATCTACGGCAGCTTTTAAGCCCGCAATAGCAGCCACGTGCACAGCAAGATCAATGTTGGTATGGCTGAATGACCTAGAGGACAATATTAAAAACGGAGTGGCCAGGAATAAACTCCTGTCCTCTATGCCCCTCATTAAAGGAGCAGCGGCCTTCCTCTCCGATTCCTCAGCGGACTCTCTCCGTTTATCGGCTAGAGCAGCAGGGCTAACCAATGCAGGCCGGCGGGCCTTATGGTTGAAGGGGTGGAAAGGGGACACGCAGACAAAAACTAAACTGTGTGCTATACCCTGCCAGGGTAAGTACCTATTTGGCACGGAACTGGACGAGATTTTAACAAAAGCGGGAGAGAGAAAAAAAGGTTTTCCTAACCCGTATATTCCCTTTAATAGGAGGTCCTACAGAAAGCTGCCGTTTGGCAAAAAGAAAGACTTTAAACCCCAGGATCGCTGGGGAAATAAGGACCCCAAACAGAGGGGCAATCTATTCGGGAAGCGTCCCTTCAGAGGAGACAGGTTCCGCTAATACCAGTACATCGGTAGGTGGCAGGGGAAGGTAACATCAAACCCATGGGCCATTGATATCGTCTCATCGGGCCTAAAACTAGAATTTGTTCGGCATCCACCAAACTTCTTCCTATTGACTTCCATGAAGTCCCACATACAGCAGGAAGCACTGGAGATGGAGATTGCAGTATTACTAACTAAACAGGTCCTGATAGAGGTCCCAGGGGACGAAGAAGGAATGGGCTTTTATTCTCTATTTTTAGTCCCAAAACCAGATGGCTCTTTTAGGACCATAATAAATTTAAAGAAGCTTAATACCTTCTTAAGGCTGAGGCCATTTAAGATGGAGTCAATAAATTCTGCAATAAAACTTTTGTTTCCCAGGTGTTACATGGCAGTCTTGGACCTAAAGGATGCCTATTACCATCTACCCATATACCGAGAGCACCAGAAGTTCCTGCGGGTAGCGGTTTGGTTCAAGGGTCGGATTCAGCATTTCCAGTTTGTGGCAATGCCATTCGGGCTATCTATGGCTCCTCGGGTATTTACCAAATTGATGCTGGAAGTAATGTCGTATGTAAGGCTGAATGACACACTAGTGGTCCCTTACTTGGACGACCTGCTCGTAGTAGGGAATTTTGTTTCTCAGTGCAAAACAAGAATGGCTAAGATTATCTCATCCCTACAAACGCTAGGATGGCTAATCAACTGGGTGAAGTCCAGACTAGAACCAGTTACCTGTCAGAGGTTCCTAGGCCTGCAAGTAGATTCTGTAAGTCAGAAGTGCTTTCTACCAGACGCTAAAGCAGTGGCCATAATCAATAAGATACAGAATACTACAGGAAGACCCGTAATATCATTGAGACAGGGTATGTCCTTGCTGGGGTCCCTGATATCGTGCATCCCAGCGGTGCAATGGGCCCAGTTCCACTCTAGAACACTACAGTGGGCTATTCTGCAGGAAACAGAGACTGCAGGGGCGGTTGGAAGGGAGGATGTCCCTATCGCCAGAAGTTGTTAAATCCCTAAAGTGGTGGTTAAATCCTACCAATTTGTCTAAGGGAGTGCAATGGTGCGTAACTCCCTCCAAGGTGCTCACCACGGATGCTAACCCCTTGGGTTGGGGGGCCCACCTGGAGGAGCACATGATACAAGGCCGGTGGCGTAAACATGAGATAGAAACCTCTAATGTAAAGGAGCTAAAAGCAATTTACTATGCGATATCTCAATTTCTCCCGCAGTTAAGAGGAACCCACGTGAGAATCCAGACACACAATACCACCGCAGTGGCCTATATAAACCGACAGGGAGGTACGCGGTCGGGACCGTTGATGTCTATCGCGGAAAAGATCCTAGAGATGGCCGAGGTACATCTTCACTCCTTGTCGGCACTCCACATAAGAGGAGTAGACAACTCTCAAGCAGACTATCTCAGTCGCCAGGTCCTATATCAGGGCGAGTGGGTCCTCAGCAGGCACGTCTTCGAGACAGTAGCGACAGAATGGGGCAGACCAGAGATAGACCTGTTTGCCACCAGAGCCAACAGACGCGTAAAGTTCACTTTGCTCTACAGGTCAGACAACCCAGACATTCTAGATGCCCTCCAAGCACCCTGGGCATTCCGGCTAGCCTATGCCTTCCCTCCAATGGTTCTACTTCCAACAGTAGTCAGGAAAATAAGACGAGAGGGCGAGGGTCATCTTGATAGCCCCGTTTTGGCCCAAAAGGCCGTGGTTTTCATGGCTGAGAGCCATGTCAATAACCGACCCGTGGATCCTGCCGCTGCACCAGGATCTTCTCTCGCAGGCACCCTGCTACCATCCACAGGCCAAATCCCTACACCTAGCGGCCTGGAATTTGAAAGGGAACTATTGAAGCAGAAGGGCTTTTCGGAAAACCTGATTAATACCCTGCTACAAAGTAGGAAAGAGTCTACTACAAGAATATACGCTAAGGTGTGGAGAAAATTCCTGGCCTTTCACCCAGCAGAGCTAGCCGGTGAAGTACCCATTACGCCCATCTTAGAGTTTCTTCAAAGAGACCGAGAATTGGGCCTTTCAGTTAATACTCTAAAGGTCCATATATCGGCCCTAGGAGCCCTATTTAACTATAACGTGGCAGCAAATAGATGGGTAAACCGTTTTGTTTCAGCTTGTCAACGATCAGAACCGGTGCATATTCCTCGGCTTCCGGCATGGAACCTTACTCTGGTTTTGGATGCCTTTACTCAGGCCCCGTTTGAGCCCATAAAGTCGGCATCAGTGAAGTGCCTCTCATTGAAAACTGCTACACTAGTAGCTTTAGTATCAGCTAGAAGAGTAAGTGATCTTCATGCTCTATCAGTAGTCCCTCCGTTCCTGTCAATAACATGAGACAGACTGATTTTGAAGACAGACCCGTCCTACCTTCCCAAACGGGCAACTAAATTTCATAGGTCTCAGGAGATATGCCTACCTTCCTTCTATGAGAACCCGTCAAACCAGGACGAGGTGAAATATCACACCTTAGATGTGAGGAGAGCTGTACTAGCCTACCTTGATAGGACCAGTCCCTGGAGGCAGAGTAGGTCTCTTTTAGTCTCCTTCCAGGGCAACAGAAAGGGGTCTGGAGTTACAACAGGCACATTATCCAGGTGGATTAGAGATGTGATCACAATGGCATATTTGGCAAAAGGAGAAGACCCTCCGCTGGGGATTAAGGCGCACTCTACTAGAGCCATATCATCCTCCTGGGCCGAGAGAGCAAACGTCCCAATTGAACAAATATGTAAGGCTCCAACCTGGTCTTCTCCATCTACCTTCTATAGTCACTATAGACTAGATTTGTCCTCTACAGAGGATTTGACCTTTGGTAGATCGGTCCTTAACACGGTGTGCCCTCCCAAGTGATTATCTCTGGAAATCTCTCAGTGGGTGCTGTCGTGGCGAAGAGGAAAAACCGGATTACTTACCGGTAATAATCTTTTGTAGAGTCCACGACAGCACCTGCTCACTTCCCTCCGGTAAAAATTTTTCACACATGGGTCTCCTTGGTGGTGGAGATTGTAATTAGAATTTAATATATGATTAAACTTAGCGAATGTAAAGGCTATAGGGGTAAGATATATGAATCGCCCAAACAAAATGACTAAAACATGTATGGCGGTTCCTCCGTTGTTCTCGGTAATACAAACTGAGGGAGCGAGGGGGACCGCCCCATTTATCTCTCTGTAGGTTTCCTGTTCCTGGGGCGGATCCCCTCTCTCAGTGGGTGCTGTCATGGACTCTACAAAAGAGTATTACCGGTAAGTAATCCGGTTTTCTCTTCCATTGCGCGCTCCTTTGACATTTTGTGGGTTTACAGCAACAGCTTCCAAATGCAAATGGCACACCTGGAATCAGTTCCAAACCTTTTACCTGCTCAATTGATGGATTAACGAGGGAATGCAGCTCATCAAAAAGCTTTTGAGATAATGGTCTATTTACTTTTGGTCCTTTTGAAAAAGATGCATCTACATATGAGTTGTAATTCCTAAACCCTTACTCCAGTAAGGTTGTACATACCCTCAAATTAACACCGAGTCTGCACTTTGAGTCCAATTTGATTATATAAGTGTATCAGGAGTATGTTTTGGTAAACTGTTAAGATGCCAGAACTTGTCACTGCTCAAATATTTCGGATACTAACTGTATATATTTAATATAATATAATTAACATGTAAGCAGCAGCAAACTCTAAAGTTGAAATCTTCCCCTTAAAATGCATCTGGAAAATCTGAGGAATCATTTGTTGTTGGCTTTTCCAAGACCATTTGATTTGTCCTGTGATGGTGTATGTGCTTCCTCTAGTGAAGAAGTGTTTGTAACGTCTTCACTGTTTACTATTTCTATCAATTTCCAAGGCAACCGTTCTTGATTTGCAAGGTTAAACACAACACAACCACTCATTTTTTCTCTTTCTTCACTTAGTTTCTTGCTTTCTGCAACTTTTAGCTTAGTTACTTAACAGATGATAAAGGCTTGGATGCTGCTGTGACATTCAGGATAAATATATGCTGTTTTTCTCATCAGCTTCAATAGGTCATTGTAGTTTCCACCTAACAAGTCCTGACGTTTCCGAGCTGTTGGACTTGGTTTGCGTATAGCCTTGAAGTATTTCCAGTCATTTTCCATGTCATCAAAGTTCATGTAGATGTTTCTACGGTCTTGTAACTGATTTTTACCTTACTTAATGGTAGCTTTAACTTGCACCAAAGATGCAAAGGCAACTTTAAATATGGTTAAGGTTGATATATTTTACATTTTTCTTCAAAAAGATAACTATTTTAGATGTTTCTGATGGGGATACATAGAACTTCCTATAGGGAGTCAATTCCCACCAACATTTGCAAGGAGGTTGTGTGTTCTTCCTGTGTTTGCTTGGTTTTTTTCCGGGTACCCTGATTGCCTCTTATACTCCAAAGACATACTGATATAGGCAACGTTAAATCTGAATGTCTGCAGCTCTCGAAATTTCAGAAGCTCCACTACTTGCATCACTTCTCATACTCCTCGCTTGCCCGATAAAATAAAGCTTTCACCCACCTCCCATGCAGCGCTGTTCCTGCAGTGTTGACACTTGCTCTCCCTAAGGCTCCCATTCTGTTGTGACAGTTGACCCTGATTATCTGACATCACTGTCCCCACCTCCTGTTGAATTGAACATGAAGAGAAATTGAGAGCTCTGCTGCAGCCCGGACTAACTCATGTTCGTTTTTTGTGGAGAGTATTCTCTTTCAAAGCAGTCTGGGACACATGTCAAAGGATTTCAAGGGCTGACACCTATGGAATGGAGTGTAGTTTTTTTTTTATTTTATCTGGGTAAAACCTTTAGATCAAGAAGGTGTTGTCTAAGTAGTGGTCACCTCCTTTAACAGTGCTGACATATCCTTAATGTTGTGTGTGAAGTTTGCTTGCTGAAATGCTTCTGTTGGGGCAACTGCCATGACAGAGGGGTTACCGTAATCATGAAAATCAGCCAGTTCCCTAAGCATACAGCACTACAGAGCAGCATGGGTCCAGAGTTGCCCAATCTGGTAATGCTGCTAATATTGTCAACTAGGGTTGTCTTTGGAAATATAGATGTATCAGTAAGTTCCTTACGTGTATACACAGTCTCACGTCTAAAGATTCACAGCTAAACATTATTTTCCATATAGTATCAGAATGTCAATTTCATTGATGCTCACAGTGTTAACTTTTGGATTATTTTGAGGGGCACACAGTTGTGGATGTCAATGAAAAGGATAATTCTTTTCTTTAGACTCCATCTCTCATTTTGGCTTAAATGACTCCATCTAAAAAGACCTTAATTACCATTTGTGTTTTTCATTTTAACTTTCTATGTTTTAGCAGCCACTTTATTTTTTTTCTCCTTAGATTTTTTTTTTCACTAATGTACATGTGAAACTAAAATATTAGGGCTGTCACATTACCAGTAAAAATACTACAATTCAAGTTATATGTTATCAAAAAAATAGAATGGAGCAGCACTCTATTGGAAATAAGTTAAAAAGGAGGACCTTATTTACCTTGATCGCTTTCTCCATGACATTCTGCTGCAAGTTCTCCTAACATGATAGTTACACTTTTTAACAAGAGCGTGTTGGGAAAGAAGCACTTCTGCTATTGTTTAGCATTGCGATACAAAAATCAAAATACGTTATTAACTGATAAGCTTATTAAATCAATTATGTAATTTTGTTTTTTTCAAACAATGCCAAGAAAATGTATAACTTACCCTGCAATCAAGAAGCCCTAATACAACTATATTAATGGAAAAATGACTGGCTTTTAGATTAAATTTGTGATAAAAATTAAAATTTTCTTATAGAGCTCCTAAATAGACTGTTACTTAAAGGGCTAAAATACAGCTCTCATATTGGTGTTACATTTTATTCCTTTAATCAGTTATTTTCTTTTGTAGTCTAAAAGAATGAGGGTGTGAATGATATTTTGCCTTTTACCTTTTATACCTGTTAAGTTTCCATATTTTCTAAATCCTGTAAATCAGGGTGTCATGTCTTCCATCTTCAGGACTGATTATGAATTGGTTAGAATAAAATCTTGGTTTCTCTTTGTTTTTAATATTCTCAGCATAGCACAGCATGCTATTGTAATATGGTCATCAAAGTGCTAGTGTAACCTACTGATTTAAGAATTATGGCAAATGTAAAGCCTTAAACCGTTTTCCGAAGCCTATGAAATAAGGACCGTGCGCAAATTGGAGAATCCGACCCGACCACCTGTTCTCCTGACCTGAGTGAACTGCTTTATGTATGCCTATCAGGAATTTGGGTCAGGTGACCTGGCGGACAAAAGAAACCAGCCTTGCCTGTTGTATAATGTAGCCAGGTGTCATTCTCCAGTCCAGATGGTTTCAGCTACCATTGGATACATGGTTATGTTGTGTGGAATGTGTTTGACTAAGATGTTAGAAATTTCTGGCTGCAATTTTAGTGTGCGTTGGAGATTTTCATGACAACGAACTGTTCCGACCACAATATACATTGATTCATATTTTTGTCTGTCTCGAAGTATCAAAAAATCTGGTCAATGTTAACTCCCCTTGACAGCAAATTTGTAAGCAAGTAGTTAGAATAGACTGTACAGACTTCCAAATGGACCTTCTTTTGGAATGGTTTATTATTGTACTGGAGTAATACATTAGTAAGGACACTGTCAGTTTCCTCACCTGGAGCAGAACCAGCCATTGAATTTGAAGGCGTTTTGTTAACTAAAAAATAAACATGCACAGAGAATTAAACAAAGCAGTCACGATTTTACAGGTTTCTAAATTAAAAAGGAAACCGGTTAATTTCAAAATTTGATGCTTAAATTTGATGGCTAAACCCACTGGCAGCATATATTACACCCTCTAATCTCACTCTTATGGTGGGTGGGCATTCTATTAGTTTCAGAGGTTTGTTTTATACTAAAAGTTCAACATAAAGCCTTTCAATTTTTTTTTTGTCTTTTAATAAATACCTTGAAAGTGTGATAATGTAGTAATAAAAGCAGTAAAAATAAGACCAGGTATCCAGGAACAGACATCTTTTAAAAATATTTAAAGTGGTTGTCCAAGCTTGGGATGAAAATCTGTATTCTCTTTGAAAGCAGTCTTCTGAATCCTGGCAGCTTGGTGCGATCACAGTTGGAATTCTCCAATATTGCTGTTGGAAGTGGGTGGTCATATATGACGGCAAGCACGGCTAGATGTGCTCTTCCTATCTCCATACTAGTGCACTGTGAGATGACGAACATGATTTAGTTGTTATTTGAGGAAAAGCATGCAAATCGCATAAATCACGTGACTGCTTACTCGCACCAGCAATGCCAGAGGATCCTGATCACAAGCTCTCTGCACGCAGTTAGGATTTAGAAGTGTGCAGTTTCCTCGTACAAGCCTGGACAACCCCTTTTAGAAAACGTTTTTAATATATTCTTGTTGGATACCTGTGTTCTGATGACTTTTTTTTATTGCTGGATAAAATGACCCTGATCAAAAGTTCACATTACCCCATTTCTTAATACCGTGTATTGCCCCCTATAACATCAATAACCAAGTCTCTTGTGGTAGTTGTGGATGTGATTCTTTATTTTCTCAGATGGTAAAGCTGCCCACTCTTCTTGCCAAAAAGCTGGGCTGTCTAGCATTAACTGCGTGTTTGACATCTCCCCAGAGTGGCTCGATGATATTAAGGTCAGTACACGGTGATGGCCACTCCAGAAACTTCACTTTCTTCTGCTATAGCCAATGTCTGGTCAACTTGGCCTTGTGTTTTGGATCGCTGTCATGTTGGAACGTCCAAGTACGTCTCATATGCAGCTTCCGGGATGACGATTGCAAATTTTCTTCCAGCATTTGCTGATAAGGTACTGCATTAATCTTTAATTTTGACCACGTTTCCTGTGCCTTTGTAGCTCACACATCCCCAAAACATCAGGGTCCACCTACGTGCTTTACAGTAGGAATGGGGTTTTATCGTAGGCCTTATTGACTTCTCCCCAAATGTAACGTTTATGATTGTGGCCAAAAAGTTCCATTTTGGTCTCATCACTCCAAATTACCTTGTTCCAGAAGTTTTGAGGCTTTTCTCTGTGCCATTTTGCGTATTGTATTGGAGATACATTGTGTCATTTGCACAAAAATGGCTTTATTTTGGCAACTCGGCCATGCATTACGTTTTTCTGCCTCCTTATTGTGCATCTTGAAACAGCCACACTGCTAGTTTTCAGAGTCCAGTATTTCAGCTGTTATTTGTGGGTTTTTCTTTGCATCTCAAACAATTTTCCTGGCAGTTGTGTACGAAATCTTTGTTTGTCTACCAGACTGTGGTTTTGTTTTTACAGAGCCCCTGATTTTCCATTTGTTAATCAGTTTGAATGCTGCTGACTGGCATTATCAATTCCTTGGATATCATTTTGTATCCCTTTTCTGTTTTACACAGTTAAGCTACCTTTTCCCGTAGAACCGATAACAGTTCTTTTGCTTTCCCCATGACTCTCAATCCAGAAACATAAATGGCTGGATGAAAGATGCAAGAGTCTGTCTGGATCCCAGAAGCTTTTTATGCACACACACTGATTACAAGCAAACAGGTCACAGGTGAGGATGTTACTTTTAGTAGCCATCCAAACCCATTTGTGTCAACTTCTGTGCATGTTATCAGGCCAAAATCACCAGGGTGTGTGAACTTTTGATAATCGTCATAGGATATTTTGGGTTGTCATTATGATTTAGAAAGAGAAAACACTGTAGTTTGACAGTAAATGGCTTCACCCAACCATTAACCATGAGTGGAGAAAAAGGTTTGGTGTTATCATTCATATTCTCTGAAAAAACCAAGAAAGCAAAAATTCTGCCAGGGCATGTAAACTTTTGAGCACAAGTGTGTGATATGTATAATTTTTTTGCCAGAGCTGTTTATATTTGAGACCACTGCACAGTTTTATAAAAATCAGCTTCTTTACATGTCTGACAGCCATTCCATTCCAGTGTCAAGTTGAATTCCAACCAGAGTGCACCTCATTCTACTCAGTTAGTCTGATTAGGTGATCACCTGAACCAAATCTTATTTAACGAAGGAAAGTATAAAAAATACTTGCTGTAGTGTTACCAATCCTCTTGCAATAGGACAAGCTGGATGGCAAAACAAGTGCTGGTAATATCCCAAAAGTAATAGGAATGAAAAAAATTACTTTTAACCATGCCAAAGGAGTTGCAAATAAGTCTTGAGTGAGGAAAAGAAGGGCTCAATTCTGGCTTTACTAGCAGAGGGATACAGTGAGCGTCATGTTGCCTCCATCCTTTAAATTTCTAAGATGGCAGTCCATTACAACTAGGTCAAGCAGTAGACGTTGGGGACAGCTAAGCTACTGACGTTGGGGACAGCTAAGCTACTGACCTGACCGTCAGAGGGCGAAAATGATTGTCCACTGATCGGGATGACCGTCATCTTATTGGAATGTCACTCAGCAACCGCAGGATGACATCAAGTGACCTACAAAAGGAATGGCAAATGGCAGCTGGGGTGAAGTGGACGGCAAGAACAGTTTGTAACAGGCTCCTAGAGGCAGGGCTCAAGTCATGTAAAGGTAGATAAAAACCTTTCATCATTAAGAAGCAAAGGAGAGCCAGGCTGAAATATTCCAAAGACCATAAGGATTGGACCATAGAGGACTGGAGTAAGGTAATCTACTGTGAGTCTAATTTTCAGCTTTGCCCAACACCTGGTCATCTAATGGTTAGACGGAGACCTGGAGAGAGGTGTACAAGCCACAGCGTCTTGCACCCGCTGTGAAATTTGGAGGATCGGTGATGATCTGGGGATGCTTCAGCAAGGCTGGAATTGGGCAGTTTAATCTTTGAGAAGGATGTGTGAATCAAGCTGCATACAAGGTTATCCTGGAAAAACAGTTGATTCCTTCTGCTCAGTCAATGTTCCCCAACTCTGAGGACTATTTTCCAACAGGACAATGCGCCATGCCACACAGGTAGGTCAATCAATGTGTGGATGAAGGACCACCACATCAAATCCCTGTCATGGGTAGCCCAAACTCCAGACCTGAACCCCATTGAAAGCCTCTGGAATATAATCAAGAGGAATATGGATAGTCACAAGCCATCAAACAAAAAAGAACTGCTTAAATTTTTGTACCAGGAGTGGCATAAGGTCACCCAAAAGCAATGTGAAAGACCTGGTGGAAAGCTGTGATTAAAAATCATAGTTGTTCCACAAAATATTGATTTCTGAACTCTTCCTGAGTTATATCATTAGTATTGTTGTTTCTAAATTATTATGAACTTGTTTTCCTAACTTTATTTGAGGTCTGCAAGCACTGCCTTTTTGCCTTTTTTTTTTAATCTATTTATTTTTTTTTTTTTACTTTGACCATTTTTAATTTTCTGAAAATAAATACAAAATGTAGTGCTTGGAAATTCTAAGACATGTCAGTAGTTTTATAGAATAAAAGAGCAATTTATATTTTACTCAAAAATGTACCTATGAAGTACCTATTGTGTGTGTGTGTGTGTGTGTGTGTGTGTGTGTGTGTATATGTGTGTGTGTGTGTATATATATATATATATATATATATATATATATATATATATATATATATTTATATTATGTATGTGTGTGTATGTATATATATATCGTATATCGTAGATTCACGCTGAAGTCATCAAAACTGAGTTAACACATGTGGAATTATATAATTAACAAAAAAGTGTGAAACAACTGAAAACACTGTGTCTTATAGGTTCTTCAAAGTAGCCACCTTTTGCTTTGATTACTGCTTTGCACACTCGGCATTCTCTTGATGAGCTTCAAGAGGTAGTCACCGGAAATGGTTTTCACTTCACAGGTGTGCCCTGTCAGGTTTAATAAGTGGGATTTCTTGCCTTATAAATGGGGTTGGGACCATCAGTTGTGTTGTGCAGAAGTCTGGTGGATACACAGCTGATAGTCCTACTGAATAGACTGTTAGTTGCTTTTTTCTTGCCATTTATACAAATTCTAAGTGGCCATCATTACTTTAAGAAATGAAGGTCGGTCAGTCTATAAAATTGGGAAAACTTTCAAAGTTTTCCCAAGTGCAGTGGCAAAAACCATCAAGCGCTACAAAGCAGCTGGCTCACATGAGGACCGCTCCAGGTAAGGAAGACCAAGAGTCACCTCTGCTGCGGAGGATAAGTTCATCTGAGTCACCAGCCTCAGAAATCGCAGGTTAACAGCAGCTCAGGTTAGAGACCAGGTCAATGCCACACCTAGTTCTAGCAGCAGACACATCTCTACAACTGTTAAGAGAAGACTTTGTGGAGCAGGCCTTCATGGTAAAATAGCTGCTAGGAAACCACTTGTAAGGACAGGCAACAAGCAGAAGAGACTTGTTTGGGCTAAAGAAATCCGTGCTTTGGTCTGATGAGTCCAAATTTGAGATCTTTGGTTCCAACCACCGTGTCTTTGTGCGACTTAGAAAAGGTGAACGGATGGACTCTACATGCCTGGTTCCCACCGTGAAGCATGGAGGAGGAGGTGTGATAGTGTGGGGGTGCTTTGCTGGTGACACTGTTGGGGATTTATTCAAAATTGAAGGCATACTGAACCAGCATGGCTACCACAGCATCTTGCAGCGGCATGCTATTCCATCCGGTTTGTTTTTAGTTGGACCATCATTTTATTTTTCAACAGGGCAATGACCCAAAACACACCTCCAGGTGGCTGTGTAAGGGCTATTTGACCAAGAAGGAGAGTGATGGGGTGCTACGCCAGATGACCTGGCCTCCAGTCACCAGACCTGAACCCAATCGAGATGGTTTGGGGTGAGCTGGACCGCAGAGTGAAGGCAAAAGGGCCAACAAGTTCTAATCATCTCTGGGAACTCCTTCAAGACTGTTGGAAGACCATTTCTGATGACTACTTCTTGAAGCTCATCAAGAGAATGCCAAGAGTGTACAAAGCAGTAATCAAAGCAAAAGTTGGCTACTTTGAAGAACCTAGAATATAAGACATATTTTCAGTTGTTTCACACTTTTTTGTTAATTATATAACTCCACATGTGTTAATTCATAGTTTTGATGCCTTCAGAGTGAATCTACAATTTTCATAGTCATGAAAACAAAGAAAACTCTTTGAATGAGGTGTGTCCAAACTTTTGGTCTGTACTGTGGATGTATGTGTGTGTGTAGAGAGATATATATTTATATATGTGTGTATATATATATATATATATATATATATATATATGTGTGTGTGTATATATATAATGTGTGTATGTATATAATGTGTGTATGTATATATACATATATATGGCGCGGCTGATCTCCCGATGGTAGGAGTTCCATGCGTCGTTCGAATTCCGTGCCAATTCGCGGCCGGTCTGCGCCTGTCAGCGACCAATCAGCAAGCCTTCCCGGCATATGGCATATACCAAACCTCCATATAGTCCTTCACAGATGAAAGCAGCACACCATATAAGTTTCAATAAAGTGCTATTTAATAGCCCATCAGGCTGTGCCCATGCAGCAACTTTTCGGTCCAGTAGGTGCAGACCTTTCTCAAGCATGCATGCAAACTCTGCGGAATAGCATAGCGGTAAAAGCCGCAGCATGTTTATTATTTCTACGGAATCGCTGAAATTCCACGGCCATAAGATTGTATTGAAACACTCACTTTACGCATGTGGTTCTGCCCACCATGTGTGAAGTGAGCGCTTCATGTGTGGATGGTACCCAGGGTCTGGAGGAGACTCTCCTCCATGCCCTGGTACCATATTCCTGTTAAAAATAAAAAATAGGGATATACTTGCCCTCCGTCGGCCCCCGGAATTCTCCCGCACCTCATGGCGCTGCCGGCAACTTCCGTTTCCAGGGATGCATTGCGCAAATGACCCCTGGTGACGTAGCTAAAAACGCTTGCAAAACTCATGTTTTACTGGAAAACCCATGCGAATTCCGCATGCGTTTTACCCGCGGCGGGGAGTTGGGAGATGCAGGCATTGCTGCAGGATTTCTGCAACGTGGACTCATAGCCTAATACATACTTCTCCCTGTTCCTCTGCAGGCCCTGTATTGTCCGCATCTTTTGACTGTGACGTGCCAAAGCAGAGGGCACGCTGACAATAGTACCGTTCGCCCTCTGCTCTGAACACTGCAGAGACAGAAGTCACTGAGATTAGTCCTGCGGTGGCAAGAGGGATAGGTAAGTATTTCATTTTTTTAAGCATTATATGTGGCCCATTATTCTGAATGGAGCATTAAATGTGGCCCATTATTCTGTATGGAGCATTATATGTGGCCCATTATTCTGTATGGAGCATTATAAGGGGCCTGTTCTGTATGGAGCATTATATGGGGCCTGTTCTGTATGGGGCAATATATGGGGACCATTATACTGTATGGAACAATTTATGGGGACCATTATACTGTATGGAACAATTTATGTGGACCATTATACTGTATGGAGTAATGTATGGGACCATTTTACTGTATGGAGCAATATATGGGGCCCATTAAACAGTATGGAGCATTGTTTGGGGCTCGTACTGTATGGAATAATACTGTATATCGGGTCCATTATACTGTATGGAGCATTATATGGGGCTCATACTGTATGGAGTAATATATACTTATACTTGAATGGAGGGTTATATAGGAGGAAATTGATTTTTGTGAAGGGAACACTTGAGAACAGTTTCTACTGGTAGTGTACATTTATCAATATCCTGCTTACCTCTAATACTACAGGTACTGAAACCTGTGGACCCTCGATCAAATGAATCCCCGTTGTATGGTGTTGTAGATTTTACAATAGATATCACTCATGTAATGCAAGAAGTAAATGAACTTTTGGCATTGTACTGTACCCATATTTAACTGCTGTATCTGTGCATCATGAATCATGATGTGTTAAAGGGGCCCACTGAGACTTTACCCCGGGGCCCACGATAACCTGGAGCAGGCCCTGTCCCTCTGCATGTGTCTGTATGTATATTTGAAGATATTTATGGTTCATGTGTGATACTGTATTTGTAAAAAATGGGTAAATCAGCCATTCTCTTTAAAGGTTATTCACCAAATCAAGTTATCTATAGTATCCAACCACTCCCACACACCCCTCCCCAGATTCTGAGAAGGGGGGTCTGCAGTCTTGTCCTGAATACAGCAGAGTTGTGCATGCTCGGCCCCTGCTCTCTCCATTATCTATAGAGCTGCTGAGCGTTGCGCTTGGCTATTTCCGTCAGTTCCATAGGCAATGAATAGAGCAGAAGTCAAGCATGCGCCCCTCCAATATATTCATGTCTGATCTGCAGAGTCCTGTTCTCAGGATTGCTGGGCGTCCCAGTAGTCAGTCCCCTATAAGTCAGTAAGCTATCCCTTATCGAGATTGGGGATAACTTGATTAAAGGGCTCGTTTTGTGACACATCAGCGATCTCTCCAGCGGGATCGCTGTGTGTGACATCCAGCAGCGATCGCCCCCCCCTGCGGTGTATCGCTGATCGTGCTGGATCGTCCTGGCCCGGTTTTTCATCACTGGTCTCCCGCTGGCCAGCACGCTTCGCTGCGTGTGGCAGCGGGAGCCAGCGATGAGCGACGCTGCACGCTGGTTACCAATGTAAACATCGGGTTTCTGAGGGCTACGGGGCCCTTAGAAACCCAATGTTTACCCTAGATACCAGCGTGCACTGCAGGCAGGGCAGGAGGTGTAGGCAGAGTGGCGCACAGACCGGAGTAGCTCTGCTATCTGCTACTCCAGTCTGTCTGCGCCACTCTGCCTCCACCTCCCGCCCTGCCTGCAGTGCACGCTGGTATCTAGGGTAAACATCGGGTTTCTAAGGGCCCCGCGGCCCTTAGAAACCCGATGTTTACGTTGGTAACCAGCGTGCTTGCTGGTCCTGATCGCTGGAGGGGCTGTCTGTGTGACGGCTCACCAGCGATCAGCTAACAATGTCCCAGCGATCCCATCCACATCGGATTGTTGGTGGGATCGCTGGGACATCGTTATGTGTAACGGTACCCTTATTTGAGGAATAGCTCTTTATCAGATATCAGACGTATAATTTATTATAATGTATCCATGGTTGAGTCAACAGGGTGATGCAGCAGCAAAAAAGGCAAATGCAATTCTAGGATGTATTTACAGAAGCATACAGTCTAGATCACGTGAAGTCATTATTGCCCTCTACTCCTCTTTGGTCAGACCTCATCTGGAATACTGTGTCCAGTTTTGGGCGCCACATTTTAAAAAAGACATCAACAAACTGGAGCAAGTTCAGAAAAGAGCAACCAGAATGGTGACCGGTCAGCAAACCCTGTCTTATGAGGAAAGGTTGCAGAATTTGGGAATGTTTAGTTTGCAAAAGAGAAGACTGAGAGGAGACTTAATAGCTGTCTACAAATATCTAAAGGGCTGTCACATTGTAGAAGGATCAACTTTATTCTCATTTGCACAAGGAAAGACTAGAAGCAATGGGATGAAACTGAATGGGAGGAGACACAGATAAGATATTAGAAAAAACTTTTTGACAGTGTGATCAATGAGTGGAACAGGCTGCCACGAGAGGTGGGGAGTTCTCCTTCAATAGAAGTCTTCAAACAGAGGCTGGACAGACATCTGACTGGGATGATTTAGCGAATCCTGCTTTGAGCAGGGGGTTGGACCAGATGGCCCAGGAGGTCCCTTCCAACTCTACGATTCTATGGTTGGGCTCAGCAGAATGGAATCCTAACTGAGATATAGATCTCCATTTCAGTAAAAAGAAAACATTTTTTTAGAGGTGTGGGGGCCCCAAATAGAACTTTTGCCATGCTGACCTCTTTGTGCACCCCTTCTTGTAGGGCGGTGATAATGAGGGCAATCTGGCCTGTTGCTCAGAGCCCGAGGCTCCAGGAGTCCCATTGCCAGATTGTCCTCATCCTAAACGAAATGCCGTGCAGGAGGGAGGCCCAGACCTATTTCTTGAACAGGGGGCTCGAGCTGTCATTGTCCGCCACTGTACAGGACTGTCAATGCAACCACTAATTAAATCACCATTGTGCAGTTAAATCCTTTATCATGGTTTCTTCTCTCTAAACTGAAACCATAGACCAAGAGAAAGGCCTGTGACTGGATACAGCATCCACACCTATTGTGACATTTTGGGGACCGTCTAGGCTTACTCTGCATTTAAAACATGCACATCTAAACACATGAGGCAGAAATAGTCAGGATTGCAGTTCTGGTTCTATTCCCCCCCATAAGAGGCATCTTGTATGTATCACAAGAAACTTGCCACTAATGCGGGGAGATTTACTCAATGTATATTGTAATGTTTTTATAGGCCCTTAGTTCCCGGATGGAGATTAAAAGTATGTTCCTTTGGTCTCCGACTGGCAGGTGTGCGCATGCATACTGTTTTACTGTACAGAAAAACACATACAAACGCATGATGCGTTTTTATGTGCGTTTGCACTGTGCACGCAGTGCAAAAAACAAACTCGTGTGAAAGTAGCGTAACAGTGCCTACAATCAAATCCATCTGATTAGAAAAAACAAGCCCTCATATGGCTGCATCAATTCAGAAAAGCAGGTATCGCTCTCAGAATGGCATAATGAATTGAAATTGAAAAATGGATCTGCATAAATACCAAAAACTAGCTTGAACAGGAAGAGTTTTAATGATTCATGACATTACAATCTTGTTGTTAATTCTGTATTTTTTACATAATTATAATTTAGTTATATCGTACAAATAGTAAGTGAACAGTTGCAGAAATCAGTGCTGATTGTAACCTTGTCTTTATTCTTTTAGTCACCAACAGTTGTTAACTCTCGTGACGTATAGCTCGATATGGTAAATATGACATGAATAAAAATCAGCAATCTTGATTTTAAATACCTAATTTTTCATCTTGATGAAAGGAGATACAAGTGACCAGGCCTCTAATCCTCCTGTATTCCTTCTCATGTGTGCGTTTTGCAAAAGCCTAATCCTTCATTTCAGATCAAAGCAGTGGATATTGGCAACAGCGCTTTAAATGTAGCACTTGGAGTGTTCATTGTTGGATCACATTGCAGAAGATCTAATAAGTAGAGGTTTTGGTTAAGAGCAGGTCTTTAAGATCAGCCAAGATGGTACTTGCTGCCAATCCATACTCCAGTCTTTTCTTGGAGAGGTGAATTTGACAAAAGGAAAACTACGCAATCGTACATTCTGCTTAGTCTTTAAGGGTAACTTGGTAAATAGTGTACATTTTTTCTGCTGACTTTGCAATTTCAAAAGTGATATACAGACATCTCAAATGTATTGCATTTGCCATAGAGATCTTTTTCTTGGTAGTTTTGATGTTGTTGTTTTTGGCTTTTTACCATTTGACTTTGATTGTCTCATTATGTTATAGAGTAGGGTCCATCTGTTTGTGCCTATGTATGATGTTATTTTGATGGGCACCTTGGAACATAATTTTGTGCCCACTACGTTAACTTTAAGGTTAAATTTACGCTGTATAAACAGAACCACTTATCAAACATTTGTTGGGTGTAATGATTAAGCTTGCTCAAAAATGATTGTTCTTGGCAAACCCTTGTCTTGTGTCAACAAAGATTAGTCATCATTCTATATGAAACTGCGGTAGTCCTTCCTAAATACTCTATCAAGCTGCTTACACGTATCAATTGCAGTCATTTAGCTGCATGAATGGACTGTCTAAATGCAACTAAAGGCCCCTTTCACACTTAGATTTTTTTTTTCATCTGTCCCATCTGTATTTTTCACGGATAAGACACATACTCAATACATTGTATGGCGCACTTTATTTTGCATATGGTGTCCGCAAAAGATAAACACACATCCATTTTTTATCCCAGTCTTGGATTAAATTAACCTGTGCAAGTGTATGATAAGAGAACTCGGGTAGCACATTGAACAAGTTCATAAATGTTCGAAAAACACTGACCTGTTTTTTTTTTTTTTTGTTTTATTTTCAATAGTAAGCTGATGAGATATTGGTGATAATATCTGAACAATTTTGATCTTTTCATATCCGACTATCCGTTTAACATAGGCAAAAAAAAGTGTGAAACTGATATATCCATCATGGAGCAGGTAAGGGTGTGTGAAGCGGGATCAGGAGCTGAGCCTGCTCCACATGTAGCAGATGCCTGCTAGGTTACATAACTGGTATCTGCCTTTAACAGCAGGAGCTGAGCTCTAATCACTTTTTTTTAACACTTTCCTGACTCTAGAGATACCAGGAAGTCCTATCTTGCAGTGAGTTCTCGTAAAAGTCCTGGCGACTGTGGGCACAGGAGCTGTGCCTGCAAGATCGCCACCAGTAGCTTGGCTTTAAAAGATAGCTATCCTCCGGCTGTCACAGCCAGGGCCTGCACTGCCCCCGGCTGCTTAACCTTCTAAATGTTGTGATTGATATCAATCGCAGCATTTAGACGGTTAGGCGAGACAGGGGTTTTTCTCACCTAATTGACCCCCCCCCCTTCACCATGTTTACAGGGGCCCGAAGGTTCCCATGACAGCAGGATGTCAAATAATGACATGGTCTGTCAGCTATGGTGGCCTATTAGACCATACTAAGAGTATGGTCTAAAAGGCATTTTCAGTTTAACATTGACAGATCTAGTGCATTCCCATGTATGCGAGTTTACAAAAAATACATAAATTCTAAAAATGTAAAAATCGCATAATAAAGAACAAAAAATTGAAAAAAATTATCCTACTTGATATAGAATCCTGTCACTATATAACCCCTTTCTATGAACACTGCAAAAAATAAAAACATGTAAAGAAATATGTTTTCCCTTACGTCCCTCCGGACAGCACCATGGAGGACGTCCTTCCTTGCCCTATAGTGGGACAGGATCAGAGAGAGGTTAAAAGGCACCTCCCACCTCCACCCTCCAGTGTTTTTCCTGTCCCGGCAGGGGACGGTTGTATGAGAGGTTGCTCTTAGAGCGAAGATAGCCTGTGGACATTTATTGCTTTCCATTCCCCTGGCAGGTGGTCTGTGGCTGATTCCTCTCTGGGAGAGGTCCCTCAGCCGTCATTCGTTGTACCAGACGGGATTGGGGGTCTCAGCCCTCTCTTCCCCGCTGTCAAGTGGACCGTGGCTGACACCTCTTAGAGAAGTTCCTCAGCCAGCCTGCATGATGGGCTCAGGGGGATCGTGCGGTGCGTCCAATCCTTCCCCCTGCCAAGGGGCCCAGGGCCGACACTTCCCGGTGGGGAGTCCCTCTGCCCCAGAGACCAGTCGAGCGGACGTGCTCCTGGGTTGAGCCGCTCCTCCCGGTGGGAGGCTCTCGGCTCGGACGCCGGCCGGCAAAACATGGTTAATTCCGGAAAGCATGCGGTGGAGAAGGCCGCCGCGCCTCCGGCAACGTCAGCATAAGGTCGGCGTGCGTTCCACGGCAGAACGCGGAAGTGCAGAACGAGACAGGCAACAGCCTAGTTTCTTGGATCTCGTGGGGAAATCACTGGCAGTAATACAACATTCCTGACCGAACGCCAATTCCCTCCATGGTAGGCTCTCGGCGTTACCAGCTCCCCCTGTCTTTCTAGCAGGTGTGGAGCCAGCACAGGTGAGTGCACGCTGGAATGTTGTGTTCAGAGCCTGGCCTCTGGGTTAATACTAGCCTCATGCCTTGGTGCCAAAGCTGGGCCTAGAGCCTCATGTGCTGAGATATGCTCCACATATAAGCAGCTAGGCCTTGGACCTCTAGGCTATAGTAAGGCCATTTGTCCAAGCCACATCTCATAATGGGACCTCAGTTAGTTGCAGACCAGGTCTGCACAGAGCCTTATGGCTGGACACATGGTGGAATGCAACACAGGGTCTCCAGGGAGTCTGCTCTCCACCTGAGTCTCATTAATTAGCTCCTTCAGGTGGAGCTGGTCTGACAATTGAGATATACTATTCAGAGCGAAGGTTTATCCGGATCTCTGATTGCTCTCTTGGAGGTAGCTGGGGACCTGGCCTCTTGTTTGGCACCTTCAAGCAGGGCCGTAATCTGTGCATCATATTACATCATGGGGGCATCGTTTTGTCTCTGTGCATCGTATCGCCGCTGAACATCGTATCGCTGTGCACGACATATGGCCGCTGTGCACGACATATGGCCGCTGTGCACGACATATGGCCGCTGTGCACGACATATGGCCGCTGTGCACGACATATGGCCGCTGTGCACGACATATGGCCGCTGTGCACGACATACGGCCGCTGTGCACGACATACGGCCGCTGTGCACGACATACGGCCGCTGTGCACGACATACGGCCGCTGTGCACGACATACGGCCGCTGTGCACGACATACGGCCGCTGTGCACGACATACGGCCGCTGTGCACGACATACGGCCGCTGTGCACGACATACGGCCGCTGTGCACGACATACGGCCGCTGTGCACGACATACGGCCGCTGTGCACGACATACGGCCGCTGTGCACGACATGCTGCTGCCGTGCACGATATGTTGCCGCCGTGCACCATACGACCGCCGTGCGCCATACGACCGCCGTGCGCCATACTGCCTCTGTGCATCATTGTGCCTCATATTGCATCACTGTGCATCAAATTGCATCACTGTGCATCATATTGTATCATTGTGCATCATATTGCATCACTGTGCATCAAATTGCATCACTGTGCATCATATTGTATCACTGTGCATCATATTGCATCACTGTGCATCAAATTGCATCACTGTGCATCAAATTGCATCACTGTGCATCAAATTGCATCACTGTGCATCAAATTGCATCACTGTGCATCATATTGTATCATTGTGCATCAAATTGTATCATTGTGCATCATATTGTATCACTGTGCATCATATTGTATCATTGTGCATCATATTGCATCACTGTGCATCAAATTGCATCACTGTGCATCATATTGTATCATTGTGCATCATATTGCATCACTGTGCATCAAATTGCATCACTGTGCATCATATTGTATCATTGTGCATCATATTGCATCACTGTGCATCAAATTGCATCACTGTGCATCATATTGCATCACTGTGCATCATATTGCATCACTGTGCATCATATTGTATCACTGTGCATCATATTGTATCATTGTGCATCATATTGTATCATTGTGCATCAAATTGTATCACTGTGCATCAAATTGCATCACTGTGCATCAAATTGCATCAAATTGCATCACTGTGCATCATATTGCATCACTGTGCATCATATTGCATCACTGTGCATCATATTGTATCATTGTGCATCATATTGTATCATTGTGCATCATATTGTATCATTGTGCATCAAATTGTATCATTGTGCATCAAATTGCATCATTGTGCATCAAATTGCATCACTGTGCATCATATTGCATCACTGTGCATCATATTGCATCACTGTGCATCATATTGCATCACTGTGCATCATATTGCATCACTGTGCATCATATTGCATCACTGTGCATCATATTGCATCACTGTGCATCATATTGCATCACTGTGCATCAAATTGCATCACTGGGCATCAAATTGCATCACTGTGCATCAAATTGCATCACTGTGCATCATATTGTATCACTGTGCATCATATTGTATCATTGTGCATCATATTGTATCATTGTGCATCATATTGTATCATTGTGCATCATATTGCATCATTGCGCTTCAGGTTGCATCATTGTGCTTCATAGTACCTCTGTGCATCATATGGCGTCATAGTACTTTGGTACATCATACGTCATCATATGGCTTCATAGTGCCCTTTGTACATCATGTGGCTTCATAGTTCCCTTGTGCATCAGACTGCATCAGGGGGCTGCATAGTGCCTCTGTTCACCATACGACATCATGGGACCTCTGTGCAGCGTATTCCACTATGTGGCTTCATAGTGCCTTTGTGCTGCAACATAGAGCTCTATAGTGTCTGTGCGTCATACTGCATCATATAGCTTCATAGTCCCTGGGTGCATCATATTGCATCATAAGCCTTCACAGTGGCTCTATGCATCATATTGCTTCATAGCGCTTCTGTACAGCATAAGGCTTTTGTGCATCATATGGCGTCATAAGGCTTTGGTACCCCTGCGCCTCAGGGGGTCGTTTATGGGTCCTAATACCTCTGTGCTTCATAATACCTCGGGTGCTGTGGCTTTGGGCCTCTGGCTTAGACCTTCTGTCCTAGGCATTTTTGTGGGCCACACCTTGTATGGTTGTCTCAGGCCCCAACTCTGGTCTTTGTGTTTCGGGCCTAGACCCAGTTTCGGTTGCTTCATTCTTGGCAGCTGGACTTAGCCAGACGAACAGTTATGCTTGAATTGGCCTAGTAACTTAGCATTTCTTCTATTTGGAACAGAACTCTAAAGCGAGTTACTGTCTTGAGGGCTAAAGGCAGGTCCCTCTCATAGTCAACTTTTAAAGCGAGACATACGTCTTTGGGGTTCATCCTTTAAGTGGACATAGCCTGGGTGCAGAAAATCCCATAAGGTGGGAGGAAACAATTCTTCCCGACTCCACATAGAGCAGTCGGACTGGTTTCCTTGATAGAGACCCGTTAGGCAGATTCTTGTCCTATAAATCAGTTCTATTATGTTTACCAGGGGTGGCATCACTACTTTTTGTACCTGGTGACGGTTCAGCAGCCCTGCATCAGGTGGCAGAGGATCCCATACTCGCTGCTCTTACGGGAGTCAGGGCTCCTAAGGTAAAGAAGCGGTATCCATGACTCTGGCAGTCGAGAACCCATAGCCCATCTGCCTCGCAGTAGTCAATCCCCTCTGCGATGGGAGGAAACCTACTTCCCTCTAGTTAAAGAGTGTGGTTCCTCGCACCATAGCAGTCAGGGGTATAAATATCTCTAAGAAGATTGCCTTTTAGGATATAACATATGAATAAGTTTACACATTTACAGTGTCTGGGCTAATGACTTGTATAGAAGCACACACTTACTCTCCTCAGTTCCAAAGTCCAGACTCTCGTGTCTAACATCAGTAAAACAGGCGTGAGGATCCACATTTCCCTTTCAATGCTTCTAATGAAAAGCCAATGTTGGTAAGTGGCAGGAGAGGTTACCTGCCAGATGGAGTATTTCCTTAGTCTTAAATAATAGCCAACCCTTTCTTGAGGTTTAGACATGTAAAGGATTCAGAATACACAAGACCTCCTGGATGAGTAGGGTACATACGTCCCAATACTCCGCTATTTTCCATGTACTGTTATTGCTCTGATCGGCCAGCGGAGCAGGGTCTCTGGCCTGCAGGTTTCCTTGTAGTATGGTAAGGTGGTCTCTAGCCAAGATTTAAGCCGGGCCCAGGAGGACCGACGAAGGAACTATCCTGTGTTATAAGCAAATACAGCGAATAAACGGTCTGTACAGTCCTCTTTGTATTATGGCTGTGGTTATCACCATACCTTTTGCTGGACAATAAGGTTTTAATCCTATTTCTGTGACTGCGGTGTTCATAAGTATCTATCACAATAACTGTAATTCACTGCGGTTCATTAGTGGTATTGGGGTGCAACAGGTTGTTCCACTGCAAATCTTGTTGCCACATTCATACTGAAATTGGCCATTATAGACATATATCAGACACTCACTGCGGTGATTACCTTTGTAGATCCCTTTCGATATCTATATTTCTTCTCATCTTATAGATAATGTCTGGATCTAGCCTGGTTCTTACCTAGAACTTTGATCTGGGGGCTTCTGTACCCACCCTGAGACCTTTGCTTTGGTATTCTCCATGGTGCTGTCCGGAGGGACGTAAGGGAAAAAGGGAATTAGACCTACCGGTAATTCTGTTTCCTGTAGTCCCTCAGGACAGCACCCTTAGTTCCCTCCCTTATGTTTGTCTTTAGGCTTGCATGGAATCGATCGGCAGATTGTTCATCCATCAGGTCATCGTGGCTCGAGATGGGGATGGAGCCGCTAAAGGGTCTTACAGACGCGTTTGTAAGGGCGTGTTTAGACCATTTCCATCCATCCTCGGTGGTACTTTGAAAAAACACTGGAGGGTGGAGGTGGGAGGTGCCTTTTAACCTCTCTCTGATCCTGTCCCACTATAGGGCAAGGAAGGACGTCCTCCATGGTGCTGTCCTGAGGGACTACAGGAAACAGAATTACCGGTAGGTCTAATTCCCTTTTTTATATCATACCCTTTAATGAAGGTAGATGGAGATACAGTGGACGTTGTCTAGCCTATGATCGTGTGGTGTCTCTTTTTAAGCATGCGTAAAAGCTCAGTTGTCCAGTTTTGTGCACCTCTGAAAAGGACACTGAAGAGTCCAGACTGAGTCCAGAGAGTAACTCTGCTGCCTCATTATAGTGAATGGATCACTCAGGGGTTTCAACTGAATCAAGTCACTCAGATTTACATGGATACTCCAAAGTAAGTGCTATATCATACCCTTTAATGAAGGTAGATGGAGATACAGTGGACGTTGTCTAGCCTATGATCGTGTGGTGTCTGTCTTTTTAAGCATGCGTAAAAGCTCAGTTGTCTAGTTTTGTGCACCTCTGAAAAGGACACTGAAGAGTCCAGACTGAGTCCAGAGAGTAACTCTGCTGCCTCATTATAGTGAATGGATCACTCAGGGGTTTCAACTGAATCAAGTCACTCAGATTTACATGGATACTCCAAAGTAAGTGCTCAATGTAGAGCACAGGATAAATGGGATCCAAAATTTTATGTAAAATGTTCCTAATAAATGCTTCCTCTCAACCCACAAAAAAAGTCCCCACTCAGGACTGTCATCTGTTGAAAGGAAATATAAGGAGCTTCCACGTTACTGGTAACACAAAGCCTCTGGAAGAGCAAAATGGCTTCTCGCCCAAAAAAGAAATTTAGCACTCTCAAATCCAAATGCCCCCCTTCACCTTCTGAGCCCCACAGTGTTAATAAGCCTTATTTTGCATCCACATCTTTCAGTAGTGTAGCGATAAGAACCTTTTAGAGTGTCCAGGTCGTGCTTCTGGAGACAAGTAATGTACGGGCACTACAATGGCAGATTTGCAATTTTCACTCCTCAACATCCATTGCGGCTTATTTCTGGAAAACAGTGTCAAAATTGTCACTAAACCTGTACATACAATCCCAGAAGCTTGTAATTTCCTAAAAAATCACTTGAGGGGGGAATTCTGCTCTTCTGGCACTTAAAGGCCCTTTATATGGAGACCACAAACTATGCTAGGTAAATCTGTGCTCAGTTGAATAACGTTCCATCCAATATCGCTGTGTTGGTTATTTGTGCAGTACAGCCACATATGAGGTATTGCCATGTTCAACAAATTGTGTGATACTTTTTGGTTGGATTTCTACCCATTTCCCTGTGTAAAAATGTAAAATCTTCAGCTAAAGTTTTTTTTAGATTAAAAATACCTGTGACCCACTTGTGATTCAACATGATCACTGCACCTTTAATCCATGCACCATTGTATTACAAAATTATTTTTTGCCTTCATTATGTATATGGATATAATCTGCAACTAGTTATCTCTTCTGCACTTTTATGTAAGGCTGCTTTGTATTATACATGCACACCTTGTGGACATGCTGTACATGTAATTTATTTATAATTAATGGATATTTCATAGGGCTTGCTATTGTTCCCATCTGTACAGGTTATGGTGCATAATAGAGTTGAGCGACTTTTGTTTTTTTATGGTCGAGTTTCGTTTTGTGAAACCCGACTTTTCCAAAAGTCGGGTCGAGCAAGATCGGCCGATTATAGGGAAAAGTCGGGGTCGTCCCGAAACACGAAACCCAATGTAAGTCAATGGGGAATAAAAGTCGGCAGTGAGAGGAGGACAGGAAGCACACCTACAGTGCTCATTTGAATGCCAAAAGCATCAATTCTTCTTACTTAAGCTGGTCAACCTTAATTAACTTCATAATACAAGTTACGCACTGAAAAATGGGGGTTATTTGGCTAAAGTTGTGGGGGGGTAGGGCTGGCTCCAGGTTTTCATGTGCCCTGGGCGAAAGAGCGCCCCTTTAACACATAATACCACAACTCATCATGCTCCGATACGGCAGAGAAATAGCGGTATAGTACAATGAAAAATACTTCACTTTTTACATCTCATGACGAGGCCCATCTATTTCTCCATACAGAATCATTGGTCCCATATAATGTTTGAAACAGTATATGATGAGCTCCACATAATGCTACAGTATATGTTGGTCCCCATGGATGAAGCTCCACTGTCTTATGGGCCCAAATAATGCTCCAAACATAATGGGCCCCATTTCTAATGCGCTAGTGTATAATGGGCCCCGTAAATGCTGCTCCAGTGTCTGATGTCCACCTTTGGAATGTTCCAGTGTATGGTGGGCCCCATCTATCATTCTCCAGAGTATAGTGCTCCCCAAAAATTGCTGTCCCAACATTGAAAACAATGAAATAAGTCTCCTCGCTAGGGAATCCCTGTACTAGTCTGGACTCCTCGTCGTCCCCATCTTCCATCTCACTGCACAGTATTTCAACCTTGCAAGTGCTGTGATCCTGAGCAAGCAGGGGGGGCCCACTCGTTGGCGACGGCACTGGCACAGGGCCCCTGATAGTACGGTGGTGTGTCTGATGGCGGGTGGGCCGAACCTGCACTTTCATCTGCAGCTTCCTCTTTGTCACCGTGTAAGATGGAACTGTATATGGGAAGGGTAACCTGAGTTTCATCAGGGTCAGATTCAGGCCGGGTAGCGTGCGAGGGGAATGTAGTGGTCTGGGTCAATGTACCAGCAGATTCATCGAGCAGTGGCTGGGCATCAGTGCACTTGTGTCGCCCCCAGGAGTACGGTCGCCACAGTGGCATTACCTTCCTCCTAGGGAGTGTGATGTCATGCTTGGGAGAAACGAAGGATCTCTCTAGCAGGTTAACTGATTGGGCGGCGTTATTCCCACGAGTCATGACCCTCCAAACAGCGTTCATGAAGGCAAAGTGTTTGTTTTACGTGGGCAGTATGGTTGCAAAGCTGAACCTTAAAGGAATGTCCAGAAGGGCACCACCAGGAGTGGAGCCTACGGCGTAATTTGACTCAACACGGGCAACCTCAACCATGCCAGCTACAGAACAGATGCACACATTGCAAGCTTAATTCCGTTAACGAACGAGACTCCGTCATGCCCCGCGGTCCGAGTCTGGCTTACTAGAGGGACACGTGAGGCTCTGGCACATGAGATTGGCCAATAACTGGTGTGTCATGCCCTTACATGTCCGTGGCTGCTACACTGGCGCTACACTGAAAAGGCCAGCGTTTGTCGCTTACAGGTGCAGATAACCCGCTGAACAATGTTAGTGATGGGGATCACTGATTACAATTATTACTCGCGAACGATGATTTCCCAGTAAGTGCAGGTCAACCGCAGTTCTGGAATTAGGCCTAACCGTCATTCCTGAAAAAAATGAAAAACTTACGTGTGCAAACCACAGGTGCTGTAGCTTGCTTAACAGCTCGCCAGCGTTCTCACGCCCAGTATGGGTTACACGTGATTGCACAAAGGTGAGAAAGGGTAACATATCCCCGGATAACATGTATGGATAGCGTACACATTCAAAAGATATGTCTATACATCAGGAGGCAGGCTCAGACGGTGTTAGACCCAGTATGGCTTGCACGTGATTGCACAAAGGTGAGAAAGGGTACCGTATCCCCGGATAACATGTATGGATAGCGTACACATTCAAAAGATATGTCTATACATCAGGAGGCAGGCTCAGACGGTGTTAGGCCCAGTATGGCTTGCACGTGATTGCACAAAGGTGAGAAAGGGTACCGTATCCCCGGATAAGGCTAGTTTCACATTAGCGTTTAAACGACGCGCGCACGGCGCCGCTTAAGCCCCGCCCCGAGCCGGCTCCCTGCCCGCCCCATCCGGGATCACCGCCTACTTTCGCATTTGCACGCATGCGATCGGCGCACCCTATCTTTAGCATAGGGTGCGCAGATCATGCGCTGCCAGTGTGAAAGTAGCGTGCTGCGCACTTTTGACTGTGCGCCGCGCGCGCGGAAATGCAGCATGTTGCATTTCGGCGCGCACGGCGCACCGTCAAAAGTGCGCAGCACGCTACTTTCACACTGGCAGCGCATGATCTGCGCACCCTATGCTAAAGATAGGGTGCGCCGATCGCATGCGTGCAAATGCGAAAGTAGGCGGTGATCCCGGATGGGGCGGGCAGGGAGCCGGCTCGGGGCGGGGCTTAAGCGGCGCCGTGCGCGCGTCGTTTAAACGCTAATGTGAAACTAGCCTAACATGTATGGATAGCGTACACATTCAAAAGATATGTCTATACATCAGGAGGCAGGCTCAGACGGTGTTAGGCCCAGTATGGATTTGACGGCCCAGACTACACAGCGGAGGAGCAGGGAGAGGTAAAGATTGCAAATGCTGGGGCCCTGCCCAAGCAAGGGGGGCCCACTCGTGGGCGTCGGTACTGGCACTGGGCCCCTCATAGTACGGCGGTGTGTCTGACGGCGGGTGTGCACCACCACCGTCAGAGACACTTGATTGCACTATGAGGGACCCTGTGCCAGTGCCCGCGCCCAAGAGTCGGCCTACCCACCTGTCCAGGGCAACGGCACTCGCACGGTGTCATGCGCTAGGTGGTGACCCCGGCCATGGGGGGGGGAGGCAGCACAGTTAGGGAGTTTTAGAAAGTGGCATATGTTGATGTTGGACATTCAGCTGATGCAAAAGGCGAAATAGGTCAAGTCCCAGGAAGAGGTGGACCAAAGCAAGCCATTTTTCTGTCACCCTATGTGTCATCAGGGGAAGGTGGGACAAAATCCTTGGAAACCCATGCATGGTTCATTTTAATGAAGGTTAGATCATCCACATTTTGGGTTGACAGATGGGTCCTTTTTGCTGTCAGGATTGATCCAGCCGCACTGAAGACTCTTTCCGATAGCACACTTGCAGCTGGGCAAGCGAGCTCCTGTAAGGCATATTGTGCCAATTCAGGCCAGGTGTCCAGTTTAGCAGCCCAATAGTCAAAGGGGAATGACCTGTGTGGGAGAACATCGATATGGGAGGAAAAGTAGTTTGTAACCATAGTTGACAACTGCTGTCTCCTGTCACTTTCCATCGATGCTGTATTACCAGTTGTGTGAGCGGTACTTGAAAAATCAGTCCACAACATTGTCATGAAACCCCTGTCTCCAACGCCACTTCTGCTGTGTGCACCATGAACACCTCTGCCAAGCTGCCCCCGGCCCGTACGGCTCGTGTGAGAACCATCACCGCTGCTGTGTGCTGGGAATGCCTCAAGCAACCGATTTACCAGAGTTGCTTGTTTATTAGCCAATATTAGGTCAAGGTTCTCCTGTGGCATGATGTTTTGTAATTTGCCTTTATAGCGTGGATCCAGGATGCTGGCCAACCAGGAGTTGTCATCGTTCATCATTTTGGCAATGCGGGGGTCCCTTTTTAGGATCCGCAAGGCATAATCTGACATGTGGGCCAATGTTCCCTGTGTCAATGATGCACTGCGAGTGCTGGTTGGAGGAGCACTTTCTGGCAAATCCACATCCCTCCAGTCACGCACAAACCCTGTACCAGACCTTGCCACGCCAACATTTTCACTTGCCCCACGAGATGCATCCTCCTCCCCTAAGTAATCATCCCCATCATCATCCTCCTCCTCTTCTTCCTCCAACTCGTCCAGGAGAGGTCCCTGAGCAGACAATGGCTGAATGTCATCAAGGATTCCCTCCACCTCTTCCTCCTCGTCAACATTGGCTGCAGACGCCTGCTCCTTAAGGTGCGTCAAAGTTTGCATGAGCAGACGCATAAGTGGGATGCTCATGCTTAGGATGGCGTCGTCTGCGCTTACCAGCCGTGTGCATTCCTCAAAACACTGAAGGACTTTACAGAGGTCTTTCAGCTTCGACCACTGCACACCTGTCAACTCCATGTCTGCTCTCAAAGTGCCTGGCCGTGTATCCTCCCACAAATACATTATGGCCTGCCTCTGCTCGCACAGCCGCTCCACCATGTGCAGGGTGGAGTTCCACCTTGTTGCAATGTCGATAATGAGGCGGTGGTTGGGAAGGTGGAGCAATCGCTGCAGCTTCTGCATACGAACGGAGTGTACAGGCGACCGGTGGATGTGCGCGCACAGTCTTCGCACCTTATGGAGCAGGGCTGTTAACTCCGGATAATTTTTGAGGAAGCACTGCACCACCAGGTTCAAGGTGTGAGCCAAGCAAGGTATGTGGCTGAGTTTTGAAAGGGCTATGGCTGCCACAAAATTACGGCCGTTATCACTAACTACCTTGCCTGCCTCAAGATGTACACTGCCCAGCCATGACTCAGTTTGTCGCTTCAAGTACTCGGCCAGCACCTCGGCAGTGTGTCTGTCGCCCAAACACATCATCTGCAACACAGCCTGCTGACGCTTTCCACTAGCTGCTCGATAGGGGGACACCTCGTGTGCAACAGTGGCAGCTGCAGATGGAGTGCTCGTACGACTGCGCTCTGTGGACGAGCTTTCGCTTCTGGAGGAGGAGGAGGGTGGAACGCCTACAGCCAACTGTTTCCTATACCGTGGGCTAGGCAGCACTGTCCCACCACCGCTGTCCCCTGTGGACCCTGCATCCACCACATTAACCCAGTGCGCAGTGATGGACACGTAACGGCCCTGGCCATGCCGACTGGACCATGCATCAGTTGTGAGGTGCACCTTTCCGCTCACTGACTGCTTGAGTGCATGGACAATGCGGTCTTTCACATGATGGTGGAGGGCTGGGATGGCTTTGCGAGAGAAGAAGTGGCGACTGGGTAGGTCATAGCGTGGTACTGCATAGGCCTTGAGTTAGCGGAAAGCTGCGCTTTCCACCAACCGATAGGGCATCATCTCAAACGAGATTAGTTTGGCAATGTGGGCGTTCAAACCCAGTGTACGCGGATGAGACTGAGTACCTTCTTGACCTACTCATAGTGTCTGGGGGGGTGAGTTGGACTTGAGAGCTGCATATGGTGGAAGTAGCGGTGGACAGGGCGGACTGAGAGAGGGTTGATGATGGTGATGGAGTTGGTGTTCTTTCTGATGGCCTAGATTCAGTCTTTCGTTGATATAACAGTGGGATTCCCTGACTGCTGTGGCCTTGCAACGACACCTCAACATTTGCTGCTGTGCTAACCGGTGGGCTTACAGTGGGGGAAACAATGTAGCGTTGCTGACTACCTTCTTTGTGATCAGTTGCACATGTGGCACTTGAGGTTTGGTGTTGTGTCCACGCTTGCAAGTGCATGCTGGTTAAATGTCTAAGCATGCAACTGGTCTTCAAATTTTTCAGATTTTTCCCTCGGCTAAAGGTCTTTGCGCACTTCTTACAGATAACCTTGTCCTGATCATGAGGATTTTGTTCAAAAAAGTGCCACACTGCACTCTTCCTACTTTGGCAGACATTTTGCAGCCTAGCACGCTGTGATGTTTTGACCCTCTGGACAAGCTGTCCAGCAACTCTTTTTTGATTTTTGGAACCTGTCTTTGGAGTGCTCCGGGCCTGCCAGATAACAGCTGTTGCGATGTTGATGTCTGCTGTGGATGCTCCTCATCTGAGCTATTGGAAGCAGCACCCTCTTCCCCCAATGGATGCCAATCTGGGTCAACAACTGGGTCATCCATCACCTCCTCTTCAATGTCATGTGCACCTTCCTCTGTGTCACGTGTATGGTGGTATAGTGTGCGGGAAGGGGCACCTGAGTCTCATCAGGGTCAGAATCTAGCTCTGTACACTGCGAGGACAATGTAGTGCTCTGAGTGAATGTACCAGCAGAATCATCTATCAGCGGCTGTGCATCAGTGCACTCCATGTCAGATTCATCTTGGCCTGGGTAATTCACCATTTCACTTGATAATCCAGGCATGGTATGTGAAAACGGCTCCATGGAGTAATCAGTAGTATGGCCTGTGTCATCCTTCAATCTTGGTTGTGGTGAAGGACACAAGGAAAGGTGTGGTTCATGAACATGAGCCTCCAATGACGACTCAGTGCTTTTACTTTTTACAACTTCAGAAGAGGAGGCGATAGAGCTGGAGGCTGAGTCAGCAATGTAAGACAAAACTTTTTCCTGATGCTCTGGCGTTAAAAGCGGTTTGCCAACTCCTAGAAAACTAAGCCTTCGAAGCCTTATGGAGCCAGACGATGACGCAGGCTCAACACCTCCTGCATTCGGTCCTATTTTGCTTTTGCCACTACCATCAGATCCACCACCAACACCATCATTACCAGCTGCCAACCCCCGCTCAATTCCACAGCCTCTTCCACCAGCCTTCCTCATTTTTGGTAGAAATGTAGACAAAATCCTACAAACTATATAGTAATGTAAAACAAGGTACAAGGTGTCTATAGGACAGGGGAGATTTAGATTTTCTGCACACACTAGTGGACACTGGACACTTTTGGATTGTGTGAGGCCCACTGAATATCACAGCGCTATGTCACAGGCTCGATGCAGCAGGTGTGAAAACAGTGACTACAGGATAAGGGAGATTTTGAATTTCTGCAGACACTTGTGGACACTGGACACTTGGATTGTGTGAGGCCCACTGAATATCACAGTGCTATGTCACAGGCTCGATGGCACAGGTGTGAAAAAAGTGACTAGAGGATAAGGGAGATTTTGAATTTCTGCAGACACTTGTGGACACTGGACACTTGGATTGTGTGAGGCCCACTGAATATCAGAGCTCTATGTCACAGGCTCGATGCAGCAGGTGTGAAAAAAGTGACTACAGGATAAGGGAGATTTTGAATTTCTGCAGACACTGGACACTTGGATTGTGTGAGGCCCACTGAATATCACAGCGCTATGTCACAGGCTCGATGCAGCAGGTGTGAAAAAAGTGACTACAGGATAAGGGAGATTTTGAATTTCTGCAGACACTTGTGGACACTGGACACTTTTGGATTGTGTGAGGCCCACTGAATATCAGAGCGCTATGTCACAGGCTCGATGGCACAGGTGTGAAAAAAGTGAATTGTAGAATTGGGCAGAATAGGAATCTCCCTAGAGTGTAGGTCTGTAAGAACGGAACAAGTCCTCCACAGTGACACACAGCTTCACTGTGGCTGTGATAACAGCCGTTACACGGTACTGTGTGAGGAGCGTACACCGCTGTATGGTGTGAATAAATGCACGCTCAGTACCTTAGCAGGACAAAAAAAAATTGGGATTGCTTTTAAAAAAGCAGTTTGCAGAGCAGTGGGGAAACAGCAATGCAGCTGTCAGGAAGCCTTAGAAGGCAGCCTAACAACCAACACCGCTGATCCACCACAATATAGCCTCCCCTTGCACTGCACACACAGTGACTGGTGTGTTGCACAGGCAAAATCGCTAGCAGCAGAAGCAGTTTTTTTGTCTTCTTCCCTGCCTAACGCTCTCCCTACAGAATCAGCAACCTCTCCCTATGCTAAGATCGGCAGAAGTAAGATGGCGGTCGGCGTGCACGCCCTTTTATAACCCCTGTGACGCCCACCAAAGCAAGCCAATCACTTGCATGCCCTTCTGAAAGATGGTTGCGACCCCTGCCTATGTCATCACGTTGCCCACAGTGTCCGTGGATCCTGATTGGCTGAAAGAGCGCTAAACAAACTTTTGAAACGCGACTTTGGCGCGTAAGTCGCCGACCTCGTGGCCGACCTCATCCTAGGGTCGGGTTTCGTTTCATGAAACCGGACTTTGCCAAAAGTCGGCGACTTTTGAAATTGTTCGACCCGTTTCGCTCAACTCTAGGTGCATAACCATTGTATATTTTAAATGTTTTTACAATTTTTTGTACTTTGTTCTGTGAAATAAATTTGATTGTTTCTATGGTGATCACTGCGATTTGTGTATGTTTTCTTTGCCCTTTTTTGCACCTTTAGGCCACATTCAGTATTTGGTCAATATCTTCCATCAGTATTTGTGAGCCAAAACCAGGAATAGGTGCAGAATGCAGAAGTCATGCACATGATTTTGTTATACTTTTTTCTAATTGTTCTACTCATGATTTTGGCTTCTAAATACGGTTTTAAAATACTGACCAAATTGTGAATGTGACCTTGGATGAATTCATTGAGAGGTGTAGTTTGTAAAATAAGGTCACATGGGGGTGTCTCTTCTGTTCTGGTACCTTAAGAGCTCTGTCCTTCTCATTCTAAATCCATTCCACCAAAATCTGCACTACTATGTGTCGCTCCTTCCCTGTGGCTTAAAGAAGTTCCTGATAATAAGTAGGGCATCTGTGCACTAGGGGCCAAAAATGGATCTCTTAGTTTGTTGTGCAAATTCTCCTATTAACCCTCATAAAAATTTAAAACTTGGGGCTAAAACAACATTTTAGTGGTAAAAATATAATTATTCATTCTTCACCACCCAGTGGTATAAAATTGTGATACACCTGTGAAGTTAATATGACCACTGTACCCATAGAGTAATTTATTCAGAAGTTTAGTTTGTAAAATAAGGGCACAAATGGGTGGAGTCTGCTTTTCTGGCACCTCATGGGCTCTGCCACTGACATGTCATTCTGAAACATTCCATCAAAATCTGCACCCCAATATGGTGCTCCTTCCCTTCTGAGCTTTGCACTGTGCCTCAAAAATAGTTTTCGGCCATATGAGGTATTGACGTACACAGGAGAAAACGGTCTCTTCACTGTTACCCAATTACTTCTATTAGCTATTTTGAAAAATTAAAAACTTGGAGCCAAAGCAGCATTTTAGGTAAAAAATGGTAATTTTTCATTTACTTGGCCCAATGCTATACAATTGTCTGAGTCACCTTAGGGTTAAAAATGTTCACTACATCACTAGATTAATTCCTTGAAAGGTGTAGTTTACAGAATGGAGTCACTTTTTGGGGTTTCTGCTGTTCTGGCATGTCAGAGACTCTTAAAACTTCACATGGCATCAGCATTTTATTTCAGCCAAAATGGCGCTCAAGAATTAAAGTAGCTATTTGCAAAAGAGAGAAACAATGGAAATGGGTTTCTGAATTAATACCAGTTTATTTGTTTGTCACATGAGGAGAGGAGACATAAAGGAATGGTTGAGCAACAGCTGTTTAGCGTAAACTATGCTTCTTGCCTCCGGTGTGATAATGAATCATTTGGGGGCTAAAGCGGTATTATTGAAAAATTTTTCGTTTTTAAGCCCCCATGTTATAAAATTCAGCGAAGCACCTGTGGGACTTTGATACTTTCAATACTCATACATGAATTCCTTGAGGGGTATAGTTTACAAAATAGTCACTACTTCGAGTATTTTGCTGTTTTAAGCATGTCAGGGGCGCTTCAAATGCAACATGGTATCCACATTTTACTCCAGCCAAAATTGCGCTACACAGTTCAAATGGTGCTCCTTCCCTTCTGAGATCTGCTATGTACCCAAACTCACATATTGGGTATCATTGTATGCAAGAGAAATTGAACAACAAATCATGTGGTTCATTTTCTCCTGTACTTGTGAAAATGAATAATTTGGGGCTGCATTAACCTTTCTGTAAGAAAAAAAAATACGTTTATCATTTACACATCACAATGCTACAAAACTATTTGAGTTTGACAACTGAGTGTCCAGCAATATATGCTCACTATACTCGTTTGATTCTTTGGTTCCTTGAGGGGGTACAGTTTCCAAAATGGTTTAACTTTTGGAGGTTTCTACTGTTTTGGCACCTCCTGACGTTCAGCAAATGTGACATGGTGACCATAACCGATTACTTGAGGGGTATAGTTTACAAAATGGTCACTTGTTCGAGTTTTTTGCTATTTTAAGCATGTCAGGGGCGCTTCAAATGCAACATGGTATCCACATTCTACTCCAGCCAAAATTGGGCTACAGAATGAAAAATGGATACAGAATGAAAAATGGCAAATGAGGTTTAACACAGATAAGTGTAAGGTTATGCACATGGGAAGGAGAAACAAATCCTACAATTACTTACTAAATGGGAAACTGCTGAGGAAAACAGACATGGAAAAAGACTTGGGCATCTTAAGGCCCCATCACACATAGCAATCTCGCTAGCGAGATCGCTGCTGAGTCACAACTTTTGTGACACAACAGCGATCTCACCAGCGAGATCGCTCTGTGTGACAGCGATCAGCAACCGGCCCTCCTGCCGGAATCGCTGATCGCTGCAAGAAACCTCTGGACATTTTTTTCGTCACGGATTTCCCGCTGGCCAGCACGCATCGCTGTAAAATAATAAAAAAAAATAAAGTTTTATTTTCACCTTCCGACGTCCCGCGCAGCATTCCCGCCTCTCTCCATGCTCCGGTCCCAGTAATCCTTTGGAAGAATGACCGAGACTTCGCGATCCCGCGAGAACGGACGTCATCGCAGTAATTCTCGCAAAGGATTACTGGGACCGGAGCGTGGAGAGAGGCGGGAATGCTGCGCGGGACGTCGGAAGGTAAGAATAACAATATTTTATATTTTAATTCTATTTTTGACATGGATCCATGGCATCAGCGCTAACTAACACAGCGATGCCGCGCGCTCGGCATCGCTGTGCTAATCGCTGGTGAAGCTGTCTGTTTGACAGCTCACCAGCGATCACATAGCGATTTACCAGCGATCCTGATACGTTGATATCGTTGTCAGGATCGCTAGTAAGTCGCTATGAGTTACTCCAGCTTTAGTCAATAAGAAGCTAAATTGGACTGCCCAGTGTCAGGCAGCTGCCACCAAAGCAAATAGGATCATGGGATGTATTAGACGAGGTCTGGGGACACGAGATGAAAACATAATTCTCCCTCTGTACAAATCACTCGTCAGACCACACTTGGAGTATTGTGTGCAATTTTGGACGCCGGTGCTCAAGAGAGACATTACTGAACTTGAATGGGTTCAAAGGCGGGCTACTAAAATGATAAATGGAGTTGGTTCACTACAATACCCAGAAAGGTTATCAAAATTAGGTCTATTTACTCTAGAGAGGAGACTACTTAGGGGAGACTTAATATATATGTACAAGTATATCAGAGGGCAATACAGAGATCTCTCCAGTGAACTGTTTGTACCAAGGACTGTGACAAGAACAAGGGGGCATTCTCTTCGTTTGGATGAAAGACCATTTCTGCTCCAGCATAGAAGAGGGTTCTTCACGGTAAGAGCAGTGAGGCTCTGGAATTCTCTTCCTGAGGAAGTGGTGATGGCCAACTCACTGAATGAATTTAAGAAAGGAATGGATGCTTTTCTTGTGAGTAACAGTATAGAAGGTTACGAATAACAGAATATTATAGGTAGATGGTTGACCCCACTTAGGGGAAGGAATTTTTTTCTCTATGGAGAAAATTGGCTTCTACTCTGTGGGTTTTTTGCCTTCCCCAGGATCAACAATGCAGAACAGCTGCACTAAAAATAGGCTGAGCTAGATGGACAGGTCTTCCTTCAGCCTTCAAAACTGTTACTATGTTACAACCAAATTGTGTTCCAAAATTGAAATGGTTCTTCCATCCTGGACCTTGCTATGTGCCTAATCCGTAGTTTTTTTCCACACATGGTGGGTTATCGGCATGCTAAGGAAAAATTGCACAACAAATTGTATGGTCCATTTTCTCCTGTTACTGTTGTGAAACGTAAAAATTTGAGGCTAAAAAATCATTTTTGTGTAACATAACTGATTTTTCATTTGTTTCCATTTTGTTTTAATTGAGTACCTAAAGGGTTAACAAGCTTCTTAAATGTGTTTTTGAATACCTTAAATGGTGCTTATATGGGGGCTTATGTAAAAAAAAAAAGCAGAAAAGTCACTTAATGGGAAATGGCCCCTAATAAAATAAGTTAAAAAAAAATTGCTGCTAAATCTTTTACCCTTCTACATTTTATAAAAAAAGTAAAAAAAATTTATATGGATGTTAAGAAGACATGTGACAAATGATTATTTTTTGTGGTATGACCATCTTTTTTAAGAGCATAAAAACGCCGTATCAAATCTTATATTTTTTTTGTAATTAAAGGCAAATCATATCAACCTAAATTTACCACTGATATGAAGTACAATGTGTGCAAAAATAAAAACCCCCAACTGAAATTTTTCATCATGTCGGTTATTACCACATAAAGTGACACTGGCCAGAATTGAAAAATGCGACCTCGTCAGGAAGATAAAAACATTCTTCTGCTATAAGGTTTTATGGGTTAAACCCATGTAAATGTATATGTTGTGTACGTACATTAATATATTCAATCCTGACTTCCCCGATTTCCAGTGTCTCTGGTTCATTTCTGGGTTTTATGACCACTGTTCTTTGGGAGGGAGAGGGGTGTTTAAACTCATAAGTACATCTGTTTTATTGCTGATTTTTCCTATAACTGGGGCGGTTAAATTAGCACCATTTAAAGCAGAGAAAAACAGTCTCTTCTCTGCACAACTTGTATCTGTTTCTTAGAGCCCAGCAGCTCCTGCACCCTCACTACACAGTGATCCCATTATTTCTGGGTCCAGAGAAGGAAGCACAGTCAGTGCATTTTAATCTGTATACACAGTGCTTGTTCAGTGCTGCTTATACAACGGAGAAGGTAGACATGATGATTTATTCCTGCCTTCTCTGCAGGGACTCTAATAGCCAGCTCCCCCCTGCATATGCACATTAGCATTCAGCAGCTCCACAGTGCAGTGATGTTTTAGAATGTCACTGCAGAAAAGAAAACTGACCGCCCGGACGTTTATAGTCTATGGGTCATCCTAGAATAGTTATAGGAAATCTTTCAGCAGGTTTTTGCTATATATTTTGAGAACATCTAACGGGAAGATAGCCTTTTATTATAGTGATGTCACTTACTGGGCTGTGTTTTTCTGTTTCAATACAATCAATGTTTTATCAGTAGGAGAATATCACTGTAGGACAAACTGTCTCGTGCCTGCTAGTCCAACCATAGCCATTTCCTATCACTATACACATTATACATAGGTGCAAGTCATTGGTTTGAGTAGGGTTATACAGGGCTCAACAACTGGTCACAACTACTGCACCCAGTAAACGAAGTGATGCATGACCATAACAATAATAAGCAATGGCAATTTTTCCATAAGGTTCCTTTTATTAGGTTTCCATATTCTGAGAGCCATAATGTTTTCCTTTTTCTTTGCAGCTTGAGCTGTAGTTTTTATTATGCCTTATACAGATGTGTTCATGAATGCAAACAATGAGCCTGCGGTTTTGTCGTTTTTTTATTTTATTTTTTTTGGGTGCTGCATATGGGATAAATATTTTTGTATTTCAATTGTTTAGCTAGTTACAAGCTGTATTATCCTTCGTATTTTACTATTTACGTTTCAGGAAAAAGTCCAAATCCATCTGTTTTTTTTTTTTTTTTTTTTACTTAATATGTTTGACAGTACTTTAACCATATTAAGTTCTTTATTAACGTTATAAACCATTTTAAGGGTGCTTGAATGTGAGACCACTTGACCGCTTAACCAGTGCACTGCAACATTGTACTATTGAAGCATTTTGCTTTTAGCTGCCTTGGCAACATGATTGTGAGAGAAAGGGCTATTGGGTGTTTGGGGACACCCTCCTCGATTGCTACTGTTCAGAATGAAAGTGACTTGTAAGGGTATTTGCATATGATGTGATTTAAATATATGCAATGACACATCAGGGCACACCTCCGTCTTTTGTTATGAAGTCTCAATTTTCGTGTTTTTTTTTTTCCTGGACAGTTATTGCATATTTCCCCGCGAGGGTTTTTATAAATGATCATTGTGTTTATAATATATAAAAAATATTGAAGATATTTTACATGGTGTACTTAATATACAGGGATGCAAGCAATGTTGATCACAATTAAAATTGTGACTATGACACTTGCAAGATCCCTCTCCTCTGACTAGCAAACGGGGAATGGTCGAGCGTCACAATAAACCATTTGGATTCTTCTCTGTTGCCACCATATCAGCTTCTCTTCAGTTATGTATAACGCTGATTTATCCTAATGCTATACTCTAGTTTATAATATGTCCTATCCTTTTTGTTTTGTAGGAAAGAGTGCATCTTCACCATTGACCCTGCCACTGCTAGAGACTTGGACGATGCTCTATCCTGTAAACCGCTCCCTGATGGTATGAACATAAATTTGCATAATGTTTGTCATCTAGCTTTTTAAATATTACTGATGCTTTTGCGTCTTAAACATTGATATTGCTTTTAAAAAGAGACAGTTCATGTTTGATCTGTGGGGGGGAACTGACCCTGGGCCACTTCTGTGGGTGCTGTAGGAGGAGTTTGCGTCAATGTTCAGCAACTGCTGTTAAAGAGAACCTGTCAGCACGATTTTCTAATGTAAAGTAAAGGCATGACCATAATGTCTTTGTAATACAGATAAAATTTGTTAAGCAAGAACCATAGAGTAGATTTCTGTAATCAGCTTTTTAACCTTTCTTATAATGAGATTTTTGTGCTCAAGGACCCTACTGTGTTTAGTGTCTTCTCCTGGCCCAGCTTCTCCGCATGCCTCTGGTTTTCAAACGACAGGTAACTGTTTGGAAATTTTGTGTCGCCTCCATCATTGACGTAGGCAGCACGTTTGCAGTTAGATTTCACGGCCAGTCTTCTGGTCTTCAATAAAATGGGGCCAGAGGCGGCACATGCACAGAGAAAGATCTCTCCTCAATGATATCTTCCAATAAAAATTTCAAACAGGAGGCAGGTCAGTGAAAAATTGGTCACCTGTCATTGAAACACTGGAGGCAGGCGGAGGGGACAGAGCAGGAGAAGATCCTACCCACAGTTTGACCCTTGTGCCCAGAAAGCTCATTAGAAACCTACTTAAATGCTGATTAATGTGATATCTTTGAATAAATCCACCCTGTTTAATCAGTATTGCAGCACCATTACTGCATTGTCTGTACATTGCCAAATTGTTCTTACAGCTTCTCTTTATGAACTACTCATCAGCTCCTAAAGTGGGGGCCATCATGGAGGCAGTAGTAACGGAACATCGATCTGAGTGGAGGAGATAAACTGAGTGAAAATATATAGTCCATTTTCAATACCAAGGTGAAGGGTTGCTTTATATTGGCCATGCTGTTTTATTACAGATAAATTAAAAAACAAGTATCGGCAAAAAGGTCTAATAAAAGTGACAGTGAAAAATCCAGATCACACCAATAGGACGTCTGAATGTGAAGTTTCATGCCTGAATCAAGTCTTTCAACAGCTTGACAACTGCTGTCAGCCCTTGGGTGTGCATTTTCATAGCTGAATAAAGAACCATTGCTCTCTTCTACATTTATTAGAAAAAAAAATTGCCATTTGAAAGAGCAGTTCAAATTATAGTAATCATTACGATCATTAAAGGGTTTGTCCAAGAAGTCATCACATAGCAGAGAATAGTTAGCGTATGTACACAAGTGTCGTATTTGCAGGGTTTTTTCCAGCATCAAAAACCAGCGTGTGATGGTGGGAAATACGCGACAGACAATACACATATTTACTTGCATTTTTCGCACACTCATTTGAGTGAAAAATCGTGAAAGAATTCACATGCATAGGAAAAAAAGCAGCCTGTGTAAGAGACTTCAGCAATCTCATTAATTATGCTGGTGCTGGCAAATGCTGCATATTTCAGGCACCAAATAGGCTACCTAAAATATGGATAAAATACCCCTCCACTTGTGAACATACCATTTATCTTCAGGAGCATGTCGCTCGTGCTGAGGGTGGTGCACACCTAAAAATTGACATTTTGGACAAGTTACATGGTCATGTCGCTGGTCCAAACTCTGCACTCTCCTATAACAGAATGAAGAGGAGAAAAAAAACCCCCGGATTGTTACTAAAATGGCCTGATGCTTCCTTTCGTTTCCTTTAAAGATCTCTTTTCAGCCGTGATTTAATTACAGAACACATTAAAATAAAAGGTAAAAGCTCTTTTGGATAACACTGTATTCACCATAAATAATTGACTCTGCTCAAGTCCTCTTCCTCCTTGCACAATGACCTCCACTCATGGTATTTTTACTTCTCTGGGAATTTTTTTTCTCTAGTCATCTCCAGATTTTCTTTGGATCTGTTTGGCTGCTAGATAGCAAATATTTAAATGCTGCTAAATGCCCAAGCAACACGGCCATCTTATAACCATGTACAGAAGCGAAGCCAGAGATGCTTAATTATCCACAAAACACTTGACAAAATGAACCTCCCAAACCGAAAGCACAAAGGGTGTATATAGTGTAGCCATCTCTCCCTTTTATATCCCTGTGCTGAACCTGCTACCTGGCAGCAGAGGTCGGCACCTTAATGATAAAAGGTAAATGGCACCCCTGCTCAGCGTCGACTTACTGAAACAAGAGGGGAACCTGGCTAGACAAGAGGACTTGTGGCACTTTTTAGGTGTGGAGGATGTTCCTTTTGCTGTTGGATTCTGCCATGCAGAGATTTTGCCAGTGCTTCAACTAGAAAGATGCTTTATCAGGGACTTGGCTAATTGCAAGACCTCATGTTGTCTACATGGCTACCGGTACATGTCTGCCCTATGTAATTATGTGGACAATGAGGGAGTTGAAAAAACATATCCGTGAACATTTGGGGGACATAAGACACAAAAGGGATACCCCACTATCCCGCCATATTTGGGAGTATGGTCTGGGAAAGGCTGGGGATCTATTATTCTGTGTCTTGGGGGTAATTAGGGAGAATAGTAAGAAGGGAGACCGGGACAAACTCATGTTGCAGAAGAAGACGCAGTGGATATTCAGGATGGAGTCTGGCTCTCTTAAACGTCTGAATGAGAAACTGACTTTTGGGTGTTACCTTTGAGCATGTTTTGCACAAGTATGTTCTACTTTTTTTACCTGAGAAATCATTTAGTGATTATTTTATATATGAATGGTTTTCAGTTCACATTAATTTTCATCACAGAAGCTTTCATCTGTCTGACACATCATCTGTATATATTTTTAGTCGTCCATTCATAAACTGCATCTTTTAAAGGGGCCAATCCAGGTCATCCTGGAAATATGAGCCTATGGTCAGAGAAGGGGTTCAAATGTGAGGGGCAGATGTGCTTTATGATCAACTTCTCCACTCAAGAAAGCAGACAATAACTGTAAACGGAAACATTTAGATATTTATCCCTTTTTATTTTATAACTATTTTGCATATTTGTTTTTGTTTTTTACCTTTTATATATATTTATTGTAAGCACTGTATTTTAACGCTTAAAATCTTTAAGTTTGATCTTTGTATGCCCTAAAATAGTCTATAGCCCATCAGAGTGTGTGTGACCTTTTGATTCTCACAGTAACACTTTTTGGGGACTCTTTACGCCGTGTCTTTGAGTGGTAGCAGCATGCTAAGAAATCGGGGTGTGCTAAATGGGTCAGGGTGTGATTTATGCTCCTTATAGCCTAACACAGAGGTTGATAGTTTGAGTTAGCGTAGATAACTTAAACTCTGCAGGCGCACTCCACGTCACATGCTAAGGTGTGTACGTAACGCATCTTTTATTAGTTAATCCCTAAAAAGTAGCGTGAATATAAGGACATTAACATTGAAACACACCGGGTTCATCTAATTAATGGTGCTTTTGATGGATATGACAGATATGTATTGGGGAAACATGGATTCTTTCAGGGGTATGTGGAGTAACTCACTTGACTGGACTGCTAATGCAGCTGCGAACACCCGATATTTATATCCCTCCCTCGTCTCATAGGAATTTGCAATGGTAGCTTCCATTACGGTCCACGTCACTAAGTCATATGACTGTTATCGTGGGGGATGTGATGTGTGCTTAGATGATCTCGCACCATAAAAAGGTTTGATATGAAGTGATGGGCGCTGACGTGATCTGCGTCATTGGATCATGTAACGCTGGTCATGGAGGGCGATGCTCGCACAGATGTGATCTTTATGATCATGGCCACAGAAGGCGGCACATGTGCAACTTGCCAACCAATGGGATGAGGAAGCACCTCTTGGAGACCTACAATTAGACTACAGTCCATAAAGTATGACATACACCTGATGTCAATCTTTTATCCTGGAGCCTCCTGATAAATCTGATGATGGAGGGGAAACGCGTCAAGGCTAACCTATAGCAGAAGATGCAGATAAGTGTGTATTTTTAATCTGCCCTGTAAACTGCAGGCAGGTATAGGCATTAATTGATGACATTTGATGACTGCATTTTCTAGTCTCTTCTTTTGATTTCTATTTTTAGGTTTATATCTTTTTGTAAATATCTACTCCCTTGAATACCTTTTATTTTATTGTTTCAGAATAGTGATTAATAGGACCTATTCGGGTCAGTCGCCGGTGAGTGGGGGGCGCCATTTGCGTATATCCTATGGTGACAACCTCCACAGCTAGGTAAGCTTTTTATTATAGGGACAAATGGGGAAAGTTTTATTATTTTCCCTTTTTACAGCCATAGACAATTTGTGTTTTGACCTTGGATAGTCAGACATTTCAACCAATATTCATTCAGGGGTAAATTTTATTATTATTAATTATTATTATTCCATGGTGCTGTACATGAGAGGGTATTACATACAAATTACAGATATCACTTACAGTAAACAAACTGTCAGAGACTGATAGAGGGGAGAGGACCCTGCCTTTTCGGGCTTACATGCTACAGGATGGTGGAGAAGGAGACAGTAGGTTGGTGGGTTGCAGCAGTTCCGGTGTTGGTTGAGGTGATATCTCCGGTAGTGGAGAGGAGATATTGGGGTCATTGCAGGCTGAAGGCTTTCTTGAAGAGGTGGGTTTTCAGTTTCCGCCTGAAGGATCCAAATGTGGTTGATAGTCGAACATGTTGGGGCAAAGAATTCCAGAGGATAGGGGCTATTCGGGAGAAGTCTTGGAGGCGGTTAGGTGAGGAGGGAATAAGTGTGGAGGAGAGGAGGAGGTCTTGGGAGGACCGGAGATTGTGAGGGAAGATATTGGGAGATTAGTTCAGAGACACATGGAACAGACAGGTTATAGATGACCTTGTATGTCAGTATTAGTAATTTGAACTGGATACGCTGAGGGAATGGGAGCCAGTGAAGAGATTTGCAGAGGGGAGAAGCGGAGGAGTAGCAAGGAGAAAGATAAATTAGTCGTGAAGCAGAGTTAAGGATGGACTGGAGAGGTGCGAAGGTGTTAGCAGAGACCACAGAAAAGGATGTTGCAGTAGTCGAGGCGGGAGATGAGGGCATGCACAAGCATTTTAGTAGATTGAGGGTTGAGGAAAGGACGGATTTTGGAAATATGTTTGAGCTTGAGGCGACAGGAGGTAGAAAAAGCTTGGATGTGCGGTTTGAAGGACAGGGCAGTGGCAAAGGTTACTCCGAGGCAGCGGACTTCCGGTACTGGGGAAAGCGTGATGTCATTAATTGTTATAGGTAGGTCGGTTAAGGAAGATCTGTGAGATGAAAGAAAGATGGTGAGTTCAGATTTGTCCACATTGAGCTTGAGGAAGCGAGAGGAGAAGGATATGGCTGATAGACGCTCTGGGTTTCTGGACACCAGAGAGGTGATGTCTGGGCCAGAGAGTTAGATTTGAGTGTCACCAGCATAAAGGTGGTACTGGAATCCATGGGACTTTGAGTTGCCCCAGACCAAGTGTATAGATTGAGAAGAGTAGGGGTCCTAAAACAGAGCCTTGGGGGACTCCAACAGAGAGAGGGTGGGATGAGGAGGTAGTGTGGGAGTGGGAGACGCTGAATGTGCGGTTGGAAAGGTATGAGGAGATCCAGGATAGGGCGAGGTCTTTTATGCCAAAGGAGGAGAGGATCTGTAGTAGGAGGCAGTGATCAACTGTGTCGAAGCAAGAGTATAGAGTATTGTCCGTTTGACTTGGCTGTAAGTAGGTCGTTAGTAATTTTGGTCAGGGCTGTCTCAGTGGAGTGATGGGGGCGGAAACCAGACTGTAGATTGTCAAAGAGCAAGTTAGATGATGGGTGGGAGGAAAGTTCAGCGTGGACATGCTGCTCCAGGAGTTTGAAAGCGAATGGGAGCAGTGATATTGGGCGATAGCTGGGCCTAGCGGTTGGGTCGAGGGTTGGCTTTTTAAGGATAGGCGTGATTGTGGCATGTTTGAAAGCAGAAGGGAAGGTACCGGACGTTAGTGATAGGTTGAAGAGGTGGGTTAGGGATGGGATAAGTGTGGTGGTGAGGTTGGGGAGGAGGTCCGATGGGATGGGGTCGAGTGCACAGGTTGTGAGGTGTGATTTGGAGAAGAGACAATTAAGCTCCCCTTCAGTGATGTTGGAGAGGGAGGTTATGGGATTTGGGCATTGGTCCGGTATATAAAGGGGTTATGGTGGTTGAATGATGAAGACTTGCCTTGTTTAGTCAATCTTATTTTGGAAGTGTGTGGCAAAGTCTCGACAGAGGTGACGGCGGTTGGAGGGGGCAGTGGTGGGCGGAGGAGGGAGTTAAAAGTTTTGAATAATTGTTTGGGGTTGTAAGATAGGGACGATACATTTGTTTTCTATGTTTTTATGTCTGTCTGCCCCATAAATCCACGCACAGTGCTTGATTGATTTTATATGAATGTGTATAAACTACTCAACCCTTATTCTTTTTCTATCCATTATTCTGGCTGACTGGTATTTGAAGTCCCTATGGGGTCTGGTTCTGGATTGGTTTAATTTCATCATACTGGACTTGGGGATCAACAAGACCAGTTGGTTAGTCGACATTGAGTTGGGGGTGCCAACCTCTGCTGCCAGGTAGCCTGTTCAGCACAGGGATATAAAAGGGAGAGATAACTACACTATATACACCCTTTGTGCTTTTGCTTTGGGGTTTCATTTTGTCAAATGTTTTGTGGATAATTAAGCACCTCTGGATTGAGGCTAATTTTAAGTAAACTTTTTTTTTTTTTTTTTTTTACATTAATCATTAAAAGATCATTTTTAAAGGGTATTTTTATTCGGACTCCCATGACAGCATCACGAGAGAGGGGATCCGCCCTTTAGGAACAGGAAACCTACAGATACGAAAGGGCGGTACCTCTCCCACGCATCAGTTGGTTTCCTGTTCCTGAGGGGACTGGATCCTGCAGATGACTAGATCCCAGGCCGGCCGGTTCAGGTAGCGGGGGGGGGGTCTCCTACCTCGGCCTGGTGCGGAGCTCCTGGAAGACTCCACGGTGGCCCAGGATGGGTGGCACGGCAGTGGCGTAGACAGCAGGGAGCGGCGTCCGGAGGAGGTCCGTCTCCATAAGCAGACCGCGCCGGTGAGTATGCCCCCCGGGGACTCCCAGCTCCAGCGGCGCGATCGCGGTGGTCGGGGGGGGGGGGGCGGCGCGGCTGCAGGGTGAGCGCGGCTGCAGGGTGTTGGGGCCGGGGAGCGCTCCATAGTGCAGGGCCCGGGCGTTCCGCGTGACTTCCGGTTTGCGTTGGGAGTCGCGGTGACGTCAGGGGGCGGAGCCTCGGGGCGCTTCCGGGTCGGCGGCGCCACTGCGCAGGCGCCGGGACCCAAGATGGCGGCGCCCATCGGTAGGCGCCGGTTCCCCTGCCAGAAGCGGCGCCAGCTGGGGGGGAGGAGTCCTAGTAGAAGGGGGGCGCGGCGGGTGATAGCTGCTGTCCGGAGGAGGGGTATATAGGCAGGACCCTAGATGGGTGCCTTGCCTTGGCCACATTATTGCAAGCAGTAATGGAGAGCGATCAGGAGCAGCAGCAGCAAAAGCACCAGCTACAGTGGCAACAGCGACAATCTTCACTGCCGCCCCTGGATGACCTTAGGTAGGTCAAACAGAAGAAGAAAGAGGCCCGTGACAGTAAGGAGCGTCTGGGACGAAGTGACCAGTCCAGTCATAAGAGCTCCGCTAGGCGGACAGGAGCATCGACTGAGAAAAATCCCCCTCATTCTCCGGTACTTGATTGTGGTACTGGTAAGTGATCTTCGTGAATGTTCACTCAGTGACGGGGCCCTCCTTCTGTGTTTTATTCTAGGGGAAGAAAGCTACGAGTAAAACCAGACACAGGGAATGCGCACTCTGTGCATGCCCGTTACCAGATTCATGCCCCAAAAAGTTATGTCCCCCCTGTATCCAGCAGACAGTGGCGGAGGAGTCGCCCGCAGTAGCGGTGTGTTTAAGGGATATAGTAAGGGCAGAGATGAAGGAAACCCTAAAACCCTGTCCCAACCAGAGAGTGTGAGAGGTGAGGACCCGGTGGAGTCGGATTCCTCAACAGAGTGGAGGAGAAGTAAGGGCTCCCACATTTCATCTCCCTCGTCCTCCTCAGAGGACGAGGACTCTGGTCGGTTTTGCCTGCCGCTCAACCGAGTAGACAAATTGGTAAAAGCGGTCAGAGGAACAATGGAGGTGGAGGAGCCGAAGCCTCAATTATCAATGCAGGATATGATGTTCAGGGGGCTGGAGCAGAGGAAGCGTAGGGTCTTCCCACTAAACGAAAAGATCCAGGATCTCATCCGCAGAGAGTGGAAAAAGCCAGATAAAAAAGGGTCGCTACCACCAGCCCTCAAGCGGAGATATCCTTTTGATACAGCAATGAATACTTGGGACAAGGCCCCCAAGTTAGATGCAGCTATAGCGAAAGCATCGAAAAAATCCTCGCTACCCTTTGAGGACATGGGGTCCCTTAAAGATCCTCTTGACAGGAAGGCAGATACCTTCCTTAAAAATACCTGGGAGATGGCAGCCGGTTCCTTAAGACCAGCAGTAGCATCGACTTGCACGGCCAGGTCCATGATGGTCTGGTTGGACCAGTTAGAGTCACAGTTAAAACAAGGAACATCTAGACAGGCAATCCTTGGGGCCCTTCCAATAATCCAGGATGGCGCAGCCTTCCTAGTGGATGCCTCGGCTGATGCAGTCAGAATGGCCGCCAGGGCAGCAGGACTCTCTAATGCGGCTCGGAGAGCCCTGTGGCTGAAGTGCTGGCCGGGAGATATTCAGTCCAGGGCGAAACTCTGCACTATCCCGTGTGAGGGGGAATATTTATTCGGAGCAGTCCTGGACGAGCTACTGGAGAAGGCCGGGGATGATAAAAAGAAATTCCCAAATCTTTGGTCCGCATCTTACCGACGTCCGTTTAATATGAGATTCGGTCAAGGGAGAAGGTGTAACCCGTCACCTAATAGAGACCGTCCCAGATGGGAGGATAGAAGAAGACGCTCGTCGAGAGAGCGTAAAAGACAAAACCAATGACTAGCAATTCCCGTGGGGGGGTAGATGTTATCCTTCCTCCCAGCATGGCTGCAGATCACCAATAGTGACTGGGTGCGGAATGTGATATCCACCGGACTCAGGTTGGGGTTCACTCAAGTCCCACGGGATACCTTTAAACCTACACCCTTAAGGTCTTCACCCTTCGAGCTGGCGGCTTTAGAAGCAGAGGTCGTGAGCCTGTGTCTAAAAAAACGTTCTGATAGAGGTTCCAGAGTCTGAGAGAGGAAGAGGGTTCTACTCTCCCTTATTCCTAATCCAAAAGCCGGATAAAACATTCAGAACGATTATCAATTTACGTTTCCTTAATGAGTTTTTGGTTAAACGCACCTTTAAAATGGAGTCCATTAGTTCGACAATAAAGATGCTGTTTGAAGGGTGTTTTATGGCGGTAGTGGACTTAAAAGACGCATATTATCATGTACCCATCCATGCAGATTTTCAGCAGTTCCTGAGAGTGGCGGTATCAATAGACGGTATAATCCGTCATTATCAATATAGAGCCCTTCCCTTTGGTCTCTCAGCAGCGCCCCGGGTATTTACAAAAATAGTGGCCGAAGTTATGGCTCATTTACGGGAAGTTGACATCTTAATTATTCCATACTTGGACGATTTTTTGATTGTGGGAAATTCAGTGGACCATTGTCTATCTCAGATTAAAAAAGCTAAGTCCAGATTAGAGAACCTCGGATGGATAATAAATTACGAGAAATCCCGTTTTCAGCCCTTAAGGGTCCAGAAGTTTCTAGGCTTGCTGTTAAATTCAGAAACTCAGCAGTGTCTGTTACCCGTAGATAAATTACAGCAGATACAGCAGCAGGTTCTTCGGGCAATCGATAGACCCTCCATGACCCTCAGGCAGGCCATGTCCCTGTTAGGCTCCCTAACCTCATGTGTTCCAGCGGTCAAGTGGGCACAGTTCCACACTAGGGCCCTTCAGAAAGACGTCCTGGTTAATAGTAGAACCTTAGAGGGCTCCTTGAGGGTCAAGTATTGCTGAGCCCCTCAACTATTACATCTCTTAGGTGGTGGCTCGATGTCGGAAATTTGGCCTCGGGGGTGCCCTGGGTAATACAGATAACCTGCGTAATAACCACAGACGCTAGTCCATGGGGTTGGGGGGCCCATATGGGTGAAATAGTGGTACAGGGGCAATGGGGCTCCGATGCTGAGATATCATCTAACCAGAGGGAGCTGCGGGCAATTGAATTGTCCATTAAAAAACTCATTATGTATCTACAGGGCCATCATGTGACGATACTCTCGGACAACCAGGTAGAGGTAGCCTATGTCAACCACCAAGGTGGAACCCGCTCCAACGCCCTGATGCGTATAACGGAACGTCTCCTTCAGATAGCAGAGAAAAATTTTCTATCTTTAACCGCGCTCCACATCAGCGGAAAAGACAACATGAAGGCAGACTTTCTAAGCCGCAGGGCCCTAAGGCAGGGAGAATGGGCGTTAAACTCACACATCTACAACCAGATTGTCCGCAAATGGGGTCAACCGGAGGTAGACCTCTTTGCCACCAAGAAAACAGGAAGGAAAAAACTTTGTTCCCTAAATCCCAGGGAAAATCCACTGGCAGTGGACGCCCTCCTAATAAAATGGGACTTCTCGCTGGCTTATGCCTTTCCGCCTTTGAGCCTTCTACCTCTGGTAGTGAGGAAGATCAGGGAAGACGGGGCAAGAGTCATAATGATTGCCCCCTTCTGGCCCAGAAGGACCTGGTTTGCATGGTTGAGGACCATGTCAGTAAGCGATCCTTGGGTACTGCCGAACCTTCCAGATCTCCTCTACCAGGGGCCAGTCAACCACCCACAAGTAGCGGGACTCCGTTTGACGGCATGGTGTTTGAGAGAACACTATTGAGGGATAGAGGGTTCTCAAAAAACCTAATCGATACACTTCTAAAAAGTAGGAAACAAACCACCACAGGTATCTATGCTAGAACCTGGAGACGATTCCTGTCCACCTGTGAGTTTGATATCAGGGATGGAATACCCGTAAAACGGATTCTAGAATTCCTCCAGAGGGGTCTCGAGTTGGGCCTTTCCACGAGTCACTGAAAGTACAAGTTTCAGCTTTAGGGGCCCTATTTGCATGCGACATTGCCGGTAACCATTGGGTTGCAAGATATATTAAGGCAGTTTCCAGATCGAGACCCATACTCAAAGATAGGTGTATGCCTTGTGACTTAAATTTAGTCCTGACAGCCATGACAGAGAGACCGTTTGAACCTCTGCATTCGGCTTCACTAAAAACGATATCACTTAAGACAGCCTTTTTGGTAGCAATAACATCGGCACGTAGAATAGGCGACATACAGGCACTTTCCAGATTACCTCCGTACACAGAATTCCTACAGGATAGAGTAATCCTAAGGCCAGAGCCGGCATACCTTCCCAAGCATCTCATTTTCATAGGACACAAGAGAGAGTTCTGCCTTCCTTCCTCCCTAATCCAACCAATCCTAAAGAACAAAAACTTCAGGCTCTAGATGTTAAGAGATGCCTACTTAAATATTTAGCAGCCACAGATCCTTGGAAGAAGAACGCATTATTTTTATCCTTCCAAGGTTCCAGGAAAGGGTATAGAGTGTCAAAGCGCACGTTAGCGAGGTGGATTAGGGAGGCTATCTCTCTTGCCTACACAGCAGGTGGTGGTCCGGCTCCACAGAACCTGAGGGCGCATTCCACTCGTGCCATGGCATCATCCTGGGCAGAGAGAGTGGGAGTATCAATTGACCAGATATGTAAGGCGGCCACGTGATCATCTCCTTCCACCTTTTTTAACCACTATCGGTTAGATATGGGTGCCTCCTCAGATCTCACCTTCGGGCTAAGGGTGCTGCAGGCTGTAGTCCCTCCCTAAATTAGTTTACATCTCTGTAATTCTCTCGTGGTGCTGTCTTGGGAGTCCGAATAAAGTATTAAGTTACGTACCGGTAACGGTATTTTTCGGAAGCCCATGACAGCACCCTTAGTTCCCTCCCTTGTTCACGTATAGGGGTGCACCCCTTTAGAAGATTGTTTCACGAATTTACCTTATGTGGGAGATGGTATAAAGAATTGTAAATAGGATAGATAGGTTGTATATATTGTGTACATGCGGTGTACTAACCATGGTAGCCTCTCAAGCTCTGTAATCCAACTGATGCGTGGGAGAGGTGCCGCCCTTTTGTATCTGTAGGTTTCCTGTTCCCGAAGGGCGGATCCCCTCTCTCGTGGTGCTTCATGGGCTTCCGAAAAATACCGTTACCGGTACTTAACTTAATACTTTTTTGTCAATCTGCCTAACTATTCTAGTCTTCACTGGGCGACACAGAGGTCACTTCTCAGTGTAAGTTTTTGAGACCCAGAACGAGGCCAGGATAAGGCCCTTGTAGACTTGAATTTGAGAGTTTGTGACCATTACCTCTGATTTCCAGTCAGTCATGAGTTGCGGTCTCAAGCTGATGGATTGGGACATGGAGTGGCACCAGGAACATCTGAAGACAGGTAAGTATAAGATTAGGGTCAGGAAACTAGCATTAATGGCACCACTCCAGTGGAAAATAAAATCCCTCTGGAATAGTGCTTCAAAAAGTGTTTAACCATCTGGTTTTATTATATAACAAATATAGGTGATAATTTCCTTTTTAACAATTTTTCTGGGGCTAAAATATATATAATTTCAGCAGTCCTTTGGGTAGTTTATCAGTTTATGTTCAATTGCCAGTCCAACTCCCAGCATTCCCATAGATCAGCAGATTTAAAGGAGCCTTAGTGCATTGGAAGTGGCAGTGTTACATGGTATAGTGGCAGTGAATGGTACTGCAAGCTGTCTGATGTAGTGGAATGGTGTTCCATGGCCCCTTGCAACAGCTGATCAAAAAACATCAATAAATTCCAGCAAAACCCTTATAAGCATGTCTTGATATAATGTATATGGCTACCCTTAGTGGTAAATGTTCTTAATCCAATCCAGAAATGTACCTTAAGTGAATATAATTGACTTAGATAATTATGAAATGAAATGTAAAGTGCTGCGGAATATGTCGGCGCTATAAAAATAAAATTTATTATTATTATTATTCAGTATGTCTAAAGTAAAAGTGCACCAACAGAGGAGGGAAAAGAAATAACGCAGCTTTGAGATTTCTTCCACCAGGCTCAGGCAGCTGTACTGGAGTAACATGGAGACGAAGTGTGCATTTTGTGCCAGCTGTGGGGTGAGCTGAACCTGCCAGGCTACCAATATAAGGGGAAAAAGCAGAGTCAGCACTGTTTGTTTGAAAGTTGCTTGCTTTTTATGTTAGGCTCCATCTGCTGCTGATGCCTCTAATACAGTCCGCTCAGCAGTGATGTCATTCTTTGTGCTGCGCCCCAGATGCTTGCTTTCAATACAAAGGCATGCCAGTGACATGACATCACTTGACAGCTACATTATGTGACGTGGAATTTGGCCCATGGCCAAATTGGAATTATACCCCTGAAGAGTCAGTCTGTGTTCTCCTAATCCTTTCATAGACAGATTGCAACCGTGTCAGCTATGCATGTCTTAGAGTTAGTAAACGTAGTCTACATGTACACTCAGGATTCTTTATACTCTTAGAGTTTTTATTCCACTTGACTGTCAGTTTATTGAAAACTTTTTTAAGAAAATATTTACTATCTGTTGACTTCTTTTTTTCAGATTAAAAACTTGCCACCTTAATACACTTAAACAAATTGAGGAAAATGGGTTCACTGGAATTCAATCTATAATTTATTCTTGTATGTGACATTATCACTTTTTTTTTTCTAACCGGATGTCACTCTTGCAATGTTAGACTATGTTCTCACGTTGCGTTTTTTCTGCACCAACTCATTGCTTTCTATGGGTGAAAACACTACAAAAACGCTGAAGGGACATGCTGCTTTTCAAAAAAGCAGCAGTTTTCCAATTCAGAAAAAAATAAATTTTGTGTGCATTATGTTTCTGAAATCTCATAGCTTTTGCTGTTAATGTAAAACGTAACATTTGAACATAGCCTTAGAACTTTTTGAAAAAAATAAATATCATGTTGAACTGGAGACATGATAGAATAGTATCTGAAGACTTCTAAAAAGTTGTTTTTTTTTTTTTTATATTTCACCTCTGTTGTGGAGACATTGGCAATCAAAGTATTTGGAACCTAATGAGTTAACTTTTAAGTCCAAGTGAGCATTATGAGAAGGTTTTCACTGCATGTACCACTTCCCCCTGTATGATTCTTATCGATCTTAGGCAGGGAGCAACACCCTGTAGCTTAACCCCTTCACGACCCATGACGCCTACGTAGGCGTCATGAAAAGTCGTGCCCAAACGACCTATGACGCCTACGTAGGCGTCATGCTATAAATAGCCCCCCTGCGGGTCGGGTGACCGGGGTCACTGAAAGGTCACCCGACCCGCACACAAAGGACACTCTACAGTTAATCCCTGGGGGCGTGGCTTAGCCCCCACGTGCCTACGATCGCTCTGATTGGCTGTTAAAAGTGAAACAGCCAATCGGAGCGATTTGTAATATTTCACCAATGAAATTTGGTGAAATATTACAATCCAGCCATGGCCGATGCTGCAATAGCATCGGACATGGCTGGACACTGACCCCCGACCCCCCCACACACCGACTGGCGGGGCCGATCGGCCCCCGCCACCGATGGACGGCGGCGATCGTTCGCCGCCGTCATCATCTGCTCCCCCTCCCCTGTCTATCGCTCCCTCCCACCTTCCGATGCCCCCAGGACCTCCGATCGTGCTCCCGGTGTCCCGCCGTGGCTCCCGGCGTCCGGATCATGGGCGCCGCCATCTTGCAAAATGGCGGGCGCATGCGCAGTGCGCCTGCCATTGTCCAAGATGGCGGCGCCCATGAATTTGCCGGTTGCCCGTTCATTTTTCATTTTGATCACTGTGATACACTCTCACAGTGATCAAAATGAAAAAAAAAGTAAATACACCCCCCTTTTATCACCCCCATAGCCAGGTGCAAATAATAAAATAAAAAAAATATTTTTTTTTCCATTTAGGGTTCGAACTAGGGTTAGGGTTGGAATTAGGGTTAGGGTTGGAATAAGGGTTACAGATAGGGTTAGGGTTAGAAATAGGGTTAGGGCTAGAATTAGGGTTAGGGTTGGAATTAGGGTTAAAATTAGGGTTAGGGTTAAAATTAGGGTTAAAATTAGGGTTAGGGTTGGAATTAGGGTTAGGGCTAGAATTAGGGTTAGGGCTGGAATTAGGGTTAGGGCTGGAATTAGGGTTAGGGCTGGAATTAGGGTTAGGGCTGGAATTAGGGTTAGGGGTGGGTTGGGATTAGGGTTAGGCTTGTAGTTAGGGTTAGAGTTGGGATTAGGGTTAGGGGTGTGTTGGCGTTAGGGCTGTGGTTAGGGTTATTATTAGGGTGGGATTTTGGTTAGGGGTGTGTTGGAGTTAGGGTTGGAGTTAGAATTGAGGGGTTTCCACTGTTTAGGCACATCACGGGGTCTCCGAGCGCGACATGGCGCCACGATTTATTCCAGCCAATTTTGCGTTCAAAATGTCAAACAGCACTCTCTCTATTCCGAGCCCCGACGTGTGCCCAAACAGTGGTTTACCCCCACATATGGGGTATCAGCGTACTCAGGAAAAATTGCACAACAACTTTGGGAGTCTAATTTCTCCTGTTACCCTTGGGAAAATAAAAAATTGGGGGCTAAAAAAATGATTTTTGTGAAAAAAAATGATTTTTTTTTTTTCACGGCTCTGAGTTATAAACTTCGGGGAAGCACTTGGGGGTTCAAAGTGCTCATCAAACATCTAGATAAGTTCCTTGGGGGGTCTAGTTTCCAAAATGGGGTCACTTGTGGGGGGTTTCCACTGTTTAGGCACATCAGGGGCTCTGCAAACGTAACATGACGCCCGCAGATCATTTCATCAAGTCGGTATTTCAAAACGTCACTACTTCCCTTCCGAGCCCCGATGTGTGCCCAAACAGTGGTCCCCCCCACATATGGGGTACCAGCGTACTCAGGACAAACTGTACAACAACTTTTGGGGTCGAATTTATCCTGTTAACCTTGTGAAAATAAAAAATTGCGGGCTAAAAAATCATTTTTTGAGGAAAAAAAAGATTTTTTTATTTTCACGGTTCTGCGTTATAAACTTCTGTGAAGCACTTGGGGGTTCAAAATGCTCACCACATATCTAGATAAGTTCCTTGGGTGGTCTAGTTTCCAAAATGGGGTCATTTGTACGGGGTTTCCACTGTTTAGGCACATCAGGGGCTCTGCAAACGTAACATGACGCCCGCAGACCATTCCATCAAGTCGGTATTTCAAAACGTCACTACTTCCCTTCCGAGCCCCGATGTGTGCCCAAACAGTGGTCCCCCCCCACATATGGGGTACCAGCGTACTCAGGACAAACTGTACAACAACTTTTGGGGTCGAATTTATCCTGTTAACCTTGTGAAAATAAAAATTTGCGGGCTAAAAAATCATTTTTTGAGGAAAAAAATAGATTTCTTATTTTCACGGTTCTGCGTTATAAACTTCTGTGAAGCACTTGGGGGTTCAAAGTGCTCACCACACATCTAGATAAGTTCCTTGGGGGTCTAGTTTCCAAAATGGGATCACTTGTGGGGGGGTTTCCACTGTTTAGGCACATCAAGGGCTCTGCAAACGTAACATGACGCCCGCAGACGATTCCATCAAGTCGGTATTTCAAAACATCACTACTTCCCTTCTGAGCCCCGACGTGTGCCCAAACAGTGGTCCCTCCCCACATATTGGGTACCAGCGTACTCAGGACAAACTGGACAACAACTTTTGGGGTCCAATTTCTCCTGTTACTATTGTGAAAATAAAAAATAGCGGGCTAAAAAAATCATTTTTTGAGGAAAAAAAATATTTTTATTTTCACAGCTCTGCGTTATACACTTCTGTAAAGCACCTGGGGGTTCAAAGTGCTCACTATGCATCTAGATAACTTCCTTAGGGGGTCTAGTTTCCAAAATGGGGTGATATGTGGGGGAGCTCCAAAGTGTAGGCAGACAGGGCCTCTCCAAACACGACATGGTGTCCACTAACGATTGGAGCTAATTTTCCATTCAAAAAGTCAAATGGCGCTCCTTCCCTTCTGAACCCTGCCGTGCGCCCAAACAGTGGTTCCCTCCCACATATTGGGTGCCACCGTACTCAGGACAAACTGAACAGCAACTTTAGGGGTCCAATTTATCCTGTTACCCTTGTGAAAATAAAAAATAGCGGGCTAAAAAATCATTTTTGAGGAAAAAAAATGATTTTTTATTTTCATGGCTCTGCGTTTATAAACTTCTGTGAAGCACTTGGGGGTTCAAAGTGCTCACTACACATCTAGATAAGCTCCTTGGGGGGTCTAGTTTCCAAAATGGGGTCACTTGTGGGGGGTTTCTACTGTTTAGGCACATCAGGGGCTCTGCAAACGCAACATGATGCCCGCAGAACATCCCATCAGTCTGCATTCCAAAATTGCGCTCCTTCCCTTCTGAGCTCTCCCATGCGCCCAAACAGTGGTTTCCCCTGACATATGTGGTATCGGTGTACTCAGGACAAATTACACAACAACTTTTGTGGTCCAATTTCTCCTGTTAGCCTTGTGAAAATAAAAAATAGCGGGCTAAAAAATCATTTTTGAGGAAAAAAAATTATTTTTTTATTTTCACTTTTCTGCGTCATAAACTTCTGTGAAGCACTTGTGGGTTCAAAGTCCTCACCACACATCTAGAAAAGTTCCTTGGGTGGTCTAGTTTCCAAAATGGGGTCACTTGTGGGGGAGCTCTAATGTTTAGGCACACAGGGGCTCTCCAAACACGACATGGTGTCCACTAACGATTGGAGCTAATTTTCCATTCAAAAAGTCAAATGGTGCTCCTTCCCTTCGGGACCCTGCCGTGTGCCCAAACAGTGGTTTATGACCACATATGAGGTATCTGTGCACTCAGGAGAAATTGCCCAACAAATTTTAGGATCCATTTTATCCCACTGCCCATGTGAAAATGAAAAAACTGAGGCTAAAAGAAAATTTTTGTGAAAAAAAAGTCCTTTTTTTTTTTTATGGATCAATTTGTGAAGCACCTGGCGGTTCAAAGTGCTCACTATGCATCTAAATAAGTTCCTTGGAGAGTCTAGTTTCCAAAATGGGGTCACTTGTGGGAGAGCGCCAATGTTTAGGCGCACAGGGACTCTCCAAACGCGACATGGCAACCGCTAAATATTCCAGCATATTTTCCATTCAAAAAGTCAAATGACGCTCCTTCCCTTCTGAGCCCTGCCGTGCTCCCAAACAGTGGTTTATGACCACATATGAGGTATCGGTGTACTCAGGAGAAATTGCCCAACAAATTTTAGGATCCTTTTTATCCTGTTGCCCATGTGAAAATGAAAAAATTGATGCTAAAAGAAATTTTTTGTTGGAAAAATTAAAATGTTCATTTTTTCCTTCCACATTGCTTTAGTAGCTGTGAAGCACCTGAAGGGTTAATAATCTTCTTGAATATAGTTTTGAGTAGCTTGAGGGGTGCAGTTTTTAGAATGGTGTCACTTTGGGGTATTTTCTGCCATATAGACCCCTCAAAGTGACTTCAAATGTGAGGTGGTCCCTAAAAAAATGGTTTTGTAAATTTTGTTGTAAAAATGAGAAATCGCTGGTCAACTTTTAACCCTTATAACTTCCCAACAAAAAAAAATTTTGTTTCCAAAATTGTGCTGATGTAAAGTAGACATGTGGGAAATGTTATTTATTAACTATTTCGTGTCACATAACTCTCTGGTTTAACGGAATAAAAATTAAAAATGTGAAAATTGCGAAATTTTCAAAATTTTCGCCAAATTTCCGTTTTTTTCACAAATAAATGAAAACATTATTGACCTAAGTTTACCACTAACATGAAGCCAAATATGTCACGAAAAAACAATCTCAGAATCGCTAGGATCCGTTGAAGCGTTCCTGAGTTATTACCTCATAAAGGGACACTGGTCAATATTGCCAAAAATGGCCAGGTCATTAAGGTCAAAATAGGCTGGGTCATGAAGGGGTTAAAACAAATTTCTCAGCGTGTGAGATGTATGACATACAACCCTTTCGTTTCTAACTTCCTGCATAATTAAAAAACACACATGACTTGTACCTCTGATAATGTCCCTGAGGGGACAAGCTAAAGATGTCAGTTATCACACACATTTGTTGTGTTCAGGGTAACTCACTATGCAGTGAGACCAGACCAGGATGTCATTACATCTTATACTCGAGTAGCCATTAAAAGACCGCTCCTGTGTGAGGCTAGGTTCACATTAGCATTTGAGTCTGCAGCGTATCATCCGCAAACGCATGCAAAAATGCATGTTTATGCAGCGTATCATCCGCAAACGCATGCAAAAATGCATGTTTATGCAGCGTTTTTATCTGCATCTTGCGCATGACGCAAAAAAAGCTGCGTTTGTATGCGTCTTTGCATACGTTTGCGTTTAGGCATACGTTTGCGTTTATGCACATGCGTTTGATAGGACATCAGACAAAAATGGGCGTCTCATGAGATTTCTATTTACATTTTGAAGAACACATGCGTACACACGCCTTCCCATGCATTCCATAATGCTTTTTTGATGCACTCATCTGCATGTGCATGACTGCGCATATTTGACAGATTTTTGCAGCTTCCAAAAATGCAACATGATGCGTCTGCCGGACCCCGCCGTGCACCAAAAAACGACGCATGCGTACGTGGATGCTTGCGAACTGATGCAAACGCATGTACCTGCGTACACCAGTTTAAAGATGGGTACACATGATGCATGCGGATCTATGTGGATGAAACGCTGCGCAAACAGACGCAAATGTGAAACCAGCCTTAGATATGATAGCCTGGTCTGCTCACTGCAGCATTTTTAGAAGTTGATTAAGTGCAGCAGACAGAAGTGTGATTACATATTGCATACTGATAAATGTGCTCTAAGCTATGGTGAGAGCATGTTTTTTCTGCTGTCGCTGCCTGCTTATCATTGGACAGCATCGTACATGAAGTACAAGTACACCCCCAGTGAAAACTGTTAACTTTTATTAAGGCCTCCTTCACGCTAATCTTTATGGTACTGAAAACATCAGTACTGGTTTCAAACGGGGGAGTCATCCATGACCACCATTCACTTGACACGTACCGGAATAGAATGCAGACTAGAAATGACAGATGTTTTAGCTGTTAATGATGTGAAAAGATAGATATGAAATAAACATCAAGCCCTGGGGTTAGTAATGAAGGTGACACCCCATATTACTAAACCTGTTATCAAAAATGAAAACACAAAATAAAGTTTATTTGAATGAAGACCCCCCCCCCCCCCCGACACACACACACACACACACACACACTATCCCTGGTTCGCCAATTTATTGGGGAAAAAATGGATACCCACAAAACCTAAAAATAGAGAAATAAAAACAAGAGTCTGTCCCTCATTCACCAATTTATTTGATAACCTGTTACTACAAAGCCCCGACATAGTCCAGCGTTCTCCTGAATCTGACCCCAGAAATAGCAAATAGCAGTAAGGTTACTGCTATTCATAGTCTAGTACTGATCTCAACACTCATCAGTATTTGCCGGGATCTTGCTTAAGGAAGGGGGGGAGGGTAATCTGTCCGTGCAATTAAGGTCCTTACCACTTCTAATTTGGCACTTCCTTGAAGGGGTACGAAGGGAAGAGTATAAAAATTGCTTTTGTCCCTGCCCTCTGCCTATTAAGATGAGATGCCCAGTGCAGTTCTATTATCTTTAGAACAATTATAATTTCATGTGACAGGAGCTCCTCCTCACAGCTCGCTCCTCCTTTCTCGCATAATTTGTCATGCACCAGTGTTCAGCTCCTCCCTGTGAGTAACAGCCAGGCTCAGAGGAGGACGTGATTGGACAGCAAGCTTGCTTGACCTGAAGAGGAAGATAAGAGACGCCAGACCCAACAATGCAGACAAGCTGAACACTGCTGTCAAAGCAACATTGGGCTTTCATATAACACCTTAGCAGTGTCACAAGCTGATTGCCTCCATGCCATGCTGCATTGATGCAGTATTTGATGCAAATGGACCCCCAACCAAGTATTGAGTGCATTTACTGAATATACATTTCAGTAGGCCAACATTTTGGATTTTAAAATCATTTTTTCAAGCTGGTGTTATAAAGTATTCTTAATTACTGAGATAATGACCTGGGTTTTCATTGGCTGTAAGCCATAATCATCAACATTAACAGATGCCCTTGAAATGGATCACGGTTTGTAATGACTCTCTATAATGAGTTTCACTTTTTGCATTGAACTGAAATTAACTTTCTGATCTAATTTAGTGAGAAGCACTTGTATATATGTGTGTATGTATATAAATATATATAATATAAATTTATACACAGTTGAAAGCAGAATTTTACATGCACTATATAAGAAGACCCACATATGCATGTTTTTCTCAATATCTCACATGAAATCAGAATAAACCTTTCCCATTTGATGTCAGTTGGGATTGCCATAATTTGCTGAATGAATGTTTTTTAAGGCATTTTTATTTAACATAGCTGTGGGACCACTGAGAGAGCACTGGTATCCCTCTCAAAAAGAGCTTCTTGAAGGATAGAAGTGCTAGGCAGTTATCCCTGGTGTCAGACACTTTTAGTAAATCAGATAGAAATGACAACTCCTCTGATTCCTCCTCGTTAGCCTCTTCTTCAGACTGCATCACAGGGTGTCTGTTTCACTATAGAAGAGACGAAAAAAAATAATAAAAGCTGTCAGTCATGATGGTGATAGTGGATTGCTATCCAGAGAGAGGTTGGTGCAGGACATTGTTTGGGGTCTTGGATCAAAAGAAATGTAGAACTTTCCCATTAAATGAAAAGATCCAGGCTCTAGTCCAGAAGGAATGTAAAAGGACAGAAGAGTCTCTCTTCCCCCATCAATTAAGCGTAAATATCCTTTTGATGAGCCTTCCTCTTATATCTGGGATAAAGCCCCAAAACTCGATATGGCCATAACAAAGACTTCTAAAAAATCTTCACTCCCCTTTGATACGGAGATACTGAAAGATCACCTCCATAGAAAATTAGACATTTTCCCCTAATTCCAGCATTGGTAGCATTTTTTAAGGTGTCAAGTGACAGTATTTTGGCCACTGTCCCACTTATGTGAGGAGCAGCAGCATTTCTATAGAATGCCTCAGCTGACTCTGTATGATTTGGCGGCAAGATCAGCAGATCTTTCTAATGCGTCCTGTAGGGCTTTGTGGTTAAAGTGCTGACCTGGAGATATTCAGGCCAGGGCAAGGTGGTTTTCCATTCCATGTGAAGGAGAATATCTGTTTGGCCCAGCTTTGGATGAAATTCTGGAGAAACCTGGTGATATTAAGAAGGGATTCCCTAATCTATGCGCCACTGGAGGAAAAAGGTTTACCCGAAGGAAAATAAATAGAAAAATAAGCCAGCTCACCAGTAACCGCCACAGGTGCCCGGAACTCCCATGTTGAAAGGACGTAGATAATCATATAGAAAAATATAACTTAGTTCTAGCTCCTTAAAATAACTTCTTTATTTCATCTCATTAAAAATTCATATGAAGTGACATGCTCTCCTGTGGACATAACGAGGCAACAGAGGCTTGAAAAAGATCTTCCAAATTGAAAAGCGTTGCCTCTGCTGCCTCGTTATGTCCACAGGAGAGCATGTTACTTCATGTGAATTTTTAATGAGATGAAATAAAGAAGTTATTTTAAGGAGCTGGAACTAATTCATCTTTTTCTATATGATTACCCGAAGGAAACCTTCAGGGAGAAGGATAGATGGGAGGACTGAAAAAGAAAAGGTAGAGGCTTCATGTTTGGAACTTCCTCCCAGAAAAAAAAAACAGGTCAATGACTCCTGTCACAGGTGGGGAGGGTTCTCCAACTTCATCCCTGCCTGGGAAAGCATATCTGGTAGAATCTGGATTCTTAGACTGATAAGATCTCTGTTAAAGTTAAGGGTCTTTTAAACATAGCGATATCGCTAAAGCGTCACCGATTTTGTGACGCAGCACCTCCGACCGCCCCCCCCGGCTATCGCTGATCGTGCAAGATCGTCCTGGTCCATTTTTCATTGTCGGCTTCCTGCTGGTGCCGACGAGCGAGCCATGAACGTGGGCGCAAGACAGTCATCATCGCTGCGAATAAAGAGAAGGAACAGCATCCAATCCGGGTGAAAATAGTCAGTCCATTTATTCTGCCATCAGAGCATCATTACAACATTTCGACCATAATATGGTCTTTTTGGAATAAGACCAGATTATGGTCGAAACGTTGTACTGATGGCAGAATAAATGGACTGACTATTTTCACCCGGATTGGATGCTGTTCCTTCTCTTATTCACTGAGAGTCATGGTTCCTGCTGGTTCCCAGGACTTTTGGAGCGTGCATCCCCTTATTTGATCTGTGTGCTGTTGGCTGTATCTTCTCTGGTCATCATCGCTTCGTCTGACAGGTGAGTAAGTGCCTGTTTGGCAGCTCACTAGCGACCATTTAGTGATGCATCAGTGATCCTGACCGGGTCATATCGTGGTCGGGATCGCTGGTGCATCGCTAAATGTAATGGGGCCTTTAGAATTCCAGTCAATCCTGCAAAGGAAGTTAGTTTTGACTACCATACCACCCCCACCCCGCTTCCCCTTCTTGGTCTTCATCTTCTAGGGCCTGTTGCTCTGTGGAAGTCTATGGCTAAGTGCAGACGTACTTTTTAGCCCTGCGGATTTTTCCGCGCAGAATTGAAGAAATCCGCAGGTTAAATGACCTGCATTTTTCCTGCGGATTTCTTCCTTTATTCTTGCGGTTTTCTTGCGTTTTTTGTGCGGATTTCCCCCCTGCGGATTTGGAGAATGGAGCAGGTGGAAAACCGCACAAAAGAAGTGTCATGCTGCATATTTAGAACCACAAGAAATCCGCGCGGAAAAATATGCAGCGTCTGCACAGCGTTTTTTTTTCTATTGACATGCTACTGTACATCACAATGCGGATATGCAACGTTTCTGCGCGGTAAAATCCGCTGCGGATCCGCTGGATATCTGCATCGTGTGCATATGGCCTTAGATCTGGTTGAGAAGGCTGTCCTTCTGGAAGTTCCTGGGTCGGAGACTGGGTGGGGAGGGTTAGGGGTTTTACTCCTCTGTAATAATTAAGCTGGACAGTTCCATTTGGCTTGGCAATTGCTCCTATTATCTTCACACTGGTGATCGCAGGGGTGATGGCTCATCTCCAAGAGAAGGATGTGTTGTCACGTATCTGGTCAGTTTTCTGGTGGTGGTTAGTTTGACACACCATTTTGCAAGTCAGCTAGAAGAGGTGATGTCTACCTTTTTAAAGAACTTAGGCTGGTGCCTAAGTATAAAAAAAAAATAAGTTTAGAGCTGTGAAAAATACAGGAATTTCTAGGGCTCTTGTTTAATTCAGAGGTAAAAGCATGATATCTCCCAGAGAGCAAGATAAAAAGTATTCATTATCAAGTATCAAAAGCCAAGGAAGTCCCAACCATGTCCCTTAGGAGCGCAATGTCTCTCCTAGGTTACTTGACCTTGTGCATGGTGGCAGTTCAGTGGGCCCAATTCCATTTCAGGGTTTTATTGCAATGGGATGTTTTGGGAAATGAGATTTCCCTTTAGGGGCACATTGAAGAGAAGATGACATTATACCAAAGGACAATGCAGTCCCTCTCTTGGTGGCTTAATGTATCAAATTTGTCCAGGGGGTCTCCCTGGGTAAATTACGGAGGTGGTCACCACAGATTCAAGTCCCAGGGGGTGTTGAGCTCATCTAATGGATATAATGGGCCAGGTCTTGACAAGGAACAAGACACTTTTATCAAACTCAAAGAAGTTACTAGCAGTAGTGTGCAGTAAGGAAACTCCTTGTATCCCTACAGGGTCGTCATGTCAGATTCCTCTTGGACAGTTAGGTGTCAGTGGCATACATATCACCAGGGGGAGAACCTTATTCAGACCCTTGATGGAGGTGTCAGATCGCTTATTCCAACTAGCAGAGGATCATCTCCTTTCTTTGACTGCTCTTAAGAAGAAAAGAGAATATCAAGGTGGACTTCCTAAGCTGCAATCATCTAAGGCAAGGGGAGTGGGAGCTAAATCAGTCCATCTTCAACCAAACAGCAAACTAAACAGAAAACTGAAAAGGTTCTGTTCCCTGAATGCCAGATAAAGTCCCCAAGTGATACTTGCCTTTCTAATTCCGTGGGATTTCGACCTGGCTTTCCACCAGTAGTCCTAATCCTGTTAGTTATAAAATAGATCAGGGAAGACAGGTTAAGGATTGTTCCAATTGCTCCCTTGTAGCCCAGTAGACTATGGTTTTCATGGTTAAGGATAATGTCCATCACCAAACCACGGTTATTTCAAGAGATTCAGAATCTCCTCTGAGACCAGTGCACCATCCACAAGTAGCTAACCTACATCTAACAGCGTGGAATTTGAGAGGGCTCTGTTAACCTCTTTCCTACATCGGGCGTAATAGTACGCAGATTTCGGACACCCTCCTTTTGATGTGGCCTCCGGCTATGAGCCCACATCTTTCCTGGGAACATGTCAGTTGTTTTGAACAGCTGACATGTGCTTGGAATAGCTGCAGGTGGAATCGCTATCCACCCGCGGCTGTTAACCCATTAAATGCCACTGTCAAATGCTGACAGCGGCATTTAACATGCGCTTCCAGCAGTCGTGCTGGAGATAAACCCAGTCACGTGATCATGGGTCATCGATGGGTTGGCATGACAACCAGAGGTCTCCTGGAGACATCTATGGTTGTCACTGCCGGCTTGCTGTAAGCTCCGCCCAGTGGTCGGCGCTCATAGCAAGTGAGTAATTCAACTACGTACAGGCAAACTGATAATTGCCTGTATGTAACAAAGCCGATAAAGTTATGGCAGCCTCTAGTATCCCATGGAGCTTTTTAAAGATGTCTAAAAAATATAAAGGTTCAAATCGCGTCACTTTCGTCCCATTCAAAATAAAATAAAATCAAACATGCACATATTTAGTATCACCGCGTTCAGAATCGCCCGATCTATCAATAAAAAAGATTAACTTGATCGCTAAACGGCGTAGCGATAAAAATAAAACGTCAATTACCTTTTTTTGGTCGCTGTGACATTGCATTAAAATGCAATAATGGGCGATCAAAAGATCGTATCTGCACCAAAATTATCATTAAAAACGTCAGCTCGGCATGCAAAAAATAAGCCCTCGCCCAAAGGAGGTCACGAATAATGGAGACGCTACAGGTATCAGAAAATAGTGCAATTTTTTTTTATAAACAAAGTTTGGATTTTTATTTTCTCCACATAAATAAAATACAACCTAGACTTGTTTAATGTCTATGAACTCGTAATGACCTGGAGAATCATAATGGCAAGTCAGTTTTAGCATTTAGTGAACCTAGTAAAAAAGCAAAACTACGTGTGGGATTGCAGTTTTTTTGGCAATTTCACCGCACTTGGAATCTTTTTTCCCCCATTTTCTAGTACACGATATTGGTAAAACCAATGGTATCGTTCAAAAGTACATCTCATCCCACAAAAAAACAAGCCAAACAAGCCCTCACGTGGCCATATTGATGGAAAATTAAAAAGGTTATAGCTCTGGGGAGAAGGGGAGCAAAAAATGAAAATGCAAAACCGAAAATACCTCAGTTCATGAAGGGAATAAGAGGTTTTTTCTTCTAATCTTATTTTCACCCTACTTCATAGTAGGAAGGCAACTATCTGACAAGAAAATATGCTAGAACATGGAGAAAGTTTTTAACCTCCACAGGGTCAAAAATAGAGGATGGGGTGTCAGTGGATCCTATTCTAGAATTCCTGCAAAAATGTCTCAAACTATACCTATCTACCATTATCCTCAAAGTCCAGGTGTCAGCACTGGGGGGGGGGGGGGGGGCTGTCTAACTGTGATTTAGCGGATAATTATTGGGTGTCTTGGTATATTAGAGCTTTATATAGATCCAGGCCTATTTTAAGAAAAAATGAAAACAGGGTATTTAAATCTGGTCCTTACAGCCTTGATGCAGGTTTCATTTGAACCCATGGAATAAACATCTCTAGATTCTTTCACTTAAGACAACCCTTCAGGTAGCTTTAACATTGGCCCGAAGAGTCAGGGACATTCAGGACCTTTCTTTAGGTCCACTATTTAACCAGATCCAGGAAGACTGAGTCATTTTGAAGTCTTGTCCAGATTACAGGAGATGGTTTTTTCCTTTTGTTCTAGTCCAAAAAATCATAAGGTAGAGAACCTTTATACCTTAGGTGGTTAAAAGATGTCTAGTGCAAAATAGCTAGGTGGATCAGTGAGGCAATTTCTTTAGCCCACTGAGCAAATGGCAAAGCAGTTGCAGAAGATTTGAAGGCTCACTCCACAAGGGCCATGGCAGCCTTCAACTTTCTATATCCAGTCTACAGGGTGGGCCTTTTATATGGATACACCTAAATAAAATGGGAATGGTTGGTGATATCAACTTCCTGTTTGTGGCACATTAGTATATGGGAGGGGGTAAACTTTTCAAGATGGGTGGTGGCCATTTTGAAGTTGGCCATTTTGGATCCAATGTTTATTTTTTAATGGGAAGAGGGTCATGTGACATATCAAACTTATTGAGAATTTCACAAGAAAAACAATGGTGTGCTTGGTTTTAACGTAAATCTATTCTTGAGTTATTTACAAGTTTATGACCACTTATAAAATGTGTTCAAAGTGCTGCCCATTGTGTTGGATTGTCAATGCAACCCTCTTTCACGCTTAACACTGATAGCAACACAGCAGAAGAAATACTAGTCTAAGGGGGTCAGATTCCTTGTAGAAGGAAATTAAGTTAGTCTGACGACTTATTAGTTACAAACCCATGCTGACTCTGGTTAATCACTTCATTCTTGTCCAGGTACTTACATGCATGTTTAATAATTTGTTCAAAGATCTTTCTTGGTGTAGAAGTCACTCATCAGCCTATAATTTCATGGGACCTTCTTCCCCCTTTTTGAAGATGGGAACATCTGTTCTCCAAGAATTTTCAAAGATTATGGAGAGGGGTTCAAAAATTTCTTCTGCTATCTCCTTCAGTACTCTGGGGTGTAATTCATCTGGACATGAATTAATTTATGTTGGCTATGTGTTTCCTCACTATCTTTCTGTTTGTAGATATCCTGGATTCTTCTATTCCTTTAATAGGACAGTGAAGATCAGTTGATGTTACTTTTCTGAGAGAAAACAGATGCAAAATAGGAATTTAAAAGTTCGGCCTTCTCAACATCCTGTCTTACCATTTCATCATTTTCATCCTGTAAAAATCCTATAGCATCTTTGAGTTTTCCTTTATTTTTTACTTATCTCCAAAATCCTTTATTGCTTTTGATGTCTCTTGCAAGCCTTAAGTTAATTGTCAGCTTTAGATAATCTGATTCGTGCCCTGTAAGTTCTGCAGACTGCATTATATTCTTGTTTAGATATGCCTCCTCTCCATTTGATAAATATTTCTGTCTTCCTTTTTAGCAAGCATTTAAGTTCTGTGTTCATCCATCCTGGTTTCCTTAAATGCTTTGTATTCTTCCCTCTTTTTGGAATTGTTTGACTGTGCTTTGAGAATCTCATGTTCAAGATTTCCCATCTTTCCTGGACATTTTTGTCCTTAAGGATATCCAGCTATTGGATCCTTCCGATTCAGAGTCCCTTAAATTCTGCCTTTCTGAAATCTAACCTTGACGTCTGAGTCTTCACAGGTCTTCCTCCTCTAGTTATCCAAATTCTAAAATAGCATGGTCGCTACCTCCTAGATGTCCCAGCAACTCTTACCTCCTCAACCATTTCCTCCCTGTTTATGTTTAGATCCAAGGTAGCAGATCCCCTTATTTTCTCCCCTACCTTTTGGAAGATAGTGTCTGCAAGAGAGGATAAGAATTTGCTTGACCTGTTAGTTTTGCCGGAAGGAGATTCCCAACAAATGTCTGGATACTTGAAATCTCCCATATTTTTTTGAGAACTTGGCCATTTGATGCATAAAGAGTTCATCCATATCTTCAGCTTGCACAGGCGGCCTGTAGTAAAGGCCTGCAATGGTGTCCTTTCCGTTCTCTCCTTGTATTCTTATCCAAACAGTACCCACAGAACTCCCAGTCTCTGAAGCTTAAATCTCTGTGCAGATGTACGCGTTTCTAGCATACAATGCGACACCTCCTCCTCCTCAATACAACTTATTTACAAGAAACAGATTTTATCCTTCTAGTCTTGTATTCCAATCATGTGTATTGTACCACCAAGTTTCAGTGATTCCAATGACATCATATTTCTTCTCCTGTGTTAGTAGTTTCAATTCTCCTTGTGAAATGCCGCAGTCTGAGATTTAACAGGTAGTGTTGAGCATTCCGATACCGCAAGTATCGGGTATCGGCCGATACTTGCTGTATCGGAATTCCGATACCGACTTCCGATATTTTTTCAATATCGGAATTCGGCATCGGAATCGGAAGTTCAGTTGATTGACGGCCTGACGTCATCATGATGCGCGGTGTGTGCCCATCATGATGCGCCGTCATTTCGGGCCTTCCGGGGGTCTCTGCCGGCCTGCCGGGGGGCTGTGCCGGCCTGCCGGGGGGCTGTGTGGACTGCCCGGGGTCTGTACCGGCCTGCCGGGGGGCTGTGCCGGCCTGCCGGTGGTCTGTGCACCCTGTGGGGGTCTGTACCGGCCTGCCGGGGGGCTGTGCCGGCCTGCCGGGGGGCTGTGCTGATGTCCGGGGGTCTGTGCAAGCATCGTCCGATGGGACTACAAGTCCCATCGGGCGATGCCTGCTACCATGACAGTGATTGACACATTAGCCAATGATGGGACAGTAGTAGTCCCATCATCCGGCTAATGTGTTAAATGTTAAAAAAAAAAAAAAAAAAAAAAAATACTACATACATACTACATGCATGCTACATACATACTACATGCTACATACATACTACATATATACTACATACATGCTACATACATACTACATGCATGCTACATACATACTACATATATACTACATACATACTACATACATACTGCATGCTACATACATACTACATACATACTACATACATACTACATGCATGCTACATACATACTGCATGCTACATACATACCACATACATACTACATATATACTACATGCATGCTACATACATACTACATGCTACATACATACCACATATATACTACATACATACTACATATATACTGCATGCTACATACATACTACATATATACTACATGCATGCTACATACATACTACATGCTACATACATACTACATATATACTACATGCATGCTACATACATACTACATATATACTACATGCATGCTACATACATACTACATGCTACATGCATGCTACATACATACTACATACATACTACATGCTACATACATACCACATATATACTACATACATACAATACATTCATACAATACATACATAGACATACAGTACATATAACATAGAGTAACATACTTACCAATACTTGTCACATTGTTCCCCGAAGCCATTGTCGTCTACGGAATAAATATTAACATAACAAACCACAAAAATACTCACCCACGATCCGAAGCAGTCCACGAGTGTGTCCCACGACGATCTTGGGTAGAGAACTGCAGCATCAGATGATGCTGCCGTTCTCTACGGGCTGCAGGAATCCAATGACGGAAGGTAGGTATCCTTCCGCACTGTATTCCTCCGCCACTTAAAAAAAAAAGTCCCTAGTCTCACTTTATGCCATTGCTGTGTGGGAAATTCCCACACAGCAATGGCATAAAGTGAGACTAGGGACTTTTTTTTTTTAAGTGGCGGAGGAATACAGTGCGGAAGGATACCTACCTTCCGTCATTGGATTCCTGCAGCCCGTAGAGAACGGCAGCATCATCTGATGCTGCAGTTCTCTACCCAAGATCGTCGTGGGACACACTCGTGGACTGCTTCGGATCGTGGGTGAGTATTTTTGTGGTTTGTTATGTTAATATTTATTCCGTAGACGACAATGGCTTCGGGGAACAATGTGACAAGTATTGGTAAGTATGTTACTCTGTTATATGTACTGTATGTCTATGTATGTATTGTATGAATGTATTGTATGTATGTAGTATATATGTGGTATGTATGTAGCATGTAGTATGTATGTAGTATGTATGTAGCATGCATGTAGCATGTAGTATATATGTAGTATGTATGTAGCATGCATGTAGTATATATGTAGTATGTATGTAGTATGTATGTAGTATGTATGTGGTATGTATGTAGCATGTAGTATGTATGTAGCATGCATGTAGTATATATGTAGTATGTATGTAGCATGCATGTAGTATATATGTAGTATGTATGTAGCATGCAGTATATATGTAGTATGTATGTAGTATATATGTGGTATGTATGTAGCATGTAGTATGTATGTAGCATGCATGTAGTATATATGTAGTATGTATGTGGTATGTATGTAGCATGTAGTATGTATGTAGCATGCATGTAGTATATATGTAGTATGTATGTAGTATGTATGTGGTATGTATGTAGCATGCAGTATGTATGTAGCATGCATGTAGTATATATGTAGTATGTATGTAGCATGTATGTAGTATGTAGTATGAATGTAGCATGTATGTAGTATGCATGTTGTATGTATGTAGCATGTAATTTTTTTTTTTTTTTTTTACATTTAACACATTAGCCGGATGATGGGACTACTACTGTCCCATCATTGGCTAATGTGTCAATCACTGTCATGGTAGCAGGCATCGCCCGATGGGACTTGTAGTCCCATCGGACGATGCCTGCACAGCCCCCCGGCAGGCTGGCACAGCCCCCCGGCAGGCCGGCACAGCCCCCCGGCAGGCCGGCACAGCCCCCCGGCAGGCCGGCACAGCCCCCCGGAGCCTGCACAGACCACCGGCAGGCCGGCACAGACCACCGGAGCCTGCACAGACCCCCTGGCAGGCCGGCACAGCCCCCCGAAAGGCCCGTACAGACCCCAGAGAGGCTGTACAAGGGCAGGAAAGGGTTTTTCTTATTCCGATACCGGAAGTCCCATAGACTTGAATGGGACTTCCGGTATCGGAATCGGCGATACCGATACTTTTTTTAAAGATCGGCCGATACCATCCGATACGATACTTTGAAGTATCGGACGGTATCGCTCAACTCTATTAACAGGTCAATAGCCTCAAGTGGTGCTTCGCTCCACAAACAACTGTTAAAAGCACTTGACAGCTGATGAAATCTATCATCTGCTGGGAAAGATGCGTATTGGGCGTGAGAGTCTGCATTGAAGCCAGGGAGATATGATGTAAATTGTATATCATGAAGGGGTTAACATCCTATTTTGTTATACGGTGTATGTTGTGCAAAAGTAATTAAAAAAATAATGCATTGAATGAAAATTAGTTATGTGAAAAGTTAGACAAACCACATTTAAGGAAGTTCATATGCCACATTTTGTGTGGGGTTATCACTTAGTGTTCTTTTGATAAATATTTTCTTATTGCCAATTTATCTTTTTATGCACGTGGCCTAATATTTTTTTTGTTTCTTTGTGCTTCTGATATTATCTCTACTGTTAGAAGATTGCCTAGAAGTTTAGGGTTAAATAGGAGGTGTGAGTACCAGAGTTGAGTGGGGGAAGCCTTTACGCAATTTAGGATGCCAACCTCCACTCTTATAGGGGTTTTACACATAGCGATATCGCTAAAACGTCACTGATTTTGTGACGTTATAGCGATATTGCTAGCGATATCGCTATGTGTGATACTTGCCTCCGACCGGCTCCCCAGCTGTCCATCGCTGATCGCGCGGCTCCATTTCTCGTCGTCTGCTTCCTGCTGTGTGAGACGAGCGACGCGTGGAGGCGGGCGGGAGGACGTCTGGATCGCTGTGTGTGAAAGGTGAGTATCGTGCGCTGCGTCGCTGCTGCATCGCTGTGAGATCTTCCTGTGTGGAAGCTCACTATCGATCATTAAGCGATGCACCAGCAATCCTGACCGGGTCGTATCGCTGGTCGGATCGCTGGTGCATCGCTAAATGTAAAAGGGCCTTTAGGGTCACAATCTGGTCTGATACGGCCACCGTAGCACTATTGTTTGTTACCACACCTCAATTCTATTTACTATTGTTTTCTAGTTATACAGAATTTGACCGCAATTGTTACTATAAGAAGCGTTAACTGGTATCTTTAGCTTCTATTTAAAAGGTGTAAATAGCCCTTTTTTTTTTTTTTTTAACTATTGTGCATTTTGTAACATATTATCCTTAATACCATTTAAAAAGGTTGTCCACTACTTTTACATTGATTGATGCACTATCCATAGGCAAGATAATGTCTGATTGTCCAGAGTCTGACACCCCCATCGATCAGCTCTCATTGGCGGCGGCCAGCCGGAAGTACTTGCTTGTGGAGCTGGCCAGCTTCTGATAGTGGCCACAGTAGGGTACTGCACATCCGCATCCCAGTGATGTGAATAAAAGGCGGATGTGCAGTACCAAGCATCTGCCTCTACCAGAAGGTAGGGCAACTCGGCAAGTGAGTACTGGTGTAGTAAGCGATTAGCATATGCAACAGTAAAGGTTTCCACTGAAAATTGTATCTTGTTTTAGGATATGGCGACATACACAATTTTTTTTCCCACAGTTGGTTTCATTTCAGCTTATTATACAATAAACAATGAATTTGCTACTGCTGTATTGAATAGTTAGTTAACATTGTTTATTTCAGCAGCTCATCAATAGCATAAAATTACAACTTAAAAAAGCCTCAGAATTGTAGATCCCCCCCCCAACTCTTGCCCATAAAGCATTTAACAGGTAATAAACTGTATGCACCAAAAAATGGTGACACTGACAACTACATGTAATTTTGCATTAAGCAAGCTTTTTATATTGCTACATTGATATAAAAATGTTGTGTTTCTTGCAGGCAGACAATGGGAAAACTAGAATAAAAACGCTTCATGGTAAAATACAAAATTAGCCAGCTTTTCAGGTGTTGGTGTCTGTCATCCCGAACTGACAGTATATAGTAGAGTCTATTAAGCATAGCCTTGTAGGGGATATAGCCTATGTAAAATTATAACCTTTATCTGACCCAAACTGAACTAAACATCAGAGGTGTGAATTCAGCCCAATCTGGGGCCAGTTAAAGCAATGAGGTCCATACGCTCACCATGAAACACCGATATATATTAATGCAGCCTGAGACTAATTTCTCACAGTGCATATATGATGATCCAAATGTTTAACCAAAAGGAGAGAAAGAAATAGGCCATGAGCAGGGGATCACCCTGAATAGGACATAGCAGCATATATAATACAAATTTTATTAAACACAAAACAGCAAAAATTCTTAAAAACATTAAAAATGGTCACAAATGTGACACATACACAAATAATACAATGCTCATAATAGAGCAACCCACCTGCTACCATCTATCACCCTCACTGAGAATGATGCCTATATCCCTAGGTCCATGTAAACAGGATTCTCAATAGGAGAATTAGTAAGCCCACACATAGGTAATATAGAGCATATGAGTCAGAAACACCAATAATATACAAATACAATGAAAAAAATGATGCAATTCAAACCCAATAATTACAAAAAACAGTACAAGGGATAATGTAAACCCAAGAAGATGCTGATCACTGAGGTGTACAAAAAATATAGAAATGCATACTAAATGGACCTCATATTTGCGTAGAGGTACTCCAGCCCAAGATCAGGCATAGGGAACATCAAGGACCAGATCAGCCAGACCATTAGGGGCTAGAGAGGGTCTAAGTGGACAGAGAAAATCTCCATAACCACCCCAAATGATAACCACACATACAAGTCAGCACAATACAAAACCCATGAGAAGTGAAGTGGGGAAGGTAGAGCCAGAGACCCAACACGTGTCGCCACTCTAGGTGGCTTCGTCAGGGGTACAGTCAGCTGTGTCAATATATACGGTTGCATAATTAGTAGATAGGGAGCAGCTGCGCCGCTGCTTACCATGACAAGGTTAACATCCAATATACCTGAGAGTCAGCGATTAGTCACTGATCCATAGCTATGGCTGACAGCTCACAGCAGCGGCATGTGACGTCGCAGAATGCCAACTGCGCAAGCATCGGTGTCCGGGAGGCAAGGCACAAATGCTCAATACAGGAAGTGAGAGAGAGCTGGGCACGTGGAGACACGGCTGGGCACCAGGAGACACCCACAGTGCCGACGGACAGCTGGACACCCCTGCGGCCTGCACCTGGTAATGTATATCCTCTTTGTAAGACGCACCCCCATTGTCCCCCCAAGTTTGGGGGGAAAAAAGTGCATCTTACAAAGCGGAAAATACGGTATATGTGCTGGACTAAAAATAGTCACAAGCACAAAAAAAAACCGTATACATAATATCACTCATAACTCTGTCGGTGAAATAAATGGCCTACTAGGCAGTGGCTCAATAAGCCGATCGAACACAGAGTAAACGGCCGATCCCCAAACGCACAATTCCACGGTGCACAAGTATGGACAACAAGTAACGACATATAAATGATAGAGATCGCGACATTAGAATGAGCGCAGCCATACCCAACTTGTACCAGAGCGTCCCGCTAGTCCCAATCAGGATAAAGGGACCAAGCAAAAGTAAAACTGATATAGTCATAATCAGTTCACGTTTTATTATTCTCACGCACACCCAAAAGATTGAGACAGCGTGGAAGAATGAAAGTTCCACACCCAGGGCCCCCCCAAAAAGTGTAAAAACGCCTATAAGGAATACTAAGCGATAAGGAATACTAAGCTTGATAAAGCAGAGGCCCCACATAGTAAGTCAAGAACTAAACATATTAAGGGTGGACGGAAAAAGGATAGATATGGGTAATCATGCCCCACTGTCATGTAGCCACCACAGGAAACCTGTAAAGAAAAGTAGTCAAAAAGTAGATGTTATTTAGACATGGGCCATACTATTGATGATTACATGGACCAGGGTGAAAAACAAGACATCTGGACCGCGCATGATCAGATCTGTTTATAAAAACCAGTGAATAATAAGTACTCATTTAAGCCTGAAGGAGTCAGACTTCCGAGATTGAAGATCCACTTTGATTCTCGTCTCAAAAGTTCAAGAGTAAGGCTATTGTGCCCACGTTGCGTTTTAATCCGGACACGCAAAACCGGACTCCTTCCCAGAAATCACGTGTTTTTTCTGCGCGATTTTACCGTGACTATGTTCGTGATTTTGCCGCGATTTTCGCGTGCGATATTCAAAGACTTTCCAAGCGATTTGAAGCATCGCTTGGAAAGTGATTGACAGGTTGGTCACACTCGTTAAACAGTGTTTGACAAGTGTGACCAGCTTTTTACTATTGAGGCCGCCTATGCGTCATCAGTAGTAAAAGATAGAATGTTAAAAATGATAAAAAAAATAAAAAATTGGGGTATATTCACCTTCCGAAGTCCCGCGCAGTCTCAGCGACGCTCCCGTTCCCAGCGATGCCTTGCGAGACCTGTGATGACGTTGGTCTCGCGTTGCTATAGCAATCTCACGAGACCGCTAGAGTAGCGCGAGACTACGTCATCACAGGACCTTGCCGCAAGGCATTACTGGGAACGCTGAGGCCTGGGAAGGCTGCGCGTGACACCAGAAGGTAAATATACCCCGATTTTTTTAAATTTTTTATTCGTGTTTTTTTTTTTTTTTTTTTATACAGGGGTTTGGTACCCAGGGCCTGGAGGACAGTCTCCTCTCCTCCACACCGTGGGTTCCAACCACACATGAGATGCTTAACTTCGCGCATGGTGGGCATAGCCACATGCGGGATGTAAGCGGTTCTCAGGCATTCCTATGGGTGCGGAATTGCGGCAATTCTTTACGATTCCGCAAAAAAGAATGAGCATGCTGCATTTTTTCCGCGATGCGATTCCGCCGCGGAAAAAAGCGCAGCATGTGCGGAATGCCATAGGAATGCATGGGGTGCGTTCTGTACGAGTTTTTTAAACGTTTATGCGCCGAAAATCGCAGCAAAAACGCTTAAAAATCGCATCGTGGGCACACAGCCTAATATCTCCTCCCCTTATGTCCACTTGAACAGTCTCAATTCCTAGGATTTTGGTACCAGTCCACCGAGAATTATGCAGATCCAGATAGTGCTATGCTACCGAAGTGAGTGTTTTTCCCTTCTCCAAATCCTTTTTGGCTGTTTTAATACCCAAGAAATGGTGTTGTATCCTTCTCAATTCCTGCGTCGTTTGCCCAACATAAATCCTCGGGCACGGGCACACCAGAGCATATACTACATTACGAGATTTACAATTAAAATAGCTCCGTGTAGTGACCTGGAATGGAAAAACAGGTAGGGTAAGAACATTAGAGCCAATGGTAAATGGGCAAATGTTGCAGTTGCCACAGGGGTACGTGCTAGTCAAGCGTACCCCCCTATTCAATCTAGTAACTGGTCGTCTAAAGTGACTATGGCACAGACTGTCTTTAAGATTAGTGGCCCTTCTTGCAACCAAACTTGGTTGTGCTGAGATGTGGGGTTTTAGTCTCGGCTCGCTTCGGAGGATCCCCCAATGTTTAGTAAGAATTCTTCCAATATCCCGCCACTGGTTATTATATGTGGTAATGACCCCAAGTGGTTTAGGGGGTCCCTTCACCCGAGGTACAAGCAAATCATCCCTATCAGCATCCCTTGCTGCCATAAAGGCCCGTGATAGTACCTTTTTGGGGTAGCCTCTCTTCTTGAATCTCGTTGTTAGGTCCCATGCATGGGCCAAAAAAATCCTCTTGCGTGCTACAGTTCTTTTTGACACGATAAAACTGTCACTTAGGGATGCCATTCCTAAGGTGTTGTGGATGGAAACTGGTAAAATGCAGTAAACTGTTCGTAGCCGTTGGTTTACGGTATAGGGTAGACAAAATGCGGGAACCATCCAAACGAAGCTTCAGATCCAGAAATCCAATTCTGTTTTGGAGAAGTGGGAGGTAAGTAGTATATTCAGAACATTGTTGTTTTATGTCTCAACAAACTGCTGACATTCATCCAGGGTGCCTGTCCAGAGAAACAAAATGTCATATATGATGATCCACTTGCATGTGAAATAAACACAACATATTCTAGTTCAAGCGAAGTATGAGATGTGGAATGGTTGCAGTGATTTAGACGTTTATTTCGATAGACTTATTAGGCTGAAATTTGCATCCTTGGTGTCAATCGCCAACCAAGGAGGCAGGGACATGTGAAACCAGTGGGTAGGCCAGGGCTTTGATCATCTTGGCCATGCCAAGATTGCGCCAAATCGGCATGTTTGTTTAATCCTCAGTTTCTGCCAAATGGAGGCAGTGAATACAACACTAAAGGGTCAATTCAGTTGATCATGTGACCATAAGTTATGCATTTGCTTACTTTCTGATACATTCTGACTAGACTTGCTCTGTCTTGCACATATAGCTGGCATGTGAACAAATATATGCAAATAGTATACTTTTATCAGAAGTCTAGATGTCCCTTATAACTACAAACCTTTCTTTTAATGTCAAAATAATTGATTTCTGGTTTCCTAATTTGCTATTATACAGTATGTTTCATTTAAATTGGGGCTGTAGGGTGGTCTTTTGGCCTTTTAGTACTTTTTACAGTTCTGTCTCGTTATGGAGATCGTGTGAAACTCAGATGTGTGGGATCCAGATCCACTGCTAGAAATCTTTGATATAGCTGATCTTTGTGGAAATGTTTTTCTTTTTTTAAAAAATAGCTAATCTTGCACATAGAAACAAGAATTGTTTCCTCTCCTTTTTTTTTTTTTTTTTTTTTTTCATTAAATTTCAGGCGTAGCCATCACGTCCTGGATTCTGACCGCTTACATTATGTAAATATATGTAACCAAATATTTACTTGGGGCTTCCATTAAAGAGTTGGGGATCTCAAGGGGTCTGCTAAAGGCTCCCCACCGTGGGGGATATCCTGAACTTTCTTACAGTTTGTTTGGATTGGCTGCCTTCTCCTGTTATCTCATGTCATGAGATCGTTCTCAGTTTGTCGGTTGTATAACCCAGCTTTTAAAGTTCAGGCGGATAACGCTGGGCTTAATAAACTGGGTTTCTGAGTAGTGCTGACACGAGCTTAGCAGCTCTGCTGCAGGGAAACCTGCGCCTTATTAAGCAAGGAAGAGGTTAGAAGGGCACATGTCATGTGCAAAAATGCAATATGGATTTATAGTTTTTCCTCCATTGACCAAGTGTTTAATTCTCCTAAATGATGATATGATATTGTCAGCTGCTTCTGACTGTGCAGCGTTTGTAATCTTCCAGTCCAATAGTTCTGACAGTCATCTGCGTAAATGATTGTTCCCTTTTGCCATACACCATTGGTCTTCTACTTACTCCTCTATGGCTGTTAAGATTTTACGCAGAGGATACAATTCAGACATATTTTTAGTTTAAGCTATCATAGACCTAAATAATTTCTTCAGTAAAGGTCAAACAAATTGTGGTCTTCTGTATAGATCGTTACAAAATTTGCTTCCCAAAAAGGTGGTGACGAAGGTGTGTGTATTCTAGCAGCTGAAACAAATGATGGTCATCTGATAGAAGACTTTAGATTACACATGGTCTCTGGGTCTGCCAGGTGCAGAAGTGGGGTTTAACCCCTTAACCACCACCGATATGCCTTTTAACGGCTGTAGTTAAGGGTACTAAAACCACAGCGCCGTTAATTCACGGCGCTGTGGAGAAAGTACATAGCGCCCCCCAGTGTCGGATTTTCTCCAGGGTCTCGGCTGCCAGGGGTAGCTGAGACCCCAGAGAACATGATTCGGTCGTTTTTTACCGACCCCGCTTTTGCGATCGCCGTTATTAACCCTATAACGGCGACCGCAAAAAAAGCTGCGATTATGCGTTCAATTTCTCTTTCCTCTTATGTGATCGCACATCAGAGGAGAGAGAAATAAGGTCCCCGATTCCCCCCCCCCGGTACCTCTCCGTGGTCCTCCGTCCCCTCTCGGTGGTCCCACGTCCCGCCGGCGTCCTCCGATGGGCGCCGCCATCTTGAAAATAGCGGGCGCATGCGCAGTGCACCCGCCTTGGATCTGCCGGCTCCGGCTGGCAGATTCCATTCATTATTTTGATCACTATGATAAACGATCATAGTGATCAAAATAAAAAAAATAGTACATAACCCCCTTGTTTATCACCCCCCCTATATAGGCAAACATAATAAAATAAAGAAAATATTTTTTTTTTTCAGTTTTCCGTTAGGGTTAGGGTTGGGGCTAGGGTTAGGGTTGGGCTAGGGTTAGGGTTAGGGTTGGGCTAGGGTTAGGGTTGGGCTAGGGTTAGGGTTGGGGCTAGGGTTAGGGTTGGGCTAGGGTTAGGGTTAGGGTTGGGCTAGGGTTAGGGTTGGGCTAGGGTTAGGGTTAGGGTTGGGCTAGGGTTAGGGTTGGGCTAGGGTTAGGGTTGGGCTAGGGTTAGGGTTGGGCTAGGGTTAGGGTTGGGCTAGGGTTAGGGTTGGGCTAGGGTTAGGGTTGGGCTAGGGTTAGAATTATGGTTAGGGCGAACTAGGATTAGGGTTAAAATTAGGATTAGGGATTAGGGTTGGGGTTAGGGTTGGAGCAAGAATTGAGTGGTTTCCACTATTTACCAACTTTGGGGGTCTAAAAATTGGGGTCTAAAAAAAATCACTTTTGTGGAAATAAGTCTTTTTTATTTTCACGGCTCTGCGTTTATTAACTTCTGTGAAGCGCTTGGGGGTTCAAAGTGCTCACCACACATCTAGATAAGTTCCTTAGGGGGTCTAATTTCCAAAATGGGGTCACTTGTGGGGGGGTTTCCACTGTTTAAGCCCATCAGGGGCTCTGGAAACGCGACATGATGCCCGCAGACCATTCCATCAGTCTTTATTCCAAAATGGCACTCCTTCCCTTCCAAGCTCTCCCATGCGCCCAAACAGTGGTTCCCCCCCACATATGGGGTATCGGCGTACTCGGGACAAATCGCACAACAACTGTGGGGGTATGATTTCTCCTGTTACCCTTGTAAAAATAAAAATTTTGGGGCGAAAAGATCATTTTTGTGGAAAAAAAATGGATTTCTTTTCACGGCTCTACGTTATAAACTTCTGTGAAGCACTTGAAGGTTCAAAGTGCTCACCACGCATCTAGATAAGTTCCTTAATGGATCTAGTTTCCAAAATGGGGTCACTTGTTGGAGTTTTCCACTGTTTAGGCACATTAAGGGCTCTCCGAACGCAACATGGCATCCGATCTCAATTCCAGCCAATTCTGCGTTGAAAAAGTCAAACGGCGTTCCATGCCTTGCGAGCTCTGCCGTGTGCTGAAAAAGTGGTTTACCCCCACATATGGGGTATCGGCATATTCAGGAGAAATTGTACAACAAATTTTGTGGTTGATTTTCTCTTTTAACACTTGTGAAAATAGAAAAAAAATTGGTTCTTAAGTAAATTTTTTGCAAAAAAAAGTTAAATGTTAATGTTTTCCTTCCACATTGCTTTTGTTCCTGTGAAGCACTTAAAGGGTTATTAAACTTCTTGAATGTGGTTTTGAGCACCTCGAGGGGTCTAGTTTTTAGAATGGTGCCACTTTTGGGTATTTTCTGCCATGTACTCCCCTCAAAATGACTTTAAATATTATTTGGTCCTTAAAAAAAAAAAAAAAAAATGGTTTTGTAAATTTTGTTGTAAAAATGAGAAATCGCTGGTCAACTTTTAACCCTTATGACTTGCTAACAAAAGAGAAAATTTTGCTTCCAAAATTGTGCTGATGTAAAGTAGACATGTGGGAAATGTTAATTATTAAGAAATTGGTGTGACACATCTCTCTGATTTAAAGGCATAAAAATTTAAAGTTTTAAAATTGCAAAATTTTCTAAATTTGCGCCAGATTTGTATTTTTCATAAATAAACACAAGACTTATCGAAGAAATTTTACCACTAACATGAAGTACAATATGTCATGAAAAAACAGTCTCAGAATCAGTGGGATCCATTAAAGCGTTCCAGAGTTATAACCTCATAAAGGGACAGTGGTCAGAATTGTAAAAATTGGCCTGGTCATTAAGCTGCAAACTGGCTCTGTCGCTAAGGGGTTAAAAGACAGTCAGTGGGAAGCTGACATGCATTTACATTGCAATACAGTAGTGTTGTAGTGTATGATATCAGACCAGCAGATGTTCAAATCCTGCACTTGGACTAAGCAAAAAAGAAAAAAATACTAAATTTTAAAGGAAAATATTTTTTCCATTAAGGTATTTAACAGTGGAAAAAAAATGTAAAGAAAAAGAGAAAAATGATTGTTGCCACTTTCATAGCCACTTGTAATGAGCGAACGTGCTTGAATATTGTGTTATCCGGGTATCTTGGGCGTGCCCAGTAATATGTTCGCATCCCCGCAGTTGCATTATTCGCGTTTGTTAACCGCAACACATGCAAGAATTTCCGTGTAGGCAATCCCCGCATATTTTGCTCTGTGAATCATGCAGCCGCGAGGACTCTATATTGGGCATGCTCAAGATAACACCTGAGCATTCTTGGATAGCATGATATCTGAGCACACTCACTCATCACTAGTAACAACCTGATGAACTACTAGGTTTATCTAACTTTGTGAACCTTGGGTGGGGGGGACTTGCTAAAATCTCTGTATTTTTGAATGGTTCCTCCCCTCTATAATAAAAAAACTGATCCAAAAGACACGCATACACTAAAGTACTATTTGAAAGTGCTTCCCGTTCTGCAAAAAATTGAGCCTTTTTATAGAGGTCTGTCAGAAGCAAACAAAAGCTATGAAATTTTAGAGAGTGATGTAATTCAAATTTAATAAAAGCATTTCCCTGGGAGTAATTGGTTTTCCTAGGTCACTATTGATGAGTGTGTTTCTGAACCACCCCCAGTGCCATTGATGAGCGACATTTATGAACGTTCAAATGAGTTTTACTTATACCTCGGTCGGTAGATTACTGAGCCTTTATCACTATATGCAATCCTCGCTTTATTATGCGAACTGTTTGCCAACAAAATGTACCGTGTTGGAAGGTGTATAGTGGGGGCTGTCTTTCTGCTTTTAATCATACCCATTGTAAGGTTGAGGTTTTTGGTACTGATATTTTGTTCACATGCTATCACGATAGGTGGTGTGTGATTTTGTAGGTTTTATTATTGATCAGGTTGTTTCAATCAATCAATCAATCAAATTTATTATCGCCAAGTACATATTACATATATACAAGGAATTCTTTGTGGCAAAGAGGCAACATAATATATAACAACAGATACAACAAGTAACATCTAACAAGACAGATACAGTATATAGTCTACACATGACGATTTAATTGTTGAACAGAGAGTGGATAGAAGCTGTTCATATGGCGGTTGGTACTGCATTTGGGGACTCTGAAGCGACGTCCTGAAGGGAGTAGTTGGAATGAGGAGTGTCCCGGGTGAGAGGGATCGGATGAAATTTTCAATGCGTGGGATCGAATACTCTTATCATAAAGATCCTGGATTTTAGGCAGGGGGGAGCCTATAATTCTCTCTGCTGTTCTGAAAGTCCTTTGTAAGCGGAGTTTGTCATGCACAGTGGCTCCCCCATACCAGACTATCAGAGAGGAACAAATCACAGATCTGATGACAGAATTAAAGAATAAGATCAGCAGATTCTTAGACTTTTTGTTTTGTTTGTTTTTAGAGTATGTATGAAAGCTCATGTTTTTTGTAATATCCCTTTTTCTTGTTAGTCATACGGAATATAAATAAGGCTGCATGCCACATTAAGTCACATGAAGCTGGTTGGGTTATGCGGTCTAGGCTTCTATAAAAGGGTTAGGATTCATGGTTAGTGGGTCCCCACAAAAAGGCGGCTGGTTGGAATGTCAACACAAGTACATGAGGACCACTAGAGAGAATAAAGAACGTCAGTGAAAAATTAGAATACAAATCAGAATCACACATCAAGAAAGTCCACTGTTAAAATGATCATATTTGAGGTGAATGTTCCAATCATTATTTAGTCCCTTCACAACCGATGACGTACCTTTCATGCAAGGCTCACATGCTGAGCCGCTGAACCCGCATATTTCTCCACACTTGATGGCTAATTTAATTAGCCATCAAGTACCTCCAACGGCTGAGGGTGAATCTCCTATTTGTCAACCAGTTAAATACGACTGTCAATTACTGACAGCAGCATTTAACATGCGCAGACAGGAAGCGCAACATTGATCCCGCCCATTAGCGCCTGTCATATTATCGGGCACATATAGGTTGTCAGGACAGCCGGTGGCCTGCTGAAGACCCCCCTCTCTGTCATGATGCTCCTGTGAACGCCTGCTCGTGGCCGGCGTTCATAGGAGATCATGATTTTTGCTATACACCGCAGTGCTGAAGCATTGCTACGTATAGCACAGACGATCAGTCGATCACAGATTCAAGTCTTCTAAGTAGAGTTGAGCGAAACGGGTCGAACAATTTCAAAAGTCGCCGACTTTTGGCAAAGTCGGGTTTCATGAAACGAAACCCGACCCTAGGATGAGGTCGGCCACGAGGTCGGCGACTTACGTGCCAAAGTCGCGTTTCAAAAGTTTAAGCGCTCTTTTTCAGCCAATCAGGATCCACGGACACTGTGGGCAACGTAATGACATAGGCAGGGGTCGCCACCATCTTTCAGAAGGGCATGCAAGTGATTGGCTTGCTTTGGTGGGCGTCACAGGGGTTATAAAAGGGCGTGCACGCCGACCGCCATCTTACTTCTGCCGATCTTAGCATAGGGAGAGGTTGCTGATTCTGTATGGAGAGCGTTAGGCAGGGAAGAAGACAAAAAAACTGCTGCTGCTAGCGATTTTGCCTGTGCAACACACCAGTCACTTTGTGTGCAGTGCAAGGGGAGGCTATATTGTGGTGGATCAGCGGTGTCGGTTGTTAGGCTGCCTTCTAAGGCTTCCTGACAGCTGCATTGCTGTTTCCCCACTGCTCTGCAAACTGCTTTTTTAAAAGCAATCACAATTTTTTTTTTTTGTCCTGCTAAGGTACTGAGCGTGCATTTATTCACACCATACAGCGGTGTACGCTCCTCACACAGTACCGTGTAACGGCTGTTATCACAGCCACAGTGAAGCTATCTGTGTGTCACTGTGGAAGGATAAGTGGAGGACTTGTTCCGTTCTTACAGACCTACACTCTAGGGAGATTCCTATTCTGCCCAATTCTACAATTCACTTTTTTCACACCTGTGCCATCGAGCCTGTGACATAGCGCTCTGATATTCAGTGGGCCTCACACAATCCAAAAGTGTCCAGTGTCTGCAGAAATTCAAAATCTCCCTTATCCTGTAGTCACTTTTTTCACACCTGCTGCATCGAGCCTGTGACATAGCGCTCTGATATTCATTGGGCCTCACACAATCCAAGTGTCCAGTGTCCACAAGTGTCTGCAGAAATTCAAAATCTCCCTTATCCTGTAGTCACTTTTTTCACACCTGTGCCATCGAGCCTGTGACATAGCGCTGTGATATTCAGTGGGCCTCACACAATCCAAGTGTCCAGTGTCCACAAGTGTCTGCAGAAATTCAAAATCTCCCTTAGGCCTGTTTCACACTTCCGTTTTTTCAAATCCGTCAAAATCCGTTGTTTTCCGTAAAAAAACGGATCCGCCATTTTTTGCAGGATCCGTTTTTTTTGTCCCATAGACTTCCATTACGGTTACCGCGGATCCGTCAAAAAAACGGATCCGTTTTGTTAAAAACGGATCCGTTGGCATCCGTTTCCGTCAAAAAAACGGAAACGGATCCGTTTGGCGGACACAAAAACGGAAGTGTGAAACAGGCCTTATCCTGTAGTCACTTTTTTCACACCTGTGCCATCGAGCCTGTGACATAGCGCTGTGATATTCAGTGGGCCTCACACAATCCAAGTGTCCAGTGTCCACAAGTGTCTGCAGAAATTCAAAATCTCCCTTATCCTGTAGTCACTTTTTTCACACCTGTGCCATCGAGCCTGTGACATAGCGCTGTGATATTCAGTGGGCCTCACACAATCCAAGTGTCCAGTGTCCACCGGTGTCTGCAGAAAATCTAAATCTCCCCTGTCCTATAGACACCTTGTACCTTGCTTTACATTACTATATAGTTTGTAGAATTTTGTCTACATTTCTACCAAAAATGAGGAAGGCTGGTGGAAGAGGCCGTGGAATTGGGCGGGGGTTGGCAGCTGGTAATGATGGTGTTGGTGGTGGATCTGATGGTAGTGGCAAAAGCAAAATAGGACCGAATGCAGGAGGTGTTGAGCCTGCGTCATCGTCTTGCTCCATAAGGCTTCGAAGGCTTAGTTTTCTAGGAGTTGGCAAACCGCTTTTAACGCCAGAGCATCAGGAAAAAGTTTTGTCTTACATTGCTGACTCAGCCTCCAGCTCTATCGCCTCCTCTTCTGAAGTTGTAAAAAGTAAAAGCACTGAGTCGTCATTGGAGGCTCATGTTCATGAACCACACCTTTGCTTGTGTCCTTCACCACAACCAAGATTGAAGGATGACGCAGGCCATACTACTGATTACTCCATGGAGCTGTTTTCACATACCATGCCTGGATTATCAAGTGAAATGGTGAATTACCCAGGCCAAGATGAATCTGACATGGAGTGCACTGATGCACAGCCGCTGATAGATGATTCTGCTGGTACATTCACTCAGAGCACTACATTGTCCTCGCAGTGTACAGAGCCAGATTCTGACCCTGATGAGACTCAGGTGCCCCTTCCCGCACACTATACCACCATACACGGTGACACAGAGGAAGGTGCACATGACATTGAAGAGGAGGTGATGGATGACCCAGTTGTTGACCCAGATTGGCATCCATTGGGGGAAGAGGGTGCTGCTTCCAATAGCTCAGATGAGGAGCATCCACAGCAGACATCAACATCGCAACAGCTGTTATCTGGCAGGCCCGGAGCACTCCAAAGACAGGTTCCAAAAATCAAAAGAGTTGCTGGACAGCTTGTCCAGAGGGTCAAAACATCACAGCGTGCTAGGCTGCAAAATGTCTGCCAAAGTAGGAAGAGTGCAGTGTGGCACTTTTTTGAACAAAATCCTCATGATCAGGCCAAGGTTATCTGTAAGAAGTGCGCAAAGACCTTTAGCCGAGGGAAAAATCTGAAAAATTTGAATACCAGTTGCATGCTTAGACATTTAACCAGCATGCACTTGCAAGCGTGGACACAACACCAAACCTCAAGTGCCACATGTGCAACTGATCACAAAGAAGGTAGTCAGCAACGCTACATTGTTTCCCCCACTGTAAGCCCACCGGTTAGCACAGCAGCAAATGTTGAGGTGTCGTTGCAAGGCCACAGCAGTCAGGGAATCCCACTGTTATATCAACGAAATACTGAATCTAGGCCATCAGAAAGAACACCAACTCCATCACCATCATCAACCCTCTCTGTCCGCCCTGTCCACCACTACTTCCACCATAGGCAGCTCTCAAGTCCAGCTCACCCTCCCAGACACTGAGTAGGTCAAGAAAGTACTCAGTCTCTCATCCGCGTACACTGGGTTTGAACGCCCACATTGCCAAACTAATCTCGTTTGAGATGATGCCCTATCGGTTGGTGGAAAGCGCAGCTTTCCGCAAACTCATGGCCTATGCAGTACCACGCTATGACCTACCCAGTCGCCACTTCTTCTCTCGCAAAGCCATCCCAGCCCTCCACCATCATGTGAAAGACCGCATTGTCCATGCACTCAAGCAGTCAGTGAGTGGAAAGGTGCACCTCACAACTGATGCATGGTCCAGTCGGCATGGCCAGGGCCATTACGTGTCCATCACTGCGCACTGGGTTAATGTGGTGGATGCAGGGTCCACAGGGGACAGCGGTGGTGGGACAGTGCTGCCTAGCCCACGGTATAGGAAACAGTTGGCTGTAGGCGTTCCACCCTCCTCCTCCAGAAGCGAAAGCTCGTCCATAGAGCGCAGTCGTACGAGCACTCCATCTGCAGCTGCCACTGTTGCACACGAGGTGTCCCCCTATCGAGCAGCTAGTGGAAAACGTCAGCAGGCTGTGTTGCAGATGATGTGCTTGGGCGACAGACACACCGCCGAGGTGCTGGCCGAGTACTTGAAGCGACAAACCGAGTCATGGCTGGGCAGTGTACATCTTGAGGCAGGCAAGAAAACGTAAAGGAACACACCAGCAATATATAATATAAATCAGAAATGTAAAAATCTGTAATAAATTAGCAATGTGTTCCTTTAAAGTTGGATGGCAGACCATCCGGTATCAGATAAAGAACCGAAACTACCATGTGATGTACACGAACCACAGTTAAATAATAATGTAAATATAAATGAAGAAAATCTAAGAAATATATAAAAAGAATGTTTATTATTATAATTTCTAGCACAATACACAACAATGTAAAAAACAAAAAACAAATATAATAGTTAAAAAATGTGGCACAAAAAACACCTCAATATAATAGTAATAACATACTTGGATGTATTAACCACTGCAGAAGAGAATATTTTATGGTAAGAAACAAAATAATGATCCCCTATAAAACAGCAGAGAAAAATGTACATATATATATATATATATATATATATATATATATATATATATATATATATATATATATATATATATCAGTGTACGTATATGCAGTGAACAAACAAAAAGGATTTGTAATGTGAAAAGAATACACAATAAAAAATTAACAAGTGTAAAACACTGGGTAACAATTTGTGGTGATAATGTGCTTTTAATATGTATAAAAGAAAATAATATAGAGATGTGAAAAATGTATGTAATATAATAGACTGCTGAAAAAGTAGGGTAAAAATTTTTTTTCACAAATATACAATGCCATTATGTAAACTATATAATACTTAATAGCAGGGCATAGAGTCTAGAATAAATGCACATATAGCACTATATATTGGAATCGATCACAAGGTATGTAACTTAATGTAATGGATTGGATTACCACAAGGCGCTATAAAGATAGACATAAATCAGCACAATCCATAGTAAAGGCCCTTTTACATTTAGCGATGCACCAGCGATCCGACCAGCGATCCCACCCGGTCAGGATCGCTGGTGCATCGCTAAATGATCGCTAGTGAGCTTTCATACAGAAAGACCTCACAGCGATTCAGCAGCGACGCAGCGCACGATACTTACCATTCACATACAGCGATCCTGCGTCCTCCCGCCCGCCTCCAGCGTCGCTCGTCGTCACAGAAGGAAGTCTCAGCAGGAAGCGCCCGACGAGAAATGGAGCCGGACATTCTCGCGCGATCAGCGATGGACAGCGGGGGAGCCGGTCGCTGGTAAGTATCACACATAGCGATATCGCTAGCAATATCGCTATAACGTCACAAAACCGGTGACGTTTTAGCGATATTGCTAGCGATATCGCTTAGTGTAAAACCCCCTTAAGTGTACAAAAGGCTGAGTATCAAATCCTCAAGTGTTAACACAAGAACCCATGTGATGGATTAAATTGCCGTGTAGCGCTATGTAGTAAACATGGGCCAACACGGAGAAAAAAAGTTCAATCAAAAAACTAATGTGCGATTATGTGAAAAAAATTTGTATATATGTCTCCAGCACACCATGTATATAATAATTGAATTGTCCAGCGCTACTATAACACAAAAAGTAAAAAACCAAATGATATAATAAACCACAATATAGCGCTAAATATAAAGCATGAACCAGCACAAAGAGAATGCTATATTAGGACGTGCAATAAGTCGTGCAATAAATAAAGTGCCAAGTATAAGAATACATAAACTAATATGGTAACCCGTGTAGTGGATTAAATTATCATATAGCGCTATGTAATAGACATGGGCCAGTACAAGACTTAGATCTAAGCCAGCACCAGACTGGATATATAGTGTGGTGGACTAAGCAAAATGTCCAGCGCTCAGTAATGAAAAAAGCATAAGACTGACTCAGGTGTGCAGAGTAAAATGGCGCATGTGCCGTGACATCCACCAAAGACACACACGTCTTAAATCTAAGCCAGCACCAGACTGAATATATAATATAGTGGACTAAACAAAATGTCCAGCGCTCAGTAATAAAAAGGGCATAAACCTGGGTAGAGCATAATATTTTACCCGGTAGGCGGAGAGCAGTGGTAGAGGCAAGATGGCCACAATAACGCGTCCCGACGCGCGTTTCGGAAGAACTCCTTCGTCAGTTAGGGGAGCGTGTGATAGTAACGTGGTGACCCTTATAGGTAAAGGATCTATCTATGGCATACCTCTGTATATGTAAAGAGTTATAATTATCTAATGAAAAGGTGGCACTGGTTGCTTCACATATTGTGCATGATTCTATTGCACAGGCACTCTGCACTTTACTTTGGATATATGGAAGCTTTGTGAATATACACAATTGATATTTAAAAGCATATGCGGTTATGTGTTTTCCCTTTTAAAATATTTTTTCTTATATATGATTCACAGTGTGACAATTTTTGCACATTGCACTTTTTTTGTTTATTTATTTTTATGTATTATAATGATTTTTATGTAATTTTTGCACTTTTTTTACAATCCTTTTCAAATTGTTATTCTATAACATGTGGGGTATGCATATCTGAGATATATATATATATATATATATATATATATATATATATATATATATATATATATATATATATATAAACTGGGTCTCATTATTTTACAACTTTGTGGAAACTGTTCCTATACGCGCACTCTTTTTGGTTTTAATGTAACCACTTGTATAAATAAAATAAAATATAAATTAATAAATACACCCTGTCTGGTTCTTCATGGTTAAGAGGTCCTTTGGTTGGTTGGTGCGTTTTATCCTTAGTAGTGTGCAATCACTAATTTTACTAACACTGGTGGTATATAATTTTTATCATTATTATTATTATTATTATTATTTTTATGGTTACTAAGAATTGATTGGTTTATTATATTCCAGTGCTGGTGTTTTTTTTTCTATATTGGCATAGTATATTTGTGAAAAAAAATTTTTACCCTACTTTTTCAGCAGTCTATTATATTACATACATTTTTCACATCTCTATATTATTTTCTTTTATACATATTAAAAGCACATTATCATCACAAATTGTTACCCAGTGTTTTACACTTGTTAATTTTTTATTGTGTATTCTTTTCACATTACAAATCCTTTTTGTTTGTTCACTGCATATACGTACACTGATATATATATATATATATATATATATATATATATATATATATATATATATATATGTACATTTTTCTCTGCTGTTTTATAGGGGATCATTATTTTGTTTCTTACCATAAAATATTCTCTTCTGCAGTGGTTAATACATCCAAGTATGTTATTACTATTATATTGAGGTGTTTTTTGTGCCACATTTTTTAACTATTATATTTGTTTTTTTGTTTTTTACATTATTGTGTATTGTGCTAGATATTATAATAAACATTATTCTTTTTATATATTTCTTAGATTTTCTTCATTTATATTTACATTATTATTTAACTGTGGTTCGTGTACATCACATGGTAGTTTCGGTTCTTTATCTTGAGGCAGGCAAGGTAGTTAGTGATAACGGACGTAATTTTGTGGCAGCCATAGCCCTTTCAAAACTCAGCCACATACCTTGCTTGGCTCACACCTTGAACCTGGTGGTGCAGTGCTTCCTCAAAAATTATCCGGAGTTAACAGCCCTGCTCCATAAGGTGCGAAGACTGTGCGCGCACATCCGCCGGTCGCCTGTACACTCCGTTCGTATGCAGAAGCTGCAGCGATTGCTCCACCTTCCCAACCACCGCCTCATTATCGACATTGCAACAAGGTGGAACTCCACCCTGCACATGGTGGAGCGGCTGTGCGAGCAGAGGCAGGCCATAATGCATTTGTGGGAGGATACACGGCCAGGCACTTTGAGAGCAGACATGGAGTTGACAGGTGTGCAGTGGTCGAAGCTGAAAGACCTCTGTAAAGTCCTTCAGTGTTTTGAGGAATGCACACGGCTGGTAAGCGCAGACGACGCCATCCTAAGCATGAGCATCCCACTTATGCGTCTGCTCATGCAAACTTTGACGCACCTTAAGGAGCAGGCGTCTGCAGCCAATGTTGATGAGGAGGAAGAGGTGGAGGGAATCCTTGATGACATTCAGCCATTGTCTGCTCAGGGACCTCTCCTGGACGAGTTGGAGGAAGAAGAGGAGGAGGATGATGATGATGATGGGGATGATTACTTAGGGGAGGAGGATGCATCTCGTGGGGCAAGTGAAAATGTTGGCGTGGCAAGGTCTGGTACAGGGTTTGTGCGTGACTGGAGGGATGTGGATTTGCCAGAAAGTGCTCCTCCAACCAGCACTCGCAGTGCATCATTGATACCGGGAACATTGGCCTACATGTCAGATTATGCCTTGCGGATCCTAAAAAGGGACCACCGCATTGCCAAAATGATGAACGATGACGACTACTGGTTGGCCAGCATCCTGGATCCACGCTATAAAGGCAAATTACAAAACATCATGCCACAGGAGAACCTTGACCTAATATTGGCTAATAAACAAGTAACTCTGGTAAATCGGTTGCTTGAGGCATTCCCAGCACACAGCAGCGGTGATGGTTCTCACACGAGCCGTACGGGCCGGGGGCAGCTTGGCAGAGGTGTTCATGGTGCACACAGCAGAAGTGGCGTTGGAGACAGGGGTTTCATGACAATGTTGTGGACTGATTTTTCAAGTACCGCTCACACAACTGGTAATACAGCATCGATGGAAAGTGACAGGAGACAGCAGTTGTCAACTATGGTTACAAACTACTTTTCCTCCCATATCGATGTTCTCCCACACAGGTCATTCCCCTTTGACTATTGGGCTGCTAACCTGGACACCTGGCCTGAATTGGCACAATATGCCTTACAGGAGCTCGCTTGCCCAGCTGCAAGTGTGCTATCGGAAAGAGTCTTCAGTGCAGCTGGATCAATCCTGACAGCAAAAAGGACCCATCTGTCAACCCAAAATGTGGATGATCTAACCTTCATTAAAATGAACCATGCATGGGTTTCCAAGGATTTTGTCCCACCTTCCCCTGATGACACATAGGGTGACAGAAAAATGGCTTGCTTTGGTCCACCTCTTCCTGGGACTTGACCTATTTCGCCTTTTGCATCAGCTGAATGTCCAACATCAACATATGCCACTTTCTAAAACTCCCTAACTGTGCTGCCTCCCCCCCCCATGGCCGGGGTCACCACCTAGCGCACGACACCGTGCGAGTGCTGTTGCCCTGGACAGGTGGGTAGGCCGACTCTTGGGCGCGGGCACTGGCACAGGGTCCCTCATAGTGCAATCAAGTGTCACTGACGGTGGTGGTGCACACCCGCCGTCAGACACACCGCCGTACTATGAGGGGCCCAGTGCCAGTACCGACGCCCACGAGTGGGCCCCCCTTGCTTGGGCAGGGCCCCAGCATTTGCAATCTTTACCTCTCCCTGCTCCTCCGCTGTGTAGTCTGGGCCGTCAAATCCATACTGTGCCTGACACCGTCTGAGCCTGCCTCCTGATGTATAGACATATCTTTTGAATGTGTACGCTATCCATACATGTTATCCGGGGATACGGTACCCTTTCTCAACTTTATGCAATCTCTTGCAAGCCATACTGGGCCTTACACCGTCTGAGCCTGCCTCCTGATGTATAGACATGTCTTTTGAATGTGTACGCTATCCATACATGTTATCCGGGGATACGGTACCCTTTCTCACCTTTGTGCAATCACTTGCAAGCCATACTGGGCCTTACACCGTCTGAGCCTGCCTCCTGATGTATAGACATATCTTTTGAATGTGTACGCTATCCATACATGTTATCCGGGGATACGGTACCCTTTCTCACCTTTGTGCATTCACGTGTAACCCATACTGGGCGTGAGAACGGCTGGCGAGCTGTTAAGCAAGCTACAGCACCTGTGGTTTGCACACGTAAGTTTTTCATTTTTTTCAGGAATGACGGTTAGGCCTAATTCCGGAACTGCGGTTGACCTGCACTTACTGGGAAATCATCGTTCGCGAGTAATAATTGTAATCAGTGATCCCCATCACTAACGTTGTTCAGCGGGTTATCTGCACCTGTAAGCGACAAACGCTGGCCTTTTCAGTGTAGCGCACATGCAGCCACGGACATGTAAGGGCATGACACACCAGTTATTGGCCAATCTCATGTGCCAGAGCCTCACGTGTCCCTCTAGTAAGCCGGACTCGGACCGCGGGGCATGACGGAGTCTCGTTCGTTAACGGAATTAAGCTTGCAATGTGTGCATCTGTTCTGTAGCTGGCATGGTTGAGGTTGCCCGTGTTGAGTCAAATTATGCCGTAGGCTCCACTCCTGGTGGTGCCCTTCTGGACATTCCTTTAAGGTTCAGCTTTGCAACCATACTGCCCACGTAAAACAAACACTTTGCCTTCATGAACGCTGTTTGGAGGGTCATGACTCGTGGGAATAACGCCGCCCAATCAGTTAAACTGCTAGAGAGATCCTTCGTTGCTCCCAAGCATGACATCACACTCCCTAGGAGGAAGGTAATGCCACTGTGGCGACCGTACTCCTGGGGCCGACACAAGTGCACTGATGCCCAGCCACTGCTCGATGAATCTGCTGGTACATTGACCCAGACCACTACATTCCCCTCGCACGCTACCCGGCCTGAATCTGACCCTGATGAAACTCAGGTTACCCTTCCCATATACAGTTCCATCTTACACGGTGACAAAGAGGAAGCTGCAGATGAAAGTGAAGGTTCGGCCCACCCGCCATCAGACACACCACCGTACTATCAGGGGCCCTGTGCCAGTGCCGTCGCCAACGAGTGGGCCCCCTCTGCTTGCTCAGGATCACAGCACTTGCAAGGTTGAAATACTGTGCAGTGAGATGGAAGATGGGGACGACGAGGAGTCCAGACTAGTACAGGGATTCCCTTAGCGAGGAGACTTATTTCATTGTTTTCAATGTTGGGACAGCAATTTTTGGGGGAGCACTATACTCTGGAGAATGATAGATGGGGCCCACCATACACTGGAACATTCCAAAGGTGGACATCAGACACTGGAGCAGCATTTACGGGGCCCATTATACACTAGAGCATTAGAAATGGGGCCCATTATGTTTGGAGCATTATTTGGGCCCATAAGACTGGAGCTTCATCCATGGGGACCAACATATACTGTAGCATTATGTGGAGCTCATCATATACTGTTTCAAACATTATATGGGACCAATGATTCTGTATGGAGAAATAGATGGGCCTCGTCATGAGATGTAAAAAGTGAAGTATTTTTCATTGTACTATACCGCTATTTCTCTGCCGTATCGGAGCATGATGAGTTGTGGTATTATGTGTTAAAGGGGCGCTCTTTCGCCCAGGGCACATGAAAAGCTGGAGCCAGCCCTACCCCCCCCCCACAACTTTAGCCAAATAACCCACATTTTTCAGTGCGTAACTTGTATTATGAAGTTAATTAAGGTTGACCAGCTTAAGTAAGAAGAATTGATGCTTTTGGCATTCAAATGAGCACTGTAGGTGTGTTTCCTGTCCTCCTCTCACTGCCGACTTTTATTCCCCATTGACTTACATTGGGTTTCGGGTTTCGGGACGACCCCGACTTTTCTCTATAATCGGCCGATCTTGCTCGACCCGACTTTTGGAAAAGTCGGGTTTCACGAAACGAAACTCGACCATAAAAAAATAAGTCGCTCAACTCTACTCCTAAGGTGACTATTTAAAATATAGTAAAAAGTAAAGTTTTAAAACATAACAAACACAAGTTTAAATAACCTACCTTTTGAACCATTTAAAATAAAAACAATAAAAAATACACTCCGTATTGCCACTTTCAGAAATGTCTGATCTATCAAAGAAATCTGATTGGTAAATTGCATAATGAGAGAAAAACACCAGGATTACATTTTTTTTCTTGCTGCAACAAAAATACAGTGCACTAAGGGAGGATTAAAACATCTGATCTACCCCAAAATGTTACCGGTAAAAACATCAGCTCAGGGTGCAAAAAAATAAGCCGTCAAACAGACCCATATCCTGAAAAATGAGAACGTTACAGGTCTTGGAAAATGGCAACAATTTTTTTTCATCACTTTTATACCAAACCTCTATAGTTTAGTTTATTTTTTATCTGTGTACTCTTGCTGACCTGATTAATCATATTGCTCTGTCAGTTTTACATTGAACATGATTCATAAAAAAAAAATTGGAATTGCACTTTAATTTCACCACACTTGGATTTTTTTTTTCCCTCATTTTCCAGTACATTCCAAAATAGGAAAGGTACAGCCAGCAGCACTCAACCATCAGAATGCAGGTTCAAAACTCCAATGACCCAATTGGAGAGCAAACCATCATAAGAAAAAACGAACAGCATTCCATCCGGGTGAAGATGAAGTATCTTATGACATCTTTATTCTGCCAAATGCAACTTTTCGACCCTTAAGGGTCTTTTTCAAGCAAACTTTATCTTTACCCGGATGGAGTGCTGTTCGTTTTTTCTTATGATGTTATCCAGTACATTGTCACAGAATGGTGTATTTCAAAAGTACAACTCATCCTGCAAAAAAACAAGCCCTCATACCTCCATATGGCTGGAAAAAATCAAAAAGTTATGGATCTTGGAAGAAAAGGAAGAGAATAACTGAAAATCACCTGGGGATGAAGGGGTTAATGGTCCTAGTTGCCAGAACAAGAACATGATCTACCCACATGATACGGTGCACTGTGACATTCTGGTCTGACTGAAGCAGGTCATTCGCCCTCAGTCCCACTATTAGGTTAGCATACCAGGTGCACATTCTGCACCCATAGCTGTACCATGGATATATTGTTAGGACCCATTGAACACACAAGTTTTATAGATTGTCACAAATTCAAGTAGTTGTATGGTCAACTGTACCAGTTCTGATTTATCGCCCATCTGTAAAATAAAGAATACAATGCAGTTTGTAATGCATATGGATGCCTGATGCTTGTGTATAGTGACTCAACTTCGTCCAGATGTATCCCATTAGAGTATAATTTCATATTTTATTGGTTTTATCAGCACTTTATCATGCTAATTCACATTAATTCCTTGATGAAGGTGCCGATTATCTTTTGAGGTCCTAATGTTATGTAGTTGCGCAAACCATAGACCTCTTATTTCTGGCATCCATTCACTGTCCTAGCACTTTTTGCTTGGACCTTAACTGTTCTCAGAGCTGTGTACGAACTTCATTGCTGCAGTCACCCACATGTGCTCCTGTTTCTTAATTTAATAAACTAAGCAATAGAATGCTACATTAACTATTTAAAATATTAACCTTGGTCATTTTTTGGCAAATTATTAAACGTGTAGAAGGAATTTTTCAACAGATTTTTGCTTCCCCATTTAAGAAAAACATTATGTAGGTGCAGAATCCCTGATTCCATTGATGTGTCACTGAGCTACTTGATGAAGTTTTGATATAACAGGGATTTTATCTGCTTTAGATCTGCGTGCTGAGCTCTATATATCCCTGCCCACATCACCGATTGGCAGCTTTCTGTGTACACTGTGCATAGGCAGAAAGCTGTCAGTCAGTTATGGAGAAAGTGTTATACAGATCCGGCAGGGTTATTAGTCCTCAAGTGATAAAATCAGTTGTATAAGCAGGAGATTATCAAAACTGCGGGAAGCAGCCCAGTAAGTGAAACATTGCTGGAATCTGGGTCTTTGTTTTTCTCCATTATACTGCTCTCCGATTAGGTGGCAAAAACCTGGTGACAGATTCCCTTTTAATATACTTACCATGTCCCCCTCCAATTATGTAACCATGCGACTTCCTTTTTAAATTGACATTTTTAATAAAATAAAGTGCTTGCTTTTAGTATGTTTATTGCATCTTTCTTTTGCAAATTTATTGTACACAGGTAGTACAAAATTGTAGTTTTTCTTTTTATAATTGGAAACCTATGCAACTGCAGAACCATATTAAACGGGGATATTCGGGACTTTGTAAAAAAAAAAAAAAAAAACTGGGGTTTCCTGATTCACCACAGTGAGGTCTTGTCATCATGGGTACGTTTGGGAGGTTATGAACCTTATTTTTTTTCTCTTTATTTAGCGGGTTAGTGTGCAATAACTTGCTCCCACTTATGCGCATTGCGCCAGAGAATCCTTAGACTACTACTGTTTGATGTTTGAGCTTTATGGGCTTTGGTACCCATTTTACGTTCCCATTTAGCTTCTTTTTTAGGGATCCTTCGGCATAATTAGCATATTTTTTTTATCAATTTGGGCACCTTATATGATAAACATCCCTGGTATATATTATTATTTTTGTTATCTTAACCTTCAACCCATTACACATGTGTGACTCCCATTGTTGTTAATCAGGTTGTTTTGGTTCTGGGTATTTGATCACTATCCTCTTTTGACTATGGACTATATTCCTGCCTGATATTTTATCCTGTTCTCTTGTGCCTCTTCATATTCCATAAAGTATGATGTTTTTTCATGTAGCTTTGGACTCTTCTTCCTGTTTTCCACAGGTAGTACAAAATTGTAATTTTTCTTTTTAGAATTGGAAACCTATGCAACTGCAGAACCATATTAAACGGGGATATTCAGGACTTTGTTAAAAAAAAAAACTGAGACTAAGGGTACTGTTACACCTAGCGATGCACCAGCGATCCCGACTAGCGATATGACGCGGTCAGGATCGCTGGTACATCGCTAAGTGGTTGCTAGTGAGCTGCCACACAGGCAGATCTCACCAGCGACATCGCTGGGGACGGGGGTCGCTACTTACCTGTCAGACGCGGCGATCCTGCGTCCTCCCGCTCGGCTCCACGCGTCGCTGGAATGGTCCAGGGAGTTCTCGCGCGACCAACGATGAGCAGCGGGGGAGCTATCGGAGGTAAGCATCACATGCAGTGATATCGCTAGCAATATCGCTGCAACGTCACAAAATCAGTGACTTTACAGCGATATTGCTAGCGATATCGCAGTGTGTAACGGGGGCTTAACATGCAGTTACTACCTACCTGCGGCAGTCCTGCCCTGTCAATAGAGCAGAGCGGAAAAGAAGCTGCTGTTCTGTCGACGTAAGGTCCGCGGAGGCAACTGAATCACTAGCAGTAGCTAGTCTGTGACTGTAAAGAATGATGCTGGACACAACTGGCAGGTAAGTAGCAAGTACTTGCCTGTTAGTGCTTAGACTTTTTTTTATATCATACAAAGTCCCAGATAATCCCCTTTACGATATTTATACTGTGCACTGGAAAATGTGCTCAGCCGTGCCCATCCAGCACATACCCCCTACAGGTTTTCGAGGGCTCATATATACACATACACTCACTGGCCACTTTATTAGGTACACCATGCTAGTAAGGGGTTGGACCCCCTTTTGCATTCAGAACTGCCTCAATTCTTCGTGGCAGAGATTCAACAAGGTGCTGGAAGCATTCCTCAGAGATTTTGGACCATATTGACATGATGGCATCACACAGTTGGCGCAGATTTGTCGGCTGCACATCCCTGATGCGAATCTCCCATTCCACCACATCCCAAAGATGCTCTATTGGATTGAGATCTGGTGACTGAGGAGGCCATTTGAGTACAGTAAACTCATTGTCATGTTCAAGAAACCAATCTGAGATGATTCGAGCTTTATGACATGGCGCATTATCCTGCTGAAAGTAGCCATCAGATGTTGGGTACATTGTGGTCATAAAGGGATGGACATGGTCAGCAACAATACTCAGGTAGGCTGTGGCGTTGCAACGATGCTCAATTGGTACCAAGGGGCCCAAAGAGTGCCCAGAAAAAATTCCCCACACCATGACACCACCACCACCAGCCTGAACCGTTGATACAAGGCAGGATGGATCCATGCTTTCATGTTGTTTACGCCAAATTCTGACCCTACCATCCGAATGTCGCAGCAGAAATCGAGACTCATCAGACCAGGCAACGTTTATCCAATCTTCTACTGTCCAATTTCGATGAGCTTGTGCAAATTGTAGCCTCAGTTTCCTGTTCTTAGCTGAGAGGAGTGGTACCCAGTGTGGTCTTCTGCTGCTGTAGCCCATCTGCCTCAAAGTTCGACGCACTGTGCGTTCAGAGATGCTCTTCTGCCTACCTTGGTTGTAACGGGTGGCAATTTGAGTCACTGTTGCCTTTCTATCAGCTCGAACCAGTCTGCCCATTCTCCTCTGACCTCTGGCATCAACATGGCATTTCCGGCCACAGAACTGCCGCTCACTGGATTTTTTTTCTTTTTCGGACCATTCTCTGTAAACCCTAGAGATGGTTGTGCGTGAAAATCCCAGTAGATCAGCAGTTTCTGAAATTCTCAGACCAGCCCTTCTGGCACCAACAATCATGCCACGTTCAAAGGCACTCAAATCACCTTTCTTCCCCATACTGATGCTCGGTTTGAACTGCAGGAGATTGTCTTGACCATGTCTACATGCCTAAATGCACTGAGTTGCCGCCATGTGATTGGCTGATTAGAAATTAAGTCTTAACACACAGTTGGACAGGTGTACCTAATAAAGTGGCCAGTGAGTGTATATGGCAATACTAGGCTCAGGAGAGCACACCTAAGTGTACGGATGTCTAGCTCTGGTAAAACGAGTTGTGCACAATATGGTGCATTGGATACTAATTTCTTTTTTACGTTGCACCTTTCACTGTAATTGTTATCAAACATCACATATGTGACCACACTACATGTAATACCACGGTGCAGTGCTGGTCTTTCGCCTTCATTCCACATGGTCACTGCTTCCCATAAGAAGTCTTTTAAGGTGTGTGGTTTTCTGAAGAATTTTCTTTTAACTTCAAAGCTTATGCAGTTGTGGCCGCTTACTGGGTCAATCACTAAATGAGGCCGAAAATGTGTTTGATGTTTCTTCTCTTGGGAGCCTTATAGTTGTTTAGGTACACCCTGCACATATGCAAGAAACCCTAGCATAAAGGTCAGAGAGCGGTCTATGCAGTGGCCCACGCTTGGCACAAAATATTAAGCACTGAAAAGGCATTTTGGTGGAAAAATTATAACGTTCACTTTGTGCCAATTCAATGTGATTTCTTGGCCTCATCCTAAATTTCTGCAATCATATTCTCCTCTTTCTCCAGCTCTTGCGGGAAGGCACGTGACAGCAAGTATGCGATTTACATACCTGCAATCACATGCCAGCTTCTCACCTGTTGCTCTCAATAGAACATTGAATGAAGCTGATGAGAAGTAGGTTGTAATGAGTCCGCAGATAAGGAAATTGAAAACTTACAGGTCATGTGACCACCTGCTGGAAGTAAAGGGGAATCCTGACAGTGTGTACTGCAGGGTTTTGGAATCTTCTGTCAGTGTGATTGCAGATAATTGCATTGCAGAATCTTATGCTGAGCACGAAAAACACCTTAATTTCTGGAAAACACCTGCTCATCTGTGATTTCCTTTATCACATGCTGCTCCTTATTCTATTGCTTCTCTCATTAATTTTGAGAAGCAGGAAGAAAGTGGTTGGTGCGTTACTGCAAGTATACAAGTCGTGAGCCGTCACTTGATTACCGCCGGGTGAGCTAAAATAGAGCCAAATCCTACCTGTGTACAATCGTATGTTTTAACGAGCATAAAAAAAACCTTGTGAGTCTTAAACTGCATAGAGTTAGACATTTTAATTTAATCAGTTTTTTTTTTTGTTTTTTTTTTCTACAGGGAACTTTGAAATTGGAGTCCATATTGCAGACGTGAGCTATTTTGTTGATGAAGGGAATACTCTCGATTTAGTGGCAAGTGAAAGAGCCACTAGTGTGTACCTTGTACAGAAGGTATGGACATTGTATTGTGAATATGTAGAAGTAAAACTCACTAACTTGAGCTGCAGGGTGGTTTGCTGCTGAGGGGAAAATAAAAATCTCTAAATCTTTTAAATCTTCTGCCTGAGCGAGTGTGACCGGAGCGTAAGTGCGAACGGTGGTAAGTGTCTGACTTGTGATTCAGTGACTTTGGATTCAGGGAGTTTCCAAGGGAGGTATTACTGAATTGCTGTTATATTTTATTAATACTTTTTATTTATTTTTACTTATTTCTGTCTGGTGCAATCCCCATTAGGAATGTGCTCCACTATTGCCAATGCCATCCAGTGTACATCTTGCCACATGTATGAAATCCTTGAACAGCCGGTCGAGGGTGCATACTGCTGTGCGAGATGTGAGTACGTTGTGCATTTGGAAGCCCAGATACTGGATCTAAATGTGCAATTGGCAACACTGAAATCCATAGACAATATGGAAAAGAGTCATCTGCTCACTGAGCAGACGCTCAATGAGATAGGTGGGGGGGGGATGCTAGGGTAGAGATGCAGGACAATGAAGCAGCTAGCTGGGTGACAGAAAGCGGGGTAGAGGAAAGAGCGCCAGGGAGGCTAGTCCTGATCTGGCACACCCCAATAAGTTTGCCAAGTTGGCAGATGAGGGGAGTGTCAGTGCAGGGGTAGCACTGCTGCAGCAAGGCATGTCCTCTGAAAGCCATAGGAGTGTCTGCTCCAGTAAGGGGGGAAATAGGAGAGCAGGGCAGGCCAGACAGGTGGTGGACTCAATTATTAGGGGAACAGATAGGGTAATCTGTCAGAAAGACAGGGATCATCGAACGGTGTGCTACCTGCCTGGCACTCGAGTCCGACACATCGCTGATCGGGTTGACAGATTACTCGGAGAGGCTGGTGAGGATCCAGCGGTCATGGTGTACATTGGCACAAATGACAAAGTTAGAGGTAGGTGGAAGGTCCTTAAAGATGATTTCAGGTAATTAGGCTGCAAGCTTAAAGCAAGGACTGCCAAGGTGGTATTTTCTGAAATACTGGCTGTGCCATGCCAGAGAGGCAACGGGAGATTAGGGAGGTTAAGTGGCTCAAGAATTGGTGTAGGAAGGAGGGATTTGGGTTCCTGGCGAACTGGGCCGACTTCTCAGTTGGCTACAGGTTCTACGCTAGGGATGGGCTGCACCTCAGTGGGGAAGGTGCAGCTGTGCTGGGGAGAGAAAATGGCTAGAAGACTGGCGGAGTGTTTAAACTAGGGATTGTGGGGTGGGTATTCATTTTATAGGAGGGGAAGATGGAGACCTGGGCACATATAATGAAATTGGGGGTGGCATGGGGAGTGGGGTTAGAACAGTTTATAATTTAAGAAAGAATAGAGGTACAGAGAGATACATAAAGTGCATGTATACTAATGCCAGAAGCCTCGCCAACAAAATGGAGGTATTAGAATTAACTTTGTTGGAACATAATTATGACATGGTGGGGATATCTGAGACATGGCTGGACGGTTAAGTTACAGGGCTATAGTCTGTTCAGAAATTACCGTACAAATAAGTGAGGGGGAGGTGTGTTTCTATATGTAAAATCATCCTTAAAACCCATCCTGTGTGATAATATATGTGAATCTAATGAAAATGTAGAGTCTCTGTGGGTGGAAGGGGGGAAAAAAAAGAATAAATTACCGTACTGATAGGGGTTTGTTATAAGTCTCCAAAAATAATGGAAACGACGGAGAATATCCTCGTAAAGCAAATAGATGAAGCGGCGACTCGAGAAGTCATTATTATGGGGGACTTCAACTACTCTAAAATTCATTGGGGAACAGAAACCTGCAGTTCCAGCAAAGGTAATAGGTTTTTGACAACTATTAGAGACAATTACCTTTCACAACTGGTTCTGGACCCAACAAGAGGGGGGGCACTGCTAGACCTAATATTAACCAACAGGCCAGACCGCATATCAAATGTAAGGGTTGGGGGTCACTTGGGTAAGGCCGGTTTCACATTCGCGCTTTTGAGCGCAGCGACGGCCTGCGCACGGCCGCCACTAAGCCCCGCCCCCTGCCCCGCCTCCACCATTATCTCCGCCTCCGGGCGCATGACGTTGCATGCGTCATGCGTCCCCCTATCTTAATCACAGAGGGCGCAGGCCGTGCGCCGTCTGCGCACAGTCTGCGTTTGGCGGCGCATGCGTCCTTTTGACGGTGCGCCGAGCAGCGCCAAACGCAACCTGTTGCATTTTGGTTATGCTCGGCGCACCGTCAAAAGGACGCATGCGCCGCCAAACGCAGACTGTGCGCGGCCTGCGCCCTCTGTGATGAAGATAGGGGACGCATGACGCATGCAACGTCATGCGCCCGGAGGCGGAGATACTGGTGGAGGCGGGGCAGGGGGTGGGGCTTCGCGGCGGCCGTGCGCAGGCCGTCGCTGCGCTCAAAAGCGCAAATGTGAAACCGGCCTAATAGTGATCACAAATTAATAAGTTTTCAGGTATCCTTTAATAAGATGTGTAGAAGAGGGGTTAAAGGACACTAAACTTCAGTAAGGCAAATTTCCAACTAATGAGAGAAGATCTTGGTGTAATTAACTGGGACGATATCCTGAGACATAAAAATACACAAGGAAAATGGGAGACGTTTATTAGCATCCTGAATAGAACCGGTGCACAATATATACCATATGGGAATAAACATGCTAGAAATAGGAGGAAACCACTATGGTTAAACAGAGCTGTAAGGGGCGCAATAAGTGGCAAAAAGAAAGCGTTTAGAGAATTAAAGCAAGTAGGTAGTGATGAGGCATTAAAAAAATAAATGCAGAAGATTAAATAAATTCTGTAAAATGCAAACCAAGACCGCAAAGATTGAGACAGAGAGTCTCATTGCTAGAGAAAGTAAAAATAATCCCAAAATATTCTTTAACTACATAGTAAGAAACTATAAAATGATAGTGTTGACCCGCTTAACCCCTTTCTGCGATCGGGATAGTACATCCAACCATGGGACCTGGGACTTAATTCCCATGGAAGGGCTAGTATGTCATAGCGATCAGCGGCGCTCTGGGGGGGTGCCACTGATCGCGGCTGGGTGTCAGCTGATTATCACATTAACCGCTGGCACACTGCGATCAAACGTGATCACCGTGTACTGGGGGCACAGGGAAGAATAGCGCAGGGAGGGAGACCCCTTGGTGCTTCCCTAAGACCCCCCGGAGCGACGCGATATCCTAGATCGCTCCGAGGGTCTCCTCCCTGCAGGCCCCCGGATCCAATATGGCCCTGGTGGCCTTCGGGGTCCCCCAGGGAGTCGGCTTCCTCAGTGCATGCTGAGAGCAGCCACTGAGGAAGCCTGTGCAGCGCCTGTCAGATCGCTGATCTGACAGCATTGTGCAAACTGATCAGCGATCTGACACTAGATAGTGATGTCCCCCTCTGGGACAATGTAATAAAGTAAAAAAAAAACACTTGTAAAAATAATTTTAAAATTCCTAAATAAAAAAAAAATTCCCTAATTCATTTTTTTTTTTTCTAAATAAAAAAAAATAAAAGTACACATTTAGTATCGCCGCATCCGTAATGACCTGCACTATAAATCTGTAACACTAGTTAACCCCTTCCAAAAAAACAAAGCAAAAAACAATGGTTTATTATCATACCGCTGAACAAAGTGCAATAACGCGCGATCAAAAAGACGTATATAAATAAACATGGTACAGCTTAAAACGTCATATTGTCCCGCAAAAAACGAGCCACCACACAGCGTCAACAAAAAAAAGGAAAGGTTATAGCTCACAGAATAAAGCGATGCAAATATAATTTTTTATATAAATTTTTTTTTTTTTTTTTTTATAAAAGCGCCAAAACATAAAGATATAAATGAGGTATCACTGTAATTGTACTGACCCGAAGAATAAAACCGCTTTATCAATTTTACCACACGCGGAACGGTGTAAACGCCCCCCCCCCCCACACCAAAGAAATTCATTAATTCCTGGTTTTTGTTCATTCTGCGTTCCAAAAATCGGAATAAAAAGCCATAAAAAAAGTCACTGGCCCAAATATGGTACCAATAAAAACGTCAACTCATCCCGCAAAAATTAAGACCTCATATGACTGTGGGTCAAAATATGGATAAATTATAGCTCTCAAAATGTGGTGATACAAAAACTATTTTTACAATAAAAAGCGTCTCTTAGCGTATGACAGCTGCCAAACATAAAAACCCGCCATAAATAGTAAATCAAACCCCCCCTTTATCACCCCCTTACTTAGGGAAAAATAATAAAATTAAATCATTTATTTCCATTTTCCGGCTATGGTTAGGGCTAGGGGTGTGTTGGGGTTTGGGTTGGAGTTAGAATTGAGGGGTTTCCACTGTTTTTGTGGAAAAAAATGTAATTTTTTTTTTATCTTTATGGCTCTGTTATAAGGTTCTGTGAAGCTCTTTGGGGTTCAAAGTGCTTACCACACATCTCGATAAGTTCCTTGGGGGGTCTAGTTTCCAGAATGGGGTCACTTGTGGGGGGTTTCCACAGTTTAGGCACATCAGGGACCCTCCAAATGCGACATGACACCCGCAGACCATTCCATCAAAGTCTGCATTCCAAAACGTCACTACTTCCCTTCCGAGCCCCAAGGTGTGCCTATACAGTAGTTTTCTCCCACATAAGGGGTATCGGCATACTCAGGACAATTTGGACAACAACTTTTGGGGTACAATGTCTCCTGTTACCCTTGGGAAGATAAAAAAAAATTGGGGACTAAAAGGTCATGTTTGTGGAAAAATATATATATTTTTTTTTTATTTTCACGCCCGGGCGTTGACTTCTGTGAAGCACTAGGGGGTTCAAAGTGCTCACCACACATCTAGATAAGTTCCTTGGGGGGTCTAATTTCTAAAATTGTCATTTGAGGGGGGTTTCCACTGTTTTGTCATATCAGGGGCTCTCCAAATGCAACATGGCGTCCGATCTCAGTTCCAGCCAAAAAAGTCAAATGGCGCTGCTTCCCTTCCGAGCTCTGCCATGCGCCCAAATAGTGGTTTACCCCCACATGTGGGGTATCAGATCAGCGTACTCAGGGCAAATTGCACATTAACTTTTGGGGTCCTGTTTCCCTTGGGGAAATAAAAATTGGGGGTGAAAAGATCATTTTTGTGGAAAAAAAGATTTTAATTGTATGGCTGTACATTATAAACATCTGTGAAGCCCTTGTGGGTTCAAAGCTCTCACCACATATCTAGATAAATTGCTTGGGGGGGTCTAGTTTCCAAAATGGGGTCACTTTTGGGGAGTTTCCACTGTTTAGGCACATCAGGGACTCTCCAAACATGACATGGTGTCCGATCTGAATTCCAGTCAATTTTGCATTGAAAAAGTCAAACGGCGCTCCTTCCCTTCCGAGCTCTGCCGCCATGCGCCGAAACAGTGGTTTTCCCCCCACATATCAGGTTATCAGCGTACTCAGAACAAATTGCACAATAACTTTTGCAGTCCAATTTCTCCTGTTACCCTTGGTAAAATAAAAAAAATTGGACCTGAATTAATTTTTTTTTTGTGAAAAAAGTTAAATGTTAATTATTTAAAAAAAAAAAAAAAAAATTCCAAAGATTCCTGTGAAGCACCTGAAGGGTTAATAAACTTCTTGAATGTGGTTTTGAGCACCTTGATGAGTGCAGTTTTTAGAATGTTGTCACTTTGGGTGTATTTTCTATTACATAGATCCCTCAAAGTGACTTCAAATGTGATGTGGCTCCTAAAAATAAAATGGTGTTGTAAGAATGAGAAATCCCTGGTCAACTTTTAGCCCTTATAACTTCCTAACAAAAAAAAAAATTGGTTCCAAAATTGTGCTGATGTAAAGTAGACATGTGGGAAATGTTAGTTAAGTTTTTTGTGTGCCATATCTGTTATTTAAGGGCATAAATATTCAAAGTTGGAAAATTGCGAAGCTTTCAAAATTTTTGCCAAATTTCCGTTTATGTGAGAAAAAAAACCCGGAAGTTATATGATTGAAATTTTACCACTAACATGAAATATAATATGTCATGAGAAAACAGTGTCAGAATCACCGGGAGCCATTTAAGCGTTCCGGAGTTATTACCTCATAAAGGGACAGTGGTCAGAATTGTAAAAATTGGCCCGGTCATTAACGTGCAATCTGCCCTTGGGGATAAAGGGGTTAAAAATAGTCTGGGTGAAGTGGTGGATGAGGAAAAAGCCAATATGCTAAATGACTTTTTTCAACAGTATTTACACAAGAAAATCCCATGTTAGACTATATGATCAGTTATTAAAAAAAAAAAATTTCTCCATTAAATGTCACATACTTAACCCAGCAGGAAGTACTGCGGTGTCTATAAATCACTAAAATTGACAAATCCCCGGGCCTGGATGGGATACACCCCCGAGTACTGCAGGAATTACCGTATATACTCGAATATAAGTCGAGATTTTCAGCCCATTTTTTTGGGCTGAAAGTCCCCCTCTCGACTTATATTCGAGTCATATACACCGGGGGGTCGGAGGTGTCAGGTCATACTTACCCGTCCTGACGCTGTCTCTTGAGCCCCCCAGCTTCTCCGCGCTCTCTCTTCCTGCCTTCAGCAGTCACGTGGTACCGCTAATTAAAACTCATGAATATGCGCATATTCATGAGTTTTAATGAGCGGTATCACATGACCGCTGAACGCAGGAAGAGAGAGCACGGAGAAGCTGGGGGGCTCAAGAGCCAGCGTCAGGACGGGTAAGTATAGCGATACTCACCTGTCCTGCGTCCATGGCTGCTTGCTGCTGTCTGTCATCGGTCAGTGACTTCAGACAGCAGAGGGCGCGGTGACGTGGTTAGTGCGCGCCGCGCCCCCTGCAGTCTGAACATCACTGACCGATGACGTGGCAGATAGCGGTGAGCAGCCATGGACGCAGGACAGGTGAGTATCTGACACCCAGCGACGGAGAGGTGAGTATGTCATTTTTTTTATTTTTACATGCAGCAGCACATGGGGGAGTAATCAAGGAGCTTCTTATGGGGGCAGCACATGGGGAGTAATGTAAGGAGCTTCTTATGGGGCAGCACATGGGGGAGTAATGTAAGGAGCTTCTTATGGGGGCAGCACATGGGGGAGTAATGTAAGGAGCTTCTTATGGGGGCAGCACATGGGGAGTAATGTAAGGAGCTTCTTATGGGGCAGCACATGGGGGAGTAATGTAAGGAGCTTCTTATGGGGGCAGCACATGGGGGAGTAATGTAAGGAGCTTCTTATGGGGGCAGTACATGGGGGAGTAATGTAAGGAGCTTCTTATGGGGGCAGCACATGGGGGAGTAATCTAAGGAGCTTCTTATGGGGGCAGCACATGGGGGAGTAATCTAAGGAGCTTCTTATGGGGGCAGCACATGGGGGATTAATGTAAGGAGCTTCTTATGGGGGCAGCACATGGGGGAGTAATCTAAGGAGCTTCTTATGGGGGCAGCACATGGGGGAGTAATCTAAGGAGCTTCTTATGGGGGCAGCACATGGAGTAATCTAAGGAGCTTCTTATGGGGGCAGCACATGGGGGATTAATGTAAGGAGCTTCTTATGGGGGCAGCACATGGGGGAGTAATGTAAGGAGCTTCTTATGGGGGCAGCACATGGGGGATTAATGTAAGGAGCTTCTTATGGGGGCAGCACATGGGGGAGTAATGTAAGGAGCTTCTTATGGCGTCAGCATATGGGGGAATAGTCTATGGAGCTTCTTATGGGGGCAGCATATGGGGGAATAATCCATGGAGCATTTCCCACCCTAGACTTATACTCGAGTCAATAAGTTTTCCCATTTTTTTGTGGCAAAATTAAGGGGGTCGACTTATACTCGGATCGACTTATACTCGCGTATATACGGTAAGTACAGTCATAGACCATTATTTTTAATCTTTAAAGATTCCATAATAACAGGGTCTGTACCACAGGACTGGCGTATAGCAAATGTGGTGCCAATATTCAAAAAGGGGACATAAACTGAACTTGGAAATTATGGGCCAGTAAGTTTAACCTCAACTGTGGGTAAAATCCTGGAGAGTTTTCTAAGAGATACTATACTGGAGTATCTGAAGAAGAATAACCTTATGACCCAATATCAACATGGGTTTATGAGGGACCGTTCCTGTTAGACTAATCTGATAAGCTTTTATGAAGAGGTAAGTTCCGGACTGGACCAAGAGAATGCAGTGGACGTGGTGTACATGGACTTTTCAAAAGCTTTTGATACGGTGCCACACAAAAGGTTGATACATAAAATGAGAACAATGGGCATAGGGGAAAATGTGTAAGTGGGTTAAGAGCTGGCTCAGGGATAGGAAACAAAGGGTGGTTATTAATGGAGCACATTCGGACTAAGTCACGGTTAGCAGTGGGATACCACAGGGGTCAGTATTGGGCCCGCTTCTTTTTAACATTAATGACCTTGTAGGGGGCATACAGAGTAGAATTTCAATATTTGCAGATGACACTAAACTTTGCAGGGTAGTCAATACAGAGGAGGACAATTTTATATTACAGGAGGATTTATGTAGACTTGAAGTTTGGGCTGATAAATGGCAAATGAGCTTTAATGGGGATAAATGTAAGGTCATGCACTTGGATATAGCAAATAGGATGTATAATTATGTGCTTAATTATGAAACACTGGGCAAAACTGTCACTGAAAAAGACCTGGGTGAATGGGTGGATGACACTCACATTTAGTGGCCAGTGTCAGGCAGCTGCTGCAAAGGCAAATGAAATAATGGGATGCATTAAAAGAGGCATAGATGCTCATGAGGAGAACATAATTTTACCTCTATATAAGTCACTAGTGCGACCACACTTAGAATACTGTGTACAGTTCTGTTCTCCGGTGTATAAGAAAGACATATCTGAACTGGAGTGGGTGCAGAGAAGAGCAACCAAGATTATTAGAGCACTGGGGGGGGGGTCTACAATACCAAGACAGGTTATTACACTTGGGGTTATTTAGTTTGGAAAAACAAAGGCTTAGAGGTGATCTTATTACAATGGATATATATATTCAGGGACAGTACAATGGCTTTTCTAATGACCTTTCTATTCATAAACCCGAGACAGGGACAATGGGGCATCCTCTACGTCTGGAGTAAAGAAGGTTTAAGCATACTCACAGACGTGGATTCTTTACTGTAAGAGCAGTGATACTATGGAACTCTCTGCCATATGATGTTGTAATGAGTGATTCCCTACTAAAATTTAAGAGGGGACTGGATGCCTTTCTTGAAAAATATAATGTTACAGGTTATATACACTAGTTTCCTTAATATTACGTTGATCCAGGGAGCTAGTCTGATTGCCGTATATGGAGTCGGGAAGGAATTTTTTTCCCCAATGTGGAGCTTACGGTTTGCCACATGTTGTTGTTTTTTTTTTGTTTTTTTTTGCCTTCCTCGGTATCAACATGTTAGGGCAAGTTAGGATAGGATATGGGTTGAACTAGATGGACTTGGTCTTCCTTCAACCTTAATAACTATGTTACTATGTTAAATGAGAATTTCCTACAGGTACAGTAGAATAATATAAGGGTGTTTTTTGTAGCTACTTTCTACTGCAATGTCAAGAAAAATCTGCTTAGATGTTAACTGTGAGTCAATAGGAGAAGTTTCAACATGCTTGAGTGCTTTTTTTTTCCCTCAGTTTTGGTGCTTTTTGGCAGGTCATTGTCATGGCATTTTTTTCTGTTTTTTTTTTTTTCTTAAATGTTTTAGTGCTTGTCCTATGACCTTTCTGCAGTGTGGTGTTCCCTTCCCATGCTGTGCTCCTGCTTGATTAAAAGCATGGACAAATGGCATTATTGCTGCGACGTGTCCTGCGACGATCCTGGGCAGCTTCATTCTGGCGCTTGCAAGTTCTGATGGAAAGCACTCTTGAGCATTAAACAATAAAATAGAAAATCACTTTGTTCTTTGAGAAAGGAGAGGAATTTTAATAAACTTTCAAAGTTGCTTATCATTTTATTAATCTTAGATAGGTTTTCTTACAGGAATTATTCCTATCTGAGTAAAAACACTTGTCAAAAATACTTAAATTCAGGGGTTTTTTTCAGAAGCTTGAGGAAAAAAGTGGACAGGATCTTTGTGAAAGAGTCCATATGCTTTTTTTCTGAGCTATTTTAGATCCAAGTATGGTCTTAAAGCAACACAAATGTGTTGGGCATATATAATGTCTTTAGGAAACATCTCAGGTAAACCTTTCCAGGGAACAACATTTTTTATGTCCAGGTATCCGTTTTATACAATTTATTTTTTTTATTTCTTTTCCAGTTGATTTTCCAGCATCCAAGTTATGCAAACTATACCATACCTACAATGTTACAAGACTCGCTGCTAACAAACATTAAGTTGAATGGTGATTATAGGCCACCTATTTGACATTGCTGGACTGCTTCGCACAGAATGTTTAGTCTAAACATTGGCAGTCATCTGTTCATTTTAATTTAATTGTATTTTTTTGTGATTTAAAGACCTCATAATGGAAATGAGTAAGAGATATTTTCCCTTCACCATAACAGCACCACCTGAGAGGATCTGCCCATCCAGGACAGGAAAACCACTGACCTAAAAGAGCGACACCTCTTCCCTGCATCAGTTCAGTTTCCTGTCCTTGATGGGAGACCTCAAGATGAATGTTGCTGATGAAAAAAGGTCCCAGGCCTTACCCAGTGGCTTGAAGAGCGGCTTAATTGGCCGTGGTGTGTTGGGTCCTGGAGGCTCCGCTTCAGGGCTTGAAAGCTGGTGCGATAGGAGATGGTGAGCTGAGGAGGCTTCAGCATTATCTCAGACTGCCGTATCTGCTTGGATCTGTGCACTTCATGCCGCGAGATGGTTTGCCCTGACAATTAGCGCACCAAGTGAAGTGGAGATAAAGTGAAGGGCTCAGTACAAGATGGCGCACACTGATGACGAGCACTCCGAGTGACGTATACAGGAAATGGCACTTTCGCTTCAGGAGTGGTTTCCAGTATATGCAGGGAGACTCTCTGTGGGCACCTCATTTTAAAATGAGTGCGGGCTGTGATCAGAGCAATAATGCCCCATCACCCCTTGGAAGTCTAAATGGAGGAACAGCAGCAGTGACCATGCAGGAGAAGCAGACGAAGCAGTGGCAGTCGCACAATCATAAAATTGACAACCAGCCAGAGGTCTAGAAACTCCAGGAAGGAACAACCCTGTGACCCAATGCAGCCTCAGAATCCGGTACCGTCGAGTTACAATGGGTGGTGAGTGATCTTTGAGAAATCAAAATGGAGTGTGTGATCTTTGCAAAGTTTGGCATAGAAGCCCATGTCCATCATACATCCAGAAAATGATTTGTGACGAGACCTCTGATTTCGTAATCAATCTGAAGTCTGTTATTAAAGTAGAGGTTAAGCACTCCCTAAAAGCCCTTATGCAGGAAAGGCAAAAAGAGCTAAAAGAAACCTAAACGGTTATCTAATTTGAACTAATCCCTTAAAACAGATGGTGATTCTGATTCAGACTCCATCCATCTGAGGATGATGCTTGAGGAAGACCATGCTACCCTCCCTGGGACACAAGCAGATTGATAAAAGCGATAAAGAACTATATGTGGTTTATGAAGACTAAGACCCCTATATCAATATAGGACGGTATGTTTGGTTGGCTAGAGCAGAGGAGGAAACCCACATTCCCTTTTAATGAAAAGATTCAGAAACTCAATGGAAAAAAGTGGATTGGAATGGCTCATTGCCCTCATATTTGAAAAGAAAGTATTGGTTTGAAGAGGAGGTTGATACATTATGGAATAAGAGCCCAAAATTAGACCTCGCAGTAACCAAGTCATCAAAAAAGTCTACCTTACCCTTTGAAAACCTGGGTATTCTTAGAGACCAATTGGATTGGAAGGCAGACTATCTGAGAAGTACGTAGCAAGTGGGTTCTCTGAGACCTGCCATAGCAGGGACCCATTCTTCCAACAGCTGTAACAAAAGCATCATGGATTTCGCCTCACAAGAGAATGTTGCTTAGTGGAAAAAATACTTGCTAATCTGCCCTTAGTACAGGGGAGAGCAGCCTTTCTGTCAGACAACTCGGTGGACTCGTTGAGATTAGCAGCAAGATTAGCAGGTCTCTAAAATGCATGTAGTAGAATGTTATGGCTGAAATGTTGGCCAGGGGATATACAGTCAAAAATTTAAATTTTCCTCCATTCCCTGTGAAGGTTATTTCCACTTTGGTCAGGCATTAGATGACATCCTAGAAAAAGCGGATTTATAAAAAGGGTTTTCCAGTTTTTCCATTCCCGAGTACAGGAAGAGGTCTTTTCAGGAGAAAAAATATAACAGAATGCAGCCTCCCAAAAATCAGGAAGACTGAGAGAATAGGAAGAATCCATGGTTCATGTTTGGGGGGGGGGGGGGGGGAGGAACTTCCCAGTGACGTCCAGCATCCAGGTAGTGGTAAGGCTTTCCCTCTTTCTCCTAGCCTGGAAGAGAATTTCTTCTAGTGGCTGGATATTGGTCATTACGCGGGAAGGCCTGACTCTGGAATTTAATTCAATCCCTTAAGAAACCCTAATAACATCTGCCAGAGGCACAATCTGCATTCGAAATGGAGGTTCTAAATCTGATTTGGAAGAAGAAGAAATTAGGGGACTCTATTCCCCCTCTTTGTTTTTTTCTTTTATCACAATCAAAACGAACAGGGTCTTCAGAACCATTGTCAATTTAAGGGGCCTAAACAGGTTTTTAGTTTATCGTCCCTTCAAGATGGAGACCAATAAAGCCTACCTTAAGACTCCTATTCCCAGACTGCTACATGGTAGTATTGAAAAAACTCACTTTCAACAAATTGTTCCAGGAAATTGCAATTATATAGTGAACTAAATCTCCTTTAAAAACAGATTTAATTTACGCTTTTTAAAAAAAAACAAAAAAAAAACCACCTAACCCAGTGTAGAAGGTACAAAAAACCAACAGATACAAATTATAAATGACTAAATCCCTGCCTGCCAAGACCCTGCAATATACCTAATCTTGCTCCTTCCTTACTGTGGAGGTTGGCACCCTAAGAAACGATTGTTTGGCGCCCCCACTCAACGTGGACTATCCCTCTCTCCCCTGATGTAACCCTGTAAATATGTGGGAAAATATAGTGAAGGAAAGAAATGAAAGGAATAGGTCCTTATAATATATAACATCTCATCTCATAGGTTTGCTTAATGGAAATGGCAGAACAGGGACAAAATTGAAACAAAAAAGCTCAAAAACATGCCCAAAAACTGCCTGCTCTATGGTCCACTGGCAGATCTTGATACAATAGTCCTTACACAAAGAAGCATTATAGCATCAGTGAACAATGTTATAGCCCAAAAACAGACCTTCACACCAATTGAGGGTAACCAAAAAATAATCCCTCAAACAATCTTCATAGAGCAGCTACATATACCGGTATGCATAAATACAATGAAGCAAATAAAGTAGGACTTGGCATGAGTTGAGGACACCCCGACATGTTTCCCCGTTATCACGGTTCATCAGGAGGACTAGATGCTGCAGATGCCAGATGCCATGATGATGCTTGGCATAGCCGGCGGTCAGGAAGGGCGGATTTAAGTAACCCCCGTCTGATTTAAATGCCGTAATAAGCCCCACCCACTCAATGGCCGGCGGTATTACTCCCGGGTCTTTTGATCAATAGAGGAGACATGCCCCCTTCTCACCTGCGGTCTATTCGGGCGTGCGTTCCACAGCTGACCCCGTGCGCTCCATAGACCCGCAGGATGCCCTCCGATCATGTGACTAGCGTAACTTCCAGTTTCGGGAGTCTCATGCTCCACCATTCTGTGCTCATGCGCAGTAAGGAGTGTCTCTCCCTGTCACAGCTGATTAATGACCTCCGGTTCTCTGGTTTAACGCTATTCAACATAGAACTTCACTGTATATGAATTACTATATATTATTAGAGAAAATCGGGCGCAGGAACAGAGTTAGTGTCCATAGTAGCATATACATCCCAAATAAAAATTTTTTTTAAAGGAAACTATCTTTAATGGAGTAGAGCATGCTTAGTTATGTTAGAAATATTTATACAGAAAATTAAAGATTTTTTATACAGTCCCACAATCAGGAGCATGTTATGATATACTATAATACATACACGGTATGTAGCTTCACGGCATACACATATCAAGAAAAAGGGTATCAGCCAAAACAGGAATTCAAAAACCAGAAAAAATAAATAAAACAAGCATAGGATACACACTCATTTAACCCCTTCGGGGTGAGGGACTGTAATCTGAAAATCCATTCCTCCTCTCGTCTGTGTATGGTCCTGTCCAGATCGCCTTCTCTTATTTTAGGTGTAACCAATTCTATCATACTGAAGGTGATTTCACTTAGGCATCCACCATGTACCTCATTCATGTGTTGGGCTACTGGTGTGTCACGTTTATTCTTGATGTCAAAGATGTTCAACTACCCTCACACTCAGTTCCCTTATGGTCTTCCCAACGTAATCCATGGGACAAGTGCAGGTAGCTTTATACACAAGGCCCATGGATCTGCAATTGCCAAATTTTTGTATAAATATTTCTAACATAACTAAGCATGCTCTACTCCCTGAAAGATAGTTTCCTTTAAAAATTATTTTTTTATTTGGGATGTATATGCTACTATGGACACGATCTCTGTTTCTGCGCCCGATTTTCTCTAATATATAGTAATTCATATACAGTGACGTTCTATGTTGAATAGTGTTAAACCAGAGAACCGGAGATCATGAATTAGCTGTTCCCACCTATATTTATAGGTTTAAATCAGGGGAGAGAGGGATAGTCCACGTTGAGTAGGGGTGCTAAACAATCGTTTCTTAGGGTGCCAACCTCCACAGTAAGGAAGGAGCAAGATTAGGTATATTGCAGGGTCTTGGAAGGCAAGGATTTGGTCATTTATAATTTGTATCTGTTGGTTTTTTTGTACCGTCTACACTGGGTTAGGTGTTTCGTTTTTTTTTTTTTAAAGAGTAAACAAAATATCTGTTTTTAAAGGAGATTTATGTTCACTACATAATAGTATTGGATTTAAAGGATGCATACGACCATGTGCCTATATATGCAGATCACCAAAAGTTTCTAAGGGTGGATCTACCCATAAATGGAAGTTAAGACATTTCCAGTTCAGAACCTTACCGTTTGGTCTCACTGTGGCTCCAAGGGTGTTTTGCCAAAATTCTGGCAGAGATCACGGCTCATCTTTGAGAGAGGAAGACACACTGATTATTCCATATCTAGATGATTTTTGGATTGTAAGAAGGTCAGTAGAGCGTTGCAAAACTCATCTTATATGGGGTACTTCACACTAAGCGAGATCGGTGACGCATCAGCAATCCTGACCAGGTCGTATCATTGTCGGGATTGCTGGTGCGTCGTTTAGTGCAATGGGACCCTAAGAATCAGGGCTAACTTGGCAGAGTTGGATTGGTTACTGAATCTGGAAAAGTCAAGACTAAGATCATTAAGGATATGTGCAATCCGGAGCTGTCATTGCTTTGGACGCAGCACATGTTCGCTGCGTTCAATGCGCTGCCGTCTATTGAACGCATGTGAATCTGCATGTGTTCACTGAACCACTCGTGGTTAGTGGTTGGGTGAAGCTATTTATTGTCAAACTACTGTTTTCTCTTTTTATATCATAATGACATCCCAAAATATCCTATTTACCCTGATCAAAAGTTCACATACCCCATTTCTTAATACCATGTATTGCCTCCTATAACATCAATGACAGCTTGATGTCTTTTGTGGTAGTTGTGGGTGAGGTTCTATATTTTCTCAGATGGTAACGCTGACCACTCTTCTTGGCAAAAAGCCTCCAGTTCCTGTAAATTCCTTGGCTGTCTAGCATGAACTGCACGCTTGAGATCTTCCCAGAGTGGCTCAATTATATTGAGGTCAGGAGACTGAGATGGCCACTCCAGAACCTTCACTTGGTTCTGCTTAGCCAATGATAGGTCGATTTGTGTTTTGGATCGTTGTCATGTTGGAACGTCCAAGTACGTCCCATGCGCAGCTTCTGGGCTGATGATTGAAAACTTGTGTCCAGCATTTGCTGATAACATGCTGCATTTATCTTTCTTTCAACTTTGACTGTTTACTGTGCCTTTGAACCTCACATATTCCCAAAACATCAGTGATCCACCTCTGCTTTACAGTAGGCCTTATTGACCTCTCTCCAAATGTAACGTTTATGGTTGTGGCCAAAAAGTTCAATTTTGGTCTCATCACTCCAAGTTACCTTGTTCCTGAAGTTTTGAGGCTTGTCTGTTCTGTTTTGCGTATTGTAGGCGAGATATTTTGTGACATTCGTGTAGAAATGGCCTTCTTCTGGCTACTCGACCATGCAGTCCATTTTTTTTTCAAGTGCCTCCTTTTTGTGCATCTTGAAACAGCTACACTGCTAGTTTTCACGTACTGCAGTATTTCAGCTGATGTTTGTGGGTTTTTCTTTGCATCCCGAACAATTTTCCTGGCATTTGTGGACAACATTTTTGTTGGTCTTCCTGACCGTGGTTTTGTTTTTAGAGCCCCGATTTTCCATTTTTAATCACAGTTTGAATGCTGTTGACAGGCATTATCAATTCCTTGGATATCTTTATATCCCTTTCCTGTTTTATACAGTTCAACAACCTTTTCTCTTGGATCCATTGACGATTCTTTTGCTTTACCCATGACTCACAAACCAGAAACTTCAGTGGCTGGATGAAAGAAGCAAGACTGTCTGGATCCCAGAAACTCGCTCAACTTTTATGCACACACTGATTAGTAGGCATTCAAACCCATTTTTGTCAACTTGTGTGCATGTTATCAGGCTAAAATCACCAGAGTATGTGAACTTTTGATCTGGGTCATTTGGATGTTTTGGGTTGTCATTATGGTTTAAAAAGTTTGACAGTAAATGGCTTCACCCAACTACTAACCATGTGTGGAGAAAAAGTTTTGGTGTTTTCATTCATATTCTCTGGGGGAAAAAAAGGCCAAGAAAGCAAAAATTCTGCCAGGGTATGTAAACTTCTGAGCACAACTGCACCAGAGGAGAAAAAGCATAAAGTAATGTCTTTAGTTTACTCAGACCTAACCTGTCTGTTTACTGCTTTCAGGAGGGCAATATCATTGTTAGGAACACTGACCTCATGCATTCTGGCAGTATTGTGGGGCCAGCTCCATTCTCAGCAAATACAGTGGGAAGTGTTAAAGGGGAAAGTGCAGCTAGGAAGGCGGTTAGAGGGCAGCATAAATCTTCCCTCTGCAACGACAGATGCCCTGTTGTGGTTGTTGAATGTTAAGAATCTGTTAGCAGGTGTTCTATGGTCATGGATGTCCAATCAGCAATGTCATAACTAGAGATGCGAGCATGACTGGATGGAGAGCACATCTATGGGTATGTTTCCACGCTGCGTACTTGCAGCGCTTTGGACCCAGCGGACGCCCCCTGCTGCCAAAAGCGCTGCCTCCTGTTGTACGCGCAGTGATACCACTCATTGAACACATGCGGCATCACCGCATCCTATCCATGGACTGGGTTATTTATCTTGCGGAGACCGAGAATCTCCCCAAGATAAATAGACTTGCTGCATTCTGGAAAGACGCACTTCATGTCCATAATCTCGGTTGTGTCACTTGCGTCTTTGTATGCATAGTGGAGATGGAATTTAATAACATCCCCTTGACTATGCTGTAACATCTGGACGCTGCGGATGTAGCGCTGCGGCTGTACGCAGCATTCAATCCGCAGTAAATCCTGATGTAATCATGAACGTGGAAACATACCCTAAGGCCTGTTTCACACTTCAGTTTTTTGAAGTCAGTCAAAATCCGCCGTTTTGCAAAAATAACTGATCCTTTTGGCAGATCCGGTTTTTGTTCCCGTAGACTTGCATCAGAAGCTGATTTTGACGGATGGTCATCCGTTGCATCCGTTTTTTTGACGGATCCGTCATAATTTTGGCATCCACTGTCTGGGGTGGACGGACAATGAAACATTTTTTGTCTGCGTTAAAACAGCGGATTGCTGTCCGCCATGCATTGTAATGGATGCCAATGGGCGACGGATCTGCCTTTTTATACGGAGCATGCCCGGAAGATTTTCATTTCATTAAATTTAACCCCAAAAACCACTCTGGCAGCGATCTCTCCCTCTTCCTCCCCTCTCCCTCTATCCCAGAGTTGTGTTACTTTAAATTTCATGCACTAGCTGCTAAGGTGGATCCGTCCAAAAACTGATCCGGTGGCATCCGTTTGTGGTGAAACGGATCCGTTTTTCACACTCTGGTGAATTTTGACGAAAAAAAATGAATTGTGAAACGGGCCTAAGAGATTGTGTAGTCCAGGTCGTGTGGGTGAAGCAGGAGGAAGAGTTCATCCAACATGAGGAAATTATTAGCAGTGAAAAAGGCATTAAGAACTATTTCTCCTTGTCCTTCATGGCCGTCGTGTTGTTGTACTGTCAGACAATCGAGTTACAGTGGCATCTTTAAACCATCCAAGGGGAACAAGAGCTCGCTTCTTGATGGAGACAATGGGGGACATTTTTCAGATGGTAGAACACGTCTTCCCTGACTGCATTACACATATAGGGGAGGGAAAATGAAAATGCAGATTTCCTGAGTGTGATCCAGTTGTGACAGTAACATAGTTTTGAAGGCTGAAGGAAAACCTTATGTCCATCTAGTTCAGCCTATTTTTAGTGCAGCTGTTCTGCATTGTTGATCCTGGGGAAGGCAAAAAACTCAGTAGAAGCCAATTTTCTCCATAGGGAAAAAAATTCCTTCCCCCTAAGCTGGACCAACCATCTACCTAAAATATTCTGTTATTCGTAACCTTCTATACTGTTACTCACAAGAAAAGCATCCATTCCTTTCTTAAATTCAGTCAGTGAGTTGGCCATCACCAAATTCCTCAAGAAGAGAATTTCAGAGCCTCACTGCTCTTACCGTGAAGAACCCTCTTCTATGCTGGTGCAGAAATTCTTTCCTCCAAACGAAGAGAATGCCCCCTTGTTCTTGTCACAGTCCTTGGTACAAACAGTTTATTTGAGAGATCTCTGTATTGCCCTCTGATATACTTGTACATATATATTAGGTCTCCCCTAAGTCTTCTCTTTTCTAGAGTAAATAGACCTAATTTTGATAACCTTTCTGGGTATTGTAGTGAGCCAACTCCATTTATCATTTTAGTAGCCCGCCTTTGAATCCTTTCAAGTTCAGTAATGTCTTTCTTGAGCACCGGCGTCCAAAATTGCACACAATACTCCAAGTGTGGTCTGACGAGTGATTTGTACAGAGGGAGAATTATGTTTTCATCTCGTGTCCCCAGACCTCTTCTAATGCATCCCATGACCCCATTTGCTTTGGTGGCAGCTGCCTGACACTGGGCACTCCAATTTAGCTTCTTATTGACTAAGATGCCTAAGTCTTTTTCCATGTCTGATTTCCCCAGCAGTTTCCCATTTAGTAAGTAATTGTAGCATCTGTTTCTCCTTCCCATGTGCATAACCTTACACTTATCTGTGTTAAACCTCATTTGCCATTTTTCAGCCCAATTCTCCAATTTACTCAAATCTGTCTGTAGTTGCAAACTGTCCTCCTTTGTGTTAACTACCTTACATAGTTTTGTATCATCTGCAAATACTGATATTTTACTGTGTAAGCCATCCACTAGATCAGTGGTCCCCAACCTTTTTTGCACCAGGGACCGGTTTCAAGCAAGACCATTCTTCCATGGCCCGGCAGGGCGGGGATGGAGGTGTGGCAGGGGCGGGGCTTTTGTCATAAGGGGGCGGGGCTATGGACACGGTTGTAGTGTAGCAGTGCATACTTATAATTAAATAACATTTATAATGTGACTCAACTCACCATAGGTTTTGAATGAGTGCTCCATCACCCCCTTCTCCCCATCACTCCCTTCTCTCCATCATTGCCTTCACCCCATCACTCCCTTCTCCCCATCATTGCCTTCACCCCATCACTGCCATCTCTCCATCATTGCCTTCACCCCATCACTCCCTTCTCCCCATCATTGCCTTCACCCCATCACTCCCTTCTCCCCATCATTGCCTTCACCCCATCACTGCCATCTCTCCATCATTGCCTTCACCCCATCACTGCCATCTCTCCATCAATGCCTTCACCCCATCACTGCCATCTCTCCATCATTGCCTTCACCCCATCACTGCCATCTCTCCATCATTGCCTTCACCCCATCACTGCTGTCTCCCCATCATTGCCTTCACCCCATCACTCCCTTCACCCCATCACTCCCTTCTCCCCATCACTCCCTTCTCCCCATCACTCCCTTCTCCCCATCACTCCCTTCTCCCCATCACTCCCTTCTCCCCATCACTCCCTTCTCCCCATCACTCCCTTCTCTCCATCATTGCCTTCACCCCATCACTCCCTTCTCTCCATCATTGCCTTCACCCCATCACTCCCTTCTCCCCATCATTGCCTTCACCCCATCACTGCCATCTCTCCATCACTCCCCTCACGGTCTTCTCCTCATGTCCCCATCTCCTCCAGGGCCAGGCTACACAAACACAGACCCACACACACACACACACACACACACACACACACACACGTACACACACACACCACCTCTCTCCTCTCACCTGTCCGCAGCATCGCCCGCGCTTCCTCTCTCTGACACAGCAGCGGCCGCGCTCTCCTCTCTGTCAGTCAGAGACAGGAAGCGCGGGCGGCGGGCAGGAAGCTGGATGCAGTGGACGGGTCCTTGCAGCTCCGCTCCTGCTATTCCCTCTTGCAGGCAGCGGAGCTGCTTGGATCGCTCCCTGGCCGCCGCTAAGAACTGCTGCGCGCCGCCCCAGCCCCCGCTACGCCACTGACCGCCCCTGGCTCCCCTTGTGTCCGCGGACCGGCAAGGGCACTGCAGCGGCCCGGTGCTGGGCCGCGGACCGGCGGTTGGGGACCCCTGCACTAGATCATTAATAAATATATTAAATAGTAGGGGGCCCAATACAGAACCCTGTGGTACCCCACTAGTAACCCTGGCCCAATCTGAGTATGCACCATTAATAACCACTCTTTGTTTTCTATCACTAGGCCAGTTACCTACCCATCTACACACATTTTCCCCTAGCCCAAGCTTTCTCATCTTACTTACCAATCTTTTATGTGGGACAGTGCCAAATGCTTTAGAGAAGTCGAGATAAATGACATCCAATGATTCTCCTTGGTCCTTTTGATAGCTTACATCCTCAAAGAAGCTGATCAGGTTAATTTGACAGGAGCGATCCTTCATAAATCCATGTTGATATGGAGTTAAACATTTATTAACATTGAGATATTCCATAATGGTTTCCCTTAGAAACCCTTCAAAAATTTTACCCACGACAGATGTTAAGCTTACCGGCCTATAGTTTCCAGGTTCCCTTTTACACCACTTTTCGAATATTGGTACCACATTTGCTTGCCGCCAATCAAAAGGAACAGACCCTGTTTCTATAGAGTCTTTAAATATAAGGAATAGAGGCCTGTCTATCACATTACTTAACTCCCTTATTAGGGGACAGGGGAATGGTTTCTAAATCCAGCAGATTTATAGGTCTTTGGATTGGGGTGGAGCAGACATGATCTGTTTGCCAACCAGGGGAACAGGAAAGGGGACAGGTTCTGCTTTCTGAACCCAAGGGAAGAGCCTTATGCTGTGGATGCCCTTTAGAAATCATGGGTGTCCAACTTAGACTATGCCTTTTCTCCTATAGCAATGATACTACAGTACTGAGGAAGATCACGCAAGGGTGATACTAATTGCTCCATTCTGGCCTAAGAGACTGTGGTTTTCATGGTTGAGGCAGATGTCCATTTCAGATCCTTGGGTACTGCCAGAGATTCCAGATCTGCTCTCTTAGGCCCAGTTTATTAGCCCCAGGGTTTGGGTCTCCATTTAATAGCCTTGATATTTAGAGGTTTCTGCCAATGCAAAGGGTTTCCCCAGAGTTTAGTATTTAACCTTTTGAAATCAAGAAACCTGTGACCACATGGATATATGGTAGAACTTTGAAGTAGTTTATATCTAGTTAAAGTAAGAAACTGGGTGGAGAAGAAAATCTATCTTAGAATTTCGCCATAAAGGGTTGGAGCTTGGGTTGTCTACCAGCACCCTTAAATTCAGGTCTCAGCCCTAGGGGCACTGTTTAATTGTAACCTAGCAGCCAATAGTTGGGTAATTAGGTTCATTAAAACCTGTGATGGATCCAGACCAATCCCTAGTCCAGTGTTTCTCAACTCCAGTCCTCAAGACCCACCAACAGGTCATGTTTTCAGGATTTCCTTAGTATTGCACAGGTGATGGAATTAATGCTTGAGCAGGTGTTGAAATCACCTGTGCAATGCTAAGGATATCCTGAAAACTTGACCTGTTGGTGGGTCTTGAGGACTGGAGTTGAGAAACACTGCAGCCTAGTCCAAAGATTCCGTCTGGGATTTGAGTTTAGTGTTGGAAGCACTGACCAGAAGTCCCTTTTGAGTCCCTACAGGAGTTATAAATAAATAAATAATCTTTATTTTTATATAGCGCTAACATTTTCCGCAGCGCTTTGCAGTTTACACACATTATCATTACTGTCCCCGATGGGGCTCACAATCTAAATATACATTATACATTATACATTAAGAATCTCGCCTTCGAGGTTATAACCCTAGTGGTGTTCACATCGGCTCATAGTTGGCTATATTCAGGCTTTGTTAATCGCCCATACGCTTAGGCTGTTTTCTCACACAGCGTTTTTTTAGCGGTTTTTACCGCGGTTTTCACTATAAAACCGCTAAAAATAAGTTTCCCATTCATTTCTATGCATTTTGCACTTTCTGTGCACATTGATGCGTTTTTTACCGCGAAAAAACCGCATCGCGGTAAAAAACGCAGCATGCACATTAATTTTGCGTTTTTTTCTGCGGTTTAGGCTTCTCCCATGCTTTTAGAAACCGCAGCGGTAAACGCATCAAAACCGCGCAAAAAACGCGCAAAAACCGCTGCGGAAAAATAGGTCCGGTTTCTGGGAAGGGATTCAGGTTTTTGTGCAGAAATTTTCTGCAACGTGTGCACATACCCTTAGGGTTTTAGAAGACAGGATAGTTTTGAAACCTGATCCTACTTACCAAAAGTGGCTAGGAGATTCCATAGAAGTCAAATTATACTTCCTTCCTTTTGTAATAGTCCTAGAAACCTAAAAGAGGAGCAATTCCACATGCTGGATGTTAGAAAGGCCCTAATTGAATAAATGGAGGAAAACAAGAACTCTATAGCGCTACCTGTTGGTAGAAGCAATCCTAGAAGTCACAATCAATCCTTTCAGTCTTGCAATATGACTTAGGATAAAAGCCAAATCAGAATCTCAATTTGCAGACACGGTGTTTCGGGCTATTGGCCCTCGTCGCTGCAAAGTATGAAAACTGATTTGGTTAGGTGAGAGGCTCTGGACTGATGTCTAAGGCCTGTTTCACACTTCCGTTTTTTCAAATCCGTCAAAATCCGTTGTTTTCCGTAAAAAAACGGATCCGCCATTTTTTGCAGGATCCGTTTTTTTTGTCCCATAGACTTCCATTACGGTTACCGCGGATCCGTCAAAAAAACGGATCCGTTTTTAAAAAACGGATCCGTTTGCATCAGTTTCCGTCAAAAAAACGGAAACGGATCCGTTTGGCGGACACAAAAACGGAAGTGTGAAACAGGCCTAAGGGGTAAGGTTTCTCGTTGTGGAGATTGACATGCCAGCTCGGGCTTATACTTTGCACTAACGAGGGCCTATAGCCCAAAACACCGTGTCTGCAAATTGAGATTCTGATTTGGCTTTTATCCTAAATCATATTGCAAGACTCGTTAAAGGGTTGATTGTAACTTGTAGGATCGCTACTACCAACAGGTGGTGCTATAGAGTTCAAGTCCTCTTTCTCTCTGAAGAGGCAAATTGCATATTAAATTTCCCAGAGGAGCATTGCACAGTGAATAAGTCTCCTTACCTTGACAAGCCCGAGCTGGCATGTCACTCTCCACAAGGAGAAACCTTACCCCTTGGAGGAAAACAGTCGTTTTTTCAGGGGGCTAGGAAAGGGCTTAAAATATCAAAGGGCACTCTAGCGAGATGAATTAGGGAGGCCATTAAAGTAACTTATTCTGCCAGTAATGTGTCCGTTCCAGAAGGTGTAGGTATCCTTGCACCAAGTATGTAAGGCAGAAGCTTGGTCCTCTCCTTTTACCTTCTATAGAAAAATATTCAGGATTGAGAGTCCTCAGTAGTTGATACCTTTTAATGGCTAACTGAAAAGATGGTAACACATTGCAAGCTTTCGAGACTACTCAGGTCTCTTCATCAGGCTAGACTAATACAAAGTACGGTACAAAGATATACATCTTTCCTTTACCTTCTATAGACACTATAGGCTGGACTTATCCTCCTTAACTGATATAACTTTTGGTAGAAGGGTTCTGCAAGTGGTGGTCCCTCCCTAAGGAGGATTGGTTTCTCTATAAATCTCTCAAGTGGTGCTGTCATGGATGAAGGGGAAAAAATCTAAAGGTACCGTCACATTTAGCGATGCACCAGCGATCCCGACAACGATACGACCCGGTCAGGATTGCTGATGCATCGCTAAGTGGTCGCTAGTTAGCTGCCAAACAGGCAGATCTCACCAGCGACATAGCAGCGGTCGTTACTTACCTGTCAGACGCGGCGATGAAGACGTCCTCCTGCCTGCGTCCACGCGTTGCTCGTCGGCGCCAGCAGGAAGCCCAGCAGGAAGTGGCTGACAAGAAACGACCCAGGACGTTCTCGCGCGATCAGCGATAACCAGCGGGGGAGCCGGTCGGAGGTAAGTATCATACATAGCGATATCGCTAGCAATGTCGCTGCTGCGTCACAAAATCGATGACGCTTTAGCGACATCGCTAGCGATCTCGCTTAGTGTGACAGGGCCTTTACTTAGTCACGAGTAATGGGATTTTTCAGGAGCCCATTACAGCACCCTTATTTTCCTCTCCCTATCACTGGTGTGGGTGCATTATTTAAGTTAAATGATTAGATTAAGATTGTGTTGATAATTTGGTGTATGTTTATATTTGGTGGTCCGCTCTTGCTCTTTAACCCAACTGATGCGGGGGAGAGGTGTTGACCTTTTATTTTAGTGGGTTTCCTGTCCTGGATGGGCGGATCCTCTCTCAGGTGGTGCTGTCATGGGCTCTGGAAAATCCCATTATTAGTGAGTAACTTAGATTTTCTAAATTGTTCATTCTAATGGATGTTTAAGTAAAGGATGTCTCCCTGGTATAAGACAATCTGTCAAAAAGTTTATGCTATCTGATGTGATGGGGCAAACGCCCTGATTCCAGTGATATATCACTTATTGGACTGGGTGCTGCAGTTTTTCTGCATATCTACCAGTTCTCTGAATGCTGAGCCTCTGCATGGCAGCTTTCTGTGTTTACTATGCAAAGGCAGAAGGCTGCTAATCTGTTGTGGGCATGTCATTATGTAGAGCTTATAAATATGTAGAATTACATGGCAGCAGGTTTTTCCAATCCTGTAGTGATAATCTCCTGCTAAGTGATTTTTAACAAAACTGCAACTAGCAGCCCAATAAGTGTTACATCGCTGGGATCGGAGTCTCTGCTCCTACATTATGCTGCTCTAAAGCAGCACACCTGGTGACAGTACCTTTACTTGTGCCACCATCTCTAGTACCATTTACATGTGATTAGCTCATTGACTAATTATTGGTGTTTATGAAATTTTCTCTACTGTAAACTGTATAGAAGGATTATGCTAAGGGCTTGGATATGTTCTTTGACATTGAGTAACACTTAATTCCCTAGCTGTGAAAGATACATTATCTGCTTTCAGTTTAACTGTGATCGAGGGCATGTCACACTAAGAGATATCGCTAGCAATATCGCTATAACTAGTGACATTATAGCGATATTGCTAGCGATATCGCTGTGTCTGATACTTACCAGCGACCCGCTCTCCCGCTGATTATCGCTGATCGCGCGAGAACGTCCAGGACTGTTTCTCGTCGTCAGCTTCCTGTGGCGCTTCCTGCTGTGACGACGAGCGACGCGTGGAGCCGGGCGGGAGGACGCAGGATCGCCTGGTCTGTCAGGTAAGTAGCGACCCCCGACCCTAGCGATGTCGCTGGTGAGATCTGCCTGAGTGGCAGCTCACTAGCGACTACTTAGCGATGCACCAGCGATCCTGACCGCGTCATATCGCTGGTCGGGATCGCTGGTACATCGCTAAGTGGGACAGTACCTTTACACACGGGTTTCTGGGCAAGGGCCATAGAGTCAGCTGCTGTTCAGTGGTGCAAGCTGGCAAGAAGGATAGTCAGGTAGTCCTCTGTCGGAGCATGTGCTGCATTACCTAATACTGTAATTCTGTAATGACTGCCTGAAGTCACAGTTTCAACATTGCACAAACTTTGAAAAGGTTGAAATCTTCCTGTACTCTCGGTCACCAATTGCTAGTAGAGTTTCAATACAATGGTTTTGTTGCTATTTTTGGCCCAAAAGAAGCATGCATTTATTACATTTAACTAAAGATATGTTGTCCACTTAATTTGGTCAGGAGATAAACCTAGATTGTGGCCCTAAATCATGATTAAAAATTCTAGCATTCGGCAGAACATGAATAAACATTTTTTTTAATTTTTTTTTGTTATGTATATTTTTAAGCACCCAATGAGTATGAGCTTAAAAATGCAAATCTGTGCAAAATAATAAGTTTAAAGGGGTTTTCCCAACTTGTGCTTTTGTCATATTCTTAAGACATGCCTTAAATGTATAGTAAACAAAGATTCCAACAATAGGACCCCTGTCTAAAGCCCCCGTCACACATAACGATGTCTCAGCTATCCCACCAACGATCCGACATGGATGGGATCGCTGGGACATCGTTAGGCTGATCGCTGGTGAGCTGTCACATAGACAGCCCCAGCGATCAGGACCAGTGACGCTGGACGCTGATTTCTAATGTAAACGTCGGGTATCCAGGAGCCGCGGCTCCTGGATACCCTCTGTTTACCTTGGAAACCAGTGGGTATCCAGGAGCTGCGGCTCCTGGATGTCCTACGTTTAGATTAGAAACCAGCGTCGCTGATCGCTGGTCTCTCGCTGCCACACGCAGCGATGCGCGCTGGGTAGCGGGACCCAGCGAACGAAAACCGGCCCTGGCCACTCGAGCGCGAAAAGCAATAACCGGCAGGAGGGCCGGTCGCTGATCCCAGTCACACACAGCGAGATCGCTGATGTGTCACAAAATCAACGTTCTCTATGTAAAGTACAGAAAGGACCATTTTGGCTCTGTCATACTGATTAAAATGATACCTCAGGTGAAGAAATCAGTTTTGTAGATTTTCTTTAATCCTTGCTTGAAGTTTCCTTGCATTCATATTGCATTTCATATTTTTGTTCATTGTGGTGGGACTACGGATAGGGTCTTAAGCTGTGGTCTGTCTTGTCCGATGTGTCTGGATGTCTCCTTTATTTAAAATTTTGTGCCAGCAGTGTCCTAGCAGCTTGCGGTTCTTGCGCAGATTGAGCTCTTGGAAGTCTCCCGGAAAATGGCGCCAGGGGCTGCGCATATGTAGATTGCTCAGTGCCACAGGTGCCATTTTACTGAAGCTCATCATTAGATTAATCTGCACAACTGTCGCCTGCGGCTAAGACAGCGCCTGCGTGAAATTTTAAAGAGGAGACACTCGGACACAGCTGAGGGAACAGAACAAAGCTGAAGGCCTTACCCACAGCCAAGCCCAAGGACCCATCCTGATGCACGAAGATATGAATACAAGGAAACGTCGGAGACTAAAGAAAATCTACAAAACTGATCTTTTCACCTGAGGTGTCATTTTAATCCGTATTACAGCTTCAATATCCCCCCCCCCCTTTCTGTACTTGGTAAAATACCGCTGATAGATTCTTTAATGCTAATTTTTATTCCCTTTACCAAGGGAGTATTGTTCACAGGGTTTTTTGGGGCTGTGTCTTTAAGTTGCTCAACATACTTACACTGTTTGCAACGTCCCCTCATAGTAAGTAAGTTATTGGTAGTAACCATGGATACTGAAGTTACTGCAAAACCCTGCGCATAAGGTAAGCGACATAGCGAATCAGAAGAACTATACTACATTTCTAATAGGAGGCATTTGTTAATACTATTATTACGCATTCTACATATTGGGATATGATGTTTTAGATGGGAATACCCCATTAATTCAAAACCTACAAATCATAGAATGCATCCACGTTTCAGTAATAATTTTTTGTGTTCTATAATGATACTCCATATTTTAGTTTGTTTTTCAATTCAGCCAACTTTACAAAACATACCATGTTCTCCCGTTACTCAATTGTCATAATTTTTTTTGTGTTGCAGGTCATACCAATGTTGCCCAGATTACTTTGTGAAGAGCTTTGCAGCTTAAATCCAATGGCAGACAGACTGACTTTTTCTGTCATCTGGAAAATCACTCCACAGGGGAAAGTAAGTGTTGATTATAATATAATTTAAAAATATTAAAGAATAAATGAAAGTGTAGGGCTCGATAACAATGACTGTTTAATTCAGTTTCAGCAGTTACGTTTATCTTCTGGGTAGAATCTGCTTTCTGACGAAGAGGTAATAGGCTATCGGGATAAACATAACCACAAACATACAGTCCTGACCATTAAACTTAAATATAATTTATAATTATTTTAAACCTTGCTTCAAGTTTAATCCTTTCCATTTTCTGATTTACTTTGATTTTTCATTTTGATACGCTTTAATTTAATATTGACCATTCGAAGAATGTCTTATGAATGCGGTGTAAGATTAGTTGTGTAACTTATCATTGTAGCTATATGTTTACACACAATATTTCAATATGAACAGCGCTATGTTTATGGTTTTGCAGATTCCAGAGCCATTTCCTGGAAAAACATATTTTATTTATTTTACTCATTTATATTTAGATTGTGAGCCCCATCAGGGACAGTAGTGATAATGTGTGCAGACTGTAAAGCGCTGCGGAATACGTTAGCGCTATATAAAAAAAAATAAAATTATTTATATAGCGCCATTAATTCTACAGCACTTTACAGACATTATCATCACTGTCCCCGATGAGGCTCACAATGTAAATTCCCTATCAATATGTCTTTGGAATGTGGTAGGAAACCGGAGAACCCGGAGGAAAGCCACGCAAACACAGGGAGAACATACAAACTCCTTGCAGATGTTGTCCTTGGTGGGATTTGAACCCAGGACCTCAGTGCTGCAAGGCTGCAGTGCTAACCACTGAGCCACCGTGCAGCCACATCACAAAAAAAAACCCCTAAACCCCAATGGATGTACTGTTGTAACTAATTTTATTAATGACCTAATTCATATACGTTTATTTTGGTCACACTTTAGATCCTCGAAGAGTGGTTTGGTCGAAGTATTATCTGCTCTTGTGTGAAGCTGAGCTATGACCATGCACAGGGCATGATTGAGCGTCCAGACAGACTACCTGATGTGCAGGAGCTGCCGCCAGTGTCTCCAGATCATACAGTTCAAGAGATTCAACAGGCAGTTCTCAACCTGCATCTTATTGCAAAGAATTTACGTAGACAACGATTTAAAGATGGTGCTTTAAGACTGGACCAGGTAAAATTTTATTTTTCATGACATATTTGTTTAATGTATAAAATTGTGATATTAGGTCTTTGTGTAGTAAAAATACATGACCACTTTTTACAGGGCTCTAATGATGTAAATTGAGGAAGATCTTTGGCCCCAATTCATTAAGCATTTTTTGCTAGTTTTCTGGTATAAAACTGCTTGATGTCAAACATTTTTGAGCAATTGGCTGTTGTCAATGTCGTCGTTTTTTTTTTTTTTGTTTTTTTTTTTAATGTTTTTAACTTCTTAAAAAGTCAGCAAAGCTTAGCTGGGAGTGGCATGATCAAACACGGCCAACCAATACATAATTTATGCCACAAAAGTGGATGTAAATGTACTTTACTCATTGAAAATAATCTAATATTTGCACCAAATTCATTGTTCATTGACTTGTGCTTGCCTCTTAAAGGGAACCTGACAGTAGAGATGTACTGGCTGTATGATTTCAGCCATATACATTTTACACTTAAACATTTCGTCTCAATGAAAAACCATTTAAAAGCCTCTAGGACCAAGCTGCACGGGTGTCAAGTTGAAAAGTCAGATCTCTACCTGCGTTTCTTGTAGGGAGACACCTGTCAGTCATTAGTGGTCAAAGAGAAGCTGCCAGGAACTCTCCTTTTCGACTAGTCATCATCTCTGTCCCCGGCTACTTTTAAAGTAGGGTTTTTCTCTAAAGCACAGCAGCATTTCAGAGTGAAGCATGTATGCAGTGTCTGATACTTCCTGACTTCTTGCAGCTTCCTCTCTAACAAAGAGAGTCATAACTTGAATCTTGTGGGCCCCAAAACAAAAACTGAGGCCCCAAATTCTTGCAAGCCTTTAATAACGGTCTTTTCATATGGGTCAGAAGTGCCTTTTGGACCCTCTAGGCTCCATGGCCGGGTGCGATTGCAACCTATGCACCTAATATAATTGCGCCCATGTTAACAAATATTCCTTAACCGAAACAATCTGACAGCGGCATTTAGGCTGTGTGCCGACGTTGTGTTTTTTCAAGCGTTTCCGCAGCGTTTGTGCAGTCTCAGACGCTGCAGAAACGCTTAAAAGAAACTTGAAATTAATTTGCATGCGTTTTTGTGCCAATGCATGCGTTTTTAAACGCTCAGGAATCGCTTAGCAGCTAAAAACACAGCATGCTCATTAATTTCCGCATTGCTGAGCGTTTTTAGCCTTCCCCAATGTTCCCAGAAAACGCGTCAAAAACGCGCGTCTTTTGTGCAAGAAACGCGTGGAAAAAAGACGCTCGTTTTCTGGGAAAGGGATCAGTTTCCTGAGCATTTAAAATCGCTAACGTGGAAACATAGCCTTAAGGTTCACAGCACAGGTGAGGGATGGCATCTTTCCAGGCTCCCATTGGCCCCCTTTTTATTGCAGTGTATAGAACAAGAGATCAGAGTTTAAAAAGAAAAAAAAGTACACATTAAAGGAATCTGTTACCCCATTTTAGCCCTTTCAGCTGCTGATACCGCCATCAGGGGCTTATCTACAGCATTCTGTAATGCTGTAGATAAGCCCTCGATGTAACCTGAAAGATAAGAAAAACAAGTTAGATTATACTCACCCTGGTGTCCGGTCCGATGGGTGTCGCGGTCCGGCGCCTCCCATCTTCATAAGATGCCGTCCTCCTTCAGCCACGGCTCCGGTGCAGGCATACTTTACCTGCCCTGTTGAGGGCAGAGTGAAGTACTGCAGTGCGCAGACGCCGGACCACAATGACCTTTCCCGGCGCATGCGCACTGCAGTACTTTGCTCTGCCCTCCACAGGCCAGAGAAAGTACGCCTGCGCAGGAGTCGAGACAGAACTAAGAAGGAGGACGGCATTGTATGAAGATGGGAGGCGCTGGACCGGACTGCGACACCCACCGCCCCCTGGTGAGTATAATCTAACTTGTTTTTCTTATCTATCAGGTTACTTCGGGGGGGGGGCGCTTATCTACAGCGCTACAGAATGCTGTAGATAAGCCCCTGATAGCGGTGCCGGCAGCTGATAGGGCTAAAAATAGGTGACAGATTCCCTTTAAAAACCTTAGAAATATATAAAAAAAAATACTCAGCATGTCAACCTTTTGCAAAAGTACCATTTTTCCAAATTTTTCTTTGCTTAAAATGTTGTTAAACTTTAAACCAACAGATAAATGTTGAGATAAAGGTCTTGTGCACCAATGAGAGGAATTTGGTTATCTTTTCATAAGACCATGTTCTCTGAGAATCTTTCCCTTTTTGATTAAGATGAGGACGAACATTTTAGGTGGGTCCGTGAGTCATTGATGGATCATGGAGAGTCTCTCCCACGAGATCCTCAGATATACAAAGGGACTCAAAGAAGGTGAAGGGATGTGAGGTTTGTATGAAGTTGGGAGGGATTGTACCAAGTATCAATGATGAAGTTTGTAGTGGATTTAGACCAGGTAGGACTAGAGGATTGGTGAAGTCTTAGTTGAGGAATTTTTGCGTTCCCGCTAAGAATTGCTTGATTGGAGATTTTCCTTGGCATAGCCACATTTTGAATGTGCCTCTTGAGTTTCCTAGTTGGAAAATGTTTTTTTCCAAAAATAAGTTAAAGCAAAGGGTTGAGTGACAGTGAATTTTAAGAAAAGGTCAATTTTACAGTAAGTCCTGTTGTGGGATGAGAGAGTATATTTGTTAGGGCTCATACTCGCATGCGAGAAACTCGGACGAGTCTCGCATGTCAATACCTGGTACTGCCACCGGCACTCTGATTGGAGCGTTCAGCTGCATAGAAATACATGCAGCCGCACGCTCTGCTCCCGAGTGCCGGCGGCAGTGCCGGGTATTGGCATGCAAGACTCGTCCGAGTTTCTGGCATACGAGTATGAGCCCGTAGCCATGTCTGCAGCCATGGCAAATATGAACTTATGACAGTAAAGGATTGTTCTAGTTATCCCCATCATTTTTGTGTTAAATGCCTACACAAGTCTGCTACAGGGCCACAATTTGGTATTTAGAAGAATTCAAAAAGGTTAATACAGCTTGTGGCTTTTTGCAATTAGAGAGTTGAGCAAGGCTGTTCATTGCAGTATGTAAAATTATTTAGCCCACATAGCAAATGCCAGAAATCCAAACAATAGACATGCCAGAATTTCAATTTTTTATTGCAGTACCTCTGCAAATAAATGCATTATTTTTTTTCGAATAAAATACTTTTTGCCACCATAATGTTTTTTTAACCACTCATCACCACACTTAAATTTTTTTTCTCTTTTCCACTATTTTATTATAAAATAAATGGTGTCATTCAAAACTGCATCTCATAATGCAGAAATAAGGCCTTACAGAGCTATATTGCCAGAAAAATAATGTAATGACTATGGAAGAGGAGGAGGAAAAAATGAATACTAAAAAACCTGGCTGTGGCGGGAATGGGTCAACGCTGAAGGGCAAATGCATAATATCCTCCATGCTGAAAAAGTAACAAAAACTATAGTAAAATGAATCTAAATTCCAAACAAACTATTCATTAAAGACCAATTCTGTTCTTTACTGCATTTCTACTCCCCACCTATGCTGCCATAAGAGATTTGCTCTTACTTATATCTATAGCTGCAGAATTCACTGACATCACATATATGGGCCAGGTTTTTGCACTTTGAGAAGACTAAGGCACAAATGCATTCATGCGGAATAATAGATTTTCCAGTTGTCCATAAGGAACATCATACAGAGACCCGGAAACGAGTGCACTGAGCAGTTGTATTAGTTTTTTTATAGGGAGAAATTAAAAGGAAGATGCAAAGTAAGCGAGCACTTCTGTGTCCTGTAGTGTACTTTTGGCCTACAGTTGGCCGGTTTGTTTCTGCATATTGTGTATTTAATGGTTTAGGAGAGTGGAGCAAATTGGCTCTTGGTCCATACTGAATATATCAAGATATGTTGAACATTTTGTTTCCATTTTCTTATCATTTGTTTTACTTTTACATGTCTATCGATCCTGTGATTTCAATAATTCCACAAATTTACTATGATGTTGCATCGCGATTTATTTAATACAGAATGTGTGTGCCATGCACATGAGTACATGCACTTTCACATTTTTGCATGCAATCAATGAGGTTTATAATGGTTGCCTAATGAACATTCTTCCACGCTGAATGCATTTGGGCACACAAATCCTCAAGATCTTGTGCTGGCAGCTGCCTCTGCAAATGCTGATCAATAATGTACCAGATGGGCTTAAAGGGAATCTGTCACCTTGTTTTAAGCTGTTAACCTGCCCCCAATGCATTGTCAGTGTTGCAGTGTGCATCACTAACATGGTTTTGTCAAAGAAAAGCTCCCAGTATTAGGTTTAAAAAACAAAAAAACAAAAAAAAAAAACTTTAACATTATAGGATTCACTCACATACTTTTTCTTTCAGTCATAGGGGTGGAATTTTACCTTTTCAATCACAGATCACATCCAGTGTACTTTTGAAATTAGGCACACCCACAGCACTGAATTTGATTGCCGTGACTGGCTAGAAGTCACAGTAACCACATATCAAATCCTGTGTGTACGCACTGCCCATCCACTCATCGGGCATGCGCACTGACTCTGGGTGCACAGCCCTAGCTTCATGTCAGATGCTGGTGTATCTTAAAAATGTATGTATATTTGATTGTTTCTAGAATTAAGCCATATGTACAGTACAGACCAAAAGTTTGGACACACCTCATTCAATGAGTTTTTTCTTTATTTTCATGACTATGAAAATTGTAGATTCACTCTGAAGGCATCAAAACTATGAATTAACACATGTGGAGTTACAGAATTAACAAAAAAGTGAAACAACTGAAAATCTGTCTTATATTCTAGGTTCTTCATAGTAGCCATCTTTTGCTTTGATTACTGCTTTGCACACTCTTGGCATTCTCTTCATGAGCTTCAACAGGTAGCCACCGGAAATGGTTTTCACTTCACAGGTGTGCCCTGTCAGGTTTAATAAGTGGGATTTCTTGCCTTATAAATGGGGTTGGGAGCATCAGTTGTGTTGTGCAGAAGTCTGGTGGATACACAGCTGATAGTCCTACTGAATAGACTATTAGAATTTGTATTATGGCAATAAAAAAGCAGCCAAGTTAAGAAAAACGAGTGGCCATCATTACTTTAAGAAATGAAGGTCAGTCAGTCTGAAAAATTGGTAAAACATTGAAAGTGTCCCCAAGTGCAGTGGCAAAAACCATCAAGCGCTACAAAGAAACTGGCTCACATGAGACCGCCCCAGGAAAGGAAGACCAAGATTCACCTCTGCTGTGGAGGATAAGTTCATCCGAGTCCCCAGCCTCAGAAATCGCTGGTTATCAGCAGCTCAGTTTAGAGACCAGGTCAATACCACACCTAGTTTAAGCAGCAGACACATCTCTACAACAACTGTTAAGAGGAGACTTTGTGCAGCAGGCCTTCATGGTAAAATAGCTGCTAGGAAACCACTGCTAAGGACAAGCAACAAGTAGAAGAGACTTGTTTGGGCTACAGAACACAAGGAATGGACATTAGACCAGTGGAAATCTGTGCTTTGGTCTGATGAGTCCAAATTTGAGATCTTTGGTTCCAACGACCGTGTCTTTGTGCGACGCAGAAAAGGTGAACGGATGGACTATACATGTCTGGTTCCCACCGTGAAGCATGGAGGAGGAGGTGTGATGGTGTGGGGGTGCTTTGCTGGTGACACTGTTGGGGATTTATTCAAAATTGAAGGCATACTGAACCAGCATGGCTACCACAGCATCTTGCAGCGGTATGCTATTCCATCCGGTTTGCGTTTAGTTTGCACATCATTTATTTTTCAACAGGACAATGACCCCAAACACACCTTCAGGCTGTGTAAGGGCAATTTGACCTATAAGGAGAGTGATGGGGTGCTACGCCAGATGACCTGGCCTCCAGTCACCAGACCTGAACCCAATCGAGATGGTTTGGACCACAGAGTGAAGGCAAAAAGGCCAGCAAGTGCAAAGCATCTCTGGGAACTCCTTCAAGACTGTTGGAAGACCATTTCCGGTGACTACCTCTTGAAGCTCAAAAAGAGAATGCCAAGAGTGTGCAAAGCAGTAATCAAAGCAAAAGGTGGCTACTTTGAAGAACCTAGAATATAAGATATATTTTCCCTTCACCCATGACAGCACACCTGAGACAGGGATCCGCCTCGAAAGTCCAGGAACCTACTGAGATATAAGGGGCGGCACCTCTCCCCCGCTTCAGTTGGGTTCCTGTCCTGGAAGGGAATCCCACTGTCAGTGGTGTCTATCATGGGCGAAAAGTCCCAGGCCCGTCCCAGGGAAGAACAGGGGTCTCACCTGTAGCGCCGGCCGTCGGGTCATGGATGCGCAGTCCCCGGTGAACCCTCGGGCTCCGGGTTCGTGTGGGCGTATGTGGCGGCTCCTGGAGGCTCCACTGCACCGCCCTCCCCCCCACCTCCCCGCGGTCCCACGGTCTCGCTCCCCCAGAGCACCTAGCGGGGGAGAGCCGCAGAGGATCATGGGCATGCCGACTAACGTCAGCTAGGCGATGGGGTCATGGCGCCGGGTGTGATGTCGGCCGGCGGTTGCAGGGGGAGGGGTGGAGACACCCACCAGGGACGGAGGCGGGTTATTTAAACGAGGAGAGCGGCATGGCGGGGGTCAAACATGGAGACTCAGCAGGAGCGATCGCCGTCTCCACCGACTGCCTCCCTCACAGCCTTCCGGCCGCAAGCATGAAAGCGGCTCAAGTAGCAGTCGCCCCAGCCGCAGGTCGGGGGACTCCCCAAGATCCAGAGAGCACAGATCACGTGCTCCGACACAGCCTCCAAGTCCGGTACCCTTGATTGTTGGTGGTGAGTGATTTTCGTGAATGCTAGCAGTCTGTTAAAAGGGGTTCCCTGTTGTATGTTTAACCCCGTAGGAAAAGCTCAAGAAAGCGGGGAGTAAGAAGAACAATAAGGGAGTGTGCCATATGTAAAAGCCCCCTAGCAAAAGACTGGCAGAAAGGCCTCTGCGCCAATTGCATCCAGTAAACCATGGCAGAAGAAGCGCCTAGTTTCACAGCCAACCTTAAATCGGCCATTAGGTCAGAGATGGAAGGTTCAATTAAGAACTTACTGAAAAAGGGAAAAAAGGTAGAAAAAATCCCCCTAGTTCCCCGTCAGGCTCCTCTTCGGCATTGTCTCAGACTAAACACCCATCCTCCTCATATTCCTCAGACAGTGACCCGGGGGGTAAGCCATGTTTTCCGGTAGAAGACACAGATGCTCTCCTTAAGGCCATCAGGGCAAAGATGGGCCTACAGGAAGAAAAAGCAGCTAAATCCCTAGAGGACGTCCTGTTTGGGGGACTACAAGAGAGGAAAAAAACGGACCTTTGCAGTTAATGAAAAGGTCCAGGCACTTATCGAGAAAGAATGGAGGAGACCCGAGAGATCTGGGGCTCTTCCATCCTCCTCTAAGAGACTGTACCCCTTTGAGCATAAGGACACAGAGATATGGGACAAAGTCCCAAAGATCGACGCAGCGGTGCCCAGGTCTTCCAAGAAATCGTCTCTGCCCTCAGAAGACTCGGGTTCTTAGAGACCCGCTAGACAAAAAAGCGGATTCCTATCTAAGGCATGCATGGGAAGCAACAGCAGGAGGATTGAAGCCGGCAATAGCGGGCACCTGCATGGCATGCTCCCTAATGATTTGGCTGCAGCAGTTAGAAGAGAGACTAGCGTCAAAGGTCCCAAGAGAGAAAATTCTGGCAGATATGTATCTTCTGCACGGGGCAGCAGCTTTTTTGGCAGACACCTCGGCGGACGCCATGAGGTTGACAGCCAGAGCGGCAGGATTATCAAATGCCGCTAGACGCGCGTTGTGGCTTAACCCCTTCACCCTCGAGGGTGGTTTGCACGTCCATGACCGGGCCAATTTTTACAATTCTGACCACTGTCCCTTTATGAGGTAATAACTCTGAAACGCTTCCATGGATCCCGGTGATTCTGACATTGTTTTCTCGTGACATTGTACTTCATGATAGTGGTAAAATTTCATTCAAATAACTTGCGTTTATTTGTGAAAAAAAATGGAAATTTGGCGAAAATTTTGATGCTTTCGCAATTTTCCAACTTTTAATTTTTATGCCCTTAAATCACAGAGATACGGCACACAAAAAACTTGATAAGTAACATTTCCCACATGTTTACTTTACATCAGCACAATTTTGGAACCAAAATTTTTTTTTTGTTAGGAAGTTATAAGGGTTAAAAATTGACCAGCGATTTCTCATTTTTGCAACACCATTTTATTTTTACGGACCACATCACATTTGAAGCCACTTTGAGGGGTCTATATGATAGAAAATACCCAAAAGTGACACCATTCTAAAAACTGCACCCCTTAAGGTGCTCAAAACCACATTCAAGAAGTTTATTAACCCTTTAGGTGCTTCGCACGAATTTTTTGAATATTTAAAAAAAAAAAAATATGAACATCTAACTTTTTTTTCACAAAAAAATACTTCAGGTTCAATTTTTATTTTATCAAGGGTAACAGGAGCAATTGGACTGCAAAAGTTATTGTGCAATTTGTCCTGAGTACGCTGATACCTGATATGTGGGGGGGAACCACTGTTTCGGCGCATGGCAGAGCTCAGAAGGGAAGGAGCGCCGTTTGACTTTTTCAATACAAAATTGGCTGGATTTCAGATCGGATGCCATGTCACGTTTGGAGAGCCCCTGATGTACCTAAACAGTGGAAACCCCCCACAAGTGACCCCATTTTGGAAACTAGACCCCCCAAGGAACTTATCTAGATATGTGGTGAGAACTTTGAACCCACAAGGGCTTCACAGAAGTTTATAACGTACAGCGGTACAATTATAAAATCATATTTTTTCCACAAAAATGATCTTTTCACCCCCAATTTTTATTTTCACAAGGGTAACAGGACCCTAAAAGTTATTGTGCAATTTGTCCTGAGTACGCTGATACCCCACATGTGAGGGTAAACCACTACTTGGGCGCATGGCAGAGCTCGGAAGGGAAGCAGCGCCATTTGACGTTTTTGGCTGGAATTGAGATCTGACACCATGTCGCTTTTGGAAAGCCCATGATGTACCAAAACAGTGGAAACCCCCCACAAATGACACCATTTTGGAAACTAGACCCCCCCCAAGGAACTTATCTAGGTGTGGTGAGCACTTTGACCCCTCCAGTGCTTCACAGAAGTTTATAACGCCCGTGCGTGAAAATAAAAAAATCGTATTTTTTCCACAAACATGATCTTTAAGTCACCATTTTTTTATTTTCCCAAGGGTACCAGGAGAAATTGGACCCCAAAAGTTGTTGTCCAATTTGTCCTGAGTACGCTGATACCCCATATGTGGGAGAAAACTACTGTATGGGCGCATGTCGGAGCTCGGAAGGGAAATAGTGACGTTTTGGAATGCAGACTTTGATGGAATGGTCTGCGGGTGTCATGTTGCCTTTGGAGAGCCCCTAATGTACCTAAACGGTGGAAATCCCCCACAAATGACCCCATTTTGGAAACTAGACCCCCTAAGGAACTTATCTAGATGTGTGGTGAGCACTTTGAACCCCCAAGGGCTTCACAGAAGTTTATAATGCCCGGGCATGAAAATAAAAAAAAATCGTATTTTTTTCCACAAACATGATCAATTAGTCCCCAATTTTTTTATTTTCCCAAGGGTAACAGGAGAAATATGACCCCAAAAGTTGTTGTTCAATTTGTCCTGAGTACACTGATGCAATAGTTTTCTCCCACATATGGGGTATGGGCACACGTCGGGGCTCGGAAGGGAAGTAGTGACGTTTTGGAATGCAGACTTTGATGGAATGGTCTGCGGGTGTCATGTGCGTTTGGAGAGCCCCTGATGTACCTAAACTATTGAAACTCCCCACAAGTGACCCCATTTTGGACACTAGACCCCCCAAAGAACTTATCTAGATGTGTGGTGAGCACTTTGAACCCCCAAGTGCTTCATAGAAGTTTATAACGCCCGGGCGTGAAAATAAAAAAATCATTATTTCCCACAAAAATGATATTTTTGCCCCCAATTTTTTATTTTCCTAAGGGTAACAGGAGAAATTGGACCTCAAAAGTTGTTTTGCAATTTGTCCTGAGTAGGCTGATACCCTACATGTGGGGGTAAAACTGTTTGGGCGCATGGCAGAGCTTGGAAGGGAAGGAGCACCATTTGACTTTTTCAACTCAGAATTGGCTGGAATTGAGATCAGACGCCATGTTGCATTTTGAGAGCACCTGATGTGCCCAAACAGTGGAAACCCCCCAATTCTAACTCCAACCCTAACGCCAACACAGCCCTAACCCTGGTCTAAAAATGGAAATAAATACATTTTCTTTTAATTTTATTATTTTTCCCTTACTAAGGGGGTGATAACGGGGGGTTTGATTTACTATTTATGGCGGTTTTTATATTTGGCAGCTGTCACACGCTAAAAGACTCTTTTTATTGTAAAAATAGTTTTTGCATCACCACATATTGAGAGCTATAATTTTTCCGTATTTTGACCCACTGAGTCATGTGAGGTCTTATTCTTTGCGGGACGAGTTGACGGTTTTATTGGTACCATTTTCGGGCACGTGACATTTTTTGATCGCTTTTTATTCCGATTTTTGGGACGCAGAATGAACAAAAACCAGCGTTTCATGAATTTCTTTTGGGGGGGTGCGTTTACACCGTTCCGCGTGTGGTGAAATTGATAAAGCTGTTTTATTCTTCGTGTCAGTACGCTTACAGCGATACCTCATTTAGGTCGTTATTTTATGTTTTGTCGGTTTTATGTAATGAAATTATGAATTATATAAAAAATAATTATTTTTGCATCGCTTTATTCTGCGAGCTATAACTTTTTTATTTTTTCGCTGATGCTGTGTGGCGGCTCTTTTTTTGCGGGACAAGATGTTTTCAGCGGTACCATGGATATTTATATGCGTCTTTTTGATCGCGCGTTATTGCACTTTTTGTTTGGCGGTATGATAAATCATTATTTTTTGCTTTGTTTTTTATTATTTTTTAAGGGGTTCGCTAAAGGGGTTAACTAATGGGACAGTTTTATAGGGCAGGTCGTTACGGACGCGGCGATACCTAATGTGTACTTTTGTTTTGGTTTTTTTTTTATTTCCAAAAAATGGATTTATTGGGGAAATTTTTTTTTCTTATTTGCCGATTTATTTTTAAAAAAAAAAAAAAAATTATTTTAACTTTTTTTTTTTTTTTTTAACTTTAGTACATAGTCCCAGGTGGGACATCACTGTCCTGTGACAGATTGCTGATCTTTCACATCACAGGCACTGCTGCAGACTTCCTCATGCCTGCGCTTTGCAGGCACTGAGGAAGCCGGCTCCCTGCAGGCCCCCGAAGGCCCCCGTCGCCATCTCGGATTCGGGGGCCTGCAGGGAAGGAGCCCCCCGCAGCGGCGCTGCACATTGCGCTGCCGAGGGGGGCTCAGGGAAGCATGGAGGGAGCCCTCCTCCCTGCCGATGCTTCCCTTTAACCCCCGGTACACCGCGATCATGTTTGATCGCGGTGTGCAATGGGTTAACGTGTCGGGGGCGGTCCGTGACCGCCCCTGACACATTGTCCCGGTTTTCAGCTGTGATAATTAGCTGAGACCCGGCCGCGATCAGCGGCGCTCACCACGTGGGCGCCGCTTATCGCTGAGACGTACTATCCCGTCCATGGGCATAGGGGCCCAGGTCCCATGGGCGAGATAGTACGTCTGATGTCTGGAAGGGGTTAAAGGCTGTCCAGGCGACCTACAGTATAAAGCTAAACTATGATCTCTCCCATGCGATGGTTGTTTTTTATTCGGGAAAAATCTAGATGATATCCTGGAGAAAGCAAGTGATAGGAAGAAAGTCTTTCCCAGATTCCCGGCAGACCAGAGAAGGCCGCCCTTTCGGAGAGGAAGATTCAACAGAGGTCGTCCTCCGGCGGATAGAAGAAGATGGGAAGATAAAAGGAAAAAGGAGTCCAGATTTATGTTTGGTGGAGGCACCTCCACTTCAAAAATATCCCCACAATGACGCCAGCATTCCGGTAGGGGGGAAATAAGCGCTATTTTCTCAGGCCTGGGGAAAGATCTCTTCCAATACCTGGATCCTATGCATCATAAGAGAAGGCCTGAAGATCCCCTTCATTTCCCAGCCAAAGGCAACGTTTGTCATCACCCATATAAGAAAGGCGATAGAAGAACAGCTAGCCTTAGAATCTGAAATCCTGAGCCTGGTAGACAAGCAGGTCCTTTCCGAAGTCCTGAACATACAAGAGGGAACGGGGTTCTATTTCCCCCCCCTCTTTCTGATAAAAAACCCAGATCAGTCATTCAGTACAATCATAAACCTCAGAGGCCTCAATCGGTGGATAAAAAATCAGACCTTCAAGATGGAATCGGTAGCTACAGCCATAAAGCTACTACACCAAGTTTGTTTTATGGCCGTATTCGATTTAAAGGATGCATACTATCACATCCCCATCCATTCAGGTTATCAAAAATACGAGCGTGGCTCTCTATATCCAGGGCATGCTCAGGCATTTCCAGTTCCTGTCTCTTCCATTTGGCATATCCATATCCCCAAGGGTCTTTACCAAGGTTGTAGTGGAGATGACAGCTTTCCTCCAAATTCACGACACTGTCATAATACCCTATTTGGACGATTTTCTGATAGTGGGCAGCTCAGAAGACCACTGTACGGCACAGTTGAGCCGGGTGACAGACACCCTACAGGAACTAGGGTGGATGATAAATTTCAAAAAGTTGAGACTACAGCCCCTAAAAAAACAGACCTTTCTAGGATTTATCCTGGATTCAGGGCAGCAAGTTTGTCTGCTACCGGATACCAAGATACAAAAAGGTGGAGAAGGTGACCTTGGCTGCCTGAGACCAACCTCACATGACATTGAGGAACGCCATTAGGTACCCTGACGTCCTGTATTCCGGCGGTCAGGTGGGCTCAATTTCACACTCGACAGCTTCAGGGGGAGGTTCTATCAGCACAAAGATCGCTGAGAGGGCGTTTAGAAGGAAGACTGGAGCTTTCCTTAGAGGTCAGAGACTCTCTCAACTGGTGGCTAGACAGGACAAACCTTGCTTCAGGAGTGCCATGGGACTGACGACCGATATAATACTGACAGACGCGAACTACTCAGGGTGGGGGGCACACCTAAGGGGTCACGTAGCCCAGGGTTCCTGGAGGCCTCAAGAGATGGATGCATCTTCCAACCTGAGAGAACTGTGGGCAGTGGACAAAGCCCTAAATCACTTTATTCCCCTACTCAGGGGCCGCAATGTCTGTATCATGTCAGACAACAAAGTAACGGTGGCGTACATCAACCACCAAGGGGGTACAAGATCACACTCCCTGATGGAGTCAGCGAGCAACATTTTTTACAGAGCGGAACAGCACCTACACTCCCCAATAGCCTTGCATATAAAGGGAGCAGAAAATAGAGGCCGATTTCCTGAGCCGCAATACTCTGAGGCAAGGAGAATGGGCCCTAAATCGGTCCTTTTTTCAAAAAATAACACAGCTTTGGGGGAAACAAGTGATAGACCTCTTTGCCAACAAAAACAGGCAAGTAGAGAGGTTTTGCTCACAGAACCCAAGAGAAGAACCATGGGCAGTCTACTTATTACAAATCCCGTGGGATTTCAGACTAGCTTATGCGTCGTCTCCCCCCCAGTGGCCCTGATCCCAACAGTAGTCATGAAGATCAGGAACGATCAAGCCAGGGTAATCCTTATAGCCCCATTTTGGCCAAAAAGGCCCTGGTTCGCTCTGCTACGAATGATGTCCTTCTCGGACCCCTGGGTTCTGCCAGAAATCCCGGACCAACTAGCTCAAGGTCCAATATTCCACACTCGGGTCAAGGGATTCCATCTGACGGCGTGGAATTTGAGGTTGCTGCTAATGGATAGAGGGTTCTCTCCCGGGTTGGTGGCCACCCTGCTAATGAGTAGGAAGCCGGTGACGACTAATATCTACGGCAGAACTTGGAATAAATTCCTGCAATTCCTAGGTAAGCTGTTAGAACAAGAACCCCCTAGATTAGTGCCATCTTGGAATTTTTACAATCAGGATTGCAGCTGGGGTTAGCGGTAAACACACTTAAAGTTCAGGTATCTGCACTAGGTGCGCTCTATAACTGCAACTTGGCAGCAAATAGATGGGTAGCCAGATTTATTAAATCCTGCCATAGGTCTAGACCTATCCCAATACCTAGGATAGCCCCGTGGGATTTAAACCTGGTACTAGAGGCCCTTACAAAAGAACCATATGAGCCCCTACAACAACTACCCATAAAATATCTTACCCTAAAAACGATCATTTTAGTGGCCCTTACATCGGTCCGTAGAGTAAGCGACTTGCAGGCTCTGTGAATCCACCCTATACACATTTTTCACGACAGGGTGGTATTAAAAACAGACCCTGCTTATCTACCTAAGGTAGTATCAGATTTCCATCGAAGTCAGGAGATTATCCTTCCGTCCTCTTGCGAAAATCCAAAGAACCCAGGGGAGGAAAAATTCCATAATTTGGACGTTAAGAGAGCCCTGCTGGAATATATATCTGTCACTAGCCAGTGGAGGAGGTCCCAGTCCCTTTTCGTAGCTTTTCAGGGTGCCAGGAAAGGCTGTGGGGTTTCAAAGGGGACTATTGCCAGATGGATTAGGGAGGCCATTAGTGTAGCCTACTCGGCTAGTGGCGTTCCGATTCCTGACAGCATCAAGGCTCATTCCACCAGAGCCGTGGCGACCTCTTGGGCTGAAAAGGCAGAGGTATCGATTGAACAGATTTGTAAGGCCGCTACCTGGGCCTCACCTTCAACCTTCTTTAAGCACTATAGGTTAAATCTATCCTCCTCTGCTGACTTAACCTTTGGTAGAGGGGTGCTACAAGCGGTGGTCCCTCCCTAAGGTGTTTCGAAGTCTCCAAAAATTTCTCAGGTGTGCTGTCATGGGTGAAGGGAAAACCACCATGGTTACTTACCGGTAGCCGGTTTTCCGGAACCCATGACAGCACCCGTATATTCCCCTCCCCTTTTTCACCGTAAGGGTGTGCACGATTAGTAGGGTGCATTTGTGTGATGTGGTGTTGGATTAACATGTAACTAACCGGGAAGTCCCCTCATGCTCTGTAACCAACTGAAGCGGGGGAGAGGTGCCGCCCCTTATATCTCAGTAGGTTTCTGTCCTGGCGGGGCGGATCCCTTTCTCAGGTGTGCTGTCATGGGTTCCGGAAAAACTGGCTACCGGTAAGTAACCGTGGTGGTTTTCAGTTTCACACTTTTTTGTTAATTATATAATTCCACATGTGTTAATTCATAGTTTTGATGCCTTCAGAGTGAATCTACAATTTTCATAGTCATGAAAATAAAGAAAACTCTTTGAATGAGAAGGTGTGTCCAAACTTTTAGTCGGTACTGTATATATGAGATTGTTTAAATTTCAGAGATTTATTATAGAATTTATCTTGATTTCTTTTTTTTTTTTTTTTTTTTTTTTTTTTTTGCATTATTGGGGTCTGAGGTTAATTTTATGCAGTAGTGAGACTTTATAAAACTAAGATTTAATATAAAAACGCTTTAACAAACTTTACCACATCAAAGCTTTGCTTGGTTCAGTAATTCACCCTCTTGAATCTCCCTCTTGCATAGTGACAGCTGTGCAATGTCAGTGATGGGTTTATCACTGGCTCATTCAGTAGCACGTCTACACAAGTCTCCGTTTTTCTTCAAGTTCCATCATCCTGTACTCCGGAATCATATATCCAGTCTGTAACTTAGGAGGTAGCTTAGGGAGGTAACTTAGGGAGCCAGTCATGTTGAAAAAATGGGATCTGATCTGCAGGCTTGATGTTATAGAGCAGGAGGATCTGATCAGATTGATGTATTTTTTGTGGGAGAAATTGCAGTAAAACTTGTGTATACAAGCACCAGGCACTGATTGACAGGTCTTATTTTCTATACAATGCTGGCCACAGATCACATTGCATGTACAATGTGACAGGTTCCCTTTTGAATGGTTTTATACTCAAGATGAATAGCAAAACGAAAAAGTAAGAATTCTGAAATGGCAACCCAAAAAAAAAAAATTCTAAATCATGTTCCCTTGTATTTAATTATGGTTAGCACTTTGCATATCATACTGATTATACTGGATCAGGACATTAGTTATATAATGCATTAGAACATCAATAAAACTGTCAAAGTGCATCATAATAGATTAAATGCAGTTTACATCACTTTTCTTGTCACCATTCATGTTGCAAAGTTAATTTTGAATGCTTCTGCTACAAATGGGTAAGGCTGGTTTCACAGCGTATCTGTGCACAGCGTATGATCCGCATAGATCCTCATGCGTACATATCTTTAACATGTTGTACGCTGGGACATGCGTTTGCATGCGTGTGGATGCGTACGCATGCATTGTTTCGCGTTGGGTGGCGAACGCAGCATGTTGCATTTTTTTGAGGCATCAATTATGCGCAGCCATGTGCATGCGGATGATTGTGGATTGAGTGTGTCAAAACACATTACTGTCTATGGGAACGCATTGTTACGCAATGACGTGTACGCATGCGTTAAATACGAATGCGTACTTCAGACTGAACATGTCCAGGAACTGGTTTCAGCCACTCCTAAAACAAAGGGGGTATAAAAGAGGGTGAGGACAGCCCAGCCTTCAACTTCCACCATGCAGCCAAGTTCAGCACCCCAGAAACGCTGAGGAACCAGAAAAACGAAGGCCAGGAAAAGAAAAGTAGCAAAGAAACATTACCCACACCCTCCACCCTCACCTCTGAATGTCTCTTTTTCCCTTCACCCATGACAGCACCACCTGAGAGGGATCCGCCCCGCCAGGACAGGAACCTACTGAGACATAAGGGGCGGCACCTCTCCCCCGCTTCAGTTGGGTTCCTGTCCTGGAAGGAATCCCACTGTGGCGGTGCCTGTCATGGGCGAAGAAAAAGATAAAAGACCCAGGCCCGTCCCGGCGCGGGAAGAACAGGTAGCTTACCTGTAGCGCCGGCCGTCGGGTCCTGGAAGCGCAGTCCCCGGGGTCCCTGGGGCTCCGGGTTCGTGCGGGCGTGGATGGGATCCCGGTGGCTCCGGCAAGCCCCCACCGCGCCGCCCTCCCCTCGCGCACGCCGCATCTCGATCCCCGTGGTAGGGGAGAGACGCTGGCGTCTTCCGGCCGCTGACGTCAGCGGCGCTTGGAATGCTGGGTGCGCCGGCTAACGTCAGCAGAAGGCGACGGTGTAATGGCGCCGGGTGCGACGCCGGCCGGCTTCTGAAGCGCTGGGCCGGCAGTCGCAGGGGGGAGGGGAGGAAGACGCTCACCAGGCGGAGGCATGCAATTTAAAAGGAGGAAGAGAGCTGTAGATCGGCGGTGCAAAATGGAGTCCGAGCAGGAACGTTCAGCGTCCCTGCCTCCCTCACAGCCCTCTGGCAGAAAGCATGGAAGCCATTCAAGCAGCAGTCGCCCCAGCCGCAGGTCGGGGCACTCCTCAAGGTCCAAAGAGCGCGGGTCAGGTGCTCCGATGCAGCCTCCAAGTCCGGTACCCTTGATTACGGGTGGTGAGTGATCTTCGTGAATGTTAACAGTATATTAATAGGGGTTTTCTATTGTATGCTTCACTCTGTAGGAAAGGCCCAGAAAAGCGGGAAGCAAGAAGAATAATAGGGGTTGTGCTATATGTAAATCTCCCCTAGCAAGAGACTGGCAAAAAGATCTCTGTGCTTCGTGCATTCAGCGGACTATGGCGGAGGAAGCGCCTAGTTTCGCAGCCAATCTAATATCTGCCCTCAGGTCAGAAATGGAAGGCTCAATTAAGTCCTTATTGAAAAAAGGGAAAAAAAGCAGGAAGGATTTCCCTAGTTCCCCCTCAGATTCCGCGTCAGTATCATCTCAGGCGGAAAAATCATCCTCCTCAGACTCCTCAGATAGTGACACAGGGGGTAAGCCATGTTTCCCTGTAGAAGATACAGATGCCCTCCTAAAGGCCATTAGAACCACAATGGGCCTACAGGAAGAAAGGGCGGCTAAAACCCTAGAGGACGTCATGTTTGGGGGGCTTCAGGAGAGGAAAAAACGAACCTTTCCAGTAAACGCGAAAATCCAGGCGCTTATTGAGAAGGAGTGGAAAGAGCCTGAAAAATCGGGGGCCCTTCCATCCGCCTCTAAGAGACGATACCCCTTTGAATACAAGGATACGGAGGTATGGGACAAAGTCCCAAAAATAGATGCAGCGGTGTCCAGATCTTCCAAAAGGTCGGCCCTGCCCTTGGAAGATGCAGGGGTTCTTAGAGACCCGCTGGACAAAAAAGCGGACTCATATTTGAGGCACGCATGGGAAGTGACAGCAGGAGGTCTAAAGCCGGCGATAGCGGGCACCTGCACGGCACGCTCCCTCATGATCTGGCTGCAGCAGTTAGAAGAGAAGCTGGCGTCAAGGGTCCCAAGAGAGAAGATCTTATCAGACATGTATCTCTTGCACGGGGCAGCGGCTTTTTTGGCAGATACCTCGGCGGACTCTATGCGATTGACAGCCAGAGCAGCGTCACTATCAAATGCTGCTAGACGCGCGTTATGGCTTAAGGGCTGTCCGGGTGACCTTCAGTCCAAGGCCAAATTGTGCTCTCTCCCCTGCGATGGTCGATTCCTGTTCGGCAAGAACTTGGACGATATTCTGGAGAAAGCAGGCGATAAGAAAAAAGGCTTCCCCAGATTCCCTATGGATCAGAGGAGACAGCCCTTTCGGAGGGGGAGATTCAATAGAGGGCGTCCTCCCGCTGACAGGAGAAGATGGGAGGATAAAAGAAAGAATCAGGGTTTATGTTTGGTGGAGGCACCTCCACCTCAAAAAAGTCACCACAATGACGCCGGTATTCCAGTAGGAGGGAGATTGGCACTCTTTTTCCAGGCCTGGGAAAAGATCTCCAATACCTGGATTCTGAGCATCCTAAAAGAAGGTCTGAAAATCCCCTTTATTCGTCAGCCAAAACCCGTGGTCGTCATCACACCTATCAGGAAGTTGACCGAAGAACAACTGGCCTTAGAAACAGAAATCCTGAGCCTGATAGACAAGCGGGTACTGTCCGAGGTGCCACGCTTACAGGAAGGAAAGGGATTTTATTCACCCCTTTTTCTAATAAAAAAACCGGATCAGTCGTTCAGTACAATCATAAATCTCAGATGCCTCAATCTATGAATAAGGAACCCGACCTTCAAGATGGAATCAGTGACTACGGCAGTGAAGCTGCTACATCAAGATTGCTTCATGGCCGTAGTCGATTTAAAGGATGCGTATTATCACATCCCTATCCATCCAGATTACCAGAAATACCTGAGGGTAGCGCTTTATATTCAGGGCACACTAAGGCACTTTCAGTTCAGGGCTCTTCCGTTTGGCATATCCATAGCCCCGAGGGTCTTCACCAAGGTCATAGCGGAAGTGACAGCCTTTCTCCGGATTCACGATACGGTCATAATACCATACCTGGACGATTTTCTTATAGTGGGCAGTTCAGAGGACCACTGTACAGCACAGTTGACTCAGGTGATCAACACCTTGCAAGAGTTAGGGTGGATAGTCAATTTCAAAAAATCAAAATTACAACCCCTAAAGAAACAGACCTTCCTAGGATTTATACTGGACTCAGAAAGGCAAGAGTGTCTGCTCCCAGACAAAATCTGGCCTTGGCGGGCCGAAACCAACCATGTATGACATTAAGAAAAGCAATGTCCCTGCTAGGTACCCTAACATCCTGTATTCCGGCGGTCAGGTGGGCTCAGTTTCACACCCGGCAACTCCAGGGGGAGATACTAAGAGCACAAAGATCGCTAAGAGGGCGTTTGGAAGGGAAGCTGGAGCTTTCCTCAAAAACCAGAGACTCTCTCAACTGGTGGTTGAACGAGACAAATCTGACCTTAGGAATACCATGGGACAGACAGGCGAAAGATATAATTTTAACAGATGCAAGCTCCTCGGGGTGGGGGGCACACCTAAGGGGCCTCATAGGTTAGGGTTCCTGGACACCTCAAGAAAGGAAGGCATCCTCCAACCTGAGAGAACTGTGGGCAGTGGGCAAGGCCCTAAGCCACTTCATTCCGCTACTCCAGGGTCGAGATGTACGCATCATGTCAGACAACAAGGTAGCAGTGGCATACATCAACCACCAAGGTGGGACAAAATCACACTCCTTAATGGAAGCAGCAACAGACATTCTGAGCAGTGCAGAGGAACACCTACACTCCGTGACAGCCCTACACATAAAAGGGGCAGAAAACATAGAGGCAGATTTCCTGAGTCGCAATACCCTGAGGCAAGGAGAATGGGCGCTAAACCGGTCCATTTTTCAAAAGATAATTCAGCTTTGGGGGGAACCGGTGATAGAACTCTTTGCAAACAAGCACAACAGGCAAACAGGTTCTGCTCTCTAAACCCGAGGGAAAATCCATGGGCAGTGGACTCGTTGCACATCCAGTGGAACTTCAGACTGGCTTACGCGTTCCCCCCAGTAGCTCTGATCCCAACTGTGGTAAGAAAAATCAGAAACGATCAAGCCAGGGTGATTCTAATAGCTCCATTCTGGCCAAAAAGGCCCTGGTTCGCTCTGCTACGGAAGATGTCCCTCTCCGATCCATGGGTTCTGCCAGAAATCCCGGACCTACTAGCTCAGGGTCCAATATTGCACGCTCAGGTCAAAGGATTCCATCTGACGGCGTGGAATTTGAAAGGTCGCTTTTAATGGATAGGGGGTTCTCCCCTGGGCTGGTGGCCACTCTGCTAAAAAGCAGGAAACCGGTGACTACTAACATCTACGGCAGAACATGGGATAAGTTCCTACAGTTCTTGGGTAAGCCGTTAGGAAAAGAACCCCCGATTAGGGCCATCCTAGAGTTCTTACAATCTGGGTTGCAGATGGGGTTAGCAGTAAACACACTTAAGGTTCAGGTGTCTGCACTAGGGGCGCTCTACAATTGCAAACTGGCATCAGATAGGTGGATAGCCAGATTTATTAAATCCTGCCATAGAGCTAAGCCTATTCCAATACCCAGAATAGCCCCTGGGATTTAAACCTGGTGTTAGAAGCCCTTACAAAAGATCCGTATGAGCCATTACATCAGCTACCCCTAAAGTTCTTGACCCTAAAAACAATCCTGTTAGTAGCCCTCACATCAGCCCGCAGAATAAGCGACTTACAGGCTCTCTCAGTAAATCCTCCTTATACGCAAGTCTTTCAGGATAGGGTAGTATTAAGAACAGACCCCAGTTATCTTCCCAAGGTAGTATCAGATTTCCATCGGGGTCAGGAAATTGTCCTTCCATCCTTTTGCGAAAATCCAAAAAATCTGGGGGAGGAAAAATTCCATAGTCTGGATGTTAAAAGGGCTCTCATAGAATATATATCTGCCACTAGCCAGTGGAGGAGGTCACAGTCCCTATTTGTAGCTTTTCAGGGTGCCAGGAAAGGCTATGGGGTTTCAAAAGGGACTATTGCTAGATGGATTAGGGAAGCCATTAGTGTAGCCTATTCAGCTAGTGGTATCCCGATTCCTGACGGCATCAAGGCTCATTCCACCAGAGCCGTGGCGACCTCCTGGGCTGAAAAGGCAGAGGTATCAATCGAACAGATTTGTAAGGCCGCTACCTGCGCCTCACCTTCCACCTTCTTTAAGCACTATAGATTAAATCTATCCTCCTCTGCTGACTTAACCTTTGGTAGAAGGGTGCTGCAAGCGGTGGTCCCTCCCTAAGGTGTTTCGAAGTCTCCAAAAATCTCTCAGGTGGTGATGTCATGGGTGAAGGGAAAACCACCATGGTTACTTACCGGTAGCCGGTTTTTCCGGAACCCATGACAGCACCCGTACATTCCCCCACTTTTTCACTGTATGGGTGTGCACAATTAGTAGGGTGTTTTGAGTGTTGTGGTGTTGGATTAAACATGTAACTAACCGGGAAGTCCTCTCAATGCTCTGTAACCCAACTGAAGCGGGGGAGAGGTGCCGCCCCTTATGTCTCAGTAGGTTCCTGTCCTGGCGGGGTGGATCCCTCTCAGGTGGTGCTGTCATGGGTTCCGGAAAAACCGGCTACCGGTAAGTAACCATGGTGGTTTCCAGGCTGTCCACACCTTCCCTTTGTTCTCTCCCATCTAATGAGTCAATCCCTTCCAACTTGTATTCCACTCCTAATGTATCCTCTGCCCCCCAATGTGTACTCTGTCAATGTTTCTGTCCCAATCCTCCAATTGCCTGCCACTTGCCATGTAATAGCTTCCCTAACCACTCCAAGTTTACCTTCACAGCCCAACACCCCCCATGCCCTCAATGTTACTCCCCCCTGCAGATCCTAAAAGTAAAGCCCTTTCTTTTTTTTTTTTTTTTTTTTTTTTTTTAAATTTGTTAAATTTCAAATTGTTTTTTCATAATACCTGTCTCCCTGTTTTTTCTCTTTATTTAAACGTGTGTATTGTTAAGTGAAGTATTAACGGGTGATACAGTCAAGGGGTTAGTATTAAAGTCCACAAACAGTACAGGTACATAACATTACAGGTACGTCTATTTATCAGCTTAAACTATTTCATCTTGCCATGCCACATATCCAATGTGCAAAACAAAGTAGGCAGCAATTTTATCCCTCATTTGGGCATCTTCCACTGTAGTCCTCAGAGGGTGATCTTGGTAATCCTACAATGTGGTATTAACAGGTTCCTCAAGTTCTATGTTGGGTCGCTCTTTTGCTAGGATGTAATTGTGCATAACACACGCTTTCACAACCTCTTCAATTGTCTCAATTTTTAGATTGATGGCTGTACCCAAAATGCGCCATTTAGATACCAGCAATCCAAAGGCACACCCACAGTTCTTCGTGCCCTTGTCAGTCGGTAGTTGTAAATCCTTTTGGTGTGATTCAAGTCCCGACTTGAGTACGGTTTTATGAGGTTGGCACACATTTGGAACCCCTCATCCCCAACCACATCAAACGGCATTGGCGGTCCTTCAGTGTTCGAAAGAGGTCGTGGCTGTGTCATCAAAGCCCTGTTAGGACATCCTTGTGTAGTTGAAATACTTTTGCAGGTTTTTACGCAGCTCTGTGTACAACAAGTGGTAGACTCCACGGCTCTCTGACTTCAACAATGGAGTGTTGCCAATAGCGACGATGATGTCTGCTCCATCTTTCTCTACTTTCTTCTTCACGAGCCACAGCAAAGGCAACAGCCAATTTCAATTGCAAATAGAGACTAATAATGAAGCTCTCCACGCTAAGATCCATCTTGCAGCTGGATACAACAGCAAAAGACGAGGATTTCATCTGTGCAGTGTGTATATGTATGTAATATATATGTGTGTGATGCAGTGACCCCTGTGACAGCTAGGGGGCGCTGTATGGCCTTCCCAGGACATGCATGCAGGTGTTTCCTTTATTGTGATGGGGAAATGATGAGCGGCAGGGTTGTGAATGGCCGATATGTATCACAAGGATGGGTGGTCCTGTGATGGAAGCTGGAGCGTGTATTGATTAGCAGAGGTACTGCTGAGGGTTTGTTACTGTGTATTAGGGAAGATTCCAGGTGACTTGATGAGATGGGTTGGACCAGTCACCTACAAACCCACCCAGGGGCGTGTCTGAACGTCCAAAGTAAAGCCTGCATGTGTGCGGCTGTGTGTGTAATAGGACCTGTAGTGACCATGTGATCCATACCTCACCTCTGAGTGTGGTTAGGTACCATATAATGTTCCTTAGGTCTGGTCACATGGAGAGAGAGTGTGTACCTGAATGGTTCAGGGTGCAAGGTCCTGGAAGAGGGTCAGTATGGGGAGATCCTGGGAGGAGGATCGGATCCCTCGAGCACGTGCTGCGACCTTGGACCTGGTGAGGCGTGAGTGTTGGACAGTTTCAGGAGGGGACAGACGTCCTGAATGGCACCCGCTGAGACCTTGGACCTGGTGGCCGGTGTGTTGGGAGACCCTGGGAGGAAGGTCGGATCCCTGAATAGCACCCGGTGAGGCCTGTGTGTTGAACGGTTGCAAAGTGGGGACGGACGTCCTGAATAGCACACAGACAGGCCACATGTGTTTGCAGAGTCAGTGACGGCACTGCATTGGGGGAGCTACTGTCCGTCTGTGGATCTGGACTGTCAGGTGGCCTGGTGAGCAAGGCGTTGTCCGGGGACGGTGATCCAAGTTTGGCAGCTTCCCTGAGAGAGAGGACTACCAAAGAGTCGGCATCTGGAGCAGGAGCTCCTGTGAGGTAAACCCGGACATGGGGATATAACTGTTGGTGCCTATGATATTCTATGGACATCAATGAACTGTATGGCATGCGGTCGACCACGGTAACTTGACCAAGCGGTCCAGCGTGATTAGTGACAGCGTATTAAAGCCATGTACTATGTAATGTTATGGACTATGTGTAAGCCTGTGAAGTATAACATGGCTTACGGTGCGGTTTATGATGACACAATAAACTCCATTGGACTGTTTCAAGTGAAAGGGTTCGTGTGTGCCTCAATATCGCAGCCGAGTGTCCCCCAACACTAACAATAAGAGCTACCTTAACGCTGTTATGTTCGGTCAAAAACGACTGATTTTGAACGTTAATATTTTTTAAAATATTCAAGATGCGGTTCTGAAACTTGTGGTTGATTGACTTTTTTTTTATTTGTTTACTTTTTGCTCCACAATTTTTTATACACTTGTACTGTTCAGTCAAAAAGTACCGATAGCCTTTTATAGTTATCTCCAGCTATTTTATGAGTAAAATAAAGGAGCTATAATCTCATTTTGGACTATATATTACATCTACTACTATTTATCAATTTATTTAGGTCCTTTGGTCCATGCAGAGTTACACATACATACATACATACATACATACATACATACATACATACATACATACATACATACAGTGCCTACAAGTAGTATTCAACCCCCTGCAGATTTAGCAGGTTTACACATTCGGAATTAACTTGGCATTGTGACATTTGGACTGTAGATCAGCCTGGAAGTGTGAAATGCACTGCAGCAAAAAAGAATGTTATTTCTTTGTTTAATTTTTTTTTAAATTGTGAAAAGTTTATTCAGAGGGTCATTTATTATTCAACCCCTCAAACCACCAGAATTCTGTTTGGTTCCCCTAAAGTATTAGGAAGTATTTCAGGCACAAAGAACAATGAGCTTCACATGTTTGGATTAATTATCTCTTTTTCCAGCCTTTTCTGACTATTTAAGACCCTCCCCAAACTTGTGAACAGCACTCATACATGGTCAACATGGGAAAGACAAAGGAGCATTCCAAGGCCATCAGAGACAAGATCGTGGAGGGTCACAAGGCTGGCAAGGGGTACAAAACCCTTTCCAAGAAGTTGGGCCTACCTGTCTCCACTGTTGGGAGCATCATCCGGAAGTGGAAGGCTTATGGAACTACTGTTAGCCTTCCACGGCCTGGACAGCCTTTGAAAGTTTCCTCCCGTGCCGAGGCCAGGCTTGTCCGAAGAGTCAAGGCTAACCCAAGGACAACAAAGAAGGAGCTCCGGGAAGATCTCATGGCAGTGGGGACATTGGTTTCAGTCAATACCATAAGTAACGTACTCCACCGCAATGGTCTCCGTTCCAGACGAGCCCGTAAGGTACCTTTACTTTCAAAGCGTCATGTCAAGGCTCGTCTACAGTTTGCTCACTTGGAGGACTCTGAGACAGACTGGTTCAAGGTTCTCTGGTCTGATGAGACCAAGATCGAGATCTTTGGTGCCAACCACACACGTGACGTTTGGAGACTGGATGGCACTGCATACGACCCCAAGAATACCATCCCTACAGTCAAGCATGGTGGTGGCAGCATCATGCTGTGGGACTGTTTCTCAGCCAAGGGGCCTGGCCATCTGGTCCGCATCCATGGGAAGATGGATAGCACGGCCTACCTGGAGATTTTGGCCAAGAACCTCCGCTCCTCCATCAAGAATCTTAAGATGGGTCGTCATTTCATCTTCAAACAAGACAACTACCCAAAGCACACAGCCAAGAAAACCAAGGCCTGGTTCGAGAGGGAAAAAAATCAAGGTGTTGCAGTGGCCTAGTCTGTCTCCTGACCTTAACCCAATTGAAAACTTGTGGAAGGAGCTCAAGATTAAAGTCCACATGAGACACCCAAAGAACCTAGATAACTTGGAGAAGATCTGCATGGAGGAGTGGGCCAAGATATCTCCAGAGACCTGTGCCGGCCTAATCAGGTCTTATAAAAGACGATTATTAGCTGTAATTGCAAACAAGGGTTATTCCACAAAATATTAAACCTAGGGGTTGAATAATTGACCCACACTTTTATGTTTAAAATGTATTAAAATTTAACCGAGCCACATAATTTTTTGTTTTTTTAAGATTTATGCATCTGTTAATAAATCCTGCTCTTGTTTGAAGTTTGAAGGCTCTAACTTATTTGCATCTTATCAAACCTGCTAAATCTGCAGGGGGTTGAATACTACTTGTAGGCACTGTACATACATTTTCTCATTACTATACTGCTGATGGATTACCTTTCAGTATAGTTATGTGCCAACTATTTTTACCCTGCTGTTCATGTAAAATAGTTCAATTCAGTTCTCAACATTTCATATGGAAGGAAATAGACCCAAATTGGATCAAAAATTTATATAAGAGAAGACCTTTTATAGAGGAGTTGGGAAAATCACTGGTTAGCCCATATATTGCAGAACAGAAGGTAACACCCAGAGTTGATGGAGCTGCAGCCATTGTCCTCAGGATCCAACAGCAAGATAAAGAAAGTGAACGAACAGCTTCCACCAGCACTGCTACAATACCCACGGATGCCACCAGCAACGCAACCAGTCTAAAACGGAAACGATGCGACTTCTGTCCATCATCAAGCAATCACAAATCAAATGTGATATATTACAGATGTGAAAAATATTTATGCAAGAGACATGTCAATTATACCTGTGACAATTGCAAAGAGTGTGACTTTATAATTTTACATAAAAACTGAACTGTTAATTTTTGTTTTATTTTTGTTGGAAAATATAATCACATTTAGTTTGCTTAGTTATAGTTTACAGTTGGATAAATTTTTGTATGTGCAAATATGCAATATGCATAAATATTCCAATAAAGCCATGTTAAATGTTTTGACACAAAAAATAAAGTAAGTTTTTCTTTCTATTTTTCATTTGTTAATAAACAACCAGATTCACATACAATATAATACTGCAAAAATTGTAGCCCATTCTTCAGTTAAAACACCCTCCAGTTCTTTGAGCGACGATGGCGGCGGAAATCGACGTCTAACTTGAATCTCTAAAATCGACCATAAATGCTCAATAATGTTGCGGTCTGGGGATTGTGGGGGCCAATTTGAGATGTGTGTGTGTGTGTATATATATAATATATATATATATATATATATATATATATATATATATATATATATATATATATATATATATACACACACACACACACACACACACACACACACACACACACACACACACACACACACACACACACACACACACACACACACTGGACAAGATATATAATACATACAGTACAGACCAGAAGTTTGGGCACACCTTCTCATTCAAAGAGTTTTCTTTATTTTCATGACTATGAAAATTGTAGATTCACTCTGAAGGCATCAAAAACTATGAATTAACACATGTGGAGTTATATAATTAACAGAAAAGTGTGAAACAGCTGAAAATATCTTATATTCTAGGTTCTTCAAAGTAGCCACCTTTTGCTTTGATTACTGCTTTGCACACTCTTGGCATTCTCTTGATGAGCTTCAGAAGGTAGTCACCGGAAATGGTTTTCACTTCACAGGTGTGCCCTGTCAGGTTTAATAAGTGGGATTTCTTGCCTTATAAATGGGGTTGGGAGCATCAGTTGTGTTGTGCAGAAGTCTGGTGGATACACAGCTGATAGTCCTACTGAATAGACTGTTAGCTGCTTTTTTTCTTGCCATAATACAAATTCTAAGTAAAGAAAAACGAGTTGCCATCATTACTTTAAGAAATGAAGGTTAGTCAGTCTGAAAAATTGGGAAAACTTTGAAAATGTCCCCAAGTGCAGTGGCAAAAACCATCAAGCGCTATAAAGAAACTGGCTCACATGAGGACCGCCCCAGGAAAGGAAGACCAAGAGTCACCTCTGCCAGGGAGGATAAGTTAATCGGAGTCACCAGCCTCAGAAATCGCAGGTTATCAGCAGCTCAGATTAGAGACCAGGTCAATGCCACACCTAGTTCTAGCAGCAGACACATCTCTACAACAACTGTTAAGAGAAGACTTTGTGCAGCAGGCCTTCATGGTAAAATAGCTGCTAGGAAACCACTGCTAAGGAAAGGCAACAAGCAGAAGAGACTTGTTTGGGCTAAAGAACACAAGGAATGGACATTAGACCAGTGGAAATCTGTGCTTTGGTCTGATGAGTCCAAATTTGAGATCTTTGGTTCCAACCACCGTGTCTTTGTGCGACACAGAAAAGGTGAACGGATGGACTCTACATGCCTGGTTCCCACCGTGAAGCATGGAGGTGGTGTGATGGTGTGGGGGTGCTTTGATGGTGACACTGTTGGGGATTTATTCAAAATTGAAGGCATACTGAACAAGCATGTTTACCACAGCATCTTGCAGTGGCATGCTATTCCATCCTGTTTGCATTCAGTTAGACCATTTATTTTTCAACAGGACAATGACCCCAAACACACCTCCAGGCTCTGTAAGGGCTATTTGACCAAGAAGAAGAGTGATGGAGTGCTACGCCAGATGACCTGGCCTCCACAGTCACCAGACCTGAACCCAATCGAGATGTTTTGGGGGTGAACTGGACCGCAGAGTGAAGGCAAAAGGGTCAACAAATGCTAAGCATCTCTGGGAACTCCAAGACTGTTGGAAGACCATTTTCGGTGACTACCTCTTGAAGCTCATCAAGAGAATGCCAAGAGTGTGCAAAGCAGTAATCAAAGCAAAAGGTGGCTACTTTGAGGAACCTAGAATATAAGACATATTTTCAGTTTCACACTTTTTTGTTAATGATATAATTCCACATGTGTTAATTCATAGTTTTGATGCCTTCAGAGTGAATCCACAATTTTCATAGACATGAAAATAAAGAAAACTCTTTGAATGAGGTGTGTCCAAACTTTTGGTCTGTACTGTACATGGTGGTCCAAAAGTAGATGGAGAGTATGTGTAATAGGGTTATGATGGCGGAGATTTATCGAACCTGGTATAAAGTGAAACTGACTCAGTTGCCCTAGGCAACCAATCCGATTCCACTTTTCATTCTTCAGACTCTTTGGAAAATGAAAGGTGGAATCTGTTTTGTTGCTAAGGGCAACTGATATGGTGTACTTAATTATTTGTACTAAATGTCCAACTGGGGGTCTGTATGTGGGGGAGACAGGGCAAAAACTGATAACAAGGATGAATTCTCATCGTCACACAATAAGAGAAAAAAGAATGGATCTACCTGTGGCAAAACATTTTTGTATCCCTGAGGGGTGAGGAGGACCATGCATACCACGAAAGGGGGGTGAGGGGACCATGCATACCACGAAAGGGGGGTGAGGGGGACCATGCATACCTCGAAAGGAGGTTGAGGGGACCATGCATACCTCGAAAGGAGGTTGAGGGGACCATGCATACCACGAAAGGAGGATGAGGGGACCATGCATACCAGGAAAGGGGGGTGAGGGGACCATGCATATTAGGATAGGGGAGTGAGAGGACCATGCATACCAGGATTGGGGGATGAGGGGGGGACCATACATACCAGGATTGGGGGGTGAGGGGACCATGTATACCAGGATTGGGGGGGTGAGGTGACCATGCATACCAGGATTGGGGGGTGAGGGGACCATGCTTACCAGGATTGGGTGGTGAGGGGACCATGCATACCAGGATTGGGGGGTGAGGGGACCCATGTATACCAGGATTGGGGGGTGAGGGGACCATGTATACCAGGATTCGGGGTGTGAGGTGACCATGCATACCAGGATTGGGGGGTGAGGGGGGGACCATACCATGATTGGGGGGTGAGGGGGGACCATGCATCCCATGAAAGGTGGGTGAGGGGACCATGCATACCAGGATTGGGTGGTGAGGGGACCATGCATACCAGTATAGGGGGGTGAGAGGACCATGCATACTAGTTTTGGGAGGTGAGAGGACCATGCATACCAGGATTGGGGGGTGAGGGGACCATGCATACCAGGATAGGGGGGTGAGGGCACCATGCATTCCAGGATTGGGGGGTGAGGGTACCATACATACTAGGATAGGGATGAGGTGCAGCAAAACCAGGATGGGAGACCATATACCAATAAAAATGCCTGCCACCCGGGCGTAAAACTGGTTCATGGCCAGTATATATATATACAGTGCTGTGCAAATTAATTGGGACAAAGCATTTTTTTTTTTTTTTAAGTAAAATTGTAAGTTGGTTACCAGTCAGTGATTCAAACCAGTTTTAACTGCTTTGAACAGGCACTCACACCTGTTCAAATCAGTTAAAACTGGTTTGAATCACTGACTGGTATCCGACTTACTATTTTACTTAAAAAAAAAAAAAAAAAAAAAAAAAAAAAGCTTTGTCACAATTAATTTGCACTGTATGTGTGTGTGTATATATATATATATATATATATATATATATATATATATATATATATATAAAATCTCCCATGAGACCTGCCCATTGGGTGTCTGGTGTCAAGGAAAAGCTACTGCAAAACATTTGAAATATTGAATGCATGCGCTGAAACCATGCAAACGCATGCAAAAACGCCGTAGTCCGTACTCAACACATTGCTCCTGTGCCGATGTTTATTTCTGAATAAAATCTTCAATATTTGGATGGTGAGTGCCATCCTTCACTTCTCTGCATCTGGACCATTTGTTTTTCGCCTCTGGGTTGAGCACCCATTCTTGGGCTGCTTTCAGTCTTGCATTACCAGGCGCAGCGCTTGGCCGCCGCTAAGCTCCGCCCCCGGCCGTGCCTCCTCCGTTCAGCTCCTCCTATGGTCGCATGACGCTGCATGCGATCAGTGTACCCTATTTTTAGCCTTGGTACGCTGGTCGTGTGCTAGTATGTTTTTTGCCGACACGTGCCCTTTTTGCGTTGTGCCAAGCGCACAAAAATGCAACAGCGCCTATCGGCGCAGCGCAAAAAGGTCCCATGCGCCGGCAAAACATACCAGCGCACGGCCAGCGTACCCAACGCTAAATATAGGAGACGCTGATTGCATGCAGCATCTTGCGACCATAGGAGGAGCTGACCGGAGGGAGCGAGGCTGGTGGCGGAGCTTAGCGGCGGCCGAACACTGCGCCTGGTAACGCAAGTCTGAAAGTAGTCTGTTTTTATGGCGTTTTAAAATGTGTGTGTGTGATTTGACCTCTAAGCATTGTGCTGATATTGCGGTGGTGCAGCAGCGCTAAGCAGTTTTTCTATGTTTGGATCCATGTTAAGTATATGAAAATATGGAAAATCTCATAATCCTTGGAGTAGGACCAGTATTTCTTTCCTTTGTGAAGGTCTATTCATTGACCTCTTGCCATTTCTCTGTCTATCATGTTGTAGAGCATGACTGCAGTGGAAGAAGGAATAGAAGTTTATCTTCATTGATGAGTCCCGCTTGTCTTGGACAAAATAACCAGAGATTGGTCTGGAGACTACTTCAAGAGGGAACGTCACACTGGTCCTACCACCAGGATTATGATGTGAGGTGGCATAATGTAATATTAATTTGGTCATGGAATCTCTGGTGTTGCCATTTTTCCAACATGTCCCTGGAGTTGTTTTTCAATGCAACAACGTCAGACCTCATCTTGCTCATACTACATCTTGGGGGATGTCTTTGGTCATCAACGGCAAAGAGAGCTGCTAGCAGGAGATATTGATGATTTGATTGTGCAAGAACATTGAGCATGGTAGAGCATTGTGCATTGGGCACACATATCCACATGCTGTATGGGGGGTCACAGTGCAGCCAGTATGTTTGAATGCATCAGTATAGAAGGAAAATTGAAGGGCACTCTGCAGCCCTTTAAAGCTGCCCATATACATGACCTAGCATGGCATGAAGTAGGAAGCAGCTCAGAGAACTCCTGCTTAGATTTATATTTTTTATCCTCCTGATCTCTGCTTTTTAAACACTTACCTAAAACACCAGGATGAAGGGGAAGAGTTCCTGGAGGCTAAAGATCAATCATCTGAGTGTGCTGTCAGGCAGAATGACCTGAAAAAGGCAGAAGTATCCTGGGGCCACGGTAAGCATCAGAATCAAGATGGCGCTGATGCCAAGGCAGGGGCTGCACAAGCTAATTTAGTCCTTGCAAAGACGCTTGAAATGGCTGCTAAATTGGAGCTATTTGCTTGATTGGGCAGTGAGGCTGCTAATATGCTGCAGGCTGTCAGCATGCTAAGTAATCCTGCTTTTGATGAACTTTCAGAGGAAGAGGAACAACTGCTCCCAGCAGAGCCTGCAGCATATGAAAAGCAGGGGAATAACTCTATGCAGCAAGCTGGGGAGAATGGAGAATCACCAGAACCCACTATTAACCCCTTAACCCCCAAGGGTGGCTTGCACGTTCATGACCAGGCCAATTTTTACAATTCTGACCACTGTCCCTTTATGAGGTAATAACTCTGAAACGCTTCCATGGATCCTGGTGATTCTGACATTGTTTTCTTGTGACATATTGTACTTCATGTTGGTGGTAAAATTTCATTGAAATAACTTGCGTTTATTTGTGAAAAAAACGGAAATTTGGCGAAAATTTTTGAAAATTTCGCAATTTTCCAACTTTTAATTTTTATGCCCTTAAATCACAGAGATACGGCACACAAAAAACTTGATAAGTAACATTTCCCACATGTTTACTTTACATCAGCACAATTTTGGAACCAAAATTTTTTGTTAGGAAGTTATAAGGGTTAAAAGTTGACCAGCGATTTCTCATTTTTGCAGCACCATTTTATTTTTACGGACCACATCACATTTGAAGCCACTTTGAGGGGTCTATATGATAGAAAATACCCAAAAGTGACACCATTCTAAAAACTGCACCCCTTTAAGGTGCTCAAAACCACATTCAAGAAGTTTACTAACCCTTTAGGTGTGTCACAGTAATTTTTTGAATATTTAAAAAAAATGAACATTTAATTTTTTTTCACAAAAAATACTTCAGATTCATTTTTTTTATTTTACCAAGGGTAACAGGAGAAATTGGACTGCAAAAGTTATTGTGCAGTTTGTCCTGAGTACGCTGATACCTGATATGTGGCGGGGGGGAACCACTGTTTTGGCGCATGGCAGAGCTCAGAAGGGAAGGAGCGCCGTTTGACTTTTTCAATGCAAAATTGGCTTGAATTCAGATCGGACGCCATGTCACGTTTAGAGAGCCCCTGATGTACCTAAACAGTGGAAACCCCCCACAAGTGACCCCATTTTGGAAACTAGACCCCCCAAGGAAATTTTCTAGATATGTGGTGAGAACTTTGAACCCACAAGGGCTTCACAGAAGTTTATAACGTACAGCGGTACAATTAAAAAATCATATTTTTTCCACAAAAATGATCTTTTCACCCCCAATTTTTGTTTTTCCAAGGGTAACAGGACCCTAAAAGTTATTGTGCAATTTGTCCTGAGTACGCTGATACCCCACATGTGGGGGTAAACCCTTATTTGGGCGCATGGCAGAGCTCGGAAGGTAAGCAGCGCCATTTGATTTTTTGGCTGGAATTGAGATCGGATACCATGTCGCGTTTGGAAAGCCCTTGATGTACCAAAACAGTGAAAACCCCCAACAAATGACACCATTTTGGAAACTAGACCCCCCAAGGAAATTATCTAGATGTGTGGTGAGCACTTTGAACCCCCCCCCCCGTGCTTCACATAAGTTTATAACGCCCGGGCGTGAAAATAAAAAAATCGTATTTTTTCGACAAACATGATCTTTTAGTCACCAATTTTTTTATTTTCCCAAGGGTACCAGGAGAAATTGGACCCCAAAAGTTGTCCAATTTGTCCTGAGTACGCTGATACCCCATATGTGAGAGAAAACTACTGTATGGGCACACGTCGGGGTTCGGAAGGGAAGTAGTGACGTTTTGGAATGCAGACTTTGATAGAATGGTCTGCGGGTATCTTGTTGCTTTTGGAGAGCCCCTGATGTACCTAAACAGTGGAAACCCCCCACAAGTGACCCCATTTGGAAACTAGACCCCCTAAGGAACTTATCTAGATGTGTGGTGAGCACTTTGAACCCCCCAGTGCTTCACAGAAGTTTATAACGACCGGGCGTGAAAATAAAAAAAATCGTATTTTTTCAACAAACATGATCTCTTAGTCCCCATTTTTTTTTTATTTTCCCAAGGGTAACAGGAGAAATTGGACCCCAAAAGTTGTTTTGCAATTTGTCCTGAGTAGGCTCATACCCCATATGTGGGGGTAAAACACTGGGCGCATGGCAGAGCTTGGAAGGGAAGGAGCACCATTTGACTTTTTCAATGCAGAATTGGCTGGAATTGAGATCAGACGCCATGTTGCATTTGGAGAGAACCTGATGTGCCCAAACAGTGGAAATCCCCCAATTATAACTCCAACCCTAACCCCAACACACCCCTAGCCCTAACCCTAGCCCTAACCCGGAAATAAATACAATTTCTTTTAATTTTATTATTTTCCCTAACTAAGGGGGTGATAATGGGGGGTTTGATTTACTATTTATAGCGGGTTTTTATTTTTGGCAGCTGTCACATGCTAAAAGACGCTTTTTATTGTAAAAATAGTTTTTGCATCACCACATATTGAGAGCTATAATTATTACATATTTTGACCCACCGAGTCATGTGAGGTCTTATTTTTTGCGGGACAAGTTGATGTTTTTATTGGTATCATTTTCGGGCACGTGACCTCTTTTGATCGCTTTTATTCCGATTTTTGGGACGCAGAATGAACAAAAACCAGCGTTTCATGAATTTCTCTTGGGGGGTGCGTTTACACCGTTCCGCCTGCGGTAAAATTGATAAAGCCCTTTTATTCTTCGGGTCGGTACTGTTATAGCGATACCTCAGTTAGGTCGTTTTTTTATGTTTTGGTGCTTTTATGCAATGAAAACAATTTTATATAAAGTTATTTTTGCATTGCTTTATTCTGCGAGCTATAACATTTTTAGTTTTTTGCTGATGATGCTGTATGGCGGCTCGTTTTTTGCGGGACAAGATGACGTTTTCAGCGGTACCATGGATATTTATATGGGTCTTTTTGATCGCGCGTTATTGCACTTTTTGTTTGGCAGTATGATAATAAATCATTATTTTTTGCTTTGTTTATTTTTATTTTTTAAGGGGTTCGCTAAAGGGCTTAACTAGTGGGACAGAATTATAGGGCGTTTCATTACGGATGTGGTGATACTAAATGTGTACTTTTATTGCTTTTTTTTATTTCCAAAAAATGAATTTATTAGGGAATATTTTTTTTTTTTTTAATTTAGCGATTTTTTTTTTTTCTTAAATTATTTTTACACTTTTTTTTTTTTTTTTTTACTTTATTACATTGTCCCAGGGGGGACATACCTGTCATGTGACGGATCACCGATCTGTCACAGGCACTGCACAGGCTTTCCTCATGCCTGCGCTTTGCAGGCACTGAGGAAGGCAGCTCCCTGCAGGCCCCCGAAGGTCCCCGTCGCCATCTTGGATTCGGGGACTTGCAGGGATGGAGCCCCCCGCAGCAGCGCTGCACATTGGGGGGCTCAGGGAAGCACGGAGGGAGCCCCCTCCCTGCCGATGCTTCCCTTTAACCCCTGGTCCACCGCAATCGTGTTTGATCGTGGTGTGCAAGGGGTTAACGTGTCGGGGGCGGTCCGTGACCACCCCTGACACATTGTGCCGGGTGTCAGCTATGATGATCAGCTGACACCTGGCCGCAATCAGCGGAGCTCACCACGTGGGCGCCGCTGATCGCTGTGACGTACTGTCCCGTCCCTGGGAATTAAGTCCTAGGGCACATGGACGGGATAGTACATCACATGACAGAAAGGGGATAAAGATGTATTTGCAGTGGTATCCTTTTGCAAAGCTGCATTAAGTACTCTGACTCAGCAAATGGGTGTCATTAAAGAGAACATTTCTAATAACAAAGCAGCTCTTAAAATGGTAACAGGAAGGACAAGTGCAGTTGAAGAGAGTGAGCACAAATGAGGATGACATTGTCAATGTTAAGAGGATCCAGTAGAGGTCAGTCCAGCATATTTCTAAATTAATTGCTAAAACAGACGACATTGAAAATCACCCGAGATGGAATAATTTGCGAATAATAGGGATTCCCGAAAAAAAAACAAAAAACAGAAGGGAACTCTCCCACTGAATTCACTGAAAACTGATATAAAAACAAATTCGGATCAGAAATCCTGTCTGCACTGTTTGCAGTGGAGAGAGCCCACCGGATCCCTTCCAGACCCCTGCCACCGGGTCACCCTCCTAGACCAATGCTGGCAAAAATTCTGCACTATAGGGATCGAGACACTATACTGAGGAAGGCCAGAGATATGACTGATCTCTCTATTCATGGACATAAGATCTTTATATTTCCATATTATTCCACTGAGGTGCACAAACAAGGATGAAATTCTCGGAGGTTAAAAGTCTAAGGAATTTAGGATTATCATATTCCATGATGTTTCCGGCTACTGTGATTGGTTGCTTTGAAAGAAACCCATGTTTTTCCAGTTCCAGAAGACTCCATGAAGTGGCTAGATCAACACGAAAGACAAATACGTCCTGATGCCACCTGAAGCTGTTGAGTGGTGGAAGAAGATGTAGCAGTGCTGCGGGTTCATGCTTATGACTTTATATAGTAGATATTCCTGATGGGGTAGCTATCAGAGTTGAAGTTATTATAATGGTTTCCTTTTCCCTCCTTACTATTTGACTTAGGTTGGTGTGGTACCATGTACTGAAACATATGCAGAGATAGGTAAACTTCCTGCCATTAAATCTAAGTCCTAACTGTGTAAATGTCTGCTGTCCTAACTGCACTAGGAGTATGCTTTCTACTCTGGGCAAGAGAGGAAAACAATACTCCACTGTTTCTATGGGAGGGGGGGAGGGAAAGTTACTTGTTATGTATGGGGGGCGCAATCACAGAATGAGTCCTTGAAGTACTGGCATAATAGTAAAGGCGCAATGTAATGGCTTTCACAACAAGATCCTTAGTACAATATATGATCCTAGCAATAATGTCTGGAACAATTGAGATTCTAAACTGGAATGTCGGGACCTTCAGATGGGACATAACAAGCAGCGATCCTTCAATATAGTCCATCACAAAATCCCTCTATAGTATGTTTGCAAGAAACACCCTTCACAAAAGAAACGCTTTATAACTAAGAGGAAGAGATGGATGCAGGCGCGTTACCACTCCATCTTCTCTTCATATTCTAAGGGGAGTCTCTATAATGGTTCATGTTTCTTTACCGTTTAACCTAATTAAAGTAGATATAGATGCAGAAGGACAGTTTGTATATTTAAGCGGTAAGATATTTGATACAATGATCTCCATCGTTTCCGTCTACCTCCTGCCTCCATATTCTGGTAAGGTTATGCAAAAAATATTAGCTGCGTCTAATCAGGGGACTACGCTTTTGATTCTTGGGGATGTTAACATTATGGACTTCCATTGGGATAAAGGGAAACATGACCCCAATAGGAAAGAAGGAAACAGAACACCTTTTGGGTCCTTCATTAAAGAGGTTGCGCTGTTAGAGTTATGATGAAAGAATTCCTGATACCTATCAATATTCGTGTTATTCAGCTACACATAATTCCTTGTCACGTATAGATTTGGTGCTGGGGAATATGGCTGTGGATCGTCTGGTGGGAGATATTCATCTTAGATCAGTCCTCTTCAGGTTTCACTCAAACTGGGCACAAACTCCTTTAGGCTGTGGAAATTAAATCCGTTCTGGCTACAAATCATAAATGTAGAAAAAGTGGCCGTAGACATCAGAGTTTTCCAAATTAATAATGGAACAGCATCTATTCCAACCGTTTGGGAGTCTATGAAGGCCTACCTGAAAGGGATATTTTTTAGAGAAATAACTAGGAGCAAAATGAAAACTAAAAAAGCAGATCAGGCAGTATTTCAAGAACTTGGGCAGGCTGAAGTTAGTGATAGGCAGTCCTACACCTGAGGCTCAAAGTAGGCTTAAAACAGCCCAGTCCCTTGCTACACGGACGTTATTGCAAAAAGCTGAGAGAAAAAGAGCCTTTCATGGAATAGCCTTTTTTTGAAGGTGAAAGAATAAGGCACTTACTGTCTCTTGTTACTGCAGCACAAAGGAATTCGTCCCATATTTATACGTTTCGCTACCAAAATGGGGATTGGGCAGAGTCTACGGGAGAAATACTGGAGTTTCTGCTTTCATTTATGAAACACTATATTTGTCAAAGGTTAGACCTTCAGGAGGAGAAATTTCAAATTTCTTAGAAATGGCCAGGTTTCCCACATTGAAGATGAGAGGAGGGCTCTGGATGGTCCCCGGTCACTGGAATATCTAGAAAATGCTCTGTCTTCTATGCTTGTTGGTAAAGCTCCAGGAGTAGATGGGTGTACTGTGGAGGTGTATAAACGTTTTAACAAGGTATTACTCCCGAATTTGTTACAGCTATGCAATCACTCATGATTTGAGTTCACTGCCACCATCCATGAGGCAATTATTACTATTATCCCTAAAAAAGGTAAAGATCCTCAGCTCCCGGAGTCATATAGACCTTTTTATCTATTGACAGTAGATATCAAAGTATTGGCTAAAATATTAGCCAATACTGACTGTTAACTGGGATAAATCCGTACTGTTCCCCTTAATGGCCCGGTAGACTGTTCAGACATTCAATATACCCAAATAGAGGTGGTTTCCCAGTTCAAATACTTGGGGTTGGTAATATCGTCCCCTCTCAGATTGTGAAAAACAGAATCTACTGCCTCTTCTAGACAAAATTAAGTGCAAAATAATGGCATGGTGTAAACTCCAACTCTCTGGTGGCCAGGTGAAATCTTAAGATGGTGTGGATGACTCAGATTTTATATATTCTACATAATGCTCCCATTTGGTTCCCTCTATGTAGATTCCATAAGATAAGCACTCTTTTCAGAGAATTGATCTCGTGTAAAGGGCAGTCCAAAATAAAGGCCCTTTTACATTTAGTGATGCACCAGCGATCCGACCCGGTCAGGATCGCTGGTGCATCGCTAAATGATCGCTAGTGAGCTGCCACACAGGCAGACCTCACAGCGATGCAGCAGCAACACAGCGCACGATACTCGCCTTTCACACACAGCGATCCTGACGTCCTCCCGCCCGCCTCCACGTGTCGCTCGTCATCACAGCAGGAAGCTGACGACGAGAAATGGAGCCGGAGATTCTCGCGCGATCAGCGATGGACAGCGGGGGAGCCGTTCGGAGGTAAGTATCACACATAGCGATATCGCTATAATGTCACAAAATCGGTGACGTTATAGCGATATCACTAGCGATATCGCGATGTGTAAAGCCCCCTTAAGACTTAATACTTTGCAGAGCCGACGGTGGCCTGGCACTGCCCAATGCATGGTTATATTTTCTGGCGGCTCAATGCCAACATATGAAGGGATGGAAAGAAAGTGACACGGGCAGTTCGGGCTGTAAAATTATTCAAAACACTGTGGGACAAGGGCCCCTTGTGGAAAGTTTAGAAGCAGGCAGGTTTTGGGGTCTCTCAGTATACCCTACGTTGGACTTAATTTCCAAGGTTTGGCTTAAATTAAAACATATGAGAGGTTGAACACTTGTCAATGTACACACCTCTTTGGTGTCGTCATGTTATACACTCATAATTTGCCAAACTTAGAGAGTTCGGCAACTGGAAGAATATGGGTATACAGTTCGTTCACCAGTTAGTCTGCTATGAGGGGCTTAAATCCTTTGACAGTCTGCAAAGAGTTCCTTCTGCCTGATAGTTGCTTCTTTTAATACTTTCAACTGAAACACTCCTATAGAGCCCAATGTAAAGTAAAGGATGTTAAAACTCAAAGATGTGGTATTGGACATTATTTACTCAGTGGGAGCCACAAAGGAGGTAATATCCAGTGTCTATAGTGACCTTCTCTTTGCCTTCCTTAAGAAATTCACTCTGTTGGTTAAAAAGAAATGGGAGACAGAGATTGGTGTTGTTACAGATGATGAGTGGGCTTCGGTGCTGGAATACATACCCAATCTTTCGCTTAGTGAGCCCAAATGACTTTTGAAGCTCTGTCATTGATAGAGTATACAGATCAATTTAAATGTTTAAAATAGTTCTTTGAAATGATTCTGGATGCCCGAGGTGCGCCCAACAGGAAGCAGGAATATTGCACATTTTATGGTCATGCCCATATGTGCACTCATATTGGGAAGCAGTTTTTGCCATATAGCGTTAGCTTATGGGTGTGTGGTGACTAATAATTCTCTCACCTGCATACTGGGATATGTAGATAAACTGTGTACTGTTGAGACTGAAACCTGCCATAGCTCGATTACTATGCATGGCTAGAAAACTGATTACTAAAAACTGGATTTCTGCAACTCCCCCAAGAGGCAGAGTTTATTAATCAATTTGAGTCCCCCATATAATTGGAAAAAGGGATAGATCTCAAAAGGTATAGAAGTAAATATTTTGATAAATTATGGGGTCCCTGGCTTGGCGAGAACTAGCAATCAGCCTCGATAGGATCTTGTTAGATATGTATCAGTTGCTATGGAATCACTACGCATTGCATTACAAATGCCAATCAGCTGTGTGCCTTTCGACTTGACTGGTCTTGACCTGCCTGATTTATTCTGTTTTGTATGGTCGTATACCTATGATATGGTATTCTGAATAACAATTGTTGGGCAGGGGAGGTTTTCAGGGTATGGGGAATGGGTTTAAACACCTTGGTTGACAATGTTATTTGTATGTGTAACTGTTATAAAGTTACTGTATTTTTCAGACTATAAGACGCACCGGACCATAAGACGCCCCCCCAAATTTTCAGAAGGAAAGTAGGGGAAAAAAATGTGTCAAATGAGGGTCCGTCTTAGTCTTCAGCTTACCAGGGAAGGGATCGGCACAGGTGGAGGGGTGGTCCAGGCTGGTACGGTGGCCTCCGGGAAATCTCGTCCCATGCTGGGGCAGGGGTAGCTGCTCTGTGCTAGGGGTGGCAGCTCTATGCTTGGGCAGGGGGGCTGTGCTTTGGTGCAGTGGATCTCTGTGCTCCGTGGGGGGCTCTGCCGGCATTTCGACAAAGCCCGGAGGCCCCCGCACATCCGTTGCTGCCATGTTTTGGTGGCCTCCGGGAACATGGCCGCCAAGCCGGGGGCGGCGCATGCTCAGATTCAAATCTCAGCAACGAAATCTCGGGATGAGATCTGAATCTGAGCATGCGCCGCCTCCAGCCCGGCGGCCATGTACCCAGAGGCCACATCAACATGGCAGCAACGGATGTGCGGAGGCCTCCGGGCTTTGACGAAATGCCGGCAGAGCCCCCCACAGAGAGGTGCTGCCACTGCCCCGGAGCACAGCCCGCCACCACCACACCACAGAGCCCCGCCGCACTGCCACAGCCACAGGATTTCTAAGTATATTGCGACAATAAGACGCACCCCCGTTTTCCCCAAAAAATTTTTTGGGAAAAGTGCGCCTTATGGTCTGGAAAATAATGTAATAAAAGTTTACTTGATAAAAAAAAGCTGCACATACACATTAGATGATTGTCGAGTGAATAATGCTTTGACCGATTGTTCAACTGACAGCCATCTTGGACAATTTTTCCATACATTAGAGCGCTTGATTGTTCGATACACATACTCTCCTACACACATTAGAGAAGTTGGCCAAATCCTCAAAATTTAGCTGTAATGTGAGGATCCCATAGACCATTAAATGGTTGACCAAGTCTTCCCCCAAGAAAGTCGGGAGAGAGGCACATCCATTGTTTCAACCAAAAACCCACATTTTTTTCTTTTCTTGACACTAATCTTCGTTTACATTCAATTTACAAAACAGGTATTCAACATTGAATGCTACATTTCGAAAGCTGCAGAATATCTGTACTAATATTCATAGGTTTACATGTATGAAGTGAATTACTGTGCACATCCTGGGAAGAGTCTAACAAGAAGTAGTTTGATGAGCTCTTTAGAGGTAGGGCTAATTCAACTGTCTCGATGACTGGCAGAAGGGGTTTGATGGCATTATTACTCTGATATCATCCACATTACATTGACATTCCTTGGAGTTTGTGTAGCATTTGATCTTATAAGTATCTAGAATAGAACACACCCAGTTATCTCATGAAGTGAACAGTAACTCTTTGATGGGGTAATTACATTGTTATGGGTCATTTACATCTATAAAGGGTCTTTACATACAATACATGATTTTGCATGTGCATTTCTAAATGCTGAAAGAATGTGTTGAAAGGATTGTCTATACATGTTTAAGGCTTGCTGTTTAAATTTTATTTTCCTTATTGAAAATTTGATTAGATTGCTATTACTTCTCATTACTTTAATTTGCCAATAATAAATCCACACATTAGCTGAATCGTTCAGCTTTCATCATTTTTCACGATTCACCTATACATAGGAGCACTCGGCTGATAAACCCAGACTCATTTGGCAGAGGCTTATTTCCCTGATAACAGAAGGCTTGGCCAATGCAGCAGGCAGGCAGTGCCTTCTCTACAACAATGACCGCATGTGTTGTGGGTTGGAGACCTCCATTGTCTGTGTGCTCAACCAACAGAATATGGATCTAAAAATAACCAGTGTTCCTGCTCATGCAATTTCAAATTATTTTTCACCTGGTCCCACAGACAGTTGGGAAAAAAATGCAGACTGCACTAGTATACTCCGATTTGTGGACCAAACTAGAGCACATCAATAACTGGCAGCCACTACACTTGTCTGGAGCTGCGGATGTGAATGGCCTGAGTTTGTCCAGCTGTCAGTCTGGCCTTCAGTATAAGGCTGGAGTCAGACATAACGTATAAAAATACAGACCGTATTTTACAGTCGTAATACGCAGAAATGATCCGTATGTCATCCATTGTCAAGGTGTGGCTACGTTTTTGCGCATGTAAGGATCCGTATGACATCCGTATTGCATCCTTATGCCAAGATTTTCTGGCCGGCTTGCAAAATGGACATATAATGGAGCCCAATGACAGGTTAAAGCACAAACGAAAGAAATGATAGACACTATATGTGTGTGTGTATATATGTGTGTGTGTGTGTATATATATATATATATATATATATATATATATATATATATATATATATATATATATATATATATATATTTTATATAATTTCATAGAGCTCTACATAGCAGAATAGCTGCTAATTCAGTTGCCGGCTTCTGTAAAATCATTCCAAAACCCGACATGAAATGACACATGGTTTGCATACAGTAAACCATTTAATTCCCTTTATTGTTTTATACGTCTTTGACTAATAGTTAGATTAGGGTATGTGTGTAAAATTTGGGACAACTAGGTGTTAAATTAAGGGGTTAATTCGTTGAAAAAAAAAAGTGTGGGCTCCCGTGGTAAATTCTCAACCAGAGAGGGAAAGCCAGTGAGTGAGGGAAGATATTAATAGCCTTGAGAGGGACCATTGTTTATGGCCCCTCCAGCTACAAAAATCTGACCCCAGAAAATGCGCCATCTATAAGATGTGCCTTTTTTGGCACTTAGCCTCTCTATTCCCATTGCCCTGTAGTGGTGGCTAATGGGTTGTTAATAATGGGTTAATGTCACCTTGCTATTGAAAGGTGACATTAAGCCGGATTAATAATGGAGAGTTGTCAATATGACACCTATACATTATTAACTCTATACTAGTAAAGGGTTAAAAGAAAGACATTAATTTAAAAATTCTTTTTATGAAATAGACACCAAGTTTTTGACCAAATTTATTCCTTTGCTAATCCAAAAAAAAAATCATGGTCCTGCAAAAAAAAAGCAACAATATACTTACCTCCGCTGGTCAGTCAGGTCCCTCGCTGCAGTCCATCAGAAGGGGTTAACTGGTTTACAACGGGATCAGTGCTAATGCAACCAGCCCGCTGTAAACCACTGCCAGAATGAGTTAGTTCATCTCTGTGCAGCCTCCCCGGCTGACTGGAGATGAACTAACGAGTGTGGGAAAGTTTCTGAACTTTTTCCCACGCTCATCAGTTCACCTCAGGTCAGCCAGGGACTCTGCGCAGGGACTTGTAAGCAGCGCGTGGCAGGGACATCAAAAGCTGCTTGCAAGCCGAAGGGAAGCTGCCTGATTTCTCTATTCTCCGCACACCGGGTCTTTGTTTGTGTTTTGCCACGATAAGTAAAAGATGGGAGCAATCATACCAGGATGCCATTGAAGAGAAATGAATATTCATTGCCCTCCATGCCCATGGGCGTGGAATGCAGTATTTATTTCTCTTTAGCAGCAGGCACAGGAGTTAGCCACAGCAGGCGGCTCCAGCCTCTGTGACCCGCAGCTCCACCGAAACCACTCCCCCACCTCACCACCATAACCAGAGCCGGTACATCCAGACCATAACAAGAGCCGGTACATCCAGACTGAGACACACCCCCATTTTCCTCCACATTTTTTCTGCACAAGTGTCTTATACTCCAAGAAATACTGTAAGTGGTAAAAATAAACTTCATTCCTGTCATGTCACTATGCATTAATTCCTGAAAAGCACCTGAAGGGTTGATTAACTACTTGACAGCAGTTTTCAATATGTCAGGGGGTGCTGTTTTAAAATGGTATTGCAATATACAGGACCCCCCAAAGTCACTTCAAACCTGGATAGGTCTTTAAAAAAAAAAAAACATTTGTAAAAAAAAAAATCTTGAAAAAAATGAAAAATTACTACCTCATTTTTAAACATTCTGAAATGCGAACAAAATAAAAGAACATTTTACAAATGGTGCTGATGTGAAGCATACATGACGCAAATGTTACACTGTGCAACAAATTTCAGGGAAGTTCTTGTCCCATGAGAAAATTTTATTGTATCTTAGAGATTTTGATATTCTGAACATGAATATGTGCTCCAAAAGTCTATATCACGTAAGCTTTTTAAGAAACAAAAGTTTATAGTCTACATTATGAGCATTATATTAGGTTCATTATTCTGTATGGGGTGCCACATGGGATCCATTATTTGGAGTGGCACTGTAAGAAGCATTTCAAGGTCCTGGAGTGGCTTAGCTAGTCTCCAGACCTGAACCCAATAGAAAATCTTTGAAGTGAACTGCAACTCCAATTTGCCCAATGACAGCCACGAGATCTGGAGAAGATCTGTATGGAGGAGTAGGTCAAGAACTGCAGGAAACATCAGACCTCTAATTGTAAGCAAAGGTTTCTGTACCAAATATTAAGTTATGTTTTTCTGTTATCACTTATTTCATGAAATAAAGTGTAAATTAATTATGTAAAAATCATGCAATGTTATTTAGTATTATAGTAGTTATATTCTTGAACATAGGAGGCAGTATTAGTTGTTTTATTCTTTCACTTAGGAGCAGAATTATAGTAGCTATATTCATGTGCATAGTGGCAGTGTCATAATAGTTCCTGCACATAGAGGCGGTATATTCGTAGTTATATTCTTGTACATAGGAGCAGTATTATAGTAGTTATATTCTTGTACGTAGGAGCAGTATTATAGTAGTTATATTCTTGTACGTAGGAGCAGTATTATAGTAGTTATATTTTTGAACGTTTGGGCATTATTATAGTGGTGATAATCTTGTACATTGTAGACAGTATTATAGAAGTTATAGTCTTGCATATAGGGGCAGATTTAGCATAGTTACCGTATATTCTTGTACGTGGGGGCCATATTTTAGTAGTTATATTCTTGTATATATGGTCAGTGTTATAGTATTTATTTTTATTTTATTTTACTCATTTATAGTAGTTATAATATTGTGCATAAGGTCAGTATTATAGTAACTATATTGTTAATTGGAGGTAGTATTATGATGGTTATATTCTCACATATAGGAGGCAGACTTGGAGGCGTTATATTTGTGTACTTATGGGCAGTATTATAGTAACTATATTCTACATAGGGACAGTATTTAGTTTTAATATTGTACATGAGGACAGCATTATAAGTTATGTTCTACATAGGAAGTAGTATTATAATTGTTACATTCTTATATATAAGGTGCAGTATTATGCTAGTTATATTCTTGTACATAGGAGGTGGTATAATAGTTGGTATATTCTTATACTTAGGTGCAGTATTATAAGAAGTATATTCTTGTACATAGGAGGCAATATTATGGGAGTTATATTCTTGATCTTATGGGACAGTTTTATAGTAATGTTCTTGTTCATATAGGAGCAGTATTGTTTTTATGTTTTTACATACATGGCAGTACTATGGTAGTTATATTCTTGTACATAGGGAACAGTATTATATTAGGTATATTTTTGTACATAGGAGCAGTATTATAGTAGTTGTATTCTTGTTCATAGGAGATAGTAATATAGTAGTTATATTCTTGTTCATAGGAGGTAGTATTATAGTAGTTATATTCTAGTAAATAGGGGCAGTATTATAGTTATATTCTTGTACATAGATGGGCAGTTTTTAGAATTATAACCGAATATTATAATGTTTCGTATCATTTCTCAAAAACCTTATGTGATAGGAAAATCTGAAGTCATTTCTGAAATCAGCATGAAAAAAATTATCCAAACTATCAGGAACACTCAGAATTGTCCGAGGGGCAAAACCTTGGTAACACAGTATTTATTAATGCTTTTGTGTGGTGTGACTATCTGGATTAAAGGGATAATCATTCAAATCATTTTTGTAAAATTACTGATATCTTTTGTGTTTAGTCATAATAAATATTAAACTAAATTTAACATTATCATAAATTCTAATCTGCCACGAAAAAGCCACGACAGCACCCACTTGGAGAGAGGGATCCGCCCATAGTAACAGGAAACCTACAGAGATAAGAGGGCGGTCCACCTCTTCTCCTCAGTTGGATTTCAGAGTACCCGGGGGACCGCCAATTATTAGGCCATTATATTATTCAATATTCAAATTTTATTTATTTTACATCTAAGAAGGTGTATATACATTAACTTCTAGGGAGGGTAGTGAATGGGTGCTGTTGTGGACTCATTAAAAGAGCATTACCGATAAGCCGGCTTTTTACTCTTCGCCACGACAGCACCCACTTGGAGAGACTTTCCGAGAGCTTCACCTGGGAGGGACCACCGTGCCGAGGACCGCTCTACTAAAGGCTAGGTCATATGAGCATGATAAATCAAGCCTATAGTGGTTATAAAAAGTAGAGGGCATTGACCAAGTTGCACCCTTACATGTAGACTCAATTGCGACGTCTCCCCTCTCTGCCCATGAGGAAGCCATAGCTCTGGCGGAATGTGCCCTGATACCATCCGGAGGATATTCATTGCTCACGGAGTATGCCAGACTGATCGCGTCTCTCATCCATCGAGACAGGTTATCCCTTGTGACCTCATATCCATTCTTTTGGCCCTGAAAGGAAATAGAGCCCTACTCTTCCTCCAGCTGCTAGACCTCTCGATGTATTGTAATACTGCTCTTCTAACGTGTAGTGTATGAAACTTTTCTTCTTCTGGAGTAGAAGGGTTACTAAAAAATGAGGGGAGGTGAATCTCTTGTGACCTATGAAACTTCCCTGCTACTTTTGGAAGGTATGAGGGGTCTGGTTTTAATATTAGCTGATCCTGGAATGTCAATAGAAAAGGGAGTTCTATTGAGAGTGCTTGTATGTCGCTAACTCTTCTAGCTGAGGTTAGTGCAACTAGTAGTACTGTTTTGAGAGGTGCTTAAGGGATATCGAGTCTAATGGCTCAAAGGGGGAACGTGTAAGGGCCTCTAGTACGAGATTCAGGTCCCAAGGAGGAACTCTAGGTATGTGTACCGGTTTGCTCCGCTCACAGGCCGAGATGAATCTGGCTACCCATCTATTGCCTGCCACATTATTATATAGATAGTCCCAACTCTTTCCCTTTTTGTAGAAACTCTAGGATCGATGATATCGGAATTTCTCTCGAGTTGGGAGCTGTGTGGAACTCTAGGAATTTCCTCCATACCCTGGTGTAAATTTTTGTCGTCAATTTTTGACTCTGTAGGAGAGTATTGACTAACCCTTCCGTGAATCCTCTTGCCCTCAACATTTCCCTTTCAAGTTCCTAGCCGTCAAGTGGAGGTTGTCCCCTTGAGGATGGAAGAATGGCCCCTGCGAGAGGAGCTTGGGGATTGAAGGAAGTACCCAAGGGTCTGTCACTGACATTGCCTTGAAGCAAGAGAACCATGGCCTCCTGGGCCAGAATGACGCTATCAAGATTATTCGTGCCTTTTCTGCCCTGATCTTCCTGATCACCTGCGGCAATAGTATGATTGGGGGAAATGCATATGCTAGTTTGAACCGCCATGGAGCTTGGAGGGCATCCAGAATTTCCAGACTGTCTGTCACTTTCAAAGAGGTGAATCTTCGCACCTGCCTGTTTTTCCTGGTGGCGAAGAGATCTATCTGGGGAAGACCCCATAGTGACACGATGCGTGTGAATATCTGCTGGCTCAGGCACCAATCTCCTTGCCGTAGTGTATGGCGGCTTAGAAAGTCTGCTTCCGAATTCTCTCTCCCTCTTATATGGAGGGCCAAGAGAGACAAAAAATGTTTTTCTTGCGGAAGACATTAAGGCGACTGATCGAGTCCCGCCTTGCCTGTTCAGATATGTGACCACTGTGGCGTTGTCTGAAAGGATTCTCACATTTTCTCCTCGTAACTGTGGAAGAAAATGATATAATGCATGACTAACCGCCTTTAGCTCTTTCAAGTTTGAAGAATCCTGATCTACACTTATAGCCCATAGGCCCTGGGTGAAGGTGCCTCCCATATGAGCCCCCCATCCTGTGGGGCTGGCATTAGTAGTAATTATATGGGAGGGTGTTATCACCCATGGTACTCCCCCCGATAAATTATCATCCTCTAGCCACCATGCTAGGGAGGTTAGGACCGTCTGGGATAAAGTAATTTTCTTTGTCAAATTCCCACGGTCATGGGTCTCTTCTAAGAGAATTTGATGCTGTAATTCTCTCATGTGGAACTGTGCCCATTGAACTGCCGGAATGCAGGAAGTCAGGGACCCCAGGAGGGACATTGCATCCCTTAAGGATATGTGTGGCCTGTCTATTGCTGACCTGACCTTTATTTTAATCGCTGAAATTTTTACCTGTGGCAGCAGGCATTTTTGATTTATGGAGTCTAGTTGGAGACCCAGGAAGGACTGAACGGATTGTGGCTCGATTCTGGACTTCTTGAAGTTTATTATCCAACCTAGAGCCTGTAAGGATAAGATTGCATCAGCAACTCGCTTATTACATTGCCGAGTTGAGTTTCCTATTATCAAAAAGTCATCCAGATAGGGTACTATCAGTGTGTCATTTTGGCGTAAGAAAGCCATCACCTCCAGCATCACCTTTGTAAAGACTCGCGGTGCGATGGAAAGGCCGAATGGCATGGCTGTGAACTGGAGATGTTGTATGGTGCCATCGAGGAATACCGCCACTCTGAGGTATTTCTGATATCTGTAATGGATGGGAAGATGATAATCATGTTTCAGATCCAAACCTGCCATCATACAATTGGGGAAGAGGAGCTTAATCATAGATCTTATGGATTCTGTCTTAAATTTATGGTTTATTAGAAATGAATTTAGCTTCCTCAGGTTGATTATAGTCCTGAATGAGCCATCTGGCTTGGGTATCAGGAAGAGAGGGGAATAAAATCCTCTCCCTTCCTGCCCTTTAGGCACATGGACCAAAACTTTTTTGTCCAACAGACTCAAAATCTCAGCCTCCAGGGCCCGCTGTTGGATTTGTGAGCTGAAAGATGTTATGATAACTGAGTTATGGGGTACGTGATGGAACTCTATCTTTAACCCTTCTCTAACAATGCCCAGAACCCAAGGGCTGGCCGTAACCTTCTCCCATTCCTGAAGAAAAAATTTTAGTCTCCCTCCTACTGGAGGGTCTGGCTCCTTAGCTCTTGTCCCTGCGGAAGGAGAATCCTCTAAACATGGCACCTTTGCCTTTTTCTTCCTTTGTGGCCCAGCGATTTTGATTTTCTGCTGGTCTCCCTCTACCAAATGGTCGTCTCTTAAACGCCCTCCTATAAAATGGGAGAGAGGGGTTAGGGAACCCTTTTTTCCTTTCCTTTGCCTAAAGGTACTGTCACACTTAGCGATGTACCAGCGATCCCGACCAGCAATATGACTTGGTCAGGATCGCTGGTACATCGCTAAGTGGTCGCTAGTGAGCTGCCACACAGGCAGATCTCGCCAGCGACATCGCTGGGGACGGGGATCGCTACTTACCTGTCACACTAGGCGATCTTGCGTCATCCCGCACGGCTCCACGCTCGTCGCTTGACTCTCCGCAGGAAGCTGACAACAAGAAACAGTCCAGGACGTTCTCGCGCGATCAGCGATTACCAGCGGGGGAGCGGGTCGTAGGGAAGTATCACACACAGCGATATCGCTAGCAATATCGCTATAACGTCACAAGTTACAGCGATATTGCTAGCGATATCGCTTAGTGTGACAGTACCTTTAGCCAAGATTTCATCTAAGGCTTTTCCAAGCAAGAACTCGCCCTCGCAAGGAATGACACAAAGCTTTGCCTTGGATTGGGTGTCACCTCTCCAGCTTTTAAGCCATTGGCTGCATCTGGCGTTAAGTAAGCCTGCTGTTCTGGCTGCCATGCGTAATGAATCCGCCGAAGCATCTGCTATATATGCCGCTGCACCACGGATCAGTGGTATAGCGGCTCGTAGCTTGTCTCTGGAGATCATTTGGTCTATCTGCTGGTCTAGTTGATCAATCCAGACCAGCATAGAACGAGCTGTGCAAGTACTAGCTATTGCCGGTTTAAACGTGCCGGTAGCCGCCTCCCATCCCCTTTTTAATGAGCCATCAGCTTTTCGGTCAAGTGGGTCTTTTAGAACCCTTGCGTCCTCCACTGGTAAGACCGATTGTTTTGAGGCGGAGGCGACTGCTGCGTCCACTTTCAGGACCTTAGACCATGATGACAATTCTTCGTCGCTGAAGGGGTACCTTCTTTTTGAGGCCGAGGGAAGATAACTTCTCTGGTCCTGCTTCTCCCATTCCTTCTTAACCAGAGCTTTTATAGCTGGTATAACAGGAAAAACTCTCCTTTTCCTATCTGTTACCCCTGCAAACATAATTTCTTGTGTCGTTTGCGGCTCTTTTGCCTCTGTGCACCCCATGGTGTTCCTCACGGATTTCACCAAGTTGTCTGTTATCTAGAGGAAAACACGAACGCCCCTCCATATCTGAGGAAGATGATGATGTGGATGCATTGGAAGTATCAGAGTATCGCTTCGTCCTCATCAGTCTCTATGCTAACCGTAGCTGGCTTGTTAGCCTTAGTATTTATAGGTATGCTGGACTGGGTTAGGGCCTGTAATTCTTCTCTTTATAGCCCTAATGTCTGTGGCTGATGTTGACGCCTGTTTTGCTGTTTCATTAATGCATTTTTTCCACAGCCTTTTTGTGTACGAGTCCGGTAGGGGACGTGTACAAAGGGCACATTCTTTATTTTTTGATTTTTCCTTTCTCTTAGCCTGAGGTGGAGACGTAGAGAGGGACAGAGAGAGAGATAGATATATATCAGCTTGATAGGCAGATAGTCCTCCACTCACCCAGAGAAGCTGTAGGTACCGGTTCAGCAGGCTGAGAAGGAGGCTTGTTGGCGTGGCTTCTGTGGCTTCTATCCGAGGTACCTCGGCGTGAGTGATCCTTGGCTGCCGCTGTATCGCCTGCCTGGGGATGCGTGTCCTGTCTTTGTGAAGACATGATTGCACGCCGTACCCATGTCACCCCCGGCCTTTTGTAAGCCCCTTCATTAGATTGGTACCTCCCCCTCCAGGTGCGCCTGCTTGCGGCTAATTAATATGTGCCCTAGGGTGACCGCAAAAAAATCGATGTCGGAATTTTGTCCGTCTGGACCCCACAAAACAATTCCCCTTTCCAGATATTGAGAGAGCCAAAATTTGAGCTCGATCAAACGACGTTAACCCATGCCGCTCGTCGCTCAAAGTTTGAAACAATCCAAATTGAGGTATTTTTAAGATTTAGGTATTTTGCATAGTCTTTTAGACTATAAAGAATGTGACAACAACATTGCAGAAATAGCCCTGACCAAATTTTCGAACCATTTGTGGTATTTGAATGCAGAGTTGGTGGGATTATCGGTTTTTGATCCCACCATTACAGACAATGAAAAGTTGTTAATGGCTAATAAATTGCTCAGTAGCACAGATGAACCATCAGAGCACGCTAGGGTTGTAAATCCAAAAGTTAGGAAAGAAAAATTAAGAGGTAGGAAGTAACCGACTTTAACGACCTTCTGACAAAAGATGAAGAACAAAAGCAATATGTCCTGCAAGTTGTAAGCAAATGCCGAGCATTATATTCTGACGTTTCAAAAACTACTTTAACAAAAGCTCTAGAATAGATTAGATAACTATGTAAAATTATCAACTCATGTAGGTTAGCGTGCTCTGATGGTTCATCTGTGCTACTGAGCAATTTATTAGCCATTAACAACTTTTCATTGTCTGTAATGGTGGGATCAAAAAACGATAATCCCACCAACTCTGCATTCAAATACCACGAATGGTTCGAAAATTTGGTCAGGGCTATTTCTGCAATGTTGTTGTCACATTCTTTATAGTCTAACAGACTATGCAAAATACCTAAATCTTAAAATACCTCAATTTGGATTTTTTCAAACTTTGAGCGGCGAGCAGCACGGGTTAACGTCGTTTGATCGAGCTCAAATTTTGGCGCTCTCAATATCTGGAAAGGGGAATCGTTTTGTGGGGTCCAGACGAACAAGATTCTGACCTTTTCTCACCCCATATGAGATCCGGTCACCCTAATGTGCCCGGCCCGGAATATCATCGCCAGCGCTCTGCAAATTAAATCTTTTTTTTTTGTTTTGTTTTCTTTCCTTGGAGGGGGCGGGGTGCGCTCCTACATGCCTATGCGCTCGCGATATTTCTCCTGCAGCCATGCCTGCGCCCTGAGCTGAGGATCCTCCGGTAACCCGGAAGTTCCTACTTACCCCTTCCTGTCGGCGCTGCATGTGCGTCCCCCTGGACGCTGGAGCCTTAGGGACACCGGAGGTTACCGTCCTCACCTCCCGTTCCTGTGCTCCCACACGGACCGGGATGGATCCTCCCGCAATCCCGGTGGCGTGTGACCCTGCAGGGGAAGCCCCAGTCGGCCTCACCCGGCACCGGCGTTTCTGCTCACACTGCTGCTGTGTCAGACGAGGAGGGAGCCAAATGCCAGCACTCCCCCGTCGCTGCTTCCAGACCGGAACCCCTGCCATTCCCGCAGATACTGCACAGGCGGTTCCTTGGCCCAGGTAAGACTGTAGCGAATCCTGTGGTTCCCATAGGAACAGGAAACCAACTGAGGAGGAGAGGCGGATCGCCCTCTTTTATCTCTGTAGGTTTCCTGTTCCTATGGGCGGATCCCTCTCTCCAAGTGGGTGCTGTCGTGGCGAAGAGTAAAAAAACAATCTCGAAATCATTGGGATATGTTGAAGCATTCCAGAGTTATTACTACATAGTGATGTTCAGATTTCAAAAATTTGGCCCGGTCAGTAAGGGGTTATATATTTTACTGCAGAAAGTGGTATTATGCAGCCAATGGGTAGAAATCAAGATTCTAAAGAATCGTTCAGAGTAAGGAGTCTTGAATGCAAAAATCATTGTTTACTTAGAACCCATCACCAGGTCAATTCTACCTTCAGTTTTTATTCATATTTTTTCCCTGAAGATTTTTTTTTCTTTAAATCTTTAATGATTTCAGAGATACCGACCTCCTTTCTATTGAATGCTAATTTTGATGATCTTTATATAGGGGTGCTGCTTACAGTGTAAATGGTGCAGAGCAGGCAAATGACAAATGCCTCTTTGGTAAAGACCATACAAGTTTGTACTGACTGTAAAGGCCCATATCTCTGAAGCCGTATGGGGTATTAAAAAAAAAAAAATTAACCCTTAAGGGGAGCAGTCATAAAGTCTAGTGTCAATATTGCAGTGCATTTTCATAACGTATGGGTTATGAATTCTGAGTGGCAGATGAGATAAGCAGTCATTGTAGCTCCTGCCTGCAGGATAAAACCAACTTCCTTACTTAACTTGCCCTCCAAAGATCAGCTATTATTTTTCACGCCTTACTAATTTTAGCTTAAAAGCCTTGTAAAAAAATACAGCAAAATTATACCAAATGTTAATGAAAACAAATGCCAAGCCCTATTTCCTCTGCTTGTCAAGTGACAAGACACCAGACAGAAGAGCAGCCCCATGCAAGAACAAACAGAGCAGGTTGTGACAGAGTTTAGTAAAACATTTCTCACCAAGTGTTTATAGATTCCAGAGTTGTACGTGTAAAAGGGAAGCAGAGAAGCGCAGATTATCCCCATGTGTACGCTGGTTAGACAGTCAATTGTGACGAGTCCTATTTGCTGGCTGCTAGCTTTGCTGTTACATATGTTTGCCTAAAAGGGGTTGTCCGGGCTTTTCACATAATCTCAGTACATATCTGGGCTGCAGAATTATGACAATAAGTTATTTACTTTCTGTCACTAGTTTGCACGGTTGTCTAGATATTCTGAATAGAACGTCCAAGGGGGGGGGTGTGTTATGGCATTGAAAGTCGTAGTTACTCACCGGTTAACGGTATTTTTCGGAGTCCATGACCGCACCACCAGAGAGGGGATCCACCCTCCAGGAACAGGAAATACTACAGATACATAAGGGCGGCACCTCTCCCACGCATCAGTTGGTTTACAGAGCACAAGAGGACCACAATGGTTAATAGCATAATTTATATACAATAATCTACACGACTATTAATTACCCTTGTACATATAAGAGGAAGTGCACACCCAAATTAAACTAAAGGGAGGGAATATACGGGTGCTGTCATGGACTCCGAAAAATACCGTTAACCGGTGAGTAACTACGACTTTATTCGGTCGTCCATGACAGCACCACCTGAGAGAATTACAGAGTAATAATAACTTTAGGGAGGGACTACAGCTTGCAGAACCCTGACACCAAAGGAGAGGTCTAAAGGAAGCACCCAGGTCTAGTTTATAATGGTTGTAGAAGGTGCTCGGAGAGAACCAAGTAGCTGCCTTACATATCTGGTCGATCGAGACTTCCGATCTCTCTGCCCAAGAGGTTGCCATGGCCCTGGTGGAATGCGCCCTCAGCTTGCCAGGGGCCGGTTTGCCTTTTGAGGTGTATGCTAAAGAAATGACCTCCCTAATCCATCTCACTAGCGAACTTTTTGAAGCCCTAAGGCCCTTTCTAGTGCCCTGGTAGGAAATAAATAAGGAATTATCTTTTTTCCAGGGGTCGGTAACTGTCAGGTACTCTAGGAGACATCTCCTAACGTCGAGTGTGTAATTTCCTTTCCTTATCGTTCGTGGGATTAGAGAGGAAGGATGGAAGAACTATCTCCTGAGTTCTATGGAAACTGGAGGCTACTTTAGGCAGGTATGCTGGATCGGGTGTAAGAATTACCCTGTCATCCCTGAATTGTATGTAAGGAGGAAGTCTAGATAGCGCCTGGATGTCACTCACTCTACGGGCTGATGTTAACGCTACCAGGAGAGCCACTTTAAGGGACAGGTTTTTCGTGGAAGCTGATGAAATATGCTCAAACGGGGCCTCATGGCCGTAAGGACTAGGTTTAGATCCGATGGCATAAATTTATTTCTCACTATCGGTCTGGACCTGCCTGTTGCTTTAATAAACCTATTGATCCAATGGTTACTGGCGATGTTGCAGTTGAACAGTGCCCCTAGAGCCAACACCTGTACCTTAAGGGTGCTGGTGGAGAGTCCCATGTCCAGACCTTTTTGCAAGAACTCTAAGATCTGTGCTATGGGAGTGGACTGTCCTGCTACTACCACTGAGCTCTGAAGGAATTTCTTCCAGATCCTCACGTAGATTTTGGTTGTAACTGGCTTATGCAGGGTGTTAGGGCCGGGGAAAAACCTCTTTTAGAAGTGCCCGCTCAAAATCCACGCTGTCAGATGTAGGCCAGCTACCTGAGGATGGCAATCTGGGCCCTGGGACAGGAGGTCTGGGATGTTTGGTAGGACCCAAGGGTCGGATACCGACATGGTCCTGAGGCATGAGAACCATGCCCTCCTGGGCCAAAACGGGGCGATCACTATAATCCTCGCTTTGTCCTTCCTGACTTTCCTCATCATCAGGGGTAGTAAAGCCAGGGGAGGAAAGGCGTATGCTAGGCCGAAGTCCCATTTGATTAGAAGAGCATCTACTGCCAGAGGGTTCTCCCTGGGATTCAGAGAGCAGAACTGAGGCACCTTGCTGTTCTCTCTGGTGGCGAAGATGTCCACTTCTGGCTGCCCCCATTTTTGTACTATCTGGTTGAAGATGGACGCTTTTAAGGACTATTCCCCTTGCTTTAGAAGGTTGCGGCTTAAGAAGTCTGCTGTGGTGTTTTCCCTTCCTTTTATGTGCAGAGCTGTTAAAGATAGGAGATGTTGCTCTGCCCACTGGAACAGCCGTTCTGCTACCTCCATCAGGGGCCTGGACCGAGTGCCGCCTTGGTGGTTGATGTAAGCCACGGTGACCTGATTGTCGGAGAATATACGAACAGGCCGACCCTGTAGATACACAAGAAGGTTTTCAACTGCCTGCTCTACGGCTGTTAGCGCTTTCAGGTTGGAGGACATTCCCAATTAATGGCCCTCCCACAGGTCCTGGATCAAGATTTCCCCCATGTGGGCTCCCCAACCCGTAGGGCTTGCGTCTGTGGTGACTACTCGGGTTATGTTATTTTCCCAGGGTACCCCTCTGGCTAGATTGTTCTCGTCTAGCCACCATTCAAGTGATCTCAAAGTGTGTTGGGATAGTCAACTGGCCTTCTAGATAACTGCCCAGGATCTTTTGATGGCGTAAAACCTCGCCCTGTAGCCCCCTTGTGTGGAACTGGGCCCACCGGACCGCGGTGATGCAGGATAACGCAGAACCCAGGAGGGACTTTGCCTACCTGAGAGACATGGTAGGGTTATTGGAGGCGTTCAAGACCTGCTGACGTAGGCGAACTAATTTTTTGGGTGGAAGACTACATTCCTGATTCTGCGAATCTAGGATTAGGCCCAAGAACTGCTGGACCTTCATGGGCTGTAGACGGGACTTCTTAATGTTTAATAGCCACCCTAATCATTCCAAAACCGATTTTGGTTTTTGCAATTGATCCAGACAATGGACTGTTTTGCCTACAATAAGGAAGTCATCCAGGTAGGGGATTACTAGGATGTCTGCCTCCCATAGATGGGCCATAACTTCCGCTATCACCTTAGTGAACACCCCGGGGGGAGACTGCTATACCAAAGGGAAGGACGACATATTGAAAAATGCTGTAACGACCCCTCCAAATGAACTGCCACTCTTAGGAAACGCTGATGAGACGCATAGATGGGTATATGGTAATAAGCGCCTTTTAAATCCAACACCACCATAAAGCAATTTTCGAACAGCAACTTTATTGTGGAACTGATCATTTCCATTTTGAAAGGCCGAATGACCAGGTATCTGTTGAGTGCTTTCAGATTAATTATGGTCCTGTAGGAGTTATCTGGTTTATGGACCAAAAATAGGGGGGAGTAGAAGCCTTCGCCCCTTCTCCGCCTCCGGTACCTTTATCAATACTCCCTTCTGACATACAGTAGGTCAACAACTTAGGTTTCTAGGGCAGTCTGTTCTGCCAAGGAAGACCTGAGCGAGGTGACCCTAAAACTGTTCTGGGGGACACAGGCAAATTCGAGCTTTAGGCCTGAGCCTACCAACCCCAGGATCCAGTTACTGTTCGAGATCCACGACCAGGCTTGGAAGAAGGCCGATAGTCTACCTCCCACCGGGGCCTCTAGTCATTGGGGGGGGGTTTCTTGGTCTCACGGGAAGCTTCTTGGCGTCCCTCTCAAAACATAAAGCCGGTACCCTTCCTCTTCTCATCTTCCCATCTGCCCCGGTCCCTGGATGACCTCCTCCAAAAAAATCTCTTCCTAGCAAAGGGACGTCTATAGGAAGGGGTGGGCACGGAAGGGAATTTCTTTTTATCGTCGCCAGCCTTCTCCAGGAGTTCAACTAGGACTGGTCCGAATAGATATTCCCCCTTACACGGGATGGAGCACAGCCGGGATCTGGCCTGGATATCCCCGGGCCAGCATTTTAGCCAAATAGCCCGTCGGGCTGCATTTGATAGCCCTGTGGCCTTGGCCGCCATTCTTGCGGAATCTGCCGAAGCGTCGGCTAAAAAGGCTGCCGCATCCTGGATGGTGGGTAGGGTTTTCAAGATAGATTCCCTTGAGGCTCTGTCCTCTAGCTGCGTTTCTAGCTGGTCCAGCCAGACCATCATAGATCTGGCCGTGCAGGTAGCTGCGACCGGCAGTCTCAGGGAGCCAGCCGACATCTCCCTTGTGCCTTCCAAGTAGGAGTCCGCCTTTTTATCCAGCGGATCTTTTAACGAGACCATGTCATCAAAGGGGATAGCGGATTTTTTGGATGCCTTAGCCACTGCTGTATCCAATTTTGGGGCTGTATCCAATTTCGTGGCTTTATCCCATTTATTCACCACCGGGTCCTCAAAGGGATATCGCCATTTAAAGGCTGGTGGTAGGGAGCCTTTTCTTTCAGGTTTCCTCCATTCCCTGTTAATCAAATTTTGGACCTTGTCGTTTAACAGGAACGACTTGCGTTTCCTGGGGTCTAAACCCCCGAACATTAGGTCCTGTGCAGACCGTTCAGGTCTGGTGTCTGTTACCCCCATGGTAGCTCTGACTTCCTTGACTAGTTTGTCCACTTGTTCCAGACCTAGGCAGAAACGACTGGTGTCTTCCTCTGAAGAGAACGCAGACACAGAGGTGGAGGGTTCTGAGGACTCTTCATTCCCTCTAGGGTCAGCTGAAGAGCCTGACCCTGAAAAACTCGCCCTTTTTCTCTTCCTAGACGACTCCCGCTGGGGTACGGATTTTAGGGCTTTAACCTCCGTCCTGATTATTTCCCTTAGACTTGTAGCGAAGTCAGGGGTTTCTTCCGCCACCTACAGGAGGGGGGACAGAGTAAGGAAGTATGCCAGTAATTTTTTGTGACTACGCCCCCCCCTTTTTTTTTTTTCTACCGTCGGCCGTAAGCATGACTGGCACAGCCTCTTAGGGTTGGCATCTGGCAAGGGGCACTTGCAAAGGGCGCATTCCCTGTTTTTTTGCCTTGTCAGTACATTTCTTTCCCTATAGGAGGAAAACATAAGGGGGACACTGCGTTAGGGTACATTCACGAAGATCTCTTACCCTGAGCAGAAGGCGTAGGTACCGGATCACAGGGGGGGGGCGAGCTGGATCCTTCAGCCTGGAGGAACTTCTGTGGCCGGATTGTCCAGTTTGTTTCTTCTTTTGCTGGGAGCTGGTTTGGGACCTCTCTGAGGTACGTTCCTGCTCTTTGTTCAGCTGGGGCACGGGAGCTTCCTGCTCGTCCATCCTGCATCTGAGCTGAAGCCGCTCGTCAGTGCCTCTGTGCCCTTTTTTCCCCCCGATAATCCGGGTTCACAGGTGACGTGGCCAGGGGCTGATTTTTGCCCCCCCTCCCCATTTACCCTCGACGTCCCTCCCTCTGCGTGCCATGCCCCCCCCCGCCCCTACCGCTCTGCCGACGCCTGCGCCACCGTGCCCGGCGACGCACTGGGAGGGAGAAGGCCGCAGGCACCCGACTTCCGGTCCGGCGCCGCTGGCCCCGCAGCGTCACTTCCGGTACGGGCGCGCGCAATGACGCGCAGGCCACCTGCCCCGCCCCCGCCGAATCACTTCCAGTCCAGATGCTGGCGAGGACGCGCAGACCACCTGCCCCGCCCCCGCCGAATCACTTCCAGTCCAGATGCTGGCGAGGACGCGCAGGCCACCTGCCCCGCCCCCGCCGAATCACTTCCAGTCCAGATGCTGGCGAGGACGGGCAGACCACCTGCCTCGCCCCCCGCCGCATCCTCCCCGGTATGGGCGCGCGTGAGGACGCGCAGGCCACCAGCGCCATGGCGGCGCCCGACACACAGCGCCCTCCCGGATGCCACCGAGGCGCAGCCGCACGCCCCCGACCGCGATCCAGGCTGAGGGGGACTGCACCGGCCACAAGGAGAACCGGGATCAGGGGAGGAGAGGCCATACTTACCTGCCGGCGCCGGCCCAGGAGACGGGCATCCGCCGGACCCCGCTCCCACCTGCCCTGCACACTGACGTGGAACCCTGCTCGGGCCACCATGGCGCTTCCAGGGGACTCCGCACTGCCCGATGTTGGAGACCCCCCCACTACCTGAGTCGGACAGCCGGCCTGGGGATTCCTCATCCATGATGGCATGATCTGTAGGGAATCCTGTCCTCCAGGAACAGGAAACCAACTGATGCGTGGGAGAGGTGCCGCCCTTATGTATGTGTAGGATTTCCTGTTCCTGGAGGGCGGATCCCCTCTCTCAGGTGGTGCTGTCATGGACGACCGAATAAATGAGAACGTCGTAACCTCCTACTCTACTCCAAACATGCCCTCTATAGCAACAACCCCACCCTCCATAGCTACAGGCCCTCCCCGTCCACATGAAGCAGCCCTCATCACACAGTAACAAATTCTTCCCCTCCAGCAGCCTCAGTGCAGAGAGCTGCTCCTCCCCCAGACACACACTGAACAGTTATCTATGGAAAGTGAAACTAGTGAGGAGTGAAAATCGTCCTGTATTCTGGGCCGCTCCATGATTACAATACATAACTCATTATCAGTAATTCCTTCCCTCACTGTCCCAGGGTGCTGGCAGCAGTGAGAACAGACTGTGTGATGGCCAGCTCTGTGTCACTGATGTCTTCACACAGCAGCAGATTTGGTGCAATGTATGTGTGAGCACTGTGTCTCTAATGACACAAATACTGATGGGAGCAGCCTGTCCAATCAGCAGCTGTAACAGTGTGAAGTGTTGGGGGGTGCGAAGCACCACACACTGCCCACTCATTGGCTGGCAGTAAACTGCACCAGCACTCATATTTATCATTATTCCAGCATTGGAAAGAACACAGCAGTGATCCTGTATTTGTGAAAGCAGCACAATACATACATACATACACCCCCCAACACTTCACACTGTTACAGCTGCTGATTGGACAGGCTGCTCCCATCAGTATTTGTGTCATTAGAGAGACAGTGCTCACACATACATTGCACCAAATCTGCTGCTGTGTGAAGACATCAGTGACACAGAGCTGTCTCATTCACACAGCAGAGGCTTTGTCACACAACAGATTACATCAGTGACTGCCATCCCCTGTGCAGATTAGAAGCTGCAGACCCCCATCATTGGCCATCACACAGTCTGCTCTCACTGCTGCCAGCAGCCTGGGACAGTGAGGGAAGGAATTACTGATAATGAGTTATGTATTGTAATCATGGAGTGGCCCAGAATACAGGACGATTTTGCCTCCTCCTCACTACTTTCGTTTTCCATAGATAACTGTTCAGTGTGTGTCTGGGGGAGGAGCAGCTCTTTGCTCTCTGCACTGAGGCTGCTGGAGGGGAAGAATTTGTTACTGTGTGATGAGGGCTGCTTCATGTGGATGGGGAGGGCCTGTGACTATGGAGGGTGGGGTTGTTGCTATAGAGGGCATGTTTGGAGTAGAGTAGGAGGTTACGACTAGTTCTCATGTCAATGCCATAACACCCCCCCCCCCCTTGGACGTTCTGTTCAGAATATCTAGAAAACCGTGCAAACTAGTGACAGAAAGTAAATTACTTATTGTCATAATTCTGCAGCCCAGATATGTACTGAGATTATGTGAAAAGCCCGGACAACCCCTTTAACTGCATTTGTTAGTGGTCAATGCCAACAGGTCCAGTACAGTGTGACAATTGGAGAGATTAATGTCCTGTACCTGCTATCGATGACTCTGTAGGACATGGAGTCCTCAGATAAGTTTATGCCCACAATGCAAAAAACACAATGTCCTTTGAATATACTTTTTTGTCGAACTAAATTATCATTTTTACATCTATAGATGTTTAGTGAAGTGTGACTGCCTACCTATCAGTCCAGTGATGCTCATGGAATGTACATTATACAGTAAAGGGAACTTATAATTGGGGGTTATGGTGCACCTACCGCTCCTCTGTACTACTTATCTAGCAGTGCCCTTTCCTGGTCAATTGATGGGTCATTTTCTCTAGTTCACTTCTGGCCACTGACATGTCTGTCAACAAGGCAGGATGCTACTAGTTTTGAAATTCAGAAAAGTTGTGAAAACTTATTTTTTTTCTTCTCAAATACACTTTTTTAGGATGCATCTTATAAAAAATAGCTCAATTTTTGGAAAAACCTAGTCAAACAATCCTCATACAGAGCAGTGTAACTAAACTAAAATTGATCACAAAATTTGTCACCCGTGCATGTATGCCACAGTTTTCTAGATATGTTTAGATCCTTTCTGAATGGCAAAAAAGGTGACTGTTTAAAATTTTAATCTTCCAGAAAATTTTGAAAACCATTGCAAATTGCACTTATTGGAAATACTTACAAAACCCACCAAACAGAAAAATACAATGTACAACTAAATTTTAATGTGTTTTCCCAAAAATGTAGATTTGAATGAGCCTTCATGATCGGATGAATGGCGACGCTGATTAAATGTTCTTATATTGCTCTCTTTAGTGAATGCCTTTAACAGCTAAATGTGCCAACTCTTTTTTGGGTGATCCTTAGTTATGAAGTTGTTGAGCACATTTGGCGCTAGGAGTTCTGAGCCTTACTAGTTTGGGCAAAAATATAACCTAGAATAAAAACATAATCCATAAGCACAATACAGTAGGTAATTGAAATGGAAACACTTTAAAGAGTACCAAACGGTAAGCATACACTAAATGCCCAGACGAAATGTGCCAAAGAAGTCGCGCACATAGCTGTTTTGTAGAGGTCCCAATGTCCAGTACAGAGGAGAGTGCTCAAATTCCTGCCGAGTTTTTCAGTGGAAAAATTATCTGGGTATGCTTTTTCAGTGGTCTCAAAAAAGGCAACGTCATAATAACAATATACATATATTTTTATGATTCACAGTAAGGTAGAAAATGTTTCTGTTAAGGTTTTGTCCTAAAATCTGTGATCCGTAATATTCTAGGGGTCGAGTTGATTACCTTGCCCTTCTAAAGTGTTCCTGATACTGGCTCGAAGTCAAATCCTCTGCTCTGCTTGCCATTGCGATCTAGTGTATGCATGTAATGCAGAGTTTGTTTTAAATCCTAACCTTTAATTTGCACTGGGAATTTATTATGGAGTATGTTGAAATTTTTTAAATCAAAGAGTTATAAATTTGTTTATACAGAGCCCTATGTTGTAAGTATTACATTTATTTATATACATTGTCAAGAATGGCACTTAGTGGTATGCTGGAGCGCTGTCAGGAATGGAATTCCTTTTCGAAGGATTGATTCTATCCTTGCTTTACAGTATCTGATACAATTTTTTGGGGGGGCTTTTAAAATCTGACCATAAGTTTTTTGCAGATTTCTTAAGTCTGCACAGCTCCAAAGTAATGGGAACTAATCCAAAACTATTCTTCCTCAAAAACTGATCTGGGAGATATAATTTGTGCTATAGGTGATTTTGTAATATGAGATTGTTTTGCTGTATCAGTCCATTCTGCTAAAAGCAGAATTATAGAATATTTTTGTCATTTTTACTTTTTATGCAAAATTATTCAAGCTTAAAGTACAGGTTTAGCAGGTACTGGTCTAATAAACCGATGCATAAGGTAAGTGTTCTGCACTTATAAGTGTATGTGAAAGGCATACTGTCCAATAGCAAAATTGGATCATGTCTTATTTACCATATTTTTCAGATTATAAGATACATTTTTTTTTCTCACCAAAATTTTTAGGAAAAATGGGGGTGCGCCTTATAATATACCTTACCAGCCACGGTGGATCAGGGTCCCAGGGTCGCTGCTGGAGGAGGCTAGAGTGGAGCGTTGCTGCAGGCTGCGATGAGGGGGTGTTATGATGTATGGCGCTGCGGCTGTTCGGTGGTGTGGGGGCTCTGCCAACATTTTGTGAAAGCCCAGAGCCCTCACACTTGCCATACATGGTTTACTCTACGGTGTACTCTGGGTAAATTGCTGCCAGGACATGCGCAGATGGAGATCTTGGCACCAAGATCTCGGGAGATGAGCGCTGAGATCTCATGGCTGTAGACAATTCTGAAAGTGTTTAAATTATTGCTTTTTTACTTTTGATATGCTGTAAATATTTGATAAAATAGTTAGAGGTACTCTCACTGAGTTGTTAATTATTTATGTATTACGTGCATACATTTATGTAGTGTGTGTATTACCCCTTCACGCCACAACCCTTTCGTTTGTTTTTCGCTCCCCTTCTTCCCAGGGCCATAACTTTATTTTCCCGTCAATACAGCCATGTGAGGGCTTGTTTTTTGTGAGATGATTTGTGCTTTTGAATGACTACACTGATTTTACCGTATCGTGTACTTAAACTAGAAAAAGATTCCAAGTGCGGTAAAATTGCAAAAAAGGGCACTTCCACAAGTTTTTTTTTTCTTTCTTTTTTTTTTTTTTAAACCATGTTCACCAAATGCTAAAACTGACCTGCCATCATGATTCTCCAGGTAATTATCAGTTCATATACACCAAACGTGTCTAGGTTGTTTTTTACTTAAATGGTGAAAAACATCCACCATAAATTCAGAGTTTCTTTAAAAAGGAAAAAAAAAGACTAATTTTCCGAGTAGTGTCTCCATTTTTTCTGATTTGGGGCCGGATGAGGGCTTATTTTTTGTGTGCCGAGCTAGCGTTTTTAATGATACTATTTTGGTGTGAATATTATCTTTTGATTGCCTATTATTGCATTTTAATGCAATATTGTGGCAACCAAAAAAAGTAATTCTGGTGTTTTGACTGTTTTTTTCGCTACGCCATTTACTGATCAGATTAATTCTTTTTATATCTTGATATATCGGACGATTCTGAATGCGGCGATACCAAATATGTTTGTTTAATTTTTATTTTGAATGGGTCAAATGGGGGTGATTTGAACTTTTAGATTGTTTTAGTTTTTTTTTTTTTAATATTTTTAAAAACCTTTTTTTTTTCTTTTTTTTTTACTTTTTGCATGCTTCAATAGTCTCCATGGGAGACTTGAAGCTGCAGTTGTCTGATCGCCTTTGTTACATACAGGTGATGATCATTTGCATGTATGTAGGAGAAATGCTCACTTGCTATGAGCGCCAACCACTGGGCGGTGCTCATAGAAATCTAGCAGTGATAACCACAAGGGTCTCCTGCAGACCCCGGGTTGTCATGCCAACCCATCGGCGACCCGTGGTCATGTGGCACCGGCGCCGATGGGCTGAATTAGTGACACGCTTCTGGTGAGATCACATTAAATGCTGCTGTCAGACAGCGGCATTTAACCAGTTAACAACCGCGGGTGGTTGACTATTCCACCCGCAGCTGTTGGGGGCACATGTCAGCTGTTCAAAACAGCTAAGGCCGGTTTCACATTTGCGTTACAGGCCGCAGCACCGGCCTGCGCACGGCCGCCGCTAAGCCCCACCCCCTGCCGCGCCTCCGGCAGTAGCTCCGCCTCCGGGCGCATGACGCTGCATGCGTCATGCGTCCCCTATCTTTATCACTGAGGACGCAGGCCGTGCGCATTATGCGTTTGGCGGCACCTGCGTCCTTTTGATGGTGCGCCGAGCGCAACCAAATTGCAACAGTTTGCGTTTGGCGCTGGTTGGCGCGCCGTCAAAAGGACGCAGACGCCGCCAAACGCATACTGCACACGGCCTGTGTCCTCAGTGATAAAGATAGGGGACGCATGCAGCGTCATAAGCCCGGAGGCGGAGCTACCGCCGGAGGCGTGGCAGGGGGCGGGGCTTAGCAGCAGCCATGCGCAGGCTGGCACTGCGGCCTGTAACGCAAATGTGAAACCGGCCTAACATGTGCCGGGAAAGATATGGGCTCAGTGCCAGAGCCCACATAAAAGGGAGGGACACGACATGCGCTGTACTAACACGACGCATGTTGTGAAGGGGTTAATATACTTACCACTGCTTTATCCAGTGACGTTCTTCTCTTCTCAGTGACGTCACCATAATTCCATCTAGCCGGCTCTCTGTTGTATGCATCAGCCAGAAGTCTTTTACAATGGAGGCTTACTCTGACCCTTCCTAGCCTTACATTCTAAAAGTCACTTTCAGGTCACGCAAAGCGTAGTGTGACCTGGAGAGTCTACAGAGAGGTGTCATCACAGAGAAGAGTCGCAGAACAGCCATGGCCACCGGAATGAGACCAGCGGTTGGTGAATATATTAACACACTCGCACTACATTACATGTACATGCACAAACATTTAATGAATTAAAAACTTAGTGAGTGCCTCACAATTGTAGCAGTTAATGGGATCTTTTAATGTGTATTATAAATATGGTTCACATGTAGAAAATGGCTAAAGGGCACATAAACTTAACCCCTTAGCAACCGCCGATACGCCTTTTAACGGCGGTAATTAAGTGTACATAAACCACAGCGCCGCTAATTCACGGCGCTGTGGAGAAAGTGAATAGCGCCCCCCAGTGTCAAATTTTCTCCGGGGTCTCGGCAGCCGGGGGTAGCCGAGACCCCAGAGAACATGAATCGGTCGGTTTTTACCGACCCCGCTTTTGCGATCGCAGTTATTAACCCTATAACGGCGACCGCAAAAAAAAAAGCCGCGATATGGAATTAAATTTCTCTTTCCTCTGATGTGATCGCACATCAGAGGAGAGACAACTAGGGTCCCCGATTCCCCCCCGGTATCTCTGTGGTCCAGGGTCCCCTCCCGGTGGTCCCGCGTCCTGCTGGCATGCCCCGGTGGGCGCCGCCATCTTGGATCCAGAAGAAAATGGCGTGCGCAGTGCGCCCGCCGGGAATTTGCCGGCTCCGGCTGGCAGATTCCATTCAATTATTTTGATCACTATGATAAACTATCATAGTGATCAAAATAAAAAAAAAAATAGTACATAACCCCCCCTGTTTATCACCCCCTTAGTTAGGCCAACATAACAAAATAAAATATTTTTTTTTTTCAGTTTTCCGCTAGGGTTAGGCTAGGACTAGTGTTAGGGCTAGGGTTAGAATTGGGGTTAGGGCGAACTAGGATTAGAGTTAGAATTATGATTAGGGTTGGGATTAGCGTTCGGGGTGTGTTGGGGTTAGGGTTGGAGCAAGAATTGAGGGGTTTCCACTATTTACCAACTTTGGGGGTCTAAAAATCACTTTTGTGGAAATAAAAAAGACTTTTTATTTTCACGGCTCTATGTTATAAACTTCTGTGAAGCACTTGAAGGTTCAAAGTGCTCACCACACATCTACATAAGTTCCTTAATGGGTCTAGTTTCCAAAATGGGGTCACTTGTTGGGGGTTTCCACTGTTTAGGCCCATCAGGGGCACTGCAAACGCAACATGATGCCCGCAGACCATTCTATCAAAGTCTGCATTCCAAAATGGCACTCCTTCCCTTCCAAGCACCCAAACAGTGGTTCCCCCCCCACATATGCGGTATCAGCATACTCAGGACAAATCGCACAACAACAGTGGGGGTATGATTTTTCCTGTTACCCTTGTAAAAATAAAAATTTGGGGGCGAAAAGATCATTTTTGTGGAAAAAAAATTTTTTTTATTTTCACGGCTCTACGTTATAAACTTCTGTGAAGCACTTGAAGGTTCAAAGTGCTCACCACACATCTAGATAAGTTCCTTGGGGGGCCTAGTTTCCAAAATCGGGTCACTTGTTGGAGGTTTCCACTGTTTAGGCACATTAAGGGCTCTCCGAACGCAACATGGCATCCGATCTCAATTCCAGCCAATTCTGCGATGAAAAAGTCAAACGGCGCTCCATCCCTTGCGAGCTCTGCCGTGTGCTGAAAAAGTGCTTTACCCCCACATATGGGGTATCGGCGTATTCAGGAGAAATTGTACAACAAATTTTGTGGTTGATTTTCTCTTTTAACACTTGTGAAAATAAAAAAAAATTAGTTCTGAAGTAAATTTTTTGCAAAAAAAAAGTTAAATGTGAATTTTTTCCTTCCACATTGCTTTAGTTCCTGTGAAGCACGTAAAGGGTTAATAAACTTTTTGAATGTAGTTTTGAGCATCTTGAGGGGTCTAGTTTTTAGAATGGTGCCACTTTTGGGTATTTTCTGTCATGTACACCCCTCAAAATGACTTTAAATGTGATGTGGTCCCTAAAAAAAAAAATGGTTTTGTAAATTTTGTTGGAAAAATGAGAAAACGCTGGTCAAATTTTAACCCTTATAACTTCCTAACCAAAAAATATTTTGCTTCCAAAATTGTGCTGATGTAAAGTAGACATGTGGGAAATGTTGTTTATTAAGAAATTTGCATGACACATCTCTCTGATTTAAGGGCATAAAAACTTAGTTTTAAAACTGCAAAATTTTCACCATATTTCCGTTTTTTTCATAAACAAACACAAGACTTATCGAAGAAATTTTACCACTAACATGAAGTACAATATGTCACGAAAAAATTGTCTCAGAATCAGTGGGATCCATTAAAGCGTTCCAGAGTTATAACCTCATAAAGTGACAGTGGTCAGAATTGTAAAAATTGGCCTGGTCATTAAGCTGCAAACTGGCTCTGTCGCTAAGGGGTTAAACATTCATTACTTACTGCTTGTTTTGTGCCTCTTCAACAAATGTAGCCCATACAGAAGGTAACTAAATACCTCGATTTACCATACTTTGCTGAAAATGACCTTTGGACTATAAAACTTTCGAAAAATGGTAAATTTTTCATGCCCGCATATTGCGCTTAGAAAATGTCCTCCCTGTTTAGCTTCCTTTGCAGAGTAGCTGCCTTTTCATTTGCAATTGAAAGCTAATCTAATGGCACGCACAATCCATCATGTCTGAGTGATGTCATTCCACCATGGCTCGGTCACATGTGTGATCCATCCTCATCTGGGTAATCTCATGAAAGGTAAAGATGAAAAGAATGTTATACGTCTAGAAATAGGAGTGTAATATATTAACGGAGGGGGCATTTGTGGATTCGCCAGCTTTTAAGATGAAATGTGTTTAATTTAAGAGCGTTTCCATATAACTTCCTTGCCTTTGTTGAAAAGCTTATTCTCATGCAGGTAGATTAACGCTGTGTGCTTTATGCTGTGTCTGGCACCTCTCAACTAAAGAGACTTCAAATAAACACATTGTCACTTTACCATATTTGCCAGCTTTATCATAGTTAGCGTTCATGAAAATCCAGGGTGATACATACTACTTGGTATCCAATGCATGTGCCACACATTCTGCTAATGTCAGATGAAAACTGGCAGGAAACCTAATTGTTAGGTGGGCCAAAATGAACCATATTTTTTTTTTTTCTTCACTGAATTCAGGTATCTGCCTAGTGTTAACCTTGTGGTTAATTGTAGTGCTGGATTTTTCAGGTTTCTTATATACGGTGGTTAGAACATATCCATTCAAGGTAACAAGCCTAAGGTTGCTTTTACACTCACTGTGTGTTTCGGGGCTGTATTTGCAGCCGTGATAAAAGATTGAGCTTGCGCGATCTTTTATATGGCGTATGGACATGGACCCCATTGAAAAACATTGGGGCCACAAAAACAAGCCGAAGTTTGTTTTTGTGGAGCACCGTGACTTCCAGTTTTGGGGAACGCAGTTTTTTTCCTATACTATTTCAATAGTATTGGAAAAATAAAAAACGGCGATACGCAAGCTTTAAAAAACACAAGTGACTGTTCTGTCCTCCTAGCCTTTCTACTATAACTGCTTAGTGAACAATTTTCATTTCTGATCAGTGTTCAAGAATGTAACAATTTATCAACTCATACCCGTTATTAACGCACGTACAGCCACATAAGGATATGTGCTAACTAGTGATGAGTGACTGTGCTTGGATAAGGTGTCAACAAACAAGCAATCCCTACATGTGTTGTGGCTGTCGAACAGCCACGAGACATGCAGCCGCGGGGATTCTAAAGTATTTTTTGAGCACAGAGAAGACACTCGGTTAAAAACCGAGCATGCTCGGATAACAACTTGTTCGAAAACATTCGCTCATCACTAGTGTTCACGTTACTTTTTTTTTTCGTGGATTTTTTTTCTGCGCAGTCTTGTCACAAAACCTGAACAATTTCCTAGTATCAGCAAAGTGAGATTTCTGAAGTCGTATGCACACGTTGCTCACTTTTTCCTTGCAGATATAAATCTGCAGCATATCAATTCTTTCAGCATTTTTAACTGGAGTGGGAAAAAAATCTGCAGCAAAAAAGTGTGCATTTTACACACCATTTTCCTGTCAATACATAAATTGCAGCAGAATTTTTTACTACAAATACTGAATGTGTTCACATACCTTTAGATAAGATGCTCATCAAACACTCAACGTGTGCACGTGGCCTCAGTGTTTGTAAGCCAACACCAGGAGTGGGTGAAAAATTGAGAAGTGGTGACATGTTTCTATTATACTTTCACTCTGATTGTCCCATCCCTGGCTTTGGCTTACAAATACTGAGGTTAAAAAAAAAATGCAGACAGTTTTTTCTCAGAAGCAAAGTGGATGAGATTTTAATTTCTCATCCACACACTGCGAGTATTTTCTGTGGCAAATTGATCTTTGAAAATTTCAGCCCCCCAAATGCGAGAGCGTCAGATTGCTTGACCCAGGTTTCAGTGAGAACCAAATGGTTAAGGGAATTATAAAGAAAATCATGACTGCAAGTTGGTTGTTACATGCTGCCTGTGCATTCCAGAGGGCACAATTAAGAGCTAGTAGTGGGCTGCACTGAAAGGTAAGAAGATTAGCAGGGTTTCTGTTTGCAGCTTGAAGACAGTTATGTATACGAGTAGAGGAAGGCCTAGAGATGGGGGAGATGTTGCCAGCAACTAGGAGAAGGAGAAAAAAGAGCAGGTGTGGTGCAGTGATTTCTATGAACGTTTTGAGTTCTGTATGATGGTAGTGGATGATTTGGAGTGAGAAATGTCAGTAGAGCATGTTATACATGGGAGAAGGGAAGGGGCTAATGCGGAGAGAATGTACAGAATGTGTTGGAGAGCTGGTGTTATGGACTGACCTGAGTTGGAGTGGTGACATTCACTAGGGGCAGCACCAGTAGGTAGTGTAGTCAGGAGATAGCCAGAGGTGCATGGAGCAGCAGTGTAGTTGGGAGGATTAGCAGGAATCGTAGTCGGCAGATAGCCAGAGGTCGGTACACGGAGCAGCAGTAGTCTTGAGGATGAGCAGCAGGTGGGAAAGAAGCTAGACTAAAGTCTGGGAGCTCGATAATCTTGCAAGGAAAGAAGTGCAGTGCCAGGTTTAGATAGTGTTTTCAGTCAGGAGATCACAGGGTTGAGCCAATCAGTAACTCAGGGTGGAGACCATCAGGAGCAAAACACATTTACTAGTATTTGATTTAGCAAGGAACTGTCCAGCGAGCTGAAGAGCTGCTGCCTGGTGGACAAGAGCTGCTGGTTTTGAATCCTGACAGCAGGAGAACTGAGATAAAACAGAAGTTAACACACATCATGCAGAGTGAGATGACCAATAAATAATGCATTACAACTGACCAAGAAGCATATTTGTTTAAATATATGGTACAGCTTACCTGTCTCCTGCTTTGTATAACTGCAGATATACTTTAAAATATTGCACTTAAAAATATATTGCACATGTGCTCTCCCTAGCCAGATCAGAATTTATAGGATGTATCTGCTAAGGTCCATTACCAATTACCTTCACTGAATAATCAATTAGCACAAGACCAGAGCAGGCATTACAATGACAAAGAATAGAGAGATTAAGAACTACTATTACTGCAGAAAGTCCCTAAAGTGCAGGCAACCACCCTCAACACGTTTTTGCGTTCATCATTCACTCCTCAATGCAGCACTGAAGTGTTGAAAACAAAACACCCTTATGCTAATTTTTGAGTTATAAGTTTAGTTTTAAGGGGATAAACAAATCCTTTTTTCTGTGTGACCTGAAATTGAACATCCCTCTTTGCCATACTTCATATATACAATTGGTCTGGCAGTTCTTGATGCAGTGTTTTTACCTTTAAAAAAAATGTAAAAATAAAAAGCTAATTGATCCAGATTGAGATCACTACAAAGGAGAGACGAATAGCAGTCTTTCCTTCATAGTTTTCATTCTGTGTTTTGCTTGAGAAAAGTGCCACAAATTCTGCATGTGTGATTCCAACAAGTAGGAAAATACGAGCAGCAATATCATAGCTGGTCCAGGCAGCTTTTTAAATTTTCCTTTCTCTACTACTGTTCAACTCTGCCAAAAGGTAATATTGCCTTCCTCTTCAATTGTTGACCACACATCAACAGCTTCAGCCAGTGTAAACACACACCAACAGAACTATGGGCCAACAATGCTAGTAAGGATTAAAATTGCGTATTCTTTTATGCCATCTAGGTAAAATGTGTGTATGTATATATACACCCACAAAATCCCTGTAAGGTCTTAGTTATTTGTTTAGAGTTTTAGATGTATATTTTTGTTTAGTGGGATTTAGATTACAAGCTGTCAAAGTTGATTTTCAAGCTTCTAATTCTTTCCAGTCGTATGCAATCTATTCAGTGCTTACGAAATGTTCAAGTTGATATTAAAGACTGGATCTTATGATTGCCCCAAATTAGGCAAATGAGGACTAGTTGGCTTAGAAAAAAGGTAAAGATTCCTCATCACTTGTGCTTGAAGTTATTGGGTCAAGATGTCAGTGTCACCTATCAAAGCAGTCTGTGGTGGAAACAGTTAGTTGTTGAGGAGCTGGGAGCATTGTGGTTTGTTTTAACTTCCTTTATTACTGGAAATATCACTTGCTTCACTGTACGAGATATTTAGACTTCTTTTTGTAATGTGAAATGACAATTTTTTTTTTTCTTTTATGAATTTGGAGAATGCTTAAATTATGAAATTACTCGACTTCATTCTAGTTTGTACTGATTATAGCATGTAGTTTGAAAGGCCTTCTATACTTATAGTGCAACAGAGAGTGGTTTTACTGACAAATATCTACTATTTATTTCAAAGTGTAATATGTTCCCACTAATTTAGCTAGTGCCTAGAGAGCTTAACACCCCAATGCCTCTTCAGGATTGAAAATAGATATTCCTGATTTTTAAGTAAATATGTGTGGCTGTCTACTTGGTTCTGTCCCCCTGGCCAAAGCATGCACTCTAGGTTCATGCTCTACAGTTTATCAAGAGGTGAACCAACTCCCAGGCCTTTCTGGAACCTTTTGGTGTCAGTGATGGATGAGAACAGCTTTAAACCAAATGAACATCAAAGCTTAGAAGTTGCCTGCTGGATGTAGAAAATGTGGAGGTTACAAATAGAAGGATGGTTCCTTCCCACTAAGTGACCCATCATCCAATGGCAGCTTCTGTGTTTGTACACATTGAAGTGAGAGGAAGCCTCCTGCTGTTACTTAGAAAACAAGGAGCACAAAGGCACTTTTGGGAAGTTGCCCTGCAGTTTCAATACTGCTTCTCACACCCTGTCCACAGAACATCTCAATCCCATTTACAGAGGTGAAGTTCTCAAAGCCTGAAAATGGGACATATTGGGAGGGTTTGGGGGAGCCAGGGTTTCAACACAATGGACCATTGGCAGTCTTTTCCTCTGAATACCAGAGCCCATGGCAAGTCGTTTTAAAGGTGACCCCATGAGTGTTAACACTTATTGTGTTTGCGTGGTTTTGTGCTGCGTGAGTGATGTTCTCTATTGTGATTCAGTCATGCAGATTGCAATGATCAGACTTTAGCCTTCCCCACTTGTCAACAGAGGCGACAAGGCACTTTTTATACTGCCTAATGAATTTTTATGATCTCTTTTTCTTAAGATAAAGTAATGTACCATGAGTATCTGCTTGTTTTGTAACAAATCTGGCATCCCCGCTGCCAGCATAATGCTGTCCTAAGATACATTTTGCATCTCTTTTTGTCACTTCAGATTCTTTGACCCACAAGTGGCAGTATTAATAGTAAATTGGATGTCCTTAAAAGAGCAATTCTGCTCTACAAAGTTATAATATGGGAAACTAGATGTTGGTTTACTAAACGTGAATTTGTTTTTTCCCCCCATTTCCTTTCCAAAGAGATTAACTATGAAGCATCTTGTGCTCAGTGGTGCTTGATGATTATGATGAATGTCTAACTAGAATATGGCTGAGCCCGGCTCTTTGGTCTTTAGGAAGTTAAAACTTATGTTCATTGTGTTGAGATTCCTTCTTTCCATATGGTGAATCAGCATGTTACATCTTGAAAAGCAACAATCAGTGTACTATAGTCTTCATTAAATGACTTTGTGGTTTGCTTTTGTCTGAAATTCTGAGAAGTTGAACGTATAGAATACTAGAAAATAAGTGTTCCACTAGGATGTTAATCTTTCAGCTGATGTGAGCAATTGAAAATGTTTTCTCCACAAAATTACTGATCTAAATTTACACTTATGAAAACCGTTTATGGAAACAATCTGTAGCTTTATGGTACATTCCCCTGTTTTGGGGTTTTACATTGACTGTAAGTATAGAAGCCCAACTCTGGAATTCATTAAACGGAATCTGTCACCCTTTTTTTTGACTATTTGCTGTGGCCACCGCCATCAGAGGCTTATCTACAGCATTCTGTAATGCTCTAGATAAGCCCCCGATGTAACCTGAAAGATAAGAAAAAGGCGTTAGATTATACTCACCCCAGGGGGCAGTCCGGTCCGATAGGTGTCGCCGTCCCTTCCAGCGTCTCCCATCTTCATACGATGTCGTCCTCTTCTTTCCTTCCTGTCGTGGCTCCAGCGCAGGTGCACTGATGTCGGTTCCGGCAGCAAATAGTCGAAAAAAAGGGTGACAGATTCCCTTTAAAGTCTTTGCAACTCCCCATTAGTTTCTGTATATCGCTTACTATCCTCAGGTTATAGTTAAAGAATTTTAAATGGAAAAAGTGTATTTAAAAATGCTGTACAGTTACTGATATATAATGGGACAATGGGAAACTGATGGGTTTTCTGGTTAGCTACTGAGATTCGGAATGGCAAACTGAACATGAAACCTGTTACCTGACATCTCTTAATAGGGCTTCTATGGACAGACTTTGCACTAGCCAAATCCATTCAGCAGTCAGAGGATAGTTGCGTAGCTGGTCAAAGCAAGAAAGGTCAGGTACAAGACAAAATTTGGGGATAGAGATGAGGTCAGGCAGGTTGCCAAGGTCAGAGGCAGAATCGTCTGGCCAGAGGAAGCTTGAGTCAAACCAAGGTCAGCAACAGGTATAAAGCAAAAAGGTGTAAATAGTAGAGAATTGGGAGAATCAAACCAGATTTATGATATACTCATAACTCAATTTCTAGCAGACTTCTGAGAGTTTAAATGGGAAGTGGTACTGCACCATAGACCCACAGCATGAAGCTGATTACACCTGCTGACTAGGTATTCTGTTAGAAAATACCATCCCTGGTTGGGTGGTACCACAAGACCCAGCCACAGCCACACCAATATATTTTTGGCTGGACATCACCTGTGTTGCCCAGTGATGCAAACGCCTCCAACACTGGCATTGTCCACATACATCAGCATGAGCCAGAATGTAACTGGGTTGTTTGTAATGCAAAAAAAAATCACTACCTCTCCTTTTCGGATCAGGACTGCACTTGCAAGATGACAAAATGGAAGTTATGCAGATTTTATAACTAAGAGTAAAAAAGTTAATTACCCATTAAGTTTTATATAATTTTTTTTTTTTCAATATACCGGTAGTTGCTGAAATCGAAAATGAGGAAAAATAGACAAATACAAGTACTATTCAAATCTTGAGTTAAAAGGGGATGTTATGATGGCTCTCCTTCAAGTATATGTATTAGTAAATAAAGGTTAGGCCCCCACTGATGGTTATCATGAATTCTTTGTGTGACCCCTAAATATTGAATGTTATATATGGCCTTAGGGTATGTGCACACAGTGCGGATTCTGCTGCAGATCTGCAGCGGATTTGGCCCTAAGGAACTGCAGCAGAACTGCAAGTGATGTACAGTACCATTTAAGGCTATGTAAGGGTATGTGCACACGTGCAGAAAATTTCTGCACAAAAACCGGTTTTGATGCGTTTTTGATGCGTTTTTTACCGCAGCGGTTTCTAAAAGCATGGGAGAAGCCTAAACCGCGGGAAAAAACGCAAAATTAATGTGCATGCTGCGTTTTTTACCGCAATGCGTTTTTTTCGCGGTAAAAAACGCATCAATGTGCACACAAAGTGCAAAATGCATAGAAATGACTGTGCAGCTTATTTTTAGCGGTTTTATAGTGAAAACCGCGGTAAAAACCGCTAAAAAAAGCTGTGTGTGAACACAGCCTAAAACAAAAAAACGTAGTGCACATGCTTAAGATTTGGTGCGGATTTAAAACTGCAGCATGTCACTTCTTTTGTGAAGATCCACAGCAGTTTTACACCTACGCCATTATAGAAATCCGCAGGTGTAAAAACTGCAGGAGAAATCCGCACAAAAACTACAAAAAATCCACAGTAAGGCTATGTGCCCACGTAGCGTTTTATTCCGGACACTAAAAACCGGACTCCTTCCCAGAAATCGCGCGATTTTGCTGCGATTTTCGCGTGCGATATTCAAGCACTTTCAAAGCGATTTGAAGCATCGCTTGGAAAGTGATTGACAGGTTGGTCACACTCGTCAAACATAGTGTTTGACAAGTGTGAGCAGCTTTTTACTATTGAGGCCGCCTATGCGGCCTCAATAGTAAAAGATAGAATGTTAGAATGCTAAAAAAAAATAAAAAATCGGGGTATATTTACCTTCCGACGTCCCGCGCTGCATTCCCGGCCACAGCGTTCCCAGCCACAGCGTTCCCAGTAATGTCTTGCGAGACCTGTGATGACGTTGGTCTCGCGTTGCTATAGCGATCTCGCGAGACCACGTCATAGGATCTTGCCGCAAGGCATTACTGGGAACGCTGAGGCCGGGAATGCAGCGCGTGATGCCGGAAGGTAAATATACCCCGATTTTTTTATTTTTCATTTTTTTACAGGGGGATGGTACCCAGGGCCTGGAGGACAGTCTCCTCTCCTCCACACCGTGGGTACCAACCACACATGAGACGCTTAACTTCGCGCATGGTGGGCACAGCCACATGCGGGAAGTAAGCGATTCTCATGCATTCCTATGGGTGCGGAATCGCGGCAATTCTTTGCGATTCCGCACAAAAGAATGATCATGCTGCGATTTTTTTTTTCCGCGATGCGATTCCGCCGAGGAAAAAAGCGCAGCATTAGTACAGCATGTGCGGAATGCCATAGGAATGCATGGGGGGGCATTCTGTACACGATTTTTAATCGTTTTCGCGCCGAAAATCGCGGCAAAAACGCTTAAATCGCTACGTGGGCACACAGCCTTAATCTGCACTAAATCCGTAGGTAAAACCAAGGTCATTTTACCTGCGGATTTAGCAAAATCTGCGTGGAAAATTCCACAGCAGAATCTGCACCATGTGCACATTCCCTTATAACTTTCTGCTATAATGCAGTTTTTTCCTTACTTGTGAGCTACAAAACAGAAATCTCTATGCATAACTAAACAAGAAAAAAATTACATAATCCATTTGTCATCTTGTATATTTAGCCTTTGGCTACTTGGATAATTTTTTTTTAATATGTCATTTACATAGTCGCTAAGGCTACTTTCACACATCCGGTGTGTGGGGTGCGGCGAAAAGCCGGGCCGCCGGATCCGGCCTGCAGCCGTGACACCGGATGTGTGTGCGGCGAGACGATACGGCTCGGACATTATTAAAGGAGCCGCAGGACGAGGTGGACAGAGGCAGCCAATGAGACAGCTGCTGAAAGGGAGGTGAGGAGAGGAGAGGGGAGGGGAGGAGAGGGGGGGTGGAGAGAGAGAGACATGGGGGGTTAACACTTAATGTCCAGGCAAGAGAATCTCTCTCTTGCCGGGCACTTGTGGGGTTAACCCCACAGAGAGATCTCTCTCTCTCACCCAGACACTGTGAGTGTTAACCCCACAAGTGCCCGGCGAGAGAGATCTCTCACAAGTGTCCGGGTGACAGAGAGAGATCTCTCTCTCTCTCGCCGGGCACTTGTGGGGTTAACATTCACAGAGTCCGGGCATGCGCTGTGGAAAAAGCCGGTCCAGCGCTGACAAAAAACGTTGCAGGGAACGTTTTTTGCAGATGCCGGACGGCTAATTTATGCCGTGTCCGGCAACAACCGGACACGACGCATAACCATCCGGCACGATGCGGCGCCCATGAAAGCTTATGGGACAAAACCGGATCCGGTGCTGGATCCGGTTATTAAAAATTTCGCCACATCGTGCCGGATGACAAAAACCGGATGTGTGAAAGAGGCCTTAGCGTAAGAGGAAGGATGCTGCAAGGAAAGTTTCCTGCTTTACTTATATGCAAATATTTTAATCTACGGTAGTTAAGTCTTCCTGTAGCCTGTCATCTGTGCCAACCGATTTTAACTGGTGATATAACTTGGAGGACCAAACGTATTGTTGATCTGTCTGGAAACATTCCTATTTTGCAACTATAAATTCACCTGCCCTCATTCCTTACTAACAAGTTTCCGTTGTATAATGGTGGGAGACATGGCTTGTTATGTACGGAAATAGTATAAGTGACCAATGGAAAATTGTAATGACCCTTGTACTGGCCTGTATTTACAGCTCATGCAGTTTATTTAGATAGGATGATAATTGGGGAATGATCGCTCATAAGAAAGCCAATTTTAGTGACCTTAAGGCTGTTCGCCTGACATAGTTGAAAGGATGTATTGATCAATCTGTGAAAATTGCAGATCCAAGTGAGATCAGAAACTCAAAGTTCTATTCTGATTTGTGTTTGTGGATCAGACTCGACCAAACAATTCAGTGGGGATCAGAGAAACATGGATGCAAATTGCAAAGTTTCTAATTTGCTTTCTTGTCACTCTGCTCTGTTGCTTAGTGATAAATTTGAGTAAAACTTCACCTTCTATGGGTCTTTTTTTTTACATAGAAGTCTTTACTGAACAATAAACAAAGGGTACATTAATTGAGAAGCATTAGGAAAGATCTGACAAATAGTTTTACAGTGCTTTGAACATTAGTATATTATAACTATAACCAACTTCCCCTCCCCCCACCCCCAGGCACACATCCACACCTTCATAGCATAATATCAATCAAGCCCAACAGGAATTCTGCTATCAATTAGCTCTCTCATGTACCAGTCTGTAAATTGGAAGCAGCCATGAATCGCCTGGCGGATAATGTCTGGGCATTAATAAAAGACGACCATGTAAGGAAAAAACGTTAAGTGTATTTTTCTTTATTCAATATGGTTAATATCCAGTCCATCTTGAAGAGCGAGGCTACCTTCGTAGTAATTAAGTTGAAAGAGGGAGTATTATCCTGTGCCCATAGATGAATACTTTTGTGGGTGGCTGCTGCCCAGATGAATAAAATCTGGCGCTGCTGAACAGAAAGCCTCACCAACTGATCTTGTGGGAGAATGTTGAAGAAAGCCCACTCCGAAGAAAGAGAAATAGATACTCCAAAGGTATTAGTGAGATGTTGCAAGAGTGTATCCCAGAGACAATGAAAAATATCAGCTGGAGAATGTAGGCATTTAGGGTAGGGAAAATCACCTGAGGAGAACATTTTGGATTTACCCTCTAGGGAGATATATGCTCTATGGAATATCATGAGTCATGGTTATGTAACTATCAAATGGTAACATAGAGTTAATACGTAATGTGGCTTTCAAGAGGTCGTTGACGAGACCGTCAGTTAGTTGAGATACCCATCTTCTTGGGCCCGGTTAAGTCTTGACCACTGTATGGTTTCAATGACTTGTATGTAAAACTCAGACTAATTCCCCGCGTGAGCTTTAATGGAGCTTAAGTTTAGAGGGTGCGCTCTAACGTCATCCGGTATATCCTGCAGTATCGAGCCTACATAATGTCTAATTTGAGTTATAGTAACGTTATCTCCCACCAGGATTGGGTATTTAAAGACCGTGTAAAAGGACATTGATTGTCCGCCAATATGTCACAAACCAGTATACATTTATTATTCACAAGCACATGATAGATGGGAGTTGGCCTGCCCTGTAGAATGGAGGGATTGCCTTGGAAGGGAAGAAACACCGAGATATGGGGGTTAAGTCCACTAATTTGTCTAGCATGACGCCATCCCAAAATTACTGACCATAGTAGGGGGTTATCCCTAGCCTCCACTGGGACCTTGGCTTGTCATAGGTGAAGCAGAGCAGGCAGAATAAAAGGTCTGCACCTCGCCTCATCTATTGAAATATTGGTGAAGTGGGTGAAGGCATAGATCCAGTCCGGGGAGTGGCGGAAGATAGCTGCTATACTGTATAGACGTATATTAGGGAGATTAAGGCCACCTAAGCATTTAGTATGTTGCAGCTTAAAAATACTAATTCTAGAGCCCCAAATAAATTAACAGAAGACTTTTGTAAAAGCCTGTCATCAACTTTAGATATAATAGAACCAGCAGCGTCTGTAAGGAAAAAAGTATTACCATTTAGAAACTGTAAAGAAGGACTAATTTAGCGTGGCATTAGTTGTAGCTGTATAAATAAGTTTAAAGCGAACCAGGCATTGTCAGGTTGGCGCTGTTACACAGATAAAAATTATACCTAGGTTGTAGAAATCTGTCTTGTGTTTTTTGTTTTTTTTAATCTGAATTTTTAAGTTAGAGATGCTAAATGCCAGACAAAGAGAAGTTCCTAATTATGGCCCCCCCCCCACAGTCTGTGTCAGAGGGTGGTCTGTGTCAGCACGGTATTAAATTGTGTTATTTCCAGCTTTACAGAAGGACGATAACACCATATAAATGATAAGAATAATAGGCCTCAGTTACCACAACTGTCTACAAGGAAAACTTTTGCTCATGGCAACCAATCACAGCTCAGCTTTCATCTTTTAAACAGCTCTGGTGAAATGAAAGATGCTTAGTTATTGGTTGCTATTGGCAACACAGAAGTGTAACCAGATGTGGTCAGAAAATGTGCCTATGGAATGTGATAGAATATATATAGAATAAATATAAATATATATTTTATATAAATATAATATATATATATATCTATATATATATATATATATCTCTAATATATAAACCTCAAGTGTATGTCCGGGATTGGCAGCTACAGCCACAAAATTTGGCACAGTCACACGTCTGGACCCCGAGAGTGTCCTAGGCTATATTGCAAGGTGAAATTTTAACCCCGCGCATTCCAATTCACCAAACAATTTTGCCCCTATCTACATAATGGGGAAAAAGTGTGTATCAAGCCCCGCCCCTCATTATGATGTCATAAAGGTTGCCATGGCGACACTGATGTCGTCATAGCCCCGCCGCTCACTATGATGTCATAATGGTTGACTATGGGATGGAGGAAGTGTGATGGGTATATGGGCATGGGACTATGGGATGGAGGATATGTATGATGGGTATATGGGCACGGGACTATGGGATGGAGGATATGTATGACGGGTATATGGGCACGGGACTATGGGATGGAGGATATGTATGACGGGTATATGGGCACGGGACTATGGGATGGAGGATGTGTGATGGGTATATGGGCACTGGACTATGGGATGGAGGATATGCATGACTGGTATATGGGCACAGGACTATGGGATGGCGGATATGTATGATGGGTATATGGGCACGGGACTATGGGATGGCGAATATGTATGATGGGTATATGGGCATGGGACTTTGGGATGGAGGATGTGTGGGTACATGGGCACTCGACTATGGGATGGAGGATGTGTATGATGGGTATATGGGCACGGGCTTGTGGGATCGTGAATATGTATGATGGGTATATGGGCACGGGACTATGGGATGGAGGATGTGTGATGAGTATATGGGCATGGGACTGTGGGATGGAGGATATGTATAATGGGTATATGGGCATGGGACTATGGGATGGAGGATAATTATAATTATAATTTGCTATACCTAACCACAGTTAGTTACTATGCCCGGGCAGCGCCGGGCTCTTCAGTGTGTGTGTGTGTATATATATATATATATATATATATATATATATATATATATATATATATATATATATATATATATTTATTTTTAATGTATTATTCACTGCTCCAAAAAATAAAGCGAACACTAAAATACCACATCCTAGATATCTCTGAATGAAATATTCCAGTTGCTAATCTTTATTCATTGCATAGTGGAATGTGTTCAAAACAATAAAACACAACAATTATCAATGTAAATCAAAATGAATAGCCCATGGAGGTCTGGATTTGGAATGATACTCAAAATCAAAGTGGAAAATCGAATTACAGGCTGATCCAACTTCAGTGGAAATGCCTCATGACAAGGAAAAGATGCTCAGTATTGTGTGTGTGTGGCCTCCACGTGCCTGTATGACCTCCCTACTGTACAATGCCTGGGCATGCTTTTGATGAGGCGGCAGATTGTCTCCTGAGGGATCTCCTCCCAGACCTGGACTAAAGCATCCGTGAACTCATGGACAGTCTGTGGCACAACGTGATGGTGGACGGAGCGTGATATGATGTACCAGATGTGCTCAAATCAGATTCAGGTCTGGGGAACGGGGGGGCCAGTCCATAGATTCAATGCCTTCATCTTGCAGGAACTGCTGACACACTCCAGCCACATGAGGTCTAGCATTGTCCTGCATTAGGAGGAACCCAGGGCCAACTGCACCAGCATATGTTCTCACAAGGGGTCTGACGATCTCATCTCGGTACCTAATGGCAGTCAGGATACCTCTGGCGAGTACATGAAGGGCTGTGCGGCCCTCCAAAGAAATGCCACCCCCACAATTAATGATCCACTGCCAAATCGGTCATGCTGAAGGATGTTGCAGACAGCAGATCACTCTCCATGGAGTCTCCAGACTTGTCTGTCACATGGGCTCAGTGTGAACCTGCTCTCATCTGTGAAGAGCACAGGGCACCAGTGGCGAATTTGCCAATCCTGGTGTTCTGTGGCAAATGCCAAGCATCCTGCACGGTTTAGGACTGTGAGCACAACCCCCATCTGTGGACGTTGGGCCCTCAGACCATTCTCATGGAGTCGGGTTCTAACCGTTTGTGCAGACACATGCACATTTGTGGCCTGCTGGAGGTCATTTTGCAGGGCTCTGGCAGTGCTCCTCCTGTTCCTCCTTGCACAAAGGCTGAGGTAGCTGTCCTGCTGCTGGGTTGTTGCCCTCCTACGGCCCCCTCCACGTCTCCTGGTGTACTGGCCTGTCTCATGGTAGCGCTTCCAGCCTCTGGACACTACACTGACAGACACCGCAAACCATCTTGCCACAGCTCGCATTGATGTGCCATCCTGGATGAGCTGCACTACCTGAGCCACTTGTATGAGTTGTAGAGTCCGTCTCATGCTACTGCGAGTGTGAAAGCACAACCAACATTCAAAAGTGACCAAAACATCAGCCAGAAATTTACTTGGTTATATTCTGTTGTTTAAGTGTCGTCTTTATTTTTTTGAGCAGTATGTAGTGTCGAAACATGTCGTGCAAAATTGTTATTGAAAAAACCTACAGCTTTTTTAATAGATAAACAAAAGCTGTGTTTTACCCTACCATTGGACTGATCGCTGGAGAAACAAAAACTATTTCCTTTACATGTAAGGATTTATCCCATTTCGTTTTCCATGCGAGCTGCAACCTAAAGCTGGACTTATTCCTGGTTTTCGTCAAAGCGGTGAGCTGGCTATGCCAAAAAACTTACTGTATCTACTCGTGTATAAGCCGAGATTTTCAGCCCATTTTTTTGGGCGTTAAGTCCCCCTCTCGGCTTATACATGAGTCAAATAACTTGGGGGTCAGTGGGGAAGGGGGGGCGTAGGTGTCGCAGATCATACTCACCCGTCCTGGTACTCTCTGCAGCCCCTTCGCTTCTCCACTGTCTCCCTTCCTGCCTGCAGCGGTCACATGGTACCGCTCATTAAACTCATGAATATGCGCATATTCATGAGCGGTAATGAGTGCTATCACATGACCGCTGAAAGCAGGAAGGGAGACAGTGGAGAAGCGAGGTTGCAGAAAGGTTCCAGGATGGGTGGTTATAGTGATATTCACCTGTCCTCGTTCCCACGCTGCTCACTGCCGTCTGCTGCTTCCTGTGTCCGTGATCGCGATGACGTGGTTAGTGCGCACCACTCCCTCTGCTGGCTGAACAGTCACTGACAGAGGACGCGCAGACAGAGGTGAGCAGCAATGGACCCCGGACAGGTGAATATCACAGGTGCCGGGTCCTGAGCAGTAGAGGTGAGTATGGCATTTTTTTATAGCAGCAGCATATGGGGGCATAATATATGGGGCATATTCCATGGAGCAGCATATGGGGGGCATATTCTATGGGGCAGCATATGGGGGCATAATCTATGGGGCAGCATATGGGGGAATATTCTATGGGGCAGCATATGGGGGCATATTCTATGGAGCAGCATATGGGGGAATATTCTATGGAGCAGCATATGGGGGCATATTCTATGGAGCATCTTATGGGGGCATAACCTTTATGGAGCATGTTATGGGGGCATAACCTTTATGGAGCATTATATGGGGCAGATTATTCTATGGAGCATCTTATGAGGTCATTATTAACCTTTGTGCAGCATTATATGGGGTGTATTTTGTATGGATCATTATATGGGGCTCCTGATTCAATATGGATATTCAAAAACATTTAACCTACTGATGTCTCTATTAATTTTACTTTTATTGGTATCTATTTTTATTTTTGAAATTTACCTGTAGCTGCTGTATTTTCCACCCTAGGCTTATACACGAGTCAATAAGTTCCCCGTTTTTTGTGGCAAAATTAGGGGGGTCGGCTTATACACGAGTATATACAGTATATATATTTTGAGTTGCATTTTGTTGCAGTTGACGCGTCGTCAAAATGACGCATGCGGAGGAATCCGCATACATCGGTATGGCCTGCGTACCTAATGTTAAAGCTAGGGTATCCAGGCCGCTTGCCAACGCAGGCGGAGCTGACCGGAGGAAGTGTGGCTGTGGGCGGAGCTTCACGGAGGAAGTCTACATCCCTCCGCAGCTCCTCCATACGCTGATGTGAAACTAGCCTTAGCCTATCCCACATGGAGTCCATAAAGTAGAAATGGTAAAGGACAAATGGGCAAAGGTCCATCCCAGCGAGAAAACCTTAATCCTGCTATTCTGTTCGTTACCACTATACACTTGTTATGTTCCGGTCATTTTTGACCGGACCTAGTAAAGTCTTGATTTTTAGCTAATTTAAGTGTTTTAATTGAATAATTTTTGCAGTATTTTGTATGTGAACCTGGTTGTTTATATACAAGTGAAAAATGGAAAGAAAAACTTTATTTTTTTTGTCAAAACATTTAAGGCCGGTTTCACATTTGCGCTTTATAGCGCTGCGACGGCCTGCGCACGGCCGCCGCTAAGCCCCGGCCCCTGCCGGCTCCCTGCCCGCCCCATCCAGTCATCGCCGCCTACTAGCACACATGGGCGCTTGCGATCTGTGCACCCTATCTTTAGAAAAATGGATGGAAATTGCCAAAACATTCTGGACTGTCTGCAATTTCCCTAACTGTTTTGGAACGGTGGATGGGAAACACATCCGGATTATCAAGCCCAAAATAACAGGCTCCGAGTACTACAACTACAAAAAGTACTTTTCTACTGTACTCATGGCCATTGCGGATGCAGAATGTCAGTTTATTGCAGTGGACATTGGGGCATTTGGCCGTGAGAATGACTCCCAGGCTTTTAAGAACTCCGACATGGGCAGGAGGTTGTATGGCAACCACTTCAATTTCCCCATGCCACGGCCTCTTCCCAACACCGAAGGTCCGCCACAGCCATTTGTAATGGTTGGTGATGAAGCATTCCAGATGTGCCAAAACCTGCTCAAACCCTACTCCAGCCGGGACTTGGACCTCAACAAAAGAATTTTTAATTACAGGCTCACCAGGGCCAGGAGAACAGTAGAGTGTGCTTTTGGTATACTTGTATCTAGATGGCGCATTCTTGGCACAGCTATTAATCGGAAACTGGAAACAGTGGATGAGATGGTCAAGGCCTGTGTTCTACATAATTTTGTAATTGCTAGAGAGCACCCGAACTTAGATCTTGATGATGTTGCTCCTACCCAATTGCCTGAATTTACTCAGCACCCTCTCAGGTCATCCGTTGAAGTTGGCCAAATGAGGGACCAATTTGCAGCCTACTTCAACTCAGATGTAGGACGGGTGGAATGGCAAGAGCAAATAGTGTAAAAAAATTTTCTTGGTGGTATGTTAATAAGAAAAAATTTTTTTTTTTTTTGATACCTGTTGTTGGTATGTTAATAAAAAAAATACCTTTTTGATATGTTGGTATGTTAATAAAAAAAAACAAACCTTTTTGAAACCTGTACTGAGTGCATTCTCTGTTTTTACACTCCCAATACTATTAGCAAGTAGCCAGGTGTATCAGTGAATTTATGATGCTGTGTTTTGTGCATCATGAATTCACTAATACTCCTGGGTAGGTAACTCTCTACATTCGTGTAATATTGCACAGACTGAATCAAGCAAGGTTCCCCAACTTCATTCCTCAAGGGCCACCAACAGATCAAATTGTAATGAAATCCATATCAAGAGCCAAAAAAAAAGGATTCCATACAACATGATCTGTTGGTGGCCCTTGAGGACTGGAATTGGGGAACCCTGCTGGATCCACTCTGTGCAATATTACAAGAATGTAGAGACTGCTGTGGAAAAGAAAAATCATGTAGATTGGATTTCTTTTTTGGACAACACATATCTACATGACTTGTCTTTTCCACAGCAGTCTCTACATTCTCTACATTCTTGTAATATTGCACAGTGTGGATCCAGCAGGGTTCCCCAACTCCAGTCCTCAAGGGCCACCAACAGATCATATTGTAGTGAAATCCATATCAAGAGCCAAAAAAAAAAAGGATTCCATACAACATGATCTGTTGGTGGCCCTTGAGGACTGGAGTTGGGGAACCCAGCTGGATCTTGTGCAATATTACAAGAATGTAGAGACTGTTGTGGAAAAGACAAGTCATGTAGATTTATTTAGTTGACAACACATATCTCCAAGACTGACACAAAAAACATGTCTCAGTAATGGAGATATCTGGTGGCAAAAACGCTAAGTGTACGGCGCAGTTTGGTTTGTGTACGGCCCAGTGTGTGTAGCCGGCGATTTACACAGTAACCAATCAAAATATTTCGAAAGCACAATTGCACATTTATTTTGTAACAAAAACTAAAAACAATTTTTTTTAGGAAAGGCGTTTGGGGGAAGATTGGGATACTTTGGGTGTGTGGAGAGATGAACGACTGGAGGTTGAGGAAGGGGTTCTAGGAGAAGGGGCGATGAAAGTACTGGGGGAAGGGAGCTCTGGAATGGACATGGAAGCAGGTTGAGACACCTTAGGAGGAGAGGGTGGATGGACAAACAGTTTTTTTTTTTTTTTTTTTCCTTTGGCGCAGGAATATCCTGCCCGGACCGACTTACTTTGGTGGACCGCCTGGTGATGGTGGACTGTGTTGTTGTTGCCCCGTAAAACAGGGAATACGGATCACCCCTTTGCTGCTCTGTGGTGGCGGTAGAAGTGGCAGTGGCGGTGCTAGAAGGGGAGAAATTTGGGTTGGTGCTCCGAGCAGGAGGCTGCCTGTCTGTGATCTCAGCCAAAGTTCTTGGGGGACTCCGAGGAGGAGTATTGCTGGCGGTGATCTTAAGATGAGGAGTGCTGGCGGTGCTCCTTTGATGAGGAATGCTGGCGGTGCTCCTTTGATGAGGAGTGCTGGCGGTGCTCCTTTGATGAGGAGTGCTGGCGGTGCTCCTTTGATGAGGAGTGCTGGCGGTGCTCCTTTGATGAGGAGTGCTGGCGGTGCTCCTTTGATGAGGAGTGCTGGCGGTGCTCCTTTGATGAGGAGTGCTGGCGGTGCTCCTTTGATGAGGAGTGCTGGCGGTGCTCCTTTGATGAGGAGTGCTGGCGGTGCTCCTTTGATGAGGAGTGCTGGCGGTGCTCCTTTGATGAGGAGTGCTGGCGGTGCTCCTTTGATGAGGAGTGCTGGCGGTGCTCCTTTGATGAGGAGTGCTGGCGGTGCTCCTTTGATGAGGAGTGCTGGCGGTGCTCCTTTGGTATTGACTGGTGGTGTCTGTGGCCCAAGCAGGTTCTGTGGTGGTTTGGGTCCAAGCTGTTGGTGCTCTGGTGGTGCTCCATACAGGAGCAGCGCTTGCCATAGTGGTGGTGGCAGAGGAGTCTCCAGCAGCACTCAGACTTGGGGTGGTGTCCGGCTTCACTGGGAATGCAGGTGACCGTGCAGTGGTATGCAGCAGAAGTCGGTAGTGTGGTGAAGCGAGTCAGCGGTGGAACTGTTGGAAATGACACCACTGACTGCTGCACATACCGATTCTGCTGCATAGCCTGCAAGTAAGCAGTGTTGCAGGCCTGTAACACACCCGGCTGTTGCTCTGGACTAAGGTGTTCCACCATGCCCTGTTCAGTGTTACTGAAAAAATGGTGCGCTGGTCTGTTGAGGTCGTCCTCCAGACGGTCAAGGCGCTGGTCAACAGAGTGGAAGCGGTGTTCCATGTGCTTAAAACCACGTTCCATCAGGGAAAAACCGCTTTCCATTCTGGCGGACAGCGCCTTGAGGCTGCCCTTAAAGGCCTCGCTCGAGCATGAACTCGGGCATGACAGGCCTGTCCGAGGCCCTCTGCTGCTGGCGGGTAGCGCCCGCATAACCAGTGACAGAGACCTGGGACAGGGGAACACCTGATGGACCAGCTTCCTGGACACCAGCTGTCTGTGTTGCTGACCTGCAAGATGCTTCCTGGCTGTCAGATGGCTGGGACGGGTCCGAGGTCGATCAATGAAGAACCGCTCCCGGGACAGGTTGCAGGGTGCTGCTCCAAGTGCTGTGGAAAGAAAGGGAAAACATTACGTAGTATCATGCATTTACAAGAAGCATCACCTGTGGATTTGAAAAGCACATAGTAATAACAAACCAGAAAAAAAAAAAAAACTTGCGCTCTGCTGGCAAGGAACGGTCTCAGGAAAGCCAACTCTCGATAATAGCGGTACTTTCTTCTGCGCCTTGCCGCTGAACCACTCCGAACCTGTCCCTCAGCACGAACATCAGTGTTGAAGCGGTCCTTCATCGAGCGCCAACGTGTGCGGATTTTGTTCACTGTTGGGGGGAAAAAAGAAAAAAAATTAGAAAATGAACTTAAGGAAACTTAATTATCAGCACACATAACGGATAGAACTTTGCAAACAGTCAATGCTGCAGCACAAATAAAATTCTAGACACAATGCAGTCACTGTTGATATTGAGGACACTGTTATGTTTCCTGCTAGAATATATGTAGCAGCGAAAACAGTATCATCCGGAGCAAGAGTGAAAACCGTATAATGACAGCAGAAGACAAAAATCAATCACTGTTTTCCACATGGCATTGGCGTTTTGAATGCAAGAATATATCTTGCCAAAAAAACACCAGCACCATCAGGACCATAAAGCAATGCAGCAGTTGAAGACAAAAATCAATCTATGTATTCCACAAGGCATTGATGTGTTTTAATGCAAGAATATATCTTGCAAAAAACACATCAGCACCATCAAGACCATAAAGCAATGCAGCAGTTGAAGACAAAAATCAATCTATGTATTCCACAAGGCATTGATGTGTTTAATGCAAGAATATAGCTTGCAAAAAAAACACATCAGCACCATCAGGTCCAAAAATCAATGCAGTATCACAGAGCATCTTTATACTTACTGAACACCCTTTTTGAACTTGGAGAGGCGCTGTCCCAGCCATCCATCATCGCTGCAGCCACCTCATTCTAGAGCTGCCGGGTCACCACTGTGTCTTTGTACTGCTGGTCACGGCTGTACCACAACGGGATACGCTCCTCAACAAGGTGGATCAGGTGCTCGTTGTCGATGTACACTACTTATTCGTCATCCCGTTGTGGAACCTAGAAAAGATATTATAATGTTTTGAATTTTGGAAGATGAAACAGATACAAAAAGAAACAGAGAAAAAGCAAGATAAATAAAAACAGAAAAAAAAAATATATACTAACATTGCGTCTCCTTGACACGACTTGACTACGCTGCTCCCGCTCAGACTGCGCCCGCTCTTCACCTTCAGTGTCCGATGTCTGTAAAGAAAGAAAAAAATAAAACACATTTATCGAGTCAGATATACTTACCCAAAGGCAGCAAGATCCTCACCTCACGATCAGCTTGGGCCAGTTCTTGCCGAGATGGCGAATACACCGATCCAGAAGAAGACATGCTGAAATGAAAACAAAAAATACATTAGTACATTATAAAACTGTACAGGACACACAGACATTATGTTGAAGAATACTCACATTTTGGCTCCTTAAGCTTGAATCCACACTTGTAAAGGCTCTTCTAGGCTCTTGTCTGGTCTCTCTGCAAGGCTGTCTGTAGAGTAATTGTCCCTGAAGACACCTTTTATCTACACTCCTCCCAAACAATGTTGCTTATTTAGGGGGAGTTTTAAGACAAGTGTCTAGACATTGTTTACTCAAATCGCGTGCACGTACAAGGCGCTGACGTGCGCACTGCCAAGCGCTCATCAGCGACCAAATACACTGTAATGCTATTTTTGCGAGCTGTGCGCGCGCGATTTCTTTTAGCGATGTCGGCGGAACAAAAAATGCAGCATGTAGTGTACGGCGCGTCTGGGCGCACACCTGTAAAATGCGCAGCGCACGCTAAACGCTGATGAGCGCATACATTCGCAAGACCCTGTGACCACCATGTTAAAGATAGGGGAACATTGCGCGTGCGCCCTATAGCGCGCGATGCGCTGCACTATCAAACGCTAGTGTGAAACCAGCCTCAGTCATTGTATTGCATTTATTGTGATTGACTGCTGTGCATAAAGCCTATCAGAAGAAGCAGAGAGCAGCAGTTTGAACCAGTGATACAGAAGGTGTGTCTCAGACTACCTTGTACATACTGCTGCAAAATTGAAGTTACAGCTCGCTGCTGTGTACAAACTGATTTTTATTGCTTACCTTGTGATTGTCTCATCATCCTGTCTATTTTTAAAACCGGACAAGTGCTTTAAGAATGAATTATGCTTAGTTTTTAATATTTTTTTTGGTTTTGTTTTTACTAGTAGCTTTAACATTAAATTCATGTAAACGTGGCAGAAGTCCACTGCTTCAAAGTTACCGTAGACTCTGCCCTGTTATTCAATCTGCACATCCAAGCTCTTGCCATGTCCTGCCACCACAAACTCAAAAATGTTTCCAGAATCCAACCTTTTGTTAACGTTGAATCTACTAAAATGCTTGTCCATGCTCTCATCATCTCCCGCCTTGAATACTGCAATATCCTCTCCTGTGGCTTCCCTGATAACTCTTGCATCCACCTCTCTCCACGCTACTCCTCTTTCTCACCTCTGAAAATCCCTTCATTGGCTGCCAATGTATCTAGTTGAAATTCCTAGCACTGACCTTTATAAAACCTTCCACAATCTGTCTCTTCTGAAACATAGAAAGGAAACTACGATCAAAAAGGCCCACTTTTTAATAAAGGTCAAAGTTTATTGTCATTACATCAAAAAGAACAAACACATGGGGGAGACATAAAGTGCAACTGTGCATGACAGACAGAGTGCTAAAGGAATACAGATCCATACAGGGCATCACAAAAATATATATAAAACATATCAGAATCCATGTAGATGGTAAGAATCCAATACATGTACATATCTCTCATCATATAGACTAAGCTTATGCAGTGCGCTAACCCATAAATAGAGAAATATATAGATATAGAGTGTATTTCTATAATAACATAGGAACGCCACCGCACAGCTGATCTTACCAAAAATAGTAGTAACGATGCCCTGGGACCTGCACCCACCCCAGCGCGCGTTTCTGCCTTGCCTGACGAAGGAAAGGCCGAAACGTGCGTTGGGGTGGGTGCAGGTCCCAGGGCATCATTACTACTATTTTTGGTAAGATCAGCTGTGCGGTGGCATTCCTATGTTATTATATAAATACACTCTATATCTATATATTTCTCTATGGGTTAGCGCACTGCATAAGCTTAGTCTATATGGTGAGAGATATGTACATGTATTGGATTCTTACCATCTACATGGATTCTGATATGTTTTATATATATTTTTGTGATGCCCTGTATGGATCTGTATTCCTTTGGCACTCTGTCATGCACAGTTGCACTTTGTCTCCCCCATGTGTTTGTTCTTTTTGATATGACAATAAACTTTGACCTTTATTAAAAAGTGGGCCTTTTTGATCGTAGTTTCCTTTCTATGTTTCTGTTCTGTTTGCGATTGGCTCCATATGTAGTCTTATTTTTTTTGCACCGAATATTTGTTATTATGATTAGTAATTATTATGATGGTGCGTGGTTTGTTGCTATATGTATGTTTTACTAATCTGTCTCTTCTGTATATCTCCGAACTAATCTCCCAATATGTTCCAACCCATTTTCCTGTCTTCCTAAGATTTCCTTCTCTCCTCCCCACTTATAAAATTCCACACCCAATCACAACGAAAACTTCTCATGAATGTCCCCCATTTAGGAATGGGCGAACCCAAACAGTAAAGTTCGGCGTTCGTACCGAACACCTACTGTTCGGGCACGGACACTGAACATGAACTTCACCAGGAAGTCCGTGTTACTGTTCAGGTTCGGCCTCCCTAAACATCGCCTGTTTGTCACACTGTTATGTGTATGACAGCGCGGCAAACACCACTTCTGGTAGGTGGTAAAATCATCACTTCCAGTCAGACAGCCGCTGTTCCCACGGTCTCAAATGACAGCGTGCGCCCGCAGCTATGATCGAAGTTATAAAGTTTACTTCCGGTCATTGGTGTCGGCTGATGGCACTACTGCACCCATCAACCTACGCCTACTGTCGCTAATAACAGCAAGAGCATTCTGCGGCAGTGGTAGAATTTATCAGCTGGCACCTATGTTGTAAATGAAGAATGAAAAAGAGAAAATTGCTTGGGTTCCCCTGTATTTTTGATAACCAGCCAGGCAAAACTCACAGCTGGGGAGCTGCAACCCTCAGCTGTCATCTTCAGCAAGGCTGGTTATCAAAAAATAGAGGGGTCACCACTGTGATTTTTTTAAATCTAATATATAATGCTCAAAGTGTGTATGTGTGTGTGTGTGTGTGTCCGGGATAGGCATCCGCACCGTCGCAGCTACAGCCACAAAATTTGGCACAGTCACACGTCTGGACCCCGAGAGCGTCCTAAGCTATGTTGTGAGCCGAAATTTTAACCCCCCGTGTTCCAATTCACCAAACAATTTTGCCCCTATCTACATACTGGGGAAAAAGTTTGTGCGTGTCAAGCCCCGCCCCTCATTATGATGTCATAATGCCCCGATCTACATAATGGGTAAACAGTGTGTATCAAGCCCCGCCCCTCATTATGATGTCATAATGGTTGACATGGCGACGCTGATTCATCATAGGTTGCAAGCCCCGCCGCTCATTATGATGTCATAATGGTTGACTGGAATGGAGGATGTGTGATGGGTATATGGGCACTGGACTGTGGGATGGAGGCTATGTATGACGGGTATATGGGGACGGGCCTATGGGATGGTGGATATGTATGACGGGTATATGGGCACGGTACTATGGGATGGAGGATGTGTGATGGGTATAAGGGCACTGGACTATGGGATGGAGGATATGTATGACGGTTATATGGGCACGGGACTATGGGATGGAGGATGTGTGATGGGTATATGGGCACTGGACTGTGGGATGGAGGATATGTATGACGGTTATATGGGCACGGGACTATGGGATGGAGGATATGTATGATGGGTATATGGGCACGGGACTATGGGATGGAGGATGTGTGATGGGTATATGGGCACTGGACTATGGGATGGAGGATATGTATGACGGGTATATGGGCACGGGACTATGGGATGGCAGATATGTATGATGGGTATATGGGCACGGGACTATGGGATGGACGATATGTATGATGGGTATATGGGCATGGGACTATGAGATGAAGGATGTGTGATGGGTATATGGGCACTCGACTATGGGATGGAGGATATGTATGATGGGTATATGGACACGGGCCTATGGGATCGTGGATATGTATGATGGGTATATGGGCACGGGACTATGGGATGGAGGATAATTATAATTTGTTATAACTAACCACAGTTAGTTCCTATGCCCAGGCAGCGCCGGGCTCTTCAGCTAGTTATTTAATTAAAGACGGCATGGGGTCCCCCCATTTTTGGCAACCAGCCAAGCTAAATTAGACAGCTGGGGGCTAGTATTCTCAGGCTGGTAAGGGGCCATGGATATTGGCTCCCCCCAGCCTAAAAATAACCCACTGCTGCCCAGAAAAGGTGCATCTATTAGATGCCCCAATTCTAGCGCTTTGCCCTGCACTTCCCCTGTAGCGATGGCAAGTGGGATTCATATTTATGGGGTTGATGTTACCTTTATATTGTCTGTTGACATCTAGCTCCCTGCTTAGTACTGGAGAGGCATCTAAATAGATGCGACTTCGTGCTGTTATTTTTAGGTTGGTAGGCGATATCCATGGCCCCTTACCAGCCTATAAATACCAGCTCCCAGCTGTCTGCTTTAGCATGGCTGGTTGTAAAAAAAAAATAAGGGTGACCCCACGTCCTATTTTTTTTTTTTTTTTTTTTTTCACTATTTAAATTTAAAAAATCAGTGTGGTGAGACCCCTTTATTCTTGATAAGCAGCCTTGCTGAGGTTTGCAGACCCCAGCTGTGAGTTTTGCCTGGCTGGTTATTAAAAATAAAGGGGAACCCATGCCGTTTTTTAAAATTATTTATTTACAGCGCAGGCGCCGTCTGAATACTCCCATCGGGCACTCCTTCTCTCACTGTTATTAATGGCAGCAGGCGTCTGCTGATAGGAGCATTAGTCCCATTAGCTGACACCAGTGACTGGAGGTAAACTTTATACCTCCGATCACAGCAGTCACGCTCATTTGTGGCTGTCTGACCGGCGGTGATGATTTGAACGCTGATCAGAATCGGTGTTTGTTGCGCTGTCATGCCCTTGCCAGCATGGCAAACACAGGTTATTTGGGCGCCCCATTCAAGTTTGTGGTCCGGGTACTGTTCTGGTGCCCGACCTCAAACTTTTTGTAACTGTTTCGCGGACCCAAACATCGAGACGTCCGCTCAACTCTACCCCAATCTCTGGAGTTCTGTGCAACACATCCGATAATCTGCCAGACTTGTAGCCCTCCGATGGAACTTGGATAAACATCTCTTCAGTAAAGCTTGCATCCTGAAGTGACCCCCCCCTCGCTAACGGAGCTGCCTCGACCCCTTAAGGGCCCGTTACACATAGTGATAACGCTAGCAATATCGCTATAAAGTCATTGGTTTTGTGACGCAGCAGCGATATTGTTAGCGATATCGCTACATGTGATACTTACCTCCGACCGGCTCCCCCCGCTGGCTATCGCTGATCGCACGAGAACGTCCTGGGCCGTTCCTCGTCTGCTTCCTGCTGGGCTTCCCGCTGTGACGACGAGCGACGCGTGGACGCGGGCGGGAGGATGTCTTCATCGCCGCGTCTGATAGGTAAGTACCGATCGCTGCTATGTCGCTGGCAAGATCTGCCTGTTTGGCAGCTCACTAGCGACCACTTAGCGATGCACCAGCGATCCTGACCGGGTCATATCGTTGTCGGGATCGCTGGTGCATCGCTAAGTGTAATGGTACCCTTAACCTATGGTCTTCTTCCCCGTTATCCTACAGACTGAATGCTGCAAGGGCAGAACACACTCATGTAACAGTCTGTCATTGTTAGTTTGTTCACTGTATTGTATATTTGTATCTTGTATGTAACCCTCTCGTGTACAACACCATGGCATCAATGGTGTTCTAAAAATAGTAATACTAATGTAAACATTTATTATGATATAACAGTTTATAAGCATTGTCATTTTGTTTCCAAATTGCCAGAGCTCTACCATGATGTAGCCAGGCCATATTGGATGATGAAAGACCTTTTAGAATAAATCCATACTAATATCTTTCTCATATCTTTCACAGCTAAAACTTTCCTTCACATTAGACAAAGAGAGTGGGATGCCTCAAGGCTGTTACATCTACAATTACAGAGACAGCAACAAGTGAGTAAATAATGTAGGTGGGAATCGAGACAAGTCGCTCTTGTTGGTATGCCTGGTGTTTTTGTAGTGTATGCTTGAGAAAATAACTTGGGGTGGGGGAAATGCACTCTATAAGCAACTTTTTTTTTTTTTTTTTTAAACCAATCTTTCAAGAGCTATACTTTTTTTTTTTTTTTTTTTTTTTTGTAGTTATAGCCATTTTAGCGAGAAAAATGTTGTTTGTAAAATAATTTAACTTGCCATATAAAGTACACCAAACTAATTATCCCTTGTTAAAACAGCATAGAATATCCAAAGGGGGACAAAAGTTTTACAATGAGGCTGGGCAATAACTGGCTGGGCAATAGCTATATGCATACCTGTGGAAAACTGGAAGCACCACAAGAAAATTTGTGGTAATACAAAAAAGGTCAAAATTGCCTTAAGACTATCCCTTGTCAACTGATGCATATTCCCTAATTCCCTAATATCTCTTGCTCCCTTCTCCTCCCTCCCCCCTTTCCTCCTTCCCTCCCACATACCTCCCCTGTTTAAAGTTTAAAACAACAAAATCTTTGGAAAAGAAAAAAAATTGCCTTAAGACTGAGTAGTCAAAAGTGTATAATGCTGCCAGATAAACACCTGTGATTAAACCAGACATATAGTGAACACATCAGACAGTAAAGGAGTACACAATAAAATGTATTTACCTCAAGAGTAGTTACCGAGGATCCACAATAACAGACACGTGTGTTGCACTGAAATGCTTCGTCCAGGGGTGGTTAGGTAGTGACTAGGTATAATATTTAAGATGTCGACACCCAATCAGATCATGCATAGGAGGAATCACTTGTGCCTGATTATTGCTTCCCGCCGCCGCATAGTGATCCATGATTGATTACACCGTTGTTATGGATGCATACAAGAAAAGCACCTCGTTTCCGGTTCCCGTGTAATCTCCGCATCATGTTGTTCGCTCTTGTGACCTGGTGAGCAGTGATGCGGTGCTTCGTGATAACAGGGCAATGCCATAGTTTCCCTGCGTTGTCATGTGTCTCGGCAATGCTATTTTCATGGTGTGCCGTGAAAGGGGGCTGATGATCGAAATTCGCATAACATCACTTCCTGATTTCCAGTGACTCTATTAGGCCACCCGTCATCGGTACGTAAGAGTTCATCTCGCTGCTATAAAGAAATCGGGTAACGTGTCCTCTGTATTTTGATGACCCAAGGTGGAAACGGAATGGACAAGTCCATTGGTGTTTACTATTGAAGACAATGGAAATGGTAAAAATAACTATGTTGAAAGCAACTATAAAATGAAAAGAATATATAAGGCTAGTTTCACATTAGCGTTTTTTTGCGCAGCGCATCGGGCGCATAAAAAACGCAAAGAAAAACGCAAAACAAACGCGCGTTTTTTTAACGTCATGCGCACGCTGTGTAAAAAAAACGCAGCGTTGTTTGCGTTTTACATGCGTTTTTTGCATGCGTTGGCGTTTTTTATGCGCATGCGTTTTTAAGTGTGACGTTTTTTCCATTGTCTAGAGAACATTCTAGACTTGTTTAACTCAAAAACGCATGCGCAAAAAAACGCAAGCGTGCGCAAGACCATGCGCACGCATGTGTTCCCATAGGCTCCAATGTGGTGTTTTTGCGCATTCCGTGCGCAAGCGTTTTTTTGACGAGACAGGGCGGAACCAAAAATGCAACATGTTGCGTCTGGCGCGCCTGGCGCAAAAGACAAAAAAACGCATGCGCCCGAAAACGCAAGTATGCGCAAGACCATGCGCACGTCATGTTAAGTATAGGTGCGCAGTGCGCATGCGCACGATGCGCTGCGCACAAAAGCGCTAATGTGAAACCAGCCTAATTGAGTATGTTAAACTCCCAATACATGATGAATGTAAAGAAGCGGAAAGTAGTAGGGAATAATTGATAAAAGTGCAGTAAAATCAAGAAAGAGTGTATTGATTCTGAGTAGTGTGAGTGGTGTCATGTGTCTCTATACCTGAACCCGGAACACCTTGCCATTATAGGTTTTACCATAAAAAAAAAAAATTCATTCTACCCTCATGGTTACAACTAAGGAAAACATTGTGGATCTCTTTATCATTTGGACTGACCTGCTAATGTAACACTATGGCACTTCTACAATAATTTATCATTTTTTAGACGATATGACTGTTGTGTGATACTCGTAATTTACCATGTGCAGATCGTTTTTTTCCACATTTGTTAACATGCTCGTTAATTAGTGGTTCACATTACTTGGTCATATACAGTGCCTACAAGTAGTATTCAACCCCCTGCAGATTTAGCAGGTTTACACATTCGGAATTATCTTGGCATTGTGACATTTGGACTGTAGATCAGCCTGGAAGTGTGAAATGCACTGCAGCAAAAAAGAATGTTATTTCTTTGTTTAATTTTTTTTTTTAAATTGTGAAAAGTTTATTCAGAGGGTCATTTATTATTCAACCCCTCAAACCACCAGAATTCTGTTTAGTTCCCCTAAAGTATTAAGAAGTATTTCAGGCACAAAGAACAATGAGCTTCACATGTTTGGATTAATTATATCTTTTTCCAGCCTTTTCTGACTATTTAAGACCCTCCCCAAACTTGTGAACAGCACTCATACATGGTCAACATGGGAAAGACAAAGGAGCATTCCAAGGCCATCAGAGACAAGATCGTGGAGGGTCACAAGGCTGGCAAGGGGTACAAAACCCTTTCCAAGGAGTTGGGCCTACCTGTCTCCACTGTTAGGAGCATCATCCGCAAGTGGAAGGCTTATGGAACTACTGTTAGCCTTCCACGGCCTGGACAGCCTTTGAAAGTTTCCTCCCGTGCCGAGGCCAGGCTTGTCCGAAGAGTCAAGGCTAACCCAAGGACAACAAGGAAGGAGCACCGGGAAGATCTCATGGCAGTGGGGACATTGGTTTCAGTCAATACCATAAGTAACGTACTCCACCGCAATGGTCTCCGTTCCAGACGAGCCCGTAAGGTACCTTTACTTTCAAAGCGTCATGTCAAGGCTCGTCTACAGTTTGCTCATGATCACTTGGAGGACTCTGAGACAGACTGGTTCAAGGTTCTCTGGTCTGATGAGACCAAGATCGAGATCTTTGGTGCCAACCACACACGTGACGTTTGGAGACTGGATGGCACTGCATACGACCCCAAGAATACCATCCCTACAGTCAAGCATGGTGGTGGCAGCATCATGCTGTGGGGCTGTTTCTCAGCCTAGGGGCCTGGCCATCTGGTCCGCATCCATGGGAAGATGGATAGCACGGCCTACCTGGAGATTTTGGCCAAGAACCTCCACTCCTCCATCAAGGATCTTAAGATGGGTCGTCATTTCATCTTCCAACAAGACAACGACCCAAATCACACAGCCAAGAAAACCAAGGCCTGGTTCAAGAGGCAAAAAATCAAGGTGTTGGAGTGGCCTAGTCAGTCTCCTGACCTTAACCCAATTGAAAACTTGTGGAAGGAGCTCAAGATTAAAGTCCACATGAGACACCCAAATAACCTAGATAACTTGGAGACGATCTGCATGGAGGAGTGGGCCAAGATAACTCCAGAGACCTGTGCCGGCCTGATCAGGTCTTATAAAAGATGATTATTAGCTGTAATTGCAAACAAGGGTTATTCCACAAAATATTAAACCTAGGGGTTGAATAATAATTGACCCACACTTGTATGTTTAAAATTTATTAAAATTTAACTGAGCAACATAACTTTTTGGTTTGTAAGATTTATGCATCTGTTAATAAATCCTGCTCTTTTGTGAAGTTTGAAGGCTCTAACTTATTTGCATCTTATCAAACCTGCTAAATCTGCAGGGGGTTGAATACTACTTGTAGGCACTGTATATCCCTACACATGACACCATTCACACTACTCAGAAACAATACAAGCTTTCTTTATTTTACTGCACTTTTATCAATTATTCCCTACTACTTTCCATTTGTTTTTTTTTACATTTATCATTTATTGGAGTTTAACACACTCATTAATTATATATTTTCATTTTATAGTTGTTTTTAGCATACTTATCATTTTAACTATTTCCATGGTCTTCAACAGTAGATAAACACCAATTGACTTTTTCCATTCCGTTTCCACCTTGGGTCATCAAAATACAGAGGACACAAATTTTGATCACTAGCTAACATGATGGCGCACCATGACAACTGCATTGCAGAGACACATGACAATGCGGGGAAACAACGGCATTGCCATGTTATCAGGAAGTACCGCATCTCTGCTCCCCGAGTCATATGATCTAACATGATGCGGCGATGACACGGGAACCAGAAGCAAGGTGTTTTTCTTTGATTACGCCATTGTTATGGATTAATATATCTGGGATTATTATGCGGTGGCAGAAAGCAATCAGGCACACATGATTCCTCCTATGCATGGTCTGATTGGGTGTCGACATCTTAAATTTTCTACCTGTGCAGTACCTAACCACCCCTGGATGAAGCATTTCAGTGTGAAACGTGTCGGGTGTGGTGGATCCACGGTAACTACTCCTGAGGTAAATACATTTTATCATGTACTCCTTTACTGTCTGATGTGTTTATTATGTGTCTGGTTTAACCACATGTGTGTATCTGGCAGCATTATACACTTTTGACCACTCAGTCTTAATATGGAAGTTTTCCCCCTTTTTGTATTACCACAAATTTTCTTGTGGTGCTGCCAGTTTTACACATGTATGCATGCATCTATTGCCCAGCCATTTATTGTCCTTTCTAGACTGCTAATATACACTGCTCAACAAAAATAAAGGAAACACTTAAACAGAATAGAACTCCAAGTAAATCAAACTTCTGTGAAATCAAACTGTCCACTTAACAAGCAACACTGATTGACAATCAATTTTCACATGCTGTTGTGCAAATGGAATAGACAACACATGGAAATTATTGGCAATTATCAAGATACCCTAAATAAAGGAGTGGTTCTGCAGGTGGGGACCACAGACCACATCTCAGTACCAATGCTTTCTGGCTGATGTTTTAGTCACTTTTGAATGTGGGTTGTGCTTTCACACTCGTGGTAGCATGAGACTAACTCTACCACTCACACAAGTGGCTCAGGTAGTGTAGCTCATCCAGGATGGCACATCAGTGCGAGCTGTGGCAAGAAGGTTTGCTGTGTCTGTGAGCGTAGAGTCCAGAGGCTGGAGGCGCTACCAGGAGACAGGACAGTACACCAGGAGACATGGAGGGGTGCCATAGGAGGGCAACAACCCAGCAGCAGAACTGCTACCTCAGCCTTTGTGCAAGGAGGAACAGGAGGAGCACTGCCAGAGCCCTGCAAAATGACCTCCAGCAGGCCACAAATGTGCATGTGTCTGCACAAACGGTTAGAAACCGACTCCATGAGGATGGTCTGAGGGCCTGACGTCCGCAGATGGGGGTTGTGCTCACAGCCCAGCACCGTTCAGGATGCTTGGCATTTGCCATAGAACACCAGGATTAGCAAATTTGCAACTGGCACCCTGTGCTCTTCAAAGATGAAAGTAGGTTCACACTGAGCACATGTGACAGAGTCTAGAGACGCCATGGAGAGCAATCTGCTGCCTGCAGCATCCTTCAATATGACTGGTTTGGCTGTGGGGCAGTAATGGTGTGGGGTGTCATTTCTTTGGAGGGCCACACAGCCCTCCATGTGCTCGCCAGAGGTACCGAGATGAGATCCTCAGACCCCCTTGTGAGACCATATGCAAGACAATGCCAGACCTCATGTGGCTGGAGTGTGTCAGTAGTTCCTGCAAGATGAAGTCATTGAAGCTATGGACAGGCCCGCCCGTTCCCCAGACCTGAATCCGATTGAGCGTCTCGCTACATCTACCAATGTCACGTTGCACCACAGACTGTCCAGGAGTTGGTGGATGCTTTAGTCCAGGTCTTGGAGGAGATCCCTCAGGAGCATGCCGAGGCATTGTACAGTATGGAGGTCATCCAGGCACATGGAGGCCACACACAATTCTGAGCATCTTTTCCTTGTCATGAGGCATTTCCACGGAAGTTGGATCAGCCTGTAATTTGATTTTCCACTTTGAGTATCATTCCAAATCTAGATCTTCATGGGATATTCATTTTGATTTACATTAATATGTTTTATTCTGAACGCATTCCACTATGCAATGAGTAAAAATTTGCAACTGGAATATTTCATTCAGAGATATCTAGGATGTGGTATTTTAGTGTTCCCTTTATTTTTTTGAGCAGTGTATATTATAGCTATAGTGTTTTTTGTTTTTTTTCCTGTACATTATTGGTTACCCCAAGTGTTTGGAACCACTTGCATACATATGCTATACATACAGGGACTGTTATTAATATGATACTCCGAATACATATCAATAATCATACACTATCCAGGTGTACCCACTTTATTCTTGTACCGGTGTGTTTGTTTTTTTTTTTTTTTTTTTGTGATTTTACTATACGTTTAATAAACTTTATTTACTTTTCTTTTAAAAATGTATACTCTGGCCTCATTGTAAATTTTTCCTCCCCCTTTTTTCTGTATAAAGTGCCAAAAAACTGAAAAATTCTTTGTGGTGTGTAATGTAAAGATAAAAAAAAACATCATTTAGCCATTGTTCTGATTTTAGTTTTGAAAGCTTTCACTATGCTTTAAAAAATTCTGCAAGTCAATATAATTATGCAAAATGTATATTTTTATTTGTACGGTTTTATGCTTTTTATAGATTATAAAAAACTACCGTAAATTGAAAACAAAATTGGTTTATGAAATATTTTGGGAACCTAAATGTTTTTGTTTTACTTTTTAAGTTTAAACCTTTAACAGATGTGGCATTGCCGTATGTGGGATAAGAGCATAACTTTCTAAGATGTGAAGAGTTTACATGAAAACTAGATTTGTTATATTTATTTAGGATTTTCAAGCTGTAAAAATTCACAACAAATTAATTGATTTCATGGGCTAAACTAAACCTATATAGAATCTTTTACTTTTTTATTCCTTTCCATAGCACTGTGATATCATAGACAAAGTATCCCTGGTGGCTATGTACTATGTGCATTACACATGTGTTGTCTTGTCATTCTCGAAGGGGGGGGGGGTATGCGTGCTATCACGATTGTGTAGTGTTATGGTAATGAAGTCATGTCCATTAATCTTTTTATCAGAACAGTTAGTGGTAGAATAAGATGTATCCTTGGTTTCTCCCAGCCTTGAACCTCCAGGTGGTTTCTTTGCTGCACATGGAATGGAAAATGCTCTTTCTTATTCAAGTTACTTTTTTTTCTCATCAGCTTAAACTCTAAAGATGTAAACCAGGTGTGGATGATGATGAACTGACAATCTGTAGCTTTCGTACTCCCTGTGATTGGCTTTCATTCACATTTAATAAAACTAAACTAGTGTGTAGTTAGAAGATAGATGTTACAATATGTACTTTCAAGGCATAGTTCATGTTGTTGTTCCGACTGGGTAATTTAACAAGTAGCAGTAATACCGTACATCCTTTTAAATAGTGATAAATGAGGCCATGCCACAGCTTTGATTTGTTTTCCAAAAAATAGCTTAGCGCTCAATGTCCAAAAGGCAAAAATTGTTCGTTCGTGTAATGTGTATTTCCAAAATCTATAAGTCAAGACTGTTTCCCCAGTACTTACAACTAATGCTGACCTAAATAATAAGTTACTGATAGAATTGTTTTGTTTGCCAACATTTTTGTTGGACAGCGAGAATACTTGTCAGACATTGAAGATAACAAACTTAGTCTCCAAGTCCTCCATCTGCACTTTGTACATGGAATCTAACAATATTAGAAAAATGAAAAAAAGCCTAAACTGTAATTTGAGAGCGGCATGTTTGTAGAATCCTAGACTGTTAGGGCCCCGTCACACACAGCGACTCACCAGCGATCCCCACAACGATATCAACGTGTCAGGATCGCTGGTGAATCGCTACATGATCGCTGGTGAGCTGTCAGACAGCTTCACCAGCGATCAGCACAGTGACACCGAGCACGTGGCGTCGCTGTGTACTTTAGTTACTAGCGCGCTGATGCTGTGAGCTGGTAACTAAGGTACACATCGGGTTTCTAAGGGGAGTGCGTCACTTAGAAACCCGATGTGTACCTTGGTTACCAGCTCCTTGCATCAGCGTGCTGGTAACTAAGGTACACATCAGGTTTCTAGGCACAGCGCGCCCCCTTAGAAACCCGATGTGTACCTTAGTTACCAGCTCGTGGTCGCTGGTCTCCCACCTGTCACATGCAGCGATGCGTGCTGACCAGCGGGAGACCAGCGACCCCAAAAATGTCCAGGGCTTTCCATCAACGATCAGCGGCAGGGGGGCCAGTCGCTGATCGCTGTCACACACAGCGATCTCGCTGGTGAGATCGCTGTTGCGTCACAAAACTAGTGACTCACCAGCGAGATCGCTATGTGTGACGGGGCCCTTAGTTTGAAGGGACCTTCAGGGTCATCGTGTTCAACGCCCTGTTCAATGCAGGATTCATTAAAACGGCTCAGACAGATGACTGTCCATCCTTGGTTTGAAGATTTCCTTTGAAGGAAGACTTGCCACTAGTGATGAACGAACGTGCTCGGATAAGGTGTCATCTGAGCATGTTCGAGTGCTAACAGTGACTTTGAGGTGCTCGAATATGTTCCAGTCCATGTGCCTGCAAGTCTCACGGCTGTTGAACAGCCACAACACATGCAGGGATTGCCTAACAAACAGGTAATCCATGCATGTGTTGCAGCTGTCGAACAGCCGAGAGACGTGCAGCTACAGGGACTCGAATATGTCTTTTGAGCACGTTGAAGACACAGCCAAGTATGCTCGTTTGCTAAAGAAGTTCTACCAGTGATAGGAGCATCTTACTGCTTTTGAAGGTGGTAGTGGGGCCCCCTTAACTTTTGAACCTTATGTAACTACACAGGTTACACCAATGATATATCTGTTCCTATGTGATCTATATACAGCAGTCCTTGTGTTTATGTGATATATACCGTAGACCTCCCACTGTTTGAGTTTTTTAAGTGTAGCATTTATAAATTTCACATTGTCTGGAGATTTGAAGTGTAATATGTGTTCATTATAACTTACTGCTGCAAGTTCTTTACAAAACTTATCAGAGTTAATTTCACTCCAGACCAGTGCAAACCTGGAAGAGCACTTAAAGGAGTATTCCCATCTTGAAGATTTTATCCCAATATGTAATAGGTGTTATAGTCATATTATTAGCAAATACAGTGTCTCCAATTAGAAATGTAATATAGTTATTCTGATTTGCTATGTCTTTCCTCATGTGCAGGCATTGCAAGACCTTAGTTATCCATGGTTACTACCCCTAGCAACTAGCTAAGGGTGGTTTCACATTAGCGTTTCAGGGTGCTGCGACGGCCTGCGCACGGATGCTGCTGAGTCCCGCCCCCTGCCGCGCCTCCTCCGGTAGCTCCGCCTACGGGCGCATGACTCTGCATGCGTCCTGCGTCCCCCATCTTTATCACTGGGGACGCAGGCCGTGCGCAGTATGCGTTTGGTGGCGCATGCGTCCTTTTGACGGTGGCAGCAGCTTCCTGTATGCACTGTGCAATGTGAGCAAGCTGCTACTGAGTGGTGGAGGTGGGGTTACACAAATTAGCCTGACTGCTCTGCACCTAAACTGTAGTCCTGACAATCTTAATCTCCTACTAATTGCACTGAAACTACAACACACAGCCTCATAAGTGACACATTGCTGGATTGAGTCTCATGCCCTATATTATGCTACTCTTGTATTAAATGGCAAAAACCTGCTGACATATTCCCTTCAAACAGGGATAGTTTTAAAACTGCCTAAGGGAACATTATACTGGGGTCTTTTAAATATGTAGTACTGGGTTGTTGGCCAGGTGAACCCTAGCTTGAGATCCAGAAACCTCATGAGTGATTGAAGCTTACAAAGGCTACAAAGAGGTCTGTGGGAGGAAGTGAAAGGCATAATAAAATAAAGGAAAAAGAGAACAATTCTGCTTACTACTGACTGTATATTCTAAACCCATTGGAGAGTTGGACCTCGTCCATGTTATAACACAGTGAGTAGGCAGGATTAATGTTTAAAGAGCACTTGCCATCGGTCACATTTCTGTATCAGTAAATACTTGCTTCCCCATGAAATAAAAGTCAGGAATCCTCTTTTCACCTAAATCTAACTTTGAGCAATTTTTCTGTTGTTAAATTAAATTTACAACTGGGCAGTACTAGCTATCATGTCATAAGGGCGTGTCTTTAGACAGTCTGACATTGTCCAATCAGTGATGACCAGACCGCAGTGTGTAGAAACATGCTTTCAGCTAACATCTTGGAAAAGATGCTCCAGCCTGCATCTTTCCTTCGAGATGAAACTTGATTTAATCAGCCATCATGTGCCTTTAATACCCATGGGTGGTGACGTGATCGCAGGGCACCAATAGATTGCCATGACAGCCAGCGGTCTGCTGATGAAGCCCTGTGGCGGTCATTACGATACTTTTGTTAAAGTCAACATTTAGCTGGTGATCATAGAAGATTGGGATTTTCACTATGCATAGCAATAAGTATAGCACAAGCGATCAGACGATAGGAGCTTTAAGTCCTTTAAGGGGGCTATTAAAGACATGACAATAAAAATATGAAAAGTTCAAATCACACACCCTTTTGCCCCATTAAAAATGCCCATAATTTGTATCATGCATTTATTTGTAAATGTCCAATTATATAAAAATTATCCCAATCTGTAAACTGCATTTTGAGGAAAAAAAAAATCGAAACATCAGAATTACATTTTTTGGCCGCTGCAACATTTCAAATAAAATGCAATCACCAACATCGTATGTACTCCAAAATAGTATCCACAAAAATATCCACTCAGAAAATAAGCCCTGACACAGCCTTATAGCCCAGAAAAAGCGTTGCGGGTCTTGGAAAATGGTGACACAAAAGAAAAAAGTTGTTTAACACTTTTTTTTCTTCTTTTGTTTTGCAATTTCAACTCCCTTGCAATTCTTTTACCACTTGAACTTCAAGTGCGTCGCTTGATAAAGTGAATGATTCAAAAGTACAAATTGTCAGGCAAAAAACAAACCCTCATACAGCTATGTGAACCGAAAAATAAAAGTTATGGCTCATGGAAGAGGTGGATTAAACGAAAACTGAAAATGGCCCTGGGGTTATTAAAGATTAAAAATCTTAACCCCATGACAGTGTAGGTCTTAAATACTATGTTGTGCCCAAAAGTAGTCCCAGGGGCTCAAATAGTGTCAAAAATGTCAGCTCTACCAATCAATGGCAGAGAAGAGGGAGAGGGAGTCTCCAAGTGAGTAGAATCCAGCTGGAATCCAAGCAAGTTTGCTAGCATGTGTCTGGTGGGTACTTATCCTTCTGGTGCATTCAGAAAATGTAGGAAAAGGAAATATGTTTCCGTCACTCCGACCAGTTAAAATGAAAAAAATGTAGATATGATTATTTTTAATCATGTCCTAATAAACTTTTTTCATTTTAACTGGTCTGTGTGCTGGAAACATATTCTTTTTCTTTTCCTCTACCATTCAGTATAGCAGTTTTTTATTCCATTCACCTAATATCAGAACCACTACTCAGAAGATCGTGATAGGAGGGAGTACTAATCTGTTCCAATGAAGTGCTGTCAAGCACCTGGCCGCTGTTAACACATGCAGTAGAAGTTCAGCAGAGTTCTTACCCATCCCCGTAAGGGTAATGTTTATTAGGTAAAGTAATAGGTCCTGTGGAATTTCAGAAAATAGAACAGTTTGTAGACGATATATATCCAAGTCCCAAAACTTTACAATCATAGTGCAGGACCAAAAGATGTGAAACTAGGATCCACAGTGCAATTAGATATCCGGAAACTGGGAATTGAGTTTATGCAGGAATTCTGGAGTATGGCACCAGAACATAAAAATTTTGTATTGGGTCTCCTTATGGTAAGTGCAAATGGAAGTCTTCACAGTCTTGTTCCAGATGATCTGCCGCCAGGTAGAAAGTTCCCTTCCCAGCAGTGTCTCCCAGTTTACCATGAAGGAATGTTTAGTTTGGGGATCTGCATTCGGGGTGTTAAGAATCCTAGAAATGTCAGAAATTAGACCCTTGGTTGACTGTCTTCTAGTTTTTCAAATTCTGTCGGTTATGAGACTTTCATAGAGCCATAGAGAGTTAATACCAAGTGTTTAATCTCAATTGAAAGAATTCACTTTTGGTTATTGGGAATTTAGATTTGATGTAGTCAAATGAAAAGTTTTCCATTAAATTTCTATCCACGATGCCCGCATAGGCCTGCCGAGATCCATGGATGAACCATCGCAGGATCCAGACTATTGGGTATTAAAGGTTGATGGATGAAAGACCTCATTGAGGAATTGGGAGAACAACGACCAAACAGTTTCCTGCATGTTGGCCAAATTTCTTAAGTAAACTGGATGGGCTCTAGGAGAGTAGTTTCTACACTGTGTTCCAAATTATTATGCAAAAAGAGTATAGGAGTGATAAGGTTAGAATTTTTTTGTTTGTCATTTAAACTCATCGATGGTGATGTGTGTCAGGGCTCTTTATATCACTGAAAGCAATTGCTGATACCTGTGCAAATTAGTTTGGCAGGTGTGTCCAAATAACGGCAAGACTACTTAAGAAGGCTGTTCCACATTATTATGCAGCCTACATTTTTTGCCAAAATGAGAAAGAAAAAGGATGTGTCGGCTGCTGAGAAGCAACAAATTGTGGAGTATTTAGGTCAAGGCATGACTACAATCAACATTGCCAAGACACTTCATCGTGATCATCGCACAATCAAGAAGTATGTAGCTGATTCCCAGCACACGCGTGTGCGTGCTAAGGAAAAATTGAGGACTCTTTCCAACAGGCAATTGCGTCAGGTTAAAAGAGCAGCTGCAAAAATGCCTTGTCATAGCAGCAGACAAGTTTTTGAAGCTGCTGGTGCCTCCAACGTCCCCCGAACAACAAGATGCAGGGTCCTTCAGAGGTTTGCAGCTGTGCGTAAGCCATCCTGTCGACCACCTCTATCCACTGCACACAAGAAGAAACGGCTCCAGTGGGCCAAACGATACATGAAGACTGACTTCCAAACTATTTTGTTCACCGATGAGTGCCGTGCAACGCTCGATGGTCCAGATGGATGGAGTGGAGGATGGCTGGTTGATGGACACCCCATGAAAACATGGCTAAGGCGCCAACAAGGAGGAGGTGGAGTAATGTTTTGGGCTGGAATCATGGGGAGAGAGATTGTCGTCCCCTTTAGGATCCCTGAAGGGGTAAAGATGAACTCCATAATCTATGTGGAGTTTCTAAAGCAGCACTTCCTGCCATGGTTCAAGAGGAAGAACCGTGCTTTCCACAGCAAGATCATTTTCATGCATGATAATGCACCGTCTCATGCTACAAATAACACATCTGCATCTCTGGCTGCTATGGGCATAAAAAAGGACAAACTTATGGTGTGGCCACCATCTTCCCCTGACCTCAACCCCATTGAGAACCTCTGGAGCATCATCAAAAGGAGTGTCTATGATGGCGGGAGGCAGTTCACATCTAAGCAACAGCTCTGGGAGGGTATTCTGTCCACATGCACAACAATTGAAGCACAAACCATCCAAAAACTGACAAATTCAATGGACGAGAGAGTTCAGAAGCTTCTTTCGAACAAGGGGTCCTATGTGCAAATGTAACATCACCTAGAATAAAGTTTTGACTTGAAAACTGTTTGATTTCATTTTGTAATAAGCTGATAATGCTTATAATTTCACAATTGACCATTTTTTTGTTCAAAATAAAAAGGTTGAAAACTCTGCTGTGCATAATAATTTGGAACATGCATTTTGAGTGTTTTTTATTTTTAAAAATATACTCTTTTCATAGGAAGATTGTTCAAAAACATTGCAATTATGCTAGAATATTAGATGACTGGAAAATAACACTGACTGCAATTCATATAGGTAATTTAGAGAAAATATGAGGAAATATTTTTTGCATAATAATTTGGAACACAGTGTATAGGCTAGCAGACGAGTGAAAATTTTCAAGTCCGAATTAAGAAGGGCAATAGGCCTGTAATTGGTGCAGTCTAATGTGTCTCTGCCTGACTTAGGGATGAGTATTAGCTAAAAATGAGCGAGGTATCAGGGATAGTTACCTTTCCATAAAGGAATTAAACATTTTAGAAATGTGAGGTATTAGTTTGTCCATACAGGTATGTCAGACCATCCAACCCCTGAGATTTATCCAGGGGAAGGTCTTGTGTAATGCCCAAAATCTCTTCATTAGGTATTGTTTTATTCAATACCTGATGAAGAGACGTAAGTAGTCTCGAAAGCTTGCAATTTACCATTTTACCATCTTTTCAGTTAGCCATTAAAAGGTATCACTGAGGACTCTCAATTCTGAATATTGGTTTATGCAAAGATTTCATTGCTTCTGGGGAGAGACCAGGTAGTTTGACTAGACAGATAACTGTTCAGTAAGTGGGCTCCTCTTTTCTGATTCAACGGTAGTGTCTCCTGGATGTTATATAGTTTTTGTTGTTTTTTTTTTTTTTTATAAAAGCTGAAAAATAGTTTGAAAATATTAGAAGGGTTATATTGAATTATACTCTTTCAATCTTTGAGAACCTTAGGAGTCAAGGCCACAAAACTATCCTTCAGTTGACGAGCTAAGAGTGTATAAACCCTGTTACCTTTCTCATATTTTTGTTTAGAGTAGAGAAGCGACTTTTTTCATATTTGTCTTTCATCTAGTAGCAATCCACTTCCTAAGGACTCTCCTAGAGAGGGCAGCAACTACCCGTATATACTCGCGTATAAGCCGAGATTTTCAGCCCATTTTTTAATGCTGAAAGTCCCCCTCTTGGCTTATACGCGAGTCATATACCGGGGGTCGGAAGGGGAGCTGGGGTGTCAGATCATACTTACCCCCCTCGGCGCATCTCTGCAGCCCCTCGCTTCTCCCACGGTCTCCCACTTCTCCCTTCCTTCAGCGGTCACGTGGCACTGCTCATTAAAGTCATGAATATACGCATGTTCATGACTTTAATGAGCGGTACCACGTGACCGCTGAAGGAAGGAATAGCTGCTGGAGACCGTGGGACTAGCGTGGCTGCAGAGACCGTGCCAGAATGGGGTAAGTATTTGCGATATTCACCTGTCCCCGGTCCACCACTGCGCGCGGCTCTGTCCTCCGCGTCCTCTGGCTGTGGTGATCAGGTCAGAAGGCACGATGACATAGTCAGTGCGCGCCGCGCCCTCTGCCTTAACAGTCACTGATAAAGGACCCGGAAGACAGAGCGGCGCGCAGCGGTGGAACGGGGACAGGTGAATATCTCGAGTTGCCGTGGGGGCCCTGAGCCAGTAATGACACCTGCCCCCCCATAGTGCGGCACTGTCCCCGCCTGCTCAGGACACCGGAACCTGGCCCCCAGCGACGAGAGGGGAGTATGTAATTTTTTGTTTTATTAGCAGCAGCATATGGGCATCTTATGGGGCAGAATATGGGGTATAATCTATGGAGCATCTTATGGGGCAGCATATGAGGCATAATCTATAGAGCATTTCATGGGGAAATAATCTATGGAGAATTTTATGGGGCAGCATATGGGCATAATCTATGGAACATCATATGGGGCAGCATATGGGCATAATCTATGGAGCATTTTATGGAGCATCTTATGGGGCGGCATATGAGGCATAATCTATAGAGCATTTTATGGGGACATAATCTATGGAGAATTTTATGGGGCAGCATATGGGCATCATCTGTGGAGCATTTTATGGGGGCATAATCTATGGAACATCTTATGGGGCAGCATATGGGCATAATCTATGGAGCATCTTATGGGGGCATAATCTATGGAGCATTTTATGGATCGTCTTATGGGGCAGAGGCATAATCTATAGAGCATTTTATGGGGACATAATCTATGGAGAATTTTATGGGGCAGCATATGGGCATAATCTATGGAACATCTTATGGGGCAGCATATGGGCATAATCTATGGAGCATCTTATGGGGGCATAATCTTATGGAGCATCTTATGGGGCAGCATATGAGGCATAATCTATGGAGCATTTTCAGGGACAGCATATGGGCATAATGTATGGAGCATCTTATGGGGTCATAATCTATGGAGCATTTTAAGGGGCAGCATATGGGGCATAATCTATGGAACATCTTATGGGGCCATAACCTTTATGGAGCAGCATATGGGGTGTATTTTGTATGAGGCCATCATGAACTGTACGAAGCATTATATGGGGATCCTGATTCAATATGGATATTCGAAAAATGTAACCAACCGATGTCTCAATTAATTTTACTTTTATTGGTATCTGTTTTTATTTTTGAAATTTACCAGTAGCTTCTGCATTTTCCACCATAGGCTTATACTAGAGTCAATAAGTTTTCCCAATTTTTTGTGGCGAAATTGGGGGGTCGGCTTTAACACAGGTTGGCTTATACACGAGTATATACAGTAATTTATTTTCCAAGCTTGGAGTTGAGAGGAGAGTTTAGAATTTAAATGGTTAGCATTTTTTTTAAAATTCTAGTCCCTTCCCTAATACAATGACCCCTTATCACCGCCTTGTGGGACTGCCACAAAATAGAGGGGGAAAACACTGACACCATATTGTGTGTGGAAAAACTCATTCAGATGATCAGTTAAGGACTTCCTTATATTAGGATCCTTAAAAAAAAATTTCATTTAATCTCTAGTGGCAAGTCTGCAATGAAGGGTAAGTTGATTTCAGATGTACCAGAATTGGAGCATGATCTGACCAGGAAATTTGATCCATATCTGCTTTCTCAAGCACTCTGAGAATTGTAATATTACCAAAAATGTCTAATCTTGTGTAAGTGCCATGGGTAGTGGAGTAAAAGGAATATGACTTTTCTCTGGGATGGTCAGTCCTCCAGAGATCAAAATGGGAATTGGATTTGATTAATTTCCTGAACTTCTTTGTCATACTAGCCAAGTTTACAGAGGGAGGGTTACTTCTAACAGAGTGTCTGTCAAAAATTTCAGAGACGGGGATGTTGTTAGTCACTTCCCACCACTAAAAGCACTGGCGTTAAGTTCCGGAGGAGGGCAAATACCGTGCTTGGGAAATAAATTTGTGCTATCTTTGTCACAAATGTTGCATAAAATAATGGGTTTACCTCCCAAAAGAGCTTCTAGTATGACACAACTGCCACCTGGATCTAAATGAGATTTGGTCATCTGCAATGGGCAAATTGTTGAAATTAAAATTGCCACTCTCCCTCTTTAATTATTGAAGGCAGATTATGCGATTGGGCACTGACTAGCTGCAAAGTGGAAAGTTCCAGACTTATCATAGTGGGTCTCCTGCAGAAAGACTGTGTCTAATCTCTGATGCTTCAACTCCTTCAGAGTGACTCTCCTCTTCTTTGGGGAGTTAAGACATTTTTACATTGAGAAACTAGATATGTCATGACTAAAATCTAGTGTGTGAAAGAAGAGCAATATAAGATTACTCACTAGTGACTCACTGGAGCTAGCCTTTTCTGACAAATCAGGTGCCCCCTGGATGGGGAAGACTCTTGCTTAACAGTGGGAGCCACGACCCTCAAAAGGGGGGTGCTGGGCAAGTGGAGGGAAGAGACACGAGGGTAGCGAGACAACAATTAATATTAATCAATGACATATAACGCTGTATGTAAAGATCAAAAATCCCAGGTAAATTCCTGGTAGGGGGGTAACTCATGTGGCAATAAATGAGCCCACTGGATAACTAAAGAACAATAGGCTACCTAGCTAGCCCTGTCTATAGTGAAAATCTATATGAAGGATATCCCCTGTATATCTAATTTCCGGGAAAAGCCCAGAAAACGAACCAGAAAGGAAGTACTACAATTAATCAGGAAACTCGCCACTAAATTCTAAAAGCCTAGTAACTGCATATCAAATTACGGCACAGGTCAAAGCATTTATAAATTGAAATGATACCAGCCAGTACAAGTTAAAGAATTCTCAGTGCCAAGCAGGTAGGCTTTAGAATCCTGCTTTAGACTGAATAAAGTCAGTGGTCCTCCGTCGCTTTGAGCTCTTCACACCTTCGTCCCCTTCGGCTCCAAATCGGAGGTAGAGTAGGGGGCACTTCCGAGGGTTGAGGAGCCTCCCAATCCTGAATCTTCGCTAGTGGCAGATTCAGAGCTTCAATGAATAAAAATAACAGTGAGTGCTTCTTTAGCACTGGCATTTTGTACGCCAGTCTTAATGAAGGGAGCACTGGGGTAAAATGTGCATAATGAAGAGCTGCCACGCAGTGCAGCACAAAAGTTTAGCAATTTTTTGCCATAATTTTTGTGGTTGCGGATACATCTGCCAATTTTTTTGGGAGCGCAAGTTGAGCTCTGTAGACGTGTCATGGACAAATGTGGTCAACAAATTGTTTATAATCTATACAACATTTCATGTAGTAGAACATGACAACCGCTTAGGCTAGTTTCACATTAGCGTTGACGGCCGCAGCGTCGGGCTGCGCACGGCCGCCGCTAAGCCCCGCCCCCTGCCGCTCCTCTGCCGGTAGCTCCGCCTACGGGCACATGACGCTGCATGCGTCCTGCGTCCCCTATCTTTATCACTGGGGACGCAGGCCATGCGCAGTATGCGTTTGGCGGCGCATGCGTCCTTTTGACGGTGCACCAACCAGCGCCAAACGCAACCTGTTGCAATTTGGTTTCTCGTTCAGTTATTCAAGTTATTTTTGCATATTTTTTCCAAATACATGAGGCTTCATTTTTATGTTGTGATCTTTGTTTCTTTTTAATCTGAAAAAGTTTTTTTTCGGGCCTAATAACAGCATTTTAACCCCTTAACGACCGCCGATATACCTTTTAACGGCGGCAGTTAAGGGTACTTATTCCTCAGCACCGCTTTTTAACTGTGCTGAGAAATAAGTGTATAACGTCTCTCAGCGTCGGAAATTCTCTGGGGTCTCTGGTACTGGGGGTAGTTGAGACCCTGGAGAACATGATTCAGGTAGGTTTTTACTGACCCCAGTGTTGCAATCACTGTTGTTCACAAAATGAAATGGGGTCCTCCGGTGTCCCTGGACCCTCCTGCATCCCCCGGTGCTGTTCCCCGGCTGTCTGCATCATCATCCGGTAAGAAAATGATGGGTGCATGCGCAGTGCGCCCGCCGAGATCTGCTGGTCGGCACCCGGTAACAGAAACTTTTCCTATTGGTTCATTTTGATCAATAGTAAAAATTGGCTTGGTCATTAAGTACCAAATTGGCTCTGTCACTAAGGCTAGTTTCACATTAGCGTTTTTTTGCGCAGCGCATCGTGCGCATAAAAAATGCAACGAAAAACGCATGCAAACGCAATACAAACGCGCGTTTTTTAAGCGTCATGCGTTCGCTGATGCGTCAAAAAACGCAGCGTTTCTTGCGTTTTACATGCGTTTGCGTTTTTTTGATGCATGCGTTTCTAGGCGTGACAGAGTACACCAATGGGACACCAGTTGGCGTGTGTTATTGGAATGTTTTATATAGACCCTGTTATATGAATTCCTCAGATTTTGCTGCTGTTTCCGGTGTCAAGATGGACCTACGTCTGGATAATTTCCGATTCAAGTTGGATCTTGACATTGCGCTGTCTCAGGCGTATGCCTTTTCTTGCCAGCAACAAAGGGAGAGGGAGAAGACAGCATAGACGGCAGCGGCGTCGGTTTTGGAGGCATCCAATAATTGAACTCCGGGAAAGCCGTGGAGCGTATCACACACTGCACAGCGAGCTCCAGGAAAACCAGGAGAAATTTGCAGAGTATACACGGATGTCCCAGCAAAGCTTCCTGGACTTGCTGGGTATGGTTGAAGGAATCATCCGCAGACGGGACACTCGTCTCCGGCGTGCCATTCCTCCCAAAGAAAGGCTCCTCGTCACCTTACGGTATGTAATGTTTTTATGTTTGCAGTTTTTTTTGTTTTTTTTTTTTGTGGTTGGCTAAAAAATTCTGTGTTTTTTTGGTAATGAATTTTAACATTTTTGGGAAATTGCTTTTTTGCATAATGGTTTTTCTTCTGTCATGTACTAACCACAAGCCTTTATAAAATGTTTTTCTGCTATGTTGTATTAAAAAACCATGCAAAATAGTTATGCCATGTACTTTTTATTTTCAGTGTTTTTATTAATACCCTAGACAGAAATATAATTTTTTTTTCTTTTTATGTTTTGCAGGTTCCTGGCAACTGGAGAGAGTCTTTCATCCCTGCATTTCCAGTACCGGCTGGGAATCTCCACTTTATCCGGGATTGTTGCCGACACCTGCAGGGCTCTGTGGGATGTTCTGTGTCCGGAGTTTCTGCCCTTGCCCACCGCCAAAAAGTGGCTTCAAATAGCGGACAAATTCTGGGCAGTCTGCAATTTCCCAAACTGCCTAGGAGCGGTGGACGGGAAGCATATCCGCATCACAAAACCCACAAGAAGTGGCTCTGAGTACTACAACTACAAGAAGTACTTTTCGACAGTACTCATGGCCATTGCGGATGCAGACTGCCGGTTTGTGGCGGTAGACATTGGGAATCGTTGCCCCGTCCGAATTCCCCTGACTTTTAAAAACTCTAATATGGGCCGGAGGTTGTACGGCAACCAGTTCAATTTTCCACTGGCACGGCCTCTTCCCCAAACCCAAGCTCCACCACTGCCATTTGTAGTGGTTGGGGATGAGGCATTTCAGATGTGCCAAAACCTGCTGAAGCCGTACTCCTTCCGTGACTTGGACCACTCCAAGAAAGTATTCAACTACAGGCTTACGAGGGCACACAGGACTTTAGAGTGCGCCTTTGGCATTCTAGTGTCCAGATGGCGAATTCTCAGCACCGCCATCAATCTCAAACTTGAAACAGTGGATGAGGTGGTGAAGGCGTGCGTGGTTCTGCACAATTTTGTTATGGCAAAGGAGCAGCCGATCTTTGACATGGATGAACCTGCTGCCAACCCTTTGCCAGATTTTAATCAGCATCCTCTTCGGTCATCAGTCGAAGTTGCCCATATGAGGGACCAATTTGCGGACTTCTTCTTATCCGATGTGGGTCGTGTAGCATGGCAGGATCAAATGGTGTAATAGCTTTGTTTGTTAATAATAAAATACCGTTTTTGTTTTTTTTTCCTGTACCCAGTGTACTGTGTCTGAATACACTCCACTCCTCGCCTGCCCAGGTGTCCAGTGAAATCAGGATGCTGTGCTTCCTGACTTTGCTAGGACTCCTGACCAGGTGACCCTACATATAAAAGTTGTATGACCTTCCTCATTTCTCCAGTCCGTGTTCATAAGGCATATTGGCGAGAAGGTGTAGATAATACAACTAATATTTATATCACCTGGCCTAAGTATACTCTGTCTGATAACTGACCATGTGATTAAAACTATTAGTTTTAGTATCTCCACTGTCGAACGCAGACTGGAGAGATGATAAAGGTTTATACAACTTTTACAATCCTCTGGCCTGGTGTCATGATGAATTGATGATGCCCCCAAAAAACACATCCTGACTTCAGAAATTTTGGACACCTGGCCAGGTGAATACACATAGGAGTTAACCTCCAGCATCTCTACAGTCTGTGTGCAATAGATAATGAAGACTGAAGCGACGCTGCAGATTACAACTCATAGGTATACTCACCTGGCCAGGTGTGCTAAATAGTTATGACACCAGGCCAGGGGATTTGTAGATATGGCCTGTAATTTCTCTATCATCTATTCAGTCTATTTGCCACACACTGTATAGATAATGTGGTTCATGACGAGGTATCTAGGATCCCCTGGCCTTGTGTCACAAAGAGTGAAATGGGGATGGGCAAAACACACCATCCTCAATTCACTCTTTGACACCTGGAAAGGTAAGAATAGATATGCCTTGCACCCTCCACCATCAGTCTGACCAATATTAGCAGACTGAAGTGCCTGGTGGATGAAAATACAAGTCATATATTTGTGTGTTTGACATCACATTTCTCCAGGACTGACACAAGAAACATGTGTCAGTACTGGAGCTATGAGGTGTCAAAAACAAAGTGTACGGCGCAGTGTGTGCAGGCGGCGAAAGACAAAATAACCAAACAATATTTTCAAATCAAACGTTAAACTTTATTTAAATAAAAGAATTTAAGATTTAAAAAAAAAAAAAAAAAAATTTACTTGGGGTCAGTTGGTGGAAACTGGGGTGTGTGGAGGGATGAGGAAGGGGTTCTAGGGGAAGGAGGAACCAAAGAAGTGTGGGAAGGCAGCGGAGGCAAGGAAAGGTGGGAGGTGAGGGAGTAGGGAGAGCTAGAGTCCTCCTCTTTTTTTTTTTTTTTTTTTTTTTATGATGGTGGCCCGTCGGCGTGCTGCTGTCCTGCCTGGAGCCTGAGGACTGGCTCGACCCCGGGGACCGCCTTGAGCCTGTGGACCGCCTGGAGGCCGTGGACCGGCTGGAGCTGGGGGACCGCCTGGAGCTTGTGGACCGCCTGCCAGGATCCTGTAGCTGCTGTAGCATGCTGGTGGTGGATGTCCTGGCAGGGGCCGTAAATAGTGAATGCATGTCCCCCAGCTGATGCTGCTCAGAGGTGGCGGTGGCGGTCCATGCAGGTGTGGTGGCGGTCCATATCGGGGTGGTCCTCCCGGTGGTGATGGTGGTGGCGGCGGTGTTGCCCCAGTCAGGGGTGGTGTTCCGGGTGGTGGTGCTGGTGGCGCTCCAGGCAGGGGTGGCAACGACGGGCCATCCGGTGGTGGTGGTGGTGGCGGCAGCAGTGGTGGGCGAGGCTGGAGCAGCGCTTGGCATGGTGTTGGCGGGGAAGTGTCCAGCTGCACTCGGACTTGGGGCGGTATATTGGTGTCCGGCGTGGCTTGGAAGTGTGGTAGCCGTGCAGTGATATGCAGCAGAAGTAGGTAATGCTGTGAATCGAGTCAGCGGTGACACCGGCGGAAATGCCCCCGCTGACTGCTGCATATATCTACTCTGCTGCATAGCCTGCATAAAAGCATTGTTGCAGGCCTGCATGACAGTCAACTGGAGTTCAGGGGTAAGGTGTTCTGCCGTGTCCCGAGCTATTTGTGTATAGAAATTATGCGCTGGTCTGGCGAGGTCGACTTCCAGGCGTCCAAGGCGACTCTCGATAGACTTGTAGCGTTGGTTCAAAAGGAGGAAACCACTCTCAAGTCTATCGGAGAGTGCCTTGAGGCTACTCTGAAAGACCGAGCTCAATTCAACGAACTTGGGCATGACAGGCCTGTCCGAGGTCCTCTGCCGCTGCTGGCGGGAAGTGCCTGCAAAACCAGTGGCAGAGACCTGGGACAGGGGAACACCTGAGCGACCAGCTTCCTGGTCTCCAGATGACTGGTGCAGACCTGCAAGGTGCTTCCTCGCTGATGGATGGCTGGGACGGGTCTGGGGCAGCTTGATGAAGGACCGCTTCGGGCCCAGGTTGCAGGGTGCTGCTCCAGGTGCTGTGAAAAGAAAAAGAAATTACTACCATAAATTAACAATCGCCAACTCCTGTGGAATAGAAAAGCACAGAATAAAACACAATACAACTAGAAAATACTTGCGTTCGGGAGGCAAGGACCGGTCTTAAAAATGCCAAGGCACGATGATATCTGTATTTCGTGCCGGTCCTTGCCGCAGCACCACTGCGAACATGCTTCTCCTGACGGATATACCTGTTGAAGCGGTCCTTCATCGAGCGCCAACGGGTTCTGACTTTGTTCACTGTGGGTAAAAACAAAGAAAAAATAAGAGTATGCACTGGAGGCCGTGATCACCCAACTGTGTGTGATGCTAGAAACTCCATGGAGTTACTAGCATCACACACAGTTGGGTGATCCCGGCCAAGATCACTGCTGCATCACACTGCATTTATATACTTACGAAAATCCTTGCGGACCCGGGGAGAGGCGTTGTCCCAGCCATCCATCAGCGATGCGGCCACCTCGTTCCAGAGCCGCCGGATCACCACGTTGTCCGAGTGCAGTTGGTAACGGGTGTCCCACAGCGGGACTCGCTCCTGGACTAGACGGATGAGCTCGTCATTGTACAGGGCGAGGTCCTCCTCCCGTTGTGGAGCCTAGAAAAGAAAGACCATTTTAAAATTAAAAATATATAAAATAAACCAGCCATGAAAAAAAAATTTATTTAAATGAAAATATAAGCAAAAAAAGCATGAATAAAAAACACAGAAAAAAAACCAGCATGAAAATGTTAAAAAAAAAAAAAAAAAAAAAAATACATTAAGAAACGATTACCAAAAAAACCTAGAAAATAAATCAGCATAGAAATTAACATGAAAAAAAAACGTACCAAAAAAAGAACCAAAAAATAGCAGGAAAATTACCAAAAAATAATAAAAAATTACCAAAAAACATAAAAAAAAAAAAAAAACACCAGATAAAATTAGTTCAATACAGTTCCAAAAAAACAAAATCAAAAACCAAGCATAGAAATCAACTTGAGAAAAAAAAAAAAAAAGCAGAGGAATTTCCAAGCAAAAAGTTGACAAAAATACAGAACAAAATTAAACCAATAAATGAAGATGAAAAAAAGGCATAAAAAGGTGTAATGACAATAAAAAAAAAAGACAGTCTGTACTTACATTCCATCTTCCCGCCCGCACTGGGCCTTGCTGCTCCTGCCGTTCCTCCGGTGGTGGTGGTGTGGTGGAGGATGAGGTCTGAAAATTAAACAAAAAAAATTAGCCACATGTGTATATTTTTTTTTTACCAATCCATAGGGAAGCATGGTACTCACTTCTTGTGCCTCTTGCCCTGTCCCGGGGACATATTCTTCATCAGATGAAGAAGACATGCTGCAATAAAAAAAAGAGACATAAGTACATAGAAATGTATTCAAAATTCAGCCAGACATTAGGTTTTATACTTACATTGGTACAGCTTTGGGTTATTAGGGTTGTGACTCTTGCAGCAGTCAGTAGAGTATTGGGGAATTCCAGTGCCCACACAATCTTTTATCACCTTTTTTTGGGAGTGGTTTTCCAGTGTCTAGACCACATTCCAAACTTGTTTACCTAAAAAACGCATGCGCGCAAAAGCGCACATGTGTGCTAGACAATGCGCACGCACGCGATACCATAGACTGCAATGTGTTGTTTTGGCGCATTCCGTGCGCATGCGTTGTTTTGACGAGACAGGGCGGACCAAAAAATGCAACATGTTGCGTCTGGCGCAAAAGAAAAAAGCGCATGCGCGAGAAAACGCTAACGTGCGCAAGACCATGCGCCCGCCATGTTAAACATAGGTGCGCCGTGCGCATGCGCACGGTTGCACTAGATGCGCTGTGCACTAAAGCGCTAATGTGAAACCAGTCTAAGGGGTTAAATGAAAAGTGGCATTTTTATTTACTTTTTGTTTCATTTTACACATTGTACCTCCCATAAGGTAAAATTAGTTGTGGGGGGGGATTTAAATATTCAAAGAGTAGAGCTGTCTGTGTCTCCTGTGACCCATCAGCTCTAGTTCCCTCCCTACACATACCGATCATATCTTGAACACCATATTCACTTCCTATTACAGTATACACAGCACATGTTTAGTGCTGTTACTACAGCGATCAAGAAGCCGTAGATGGTAATCAACAGAGAGCCACTGGAGAGTGAGTGGGACAGTCTGAACAAATCAATAGGTGGTCCTGGAGCAGTTAATAAATTTATTTAATCTTTTAGCTGCCATGTACCACAAGGAATATACCCCAGTCACGGGTATGTGTATATAATTCTCATATTTATTCTAAGTCACTGTAGAAATTGAGGAATTGTCTACCTTGTTCCCGTCCCATCAAAGACCCACCCACTTTTAAGAAAATTGGCAGAACTGGCAAAGAAATTGCAAGTCAAATTTTTAGCACAACTTGAAGTTTACAACCTTTCAAGTATTATTACACCAAAATTCTGTCAAACTGATTGATGAATCTATAAAAATATCTATGGCCAAGTTAATATTTGCAACTAATTCACCCTCGTGATGGCTGCTGAAAAACTATCATTGGATTCATTTTTTTTTTCATGTATTTGATTAAGGCCTTGGTCACACGTTGAGTATTTGGTCAGTATTTTACCTCAGTATCTGTAAGCCAAAACCTGTAGTGGGTGATAAATCCAGGAGTGGTGACGTGTTTCTATTATACTTTTCTTCTGACTGTCCCACTCCTGGTTTTGGCTTACAAATACTGCGGTAAGTATACTGACCAAATACTGAAGTTGGGAACGTGGCATAAGGTTGTAGAAAACTCATTTGAACATGGTGAAAAATACCAGATAAATGCCCCCAAAATTCAAACATTCCTTGGTCCTTCGTCAGTATCAGACATGTCACTGTATTGTTATGGCAGCAGTCAGAAATTTCAGTTGTAGTCGCTTCAGAACCTACATAGATTTCCTGGATGGAACAAAGGGTCTGGAAAGATAAATCGAGCAGAAGCGTGTAATTCACCATGAATATTACCTTTTAGTAAAAATGACTAATTTGCAGTGTTAGTCCAGTAATTATGTTTTAGTAAGCAGATTGACTTTTACTCTAAAAATAACTGGAGTCTGTAAGCCACATTTTTGCGCAGCAGACTTCACCTACAGCTCCATCACATGGACGTTGCCTGGGGGCACTTGAGTTCTGCTGCTGTTTGTGCTGATAACATCTCTGCATGTGCACTTGATTGATAAATACTGCCCTTTGTGTTAGTGAAGAGCTTGTGAAACCTTTAAGCTTGTGTACAATGTTCACCTGTCGCGTGCCAAGGATGAGCTCATGGGAACAAGTCTAGAGTTGTCTATGGCAATGAAGGCTGACTTGTTCCGTCCATGAGCTAACGCTTACAATGTCTTGCACATTAAACAGTGATGCAACTGCTAGGTTCTCCCACGTTGGTTTACCTGTCATAATCCCCCCCCCCCCCCCGCCGCCTCCACCCAGTGAGAAAATGGGTGACGTTACTGGACCTTTAACCTCTTCTCAGGTGATATTAATACATTTATCGTAATGGCAGCTTTGGAGTTTGACCACATGTGTGGAAATGCCAGTATTTGATAACTTTTTTTTTTTTTTCTGCTTAGTAGGCCTCAGGCAGCTTAACCCCTTTGTACTGATGCAAAAAGACTTGGCACTCGTATTAATGATTTCAATAAAAAAATAGTATTTTATCGTATAAAATTCCAGACAAAATAAAGTTTCAGTCAAAGCTAGCCCTTCATCAGTCATCTGGAAGTGGCAAAATGGTTTAGAGCAGCGTCAGGAAGGGTGTCTGCGGGATCCACCACTCAGACTAAGTGCCCTAGCCAAAACGTTTCCTTATTTGGTGTGGAATTTTCTACAATAAAATACTATTCTCGTTGAATACATCAATACGAGTTCCAAGTCTTTGTGTATCATAACTGACGGCCTTGGATCCTACTTCAGCATATTTTCTCCAAAATTGCTGTGTTTATTATCACATATAACCCTTTGTATGGTCTCAAACTTTTGCAGTCAAGTACTTTCCCATGTACATTAAATTCTGGTCTGGAGTTGTGCTCCTCAGCATTGCATATACTTGACCTGAATGCTGCACTTTAGTTGAACTTGGAGCCCCCCTGACACCTTATCCAGCAGTTTCCCTGGCTTTTTGCCTGCGGTGAGGCATATTCTGTGCCTCTTCTGACCTCTCCTCTGTAACTTGTGCTGTTGTTGTCTTAAACTTGTGAAAGTTTTGTTCTCTGGAATTGCAGCTTCTTATTTTAGAAAGACAGGGATAAATCTATGAGTTTGGATGTTTTTAGAGAGCATTAAGTATTTTAGGCACATTATAGAAATGTTCCAAATGTTAGTTTGTATTTGAGAACCTTAGTTGTCGTCATGCTTTTGTCTCGCTTGATGATCTTAAATAGGTTGTCTGGAATGTTTATAGAATTGGATAGGGTCTCTAACCTGTGGAATCCTAACTACACAGGTGGTGCACAATTCCCCATATGCAAATTGCATATGGTGCAATCATGTGACAAGTATGGAAACAGCGGAATCTCAACAGTGAGTCCCATTCATTTGAATTTTTTGTGTGAAAAGCCCAAAAATTTTCAAATCATTGCAGTGTTTGTTTATAAAGGTCTGTCTGTATCTGTATGTGTATATATTGTGTAGGTCCACATGCCACCAAAACAGCAGTGACCTACCAAGGCATGCACTACGCACTTCCTCTCATTGTGTCCTGTAGTATCTGACTCCTAGAAAATACTTTGAGTTCTGTAGGTTGAAACGTGGAGACTCCATTGATATGTGAAGAGGTGTACTTGGTCTGCAACATTGTAAAGTTAAGTGGTAGATTTAAGTGATATTCACATGAATGTCAGGACCCAAGGTTTCCCAGCTCAACATTGCCTGAAACATCACATTGCCTCCACCAGCCCACCTTCTTCTCAGTGCATCCTCGTGCCTTCTGTTCCCTAGGTAAGTGACACATTCACAATGCACATTGCAGTCTGCATGTCTTAAGATGTTTCATCTGTCCAGCCCATCAACTTTCATTACTCCAGCTTCTTTCATTGACTTAGTTCTAATTCTTATTTGCCCACTGTAAATGCTTTCGTTGATGATCAAGGGGTCTCCAAGATCATTCAGTAGCTATGTCCTTCCATGTACAAGAAACTGTGATACCCTGTATATTCTGACACTTTTCTAACCTAGCCATTATTCACTTTTTTACCTATTTGTGCTACAGTGGCTCTTCTATGTAATCTGACCTAAAAGACTAACCTTTGTTCTCTAGGTGCAAAAATGAACCTGTCACTAATTCACTTCTGTTTTGGATATGTGACTCTGTTATCTAGGTTAATTGTTATGATTAATGTCACTCAGATCCTTAGAATTGCAAAATTTGAAGCTTCCTAAACCTCAAGAAGTGTCAAAAGCCATGTACATACTGAATTTTTGATTTAGAATTTGCGTATACACCTGGCAAGGTCCTGACACCCATCAGCATGTTCATTAGGCAGAGGCCTAAACAAATCTGGTTGGCTTCCATTCGGACACTAGTATACCGCAAAAAGATATGGAATGGCATAGTAGATTAGTGTGTGTGTGTGTGTGTGTTTTCTATAATCAGTGTATTTATAGATACATATCTTTATTTCTTACTTGGTCTGTGGTGAACCAATGCCGCTCGTAAGCATCCATCAAAAACCTCTGTTTAGCAGATGTGTGGGGAGCTTTTCATGTAGTAAAAAACAAAACCTAAAACTTGCCTCCCAAAGCTCAGTAATATTGACTGCAGTGTTCGCATGAAAATCAGCGGCTGCTAACAAGCGTCCCTGCTCACACGTACCCCAGGTGAAGCATGGAGGTCCAGAGGTGTGAATGCTGCAGTCCATTAGCGACTGCTGATTGGGCTCAGTGCTCATGTGACACAATTCACGCAAGCGCCTGGGTACCTGGTGCCCTAACATTGTTTAAACGGCTCCCAGTGGAGAATAAAACGTTTTTTTTGTTTTATTTTACTCAGGTGACTGCTGCATTTCAGAAGACATTGTCCAAGTAATGGACAACTCTTTAATATCCCAAATTGTGTGTGTATTTTACGAATTGGAATTTTCCTTTTAAGGTTGCATTATCATGGCTGTAAAGATGTCATTGCATTGCTTTATGACCTGACCTGATATTGCTGGCTAGTACAGTGTCAGTGTTTGCTGCGTGCACTGAGCGCCACTTTCAGGAAGTAACAGGTAATGCTTTAAACACTCCGAGATCTTTGTACTTTGTAAGTTAATCTCCAAAGTACAATCAGATGTTCGTAAAGTTGTCTTTTTTTTTTTCTTCCCATGAATAGAAATTATACAAAGGCAACCCTACTGGATGGGTCACCACTTTGTCCTCCTCTTGAGTTTTACTTAAGAGGGAATATATAATTGATGGATAAATATTCCAGTCAAATTTCAAAGTTGTTTTTAATTTGCTCCCACAATACCACTTCAAGTGTCCCCAAGTCACTCCTATGGAGAAACTTTTCAAATGAAAAATGATATCACCAAAAATGTACCCTTGGTTTGTTTATTACAGTGAAAGGTAGAGGGATGTCAATCCATTTTTAATATCGCAAAATATTTAATGTACATTACTACAAGCAAAACTTGGTCTACGTATAAATGGTAACATTCTTTTGTAAATTATATGCTATATGTGTAATGAGCAGAATTAACTTTTTGACTAGGAAAGAATCACCCTTGTTAGTACAAACTCGTAGCACTTTTTAGTATTTATATTTTTTAGTATTTTTGCTTATTGAGTACTAGAGCTCTTAAGTTTTTACTTTACTTTCTTTTATACAGGTGCTTCTAACAGAATTAGAATATCATCCAAAAGTTAATTTATTTCGGTCCTTTATACAAAAAGTGAAACTCTTATATAGTCATTAAAAATAGTGATCTGTTTCAAGTTTTATTTTTGTTAATGTTGATGGTTATGGCTTACAGCCAATGAAAACCCAAGTCATTATCTCAGTAGATTAGAATACTGTGAATTAGGGTGTTTCATTTTTCCAAAGTTATGATTTTCATATGACTTTGCGTGAATCCTTGGTCTAAGTCATGTAAAAGATCCATGTAAAAAATTGTAGTGAAATCGATTAATATTTAGGGGTTGCACACTTTGATTACTTTTATCTGAAAGGATTGAAATTCATGAAAATGTATTATCGACAACACACTGATGTGTATGTTGTGTTTATATTACATTTTGCAGGTAGTTAAACTGAAAATGAGTACTAGAAAGGGAATTTGGTTACTTGAAAAGGTGCTGCCTGGTGAATTTTTGGGAGCTCGACTCCCTTCCAAGGAACAAGTGCTTTTAATTTTTATTTTCCATCACAAGGAAATGAAAGAAACACTCTGGTGTGCTGCTAAATCCACAAGTGTTAAACTACAGGAAATGTGGAAGAAAGCAAGTAGCCCTGTCATGACAGAGGAGAATATCCAAAATCGTATACAGAAGTTATACAAGGAATATCAACATCTGGGTAAAGAGAAATCAAGAAACACTGACAAAGCAAATATGAAACGGCAGATTTGGAAAGGTGATCTTCTTGAGCTATTTGATAATGCCAGGCAAAATGTGATGTCCATGAATAGCATACTAGAACACGATAAAGCATTCCTTATGTCACAAAGAGAGGATCGTATGAGTTCATCAATGAGTGGTGTAGATAAGGTTCTTGCTTCGCAAATTACAAAGAAGATAAATATAGAAAAAAGGAGGTATACAAGATGAAACATTATAAAGATATGACCAAAATGAACAAGACAGTTATAGTGGAACACTAAGTCTCATCTCCATCATCATCAGTTCACGAAGAGGACGAATTTTCTGCACCACTAGTGGAAAGATCTTGTGCAGGTCGTAGATTAAAACCTCTTGATCACACATTCATGGCTACATGGGATCGAGAACAACTCTCCATTCGACAAGCAAGTACTTCATTTATTGCAAATGCAAAAAGCCTTGGTTGCGATGTTTCATGCATTTCCATATCTCAATCTACCGTTTTCCGAGCTAGGGCGATTAACAGAAGACAAGTGGTTGAGAACATGGAAAAGTCACTGTTTGAAAATCCTCCTTATTTAGTCTTACATTGGGATAGTAAATTGTTGCGCTTGGTTGCCTGTGGGAGTGTCAAAACTAAAAGATAGTTGATGTTCTTGTAACTGAAAAAGATTTTGAGCATTTGCTTGTACTGGTGAGCTAATGGCTGAAGTTGTTATTCAGGAGGTGTACTGACTCGCGCTATGTGACTGTATCATTGGTACTGTATATCTTTTGATACAACTGCATCTAATACAGGAATGTTCCAAGGAGAATGTATCAGAATTGAAACTGAATTTGGGCGACTATTGTTGTGATTGACTTGCCACCACCACACCCACGAATTAATCTTGAAAGGAGTGTTTGGTAACTGTTGTAACATACCATCAAGTGGTCCTGACATCCAGATTTTCCGAAAGTTCCAAAATCAGTGGAATTCAGTTAAGTCCTATTCCATGATGTTAGATGAAGAGAATCCCATTCAAGGTTTTCTAGAAGAACAACATGTGAAAATGGTGGACTACCTCAGCAATGTCTTGAAATATGGCAGTCATCCAAGAGAAGATTACAAAGAGCTATTACAACTATCACTTCTATTGTATATCTTGGAGGTTGGGATGAAAACTATTTTGAATTTAGGGTTCCAGGGGCTCTGACTGAAGCAAGGTTGATGGCAAAGGCCATATATGTACTCAAAATTGTGCTATTCAGTAAACAATTGCATATTTCTAATACCGAATTGAAAGGAGTAAGAAAAGTAGCACGTTTTGTCTGTCTAATACATGTCCGCTTTTGGCACGAGGCAGTTGTAAGTCGATGGGCTCCAAAGAATGATTTGGAGATGCTACAGCTTTTGCAATATTATCCAGATAAAGATGTCAGAGAACGTTCCCTCACAGTGGCTAAGAGACACATTTGGTATCTGTCAGAAACTAACATAGGATTGGCATTTTTGGATGAAAGTATCGGTCAGGCTGAGAAGGATAAGGCTAGTTTCACATTAGCGTTTTTTTGCGCAGCGCATTGGGCGCATAAAAAACGCAAAGAAAAACGCAAAGCAAACGCGCGTTTTTTTAACGTCATGCGAACGCTGATGCGTCAAAAAAACACAGCGTTGCTTGCGTTTTACATGCGTTTTGCATGCGTTTGCATTTTTTTATGCACATGCGTTTTTAGGTGTCATTTTTTCCATTGTCTAGAGAACATTCTAGACTTGTTTAACTCAAAAACGCATGCGCAAAAAAACGCAACCGTGCGCAAGACCATGCGCACGCATGCGTTCCCATAGACTTCAATGTGTTGTTTTTGCGCATTACGTGCGCAAGCGTGCGCATGCGTTTTTTTGCCGAGACAGGGCGCACCAAAAAATGCAACATGTTGCGTCTGGCGCGCCTGGCGCGAAAGACAAAAAACCGCATGCGCACGAAAACGCAAGTGTGCGCAAGACCATGCGCACGTCATGTTAAACATAGGTGCGCAGTGCGCATGCGCACGGGTGCGCAAGATGCGCTGCGCACAAAAGCGCAAATGTGAAACCAGCCTAAGGCCGGTTTCACATTAGCGCTTTTTAAGCGCACGCACGGCCGGGGGTAGCTCCGCCCCCGAGCCGGCTCTCTGCCCGGCGTGCCCGCCCCTTGCTTGTAGCGCCGCCTACTAGCGGACAGCGGCGCCTGCGATCGGCGCACCCTATCTTTAGCATAGGGTGCGCAGATCGTGCGCAGGCCGTGCGCTAGTTGCGCTTTGACCTGCGCTGCGCACTTTTGACGGTGCGCCGTGCGCGGCAAAATCAAACTTTTTGGATTTTGGCGCGCACGGCGCACCGTCAAGAGTGCGCAGCGCAGGTCAAAGCGCAACTAGCGCACGGCCTGCGCACGATCTGCGCACCCTATGCTAAAGATAGGGTGCGCCGATCGCAGGCGCCGCTGTCCGCTAGTAGGCGGCGCTACAAGCAAGGGGCGGGCACGCCGGGCAGAGAGCCGGCTCGGGGGCGGAGCTACCCCCGGCCGTGCGTGCGCTTAAAAAGCGCTAATGTGAAACCGGCCTTAGATGTTTGAAAATTTAAGAATGAAACCTGCAAAGAAAAAGAAACTGAAATGTTTGGAAGGTAAAAACTTAGTATTTGAAGGACAAGATCTCAGCGATTTTGTTACAAGTAAAACAAAGACAATCATTGATTTGTTTGGTATCAACGACATAGAAGAATATTGCAGTGATACACTAAGAAGCTTCGTTAATGCTCTTAAGGTGGTGAATGACAACGCGGAAAGGGGCATTTCTCTGATAAAGAAGTTTAATAATTCAATCAGAGATGACAACTCTTAACAAAAACTGTTTGTTGTTCGAGTATCATAGAAAAGCCGTCACCAAGCGAACAAAAGGAGTTGCATATTTCACAGCACATTAGTGTAAATCATTTAATATGTACGATACTGCCTATCAATGTTACTGTTTATTGTAACTATTTTTCTAAGTTTTAAATTGTTTGAATTTCTAATAAAAAATACTTAATATTGAAAATCTGTTTTTTTGTGTACTTTTATTAAACTGAAAAGTGTGCAACCTCTAAATATTATTCAATCGTCTTGAAATTCGGCATATATACTTTTTACGTTAATGAGACTCAGGATGTAAGCAAAGTCTGCAAAAATTTGACATTTCAATTATTTTCACCATACAAAATGAAACACCCTACTGTATATACGCGAGTATAAGCCGACCCGAGCATAAACCGAGGCCCCTTTTTTTTGCCACAAAAACTGAGAAAACTTATTGACTCGAGTATAAGCCGAGGGTGGGAAATGCAGCAGCTACTGGTAAATTTCAAAAATAAAAATAGATACTAATAAAAGTAAAATAGTGGCCCCATAAGATGCTCTATATTAATATATGCCCCATATAATGCTGCAGAAAGGTTAATGGTGGCCCCATAACATGCTCCATATTAATATATGCCCCATATAATGCTGCAGAAAGGTTAATGCTGGACCCATAACATGCTCCATATAATAATGCTGCTGCTGTGATTTAAAAATAAAGACATGCTCACCTCTCATCGCTGCTCCTCAGCGTCGCTGGCTCTCTGCAGTGACTGTTCAGGCAGAGGGCGTGCACTAATCATGTCACCTTAACGTCACAGCCAGAGGACTCGGGAGACTGAGTGCAGCGGTGGAACGGGGACAGGTGAATATGGCATAGCTCACCCTCCCCCTTTGCTACTCAGTCTCCTGGCGTATGCCTATCAGGCTCTGCTACATCTCAGTCCTGGCGTCTGCATCTCTCTTCCTGTCTTCTTCCTGTGTGGTCACATGGTAAAGTAATGAATATACTCTCCACCCCTATGGGAGTGGAGACGCGTCCATATTCATGACTTTAATGAACGGTGTCACATGACTGCACAGGAAGAAGACCGGAAGAGAGATGCAGAGCCTGATATGCAGACGCCAGGAGGGTGAGTATGGGGTCTCCTGCTCCCCCTTCTCTGCCGGCTTTCTGGCGTATGACTCGTGTATAAGCCGAGAGGGTCTTTTTCAGCCCAAAAAAGCGGCTGAAAAATTTGGCTTATACACGAGTAATTAACAAAAAAAAAACACCAGCAAAGGCTTACTAAGCATTTAAAAAGGTTCCTTAGTCTGTCTCAGTAGGCTCCACAATTATGGGAAAGACTGCTGACTTGACAGATGTCCAAGAGGCAGTTATTGACACACTTCACAAGGAAAGTAAATTTTTTGCATTTTCGTTTGGAAGTCAAGGTCCCAGAGTCTGGAGGAAGAGTGGAAAGGCCACAATCCAAGCTGCTTGAGGTCTAGTGTGAAGTTTCCACAATCAATGGTGGGTTGGGGAGCCATGTCATCTACTGGGGTTGGTGTTATGATTGAGTCACCAAGGAGGAAAAAACACAAGCTCAGCCCAGAAAATCAGAGAGGTTGGAAACTAGCGGATTGCAGACCCCTGATCCTATCACACAACTAGCAGTAGCCGTGGAGTGTTCCTACGGTGATCCAAGACACCTCGTCACAGCCGGAGATCTACACAAGCCTAAAGAGAGAAAAGGGAAAAACTGACTGCCCCAGAGCAGACCCCAAAGCAATAGGCAGCCCCCAACATATGACGGTGAAGCAAGATGAAAACACTAACACAGATAGAAAGATAGGTTGAGCAAACGATGGGGCCCAAGCTAACTAAAAAGGACAGGACAGAAAAGCTGCTGTCTGCAATCCGAGAAAACCCTGCCAAAAATATTACCAACACAACTGATAAGCAAAAAGGACCCTGAAGTCACTAGACTTCAAACCCTATATCAGCACTCAGAATATACTGGAAGCAGAGCAAAAGAGAACACTGATCAAGGAAAAAGAATCCAGCACACCCCCGGCCGGGGATGGCTGAACTCAAAAAACAAGGTAAACAAAACCAAAACTAATAAGTTCAATAGCAGAGCAAAAACATCTTTGGGAAGCAGGAATCAGACTGGTCTCCAAGAATCCAGCAGAGAAATCACCAGCGACTCAGAAGGGCGTCGGCTGCCTTATATCCAGTCTGTAGTTCCCGTTACCCAGTCACAATCCACCTGATCAGGTGTTTGGTTTCTTTCATCCAAATCAGCCTCACTACCTTCCTTCACCAGAAGAGGGAGATCCTCGGACACAAAAGATGAATGAACAGATGAGCTCACAACAGGTTGGTCCACTGTGTTTTATCAAAACCAAAGTCAGTGCAGCCATCTATGAGGAAATTTTAGAGCACTTCATGCTTCTTTTTGCCGATAAGCTTTTTGGAGATGGAAATTCTATTCTCCAGCAGGACTTGGCACCTGTCCACACTGCCAGAAGTACCAATACCTGGTTTAAAAGCAACAGTTTCACTGTTGCTGTTTGCCGGGAGAGGTCTGGCGCCTGCGCACTGTAGTACTCTGTTCTGCCCTCAACAGGGCAGAGCAGTGCGCCTGCGCCGGAGCCACTACGTCATCGTATGAAGATAGGAGGCGCCGGACTGGACCGCTCCCTCCGGTGAGTATAATCTAACGTGTTTTTCTTATCTTTCAGGTCACATCGGGGGCTTATCTACAGCATTACAGAATGCTGTAGATAAGCCCCTGATGTCAATGCTGGCAGCTGATAGGGCAAAAAAAGGGTAACAGATTCCCTTTAACCCCTTAGAGAATCTATGGTGTATTTTCAAGAGGAAAATGAGACACCAGACCCAACAATGCAGACGAGCTGAAGGCTCATATCAAAGCAAACTGGGCTGCCTTAAGACCTCCGCAGTGCCACTGGCTTCCATGTCACGCCGAATTGATGCAAAAAGAGCCCCAACCAAATATTGAGTGCATTTACTGAACATACATATTTCAGTAGGCCAACATTTTGGATTTTAAAATCATTTTTAAAGCTGGTGTTATAAAGTATTCTAATTTACTGAGGTAATGAATTTTGGGTTTTCATTGGCTGTAAACCATAATCGACATTAACAGTAATTAACACTTGAAATGGATCACTCTGTAATGACTCTATAATGAATTTCACTTTTTGTATTGAAGAACTGAAAGAAATTAACTTTTTGATCTAATTTTGTGAGAAACATCTGTATATCCTCCAGACAAGTAAACTTGTTTACCAGCTTCATAACATTATAAATATCTCAAACTAAAATATGGCTGGATGGAAATAACTATTGTTTGCTTTTTTTTTTTTTACTTAAGCAGTTCAGTAGTTAATCTGCAAAGGATGCATGATCATGTCTTGTTCGTTTAGGGTGCTTCAGCTGATTAAAACCTTTAATTTGTGACCAAATTTTCCCTTTATTGCACCATGGGGGTATACTTTTTACATTTGAGTCATGGTTTGTTATAAACTGGAATCTGGATCTGTCACAGGACATCAACTGGCCATTGGCATGTATTCGTTCCGAAGTGGTTATTTTGACTGAAGGAGCACCAAAGTTATGTCATTCTTCCCATCAAAGGTGACTTAATCTATTAAGTCTTCCAACAGAACATTTCACACAAGTGTAAATATGGTCCTAATAGTGAATACTGCTTTCTCCTTATTCAGCAATTAAATCATGGAGGTTTTCAAGATTGGAAACTCCATCACATATATATCTCCAAGCCTCCTTCTTTGATTGTCATCTCTGGCTTCATAGAGCCAGAGGAGGGAAGAGCTAGATCTAAAACAAGCAAGTGGGAAGGTGCACTTTAATGTTTGGCCACACCATGATGCACCGTGTGCCTGCACTTGGTTTGAACAGTCTTTTTGTGCTGACAGTCCCTTTAAACTAAAACCACCTTCTAAAACTTAATCAATGCATGGGATCTAACATTGTTTCCCAGAATGTAACCATATGGTTTTAGAGCAAACCTACCTGTTTTGATGGAACCGGTCAACAATGAGATGTGTATGGCGAACCGCTTACTCTCTCCTGACCGATGATGTAGGGAGAAGGAAGGATCAGAAGTAGTTTAAGTTATCGAACTTGTTTTTCCTTTAAAAGCAAAAGTGTTCATGTGTAATCCCTTCCCCGACATAAGATGAAATAATTTGTTTTATTCAGGAAGGTGTTACCACAAATGAGCATTGGCTGTTGGCAGGAAAAATTAAATAAACAGCTCTCAATATGAGGCAATGCAATTACAAATGATTGTTTTAAAAACTTTGTTCATAGGCAGCACGGTGGCTCAGTGGTTAACGCTCTCGCATCAGGATTAAAAATGATCCTAAGCATACATATAAATCATGGAACTACATAACACAAGGTTTGAATTGGGTATACCTCTCCTAGTGTCAAAAAAAATCAACAGAGTAGGCAGGGTCATCAGGCAAAGTTGCAGCCCTAGAAGAGCATACCTCCCAACTTATAAAGACAGAGAGGGACATGTATTATACTGCTTTTACACAGTAATATTGCTCCTATTGAAGCACTTTCTAAACCACTACAATACTACTTTTGTGACCCCCGTAGAGTACGATGCACCCAAAAATATCCTATATGCATTAAGATGCCCTATAGTAGCCCCCACACACAATGCCACCATCAAAGTACGATGCAAAGTGTGCAAACAGTGTGATGCGATCACAATGTCCCCTATCAGTTTAATGTTTCCACAGCACCTCACACAGTATGATACACCCCTCCTAAAGTATGAGCCAACACCACAGCATTATTTACTGCCTCACAATCAATATAACCACAATCCCCACACATAGTGTGATGGCCTCACCGTAATTAAAAAAACAATAACATATTCTCGCTTAATCCTGATTTCCCCGTCCAATGCAGCTTTTTTCCTCTTTTGAATTATATAGCAGCTGGCATAATGCAGTGGTGTCTTGTAAGCTGAAAGGCCTACAGCAGCCTGGGGAGGTAAAATAAGGTGCTTGATAACAGGGAGCGTGTGAATCCTTCCTCTATTGCAAGATTGTCACGGTCAACATGATGCCAATAGTGTTCAAAGGTAATTGAGGAGGCCGTTAGAGACTCGGGCTCCTTCTCTGAACTTCCTGCCTGGAGGCCCGAATATCCAGTGACCAATCTAGCATTTTTTGATACTAGCGATATTACTGTCTGTTAGTTACCTTTTTGTAATTTAAAATTTGAGACTAAAACACTTTTGCAATTTTTAATTTTTCTTTCCACTTTGCATATATTCATGTGAAGTACTTGGAGGGTTAATAAATTTCCTAAATGGTGTTTTGAATACTTTGAGATTTGCATTTTTTTTAAATTACGTACTTTTAAAGACTTAATTGAACTGAGATCTCAATCTGGTACCTGCTGCCGGCACCTTTTTACTGAAGACAGCTGAGATCTTATTTTATGCATGCACAGTCACCTGTGTCTTCTTTCTGATGACAGACTGGAGCTCAATCTGTGTAAGCACCACCCATAGCGAGGACAATGCTGTGTGAATGTTTAAGCAGGAGGCAGGTCACTCACATAGCAGTGACCTGTCATACAGACACCAGAGGTAGGCGGAGGGGCTGGTCAGGAGTCAAAGGCCCTACCCACAGCCGCACCCCTATGCACCTAAAGCATCAAAACTTCAAATGCAGATTAAAAAAACAACCACCATATGGATTTCTTCATTAAAGATATCTATTTAATCTGTATAACAGTGCCATTATCGCCTTGCCTTTACGTTAACATGCAAAGTGCTGACAGGTTCTCTTTAAAAAGCTTTTGAAAATAATTCTTACTGAGCTTAATTTTTTCAATCACAAAATCTTGAGCAAAATGTGAGAACTGTGTTTTATCCTTCATGTGGAAGACTTTTTTTATGACCTATTTTTGCTATATTTATTCCAACTATTGATATGATAGTTTTTATTTATATAAATTTAGTGTGTGAAAGAATTGGTATAAATGTTGATTTTCGCTAGACTTTCTGACGTATTGGAAATGTTCTAATTTAACAATACCAAATACCTTTGCCAACAAACGTGTTGCCCGTTCTTATTTCTAATGAGGTTTTTCTAACTTTTGCATATATTCTGCTGTTTTTCATTGAGATAACAGAAATGATCACAGGACAGCAAAAAGCCTCATAAATGCACAGTGTTTTATCTCTGTGGTTTGGCAAGCCCATCTTTTCATGGGAACCAGTGCCTCAGTTTCCCATTTAAGCAGCAGGGTGTTATTTTTGTAGCCTTTCCTTTACCTTCCTTCATGGTTTTGTGTAGTTCAGATCACCATTTCCTGGAATGGCAGCATTAGGCAGACCCAGATGTAGCAGTTCACATTAACTCTTTGTCCACCATCTTTTGTAGATAAAGGAGTATAAATGGCAGAGCAAAGCACGCATCGAAAAAATCTTAAGTATTCTATGGTTGCGTGTCAGGATGTCATAAAAAAAAAAAAAAAACCCAAAACATCTGGTCCTTAGGTCTTAAAAATTGGTTAAAAACAACTTCAGATTAACAACACATGGCAAATTACTCCATGTAATTATTTAACTAAAACTAGTCAAATTGCAGAAATAGTGCATGAAAAAATATCTTCACCCATACAGCTTCCAGAGAAATTAAGGGAGTAAGTAGGCTGTTAATTGTTCATTAGTATGGGTCAACACTGCACTAAAAGCAAGAGTTTTGGCAATTTGCTGGTCTGCGGCATTCTGACATTTTAACACAGTGCCAAGGATGAAAGACCTGAATGAAGAGTGGTCTTGGGGTATGTGCACACTGTCGGTAAAAGCAGCGGCTAGATCAATAACTCCCATGTCCACTATGCGTGCACTGACTTGGCTTCTCTGCGGAGACGGACATGCAGTGCATCTTTCCAGATCACAGCATGTCCATTTATCTATTGCGGAGACGCAAGTCTGCACAGGATAAATTTCACCCGTGCAATGTATAGGATATGGTGGTTCCACACGATTCAATGAACACATGTGGAATCTCCTGCGTACAGAAGCCAGCAGTGCATTGGACGCAGCGGACATGTGCAGCGTCCAAAGCCCTGCCATACTGAACGTGTGCACATACCCTTAGAGAACCATTTTTTGGTTTTCATCAATCTGTGAAGGGGTTAGGCCAGTTCAAAAAAAGCTGAAAGTCCACCATTCTACAGTAAGAAAACTTAGTCACAAGTGGAAAACCTTGAAAACCTTCTTCCCAGGAGCGGGCCCCTAAGCAAAATCACTCCAAATTCAGAATTGCAGAAAGTGCTGCAGCTCACACTTTATAGTCCTCAGCATGTTAGATGTACAAGTTCATGACTGTGCAATTAGAAAACTACTGAAAATAGCTTATTTTTGAAAGTTTTCCAGGAGAAAACTGCCTCTTTCTAAAAAGAATATGGCAGCACAGCTGAAGTTTTAAATATAAACGAACCACAAGATTTCTGGAGCAGTAATGAAATGTGTATAGAATTAATTTGTTTAAGGTTATCCTGAAAAAAAAAAAAAAAAATAAAAAAAAGGTTGAAAATGGCGCCAGTGGAGAAATGGGTGTGGAATGCAGTGAATATTCATTTCTCTTTAGCAGCGGGCACAGTAGTTGTCCGCAGCCGCTGGCTCCGGCCACCGCTCGTTTATAATGTGTGGATGAGCAATATAATACTGAAAATATTTAAAAATAATTTTTTGGCTCGTTAAATACCACTGAAATGCACCCAAGACGATGTAAAACCCCATGGATGAGCAATATAATATCAATAAATTTTGATTAAGTTTTTTGAGGGTTGTATACCAATGAAATATACTTCACACCACGGAATAGTCTATGGACGAAAAATATATTATACCGATTTAATTTTTTAGCAAGTTTGTTGAGGGTTATATAGCAAAGAAATGTACTAAAGATGAACATGTAATACTGTATGGGTGGGCAATATAATACGGATACATTTTTAAAGTTTTTGGAAGACTAGATATGAACAAAATGCTCCAAAAAAGACCTAATACCCCATATGTGAGCAATAGAATACCAATAAATTTGTAAACTATTTTTTTGAGGGTTATATACCAAGGAAATGTACCCAAGAACACACAACACTGCATGGCTGACAAATGTTACCGAGCTAAATTTTGAAAAAAATTTTTCTTTGTGTTGTATATCCAAAAATGTTCCCTAGGGAACGGAATAGTGTATGGGTAAGAAATTTAAACAAGCAATGCTTTTACTTTTTAAAAAATTTTTTTTGGTAGTTTTGTATACCAAAAAAGTGATAAGCACGTAATACTCTATGGATGAGTAATCTAATCCAGACATTTTTCTGCACTTTTTGTATGTTTTACATACCACTGTAATGCAACAATAACTTGTTAAACTGTGTATATGAGTCATTGAATCCATAAAACATTCAAGGAGCCTTTCCCAGGCCTGTTCGTTCTTCAAGAAGGGTTCATCATGCTCCCTTCCTTCTGGGATCACACCCACTGCATGCCAGTGATGTTGCCCCTCCATTTTGAGGAATGTGACTCTAATTCCAGCCGTCAGCTCTTGCAACCTTTTGAGGTACATGTTCAGTTTTACGGTCATATGGTTGAACAAGATGTGATAATGGGTCACAAACTCTTTAGTGGACCTCCTTCTCCGCTAACTGTCATAACTACTACCCCTGGGATGCCATCTCTTTGTACCTTATGGCTAGCAGGCATATGATAACATTTGTCCAGACCTGGTCCTGGCTTCTCTTCCGACCAGCCTAGGCACCGCAGTTTGCTCACCAGTTTCTGAATCCTGACTCCTGTCTGCAGTCCCCAAGAACTCAAGTGGTGTAAAATTCGGCCTGGGTTCGGGCTTTGGTGGGTCCGGGATGTCGGCTATATTGGGAACACAGGCTCCTGCCACCTCTGCTGTTGCGCTAGTGTCCTCTGGATCCGATATTCCTCCGGTCACTCCCGCGGGGAGTCTTGCGTGCTTCTGCTATCTTTGTCACCCACTAATTATATTACACTGGCTGACTAATTGAATACAGTAAAGATTTTAACACTTTTTGTAGTATTGTACATCACAGAAATATATACCTAGACCACGTAATAATGTCTGGCTGAGAAATGTAACCATAGAAAAAATTGTAATGCTTTTTTTTGTTTTATAAAACACAGGAGATGTACATTAGACCACGGAATAGTGTATGGATGAGAATTGTAATTCAGCTAATTTTTTTAATGCTTTTTTGAAATGTTAGGCTGGGTTCATACTGCGTTTAGGCAGTCCGTTTAGCGCATTGCGTTACATCGCGGCATACTGAGATGTAACGCATCCGTTAACGCTGCCATTAACAAGCGCATCGCTAAGGCATGTCATAAGCGGCATGTGTTAGCGATGTGCCATCACTCTGTGACGGACCCTCGGACGCAGTCTGCAGCATCCGAGGGTCCGTCACTGCTAGCGCAGATGAAGCATCTGCGCTAGCGGTATAGCATAATGCGATCGCGTTATGCAGTAGCATTAACGCAGTCTGTCAACGCTATGCGTTGAACGGACTGCATTAACGCAGTACGAGTCTGGCCTTAGATATCACAGCAATGTACCACAGAACATGTGAAATTGTATGGCTTAGAAATTTAAGCCTACGTTTTATAGAACACAAAAAATGTACCCCAGACCACAGAATACTGTATGGGTGACAAATTTAATTCTGTAAAACTTTTAAACGCTTTTTTGGAGAGAGATAGAGAGAGATATAGATAGATATAGATCATCCAGAACACAGAATAGTGTGTGGGTAAGAAATTTAACCCAGGTAAATGTTAATAATTTTTTTGTTATATAACACAAATAAGTAACATATATCACGTAATACTCGATGGATCAAAGTATATTCAATTTTTTAACTCCACTCTTCACCCCCTCCCCCCACTCCAAAAAAAAAAAAAAAAAAGCTGCAGCTATATATTTGCCAAAGGACTGCACAGCCCTGATCCACGTTTACAGACTGGATTCTGTCACTCTTCTTGATCCTGCAACTTTCTCCCTCCCTAGGATAAATGCACATTGTATTTGATAAAGACAGCAAGGCAAACGAATAGCCCTTAGAATGGCTGTTAGTATGATAGCTCAGCTTCAGCACCATTATCAACACTGATTTGTTATTCTGTGCGCACAAGTCTTGACAAACACTCTCCCTCCAATTCCAAGTGTCACAGAGCTGTGCAATGGTGTTAGTGTGTTGAATCTGGCGGCACCTGTTCTTATATAACCCCTGATGATGTCACTGCTAGCCAATCACAGAAATGCCACAACCATGATGGCTACGGCATTCCAGTGACATACAGGCAATCTCCGCATGCTTATTGGCTGTGTAACAGGCACCAAAAATACAGGGTAGGGATTTCAATTTTACAGAGCACACTGTGCTTTACTTGCTGAGTAACGAGTACATCCGAGCACCATGAGTGATACCCGAGTGAAAAGAGTATCGCCGAGCATGTTTGTTCATTCCTTAATATACAGCTCCCGCAAAAAATTAAGAGACCTCACTGCACAATTTTATAAAAATCAGCCTCTCTACATGTTAGCCATTCCATTCCAGTGTCAGTTGAATTCCAACCAGAGTTCACATCATTCTACTTAATGTGCTTCTGATTAGGTGATCATCTGAACCAAATCTTATTTAACGAAGAAAAGTATAAAAAAAACCTGCTGTGGTGTTCACAATCCTCTTGCAATGGGACAAGCTGGATGGCAAAACAAGTGCAAGTAATATCACAAAAGTAATAGGAATGAAAAAATAACTTTTAGCCATGCCAAAGGAGCTGAAAAGAAAAGTCTTGAGTGAGGAAAAGGCCTCCGTTCTAGCTTTACTAGCAGAGGGATACGGTGAGCGCCATGTTGCCTCCATCCTTAAAATTTATGACGGCAGTCCATTACAAGAACTTCAAGCAGCAGACCTTGGGGACAACAAAGCTACAGAGCGGCACAGGGCGAAAACGACTCTCCACTGACCGGGATGATCGTCATCTTATTGGAATGTCACTCAGCCAGAGGTGTATCTAGGCTTTCTGGCACCCGGGGCAAGAAGTCGGTTCGGCGCCCCCCCCCCCAGTACATATGCGATTTCCAAACTTAGCCATGTACTGACGAGCTGCTCTCCCTAATGATCTCAATGTTCAATGAAAAACTGAAAGAAGCAGGAAGAGAAGCTTGTTGTCACAAGACCATAAGTATGAAAATCGCATATGAGTAAAGTGTCCATGTGATGACTACTGGAACCTGCAGAGCTGATTCCCTGACATTGCAGATTCTGAATTCTCACAACGAATGCACTGCACACTTAGGATTCTCCCATACCGGTGGCAAGATGGCAAGAGTACACGGTCATGTCGGCACAAGCATGTGATTTATATACTTCTGGCCACATTCCACCTAGACGTAATATCCTCAGGTTTCCCCCATAATGCCCTCAGGCTTTCCTGTTGTGAGTTAATTTTCCCCTTCACCATTGAGGTCTGATGAACTCCATCTTCTGGTGAAGGAAGGTAGTGAGGCTGATTACCAAGCACCTGGGCAGGATGATGATGACTGGGTGACGGGAATTACTGACTGGATATAAGGCAGCCGACGCCCTTCTGCCTTGCTGGTGATCTCTCTGAGAGATTCTAGGAGACCAGTCTGATTCCTGCTCCTCAAAAGCTAAGTTTTCTGCTCTACTTTTTGCATTTGTGTTTTGGTTTTGCATTGTTTTCCTTGATTTCTGCCATTCCCTGCTGGGGTGAGCTGAATTCCTTTTTGCTCTGTCTTCAGAAAATACCTGAGTACTGATATAGTCTTTTTGAAGCCTAGCGTCTTCAGGGCTTTTTTCCCTATCAGCTGTTGGCTCTTGTTTTGATAGGGTTTTGGCAGATTACAGACAGCAGCTTTTCTATCCTGTCCTATCTAGTTAGCTTGGGCCCCATCATTTGCTCAGCCTATCTTTCTATCTGTGTGAGTGTTTTTTCATCTTGCTTCACCGTCATTATATGTTGGGGCTGCCTATTGCTTTGGGGTCTGCTCTGGGGAAGTTTAGATTTCCCTTTCTGTCTTTAGGCTATGTAGTTCTCCGGCTGTGATCGAGGGGTCTAGGGCACCGTAGGAACCCCCCACGGCTACTGCTAGTTGTTGTTGATAGGTTCAGGGGTCTGCAATCCGATAGCTGCCAACTTCTCTGGTTTTCTGGACTTAGCTAGTATTTCTGTTTTTGCCTCCTACGGTGACTCATTCATAACAGAATCACCAGCCATACTGCAGATCCTAGGGTACTCTATAGCAGGAAAGAATTGTAAAAAAAAAAAAAAAAAAGTGTGTATATTTTTTCCTCTAAATCTCTGAGGCCGTAGGGGGAATTTTTTTTTCTCTCAATGGAGAGATCGTGTGGAGCAGCTCGCTGCGGAAGTGCGGGGAATTTCCGCCTACCTTGCTCATTCACATGCTGCTGAACCAAAGATCCCTACTCCTGATGTGTTTTTTGGGGATCGGTCTAAATTTTTGAATTTCAAAAATAATTGTAAATTATTTTTTGCCTTGAAGCCTAACTCGTCAGGGAGCTCCGCGCAGCAGGTTAAAATTGTCATCTCTTTGCTGCGTGGCGATCCCCATGATTGGGCGTTTCCTTTGAAACCAGATGATCCTATTCTGACTAATGTGAACGCATTTTTACAAGCCGTGGGGTTGTTGTATGACGAACCTAATGCTATTGATCAGGCTGAAAAGACCCTGTTGGCATTGAGCCAGGGTCGAGATTCTGCAGAATTGTACTGTCAAAAATTCCGAAAGTGGGCGGTCCTTACTACCTGGAATGATAATGTCTTGGCAGCTCTCTTTCGGAAGGGTTTGTCAGAAGCCGTAAAAGATACTATGGTGGGATTTCCTGTTCCCTCTGGTCTTGACAATTCTATGTCATTAGCCATTCAGGTTGATCGGCATTTACGTGAACGCAGGACTGCACGAGAGGTGTTGCCACCTGTTGAACAAATGTCTGATCCTATGCAATGTGATAGAGTTTTGTCTAGGGCGCAACGTCAGGAGTTCAGAAGGTGTAATAAGCTGTGTTTTTTTGTGGAGATGCCTCGCATATTATTTCTGTCTGTCCTAAACGAGAGAAACGTTTTGCACACACATTTTCTGTGGGTGGTGTTCAACCTAAGTTTCTTCTGGCAAATACTCTGATCTGCTCCCTGTCCACATTTTCCGCCAAGGCTTTTGTGGATTCAGGAGCAGCCCTGAACCTAATGGACTTGGATTTTGCTAAACGTTGTGGATTTCCTATGACACCTCTGCGGACGCCTATCCCTTTGAGGGGGATTGATGCTACTCCTTTGGCGAAAAATAAACCTCAGTTTTGGACCCAGTTGGTAATGCGGGTCGCCCCAGACCATCAAGAAAATTGCAGATTTTTGGTGTTGCATAATTTGCATGATACCATTGTTCTGGGGTTTCTCTGGTTGCAAATTCATAATCAAGTTTTGGATTGGAAATCTGTGTCTGTGGTGAGTTGGGGTTGTCGGTGTGCCCTCAGTGAGGCTCCGTTTTTTTCCACCTCTCCTCAGTCGCATGATGTTCCTGACTATTTGGCGGATTTTTATGATGTATTTAGTGAGAATGAGTCTGCGTCTTTGCCTCCTCATAGGAGTTATGACTGTGCAATTGAACTGAGCCCGGGGTGTAAATTTCCCAAGGGTCGGCTCTTCAATTTATCTGTACCCGAGCACGAGGCTATGCGATCCTATATTAAGGAGGCATTGGAGAAGGGTCATATTAGACCATCCTCTTCACCCTTAGTTGCTGGGTTTTTTTTCGTGGCCAAAAAGGATGGTTCATTAAGGCCTTGTATTGATTATCGTGCCCTCAACAAAATTACTATTAAATATCAGTATCCGTTACCCCTGATTTCGGATCTATTCTCCAGAGTTAAAGGTGCTTGCTGGTTTACCAAGCTTGACCTCAGGGGGCATATAATCTTATCCGCATTAAGCATGGGGATGAATGGAAGAGGGACATTTTGAGTACCTGGTGATGCCTTTTAGGCTCACTAATGCCGCTTCTGTCTTCCAGTGCTTCATGAACGATATTTTCCGAGACTTTGTGGATCAATTTTTGATTATCTATCTGGATGATATTTTGATCTTCTCCAAGGATTGGGATTCTCATGTGGAACATGTTCGGACTGTGTTCCGGATCTTGAGGGAGAATTCCCTGTATGTCAAAGGATTGAAATGCCTTTTTGGGGTACAGAGGATTTCTTTTTTGGGATTTATTTTGTCTCCGTCAACTATTGAAATGGACCCGGCCAAGGTACAGGCCATCTATGATTGGATTCAGCCCACTTCTTTGAAGGCCATCCAGAAGTTTGAGTTTTGCTAATTTTTATCGGAAATTTATAGCAAAATTTTCTAGTATTGCCAAGCCATTGACTGATCTGACTAAGAAGGGTGCTGATGTGTTGAATTGGTCTCCAGAGGCTGTTTCTTCCTTTCAGGAGCTGAAGCGAAGATTCACTTCTGCCCCGGTTTTGCGGCAACCTGATGTCTCACTCCCATTCCAGGTAGAGGTGGAGGCTTCTGAGATTGGTGCAGAAGCTGTTTTGTCCCAAAAGGATCCTGTAGCATCTAAAATGAATCCCTGTGCTTTCTTTTCCCGAAAGTTCTCCCCATCCGAACATAACTATGATGTGGGGAATCGGGAACTGTTAGCCATGAAATGGGCATTTGAGGAGTGGAGACATTGGTTGGAGGGAGCTAAACATCAAGTCGTGGTCCTCACAGACCACAAGAATTTGATTTACCTGGAGTCGGCCAAACGCTTGAACCCTAGACAGGCTAGGTGGGCCTTGTTTTTTACACGTTTTGATTTTGTGGTCTTTTTTCTTCCTGGCACTAAGAATGTCAAGGCTGACGCTCTCTCTAGGAGCTTCTTTGCTGATTCTCCTGTGGTGACCAAGCCTGCTACCATCTTAGGCGAAGGGGTAGTTCTTTCTGCCATCTCGCCCGATTTGAGACGTGCTCTGGAAGAGTTCCAGGAGGACAAACCTGAGCGTTGTCCCAGTTGAAAGTTGTATGTTCCTGACCAGTGGAAGAAGAGAGTGATGTCTGAAGTTCATTGCTCTGCATTGGCTGGTCATCCAGGTATTTTTGGTACCAGAGATCTGGTGAGTCGGTCTTTTTGGTAGCCCGCCTTGTCTCGTGATGTCAGGAATTTTGTGCAGTCCTGTGGGACTTGCTCCCGGTCTAAACCTTGTTCTCGCTCTAGTGGGTTGTTGATGCCTTTGCCGGTCCCCAGGAGGCCATGGACCCATATTTCAATGGATTTCATCTCTGATATGCCTGTCTCTCAGAGAATGACTGTTATTTGGGTGATTTGTGATAGGTTCTCTAAGATGGTTCATCTTGTACCACTCCCTAAGTTGCCATCTTCCTCTGAGTTGGTGCCCCTGTTTTTGCAACAGGTGGTTCGCTTGCACGGGATTCGTGAGAACATTGTATCTGACAGAGGAGTTCAGTTTGTGTCTAGATTTTGGAGGACTTTCTGTTCCAAGCTGGGAATTCAGTTGTCCTTCTCCTCTGCTTTTCACCCTCAGACCAATGGGCAGACGGAGAGAACAAACCAGACCTTGGAGTCGTATTTGAGATGTTTTATTTCCGCTAATCAGTATGATTGGGTTTCATTTTTGCCCTTGGCCGAATTTGCTTTAAATAATAGAGCTAGTTCTGCCACTTTGATGTCACCTTTTTTTTGTAACTTTGGGTTTCATCCTCGATTTTCTTCACGGCAGGTGGAGCCTTCTGCCTGCCCAGGTGTTGACACTGTGGTGGAGAGAATGCACCAGATCTGGGACCAAGTGGTGGATAAGTTATCTCTCTCCCAGGAAAAGGCCCAGCGGTTTTCCAACCGACATAGGACCATTGGTCCCCAGTTTAAAGTTGGTGATATGGTTTGGTTATCATAAAAAAATATCGCTATGAAGGTGGCTTCTCCTAAGTTTAAGCCTAGATTTATTGGACCTTACAAGATTTTGGAGATTATTAATCCGGTCTCTCTTCGTTTGGCTCTTCCTGTTACATTTAAAATCCATAATGTGTTTCATAAGTCCTTGTTGAAGAGGTTTGTTGAACCAGTAGTTCCTGGGGTGGCACCTCCGGACCCTGTATTGGTTGAAGGTAACATGGAATATGAGGTAGAGAAGATACTGGATTCCTGTCTGGCTAGATGGAGACTCCAGTATTTGGTTAAGTGGAAGGGTTATGGTCAGGAGGATAATTCCTGGGTCTCTGCCTCTGATATTCATGCCAAAAGATTGGTGCGTGCCTTTCATCGGGCTCACCCTGATCACCCTGGTGGCGTGGATGAGGGTTCGGTGACCCCTCCTCAAGGGGGAGGTACTGTTGGGAGTTAATTTTCCCCTTCACCATTGAGGTCTGATGAACTCCATCTTCTGGTGAAGGAAGGTAGTGAGGCTGATTACCAAGCACCTGGGCAGGATGATGATGACTGGGTGACAGGAATTACTGACTGGATATAAGGCAGCCGACGCCCTTCTGCCTTGCTGGTGATCTCTCTGAGGGATTCTAGGAGACCAGTCTGATTCCTGCTCCTCAAAAGCTAAGTTTTCTGCTCTACTTTTTGCATTTGTGTTTTGGTTTTGCATTGTTTTCCTTGATTTCTGCCATTCCCTGCTGGGGTGAGCTGAATTCCTTTTTGCTCTGTCTTCAGAAAATACCTGAGTACTGATATAGTCTTTTTGAAGCCTAGCGTCTTCAGGGCTTTTTTCCCTATCAGCTGTTGGCTCTTGTTTTGATAGGGTTTTGGCAGATTACAGACAGCAGCTTTTCTATCCTGTCCTATCTAGTTAGCTTGGGCCCCATCATTTGCTCAGCCTATCTTTCTATCTGTGTGAGTGTTTTTTCATCTTGCTTCACCGTCATTATATGTTGGGGCTGCCTATTGCTTTGGGGTCTGCTCTGGGGAAGTTTAGATTTCCCTTTCTGTCTTTAGGCTATGTAGTTCTCCGGCTGTGATCGAGGGGTCTAGGGCACCGTAGGAACCCCCCACGGCTACTGCTAGTTGTTGTTGATAGGTTCAGGGGTCTGCAATCCGATAGCTGCCAACTTCTCTGGTTTTCTGGACTTAGCTAGTATTTCTGTTTTTGCCTCCTACGGTGACTCATTCATAACACTTTCCCCTCCTCCCCCCATATGTTCCTCATCTTTCTCCACCACACCACATGAATGTGTCTGCACCCTGGCCTTGCTCCGAGTCCTCACACACAGTCCTCAGTAAATTTACTCCCCCTGCTCCCTCCCTATCCATTCCATGGGACTCTGCAGCCATCCCCCAATCTTCCCTTGCACAGTCGGTGGTGTCTTCAGCTCCCTTACCCTTTTGGGGCACTTACCACACCAACCGCAATGCTGCCCACTGCCTGAGTCTTCGCCTCTGAAGAGTCAGCGTGTGACGTCAGCAGTGTGATCATGTAACCTGATCACGCTGCTGGCGCATGCGGAAATGCCGGCGGTGAGGCGCCGCTGCAGTGGCGACGCTTACACCTGTCCCCAAGTGAGTCAGTCAGACCGTGTATGACCCTGGTTATGCCCCTGCACTCAGCAAACCGCAGGATGACATCAATTGACCTACAAAAGGAATGGCAAATGGCAGCTGGGGTGAAGTGCACGGCAAGGAAAGTTCATATCAGGCTCCTAGAAGCAGGGCTCAAGTCATGTAAAGGTAGAAAAAAAGCCTTTAATCAATGAGAAGCAAAGGAGAGCCAGGCTGAAGTTTGCCAAAGACGATAAGGATTGGACCATAGAGGACTGGCGTAAGTAATCTTCTGAGTCCAATTTTCAGCTTTGCCCAACACCTGGTGGTCTAATGGTTAGCCAGAGACCTGGAGAGGCGTACAAGCCACGGTGTCTTGCACCCACTATGAAATTTGGTGGACTATCGGTGATCATCTGGGGATGCTTCAGCAAGGCTGGAATTGGGCAGGTTAATCTTTGCGAAGGACTTATGAATCAAGCCGCATGCAAGGTTATCTTGGAAAAACAGTTAATTCCTTCTGCTCAGGCAATGTTCCCCAACTCTGAGGACTGGTTTTTCCAGCAGGACAATGCGTCATGCCACACAGGTAGGTCAATCAGTGTGTGGATGAAGGACCACCACATCAAATCCCTGTCATGACCAGCCCAATCTCCACACCTGAACCCCATTGATTAAAACCTCTGGAATGTAATCAAGAGGAAGATGGATAGTCACAAGCCATCAAAAAAGAACTGCTTAAATTTTTGTACCAGGAGTGGCAAAGGTCACCCAAAAGCACTGTGAAAGATTGGTGGAAAGCATGCCAAGACGCATGAAAGCTGTGATTTAAAAATCATGGTTGTTCCACAAAATATTGTTTTCTGAACTCTTCCTGAGTTAAAATATTAGTATTGTTGTTTCTAAATGATTATGAACTTGTTTTCTTAGCATTATTTGAGGCCTGCAAGCACTGCATTTTTTTTGTTTTGACCATTTCTCATTTTCTGAAAATAAATACAAAATTTAGTGCTTGGAAATTTGAAGACATGTCGGTAGTTTATAGAATAAAAGAGCAATTTACATTTTCCTCAAAAATATACCTATAAAGAGAAAAATCAGGCAAACTGAGAATAATAAGGGGAACACTAGACACACTTACTGAGCAGACGCATGAACGTTAGTGACCTTCCTATCATTTCTACCTGTTAATTCCATTGGCATAAAACAGCAGGAGAAATTGAAACACAATCAGTGTTGATTTCACAGAAGTGTGACTGGCTTGGAGTTACACTTTTGTTGTTTAAGTGTTCCCTTTATGTTTTTGAGATATGTTTTTGTGTGTGTGTATGTGTGTGTGTATGTATGTATGTATGTGTGTGTGTGTATATATATATTTTATCATCTCTCTCTCTACTGTTCAAAAGTTTGGGGGCACTTAGAAATGTCCTTATTTTTTAAAGAAATGCATGTTTTTTTTTTACAATGAAGCTAACATTAAATGATTAAGAAATACTCTATACATTGTTAGTGTGGTTAATGACCATTCTAGCAGCAAACATCTGGTTTGTAATGCAATATCTTCATAGGTGTATAGCGGCCCATTTCCAACAACTATCACTCCAGTGTTCTTATGGTACTTTGTGTTTGCTAATGGTGTAAGAAGGCTAAAGGATGGTTAGAATACCCTTGAAAACCCTTGTGCAAGTATGTTAGCACAGCTGAAGACAGTTTGGCTGATTAGAGAAGATATTAACCTAGCCTTCCTTTGGGCTAGTTGAGAATCTGGAGCATTACATTTGTTGGTTCCATTAAACTCTCAAAATGGCCAGAAAAAAGGACCTTTCATGTGAAACGCGACAGTCTCTTCTTGTTCTTAGAAATGAAGGCTATTCCATGCGAGAAATTGCCAAGAAACTGAAGATGTTCTACAACAGTGTGTACTACTCCCTTCAGAGGAGAGCACAAGCAGGCTCTAACCAGAGTAGAAAGAGAAGTGGGAGGCCCCGCTGCTCAACTGAGCAACAAGACAAGTATATTAGAGTCTGTAGTTTCAGACATTGATGCCTCACAGGTCCTCAACTGGCAGCTTCATTAAATAGTACACGCAAAACGCCAGTGTCAACGTCTACAGTGAAGAGGTGACTAGGGATGCTGGCCTTCAGGGCAGAGTGGCAAAGAAAAAGCCATATCTGAGAGTGGCCAATAAAAGGAAAGGATTAATATGGGCAAAAGAACAGACATTGGACAGAGGAAGTTTGATAAAAAGTGTTATGGACAGACGAATCCAAGCTTGATGTGTTTGGATCACACAGATGAATATTTGTGAGACGCAGAACCACTGATAAGATGCTGGAAGAGTAGTTGATGCCATCTGTGAAGCATGGTGGAGGTAATGTGATGATCTGGGGTTGCTTTGGTGCTGATAAAGTGGGAGATTTGTACAAGGTAAAAGGGATTTTGAATAAGGAGGGCTATCACTCCATTTTGCAATGCTTTGCCATACCCTGTGGACAGCGCTTGATTGGAGCCAATTTCATCCTACAACAGGACAATGACCCAGAGCACACCTCCAAATTATGCAAGAACTGTTTAGGGAAGAAGCAGGCAGCTGGTATTCTATCTTTAATGTAGTGGCCAGCGCAGTCGCCAGATCTCAACCCCATTGAGCTGTTGTGGGAGCAGCTTGACCGTATGGTACGCAAAAAGTGCCCATCAAGCCAAATCAACTTGTGGGAGGGGTTTCTTGACGCATGGGATGAAATTTCTCCAGATTATCTGAGCAGATTAACTGCTAGAATGCCAAATATCTGCAATGCTGTATTTGCTGCAAAGGGAGCTTTCTTTGACAAAAGCAAAGTTTGAAGGAGAAAATTATTTCAAATAAAAACCTTCTTTTCGGACCTTGTCATTGTCTGGAATAGATTTCAAATTCATTTGGCAGCTCATTTGATCAAAGTATGAGTTTTCATGGAAAACACATTGTCTGGGTGACCCCAAACTTTTGAACGGTAGTGTATGTGTGTGTGTGTATGTATGTATATATATATGTGTATATATATATATATATATATATATATATATATATATATATATATAATGTGCATTATATACTGTGTGTGTGTATGTATATATATATTCTGGACCGTGAAGAAGGCTGGTTCTACCGCTGAAACGCGTAGTCCTATCTGCACAACTTTCCTGCGTTATTGCTGTTTTGAACTGCTTGGACCATTGCATTTTAATGGATTTATGAATAAAAAGAAAAATTTTTTTAACAGCATCCTGGATTGCTCACGTTATTGCTGGACTTTGCTTTGTTGATATATATATATATATATATATATATATATATATGTGTGTGTGTATATATATATATATATATATATACACATATATATATATATATATATATATATATAATTTTTTCCTAAAATAGAGGAAAAGTGTCATGTTTAACTTTAGGCCTTTTAGAGATCATTTTTAGAGATCATTTCATCTTCAGCTTGCTTGACTGTTCACAATGTACCATATTTTTCGCTTTGTAAGACACTTTTCCCCCCAAATTTGGGGGGAAAATAGGAGTGCATCTTACAATGCGTATATACCTTATTTCTCCTGTCGCTCTGGGTGTCCGTTGCTTGCCGCCACCATGCTCTGTCCCCTGGTGCTTGCCGCTGCCGCCGCGCTCTGTCCTGTGCTGCGTGGGAGGGCTCTGCCATTCCATCCATGCTTGCTTGCCTGTGCGGTGGATTGCTTCCGGGAAAATGGCCGCCGCGGAAGCACAGATGGAGATCTCGGCACTGAATTCTCGGGAGATGAGATTTCAGCGCTGAAATTTTATTAAAATATTTTTCTCCTCAAAATTTGGGGTGCGTCTTATAAAGCGAAAAAAACGGTAATTTTGGCCAGGGCTGCCCAAACTTTTACATGTTTACATGCCACTGTATGCTTTCATACTTTAAACCATTCTAATACCAAGCTCATGTTTACATAGATATCTTTTTTTTGTGTGTTCAAACTATTAACTGATAAACTCTTCATTTTTGTCTTGGTGTTTTGTCCTCTGTTTGTGAACAGCTTCTATTTTCAGTTATCAATTAGCTGCTCTGCCAAATTTAGCCAATGTTTAGTTTGGAAGTGTTAGGCTTCGCAGTGCCATGGGTTATAAAGTAATAATCTTTTCTTTTAACTAAAATTTATCATGTTAACATTTATTGCCACAAAACCATTTATTGACACATTTCTCTGCAGTGTAGTGAACTGTCACAGAAAGAAAACAATCCCGTAATCTGCCACAAGTGATTTGTATGTTTTCATTGCCGTATATACTCGTGTATAAGCCGAGATTTTCAGCCCATTTTTTTAGGCTGAAAGTCCCACTCTCGGCTTTTACGCGAGTCATATCCGGGGTCGGAGGGGGAGTGGGGGGTGTCAGAGACCATACTCACCCCCTCCTGGCACTGTCTCTTCAGCCCCTGCTTCCCCCATGATCTCAGCGTCACAGCTGTTCCTGCATTCAGTGGTCACGTGGTACCGCTCATTAAACTCATGAATATGCGCATATTTGATGAGCGGTACCATGTGACCACTGAATGCAGGAACAGCTGGGACATCGAGATCATGCGGGAAGCAGGGGCTGAAGAGACCGTGCGCCAGGAGGGGGGGTGAGTATGACGGGGGAGGACGGGGAGCAGAGCAATATTTACTGGTCCCCATTCCATCATTGTCTCCGCGTCCTCTGGCTGTGACATTCAGCGGAGGGCGCGATGACTTGGTCAGTGCGCGCTCTCTGCTAACGTCACTGCACAGGACTCAGGAGACAGCGATGGAGCGGGGAACAGTTAAATATAGCCAGTGACGGGGGCCTGAGCCAGCGGCGACACCGGCACCTGGCCCCCAGTGACGGAGAGGGGAGTATGTTTTTTTTGTTTTTATATAACAGCAGCATATGGGGGGATATTTATGTTTGGAGCATCTACTTGGGCCACCATTAACCCTTGTGCAGCAAATGGGGGTATTTATGTATGGAGCATCTACTTGGGCCATCATTAACCCTTGTGCAGCAATATATGGGGGTATTTATGGAGCATCTACTTGGGACACCATTAACCCTTGTGCAGCAATATATGGGGGGTATTTATGTATGGAGCATCTGCTTGGGACACCATTAACCCTTGTGCAGCAATATATGGGGGGTGTTTATGTATGGAGCATCTACTTGGGACACCATTAACCCTTGTGCAGCAATATATGGGGGGTATTTATGTATGGAGCATCAGCTTGGGACACCATTAACCCTTGTGCAGCAATATATGGGGGGTATTTATCTATGGAGCATCTACTTGGGACACCATTAACCCTTGTGCAGCAATATATGGGGGGTATTTATGTATGGAGCATCTGCTTGGGACACCATTAACCCTTGTGCAGCAATATATGGGGGGTATTTATGTATGGAGCATCTGCTTGGGACACCATTAACCCTTGTGCAGCAATATATGGGGGGTGTTTATGTATGGAGCATCTACTTGGGACACCATTAACCCTTGTGCAGCAATATATGGGGGGTATTTATGTATGGAGCATCTGCTTGGGACACCATTAACCCTTGTGCAGCAATATATGGGGGGTATTTATTTATGGAGCATCTACTTGGGACACCATTAACCCTTGTGCAGCAATATATGGGGGGTGTTTATGTATGGAGCATCTACTTGGGATACCATTAACCCTTGTGCAGCAATATATGGGGGGTATTTATGTATGGAGCATCTGCTTGGGACACCATTAACCCTTGTGCAGCAATATATGGGGGTGTTTATGTATGGAGCATCTACTTGGGACACCATTAACCCTTGTGCAGCAATATATAGGGGGGTATTTATGTATGGAGCATCTGCTTGGGACACCATTAACCCTTGTGCAGCAATATATGGGGGGTATTTATCTATGGAGCATATTTTGGACCACCATTAACCCTTGTGCAGCACCACCCTCGGCTTAAACATGAGTCAATAAGTTTTCCCAGTTTTTGTGGCAAAATTAAGGGGTCGGCTTATACGCGGGTCAGCTTATACAAGAGTATATACGGTAATTTTTTTCCCCCCTAATTTCTATTTTCAACAGCCCTGTGAGGGTTTATTTTTTGTGAGGCCAGTTGTAGTTTTGAATGGCAGCAATCATTTATCACTGAACGTACTGGAAACCAGTAAACAATTGTAAGTGCTGTGAAATTGCACAAAACATAATTCCGATAGATCTGAGATTTGAGTTGTCACTGGGCCTGTTGTCAATATTGCTGAGGCAGCACTGAGTAGCCGCTACGGGTTGTGGAGAATTTTCTATACTGAATGAGGAATTTTCTTAAAGGTTATGAATTCTCTCATAAATATATTAATTTTTCTATGGAAAATTGTGAAGAGGAATATTAGTGGAGTTTCTCAGTTTAACTCGTGTGTAATTACATCAGGATAAGACACTCATTTATCTTGTTCTTTTTGAGCTGTGTTTTCAGCAGCGCAAAATTCGTGTTTTTTCCCAACTTTGATTTTTCTGAAATGCTGTTACTTCTACGCCAGATGTAATGGGCCATACATCTTCCAAGAAGTTTAACTATTGTCTAGTCAGTCCAGAGAATTCTCCCAAATGTCTTGGGGAACATCAAGATGTTTTATGGCAAAATTGAGACGAGCATTTAGGTTGTTATTGATCACTAGTGGTTTTAATCTTGGAGCTCTGCCATGCAGGCCTTTTTGCCCAGTCTTTCTCTTATGGTGGAGTCATGAACACTGATGTTAACTAAAGCAAGTGAGACCTGCAGTTAATTGGATGATGTTGTGGGGTATTTTATGACAACTTAGATGAGTCGTCGCTGCGCTATTGGGGTAATTTTGGTCGGTCGGCCACTCCTGGGAAGGTTCACCACTGTTTAATGTTTTTGGTATTTGTGTATAATGCCTCTCGCCTGTGTTTTGCTGGAGTCCCAAAGCTTGAAAAATGGTTTTATAACCTTTTCCAGACTGATAGCTCTCAAATACTTTGTTTTTCATTTGTGCCATAATTTCTTTGGATCCATGACATGATGTCTAGCGTTTGAGGGTTTTTGGGTCTACACTTACTCAGGCAGGTCCTATTTAAGTGATTTCTTGATTGAGAACAGTTGTGGCAGTAATCGGGCCAGGGTGTGGCTAGGGAATTTGAACGCCACTTCCCAAACATGATAAACCACAATTAATTTATGTTTTAAGGGTGGGGGCAATCACTTTTTCATACAGGGCTTTGTAGGTTTGTATTTCTTTTCCCTTAATAATAATAAAAACTGCATTTTGTTTTCTTCTGTTTGTCTAATATTTAAATTTGTTTGGTGATCTGAAACATTTAAGCATGACAAACATGCAAAAGAATAGGAAATGGGGAAGGGGCAAACACTATTTTACACAACTGTGTGTGTGTGTGTGTGTATATGTATGTGTGTGTATATCTATATATATATATATATATATATATATATATATATATATATATATATATATATATATATATATATATATATATATAGTCTTAGTGGACTTGAATCTGCGATTACAATATTTGTGAAAAGGATGTTCTATGAATTCCATCCAAAAGCAGATCAAGTTGACTATCACAGGGGCTTTCAGCAGACGCCTGGCTGCTGAGTCAACTTATTGATTCCTTGTGATCGTGTCATGGGAGGGCAGTTGAAGCTGATGACCACTCATATCTGTGTTGACATAATTTAAATGCCGCTGTCAGAGACGGACAGCAGCATTTAAGTGGTGATGCTATACCGATCTAACCACTGATATTACAGATAGCATTTGCATGCTTGGGTGCAGTGACAACACACCAAACATAAGTAAAATTGTATCTTGTGTTGGGAAAGGTTTAAAAAGGTTGTCTCAAGTTATTAGATAAAATTTCAAAGTGCTTGTAAAAATGAGCAACTTTACAAATTATTTGCTGTTACAAATTCTCTGTTCTCAAGAATGCAGGGATTTTAAATTGTTTAGTGTACAGCTCATTGCATAGGTTACTGGACACCCTGCTGGGTAGGCAACTTATCATGGTAAGGAGTGCATGCTGCTTCCATGTTCTATGCTTTGTAGCCTGCAAGTGCCGCTCTGAAGCGGTTAGGACCAGCTCCAGCCACCCGTGCGTCTCCCTTGTTGCAGAAATAAAGCAGTCTCTCCTAGCTGCATGCAGCTTTTCCAAACTGTTACTCTTTGGGATCTCACCACTCACTGGCAATGTAGGAAGCTGTGAGTCTTGCCCATTCCCCCTCCAATTAATAAGTTATAATACTTTATACTCAACCCGAAATGGTAGCAATAAAAAGTAACTTATGCCTTAAAATGTACAGTGGATTGTGAAATTATTCACCGGTCTTAGTTCTTACTTTTGTTACACTACAAAATGTTTAAATATTTTTGTAGTCCAATGTTTGATGAATGACCAGTAAATAGTCTAAGTTGAATTGAGAAAAAATATTGGCATAAATATAATTTATGGGATCAAATAACTAAAAATTGACATGCATATGTATTCACCCCTTTTGTAATGAAGCCCTAAAAATTTCTGGTGCAAGCAATTACCTTAATAAGTCACATGCTTAGTGAAGGGATGTCCACCTGTGTGCAATCTGTGTCACATGGTTTGTCAAGGTATATACACACCTTTTCTGAAAGGCCACACAATCTTCAACACCATTAAGCAAGAGGTACCACTAACCAAATACCACCATGGAGACCAAGGAGATCTGCAAACAAGTCAGTAACAAAGTTGTTGAAGTACATGTCAGGGATAAGTTATTTAAAAAAAAAAAAATGGTAAGAACAGCCTGGGCAAAGAGGGCATTTTTCAGAGAGGCAGCACAGAGACCAAAGCTGCAGAGTTCCCATACACAGACTGGAGTTTCTGTCCATACTACCACAATAAGCCATACAATCCATGTTGGTGGCCTTTATGGAAGAGTGGGCGGAATAAAGCTTTTATGTACTCACAAAAATTGTTAGGCTTGTTTTGAGTTTGCCAAAAGACATGTGCAAGACTCCCCAAATGTAGGGAGGAAGGTGTTGAAAATGGATGAGACCAATATTAATCTTTTTTGGCCATCAAGGTAAACGCTATGTCTGGCACCAAACCAACATACCTCATCACCCCAAGAACACCATCCTCATAGTGAAATATGGTGATGGCAGCATCATGCTGTGGGGATGTTTTTTGGTAGCAGAGATAAAAAATGGTCCAAGTTGAGGGGAAGATGGATGTTGCGAAATACAGGGGTATTCTTGCGCAAAACCTGTTTGTCAGTAATTTGAGACTGGGACGGAGGTTTACCTTCCAATAAGACAATGAAACAAAGCATACTGCTAAAGCAACCCATGAGTAGTTTAAGGGTACCGTTACACTTAGCGATGCACCAGCGATCCCGACCACGATATGACCCGGTCAGGATCGCTGGTGCATCGCTAAGTGGTCGCTAGTGAGCTGCCATACAAGCAGATCTCGCCAGCGACACAGCAGCGGTCGGGGGTCGCTACTTACCTGTCAGACGAGGCGATCCTGACGTCCTCCCGCCCGCGTCCACGCGTCACTCGTTGCCACAGCAGGAAGCCCAGCAGGAAGTGGCCGACGAGAAACGGCCCAGGACGTTCTTGCGCTGTCAGCGATGGACAGCGGGGGAGCCGGTCGGAGGCAAGTATCTCACATAGCGATATCGCTAGCAATATCGCTGCTGCGTCACAAAACCATTGACGTTACAGCGATATTGCTAACGATATTGCTTAGTGTAACGGGCCCTTAAGGGTAAATGTGTAAATGTTTTGGAGTCGCCTAGTCAAAGCCCTAAGTTTAACCCAATTGAGAATCTGTGGTCAGACTTGAAGATTGCTGTTCAACAGAGGAGACTTATCCAAAGCGACTTGCAGCTGTAATTGCCTCAAAAGGTGGATCTACAAAGTATCAACTTTAATGTGATGAATAGTTATGCACACTGAAGTTGAATACTTTCACAATCCACTGTAAGCCCTCATTGTTTGGGGGGAGGGGGGAATTATGGCTTTTGCCATGTGAAAAATGAAAAAACAAATGTGTTCTGTAATTAAGTGCAAAATTAGATTGTCCTAAGCAGGTTAATATAATTAATGAAAATGCACAACAGATATGGTCTGACTTGCTGCATATGTGATTATAAAGAAGAAATGTTTCCAGCTGGTAACAGGTACACAATAACCTTGTCTGCGCCCTGGTTATCATTGAATTGTAATCTTATAAAGGGCTAGCTGCCATGAAATAATGAGTTAATACGTTTGCATACTTACATAGCAGAAAAAAACTGTGTATTTTTCCATCTACAGTTTCTTGCCTTCATTTTTAGAACAATATAAATGTCAGGATTAGTCCAGGTTTCCATTTGATGAAGTAACCGTGTAAAGTGTCTCATATGTGGGAGGTCTCTGCAATGTCTCTCATTTTTGCCTTCTTGTCTTTCTGATTAATTTACTGCATTGAAAGAAAATGACTAATGAACATATTTGTATTGTTATGTAATGCCACCAAATATTACAGCACTCCAATTTATTTACTCCATTCTTCAGGACATGCTTTTTTTTCATGACTTAAGCTCCCGTTACACATAGCGATATCGCTAGCAATATCGCTGTAACATCACCGATTTTGTGACGTAGCAGCGATATCGCTGTGTGTGGTACTTACCTCTGACCGGCTCCCCCGCTGCTCATCGCTGGTCGCGCGAGAACATCCTGGATCTTTTCTCATCGGGCGCTTCCTGTGGCGCCGACGAGCGACGCGTGGAGGCGGGGCGAGAGGACGTCAGGATCGCCTCGTCTGACAGGTAAGTAGCGACCCCCGACCCCTGCTATTTCGCTAGTGAGATCTGCCTGTGTGGCAGCTCACTAGCGACCACTTAGCGATGCACCAGCGATCTATAGCGTTGTGGGGATCGCTGATGCATCGCTAAGTGTAACGGTACCCTTACCTACCGTACTTGTATCTATTGAGTTGAACTGTGTGTTAAAGCAGAGTCTAAATGCTATCAGTTTTCAAGATATTGGCACATGTTCAATATTTGCTGAAGAAATGTCTGCAGCAAATACTAAAGTGTTGGCAGGAAAAACGCAGCATAAAATGTGTTTTTGGTGCATTTTTTCTCCATTTAATGCTTCTGTGGGAAATTAAATCTGCAAATTTCCTCTTCAGAGAGGGAGGACTTGAACTTTAGTAAGTCTTCAAAATTTTTTATTTAGCGCCATTCTACAGTGATCTAGAGACACGTATTGGCAGTAGCAATCCTATAAGTCAATATCAACCCTTTAACAAGCCTTTCCACATGACTTAGAGATTCTGATTTCCCCTTTGTCCTATTTGCAGTTGTGTTTTCTTGTGTTACCTCTCTGTAGAGGCAATTTGCATATTTAATTTCCCAGAGAAGCATTGCATGGCCTTATAGGTCTCCTAACCCTGACATGTCACTCTCCACAAGAAGAGATGTTAGCCCTTATTAGACCCAAGTAAGAGGCCTCTCCTCATACCGCTAAATCAGATCTCTTGCTTTGCACTGAAGACGGGCAACACCCCAAAACACGTCTACAAATAAAGATTCTGACAAGGCACGTTACAGGGTCAATATTGACTTTAAGGATTGCTACTTCCAAAAGGTGGCCCTAGAGTTCAAGTCCTCTTTCTCTCTAAAGAGGCAATTTGTATTTCATTAACCAGAGGATCATTGCATAGCTTATAAATCTCTTTACACTGGCATGCCACTGTCAGTCTCCTTAAGGCCCCTTTACATTTAGTGATGCACCAGCGATCCCGACGATACGACCCGGTCAGGATCGCTGGTGCATCGCTAAATGGTCGCTAGTGAGCGGTCACACAGGCATATCTCACAACGACGCAGCAGCAGCAGTCGTTACTTACGGTACCTTTCAGGCGCGGCGATCCTGACGTCCTGCCGCCCATGTCCACGCGTCGCTCGTCGGCGCTAGCAGGAAGCTCAGCAGGAAGCGCCCGACGAGAAATGGAACTGGACGATCTCGCGCAATCAGCGACAGACAGCAGGGGAGCCGGTCGGAGGTAAGTATCACACACAGCGATATCGCTGCTGTCACAAAATCGGTGACGCTTTAGCGATATCGCTATGTGTAAAGGCCCCTTTAGACTGTGGATTGATGCTGGCCAAACTCTTTAAAGATGGTTTTGTAGCCTATTCCTGCTTAGTGGGCGTCAATGACTCTTTGGCTGTGTCCACATATTGCGTTTTTGCTGCTTTTTTTTTGCAAATTAAAAGCTGTGTTTTACAGTACCAGCAAAAGCTATTAGATATCAGAAATTGCATGCAGTTTTTTCTTTTCCTGATAGAATTTGATAACCGCAGCATGTCTCGGTGTTCTTTCACCCATAGAAAGCAATAAATAAGTGCAAAAACACAGCATAAAATTCAGGTATGAGGTTTTGCTGCATTTTTTGTGTGGAAAAAAGCATGTACAGCAAGATGTAAAACCCATTTATTTTTATGATTTTCCCAAGTTTTTAAACCATTATGTCTTGGTTTCCTCCCCTGAGAATGGCAGTTAGGATTCCTACAGTTTAATTAAAATAGTGATATGTGCAAGTAAACATTGGCTGACAGATGTGGGAAATGAAACAATACCTGATCAACTCAAGGGCTGACCAAAGTGTGAAAGTTAACGGGATCCTTCAAACTCAATGCTCTGCCAATGTCTAAAGGCCTCGTTACACGCTTCAGTGTCCCTGTGATCCCACCAACGATCCGACGTGGCTGGGATCGCTGGGACATAGTTAGCTGATCGCTGGTGAGCTGTCACATAGACTCACCAGCCATCAGGACCAGCGAGCAAGCTGGTATTCAAGGTAAACAGCGGGATGCCCGCTGTTTACCTTGGAAACCAGCTCTCAGCGTCGCTGATCGTTCGTCTCTCGCTGTCACACGCAGCGATGCATGCTGGCCAGCGGGAGACCAACTATCAGTAAACGGCCCAGGGCGTTCGATCACGATCAGCGATACCCGGCGGGGGGGGCGGTCGCTGATACATGCTACACACAGCAATGTCGCTGGCGAGATCGCTGTGGCGTCACAAAATCAGCGATCTTGCTGGCTGTCTTGCTGTTTCTAGAGAGAAATACGGACGAGTGAGAGGCGTAAAAACAACACATTACACTCGGACCAATGTTGCTCTATGGGGCATCTCCCAACAGCCGTATATTTCTTGGCTGTATTTTACGGTCTGAGACAATCGCAGCATGCTGCGATTGTCAAGTGTATTACGGCCGAAATACACCAATGCAAGTCTATGGGTGCGCAAAAAATACGCATTACACACGGACCACACGCGTGACTTGCGAAAATTACGCAAGACTTCTCCAGGTGACAGGAAATGGGCCAAGCCATTATCAGGAAGCTTAGACATGCTAATTAGCTCAAAAAGCGCTCCAGATATCCCGGAAGAACGCCTCCACGGAGTCCTGCAGCATATCTACACACATCAAAGTGGAGATGCTAATCGTTTTGGGCCAGGAAAGGCCCAAAAATTGGGACCAAAGGGATGCACGTTATTCCGACCGGGCCAGAAAAGAGGTGGCATGGAGGCGCATCTGTGAGCAGATGTTTCCTGAGTTTGTGGAACGTCCACGTGAGGAGCAGCAACAAATGAGTAAGTTAGCACATTTTTTACCAATCATCGTAAATGCCTGAACTACGAATTTTTCAAAGGAGCCCCTAAAATCCTATACTGTGTATGTAGTTATCATTGTTTGTAAGCGTGAATCTGTTAATTAAATCACAACCTACTAGGCCACATGACTATGTGAAAAGCAACTTTCAAAACATTTCACATTTCACCAATGTAATTTTCAGATTTTCTGTCACATTGCAGTTGAGGATGTGATGAGAAGCTGGCGCAGTATCCACTACCAGTACCGACGGGAACGACAGCAGCGGGCCAGGAGTAGGGCTGCAGCACCGACCAACAGAAAATAAATCTATTTTGACCGGCTTGCTTTTTTGGCTCCTATTATGGATCTCAGACTGTAAGTACAGACATCACACCATATTACACATGTTGTTTAGGGTCATATCTCCAACCTTTTTTTATTTTGCTTACATTTCCTAACAGAACTCTGTCCATCCTCACAGAGAGGGAGACAGGGTCGGATTCTGAGGCCATTATAGACCCGGTCGGGGAAGGTGAAGAGGTGGCTGGCCCATCTTCTGAGCCTTCCAGCTGCAACCCCCAAGCTCCACCAGCAGCAGGACCTGCATCTGTTACCTGGCCCAGAACCGGCAGCTGCACCAGGAACCGGCAGCCACGATGAACCTGGCAACAGCAGCAGCCCTACTGTCGTCTTGAGGGCGCCCCCCAGCCTGCAGCCTTATCCCGCCGTGGGAGACTTAGGCGAGAGAACCCAGGTGTCCTCAATTACCTGTCCAGGGCTGCACAGGATGAAGGTGAAGAGGTATATTCCCGAAGCCTGGCCCGGTACCTCCGTCCCCTACCCCGTGAGGTGAGGCTACGTGTGCGAGGATCCATCCAGATCCTGTTTGATGCATGCACACACCCCAATAGCCCATATGAGGAATTTGAGTTCCTTGAGAGGTGGCAGCTCTCACCCCGTAATTGTCTCCACCTTACTCCACACCCAGATGTGCATGCTCAATTAGGATCAGAAGTTCCTCCTGCACGTGCACTTAAACCTCAACCAATTCCCCCCCCCAACCAACCTTGGCCACAACAAGGCCAAATTGCGGCCTATAACCAACCTGCCCAATATGGCCACTTATACAGACCCGGTGTTGGAGGCTGGCCCCAACCTGGATTTGCTCGACATGGTCATATTGGGGGGTATGATGGACGGGCCTACAATCAGCCACAGGAGTATAATCTCCATTTTCCTTATGGCCACTTCGGCGCACAGCAACCTGACCCTGGCCACATATTACCACAGGGCCAAGATTATCCACCCCAACAGGGTGATGGTCAAGCTGGGAACCCCACCCACCAACAAAGATGATGCACTCCCGCCGTCACCTCCACCAACATACCAGCAGTCGTAAAAATTCAAATATTGCTGTGTGCTTGCTTTAGCAAATATTTATTTTTATGTATTTGGTTGTCCAAATAATGTTTCATACAGAAATGCACAAATTTTAAGGGCAATATATGCCATACGAAAAAAATATGGTAACCAGTATCACAAGTTACCTTTTTGCATTTATAAAAAAGTTTAAAATGCAAATTTTTGACTCTTCTTTTAATAATTAAATAACACAAACAATTTACACATCTTTAAGCCACGTGATAGGCGCAAGTGAAAAATCCTGCACCAGTGTTCAAGGTTTCGTCACGGGTATGGCCTCATTACATGCCTGGTCAATTGAAAGGCCTCATCCCCCATTAGAACATAAGGCACCGCTTCTTGATTGGAGCCTGGAAGCTGACGTGGTGGTGGTAGGTCCAACTGGTTATTGCGCAGCCGTCGACCCATAATGGAAGAATTGAAGACTCGAGTCTCCAGTTCTTTCATAAGCCCCAATGTCTACAATTCTAAACCTGTAGTTACTGCAACCAGAGCCAACAAAACTACAGAAAAATATTGCTTATAATTATAGAATTGGGACCCTGAGTTTGGCGGCTTATGCACATGGAAGTGTTTCCCATCCAGGCCTCCAATACAATTGGGACATTGGCTGTGCGCCTCAAATCCCCTGGCAATCTTCAACCAGTCTCCCATCTTGGGCTCAAGCATGACCACTTGAAGTCTGTTCCAGATTTGATAACATGTATCCCCGACTATGTCAGATATGGTAGATCTCCCAATCAAAAACTCCAGATGGAGTGCAGCATAAGAAAGACAAGTTCTGAGGAACCTACAATTCAACAAATGTAGACAAAATATACATTAAAACATGCAAAAGGTTGCACACATTACATATAGATCACCCGAACAGTGTGTAACTAACAAGCAAGGCTTACACTACATATACACAAGTCACATGGCTATGTATTGTAATTTGTACTCAAACATCATAGTATTCTTACTTATACAATAGATTTAGGATATATTAAGAAAGTAACTCTGCAAAAAGGGGTTACTGACTAAGAATTATTTGGAAAACGAATCATCCTCATACATTCTGTAGCTGAGGAATATATACCGTAACGTAAGGAGAAGGCGCTTCTCAGCAGAGATACATTTGTGCATTCTGGTGTCCTGGAGGGTGATCCTTGGGCGCACTGTCTCCAACAAAACATCAAAGGTGGCAATGCTCATCCAACAATATAGGAAAAACTTGTCGGGATGTTTCTGAAGAGATGCATAAAGCCTGTGAAAATGGCTTTTATTGAGGCGTTGTCTCAAATGCGGATGCACCCACATTCGTCTCCTCGGATCCACAATCACTGGGTATGGCTGGCCAAAGCGGCGGGACAAAACCCAGTTGTACAGAACATGGTCAGTTGGGGTGAGCTGAAGTGTTACTGACATGTTTGCAACCAACCACCAATACACCAACACAAGCACAGCACCAAAATGGCCAGAATGGAGGCTGGCAACTGTTGTATAGGCAATAAATTGGGTTGCTGATGATGATTTAAATTCTGTTCAGGCCTCAAAACCATTAAATGTCCATTTTGCAAGGTTGCAAGAAAAATACGCCATAAGGATCAAATACGGATTATTTACGGATGCCTACATGCGCAGAATACACGCGGCAACACCTTGACAACAGATGACATATGGATCAATTTTCAGGAAACATTTCTGCGTATTACGATCGTACAATACGGTCTGTATTTTTATACGTTAAGTGTGACTCCAGCCTAATCGTGAGAGCCATGATCCGTGTATGTATTTGACATTTGTGTACCATCAGTGTTTTCTGGGAAAAGCAGTACAGTGCACCCTAAACACAGACGCTGGCTGCTGAAGGCAGCTCTCATCATGGTCTCCTGCTCGCACTGATCTCAGTGCGACCAGGAGACAATGATGGGATTTGTATTCAGTAGCAGCTCTTTAACAAAATGATAAACCCCATTACTACATGCGCCATACATGTACGGCGCATTGTCGTGTCCTTCTCTTTGATGTGGGCCCACATCTTTCCCTGTTTTGAACAGCTGACATGAGCCCCAGACAGCCTCTTTTGGAATCGTAATCCACCCGCTGTTGACAGCCGATTTTAATGTCTGCAGGAGACTCGTTTGGTGATCATTGCCAGAATGCTATGAGTGCCTTTCGGTGGTCAGTTTTAGCATTTGGTGAACATGATAAAAAAAAATCCAAAAAACAGTTGTGGGATTGCACTTTTTTGCAATTTCACCGCACTTGAAATTTTTTCCATTTTGGAGTACACAATATGGTAAAACGAATGGTGTCATTCCAAATTACAAGTTGTCCCAGAAAAAACAAGCCATTACATGGCCATGTTGACAGAAAAATAAAAAAGTTATGGCTCTGGGAAGAAGGGGAGCGAAAAGTTGAAAGGCAAAAATGAAAAAGGGCTGCGGCGTGAAGGGGTTAAGTAAAAAAAACCGTTGTGGGCTCCCGTGCAAATGTCATAACCAGCAGAGGGAAAACCCACAGCTGGGGGCTGATGTTAATACTCTGGAAAAAGGGACAATCTCCCAAAAGATTTCCAGGCTATTAACAGCTCGCAGTTGTTGGCTTAGCCTTTCCTGGTCAATTTATGGAGGACCCCAGAAAAAAATGACAGGTTCCCGCTATAAATTCAAACCAGCAATGGCTAAACTCATAGCTGTGTGGTTGATGTTAATAGCCTGGGAAGGAGTCAGAGAGATTGCCCCCCCACTGACCCCAGGCTAACAACATCAGCCCACAAACACCCCAGAAATTGCACATCCATTACATGTGCCAAATCTGGCGCTTTGCCTCACATTTCCCACTTGCCCTGTGGCGCTGGCAAGTGGGGTTGATGTCACCTTTCCTATTGTCAGGTGACATCAAGCCCAGGGGTTAGTGATGAAGAGTGGAGAGGAGTCTTGTCGCTGCCTATCCATTACTAACCCCATTGTCATATTGTAAAAAAGACAGCCATAATAAAGTTCTTTAAAATAAAAATCGACATCCTGTTTTCCAAATGTATTTAAAAATAAAAAGCAAAGTTATACTCACCTTACACCCATTCATTGAAGCCCTTGTTCCTTGTAACAAAACAGAAAATAAACAGCAAAAATATTCCCCTTACACCTGATTCTCTGATGCTCATGTCCCCTGTAAAATAAATAAAATACAAATAACCATACAGTGGGAGAAAAAAAGTATTTAGTCAGCCACCAATTGTGCAATGTCTCCCACTTAAAAAGATGAGTCCTGTAATTGACATCATAAAACCACAACTATGAGAGTCAAAATGAGGAAACAAATACAGAAAATCACCTTGTCTGATTTGGCAAGATTTAATTTTCAAATTATGGTGAAAAATAAGTATTTGGTCATTAACAAAAGTTCATCTCAATATTTTGTTATGATTCCTTTGTTGGCAATGACAGAGGTCAAACGTTTTCCGTAAGTCTTCACAAGGTTAGCACACACTGTCGGTGGTATTTTGGCCCATTCCTCCATGCAGATCTCCTCTAGATCAGGGTGGGTTCCCCAACTCCAGTCCTCAAGGCCCACGAACAGATCATGTTTTCAGGATTTCCTTAGTATTGCTCAGGTGATAATTGCTTCACCTGTGCAATACAAAGGAAATCCTGAAAACATGATCTGTTGGTGGGCCTTGAGGGACTGGAGTTGGGGAACCATGCTCTAGATCAGTGATGTTCTTGGCCTGTCGCTAGGCAACACAGATTTTCAAATCCCTCCAAAGGTTTTCTACGGGGTTGAGATCTGGTGACTGGCTAGGCCACTCCAGGACCTTCATATGCTTCTTACCAAGCCACTCCTTTGTTGTCCTGGCGGTGTGCTTGGGATCATTATCATGCTGAAAGACCCATCATCGTTTCATCTTCAATGCCCTTGCTGATGGAATGAGTTGCACTCAAAATTTCACGATACATGGCCCCATTCATTCTTTCATGTACACAGATCAGTCGTCCTGGTCCCTTTGCAGAGAAACAGACCCAAAGCATGATGTTGCCACCCACCATGCTTCACAGTAGGTATGGTGTTCTTTGCATGCAACTCAGCAATTATCTCCTCTGTGGAGCTAATAAAAATATGGATATCTTATAGCCTACATATTGTAATATATTGTTTATATGCTTTGATATAGTGTGGTCATTAAACCAAGGGTGGAAAGTATGGCAAATATGAAATATGGTTGTTTGAATCCAAACACTATATTGCAATATACTATGGTGTAATATCATTAATGCTGAACTTTGATACTGAGACACAAAGCGTTTGCTCTGTGTCAATACCGTAAGACAAGGAATTGTTCTGTGGTCTTTGAAGCTCTGTGTTTCAAAGATTCCTTATCCTGATTTGCACACAAGTGATATTTGCTTTGACTGAATACTTTCTCTTTACTATACCCTGCCAATTGGGGGGTGGTTGATGGGAAGGAGCTTTCCAACTAATTCTTACATATGTGCTAGGACAATAGGAATAAAAACTGTATAGATAATGAATATTTATGCTGCTTGAACAAGGAAGTCTTGTGCTCAATAATAGTATGACTCTCGATTGACAAGAGAGACCAAAATGTTATGGTCTCATGTAACATATGGTCATGCATGACATCAATAATCAAAGACCGATTGTGATACACATGAAGACATGTATGCGTGTGTGCCTGGGTTACGATAGGTATCCAGTTTTCAGAATAGGTGATTATGGAAGTCATGCTGCCCCATATGTTACCATCTTAGAGCGTTATGCTATGAGCATGAAGAGTTAACTTTGTAATAAGCAATATATGTTGAACTTTGAACAGTGATAGACAACTTTGACAAGTTGACCAGAGGCAAACAGATCCTGGGTTATAATCAGTAACAAAACAACCCTGATGCATTGTGCTATTGTTAAGAGACATGCTAATGGCAAACGAATCTCTGGTTGGTGCAAACACACTAAGATTGTAGTAGTCTATAACAAACAGACCTTGAAGTCTTGTGCAGATTCAAGATTCTGATGCAGAATAAACATATTGCACAGTTGTAATGTGGGAGTGTTGTGTATAAAAAGGTGGACCTGGTTCAGCGAGGGAGGGACATTTCCAGAAGCTATCGTGGGTGCACGGTTTCTGTGGTGACAAGACCAGAGTATTTTCCTTCTCACTGACACTGCGGTCCTTCCAGTAGAGAAGTGATGCTACAATGCTTGGTAATGTATAGTATGGATACTTATTTCTCTATGTACTATAATTCATAATAATTGTATGATTCAAATGAAATTAATTAACACAGGGTAATATTATATCTGCCATTCCATTAACTTGGTGTTCTATCATTTAAATTAATCATTGTATAATAAAATTGTATCATATCCAAGTAGTAGCCTTCTTTAAAGCCGTATCCGAACCTTATTGCTGAACAGTTGGCAATACACTCCTCCAAACACAAGTTTTGTTTCTACCAAACAGTTCTACTTTGGTTTCATCAGACCATATGACATTCTCCCAATACTCTTCTGGGTAATTCAGTTGCTCTCTAGCAAACTTCAGATGGCCCCAGACATGTACTGGCTTAAGCAGGGGGACATGTCTGGCACTGCAGGATCTGAGTCCCTGGCGGCGTAGTGTGTTATTGATGGTAGCCTTTGTTACAGTGGTCCCAGCTCTATGCAGGTCATTCTCTAGGTCCCCCCATGTGGTTCTGGGATTTTTGCTCACCGTTATTGTGATCATTTTGACCCCACGGGGTCAGATCTTGTGTGGAGCCCCAGATTAAGGGAGATCATCAGTGGTCTTGTATGTCTTCCATTTTCTTATTATTGCTCCCACAGTTGATTTCATCACACCAAACTGCTTATTGCAGATTCAATCTTCCCAGCCTGGTGCAGAGATACAATTTTGTTTCTGGTGTCCTTCGACATCTCTTTAATCTTAACCATCGTAGAGTTTGGAGTGTGACTGTTTCAGGTTGTAGATAGGTGTCTTTTATACTGATAAGTTCAAACAGGTGCCATTACTACAGGTAATGAGTGGAGGACAGAGGAGCCTCTTAAAGAAAAAGTTACAGGTCTGTGAGGGCCAGAATTATTGCATGCTTTTAGGTGACCAAATTCTTATTTTCCACCATAATTTAGAAAATAAATCTTGCCAAATCAGATAAGGAGATTTTTTGGATTGGTTTTCTCATTTTGACTCTCATAGTTGTGGTCTACGTATGATTTCAATTACAGGCCTCTCTCCTTTTTTTAAGTGAGAGTACTTGCACAATTGGTGGCTGACTAAATACTTTTTTCCCCACTGTATCCCTCACCTGTCCAGATAAGCCATACTGTCTCATGCCGTAATCTATGTCTGCGATATGTGGTTTACAGCCTGGAAGGTGGCATGATGCGACCGTCGAAGCTGTAAACCATGGGAGAATGAGATGCTGCAAGCACAGCATCAGTGACAAGCAGTGACATCATTAAATCTTCGTTCCAATACTTCACTGTGAGTGGCCCAATAAACTGCAGTGACCTCAGTAAGATCACCGCTAACGCCGTGAGAAGATTCTCATGGTGTTCACGGCGATCTCGTTGAGGTCACTGCAGTTCATTGGGCTACTCACAGTGAAGTGTGGGAACGCAGCTTTAATGACCGGTGGTGACCTCTGACATCTCTGCTAGTCACTGATGCTGCACTCACAGCATCTCATTTTCGCATGGTTTACAACCTGGACAGTGGCATGATGTTGACCTTTCAGGCTGTAAACCACATTTCTCTCTCACCCATGACAGCACCACGGAGAGATGGTGTCCGCCCATCAAGTACAGGAACCTACAGATAAAAAGGCGGCACCTCTCCTCCGCCCCCAGTTGGCTTCCTGTCCTTGACGGTTGAACCATAGAATCTGCAGAGCGGCAGCAACAGCTTACCTGGAGGAAGAGCCAGGGCAGTCCCATCCACAATCCTGGTAGCGGGGAGGCCCCTACCGCGGTGGGGTCGGTACCTGAAGCCGCCACCGCTGTCGCCGAGAGGCTTACAGGGTGAGCGGGCGGGAGAGGACCAAGCCGCCGCTCCGGAGAGAATGGGGCTGGGGAACCCCGGCATACGCGCGGGCAGCGCCGGGTACAGAGGTGTACCAAGATGGCGCTGCCCCGCAAATGAATTACCGACTTCCGCGGTCTGCGCATGCGCAGTGCGCGCTCCCGGGGACACAGTGGGGCAGGCTGGGAGGGAAGGTGACGTCATCGCCGGGAAATTTGAAAACGAGGAATGCTGCAGCTGCTCCTTGCTGGAAGCGTCCCATAGTTATGGAGGACAGCGACCAGCTCGAGGAGCAGCCAATGCAGCAGCGTAAGGAGCAGCATAGGCAGCATCATCATCGCCGGCAAAAAGAAAAGGACAGGCATGTCCCGAACCGGTACATGCAACCGCGCATAATGGGGTAAGTGATCTACGTGAATGTCCCCCATTATAATATAATTCTTTACCTTATTAGGGAAAGAAGAAAGAAAAAACAAAGAACAGAGAATGCCCCACCTGTAGCAGGCCACTACCAACAGCTTGGGATAAAAAGCTCTGCGACTCCTGTATACAGGAGGTTCTTTGTGATGAATCACCGGATTACGCCTCAGATCTAAGAGTGGTAATCCGGTCGGAGTTTCAAAGTGCCCTTTCTTCCCTAAAACATAAAGAGAGGGGAAAGAAAAGAGACGCAGTAGTAGCCTCTCAGTCAGAGGTCTCGACGTCAAGGGAAGTTACATCTCACACTTCAGACACTGACTCGTCATCCTCAGATGAGGAAACAGAAAGTGGTCATTGCTTTCCCCTGGATGAGGTGGACATGTTAGTAAAGGCAGTAAGGTCTACCATGGGGGTAGTAGACCCTCGGCCTGATAGATCAGTCCAGGACATTATGTTCGGGGGACTAGGCCAAAAGAAACGAAGAGTGTTACCGTTAAACGAAAACCTACATGGCCTGATAAAAAAAAGAATGGGAGAGACCGGATAAGAAGAACTCCACGGTCCCCTCCCTTAAACGGAAATACCCATTTGATGAGGAGGCAATCACATCTTGGGACAAAGCCCCGAAGTTAGACGTGGCGGTCGCCAAGGCCTCAAAAAAATTTGCACTCCCCTTTGAGGATATGGGTACTTTAAAAGACCCATTAGACAAAAAAGCTGATACTTTTCTCAAGGTCACTTGGGAATCGGCAGGGGGAAATCTTAGGCCAGCAATAGTGGCAACCTGTACCTCTAGAGCCCTCATGGTGTGGGTAGACTGCCTAGAGAAGCGGCTAAGAGAAGGTACACCTAGAGAGAAAATCCTGGAATCAATTCCAGTAATTAGGGGAGCGGCGGCCTTCTTAGCCAATTCATCAGCTGATTCAGTAAGATTGTCTTCTAAAGCGGCAGCCTTATCAAACGCAGCCCGAAGAGCGCTGTGGCTTAAATGTTGGCCAGGGGACCTACAAACTAAGATACAATTATGCGCCATCCCTTGTGAAGGAAAATTCTTATTCGGAGAGACATTGGATGATATCCTCCAAAAAGCGGGGGATAAAAAGAAGGGATTCCCAATTCTAGGTCCTACAGGCTTTAAAAGGTCCTTTCGGAACAAAAGGTTTTTTCAAAGGAGGCCCCCGAGAGAACAGAAATGGGACGACAGAAGAAGGGACAGAGGGTTCTTCTTTAACTCATCCCGAGACAAAAAGCCCTCCAAGTGACTGTCTGCCCAGGGTGGGAGGGAGGCTAAGCTTTTTTTCTCCCAGCCTGGAAGAAAATATCGAACAGCCCTTAGTTGCTAAATCTGATAGGATCAGGATTAAGGATATATTTTTCTCTCTCTACCACCTCAAAAATATGTAGTGACCCCACTAAGATCATCAGTTCTGGAACAAGAAGCCCTTGAGAAAGAGGTCCTAACTCTGTTGGACAAAAAAGTCCTCCAGGAGATTCCCCCTAGGGAGAAAGGCAGAGGATTCTACTCGCCTCTTTTTTTTTTTAGTAACCAAGCCGGACGGTACTTTCCGGACAATTATAAACCTAATAAAGGCTGAACAGCTATGTCAAAAACGAAAAATTCAAAATGGAGTCGATCAAGTCGACCGTCAAAATTCTCTTTCCACATTGCTTCATGGTTGCATTAGATCTCAGCGACGCATACTATCATGTCCCTATCCACAAAGACTCCCGAGAATACCTCAGACTGACGGTCTCCATAGGAGGCGAAATAAGGGCGTTTCAGTACAGGGCCCTGCCATTTGGGATCTCAGTAGCCCCACGGGTTTTTACGAAGCTAGTGGCAGAGATGATGGCTCACCTAAGAGAGCAAGATGTTCTAATAGTTCCATACCTGGACGACTTCTTAATAGCGAGCAACTCGGCCCAAACATGCAGAGAACAAAGGGACAGAGTGATGGACACTCTACAAAACCTAGGCTGGCTCCTAAATCTCAAAAAATCAAGGCTGGAGCCCAGAAAAGTCCAGGAGTTCCTAGGCCTCACACTGGACTCAAACACCCAGGAATGTTACCTACCAGACCACAAAAAGGAGAGGATAGCTCAGATGGTAGCAAGAGCGACACAGAACCCTTCCATGATGCTAAGAAAAGCAATGTCATTATTAGGGTCCCTCTCCGCCTGCCTGCCAGCGGTCCAGTGGGCGCAACTACATACGAGAGATCTCCAATGGGATGTTTTTGCCAACCAGTCAGCATTAGGAGGCCACCTGGAAGGTCATGTTACACTACACTCCAAGACTATTCGTTCCCTAGCTTGGTGGGGAAACAGACAACCTATCCAAAGGGATTCCCTGGATAAAAAATCTCACACATAATCACCACAGACGCCAGTCCCAAGGGATGGGGAGCGCAGATGAGCAACAGAGTAGCTCAAGGGGAATGGGGAGGTCAGGAACTAAAAGCCTCCTCAAACCAAAAGGAACTGTTGGCAGTAGATTACGCCCTAACACACTTTCTACCGATATTAAGGGGGGCATCATGTCCGCATATTTTCGGACAATCGAGTGACAGTAGCCTACATAAACCATCAGGGGGAACCAGGTCCCGGACACTAATGAACACAGCCTCCGAAATATTCACGCTAGCAGAGGAGAACCTACTATCCCTATCTGCACTACACATACGGGGAGCAGAGAACCAGACAGCGGACTTTCTAAGTCGCACCCAGCTACATCAAGGGGAGTGGGTTCTAAAACAGTCCATTTTTCGGAAGATCGTAAAAATGTGGGGAACCCGGACATAGATTTATTTGCCGACCACAAAAACAAAAAAGTGGAAGCATTTTGTTCCCTAGACCCCAGGGGGAATCCTCGAACCCTGGATGCGTTTATGCTCCCGTGGACTCAGTGCCTAATGTTTGCCTTCCCACCGCCCATCCTCATCCCAGCAGTAATAAGGAAAATCAGAGAAGACAGGGCACGAATGATATTAATAGCCTCGTTTTGGCCAAAAAGAACGTGGTTTTCCTGGCTGAGAATACTGTCAGTAACCGACCCCTGGGTTCTACCAGATCTCCCTGACCGTCTGTCCCAAGGTCCCGTGTTACACCCTCGAGCAGTGAACCTCCATTTAACAGCATGGAATTTGAAAGGGCACTGCTGAGGGAGAGGGGGTTCTCAGAAAACCTAGTTTCCATGCTACAAAAGAGTAGGAAACCGATCACAACCAGAGCCTATGGTAGAACTTGGAGGAAATTTCTATCCAGCTCCGGGGTTAGGGTTCAAGATGGGGTACAGATTAACAAAATTCTTGAATTCCTGCAAAAGGGATTAGAACAGGGGCTGGCTACTAATACGTTGAAGGTACAGGCGCCCTTTATAACCAGGATGTGGCGGGCGACCCTTGGGTAACACGGTTTGAGGGCTGCAGCCAGATCTAGACCAATAACCACCCAGAAGATACCATCATGGGATCTAAACCTAGTGTTGTCTGCCCTAACAGGGCCCCCATTCGAGCCCATCCAGTCAGTACCCCTGAAAACCTTATAATTAAAAACCATACTCTTAGTAGCCCTAACATCAGCTCGCAGAGTGAGCAATATTCAAGCCCTGTCAGCAATACCCCCGTTCACTGAAATCCTAGACGACAGGGTCATATTAAAACCCGACCCAGCATACCTACCTAAGGTGTCGACCCACTTCCATAGGTCACAAGAAGTAGTCCTTCCTTCCTTCTGCCCAAACCCTAGGAATAGGGGAGAGGAAAGATTTCACACCCTAGATGTGAAGAGGTGCCTAGCTCAATACTTAGAGGGCCACCAAGGGATGTAGGAAGGAAGGGTCTTTTTGTGTGTTTTCAGGGACCTCGGAAGGGACTCAAGGCATCCAAGAGTATCCTAGCAAGGTGGATAAGAGATGCGATTGCCCTGGCTTATTCATCTAGTGGGAATACCATCCCGGTGGGCCTGAAAGCTCACTCTACAAGAGCAATGGCGACCTCATGGGCAGATAGATCAGAGGTATCAATAGAACAGATCTGTAAAGCGGCCACCTGGTCAACACCTTCTACCTTTTTCAGGCACTATCGCTTAGATCTAGCCTCTACGTCTGATCTGACCTTCGGGAGAAGGGTCCTTCAGGCGGTGGTCCCTCCCTAAGCTACCAATCTCTGAAATTCTCTCTGTGGTGCTGTCATGGGTGAGAGAGAATAGCTTAGTTACTCACCGATAGCGGTGTTTCTTGGAACCCATGACAGCACCTGCTTATTCCCCCCCCTTTTTCACGTATGCGGTGAGCACGAGTTAATGCATGTAGTGTTTTTTGTAAGGCACGGTGCTTCTCCATAATATGCAATATTATAATGTTATGTATATACTTTTGTTGTTAACTAACCGGGAGACCCTCTGATGCTCTGTAACCAACTGGGGCGGAGGAGAGGTGCCGCCTTTTTATCTGTAGGTTCCTGTCCTTGATGGGCGGACCCCCTCTCTCCGTGGAGCTGTAATGGGTTCCGAGAAACACCGTTATCGGTGAGTAAGCTAATCTCAGACATTGATTATGGCATGGGACAATATAGCTAATAAACACTTAAAACAGGTGAGTGACTTGGTTGGTTGTGTTTATTTTTTTTTTTTACAGGAGACAAGGGCTTCAATGGAATGAGTGTAAGGGGAGTATAACTTTTAGTTTTTTTATTTTTAAATACATTTGTAAAACGGTGTGGATTTTTATTTCAAATAAAGGACATTATTTTGACACTGACTTTTTTTTACAGTATAACTATGGGGATAGTAATGGAGAGTCGTCTTACAGAAACTTCTCCATTACTAGCTCCTGGGCTTGATGTCGCCTAACAATACAAAGGTGGCATCAACACCTCAAATATCACCCTACTTGTCACCTCCACAGGCAAGTGAGAAGAATGAGTCTAAGCTTCCCCAGACGATCAGACTGATACCTAGCCCTGACCTATTCAAGCGCGCTTTGAAAACCCATCTCTTCAAAGAAGCCTATCACATCAACTACTCAGCAAGCTAACTTTGCCCTGTTCCCTCCTTCCAAATATTATTCTGAATCTGCACCCTACTATTCATCTGTCTCCACACCCTTCATGCACATGATAACTGCACTTGATACTTGTCTATTGCACTTAAACACACGGGCTGATGACCGGATCATGCAGCTTTATATGAAAATCCCTATTATAATTGCCAGACCTGAATTAACAAGCATTTCTCACCTACTGTGTCCCCCCATTTCCTTGTAGATTGTAAGCTTGCGAGCAGGGACCTCACTCCTAATGTCATTGTTTGAATTGTCTTAACTTGTATTGAATTTATTGTCTGTACATGTCCCCGCTTAATTGTAAAGTGCTGCGGAATATGTTGGCGCTATATAAATAAAAATTATTATTATTATTATTATAAGCTCCAGATTTGGTGCATCTTAAGGATATTCCATTTCTGGTGCAATATCTGATCCCTAATCAGGCTAATAAGGTTTGTTTTGTTAAGCCTTTTGATTTTTTTTTTTCATTTTTTTTCTGGGGTCCCCCATAAATTCACCAGTAATTAGCATTCAGCTGTGAGCTGTTAATATCCTGGGAACCTTATGGGATATTTTCCCTTGTCCAAGGTTATTAAACCTATCCTAAGTGACCCATGGAAGCGCTTGCAGCGCAAAACGACTGTAGTCCTTCGTTGGCTTCACCTCTCTTCCTTTACTGCAATGGTTTTTTTTTACATGCTTTTGAATAAAGCACAGATGCCCAGAACAGTGAATGCTGCCTTCTTTCTCTTTGAACATTCTATCCTATAACTCTCGTGAAAACCAAAAAAATTGGGGCACGAAAAAAGGAAAAATTTTCATTTTTTTTCCCTTTAGCATTTAGTTCCTGTGAAGCACCTGAAGGGTTAATACACTTCTTGAATGTGGTTTTAAGGACTTTGAGGGTTACAGTTTTTAGAACAGTGTAATGTGTGGGTATTTCTTTCATATAGGATGCCCAAAGTCACCTCAAATGTGATGTGGTCCCTAAAAAAAAAAAAAATTGTGTACATTTTTTGGAAAAATAGAAATTGCTTGTCAAGTTTTAACTCTTTTAACGTCCAATTTTTTTGTTTAAAAAATGAAGCAGATGTAAAGTAGACATGTGTGAAAACTAATTACCGCATATACTTGAGTATAAGCCGACCCGAATATAAGCAGAGGCCCTTAACCCATGAGATGCTCCATACAAAATACACCCCATATAATGCTCCATAAAGTTCATGATGGGCCCCATAAGATGCTCCATACAAAAAAATATGCCCCATATAATGCTGCACAAAGGTTAATAATGGCCCCATAAGATGCTCCATAGAATAATATGGCCCATATGCTGCTCCATAAAGGTTGATGGCCCCATAAGATGCCCCATATAATGCTGCTTAAAGGTTGATGGCCCCATAAGATGCTCCATAGAACAATATGCCCCATTTTCTGCTGTGATAAAAAAAAAAAAATATATATATATATATATATACTCCCCTCTCGTCGCTGGGGGCCAGGTGCCTGTGTCCTGAGCCGGCAGGGACACCGACACGCTATGGGGGCCAGGTGCCGGTGTCGCCGCTGACTCAAGGCCCCGACACCCACGATATTCACCTGTCCCCCGTTTCACTGCCACTCGTCGCTCTGTCTTCCGGGTGTCGGAAGTGACTGTTGAGGCAGAGGGCGCGCACTAAAAACGTCATTGCGCCCTCTGACCTGATTGTCACAGCCAGAGTACGCAGAAGACAGAGCGACGTGTGGTGGTGGGACAGGTGATTTTTGTATGCCTCTCCCTGTCATACTCACCCTTTCCTGGTGCGGTCTCTGCAGTTCTTGCTTCTCCGATGGTCTTCGGCAGCTCCTTCCAGTGTTCAGCGGTCATGTGGTGCTGCTCATTAAAGTAATGAATACGCGTGCCTATTCATTACTTTAATGAGCGCTACCACGTGACCGCTGAATACAGGAAGAGCTGCGGTGCTGGAGACCATCGGAAAGAAGGGGAGTGCAGAGACCGCGCCAGGAGGGGGTGAGTATGATTTGACAGTCGCCGGCTCCTGCACTCCCCCTCCCCCTCCTACCTCTTGGGACAATGACTCGAGTATAAGCTGAGAGGCACTTTCAGCCTTAAAAAAGGGCTGAAAATCTCGGCTTATACCCGAGTATATACGGTAACTATTCTGTGTGACACAACTCTAGTTTAGCTGAGTCCCTGAGGTAGCAGAACAGCAGAAACCCCCCCGACGTGACCCCATATTGGAAACTTCACTGCCTAAGGAATTCATCTAGCGGTGTAGTGAATATTTTGAACCCATGGGTGCCTCACAGAATTTTATAGCATTGAGACGTGGAAATGACATTTTAGTGGTAAAAATCTAATTTTTGTATTTGCTGCTAATTTATCAGGTACACAAGGGTTAATATATGAAACTGGGCTTTATATTTTATTGTGCAAATTTTCCTGAACGCGGTGATGTGCCACATGTCGTCAGAATTTACGGTTTGCCACACGTCAGGGCTGAGAAGGAAGCAGCGATATTTGACTTTTGGAGTACAGATTTTGCTAGAAGAGCTTACGAGCGATATTTGTGGAACCACAAAAGTGCCAGAACAGCAGAAAACCCCCAAAAGTGACCCCGTTGTAGAAACTGCACCTCTCAATTAATCTATGGCTGCAGTGACTATTTTGTAACATCCACTCTCTGCTTTATTCTGTAGAATTGCAAATATGCCAATTTAGTGCCCATATATTGTATCCCCATAAATTGTAAGAGCCCCCGCGTGTATTGTAGCGTTGTAGCACCCCCATACATTATGACCAGCTTGTACTTCTGAAGACACGCACTTCCAAAATTAAGTGCTCTCTCCTAGCTACAATAATGCCAAACATGTGGCCTCTTACTGTGGTTTAGGCACAGTGGGGCTCAGAAATAAAGGACAATTTGGATTTGGGAGCGCAAAATTCACCGGATTTTATTTGAGGGGGCGGGAGTCATGTCTTTTTTCCAGAGTCTTTTTCCACCAGTAGCATGGGAACCCCATATAGTTCCAGTGACAGTTCCAGTGACAGATGACTGGGGGATGGTTTTGTTCAGAATGAATTAGGATTTTATTCAGTAACATCTTGGGGTACATAAAAAAAAATTCTCATTCATGTGTTTTACGCTGATCACAACTTTGGAGTTTCCAAAAATGTGTTTCAGACAAAACCCCTGATGGAACCACCCACCATAATGAGGCAGATGGAGACACGTTGGAGTCCGTTTGGCGTTTTCTCCGATGGTATTCATATTTTTAGCATGCACAGATCTGTGGTCGACCATACGTGTGAAGTAAAAAGATGCCTAAAATGATGGGACACCGCTGGAACAGAGACCAGTCCAAAGTGACTCCATCTGCCTCTTAAGTGAGTGGTTCTATTGGGGGTTTTCTCTCAATCGCGGTTTTGAGGGAATTTTGCACAGAAATCCTGATGTAAGCACTCAGTGGAGAGCGCAGAATAAATGTGAGCCGAGCCTTATTTCGATTTTTGAGAGGCAGCATAATAATCTTTATTTTTATATAGCGCTAACATATTCCGCAGTGCTTTACAGTTTTGCACACATTATCATCACTGTCCCTGATGGGGCTGACAATCTAAATTCCCTATCAATATGTCTTTGGAATGTGGGAGGAAACCGAAGTGCCTGGAGGAAACTCACGCAAACACGGGCAGAACATACAAACTCCTAGCAGATGTCCTTGGTGGAATTTTAACCCAGGACTATAGCGCTGCAGTGCTAACCACTGAGGCACCGTGCTGCTTTTTCATTAATACAATTTTGGCACAGATACGATCTTCTAATCGCCCGTTATTGCATTTTATTGCAATGTAGTGGCAACCAAAAACGTAATTCTGGCATTTTTAACTTTTTTTTCTCTTTACGCCGTTTAGCTTTCCGGTTAATTCTTTCTTTACATTGATCAGGCAGTTCTGATAGCGGAAATACCAAATTTTTGATCACCTGTGTATAGCAGAAATTCTCACTTGCTATGATCACTGACCACGGCAATCTGGCAATGACCACCACAGGTGATTGTAGTGTTTCCCCTGATGGAAACTCAAGTTATCAGCTGTAATAATGGGGAAACTTCACAGTATGGCTAAATGAGATTACATCGATAACCTTTTATTTGAATTGTCATTATGTATTGCAGGACAGGTCCTCCAGACCTGAAAGCGCTCTTTGTAATCATTTTCCATTCTGGATTAGTATGCTGATGAGGACCCCCTCTCTGTTATACAAAAATAAACTTTATGTAGTAGTGATGGTTTTCAAATTATTTGTCACTATAAAAACCCTTATTTTTTAACATAAGTGTTACAGTACATGGAATTAATATTTGGAAGCTAAATACTTTCACATTATTTTGAGTGTGTAAAAATTCAGGTTCCATAAAGTATTCAACTCAATGATGATGTGTACTTTTATGTGCAAATAAAACCTGTTTTAAATGAGGCATTATTATTTTATTAAAATTATTTCTGAAGTACGATTTCCAGTGACTTCCTAGAAAAGGGTAGCTTTAAAGGGGTTGTCTTCTACTAGGATTATTAATGTTTTCCCCCTTAAGATAAAAGCGGCTATACTCTCCTCCGGTGCCGTTCCAGCAGCGTCTGCACTTTCGTTTCCGTGACTCACATGAGATTGGGCGCAGGGCTCACATCACAATCAGCACTGGAGTCGCTGTCCCCACCTTCGGATGTATAAGTGATCGAGAGGAATTGAGCGGCCAGCCGCAGCTATCACTTCCTCTTGATTACTTGTATGTCTGAAGTTGGGTACCGTAACACAAGTGCTGATTGGGCGCAGGGCTCACGTGATGTAATAACCACGGTTGGAACTGCGCTTTCACGGTAGGGAAGTAAAGGCATTTATATTTTAACGGAGGCAAACCGAATGAGAAGAGGCTGTCCTTGTAGTGGACGACCCCTTTAAACCTACCCCCTTAGTATAAAAAAAGTAATACAAAAAACATCTTCTGCATGTTAATCTTGTTTGGTATTCAACATACCTATTGGTGGTAGTTTAAAGCAAGTCAACGTGTGACCAGTGCAAGTATGCACTGTGGAGCAGGGATGCATTTCCGTAGAGCTTGATTAGCGGCGTTCAGCAAGCCAAGACTATCTGCCTATTGTAACTGTGATCGAGACTAAACTTAGTTTGGAAAAAAAAATAAAATTTTTGCTGGTAATGTGGAATGTGGTATATACATAGAGGGGTAGGGGTGGAGGATTATAGAAGTGGAGGTGTATAGATATTATTTTTGTTTTTTTACGAGCGCCAACAAATTGACCTTTTTACTTTTCAGTATTGATGTGGTTGCAGTAGTTGCAATGACAAAGCCGTCATTGAGGCTTTGCGGATACTTCTTGGAACAGTATGGAATTAAAGAGGTTGTTTCTGTAGGTTAGATAGGATCTCATTTACATACCGCTGACAAGAATGCCGATCACTGCTTGACTACACTGCTATTTATATCTTTGCAAATTACAATTTAATAGCTGGACAAAGCTCCTCATGCATTCTTGTCCATGTGGGAAACGACCCGCATCCATTGCAGTTAAGCTGCTTAATTAGTTGTCATGAAAATGCTATTAGGGAAAGAGGCCACTTGGGGCTTGGCAGCAAAGTAATGAATATGTCGGCTCCACCTCACACCACGGAGATGGCGCCATTTGTTACACCTGACCTTTCAGGTTGTATATGTACCCACCCGAAATGTGCTTCCCACATTGTCTTTCTCAGTGACATTGTAGATCTGTACTTGTGTGTATATATGTGAACACCATGTGTATTTGAGATTGCTGTAATAGCTTTGTTTCTATGAGCTGGGTCTAATAAATCCGGTAGGTGTCTTATATATAGTAATGCAGTTTCTTCATGTTTGGTTTTTTTTTACTTAGATTATACTGACCTTTTTTTTTTACTTAAATTTTTTTACTTAAATTATACTGATCATCTTGAGTATATCCCCGTTATTTAGATATCTGAAAGTTTGTACTGCTTTTTTGAGGAGTTTATTTCCAGACTGGATAGGGAATGAGTATTTCGAAGTCATACATCTTTTCCAAAGCATTAAATATGGTGCTACTGTAAAGGTGCCGCAAATAAGTATGTCCATACTGGTTTCTACTTGTACATGCTCGAATTAGACCAGTTGCTACACTGTGTGCATTATTATTAGCTATTTGTAGTTTTGATTATTTTTATTATTGAACCACCAGTCTATACAAGAGGTTAATAAACCTGAACGCTGAATATTTCAGAAAGTGTTTTTCATTAGGAGAATGTGTGCAGAATTTTTGGGCAACTATTGGTGGGCAGAATTATGTATGGTATTTAAATGAAAAATGTATATTTTCTCACCTAAATTGTTCTCACTGGAATAGATGAAAATAGTAACCAAACGACTCAATATACAAAAATACAATTCTGACATTGTTAATAAGTAGGATGGCTATATTGGATATTGATGGGATTTTTTAAGTCTTTACTGGCAGCCAAGCAGTGGAGACTGCATGCGATAAAGCATTGTTCCGTGTAAAAATCATGGTTTTAGTGGGAGATGCAGGCTTTTTCCTCTACCTGTTTGACAAAAGTGTATTCTCAAAGCTAGGCAATTTGCATACCTCTGAAAGCTACTAATAGGTTTGGGAACCCAAAGAGAAATTGGACACAGGAGTGTAAAAAGTAAAGTTTGTTATTTAAACAATACATAAAAACGTCAAACAATACAAGTAAAAAGGAAGAATAAAAAAGGGGGAGAAGCGACCTCAAAGTCCACGTCCATACAGGAGGCACAAAATCCTAGGGGAAAGAAAAGCATAAGGCAAAAAAAAAAAATTGGAGGAATCAAGAAAGGCTGTAAAACGAAGCAGCATTAGATAGAAAAAATTCTTCATAATCCCGCAATGGATCAGACCTTTTGTCCCCTTTTTTATTCTTCCTTTTTACTTGTATTGTTTGATTTTTGTTTATGAATTGTCTAAGTGAAGATTATTTTTGACTTGATACGCTCCCGTTTCTTTCTCTTTGGGTTACTATTTTGTTTTGGATGAGCTTCTAGCATAGACCGAATTTTCTTCTCTTTGGATTACTTATAGGTTGGATAAGGGAGTATTGAAGGATACTAAGCGAAGCATTGGGTAAGTTGGAAGAGTATTATCTCCTGATGCTGAGTGTGCAGACATAAGTAGTGTGCTCAGCAAAGCCTAGCGCGATGGAGGGAAGCATCTGTTTAGTATTGTACATCTTTGTGAACTTTTAATGCCACAGATTGAGTTGTAACTTTAAGTTGAAACTGGACAGCTTTGTTTTTCCATTGGCTTTTTTTTTTTTTTTTAAAGTGAAATGATCATCAGAATATGGCCTTTTGTTTAACCTTTGTACGACATATGATGTACATATACGTCATATGTCATGTCCCTTCCTTTGATACGGGCTTGCACACTGAGTCTGCATCTTTCCCGGCAGATCACTTGCCTCTAAAAGCTGCGGCTGAGGAGCCCGTGGCTAGCATTCATAGATCGCAACTGTATCTAGCACAAGCGATCAAATGATTGCAGGTTCAAGTCTCCTAAGGAAACTATTAAATACAGTAAAAAGTTTAAACTTTTATTTAAAAAAAAATGAAAAAAATAACACAAGTTCAAATAATCTCCCTTTTGCCCCATTTAAAAATAAAACAAAAAGACACACTTGGTATCTCTGCGTTCGTAAAAGTCCGATCTACAGTTGTGGCCAAAAGTATTGACACCCCTGCAATTCTGTCAGATAATACTCAGTTTCTTCCTGAAAATGACTGCAAACACAAATTCTTTGGTATTATCTTCATTTAATTTGTCTTAAATGAAAAAACATAAGAGAATGAAGCAAAAAGCAAAACATTGATCATTTCACACAAAACTCCAAAAATGGGCCAGACAAAAGTATTGGCACGCTCAGCCTAATACTTGGTTGCACAAAATAACTGCGACCAACAGCTTCCGGTAACCATCAATGAGTTTCTTACAATGCTCTGCTGGAATTTTAGACCATTCTTCTTTGGCAAACTGCTCCAGGTCCCTGATATTTGAAAAGTGCCTTCTCCAAACTACCATTTTTAGATCTCTTCACAGGTGTTTTATGGGATTCAGGTCTGGACTCATTGCTGGCCACCTTAGAAGTCTCCAGTGCTTTCTCTCAAACCATTTTCTAGTGCTTTTTGAAGTGTGTTTTGGGTCATTGTCCTGCTGGAAGACCCATGACCTCTGAGGGAGACCCAGCTTTCTCACACTGGGCCCTACATTATGCTGCAAAATTTGTTGGTAGTCTTCAGACTTCATAATGCCATGCACACGGTCAAGCAGTCCAGTGCCAGCAAAGCAACCCCAAAACATCAGGGAACCTCTGCCATGTTTGACTGTAGGGACCGTGTTCTTTGAATGCCTCTTTTTTTCTCCTGTAAACTCTGTTGATGCCTTTGCCCAAAAAACTCTACTTTTGTCACATCTGACCAGAGGACATTCTTCCAAAACGTTTTAGGCTTTTTCAGGTAAGTTTTGGCAAACTCCAGCCTGGCTTTTTTATGTCTCGGGGTAAGAAGTGGGGTCTTCCTGGGTCTCCTACCATACAGTCCCTTTTCATTCAGATGCCGACGGATAGTACGAGTTGACACTGTGGTACCCTCGGACTGCAGGGCAGCTTGAACTTGTTTGGATGTTAGTCGAGGTTCTTTATCCAACATCCGCACAATCTTGCGTTGAAATCTCTTGTCAATTTTTCTTTTCCGTCCACATCTAGGGAGGTTAGCCACAGTGCCATGGGCTTTAAACTTCTTGATGACACTGCGCACGGTAGACACAGGAACATTCGGGTCTTTGGAGATGGGCTTGTAGCCTTGAGATTGCTCATGCTTCCTCACAATTTGGTTTCTCAAGTCCTCAGACAGTTCTTTGGTCTTCTTTCTTTTCTCCATGCTCAATGTGGTACACACAAGGACACAGGACAGAGGTTGAGTTAACTTTAATCCATGTCAACTGGCTGCAAGTGTGATTTAGTTATTACCAACACCTGTTAGGTGCCACAGGTAAGTTACAGGTGCTGTTAATTACACAAATTAGAGAAGCATCACATGATTTTTCGAACAGTGCCAATACTTTTGTCCACCCTCTTTTTTATGTTTGGTTTAAGACAAATTAAATGAAGATAATACCAAAGAATTTGTGTTTGCAATCATTTTCAGGAAGAAACTGAGTATTATCTGACAGAATTCCAGGGGTGTCAATACTTTTGGACACAACTGTATCACAATATAAATTCAATTAATCTGATCTGTAAATGGCGTAATGAGGAAAAAAAAACTCCAAAATCATTTTTTTTGGCTGCCACAACATTGCAATAAAAAGTAATCACAGCATTGTAGTTACCCCAATGTAGGATCAGAAAAACATCATCTGTGACATTGCCTCTTCTTATAAGGAATCTGCGGAAAACTTTATCTGCAAGGACAGGGAAGACAAGTCCACATATGCCCCATTCACAAGTGTAAAAATTGCAAGATTTCTAATTTTGTTTTAAGTAAAGTGTGTTGTGAAAAATAGCCATACATGTAATGTAAAAGCCTGAATTAAACACTATGGTAATTCAAGACTATCAAAGTATTACAGAATAAGGTTACCGTATATACTAGAGTATAAGCCGACCCGAGTATACGTCGATGCACCTAATTTTACCTAAAAAAAAAAACTGGGTAACTTTATTGACTCGAGTATAAGCCGGGTATCCATTGTCTCCTCATCCCCCATCCTGGTATGCATGGTTCCTCATCCCTGTCCTGGTATGAACGGGCTCCTCATCCCCATCCTGGTATGCACATGCTCCTCATCCCTACTCTTGTATGCCAGGCTCCTCTTCCCTATCCTTGTCTGCATTTCTCCTCATCATTATCCTTGTGTGCATGGCTCCTCATCCCTATCCTTGTCTGCATGGCTCCTCATCCCAATCCTTGTCTGCAAGGCTCCTCATCCTTACCCTTGTTTGCAAGGCTCCTCATACCTATCCTTATCTGCATGGCTCCCCATCCTTATCCTTGTATGCATGGCTCCTCATCCCTATCCTTGTTTGCAAGGCTCCATCCCTATTCTTGTATGCATGACTCCATCACTTTCCGTGTATGCATGACCCCATTCTTATCCTGGTATGATTTGCCCTTGCCCGGATGAAAGAAAAACACCAAAAAAATAAACCATTACTCTTACCTTCCTGCGCTCCCCAGCAGCGTCTTGTTCCGGTGCCAGCAGCTGCTTTATGCTTGTAAACAGCGCATGGCAGGTACGTCATGTACTGCTCACAAGCAGAGCACAGCTGCTGGAATACTCACCGCTCCCCACACCGGAACTATATGCATGGAGGGCAGTGAGTATTAAGTAGCGCGCACAGTGTCTGCCTCCGGTCGGTCACGGGCCGCTACTTAAGAGAAATGAATGTTCACCTCTTTTAAGTAGCGGCACACGTGACCGCCTGGCAGCTGCAGGAGAGAGATGAATATTCATTGCCAGTGCAGAGAATATTCATTTCTCTTTAGCAGCAGGCACAGGAGTTAGCTGCAGCAGCCGGCTCCTTCCACTGTGACCTGCTGCTCTGCCGCTGCCCCTCCCCCTCAGGTATAAGCTGAGGGGGGTGTTTTCAGCACAAAGAAAATGTACTGAAAACCTCTGCTTATACTCGAGTATATACGGTAAGTTGTGAAATTACTTTGTAAACCGTAAACCTTTGACCACTAGAGCTATGGAGACTTTACTTTTGGGTAAGGGGTTCCATATAAATAACCTATTGTAAATTCTAGAATAAGGGTCTTTACATGCTGCAGAGACTTCCTTAACGTTTATAAATAAGTATTCTGCAAAAGAACAGTGAAACCCGTAGGGAGGCATACTAAGAAAGTCCAGTCTGTCAGTATTAATAGTTGCTGTTCTCTTAGACTTTCCTTTACCAGTTTATAGAATAACTTTTGTAAACCTTTTCCTGCGGTACTCCTTTTATCTCTGCTGAATCCAGTGCTCAGCCCAGAGATGGTTTACACATCAAAGTCCTAATAAAACCTTTAAATAACAAAGGTCTAAGTTCCACTTAGACTTTAAACAGGTGTGTAGCACTAGTTTTCTACCTTGCAAACACATCATCCTGTTTCTTAAATTCAGAACTTTATTCTCTACGGGTTATTGCAGTTATCAAGTTGCAACCTAGTTGTGGAGAGGCTTAGTCTGCCCTCCATATGTACAGTTGCAATCAAAATTATTCAACCTCCATTTCAAATTGGTCTGTTGCAAACAGCAGAATGTTTGTAACACTTGCTAATAAACAATCAGATGGGAACAATTTAAATAGCTCTACACAACACAGTGTAGTAGTAGTTTCTCCAAAAATAAACCTAATTTGTAAAAGCTTTTACACCATTAAGTAAAAATCTTTGGAAAGTTGCATCATTTTGGTGCGACACGAGGTTGTGCTAAAATTTAGTAGTTTGTCAGAGCTGGGCAAAAATGACTTCAGACTGCCAAAGTGGGTGGAGATTGGGTTAAACTGGGGCATAGCGATCGACGCTAGTCAGATTCTTGACAATTAGCAGCATTTAAAGCGCCACAAATCTTACTCCAGCAGGGACTTGAGTAGGAAGAGTTGTTAGGCACACTCAAAGGCATATGTCACTTTATGAATCTGGAGCATTTGACTCCAGCATACCTCCTGCGTTGTTCACGTTATTCTTGAATCTTGGCCAAAATGTCGCTTCTGATGACTGTTGCAGTCATAGAATTATTCAACCCACTGAATCGCCCATAAAAGCACAAATTTACAAATTGGGTATTGCCTTTAGTACTCCTGATGCACCTAGTCAAGGGCTTTATTCATATGTCACATGCTCTATGGCTGCGATGACTGTTGTAATTTCCCCCTTCAGCGTGTGCTCTGTTTGGTTTCTGGTCATTCACATGCAATCTGCATGACTGATGAAGATCTGTGTTATAATACTGAAAAGTCTTCTTATTTCTGGATTGCTCCAGTTAAAACTTTTCAGCATTACATATATTAGACTATGGGTTGGTACCACCTTACTTGATCACACTGATTCTTTGTGGGTGCTGTGTCCACATTATCACAGTTGAAATTATATTTGTGTCCTTCCCCAAAATCCTGTAAACTGTAAGTCCGCAAGGACGGGGCCCTCTCCCCTCTGTACCCGGTTCATTGTAGTTTGATCCCTGTAATTTATTTGTATTCTGTATGTAACCCCCTTATGTACAGCACCAGGGAATCATTGGTTCTCTAAAAATAAATATTTAGCAAGTTCAAACTTGAAAACAATAACATTACTTGGGCATGGTGGAAAGATGACAATATCACTGGCTGCCACCAGATTCCCGTGGGAGCAGATGGTGGGAAACCCTTATGTGACTGTAAAAGACCTCTGCAAGATTTGGTGTCAGCAAGTCCTGAGATTAAAGTTTGCACAGAAATGCTTAGCACTAAAGCGCAAGAATAGTCCTCTACATCCTACCCATATTCTCCGTTCCACTAATGACCTAAGGCTAGGGCGTGACCTAAAAACAAATTTCTTTAGATTGGTCTGCCACTTCACTAACTGAAGTGTTGTTCTCCCTTCCATACACTACAGTATATAGCACTTTGTGTCTGTATTTGTACACATACTGGCTGGTGGCTGGTTCCTGCACCATTGTTAAAACACCCCTATTTTTTTAATGGCTGGACTGTACACGACAAGCACTTTTATTTTTACCTGTTGCCCCCCCCCCCCCAATCTCATAGATTGCTAGCTTGCAAGCAAGGTCGTCACTTCTCTAGCTATGTGTTACTCTGTAATGTCTTTATTCAGTTTCCCCCTGAATTGTAAAGTGGTGCGAAAAATGTTGGCCCTATGAAAATCAAAATTATATTATGCAGATTAATGTTGCTAAAGTATAAATAAAGCTACAGAAGTTCTGTGACTTTTCTGAGGAGAGCTAAAACAAAACTACACGTTTCCAGGCCTACTGATCAGCAGTATGTCTTGGTTAAGAATAACACACAGGCTCAAAACAAAATCCTGCCTGTAGTGAATAATGGTGGTGGCTCAATATTTCTCTGAGGCTGCTTTGCTTGCTCTCACACTGGAAACCTGAAGTATGTATATGGTAAGATGGATTCAATCAAGTATTAGCAAATACTTCTATGAGGAAGGAGTTTTGGCGTAACTGGAATTTCAAAAAGGACCAGGCTTGGTTTTAGAAGTATTCCTTAATGATTGAGGTGACTTTTAATCACCTTACTTTAACCCACGAGAAAATCTTTGGGATTTGCAGAAGGTGGTTTTCCTCAGGAACACTTCCAGAAGCCGGTGTCTTTCTTTGCATCATGTTTGGCGCAGGTCATAACAACCAAAGGTCTAAATTCTAAACTCTTGTCATGAGGGGCTGAATATTTCTGAGACTGCAGTAGTCATAAAAAATGTAGTTCTCTGTTAAATTTGGAGAATGCATTTAGTTGTATTAATCTATTTGGTTTGCTGTTATTGGATTTTACAAACAAGTTTTTTTCCTTTTGTTAACCAACGTTATTTGCAATGAGGTTGAATAATTTTGATTGCTTCTGTATGTTTTTTTTTTTTTTCCTGAAAGCCGTTCTTCACTACAAGGGGAATCTTATCTGCTACAAGTGCACTCTAAATTGAAATGACAGACATAACTTTCTCCTCATTCTACACTGAATGTACAAGTGAAAGTGAGCTAGGAATCTTGATGTATAATCCCTTCGATGTAGGCTTTCTCTGAAATGGTAATGCAAAATGAGCCATATTTTCCATTTTGTAACTTGCAGCCATGTCAAGACACTTTGGACGCGGAGTGGTTTGTGCATTATATACATCTAATTATTTTTCTTTAATTCATTTTCTCGCTTTCCTGGTCCTTTTACAATTCAAACCTCATTAACGTTTCAAGACCTGATATTTGACACCTGTTCTTTAGTGACTCATTAAGACGCCAAATGGGTATCGAATGACCTAATGATCTTCTGTAGGTTTGGCAATCATTTTTACTATTTCTTCCACATCCGCCATCCTACACTTTTCTTAAATTTCTCCTTTTTCTCTATAATAACTCAACATTTCAATTTCTACATAGTTGTTTTTTCCCTTTTTTTCATTGTTGCTATATTCCAGTGAAGCCCTCTTGATCTTTTCTGTATTGCCAGCCCATTTCGAAGAATAAGTGTGTTTTTACTTAAGAAAACATGACAAGATCTCTTCACGCACATTGTGCTTGATAAATAGAATTAATGGAAGTTAATGTGCCATTATTTTACAACAAGCTATGAAGCCAGAAATAGATGATAAATTTCACAAGAAACGTTAAAAATGGACCTGGGTACATATTTGTAAAGCAGTTCTAGTGGCCACTGGAGTCCATTCATCAAGGCCACCAGGGTCTGGTATACGATCTATTGATGTGCCCCAGTACTCAATGACTGGTTGAAACAAGTTGAGATGTTCTAATTTCTCCTAGTAGACCGTCCAGCAGCTCTTTGTCTGTATATGGTTAGCCCTCGCAATAGTAATAATGTTCTCCCACCTAGGGCACCATCTAACTTTAAAGGTGAGAGTATGCAATAAGGAGTATGCAGCAAAGAGAAAAAAAATCTCCAGCGAAGAGTCAGATAAATAAAACTTCAGAATCTTATAGACTTCCTAAAACGCTAGCTGTTCCTCCATTGGTCTCCAACGAACGTGTTTCAGCTACGCCTTACTCATGGTTATAATGCATAGCTTCATAACTAAGTGGATCTGGTGAGCTGACTCTCCTGTTCCCCCTTTTTCCTTACATTTTGTTTCAGTAAGAAGTATCACTTTAAACTTTTTGTCAAGCCACTCTGCACACTGTAAAGCCCCCGTTACACACTGCGATATCGCTAGCAATATCGCTGTAAAGTCACCGATTTTGTGACGTAGCAGCGATATTGCTAGCGATATCGCTACATGTGATACTTACCTCCAACCGGCTCCCCCGCTGATTATCGCTGGTCGCGCGAGAAGGTCCTGGATCATTTCTCGTCGGGCGCTTCCTGTAGTGCCGTGTGGATGCGGGCGGGAGGACGCAGGATCGCCGCGTCTGACAGGTAAGTAGCGACCCCCGACCCCAGCGGTGTCGCTGGTGAGATCTGCCTGTGTGGCAGCTCACTAGCGACCACTTAGCGATGCACCAGCGATCCATATCGTTGTCGGGATCGCTGGTGCATCGTTAAGTGTAACGGTACCCTAAGAGCAGGGGATTAGTTATTTCAGATATGAGGTTTGATAAGCACTCACTTGTTAAAGAGCAGCACTTATGGCACCCTCTACCTTTTTTGTCTTCAGTCAGGTGATTTGTATTAGTGCTGGGCGAGGTTCCCAGGGTACTGCCACAATGTAGGGAACATGGCACAGCCATGAGAGAAGTTTAGATCACACAACTGCAAGCTAAATGGGGGAAAATGTCAGGTACTGCTTACCGTCCAAAGATTTTAGGTGGCATCAAACTTCCATACCTGAACATAGTATACATACTCTGCACACCCCTATATACGCTATGTGCACGCTGAGTACAGGTGTTTAGTGTGTTATATTCTGTTTAAGTGTTCCCTTTATTTTTTTGAGCAGTGTATATAAGTGTGCATGATGTATTTTTTTTTTTCTGTGTCTTACAGTTGTGCAATGTGTATACATCGTTGCAAGAGATGGACACTGCGCCTCCTAGCGCAATAAGCCCAATGAGGTGGAGGTATAGGTGATTAGTTGGGGATGCAATCACCTTTCATGCCTGATGATGATACCATTTCGGTATTGAAACTTGTTGCCCAAATGTCTTACCAATACAGAAGTCCTCTATTCTTTGGACAGTCCTTATCGGTGACGCCTGTGTCTTCAATTTTCTTCTGTATTGCTATGTGCAGAGTGTGTGCATGTAACTGTGAACATACACCTTTTTTTACTTCTGTACTAAGTGTGTGAATTATTAGCGATCAGGCTATTGTTACACCTCCATCAGTTTACAAATGAGAGCAGTAAAAGTGCTGCCATTAGTGCTCACATGTAGCTATTAACAATGAATGTGCTGTCAACTGTTATCGTTTCCAAACTATGCCAGTTTGGCTCAGCCACAATATTGCCAGACTATGTGACCGCAGTTTCACACTGGCCTGTAGACATGGGGCGAACCTTTTGAAGCTACCTTGTGTGCCAAAAGAGCTTGTCCTGACCCTGAAACAAGAGATGAGTCTTGGGAGAAGCCTCAACAGAGGGAATTTTCTATATCGATACAGCCCTCCTCTAGAGAATAATTTGTCAGTACAGCAGTCAGCTGTATCTGCAGAATATATTGGTGATAAGAAGTACTGTGTATTCTTAAGTCTATGTATTAAAGGTTGTCTTAATTATGTTACCCAACCACTGTGGTGAATTGAAATGAAATATACGATAAGTCAATAGGGAGCATCAGTTGCAAAATCTAATCTGTGCGCCAAGAACTGTACGCTTATGGAACAGACAGAGGGCAATCCTCAATTTGAGCCTGTTGGGACTCCCTGAGATGAAGATGATTAGTAGTTGGCATTTTTTTTTCTTTCCTGCTTCCATTAAAAGCACTTATTAATATGGCTGTACACTGCAACAAAAAACACTGAAAGAATTGACATGATGCAGATTTAAAACCACCCAAAATCTACAAGTCATAAATTGGCAATGTGTGCATGAGACTAACTGTTTCTCTTTCACTTTGCTGGTACTAAGAAATCCTTCAGGTCTTGTGACAAATCTGCACTGAAAACATGTTGCAAGAATGCAACGTGTGCACACAGCCTAACTTAATTCAGGAGGACTTGCAGATGAATCTACTTCTCACTCCTCTCTTCTCCCCATAGAATGTTGTAAGCACTGACAAAGAGAACAGCCACGAGAATCACGCAGATCTCCCTTGGCACCAATTTTTCAGGGAACACTCTATTAGGCCATTTATTGCAGAACTCACAGTGAGCATATAGTAGATACACATCAGATTCCAGCTACATACATATACATACCGTGGAAAGGTCACTGCTACCTCCACAATAACAAAAGTAACTAGCTGCCACCACCAATCGTTAATGCAAGTCTATTGGACCCCTGTAACAAATGGCATATTGCTTCAGGGATTGTTTGTTGAGCAAGAAAAATGTAGCTATTCCATTGTTATATGTTTATCCAAAAAGTAGACTGTGTTTATAAAAGAATATACAAATGTGTTACAAAATAGACAAAATGCAGTGTATTCATTTACATAAAATAAAAAGGGTAAACCGAAGAAATATTCTAAACCTGAAGTCACAGGGTTGGCTCTTTCTCTTATGAAGGAAGCTCTTAGTTTTTTGGGGGTAACAGTACAGAACCACAACACATGGTCTCCCAGGTATGGCACTGACCATAGTTCTGTATATGCTTTTATTAACACAAGTTACGCCAACATATCTCGTACCTCTCCTCCGATGACTCCTAACAGGGCTAGTCAAAGGATGTAGCTAGTTCTTTTTAGAAAATTATGGGAACCCCAACTTCTATGAGATCTTCGCCCCTGGAGGCCCCCTGGCAGGAGATATTACTGTCACGTTTCCAATCAAGATTATACCTTTGTATAGATAAAGAAAAACCCATGGCATGGATAGCATCATCCATATTTGAAAGTGACGTACGACAAAGTGTTATGTTCGCCACTTCGTTACGACTCCAAAAGTGGCTCATATCTGTCATGTCTATGCTGTTCGCAAAAAAACCTCAATATTCAGAACTTACAAAGCATCTTAAAATACTTTGTCTGCCAGTTCTGTGACACAGGCAGGCAAGGGCCATAAATCGGGCACTCCCCCATTCTTAAAGTTATGTAATGGTGTCTGTGATCTATCAGATGACCAAGTTTAGTTACCTGTTTACATAGGGTCTCAGCCAGGGTGGATTTGATTTAAATCTAACTGATTTAAATCACGATTTAAATCACTAGTCAGTAAGGCTGGATTTAAATCAGTGATTTAAATCAAAGTTTCTACCTAAACTAGTTCTTGCTACTTTAACATGCAAGTAGATGAAGATTTTTAGAATCACTTTTTATATTACTTTTTTCTCCCCAGTTTAATGGGTTAATCATTCATATTTGGACACCACTGTTCTGTTGTACTTAGGAAGGAGAAAAATAATCCTGACCTTAATAACAATTTAAATAGATTTATTCAACTGAAACAATAACAACATTACAGCATAAGTTATTTGCTTAAACAAACATCCATGTTTGTTAACTAATTTGGCTAAACAAAATATATATATATTTTAAGAAACTTAGACTGTCAGCCCAGCCGACACATGAAAAACTTAAATACTACTGTCCCTGCTGTCCTCTGTAGCTCACTTGTCGTCATCTTCATCATCATCTTCTTCTTTGTTCCTATTCATAATCTGGAAAAGAAAAACAAGCTTTCCTGCTTTATTGGGTCCCAACTGATTTCTCAATTTAGAATGAATGAGTCCAAAGGAAGAGAATATTCTTTCAACGCCTGCAGAAGAAGCTACTGCTGTTAAAAGTGAAATCATTACTTGAACAGTCTCTAAATCCAAGCGCTTAAGTGACTTCCACCAGTTTACTGGTGTGACCTTCCTTAAAATATCTTCAGCAAACATATATTTCTTGAATGGTTCCCCCTTAGCTCTGAAGTTTATTATAGTTGGCATTAAAGATGGATGATTGCTGGATACCCATGTCATAGCTAACTCCTCTTCCTCAGCACTTAGGTTTTGACCCTGATATTGGATATTGACAATATTTGCCAAAAAATGAGCTGGAGTCAGTGCTTGTCCCATTCGTTTGTTTACTGCTTGTAATTTAATTCTGTCCATGTGTAGTTCTGTTTTTAAGTGTTCACTCGGTTCCTTCCAAATTTCAACAGCATCCGCAATAAAACAGCTATTTTTCTGTATTTTGTTTAAAGCTTGAGAGATGGGTTTCAGGAAGCTCAGCATATGTTCAACATTTCTCTTAAGCCCAATGTTGAGGATTTTGGCCATGACAGTGCCATCTATTTTATCTCGATTTTCTTCACAAAGTGTCATCAGAATAGGCCAGTTTTTGATATACTGCTCAAAACAGTCCACCACATAGTTCCATCTAACATCTTGTGGGAGCGTTAGCTTGGTTCCACCCATCCTTTTCAGAGCTGCTGCAGCAAAATGATTATTACGGAAGTATTTAGCAATTTCAACAACATTAGCCTTTATTTCTGGAGCACTTAAGTCTTTGGCTAAGAGGTGCAGCAAATGAGCACTGCAACCATATGTTATTAGCAGCTTTGTATTCCCTCCCTGCTCTTCTAAATCTCTTCTCATCTTGGATACGTTTGCAGCATTGTCAGTGACCAAACTGCGTACTAGACATTTGAATTTTTGTTCACATGTCGTTATAGCTTTTACTGCCACTTCTTGTAAGTATTCTGCTGTGTGTGCATTTCCTGACGTATCAGTTGTTTGTGCAAGGAAGACTTTACCTTCTTCTGTTGTTATACAAGCACATACAATAGGATCATTGTGGACATTACTCCACCCATCAATACTTAGGTTAACAATTTTACCCTCCAGAGCTGTTGCACATTGCTCCATTTCTCTGTCATACACTTGATCCAGCAGTTTCCCTGCAACATCAGCTCTGCTGGGTGGACTGTATCCTGGTCTCAGTGACTGAACCATATTAATGAAAAGTGGGTTCTCAGTCAGACGGAAAGAAGAGTTCGTTACATAAATAAACTGGGCAATTTTTTCATCAATCAACTCTTTTTCTAATCTGCTAGTTCTTATCACAAACCTATCTATGGTGGTTCCAGGAGGTAAAGGTTTTTTCTTCCTTTTGGGTGATGGTGATATGTGGCTGTGGGTGTCTGATGATGATGCTGCTGCTGCTAATGAAGCACTATCCTGGATGGATAACTCTGAAACTGTAGAACAGGATGATGGTGATCTTGGAGGTGGATAGTTTCCAGAATCCATGAATTCCCCTAAACAAAAAAAGTCAATGCTGTTATTTTATTGTTTATACAATTTCTGCTTATTGTACACAACACATCACTGCCCCTGCCCCAAAAGGAATATTTGTTTTTCTTCATAACTGTACCAAATGACAGTAACATGCAGTAATAATAAGAAATATAATTTTTCTCACACATGACAGTTCAGTCTTTAGAAATAGGATTCAATAAAAATGTTTACCAACCTGAAGATCCTGCCTGTTCAGAAGTGTTTCTTTGGTCATCTTAATCACCGCACTTCTCATGATGTTGCCTCATTCGCGCCACCAGGCCTTGCATCTTTGTTGCATCGTTTGCATTTTGCACGCATGCCTGCCTTACCGATAGGCGAAGGAGCTTCATTAAAATATTCCCAAACTGGGTCTCTTTTACGGCCTGCTGCCATTATAAGGAAAGAATGTAATAAACCTCAGATCGTACACACAAACAGATCCAGACTTGTCTGTCTGTGGCTATGCTGCAGTATTGTGCTCAAAGTTTCACTTTCATTTTCTTGTCTGCTTGCCCTTCCTCCTCCTCACACTTAGATTCACATTCTTCTTGTGTTGTGCAGATCTATTCCACTCCAAACAATCAGAAACATATTGTCTAACTTCTTGGACTTGGCACTGAAGGGGTTGATTCTGTATTCATAGGTTTGTAGAACAATAGGATTAAGGTCTTTTTCTCAACTCTGTTCATGTTGTAACATTTTTGCCATGAAGAAGAGGCTGGGACCTCTGCGGAGTCAAATTCAGTTTTGAGAACTGCGTAAGTAAAGCGAGCGTCTGTGATAATATAGGAGAGAAACTGCCCACTAATCCTACAGAAACCTCTGGAAGAGCATGGTATTGTGAATGTTACACATATACAGCCTTTATTCTACTGAGTTAAACAACAAAGCTTTATCTCATGATGGAAGAACCTTTGGATGGTAAAATATTTTTCTCAAAAAGCAGTTTATTGAAAAAAATCCGATTTAAATAAAAAAAATCCGATTTTTTTTTTTTTTATTTTTTTTTAAAAAAACATTGATTTTTATCCACCCTGGTCTCAGCCACAGTTAAGGGTTATCTGGAGGTCATGGAGCTAAATTTTGCTTCATATAATCCATGCTTCAATGTGAATATGATAGAATTGTAAAAATCTATAACAAGCCTCAACTGCCATCTCCTACCGCAGTAGTAGGAAAGTCTGTATTCCACCGAAGACCAATTTTACTCATGCATTGCGAGTAAAAGATTAGTCAAGCAGGAGAAACGAGCTGATTTTCCTAATAAGATGCGTGTTATTGACTTACAGGGAAAGCATTTTTTAAAACTAGGGTTACTCTTTAAATTTCCAAAAATGAAATAAAAAAAAATTGACAGCTGATAGGGAAGAAAACAATCGAGTATTAGCAAATCTATTTGCAAAAATTGAATAAATAAGTTAGACTTTAAAAGATTACTTGGTAGTAGTAAGTTGTCTGATTCCTAGATTCTCGCATGGGATAAAAGAAAATTAAAAAAAATCATATGAAATGGATCATACAGATATGTTGTGAAATTTTAAGCCTTGCTGATCTACACAAAATGTAGACATTTGAGGATATTAAATTAATTTAGATTACCACTAGAGGGGGCTGTATTCTAATAAACTTATCTATAGTTGTGGTTGTGCTGCTGCAAAAATGAAAAAGTTGGAGTGAAAACGTAGCATTTTTTGTGAAATTAAGAAATATTTTTAATTATGGAGATTGTTTGTGAAGCACTGACTGTGCTTGGATGCCGACCATCAAGTCTGACCTGAGCAAGCTGTCTCATAGGCATATAAAAAGCAGTTGTCTTTGTTCAGGTGACCACCAATTAAGCCAGGCCTTAATCTCTATTTTAGAGGTGTGTGAATTTAGTCTTAAAATGAAAGGAAATGTTAAAACTTAAACTACTCCTAAAACTCCACCCCCCCCCCCCTTACCATCTCTTTCCACCTCTATCTTCATCACCGCAGTCTGTCCTCAAATTCAATGATGACTCCCCAACTTAGAGAGGGAAGGGTAATGTGATGGGAGACAGAAGGCAACCTCCAATATGATCAGATAAAGATGGATTTTTCCAGTCCGTGAGAATAGACATGGACGCTACCATTTTAATAAGACCAGAAGTTATTTAGTGGAGTGTACGTAAGCCAAGATAAGAATGAGGGTCCATCCTTGAAGGAGAACTATGGATTCCAGGCTCTTGTAAAAACAAATGACACTTGACCGTCCACTTTTCTGTATTGGCTTGCTGCCACATGTATGGGAACAAGCAGCTGGTAATGTAATATTTATTGAAAATGTGCAAGTATTGGCTAAATTTCATTGTTGATTTTTTTTCTGTAATTGCTTTATATCCGTATTATCCACGTTAAAGTTTTGTTCCAAACCCACAAACAGATTTGTGAAAAAACGCAGTGATGTAGTTCTCTCTTTAAGATGCGATTTCCTTCTTTAAAAACGGACAGAGCCCTAGATCAGCGGATCCCTGTGTCTTCCCCTTGTCTAATGAGAGGCGCAGCAGTAGAATAATTTCGAGCCTATTGGAACATAGCCCTCTGTGTGTAACCTCTATGGGAATGTAAGAACAGATGGAGATTTCACTCTTGACATGTTTTCTTTTCATTTTGTTAATTTACCCCATCACTGCAGGACTGCCCTCCGTGACCGCAAATAAGTTGATAATTTGATCTCTGCAACTGGAACGAATGAAAGTTGAATGATTTTTGGAAAAGAGAACTTTATATGCCGTGAACCAGCATAACGTAATGAAACCGCTAGAAAACTTTTAAGAAGATTGAAAAATTCCGTCTGTTAAATTTGTAATGATTGACCTTTGATAGAAAATAATCATGGAACTTTTTAGAAATGGATGCGATTGCAGGGTTATGTTCTTTCTCGGATTCCTAGAAAGAGCATGTACAGTATCCCCTAGTATCTGTATGGTGGTCTGTTGTGCAGAAATTGGTATTACATGAGTCATGAATGTAGTCAGAAAAATATTCAGGATTGAGAGTCCTCAGTAGTTGATACCTTTTAATGGCTAACTGAAAAGATGGTAATACATTGCAAGCTTTCGAGACTACTCAGGTCTCTTCATCAGGCTAGACTAATACAAAATCTGAAGTCACATATTTATGCACAATACAGCCTAGAAAAAATGCAATAGATAAGACAAGTGACGTGAAGCAGAACTATCAATATGGGAGAGGGAGAAACATATGCAATGTATTACCATCTTTTCAGTTAGCCATTAAAAGGTATCAACTACTGAGGACTCTCAATCCTGAATATTTTTCTATCTACTGGCTAACACGGTACAAAGATATACATCTTTCCTGTATCAGAATGTAGTCAGAGATATTCCTATATCAGGAGCTACACTGCCACCTGCTGTCTAAAGGTGTGTACAACACTTGAACATTTTGTTATACCATTGGTGATGAAAGCAAATTTGTCTCTGTATGTGGAATCGTTTGACTTCTAAAATCATTCGTCTACTGTAGCCACAAGAACTTCTGTCTGTAGCCAGTTATGAGATGAAGGGTTGCACTTGAAAATTGTTTTTTTGCAAATATGGCATTAAAGGGACTTGAAAGAAAAAATGGCACAAAAACAATCTGGTTTGGACATATTAAAAAGTTTGGTTAACCATTGGCTGTCAGGACTGCACTGGTCCTCAGCCTCCCATCTTCCTGCTTGCTAAGCGGTGCTCTCCTACTTATCAGTTTGGACCTATCTCTTTGTTGCACCACTGGCCTAAACTCACTGCTTTCTGATGCTGCAAGCCGAAGCAGCTTAACCTCTGCGGCATCAGAGGAGTCCAGTAAAACAGAAGCTGGCTAAAATTCAGTGATCTGGCCAGTTTCAGAACAGCACTTACAAGCTCTGTTGGAAAGAGCTTGTAAGCACTGTGCTCCTTGCCTAAGAGACTGACCACTGCTAATAGACTGCAGTGCTGTTCGCTAACCTAGTCAACAAGTCGTAAAAAATAAAATGAGCATAAATTGCAGTGCAGCCTGTTTTTACAACCAGTTAATCAGCATTTGCATTTCTATTCTCTTTCATTCCCCTCCACCCCCCTCTTTCTTTTACCACCCAACAGGACAGCGCTTTAGGGGTGTGGTATGTGAAAACAGCTGAACCTTAGATCAATATCCATTTTATACATACAAGATACTGGAATGCCTCATTTCTTTTTTGTTTTCTTAAGATTGTAGATTTGATTCTATTTTCTGTGCATAATTCTGCATAATTAAGCTTCTTGCTTCAGCATGGAGTTCAGCCCTTGATGGACCATAAAAATCTATAGTCTGGAGCAGAGTCAACTAATTTTTGATAATTACTGAAAAGTGATCTCCATAGAAAAGGCAGTGTTGGCCTGTTAAGTCAGAGTAGTCACCCTACTTTTAGATAGTAATATGGAATATAGAAAAAAATTATTTAAAACTTTAACCCCTTTCCTACATTAGACGTACTATTCCGTCCATGTGACCTGGGACCTAAGTCCCAAGAGCGGAATAGTACGTCTAGCGCGATCAGCTGCGCTCACGGGGGGAGCGCAGCTGATCGCAGCCGGGTGTCAGCTGATTATCACAGCTGACACCCGACACTGTGTCAGGGGCGGTCTCGGACCGCCCCCGACACGTTAACCCCTGGCACACTGCGATCAAACACGATCACAGTGTACCGGAGGTTTAGGGAAGCATCGGGAGCAGGCTCCCTCCGTGCTTCCCTGAGACCCCCGCAGCAGCGCAATGGGCAGCGTGCTGCGGGGGCCTCCTTCCCTGCAGGTCCCCGGATCTAATATGGCGGCGGGGACCTTCGGGGGCCTGCAGGGAGCCGGCTTCCTCAGTGCCTGCAAAGTGCCGGCATGAGAGAGCCTCCAGCACTGCCTGTGACAGATGACTGATCTGTCACAGCGATCTGTGATGTGACATATCAGCGATCTGTCACATGACAGTGATGTCCCCCCTGAGACAATGTAATAAAGTTAAAGTGCAGAAATAATTAATAAAAAAAATCGCTAAATAAAGAAAAAAAAAAATTTTCCCTACTAAATTCATTTTGTGAAAATAAAAAAAATAAAAGTACACATATTTGGTATCGCCGTGTCCGTAATGACCCACCCTATAAAACTGTCCCACTAGTTAACCCCTTTATTGAACCCCTTAAAAAATAAAAATAAAAAGCAAAAAATAAAGCTTTATCATACCGGCGAACAAACAGTGCAATAACACGCAATCAAAAAGACGGATATAAATAAAACGAGCTGCCATACAGCGTCATCAGTGAAAAAATAAAAAAGTTATAGCTCGCAGAATAAAGCGATGCAAAAATAATTATTTTTTATATAAAATTGTTTTCATTGCATAAAAGCGCCAAAACATAAAGACAGAAATGAGGTATCACTGTAACCGTACTAACCCGAAGAATAAAACCGCTCTTTCAATTTTACCGCACGCAGAATGGTGTAAACGCACCCCCCAAAAGAAATTCCTGAAACGCTGGTTTTTGTTCGTTCTGCGTCCCAAAAATCGGAATAAAAAGCGATCAAAAAATGTCACGTGCCCGAAAATGGTACCAATAAAAACGTCAACTCGTCCCGCAAAAAACAAGACCTCACATGGGTCAAAATATGGAAAAATTATTGCTCTCAAAATGTGGTGATGCATAAACTATTTTTACAATAAAATGCATCTTTTAGCGTGCGACAGCTGCCAAAAATAAAAACCTGCTATAAATAGTAAATCAAACCCCCCGTTATCACCCCCTTAGGGAAAAATAATAAAATTAAAAAAAAAAGTATTTATTTCCATTTTCCCGTTAGGGCTAGGGGTGTGTTGGGGTTAGGGTTGGAGTTAGAATTGGGGGGTTTCCACTGTTTTGGCACATCAGGGGCTTTCCAAGCGCGACATGGCGTCCGATCTGAATTCCAGCCAAAAAAGTCAAATGGCGCTGCTTCCCTTGTGAGCTCTGCCATGGGCCCAAATAGTGGTTTACCCCCACATATGGGGTGTCGGCGTACTCAGGACAAATTGCACAATAACTTTTGGGGTCCTGTTACTCTTGGGAGAATAAAAATTGGGGGTGGAAAGATCATTTTTGTGGAAAAAATGATTTTTTTAATTGTACGGCTCTACGTTATAAACTTCTGTGAAGCCCTTGGGAGTTCAAAGTGCTTAGATAAGTTCCTTGGGGGGTCTAGTTTCCAAAATGGGGTTACTTGTAGGGGGTTTCCACTGTTTAGGCACATCAGGAGCTCTCCAAACGCGACATGGTGTCCGATCTGAATTCCAGCCAATTTTGCAGTGAAAAAGTCAAACGGCGCTCCTTCCCTTCGAGCTCTGCCATGCGCCGAAACAGTGGTTGCCCCCCACATATCAGGTATCAGCGTACTCAGGACAAATTGCACAATAACTTTTTCAGTCCAATTTCTCCTGTTACCCTTGGTAAAATAAAAAAAAAATTGAACCTGTAGTAATTTTTTTTTTTGAGAAAAAAAAGTTAAATGTTCGTTTTTTTTTTTGTTTTTTTTTTTTAAACATTCAAAAAATTCCTGCGAAGCACCTGAAGGGTTAATAAACTTCTTGAATGTGGTTTTGAGCACCTTGAGGGGTGCAGTTTTTAGAATGGTGTCACTTTTGGGTATTTTCTCACCCCTCAAAGTGACTTCAAATGTGATGTGGTCCCTAAAAATCAAATGGTGTTGTAAAAATGAGAAATTGCTGGTCAACTTTTAACCTTTATAACTTCCTAACAAAAAAAAATGTTGGTTCCCAAATAGTGCTGATGTAAAGTAAACATGTGGTAAATGTTACTTATTAAGTTTTTTGTGTGCCATATCTGTGATTTAAGAGCATAAATATTCAAAGTTGGAAAATTACGAAATATTCAAAATTTTCGCCAAATTTCCGTTTTTTCACAAACGCACGTTATGTGAATGAAATTTTACCTATAACATGAAGTACAATATGGCACAAGAAAACAATGTCAGAATCACCGGGAAACATGGAAGCGTTCCAGAGTTATTACCTCACAAAGGGACAGTGGTCAGAATTGTAAAAATTGGCCCGGGCATTAACATGCAAACCACCCTTGGGAGTAAAGGGGTTAAAATATGATGAGCATTTTAAACAATAAGACTTGAACTGATGCATTCCCTTTAAGGCATTTTTGAAATGTAAAAAATAAAAATCTCCTTCACTACTTTGTGTAAATCCCTACCTCCTATGCCCTTAATGACTAATCCTGTAATGGACACTGCATATAGGGGGTATACATTGACTTGACTTTTCTGCTATTTATAATGGAGTTTTCCTCCTGTTGGGTAATATGTCATCGTAAATAACTCCTAATAATCGGCTTTATAGAAAACGGAGCATGCAGCCTGTTCAGTTCGAAGTGGTTATGTAGTCTTTTGTGTTGGGCTTAATTCATCAGCTTTCCATATCAGTACAGTTTCCATTGAAATGCATTTGTTAATAGGGTTTGGCACTCATTTTTTATTTTATTTTTTTAGTTTAGGCCATCAGTATCTGATCTGTGGGGGTGCGACATCCAGCACCCCTGTTGGTCAATGATTGCTGATGGTGGCTGGACGTTCTCTGACGCGGCCAGAACACAACATCTCCGTCATTTTCATAGTGGCCACGGTCGTGTACTGCAGATCTACTCCCATTCAAATGCTAGTTTTGACAAATCTGCTGTCTTCCGGTAGCATCCGAGAACTTCTGGCCACCGCTGCTAACAGCTGATCGATGAGGGGTGCTGCAATCTACCGAGATATTGACTGACTATCCTAAGGATATGCCATCAATAAAGTAGCGGCTCACCTGTTTTAATGCTCATGTCTGGAGACATGCTCATATCTGGGATTTTCCCTTTCATGCCATTGCTAATATGGTAAGGTTACGTTCACACATTTCGTTGTTGCTGCATTTTTTATGCCTCTTAAAAGCTGCTTTGTACAGTAACAGCAAAAGATGAGATTTCTAAAATCCCATACACACGTTTGTTTTTTTTCTGACTAAATTGAAAAACTGCGTTTTTTTAAAACTGTAGCATGTTACTTCTATTAGGCTACTTTCACACATCCGGTGTGTGGGGTCCGGCGGCGAAAAGCCGGGCCGCCGGATCCGGCCTGCGGCGAAAAGCCGGGCCGCCGGATCCGGCCTGCAGCCGTGACACCGGATGTGTGTGCAGCGAGACGATACGGCTCAGATATTATTAAAGGAGCCGCAGGACGAGGTGGACAGAGGCAGCCAATGAGACAGCTGCTGAAAGGGAGGTGAGGGGAGGAGAGGAGAGGGGAGGGGGGTGGAGAGAGAGAGACATGGGGGGTTAACACTTAGTGTCCAGGCAAGAGAATCTCTCTCTCTTGCCGGGCACTTGTGGGGTTAACCCCACAGAGAGATCTCTCTCTCTCACCCAGACACTGTGAGTGTTAACCCCACAAGTGCCCGGCGAGAGAGATCTCTCACAAGTGTCCGGGTGACAGAGATTTCTCTCTCTCTCGCCGGGCACTTGTGGGGTTAACATTCACAGAGTCCGGGCATGCGCTGTGGAAAAAGCCGGTCCGGCGCTGACAAAAAACGTTGCAGGGAACGTTTTTTGCAGATGCCGGACGGCTAATTTATGCCGTGTCCGGCAACAACCGGACACAACGCATAACCATCCGGCACGATGCGGCGCCCATGAAAGCTTATGGGACAAAACCGGATCCGGTGCTGGATCCGGTTATTAAAAATTTCGCCGCATCGTGCCGGATGACAAAAACCGGATGTGTGAAAGAGGCCTTAGCGTTTTTGCGTTGTTTTTCACCCATAGAAAGCAGTGATGAAGTGCAAAAGCGCTGCTAGCCTTTTTTGCAGCACGTTTAGTGGAAAAAAAAAAAAACACCGGTGCTGCATAATGTGAGGCACATTTATATTTGATTTTTCCCTAGTTGAAACCCTAATGTCTCTGTATCCTCACATGAGCATGGCTGTTTAATTAAAGTGAGAGCCTACTATGCCCTAAACCAGGGGTCCTCAAACTTTTTAAACAGGGGGCCAGATCACGGTCTCTCGGACCATTGGTGGGCCGGAATATAGTTTAAAAAAAAATTAGCACCAAATTCGTAGGCACTCTGCACATATCTTATTTAGAAATCATAAAACAAAATAGGAACAAATACAATATTAAAAATGAAGTAAAGTTAAATCATCAAACTTACCGATTCTTTTGGGTTCTTCGAATATCCTACACTTCGAGTCAATTTTTTCTCTTTCTTGATATCATTGTTTCCTAGGGATTCAAAATTGCTATTAGTAAAATACCAACATATATACAGCGCTACAAAAACAATATACCAGCAATAAAATTGCCCATACAGAGACATACAGACTGCACTGCCCATCAATGCAGCCTGATCAGTGCCCATCAAAGCAGCCTGATCAGTGCCCATCAATGCAGCCTCACCAGTGCCCATATTGGTGGAACTCCACTTTTACCTCAGGCTCAGACTAGTGTGGTGCAAGAATCCCCAAGAGGCAGCATTGGTCCCTAAAAGGCAGGTAAATGTCCCCAGTAAGCAGCACAGGTCCCCAATAGGCAGCACAGGTCCCCAATAGGCAGCACAGGTCCCCAATAGGCAGCACAGGTCCCCAATAGGCAGGTAAATGTCCCCAATAGGCAGCACAGGTCCCCAATAGGCAGCACCAGGTCCCCAATAGGCAGCACCAGGTCCCCAATAGGCAGCACCAGGTCCCCAATAGGCAGGAACAGGTCCCCAACAGGCAGGAACAGGTCCCCAATAGGCAGGTAAATGTCCCCAATAGGCAGCACAGGTCCCCAATAGGCAGCACAGGTCCCCAATAGGTAGCACAGGTCCCCAATAGGCAGGTAAATGTCCCCAATAGGCAGCACAGGTCCCCAATAGGCAGGAACAGGTCCCCAATAGGCAGGAACAGGTCCCCAATAGGCAGGTAAATGTCCCCAATAGGCAGCACAGGTCCCCAATAGGCAGGTAAATGTCCCCAATAGGCAGCACAGGTCCCCAATAGGCAGGTAAATGTCCCCAATAGGCAGCACAGGTCCCCAATAGGCAGCACAGGTCCCCAATAGGCAGCACAGGTCCCCAATAGGTAGCACAGGTCCCCAATAGGCAGGTAAATGTCCCCAATAGGCAGCACAGGTCCCCAATAGGCAGGTAAATGTCCCCAATAGGCAGCACAGGTCCCCAATAGGCAGGTAAATGTCCCCAATAGGCAGCACAGGTCCCCAATAGGCAGCACAGGTCCCCAATAGGCAGCACAGGTCCCCAATAGGCAGAAAAATGTCCCCAACAGGTAGCACAGGTCCCCAATAGGCAGGTACAGGTCCCCAATAGGCAGATACAGGTCCCCAATAGGTAGCACAGGTCCCCAATAGGCAGGTACAGGTCCCCAATAGGCAGGTACAGGTCCCCAATAGGCAGATACAGGTCCCCAATAGGCAGATACAGGTCCCCAATAGGCAGATACAGGTCCCCAATAGGCAGGTACAGGTCCCCAATAGTCAGGTACAGGTCCCCAATAGGCAGGTACAGGTCCCCAATAGGCAGGTACAGGTCCCCAATAGGCAGATACAGGTCCCCAATAGGCAGATACAGGTCCCCAATAGGCAGATACAGGTCCCCAATAGGCAGATACAGGTCCCCAATAGTCAGATACAGGTCCCCAATAGGCAGGTACAGGTCCCCAATAGGCAGCTACAGGTCCCCAATAGGCAGGTACAGGTCCCCAATAGGCAGATACAGGTCCCCAATAGGCAGATACAGGTCCCCAATAGGCAGATACAGGTCCCCAATAGGCAGATACAGGTCCCCAATAGGCAGATACAGGTCCCCAATAGGCAGATACAGGTCCCCAATAGGCAGATACAGGTCCCCAATAGGCAGATACAGGTCCCCAATAGGTAGCACAGGTCCCCAATACGCAGCACAGGTCCCTACTAGGCATGTAAACGTCCCCATTTTGCAGCACAGGTCCCCAATAGGACCCGGAGTTAAAAAGAAAAAAAAAAAAAAACAGTACTCACCTATGTCCCCTGCTGTTCTGAAGAGGCGCCCGCTCGTCTCAGTCTTCTTCCGGCACAGGCGGCGTGACGTCATTAGGCCGAGCAGGCGGCGTGATGACAAACACGTCGTCTCTGTGGTCTCTGCTGCATACTGAGGGCTTCACAACGCCTTTCCTCGGCGCCTCGTCCCGCCCGCGAGTTTTCACTCTGCAGTCTAGTTCTTTAGTGGGCGTGTCAGGGGGGTGGCAGTGTTTGTGAGCTGCAGCGCTGATTGGTTCATCACGGCTGCAGCGCTGATTGGTTCACCACGGCAGTGAGGGCGGTGCAATCAGTGCGGTTAATGTCAGCCTGGCCAGGGGCCGGATAAAAGTCCTTCGCGGGCCGCATGTGGCCCGCGGGCCGTAGTTTGAGGATCCCTGCCCTAAACAATCACACGGAGGATCGCAAAATCAGAAAACCGATAGAGCAAAGATCCTCCACAAGCAAAGTAATGATCTAAAATTATTTAACTTTATTACAATTACGTGTTAAAAACATAACAAAGGAGATGGCAACACATACAGTACTGTGCAGAAGACAAAAATCACTGTGCAAGAAAATTAATTCTATTAACGAATATAAAGTGCCTAGAAGTTCATGTACTGATCAGAGAAATCCGATGTGAAGGGTAAAGCTATAGTAGCATTAATCTGAACCATCCGTCTGCAGATAGACCAGAGGGAAGTAAAAATTGGATTGCAAAACAAACCATAATGATCAGAACGTAAACATTACTGTAGATGCTGATATTTCTATTTACCCACAGTCAGGACTTGCAACAGTGGACCCCTGCAGTACATGATTGGGATAGTTTCCAGGGTCGCCCACAGCATCCTCTGTATATCTTATGCACTTAGCACTTTACTAGTGTTTTTTACCATGCATACTAATGTTTCTTCTGTACAGTATGTGTTGCCATCCCTTTATTATGTTTTTAACATTGTAATAAAGTTAAATAATTTTAGATCATTACTTTGTGGAGGATCTTTGCTCTTTTTCATTTTTCTATTTAATGAAAGTGTTGTGTTAAAGTAAACAAAGCCCTACCAATTCAATGCCCTACCAGGGTGTGAAAGTAAACAATGGCCGACCAATTCACCGTCTGCTGTTTATACATCTGCAGTTGTGTAGTTTTTCATGAACACGTCTAACCTTATTTCATGGCTGTGCTTCATGTATGAATCCAGATTTTTTTTTTTTTTTTTTGTTCTGAATAGTCACTATTTTTTCAGACACAAAATACTTTTTCCCACAAATAATTTTTGGCTACAGCTTTTTTACTGCCAAGAGATCAGGTATTGACTGCGTGGAAAAAAAAGTGTGAACATAGCCCAACTAGTATCTGAGGATGCAGTTTTTCATCCATTACTTAAGTTGAGATTTAATTGATGCAACAGGCTGTTTTTAAGGAAATAATGACGCACATTTCTAAACCTTAGAAAGTTATTGTAACATTTTTTTTTATACAAAATATAAAATAATTTTGCTAATATTTTATTCATGAGTTCTGAAGTTGTGCAAAATAATCATTCATCTGTTCACACTGTATTAGAGCTGTGTACTCCATGTGTCAACCTGCCCATTCAGCCCAGTACATTTGCTGAACAGTGTGTGAACAGAGGCATAGAATCTGTGAGACACCAAATTCTTCTGAGCAATATGGTGTTTCCTTGAAGCTCTGTATAGTGACACACGTGGCCATTTTTTTTTTTCTTTTTTTGAAATGCACTTTTTTTGTGTTTTTTCTTGGGTTTTGACTTGACAATCTGTAAACTTTTCAATAGGTTGGTTTGTATGTTTATTTTTCATATTACTGTAATTAGAAGTCCCTCGTAAGGCTGAATGTGGTTATTTATTGCGTTTCAAATTTAATTATAAATAGTGTTTTTTAAGGTAATAATTGTGCTTGAAACGTATAAATGAATTTTGAGAAGGAATGACTGGATGAGCATTTAAACTGTCTCTATTATTTTCTATAATCCTTCATGCATTTATCTCTGCTTTGTTTAGGCTGGTGGAAGAGTTCATGTTGCTTGCAAACATGGCAGCTGCTCATAAAATTTACCACCGATTTCCAGAACTGGCACTGCTTCGTCGCCACCCTCCACCACAGACAAAGTTGCTGAATGACTTGATGGAATTCTGTGACCAAATGGGAATTGAACTGGATTTCACCAATTCTGGAACTTTACATGTAAGTGAAAATAAAGTAAAATGTGTAGATGCTGAGATCCCCAGCAGCAGTATGGTAGCCCACAATTCTGTTAAACCACTGTATTTTTGCACATTTTCTTCTTCCACAAGAAACCTTCATGTTATGGTTGAATACTTACGACTAGAGGTGTGCAGTCAATGATGGAGTTGAAAAAAAGTACTGAATTGGGTATTAAAAAAAAACCTGTTATTAATAGTATAGAATTAATAACATTCATAGCAATTTAGAAAGATATAATTATATTCGATCAATGTAAGACACTAATTAGTCAAAAAACTGAGTCAAACTGCTGCTGAGTCAAGGGGCTGAATTCATTACTACATTTGTGCTGTTTTTGGTGTATTCTTTAGTTTTATTTATTTATTTTGCTTGTGTCTTATTCTTTTAATTTGCATTACTTTTAGTTCCATTTTTGGTTTGCCTTTTTTTCTTCATCCTGGGCAGGATTTATGATTTCTAGATTTTTTTCAACTGATTTGTCAATTGTCACTTTTTTAAGTCACAACTTTGTGCAAATGATCAGCACATCCCCACACACCACAGCACATCCCCACACACCACAGCACATCCCCACACACCACAGCACATCCCCACACACCACAGCACATCCCCACACACCACAGCACATTCCCACACACCACACCCCAGAGTGATGATTGTTTTTTTTTTTTAATGGCAATATTTATGAACCATGTATCTGTGAAGGTCGGCCAGGGCAGTAGTCATGACTGAGCTTTTCAGGTGTCTGATACCCTGGCCTCCCTCTACAGGAAAAAAGTGTTTCTTATATTGCATCTTGTGTTCAGTACTCACTGTGCTCTGTGTCCCCTTTGCTGCCCTGGCAAACGGCTGCTTCTGGATCCCAATGAATAGTCACAGTGGAGGACAACTATTAACTGAACATATTTATTTACTTCAGGACACAGCACATCCAAGTAGTTTCCAGCATTTCCATCACCGTTGATACAGCATATCACTTCATCTTTCCTTTCACTATTTCCTGCGTCACTAAGTGTTTCTGTGGGTCGTAGCGTCTCAAACGGCCCCTCAGTGTCCTCCCTGTAAAGCGTCACTACGGTGAAGTACTCCCTTCCCGTTTTGCCCCGGACATCAGAGATTTAGCCCATGAAGCTATCTGCCAAATTCTGGAGCGACCTGCCCGTACACTTTTACGGTGATCTTTTTGTCTTCCTTTGCTTCCTTCCTTTCTCTACTGTAGGATCTGCTGTACTTTGCTCTTCTCTGTGTACCCTGGATGGCTGGGCACACGCTTGAACGTTACAGGGTTATCTGTCAGCTTGGCCATGTAGCCCACCCGAGCACTAAGGAGTCTGACCTCCCCCCGACTGACCCAATACAAGAAGACCTTCCTGACTTATCAGCTAACCCCTTCTACAGTTAACGCTTACAGTGCTATATACGGAGTAGCAACCTCCATGCCCCCATCTAGTGGTCAAAACCCAACCTGTACTGTTCCTATTAAATACATGGTGTAGAAACGCGAAATATGCATATCTAACACGAAACCACGCAACAACAATATGGATATATATGGGTGTATGTAATATATATATAAATTAACAACATGGGAGCTTAAAGGGGTAAGGCTCTCATCCCCTTACATATGTCAAGTAATGTGGGACAAATTAGGTCAAGAAGTACTACAAGGCAGAAAAAGAAAAGTGACTGACCCCCCACCCATTGCAAATAAGTTGATACCAAAGCGCAAGAGAAAATAACAACCCCACAGCCTTTGTTTTTATTATGTCGCATTAACTGGGGTTATTTGATATGTACAGTATGGTCAGAGGTTTGCCAGCAAAAATTGGATATTAATGGTGTCCTGATGTTACCCAATGGCAGACACTCTCGTCTTTATTTTCCTTGCAGAAAAGCTTGAATGATCAGTTTGGTGCAGATGAGTATTCTACAGCACGCAAAGAGGTTCTGACCAATATGTGCTCCAGACCTATGCAGGTGAGATTCCTTCATTTTGTAACCATTAGCTGTTCCAGAATTTCTAGACCCTTTTAATGATGGCATAGTATCACTTTTTATTCAACGACTTATCGTTCTTCATTTCTGTAATAATTGAATATGTACTACACCTCCAACACCATAGAAATCATATCAAATAGGGGTTTAGTACTACATTTGCTTTAGTCTTTTTTCCTGAGGTTACTATTTTAGTAGATCGCTTATTGGTAACCAAAGTCCTAGCACAGACCTGGCAAAATCCATTCTGTCCTTGCACAAGTATAGATTTTCAGCACCTCAAGTTTTTTTTTCTCATCATGTTACTGTATTTGTCTTTAACCTGCAGCTACGTGCTGATGGGCTTTTAAACCTAGCGATACACTTTTTTACTAGAAGGGCTTAATTGTTTTGTGATTAAAGAGAATATCAGCTGGAATTGGGAGATGCTTACTATTTAACTGTTTTACGATGCAACAGTGAGCCAATCTCTATATATAAAAGTGAATGTGTGTGTGTATCACCAACCAATCACGAAGCATCTTTCATTTCACCAGAGCTTGTTAAAAGAAGCTGAGCTGTGATTGGCTGCTATGAGCAAGTTTTCCCACTTGACAACACCTCAGCAGACACTGGCATGGTGGGAGAAATCTAGCATCCTTGGGAACATAAGCTCTCAGCCATTGTCTGCGCCCCCCCCCCCCTCCATGCCCATATCCCCATTACACATCCTCCACCCCATAGGCATATCTTCCCTCTTAAAGGGATCTCCTGTATAGAAGTAAGGGCAAATCCCTCAGCGCTCTGATACTGACCCCCGGCCTCTCTTAAAGGGATCATTGGTATGGAAGTTAGGGCAAATCCATCCAGCGCTTTGGTTTTGACCCCAGGTCACTCTTAAAGGGATCCCCGGTATGGTAGTCAGGGCAAATCCTTCCAGCGCTTTGGTTCTGACCCTATGCCTCTCTTAAAGGAATCCCCGGTATGGAAGTCAGGGCAATTGCCTTCAAATGCTCTGGTACTGACCCCAGGCTCTCTTAAAATCTCCTGTATGGAAGTCAGGGCAAATCCCTCAGCGCTGTGGTTCTGACCCCAGGGTTCTATTAAAGGGATCATTGATGTGCAAGTCAGGGCAAATCCACTCAGCGCTCTGGTTCTGATCCCAGGCTCTCTTAAAGGGATCCCCGGTATGGAAGTGAGGGCAAATCCACTCTGCGCTTTAGTACTGACGTCCAGGCCTCTCTTAAAGGGTTCTCCGGTATGGAAGTTAGGGTAAATCCCTCAGTGCTCTGATTCTCACCCCAGGCTTCTATTAAAGGGATCATTGGTATGGAAGTCAGGGCACATAAACTCAGCACTCTGGTTCTGATGCCAGGCCTCTCTTAAAGGGATCCCCGGTAGAACTCTGGTTCTGACCCCAGGCTGACGGGATGATGTGGGATATTAGGGGTGGTAGTCCGGTGGCTCTGATGGGATGGTGTGGGATATTAGGGGTAGTAGTCCGGTGGCTGTGACGGGATGATGTGTAATATTAGTGGTAGTAGTCCGGTGGCTCTGGCTGACGGGATGATGTGGGATATTAGGGGTGGTAGTCCGGTGGCTCTGATGGGATGGTGTGGGATGTTAGGGGTAGTAGTCCGGTGGCTGTGACGGGATGATGTGTAATATTAGTGGTAGTAGTCCGGTGGATCTGGCTGACGGGATGATGTGGGATATTAGGGGTAGCAGTCCGGTGGCTCTGGCTGACCGGACGATGTGGGGATATTAGGGGTAGTAGTCCGGTAGCTCTGGCTGACGAGATGATGTGGGATATTAGGGGTAGCAGTCCGGTGGCTCTGGCTGACCGGACGATGTGGGGATATTAGGGGTAGTAGTCCGGTAGCTCTGGCTGACGAGATGATGTGGGATATTAGGGGTAGTAGTCCAGTGGCTCTGACAGGATGATGTGGCATATTAGTGGTAGTTGTCCGGTGGCTTTGGCTGACGGGATGATGTGGGATATTATAGTGAATGTGGCTATATGTAGTGGGTGGGGCTATACACTCAGCTTTATATATATTTAGATATAATCATTAGAATTTGTTATAACTACCGTAGTTAGTTACTATGCCCGGGCAGCGCCGGGCTCTTCAGCTAGTGAGGATATATAACTTATTCATGCAAAAGCTCAGTATACTGAATTTCTAGACTATGTCTAGATGATTGTATGTCTTATCGAGCCGGTCACGATTGGGTTCCTGGGCAGCTCACTGTTCTTATCTGCTTTGCAAATATTCATGTGCCACAACTTTTTTTTTTCTTCTCTGTTTTTAAGTTCCATGTGAAAATATTTGTGTGAACATAGCCTTCAAGAGCGCTGCCAGTCTAATTTTTGTTTCATAAATCTGTAGTGCACATGAAAATAAGCAGGTTTGTACAATACTTACTGTATTTTGGAGATCTGCTTCTTTCTCTCCCTTGACTGATTATTTAATTTCAATTCACGGGTAAAAGCTGTTAGATCCGTATTCAGTGAATACACCCTTTGCCATTACTGGGAGGGTAGATGACACTGGCTGCTCATAGGATTCTATGAAGAAGGAAGTAGGGAGGCGATAGAAAGACATTCTGTTGTAACTTGTCAAACAGTTTCATTTTTTTTATACCATAAATTTAAAGTGTAAGTGCAGCAGCACGTCCGTGTCCGCCTTTAGCGCCTCTCCATAGAATTATCAAAGCACCAACTGCCATCTCCTATCTCGGTAATATGAAGGTCTGTCGTCACTGAATACAGATTTAACCCTGAATTTAGAGTTAAAAATCAATACAGAAGGATAAAGAAGCCGGTTTCTATTATGAGATACATTACACAGTTGCCTATTTTCATGTATTCTATTCATTTAAAATAAAACTAAAAGGTAGCACACGTTTCCATGGGACTTTGTTGTGTTGTAATGAAAAGAGCATTATTTGAATGTGAAGATGGATTCCTATGTACTGCTACATTACTATGTGCACATGAAATTCGTCTTTCCTTATTTTTGTGATCATAATAAGATTTATTCCTCGTAGATGGCAGTGTATTTCTGTACTGGAGTGCTCAAGGATGAAGCCTTATTCCATCATTATGCATTGAATGTTCCTCTGTACACTCACTTCACTTCTCCCATAAGGCGCTATGCTGACATCATAGTTCACCGGCTTCTTGCTGCTGCCATAGGTGAGTTTTCTAGAATAAAGGAAACTACAATAGTCTCCCTCTGTTCATGATGTCCGTTCCATTAATCCTTACACTTATATTCTGGGTAAGACACCATACTGGTATCACAGTTTTATTTTTCATTATCTAAACAACCATGGATCAATTTTGTAATCAAACCGGCACAGAAAGAAACTATTTTAAATGTTAGATTTATGGAAGAAAATGGAGCAGATGTCTATGGTGACCAATCAGATTTCTACCCTTTTTTTTTTTTTTTTTTAGTTGCCTCTTGGAAAGTGAAAAATGCAAATTGGTTGGTTACCATGGGCACGCCTCCACTTTATTTTGTAAAACTTTGTTAAATTTCCTTTTGTTTTAAAGGGAACTTGTTATGCTTTCTGGCTGCCTCCCATCACTGCTATAACAGGATGAATACAGATTTCTTTAATCTGATAGGGTGATCATTTTAATTGGATAGGTGATAACTTGATGATCAATGGGGATCCGACTCTTTTGACTTGTGCCGATCAGCAGAGCAGAATTTATTTTATCCTTGATGGGACACTTTTATCCCTTTTATAAAATGGTGTAGCTGGCTGGATGCTCAACCATCACTCCATTGTTCTCTATGGGGCTGCCAAATAAAAGCCGAGCGCTGTGCTCTGCAGCCCCAGAATGAAAAATTGGAGCACAGATTGAGCATGTGCACTGCCGCTCTAGTCTAATGGAAATAAAAGTTCCCCTTTTCAATTGGTGTAGGTACCCCACCGAAAAACAAGTTATCACCTATCTTGTGGAGCAAGCAAATTGGAGCAAAGCAAATCATATTTATTGGCTTGTCTAAATGCACACCCGACTATATTGTTCATACAGAACAGTCACTATTATAAGTGTCCTCCATCTGTACATCTACACACCGTATGCCACAACCACTGACCTAAATGCAGAAACTGCAGTCCTTGTACTGAAGATGGTCATCTTATATCTGTAGTGACTTTTCAGTCCTCCAATCATTAAAAAGCTTTCATTAAAAAGTTTAATCATAATAAAGGATCATTCTCTATATACTTGTAATGAAAGTGCAGGAATATATGCAGTTACTAAATATCCTGTGTCCTCTTCTAGAAAAGAGACTGATGGATCCATATGGGTCTATACAGCGTTCTACATAACATGTATTGCGCCCAATTTCTGGGTTTAGCTTCTGAAAGTGAAAGCAGGAACTGGCCATACATTTCTATTTGAGTGACTGCTCAGTGAAAATGTAGCATTGCATGGCGTCAGACTGAAGACTTCTCATTCTTACAAACCTCCAGTGAAAAGTAGTTTTATGCCGGTGACCCCTCCTCTGTCTAATCTGTATTCCCCTAATGGATCATATGCACATTGGCCTCCTATAGATTATCAAAATACTATGTGTCCCGCTGCCCTGCACTGCTGATCAGATTATTTATCTAAACCTGCTAAGATGGTGAATACCTAGCTGGTACTACCTTGCTGCACTGATGTGCTGTATTTGAGTGACAATTCTTTCTCTCATATTCCGACCTAAATCTTGAATTTTGACCCTTCCTGTGCAATGATTGAAGTGCACTGTAAGGCTATGTGCACACGTTGCGGATTCTGCTGCGATTCCGCAGCGGTTTTGGCCCTGCGGAAACGCAGCAGTTCCGCTGACCAAGTACAGTACAGTGAAACCCTATGGGTTTTCAAAAACGCTGTGCTCACGGTGCGTTTTCTTCCGCGTGGTTTTGCTGCGGTTTACAAACCGCAGCATGTCAATTGTTTGGGCGGTTTCCTCAGCGGTTTCACACCTTTAACATCATAAAGGTGTGAAACCGCAGGCTAATCCGCAGGTCACTTTACCTGCGGTTCCGCGCAGAAAAACCCGCAGGTGATTCTGCACCGTGTGCACATAGCCTAAGAGATCAGACAGTAAGCCAGAGCTGTAATTTTAGTTTCCTGTCCATTGTAAAGAGCAACCAGCAGAGCTCTGAAGCTGCCCTCATTCTGAATGGGCTGCTGGATAATGTATAGCTCCGAATCCATGCAGGGTAAAATGGAATCCATTCTGGTTACTCTCAGTATTTACATTTTATACTGTAGAATTGGGATTTAAATGCTATCCGTCACGCAACTTGTCTGAGATTAGTATATACTTGCGCTTGTCATGGAAATAGCATTGATGTTGGATGTTTTTTTTTATCTTCCTGAGGGCCCTGCATTGTACCACTCCATACCATTGATCACATCTTGTTGGTTGATGGCACTTTCCCTCTTATAAACAGGATGTGCTGCAGAGTAACAATCTTTTGTCCCCATGCATTCATTTACATGCATCAATGATTGGTGTTTATTGTACTTGCATATATCATCACATTGCTGATTATTTATGGGCACATTATCTGCCCATGGTGAAGGAACCTTTAGTCCAGAGCTGCGTTCAAAGTGCTCTAGATTTCAGAGCTGAAATAGCACAGAAATTTGCTGCTGGCTGATTATCTGCATAGTTACTTGGTTTCTGTTGCAGATTCCTAGCAGAATCTACATGTATACCAGCGGTTTTCACCACTTTACGGTGATAGTTACTGTGAGGTATACAAACATGTCAACAGATTCCCTTTAATGTAAAGTATCTGTGATTACTTCTATACCGTTATAAGTCTGCGTCTCCGTTGTTCTATAATCCATCAGCGAATTCTGTAAATGAACTCTCACGTGCAAGGTCTTGGTCTGGACTTTCTCCTCCCAGCGCTGGCCTCTTGTCTGCTTGACGGGTCACACTTCTCTGTGACCTGCTCGCCCCTGGCCGCCATCACTCACAAGTGCCATCATTTTTAGGGTGACTCCAATGTGCAGTAACATTCTGATGACATTGTGAGAGCCAGAATATCCATCTGCTCATGTGCTGTCTCTGAAAATGACAGCGCCTTCGTGAGATAAGTGGAACAGGTTACAGAAAAGTGACCGGTCAATCGCTGGCAGGAAGTCTGTGCCGGGAAGAGAAAGAGGCCAAAGATCTGTAAGTGTAGTCCAAGCCCCTGCACTTTGCAAGCTCATTTGCATAAGAATGGCTTCCAAGACAACCGAGACAAAGATTTGTAATATAAAGGTATAGAAGTCTAAAAACCCGCTGACTGGTTCCCTTTTAAGAGGTAAAATCTGCAATGGAAATCCATATCAGAAATTGACACGCTACAAATGGTATAATTTAAACCACAGGTCAAATTCTGTGTGGAATAATTTTATAGGATGTGGATGAGACTAATCTGCTTAAGATTTTCATCTGGGACCCCCAGCGATTCTGAGAACTGGAATCTGAAGTTTTCCTTCTGGATTAGAGTGGTGGCCACCTCTCCATTCTGTGTCTTTAAGACTGCCATACAAAGCGGACGACAGTTCTGGCTTTCTCCAGCTATCCTGTGGGTATATATGAAAGAACTTTATTTTATTTTTTATTTGTAGGGCGAGGACCACCACTGAAATTAATGCAAGAGGCAATACAGAACCAGGCAGACCATTGTAATGACCGCAAAACTGCATCTAAGAGGGTACAGGAACTAAGTGCAGATCTCTTTTTCTCTGTATTTGTAAAGGTGAGACACAAACTAAATTTTAATATAAAGTATCAGCAAGTGGTCACTAGACAAGATATTACCTTGTGGCAAAATACACTATCTTTTGAAAAAAATTCTCAAAACTTTCCTGTTACTATTTAAAACCTCAATATATTTTACAATTTTATTTTTTTTTTTTACTTTTGTGATTTTTCTGCAGGAGTGTGGTCCATTGGAGTCAGAAGCCATGGTTATGGGAGTCTTAAATGAAGCATTTGATGTCTTGGTCTTGAGATATGGTGTTCAGAAGCGGATTTATTGTAATGTAAGCTGGTGGAGCAATAATTAAGAACATAAGTTGTAGATCATATATTCTACTTTGTGCTGCTAGTGATGGATGATTGACCACTAATAGACTGGTTTTGTGTGTCATATTTAGGCTTTACCTCTCCAGAGCTCACATTTCCAGCAGGTGGGCAAAAAGCCTGAGTTGACACTTGTGTGGAGTCCAGAACAAAATGGAGATCAGCCTGTCAAACAGGTAAGCAGGACAGAATTCAATTATTAGTTTATCCAGAGAATCAGACTCGTTAGTAAAATTACAGTTTTAGCAATGAAAAGTGCTTTCCACCAATTATGCCATGGAAGCGGCTTCAGATACAGTTAGTACAGCCATGCATCATTTTTGAGCAAGAACGGATAGAACGTGATTTGATCTGTGTGTTTTGAGTTTCATAGTTTTAAGGCTAAAGGTAGATACAAGGTCATAGGGGGGGATACAAGGTCAACCTACAATCTAACTTGTTGATCAGAGGAAGTCTAAACCTCATAAGGTAGATGCTTATTTCCTAAAATTAGGAGAAAAATTCCTTCCTGACTCCACATATGGCAATCGGACTAGTTCCCTTGGTCAACATCCCAGCAACAGAATCTGGTACTCATAACATGTACCGTAATATTATATTTTTTGTAAAAGGCTTCCAGGCCCTTCTTGTACTTTTTTGTGTGCGTGAAGCAACCATTGCATCACACTGGCAGGGAGTTCCATAGTATCTCTGCTCTTACTATAAAGAATCTGCATCTGTGATAACCTGTCTTGGTCCTGCATTCCAGCTATTCCCTTGATGACTTTGGTCGCTTTTCTGTGCATCCACTGTAGTTCAGCTATTCCTTGATTTGTTAGAAATTTTGATATGTAGAAAAACTAAATATCTCAATTTTGCTTTCTATATTGAATGCAGGTCTGTACTCTGTAGCAGAATCCATGTAAATGAGTGTGTCGTGGAACCTTGTTATTTCTCTGCACAACTATAAAACAGGGCAGAATAACAATTTCACAATTAAAATTTCCAAAGCGGTATTTAGTGAGTCCAGAAGGCTAATTATCAGCTTATCACCTTGGCCTTTGCCTGATTTCTATAATACATGTGGTGCCAAAGGGCATCCCTGATAGTGTGCTCAGTAGAGGAGCGGTGGGCGTGTGGTGTTTTTTATGGTTACAGTACTGGGAATCATGTCTTCAGGGATTAGATATGGCTGCTATTATTAACCCTTTTTAAGAACACCAGTAAATACTAACAATAGTCTTGGCGATGTCTGATGGACTAGAATTCAAAGAGTCTGCATACAATATATGTTGTTGCATATTAAACTCGTTTATTAAAATCTGTATCTATAATATAAAGGGCTAAGCGTCGCTCTGTGCCTTTATAGACTGCGCAAGCGCGACCCGCCTGCGCAGTCTGGCTCCAGACAGAATGAGCATCCAGCGGTGAGGAGTGTGTATGGCGTCTGAGATGGCAGTACGCGTACACACTGCATACCGCGATCTCGGGCGCCATACTTACCTGACCGGGAGGAGCGTTGCCGCAGTGCTTCTCTTCGGCTGGAGACTGGGGCAGGAGTGCGGCCTCTATGCGCATGCGCGATTCCGCGATCCGGCGCCATTTTACTGAAGACACATTTGTAGTGTGTCTTCAGCAATATGGCGCCGGACAGCGCTATGGGCATGCGTGTACTCCGGCGCCAGACTCCTCTCCCGGCCTCCAGTAGAACGTGACAGCACCTGGAGCACAGGAAAGAAGGGTGAGTATAAATGTTTTTTTGTTGTATGTTTTTAGTTTAATAGGGGTGAAGGGGGACCATGCATACCAGTATTGGGGGGTGAGGGGGACCATGCATACCAGTATTGGGGGGTGAGGGGGACCATGCATACCAGTATTGGGGGGTGAGGGGGACCATGCATACCAGTATTGGGGGGTGAGGGGACCATGCATACCACGAAAGGGGAGTGAGGGGACCACGCATACCACGAAAGGGGGCTGAGGGGACCACGCATGCCAGGATAGGGGGGTGATGAGGGGACCACGCATACCATGAAAGGAGGGTGAGGGGGCAGGCATACCACAAAAGGGGAGTGAGGGGACCATGAATACCACGAAAGGGGAGTGAGGGGACCATGCATACCACGAAAGGAGGGTGAGGGGATCATGTATACCACGAAAGGGGAGTGACTGGACCATGCATACCACGAAAGGGGGTTGAGGGGACCATGCATACTACGAAAGGGGGGTGAGGGGGACCATGCATACAACAAAAAGGGGGGTGAGGGGACCATGCATACCAGGATTTGGGGGTGAGGGGACCGTGCATACCAGGATTGGGGGGGGTGAGAGGACCATGCATACCCAGATTGGGGAGTGAGAGGACCATGCATACCAGGATAGGGGCGTGAGAGGACCATGAATACCAGGATACGGGAGTGAGAGGACCATGCATACCAGGATTGGGGGTTAAAGGTGCTATGCATACCAGGATAGGGGGGTGAGGGAACCATTCATACCAGGATGAGGAATAGGATGTCATGCTTATCAGGATTGGGGGGGTGAGGTTACCATGCATACCAGGATAGGGATGAGGGGTGCCATGCACACGAGAATAGGAGGGGGGCAGCACATACCAGGATGGGAGACCATATACCAATAAAAATGCTCGCCACCCAGGCGTAGAACGGGTTCATAGCTAGTATAACATACCACCTATGGCAGTTTGTATGTTAATGACAGGCTGATTTTTACAATTCTGACCACCGTTAATTTGAGGTAATAACTCTAAAACACTTCATTAGACCCCAATGATTGAGATTTTTTTTCCTGACGCATTGTACTTCATGATGGTGGCAAAATTTATTCAATATGACTTTTTTTTTTTTTTTTTTTTTTTTTTAAGAAAGTTATAAAAGCTAAATGTTGACCAGTGATTTTTCATGTTTCCAACAAAATTTACAAATCCATATTTTTTTTTAGGGACCGCCTCACATTTCAAGTCACTTTAAGGGGTCTATATGAGAGAAAATAGCCAAAAGTGACACCATTGTAAAAACTGCACCCCTCAAGGTGCTCAAAGCCACATTCAATACGTTTATTAACCAGGGCTGTGGAGTTGGAGTCGGTCAGAGGTTTGACTTTCCGACTCCACAGCCCTGTTATTAACCCTTCAGGTGCTTCACAGGAATTTTTGGAATTTGGAGAAGAAAATGAAATTTTTTTGTGAAAAGTTAATTGTTCTTCAGATCTTATTTTTTTATTTTGACAAGGGTAACAGGAAAAAATGGACCCCAAAATTTGTTTTGTAATTTCTCCTGAGCATGCAGATACTCCGTATGAGGGAGAAAACCACTGATTGGGCGCTTGGCAGGGCTCTGAAGGGAAGGAGCGTCTTTTCACTTTTTGAATTGTGTAATGACCACTGTGTCCACTAGGGGGCGCTGTATGGATGTCCCAGGAGAGTGGATGTATGGCAAGATACTAAATGACCGTTATGTATCTCAAGGTGGCCTTGAGATGGAGATTTATATGTGTGTTAATCAGCAGGGATACTGCTGAGGTGCTGGTTCAATGTGTCAGGGACTAGTTACCTACAAACCCACCCAGGGGGTGTGTTTAATAACGCTATTGTAAAGTGTATATGTGTGTGTGAAGGACCTGTGATGAAGTCATAGTCATGTGACCCGGTGGGTGTGGCTATGGACCATATAATGTGGCCAGGGTAGGTCACATGGGGTGAATGCAGGGACCCGATTGGTCCGGTTGGAAGGTCTCATGTGGCTACCTTCCTGACAGCATGTGAACGCTGTGTGTTAATGGCTGCAAGTGCCTGAGAGTTCCCTGGAGGGAATGAATATCTGCAGTATGGAGAAGCAGCCATGAGAGAACCCTGACGGGGTGAGATATAACTGTGTGGCTGAAAAGCCTGCATATTGGACATTGCTAACAGAGTGAAGCTCTGTCATTGACGCTATGCCGGTTATATGATCTTTATGTTGCTGGTCATGGTTTATGATGCCTAATAAACCGCATGGACTGGTATGATTTGATGGAAAACCTGTGCCGGATCTGATTTATTAGCTGCCGTGCGAGTGATCCCCTACTTAAATGACAGCGCTACCTCACAATTAGTGGAGAAAGTTATGGGCATTGTTGTAGCCTTGTTGCTGGGAGCAACGTTAGAGGACTGCAAAGTCGGTTGCTAAGGGCAACGCTGAGCCAGGAGGGCTGACGGTTGGGGAAGCCACTGCCCGGCTGTGGTTCTGGAACCGTGGGGCGGCCTAGTGAGTAAGACACTGTCCGGATCGGTGAGCCCAGTGTGGCCGTTTCCCCAGGAGAAAGAGACTTATAGGATACCTCTGCGATAGAGGGGTCCGAGAACCTGCGCGGCCAGCAGGTGACGGTCGTGAAAACCGTGTTGTACTGACCGGGGTCAGTGAGAAAGAGACTGGTGATTGATAGGGTGCCTCTGTGGAGAAGAGGTATCCGAAGACCTGTGGGGCTGACACAGGTAACGGACAGGTGTTCGTGTTGTACTGACCTAAGTCAGTGGGAAAGACTGTGTACCTGGAGGGTTCAGTGAGCAAGGTCCTGGAGGGTCAGTGTTGGGAGATTCTAGGAGAAGAATCGGATCCCTGGAGCACGTGGTATGACCTTGGACCTGGTGAGGTGTGAGTGTTGGGCAGTCTCAGGCGGAGACGGATGTCCTGAAGAGCATCCGCTAAGCCCCTGGACCTGGTGAGGCTGGTGTGTTGGGAAACCCTGGGAGGAGGGCCGCTCCCTGAATAGCACCCGGTGCGCCCTGTGTGTTGGACGGTCTCAGGCGGAGATGGAGCGTCCTGAATAGCACACAGACAGGACAGGTGAGTTTTTTGTGTGGTGTTTTTTTTTTCTTCTTTTCTCAACTCAGCCTGCGGTGGCTCAGTGGGAGTCAAGAAGGTGACAGGCGGCTTCCTGTAACTCGGCGGGGTTACGAAGAGGACAAGCGGCTTCTGGTAACACGGCGGGGTTATGAAGGGGACAAGCGGCTTCCTGTAACTCGGCGGGGTTATGAAGAGGACACCAGCCGCTGTGTGTGAACAGCAGCCGGTGGTATCGGTGACAGCAGGAGCTGTGGTGGTGCCAACAAAGACTTGTGTGGTATCGTAAAAGAGACAAACTGTGTTGTGTGAACTGTGGTCTGAGAAGACCGGTATAATGGACATGGGGAAATCCCGAAAGGGGGCTGTGGCCCAAATCGGGGTGGTAGCCCAAAAGGGGGTGGGGTCCCAGAGGGGGGCGGTGACCCAAATTGGGGTGGTAACCCAAAAAGGGGTGGAGTTTCGGGAGGGGGCGGTGACCCAAATTGGGGTGGTTCAGGAAATGGCAGCACTTGCCTCAGTGGGTATGTCTGGGGAACCGCAGTGTGTCTGTATGAGTTTTGAGGAGTGCGGCATGTATTTTCCGGATATTGACGGACCACAGGTGTGTACCGTGATGCTGCATCGGGAAGGAGTCTTTGGTAGACTGGACTCAGAGAGTCAGGTGACTCTGACAGGAACTCCTCTCGTTTTATCACTAACCGAGAAAAACGCCAGGGTTCGCTGTAAACATGGGGTCACGGAGAACTATGCAGTAGACAGTAATGTTCGAGGGAACCAAAGGTGGTGAGTGCCAAGGGGGCGGGATACCACGTGACTTATTCTATGCCTTGGAGAGGGGCCGGGACTTTGTTTTGTTTGATGATGTATGGTCAGACGATGGAGACGTTTCGACTGTGGGACCAGCAGACACTGAGACGGTGACGCCTCCTAAAGTGGACAGGTCTGATGTAGATGTGACTGGAAGAAGAGGTACATCTACCCAACTGACGGACCTGACGTCTTGTGACATGACGGTTGGTGGGCTAGGAGATGAGATGACTGGGCTAGACACATTGGTGGTGGACGGTAACTGGAGGGTTCACTCAACTGGTGGGACTGACCCAGTGGTACCCTTTGACAATATAATTAAAGAGGTAGTGGTGAGACACGTGCTGGCCAAAAGAGAACAGGATCGTGAGATACAGCTGATAAAGGAGACAGTGGAAGGGCATCTCAAACAAGAACGAGTCCTGAGACAAATGGCCGAGCACAGGGTTGAGGAGCTCGAGAAAGAAGTCTTGGAGCTCAAAGAAACTGTAAGTGGTCTTCGCAGGAGAAGAACTTTGACAGTGATGAACAGCGGCCGGGTCCGACTGGTGGTGGAACGGAGCTGCTGGTGCCCGTCTTGGCAGACGGTCATGAAGAGATGAGATCTCGTGAAGTTGGGGAGCTAAGAACTGAAGACAGTCACCCGGTCGGGTCAACTGTAGTGAGGGAAGTGGCCAGAGCCTCCTGCCCAGGCAGAGAGCAAGGCCACGACCTTCAAGTTTGTGATTGATGTACCAAAAGACATGCAAGAGGCCTGTGCTGAGGAAGGTGTGCATGAGGCTTTCAGAGAGGCGGTCAAAGCGTGTAAGGTGCACTGGGCGCCTGAGACTCGGCAGTTGATGATGTCAGCCAGGGAAGACACAGCAAAGCGGGTGGCTGTCCTGAAAAACATGCATCTGCAGTGTCTCCATGTCAAACAGTTAGGCGGAGTAATATGAAAGCTGCTCAACGCCTAGAGTTAGCAAGAGAGGCTATGGATCGGTTGGGTTTGCGGAAAAAGGTAGTTCCGGTTCCCAAAGGTCTGATTGGGAGAATCATTGGAAGATTCGGGAAGGTAATGCAAGACCTTGTAAATAGCTCTGGTGTGGTGAGGGTGAGGATCCCTCCTGATGATGAAGACCAGGTATCCAGTGAAGAGGGTAGGATTCCCATCCTGGTGGTTGGCTCTGTGGAAAGGCGGAGAAACTTTCGGATGCTCTTGGAGTATCGAGTGGGGTACCTGCAAGAGATTGAGCAGTTGAGGCTGGACCTGAGGCGAATCAAGAGGTTCAGAACACCAAGTGGCGGCTGCCTTCAACCCAAGATGTAAGGACCCGAAGGGGTTCCGCCAAGAAGTGACATGGCAGATGGCTGAAGAATGTCAGCAAGTGGTAGTTCGACTGGCAGGACGACGTTGAGAGACCGTAGTTCCTGTGAGATGCTGAATGGGTCAGACTCAGGCCAGACAGTAGGCCCAACTAAGACTGATGACCGTACCAACCGGGGGAGCTGGTCGGGGAACTGAACAAACAGGGAGAGGAATGTGGTGACTAGACAGTGTCTGATGACGCAGATAGACTGTAACTGGAGGGCCAAAGATCAGGGCTGATATTCTGACCACTGGGGGCGGGGGAGGCCTAACGTAGAGATGAGGCCGTATGATAGAAGGAGACTGTTCTCTCTACCTGTGGGGCAAGGTGTAATGAGTGCCCAGTCTGGAGAGCCTGATGTAAGGTTGTGTGTTCAACCCCATAAGTTTGAACAGAGGGGGGAGGTATGTGGCATGTGGTGTAATGACCAGTGTGTCCACTAGGGGGCACTGTATGGATGTCCCAGGAGAGTGGATAAATGGCAAGATACTGAATGACCGTTATGTATCTCAAGGTGGGTGGCCTTGAGATGGAGATTTGTGTGTGTTAATCAGCAGGGATACTGCTGAGTTGCTGGTTCAATGTGTCGGGGACTAGTTACCTACAAACCCACCCAGGGGGTGTGTTTAATAACGCTATTGTAAAGTGTATATGTGTGTGTAGGACCTGTGATGAGGTCATAGTCATGTGACTCGGTGGGCGTGGCTATGGACCATATAATGTGGCCAGGGTAGGTCACATGGGGTGAATGCAGCGACCCGATTGGTCTGGTTGGAAGGTCTCGTATGGCTACCTTCCTGACAGCATGTGGACGCTGTGTGTTAATGGCTGCAAGTGCCTAAGAGTTCCCTGGAGGGAATGAATGTTTGCAGTATGGAGAAGCAGCCATGAGAGAGCCCTGACGGGGTGAGATATAACTGAGGCTGAAAAGCCTGTGTATTGGACATTGCTAACAGTGAAGCTCTGTCATGGACGCTGTGCCGGTTATATGATCTTTATGTTGATGGTCATGGTTTATGATGCCTAATAAACCGCATGGACTGGTATGATTTGATGGAAAACCTGTGCCGGATGTGATTTATTAGCTGCCAAGCGAGTGATCCCCTACTTAAATGACAGCGCTACCTCACAGAATGTAAAATTTCCTGGAATCATTAGCGGACGTCATGTCCCATTTGGAAAGCCCCTGATGTGCCTAAATAGTGGAAACCCCCCACAAGTGACCCCTTTTTGGAAACTAAACCCCTCAAGGAATGTATTTAGATGTGTGGTGAGCACCTTGAATACCCAGGTGCTTCACATAAGTTTTTAACGTTGAGCCATGAAACATGTAACAGAAGAAATTGTTCCATAAAATTTTGTTGTGCAATTTCTCCTGAGTACACCAAAACTTCATTTGTGTCACAGAATTTTATACCATTGGACTGTGAAAAAAAAATAACTACATTTTTATCACCAAAATGTTTTTAGCCTCAGATTTTACATTTTCACACAAGAACTGGGTAAAAATGGCACCATAATTTGTCCCACAATTTCTACGGAATGTGGCAATACCCCATATGTGGCAGTACAGTTCTACTTAACCATACGGAAAGACTTGGGAGGAACGGAGTGCTATTTGCTTCCTAGAGTGCCTATTTTCCTAGGACAGTTTGTGGACGCCATATACAAAGCCCCTAATTTCTAGAAGAGCAGAATTTCCCCTCAAGTGACTCCATTTAGGAAATAATACCCCTTTGGGAATTTATCAACATATGTAGTGACTATTTTGACTCCATGGTGGGTATTTTCCAGAAACAAGCAGCAATAAATGTTGCCGAGTGAAAATGGCAAACTGCCCCTGTAGTGACCAGTACGTTGCGGTCACCAGTACATTATGCCCAGCCTGTGCTTCTGGAGGCCTGAACCCGTAAGTTAGGCGGCACTCATCTCTTCAGAAATGCCAAACATGTGAACGCTATATGTGGTTTAGGTACACTGTGGGGCTCAGAAGGGAGGGGTCATTTGGGTTTGGGAGCAGATATTTTACTGAATTTCTTTTGGTGGGTGAGGAGTCATTTCACTTTTCCAGAGCCTTTGTACTACCAGTAACATGAAATCCCCCTATATTTCTTTTAACTGATGACAGACCTGAGTGGGGACTTAATTTTTTTTGTTGATTGAGTTGAAACTTTTATTGGGAACATTTTGCATAACGTTTGGGATCGTATTTATCTGGCACTCTACGCTGAGCACTTACTTTGGGGTTTCCATCTAAATCTCTTGAGTGACGTATATTCAGATGAAACTCCCAAGGGATCCATTCGCTATAATGAAGCAGCAGAGTTACTCTGGACTCTGTCTGGCCTCTGTTCAGCGGAGTCCTTTTCAGAAGTGCACATTATTGTGGTCGACAGCACTTTTATGCAGTCCTAAAAAGACGGACACCTCCGGATCACAGGTGCTATGGTGTCCATCTGCCTCTTTGTAGGAAATCTTCCGCCAGAGGTTCCATCTGAATCACGTATTTCAGAGATTTACACGGAAACCCTGGTGCAAGCGCTCAGTGCAGAGTGCAGGATAAATATGTGCTGAGTTTTACCGCGATCTTTGGGAGGCAGAATGAATTGTCGTTCCACGTGTGGTAAAATTGATAAGATATAAGAGAGTTGTATTATTCGGGTCAGTACGATTGCAGCAATACCACATTTATATTGTTTTGATTTTTTTGTTTTGGTGCTTTTGCACAATAAAAACTATTCTATAGAAAAAACTTTTACATGGTTTTATTATGAGAGCTTTAACTTTTTTGTTGTTCTGCTGACGGAGCTGTATGGCAGCTTGTTTTTTGCGGGATAAGATGAAGTTTGCAGCAGTACCATGTTTATTTGGATCAGTCTTATTTATTGTGTTTTATTCTACTTTGGCAGTATGATGATAAAGCATTGTCTTTTTGTCTTGTTTGTTGTTTTTTTATGGTGTTGACAAAAGGGGTTAACTAGTGGGACACTTGTATAAGTCAGATTGGTCTGGACGTGGCGATACCAAATATGTACTTTTATTATTTTTGTCACACAAATGATTTTTTTTGTTTGCAAATTCTTAGAATTATTTTTAAAAAATTAACTGTTCTTTTTAATTTTTAATAACTTTTTTTTTTTTTTACTTTGCCCCACTATGGGAATATCATTTTTTGCAGGCTGATCGCTTGTGTAGCATGGAGATGCAGCAGCATCCCAATGCTGTGCAAGCTGTCAGCTGTGCACTGACAGATGATATACAGTGCATGAACAGCAACTTTATCAAGCAACTTTCAGAATATTTATAGCTGTAGAAGTGTAGAATGTTGCTGCTATAAGTATTACACTATGATACAATATTAACTGGGAAATCATTTTCAATCCTTCCACAGGTAATTGGCATCTTCACGTTATTAGAGGTGGTTCTGAAGTCAGATAATGTGCCTTTGAAGTATACGGCGGTGCTAAAAAGACCTGGGGCTGCAAACTGAGCTGAGGACACTTCGGAGCACCGAGTTTTTGCACATCTCCTCATGCAATGCTTATTTTATCATCAGTGCAATATCCAAAGCGAGGAATTGGCTGAATTATTCTGTGCAGTGATGTGCTACCTAATGGCCATACAGTGTACAGTATCATGTTTTTATTCATTATTTTGTTTTATTTTTAATTTAGTGTTTTAATTGCCTCATTTTTATTTTATATTTTTTGTGGATTAGAGGATGAACATGGCATAGCCGCTTTCTTGTATTCATTAAAGGCATAGGTACATTTTTACTATTTTTGCTTCCAGTGCATCTAAATTTAACGCTGCAAATGGACTTAAATATCTCCTATCCTTTTTGTTTCTGCAGTTTTTATAAAGCCCTTTTCTGTCTTTTCTGATTCAGTATTCGTTCTGGCATCGATCTGGATGGCTGCGTCTTACTAACCTGCTAAGGTTGATTTCACACGTAGCAGTTTTTGAAAAACACACATGCAAGTTGTTGTAGTTTGTTTTGTTTTTTTTGTTTGTTTTTTTTGAGCCAAAGCTAGGAATTAAAAAGGAATCGGAATTATGAATGCATTTATGGATCCATTTTATGTATACATAAATTCTGTCAAGTAGGAGAATTAAACTAAATTTGTAGGATCAAATTATATGGGGTTTGTTTAGTCTTTTACCATGAAGAAACTGTTTTCTGAAGAGCTTTAGAAGCTTAAAAAAAAAACATAAACATTGCATAGTCACAAGTGTCACTGTTTAGGTTTTTTTTAGATTCACTGGAACAATAAGAATAGTTTTAATTGTGCACCGATCCGTTAAGATTTATTTTTGTTTGAAGATGGTAAAACTTTTCCGATGTCATATTCATTGAATATACAGGAAAGAAAAAAATGTGACTTGGAAATTCATATTTTTACACTTTTTAACAAAATATTTATATTTTATTTGTTCTTGGATTATTTTTACCTTTTAGCAAAATGTTTACAAGTTTTGATGGATTTTATTTTGCACTCTGAATTTGCTTTGTAATGGATATGAATATACCCATCTATTGCCAGAGATGGACAGATTAGACATGAGCTGGAATTTTTCTGTCATTTTTATTTCTTTTATTAATTTATTAGTTGCGGTCTTCTAATTGGACAGGTTATCTCCATCACCCCACTACTTGTGTATTACCGTACTCGTGGTTTGCCTTCTGCATACTGTCAGGAGTTTTATTCCCATCTTTTGTGTTTGACAGTAATGTGTAAGTCTAGACCTGTATTCTCCTGATTTCTGTAATCCACAATTAAATAAAATGATCGTCTGTCTTGTCTTATGGTCTCGATCTCTGTGACGGGCGTCTCCAAATCATACAATGTAAAACACCTCATTTGAACTACATTTATGTTACTACTTACATATTAGAAATATGGGTAATAGGCATAAAACAATATATTATACTGTAGCTCTGATCCATTTCAACTTCCTGTGCAGGATCTGTAATGAGAAAATATGGCTGTAATTTTAGTAAAACAAATATATTCCAATAGTGGGTGAACTGTGAAAATGACATTTTCAGTCCAAGTTTAGAGTTCTGTTGGGGGAAAAAAACTCTTTAAATTGACAATTTGTCACCTTTTTTCTGACGTTAGATTGCCACCATTCTTCCAACTGAAGTCCAAATAGGTGTGTCTCTTGTTTTGGGGTGGTTAGGATTTTTTTATATATAAACACAGTACATGTATCGGAGGTATTCATTTGAGGATACTCTCAACATTTACCCAATATGTAGAAGTGTGTAAAGAAATCATTAGATCCAGGCATGTCTGAAATAGATGAAATGTTAATTACTGACCCTGTCTGGGGAAGGGTTTATACCATTAAAGGGAACCTGTCAGCAGGCCTGTGCTCAGTAACCTGCAGACAGTGTCAGGTTGGTGCTGTTATACTGATTAACATGATACCTGGGTGATGAAATCCATCTTGTGGTTTAATCTTTATTTTTAATTTTCAGTTAATGAGATTCTCGTGCTCTGGGGTGGCCTGTGGGGAGAGGGGGTTCTTTAAGTGGTGCTCTGCTTAGGTATTCATCCTTATGGCTTACGACCAGTCCCTGATCTGTGACCTGCCCCCTATTTTACATACTGTATATCTTATTGTTTGAAAAAAAATTTAAAAAATTACATTTATCATGAAGGTGGCACCTGCACTGTAGCATGATACAATCTATAATAGCCTTATATTCATTTTATTTAGTCATATGGCACCATTTCTGATGGAGACAAATTCTTTTCCTCTAACAAAATGGTGCCAGCAGTTGCATTTATTGCTTTTCGAATGATGCTGCGCAAGCACGGCTGTCGGCTCCATTTTGATTATCTTTTTTTTCCTCAAGAAATATTTGACTAAAATGAATATATAGATATTATAAATCATATGCTACAGCTATACAGATGAATATGTATTCAGAGCACCACATAAAGACCCCCCCCATAGGCCGCCGGAGTATGAGAATCTAATTAACTGAAAACTACAAATAAAGATTACACTGCAACCGCAAGACAGATTTCATCAACCAAGGTATCATTTTAATTGGTATAACAGCGCCAACCTGACAGTCTGTAGTTTACGGAACACAATCCTACTGACGGGCTCATTTTAAAGGGTAGTTTTTCCCATCTTTGAGTCAGCTATATATCATTTATATACATGACATTTTTTGACATCCCATTCTAAATCCAAAGGTATTAAAGCAAAGTTTTCTTTTTGTTGCTATAACTGCTTCCAGTCTTCTGGGAAGGCATTGTATATGAATTTCGTTGTGTAGAAGGAATTTTTACAAATTCATCTATAAGAACATTTCTGAGGTCAGATATTAATGTTACATGAGAAGACTTGGTTCACAATATCTGTTCTTCCTCATCCCAAAGGTGATCATTGGGTTTGAGGTCTGCGCCATAAGTCAGTCAAGTACATACACTACTTAACTCTTCAAGCATGCTTTTAGGGACCTTGCTCTGCACTGTGGCGCAGCCATGCTGGCATAGAAAAGGGACTTTATCAAACTATCCCCGTAAAGTTGGACGCATGCAATTGGGCAAAATCCCTTAATGTGCTGAAGCATTAAGATTTCCTTTCACTGGAACTAAGGAACCTGTCCCAGAGGGGTGTATCTAGGTTTTTGGGCACCTGGGGCAAGAATTCAGTTTGGCGCCCTTCCCCCTGGAATCCTCCAAGCACATAAGCGATTTTCACACTTAATCACTTGCTGACAACCTGCTTGTTCTAATTCAATGTAAAGTGAAAAACACAGAGAAGCAGGAAGAGAAGCTCATTGTCACATGACCATAAGATTGAAAATCACATATGAGTCAAGTGGCCATGTGATGACTGCTGGGACCAGCAAGCAGAGCTGAATCCTAACTGAGTATGCTACATGCTGTTAGGATTGGCTGCGGGGCTTCATTTTATAGTTAAAGTGCTCATTCAGGTTTGAGATGAAAGTCTGCAGGCTTCTGAATTCTCACAGTGCATGCACGGCACACTTTTAGGATTCTCCCTTGCACAAATATGAGATTTGTATACTTCTTGCCACCTTCCAACTAGACTTGTCCGGCCTCACTCAATTCCTTTTCATTGAGTGAGGCTACACATCTAGTCGGCATGTGACCGCATGTATGCAAATCACTGGCACAAGAGAATCCTGACAGCGTGCAGTATGCGCTGTGAGAATTCAGAAGTCTGCGGTCACATAGAATGACTGCAGACTCATCACAAATTGGACAACCTTTTTAATGATCCGAACATAAAAATGAGAATTAGTATCACAAATATCACTTAGATTTGGATACCTTACATATGATGTCTCTGATTTAAGTTGTTCACTTCCTCTTCATCTTGTCCAGTCGCCATGATGACTTTTCTCATCCACATCTTGCCTCTGCAGATTTTCATCTTCAGTCTTCTGAAGCACATCTCCACACAAAGCTCATAAAGATGGCAGTGTCATTATAATGCTCCTGAATAAAAATATCTGTCCTACACTGAGCACCTGAATAAATAAATGCCCCTCACTATGTTCCCTTCACTAAATATGGGAATGTTTAGTTTGCAAAAGAGAAGACTGAGAGGAGACTTAATAGCTGTCTACAAATATCTAAAGGGCTGTCACATTGTAGAAGGATCAACTTTATTCTCATTTGCACAAGGAAAGACTAGAAGCAATGGGATGAAACTGAATGGGAAGAGACACAGATTAGATATTAGAAAAAACTTTTTGACAGTTAGAGTGATCAATGAGTGGAACAGGCTGCCACGAGAAGTGGTGAGTTCTCCTTCAATGGAAGTCTTCAAACAGAGGCTGGACAGACATCTGACTGGGATGATTTAGCGAATCCTGCTTTGAGCAGGGGGTTGGACCAGATGGCCCAGGAGGTCCCTTCCAACTCTACGATTCTATGATTCTATGATTAAATATGACCCCCCCACACTGTCTCTTATGGCACATGCTCTCCACACTGACCTCTCCTTTCCATACTGGGCCCCCTCTCCGCACTGTCCTCACACCCTGGGTCCCTCCTAAAGGCCATTTTGCTAGAGGGGAAAAAAAATGGTCACCACCAAGATGGCGCCTTTGCAGTAGCATCTATCAGCTCGATGGATGCTACTGCACTGGCACCATTTTTGACAGAATTTTTTTAATAAATTTATATCGCCAATTAAAACTATTAAATGGACACTATAAATGAGATCATGCCACAGTGCCAGCTGAATGTGATTTTTTTTTTTTTTACAAAACACTCAGTAGGTAAAATAGGGGGCAGGTAAGTGAGGAATCAGTGCCATGTCATAAGCCATACAGATGTATATGTAAGTAGAGCACCACATAAAGACACAGTGAACAGTTAAGCAAGTTGAAGATGAAATAATCTCTATAGCCAAAAGAAATATATATTGTGGTTTTTTTCATTTTAAAAACTACAAAAAGGAAAATGGGCTGATGCTAAATTTTGCCACCCTTGCAAATGTGGGTGCTCCGATAACGTAGAACAAAATTTCAGACCTTAACTAGCCTGTCAGGTCTAAGGCTTCTTCAACATCATCATTAGCAAAGATCATGTGATGCAAACTTTTCAACTTTGGAAAAACCCAGCCTTCTCGAACGTTGTGCCAAAACAGCTGACATGGGTTCTTCTAAGCAGCTTTATAACACTATGAAAATGATGGAGGCCCACAAAGCAGGATAACGCTACAAGAAGATAGCAAAGTGTATTCTAGTTGCCCTTTCCTCAGTTTGAAATGTAATTAAGTTATGGCAATTAACAGGAACAGTGAAGGCCAAGATAAGGTCTGGAAGACCAAGCAAAATTTTAGTGAGCTGCTCGTAGGATTTCCAGAGGGGCAAATTAGAAACTCTCCTGACTTCAAAAGACCGTCATAAAAATTTATCAGACTCTGGTGGTGTAAATTTGGTACATTTGTCTATTCAGAGACACCTGCACAAATACGACCTTCATGGAATAGTCATAAGAAGGAAAAGTCTCCTGTGTCCACACCATAAAATTTAGCTTCAGAAGTGTGCAAAAGAATATCTAATCAAGCCTGATGCATTTTGGAAACAAGCCCTGTGGACCGATCAGATTAAAACAAAACTCTATTGGCCAAAATGATCAAAGGTATGTGTAGAGAAAAAAGGGCACAGAACTTCCGTAAAAAAAATCTCATCAACCTTTAACCCCCAAAGGTGTTTTTGTTTTTCGCTCTCTTTCCAAGAGCCATAACTTTATTTTTCCATCAATATGGGCGTGTGAGGCCTTGTTTTTTGCGGGACGAGTTGTACTTTTGAACGACACCATTGCTTTTACCATGATGTGTACTAGAAAACGGGGGAAAAAATTCCAAGTGCGGTGAAATTGCAAAAATATGCAATTCCACACTTGTTTTTTGTTTGGCTTTTTTCACTAAATTCGAGAACTGACCTGCCATTATGATTCTCCAGGTAATTATGAGTTCATAGGTGCCAAACATGTCTAGGTTCTTTTTTTTAAGTGGTGAAAAAAATTACAAACTTTGTTAAAAAAAAATAAAAATTGCACCATTTTCCGATACCCGTAGCTTCTCCATTTTTCGGGATCTGGGACTGGGTGAGGGATTATTTTTTGAGTGCCGAGCTGAAGTTTTTAATGATACCATTTTGGTGCAGATGCGATCATTTGATCACCCGTTATTGAATTTTAATGCAGTGTTGCAGCCAGGAAAAAAAAAACGTAATTCTGACTTTGACTTTTTTTTCTCGCTATGCCATTTGGCGACCATTTAATCCTTTTTTATGATCGGGCGATTCTGAATGCAGCGATACCAAATGTGTGTTTTTTTATGGCTTTTTTATTTTGAATGGGGGGTGATTTGAACTTTGTTTTGTTTTTTTATATATATATTTTTAGAAATTTTTTTATTTTTACTTCTGGCATGCTTCAATAGTCTCCATGGGAGACTAGAAGCTGCCATAACCCGATCAACTCTGCTACATAGAGGCTATAATCAGTTTGCCTCTATGTAGTAGAATTACTTGCTATGAGTGCTGACCACTGGGTGGCGCTTACAGCAAGACAAAACTGACAACCATAGAGATATCTAGGAGAACTCCTGTTGTCATGCCAGCACACCGGTGACCTGCGATTACAGGATGCGGGTCACAGGTGGGTGGATTTCCTGTGCGATTGCTGGAAGTGCTTGTTAAATGCTGCTGTCAGCGTTTCACAGCGGCATTTATCGGGCTAATAGCAGCGGGTGGATCACGATTCCACCCGTGGCTATTTCAGACAACAGCTGTTCAAAACAGCTGACCTGTCCTAGGAAAGATGTGGGCTCACCCTCGGAGCACACATCAAAGGGAGGGAGTCGAACACTGGCGTAAATGTAAACCCGATGTCGGAAAGGGGTTAAGCATGCTTTGGAGTTGTTGCAGCCAATAGAATGGTGAACATTTCACTTGTGGAGGGAAGAATGGATTCGATGAAATTTCAACTAATTCTTGATGCAAACATAGTCATTTGTAAAAGACTTCCTGGTTCTGGCCCTGCCTATACAGGAGTGAGAAGGGAGAGCTCTGCACAGCCCCTGCAGATTTCACCCCCTAGGAGCAGTAAAAATTGATAAGAAAACCAAGCATCAAAAGCACAGAGCAGTGAGAAGCAGATTAACCAGCCCATGGAACACTATCTCCTTCATAGTGGAAGTAAAAGCTCTGTGAGTGGCATAATATTTGAGATGCATGAGCTATCCAAAATGGCCACTGCTGAAGACTCTCAGGGTGGCTTTCAGCTATCAGCAGAGGCAGGAGGTAATCTCTGCAACTATCCAACCGGAGAAGAGGGTGAGAGATGAGGACAGTGCACCAGAGAAGCTGGCTAGCAGTTGGGAGAGGCAGTCTTCAGCAATATAAACTACAAAGAACTGACAGTGTAATCCAACACCTCACACCAGAGATAAGGGTCTCTCTAGAAAATGCAATGAAGCAGGCACTGATGGCTCTTAAAAAAGATATCTCCCAACATAAAGTGAGAATACAGGAAGCAGAGTGCAGAATAGCAAGGCTGGAGGATATAAATGAACAAGCTGATAAAGACCTCAGTTTACTGCAGAAACAAGTCCATATTCTGATCGTATTAAAGACCTTGAAAACAGGTTGCGCAGGAACAACTTAAGGGTAGTTGGACTCCCAGAAACCATCAAGCCCAGACGACTTCAGAGAATATTTGAAGATTATTTACCAGAGGCTCTGGGAATAGCTTCTCAAGTAAGGGTAGAAAGGGCAATACGCCAGAGACCAAGGCAGGCAATAGCCAAGTACTTGGACTTTAACGATAAGGAGGACATACTGTGAGCGTTCAGGCACCGCAGAGAGCAGTTAACTTTTCAAGGACACAAAATTACCATCTTCAATGACTATTCTGTGGAGGTTAATAAACAGCGCAGAATGTTTAGTGACTGTTGTTCCAGACTATTTAAAAACCATATACAGTTCCAATTACTATATCTGGCCATATTGAAAGTACGACACACAGATGGCTCAATGAAAAACTTTCAAAATCTGAAAGATGCAGAAGAATATGTACTGAAGCTGCTGGGGAAAAACGGACAAGATGAAACAGAGGCCAGGAAATCACAACAGGGGAGAAGAGCTCCAAAAACTGGAGGAAGAGCCCACAGACCCAAAGACAAAGCCCCGGTAACACGGGAAACTCTAGGAAGTGGACATTGAAGCAGATAAATAATGCATTCTGGAGGGAATAATTCAGGGAGAAGGACACTTTAATGATACTGGCTGCCCAAGGGCTCTCCTATTTGTATTCACTTGAGGGGGTTATCATTTAAAGAACTTTAGATGTTGTTTAATGAAACCAGTATTGCCAGGGGGAGGAGTTTATGGGGAGAATAAGCCAGAAAAAAGGAAGTCGCAGAAGAGCGCATGCTATTGTTTGTTGGTTGTTAATTCGTTTTTTGTTCAAATGAGAGACATGCAGGAACACAATGTAAGACAGAACGAAATTGTGAGCATTTGGTATGAGCACCTAACATATAATCCAAAAATGAAAATATAACATTCACATTGTATCATGGAATCTAAAGGGGCTTAGAGCCCCACGTAAAAGAGTGATGGTTCTGTGGCACTTAAAGAAACTAAAAGCAGATATTGCATTATTGCAGCAAACGCATCTGAGAAATGAAGATATGTTTAGGATGAAAAAAATGGGTGGGAGAGGTGCATGGATCAGAGGAGGAAGGAAGAAAAGCAGGTGTTCTAATATTGCTGCACAAAAATCTAACCTACAAAGTAAAACAGGTGGCACGGGATACAGATGGAAGGTACATAATGCTAAAATTAGAAAGAAATGAGGAAATCTACCTAATCAATATATGCGCCTAACACAAACCAAAAACCTTTTTTTGATCAATTAGGGTCTAACATACTGCAAAACACAACAAAGAAAATGATAGGAGGAGGAGACTACAATAACACACACACCTTAGAGGAAGATAGATTCAGCCACATGGGGACAAGGGGGGGGACTAGTGGAAAACCAACCCTATTGGCAGAGTTAACAGGACACATCTGTCAGATATTTGGAGAATGGAATCACCTAATGAACGAGAATTTATGCACTTTTCTTACCCACGTCAACCAACTTGGTTGAGAATTGACTATATATTGGGGAGTAGAGGGCTACTAGACAGATGCAAAAAGACGAAAATTGAGGAAATGGTTATTTCGGATCATATGCCGATATCTCTAAATTTACATGAGCAATTTCCATAGGGAGCGGATTACATATGGATATTCCCAAGCAATTTGAAAGTGATATTGCAACAATGGTGGGAGGAGTATACCTACCACAAGACGACGGTTGATCTGAAACCACAGACATACTGGGAAGCAGGAAAGGAGGTTTTTAAAGGAAAATAATAGCGTATATGCATACATTAAAAAAACAAACTCTAAACATGAGGAATTTAGTAGGAAATTAAGGGAGAAGTGCTTGTGCTTTCAACAACAAGAATCAACAAAAGCTAGAGACGAATAGAGGGAGGCCAAAAGAGATTTTGACATGGGCGGAAAAAAGAGAATTATTTATAAAGATGCAAATGTAAATTGAGTTGAGAAGATATTGAGATAAGGCAGGAAAGCTATTCGCAAACTTGGTAAAGGGTAGGAAGGGAAAGCGTAATCTATTAAGGCTTAAGACTAGAGAGGGCTTAATTGGTAGATAATCCCAGGGAAATAAACTCAACCCTGTGGGAGTTTTATGCTAATTTATATTTTGAGGAGGCCAAGGGCATAAACAGGGGTGGAGACTTTCTTAAAAAAAAAAATTAACATGCCTAATGTCACAGAGCCACAGTTAACTATTTTGAATGCTCCCATTACAGAGAAAGAAGTGAGGAGTACCATTGGGAGACTGTCGGCTGGAAAAGCACTTGGACCGGATGGGTTCACGGGTGATTTTTTTAAAGCCATGACCCAACCAATAACCCCTAATTTGACTCTATGGTAGAACGAGTTGTTACAGGGGGGGATCTGTTGGCAGGCACTAATGTAGCTCATATTAGCCTAAAACCAAAGGAATGGAAAAATGTGGAGGACCCAGCATCCTATAGACCTATATCCTTAATAAACCAGGATATTAAAATAATATCCAAACTCATGGCAAACAGAGATACTCCCAACATTAATAACACCCGCACAGTTGGACTTTGTGAAAGGTAGGAGTGCGGTCACAAATGTAAGACATACACTGTTAGCCATAGATGTAATAAATAAAAGCGAAAACAGTCAAGGTAAGCTGGCTTTGGTTACAGTAGATGCAGAGAAGGCTTTTGATAAGGTGAAGTGGAATTGAGTAGGACAAGTTTTGGACAAAATTGGGCTGGAGGAGAATTTCAGAAATTTTATAAAAGCCCTGTATGCTAACCCTGCAGCAAGAATTCAAACCTCAGGTCATCTATCCGCAAATTTACCACTTGAAAAGGGAACATGCCAGGGATGTCCTTTGTCCCCGCTTATATTTGGACTGACACTACAACCCCTGGCGCAATACATAGAACAACATGAAATATTTGAAGGGACATCAATAAGGGACACGAAGCTTAGGGCCTCGTACTTTGCACATATCATACTCTACAGTATTTGGGTATCAAGATGGGTAGAAAACCAGAGTCAACTGGAGAAAAGTTTAAATTATATATTATCTCCAAAAATCCAACAGGAAATAGAAAGGTGGCAAAATTTGCCTTTGGGTCTTTTGGGCAGGATTCACCTTTTAAAAATGATGAGTTTCTCAAAACTCATGTATCCATTACAGACCATCCCTGTTCTCCTAAAACATGTGGACTTGGGAAAAAAAATACTTGGCTATTAGGAAATTTATCTGGAAAGGTCGAAGACCGCGTATAAAACTGAGTAAACTGATGGCATCCCAGGAAAAGGAAGGGGTAAACTTGCCAGTCATAAGATGATATAATCTACTGTGCATTTCCCATCACATTGTAGATTGGTTTAAAGACACTAATGGGTTTTCTGATACGGCCCTGGAAAAATCGTGTACACACCCGTGGAACTTTGTCGCCTTATTACACATGCCACAAAGCCTAATGCCTAAAAAAAAATTAAAAATTCAATAGTGTACCGAGACACAATAGCCACTTGGAAGGAACTTAGGAGAAAATTGAAATTATCATGGAAAATCTCGAGAGATTTACCCATATAGGGAAACCCAGCATTACAACAAATAGCAGAGAACAAACTATTTCAGGAATGGAGGGTGAAAGGGATCCATAAAATTGCTAATCTACTGCATGAAGAAGAAAATAGGTGGCTGAGTAGGGAAGAGATAATATCAAAACTCAAGCTGACTGAACAGCAATTCCTACAATTTGGACAAATAAAGCAACGATTATGACACATTTGATAAATTTGAGGGGAGAAACGAGAAGGGATGAAATGGATAATCTAGTATTTGACAGAGCAGGCACACACAATATGTCCACAATATACAGAAGTTTAAAAGACATCCTTGTGAAAATGGAAACAGCAAACATTTAGATCCTGAGCTAAACAAATAGAGGGTGAGGAAATTGGGGAAAAAATACTAGCAGTTTAGCAGGCAGTACGGAAAAATATTTTGAGTGAAGCTTGGAGAAACACAATTTAGGATTATGCATAGAGCTGTACTAGCCATCAGTATACCAGTATTTAGAACAGTGAGAGATCGGCTGGTACATTGTCCAAAATGTAAACTTAGAGAGTCTGATTTACTACTTGGACTCTGGGGCTGCCCTAAAGTACAAGATTTCTAGAGGACATAAAGCAGATGATGGAAAATTTTGGAATTGGAAATATATCATTGCACCCCGTTACCGTTCCTTTTCCATTACAGGAAGGGAGATGGAGCCACACAGCAAAAAGGTAAGGAAACATATACTCCAATGTTCCACTTAATTTGTCTGATAGCCAAAAGAAGCTTATTAAAGGATTGGTTGAGTGATTCCATTCCAAATAAAGACTTTCTCACTTAGAATGGCTGGAAGCAGAACGTAACAAAGAAAAGAGTATAAAATCACTCAAGTGGAAAAGCTTTTTACTTGAACATTATACAAACAGAGAACTTCTGGGAATTATGAAACCCTTTGAACAGACCAGTTGGTAAATATTGGAGTACATGGGAGAAACATTGGGGAAGTTGAAAATTAGTTGATCTGAATGTTGATGGAACAAATGGTAGGGACACTGGTTAAGAAGTAATATAAATTATGGATGCAAACTAAATATTCTATAACTGTTTGGGATTAAGAAGATGTACTTAAAGAAAGGAGAGGTGCACACAAGAAATATACCACTATTTCCTGCATGTCTGGGAAGAGGGAGGGTGGTGGGGAGTTTGTGTTGTTTATTCTGTATTTTGACCTTACAAATTGTAATGTGAGAATCAAAAACTGAAATAAAGAATCTGTAAGCTAAGATAATGCTTTTGAATGTACATTTCTATATATATGTTAAAGATCAATAAAAATTGTTTGTTTTTTTTTAAATCATATGTAAAAAAAGCTGAGGCTGAAAAGAGGATGGCTTCTATAGATAATTATTCTAAACACAAAATCCACAGAAGAATACCTCAAGAGGCGCAAGTTGAATGTTTTACAATGAGGGCTCACAGTCCCCTGATCTGAACATCATTACATACCTGTGACTAGACCTCAAAACAGCAGTGCGTTCAAGACAACCAGGAACCTCACAGAATTGGAAGAATTTTCCAAGGGAGAATGGATGAAGATTCCTCAAACAGGAATTGAAAGACTCTTGGCAGGCTATAAAAAGCATTTACAACCTGTGATGCTTTCAAAAGGGGGTGCTACTACACACTACCCATGTAGGGTGCATCAGGCCATTTTCCTTTTTTTGTGAGGTTTTGAAATGTAAAAGATGGAAAAAAATATATATAATTTTTTTTTTTTTTTTTTACTAAAATGCAAAGGAAAAGTGTCCTCTTTTATAGTGATGGGCGATCGTGCTCAGATAATGTCTTATCCGAGCATGCCTGTGTTCTATCTGAGTATCTTGGATGTGCCCGTATATTATGTTCACGTCCCTGTTGGCTGCATGATTTGTGTTTCTTAGACAGCCTGAATACCTGTGGGGATTCCCTAACAAACAGATAATCCCTGCATGTATTGAGACTGTATAACAGCCGCAAATCATGCAGACATGGGGACGCGAACATAAGATATATAAATACAACCAAGATACTCAGAACACCTCAGCGTGCTCGCTCATCACCAATCTTTAACTTTAGGCCTTTTAGAGATTTGATCTTCAACTTGCTTAACTCTTCACAATAACAGTAATTTTGACCAGGGGTGCCCAAACTTTTACATGCCACTGTAGTAGGTTAATGTTGTGATAGGTTGAATTTTTTTATTGTGCTCATCTGGAGTAGGATATAATTAACCGCGTGCTAATTATATTATACTATGACAAGGACATTGTTTTGAAACGCATTTATGATTTTTAACTAAAGGTACTGTCACACTAAGGGTACCGTTACACCTAGCGATGCACCAGCGATCCCGACTAGCGATATGACGCGGTCAGGATCGCTGGTGCATCGCTAGGTGGTCGCTAGTGAGCTGCCACACAGGCAGATCTCACCAGCGACATCGCTGGGGACGGGGATCGCTACTTACCTGTCAGACGCGGCGATCCTGCGTCCTCCTGCCCGGCTCCACGCGTCGCTCGTCGGTGCCACAGGAAGCGCCGCAGGAAGTGACCGACGAGGAATGGTCCAGGAGCTTCTCGCGCGATCAGCGATAACCAGCGGGGGAGCGGGTCGTAGGTAAGTATCACATGCAGCGATATCGCTAGCAATATCGCAGTGTGTAACGGGGGCTTTAGCGATGTACCAGCGATCCCGACCAGCGATATGACGCAGTCAGGATTGCTGGTACATCGCTAAGTGGTCGCTAGTGAGCTGCCACACAGGTAGATCTCACCAGCGACATCGCTGGGGACGAGGGTCGCTACTTGCCTGTTACACTAGGCGATCCTGCTTCCTCCCGCCCGGCTCCATGCTCGTCACTCGTCTCTCCACAGGAAGCGCTGCAGGAAGCTGATGACGAGAAACGGTCCAGGACGTTCTCACGTGATTAGCGATAACCAGCGGGGGAGTGGTCGGAGGTAAGTATCAGACACAGCGATGTCGCTAGCAATATCGCGATAACGTCACAAGTTATAGCGATATTGCTAGCGATATCGCTTAGTGTGACAGTACCTTAAGTTGTGTACGGTGACTTCTGAGGTCTTAAAAGCATGCATTAAAGAATCATAGAATCGTAGAGTTGGAAGGGACCTCCTGGGCCATCTGGTCCAACCCCCTGCTCAAAGCAGGATTCGCTAAATCATCCCAGTCAGATGTCTGTCCAGCCTCTATTTGAAGACATCCATTGAAGGAGAACTCACCACTTCTCGTGGCAGCTTGTTCCACTCATTGATCACTCTAACTGTCAAAAAGTTTTTTCTAATATCTAATCTGTGTCTCCTCCCATTCAGTTTCATCCCATTGCTTCTAGTCTTTCCTTGTGCAAATGAGAATAAAGATGATCCTTCTACAATGTGACAGCCCTTGAGATATTTGTAGACAGCTATTAAGTCTCCTCAGTCTTCTCTTTTGCAAACTAAACAATCCCAAATCCTGCAACCTTTCCTCATAAGACAGGGTTTGCAGACCGGTCACCATTCTGGTTGCTCTTTTCTGAACTTGCTCCAGTTTGTTGATGTCTTTTTTAAAATGTGGTGCCCAAAACTGGACACAATATTCCAGATGAGGTCTGACCAAAGAGGAGTAGAGGGAAATAATGACTTCACGTGATCTAGACTGTATGCTTCTGTTAATACATCCTAGAATTGCATTTGCTTTTTTTGCTGCTGCATCACACTGTTGACTCATATTCAGTTTGTGATCTATTAGTATACCCAAGTCTTTTTCACATGTGCTGTTGCTTAGGCCTATTCCTCCCATTCTGTATATGCTTTTTTCATTTTTATTGCCCAGATGTAGTACTTTGCATTTTTCCCTGTTAAAAACCATTCTGTTAGTTGCTGCCCACTTCTCCAGTTTATTTATATCTTTTTGAATCCTCTCTCTCTCTTCTCTAGTATTAGCTATCCCTCCTAGCTTTGTGTCATCAGCAAATTTAATCAGTTTACCCTCAATTCCTTCATCTAAATCGTTGATAAAGATGTTGAACAATAAAGGGCCCAGGACAGAGCCCTGTGGTACCCCACTTGAGACATTCTTCCAACTGGATGTGCAGCCATTTACGACCACTCTTTGGGTCCGATCACTGAGCCAGTTATGAATCCACCTAACAGTTGCCTTGTCCATTCCATACTTAGTCATTTTTTCAATAAGGATTGTATGAGATACTTTGTCAAATGCTTTGCTGAAGTCAAGATATACTATATCTACAGCATTTCCTTGATCCACCCAATCAGTGATTCCGTCATAGAAGGAAATTAAGTTAGTCTGACATGACTTATTAGTTACAAACCCATGCTGACTCTGTTTAATCACTTCATTCTTATCCAGGTACTGACATACATGTTGTTTAATAATTTGTTCAAAGATCTTTCCTGGTATAGAAGTCAGACTCACCGGCCTATAGTTGCCTGGGTCCACCTTCTTCCCCTTTTTGAAGATAGGAACAACATTTGCTCTTCTCCAGTCTTCTGGGACTTCTCCTGTTCTCCAAGAATTTTCAAATATTATGGAGAGGGGTTCAAAAATTTCTTCTGCTATCTCCTTCAGTACTCTGGGGTGTAATTCATCTGGACCTGGAGACTTGAATTCATTTAGGTTAGCTAAGTGTTTCCTCACTATCTTTCTGTTTATAGATATCCTGGATTCTTCTATTCCCTTAATAGGACAGTGAAGAACAGTTGATGTCACATTTCCTTTCTGAGAGAAAACAGATGCAAAATAGGAATTTAAAAGTTCGGCCTTCTCAACATCCTGTCTTACCATTTCATCATTTTCATCCTGTAAAAATCCTATAGCATCTTTGACTTTTCTTTTACTTTTGACATATCCCCAAAATCCTTTATTATTGCTTTTGACATCTCTTGCAAGCCTCAATTCATTGTCAGCTTTAGCTAATCTGATTTGTGCCCTGCAGGTTCTGCAGACAGCATTATATTCTTCTTTAGATATGTCTCCCTCTTTCCATTTTATAAACATTTTTTTCTTCCTTTTTAGCATGTGCTTAAGTTCTGTGTTCATCCATCCTGGCTTCCTTAAATGCTTCCTATTCTTCCCTCTTTTTGGAATTGTTAACAATTGTGCTTTGAGAATTTCATTTTTCAAGATTTCCCATCCTTCCTGGACATTTTTGTCTTTAAGGATATCCAGCCATTGGATCCCTCCAATTCTCTTTCTGAATCCCTTAAAATCTGCCTTTCTGAAATCTAACCTTGACGTCTGAGTCTTCACAGGTCTTCCTCCTCTAGTTATCCAAAATTCTAAAATAGCATGGTCGCTACCTCCTAGGGTCCCAGCCACTTTTACCTCCTCAACCATTTCCTCCCTGTTTATAAGGATTAGATCCAAGGTAGCAGTTCCCCTTGTTTTCTCCCCTACCTTTTGGAAGATAAAGTTGTCAGCAAGAGAGGATAAGAATTTCCTTGACCTGTTAGTTTTGCCTGAGAGAGATTCCCAACAAATGTCTGGATAGTTGAAATCTCCCATGACAACTATGTCATATTTTTGGGAGAACTTGGCCATTTGATGCATAAAGAGTTCATCCATATCTTCAGCTTGCACAGGTGGCCTGTAGTAAATGCCTACAATGGTGTCCTTTCCATTGTTCTGTCCTTGTATTCTTACCCAAACAGTTTCCACAGAACTCCCAGTCTCTGAAGCTTCAATCTCTGTGCAGATATACGCGTTTCTAACATACAATACGACACCTCCTCCTCGTTTATCAAGTCTGTTTCTTGCAAATAAGTTGTATCCTTCTAGTCTTGTATTCCAATCATGTGTATTGTCCCACCAAGTTTCAGTGATTCCAATGACATCATATTTCTTTTCCTGCGTTAGTAGTTCCAATTCTCCTTGTTTGTTGCCCATGCTTTGTGCATTAGTATAGAAACATTTTAGTTTGTGATTGGTTTCTCTTTCTCCAATATTTTTATTAATAAGATTCTTTTGTCTTTGTTCTTCCTGTTCTTCCTTTCCACTTCTAGTAGCAGAGTTCCCAATAGCATTTGTCAGGTGTATGGCTTTTTCTAGTCTTTTGCTTCCCTTCCCATGTTGTTCTAGTTTAAAGCTCTCCTTACAAGTGTAGCAAGACGACTTCCAAATACATGTTTTCCAGTCTTCGTAAGGTGCACCCCATCTCTAGCAAGTAGTCCATCGTAAAGGTACCTCACTCCGTGATCCAGAAATCCAAATCGTTGCTGACGGCACCATCGACGTAGCCAGTTGTTCACCTGCAGAATCTTATTCCACCTCCTTGTTCCATGGCCATCCACTGGGAGGATGGAAGAGAAGACCACCTGCGCTCCCAGTTCTTTCACTTTCTTGCCTAAGTCTTCAAAGTCTCTGCAGATGGTTTCCAGGTCGTTTCTTGCGGTGTCATTTGTCCCCACATGTAGTAGCAGGAATGGGTAGTCATCTGTAGATCTGAAGAGTCCTGATATCCTGTCAGACACATCTTTAATTTTTGCACCTGGAAGACAAGAAGTATGACCCACTGTGCCAGGAGCCTAGCTTATCAACGATGGGTGTGGCTAAGCGGCTATATATAATATATATCTATGTATCTACACTACTGTGTAAAAGTTTAGGGTCACTTAGAAATTTTCTTAATTTTGAAAGAAATGCAGTTTTTTCCAATGAAGCTAACATTCAATGATTCAGAAATACACTCTATACATTGTTAATGTGGTAACTGACTATTCTAGCTGCAAACATCTGATTTGTAATGCAATATTTTCATAGGTGTATAGAGGCCCATTTCCAACAACCATCACTCCAGTGCTCTTATGGTAATTTGTGTTTGCTAACTGTGTAAGAAGGCTAATGAATTGTTAGAATACCCTTGAAAACTCTTGTGCAAGTATGTTAGCACAGCTGAAAACAGTTTGGGAGAAGCTACAAACCTGACCTTCCTTTGAGCTAGTTGAGAATCTGGAGCATTACATTTGTTGGGTCCATTAAACTCTCAAAATGGCCAGAAAAACTCGACAGTCTATTCTTGTTCTTAGAAATGAAGTCTATTCCATGCAAGAAATTGCCAAGAAAGTGAAGATTTCCTATAACAGTATGTACTACTCCCTTCAGAGGAGAGCACAAACAGGCTCTAACCAGAGTAGAAAGAGAAGTGCGAGGCCTTGCTGCACAACTGAGCAACAAGACAAGTACATTAGTCTAGTTTGAGAAATCGATGCCTCACAGGTCCTCAACTGGCAGCTTCATTAAATGGTACACGCAAAATGCCATTGACAACGTCTACAGTGAAGAGGTGACTCTGGGATGCTGGCCAGGGGAGAGTGGCAAAGAAAAGCCATATCTGAGACTGGCTAATAAAAGGAAAAGATTAATATGGGCAAAAGAACACAGACATTGGACAGAGGAAGATTTGAAACAAGTGTTATGGACAGACGAATTCAAGTTTGAGGTGTTTGGATCACACAGAAGAACATTTTCTGAGATGCAGAACAGCTGAAAAGATGCTGGAAGAGTGCCTGACGCCATCTGTCAAGCATGGTGGAGGTAATGTGATGGTCTGGGGTTGCTTTAGTGCTGGTAAAGTGGGAGATTTGTACAAGGTGGAAGGGATTTTGAATGAGAAAGGCTATCACTCCATTTTGCAATGCCATGCCATACCCTGTGGACAGCACTTGATTGAAGCCAATTTCATCCTACAACAGGACAATGACCCAAAGCACACCTCCAAAATATGCAAGAACTATTTAGGGAAGAAGCAGGCAACTGGTATTTTATCTGTAATGGAGAGGCCAGCGCAGTCACCAGATCTCAACCCCATTGAGTTGTTGCGGGAGCAGCTTCACCGTATGGTACGCAAAAAGTGCCCATCAAGCCAAACCAACTTGTGGGAGGGGCTTCTGGAAGCATGGGGTGAAATTTCTCCAGATTACCTCAGCAAATTAACTGCTAGAATGCCAAAAGTCTGCAATGCTGTAATTGCTGCAAAGGGAGCATTCTTTGACGAAAGCAAAATTGAAGGAGAAAATTATTATTTCAAATAAAAATCTTTTTTTCGAACCTTGCCAATGTCTGGACTAGATTTTATATTCATTTGGCAACTCATTTGATTAATAAAAGTATGAGTTTTCATGGAAAGCACAAAATAGTCTGGGTGACCCCAAAATTTGGAACGGTAGTGTATCTATATATATATACATATATATGATTGAGATATATTCAGTGCATTGCATGTGTAACTTACTGTACTTTTTTTTACTGTATTTTAGTAATTTTAGCATGAAATTAATTATTTTCATAAAAAAATGGCGTGGGGTCCCCAGTAATTTTATTAATCAGCTGGGGGCAGATGTTTATAGCCTGGGAAGGGGGTAATACCCATGAAGCTTCCCAGGCTATTAATAGCAGCTCACAACTGTATACTTAGGCTTTACTGGTTATTAAAATGAGTGATCTCCCTAAAAAAAAATAACGTAGGGTCCCCTATAAATAATAACCAGCAAAAGGCTAGGCAGACTAGGCTAGGAGGGGGCTATGGATATTGCCCCAGTCCCAGATGAAAAACATAAGCTCCTAGCCACCTCAGAAAAGGCACATCCATAAAATGTGCCAAGTCTGGCTCTTAGCATAGCTCTTCCCACTTGCCCTGGTGCATTAGCAATTGGTGCGATCATATTGGGGTTAATGTCAGCTATGTATTGACAGCTGACAAAGCAAGTTTTCATTGCTTTTAGTATTTTTATAAGAAGAAATAATCATAATTTTGTTTTACTCCTAATATAAAAAAAGATTGCACTGTAGCAGTACAATATACATATAAAGAATACTGCTATCTAGGCAGAGAAAATACTCCCTAGCACTGCAACCTGTGGCTTAGGGTACCGTTACACTTAGCGATGCACCAGCGATCCCGACAACGATATGGATCGCTGGTGCATCGCTAAGTGGTCGCTAGTGAGCTGCCACACAGGCAGATCTCACCAGCGACATAGCGAGGGTCGGGGGTCGCTACTTACCTGTCAGACGAAGCGATCCTGGCGTCCTCCCGCCCGCCTCCACGCCTCGCTCGTCGGTGCCACAGGAAGCGCAGCAGGAAGCGGCCGACGAGGAATGGTCCAGGGAGTTCTCGCGCGACCAACGATGAGCAGCGGGGGAGCCGGTCGGAGGTAAGTATCACACATAGCGATATCGCTAGCAATATCGCTGCTACGTCACAAAATCGGTGACTTTACAGCGATATTGCTAGCGATATTGCAGTGTGTAACGGGCTTTACTCCTAAAGTTTATTTGCCAAGCCGCAGGTTCTAAGTTTGAATCCTGAGAAAGCGCAAGCTTGAAGAAAATCAACTATATGTGAAGGTATCTGCTGAGCACAGACAAATACTCCCAAAGATCGTCAGTCGAAGGAGAATCTATAGAGGGGAAAACCGAACTATCACAACAGTGTGATTACTGAGATATTTGCAGTGAAACTAGTCCCATTTTCCCCACGGGTTCCTATGCAGCTGAACAGGATGCACATGTGGTCACACCCTTTGACTTTCTATAGGTTGTTAATAAGTCACAAGTTATTGTCTCCGTTTTTATGTAATGCTGCATTTTGCCTCTGTTACAATAGTCTTTTGAGTTTCTAGTTTTCCAATCTTCTGGCCATTTGTGGAATTTTGTGTCAGAGTCAAGTTCATGAACACATGAATTAGGCCAAGGTATTTATCTATTTATCAAATAAAGGTATTAAATGTCTATAAGTTTTTAGTAATGACTTGAGGAAATACAGTTAGAGGAGTAATGTCAGGACTAGACTGTAGACTAAGAGAAAGTGTTTGGAACCTTTGGACCATATTTCCATGTCCAAGTTTTACAGGTGCTTTTCACAAAATTAGAATATCCTCAAATAGTTCATTTAAGTTCTTCAATACAAAAGTGAAACTCATTATATAGAGTCATTACAGAGTGATCTATTTCAAGTGTTTATTTCTGTTAATGTTGATGATTATGGCTTCCAGCCAATGAAAACCCAAAAGTAATTATCTTTGTAAATTATAATAATTAACAAAAAACCTGCAAAGGCTTCCTAAGTGTTTAAAAAGTTCCCTTAGTCTGTTTCAATAGGCTCCACAATCATGCGGAAGACTGCTGACTTGACAGATGTCCAGAAGGCAGTCATTGACACACTCCACAAGGAGGGTAAGCCACAAAAGGTCATTGCTAAAGAAGCTGGCAGTTCACAGCATGCTGTATCCAAGCATATTAATGGAAAGTTGAGTGGAAGGAAAAAGTGTGGTAGAAAAAGGTGCACAAGCAACTGGGATAACCGCAGTCTTGAAAGAATTGTTAAGAAAAGGTAATTAAAAAATTTGGGGGAGATTCACAAGGAGCGGACTGCTGCTGGAGTCATTGCTTTAAGAGCCACCACACACACAAGTTTCCAGGACATGGGCTACAAGTGTCGCATTCCTTGTGTTAAGCCAGCTCATGACCAATAGACAACGCAATAAGCGTCTTACTTGGGCCAAGGAGAAAAAGAACTGGACTGTTGTTCAGTGGTCCAAGGTGTTGTTTTCAGATGAAATAAATTTTGCATTTAATTTGGAAATCAAGGTCCCAGAGTCTGGAGGAAGAGTGGAGAGAGGCACACAATCCAAGCTGCTTGAGGTCTAGTGTGTGAAGTTTCCTCAATCAGTGATGGTTTGGGGAGCCATGTCATCTACTGGTGTAGGTCCAATGTGTTTTATCAAGACCAGAGTCAGCGCAGCCATCTACCAGGAAATTTTAGAGCATTTCATGCTTCCCTCTGCCGATAAGCTTTTTGGAGATGGAAATTTCTTTGTCTAGCAGGACTTGGCCCCTGTGCACACTGCCAAAAGTACCAATACCTGGTTTAAAAACAACAGTATCACTGTGCTTGATTGGCCAGCAACCTTGCCTGACCTTAACCCCACAGAGAAACTATGGGGTATTGTCAAGAGGAAGATGACAGACAAATAGCAACCTGGGCTTCCATAACACCTCAGCAGTGCCACAGGCTGATCACCTCCATTCCACGCTGCATTGATGCAGTAATTGATGAAAAAGGAGCCCCGACCAAGTATTGAGTGTATTTACTGAACACACATTTCAGTAGGCCAACATTTCAGATTTTAACATAATTTTTCAAACTGGTGTTCTAAAGTACCCTAATTTACTGAGACAATTACATTTGGGTTTTCATTGGCTGGAAGCCATAATCATCAACATTAACAGAAATAAACACTTGAAATAGATCACTCTGTAATGACTCTATATGAGTTTCACTTTTTGTATTGAAGAACTGAAATAAATAAACTTTTTGAGGGTATTATAATTTTGTGAGAAGCACCTGTAAAACTTGGACATGGAAATATGGTCCAAAGGTTCCAAACACTTTCTCATGGTCTACAGCCTAGTCCTGACATTGCTCCTCTAACTGTATTTCCAGATAGAAAAATATCAGTTATAGTCTACAAGCTTTTTCACACCCTATTTCCTTCAATAGGATCTGATCTGCAGTACATGTGTGAAGCCACTAAACATTGTGTGAAGCTGTGGTGTTCTACTCTGTATACTGTTTACATCAGGCCTCTCCTGGAAGCAATAATAGCTAATTGTGGGGGGTTTGAGTGGCAGACCCCCAATGATCTTATATTGATGACCTATCCTAACAATAGGATTGAAATGGATATTTAAATTTTTGTAGTGCTCACTTCCCAAAATGGAAAAGAAACATTGCATCAAGCCAATTCCATCATGTTAGAAGAAATTGTACTATGACCACTGATTGTATAACTCAGTCTGAAATTCTAGAAGAAGGTTCATTGAAAAAAGTTATCCTAAATGAATAGTTACACTCCCATCAGCTGCTCCTGCTCTCACTGTTACTAGCGGCAGCCTTGCTGAAGATGACAGCTGAGGGTTGCAGCTTCCCAGCTGTGAGTTTTGCCTGGCTGGTTATCAAAAATACAGGGGAACCCAAGCAGTTTTCGCTTTTTAATTCTTCATTTACAACATAGGTGCCAGCTGATAAATTCTACCACTGCCGCAGAATGCTCTTGCTGTTATTAGCGACAGTAGGCGTAGGTTGATGGGAGCAGTAGTCCCATCAGCTGACACCAGTGACCGGAGGTAAACTTTATACCTCTGATCACAGCTTCGCACTCACTCTGTATTTTGACAGCGTGGGAACCATGGCTGTCTCACCAGTGGTGATGATTTTACCGCCGATCAGAAGCGCTGTTTGCTGCGCTGTTATGCACATGACAGCATGGCAAACACTGGATGATCGGGCCCCCCACTCATGTGAATGGAATCCAAGTACTGTTCTGGTACCCGAACATCCAGGTGTCCTACCATCTCTAAAACCCATCCATCAGTTCATACCAAGGGGGAGTTATAAAATGCAGTCTTAAAAAAAAATTGCTGCTGTTGCATAATTATCAACCACGGAGCATAATTAATTCCAATAGCACTGGAGAAAAATTTTATATTTCACAAAATTTAACATACAGTTCTGATTGTGTTTTATGTAGTAACGTGTGACTATGGTCTGCAATACGTGGGTCTCACCACTCAAACCCTAAGATTGCATATGAACGGCCACAGACACAATGTTAAAAATGTTTTGTTTTTTTTTTAAAGCAAAGTCTATCCTGACATCCTGATATAACATAATAAAAATTTTGATTTGGTCAACGTAACACCATTGGAGAAAATCAGTATGGAATCAATGAATAGTAAAAACTTTGTAATTTATAGATTCAAAATTATTCATTGGAATTCAAAGTCTATATCCAGATGGTTTGAATTATAAGTAGGAACAAGTATGGTTATTGATTTTATATACAAATCCCCAGCATAGGCTTTTTTATTATTGATAAAAATATATATATTTATTATGCTTTGTTTATATAGCTCTATCTTATTCCTCACCGCTTTACATACATTATTATTGCTGCCTCAGTGGAGCTCACAAACTAAATTCTCTATCAATGTCTTTGAATTGTGGGAGGAAACCAGAGAACCCAAAGGAAATACACACAAACACGGGGAGAACATACAAACTCATTGCAGATGTTGTCCTTGGTGGGATTTGAACCCGGTACTCCAGCGCTGCAAGGCTGCAGTGCTAACCACTGAGCCACCCAAATATTTTTTTTCTCCTCGAATAAAGTTAAAATACCTCCTATAAAATTCTGATAAAATGCATGAAATAAATATATTTGGTTCCTTCAGGGAACTACTTACTTTCCCTCATTGAGCAGCTTTGTAGATCATTCTGCATATGGAGACTTTGAATACGGAAGCTCACAGACTTCTGTTTCCACAGAAAGTGTTGTCCATTCAATCAGCTATTCAGAGATCGGCAATTACTCCGGAGCAAGATTTCAACAGCTGAGAAATAGGATAATAAGTGTGCCAAACAGAATAAGATTATCAGTTTATCAGGAGAGCCAGGATAGTGGCTGGTAATTATGTGATCTGAAATTTAAAAAAAAAAATCTGTTTATTGTTTTATCTTATGTTAATTTACTTATATTTATATATTTTTCATGTAGTTATATATTTATATGAGCATGACAGATGCTTTGTGTAAAAAAAAAAAAAAAAAAAATCTTTTAATATGATGATATGCTATGTATATACACGGCTCAAAAAAAATAATGGGAACACTAAAATGCAGTTGCAAATGTTTATTCATTACATAGTGGAATGTGTTGAGAACAATAAAACATAAAAATGATCAATGTAAATCAAAATTAATATCTCACCGAGGCCTGGATTTGGAATGAAAATCAAAATCAAAGTGGAAAATCTAATTACAGGCGAATGCCTCAAGACTGAAGATGCTCAGTAATGTTTGTGTGTGTGTGGCCTCCATATGTCTGTATGACCTCCCTACAATGCTTGGGCATGATCCTGGTGAGGTGGTGGATGTTCACATGCAGGATCTTCTCCCAGACCTGGATTAAAGCATCAGTCAAATCCTGGACAGTCTGTGTACAACGTGGCATTGGTGGATGGAGCGAGATATTATGTCCAAGATGTGTTCTATTAGATTCAGGTCTGGGGAAAGGGCAGACCAGTCCCTAGCATCAATGCTTTCATCATGCAGGAACTGCTAACACACTTCAGCCACATTAGGGTTAGTATAGCCATGCATCAGAAGGAGCCCAGAGCCCACTGCACCTGCATATGGTCACACAATGGGTCTGAAGATCTCATACCGTTACCTAATGGCAATCAGGGTACCTCTGGCCAGCACATGGAGGGCTGTGTGGTCCTCCAAAGAAATGCCTCCCCACACCATTACTGGTCCACTGCCAAATCAGTCATACTGGGGGATGTTGCAGGCAGCAGAACATTCTCTATGGCATCTCCAGACTCTGTCACATCTGTTACATGTGCTCTCTGTGAACATGCTCTCATCCGTGAAGAGCACAGGGCGCCAATGTCAAATCTGCCAATTGTGCTTTCCGACAATAGCCCTGCACTTTGTTGGGCTGTAAGCATAAAACCCACTTGTGGAAGATGGTCCCTATATACCACCCTCATGGAGTCTATTTCTGACAGTTTGAGCAGATACATGGATGTTAGTGGCCTGCTGAAGGTCATTTTCCATGGCTCTGGCACTGCTCCTCCTGTTGCCCCTTGCACAAAGGAGGAACTAGCGGTCCTGCTGCTGGGTTATTGCTTTCCTACAGCCCCCTTCACGTCTTCTGATGTACTGGCCTGTCTCCTGGTATCTGCTCCATGCTCTGGACACTGCTGACAGACACAGCTACCCTTCTTACCACAGCTCGCATTGATGTGCCATCCTGGATGAGCTGTACTTCCTGAGCAACTTTTTTGGGTTGTAGACACCACCTCATCCACCTCGCCTCAGTAATGCCCTTATGGCGGTCCTGTGTGTGTGTGTCACTTATTCTTAGTTTTACTGGTGTGCACATTTCATTTTATTATTTAGTACCTCATGGAAAAAGGTTCCCATAAGATCTTTAAATCATAGTAAGTTTTTTAAGTGAGCTATATCTATTTCTGTAGATTCACCAAGTATCAGTTTCACTATAATATGAAAGTTAAAATTTTCCTCAATAAATGCTGTTTTTACATTACTATGTGTCACAAACACCACTCACTTGCTGATGATGTGACTCTGATATGTATGTAAAGGGGGGACTCTGCTTCTCACACTCACATAGGCTGACAATGAGCTAAGCACATCCCACATCCAGTACGTCTGCACTGAATAAAACACAGGCACACAAGCCACCCAGTTTTCCAGAGCATCTGAAAGGGACAGTTCTTGCACTGGCATGCACAGAGTAACACAACCAAGTTATATTTTTCCTTTTCAGTCTGGGGGTACAATTACAGCAGCAAGGAACAAGCTGATTAAATTTTAGATTTTATATTCAAAAAGAAAACAGTGCTTAAAAAATGACAAAAAGATGTTAAAATAAAAAGATATGCATAAAAGCAAAAACATTGTAAACTAAAAGGGATAAAATACAGAAACATCTTCCAAATTTGATCTGTGAGTGTTTCGGGCAGACTAGACGCTGCAGAAATTTGGACAGAACTACCATGCACATGGTTCTCCTTGGGTCTTCTGACCATGAGCTTCTCTAGATGAGATGTTATAGAGGACTTTTCCAGAAACCTCACTTCTCCATAAAGGTAGGATGGCTAATTATAAGCAAGGACGGCCACAGCTTAGGATATAACTCTACTTAAGGTTATATTTTCCAACAGAAACATCCCAGTGGAGTAATATGACCACCATGATTTCAAATCTATTTTTGCCATCCAAGCCGCCCCAAGCACCACTACAATAATTTGGGATGATATTGCACTTCTGTGGTTTGATACTGCCAAAAAGCAAATTGTTTGAAGTCACAGCAGCAATTAGGTTCCCCAAACCCAGAGCACTGCTGACAATGTGTACGATTAAGTAGAACTATAAAGATAATTCAGATGACCATACAACAACAGATGTATTACAGTTCCCAGCATGGTTGCAGATCTCAATGCCTTAACTAACCACTTCATAAATGTTTATGAGGTTGTTAGGCTTTTATACAGTGTGAATTAGCTCTTAGTTTCCAGTTTGGTAAAAGTTGATCATGATGGAACTTTTTTTATTACTCATGTAATCAAAATGGTTGTCAGAATCTATCATGATCGTTTTTTTTAAATCAGCAAATTGGAGACAGATCGGAAAAATTAAAGAATCAATCCGGTACAGAGCCAAAAGCAAACTGGAAAAAATTGCAAGTGAGAATGCATGTACATGGCGCAGATATGGCTCTGGTCTTTAAGAGGGTATATAGGTCCTGAATTCTGAATAAAGTCAACAGAAAAAAATAATGGCATGCTCCATATGTTCTGAATGTTTCTGATGTTTGGTGCCCGATGAAGCCTATGTGGCTGTGTAGCCTCTGTTCTCTGCCATGCATATTCTTCATATTCTTTATCAAAATTTTGGGCAGATTTCTTTCTAAGTTTTTTTTTCTACAAATGTGTAAATGCTCCCTTATTTGTAGAAAGATCTGAAAGCACAAATGCCACATTCACAAAGCATGACATTCATCTCTCCACCACACAAAGCATGTTCTGCTACTCAGGATTCATTGCTATCGACGTGTGACATTCAATATTGGAAATCTGAGACCTGCCTTGAACAAAGTAGATAAATGCCTATTTTTCTGACACTCTTAAATACACTAGAGTTCAAAGATGGAGGGATTGATGTCTTGGATAATGATATATATAGGAAGAGCGTGACAGAGGAAAGATTGTGCTCTGAGTAGTGACCATTGAAGGCTTAGGCTAGTTTCACACTTGCTTTTTTTTGCAGCGCGTTTTTCCCGCAAAAAAATGCATTGAAAAAACGCATACATAAGCATACAACTGCTGCGTTTTTTTCAAGCATTTTTATGAGCATGCATGAAAAAAACGCAGCGTTTTTATGCGTTTGTATGCGTTTTTAGTGCGTTTTTACCGCGTTTGCGTTTTTTTCCAACATTTTTAGGTGGCCCCTCACACTACCCAAACCATGACTTTACTAACCCTAATCCTGACCCTAACCCTAACCCTAACCCTGACCCTAACCCTAACCCTAACCCTGACCCTAACCCTTAACCAAATCATACTTAACCCTAACCCAAACCCTAAACCCTAACTAACCCTAACCCTAACCCTAACCCTGACCCTAACCCTAACCCTGACCCTAACCCTAACCCTAACCCTGACCCTAACCCTTAACAAAACCATACTTAACCCTAACCCTAACCCTAACCCTAACCCTGACCCTAACCCTAACCCTGACCCTAACCCTAACCCTAACCCTGACCCTAACCCTTAACAAAACCATACTTAACCCTAATCCTGACCCTAACCCTGACCCTAATCCTTAACAAAACCATACTTAACCCTGACCCTAACCCTAACCCTGACCCTAACCCTAACCCTAACCCTGACCCTAACCCTAACCCTGACCCTAACCCTTAACAAAACCATACTTAACCCTAATCCTGACCCTAACCCTGACCCTAACCCTTAACAAAACCATACTTAACCCTAACCCTGACCCTAACCCTAACCCTGACCCCAACCCTAACCCTGACCCTAACCCTAACCCTAACCCTGACCCTAACCCTTAACAAAACCATACTTAACCCTAATCCTGACCCTAACCCTGACCCTAACCCTTAACCAAACCATACTTAACCCTAACCCTGACCCAAACCCCAACCCTAACCCTGACCCTGACCCTAACCCTAACCCTAAACCCCCTTAACTAACCCTAACTCTAACCCAAACCCCTAAATTCCATGGTTAAAAAAAAAACGCATATGCAAAAAAACGCATACATGAGCATGCCAGTGCGCACATATGCGCATCCATAGGCTATAATGGCCATTTTTAGCGCAAAACATGCGCATATGTGCGCATGCGCTTTTTTGCAGGGCCAAAAAATGCAACATGCTGCGTCTGGAAAATACCAACGCACACCCCAAAAAAACGCAGCGCATGAAAATCGCATACATGCGCTTACCAGCGCGCAGGTATGCGCACCCATGTTAAATATAGGGGAAAAAACGCATGCGCAGGTATGCGTTTTTTTCCAGCGCTAAAAAACGCAAATGTGAAACCAGCCTTAGCTGGAGAAAATGAACCTGCTCCATAAAGCTTTGCTGCCGATACTCATCACGGCCTTCTGCATTTTGCCATTGTGCGCAGGAGCAACTATATCCTTAGGTGAGCAACTACTGAATCTATGTACGTAATTTCACCCTACATAATGGAAACATTCTTTCCCAAAGCCAACAATAATCTTGTGTTATGTTGTGTATGTGCTTCACTACTGCTAATATAACTGCTCTATAGCATGTGCGCTCTACATCCGCCATTTCTCTTCCAATAAGGAATAATTTTAGGACTACATGTATCAATTAATAATTTTCCCCATACAGTGGATATGGCACCAGTGAGTAAATGAGCGACAATCAACATGAATGCTTTACAGTCAATCAGTATTTCGAAATAGACCATTACAGCCACTGAATTGGTGCTGTAATCTTGCTCCCTTTTTTTGTTAACATAAGGAAAATGCTTAATTGAATAGATAAATGCTGAGCGATCACCATTGTACTGTGTATTGTATCTGGTTTGTATGTACTATATATTCATTTACTATAATCTTCAGTGCAATAATCTCCACAGCTCTGAGATAAGAGATAACGCACTATAGAATGAAATATACACCAGCTTATATTGGAAGATAAAATGGAGAGCTCTCATTTATATGGCATCATTTATACGGCGTCATTGCCAGTGACCGGACATTGTTCAAAAATGCATCCAATTCCAATATTCCTCTACTTGTTCAACTATAGATACAAATTGTAAGGGAAGCTCAATGTATCACAGTGTAATGCAAATGGTTTAGCCTGAAGAAAGGAAGCTTTCTTTATTCAGTTTGCAATAATGGGGTATTTTTATAATAATAATCTTTATATAGCGCCAACATATTCTGCAGCGCTTTACAGTTTAACAGCTTTTTATGCGCTGTATCACTATTTTCCCACATAGTTTTTTTCTCATTTAGTTTTATGCGTTATGGCACATTTTCTCAAGTACAATCTTAAAGGTAATCTGTCTTAATATAACCTACTATATAATAATTGTCATATATGCACATGTTGCTCTTTTTATAGACAAGTCCAGGAATATCTTTACAGGGCCAGTCTGTTTCTCTATTTCTGAGAAATCAGTTTTGAATTGACATGTCTCGGTCTCTCCAGCTCTATTCCCTACCTGCGCTACCTCCTACTGCTTGACTGACAGCTCATTTGCCTGAAGTTGCACAGCATAGAGGCTGGCAGTCAAGCAGGAAGAGGCAGTGCTGCACGAGGAACAGAGCTGGAGTGACAGAGGCTTCAGATCTACAGCCTCATTACATATCAATTCAAATGCTGATTTCTCAGTAACAGAGGACCAGACTGACCATGTAAAAGTACTGCTGGACTTGTCTTTCAAAAAGTTACATGCACATATAGTTTGGTGTTTGAAATCTTGCTGACATATTCTCATTACCACCTACTTGTCCTATAGAAAAGCATAGTCTGGCTTCCCTAATCCTCCACAAATATTTTTTGGTGCACATATCAAGCTATTAAATTCAGGAACTGTCCTGTTACTTATATTCTATAATTTGCCATCAACCTTTTTAATTGTAGGATTCCTCTTTATCAGTTTACTACCAGCACTATAACAATTGAAACTTCTTTCCATCATTTCCCAGCATACATTGCAACCGCCATTGTAAATGACTTTCCTGTCCGAACTGAAAGTTAATCTTTCTGTAATACCTTTGTCTAATTTGACAAACAGTAGAGGAGAAGCGGAGAGACAAAGACTAACGCCCTTCCTTTAATATGTCTTGGTGTCTCTGCTGCAAGAAACAGATTACCCTTGGCAATAGTCAGAGGAGATCAAGTAACACAGTAGGGAGACACCAACTGACACACACATTCAATTGATTTTAACCCCTTCATAAACTATAACGTATATATACCGCATCTTACGCATTATAAGACACACTTATTTCACCCAAATTGGGGGGGTAATGGGGGTGCCTCTTGCAAAGTGAATAGTGAAAAAATAGGGAAAAAAGTGAAAAAAAATATTTCTTACTGAGGTCCTGGCGGCGGCTGCAGAGCAGACTGGCAGAAGGTAGGGTCACTGGTGGGGCAATGCAGCAGGCCTGGAGCTGGGGGTGTTGGCATGGTCATCGGCAGTGTTCAGCTGTATGCAGGCGGCATAATGCAGGCGCCATTGCACTTCCGGTATCAGGCTGCGAGTTTCCAGTTTCCGGACTGAGCACCTGTGTCTACCGCATAAAACTTCAAGAAAATGGCTGCCGAAACATCGCATGCGCAGATAGAGCTCTCGGCACCGAGATCTCAGGAGATGAGATTTCCTGGAGTTCACTGCACAGGAAACCCATGGAACCCATGGAACTGCTGGGGCTCCACTAAAGACCGGAGACAACCACTGGGCAGCACCGCCCGACACACCTGCAGCAGTGCCTTGCACCTGTAGCAGCGCCGGACACCCCCGCAGCACCGGATACCACAGTAGCACCGTGAAGCAGTAGCTGCGCACCAGACATCGAAATACCCCCTCATCCCGGCCTGCAGCATCACCCCACTCCTGCCTCCTCCAGCAGCAACCCTGGGACCCCACTTCACCACCGCCACCACTCCCGCTAAGCAATAAGACGCATGGATTATAAGAAGCACCACCATTTTATTAAAAAAATCCTATTTTTTCCTCAATATTTGGGGTACGTCTTGTAATCCAAAAACTACGGTACATCATAGGTTGTGTCCCTGCACTGCATGTGGGCTATGGTGATGAACCCGCATGTCTTCCGGCACATGATAGCTGATTTCATCAGCTAAAGCTGGAGTCACACATAGCGACTTACCAGCGATCCCGACAACGATATCAACATGTCAGGATCACTGGTAAGTCGCTATGTGATCGCTGGTGAGCTGTCAAACAGACAGCTTCACCAGCGATCAGCACAGCGATGTCGAGCGCCTGGCATCGCTGTGTTCGTTAGCGCTGATGCCATATCCCTGTAAAAAAATAGAATTAAAATAAAAAATATTGTTATTCTCACCTTCCGACGTCCCGCGCAGCCATCCTGCCTTTCTCCACGCTCCGGTCCCAGTAATCCTTTGCGAGAATGACCGCGAGAATGTCACAGTCTCGCGGGATCGCGAAGTCTCGCGGTCATTCGTGCAAAGGATCACTGGGACTGGGAGCGTGGAGAGAGGCAGGATGGCTGTGCGGGACGTCGGAAGGTGAGAATAACAATATTTTTAATTTTTTTTATTAATTTACAGCTGATCGCTGGTCTCCCGCCTGTCACACGCAGCGATGTGTGCTGGCCAGCGGGAGACCATCGACGAAAAATATGTCCAGAGGTTTCTTGCAGCGATCAGCGATACCGGCAGGGGGGCCGGTCGCTGATCGCTGTCACACACAGCGATCTCGCTGGTGAGATCGCTGTTGTGTCACAAAAGCTGTGACTCAGCAGCGATCTCGCTAGCGAGATTGCTATGTGTGACTCCCGCTTTACATGTGCCTCTAACAGCCATGGGTGGAATCGCAATCCACCTGCGGCTGTTAACATGTTATATGCCATTGTCAATCTCTGACAGCACCATTTAACATGGATTGCCAGAAGCACATCACTAATCCCACCCATCGGCGCCACTGTCACATGGATGCGGGGCGGCGATGGGTTGTCATTGACCGTCTGTTATGAGTGTTGCCCAGTGGCAGATTCAAGTCTCCTATGCAGACTGCAGACTATTTGTAATATGCAGGTACTGGGACGCAGTAACACAAATACTGCAGAGCAGGGGTTAAGTATATTTAATTATTCAACAGCAATAAACTCCTTGCAGGGAGATAGCAGGGAAAAAGGGGTACAATAACTAAACTGTTTAACTAGACAGTTTTTGGTTAACAGTTTCACTTAGGCCGCTTTCACACTTCAGGCTTTCGGTATCCGGCATGGTGCGGCAAAAAACTGGACTACCAGATCCGGCCGCAAACGCAGACACCGGATCCTTCTTTCTGCCGGATATATTCCTGGCAGAGAAGGTTTCCGGGCATGCGCAGTGCGAAAAACCGGTCCGGCGTTGGGAAAAACGTTGCATGCAACGTTTTTTCCAGACGCCGGACCGGCTATTTTCTCCGGATCCGGAAAAAAACGGATGCGCCGCATTGCCATCCGGCGCAATGCGGCAGCAATGACACAGCACGGGGAAAAAGGGGGATCTGGTCGTAACAGGCGCCGGATCCGGCAGTCCGGTTTTTCGCTGCACCATATCGGATACCAAAAGCCTGAAGTGTGAAAGTGGCCTTAGGGTGTGTGCACACGCTGCGGATTCTGCTGTGGATCCGCCGTGGTTTTGGTCCTGTGGATCCGCATCAGTTTCTGCTGCGGTGTACAGTACCTATGGGAAATGGAAACTGCAGTGCAGACGGTGTGGATTTTTCCGCGGTTTCAAATCCGCAGAAAGAATTGACATGTCAATTCTTTCTGCGGATTGCACTGCGGTTTACCATCTCCTCCATTGTAGAGGTGATAAACCGCAGGGGAAAACTGCAGGCTAACCTGCAGATAAACCGCAGGTCTTTTGACCTGCGGATTTTACTAAATCCGCGCAGAACAATCCACAGCAGAATCCGCAGTGTGTGCACACACCCTTGTAGTGGTTTTTCAGCCTGTCACTCTCTGAAGGTCCAGTGGGTAGTAGAATGCCGGCAGCACAACACACGGTCCTGCTTCTGGTGGCAATGGGCGGTCTCTGGTTTTGCCCGCTGAGCCCCTATTCCATGTCCTAGTCCCCTAGCTCACTGACCCTGGCCATGCCCCCTTCACCCAAGTTACCGACATGCTCTGGCTGCAGTTGCATTCCCTCCAGCAACAGGATGTGCGTCCCCAGCAGTTCCGGACCCGGCACTTCAGCATCCCTTGCAACCTGGTCCTCCCTTCTACAGATTGAAGCAAGTTGAAAGTAGAAAAAAAGGTTTTTAAAAGTATTAAAAAATATAAATGTTCAAATCAATCACCCTTTTGCCCCAATCAAAATAAACTAATAATAAAAAATGCAGATATTTGGTATTGCCAAGTTCAGAATAGCCCGATCTATCAAAATATAAAAAAGAATTAATCAGATTGTTAAGTAGACGGGGTAACGAGAAAAAAAAATAAAAATAACCAGCTTTATGCTTTTTCTGGATGCCGTAACATTGCAATGAAATGCAATAATAGGCGATCAAAAATTGTATCTACCCCAAAATAGTATCAATAAAAACATCAGCTCGCTTTGCATAAAATAAGCCCTGACCCAGCCCCAGATCCCAAAAAATGAAGACACTATGTGTACAAGAAAACAGCAACAGTTTTTTTTCTTGAAAACTTTGGATTTTTTTTTCACCACTTAAATAAAAAAAAACAAAACCTATACATGTTTGGTATCTGCGAACCCATAATGACCTGGAGAATCATAATCGCAGGTCAGTTTTAGCATTTAGTTATCATGGTTAAAAAAAAATCATTTGTAATTGTAAAATTGCACTTTTTTTGCAATTTCACCCCACTTTGTTTCCCATTTTCCAGTACACGCTATGGTAAAACCAATTGTGTCGTTCAAAAGTACAACTTGTCCCGCAAAAAAAAAAAGTTACAGCTCTGGAAGAAAGGGAACAAAAAATGAAAATGCAAAAGGGAAAACCCCAAGGTCATGAAGGGGTTAAGGTTATACATATTATTAAATGCCGTGATTCTGGAAGTACACATTTCGCTCATGATATTGCGATGTACAACATAAGATTAAAATGAGATAAATTATTTGTTCCACATTGTACGATGACTTAACTTACAGTTTTTTGTTCAGTCATTACCTTTGTAATCTATTAGTACTGATACAGAATTAATGTAATAATTTCCTTGTGACTTATAGAAGCTGAGAAGACCCCCAAGTACTGGAATGACCAAGCCAGGGAGACTTTGGCAGCTGCGCTGAATTTGAAACCAAATGTCAACAAGGCCAAGAACCTCATTATGTTTTTAGGAGATGGTAAGTTATCACCAATAGGTGTTTGTAGCGGTGGGAACATACAGGTGCGATGCTGGGGCTCTCCAAAGTTGTAAAATATCGTTCAATAATGTTATTGCCAATTATTTCCAAATGGCAGAAGTAGAAGTTATATAATATCATTTGTACTGGAATCTTGCTTGGCAAATAAACGTTAATTAAACAGTTATCAAAAACTAAAGCCTCTCATACACAATAGATAGCTATTAGAAGAACATTGGTTCGGCCGGTCAATCGGCCAGCAGTTATCCCCTCGTGTTTTATTTTTATTATTTTTGTCTTTAGCCTTATTTTTTATACCTTTTTAGGCAAAGAGTTGTGTGTTCCACAAAATTTCTGCAAACATTTCTGGCATACAAAAAGCACTACAGAAGGGACTAGATTACATTTGAGCAAAAAACAGTGTGCCATTTTAAAAAGTTACATTTGATGCATCTGTCCAAAATATCTGGAAAAGCCAAATGAGGTTTATTGTACTAACAGAAAATGTGCAATCTGCATTTAAACAAAATTTGACCGGTGCAAAAGTATGGGCACCCTTATCATTTTCTTGATTTAAACCCTCCTAACTACTTTTTACTGACTTCCTGAAGCACTAAATTGGTTTTGTAACCTCATTGAGCTTTGAACTTCATAGCCAGGTATTTCAAATAATGAGAAAAGGTATTTAAGGTGGCCACTTGCAAGTAGTTCTCCTATTTGATTCTCCTATGAAGAGTGGCATCATAGGCTCCTCAAAACAACTCTCAAATGATCTGAAAACAAAAGATTATTCATTACATTTTGGAAGAAGGTCCTGTGGACTGATGAAACAAAGATTGAGTTGTTTGGTCATACAAAAAGGCGTTATGCATGGAGGCTAAAAAACACAGCATTCCAAGAAAAACACTTGCTACCCACAGTAAAATTTGGTGGAAGTTCCATCATGCTTTGGGGCTGTGTGGCCAATGCCGGCACCGGGAATCTTGTTAAAGTTGAGGGTCGCATGGATTCAACTCAGTATCAGCAGATTCTTGACAATAATGTGCAAGAATCAGTGACGAAGTTGAAGTTACACAGGGGATGGATATTTCAGCAAGACAATGATCCAAAACACCTCTCCAAATCTACTCAGGCATTCATGCAGAGGAACAATTACAATTTTCTGGAATGGCCATCCCAGTCCCCAGACCTGAATATCATTGAACATCTGTGGGATGATTTGAAGCGGGCTGTCCATGCTCGGCAACCATCAAACTTAACTGAACTGGAATTGTTTTGTTAACAGGAATGGTCACAAATACCTTCATCCAGGATCCAGGAACTCATTAATAGCTACAGGAAGCGACTAGAGGCTGTTATTTTTGCAAAAGGAGGATCTACGAAATATTAATGTCACCTTTATGTTGAGGTGCCCATACTTTTGCACCGGTCAAATTTTGTTTAAATGCAGATTGCACATTTTCTGTTAGTACAATAAACCTCATTTGAATCCAGAAATATAACTGAGTCCATCAGTTATTAGATATATGAAACTGAAATAGCTGTTGCAAAAACCAAAATTGTTATAAAGAAAAAAGGTTAACATTAATAGGGGTGCCCAAACTTTAACATATGACTGTATAAAGGTGAGGAGGTTTGGGCCACCAGCCATACTGTTCTACTTGAAATATACTAAGCTTTCTCCTCCCCCTCCCTCAGGAGGCCTGGGACAGATATGCTAGTGTATAAAAACGCAAGACAAACAGGGATAAGAAAAGCAACTAACATACAAATAACTCACCAAAGGTAGAGGTAGGAATGTACAAACCAAATGACAATAGGACAATGAGGAAAGAATACACTCAAAAACAGCATGTAACAGTTTACAAATAATACAAAATCCCAGCAGCAGAGATCATAACCACTAGTGGTGAATGCTTAGTAATCTACACCACAGACAGGCATTAGCCTGTAACAGTTTCCAGCAGCAACAATAATCTCCAACTCAGCACAACGACTCCAAGCAGGTAGGAAGTAAAACTTTCACTGGCAAGGAAGAGAAGGTCTGGACAGATATTATAGCAAGAGGAAATGACCAGGTCAGGAACAGCTGTGAGATGGAGCTGTAAGTTTCTAACAAGCATAGAAAGGCTCGTTAACCTCTTCTGCACCAAAGGATATGAAATCCATTTAATAAAAAACAAAAACACACAGGTTAAAGGGAAGATCTGTGATTCACAATATGTAGTGATGGTCTAACCCCAGATCTCCCAGGAGCATGTGACCCAATTGTGACTCCACATGACTAACGATTAGTATTAATTTACATTGCATTTTTATGTACATTGAACCTAATCTACCAAAACCAGTCTTGTTCACTCTGGCCTTGATGTGAAGATGCACTGGAGTCAGACACTCCTGATTCATGAAGATGCAGAGGTCGTTTCATGAATCAGAAATGTTGGATGAGTGGTGTACACCTCAGTGTGCGCCTCACCAGAAACTTTACTCCAGTTCTTACTGAGACTGAAGTAAGATTTGTGGCATAGCGAATATCACACCTACTGTCCCCCCAGCTCTGCCCACTATCATGTATTAAGAGGATAACTTTTTGTTGATGGCAATGCTTCTTTAATGGTTGCTAGCATGTCTGATGTAGCTCCAATCAGAATGCTAATTTAAAAATGTCAGCTCTTCATTCTGAAGATTAGATCAGATGTTTGGAAATGCAAGGGGTGGTCTTAGGGCAAACATCCTAAGTGGAAACCTCTATTAAGCAGGAGCTATAAAATAAGAGGTACATGATCCTATTCCTGTTTCCAATTTAATCACTCATACATGACAGCATCATTTTTAGACTATAAGATACTGCCTGTTACTTCTACTGCAGGTATACAACGTGGATGCACAGGTACCTGACAGTGCGGGGACAGGTACAGCCTACTTGTGTGGGGTGAAAAATAATTCTGGGACCCTGGGAGTGAGCGCAGCTGCAAATTATGGAGTTTGTACAAGCGCTAATGGAAATGAAGTTGAATCCATACTTCACAGAGCTAAATTAGCAGGTGAGAAACATCATGAATTTCCTGTATGACTAACCTGACAAGCAGCTCACAGCCACTGTTTTTTTACTGTACATTTAGTCCTAATACATCCAAGCAATATTAAATACATGAATGTAGCTTAAAATGATGTCAATCTGTTGTGAGATTGTGAGGCTCAGTAACCAACATAAAAGCTGCAAGATTTCAGGAAGAGTTGTCAATAATGTTATTGGCATCTAAATGGGAAAAGCAAAAAACACCAAAATGAAAAATAAAAAAATATGTTCAACATCAAAACTTGAATCAAACAATAGATGCTTTCCTCACAATACATTAATTCTAGGCTTAATCAAGACGTTCTTCCTACCTTTCTCTTTTTTGCTTTCCATTTGTCCTTCCCTCTCTCATCACGATCTTGCTTCTCCCTATCCTCTTTTTCCAGGACGTCCACCTGACAGCACCATGGAGGACGTCCTCCTCCTCCTTACAGGGACAGGAAAGCACACGAGAGGTTAAAAGGCCCCGTCCCACCCCTTTCCCTCAGTGTCTTTCCTGTCCGTGCACGGAGTATGGAAGAGATTCTGCCTAGAAGGTGGCAGGTCCGACCTCTCGGCAGGCACCCCTGACCTCCCTAGTGTCCTAGACTTTCTGCAGTCGGGATATAATAAGGGGCTTAAACCCAGCACGTTAAAGGTCCAGATCTCGGCTTTGAGCGCCTTCTTCGACTACCCTTTAGCCTCCCATCCTTGGGTGGTAAGATTCATAAAGGCCACGCAGCGTCTTCGCCCCACAATTAGGCAGCTCACCCCGCCCTGGGACCTCGGCCTGGTACTCAGATCTTTATGTAGGGACCCCTACATGCCTAGTGATAGAATGTCCATTTTGACTCTCTCTTGTAAGACGGCTTTCCTCGTAGCCATCACCACGGCCAAAAGAATAGGGGAGATCCAGGCCCTGTCCACCAAGGATCCATATCTCCAGATCAAAGACGATCATATAACCTTAAGATTAGATCCGGCTTTTATCCCCAAGGTAGCCTCTTACCAGAATATAAATCAGGAGATAGTGCTACCATCCTTCTGCAGCAATCCCCGCAATGAGAAAGAACAGCGTCTCCACTCCCTAGACGTAAGACGGGCAGTTATAAGCTATCTAGAGGCCAACAATGACTGGCGTATTGACTCAAACCTGTTCATCCTCTTCGGGGGTAAAAATAGGGGGAGAAAAGCCTCTAAGGCGTCCATCGCAAGATGGATCACATCAGTAATTTCAGACGCCTACCAGTCGGAAGGCGCCAACCCACCAGATACCTTAAGGGCCCACTCTACTAGGGCAGTTTCAGCCTCCTGGGCCGAGCGCGCAGGCGCCCCAGTCGAGCAGATTTGTAGAGCGGCAACCTGGGCCAGCCTGAATACATTTTGCAAGCACTACAAACTTGACGTGCTATCAGGCCAACATACCGCATTTGGGAGAAAAGTTCTCCAGGCGGTGATCCCACCCTGAGGAGGTGCTTTAGTACTCTCCATGGGGCTGTCAGGTGGACGTCCTGGAAAATAGGTATTAGACCTACCGGTAATGATGTTTCCAGGAGTTCATCCTGACAGCACGGATAGTTCCCTCCCGGATAGGTTGTTATGTTAAGTTATGTCATATGATGTAATATGATGATACCATTAAAAGAGTTATAGCATTATCCACGCTGTGGTACTTGTTAAGTCACTGAGGGAAAGGGGTGGGACGGGGCCTTTTAACCTCTCGTGTGCTTTCTTGTCCCTGTAAGGAGGAGGAGGACGTCCTCCATGGTGCTGTCAGGATGGACTCCTGGAAACATCATTACCGGTAGGTCTAATACCTATTTTCCCGTCTGCTTCTTTCACCTTCTTTTCTCCTCCATTATTTCTTTTACTGTTATATTATTGTTATTCTTTTACTAGTTCTAGTAACTGTTCCATGTCCTTCTATTTGACAGGTAAATCTGTAGGTATTGTGACAACCACCCACATCCAACATGCTTCCCCAGCTGCTGCCTATTCTCACAGCGCAAACGGAGACTGGTACTCTGACAATGAGATGACCCAAAATATGATTAACAATGGCTGCAAGGACATTGCCTACCAGCTGGTGCACAATACAGACATTAATGTAATTAGACGTACACAATATGTGATGGCTACTATAAGGGGTTTTAATTGAGTAACATATCTATATTATATTATTTACAGGTAATTCTGGAAGGAGGCCGAATCTACATGAATCCAAAGGGAACACCTGACCCAGAATACCCAACCAGCATAACAAGCCAGGCTGTAAGAAAAGATGGACTCAACCTAATTGATCTGTGGTTGAACAAAAGAGAGGTAATAAATTCTTCAGTTAAATGGAAACTTGAAAAGTCTCATAGTACTTGCAGTCACAATACCTCATTTATACCTTAATGGATCCAATGCCAATGGGAACATTCATATATTACATACTTCCTTCATGCAAATAGCCTCTTCAGAGAGAAAGAAGACTGGAACTCAAGCGCCACCTATTGGATGTAACAATGTTGACCCTTTAAAAAGCCTTGCCACATGACTTAGGATTAGGAGTAATACCTGACACTCCATTTGCAGACATGTGTTTTAGGGTGTTTGCTCCTCATCAGTGCAAAGCAGAAAATCTGATTTGGCTGGTCGAGAGGCATCTGATTTGGCTGGTTGAGAGGCATGGAATAGGTACCTAAAGGGCAAATGTTTCTCTTTGTGGAGAGTATCAAACTGGCGTAAGGAGACTTATAGGTCATGCAATACTTTTCTGGGAATCTAAATATGCAAATAATCCTCTTCAGAGGTTTAGAGCAGGGGTCCCCAACCGCTGGTCCGCGGCCCAGCACCGGGCCGCTGCAGTGCCCTTGCCGGTCCGCGGACACAAGGGGAGCCAGGGGCGGTCAGTGGCGTAGCGGGGGCTGGGGCGGCGCGCAGCAGTTCTTAGACTGCCCTCATGTGTAGCGGCGGCCAGGGAGCGATCCAAGCAGCTCCGCTGCCTGCAAGAGGGAATAGCAGGAGCGGAGCTGCAAGGACCCGTCCACTGCGTCCAGCTTCCTGCCCGCCGCCCGCGCTTCCTGTCTCTGACTGACACAGAGAGGAGAGCGCGGCCGCTGCTGTGTCAGAGCGAGGAAGCGCGGGCGATGCTGCGACAGGTGAGAGGAGAGAGGTGGTGTGTGTGTGTGTGTGTATGTATGTCTGTGTGTGTGTGTGTGTGTGTGTTGGTCTGTGTTTGTGTAACCTGGCCCTGGAGGAGATGGGGACATGAGGAGAAGGCCATGAGGGGAGTGATGGGGTGAAGGCAATGATGGAGAGACAGCAGTGATGGGGAGAAGGGAGTGATGGGGTGAAGGCAATGATGGGGAGAAGGGAGTGATGGGGTGAAGGCAATGATGGAGAGACGGCAGTGATGGGGAGAAGGGAGTGATGGGGTGAAGGCAATGATGGGGAGAAGGGAGTGATGTGGTGAAGGCAATGATGGAGAGACAGCAGTGATGGGGAGAAGGGAGTGATGGGGTGAAGGCAATGATGGGGAGAAGGGAGTGATGGGGTGAAGGCAATGATGGTGAGACAGCAGTGATGGGGAGAAGGGAGTGATGGGGTGAAGGCAATGATGGGGAGAAGGGAGTGATGGGGTGAAGGCAATGATGGGGAGAAGGGAGTGATGGGGTGAAGGCAATGATGGGGAGAAGGGGTGATGGAGCACTCATTCAAAACCTATGGTGAGTTGAGTCACATTATAAATGTTAGTTAATTATAAGTATGCACTGCTACACTACAACCGTGTCCAGAGCCCCGCCCCCTTATGACCAAAGCCCCGCCCCTGCCACACCTCAATCCCCGCCCTGCCGGGCCATGGAAGAATGGTCTTGCTTGAAACTGGTCCCTGGTGCAAAAAAGGTTGGGGACCACTGGTTTAGAGGACTTGAACTATAGTGCCACCTATTGAATATAACAATCCTAAAAATCAATATCAACAATTTAAATGGTCTGTCTTATCATAACTAAAAATTGACCACCAATTGGGAACTTGTACTCTGATCATCGGTTGTTTAATAGCCTGTTTAGACAGGTCACCTGCACTTCTATGTGCACAGAACAATCAATATTAAGATTGTTCTGTGAGCATGGAATATAATTGTTTTTCCAGCACATGTCCTGTTAACACAAGATGAAATGCTGCAGAGAAGAATGTTTTTTTAAGCAAGGTTATTTACACTGGTTGATGAGTGGGAACACGAATTTTTAGAATTATTTCTCAATTAATGTCTTGCTTAAACAGGCTGCCAATCACCTAATCGTTAGTAAGGTGATATGATTTGTAAGCTTGCATGAAAGACCTTCTTTCTCAACAACACATTATCCTATGTAAGCAGGAAAGGTGTTGCAAGGAACAATGATGTTTTATGCTCACGGAACGATTGTATTAATGATTATTCTGTGCACATGGAAGTGCTGTCATCCTGCCTGTATACAGGCTATTTACAGACCACCGAGTGGCTTTCAGGTAGTCGAAAGGCAGTCATTTAATGGCTGTGATCGTCCAGTGTAAATGCAGCCAAGAACTAAACCCTTTGCTCGTTTGAGTGTTTACACAAGAACCGACTGTCACGGCACAGCTGTCGGGTGACCAGGGATCAGGGACTCCTTCCCTGATCCCTAACACAAGGGGGCGCCCTAGCTCACCCTGCTCCCCGGGACATTTCAGACGGCGAAGATGCCGGGGTCTCCGCCATTGCCTTATCTCCTGAGTTAGCCCTCCGTCTGTTCTCTTCAACCACCCAGGGAAGAGGGGCGCTACTGTGCACGGTAGTACACCAACCCGACAAACAGGGCAACATAGACAAGGGTTAACAGAAAACTCCAGGCATACAAAATATTCACTCACAAGTAACACAGGAATACACTGGGGCATGGAGGTAGGTGAATAAACCCAAATAGAGAAGGATAGGGAACTACCACACTTACAAACCAAGCAACAGTCATAGATAACTCCTCCAACACTTCTCATATGAACTCCTCTCCCTCTGTTAGCCATGCAGGAAATGCTTGCTCTGACAAGCATGTGGATGAGAGTCCAGATTATAAAGGGGAAGGGAGTGGCTAGCTGAGCTCAGCTGCGAGCACATCGATTTCCAACATGGCCGATTAACCCCTGTTCTGCCAGAAGAAATAAACACATTTAAAATGAGGGAGAGGTGCTTCTTCTCAGCGCTGGAGTAGGAGCAATCAGCCGCTGCGGTCTACTGGCTCCACACTGTCGCGGTAAACCCGTGACACCGACATATTCTTTATCAGCCAGTATATATGATACCTTAGTTATAGTCCTCACACTACACATTATAATTTACGCTAATTTTACCCTCACAGGGATCCAAATATGTGTGGAATAAAGCAGACTTTGATGCAGTGAATGAAAATACAACCGATTATCTCATGGGTAAAGAGTCTTCTATATTTATATTTATATATTGGGAACATGGAAAAAAAAGGGGCAATTTATGTTCACTATATTAATGACCCACAGTATCAAGTGATTGTCCCATAGTTGTTATTGAATTGCATGCCACTTATGCTGACAACCTGCACTGTGTAGACCAGTGTTTTCCAGTTTCAGTCCTCACGGCCTCCCATCAGATCATGTCTACAGGATATCCTCACTATTGAAAAGGTGATGGAATTACTATCAAGGCATCAAAATAGCCACAGGTTCTCTCACATGTCCAAACTAAGGAAATCCTTATCTGTTGGGGGGGCCATGAGGTCTGTGAAACACTGGTGTAGACCTTGCCTAAATGATATAAGCAACACTTTGCCAAGCCTCTTGCTTTGATAACATAGATGGGATGTTTTTACTAACAAAAAACACGATAACTTTGTATTTTTAGGTCTTTTTGAGCCAAAAGACATGAAATATGAACTGAGTCGGGACCCTTCAACTGACCCATCCCTTGCTGAAATGACAGAGAAGGCCATCAAAATCTTGAGCAAAAATCCCAATGGATTTTTTCTATTTGTAGAAGATGAGTATAAAATGCTTTTTTGACATACAGTACATTTAAATATAGAAAAAAAAATCACTTTTTTTATCATCACTATAGTTCTAAAATAAGCCAAGAAAGACAGAAAATGGGCAAGCAAAAATAGATTGGCAGTCCAAATAAAACATCACAGTAAATAGATGGACTCTAAAATTAAAAACATAATATAGTATGTAAAGTATGCAGTAGAATATATTATAGCTTTTTTCTTGACTCCTAATATAAAATATGACAAATGGCCTTCAAATCCTAATCTAGAATGTATTCATATTAATTTAGGTCATTATTTTTCTTTATTCTTTTTATTACAGTCTCTGATTAATCAACATATTGTAATCTTTGACGTATAGTTCCACTGAAACTAGAAATAAAATGATAAAGTAGAATGCTTTAATGTTATGGATAAATGAATTGTAGATTTAAACATATGTTTGTGATTCCCATAAATTTATACCATTTACCCTTTTGAATTGAAATTACGAGGTAGAATTGACCATGGACACCATGATGGGAATGCTAAAAATTCATTGACTGAAGCTGTTGAATTTGACAAAGCTATCCATTTAGCTGGACAGCTCACATCTGTTTCTGACACCCTCACTGTTGTGACTGCGGACCACTCACACGTCTTCATGTTTGGTGGCTACACAGACCGTGGCAATAGTATTTTAGGTAAGGAACTTATGTTTTTTACATTTTTTTTACTTTACTAATATATATAGTTATAAGTCCGCTCTGACGGAATAGTCTGCAGTTGATCAGCAGTCGCTACCAATACAAAGCTATAGATATAGCATATACGCTATATGCAACAGAAAAAATAATAGCCTAAAACATCAGAGTCCAAGAGTGAATAAAACCTAGGCCCTGACCTATCCGGCAGATTCATAGTATGCCAAAACCAGGTATGGACTGGGGCTGAAATTCAGTCCTGGCATTTGAAATCACACAGACCTATGCTGTCCACGTCCCCAAGCACCAGATTGGATTTACTACTAATATTACCCTGGATTGAAGAAAGCAAGGTATACTACAAGACCAATATTTCTAATGACACCCATGGCCTGCTGGGGTAAGTGACTTTGTGCTCCGTCACAACTCTTAACAGTATGGGTGTCTAGAGAATACTGATTCTGTTAACAACATAGCAGACAAGGCAGCCTACGACCAGACAAGCCTTTCTGGCATTTGCCAGAATTGCCAGATGGCCAGTCTGGCCCTTGCCAAAGCACTTAACTACATATTGTGAAGGCGACTCCATTATTCGTCCACTGACCGTTTAATTTTTCAGCATAGTGGCATTGTGAGCTGGTCTAAGTCTAACGCCGGCCAGTGCCAGCGTGAGAACTTTTTTTGTGGTGGAGTTCTCACTCCGCTGTCTTGTTCTTGATGTGGCAGTTGATTCAGTGTCTCTGGACACCCAACAACCTTTCAGCATCTCCTGTCTCTAGTCTCTGGGTGAATTCCCGAGATGAGGTCAATGTTATGTATAGCAGCAGCTGTTTCAATGTATGCTATGTGATGTATATACAGCAGTCTCAGTATCTATGATGTGATCAGGGCTGCCACCAGGAATTTCAGGACCCCATACTGACAACTTTTTCAGGCCCCCTTGAGAATTTGCCAAACCTCCACCCCAGCTACGCCTCCACCTTTCAAATATTCCACAGTCCCACTGCCCAGTCTTGGAAAAACTCCACTTCTGCACCACATCCTCACCAATCACACATTAACACCATATCACATACATAGCCAGCAGCTTTTGTTTTGGCCAAAAGATTTTTTATGTGCACCATGACAGGGTAGACTCTACAGACGTGCACCCACCATTAATATATAATTAGTTATTATGCAACCCACCATTTCAAGTATAAATTGTAATCCACCACTACGGCCCCAGCAACTATAAATAGCTACTTTCCCCATCTAATAAATATATAAATTAATTAGCAGCTGTACTCTTTACCCCAATTCAATACCTCTGCCCCATTTCATTATGTCATGTCTTCTCTCTCTCCCGCTGCCACCCTCTATTCATTTTCAAGTGCTCTCCCCCACTTTCAATACATCATTTACTCTCCCCCACCTTCAATGTATGATTATCTGCCCCACCCACAATTCATAATCATTTGTTGTCCCCCACCCTCAATTCATCATCATTTACGTCCCCATCCCCTGTCTCAATACATCATTTACTCCCCTCACCCTTAAAATTCATCATTATTTGCTCTTCCCCAGCCTCTCAAGTCATCATTTGCTCTTCCCACCTTACACCTTCAATTAATTTGCTCTCCCCACTCCCATCTTTAATTCATTATTTGCTCTCCCCACCCTCCACCTTCAATTCAATTGCTGTCTCCACCCTCAGTTCATCATTTGCAGTCAACCAACCCCCACCTCACTTCATGATTTGCAGTCCCCCTCACTTCATAATTTGCAGTCCCCTCCCCCCTAACTTCATCTGCAGTCCCCCTCCCCCTCAGATCATCATTTGCAGTCCCCATCCCCCTCACTTCATCATTTGCAATCCACCTCCACCCTCACTTCATCATTTGCTCTCTGCCCCCACTGCATCATTTGTAGTCCCCCGCTCCCTCACTTAATGATTTGCAGTCCCCCTCCCCCCTCACTTCATCATTTGAAGTCTCCCTTTCCCCTCACTTAATTATTTGCGGTCTTCCTCCCCCCTCACTTCATCATTTATAGTCCCCTTACCCATTTCATTAATTTTGTAAAGAAAAAACAAAAATATTTTTCATACTTACCACACTGATGATTCTCTGCAGGTGCAGCTCTGCTTCTGGTGTCCTGGCAACGGCCAGTGGTGCTTGTACATGCCGGCACGTACATGATGACATCATCTCGTACGTGTTGTCACCTGACCAGAAGTCCAGAGAAGGTGGAGGGAGCTGGAGCTGTGCAGCTGTTCAGGTTAAATGGCCGTGGAGCTCCAGGAAATCTCTCAGCACTGAAGTGTGCGTCATGACATTCTGCACTTTATTACACCCTGGGGCCCAGTGAGGAAAAGCACAAGAGGGGTGGTGGACCGGGTGCGGGCTCCCCTCTTTTCTTCTGCTCACCTGGTCCCATACAGCAGTAAGGGTATTAATGTCCCAATGGCGGCCCTGGATGTGATGTATATGCATCAGTCTCTGTGTATCCTATGTAATCTAATGAACTGTAGCATGCTAGTGCATATGATATATATGCAGAAGTCTAACTGTATCATATTTGATGTATATATCAGTCTTAAAGTATCCTATGTGATGTATGTACAGCAGTCACAATGTCTCCTATGTGATGTATATACAATAGTCTCATTGTCTCCTATGTGATGTATACTGCAGTCTGAGTATCAAGTATAAAGCAGAGTATCAGTGTATCCTTTGATGTATATACAGCAGTCTGTGTTTCCTTGGGATTTATGCAGCAGTCACAGTGTATTCTATGTGATGTATATACTGCAGAGTGCAGACCCTTTGTGTATCATATGTTATTTATACAACACAGCCTCAGTGTATCCTATTTGATGTATGCAGCAGTGTCAGTGCATCCTATACGATACGTACAGCAGAGTCCCAGTGTATCCTATGTGATGTATATACAGCAGCCTATTTTTATCCTATGTAATCTGTATATATATACATGCAGCACAGTACCACTTCTCCTCTCCTGTATACTGGGTGTAGTTCTCAGTTTCTATATCATTATGTATATATACACTGCACAGTTCCACTTCTAGAGAAAACAAAAAGCAAAAAACACAAATATCCTGAACTAAAAGTAAAAAATATACTGCAAATAATGCATAAAGGTAATAATAATAATAAGGGTATTTAGTAAACATAATTTTGATCAAAATAACGTACAAGCCATCCCGCCACGTCACGGCAACCCTTGTGGGACAGTCCCTACTCTAGTATTTAAAACCTTTTCACTTGCCAAGTGGCATGAATGTGAATAAGGGTCGAGCGGCTGAACCACTAGTAACAGCTTAGGCCAGACTGGATGGCTTTCCCAGCTCAGAAAGAGGGCGGTCATTTCATTGTGCATTCAGTGCATATATGGGTGTGACCGCCCTCTTTCTGAGCTGGGAAAGCCATCCAGTCTGGCCTAAGCTGTTACTAGTGGTTCAGCCGCTCGACCCTTATTCACATTCACGCCACTTGGCAAGTGAAAAGGTTTTAAATACTAGAGTAGGGACTGTCCCACAAGGGTTGCCGTGACGTGGCGGGATGGCTTGTACGTTATTTTGATCAAAATTATGTTTACTAAATACCCTTATTATTATTATTATTATTATCTTTATGCATTATTTGCAGTATATTTTTTACTTTTAGTTCAGGATATTTGTGTTTTTTGCTTTTTGTTTTCTCTGGTTAATGGTCATGTGTTAATATGCACTTACATTGTGCATACACATTAACTTACTTTTCTCAGTTCAGATTTGTTTTTTATTCATTTCATTGTGCATTCAGTGCATATATGGGTGTGACTGCCCTCTTTCTGAGCTGGGAAAGCCATCCAGTCTGGCCTAAGCTGTTACTAGTGGTTCAGCCGCTCGACCCTTATTCACATTCACGCCACTTGGCAAGTGAAAAGGTTTTAAATACTAGAGTAGGGACTGTCCCACAAGGGTTGCCGTGACGTGGCGGGATGGCTTGTTCGTTATTTTGATCAAAATTATGTTTACTAAATACCCTTATTATTATTATTACCTTTATGCATTATTTGCAGTATATTTTTTACTTTTAGTTCAGGATATTTGTGTTTTTTGCTTTTTGTTTTCTCTGGTTAATGGTCATGTGTTAATATGCACTCACATTGTGCATACACATTAACTTACTTTTCTCAGTTCAGATTTGTTTTTTATACAGTTCCACTTCTCCTGTTCTATATAAGGATTGATAGCAGTGGACTTGGGAAGGGTCGGTATCCTTTGGGCAATTAAAAATTAATCTAGGACAACTTGTTTAAAGGAGTTCTCTCACATTTGAAAGTTATCCCATCACTGTGGGGACCAATGGGACCCACAACAATGAAAAAAAACATGGCTCTGAAGAGCCCTGTGTGAATGGAGCGAAAGTCAATCCACTTCATTCATGGGTGTTGTCAGGATCCTGTCAGCGCCAGCGTGCAGCCTCCGCTGAGCAGGGACTCACCCGCACTGTAGGGGTACCGGGGTCAGGTACAGCCAGAAAGTACCGATACACAGGACCTGTGGATGCTGAAGTTTAGCAAGCAGACACAGGACCTGCGGTCATGTGACTGCAAGGGGGCGGGGCTTAGCATCCTGCTTAGTGAGATGGCAAGACACTATACAGAATTACTCAGAGTCAGGCAAAACGGGGTTCATACACAGAGATAGCAGTAACGTACCAGGGATGAGACAGAACGGATAGTCAGGGCCAAGCAGAAGTCAAAACCAAACAGACATAGATGGTACCAAGCAGAATCCAAAGCAATATCCAGAGAACAGACCGAGTCGTACACAGATTATCAAGCAACCAGAACACAGCACAAACACACTCAGGGGTCACCACACTATGCCAAGGGCAAGAATATAACTGACGGGGGATGGGAACTTCCTGAGGCTATAAGAAGCTTTCCCAGAACCAATGAGAGGCCACCATAATAGGTCCCAGGTGAGCAGGTAAGAGTCTGCACTGAGATCAAAACATTAACCCCAGAAGTGCCGGTCAACCCAGCACTGGTATCATGACAGGTAGCTGTTCAAACACCTCCTATAAGTGAGTGGTGAAGGGCATGACTAAAGGGGGCTTTACACATAGCGATATCGCTAGCAATATCGCTAAAACGTCACCGATTTTGTGATGCAGCAGCGATATTGCTAGCGATATCGCTACATGTGATACTTATCTCCAACTGGCTCCCCCGCTGGTTATTGCTGATCGCGCGAGATCGTGCAGCTCCATTTCTCGTCGGGCGCTTCCTGCTGGGCTTCCTGCTGGCACTGACGAGCGACGCGTGGACGCGGGCGGAGGACGTCAGGATCGCCGCGTCTGAAAGGTAAGTACGACCGCTGCTGCGTTGCTACATCGCTGGTGAGATCTGCCTGTTTGGCAGCTCACTAGCGACCATTAGCGATGCACCAGCGATCCTGACCGAGTCGTATCGTGGTCGGGATCGCTGGTGCATCGCTAAATGTAAAGGGGCCTTCGGTAAAATAAAATTCACTGAACCTTACATTGTACCTTGATGGTGGGGGAACGTGTTTTAATATGTGGGCCGGTGGGATTATTTGTCCCTGTCCGGTGTTGAATACAACCCTAAGTTGTCGGAATCAAAACTAATGAGGCATTTCTAAAGAAAGTTCATCCACCTTATTTTCAGGCACCACATTGCCAAAAAGATTAGTATTCCTTTATTTTGTAATCTTTGTAGGTTTGGCACCAAATAAAGCCAGTGACATTAAACCTTTCACTAGCCTTTTGTATGCAAATGGACTTGGATTTAAACTCATTAATGGAGTACGGGAGGACATCACAAACATTGATACAGGTATTAACCAGCATGCTATATTTGATGTGTCCATGATGGGAATATTTCTTGATTTCTCCAGAGGTGAAATAAAGCAGGCAAAGACAATGGATGGAGATGAAATGCAATCTTTGTGATAGTAAATCTTTATTTTAGTACATTTAGAACCTGTTCTCTGTAACAAATCGTGTGTTTTTCTTCCTTTTACCTCTTTCTCTTTCCACAATTTGGGATGTGGTTGTCACCATAACTGAAACTTTGTCTTACTTTTGTTCAACAGAAGCCAATAATTACAGGTAGCAGGCTGCTATACCACTAGTGTCGGAGACTCATGGAGGAGACGACGTGGCAATCATGGCTAAAGGCCCATTTGCCCATCTTTTTCATGGCTTCCATGAACAGAGTTACATTGCCCATGTAGCCTATGCAGGCTGTCTGGAACCGTATACAGACTGTGAACAATTAAAGGCAAAATTGCCCTCTGAATAACTTCTGAAACAGCCGCCTATATTGCTGTTGCTGCTGTAATAATGGTGGTAGGAATAAAGCATGTGTGATCTATGAGAATTTCAGATACATATTATCTGTTTGTAACTTTGATGATCATGATTTTTTTAAAATTTTGTACTCAATAAAACTACTAAATTGTAAATATTAGTCGGCGTCAATATGCATTTTTTTTAACAGTCCAAATAGTAAGGGTACCGTTACACCTAGCGATGCACCAGCGATCCCGACTAGCGATATGACGCGGTCAGGATCGCTGGTGCATCGCTAGGTGGTCGCTAGTGAGCTGCCACTCAGGCAGATCTCACCAGCGACATCGCTGGGGACGGGGATCGCTACTTACCTGTCAGACGCGGAGATACTGCGTCCTCCCGCCCGCGTCCACGCGTCGCTCGTCGTCACAGCAGGAAGCGCCGCAGGAAGTGACCGACGAGGAATGGTCCAGCAGCTTCTCGCGCGATCAGCGATAACCAGCGGAGGAGCCGGTCGGAGGTAAGTATCACATGCAGCGATATCGCTAGCAATATCGCTGCGACGTCACAAAATCGGTGACTTTACAGCGATATTGCTAGCGATATCGCAGTGTGTAACGGGGGCTTAAGGATAGTTATTATGTTTATGATCCCAATGACATTGGCTAAGCCAATTATTATCAAAATTTGTTTACTTGGAAATTACCTTTTGAAAGTTTCTTTATAACAACCTTAAACGATCATGTGTTAAGAAAGTATTAGTTTTTCAATGTACTGCATGACTTGAAAAACAATATTCCATTTATATCCAGTAGGGGGAAGGAGAGTTCTTCTTACCTTCTTTGTGTGCGGGAGATACTGATATTTTGTTTAATCATTAGAAAATTAAATGGCACATACATAAGAGTTTTTACTATTATTTTTACTCTGACATTTTTTACAAGCTAAAAATATAATTTGTTTTATATTTTTAGTTGATTATTTATTTTCAATATTTGCTTTTTACAAAAGTCTTTTGAATGATTTGCATTTAACCTGTACAGAAATTCTGGCATTCAGTCTAAAGGTACTGTCACACTTAGCGATGCACCAGCGATATGACGCGGTCAGGATCGCTGGTACATCGCTAAGTGGTCGCTAGTGAGCTGCCACACAGGCAGATCTCACCAGCGACATCGCTGGGGACGGGGGTCGCTACTTACCTGTCAGACGAGGCGATCCTGCGTCCTCCCGCCCGGCTCCACGCGTCGCTCGTCTCTCCACAGGAAGCGCCGCAGGAAGCTGACGACGAGAAACGGTCCAGGATGTTCTCGCACGATCAGCGATAACCAGCGGGGGAGCGGTCGGAGGTAAGTATTAGACATAGCGATATCGCTAGCAATATCGCTATAACGTCACTAGTTATAGCGATATTGCTAGCGATATCGCTAAGTGTGACAGTACCTAAAGAGAAAGGGGTTATACTCCTTCTGAGATGGTGTAAAGATATTTTATTAACAGCTAATCATTACTGTTCTTTTCTGCATTATGTTATCAGGTACCATAAGTGATAAACTGAAAAAAATATATATAAATTCTCATTATTAGTATTTTCAGCATCTCTTTGACAGTACCAGATGTATTTTCAAAAGTGTAAAGCTAGGCTTATTTTAAAGCTCTTTTTACTGATTAGTAAGAATTTGTACACATTTTTGTAGTAAAAAGAATTTTATTTGCCTCTTTCTGTTGCATTGCATTTTTTTGTTGTTAGCATGCAGGGCAATTCCCTTTAAAGGGAATCTGTCACCCCATTTTTTGAGTATCAGCTGCCGGCACCGCCATCAGGGGCTTGTCTACAGCATTCCGTAATGCTGTAGATAAGCCCCCCAATGTAACCTGAAAGATAAGAAAAATGAGTTAGATTATACTCACCCAGGGGCGGTCCCGGGTCCGGTCCAGTCCAATGGGTGTCGCGGTCCGGTCCGGCGCCTCCCATCTTCTAACGGTGACGTTGAGAGGTTCGGCGCCTGCGCACTGCAGTATTCTGCTCTGCCCTCAACAGGGCAGAGCAGTGCGCCTGCACAGGAGCCACGACAGGGAGCAAAGAAGAGGACGTCACCGTTAGAAGATGGGAGGCACCGGACCGCCCCCCTGGTGAGTATAATCTAACTAATTTTTCTTATCTTTCAGGTTACATTGGGGGCTTATCTACAGCATTACAGAATGCTGTAGATAAGCCCCTGATGGCGGTGCCGGCAGCTGATACTCGAAAAATGGGGTGACAGATAAAAAGATAAGAAGAGCACAGTTGAGGAAATTGGGTGGCACAGCCTGGACATATATATGGTTAAAAATACATAAATATACAAGTGTAATTAGGCAATGAACATTAACATATACATAGAATAGTCCAAATAGCATTTATATCCCATGTGTGCTTTTAAAGTAATTCAAATAATAGTGTGTTTTTGCTATTAGCAAGAAACATTTACTAAGGCCTCTTTCACACATCCGGCGTTGCAAATCCGGTATGGTGCGGTGAAAAGAAGGAGAGCCGGATGCGGCTGGGAACGCAGGGATCGGAAAGGTATGCGGCGCAACCTACGGCGCCGGATGCTGTAGAGAAGGCGCCGGTGAGGAGGGGGGGAGAGAGCGCTCCAGGCATGCACACACGGTCAAATGGTGCATGCGGCAGCCGGATCAGGTGTAAGCGTGATCCGGCGGCCGGAATGTGCCATAGAGTAACATTGTCCCGCAGAGCCGGGAGGGCCGCATCCGGCCATGTCCGGCTTTTTGCGCCGGACAAAAAAACGCTCCAGCATGCGTCCTGTCCGGCCGCCGGACGGGAGAATTCTGCCGGATCCGGTAAAAACCGGAACAAACGGAAGCACATGCGGCGCAATCCGGCGCATGTGCTTCTCAATGACAAAAAACGCATCCGGCGTTAAACAAAAAAAATCCGTTTTTTTACACACATGCCGGATTGTGCCTGACGTCACAAACCGGATGTGTGAAAGTAGCCTAAGGCAGGCTGTATGCAGGCATGCTAAGCACAGGGCTGTTTTTTGGTGCATAAAAATAAAGAAGACATACAATACATTTGTCCAAAGCTTAAAAAAAAATAGTGAGTCTTTCAGCCACAGAGAGTTAAACCATAAGTAGTACATTAGCTGGTAGGAAGGGCTCATGGCAGAGCATAGCTAGTAGACAAATCCTGCATATTATGAAAATCTAATATATAAAGCTGAAAGTGTGTGTGTGTGTGTGTATATATGTATGTATGTCTGGGATTGGCATCTGCACCGTCTCAGCTACAGCCACAAAATTTTGCACAGTCACACGTCTGGACCCCGAGGGAGTCATAGGCTATGTTGTGAGGCAAAATTTTAACCCCGGGCGTTCCAATTCACCATACAATTTGGCCTATTATTCTTATCATTTCTATGGTGTTATCATCCTTCTGTAAAGCTGGAAATAACACAATTTATTACCATGCCAACACAGACCACCCTCTGACACAGACTGCAGGGGGAGCCCAGTATCACACAGGATAGGATTAGATACACAGCTCAGCAATCAGTATCACACAGGAGAGGAATAGATACACAGCTCAGCAGTCAGTATCACACAGGATAGGAATAGATACACGGCTTTGCAGACAGTATCACACAGAATAGGATTAGATACACGGCTCAGCAGTCAGTATCACCCAGGATAGGATTAGATACACAGCTCAGCAGTCAGTATCACACAGGATAGGGTTAGATACACGGCTCAACAGACGGTATCACACAGGATAGGATTAGATACACTGCTCAGCAGTCAGTATCACACAGGATAGGATTAGATACACAGCTCAGCAGTCAGTATCACACAGGATAGGATTAGATACACAGCTCAGCAGTCAGTATCACACAGGAGAGGATTAGACACATGGCTCAGCAGTCAGTATCACACAGGATAGGATTAGATACACAGCTCAGCAGTCAGTATCACACAGGATAGGATTAGATACATGGCTGAGAAGTCAGTAACACACATGATAGGATTAGGTACACAGCTCAACAGTCAGTATCACACAGGATAGGGTTAGATACACGGCTCAGCAGATGGTATCACACAGGATAGGATTAGATACACTGCTCAGCAGTCAGTATCACACAGGATAGGATTAGATACACGGCTCAGCAGTCAGTATCACACAGGATAGGATTAGATACACAGCTCAGCAGTCAGTATCACACAGGAGAGGATTAGACACATGGCTCAGCAGTCAGTATCACACAGGATAGGATTAGATGCACAGCTCAGCAGTCAGTATCACACATGATAGGATTAGATACACTGCTCAGCAGACAGTATCACACAGGACAGGATTAGATACACAGCTCAGCACACAGTATCACACAAGAATAGTATTAGATACACGGCTCAACAGACAGTATCACACAGAATAGGATTAGATACACGGCTCTGCAGTCAGTATCACACAGGATAGGATTAGATACACGGCTCAGCAGTCAGTAACACACATGATGGGATTAGGTACACGGCTCAGCAGTCCGTATCACACAGGATAGGGTTAGATACACGGCTCAGCAGACGGTATCACACAGGATAGGATTAGATACACTGCTCAGCAGTCAGTATCACACAGGATAGGATTAGATACACAGCTGAGCAGACAGTAACACACGATAGGATTAGATACACAGCTCAGCAGAAAGGGTCACACAGGAGAGGATTTGGTACACAGCTCAGCAGACATTATCACACAGGATAGGGTTAGATACACAGCTCAGAAACAGGATGTGCCAAAGGAGAGGACATTTTCATTCCACTCATTCCATCTGATTTGTTTTTTGATTTTAAACTCCTCCAGTTTCCAGTTCAACTCCTATTTGCAATGTCCACTAACAATGCTCAGGGACAGTCCTTGAAAGTAGTAGGGATCGATTTGCAATCTCCATGCTTTTCTCACGGTCAGCTTTACGTGGTCTGTTCAAGAGTTGGAACTGCCAAAAATCTGTTCATCTTTGCACCGAAAGGAAAAACCAAAAATCTTGAATGAGTTGAAAATAAAATACTATCAATACTTGGGTAATTGTTTAGTTAATTTGTGTTGCAAATCTGTAGTGTTGAATATATGATGTGAAATGTTTTTATGTGCAATATAATCATTATAATTTGTTATAACTAACCATAGTTGGTTACTATGCCCAGGCAATACTGGGCTCTTCAGCTAGCTTTTTATATAAAATAGGTATAACATTCATTACCATAAAGCTGGATTGTAGTACTGACGTGTTGTGGTGAAGGCGAGTGAAACAGTGGAGATAGAAAATGAATGCGTAACTAGAAAGGAACTGGAACTGTGTGTATACAATGTTCCATATTGTGAAGGAAACGTTCATAAAGTTGTATACCCACTAATCTACTGTATATAATCCTCACCAAGTTATTGTTCAGCAAAAAGGTTTTTTTTTGGCTGGTGTTCTCCCTCATTGAACTGTTCAACATCTGGTCCTGTCCAACCCAAGTCATTTGCAACATGCAGCCTGTAAGGTTGTAGCACCCCCATAGCACAAGTCCACCCACCCATCCAGGCCCCACACCTTCATGTATTGTGCCGGGGCATAGGAAATGAGTACCTCAGCCACAGCTACCGCCGCTCGCCATGTTTTATACTCCCCTATTAATGTCTATGGATGTGCAAAAAAAATAATACGGATACTTTTTCATTACTAACACAGAAAAATATATCAGTTCTTGTAAATTGTATTCACTTCTGATGTATAAAAATGGATGCCATAAGGATGCCAATACAGGTGAAAGAATTGTCTGTTTTTCTATAATCAATTGCTTTATATAAATTGATAAAATTAATATTGTGCAGAATTAAAGGAGCGATCCAAAACCTATGCTGAAAGTCATGCTAAATGTCTGTTTAATTCTCCTCTCTACTCTAACTTCTTGCCTGTTTGGTTTTTTTTTGTTTGCTTTTTTTTTTTTTTTTTTTTTTTTTTTTACTTCAAATGATATTTTGTTTGAGAATCCGAGTGCATTTTGGGATACTTGCATGGGTCGTCATCAGGGGTAGAGGCTGTGTTTACGACCAGCTGCTTTCCCATCTTGATAAGAAGCATCCCTGTTTCAGGGACAAGGCTAATCCCTGCCCCCTGAGTGTCTCCTTACAATTTGCACTGACAGTGCACTCTCTTTCTAGCTCATCACTCTTCTTTAGAGCTGGCAAGGGAGTGCACTATCACTGTGCATTCAAAGAAATGCTGCACAGGGAGCTCACACTGAGCATGTCAGAATTTATAACTAACGTATTATCAGTAGAGCAGGAATTAGCCCATCCCTTGAAATGAACATCACTGGTGATGTTTCATTTCAGGGAGGGGGCACAGGAGGCGGTAGTGACTGCAGCCTCTGCCCCCTGATCAGGGATGGCATAGGGCAGAAGATTGGCCACTTCCCAGGACCCCCTATCCAGAAAGGGCACCCTAGCTGTAAGCATGGCTGATCGATCTTAGCTATGTATGATCTGTGTGATTTCACAACACAAATCTACCATTAGGTGTGGACGCACACTCTTACCAATTCCTGCCCACTTTCTTCATAGCAACCATACGATAACCCAGTTAAAATATCAGGTCATGGATCATGTTCCAACTGTCAGAAGAGGAGGCGATAGGATTAAAAGGTTAAAAGAACGTGAATCATTTTGGATACACACGCTTCAGACTCTAACCCCATTAGGCCTTAATAGGAAATATGAAGTGCTACATTAAGGCTGAGTGCAGACGGAGTTTTTGGCCCTGCGGATTTTTCCGCGCAGAATGGAAGAAATCCGCAGGTCAAATGACCTGCATTTTTCCTGCGGATTTCTTCCATTTTTCATGCGGTTTTTGTGCGGTTTTCCATCGCGGTTTTCCCCCTGCGGATTTGGTGACAGGGGAGAAGGAAAACCGCACAAAAGAAGTAACATGCTGCGGATTTTGTACCGCGGAAAAATCTGCAGCGTCTGCACAGCGTTTTTTTTTTACATTGATTTTAAGGCTACTGTACATCACAATACAGAAATGCAGCGTTTCTGCGCGGTAAAATCCGCTGCGGAACCGCTGCAAATCTGCATCGTGTGCACACAGCCTAACTCCCCTAAATTTCAGAGTAGCTGTATCTGACCTGTATGGTACTTTCATTTTGGATTATGTATAAGGTTCTCTCAACTATAGGTCTATAAGATATTTGGTTAAGGTTTCCCCAACCAGAGCATTGCATTTCTTTAGGAGTAATATATTGAGAACATTTATATACTCATAACTATTTTGAATGTCATACTTATTAATATATTGATTATAACCAGATCACGTTTTCTTTCTTTTTATTCAGATCTCATAATACGCACTAAGGCTAGTTTCACACTAGCGTTCTCAGGCGCAGCGCAGGGCAGCTGCTAAGCCCTGCCCCCGGCCGCGCCCCTTCTGGCCAGTTCCTCCTCTGATCGCATGAGGCTGCATGCGATCAGCGTAACCTATATTTAGCGTTGGATATGCTTGTCTGATTTTGCTGGTGCTGCCCCCTTTTAGCGCTGCGCCCAGAGCACAAGAATGCAACACAGCGCATTTTTGTGCGCTAGGCGCAGAGCCAGCAAAATCAGACCAGCGCACGATCAGCGTATCCAACGCTAAATATAGGATACGCTGATCGCATGCAGCCTCATGCGATCAGAGGAGGAACTGACCGGAACTAACCTAACAAGTACTTTTTTCCCCTTTTGCTGTTTTAGCTTTTTCTTTTTTTTAAATTATACACCTCTCTACATAAATAGACATATTTTAATGTGTAGGTTTCACCATTTTTCTATTCATTTTAGCTCTGGTACATCTCAGTCTATTCCAGTATATATCATAACATTCTGTCTATTTCTCTGCAGTACGCAAGAGCAGTCCCAATCTAAGGAGACACGGCCATCCACTATCTGACTCGACTATTCACTGGCCGACACGCATGCGCTGTCTCGATCTAAGAAATCTCGGCCATCTATGATATGACTCTGCTATCTCCGGCAGACTCTGGTTTGCGCATGCGCAGTTCTTTTCACGTTGGTGGCTAGTACCCCGGAAGTATTTCGCCTGAACAGACTATGTTTAACCCCTTTCTGGCATCTGATGTACTATACCGTCCATTTGACCTGGCACAATTTGACTATGGACGGTATAGTACGTCATAGCGATTGGCCGTGCACACAGGTGGCACTTCAACCCCTGAAATGCTGCAATCAAACATGATCGCAGCATTCCGGGAGCAGGTACAGTGCTGACAGCCCCTCTGCCTTTGGATCGGAGACCCCGCAGCGTGACGCGAGGTCGTAATTGCTGCCATGGTAACCCGATGTCGTCATGACGACATCAAAGTTACCAGAGCTAAGAAACTTCCTGTCATGCGAAGTACATGGTCAAAAAGTCTCTCAGTCTCAGTGCACTGAGTGCAGCGCTGACAGCTTCTATAGCATGCAGATGCTTCTTCATCTGCATGCTATAGAAGCGATAAGCCTTATCAATAGACAGCAAGTAAAAGAGGACTCAAATCATCCAAAAATACAAAAGGCAGCAGAACAAAGGCAGCAATGTATTTACCTGCCTAGGCACAATGAGGACTTGTATGTAGCACTGTTCACACAGTGGAGATGCACAGCATCCAGGTTACCAGCCTATTAGTGAAACTAGCCTTAGTGCATATTATGAGATCTGAATGATAGGAAAGAAAATTTTTTTTTGAACTTTAATATCAGGGTGCAGCTTGGCCCATTGTCTTGTAAACTGTGGTGCCTGTTCACATGGGATGCATCTTGATAGCGCTGGGCAGCCCGCCTGATCTAATAGAAGGGCATCACCAATAGGCTGGTAACCTGGATGCTGTGCATCTCCACTGTGTGAACAGTGCTACATACAAGTCCTCATTGTGCAATCATATACTAAGCAGCCACCCTCTCCATGGATTAGTAGGTAGTGAGTGGCTGTCTCATCAGTATTTTTGCACCTGTGTTACTGCCACCTTAACCACATGGGCCTGCTGCACCCTGAAGTGCATTTGGCTGGAGGCCTAGGCAGGTAAATACATTGCTGCCTTTTTTTCTGCTGTCTTTTAGAAGTGATAAGCCTGAAAAAAATAATTGTCCCATAGTGGGACAAAATGTAAACGTTAGAATAAAGTAAAAAAAAATTTTTTTAAATAAGTGTAAAAATATTTAAAAAACTAATAATAAAAAAATAAATATTTGGATGAAAAAAAAATCTAAACAATAAAAATGCACATATTTGGTACTGCCAAGTCCGTAGTGACCTATAAAACTGACCCACTAGTTAACCCCTTTAGTGAACACCATAAAAAAACCAAGCAAAAAACAACGCTTTATCATCATCATACTGCCAAACAAAAAGTGAAATAAAATGCGAACAAAAAGACGGATATAAATAACCATGATACCACTGAAAATGTCATCTTGTCCTGCAGAAAACGAGCTGCCATATAGCTCCATCAGCGGGGAAAAAAAGTTATAGCTGTCAGAATAAGCAATGCAAAAACAATTATTTTTTCTATAAAATAGTTTTTATTATATAAAAGCGCCAAAACATAAAAATATAAATGAGGTATCGTTATAATCATACTGACCCAAAGAATAAAACTGCCTTATCAATTTTACCACACACGGAATGGTATAAACGCCCCCCCCCAAAGAAATTCATGAATTGCTGGTTTTTGCTCATTCTGTCTCCCAAAAATTGGAATAGAAAGTGATCAAAAAGTGTCATGTGCCCAAAAATTATACCAATAAAAATGTCATCTCGTCCCGCAAAAAGAAAAGACCTCACATGACTATGTGGGTCAAAATATGGAAAAATTATAGCTCTCAAAATGTTGTGATTCAAAAACTATTTTTTGCAGTAAAACGCGTCGTTTAGTGTTTGACAGTTGCCAAACATAAAAACCCACTATAACGCCTCTTTCACACGTCCTGATATTTACGGTCTCAGAAATGTAAGTGTCCTTGTGTGTGACACTTGTGGCACACATATGGCATGTGTGTGCCGCATCAGTACCACACGGACGGGTGCCAAGGAAGAAGCGATGCAGTAAACACTGTTCCCCGGCGCCAGGTGCTGAACATGGCTCTAATCATTCTTAACCCCTTCACCCCCAAGGGTGGTTTGCATGTTCATGATGGGCCAATTTTTACAATTCTGACCACTGTCCCTTTATGAGGTAATAACTCTGGAACGTTTCCATGGATCCTGGTGATTCTGACATTGTTTTCTCGTGACATATTGTACTTCATGTTAGTGGTAAAATTTCATTCATATAACTTACGTCTATTTGTGAAAAAAACGGAAATTTGGTGAAAATTTTGAAAATTTTGCAATTTTCCAACTTTGAATTTTTATGTCCTTAAATCACAGAGATAAGGCACACAAAAAACTTAATAAGTAACATTTCCCACATGTTTACTTTACATCAGCACAATTTTGGAACCAAAATTTTTTTTTGTTAGGAAGTTATAAGGGTTAAAAGTTGACCAGCGATTTCTCATTTTTACAACACCATTTTATTTTTACGGACCACATCACATTTGAAACCACTTTGAGGGGTCTATATGATAGAAAAAAGTGACACCATTCTAAAAACTGCACCCCTCAAGGTGCTCAAAACCACATTCAAGAAGTTTATTAAACCTTCAGGTGCTTCACAGGAATTTTTTGAATATTTAAAAAAAAAAAAAAAAATGAACATTTAACTTTTTTTCACAAAAAAAATAATTCAGGTTCAATTTTTTTATTTTACCAAGGGTAACAGGAGAAAATGGACTGCAAAAATTATTGTGCAATTTGTCCTGAGTACGCTGATACCCCATATGTGGGGGTAAACCACTATTTGGGCGCATGGCAGAGCTCGGAAGGGAAGCAGCGCCATTTGACTTTTTTGGCTGGAATTGAGATCGGACACCATGTCGCGTTTGGAAAGCCCCTGATGTACCAAAACAGTGGAAACCCCCCACAAATGACATCATTTTGGAAACTACACCCCCCAAGGAACTTATCTAGATGTTTGCTGAGAACTTTGAACCCCCAAGGGCTTCACAGAAGTTTATAACGTACAGCCGTACAATTATAAAATCATATTTTTTCCACAAAAATTATCTTTTCACCCTCAATTCTTACTTTCCTAAGGGTAACAGGACCCTAAAAGGTATTGTGTAATTTGTCCTGAGTACGCTGATACCCCATATGTGGGGGTAAACCACTATTTGGGCGCATGGCAGAGCTCGGAAGGGAAGCAGCGCCATTTGACTTTTTTTGGCTGGAATTGAGATTGGACACCATGTCGCGTTTGGAAAGCCCCTGATGCACCTAAACAGTGGAATCTCCCCACAAGTGACCCCATTTTGGAAACTAGACCCCCTAAGGAACTTATCTAGATGTGTGGTGAGCACTTTGAACTCCCGCAGTGCTTTACAGAAGTTTATAACGCCCGGGCGTGAAAATAAAAAAATTGTATTTTTTCCACAAACCTGATCATTTAGTCCCCATTTTTTTATTTTCCCAAGGGTACCAGGAGAAAATGGACCCCAAAAATTGTTGACCAATTTGTCCTGAGTACACTGATACCCCATATGTGGGAGAAAACTACTGTATGGGCCCACGTCGGGGCTCGGAAGGGAAGTAGTGATGTTTTGGAATGCAGACTTTGATGGAATGGTTTGCGGGTGTCATGTTGCCTTTGGAGAGCCCCTAATGTACCTAAACAATAAAAAACCCCCACAAATGACACCATTTTGGAAACTAGACCCCCTAAGGAACTTATTTAGGTGTGTGGTGAGCACTTTGAACTCCCCCAGTGCTTCACAGAACTTTATAATGCCTGGGCGTGAAAATAAAAAAATCGTATTTTTTCCACAAACATGATCATTTAGTCCCCATTTTTTTTATTTTCCCAAGGGTACCAGGAGAAAGTGGACCCCAAAAGTTGTTGTCCAATTTGTCCTGAGTACCCTGATACCCCATATGTGGGAGAAAACTACTGTATGGGCCCACGTCGGGGCTCGGAAGGGAAGTAGTGACGTTTTGGAATGCAGACTTTGATGGAATGCTCTGTGGGTGTCATGTTGCCTTTGGAGAGCCCCTGATGTACCTAAACAGTGGAAACCCCCCACAAATGACACCATTTTGGAAACTAGACCCCCTAAGGAACTTATCTAGATGTGTGGTGAGCACTTTGAACCCCCAAGGGCTTCACAGAAGTTTATAACGCCCGGTCGTGAAAATAAAAAAATCATATTTTTTTCCCACAAAAATGAAATTTTTGCCCCCAATTTTTTATTTTCCTAAGGGCAACAGGAGAAATTGGACCCCAAAAGTTGTTTTGCAGTTTGTCCTGAGTAGGCTGATACCCCATATGTGGGTGTAAAACACTGTTTGGGCGCATGGCAGAGCTTGGAAGGGAAGCACCATTTGACTTTTTCAGCGCAGAATTGGCTGGAATTGAGATCAGACGCCATGTTGCGTTTGGAGAGCACCTGATGTGCCCAAACAGTGGAAACCCCCAATTATAACTCCAACCCTAACCCCAACACACCCCTACCCCTAATCTCAGCCCTAACCCTAGCCCTAGCCCTAACGGGAAAATGGAAATACATTTTTTAATTTTATTATTTTTTCCTAACTAAGGGGGTGATAACGGAGGGTTTGATTTACTATTTATGGCGGTTTTTATTTTTGGCAGCTGTCACACGCTAAAAGATGCTTTTTATTGTAAAAATAGTTTTTGCCTCACCACATATTGATAGCTATAATTTTTCCGTATTTTGACCCACTAAGGCCGGTTTCACATTAGCGCTTTTTAAGCGCACGCACGGCCGGGGGTAGCTCCGTCCCCGAGCCGGCTCTCTGCCCGGCGTGCCCGCCCCTTGCTTGTAGCGCCGCCTCCTAGCGGACAGCGGCGCCTGCGATCGGCGCACCCTATCTTTAGCATAGGGTGTGCAGATCGTGCGCAGGCCGTGCGCTAGTTGCGCTTTGACCTGCGCTGCGCACTTTTGACGGTGCGCCGTGCGCGCCAAAATCCGAAAAGTTCGATTTTGGCGCGCACGGCGCACCGTCAAAAGTGCGCAGCGCAGGTCAAAGCGCAACTAGCGCACGGCCTGCGCACGATCTGCGCACCCTATGCTAAAGATAGGGTGCGCCGATCGCAGGCGCCGCTGTCCGCTAGGAGGCGGCGCTACAAGCAAGGGGCGGGCACGCCGGGCAGAGAGCCGGCTCGGGGGCAGAGCTAACCCCGTCCGTGCGTGCGCTTAAAAAGCGCTAATGTGAAACCGGCCTGAGTCATGTGAGGTGTTATTTTTTGCGGGACGAGTTGACATTTTATTGGTATCATGTTCGGGCACGTGACATTTTATGATTGCTTTTTATTCCGATTTTTGGGACGCAGAATGAACAAAAACCAGCATTTCATGAATTTCTTTTGGGGGTGCGTTTACACCGTTCCGCGTGCGGTAAAATTGATAAAGCAGTTTTATTCTTTGGGTCAGTACGGTTACAGCGATACCTCATTTATGTCATTTTTTTATGGTTTGGTGCTTTTATGCAATAAAAACTATTTTATATAAAAAATAATTATTTTTGCATCGCTTTATTCTGCGAGCTATAACTTTATTTTTTCTCTATTGATGCTGCATGGCAGCTCGTTTTTTGCGGGACAAGATGATGTTTTCAGCGGTATCATGGATATTTATATGCGTCTTTTTGATCACGCGTTATTGCACTTTTTGTTCGGCGGTATGATAAATCATTATTTTTTGCTTTGTTTTTTATTTTTTAAGGGGTTCGCTAAAGGGGTTAACTAATGGGACAGTTTTATAGGGCGGGTCATTACGGACGCAGCGATACCAAATATGTGTACTTTTATTGTTTTTTTTTTTTTTATTTCCAAAAAAAGAATTTATTAGGGAATTTTTTTTTTTTTAATTTATTTAGCGATTTTTAAAAAATTATTTTTACACTTTTTTTCTTTTTTTAACTTTATTAGGTTGCTCCAGGGGGGACATCACTATCCTGTGACAGCTCGCTGATCTGTCACATCACAGATCACTGTGACAGATCAGCGATCTGTCACAGGCATAGACGCAGACTTCCTCATGCCTGCGCTTTGCAGGCACTGAGGAAGTCAGCTCCCTGCAGGCCCCCAAAGATCCCTGTCGCCATCTTGGATCTGGGGACCTGCAGGGAAAGAGCCCCCCCGAAGCAGCGCTGCACATTGCGCTGCTGTGGGGGGCTCAGGGAAGCACGGAGGGAGCCCCCTCCCTGCCGATGCTTTCCTTTAACCCCCGGTAAAGCGTGATCGTGTTTGATCGTGGTGTGCAAGGGGTTAACGTGTCGGGGGGCGGTCCGTGACCGCCCCTGACACACAGTGCCGGGTGTCAGCTGTAATAATCTGCTGACACCTGGCCGCGATCAGCGGCGCTCACCACGTGGGCGCCGCTGATCGCGCTAGACATATTATCCCGTCCATGGGCATAGGGGCCCGGGTCCCATGGACGGGATAGTACATCTGATGTCAGAAAGGGGTTAAAGACCGCCGATACGTATTTTAACGGCGGCAGTTAAGGGTATGTAAACCACAGCGCCACTTTTCAATGGCCCTGATGTTTAAGGTTATAGCGCCCCCAGCATTGGAATTTCTCCGGGGTCTTGGCTGCCGGGGGTAGCCGAGACCCAAGAGAACATAATTCGGATCGGTTTTTACTGACCCCGATGTTGCGACTGCAAAAAAACCCCTGATTATCCATTTAATTTCTCTTTCCTCTGATGTGATCGCACATCAGAGGAGAGAGAAATAGGTTCCCCTGGTCCCCAGATCACCCCCGGTACCTCCGTTGTCCCTGCAGGCCTCCCTGAAGTCCCCCGGGCTGCCAGCTTCTTTGTTCGGTAGAAAATGGGAGGCGCATGCGGAGTGTGCCCGCCAAGATCTGCCAGCCGGCACCCGGCAAGAATAGGAGCTTTTTTCCTATTGATTCATTTTGATCAATGCGATAGACCCTATCACAGTGATCAAAATGTAAAAAAAAAATAGTAAAACAAACCCTTAGTTAGGGAGAGTTATCACCCCCTTAGTTAGGGAAAAATAATAAAGTAGAAAAAATGTATTTATTTCCTTTTTCCCATTATGGTTAGGGCTAAAGTGAGTTGGGCTAAAGTTAGGGTTAGGGTTGGGGCTAAAGTTGGGGTTACGGTTTGGGTTACGGTACGGTTGGGATTATGGTGAGGGTTGGGGTTAGGGGTGTGTTAGAGGGTTAGGTTTGTGGTTAGGGTTAGGGTTGGGATTAGGGTTAGAGGTGTGTTGGTGTTAGGGTTGGAGATAGAATTGGGGGGTTTCCACTGTTTAGGCACATCAGGGGCTCTCCAAACGTGACATGGCGTCTGATCTCATTTCCAGCCAATTCTGCGTTGAAAAAAATCAAACGGTGCTCCTTCCCTTCCAAGCTCTGTTGTGTGCCCAAACAGTGATTTACTCCCACATATGGGGTATTGGCATACTCAGGACAAACTGGACAACAACTTATGGGGTCCAATTTCCCCTGTTACCCTTGTGAAAATAAAAAATTTGGGGCGAGAAGATCATTTTTGTGAAAAAAATGATTTTTTATTTTTACGGCACTATGTTATAAACTTCTGTGAAGCACTTGAGGGTTCAAAGTGTTCTACACACATCTAGAAAAGTTCCTTAGAGGGTCTAGTTTCCAAAATGGTGTCACTTGTGGGGGGGTTTCCACTGTTTAGGCACATCAGGGGCTCTCCAAACGCAACATGGTGTCCGATCTCAATTCCAGCCAATTTTGCATTGAAAAGTCAAACGGCGCCCAAACAGTGGTTTACCTGAATATATGAGGCATCAGTGTACTCAGGACAAATTGTACAACAACTTTTGGGGTTCAATTTCTCCTGTTACCCTTGGTAAAATAAAAAAAAATTGGATCTGAAGTAAATTTTTTTTTTAAAAAAAGTTAAATGTTCTTTGTTTTTAAACATTCCAAAAATACCTGTGAAGCACCTGAAGTGTTAATAAACTTCTTGAAAGTGATTTTGAGCACCTTCAGGGGTGCAGTTTTTAGAATGGTGTCACTTTTGGGTATTTTCTATCATATAGACCCCTCAAAGTCACAGTGACTTCAAATGTGATGTGGTCCCTAAAAAAAAAAATGTTGTTGTAAAAATGAGAAATCGCTCTAACTTTTAACCCTTATAACTTCCTAACAAAAAAATTTGGTTCCAATATTGTGCTGATGTAAAGCAAACATGTGGGAAATGTTACTTATTAAGTATTTTATGTGCCATATCTCTGTGATTTAAGGGCATGAAAATTCAAAGCTGGAAACTTGCCAAATTTTACATTTTTCACCAAATTTCAGTTTTTTTTCACAAATAAATGCAAGTCATATCAAAGAATTTTTACCACTATCATGAAGTACAATATGTCATGAGAAAACATTGTCAGAATCACTGGGATCCATGGAAGCGTTCCAGAGTTATTACCTCATAAAAGGACAGTGGTCAGAATTGTGAAAATTGGCTTGGTCATCAACATGCAAACCACCCTTGGGGGTAAAGGGGTTAAAAGACACACGCGCACTGAATACAGCACACGTGTGGATTCTATATATCCCGGAGACCCTTACCTGGCATAAGTACTTTTCCTACACTCTACTTTTCCTACACAGTATTTTGGGATTTAAATCCTTGCACGCTGCTGCAGTATTTTAGTTCCTGCACTTAGCTTTAGGGCATGCCATGCCCATCATAGATTATGAATATATATAACCAGACGTTCTTCTGTGGTATTCTGACTAATATTTAATTATAAGATACTGAACATCATGCATTATCTGACATATGATGATGGACACTGAATTTTGAAGATACCCGCCCTATGTGACAACGTTCTTAATCCTGTGCCTATGTTTATATTTATATGCTGTTTCTTTTGTGGCACAGTTCGACTTTATTTATACTCTGTATGATTAATTGTAATTATGCATGTGCCCTTTATGGGGCAGAATGATTATGCGTCGACTATAGCTGCTCTCATTGGCCCATTTTATACATGTGACCAGGTCACCTGACTGACCACCAATGATATTTAAAGGTCCTTGCGGAGATTAGTCTGATATCCCCTTGAGAAAGCTACTCCATTCTAGGCGAAACGCGCGGCAGGGGTCTCTTTCTGGAACCATACCTGGTGCCCTATACCTGTCTTCCATAGGTAAGCGTTGTTCCACCTTATTTATATACCTATTAGGGTCTTTACTTAATTTATTGTGGATGACACTCTGCCCATTAGGTTACTTGCTGCTGGTATAGCATTCCAGGTTTGAGGAAATGTTTGGTTCATCTCTGGTTCCCCGTGTTTGCCCTTATATATGGGTCTTTACTGCCCCCATGTTTTACTCTCATAGAAGTCCAGTCATTTAGGAACATAGGCACCTTATTGATTCTGGGGGTTGGTATACCTAATTATTAGCACTTGTTCTGCACTGGGTTCTGGGACATACTTCTGCCCCCATTTTTTCTTCCATCCATGTATCATGTACTATGCCTTTTTGTACGATCTTACTACTGTTTCGAACTTTTCTGATATATGACTAATAAACTTTGCCATTTTATACGTATATGCTCCTTTGTTCTCCTAATTGTATATCATGCTTATGCAGCCTGTTACCTGCAAGTGAATCATGTTGATTATTGTGGTTATTATGACTATTACATACAGTGGGGAAAAAAGTATTGAGTCAGCCACCAATTGTGCAAGTTCTCCCACTTAAAAAGATGAGAGAGGCCTGTAATTGACATCATAGGTAGACCACAACTATGACTGTCAAAATGAGAAAACAAATCCAGAAACTCACCTTGGATGATTTTGCAAGATTTATTTTTCAAATTATGGTGGAAAATACCGTAAATATTTGGTCACCTAAAAACATGCAAGATTTCTGGCTCTCACAGACCTGTAACTTCTTCTTTAAGAGGCTCCTCTGTCCTCCACGCATTACCTGTAGTAATGGCACCGGTTTGAACTTGTTATCAGTATAAATGACACCTATCCACAACCTCAAACAGTCACACTCCAAACTCCAGTATGGTGAAGACCAAAGAGATGTCGAAGGACACCAGAAACAAAATTGTATCCCTGCACCAGGCTGGGAAGATTGAATCTGCAATAACCAAGGAGTTTGGTGTGATGAAATCAACTGTGGGAGCAATAATAAGAAAATGGAAGACATACAGGACCACTGATAATCTCCCTCGATACGGGGCGCGCCACACAAGATCTGACCCCATGGGGTCAAAATGATCACAAGAACGGTCAGCAAAAATCCCAGAACCTCACGGCGGGGACATAGTGAATGACCTGCATAGAGCTGGGACCACTGTAACAAAGGCTAACATCAGTAACACACTACGCCATCAGGGACTCAGATCCTGCAGTGCCAGACATGTCCCCATGCTTAAACCAGTACATGTCCGGGCTCATCTGAAGTTTGCTAGAGAGCATTTGGATTATCCAGAAGAGTATTGGGAGAATATCATATGGTCTGATGAAACCAAAGTAGAATTGTTTGGTAGAAACAAAACTATGTCGTGTTTAGAGGAGACAGAATGCTGAGTTGCATCCAAAGAACATCATACCTACTGTGAAGCATGGGGGTGGCAACATCATGCTTTGAGGCTGTTTCTCTGCAAAAGGACCAGCATGACTGATCCGTGTACATGAAAGAATGAATGGGGCCATGTATCATGAGATTTTGAGTGCAAACCTCATTCCATCAGCAAGGTCATTGAAGATGAAACGTGGATGGCTCTTTCAGCATGATAATGATCCCAAGCACACCACCAGGGCAACGAAGGAGTGGCTTCGTAAGAAGCATATGAAGATCCTGAAGTACCCTAGCCAGTCTCCAGAGCTCAACCCCATAGAAAACCTTTGGAGGGAGTTGAAAGTCCGTGTTGCTCAGTGACAGGCCCAAAACATCACTGCTCTAGAGGAGATCTAAATGGAGGAATGGGCCAACATAACACCAACAGTGTGTGCCAACCTTGTGAAGACTTACAGAAAAGGTTTGACTTCCGTCATTGCCAACAAAGGCTATATAACAAAATATTGAGATGAACATAATGATCAAATACTTATTTTCCACCATATAGTCCACTATGTGTATATATATATATATAAATATATACAGTATATATAGCGAGAGAGAATAAAAATCGGTAACTCAGCAGCCGCGTACAGTGAAATCACTCAGGATCCGACAGGATAGAATAAATGGATTACATACAGTATACACACAGAATATATAGATATACAGATGTCAGTGACATATATAATTAGTGCGTCTGCAGCTTACTGTACATGTATTTAATTATTAAAAGATAATCTTTCTGAAAAAAATGGTGTGGGCTCCAGCATAATTTTCTTAACCGCCAGAATGAAAGCTGACAGCTGGTGGCAAATGTTTAAAGCCTGAGAAGGGGTAATACCCATGGAGCCTCCTAGGCTATTAATATCAGCTCACAGCTGTATACTTAGCATTTACTGGTGATTAAAATGGGGGACCCCCCAAAAAATGACATAGGGTCTCCTTATAATTAATAACCAGCAAACGCTAGGCAGACAGCTGTGGACTGATATTAATAGCCTAGGAAGTGGCCATTGATATTATCCCCCCAGCTAACAACTTCAGCTCTCAGCCACCCCAGTAAAGGCACCATCTATAAGATGTGCCAATTTTGTCACTTAGCCTCACTCTTCCAACTTGCCCTGATTCGGTGGCAAGTGGGGTAATAGTTGGGGGGTTTGATGTCACCAAATCCCGATCCCCTTGTCTGTCTACTGCACTGGGCAGGGTGATGTCATGAGGCTGGAAGATGTTGACTGGAACACTACTGCTTGATTTAGTGACGCTGGGTGGAGCGGCAGAGTTGAAGGCAGTGACATAGCTGAGTGGAGCGACAAAGCTGGGTGGAGCGCTACTGCTCTTTGGGACATCACTGCTGAGTGGTTCTCCTCTAGCCGGCGTCTTATGGGGCTGGACTCTCATGCTAGACTCAGCCACAGTAGGTGGAACAATACTGCCAGATGAAACATTACTGGGATGGTCACTCCCAGGTGGGATGGTACTAGGAGGGACTCCACTTGCCAGAGTGGAACTAGATGGGGTGTTGACCCTGGGCGGGGTGCTTGCAGAGAGGCCAGCATTAGGCTGGACACTGGACAACACAACCTTAGCTGTTACTCTATCTCTTGAAAATACACCCTATCTGAACAGGACCGACCTGCTGGGCAAATTGACAGCCTGGTTTTATCATATTGGCAAAGCGGTGATCGTTCTAAAATTTCTCCAGGAAAGAATCCGCATTTCTGAGGATCCCGTCACAGAGAGCCACTGTGGCTCTTTCAGGGTTTTCACCCTGACTGACACCTCTGGCCAGTCCTTTCTGGACACATGGTCATACTGGAACCTAGCGCCCCTCAGCTCCTCCCGTAGATGGAGACCTCCTTGCAGGGCTGCAATCAGGGCATTACTGCCCTTACTACTGTATGGGGCCCAGTGAGCAGTAGCAAAAATGGGGCCAGAGGCGCTGGAAGCCTGGGCCCTCCTCTCTTGCTTCTGCTTGTCAGGTTCCATGCGCAATAGTTCAGGGCCGCTGCAAGCCAGATACATGACAACACTGCGGTGATTTAAAGATACACCTACAGTGTTATTATTGCATCTGGCATCCAGAAATTGGAGCTCTACCTTTAAGCCGCAGCAGCAGCAGGCCCAAGTGCATCACGGTTCTGATGCCGGTCATGTGACACGTTGAGCGTGCTTTTTCATTCTGGAGCAAAGCAGCATGCCATGTTTGTGAGAGACAGGAGACACTGAAGTCGGTGGCAAGAAGGCAGAGGAGGCGGACAGTGTGTGAGGACTCTGAAGAGGTTGCAGAGGGGAGTGAGGGGAAAGGAGGCTGCTGAGGTGAGTCAGGAGAGGGGAGGCTGCCGAGGTGAGTGAGAAGATGGGAGGCTGTCGAGGGGAGTGAGGAGAAGGGAGGCTGCTGAGGTGAGTGAGGAGGGGGGAGGCTTCCGAGGTGAGTCAGGAGATGGGAGGCTGCTGAGGTGAGTGAGAAGATGGGAGGCTGTCAAGGCAGTGAGGAGAAGGGAGGCTGCTGAGGTGAGTGATTAGGGGGGAGGCTGCTGAGGTGAGTGAGGAGGGGGGAGGCTGCTGAGGTGAGTGAGGAGATGGGAGGCTGCTGAGGTGAGTGAGGAGATGGGAGGCTGCTGAGGTGAGTGAGGAGAAGGGAGGTTGCCAAGGTGAGTGAGGAGAGGGGAGGCTGCCGATGTGAGACGGGGAGGGGAGACTGCCGAGGAGAGGGGTGGTTACTGAGGTGAGTGAGGAGAATGAGGGCTGCTGAGGTGAGTGAGAAGGGAGGCTGCTGAGGTGAGTGAGGAGATGGGAGGCTGCTGAGGGAAGTGTGAGGAGATGGGAGACTGCCAAGGGGAGTGAGGAGAAGGGAGGCTGCTGAGGGGAGTGAGGAGAAGGGAGGTTGCCAAGGTGAGTGAGGAGAGGGGAGGCTGCCGATGTGAGACGGGGAGGGGAGACTGCCGAGGTGAGTGAGGAGAGGGGAGGCTGCTGAGGTGAGTGAGGAGATGGGAGGCTGCTGAGGTGCATGAGGAGAAGGGAGGCTGCTGAGGTGAGTGAAGAGATGGGAGTCTGCTAAGGTGAGTAAGGAGATGGGAGGCTGCTGAGGTGAGTAAGGAGATGGGAGGCTGCTGAGGTGAATGAGGAGATGGGAGGCTGCTGAGGTGCATGAGGAGAAGGGAGGCTGCTGAGGTGAGTGAAGAGATGGGAGTCTGCTAAGGTGAGTAAGGAGATGGGAGGCTGCTGAGGTGAGTAAGGAGATGGGAGGCTGCTGAGGTGAGTAAGGAGATGGGAGGCTGCTGAGGTGAGTAAGGAGATGGGAGGCTGCTGAGGTGCATGAGGAGAAGGGAGGCTGCTGAGGTGAGTGAAGAGATGGGAGTCTGCTAAGGTGAGTAAGGAGATGGGAGGCTGCTGAGATGAGTAAGGAGATGGGAGGCTGCTGAGGTGAGTAAGGAGATGGGAGGCTGCTGAGTTGAGTGAGGAGAAGGGAGGCTGCTGAGGGGAGAGAGGAGATGGGAGACTGCCGAGGGGACTGAGGAGATGGGAGGCTGCCGAGGGGAGTGAGGAGAAGGGAGGCTGCTGAGGGAAGTGAGGAGAAGGGAGGCTGCTAAGGGGAGTCTGCGTCCGGCAGGGTGAGGCTGCTGAGGGAAGGCTACTGAGGTGAGTCTGTGCTCGGCAGGGTGAGGCTGCTGAGGGAATTCGGCATCTGGCAGGGGGAGGCTGCTTACAGGAGTGAGGAGAGGCTGCTGAGGGAAGTCTGCATCCAGCAGGGGGGAGCTGCTGAGGAGAGTCTGCATCTGATAGAGTGAGGCTAAGGAGGCGGCGATGAAGACAACCAGGATTAGTCGATGAGGAGCGGCGGCGCCAATTGCGTTTTAAAAGGGTGCCAACCTCTGCGGACAGGTAGGAACAAGAGTAGTTGGCAAATAGGATGATCCCCCTTTATGCTTGACAATTGATATTTTTTCTTCTATTATCATATCACTTTTGGAGTTGTCATGTTTTGGGTTGTATTTACAGTATATTCTACAATTTATAGGTTTTTAATGAATACCAATAAAAACATTTTTTGGTAGTGTTTAAACGGTGAATATACTGCATATGCTATAATATACACTGTTTACATTTATTAACCCCTTGACACCCAATGATGTGCAGTGTACATCATTGGATGCCTCCCCCTGTGGAGCCCGCACCTTTTCCAGGAAATGATAGCTGATCTCATCAGCTGTCATGTGCCCCTAACAGACGGAGGTGGAATCACGATCCACCCATGGCTGTTAACATGTTAAATGCCTCTGTCAATGTCTGACAGCCTTAACATGCACATGATGCAAACCACGCCCACCGGCGCCTGCGTCACATGACTGTGGGTCACCAATGGGTTGGCATGACAACCTGGGGTTTGCAGCAGACCCCTGTGGTTGTCATTGCCACTCTGCTATGAGCGTGGCCCAGTGGTCGGCATTCATCGCAAATGAGCATTTCTACTAACTTTGGATTTTTTTTCAACATTTAAATAAAAAAGAACCTAGGCATGTTAGGTATCTACGAACTAGAAATGAGCTGGAGAATCATAATGGCAGGTCAGTTTTACCATTTGGTGAACATGGTAAAAAAAAAAAAACTACCAAAAAACAATTGTACAATTCCACTTTTTTTGCAATTTCACTGCTCTTTGATTTTTTTTTTACCATTTTCCAGTACACTATTTGGTAAAAACCAATCATGTCATTCAAAAGTACAACTTGTCCCACAAAAAGAAGCCATCACATGGCCATATTGATAGAAAAATAGAAAGTGGGCATATATGATTGGGAAACATCTTTATTATGGCAGTGTAATTATTGAAAAGGGGAAAATGGTCTGCGCTCACACTGCTGTGCCACATACAGATTATTTTTTGTGCTCTAATATACCAAACAGTCATCCCCTCCATGGATTGGTAGGTTGAGAGTGGTTGATTCATCGGTATTGTTGCACCTGTGTTGTATATTTATGTGTTTTTTTTGCACTTTATTTATCTTTCATGGTGCAGTTGGGCCCAGACAGCTCTGTAAACTGTGGGGTTTGGTCAGGTAAGCATCTCTAACTTTTTTCTGGTGTTTTTTGAATAATTTTTGGAGGATTTCTAAGTCCTCTTTTTGTGGTTTTGCTGTTTAGTGATAGGACTCGCAAGTGTGAGGACCCTTGATGTGGGTTGCGAGCTTCCATATTTTGGCCATAATATTAACTAATACCTCACATATATTTATGTGTTTTTTGCACTTTATTTATCTTTCATGGTGCAGTTGGGCCCAGACAGCTCTGTAAACTGTGGGGTCTGTTCACACGGGATGCATTTTGATTAGCACTGGATAGCCCGCCTGACCTAAAACTATGGGTGTCACTAATAGGCTGTAGGCCAGATGCTCTGCATTACCTGTATGTGAACAGTGCCGCATACAGATTGTTTTTTGTGCACTAATATACCAAACAGCTACCCCCTCCATGGATTGGTAGGTTGAGAGTGGTTGTTTCATCGGTATTGTTGCACCTGTGTTGCCACCATCATTAATTGGGTCCACTGCACTCTTATAGTGCACTTGTTTGGAGGCCTGGTCAGGTAAGCATCTCTGACTTTTTTCTGGTGTTTTTTGAATAATTTTTGGAGGATTTCTAAGTCTTCTTTTTGTGGTTTTGCAGTGCAGTTAGAGTAGAGTAGGGCCCAGCAAAAATAGTCTACCTAGTCATGGTATCGAATTCAAAATTCTTTTGGTCAAAACAAAAGCTGATGGCTATGTATGTGATCTTGGAACTGTTAATGTGTGATTGGTGAGGACGTGGTGCATAAGTGGAGTTTTTCCAAGAGTTGGCGGTGGGACTGTTAAAGATTTGAGGGGTGGTGGTGGAGCTGGGGTGGAGTCTGGGTGGAGTCTCAATGGGGCCCCAAAATTTTGACAGTATGGGGCCCTGAAATTCCTAGTGGCAGCCCTTCCTCCTTGCTCATCTCCTCATAGATCTTAAACATGTGAGTCACCCGGGCCGTAGAAGTGTCCACAGTCTCACGGTGATTCATAAGCCCCCATTTCTTCTCCAGGGTCCCACTAGTCACATTACTGGCCATCCTTGGGGCAGACATAAGCCCCTGACTTTGTTGGTCCCTTCATGGGTGTCAGACCTGGGGATACCATTCTCCTCACCCTAGTGGAACTCATCAGTGAGTCCTCAGCTGAAGACGGTGCCTCCCTGCCCCCCTGCTGGTGTACATGCCGGGAAAGGTCAAAGAACCCTGGCACCTGAGCACTGCAGTACTTTGCTCTGCCCTCGACAGGGCAGAGAAGTACGCCTGCACAGGAGAGCAATGCCAGGAAGCCTGTGTGGATGATGCAGGGTCGCGTCATCCACAAGAAACAAACAGGAGGGGGGCGATCATAAGAAAATGGGAGGCGCTGGACCAAGACCTGCGACACCCATTGGACCGGACCACCCCACCCCACAGGTGAGCATAATAAGACTTTTTTCTTCCAGGTCGGGTTGGGGGCTTATCTATAGCATTATAGAATGCTGTGTATAAGCCCTGAAAGGTAATGGCCGCATCTTATATCGGCCAAAACTGCTGACCGTTTTCATTTAACCCTCTCTAGCCTTTTTTGTCAGATAAAAATTGAAACTTGTCACCAATGTTGTAAGTAATTTTCATGAAAACTGTTGCTGAGTAACATAAACTTGGAACTTAATGCTGTGCAGGTGGATCTTCTTGAATTATTATGGCTTCATATCACATTGACTGAACTTTGTGATAAATTTGTGTAGGCTGGAAGAAACTTAATAGTTATGTGGCCTGAGCCAGGAGATATCTGACTTTTATAATGATTACACGCACTAAACCATTATATCATTGTTATGATCATGATTAAAGAACAACAACCTTTAACCAAGATGTTCTCATACAACATATCTTATAAGATAAAGGTATAAAGCTATGCTATCTAAGACATAGAAGTAACTATTAAGCCAGCTGTACACATATGATAACTGATAGTTGAGAACTCATTCGGCAGTCAGCTATCTCTTCCGACTCACCCATAAACAGATGGGCGATTATAGTGTCGTTTCAAAGGAACGAGAAAAGAAAGCTGCTGTCAAACAACTGTTGAAACAGGCACATGAAAAACACAATCTTACCATCCAATCTCACAATTAAATTCAGATGTAAGGAGCTTGGTTTCCATGAAATTTTTCTACATTGGAACACTATTTTATATAAAGAGCAAAAGTAATGTATACAGTTAAATAATAGGAGCTTGGCAGATTTATCTTTGAAAAGAGAAACTAGACAATGATGTCCTCTGTCTCCCCTCTTGTACACTCTGATAATTGAATCCTTGGCTGAAATGAATTGTAGAGACTGAAAAATGGTTGTGATGGTTGCCAGTTTGGGAAACTTATGTTATACGGGGATGATATTCAAGTATGTTATATTTAGTAGAAACAAAAGGTTTCCTCACTAGGAAACAGGAGATTCGCTTATGGTTTGATCAATTTTCTGAAATAAAAGTAAAATTGGTTTCCCAATTTTGTGAGTTATACAGGATAACTTGTTGATTGCTGGAGGTCCAACCATTAAGAATGGAGACATCAGGACTTGAAGTACAAGAACAGGGCTTTGCAGAACCCCATCTCGAATGGAGTGGTGATGCTTGACCTTCGCTCTATTTATTGTCTCTGGAACTGTTGAGGAAAACACAGTACAGTGATTTGGTATTTCTATAAGTCCACAAAACATTGAAAAGGGTCCTGTTTTTGTAGTTTCAGATCCTCATTTTCAAGATAATTGGGGGTATCAATTCTCAATGATTGCCATTAGTCATTATCATGGGTACAGGCAAATTTGTGATGTCTGTGAAAACGTCTTCAATAGATTATTGCCCCATGATCATCTTGGGGGATTCAGCCTGCAAGCTAACTGAAGGTATTCCAGATTTTAATAGTCAAGATGTAAAATGTCAAATAGTAAAAGATGGTCAATAGAACTTGTTATTGAAGTACATGTTGTCATTTTGATAAAACTAATTTTAGAGCTAAAAGCTCATGGTCACCAGTAGAATAATTCTCATCTGCTAGAGAGAATTTCTTGGAGAAGATTTTGCAGGGGTGATTTCTTCATTCGGAGAAATATTGAACCAGAACTTCTCCTACACCAAAAACAAAGGCATCCACTTCAAGGAATACAGTAAATAACAACCTGTTGACATCAAGATGGTGTCAGAGTAGAGAAATGGAAAACATTTAATTTCCTGGAAGGCTTGAACAGTCGAATCCAACCAGTTCAGAGTATTAGTGCCTGTAATGGGAACCAATAATGAGGAATAACGCTGTTAACCTGTAGATTTGCAGTTAAGCTGCAGGTTAACAGCGTTATTATGCTGTCTGGTGCCTGCATGCAGCAGAATGCAGAGGGGAGAAAATGATCTTTATTCTTCCGCCAGCATTCGGTATTCACTCATGGGGGCGGTGCCGGTTCAGTCATTGCTCTGAGTATACAGAGCGGCTGCTGTAACCGTGCCCCCGACCCTGACTGACACTGGCTCTACATTGGGGCTGGCGCGGGTAAAGCAGCTGCTCTGTATTCTCAGAGCGGTGACTGAAGAGATGGCGCCCCCCATGAGTGAATACCGTATGCTGGTTGTGAGAATAAAGATAATTTTCTCCCCGCTGTATTCGGCGGCATGCAGGTGTCTGACAGCATAATAATGCTGTTAACTTGCAGATTAACCCCATATCTGCAGGTAAATGTTAATCCTGGTGACAAGTTACCTTTAAGAAGAGATGACACTAGAAAATAGTTTACAATGAACTGGCTGTAATAATTTGGAAAGCCAAATAATCTTTGAAGGGCTTTCAGATTTATGGGTTGTAGCCAATCCAAAATAGCAGAAACCTTCTCAGCATCCATACACAGATCATCAGATAAAATGATATACGGTATCTAAAAATGGCTGGTATGTCAGGTTCAAAGTGACATTCTTCCAGGTTGGCATAAAAATGTTGTTGTTGCAGTCTTTTCAGAACAAAGCAGATATGAAGACGTGCCCGTATAGGTATTTGGAGAAAATTAGGTTGTCATGAATACTAGGACATCATGGTACAGGACATCACAAAAGATCTCATTAAGGAACTGCTGCAACACAGCCATTGCATTGTATAATTAGAAAGGCGTAACTAGAAATTTATAGTGACCATCACGGATGCTGAATACTCTCTTCCATTCGTCACCATTTTTAAACTACACGCAGATCTAATCTGGTGAAAATAGTAGCACCTTTAATTCTGTCAAATAGTTGTTAGATGAGGGACAATGAATAGATATCTGTATTTCAGCATGATTTTATTCAGACCACTATAAGTTTCTAAACAATCTCAGAGGCCTCTCTGTTTTCTTTTCAAAGAAAAAGCCTGCACCAACCAGAGATGAAAATTTTCAGATGAACCAACTTCTAAATTCTCCAACCAGGAATTAATCCGCACAGCAAGAAAATGCATTCATTGTGCAAATACCTGTGTGAACTGCCGCCTAAGAGTGCGTGCATTATAAGAAGTCCTCCATAGACCGGGGTGCCACTCCAAAGCAATAGGCACAACAACTTCACCAAAAAAGAGATACAGATGGCACTCACCGGTTAAAATCTTCTTTATTCTATTTCTTTAAAACATCGGCATAGGGAGGATGGGAGCAGGAGTGGAGATGACGACAGCTGTTTCGCAAAACATGTGTGATGCATATCCGGCGCCTGTGTAGTGGTGGGGGCCGGACTGGGGGGTGGTCCCTCATTTACTGTGCACAGACGTCACAGACACAAGATGGAGGCAGATTTCGGGTACAACAGGTCCAAGTTTATTTTAGTCGTCCGTCTGACGACTCCAGCAATACACCGCACTTCTTCCACAGCCTTCCGTTTCCAGGACTGGGTACATACACCATACTTTTTAGCTTAGTGACATTCCTACCAGCTCGGTCACTGTGGCCGCCTTAGGCCTGTTCACCAACAGCAATTTACTCGTCAGAGGTCGTCGTCAATTTGGCATATTTCCCCCGGGGCCTCGTCTGTTCTGCGGCTCTTCGTGTCGGGGCCACCCCCCCTGACTTCCTTTCTCCTCAGTCCCCTAGTTGAGCTCTCCACACAGCACACATTTTGTCACAGACTCCTCTCCTCTTGAGCTCCTCCCGGGACTGGAACTTTCTGGAACCCTCCTGTCCTATTTATAACTTTCCCGGTTCAATGTAACTCCACCCCCCATGACCAACGGTTTCTAAAGCCCTAAGCTGCTGTCAAGTCCTGAACTGACACTCTCCCCTACCATCTTGTGGTCAACCCAAGGTACTGCACTCAATCTACTCTTTTCCCAGCTGTTTCCTTTCTGTCATAACTAACATCTGTCTAAAGTGCACAAACCATCCTTTCTTCTTGCTGACAATTCCGTCTGGTCACCTTCCCCACACTCCCCCCTCCTTTGTCTATTGTCGTCCCCGACAATCGTATTCCCTACCTTCGTCGTTCTGAAGCTTTCCTACTGTCTGTTGTCGGACCGGTTTTTGGGCCAAACCCGCCACACGCAGGGGCCGAACCAAACCGGGAGCACCATGCCCCGAGCAGCCTACTGCTACTCGCCGGCGTGCACGCCACATGACAACTTCTTTCAAGTTGGGATAGGTACACCCGGATTTCTCTATGGTGTGTACCTTCCCCTACTCTCCCCTTCTGTCACCCTCAACTGTCCGCAACGCCATGACCGAGGCCTTACGCCTACCAGGTCATTGTCAGCGCCCGCCTATTCTCCTGGGGTGTCCGTGGTGTCAGGGACCTGGCTTGGGACCACTGTCTGGTTCCATATCTTCCATCTCTTTGTCCTTCGCTATAAAATAAGTCATGGTTGGCGTCTCGGTCACACAGACCCTTTGTCACACAGACCCTCAAACCCGGGACCTGTTGCATTCTTATGCATATTATACATTAAACCAACTTTATAATAGCACAAGTAACCCCCTTTTTCTTTTTTTTTTTAAACCAACAAAAAAAACAAAACAGACATACTCCCCCTTCCTTTGACAATAGTACTTCCCCGTATGCATCCCCGCTGTGTCAGGAGTAAACCACTTTCAGCAAACAAAACATTTCTAATAACTTGGACGTAGAACTGTCCTGTGAACTGCACAATGGCGCGTCGAATTCCCTGTAGTCCGGGCCATCTCCTGACGACTGGTGTTCCGCCAACTCAGCAAGGGACTCCACAGCCGTGAAGTCCCTTTACGGGGGCACGTAGCCTTCAGGACAAGCGATCACCACAACAGCGTAGTAACCGCGGGGGGCAGTAATCCTTATAGTAAGAGACTGAGTCTCCCTCCTGTAGAGCCCGGCCGTGACGGATGGAAGTCACATTTAAATATACTATTTCACCTGTGGCGAGGTCCCGGATGAATCCATAACCCTTTTCCACATTTGTGTAAACCAGCCTCCCTTTTTCATGAAGCAGCCCCCAGATCTCCCGCTCTTAGCCTTCTTTTTCTCGATTACCTCCGCAACCCAAGCGGAGGGTCCAGTATAGGCCGCACAGTCCGGTGGGCGGGCTGCGGTCAAGGTCAGGGGCGGGGCAGAAGCGGCCGCAGGCTCTGGTGGTGAGTAGGCGGAAGCTGTCATTAGCAGTGAGGCTGGCGTGGCAGCGGCGGAGGCCGCAGCTGGACTCAAGGCGGCCATGGGCTCCGGCAAATCAATCGCAAGTAGGGCCACAGATGGAGCAGTGACCGCAAGTGCCGGTGAGTCCACCACAGCAGCGGACGGCCCGATCACAGCAGTGACCGGGAGTGGGACCGATGTAGCGAAAGTCAGATTGGCGGGGGTCACGCCATCTTCCAGAGCGGGAGGCACCACAGCGTAAGGGGTCGGGCGGGGAGGCCGAGGGCCGGTGTCAGGGCCCTGGGGAATGTCTTGTACATGGGGTATGAGGACGGGGTCTGCCTGAGGTGCAAGCAGCTGGGCCGGAGTAACGCTCACCTTCCCTGGCACCGCTGCTCCCGACAGTCCATCCCGCAGCTCCTCCAGTAGCCGATGTTCTTCACTCTGCCATCCGGCAGGGCCAGCCTCCAGGCCCGATGACTCCACATGGACGGTCAGCAACAGCTCCTCTAGCAGCTGTTCCTGGTAGTCCAAGGTGGCTGCAAACTCCTGTGCTTCTTTTTGACGCCAAATCGCCACAGCCATTTTTAACAAAGCAGTTTTCTGCTCCGGATAGACTTGTTAACAGCCAGCCAGTCCAGTTTATTTTTTTTATAATCCACAAGGGCAAAAAGCAACTTGGGTCCCTTGGCTCTTCTGGCGCAGGCTTCCCGCAGAAGATGATGTATTTGCGGCAATGATCCTGCCGACTACGCCAAATGTAGTGGTGGGGGCCGGACTTGGGGGGGGTGGTCCCTTATTTACTGCGCACAGACGTCACAGACACAAGAAGTAGGCAGATTTCGGGTACAACAGGTCCAAGTTTATTTTAGTCGTCTGTCTGACGACTCCAGCAATACACCACACTTCTTCCACAGCCTTAAGTTTCCAGGACCGGGTACATACACCATACTTTTTAGCTTAGTGACATTCCTACCAGCTCGGTCAATGTGGCCGCCTTAGGCCTGTTCACCAACAGCAATTTACTCGTCAGAGGTCGTCGTCAGTTTTGGTATATTTCCCCCGGGGCCTCGTCTGTTCTGCGGCTCTTCGTGTCGGGACCACCCCCCTGACTTCCTTTCTCCTCAGTCCCCTAGTTGAGCTCTCCACACAGCACACACTTCATCACAGACTCCTCTCCTCTTGAGCTCCTCCCGGGACTGGAACTTTCTGGAACCTTCCTGTCCTATTTATAACTTTCCCGGTTCCCTCTAACTCCGCCCCCCATGACCAACGGTTTCTAAAGCCCTAAGCTGCTGTCAAGTCCTGAACTGACGCTCTCCCCTGCCATCTTTTGGTCAACCCAAGGTACTGCACTCAATATACACTTTTCCCAGCTGTTTCCTTTCTGTCATAACTAACATCTGTCTAAAGTGCACAAACCATCCTTTCTTCTTGCTGACAAGTCCGTCCGTCCGGTCACCTTCCCCACACCTGCGCACTGCAGTACTCTGCCCTCAATAGGGCACAGAAAATACACCTGTGCAGGAACCGAGGGAGAAGCAAGGAGGAGGACATCATCGTATGAAGATGGGAGGCCCCGGATGAGACGGAGACACCCATTGGACCGGACCAAACGCCAGGGTGAGTATAATCTAACTCTTTTTTCTTATCTTTCAGGTTTCATTCATTACAGAATGCTGTAGATAAGCCCCTGATGGCGGTGGCCCCAGCTTATGAGGCAAAAATGGGGTGACAGACTCCCTTTAAATCTTCATAAATAACTGCATACATATTCTAGAATACCCGATGCGTTAGAATCGGGCCACCATCTAGTATATACAGTGCCTTGCAAAAGTATTCGGCTCCCTGGAACTTTTCAACCTTTTCCCACATAGCATGCTTCATACATAAAAATACCAAATGTTAATTTTTGGTGAAGAATCATCAACAAGTGGGACACAATTGTGAAGTTGATCGAAATTTATTGGTTATTTTAAATTTTTGTGGAAATACAAAAACTGAAAAGTGGGGCGTGCAATATTATTCAGCACCTTTAACTTAATACTTTGTGGCGCCACCTTTTGCTGCGATTACATCTGCAATCACTTGGGGTATATCTCTATCAGTTTTGTACATCGAGAGACTGAAATTCTTGCCCATTCTTCCTTGGCAAACAGCTCTAGCTCAGTGAGGTTGGATGGAGATCGTTTGTGAACAGCAGTTTTCAGCTCTTTCCACAGATTCTTGATTGGATTCTGGTCTGGACTCTGACTTGGCCATTCTAACACCTGGATACGTTTATTTGTGAACCGTTCCATTGTAGATTTTGTTTTATGTTTGGGATTATCGTCTTGTTGGAAGACAAATCTCCATCCCAGTCTCAGGTCTTTTGCAGACTCCAACAGGTTTTCTTCAAGAAAGGTCCTGTATTTGGCTTCATCCATCTTCCCATCAATATTAACCAGCTTCCCTGTCACTGCTGAAGAAAAGCAAGCCCAATCCATGATGCTGCCACCACCATGTTTGACAGTGGGGATGGTGTGTTCGGGGTGATGAGCTGTGTTGCCTTTACGCCAAACATATCTTTTGGCATTGGTGCCAAAAAGTTTGATTTTGGTTTCATCTGACCAGAGCACCTTCTTCCACATGTTTGGTGTGTCTCCCTGGTGGCTTGTTGCAAACTTTAAGCAACACTTTTTATGCATATCTTTGAGAAATGGCTTTCTTCTTTCCACTCTTCCATAAAGGCCAGATTTGTGCAGTGTATGACTGATTGTTGTCCTATGGACAGACTGTCCCACCTCAGCTGTAGATCTCTGCAGTTCATCCAGAGTGATCATGGGCCTCTTGGCTGCATCTCTGATCAGTCTTCTCCTTGTTTGAGATGAAAGTATAGAGGGACGGCCGGGTCTTGGTAGATTTGCAGTGGTATGATATTCCTTCCATGTCAATATGATCGCTTGCACAGTGCTTCTTAGGATGTTTTAAAGTTTTGGAAATCATTTTGTATCCAAATCCGGCTTTAAACTTCACAACAATATCACGGACCTGCCTGTTGTGTTGCTTGGTCTTCATGATGCTCTCTGTGCTTCAAACAGAACCCTGAGACTATCACAGAGCAGGTGCATTTATACAGAGACTTGATTACACAAAGGTGGATTATATTTATCATTATTAGTCATTTAGGACAACATTGGATCATTCAGAGATCCACAATGAACTTCTGGAGTGAGTTTGCTGCACTGAAAGTAAAGGGGCCGAATAATATTGCACGCCCCACTTTTCAGTTTTTGTATTTCCACAAAAATTTAAAATAACCAATAAATTTAATTCAACTTCACAATTGTTTCTTCACCAAAAATTTACATTTAGTATCTTTATGTTTGAAGCATGATATGTGGGAAAAGGTTTAAAAGTTCCAGGGTGCCGAATACTTTCGCAAGGCACTGTGTGTATATATACACTCACTGGCCACTTTATTAGGTACACCTGTCCAACTGTGTGTTAAGACTTAATTTCTAATCAGCCAATCACATGGCGGCAACTCAGTGCATTTAGGCATGTAGACATGGTCAAGACAATCTCCTGCAGTTCAAACCGAGCATCAGTATGGGGAAGAAAGGTGATTTGAGTGCCTTTGAACGTGGCATGATTGTTGGTGCCAGAAGGGCTGGTCTGAGAATTTCAGAAACTGCTGATCTACTGGGATTTTCACGCACAACCATCTCTAGGGTTTACAGAGAATGGTCCGAAAAAGAAAAAAAATCCAGTGAGCGGCAGTTCTGTGGCCGGAAATGCCATGTTGATGCCAGAGGTCAGAGGAGAATGGGCAGACTGGTTCGAGCTGATAGAAAGGCAACAGTGACTCAAATTGCCACCCGTTACAACCAAGGTAGGCAGAAGAGCATCTCTGAACGCACAGTGCGTCGAACTTTGAGGCAGATGGGCTACAGCAGCAGAAGACCACACTGGGTACCACTCCTCTCAGCTAAGAACAGGAAACTGAGGCTACAATTTGCACAAGCTCATCGAAATTGGACAGTAGAAGATTGGAAAAACGTTGCCTGGTCTGATGAGTCTCGATTTCTGCTGCGACATTCGGATGGTAGGGTCAGAATTTGGCGTAAACAACATGAAAGCATGGATCCATCCTGCCTTGTATCAACGGTTCAGGCTGGTGGTGGTGGTGTCATGGTGTGGGGAATTTTTTCTGGGCACTCTTTGGGCCCCTTGGTACCAATTGAGCATCGTTGCAACGCCACAGCCTACCTGAGTATTGTTGCTGACCATGTCCATCCCTTTATGACCACAATGTACCCAACATCTGATGGCTACTTTCAGCAGGATAATGCGCCATGTCATAAAGCTCGAATCATCTCAGATTGGTTTCTTGAACATGACAATGAGTTTACTGTACTCAAATGGCCTCCTCAGTCACCAGATCTCAATCCAATAGAGCATCTTTGGGATGTGGTGGAACGGGAGATTCGCATCAGGGATGTGCAGCCGACAAATCTGCGCCAACTGTGTGATGCCATCATGTCAATATGGTCCAAAATCTCTGAGGAATGCTTCCAGCACCTTGTTGAATCTCTGCCACGAAGAATTGAGGCAGTTCTGAAGGCAAAAGGGGGTCCAACCCCTTACTAGCATGGTGTACCTAATAAAGTGGCCAGTGAGTGTGTATATATATATATATATATATATATACGGAATATATGTATTCTATATGTATATATCTATTCTATCCATTCTAGTCTAACCTGTCAGTGTGATTTTACTGTAGCGGCACTTGAATTGTCGGCTTTTCAAAGGAGGTATGGTTCTACTGGAAGTAATTTTTTTTCTCTGGGGCATTCAACTTTATTAGCATGCACAAAGAGACACAAGTTAACCCCAAAAACGCATGAAAAAAGCATCAAAACTGCAAAAAAAAGTGCTAAAACATGTTTTTTGCCGCATCAAAAACGCCCAGTGTGAACATACCCTAAAGCACACTCCTGAGGTCATCACCTAGAATATACTGAAGTTGTCATGTGAGTCTATTACGTGTTTGTGGGTTTGAGTATAATAAAATGTGAACACTGGCTTGGGTGGAGTTAGAGAAAAAGACATCTACGCACTCATATAGATCAATGTATATATTACTGTCCAAAGGTTAAACTGATTGTCTATGTAGTAATGGCTAAAGTCATATATAGCGATATAATGTCAGTCTAGAACACAGAGCCATAAACTAAAACGGTGATGGGAACCTTTGCCGTCATCTACACTCTTTGGGTCCTGGGATCTTATAGTGTTCAGTTCTGCAATGGAGCAGCTGTCGCTTCCATCGGTAAGACAATCTTGTTTGTTGTTTCATGGCACAAACAGACTAAATCACTAGTTTTAACTACCCTTCCTACTCTACCCTATGGTGTACATATGTAACATGTTATCATTTTCACATGTTGTATCTTACCAAATATTGAAATAATTTATTAAAGTGCTGTTTAATTGGCTATTACAAAACCACAACTCTTCATGATACAATACTCTCATCACTCTCTTAAATCTTAATTACTTGTTTTTCATCTGTCTACTAATCAATCAGAATTCAGAAATCATATCAAGTAGTAAAATAAATCAATAACATTATTAGTAAGAAGTTATATTATACTGTTCACATACAGTACATGCTGTTGACCTATACACTCCACTAGTCTGGCCACACACGGGATATCTCTCCTCACTCCACCATACTCCTGAGTAATCAGAACGATCGAGCGTTCACGTGTTTACAAAGGGAAGAAAGGAAAAAGAGAGAGGAGCAAAAAGGAAAGGTAACAGGAGCAGCTCTGTGAAGGGTTAAACTAAAATCAAAACCGAAGGCTTCATTTTTTGTGCTTGAAACCCCATCTTGTTGTTTACGAGATAAATTCTGTTAGCTGTTATGACTAGTTCACACCAGTATGAACAAAGGGGGTTGTTGTATAGTGGCCTTGACTCATGAAGTTCTGTAATTTTTTTCCATGTCACGTAGCTAGGGACATATTCCGGTTTTCTTGCAATACTATTGGCTTATAAAGTAAACGTATTACGATGCTATTGGTAGCTGTGTACTTTGTATAACTAAGCAGAATACTATAAAAGAGGTGACTTAATAAACGGGGTTAGCGATCTGCCTTGATCCTCCCAAACAGAGACTCATCTCCGTCTGGTCATTCTCAGTTGCTAGCAATGCCCTGTGGATTAATTTGGAAATCACTTGGTCAACCGTGAAGGGTCACTCTAGATCCTCCCTCAACAGCTTATCTCAACTTAAAGAAAAGGATTGGGCATTGAAATTCCATCATTCTGTCCTCTGACATCCTCTGTCGGGAGAGAGTGGGGAGCCATCCTCACATATCAGATGGATGGTCCCCCTGAAATCAGCAAGTTCAGACAACTTTCATGTATTGTTTACAGAGTGCTTTAACTTACGCCCTCAGGCTAGTGCTACTATAAAGGAAAAGTTGTTTGCTGGCAAACCTCATGTTGATCTCTAGCTTGACAGTTTAACATCACTATATATGGGAACTATGCCTTTAAACAATATTGCATGCTTGAAGGTATATATTAGATTACATGAATTACCACATACACAAGGTGGATGTTGATGGGGCCAGAATCAAACTTTCACAGAATCATAATCAAACATTACCCAGTCATGCACCTCTAAAGACAATACCAATAAAAGGTCCATTTTCTATATGGTCTATTTTCTTCAGAATTTATAGTTACTTAAATAGTTTTTATTTTGCATTTTCAAAATTAACAAAACAAAAAAATACATACAATAGATAGTACCTGAAAAGGGTTAAGGCATAATAACAGAAATAAGTTATCACACTATCCAAACAGTACACCAGTGCATAATATAACATAACATTGTACAGATATTATACAGTACTTCGTTAGGTAATGTAGGTCTACCTAAAATCACACTACTCCATTAATGCTTTTAGAATTAAATTCCTAAGACCAGTAACGAAGCAGTGGCTGTAAGAGCACTAAGCCACAGGTTCCAAATTTGGAAGAATCTGTCAGGAGCTACCCTATTAGGAATAAGGTAGTTTATAGATTGGTAGAGCCACCTAATGATTATGTTCTCTTGGGAAGCTTCCAACTGAATATACATTTCCTGAAGTGGAACAGTAAATATCTGTAAAGCTCTCCACCCTATTCTGTATTTCACCCTATTTGTTGAGAACAGATGCCCAGTGTCATAGAGAAAAATTATAAAATCCATACAGACATACCCAGAGAGAGGGCATATCTCCCTCACATTGAACATATGGGATTACATATAATTTCGGAAGTGAGAAATAACCGACACTTCAGCTTCCATTGATGTAGGACCTCCTGCCGTGAACATGTAATTACAGCAGATATCTGCTCTGAGAGCAAGTCACTAAAGGCCCCTTCACACACAGAGAGATCACTAGCGAGATGGCTGATTTTGTGACGACACAGCAATCTCGCCAGCGACATTGCTGTGTGTGACACACATCAGCGACCGGGTATCGCTGATCGTGCAGGCCATTTTTTGATCGTTGCTCTCCCGCTGGCCAGTGCGCATCGCTGCATGTGGCAGAGGGAGCCAATGATCAGCGAGGCTCCCAGCGCTCTAAGCAGGCGCTGGAAGCTGGTATCTAATGTAAATATCGGGTTACTAAGTGGCGCGCGACACTTAGTTACCCGATGTGTACCTTAGAAAACTGCGTGCTGGCAGCTCCCGGTGCGAGCACACAGGTTTCTAAGGTACACATCGGGTAACTAAGTGACGAGCGCTGCTTAGTAACCCGATATTTACCTTAGATACCAGTGTCCTCGCTGGTGCTGATCGCTGGTGAAGCTGCCTGTTTGGCAGCTCACCAGCGATCATGTAGTGATGCACCATTGATCCTGACAAGGTCGTATCATTGTCAGGATCGCTGGTGCATCTTTAAGTGTAACGGTACCCTAAGTCCAGGATTCCTTTACACAGAGGTAGAGAAGTACAGAGGCTTTCTCTGTTCAAAAGATTCAATTTCCTCTGTTTTAAGGATTGTCTCCGACCCTCTGGAGCTCAGTGGTCAGTGATAAATATTGGGATTTGCATCGATCCAATATTTATGGGAGATATATTTAAAGCGTCGTAGCAAGGGACAAAGATGACGCATTCACTCAGATCGTAAGGCCAGCCGAAGACCTCCTACTTAATTTAAGTCAAATGAATGAATCCATGTCATGTTTCATCTCTATAGAAAGGTAAAATCACGCTATGAAACATGACAATGATATCTCCCGCCTGGGACTTTTCTAAAAGACCTATCAAATCAATAAAGAACCCACATATGAGCTCACTAAGGGGAGGTGTATGGGTGTAACCTTGATCTAATAAAAATTGAAGTTGCGTTTCTGTCATTTGTCCGTCCTGGAAGGTACAGTTTGCTGTAGTTTGTCCATTTCCTAAAGGAGTACTTCCCTCTGCTAATTTCTGAGCCATTTTCTTGACACAAGTTTAGTTCTTTTTTTTTTGTTACTCCTTTTACTCTATGTGATTGTATATAGCGTGTCATGCCCACTATGTCTGCTATGCTACAAGATCCCTGGAGCAGTGTGCACGTGCTCCTCATGTCTGCTATGCTGCAAGATCCCTGGAGCAGTGTGCACGCGCTCCTCATGTCTGCTATGCTGCAAGATCCCTGGAGCAGTGTGCATGCACACCTCATGTCTGCTATGCTGCAAGATCCCTGGAGCAGTGTGCCTGTGCACCTCATGACTGCTGTGCTGCGTGACTCTTGGAGCAGTGTGTAGGCGCACGTGTACCTCATGGCTGCACGCCGTTACTGTGTGTGCGCCCATCTCTGCTCTGCCTGCTGTAGTTGTCTCTGTGGTTCTGCCCCTGATCATGTGACCTTTTCTATGTTCCAGCACTGTCTGACTCAGCTAACCTCTCAGTGTTTCTGGAGCCCCTGATCATGTGACCTTCTCTATGGTCCAGCCCAGTCTGATCTAGCAATGCTCTCTATGATCCTGGAGGATCTGAACCGGAAGTCCTTCCCTGGTCCTGACCTGGAAGTGCAGGTGCTATGGTGCTATATCAGATCGCCCCTTCCTATGGTTGGTCAGGGCCTGAGTATCGTGTTGCTTCCCTGCATGGCTGCTTGGTCTGCTCGGTCGCTCCTTGTATTCTGTGCCCCTGCACTCTGCCCTGTAGTGCTTCTCTGCACACGCTCTGTGCTTGTATTCTGCCTCTTGTCTCGTGCCATGTCTTGTGTTGTCTTTTGTGCCATGTTTGTCCTTGTTATTCTTAGACTTGTAGTCCTTCCTGTGTTCTCTGCCTTAGCCTGTTTTGCTGTGTCTCACCTTAGCTATTCTTTGCCTTGTAGTCCTTCCTCTGTTCTCTGCCTTGCCTGTTTTGCCATGTCTGGCCTTTGCTGTTCTGAGCCTTGTAGTACTTCCACGTTCTCTGTCTCTGCCTGGTTTTCCTTACTCTGCCCTATGGTGCTCTCTTGCACATTCCATGTCTAGTCTCAAGGTTTTGCCTTGACCCGGCTCTGGGCTTCGGCCTACGCTCCGCTGCTAGACTCTGTCCTATCGTGCTCTCTAGCACATTTCATGGCTAGTCTCAAGGTTCTCCCTTGACCCGGCTCTGGGCTTCGGCCTATGCTCCGCTGCTAGCCCTTTTCTCTCTCTGACCCCGCTCTGTGCTTCTGCCTACGTTCCGCATCTTGTTCCGTACCTAGTCTAGCTTTGCCTTGTTTTTTGCCTTGCCTTGTTTCTTCATGTGCCCTTTGCATGCGCTTGGCCTTCCTAGCCTCCTGTCTGTGCCTCAGCCGTGTCCGCCTGCTTGTGCCTCAGTCGTGCTTGTCGGCCAGTGACAGCTGTGTCGCCTGTAATGCCTCAGCCGGGTTCGCTGGAGTCTTGCCCGTCTGTCTGTGCCGCAGCCCGACCAGCTAGCCAGTGCCCCAGCCGTGCTCTCTGTGCTTCCTTGCACCCACGCTGTCTCTGCACTGTGCTTTGCGTGCTTCTATAATAGCACGCGCAGGTCCTAGCCTGCTCCTTGGCACATCTCCCAATGCTTCTGTAAAAGTATGCGCAGATCTTGCCATGTACTTGTCGTGCCCACTTGCACGCATAGGCCCTAGCCTGTACCCTGGTGTGCCTCCGAGCGCGCGCAGGCCCTTGCCTTAGCCTGAACCCTGGCATGTCTCTTAGCACGCACCCTGACTTGAACCTGATCCTGGCGTGTCCCTCTGCACGCGCAGGACCTTGCCTTGAACCCTGACCCTGGCGTGTCCCTCGGCACGCGCAGGACCTTGTCTTGAACCCTGACCCTAGCGTGTCCCTCTGCACGTGCAGGACCTTGCCTTGTACCCTGACCCTGGCATGTCCCTTGGCACGCGCAGGACCTTGACTTGTACCCTGACCTTGGCGTGTCCCCCAGCATGCGCGGGACCTTGCCTTGGACCTTGAACCCTGGCGTGTCCCTACACACGCACCATGTCTTGTACTTTGAACCCTGGCGTGTCCCCTACAAACGCACCGTGTTTTGTACTTTGAACCTGGCGTGTCCCCTACACACGCACCTTGCCTTGCACCTTGCCCTGGACCCTGGTGTGCCCCTAGCACGCACCCTGCCTGGAACTTTGCCTTGGACTTTGGCGTGTTCCCTAACACGCACCATGTCTGGAGATCTGTTGTGCCTCCTTGCCTGAACCCTGGTTTGCCGGCCGGATGCCTGGAACCTGCCGATCGCTGCCAGAGATCGTAAGCCTGACGACTGCGGCCTGATGTCCGGAGCTGATGTCCGCAGCCTGATGCTCTGATCCTGTCGATTGTTGCCAGCTGTCCGGAGTCCGATGCCATTGAGCCTTACTTATACCTAGGCATGCCATCTAGCACGTACCATGCCATGGACCTTGGCGTGCCATGCACGCACCTTGCTGTGTTTTCTTGTTATCATTGTCATGATCCCAGTGCAGGTTTTTGAGCTGCACTTCAGGGGTTAATGTCTGGAGCTCATTGCAGGTTTTGACCTGCACACCTGGGGTTAATAATTGTGGCCTCTCTTTGGTTCTGGGAGAGCCTCTTAAACCCCTGGGAAGCTCCAATCCCTGTCAGTTATACTTTTGCCTTTGGCCGAGTGTGGTGACCTCTGTATGCCTGTGCCTGTTCATTGTTATAGCTTGTTTATATGGTTCTGACCCGGTTCTGTTCCCCGTTGTGAGTTTGCCTGTTGATTCTGTACTGTGCTACCCTCTCTGTGTATGACTCGTTGCCTGTGATCTGACTACTCTCTGCTCGCCCCTCTTGTACCTTGCAGCTATCTCTGTGTATGACTCATTGGCTACGTCCTGACTATCCTCCCTGTCTATGCCCCTTGGTAACTTTGTCTCGCAGTTACCCTGCTAGGAGTTCTCTTGCAGCTCCTAGCTCTCTGGAGTTTAGGCCATGCCCCCAGCAGTCACGTGCTTCAGGTCCTGCTGTTCTGAAGTACCACAGGTATCTTTGAGCACAGTTCGCTTTACTCAGGACACGCGCACTGGCTCAGTGAGCAAGTTTAGTGCAGTGTTCCTGACAATCATGTTTTGCACCTGTTGTTACCCTGAGTTTGCCTTAATGAAGATACCTTGAATTCACGTCTTGTCTTGTTTCCTACATGTCCTCAGACACTCGTGTCTTCCTTGAGCCGGCCGTCTGGTTCCAGCAGTAGTGGTGCCTCACCCCTTTGGCCTTGCCCCTGACACTCCCTGTATAGGGGGTGGTTCCTCACAAGGTTAGCTCGCCCTAGGTGGGTGGGTGCCACGACCCAGAGGGTCCACTCTAAAGAAAACGACTCAGCAAAAGCTGACTCCGTCACATAGCGTATTGTTGTTACCATTTTGTAAGGTCTTTGTGTATTTTTTTTAAACACTGCCCACCTTTCCAGATTTAATGTATAAGATATAATAGCTATGATCCGCTTTCTCTGTAAACCGCACCCCTGAAACCATACGCTACCTGTAACTGGTGCCTAATTGGCCTATATACATTATTGGTGGAGGTAGCTAGTAGTTCCTTTTGTTATTGTGCTGTTACCAGTGACCTTCCTGGGTATATATATACACAGGGTGGGCCATTTATATGGAAACACCTAAATAAAATGGGAATGGTTGGTGACCCAGATCGGCGCGCTGAATTTGCAGAATGGGCAAAACAAAAATTGGAACAGGACCCACAGTTTACACAGAACATTATGTTCAATGATGAGGCAAACTTTTTTGGGTGGGTCATTTATATGGATACACCTAAATAAAATGGGAATGGTGACAGTTTTCTTGCGTAGGGTGTCTTGCATTGAAATCTGCTGCAATGACCCGGGTACTGCGTTCACCAGACATCAACATAATTTCTATCCGCTCCTGACGTGTTAACCTTTGTGACATATCAATGGCTGTAAGCAAAGAGAAACTTGTAAATGACCGCCATGGTCACCACCCATCTTGAAATATTTTCACCCTCCCATATACTAATGTGCCACAAACAGGAAGTTGATATCACCAACCATTCCCATTTTAGTTAGGCATATCCATAAAAATGGCCCACCTTGTATATATATTCCATGCGTTGGAATCGGAGGTGTATATACCATACACTCACTGTGAGTTCCCTTGTAATTGGCATAGTGGTGTTCTCCCTGACATCCAGAAATCCCAATTTTGCATTCCAGAAATGGTGGACATCTTAACATTAGGGTCAAATAATAGGCCAATTAAATTTTTTTTTAAATAGACTACCTAGACCACTGTTACATCTAGTACATGTATTAATAGCGAGCTTTCCCATTTGTACTAGCTCCTCAGGGGCAAGTACACTATGTAAGCATTTCATCTACATGAGTTCATTCCTAGCACTGATTGCAGAGATATTCCACACAATGGCAAGTTTTTAAACATGGTCATCATTCAACTCAAAAAAGTTCTCCATCCAAGTTCAAACACTTTTTATTTTGCTGATTGGTGACTGCTTGCATAGTTTTGTAAAAGAATGAACTATTTTCTGAAGTTGCTTAGATCTAGGCACTGGTTCAAGATAACCACATTTCCACATAATAGGGTCCCTCCTAAACTGATTTATACAGACATGTGATAATTGGAAATATAGCAGTTTTGAATAAGCATGTCTTCGGTAGCCTAAATTCCAGTGGCAGGGCTGTAAATGTTTTGTAATGACCTTCTTAGTATAGTTGTAAAAGATACTTTATAGCCATTTCGGGCCAAATCTCAAAGTTTGTGAGATGTGCCAATTCCTCTACAGTCTATGCTATATATGGAGACTGTTCTACTCATTCATGTGCAGCAAGACATTTCTTAAGTGCTGTTCCAGCTATGGCCATTAGATGTCATAGTTGCCCTTCTTTTTCCTATTCTTGAAGTTAGGGGCTCCTTTCCCTTTAATTGTTGTTCTGTTCAGAACCGCCCCTCCAGGTTTCCCGGGCTTGAAGCATGTAGCCATTTTCCCTCGGATCTCTGAGCTTCTCACAGGCATCCAGCTCTCTGTAAAATCACTGCTCCTATCAAGCAGATTCCGGTGAGGGTTTAGTGCAGTTATGTGTTTTTGCAAATGCATCTGTGTAAGCTAGCCATAATGCAGCCCCCCATGATATTTGCAATGTATTTTCAGCTCTATGTAATGCTCTTGCTCTGTATGTATTTATGCATTTCTGTTCATGGTAGTGCAATGCTAGCAGCCTAAGTTTGTTTAGATATCTCTTTTCACTGCATTGTGTGTGTAGTACTCAGCCTCTGTAATAATGCCTGCTACTGATATATTAGCACTCTGTATCATTGCCTTTACCTATGTAATAGCACCCTGCATTATTGCTATGTTGTTATCTGCCAGTACTAATGTATTGTACTGTCTGTTTCTTTATAGTTTTTACCCGATCTCAGCTACTATATCATCCATTATCTTCTACCATTGTTGTTCACGTCATCCTAATAAATATAGACTTAAGCACCCATACAGTCTTTTTTACTGGGAGTGGATGAAGGGTTTAGCCGTATGCTGGAATCCACACAACGTCACACATGGAAGAAGGCAGAACAGAGATCATTTCTCATCATTTGCCTTCTCCTTTTATACAACCACAAAGTAGTTCCAAGTTGCTACTTAAGCTGCCATATTAGAAGAATTTACATACAGTGGCATTTAAAAGTTTGGGCACCCCTGGTCAAAATTACTGTTATTGTGACCAGTTAAGCAAGTTGAAGATGGAATGATCTCTAAAAGGGCTAAAGTTAAAGATGACACATTTTCTCTGTATTTTAGGCCAAAAAAATTATATATTGTCATTTTTTACATTTTAAAAATTACAATAAGGAAAATAGGCCAATGCAAAAGTTTGGGCACCCTGCATAGTTAGTACCTAGTAGCACTCCCTTTTAAAATATCACAGCTTGTAAATGCTTTTAGTAGCCAGCCAGTCTTTCAATTCTTGTTTGATGGATTTTCATCCTTTCTTCCTTGGAAAATTCTTCCATTTCTGTGAGATTCCTGGGTCGCCTTGCATGCACTGCTATTTTGAAGACTAGCCACAGATTTTCAATGATGATCGAATCGGGGGACTGTGAGGGCCATTCAAAAACCTCTAGCTATCGCCTTTTGAGGTAGTCTATTGTGGATTTTGATGTGCGTGATCATTATCTGTTATGAATGAGTCACCGTAGGAGGCAAAAACAGAAATGCTAGCTAAGTCCAGAAAACCAGAGAAGTTGGCAGCTATCGGCTTGCAGACCCCTGAACCTATCAACACAACTAGCAGTAGCCGTGGGGGGTTCCTACGATGCCCTAGACCCCTCGATCACAGCCGGAGGACTATATAGCCTAAAGACAGAAAGGGAAATCTAAACTGCCCCAGAGCAGACCCCAAAGCAAAAGGCAGCCCCCAACATATAATGATGGTGAAGCAAGAAGAAAGAACACTAACACAGACAGAAAGATAGACTGAGCAAAGACGGGGCCCAAGCTAACTAGATAGGAAAGGACAGGAAGGCTGCTGTCTGCAATCTGTGAAAAACCCTATGAAAATAAGAGCCAACAGACTGACAGTGAAAAAGGCCCTGAAGACGCTAGGCTTCAAAAGACTATGTCAGTACTCAGGAATATTCTGAAGACAGAGCAACAGGCAAAAGGAAATTCAGCTCACCCAACAGGGAATGGCAGAAACCAGAAAAGCAAGGCAAACAAAAACAAAACACAAATGCAAAAAGGCAAATCAGAAAACTTAGCTTTAGAGGAGCAGGAATCAGACTGGTGTCCTAGAAGTCCACAGAGAAATCACCCGCAGGGCAGAAGGGCGTCGGCAGCCTTATATCCAGTCCGTGACTCCACTCAGCCAGTCATCATCATTAGGCTCAGGTGCCTGATAATCAGGCTCACTACCTTCCCTCACCAGAATAGGGAGTTCACCAGACCTCAGTGACGAAGGGGAAAATGAACTCACAACAATTATCCATTTGTAGAAGCCATCCTGTTTTCAAATTCAGCTTTTTTACACATGGTGTTATGTTTGCATCAAGAATTTGTTGAAATTTCATTGACACCATTCTTCCCTCTACCTGTGAAATGTTCCCTGTGCCATTGTCTGCAACACAACTCCAAAGCATGATTAATCCATCCCCATGCTTAATGGTTGGAGGGATGCTCTTTTCCTGAAATTCTATGCAATTTTTTCTCTGCACATACCTTTGATCATTGCGACCAAAGAGTTTTATTTTAACTTCAACGATTCACAGGACTTGTTTCTAAAATGCATTGGGCTTGTTTAGATGTTCTTTTGCATACCTCTGATGCTAAATTTTATGGTGAGGGTGCATAAGAGGTTTTCTTCTGATGACTCTTCCATGAAGGCCATATTTGATAAGGTGTCTCTGAACAGTAGAACAATTACCACAACTCCAGAATCTGCTAAATCTTTCTGAAGGTCTTTTGCAGTCAAGTGGGGGTTCTGATATGCCTTTCTAGCAATCCTACAAGCAGCTCTCTCTGAAATTTTGCTTGGCCTTCCAGACCTTATCTTGACCTTCACTGTTCCTGTAAACTGCTATTTCTGAATTACATATTGAACTGAGGAAAGGACAACTTGAAAACGCTTTGCTATCTTCTTATAGCTTTCTCTTGCTTTGTGGGCCGCCACCATTTTCATTTTCAGAGTGCTAGGCAGCTGCTTAAAAGAACCCATGGTGGCTGTTTTTTCGCACAAAGTTAGAGGAGGCTATGTGTTTCTAAACCTGTGGAATCTGCATCAGCTGGCCTTTCCTAACATTGAGGGTGAACAAGCCATATCCCTTACAGGCTAATTAAGGTCTGAAACCTTGGTCAAAGTTATCTGAGCACGCAAATCTCCAAAGGTGCCCAAACTTTAGCATCAGACCATTTTTCTTTTTGTAATTTTTAAAATGTGAAAAAATTACAATGTGTATTACTTTTTAGCCTAAAATACAAAACAAATGTGTCATCTTTAACTTTAGGCCTTTTAGAGATCATTTTATCTTCAACTTACTTAACTGTTCACAATAACAGTAATTTTGACCAGGGGTGCCTAAACTTTTACAAGCCACTGTGTTTGCTGACACTTTGAAGGAGGAATTGTTACTGGGGGAGTAACTATAAACAGTGCAGGGGTTGTAACTGCACCCAGTCCCTGAAAACTAGGGAGGCCCAAAAGGTCCCTTTGGTTTATGTGAAAAGATCAATACTATTGAAGGCCTGTGATATTTAGGGAGCCTCTTAGCGATTTTGCAGAGGGCCCCACAAGCTTCACGTTACGCCAATGAGTAGTGATGACTGTTACTGTAGAGTTGTGAATGTCCACTTATTGCACATGCCATTCCTGTGATACTCCCAAATACATTTATGCATTGAGAATCTTTTTTCAGTTGTCAAGCTGTGAATTGTTTAAGATCTGGAACATGAAACACCTTAAGTAATTATTTTCCATTACTGGGACTAGATTAAAACCTTTCTACAAAAAAAAACAAATAACTGTTTTCAATACCTCTAAAATTGCTCATGCGGCGCATATGAGTGTTTGCTTAGCATGGAACCCATAATTATTAATAATGACATTGGAATGACTATTGGATTGACAGCTTTGGAACCTTGTATAATTTTACTTTTTTGCATTCAGAGCAAGAAAAGACTCCTAAATTCTGGAACGATCAGGCTTTCCAGACGTTGAAAAGAGCTTTGGACTTGAAACCCATCAACCACAGAGCCAAGAATCTAATCATGTTCCTGGGAGACGGTGAGCATCTTTATTGTTAAAATGTGTAACATAATGAAGACATTGAAATTGTTAGATTACATAGCGATACTGCAAATTGTGTTCATATCATAAGGCCATATGCCATAGGCTTTAATTCTACAGTGGACACCTGTGATCCTTGTGACCTCTTGGTGGACCCAGCATGTCCTTGATTACTACTGAGGTGGACGCTCATCTCCATTCATCACAACAAATATAAATGTGATTCCCTTTTTTGATTATACTTCTTTACCATATATACTACTTCTTTTACTAACTATACTAGTCTTTAATTACCTTTATAGTGATAATTTACTGCTGTTTCGTTCCAGGAATGGGAGTAACCACAATATCTGCAGCACGAATATACCAAGGCCAGCTAAGAAATGAAAATGGAGAAGAAAATATATTAGAGATGGAATCATTTCCCTATGTCGCACTTTCCAAGGTAGTGTAGACCTATGTTCCCACTCAATAACGATTTCTATGTATCAAGATTTAACCAAATCAACATACCGTATTCTTTTCCTAAAAATCTTGGACAGGAAGGGGTTTCTAGCGGGTTCTATCAAATCTACCCACTAGCCATATCCTATGTGGAAATTGCGGGAAAATGGGAAGTAACTTAAAATACCTTTCCATGCTACCACATGTGTAGAAAACAGATTGATGGATCCTGCAGAGAATTTCTTTCTACCAACATTAATATTACAGAATAGCCAAGGCTGACCATTTAAATAAATATTAATGGGCAGTGGTTGATTAATAAATTTTGATCAGCCTTGAGATCCTAAGGAATAGGTTATTTCTGCTTTAAAATAAAATGTGCCCCTTGATTGATGACACAACAGTGAGGGTTAGATTACATGGTGAAGTATTAGATTTGTGGCAGAAAAAAGTTAATTAGCAAATAACTCTCCATGTATAACAAGTTGTAGTTTTCTGTGTTTTAAGTCACTTTTATGGTTGTAGCACAGAAATAAAAAACAGTAAATTATTATTAAACTAGAAATATTTTTTCACTTTCAACCTCGAAATGAACTTTAATGTAAATTACACTATGGTCATGTTTGTTTTGGCCACTTAATAACATTAAGATTCAATATAAGCAAAGCAGAGTTCTGTTTCTCTTTGATTTATTTGTGACTTTTTTCTGTGTCTCCAAAATCATATACCCACAATCAAGGTGAAATTATCATAGGAGCCACTGTCACGGGTTCTTCATCCACCTTTCGAGAAGACCAAATCATATCACTGTTTTAGCTGTTTCTATAGCATTTAATTACAAAAAAGTTCATCCATGCTTTACTGTGCATATTCAGGTTCATATAGGAAGAGCTGGGCTGTAAAGTGTTTCTTCCATTACATCTCTCCTTATTGTGAAATTGTTCATTTCTGGGTGCATGATCCTATATCCTTTCTGGGTTTCACTGTAGCCCACCAGGATACCTTCTTTTGCATGAGATTCCCACTTGGTACATTTTTTTAAGGAATATGTACAAATACTTTATTTCCGAATATTATGTGGCTTCTTGCTGTTCCATTGCTCAAGCGGAGTTTTCTCATTAGCTTTACCTGGTAGCCTGGTGTCATGATTGCTTCACCCCAATATGTTGTTGGCAAAACTGCGTCAAATAGCATACTTCTCCCACTTTCACAAAGCGTCCAGTTTCTTCTTTCTGTTACACCATTTTGTTCAGGGCTGTATGGTACAGTGGTCTGAAACACGATCCCATTTTTCCTTAAAATGCATTGTGTCTCATTACTTGAATATTCAGTTATATTCTCTGTAGGCAGAATTTTTGGCATTCTCCCAAATTTGTTGTATACTTCAGCGAGATATATTTCAAGTTTCTCTGGAACTTCATCTTTGCTGTGAAGCAGAAAGACAACTGTACATCTTGAATAATCATCTATAAATATGAGAAAATATCTTTTATTTTCAGGAGTTTGAGTACTCATTGGACCACACACATTTTTCCGATATGAGATGCGGCCACCGCCATCAGGGGCTTATCTACAGCATTCTGTAATGCTGTAGATAAGCCCCCAATGTAACCTGAAAGATAAGAAAAATGAATTAGATTATACTCACCTGGAGGTCCGGTCCGATCCGATGGGTGTCGCGGTCCAGTCTGATGGGTGTCGCGGTCCAGTCCGGCGCCTCCCATCTTCTAGCGATGATGTCCGCTTCCTTACTTCTTCCACGGCTCCTGTGCAGGCGTACTATATCTGCCCTATTGAGGAATGCATTCAGCTTTTACACGAGTCATTGTCCCAGAAAGATGGCGGGGGAGGGGTGTAAGAACAAGGACCATATCAGGTGTACCTTCCCTGCAAAGGTTCCGGAACTGTCGGGGCTGTCACCTATGTTGCACGGGGGAAAGCTAAAAACCCCAGACCGACCTTTGCACCTGCTGACAGGGGGCGCGGTTAAGTTATTAGAGCCGCAGCGTGGGAAAATGGGCAGTTTTGGCGCGGGAACGTGCAGTGCGCAGGGCGACAGTGTGAGTGCTCTGATGGTAGGGGTTCGTCACAGAGCTGGCCTAGGACTGAGAGGCTTCAGCGATGCTAGGAGAGTCAAGCAGCAGAGAGCGGTACGGACACCGCTGACATCTCCGACACCACTGACGCCGCTTCCATCACTGACTGTAAGTCATAAGACCCCTTGTGAAATCGTAGACTCACACCTCAGCCGGAAAGGAAGCCGGGTCAGCCTCTGTGATCTGAGGCCAGGCAAGCTCGCGCACAATCGCCATGTCACGTTAACCCCTGCACGGGGCAGAGACTTTCTTTTTCGCCACCCTTCATTCCTCCGGACCCCTTGCCAGGACCACAAGGATTCATTGCCTTCAGAAGGATCCAGAACACCTCCTTCTTCAGGACAATGCAAGACCCCGAATGCGCCATGGCCTGTTTTTTCTATTTACCTGATTCTGCTCAACATTCTCGTTAAATCACCCCTGTTGAACCTGTCTATTGTTTCCCACTTCTCCCTGCATGGAGTATCCACTGTATATTAAACCCCTTTTTAACCCTTGCTTTGCCTTGCTCCGTTACTGCATCCACGTTCCTGCTAGAACCCTTTAGGGGGAGCGGCGGAGCAGCGGGTCACAGGAGGCAGGAGTCGGTGGCTGTAACTGTGCCTGCTACTAAAGAGAAATGAATATTCACTGCACTGGCAATGAATGTTCATTTCTCTTATAGCGCTCACAGTTACAGTTTATATGCTGAAGTGGTGGCTGGTTACTGTAGTACAGAATCAGCAGCACTATGGATTTATATGTTGAAGTGGCGAGTTTTGGCTGCATCACAGAATTAGCACTCCAGATTTATATGCTGAAAGGTCGATTTGACACAGCATCCTATCTATCTGAACTAGCTGAGGATAAACCACCTAGTTAACTATCTGAATAACTGCAGCAAAAGCAGCCTCAGTATGCTGTTACACCCACAAAATGGTGCAGAAACCACATGCCTGCATTTTATATGGAGAGGGACATGTGACTTCGGCAGCCAATGATGCAAACCCTTGTGTCTGGATGTTGTGGATTGTTTCTGCACCCTGATTGGGTGCCAGAATCTTCATACAGTAAGTAAATAAAAATATAAATAAATTAAAGGAGAATAGTCTGCCGCTCCTCTGACCTCTCCCCATTCCCTCCCCTCATCAAACACATCCCCCCAGCTCCTCATACAGCACCAATATCCTATTCAAAGTCCTAAGAAAAGCATTAGTGGAAACTCGATCATTTTTTAACTTTAGCTGAATTTTGCCAACTTTGAGGAAAATGTTTGGGAAATCAAATCAGAATCCGAATGTGTAATGGTCACGCTAAATTTGATATTGGCAAACCTTTTCCGAACAAGCTTGCTCATCTCTAGTTAGCATCCTGTCTGTCAGCTTACAAAGTGAAAGTAAAATGTGCTCCAGCTACACACACAGTGAACAGGAGAGTCCTGTTTTTTTTGTTTTTTTTTTGTATTATTGCTGGAGACAGAAGCTCATCCATTACAGTAGTAAATAATAGTTGATATAATATATACACTAATAAGCATTATTCCAACATGACCACAGCAAAAGCAGAGTCCGAGATTGCACCAATGTCTCATTTTAAAGACCGAAGAGATGGCAGCTCGCACTTCCATTGGTTCCGCCTCCAGTAAGTAGACAAGATCGGGGAGAATGAACGAACCCCTGCTGTCGCTCATCATGCCTCTTCCGAATTCTGCAATACAACTGAATAGCCTTGGACGAGGTCATGGCCTCCTCCAAGGAAAGTATGGATGGCCAGAGTGCCCATAAGAGTATCTTAGAGGCCTCTACAGAACTGACAACAAAGAGCTGCATCATTCCACAGCACTTCCATGGACCATTGCCATAACTTGGTATAGTAATCCTCAGCATTGCAGCCCCACCTATGTCAGAGTCATAATCCTTGCCTCCGCAAACTGGATCCTGTCAGGTTTGTCATAGATTAATTTTAATGCGTCAAAAAAGGTGTTAACTGAAGACAATCCTGGGGATTGTGGGGTCAAAGAGAATGCCCAAGTCTGAGGGCCTCCTCACGGTAGTGACATGATTATTCCCACCCGCTAGGACTCATCCCTTGAATACCGGGGTCGCAAGGTAAAAAATATCCTACAATTCTCCCTGAAAACCCAGAACTGATCTTTCTACCCTGAAAATTTATCAGGGATAGCAACTACTTTTTCAGGAGAGACCAACTGTATATCAGAAGGTACAGCTGTCATAGCTACTGCTTGCAGCAGAGGTTTCTGAGTAGCATCCATCGCACTGGAAAACTGATCGTGCAGCTGGGACTGTGATGCTTCTAATTTCTGGTGCTGCTTGGCCAGATCCTGAGCCACCTGTATCAGGTTCATCACCTGATTGCAAAGTATGCCAATTGGCTCCATACTGGTGGGAGAAAAAAGTTATTTGGGCCAATTGTAATGTGACACTAGTCACTACTCAGTGTGACGGTAGTCATACTCACAAATTTACCGTGAGGCAGGATAGTCAAGAGGTCTGGGATAAGTACGAAGAGGGCTCAAATTAGACAAAGGAAAAAGACAAAAGCATACAATAGTAAGGATAGAGTATCATGAAAGTATCGGATCAAGACAAAGGGGTTAGTCAAATGGATGGTCAAAAGGTAATTCCAAGATCGTCAACGGAGATCAGGATACAACTTCAGAGCACAGAGCAGACACACACACCACTTGAGCAAATCTACAACTGGCAAAGGTCTTATAGTTGTCATAGTGCTAAATAGCCCTGCAATTACCCAGACTTGATGACACATGGAGAAGATCACACAGACCCAGCCAGATAGGACGGCTGATCTGTCAATCACAAAACTAAAACTTCAGCCTCAGATTGGGTGGTAGAGCTGTCATTCATAATCCTGAAAGCTCAGCTATCCCTCGATCCTATAGGGTGCCAGAACTGTCATTCACAGCATCCCTAGGACACCGTGAGTGGTAGTATTGTGACATTGTGACAAAAATGTTAATAAAACACTCTTTTAAAGCATTTTCAAAAACGTATAACACAAAAACTTGATTTAAGCAATAGGTGATTTTCTGATGGTAGCTTCCCTTGAAATTGTGAATGGCCGGGTTGGAATGTTGAACTCAGCACCTTGCAGTGGGAGAAGATGATAGCATCCCCCAGCCCTCATTTTGGAGACATAGCTCAGTGGTAACAACAATCAGGGAAGAGGGGCTGTATTCAGCCAGTTTTCTTTACTCATTTAAGAGGCTGCTATGCCAGGTTACAACTATAGGGTAAGCACTGCAGCATGGTGTAAGAAGATGGGTCAAGGCAGAAACAGCCCTTTAGGGCCGGAATTATCAGGGCTGTCACTACTGTTGCCGGGGGAGGGTTCTTCTGGGAGGGAAGAACCTTCACGCTGGACAGCAGGGGGCACAGGGAATATAAAGAGGACTGAGCGTGGGAATGGGTCAGACTTGGTGGGAAAGCGACAGGAGAAGGTTGACTCCCTCTCCGCTGCTCCAGCTGACAACTCCACACCACCCTTCCCACAGAATGCTGACCCCACAATTGACTTTGACACCATTGAGTTATCATCTGACCCTGTTCCTATGGACAGCCCAGTCCTGCCTGTGGTGATTGATAAGCTGATTTGCTGCGTTCCTATAGATTATCCCAGAGAACCACCCACTATTGCAGTTTGTGAGCGAGCACATGGCTCGCGTTCGGCGCCATCACTGAAGAATCCACACAAAGGACTGTTTCCACAATCCAGCGTACTCAAGCCAGCCAGGACCGGATCCATTTGCAACATTGGAAGACAGTGCTTCTCGTTCCTCCGCAAAAGAGGCAGAGACTTTCTTCACGATTAGCAACGACGTTGGAAGATTTTCCAGTCGCCTTTCCCCTGCAAGGAATGCAAGCGATAAGTTACCCCGCTTTGCATATCTTTCTATCGTGCATTGTGGTTGTGCTTAATAACTGTAGTTCATGTAGTTAATCTTGTCTCCCTGTGTGGAGTGTTCCTTGTCTTATTTCTTGTTCAGTAAACCTTTGTTAACCCCTTCTCTGTCTCCGGCTCTCCACTGCATTCAACGAACTCATTCCCTTTACGTTTACATACAGGAAGATGGAGGTTGTCTAATATGGTAACACATTGCAGCATATTCTGTTGTAGACAGGGACAGCATTACTGACAGCACAATCAGCATTAGGGCTGGCTTTCAGTCAGTGCTGGGGGCGCATTTACATACATTGCTCTCTATACACAGGGCGGTTACTGAAACCACGGTGGCGCCACCGCTACCGCCAGCCCTATAACTGAAAGATCGAGCATGCTGGGGGGATTAAAGCTAATTTCCTTCTGGCAGCAGGGTTCTCAGTTTCAGAATGTTATTGACCTGCAGATTAACCCCATATCTGCAGGTTAATAGCATTATTTAACATGACAGGTGTCACGGGGTCCTTCTCTGATACCACACAATCAACAGAGTGAGGGAAGTGTGAACAATCCCAAAACCTTTATTATAGGCAAAACTAAAAGGTCCAGACACAATCCATCGCACTGAGGATACAATAGTCCAGAACACTAATGCAGTTCAGTAACAAGATGAATGTCCAAGGAGATGAGAGTCCAATAATCCAGCAGACAGAGGATAAAATGGGTCCATGTGCTTTCCCTTCTCTCTGACGTGCTGTCTTCACACGATCATCACCTCACAGGGTCTGATTTGAACAGCCCCTGTCCTCCCCAGCCCCCTCCTTATGTCCAGGGGTAGTCAGACAGGTTGGGGCGGTTTTCAGGCCTCCCAGACCTGACAAAGGGGGTTGTCAGGGGGTTCATCAAGAGGCATAGATACAGTCAGGCTGCAGACAGTAAAGGGCCTGTCACACTAAGCGATATCTCTAGCAATATTGCTATAACTTGTGACGTTATAGCAATATTGCTAGCGATATCGCTGTGTCTGATACTTACCTACGACCCGCTCTCCTGCTGCTTATCGCTGATCGCGCGAGAACAGGCTGGACTGTTTCTCGTCGTCAGCTTCCTGCGGCGCTTCCTGTGGAGAGAAGAGCGACGAGCGTGGAGCCGGGTGGGAGGACGCAGGATCGCCTAGTGTGACAGGTAGGTAGCGACCCCCGTCCCCAGTGATGTCGCTGGTGAGATCTGCCTGTGTGGCAGCTCACTAGTGACCACTTAGCGATGCACCAGAGATCCTGACAGCGTCATATCGCTGGTTGGGATTGCTGGTGCATCGCTAAGTGTGACAGTACCTTTAGTGAACTAATTCAATTATCAGACTTTTGGAAGGTAATTGAGACTCTAGACAATATGGGAAATACACGGAATGATACAGGGCAACAAGAAAACACTATGGAAATCCGTAAAATATAAATAGACACAAAATGATACCCACATCACATATCACACCATCACAACAGTTGGTTCTCTTTATGAACAATTACTTCTCCATCCCTCTACCCATGAGGCAGAAGAAGTAATACAAAGGACATTACAAAATACCTGAAAAGAATAGATCTTAGAGCATAAATTATGTTAAATCTTTGTTCCTTTGGAAAACTATGTTCACAAAACAATATTTTCAGTACGAGTGCTCTCGCTAAAAAAAACCCCCTGACCTTACATATACAGTTTTTTTTTTCACACAGACAGAACGTCCACATGAAAAAATTGTAGCATGCACTAGTATATTCCATATTTCCGATGAGGCTCACCATTAAAAGTCTATGTGTGCACAACAAAAATCAAATGCCATACAAATCAACTTCACAACATCTAATTTTGACTGAAACATTGCAATTCTTAACATATGAAATTGCTTTTGGTACTGAAAATTTTCTTTTCTTTTCATATATAGAACTGAATGTCATAAGACTGCCATACAATTGGAAGACCAACTATAAGGCCGGTTTCACATTAGCGCTTTTTCAGCGCACGCACGGCCGGGGGTAGCTCCGCCCCCGAGCCGGCTCTCTGCCCGGCGTGTCCGCCCCTTGCTTGTAGCGCCGCCTACTAGCGGACAGCGGCGCCTGCGATCGGCGCACCCTATCTTTAGCATAGGGTGCGCAGATCGTGCGCAGGCCGTGCGCTAGTTGCGCTTTGACCTGCGCTGCGCACTTTTGACGGTGCGCCGTGCGCGCCAAAATCCGAAAAGTTTGATTTTGGCGCGCACGGCGCACGTTCAAAAGTGCGCAGCGCAGGTCAAAGCGCAACTAGCGCACGGCCTGCGCACGATCTGCGCACCCTATGCTAAAGATAGGGTGCGCCGATCGCAGGCGCCGCTGTCCGCTAGCAGGCGGCGCTATAAGCAAGGGGCGGGCACGCCGGGCAGAGAGCCGGCTCGGGGGCGGAGCTACCCCCGGCCGTGCGTGCGCTGAAAAAGCGCTAATGTGAAACCGGCCTAATATAGATAAAAAATCAACTATTTTTTTTAATTAAAATTGGATCGTTTTTTGTAAGGTTATGTGAGCGTAGGCTATTAGTGGAAATGGAATTCAGGATAAAAAATGATGTCCATATTCTTTCTTGCTTATACTGCAGGTATACAACGTGGATGCACAAGTCCCTGACAGTGCGGGGACAGGTACAGCCTACTTGTGCGGGGTAAAAGGCAACTCTGGGACCCTGGGAGTTAGTGCAAATGCAATGTATGGCCTCTGTGAGACTGCAAAAGGGAATGAGGTCAAATCCATACTTCATCGAGCAAAAATAGCAGGTACAAAGACATTGTGGCTGTTTTTTAAAAATATTTTTTAATAGAAAACAAGCTGAAGTTCATAGACTATAGTAACGTATAGTACACAAAAACAATCACTCGATCCCTAACACTTACAGGTTTTTTTCTATATTCCAAATTTTAATATTTCAGCAGGTTATTTATTATTAAGAACTTTGGGGCAAGATACTTTGTAGAAATGTTTATAAAGTCTAGTTGAATCATAATGTGTACTATTATACAGTGGTAAAGCGGTCAGGGGACAAGTTAGCAAGCTAGAGGTTCTTTAGTTTGTTTTCATGTATTTACCTGTTATTTTAGCCTCTTATGAACTTTTTAAGAAACTTCAATTGTGTTTCTTTACTGCAGGAAAATCTGTAGGCATTGTAACAACAACCCGTGTCCAACATGCCTCTCCAGCCGCTGCCTATGCACACAGTGCCTATCGGGGCTGGTACTCTGACTATGAGATGACTACTGCTATGAAAGAAAAAGGCTGCAAGGACATTGCGTACCAGCTGGTTACAAATACTGATATTAATGTAAATATATAGAGTTGATGGGTGGGATTAGCGTAATGATCACTGTAGCATATAGTTACAGCATATTGTTATTATTACATTTACGAACAGAACCTGCTATATTTTTCCTTATTTGCCTATACTTCCATATACATATAATATATGTGTATATATATTAAGTACCAAAAAAATCCCCTGTTAATGGGAAATAAATAATAGCATAACTCAGACAACAGTATATATCAACAAAGAACCATATCTCAACTATTAAGTGAAAATTAGGGACCAGAAGAGTTTTAGCAAAAAAAAAAATTAAATTTTATTACAAAATAATTAAAAACAAAAACAGAGCATCAATGCTAAAGCAGGCAGTGATAGACATGAATAATAGGTGACATCTAAAGAAAAAATCCAAGTGGAAAGAATAATAATAGAGAGCGTTACTCCCTTAAGGTACTCAATAAAAAGTCTCATCCATATAATATAAATATGATCTAGAAAGCCTTATTCATTAATCTGCCATATTTATGTAGTAGAGATAATAGGGAATATTTCTTTTGCCAAAGAATTTATTATAACAAATTCACTAAAGTGTTGGTTATCAGCTAAGGAAGAATACAGAGTCAAAATTGTATAATGTACATACCGCCGTAAACAGTTTTCACCGCATGGAGAATGGATTTCAAAGAGCTGCACCAATCACGTAAACTCGCATAAAGTGGCAAGAGTTAAAAGTGAGTATAAATAATTGCCACAATGATAGCCGGCAGAAAAGATTTTTTTCACTATAATGTTCAAAACGAACAGTATAAGTAAACAGTTAGTTGCTCGGCAGAGTAAACCACTTATTAAAGCAAATAAGACTGACCGCAATTTGAAAAGAAAAGTACAAGTAGTAACCTCAGCAACTACTGGCGAAAGTAAGCCATAGAGATAACCAACCTAGGGCAAAGCAAACTATATTCTACTATGCAGAGAAAAAGAGCTAATAATAAAAGTGGGACCGGATAACAAATAAGCAATAGAGTACCATAACACTTACATTAAAGTGACTATGTGCTGCCGCCGCCTGCCGCCTCTACGCGCGTTGCGCCTTGGCTTCCTCAGGAGGCATAACTCACAAATGCCCCGGAATTAGTATATATAGGGTCAATGGGCAATAAACCACATCGCGCATCAGGTGTCATCCCGATTAGGCACATGCGCAATGCCAGACCACAGGACTCACCATTCAAAAGTCTGAAAATAGGTGACGCATGCGCTGATGTATCCCGACTCAGTAAATCAGAGATTCTCCTTCAGCGCTCATGGGGAGCAGATGGATCCCGCTGCGTGAGCAGCAGGACACCACGAGCGCACCTGGTGAGCGTGTCTGGAGATCTCAAGTAGGGAGAATCCAGGGCATGCGTACTAATCAGACTGAAAAAACAAAATGAAAACAGAAAGAAATATATTGAAATGTGAGCAACATTTGTAGAAATGTAACTAAATAATAAAGTGTGTAGAAAGAAAAACAAAAATTAGATGCTGGTGCCAAATAAGATATGCAAAGAATGTGACTGGTGATTGAAGATTATGAAATTAAAATAATCCCAATGTTCAATCCCTAAAGTGATAGGGACAAAAACCCTACCTAACGGTTTTAACAATAACAAATACATAAAATATTAGTGCCAATGGATTATGCAAAATATGTGGCTAACAGTACTGGTGAACAGTAGCAAAATACACATTATAAAATATTAATAATATCCCCAATATTCATTCCCAAAATTAATGAGGAGGAAAATCCCAAAGTCTTCTTCTTTGTGAGTGAGATATATTTCATTTTCTGTATAGTGAAACGAGATCAACGAAAATCCCAAAGTCTTCTTCTTGTGATTGAGATATACTTCATTTTCTGTATAATGAAACGAGATCCACGACCAGGAGCAGACTGAATAAGGTGAGTCAAATAAAATGAAAACTAAAAATAATAAGAATAAAAAGGATTAAAAAACCGAAGCAAAAGTAAAAACCATTATACACAATATGAGAATTTTTTTATAACAAGGATCCAAAGCCATTGTTCTCATTTAAACCCACTGGTATCATCGTATTGAGCCTATAGATCCATCTGCTTTCTACCTGTGAAAGAGTTTGAAATAAATTTCCACCCCTCATACCCAACGATACCTGATCAATTGCAAAAACACGGAGATCATCAGCTCGAGAATGATGAAATGCACGGAAATGTCTCGGTAGTGTCTTCAATTGGTCCAGATCCTTAACCTCCTTAGATTTTTCAATATCTCGAACATGCTCACGAATTCTAATTCTAAGCTCTCTTGTAGTCATTCCTATATAAATTTTTTTGCAAGGACAACTTGCATAATATATCACACCCTTAGATGAACAGGTAAGACATTTTCTAATTGAAAAGGTCTTGGAATGATCTGAATTTTGAAATTTATTCATTTTTAGTGTATTAGAGCATGCTTTACAAGTTCGACAAGGAAAAAATCCTTGGAGTTCACCAAAAATACCTTTTTGTACTTTTTCGTTGGAGGTTAGATGACTCCTTACAAGCAGGTCAGATAGATTTTTGGATCTTTTAGCTGTAATACAAGGTCTAGCTGGCAATGTCTTTTTCAAAATAGGATCTATTTGTAGCACATGCCAGTGTTTATTAATTATACCAGTAAAGTTATCCCATTGATCATTAAAAGGGGTAATTAAACGAACTTGATTGTTATCCCTAGATTTAGAGTCTCTTTTGTAAAGTAATTGATCCCTAGAGACTTCTTGTACTCTATTGTAAGCTCTGCGAATTTGCCTGTGACCATATCCTCTTTCTCTAAATCTGGAGTATAAATCTGCAGCTTGATTTTGATATGTCTTTTCCGAAGAGCAAATTCTCTTTGCTCGCAAGAACTGCCCCACTGGAATTGAACGTATAGTAGATTTTAGATGAGAGGACTTAGCGTGTAGAATTGAATTAGTGGCCGTAGGTTTTCTATATATATCAGTCGATACAGATCCATCATCATTGACTGAAATATCGATGTCCAAAAAACTAACTCTCCTCCCATAGGAATAGGTAAGTTTTATGTTCAAATCGTTATCGTTTAATACAGACATGAATGTTTTTAATTCATCTAACGAGCCCTCCCATACAAACATAACATCATCTATATATCTCATCCAATTATGGGCCTTTACAATATTGGCAACAGGAGAGCACTGAAAAATTTCCCTCTCCCAGAAACCCAAAAATAAATTGGCATAAGCCGGAGCACAAGCCGCCCCCATGGCTGTACCTTGTGTTTGCAAAAATACTTGTTCTTTAAATAAAAAACAGTTGTGCGTCAGAATAAATTCTAACAGAATGATTATAAGGGCTGCCAGAGGGGGGTCCAAATTGCTATTTCTCAGAAACCAGGAGGTAGCTCTAAGTCCCTGGTCATGGCGAATGGAGGTGTATAACGCCTCCACATCAGCCGTGACCAGGATCATGTCGTCCCCCAGATGTAACTGGTCTAACCTCCGTAGGGCCGCAGTTGTATCAAGAATATGAGAAGGTAGAGTGGTCACCAGGGGCTTCAGATAGTAATCTACTATCTGACATATCAATTCACTAAGTCCTTCCTTTCCAGACACGATAGGACGGCCGGGCGGATCCTCAATGTTCTTATGTATTTTTGGAATTAAATATAAGGTGGGCAGTTTAGGTTTTAAAGATTGAACAAACTCCAACAATGATTTGGGGATAATGCCCTTCTCATGTGCCTCTAACAGAATATTGTTTAGTTCTTTATGATATACAGGAAGAGGACTGAAAGTCAATTTTTTGTAGCAATTAATGTCAGATAATAATTTATGAGCCTGTTTTTCATAGAGGTCACGTGGCCAAAGAACAAGATTGTCACCTTTATCGGCTCTTTTAAAGATTACATCTTTCCAATCTTGCATTTCCATAATTGCTTTTTTATCACTTTTAAAAGTTGGATTAAAGTGATAATTTTTCTTAAGTTCCTCTATATCATGGGTGACCAATCTAACAAAAGTTTCAACGGCCGAGCATGTGTTAAGGTTAGGAAATTTTTTTGATTTATTGAACAAGGAGACGGGAAAGGAACTCACCGCTTCCACAGGGTTGCTCTCCTCTGCTAAGGATTCTAAAATCTCCAGAGCAGCTTTCTCTTCCTCAGAATTAAGTGACAATCCCATAGTGCTTTTCTCATGGAATCTCTTTAGTATCAGTTTTCTCGCGAACAGATGAACATCTTTTATGACCGTGAAGGGATCTAATTGTTGAGATGGAGAGAAAGATAGACCTTTTTCTAACAATTCCACCTGTTCATTAGATAAAATATGCGAGGATAGATTTATTACCTTAGGTTTATCATTTCTCCTGGTACCAGAGTTAGATTGATGTCTAGCATTTCCTCTGCCTCTACCACCATATCTTGTTTTAATACGTCTGGGAGTGTAATATTCCCTTTCATGAATTGAAGTGGTATTACTAGATATAGAAGACACCGAAGACACCGATGAGCTTCTTATCTCTGATTGTTTCTGATCTTCAGCTGAAGTTCTATTTTGCCAACGGAAAACTTTTTTCTGATCATAATCCAACACATCACGTTCATATTTTTTCATTTTATTTTTACTGATCTGTTGTTCCCATTTTTCCATATCATGATTGAGATCCTGAAAGAATTTTTCCAGGACCTCTTTAGACAATTTGGCTACCAATTCTTCTTGTAATTTGTGCAACTCAATATCTAATTCTTCCAAAATAGAAGCGTTTTTGATATTGATGATCTCCATAAAGGACATAGAGCATGCTGAGGAAACACTTTCCCATTTAGATATTAACTCAGTATCATCCAGACTAAAAGTGGGATACAGTTGTATCCGCAGGCCACGTGGAATGATTTTTTGTTTAATATAATTATCTAGGGATGTTTTTGTCCACCAAATCCTAGTTTTTTTATTAACCAAGTTTTTATATTTCATCATTAATCCTTTATCATCATATTGGGTATGGTTAAAATTAGCAATAGAGCTCTGTTTGAATAAATCCGATGCTTTATCCTGCCAGACTTTTTCCCTGGCTTTGAAATCCATCATAGGGAATTAAACTGTGGTAAAACAGAAAGTATACATTAAGTACCAAAAAAATCCCCTGTTAATGGGAAATAAATAATAGCATAACTCAGACAACAGTATATATCAACAAAGAACCATATCTCAACTATTAAGTGAAAATTAGGGACCAGAAGAGTTTTAGCAAAAAAAAAATTAAATTTTATTACAAAATAATTAAAAACAAAAACAGAGCATCAATGCTAAAGCAGGCAGTGATAGACATGAATAATAGGTGACATCTAGAGAAAAAATCCAAGTGGAAAGAATAATAATAGAGAGCGTTACTCCCTTAAGGTACTCAATAAAAAGTCTCATCCATATAATATAAATATGATCTAGAAAGCCTTATTCATTAATCTGCCATATTTATGTAGTAGAGATAATAGGGAATATTTCTTTTGCCAAAGAATTTATTATAACAAATTCACTAAAGTGTTGGTTATCAGCTAAGGAAGAATACAGAGTCAAAATTGTATAATGTACATACCGCCGTAAACAGTTTTCACCGCATGGAGAATGGATTTCAAAGAGCTGCACCAATCACGTAAACTCGCATAAAGTGGCAAGAGTTAAAAGTGAGTATAAATAATTGCCACAATGATAGCCGGCAGAAAAGATTTTTTTCACTATAATGTTCAAAACGAACAGTATAAGTAAACAGTTAGTTGCTCGGCAGAGTAAACCACTTATTAAAGCAAATAAGACTGACCGCAATTTGAAAAGAAAAGTACAAGTAGTAACCTCAGCAACTACTGGCGAAAGTAAGCCATAGAGATAACTAACCTAGGGCAAAGCAAACTATATTCTACTATGCAGAGAAAAAGACCTAATAATAAAAGTGGGACCGGATAACAAATAAGCAATAGAGTACCATAACACTTACATTAAAGTGACTATGTGCTGCCGCCGCCTGCCGCCTCTACGCGCGTTGCGCCTTGGCTTCCTCAGGAGGCATAACTCACAAATGCCCCGGAATTAGTATATATAGGGTCAATGGGCAATAAACCACATCGCGCATCAGGTGTCATCCCGATTAGGCACATGCGCAATGCCAAACTCTTTCACAGGTAGAAAGCAGATGGATCTATAGGCTCAATACGATGATACCAGTGGGTTTAAATGAGAACAATGGCTTTGGATCCTTTTTATAAAAAAATTCTCATATTGTGTATAATGGTTTTTACTTTTGCTTCGGTTTTTTAATCCTTTTTATTCTTATTATTTTTAGTTTTCATTTTATTTGACTCACCTTATTCAGTCTGCTCCTGGTCGTGGATCTCGTTTCATTATACAGAAAATGAAGTATATCTCAATCACAAGAAGAAGACTTTGGGATTTTCGTTGATCTCGTTTCACTATACAGAAAATGAAATATATCTCACTCACAAAGAAGAAGACTTTGGGATTTTCCTCCTCATTAATTTTGGGAATGAATATTGGGGATATTATTAATATTTTATAATGTGTATTTTGCTACTGTTCACCAGTACTGTTAGCCACATATTTTGCATAATCCATTGGCACTAATATTTTATGTGTTTGTTATTGTTAAAACCGTTAGGTAGGGTTTTTGTCCCTATCACTTTAGGGATTGAACATTGGGATTATATTAATTTCATAATCTTCAATCACCAGTCACATTCTTTGCATATCTTATTTGGCACCAGCATCTAATTTTTGTTTTTCTTTCTACACACTTTATTATTTAGTTACATTTCTACAAATGTTGCTCACATTTCAATATATTTCTTTCTGTTTTCATTTTGTTTTTTCAGTCTGATTAGTACGCATGCCCTGGATTCTCCCTACTTGAGATCTCCAGACACGCTCACCAGGTGCGCTCGTGGTGTCCTGCTGCTCACGCAGCGGGATCCATCTGCTCCCCATGAGCGCTGAAGGAGAATCTCTGATTTACTGAGTCGGGATACATCAGCGCATGCGTCACCTATTTTCAGACTTTTGAATGGTGAGTCCTGTGGTCTGGCATTGCGCATGTGCCTAATCGGGATGACACCTGATGCGCGATGTGGTTTATTGCCCATTGACCCTATATATACTAATTCCGGGGCATTTGTGAGTTATGCCTCCTGAGGAAGCCAAGGCGCAACGCGCGTAGAGGCGGCAGGCAGCGGCAGCACATAGTCACTTTAATGTAAGTGTTATGGTACTCTATTGCTTATTTGTTATCCGGTCCCACTTTTATTATTAGGTCTTTTTCTCTGCATAGTAGAATATAGTTTGCTTTGCCCTAGGTTGGTTATCTCTATGGCTTACTTTCGCCAGTAGTTGCTGAGGTTACTACTTGTACTTTTCTTTTCAAATTGCGGTCAGTCTTATTTGCTTTAATAAGTGGTTTACTCTGCCGAGCAACTAACTGTTTACTTATACTGTTCGTTTTGAACATTATAGTGAAAAAAATCTTTTCTGCCGCCTATCATTGTGGCAATTATTTATACTCACTTTTAACTCTTGCCACTTTATGCGAGTTTACGTGATTGGTGCAGCTCTTTGAAATCCATTCTCCATGCGGTGAAAACTGTTTACGGCGGTATGTACATTATACAATTTTGACTCTGTATTCTTCCTTAGCTGATAACCAACACTTTAGTGAATTTGTTATAATAAATTCTTTGGCAAAAGAAATATTCCCTATTATCTCTACTACATAAATATGGCAGATTAATGAATAAGGCTTTCTAGATCATATTTATATTATATGGATGAGACTTTTTATTGAGTACCTTAAGGGAGTAGCGCTCTCTATTATTATTCTTTCCACTTGGATTTTTTCTCTAGATGTCACCTATTATTCATGTCTATCACTGCCTGCTTTAGCATTGATGCTCTGTTTTTGTTTTTAATTATTTTGTAATAAAATTTAATTTTTTTTTTTTTGCTAAAACTCTTCTGGTCCCTAATTTTCACTTAATAGTTGAGATATGGTTCTTTGTTGATGTGTATCTATATACAGTACAGACCAAAAGTTTGGACACACCTTCTCATTCAAAGAGTTTTCTTTACATGACTATGAAAATTGTAGATTCACTCTGAAGGTATCAAAACTATGAATTGACACATGTGGAATTATATCATTAACAAGAAAGTGTGAAACAACTGAAAATATGTCTTATATGCTAGGTTCTTCAAAGTAGCCACCTTTTGCTTTGATTACTGCTTTGCACACTCTTGGCATTCTCTTGATGAGCTTCAAGCGGTAGTCACCGGAAATGGTTTTCACTTCACAGGTGTGCCCTGTCAGGTTGAATAAGTGGGATTTCTTGCCTTATAAATGGGGTTGGGACCATCAGTTGTGTGGTGCAGAAGTCTGGTGGATACACAACTGATAGTCCTACTGAATAGACTGTTAGAATTTGTATTATGGCAAGAAAAAAGCAGCTAAGTAAAGAAAAACGAGTGGCCATCATTACTTTAAAAAATGAAGGTCAGTCAGTCCGAAAAATTGGGAAAACTTTGAAAGTGTCTCCAAGTGCAGTGGCAAAAACCATCAAGCGCTACAAAGAAACTGTCATGATCCAGGACGGGGTTTTGTCTTTCGCCCATCCTGGTCAGACAGGGCTTAATTGTTTCTGCCTCTCTCTGGCAGAGGGCGGCTATTTAGTGGCCACTCGACCTAGGTCCAGTGTCCGTTATACTCCTGCCCTCGGCTGAGTTAGTTGAAATCTTACGTATGTGTGCCTTGTGCCTGTTAACTTGTTGCTTGTTTGGTTTTGATCCAGTTCCGTCCCTGTTACGAGTTCTGCCTGTCCCTCTTGTACTGCTCTACCCTCTCTGTGTATGACTCTCTGCCAGTGACTTGACTATTCTCTGCTCATTCCTCTGGTACTGCACCGCCCTCTCTGTGTATAACCTCTGCTTGTCTGACCTGCGTTTCCCTCTCCTCTACTACAGTATCTCTGCAGTAAGTATATTACATCATCTACAGCAGTAGGACACTAAGCCCCGCCCCCTGCAGTCACATGATCGTAGGTCCTCGCACTCCTTACCACTTTCAGTGTCGCAGGTCCTGTCTGCTTGAACTTTCACTGTAGTATCAGACCCCGGGCCCACCCGTAGTGTGGGTAAGTCACCCTGCTCAGCCATGGCAGTTTGCCGATGCTGACAGGATTCTGACAGAAACTGGCTCACATGAGGACCTCCCCAGGAAAGGAAGACCAAGAGTCACCTCTGCTGTGGAGGATAAGTTCATCTGAGTCACCAGCCTCAGAAATCACAGGTTAACAGCAGCTCAGATTAGAGACCAGGTCAATGTCACACAGAGTTCTAGCAGCAGACACATCTCTATAACAACTGTTAAGAGGAGACTTTGTGCAGCAGGCCTTCATAGTAAAATAGCTGCTAGGAAACCACTGCTAAGGACAGGCAACAAGCAGAAGAGACTTGTTTGGGCTAAAGAACACAAGGAATGGACATTAGACCAGTGGATATCTGTGCTTTGGTCTGATGAGTCCAAATTTCAGAACTATGGTTCCAACCACCGTGTCTTTGTGCGACGCAGAAAAGGTGAATGGATGGACTCTACATGCCTGGTTCCCACCGTGAAGCATGGAGGAGGAGATGTGATGGTGTGGGGGTGCTTTGCTGGTGACACTGTTGGGGATTTATCCAAAATTGAAGATATACTGAACCAGCATGGCTACCACTCAATCTTGCAGCGGCATGCTATTCCATCCGGTTCGCGTTTAGTTGGACCATCATTTATTTTTCAACAGGACAATGACCCCAAACACACCTCCAGGTTGTGTAAGGGCTATTTGACCAAGAAGGAGAGTGATATGGTGCTACGCCAGATGACCTGGCCTCACCAGTCACCAGACCTGAACCCAATCGAGATGGTTTGGAGTGAGCTGGACCGCAGAGTGAAGGCAAAAGGGCCAACAAGTGCTAAACATCTCTGGGAACTCCTTCAAGACTGTTGGAAGACCATTTCCGGTGACTACCTCTTGAAGCTGCCAAGAGTGTGCAAAGCAATAATAAAAGCAGAAGGTGGCTACTTTGAAGAACCTAGAATATAAGACATATTTTCAGTTGTTTCACACTTTTTTGTTAGTTATATAATTCCACATGTGTTATTTCATAATTTTGATGCCTTTCAGAGTGAATCTACAATTTTCAAATTTTCATAGTCATGAAAATAAAGAAAACTCTTTGAGAAGGTGTGTGCAAACTTTTGGTCTATACTGTTTATGTATATATATATATATATATATATATATATATATATATACACTAGCTGAAGACCCCGGCGCTGCCCGGGCATAGTAACTAACTACGGTTAGTTATAACAAATTATAATGATTATATCTATTTATATAAAGCTGAGTGTAGAGCCCTGCCCACTCCGCAGAGCCACATTCACTATAATATCCCACATCATCCCGTCAGCCAGAGCCACCGGACTAGTACCCCTAATATCCTACATCGTCCCATCAGCCAGAGCCACCGGACTAGTACCCCTAATATCCTACATCGTCCCATCAGCCAGAGCCACCGGACCACTACCCCTAATATCCCACATCGTCCCGTCAGCCAGAGCCACCGGACCACTACCCCTAATATCCCACATCATCCCATCAGCCAGAGCAACCGGACTACTACCCCTAATATCCCACATCATCCCATCAGCCAGAGCCACCGGACTACTACCCCTAATATCCCACATCATCCCATCAGCCTTGGATGAGAACCAGAGCGCTGAGTGGAATAGTCCTAACTTCCATACCAATGATCCCTTTAATAGAAACCTGGGGTGAGAATCAGAGTGCTGAGGGTTTTACCCTAACTTCCATACCGGAGATCCCTTTAAGAGAGGCATGGGGTCAGTACCAAAGCGCAGAGTGGATTTGCCCTCACTTCCACACCGGTGATCCCTTTATGAGGGGCCTGGGGTCAGAATCAGAGCACTGAGTGGAATTGCCCTAACTTCCATACCAATGATCCCTTTAAGAGAGACAGGGGTTAGAACCAGAGCGTTGAGTGAAATTGCCCTAACTTCCATACCAATGATCCCTTTAAGAGAGACTGGGGCTAGAATCAGAGCGCTGAGTGGAATTGCCCTAACTTCCATACAGGAGATCCCTTTAAGAGAGCCTGGGGTTAGTACCAGAGGAATTAAAGGCAATTGCCCTGACTTCCATACCGGGGATCCCTTTAAGAGAGCCTGGGGTCAGAACTAGAACGCTGAGTGGAATTGCACTCACTTCTGTACCAAGGATCCCTTTAAGAGGGGCCTGGGGACAGAACCAGAGCACTTAGTGGAATTGCATACAATAAGAAACAGCAAAACTGCACTAAGCAGGGTCTACTCACTGGTGGAGATATAGATATCTGAATTCCGGACGTCTGGGTGATTTTCAAACCGGTTGCTCTGGTGCTTGCATGAAACCACACGTAGTATCAAAACAAAAATCCAGAAGGAGAAAAAATGCAGCACTCTTCAACTCCGTTAAAAAACCAAAGACCTTTATTGGATCAGTTGGACAAGGTTAACATAGGGCTAGCTACGTGAACAAAATGCAGAGACAGAACAAGACTACAGCTGTTTCACGTTATACACGCTTCAACAGGTCCAGATGTATCAATTACACCGTCATTTCTTTTTATAGGGCTTATCATCAAGAATTACCATATACATCATTAACATATTCAAATTAAAAACAGCGAAAAAAACAGGGTTTTTTCTTTTTTTTTTCATAAATTAAAAACAATGCAAAAATCCATTTACTGATTGTAAGCAACCAAAAAATTAATACATTGTCATAGGAACACAGAATAATCTAATCTATCGTTCAACCCCAATACTCCTTGTGCATTAGTTTTGATAATCTACCTTGCTTGACGTTGCAACAGTGATTTATTGTGATCACCACCTCCTAAAAGACGCTTTTTATTGTAAAAATAGTTTTTGCATCACCACATTTTGAGAGGTATAACTTTTCCATATTTTGACCCACCGAGTCATGTGAGGTCTTATTTTTTGCGGGACGAGTTGACGTTTTTATTGGTACCATTTTCGGGCACGTGACATTTTTTGATCGCTTTTTATTTAGATTTTTGGGACGCAGAATGAACAAAAACCAGCGTTTCATGAATTTCTTTTGGGGGGGTGCGTTTACACCGTTCCGCGTGCGGTAAAATTGATAAAGCGGTTTTATTCTTCGGGTCAGTACGGTTACAGCGATACCTCATTTAGGTCTTTTTTTATGTTTTGGCGCTTTTATGCAATGAAAACAATTTTATATAAAAAATATTTATTTTTGCATTGCTTTATTCTGCAAGCTATAACTTTTATTTTTTTGCTGATGATGCTGTGTGGCAGCTTGTTTTTTGCGGGACAAGATGACGTTTTCAGTGGTACCATGGTTATTTATATGCATCTTTTTGATTGCACGTTATTGCACTTTTTGCTTGGCGGTATGATGATAATGCATTATTTTTTGCTTTGTTTTTAATTTTTATTTTCACTAAAGGGGTTAACTAGTGGGACAGTTTTATAGGGCAGGTCGTTATGGACGCGGCGATACTAAATATCCAAAAAATGAACTTATTAGGGAATATTTTTTTTTTATTTATTTAGCGACTTTTTATAAATTATTTTTACACTCTTTTTTTTTACTTTATTACATTGTCCCAGGGGGGACATCACTGTCATGTGTCAGATCGCTGATCTGACACGTCACACAGTGCTGTGACAGATCAGCGATCTGACAGGCGCTGCACAAGGCTTCCTCATGCCTGCACAGGATGTGTGATGGGGTTATGGGCATGGGAGGGGGTGATTCATTTCTGTCATGTGTTCTCTGCTCCTTTCTGGGGGGCAGGCAATGGCTGGGAGCTTATGTTCCCAGGTATGTTAGATTTCTCCCACCAAGTCAGTGTCTGCTGAGGTGTTGTCGAGTGAAAAAACTGTTACTCATAGCAACCAATCACAGCTCAGCTTCTTTTAAACAGCTCTGGTGAAATGAAAGATGCTTAGTGATTGGTTGCAAGGAAAACTGTTGCTCATAGCAACCAATCACAGCTCAGCTTCTTTTAAATAGCTCTGGTGAAATGAAAGATCCTTTGTGATTGGTCGGTGATACACACACACACACACATACATTCAATTTTATATATATATATAGAAATACATATATATATATATATATAATCTTTTTATTGTATTGCTCTATTATAACATTTACGACTGATTCAACTATTTCTTGATTCATAATTTCTTCTATGCAGGTAATACTTGGGGGAGGAAGAGCCTATATGTTTCCCAGCGGGACACCAGACCCAGAATACCCAACTGATTCATCAAGTGGCGGCCTTCGAAAAGATAATCTTAACCTAACAAAAATGTGGCTGGACCAGAGACCGGTATTGTGCAACTCTTCTATGGAATATTAATCCCAGGGCATTTTTTTTTACCTTTTTTGCACTTTTGCTTACTCTTCCCATTTTTCTAAGAGTCATGTGACTTTCTTATTTTTCTGTCCAAAAATAAGCTCATATAAAGATTGTTTTTTGCGTGCTGATTTGTTTTCCATTAATTAAATTGTTTGAAAGTTTGAATTTTTTGATGGTGAGGTGCAGTTTTTATTGGTGTCACATAAATGTTTTAGCTGGTTTTTATTGCAATTTTTAGGGAGAAGTCTGGTGATCAAAAAATGACAATTGTGTAATTTCTCTTTTTATTGCTTTATGCTCTTTGCCATATGAGTTAAATAATTTAAGATTTTCATTGTACTTTTGCAGACTTGTGTATTTGGTGATACCAAGTATATATATATTTAACTTTATTTTTGCTTTGCGAAAAGGCTGAGATTCAATATTTTATGTTTTGATAATATTTTTAAAAACATTATTTTAGTATATCTAGGGGCTTGAGTCTGCAACTGTTTGTACTACAGCTCTGGCAAAAATTAAGAGACCACTATCAAATGTTCAGTTTGTCTGATTTTTCTCTTTATAGGTATATTTTTGAGTGAAATGTAAATTGTTCTTTTAGTCTATAAACTTCTGACAACATGTCTCCGAATTTCCAAGCAATAAATTTTGTATTTTTTTTTCTGACAAAGAAAAATGGTCAAAATTTAAAAAACCCAGACCTCAAATAATGCAAAAAAAACAAGTTCATAATCATTTAGAAACAACAATACTAATGTTTTAACTCAGGAAGAGTTCTGAAATCAATATTTTGTGGAATAGCCATGATTCTTAAAAACAGCTTTCATGCGTCTTGGCATGCTTGCCACCGGTCTTTCACACTGCTTCTGGCGCAAAGATGTAAGCAGTTCTTCTTTGTTTGATGGCCTGTGACTATCCATCAGCCTCTTGATTACATTCCAGAGGTTTTCAATGGGGTTCAGGTATGGAGAATGGGCTGCCCATGACAGGGTTTTGATGTGGTGGTCTCTTAATTTTTTCCACAGTTGTATATACTGTCAATATACAGTAAGTATTGCTGTTTATAGCAAGCGAACTTCATAGGTAACCAAAGATGTTATGGACTTCAGTGGACTGATCTGACAAGACTTGTGCTAAAAGACCCATTGTAACTGGCCTTTTTTGATCAATCATCCATATGTGGCTTATAAACTAAACACTATGTGATAAGTATGAAAAATATGTGACCCTTACCGCAATAGCGTAATCAATTTTCAACAATAGAATAGAAGAAAAGTGCGTTCCCTAGATTATGTAGCATAACGTAAGGCAAGAAATGGGAATTTAAAACAGAATATTTAATTCAGTAATTAAAATATCAATTTTTCAAATTAAGACACAAAAACAGAAACCCGACTATTATCCACAGGTAGGCAGGTGTAAATGTTACAGAACAGATAGGTATCGCATATAAGTCATCTCATTTCAAGCAACACCTAAGACAAAAAAGGTTTTGGGGAGCTAATATATCACAGCTGCCTTACATGCAAAAGTGTTTTCCCGATTTCATAGAGATTGTGATACATACCATTATACTTTCAGAATAGATCTTACAAAAACAGAAGAAAACACCAAAAATAATGAGTTCAAAAACTACCAAGAAAAAACGCGGAAATTCCCAAATAAATGGTATCAAACAAGGACAAAATCAATCTCTATAAATATATTTTTATTAAACTGAAACTAAGTAAAACTGACACAAGACAAGGATATATTAGAATACAAACAATTTAGGCAAATAAAAAGTAGCTCATGAGGGGGGAGGGGTATGTCCACTGCAAAAAGAAGAATAACCCCCATATTAGGGAAAACAATATGCCAAATAAAACAATGATAGTATAATCAAAGTTTTTTTCCCAAAAATATGCTTCCATAAATTTAATTTCAAGACACTTAGTGAATGAACAAAGAATGTCCAAGGAAATATTAGAAAATATATTTATATAATTAAATCCATGTATATTTAAAGTGGTAGTGCAATTAATAAGTACATGCTATTAGAATCTCCAGAGGCATAAAAGGGACAAACTATGTATGTCACATATCAATGAACACATCACAATGGGAAACAGCCAAAAGCGTTGTATTGAATTTATGGGTAGTTATTTGCAAGGCATAATAGAAAGACAGTAATACTAAATACAGAAACCATGTAGACCAGACATACCCACGCCTCCCTCCTCACCTCCTCCTGGAGCAAGCACATTGGGGGTGTGCAGCACACTAAAATAAAATAGGTTTCTTCATGTTAGGTAAATTGTAAAAGTGTTGTCTACTTTATCTTTATTTTGGGAGATTCTGTTGTATTTACTAATATATGTGTTAGGGCAGGTGCAGATGACTTTAGTTTTGTTCCGAGTGCGATCCAACAAAACATTGGATTGCACTCAGATCAATGTTAGTCTATGGGGCCGTGCACGTTGCTTGATGCACCTGCCCTTACATGATTTCCTTTGTGTGCCGCCATCCACTTCTTAGTTTAGCCTTCATCACAGACTGTGCAGCTCGCCTGTTCTCAAGATGGCAGCTGAATGAGCAGCATGTGCAGAGCTGCCACCAGGAATTTCAGGGCCCCATACTGACAAAATTTTTGGATCCCCTTGAGACTCTGCCCAGGCTCCACTCCAGCCCCGCCTCCACCCCTTGAACCTTTCACGGTCCCACCTTCCACTCTTGGAAAAACTCAACTTCTGCACCACATCCACACCAATCACACGTTAACATTTCCCATGTGATATAGCATATACATAGTCATCAGCTTTTATATTGGCCAAAAGATTTTTTAATCTGACATCATGGCAAGGTAGACTTTTTTGTCCGGGCCCCTCTCTACTCTAACTTATTAAACATTTCTTAAAATGCCCAAAGCTCTTTTCTTACCTATATTTTTATTTATTTTTCCATTTTTAAAATGACCAATAATGCCACATACAAGGGACAAATAACATCACACCATGGCTGGACCACATATTACTACCATATAGTGATCGAATAATACCACAGACAAGGAACAAATACTACCACACTGTGGCCAGACCACATAGTGGCCAATAATACCACATACAAGGGACAAATACCACCACGCGAAGACCAGACCACATATATCACTAGCATGACCAAATAATACCACATACATGGAACAAATAATGCCACACTTTGACCAGAACACATATTACCACCCCATAGTGACCGAATACTACAATACTGATCATTAATAAAAAACACAATACTAATATTACCACTAGTGCCATTATACACAGGAGCTCTGTACATAGTGTCAGTGTGTAGTGACCAGCAGATTCTCAGGATGCAGTGACGAGACACGAGACAGGGTATAACTTGTATAATCAACTTTTATAAATTGGAGCCCCTAGGGCTATGCTGAACAGGCAGAAAAGGGTAAACACAAATCTGTCCTCGCAGGGACTCAATAAAATAAACAATACTTTGCTATGGAAACTGGGAGTACCCCTGCTAGTCCGGGTGTAGAAAGCCGGGATGTGGCCAAACTATAGTACTTATGGCTATAGTGCACTTATCCTTCCTTGCATCACTCGGGATCGCAGATGCGGCTGCTTAGAGATCGTTGATGCGGCTGTCTTGATGCCTTGATATCCCGGGAAGATTTGGGCACGACAGGCCCTGAAGAAACGTTGGCGGTGGGGCGCAACAGGCCCTGAAGAAACGATGCCGGTGGGGCACAACAGGCCCTGAAGAAACGATGACAGTGGGGCGCAGCAGGCCTTGAAGAAGCTATGTCGGTGGGGCGCAACAGGCCCTGAAGAAATGATGATGGTGGGGTGCAACAGGGCTTGAAGGAACGATGCCGGTGGGGCGCAGCAGGCCCTGAAGAAACTATGTCGGTGGGGCGCAACAGGCCCTGAAGAAATGATGACGGTGGGGTGCAACAGGCCTTGAAGGAACGATGCCGGTGGGGCGCAGCAGGCCCTGAAGAAACAATGTCGGTGGGGCGCAACAGGCCATGAAGAAACGATGTCGGTGGGGTGCGGTAATGACGCAGTTCCCCAAATGACCAGTAGCTGTCCTCTGATAAGGGTCCCTCCACAGCCGGGAAATGGGCCTCTAATGTCACCTAGGACGAGGCGGTGTCCCCTGAGGCCGGTGATGACAGGGTCGCCGCAGTGGGAGAAGGCCAGGGGGCAGTGTCCAGGCCTCTGTGGCCGTTTTACGTCTAGTCACAGCCACGACCTGAGGTAAGGGATCTGTCTCACATAGGCGGGGGGCGGCAGGCGTATCTCTCTGCGAACGGGGGCAGGAAGTGGCCTCCGGAAAAAGTCTCTCACGTCTCCCTTGTTGGTGAGTGCGCAGTATTCTCCTCACAGGCTCCTGTCGGTGTCCCTCCAAGTCACCCAGCTTCCTGCCTCCTGTCACACTCTCTCCCAACTGCCACTTCAGTGCACCCCCTGTTCCTTTTATCTTTGCCCCGCCCCCTGTTTCCCTGACAACTTCAGTCAAGTCTCTCCCTTTACTGTCCTCCCAGTATTGTTCCCTCAGGAACCCTGATGGCGGTCCCCTGGGTACCTGCCCGGTCACTGCCTGGGAGTCCTCCTCCCCACACTCCCCCACCCTGTAAGCTCGCCAGTCCTCGGGCGAGGGCCTTAGTCTATTGAGATCGGTCTGTAGGGGTTTCAATATTCGTTGCCATATGAATTCATCTTGCTCATATCGTTCAGGGGGTTTGCCGGCTGTTGACCGCTCGGAGCGTCTAAGTTCAACTGGGGTAGAGTCGTCTGGGGTGGTGGACATCGGTGGACTGATTGGTGCGGGCGGGCTAATTGTGTCAGATGATTCATTACTGAGTGGAGGGCCTCTGTGTCCTGGGAGACAATCTTCGTCGTCGTCCGGGTTCCAACATACGGAAGACGGTACGGATGTCGACCGGGTAGGCTCCGGTTGCTTCGGGTCGGAGGAAGTACATGGGCGTAACATATTACGATGCACAATACGAGTGGGCAGTGTCTCATCCTCCTCAGGTCGTATTTCGTACACCGGTCCGTCTGGATGGATACGGCGTAAGACCCGATAAGGACTTTCTTCCCAACGCGGCTCCAGTTTGTTCTGGGGGCGTTGATCTAATACAAGCACCCGGTCCCTGCTTTGGAGGCGAGGAGGTGGGGTTGCATTCTTCCCAGGGTGCTCCCAGTCTCGGAGCTTGGTGTGTACAATTCGGTGAAGAGTTTGCAGCCGGTGACGATGATTTCGGACCCAAGATGACACTCCAGTCCAGGGCTGAGGCTCTTCGGGGTCTAACTCCACCTCCGTGATCCCTTTACCTTCTCGTCCGAACAACAGGGAATAGGGGGTATAGCCAGTCACTCGATGTACCCTATTGCTATAGACCCAAACTAATTCAGAAACATATTCAGGCCAACGGGCCTTCTTGTCACTCTCCAGAGTGCGCAACATCTGAATCAATGTCCGATTAAATCGTTCACAAGCCCCATTCCCTTGCGGGTGATACCGTGTGGTCCGGGATTTGTCAATTCCATAGAGGTGATGTAGTTCTTCCATGACTTTTCCCAAAAAACATGCTCCCTGATCAGAATGTGTTCATTGAGGACAGCCGTATACTTGTATAAAGTTTATACAAATTGCGGAGGCAGCTTACTCTGCGGTCTGATCCCGAGTGGGGGTGACCACAGCGAACTTGGTGAAATGATCTACCATAACGAGACAGTGTTCGTATCCCTGAAATGCAGGCCCAATGGTCAGATAATCCACCATCAGGAGCTCAAGGGGCGCTGAGGTCACAATAGTCTGTGCTGCAGCTCGCTGAGCGGGTGGTTTGGCTAATTCACACAAGCGGCAGGTCCGGCAAATTTCGTCCACAACAGCCGGCAAGCGCGGTTGGTAAGCTTTCTGTTGCAGCTATTGCAAAGTTTTTTTTGTTCCGAAATGGGCCCCTTTTTCGTGAGCCTCCCAAGCCAGTACGTGAAGTTGGGCTCCTGGCGTTACCACCTGCCAAACCGTCATTGAGGTTGTTTGTGATGTTATTTTACGATACAATAATCCCTTTCGGATAACCAACCTCTCCCATTGTCGCAGCATAAGCAACAGGTCTTGAGTCAAATTTTGCCGTTGAGAGTCAGTGAGTAATTGCCCAGCGGCGACCCATGTCCTGAGAAGGCCAACCTCTTCGTCTTCTTGTTGCTATTGTATCCACTTATCCCGGGATTGTTCCAATATGCCCCTTGGGGTCTCAGAGGAAGATTTTTTTTATTGTCAGTTGTGAGCACGGCAGCAGTGAGAGCGAACGGTATTTCCTCTCCTTCTAATTCTTCATCTCGATTCTGTCCTGGAGTTGTATGTCGAATCCTGGAGTGGGCGTCTGCATGGACATTCTCGGCCCCTCTTTTGTAGATAATCTTATAATTGTACTTCGCCATCTGGGCCACCCATTGCTGTTCCAGAGCCCCCAATTTGGCGTTTTCCAAATGAGCCAGTGGGTTGTTGTCAGTTCGCACTACCACCTTGGAGCCCGCTAGGTACTCTGTGAATCTCTCCGTCGTAGCCCACACCACTGCGAGGAGCTCGAGCTTAAAGGAGCTGTAATAGTCAGGGTTACGCTCGGAGTCATGGAGTGAGCGACTTCCATATGCGATCACCCCCTGCCGGCCATCCTGAACCTGTGGCAACACAGCTCCCAGCCTGTGAAGACTCCCGTCAGTGTGCAAGATGAACGGTTGAGAGAAATCCACATAAGCCAACACTGGGGGATCCGAGAGCGCAGCCTTGAGGTCTCGGAAGGCCTCTTCCTGAGGGTGTTGCCACTGGATTTTTCGCCCATTGGCCCCAGCGGGAGCCCCCTTCAGCAGGTCGTGCAGGGCTCGAGCTCGACATGCAAAATTCTTTACGAAGCGACGGTAATATCCGGCTAACCCCAGAAAAGTCCGCACATCTTTCACCGTCTCGGGGGTAGGCCATTCCTGGATAGCAGCAACCTACTCCCGGGATGGCCTCACACCCTCTGCCGAAACGACATGACCCAGATACTCAATCTGAGAGCGAAATAGGTGGCATTTCTGAAGCTTCACCTTCAACCCGTACTTTTGCAACCGGCTGAGTACCTGTCCCAACCGCTTCAGGTGGTCCTCAAAGGTGGCGGCATAGACGATGATGTCATCCAGATAGATCAACGTAGCCTCAAAATTGAGATCTCCCAGACACCGCTCCATCAATCGCTGAAAGGTCCCGGGGGCGTTGGCCAGCCCAAACGGCATCCGATTAAACGCAAACAATCCCATGGGCAATATGAACGCCGTCTTGGCTCTATCTTCTTCTGACTTGAGCACCTGCCAGTACCCACTGGCCAAGTCCAGGGTTGAAAAATATGTTGCTTTTCCCAAGGCGGACAGGGATTCTTCTATGCGGGGCAGTGGATATGAGTCTTTAATAGTGCAAGCATTCAGTTTACGATAATCCACACAGAATCGTAGTGTACCATTTTTCTTCCGGACCAACACGATTGGGGCCACCCAGGGGCTTTGACTTTCCCGTTTCACCCCTTTTCGCAGCATTTGGGCCAGCAAAGTTTTCACCTCCTGATAGAGTTGTGGCGGAATCTGTCGATATCGTTCCCGGATAGGGGCCGCTCCTGCTGTGGGGATTTCATGAGTGATGGCGGTGGTACACCCAAAATCGTCCTCATGACTAGCAAATACTTCATGGTACTGTCCAAGCAATGTTTTTATCTGTGAGAGTTGGGCTGCAGTTAATCCAGAAAGGTCGGCCCGCATTTGCTCCAAAATATTTCGGCCCTTCTCTTGTGCCGAGACTTCGTGGACCTGTAAGGTTCGTATTGTTACTTCCCAAGGATCCTCGGGGTGTACTCGTAATTGAACCGCAGGAGCTGGCAGCACTTCTTCTAAAGGCCTTACTAGTTTGGCCAGTACAGTCCGTGCTTTCAGAACGGTGTCTCGGTCTTCAAGGTTAATGCAGCGTACCAGGACGGTTCCTTTTTGCACCATAGCCAGGGAACGGGCCACCAGTATGCCAGGAGGTAAGCGCTCTGAGTGACACGGCTCCACCTGCACCTCCACAAGGTATCGGGGCCCGAATTGGCAGGCCCACCACTGTCTGTCCAGGAGGTAGCACAAGCAGGGGAGCTGCTGACGCGATGGCTTTGCCCAGAGCCTCGCCCTCCTGGCAGTCCTGATGCACCCGCGCACCTCGCACCAGCTGCTGGAATACCTGTCCCTGAGCTGTGCGAGAACCCCACTGCTTCAGAATCTTCTGTGTGGGATCATTTAGTAGCAGGTTGCCGAACTCGCGTAAAATATTCATGCCTAGGGTGACGGGGTCAGCTTCTCCTTGAGTAAGCACCACCCCTCTGCGACCAAGGGATTTACCGCACAATGTCACCTGCACCCACACTACCCCGGCAACCGGGACCGGCAATTGGTTGGCGGCTATTAGTCTAATCATGGGCCTCCACTGGGGTCTTTCTGCCTCTGGGAAGTTTTGTTGAAAGTACGTTGCAGGCATGGTGGTTACTTGTGACCGCGTGTCTACCAGACACCGGACGGCCCGGCCCTCCACTTCTGCCCAAACCACCGGGCACTTTGCTACCAAATCTTCGGGCCTTCCACCACCCCTAGTTGTGGTTTTCGGCTCTGAGCGGCGTCCCCCCAGCCCGGAGCCCTTTAGTATAATGGCCGCCGGGGGTGGGTATCTCCCACGCCGCGGACACTCTCGGGCGAAGTGGCCTGGTTCTCCACACTCAAAACACCGGGCCTGTGTAGGGTGACCACCCCGCGGGGAGCGTGATCCCCAAGAGCCAGGATTAAAGCTAGGTCGTCCAGTCCCGGTCTCGGTTCTTCTCTTTACTTCGGCCAACTCGCCCTTTATATTTTTCAGCTCTTGCTTCATCTCCTACACCCACTGAGGCTCCTCGACTGCATTCGCGGAGGCCTCCACACCTCGGACTTTCCCCACGGGGACCGCCATCCCCTGCTCCTGCTCTCGAGCACGTGCCTGACTTCCCACCTCTGAAAAGTCTATTCGGGGATTCATTCTGATCTGCTCCCGCAGTGCCTGTTTGACTAATGGATCTCGCAAACCAGTCACCAGTAGGTCACGTAGGGTAATGTCAACAGGTCCTACCCTTACCCCATCCTTTCTTTCTATAGCCATATGCAATTCCTGGAGGACATTCATATACTCTGTGATCGTCTCCCCCTCTACCTGCATCTGACTAAACAAACGGGTTTTTAACTCTCCCACATTAGTAGTGTCCCCATGGGTCTGTTCTACTGTCTGTAACACTTTTTCAAAAGTGTTGCTGTGCCCCGGAGGTTTCAACATCACTGACCTCCGCACCTCCCCGTCCAGTGCCATGAGTGCCACCTCGGCTTCCAGATCAGGGGTCATTGGGTGCATCCGAAAGAGCCCCCGCATCCGCTCTGTCCAGCTCCATAACATAGTATTGGAGCCGGAAAATCTAGGCAGGTTGTTCAGCATGGCTCTCAATGAAATGCTGGAGCGGGTACCCTCATTATTTATAGAGTTGACAGCTCCGCCCTGATAGGGGGCACCACTGTCTGCGCTCGGAGACTGCTTCCTGCAGACTACACCAAGTGTAGTGACCAGCAGATTCTCAGGATGCAGTGACGAGAGACGAGACAGGGTATAACTTGTATAATCAACTTTTATAAACTGGAGCCCCTAGGGCTATGCTGAACAGGCAGAAAGGGGTAAACACAAATCTGTCCTCGCAGGGACTCAATAAAATAAACAATACTTTGCTAAGGAAACTGGGAGTACCCCGGCTAGTCCGGGTGTAGAAAGCCGGAACGTGGCCAAACTATAGTACTTATGGCTATAGTGCACTTATCCTTCCTTGCGTCACTCGGGATCGCAGATGCGGCCGCTTAGAGATCGTTGATGCGGCTGTCTTGACGCCTCGATATCCCGGGAAGATTTGGGCTCGACAGGCCCTGATGAAACGATGGCAGTGGGGCGCAACAAGCCCTGAAGAAATGATGCCGGTGGGGTGCAACAGGCCCTGAAGAAACGATGACGGTGGGGTGCAACAGGCCCTGAAGAAATGATGCCGGTGGGGTGCAGCAGGCCCTGAAGGAACGATGCCGGTGGGGTGCAGCAGGCCCTGAAGAAACGATGTCGGTGGGGCGCAACAGACCCTGAAGAAATGATGATGGTGGGGTGCAACAGGCCTTGAAGGAACGATGCCGGTGGGGCGCAGCAGGCCCTGAAGAAACGATGTCGGTGGGGTGCAACAGGCCCTGAAGAAACGATGTCGGTGGGGCGCGGTAATGACGCAGGTCCCCAAATGACCAGTAGCTGTCCTCTGATAAGGGTCCCTCCACAGCCGGGAAATGGGCCTCTAATGTCACCTAGGACGAGGCGGTGTCCCCTGAGGCCGGTGATGACAGGGTCGCCGCAGTGGGAGAAGGCCTGGGGGCAGTGTCCAGGCCTCTGTAGCCGTTTTACGTCTAGTCACAGCCGCGACCTGAGGTAAGGGATCTGTCTCACATAGGCGGGGGCGGCGGGCGTGTCTATCTGCGAACAGGGGCGGGAAGTGACCCCCGGTAAAAGTCTCTCATGTCACCCTTGTCGGTGAGTGCGCAGTATTCTCCTCACAGGCTCCGGTCAGTGTCCCTCCAAGTCACCCGGCTTCCTGCCTCCTGCAACACTCTCTCCCAACTGCCACTTCAGCGCGCCCCCTGCTCCTTTTATCCTTGCCCCGCCCCCTGTTTCCCTGACAACTTCAGTCAAGTCTCTCCATTTACTGTCCTCCCAGTATCGTTCCCTCAGGAACCCTGATGGCGGTCCCCTGGGTACCTGCCCGGTCACTGCCTGGGAGTCCTCCTCCCCACAAGTGTACAGGTAATACAGTAATCACAGGTGACATACGAAAGAGATCTGTATATAATATATAGTGCATAGTGCAATTGTACAGGTAATACACTGACTCACTAGTGATCTCTGTAGTTGAAGTCCTTCATCTTCGCTTTTCTTCTTCATCTAGTGCAGAACACCATCACTTGTATCAACCAGGACTAATCTCTGCAGAAAATGACACAGTTATCTAGAGCAGCGCTTGCAGAACACATTACTTAATTTTTCCCAAACTTTTACACTACACCAGATGAAGAAAAAAAGGCGACATAGTGCCGACCTGCACAGCTCCAGCACTCGCCCATTGAATACAGGATCCTCAAACATAACATACATCACTGCAGCAATATCCCTTAATTAGCCCCTACAGTATTAATATCCCTCATCCTGGCCCCCATGTGTTTCATTCCTGGCTCCAGCCATATGTTCTCCCATCCTGCTCTCATGTGTCTCCATCCTGCCCCATCGGATCTCCCCATTCTGCCCCATATGATCTCCCAATCCTGCCCCATCTGTCTCCAACCTGCCCCATCTGTCTCTATCCTGCCCCATCTGTCCCATGATCCTGGCTTGTCTTTCTCCAACCTACCTCATGTGACACATGACCTTGCCTCATCTGTCTCATGATCCTGCTTAATCTTTCTTTATCCTGCCTCATGTGTCCCATGATCCTGCCCCATCTGTCCTGTGATCCTGCCATATATGTCACATAATCCTGCCCCATCTGTCCCATGATCCTGCTTTATCTTTCTCCATCCTGCCTCATGTGTCCCATGATTCTCCCTCATCTGTCCTATAATCTTGCCCCATCTGTCCCATGATCCTGCCTCATGTGTCTCCATCGTCTCCATCCTGCTTCATGATCCTGCCCCATGTGTATCCATCCTGCCCCATGAGTCTGCCCCATCTGTCTCCATCCAACCACATCTGTCTCCATCCTGCCTCATCTGTTTCGTCCTGCCCCATGTGTCTTCATCCTGCCTCATCTGTGTCCATCCTGCCTCATATGTCCCATGATCCTGCATAATCTGCCCCCATATTACACATTTTCCTTACCTGGCCACAGTCCTGCGTCATCATCTCCTCCTTTCATTTGAAGCATGGACTCGCCGGTACATGACAGTGACGTCATACATTGGCGACGTGTAGACTGACATCAGCTGCCAGCCTGTGATTGGATGGAGGGCTTTTAACTATTGCTGTGTGGGCCTGCATTGTAATAGATTTTAACCGAACGTACGATCGAGGACACATGTTCAGTTACTGCAACGGCAGGATCCTCCTGCCCATGAGGCCTGGTGAACAGAGGAGGGCTCGGTCTGGGCCCCCCTCTGTACTTCTGTTGACCCATACACCAGTAAGGGCAGTAATGCCCTGATGGAGGCCCTGAGCATGTGACCAAACCTGTCCATTATACAGCTTTCCCATGTACAGTGTTTTTCAAATAGAAGAGACTGATATACGGATCTGATCACATGCTCATCGATCAAATGCCTTTTTGAGAATTGGAGAACATACTTGATTAAGATACAGCAGGCAACCCCTTTTAGTAAAAGTGTATTTGTCATGTAATGCATTAGCATTTCCTGTTCAGTTACTTGATTAAAGCATGCTGTTCACCCTGATCTTCAGCTACATAATGTGTAAATCTTCACAAAGCATCCTCTCAGCCTTCTTCGTTACTCTACTGGTTGTAGCTTCATCTAAGCAATTAAACTGCCGAGACTGAAGCTAATTCCAGCCACAACGTTTGCAATTTAATATGAGAGCAGCATAACTAGCCAGAGATCCTGATTCCAGGGATGTGTCACTTTCTCAGCATCTTGCTGTAGTTTCAATATAATCAGAGTTTCATCAACAGGAAATTATCACTGCAGGACTAGTTGTTATATACCAGGCTGTCCAGCTAATCTGCTGTTACAGGTAGATGATGGCTAAATAATTCAGCCATCATCTGCTTGAAAAGATGTGGGCTTTGCATGTGAGCCCGAATCAAAGACAGAGACCCAACATATGAGGTAACATACAGTCATGGCCAAAAGTATTGACACCCCTGCAATTCTGGCAGATAATACTCAGTTTCTTCCTGAAAATGATTGCAAACACAAATTCTTTGGTATTATTATCTTCATTTAATTTGTCTTAAATGAAAAAACACAAAAAGAATTGTCCTAAAGCCAAACTGGATATAATTCCACACCAAACATAAAAAAGAGGGTGGACAAAAGTATTGGCACTGTGCGAAAAATCATGTGATGCTTCTCTAATTTGTGTAATTAACAGCACCTGTAACTTACCTGTGGCACCTAACAGGTGTTGGCAATAACTAAATCACACTTGCAGCCAGTTGACATGGATTAAAGTTGACTCAACCTCTGTCCTGTGTCCTTGTGTGTACCACATTGAGCATGGAGAAAAGAAAGAAGACCAAAGAACTGTCTGAGTACTTGAGAAACCAAATTGTGAGGAAGCATGAGCAATCTCAAGGCTACAAGTCCATCTCCAAAGACCTGAATGTTCCTGTGTCTACCGTGCGCAGTGTCATCAAGAAGTTTAAAGCCCACGGCACTGTGGCTAACCTCCCTAGATGTGGCCGGAAAAGAAAAATTGACAAGAGATTTCAACGCAAGATTGTGCAGATGTTGGATAAAGAACCTCCACTAACATCCAAACAAGTTCAAGCTGCCCTGCAGTCCGAGGGTACAACGGTGTCAACCCGTACTATCCGTCGGCATCTGAATGAAAAGGGACTGTATGGTAGGAGACCCAGGAAGACTCCACTTCTTACCCCGAGACATAAAAAAGCCAGGCTGGAGTTTGCCAAAACTTACCTGAAAAAGCCTAAAACATTTTGGAAGAATGTTCTTTGGTCAGATGAGACAAAAGTAGAGCTTTTAGGGCAAAAGCATCAACATAGAGTTTACAGAAGAAAAAAGAGGCATTCAAAGAAAAGTACACGGTCCCTACAGTCAAGCATGGCGGAGGTTCCCTGATGTTTTGGGGTTGCTTTGCTGCCTCTGGCACTGGACTGCTTGACCGTGTGCATGGCATTATGAAGTCAGAAGACTACCAACAAATTTTGCAGCATAATTTAGGGCCCAGTGTGAGAAAGCTGGGTCTACCTCAGAGGTCATGGGTCTTCCAGCAGGACGATAACCCAAAACACACTTCAAAAAGCACTAGAAAATGGTTTGAGAGAAAGCACTGGAGACTTCTAAGGTGGCCAGCAATGAGTCCAGACCTGAATCCCATAGAACACCTGTGGAGAGATCTAAAAATGGCAGTTTGGAGAAGGCACCCTTCAAATATCAGGGACCTGGAGCAGTTTGCCAAAGAAGAATGGTCTAAAATTCCAGCAGAGCATTGTAAGAAACTCATTGATGGTTACCGGAAGCGGTTGGTCGCAGTTATTTTGGCTAAAGGTTGTGCAACCAAGTATTAGTCTGAGGGTGCCAATACTTTTGTCCGGCCCATTTTTGGAGTTTTGTGTGAAATGATCAATGTTTTGCTTTTTGCTTCATTCTCTTTTGTGTTTTTTCATTTAAGACAAATTAAATGAAGATAATAATACCAAAGAATTTGTGTTTGCAATCATTTTCAGGAAGAAACTGAATATTATCTGACAGAATTGCAGGGGTGTCAATACTTTTGGCCATGACTGTATGTCAGGGAAGGATGAAAGAAAACATACAACCACAAAATGAACTACTTTTTTTGTATCAGATCAGACACCCTGCTACAACACCTATCTCTGATATCAGTCACAAACCCCATAGATGCTGTGTTTTTATTACAATACAAAATTCTGTACAAAAAAGACTATACTGTGCAACATTTGTTTTGCTACCTTTTATAACAACCTGTACTATAAAATTATGATGTAGTTTATGAAGAAATAAAAAGAAAAATGATGTCAGAATAGCTGTTTTTGCTTGACCTTACTTAAAAGTAGAATAAAAAGTTCAAGATAAAAAAAATCATCAAAAATAAAACAAAAATATTGTAGGTCATAAAATATGGCGATCCAAAAATATATTAGGTAGGCTGTATTACAAAGGCCACTGAATATTTGCGGTTTCAGTAAGACATCTGTGATTTTTCTCAGTTTCATCAGTGTTCTGGGTCAGATTTGCATCAGTGCTTGGTCAGTTTGTCAGTTTTTTACCATTAGTATTTCATCAGAGATTTTTCATGTATGAAAAAAAAGCTTCTCGTACCTTGTATCTTATAATATGTCTTAAATAAAGCCTAGAAGTTAAATCTTTCACCAGAGCTAGCCCTTTTCCTGAATTATACAGGGTGAATTGCTCACTAATTTTCAAAGAAAAATTGCTATAACTTCTAAAATAGATTTATCTATTGTAGTGAAATCTGGGCTGTATATACCATGGTTCATGAGAAACTGATATTTTAAAGCAAGTGTTGAAAATGTCCAGTGTTCGCATCCAAGCACTCCTGCACGCGCCATTCCATATTTTTGAATGTATTCCACAGGATGTCTGGGGTCATAGCCTGAATTTCTCACTGTATGTTTTCTCCAAGTGCCTATAATGTTTGTTTCTTGTTACTGTACATCAGAACATTCAAATGGCTCCAAATGAAACATCCTCCATTATGCCTATCCAGTAATGTTCCTGAATGTTCTAGCCTATTCACCAATGAGAGAACACACAGTTTGGACGTCGAATTTCGACCTCAAAATTTCCTTTCAAAAACTCACTTTGGCACCTGTTTAAGGAGTCCGTTTTCCAATAAGTTTTCACAATGAAAGACGCTTCTCCAAACTATAACTGTACATTGCTAACAAATTAAGAAGGAATTCAGCAGGAGTAAAATGCAAGCACACAAACTACCAAAGAGCAGAAAGGCGTCCAACAAGTGAATCTTGTAGTGGAGACCAACGGCAGGGTGACAGGTCCGCTAGACCACTCGGCGCGAGAATGTTTCATGTCGCTGTCGCTGAGATTCTTTGCGCTCTCACGTCTCATGAACCAAAGTATATACAGTCCAAATTTCAGTACAATAGATTGTCTCTTTTAGAAGTCACAGCAATTTTTCCAGGTAAAGTAACGAGTGAATCACCCTGTACTCAGTACGGTTTCCAATCATTTTGAAATGCATTTATTTCTTGTTTTTTTCAGGGTTCCAAATATGTCTGGAACAAAGAGCAGCTTGAAGCTGTTGTTGAAAGTAACACTGATTATCTTATGGGTAAGGCTCTTTTTTAACAACTATAATATTTAAGTGGGCCTTTCTAATATCTATGATATATAGTATTAAACGGGGTATAACAGCTTTCCTAGTGTCCTTGCCTTTGTGAAATTACAGCTTTCTTTGTACACCAACTACATTTTTAGTTTGTCTTTTTCTTATTCAAATGTCAAACAAAAAGTGATAACATTCTCTCATTACTTGAGATTGAGATACTAACTGATCATTACAACCGCATTTATTATCGTGTTTGTTTTAACTGTTTAGGTCTTTTTGAACCAAAAGACATGAAGTACGAGTTAAACCGAGACCATTCCATGGACCCAACCCTTGCAGAAATGACAGAGAAGGCCATTAAGATTCTAAGCAAGAATCCAAAAGGGTTTTTCCTATTTGTAGAAGATAAGTATATTCTACTTTGCGGCATTAAAAATATTGGATGACATGAGTAACAGATTTGAGGACTTTCAGGACAGTTTTAACACTTTTCAAACAAATGCAAAAATGTAAAAAAATATATACCACTAAACCTATTTATTTTGTAAATGTAACATCAAAGAAATGAGCCTGTATATATGTTGGTATAAGTGCACTGTGTAGGTGCATGTTCACACTTTCGTCATTTAGCAAACAAAATCTAACATAAAAACAAAGTGAGCAAAATCCCTATAGTAATTAAATAAAAAATAATAAGGTCATGTAAATAACAAATGGCAACAAGCAAATTAACTCTATTTTGATCAAAAAAGTGTAAGAGCCATCCCATCATGACAAGGTGTACCCAATCGGGATGGTCCTATCTCTTCTATTAAATCTCTGTGTCAGCAGACCTCAAAATAGATATGGGCAGGGCAGGATCCAGGCCCGACTGTTCACGCAGCAAACCCACCAATAATTGTGCATTAGGTAGAGTATAAATGAAGCCAGTAAACCTATTCCTGATAGAAGTAGTCTTAAATAGAAAAGGGGCACACCGGAATATCCTGTGTACCTATACAAATATCAGAAAAAACATGTAGTGTGTACAGATAGAAAAGCAGTAATGGTGAGCTGGTAAAAAAGAAACCAATAATTGTGCAAAAATCTGATGGAGGTAGTCTTAAATAACGAAAGGGGCAGGCATGAATATCCTCTGCACCCATATATATATATATATATATATATATATATCAGAGTAGGTACCTAGTATGAACAAATAAATACGAAGCTGGGTAAACAGGGTGCAGTGATCATATTTACCAGGAGTAATGGACTAAAGAAAAAGTAGTGAACAAATATGAAACTAGTGGTTTAGAGAAACACACACATTTTATTTTTCCACTAGCATTCAGTAAACACATAATAAGCACATTTCAATTCATATAATCTCTCTCTTATTGTCAGTACCAGTTACAGCATACACCAATGCAATTTATGATATTTCTTCCCTTACAATCGTCAAGTCCTTTACTTCACTCTCCCTTTTTATAGTTTCATATTTGTGCACTACTTTTTCTTTAGACCATTATTCCTGGCTCTAGGAATCTAAATTATGCATTCTATTCAATCATCATCTCATTTTCTTTGTATCCACAGTTTCACTTATTATTTCACAGTATATCTACCTGCAATTTTTCTGTAGTTCATTCCTTATGCGGCTTATACTTTAGCATTTCCGTTCTGTATCCTTGCACGACTGTGCAATGTGTCTGCCGCTGACACTTCGGCGAATGATCCACTTGGACTCTTGCGCATGCGCTGTTGACTTGCCGATGTGCCTGTGCTTGTGTTCAACTGGACGCAAGCTGAAGCAGCCTCACACGACGCTGGACATGCATCGCGCATGCGCCAACTACGGGCATGCCACCGGCTCACTGATTGCTCCGGCAATCAAAATCACACCACATGAGTATCCACCTTCCTACTGGCCAGCCAGCTTTATATATGTTTTGACCTTCCTTCCCAACACACGCCTCCTGAGGAAGAGACCACACGAAACTTGCGTTGGGGCAGCAGGAGTACCTCTATCATACCTTGTCCTCCTATGTAAGTCCTATATTCATAATTGTATTGTACATGCATGCTATTTAGCAGCACTTTATATTAAAATGCTCTTTTTTTGTACTTTTACTAATGTTTAAACTACGTTCTAATGGAGCATATAATAGGATTAAATTAGGGCAAAATATGTAACAAGGTCTCCTGAGACTGCTGCATGGGCATTGCAGCCTCTGATATTGTATTTGCATATTCTATATGATCTTCTTTTTAATATCTGTTAAATAAAGATTTATATACATTGTATGTGATACTTATACTTAGTGTTGAGCGACTTTTGGTTTTTTAGGGTCGAGTTACGTTTCATGAAACCCGACTTTTCCAAAAGTCGGGTCGAGCAAAATCGGCCGCCTATAGGGAAAAGTCGGGGTCGTCCCGAAACACGAAACCCAATGTAAGTCAATGGAGAATTAAAGTCGGCAGTGAGAGGAGGACAGGAAACACACCAACAGTGCCCATTGAATGCCAAAAGCATAAATTCTTGTTACTGAAGCTTGTCAACCTTAATTAACTTCATAATACTAGTTACGCACTGAAAAATGGGGGTTATTTGGCTACAGTTGTGGGGGGGAGGGCTGGCTCCAGGTTTTCGTGGGCCCAGGGCCAAAGAGCGCCCCTTTAACACATACCACAACTCATGATGCTCCGATACGGCAGAGAAATAGCGGTATAGTACAATGAAAAATACTTCACTTCTTACATCTCATGACTGATATCCATTTTAAATTCTCCAATACCTCCAAAAACGGACAGTATATAACTCCATACAGTATTATGGCCAGCGCTTAGTGCGCTATACAGAGTAATGAGGCCCATATATTTCTCCATACGGAATCATTATTCCCATATAATGTTTCAAACCATATATGATGAGCTCCACATAATGCTATAGTATATGTTGGTCCCAATGGATGAAGCTCCACTGTCTTATGGGCCCAAATAATGCTCCATATATAATGGTCCCCATTTCTACTGCTATAGTGTATAATGGGCCATGTAAATGCTGCTCCAGTGTCTGATGTCCACCTTTGGAATGCTCCAGTGTATGGTGGGCCCCATATATCATTCACCAGAGTATAGTGCTCCCCAAAAATTGCTGTCCCAACACTGAAAGCAATTACATAAGTCTCCTTGCTAGGGAATCCCTACACTACTCTGAACTCCTTGTCGTCCTCATCTTCCATCTCACTTCACTTGGCTGTTTAGGCCCTCCCACCGGCAGAGACACTTTTGCGTACTATGCGGTGCTCTGTGCCAGTGCCATCGCCCATGAGTATGCCCCCCCACCTGCTCAAGGAACCTGCACTTTCATCTGCACCTTCCTCTTTGCCACCGTGTAAGGTGGTATAGTATGCGGGAAGGGGAACCTGAGTTTCCTCTGGGTCAGATTCTGGCTGTGTAGAGTGCGAGGGGAATGTAGTGGACTGGGTCAATGTACCAGCAATTTCAATTACAATGTTGTAAGGGTTCTCAAAGTCAAATCATACATATATATCCCTTAAAAATGGTACTTTATTGTTTAAAAAACCACAAATGTGGTATACACCAGAAAAAGCGTGACTAAAGATGAAAAACAAAAATAAAGTGTTCAGGGGAAGAGTCTTGAGGAGATCATTTGCATATTCCCAGTGCCTTCTGGGATAAGTGAAGAGTCTCCGCGAGCTCAACGATCACTGGGTTTTGGCCGTTGCAGCTGAAAAGAGGAAATCGGAAAACCAGGGGAAGAGTCTTGAGGAGATCATTTGCATATTCCCAGTGCCTTCTGGGATAAGTGAAGAGTCTCCGCGAGCTCAACGATCACTGGGTTTTGGCCGTTGCAGCTGAAAAGAGGAAATCGGAAAAACCGTTTGGGCTCATCTTTCATCGTTTTTAAGAAATCTCAAGATGGAAGAGGCCAGGAGCCATTTGGTGAGCTGCATTTCTTGCTACATGTTCACAGACTTACCAGTGGAAAAGCCAAACTTCACATGCCACAAATGCAAGCTTGTGTCCCTGTTGGAGGAAAAGTTGCAAAATCTCGAAGAGAGGTTAGCTACATTGAAGATCATTAAGGAAGGTGAAGAGTTCTTGGACAGAGCAGAATTATCTCTTCATGTTACAGAAAGAGAAGAAATTCGAAGTGCACCTGAAGAAACAGAGGAATGGAGACATGTGACCCAGAGAAGCAGGAGGATCAGGAGGCAGTCAGCACCCATACTGCTCAGAAACCAGTACCAGGCTCTCACGCAGGAAAACAATGAAGAAATACATCAGGATAAGACTTTGCCAACAAGCAGCAACCTTGTACGCCTTCAGAGTCCTCCTGGATGGAGAAAGAAAAATGTTGTGAAGAAGAAACGGAGAGTGGTGGTCATGGGGGATTCCCTGTTGAGAGGAACTGAGGCCGCTATCTGCAGACCGGATATAACTTCAAGAGAAATGTGTTGTCTTCCAGGTGCAAAAATTAAAGATGTGTCTGACAGGATATCAGGACTCTTCAGACCTACAGATGACTACCCATTCCTGCTACTACATGTGGGGACAAATGACACTGCAAGAAACGACCTGGAAACCATCTGCAGAGACTTTGAAGACTTAGGCAAGAAAGTGAAAGAACTGGGAGCGCAGGTGGTCTTCTCTTCCATCCTCCCAGTGGATGGCCATGGAACAAGGAGGTGGAATAAGATTCTGCAGGTGAACAACTGGCTACGTCGATGGTGCCGTCAGCAACGATTTGGATTTCTGGATCACGGAGTGAACTACTTATACGATGGACTACTTGCTAGAGATGGGGTGCACCTTACGAAGACTGGAAAGCATGTATTTGGAAGTCGCCTTGCTACACTTGTAAGGAGAGCTTTAAACTAGAACAACATGGGAAGGGAAGCAAAAGACCAGAAAAAGCCATACACCTGACAAATGCTATTGAGAACTCTGCTATTAGAAGTGGAAAGGAAGAACAAAGACGAAAGAATCTAATTAATAAAAATATTGGAGAAAGAGAAACCAATCACAAACTAAAATGTTTCTATACTAATGCACAAAGCATGGGCAACAAACAAGGAGAATTGGAACTACTAACATAGGAAAAGAAATATGATGTCATTGGAATCACTGAAACTTGGTGGGACAATACACATGATTGGAATACAAGACTAGAAGGATACAACTTATTTGCAAGAAACAGACTTGATAAACGAGGAGGGGGTGTCGCATTGTATGTTAGAAATGCGTATATCTGCACAGAGATTGAAGCTTCAGAGACTGGGAGTTCTGTGGAAACTGTTTGGGTAAGAATACAAGGACAGAACAATGGAAAGGACACCATTGTAGGCATTTACTACAGGCCGCCTGTGCAAGCTGAAGCTATGGATGAACTCTTTATGCATCAAATGGCCAAGTTCTCCAAAAAATATGACATAGTTGTCATGGGAGATTTCAACTATCCAGACATTTGTTGGGAATCTCTCTCAGGCAAAACTAACAGGTCAAGGAAATTCTTATCCTCTCTTGCTGACAACTTTATCTTCCAAAAGGTAAGGGAGAAAACAAGGGGAACGGCTACTTTGGATCTAATCCTTATAAACAGGGAGGAAATGGTTGAGGAGATAAAAGTGGCTGGGACCCTAGGAGGTAGCGACCATGCTATTTTAGAATTTTGGATAACTAGAGGCGGAAGACCTGTGAAGACTCAGACGTCAAGGTTAGATTTCAGAAAGGCAGATTTTAAGGGATTCAGAAAGAGAATTGGAGGGATCCAATGGCTGGATATCCTTAAAGACAAAAATGTCCAGGAAGGATGGGAAATCTTGAAAAATGAAATTCTCAAAGCACAGTTGTTAACAATTCCGAAAAGAGGGAAGAATAGGAAGCAGTTAAGGAAACCAGGATGGATGAACACAGAACTTAAGCACATGCTAAAAAGGAAGAAAAAAATGTTTATAAAATGGAAAGAGGGAGGCATATCTAAAGAAGAATATAATGCTGTCTGCAGAACCTGCAGGGCACAAATCAGATTATCTAAAGCTGAAAATGAATTGAGGCTTGCAAGAGATGTCAAAAGCAATATTAAAGGATTTTGGGGATATGTCAAAAGTAAAAGAAAAGTCAAAGATGCCATAGGATTTTTACAGGATGAAAATGATGAAATGGTAAGACAGGATGTTGAGAAGGCTGAACTTTTAAATTCCTATTTTGCATCTGTTTTCTCTCAGAAAGGAAATGTAACATCAACTGTTATTCACTGTCCTATTAAGGGAATAGAAGAATCCAGGATATCTATAAACAGAAAGATAGTGAGGAAACACTTAGCTAGCCTAAATGAATTCAAGTCTCCAGGTCCAGATGAATTACACCCCAGAGTACTGAAGGAGATAGCAGAAGAAATTTTTGAACCCCTCTCTATAATCTTTGAAAATTCTTGGAGAACAGGAGAAGTGCCAGAAGACTGGAGAAGAGCAAATGTTGTTCCTATCTTCAAAAAGGGGAAGAAGGTGGACCCAGGTAACTATAGGCCGGTGAGTCTGACTTCTATACCAGGAAAGATCTTTGAACAAATTATTAAACAACATGTATGTCAATACCTGGATAAGAATGAAGTGATTAAACAGAGTCAGCATGGGTTTGTAACTAATAAGTCATGTCAGACTAACTTAATTTCCTTCTATGACGGTATCACTGATTGGGTGGATCAAGGAAATGCTGTAGATATAGTATATCTTGACTTCAGCAAAGCATTTGACAAAGTCTCTCATACAATCCTTATTGAAAAAATGATTAAGTATGGAATGGACAAGGCAACTGTTAGGTGGATTCATAACTGGCTTAGTGATCGGACCCAAAGAGTGGTCGTAAATGGCTGCACATCCAGTTGGAAGAATGTCTCAAGTGGGGTACCACAGGGCTCTGTCCTGGGCCCTGTATTGTTCAACATCTTTATCAACGATTTAGATGAAGGAATTGAGGGTAAACTGATTAAATTTGCTGATGACACAAAGCTAGGAGGGATAGCTAATACTAGAGAAGAGAGAGAGAGGATTCAAAAAGATTTAAATAAACTGGAGAAGTGGGCAGCAACTAACAGAATGGTTTTTAACAGGGAGAAATGCAAAGTACTACATCTGGGCAATAAAAATGGAAAAAGCATATATAGAATGGGAGGAATAGGGCTAAGTGACAGCACATGTGAAAAAGACTTGGGTATACTAATAGATCACAGACTGAATATGAGTCAACAGTGTGATGCAGCAGCAAAAAAGGCAAATGCAATTCTAGGATGTATTAACAGAAGCATACAGTCTAGATCACGTGAAGTCATTATTTCCCTCTACTCCTCTTTGGTCAGACCTCATCTGGAATATTGTGTCCAGTTTTGGGCACCACATTTTAAAAAAGACATCAACAAACTGGAGCAAGTTCAGAAAAGAGCGACCAGAATGGTGACCGGTCTGCAAACCCTGTCTTATGAGGAAAGGTTGCAGGATTTGGGAATGTTTAGTTTGCAAAAGAGAAGACTGAGAGGAGACTTAATAGCTGTCTACAAATATCTAAAGGGCTGTCACATTGTAGAAGGATCAACTTTATTCTCATTTGCACAAGGAAAGACTAGAAGCAATGGGATGAAACTGAATGGGAGGAGACACAGATTAGATATTAGAAAAAACTTTTTGACAGTTAGAGTGATCAATGAGTGGAACAGGCTGCCACAAGAAGTGGTGAGTTCTCCTTCAATGGAAGTCTTCAAACAGAGGCTGGACAGACATCTGACTGAGATGATTTAGCGAATCCTGCTTTGAGCAGGGGGTTGGACCAGATGGCCCAGGAGGTCCCTTCCAACTCTACGATTCTATGATTCTATGATTCTATGATTAAACAAACAAGCCCATACTAAGGTGACACCTTGGAATCCCTCGTAAAGACTAAGCTGTATCCTGCCTGTCCGCGGAGGTTGGCACCCTAGGGGGGAACGTTGTGGCGCCCCCGCTCAACGATGGCTGTCCCTAGGGGCCCTGATAAGCCCTACCGCCACTAGTGGTCCCTTCTACCCGATGCAAGATATGGGAACCCCTATCTCTAGACAGAGACCAAGCTGCTCTAAAGAGGACCCTGTGTCCCAAAGCAAAGAGGTTAAAATTAAATAGAACACATATGGCAATCGGTGGTCAGATTAGAGCAAGAGACATCATAATAGAAAAAACAGTTTGTGAATAGTGCCTCAATCTCATGTAGAAGATCTCTTAATATATAGAAAAGGCACTGACTCTAATAAGTCATAACACACAGAACGGATAAAGGCTATATCCCATTGCTGTATAAATACAGAAAAAATGCAGAACTGCCACAGCGATACTCATCTGCATTTTCTGCCACCTGCCAACAACCAGTTAACGCCTCAACGCGTTTCGCCTTATTAGGCTCATCAGGAGGCCCGATGCTGCGATATCTTGTGTCCCATAAAGGTGCAAATAGCTTACCGATACTCAGTGCAACTCCCCTCTTTAAAGCCGCCGCGCAGAGCAACAGCTCCGCCCACTCACGTTGCATGGCGTCTCTGCGCGCCAATTGCCTCGACACCCATCCACTGTTGCTCCAATCAGCTAACCGGACTCTCCAGCAGCGTCATGGTGACCAATCCGATGTCCTCAGACAGAAAGTCTCCCAGCATTCACCAATCAGCAGAGCTGAAACTGTTTGCCACGTCTGACATACACGCAGCGTCACTGCTGGATCGCCAATCAAATGTCTGTGGATAAGCCATCTCACAGCGCTCTCAAAGCGCTGCGGCTTAGAATCGCTGTCCACTCCGAAGTATATCACCCACATGTAAAATACACTCTCCAAATAAATCCACAGTAAAGCGCTAGGTGTGGCATATAGACCGATGCTCAGTAGTCTTAATATGTTTTTCTTTTTTCGGCATGATGATTAGCATGCAGGTACGCAAATGTAAATCGCATCATAACCTTCAGCGGTGTGAACAGGAGTCAGTGGGCATGCCCCTCATTAAATGAATTGAACACTCTTTTACAATCAAAATATACACTCACTGGCCACTTTATTAGGTACACCTGTCCAACTGTGTGTTAAGACTTAATTTCTAATCAGCCAATCACATGGCGGCAACTCAGTGCATTTAGGCATGTAGACATGGTCAAGACAATCTCCTGCAGTTCAAACCGAGCATCAGTATGGGGAAGAAAGGTGATTTGAGTGCCTTTGAACGTGGCATGATTGTTGGTGCCAGAAGGGCTGGTCTGAGTATTTCAGAAACTGCTGATCTACTGGGATTTTCACGCACAACCATCTCTAGGGTTTACAGAGAATGGTCCGAAAAAGAAAAAAAATCCAGTGAGCGGCAGTTCTGTGGCCGGAAATGCCTTGTTGATGCCAGAGGTCAGAGGAGAATGGGCATACTGGTTCGAGCTGATAGAAAGGCAACAGTGACTCAAATTGCCACCCGTTACAACCAAGGTAGGCAGAAGAGCATCTCTGAACGCACAGTGCGTCGAACTTTGAGGCAGATGGGCTACAGCAGCAGAAGACCACACTGGGTACCACTCCTCTCAGCTAAGAACAGGAAACTGAGGCTACAATTTGCACAAGCTCATCGAAATTGGACAGTAGAAGATTGGAAAAACGTTGCCTGGTCTGATGAGTCTCGATTTCTGCTGCGACATTCGGATGGTAGGGTCAGAATTTGGCGTAAACAACATGAAAGCATGGATCCATCCAGCCTTGTATCAACGGTTCAGGCTGGTGGTGGTGGTGTCATGGTGTGGGGAATTTTTTCTTGGCACTCTTTGGGCCCCTTGGTACCAATTGAGCATCGTTGCAACGCCACAGCCTACCTGAGTATTGTTGCTGACCATGTCCATCCCTTTATGACCACAATGTACCCAACATCTGATGGCTACTTTCAGCAGGATAATGCGCCATGTCATAAAGCTCGAATCATCTCAGATTGGTTTCTTGAACATGACAATGAGTTCACTGTACTCAAATGGCCTCCTCAGTCACCAGATCTCAATCCAATAGAGCATCTTTGGGATGTGGTGGAACGGGAGATTCGCATCAGGGATGTGCAGCCGACAAATCTGCGCCAACTGTGTGATGCCATCATGTCAATATGGTCCAAAATCTCTGAGGAATGCTTCCAGCACCTTGTTGAATCTCTGCCACGAAGAATTGAGGCAGTTCTGAAGGCAAAAGGGGGTCCAACCCGTTACTAGCATGGTGTACCTAATAAAGTGGCCAGTGAGTGTATATACCTATAGGAAAAAAGCATTATAGCACATATATATAGATCCTATAGTTGTTAATCCGATGTTAAATGATTTGCAAACATAGTTGGAGATAATAATAGATATGCATCAATATATATATACAGCATCCCTAGCACACACCTGTTAAAAAATTATTATGCCAATGGAGCTGAGATTAATAAGAGCTGCTCACATTCAAAGAGGGTGGATCTAGATACGGCAGTGAGGAGGGGAATTTTTTATATATATCCAATATTCCATGACAATGCATGGGGATCCCATTAAAAATGGGAAACACAAACAAAACCCAAAAGAGCAATATCCTCAAAGCAGAACACATTATTCTACTGTGGCTCATAAGAAACAGGCAAACGACAGTTGCTCATTCAACCCCCTCGGCTCTAGGGACTCCATCCTGAATATCCATTCACATTCTCTCCTAAGAATCACCTTGTCCACATTACCTCCTCTTGGGTTAACATTAACAACCTCTATAGCACAAAATTTGATGTCACCGAGGTCGCCTTTATGGCACGTCCACATATGCATTGCAAGCGGGGTTTCTCTTTGATGCCTTATGTCCCCAAGATGTTCCCCCACTCTTCTTCTGAACTCTCTCCTAGTCTTACCTATATAATTTTTAGGGCACGAACACGTGGCCATATAGATGACCCCTGTTGTCTTGCAGTTAGAGAAGTCACGATGATAGAAAATCTTGCCTGTACTCGCACTACAAAAGGACTTCCCTGGTCTCATATATTTACAAAAACTGCAATCCCCACACTTATAAAAGCCGCAGGGTCTCCTATCTAGCCATGTCCCACCAACCCCTGGTCTCCTATAAAGGCTATGGACCAGCATGTCCTTGATTGATTTGCCCTTTCTAAAGGTAATATTGGGACGCTCACCAATGATATTTTTCAAATCCGGATCTAACCTAAGGACATCCCAGTGCTTGGACAGGACCTTCCTGACCTCCTGATGATTTACATCAAAAGTCCCGATGACTGTTATTATTTCTGTCGAGTCTCCAGTCTCACGTTTCTGCAGCAATTTACCCCTGTCTGCTTTCCTTGCAAAGTCATACGCCGTGTTTAAAACATGTTGTGGGTATCCCTTTGCCTTAAACCTACAGAACATGTCACCAGCCTGTTTATGGAACAGGTCATTCCTGGAACAATTCCTCCTCAATCGTAGGAATTGTCCCTTCGGGATGCCTCTCTTGAGGGGAACTGGGTGGTGGCTCTGCCAATGTAATAAACTATTTGTACTTGTCGGTTTCCGAAATATACTAGTGGAGACACCTCCCATTAGATCTTTTTTGATTTTGATATCTAAAAATGGTATTTCGGTTTTATGAATTTCTGAGGTAAATCTCAGGTTCACATTATTTTGATTCAGTTCTCTTACAAACTCTTCAAACTGATCTTTTTCTCCTGTCCATATCATAAAGACATCATCTATGAACCTGTACCACAGAGAAATCAAACCGTGCCACCACTTCTCTTCTCCTCCAAACACAATAGTCTCCTCCCACCAGCCCAGGAACAGGTTTGCATACGAAGGGGCACAGGGGCACCCCATCGCAGTGCCCCTGAGCTGGTGGTAGAATTTTCCATCAAAACAGAATGCATTATGGGTCAATACATATCGCAAGAGCGAGCACAAAAAAGTATTATGCCCTCTACAAGCTATTGACCTCTGACTCAAATAGTGTCCCACACCTCTGATGCCTCCGTCATGTGGTATATTGCTATAGAGGGCTTCTATATCAATAGAAGCCAACCAAGCATCCCCCTCCAGATGTACGCCCTCTAATTTTAGCAATAGGTCGGATGTATCCCTTAAGTATGATGGCATAGAGACCACAAAGGGGCGTATTATCTGGTCGATATATAAACCGCTATTTTGTGTCAAAGAGTCCACACCTGATACAATCGGCCTCCCTTTGAGGGGATTGAGACCCTTATGTATCTTTGGCAATGCATAAAAGGTGGCTACCATTGGAAACTTAGGAATAATGAAATCAAATTCAGTCTTTGAGATCAAGCCCTCCACTAGGGCCCTATCCACAATCAATTGCAACTCCCCTTTGAAGGTGACCATAGGATTCTCTTTTAAGACCTCATATGTCGAATTATCCTGCAGTATAGCCTGGCACATTTTACGGTACTCAGCGTGGTTCAAGATTACCATATTACCCCCTTTGTCGGAGGGTTTCACTACTATTTGGTCATTTTTCTTTAAGGCCTCAAGTGCTAGTCTCTCACTGGTCAACAAATTATCATTATTCTCCCATTCTGGTCCTGTTAATCTCTTAAGGTCCCTTTCTACCAAACTGGCAAAGATATCAATGTTTCCCATATCCCCCAGAGGTGGCATCTTTTCGCTTTTATTTGTTAAAGTAGTAAAGGGACCTTTCCCAGCAATGGGGGCTCTATTATTTTCATTTAGAAGTCCAATGAGCGCCTCGTATCCTTCAATGTCCTCCTCATTAAGGCCCTGTTGTCTACAGGCCTCACGACTATTGTGTCTAAAGAACTTTTTCCACTTGAGTTTCCTACAAAACAAATTCAGATCTTTTACCCACTCAAAACAATTGAACCTATTCAATGGCACAAAATTCAGGCCTCTTGAGAGGACACTCTGTTCATCCATAGTGAGGATGTGCGAGGATAGGTTTATAATCTGACCTTTTAATGGTTGAACCGAGTTCTTAATTGATAACCCGTCCTCGCACCTTGTTCCAAAAAAGAGGAAGAGGAGACAGCTGGGGTAAAGGGCTGAGCAGAACCAGAACCTAAACCAGATACTAAATTGGAACCTGGAGAGGGAGAGGGAGTTGGCATTCGTATACCTCCCCTGTGCGACCCTCTTCCTTTTTTCACATATCTGCCCCTCCCACCTTGCCATCTCTGTCTCGACAACGTCTCTCTGTACTGATAAGTACCCCCGATACCCTCTCTGTCCTTTCTGTATCAGAGGTATCAATATCAGATGAAGAAGCCTCAGACTGTCTTTCTTTTTGGTAACTAAAAACCTGATTGTCACTAAAGTCCTTAAGATCTCTATGAAACTGGAGGTGCTTTCGCTCTTTTAGTAGGGCCTGATATCTCTCAACGGAATTTTGTAGTACTCCCTCCCTTCTATTAAAGTCGGTATCCCCTTTAAATTTCAGGACTTGTTCAATCAGTTTATTTAATTCTCCAGTGACCCTCTCAAACACCTTCCTTTCTTCTACCAATAGGATTTGCATAAATCTGACAGATGACTCAATGGATTCCTTCATCCACACATTCAAAAGGTCCGGTGAAGAGATTCTGGGGGAAGGATTGATGTTTATCCTCAAACCTCTTGGGATTATCCGATTTTTTATATAGTTCTCAAGTGTCCTGAGTTCCCACCAAGATTTCAAAAAGTTTTTATAACCTCCATAGACTTCATTAAACAAATTTTTGAGAGCCAACGGGCCAGTATTGCCCTCAACTGACCCTACTGTATTGAATGCCTGATTTGCATCTTCCAGCCACAAATCTGAATTAATGGGGCCTGCTAGAAAACCAGCCATCCCAGGTTCGAATATAAACAATTTCAATTACAATGTTGTAAGGGTTCTCAAAGTCAAATCATACATATATATCCCTTAAAAATGGTACTTTATTGTTTAAAAAACCACAAATGTGGTATACACCAGAAAAAGCGTGACTAAAGATGAAAAACAAAAATAAAGTGTTCAAACAAACAAGCCCATACTAAGGTGACACCTTGGAATCCCTCGTAAAGACTAAGCTGTATCCTGCCTGTCCGCGGAGGTTGGCACCCTAGGGGGGAACGTTGTGGCGCCCCCGCTCAACGATGGCTGTCCCTAGGGGCCCTGATAAGCCCTACCGCCACTAGTGGTCCCTTCTACCCGATGCAAGATATGGGAACCCCTATCTCTAGACAGAGACCAAGCTGCTTTAAAGAGGACCCTGTGTCCCAAAGCAAAGAGGTTAAAATTAAATAGAACACATATGGCAATCGGTGGTCAGATTAGAGCAAGAGACATCATAATAGAAAAAACAGTTTGTGAATAGTGCCTCAATCTCATGTAGAAGATCTCTTAATATATAGAAAAGGCACTGACTCTAATAAGTCATAACACACAGAACGGATAAAGGCTATATCCCATTGCTGTATAAATACAGAAAAAATGCAGAACTGCCACAGCGATACTCATCTGCATTTTCTGCCACCTGCCAACAACCAGTTAACGTCTCAACGCGTTTCGCCTTATTAGGCTCATCAGGAGGCCCGATGCTGCGATATCTTGTGTACCATAAAGGTGCAAATAGCTTACCGATACTCAGTGCAACTCCCCTCTTTAAAGCCGCCGCGCAGAGCAACAGCTCCGCCCACTCACGTTGCATGGCGTCTCTGCGCGCCAATTGCCTCGACACCCATCCACTGTTGCTCCAATCAGCTAACCGGACTCTCCAGCAGCGTCATGGTGACCAATCCGATGTCCTCAGACAGAAAGTCTCCCAGCATTCACCAATCAGCAGAGCTGAAACTGTTTGCCACGTCTGACATACACGCAGCGTCACTGCTGGATCGCCAATCAAATGTCTGTGGATAAGCCATCTCACAGCGCTCTCAAAGCGCTGCGGCTTAGAATCGCTGTCCACTCCGAAGTATATCACCCACATGTAAAATACACTCTCCAAATAAATCCACAGTAAAGCGCTAGGTGTGGCATATAGACCGATGCTCAGTAGTCTTAATATGTTTTTCTTTTTTCGGCATGATGATTAGCATGCAGGTACGCAAATGTAAATCGCATCATAACCTTCAGCGGTGTGAACAGGAGTCAGTGGGCATGCCCCTCATTAAATGAATTGAACACTCTTTTACAATCAAAATATATATACCTATAGGAAAAAAGCATTATAGCACATATATATAGATCCTATAGTTGTTAATCCGATGTTAAATGATTTGCAAACATAGTTGGAGATAATAATAGATATGCATCAATATATATATACAGCATCCCTAGCACACACCTGTTAAAAAATTATTATGCCAATGGAGCTGAGATTAATAAGAGCTGCTCACATTCATTAGAGGGTGGATCTAGATATGGCAGTGAGGAGGGGAATTTTTTTATATATATCCAATATTCCATGACAATGCATGGGGATCCCATTAAAAATGGGAAACACAAACAAAACCCAAAAGAGCAATATCCTCAAAGCAGAACACATTATTCTACTGTGGCTCATAAGAAACAGGCAAACGACAGTTGCTCATTCAACCCCCTCGGCTCTAGGGACTCCATCCTGAATATCCATTCACATTCTCTCCTAAGAATCACCTTGTCCACATTACCTCCTCTTGGGTTAACATTAACAACCTCTATAGCACAAAATTTGATGTCACCGAGGTCGCCTTTATGGCATGTCCACATATGCATTGCAAGCGGGGTTTCTCTTTGATGCCTTATGTCCCCAAGATGTTCCCCCACTCTTCTTCTGAACTCTCTCCTAGTCTTACCTATATAATTTTTAAGGCACGAACACGTGGCCATATAGATGACCCCTGTTGTCTTGCAGTTAGAGAAGTCACGATGATAGGCAGGATACAGCTTAGTCTTTACGAGGGATTCCAAGGTGTCACCTTAGTATGGGCTTGTTTGTTTGAACACTTTATTTTTGTTTTTCATCTTTAGTCACGCTTTTTCTGGTGCATACCACATTTGTGGTTTTTTAAACAATAAAGTACCATTTTTAAGGGATATCAATGTACCAGCAGCATCATCCAGCAGTGGCTGGGCCTCAGTGCACTTGTGGCGTCCCCAAGAGTACGGTCGCCACTGTGGCATTGCCTTCCTCCTAGGGAGTGTGTTGTCAAGCTTGGGAGCAACGAAGGATCTCTCTAGCAGTGAAACCAACACACAGCACATTTCCCACTCCAGGCCAGCAGGGAGACCTCTGAACCTGACTGCTGAGGAGCTGCTCTCTGTGGTCGGGAGGAGGTAAGTTAGGGCACTCTGTGCAGGGAAGGGGAAGTGTGTGGACGTGAGAAGGGGAGCTGGAGGATGAGCAGAGTTAAGGCTCACTCCTAGCTGGAGCGCATGGTCCCGATTCCGGTCTCTGAGTTTGTTGGGACACTGACGTTCCTGCAGCAGAAACCGGGGGAAGTAGCAGCTATAAATGCTCTGTACCCAACTAAGGCTCGGAGGCCCCAGCATCGATGTGTGCGAGGCAGAAGGATAAGGCTACAGCTGTCTGCCATACAAGTAAAGTCTGAGGAACATCTGTTAGACAGGAGGCTTTTCAGTGAACCACGGTCCTGTGAGTGCTTCCCCCACAAGCGCTAGAAAGGAGATGTTCAGGAAGGTACATGTTGGCGGAGTGTTGGAAGGGAGCTTTCCATTCTGGTCCCGGAGGTTGGCAGAGGTCCTGACCCGGAGGACACAGCACGGAGGCAGGCATCTGTGTAACCTGCAGACTGTGAGTAAAGCTTTGGAACTGCACGCTCTGGTGTCCTACAGTTATTCCAGCACCGCTACATCTGGGTACCAGCACCTACACCGCCTGTGCCTTTCCCCCATCACTACATCTACACTTCCCTGGGACTCCAGCTCCACCTGTGGGGAGCGTCACCATCTTTGCTGCACAACACCATCAGTCCCAGAGGATCTGCATGCAGCGTCGGCCTAACATCTATGTTGCCGAACACCACAGGTGGCGTCAAACTATCTATATAAACTCTTTACCATTATACCACGCCATTTACATGGGCGCCCAGGGCCACCGTCTGGGTCACCGCTGCAGTGACACATCCCACTGACACCGGCCCGGTACCGAGTACCCCACAGCCCTGGGAGGACGACCCATATGCCGACTGCTGATCGGGCGGCGTTATTCCCACGAACCTCCAAACAGCATCCCTGAAGGCAAAGTTTTTGGCTTCCGGGGGCAGTATGATTGCAAAGCTGAACCTTAAAGGAATGTCCAAAAGGGCACCACCGGGAGTGGAGCCTGTGGCTTAATTGGACTGCACCCGGGAAACCACTACCATACAAGCTACAGAAAAGATGGACAGATTGCAAGCTTTGTCGATTCTGTGTGTGGTGTGGTATGTCCGTTTGTAGTTGTGCTAGCGATTTCTCAGCTTTATTCCGTTAACGACCGAGACTCCGGCATGGCCCCGTGGTACGCGTCAAGCTTACTAGAGGGATACGCGAGGCTGTGGCACGTGAGATCGAGCAATAACAGGTCTAGCATTCCAGTACATGTCCGGGGCTGCATGCACGCTACACTGAAAGGACCAGCTTTTGTCGCTTACAGGTGCAGATAACCTGCTGAACTCCGTTAGTGATGGGGATCTGGGATTCAGATTATTCCCCGCGAACGATGATTTCCCAGTAAGATCAGGTCAACTGCAATTCCGGAGTTAGGCCTAACTGTCATTCCTGAAAAAATTACGTGTCCAAACCACAGGTGCTGTAGCTTGCTTAACAGCTCGGCAGCCGTTCTCAGGCCCAGTATGGATTCAACAACATTGTAGAAAGTTGATAAAGGGTACAGTTTCACCGGATAACACGTATATATGTAGCCTAGTTTACACATTAAAAATATATGTCTATAGATCAGGAGGCAGACTCAGATGTTCTCAGGCCCAGTATGGATTTGACCAGATTGTACAAAGTTGAGAAAGGGTACTTTATCACTGGATAGCAGGTATATATAGCATAGTTTAAACATGTAAAATCTCCGTGTTCTCAGTATGGATTACACAGCAATCTAAAAAGTGGAAAAAAGGAAATGCATTTGAGGCGTACACAACTATATACTTTTGGTGTTATTTTTAAATCTTCATATATATTTCTGTCTCAGTAATACAGTCCAGCCTCTCCGCAATAGGAAATGAGATGCATACAATTAGTGACATAAAGGCTATTGATTGCAGAAATCTAGGAATTATTATTCACGGGAAAATCTTCCGTCACAATTCTCATAGGCGATGCTGACCCTCAATTAATTTGTGTGTTGAGACAGTGAAAACATTTTTTAGTGAATAAAGTCTTGCTGTATCGCACTTCCGTTGATTCCATCACTGTTACTCATCTCAATCCAATTTTTATCACAGGGAGCGATGTAAGCATGGTGCTCACTGGCCATCATGATCTGTCACGTAACTTTGGAGTGCAAAAGACAGAAGCCACAGGCCATAGGCGATTGTATTTGATTGGCATGAGAGGGCACATTTTGAAATGTGCGCCGGAATGTCACACATTTGTGAGTAGGAAAACTGTGAAAGCTGATGATAAACCGCCACTGCATGTAATTGTGAGTCGACGTCCATAAGAAATGGAAGCCACTGATCATCTGGAGCTAGAGCCCGGCCAGCAGGACAGGGCATAGCTACATCTTAACCATCATCTTTCAGTTCAATCAATTTGTAGTGGCAGTCCCAGTGAAGGATTTGACAGCCCAGACTACACAGCGGAGGAGCAGGGAGAGGTAAACATTGCAAATGCTGGGGCCCTGCCCAAGCAAGGGGGGCACACTCGTGGGCGTCGGTACTGGCACTGGGCCCCTCATAGTACGGCGGTGTGTCTGACGGCGGGTGTGCACCACCACTGTCAGAGACACTTGATTGCACTATGAGGGACCCTATGCCAGTGCCCGCGCCCAAGAGTCGGCCTACCCACCTGTCCAGGGCAACGGCAATCGCACGGTTTTGTGCGCTAGGTGGTGACCCCGGCCATGGGGGGGCCACCCACTTAGGGAGGTTTACAAAGTGGCATATGTAGATGTGGGTCATTCAGCTGCTGCAAAAGGCGAAATAGGTCAAGTTCGCGGAATAGGAGGAGGACCAAAGCTAGCCATTTTTCTGGCAACCTATGTGTCATCAAGGGAAGGTGGGACAAAATCCTTGGATACATGGTTCATTTTAATGAATGTTAGATCATCCACATTTTGGGTTGACAGACGGGTCCTTTTTTCTGTCAGGATTGATCCAGCTGCACTGAAGACTCTTTCCGATAGCACACTTGCAGCTGGGCAAGCGAGCTCCTGTAAGGCATATTGGGCCAATTCAGGCCAGGTGTCCAGTTTAGCGGCCCAATAGTCAAAGGGGAATGACCTGTGCGGGAGAACATCGATATGGGAGGAAAAGTAGTTGTTAACCATAGTTGACAACTGCTGTCTCCTGTCACTTTCCATCGATGCTGTATTAACAGTGTCTGAGCGGTCCGTGAAAAATCAGTCCACCACATTGTCATGAAACCCCTGTCTCCAACGCCACTTCTGCTGTGTGCACCACGAACACCTCTGCCAAGCTGCCCCCGGCCCGTATGGCTCGTGTGAGAACCATCACCGCTGCTGTGTGCTGGGAATGCTTCAACCAACCGGTTAACAAGAGTTGCTTGTTTAGTAGCCAATATTAGGTCAAGGTTCTCCTGTGACATGATGTTTTGTAATTTGCCTTTATAGCGTGGATCCAGGATGCTGGCCAACCAGTAGTCATCATCGTTCATCATTTTGGCAATGCATGGGTCCCTTTTTAGGATCTGCAAGGCATAATCTGACATGTGGGCCAATGTTCCCGGTGTCAATGATGCACTGCGAGTGCTGGGTGGAGGAGCACTTTCTGGCAAATCCACATCCCTCCCGTCACGCACAAACCCTGTACCAGACCTTGCCACGCCAACATTTTAACTTACCCCACGAGATGCATCCTCCTCCCCTAAGTAATCATCCCCATCATCATCCTCCTCCTCCTCTACCTCGTCCAGGAGAGGTCCCTGAGCAGACAATGGCTGAATGTCATCAAGGATTCCCTCCTCCTCTTCCTCCTCGTCAACATTGGCTGCAGACGCCTGCTCCTTAAGGTGCGTCAAAGTTTGCATGAGCAGACGCATAAGTGGGATGCTCATGCTTAGGATGGCGTCGTCTGCGCTTACCAGCCGTGTGCATTCCTCAAAACACTGAAGGACTTTACAGAGGTCTTTCAGCTTCGACCACTGCACACCTGTCAACTCTATGTCTGCTCTCAAAGTGCCTGGCCGTGTATCCTCCCACAAATGCATTATGGCCTGCCTCTGCTCGCACAGCCGCTCAACCATGTGCAGGGTGGAGTTCCACCTTGTTGCAATGTCGATAATGAGGCGGTGGTTGGGAAGGTGGAGCAATCGCTGCAGCTTCTGCATACGAATGGAGTGTACAGGCGACCGGCGGATGTGCGCACAGTCTTCGCACCTTCTGGAGCAGGGCTGTTAACTCCGGATAATTATTGAGGAAGCACTGCACCACCAGGTTCAAGGTGTGAGCCAAGCAAGGTATGTGGCTGAGTTTTGAAAGGGCTATGGCTGCCACAAAATTATGGCCGTTATCACTAACTACCTTGCCTGCTTCAAGATGTACACTGCCCAGCCATGACTCAGTTTGTCGCTGAAAGTACTCGACCAGCACCTCGGCAGTGTGTCTGTCGCCCAAACACATCATCTGCAACACAGCCTGCTGACGCTTTCCACTAGCTGCTCGATAGGGGAACACCTCATGTGCAACAGTGGCAGCTGCAGATGGAGTGCTCGTACGACTGCGCTCTGTGGACGAGCTTTCGCTTCTGGAGGAGGAGGAGGAGGGTCGAACGCCTACAGCCAACTGTTTCCTATACCATGGGCTAGGCAGCACTGTCCCACCACCGCTGTTCCCTTGTGGACCCTGCATCCACCACATTAACCCAGTGCGCAGTGATGGACACGTAACGGCCCTGGCCATGCCGACTGGACCATGCATCAGTTGTGAGGTGCACCTTTCCACTCACTGACTGCTTGAGTGCATGGACAATGCGGTCTTTCACATGATGGTGGAGGGCTGGGATGGCTTTGCGAGAGAAGAAGTGGCGACTGGGTAGGTCATAGCGTGGTACTGCATAGGCCATGAGTTCGCGGAAAGCTGCGCTTTCCACCAACTGATAGGGCATCATCTCTAACGAGATTAGTTTGGCAATGTGGGCGTTCAAACCCAGTGTACGCAGATGAGAGACTGAGTACTTTCTTGACCTACTCATAGTGTCTGGGAGGGTGAGCTGGACTTGAGAGCTGCATATGGTGGAAGTAGCGGTGGACAGGGCGGACTGAGAGAGGGTTGATGATGGTGATGGAGTTGGTGTTCTTTCTGATGGCCTAGATTCAGTATTTCGTTGATATAACAGTGGGATTCCCTGACTGCTGTGGCCTTGCAACGACACCTCAACATTTGCTGCTGCGCTAACCAGTGGGCTTACAGTGGGGGAAACAATGTAGCGTTGCTGACTACCTTTTTTGTGATCAGTTGCACATGTGGTACTTGAGGTTTGGTGTTGTGTCCACACTTGCAGTGCATGCTGGTTAAATGTCTAAGCATGCAACTGGTATTCAAATTTTTCAGATTTTTCCCTCAGCTAAAGGTCTTTGCGCACTTCTTACAGATAACCTTGGCCTGATCATGAGGATTTTGTTCAAAAAAGTGCCACACTGCACTCTTCCTACTTTGGCAGACATTTTGCGGCCTAGCACGCTGTGATATTTTGACCCTCTGGACAAGCTGTTCAGCAACTCTTTTGATTTTTGGAACCTGTCTTTGGAGTGCTCCGGGCCTGCCAGATAACAGCTGTTGCGATGTCGATGTCAGCTGTGGATGCTCCTCTTCCTCATCTGAGCTATTGGAAGCAGCACCCTCTTCCCCCAATGGATGCCAATCTGGGTCAACAACTGGGTCATCCATCACCTCCTCTTCAATGTCATGTGCACCTTCCTCTATGTCACCGTGTATGGTGGTATAGTGTGCGGGAAGGCGCACCTGAGTCTCATCAGGGTCAGAATCTGGCTCTGTACACTGCAAGGACAATGTAGTGCTCTGAGTGCATGTACCAGCAGAATCATCTATCAGTGGCTGTGCATCAGTGCACTCCATGTCAGATTCATCTTGGCCTGGGTAATTCACCATTTCACTTGATAATCCAGGCATGGTATGTGAAAACAGCTCCATGGAGTAATCAGTAGTATGGCCTGCGTCATCCTTCAATCTTGGTTGGGGTGAAGGACACAAGGAAAGGTGTGGTTCATGAACATGAGCCTCCAATGACGACTCAGTGCTTTTAATTTTTACAACTTCAGAAGAGGAGGCGATAGAGCTGGAGGCTGAGTCAGCAATGTAAGACAAAACTTTTTTCCTGAAGCTCTGGCTTTAAAAGCAGTTTGCCTACTCCTAGAAAACTAAGCCTTCGAGGCCTTGTGGAGCCAGACGATGACGCAGGCTCAACACCTCCTGCATTCGGTCCTATTTTGATTTTATCACTACCATCAGATCCACCACCAACACCATCATTACCAGCTGCCAACCTACGCCCAATTCCACGGCCTCTTCCACCAGCCTTCCTCATTTTTGGTAGAAATGTAGACAAAATCCAACAAACTATATAGTAATGTAAAACAAGGTACAATGTGTCTATAGGACAGGGAAAAATATTCAGGTTTGAGAGTCCTCAGTAGTTGATACCTTTTAATGGCTAACTGAAAAGATGGTAACACATTGCAAGCTTTCAAGACTACTAACAGGGGAGATTTTGAATTTCTGCACACACTTGTGGACACTGGACACTTTTGGATTGTGTGAGGCCCACTGAATATCACAGCGCTATGTCAGAGGCTCGATGTCGCAGGTGTGAAAAATGTCACTAGAGGATAACAGAGATTTTGAATTTCTGCACACACTTGTGGACACTGGACACTTTTGGATTGTGTGAGGCCCACTGAATATCACAGCGCCATGTCACAGGCTCGATGTCGCAGGTGTGAAAAATGTCACTAGAGGATAACAGAGATTTTGAATTTCTGCACACACTTGTGGACACTGGACACTTTTGGATTGTGTGAGGCCCACTGAATATCACAGCGCTATGTCACAGGCTCGATGTCGCAGGTGTGAAAAATGTCACTAGAGGATAACGGAGATTTTGAATTTCTGCACACACTTGTGGACACTGGACACTTTTGGATTGTGTGAGACCCACTGAATATCACAGCACTATGTCACAGGCTCGATGTCGCAGGTGTGAAAAATGTCACTAGTGGATAATGGAGATTTTGAATTTCTGCACACACTTGTGGACACTGGACACTTTTGGATTGTGTGAGGCCCACTGAATATCACAGTGCTATGTCACAGGCTCGATGTCGCAGGTGTGAAAAATGTCACTAGAGGATAACGGAGATTTTGAATTTCTGCACACACTTGTGGACACTGGACACTTTTGGATTGTGTGAGGCCCACTGAATATCACAGCGCTATGTCACAGGCTCGATGTCGCAGGTGTGAAAAATGTCACTAGAGGATAACGGAGATTTTGAATTTCTGCACACACTTGTGGACACTGGACACTTTTGGATTGTGTGAGGCCCACTGAATATCACAGCGCTATGTCACAGGCTTGATGTCGCAGTTGTAAAAAATGTGACTAGAGGATAACGGAGATTTTGAATTTCAGCACACACTTGTGGACACTGGACACTTTTGGAATGTGTGAGGCCCAGTGAATATCACAGCGCTATGTCACAGGCAGAAATTGGCTAGTGTATGACAAACTACAAGGTGTATATAGAATTGGGCAGAATAGGAATCTCCCTAGAGTGTAGGTCTGTAAGAACGGAACAAGTCCTCGACTTATCCTTACAGAGCGACACACAGATAGCTTCACTGTGGCCGTGATAACAGCCATTACACGGTACTGAGAGAGGAGCGTGCACGTACACGGCTGTCCAGTGTACATAAAATTGTCAAGCTCCGTGTTTTTTAAGTATACGGACTGACACACGCTGTCTCTCTATAGTTTTGAATGTGATCAAACAGCAAATATATTTAACTGTTTTGAAAACTAGACAAAACTAGAAGGTGCAGGTCTGTAAGAACAGAACATGTCCTCGACTTATCCTTACAGAGTGACACACAGATAGCTTCACTGTGGCCGTGATAACAGCCGTTACACGGTACTGAGAGAGGAGCGTGCACGTACACGGCTGTCCGGTGTACGTAAAATTGTCAAGCTCCGCGTTTTTTAAGTATACGGACTGACACACGCTGTCTCTCTATAGTTTTGAATGTGATCAACCAGCAAATATATTTAACTGTTTGAAAACTAGACAAAACTAGAAGGTGCAGGTCTGTAAGAACGGAACATGTCCTCGACTTATCCTTACAGAGCGACACACAGATAGCTTCACTGTGGCCGTGATAACAGCCGTTACACGGTACTGAGAGAGGAGCGTGCGCGTACACGGCTGTCTGGTGTACGTAAAATTGTCAAGCTCCGTGTTTTTTAAGTATACGGACTGACACACGCTGTCTCTCTATAGTTTTGAATGTGATCAAACAGCAAATATATTTAACTGTTTGAAAGCTAGACAAAACTAGAAGGTGCAGGTCTGTAAGAACAGAACATGTCCTCGACTTATTCTTACAGAGTGACACACAGATAGCTTCACTGTGGCTGTGATAACAGCCGTTACACGGTACCGTGTGAGGAGTGTGCACCGCTGTATGGTGTGAAAAAATGCACGCTCAGTACCTCACCAGGACAAAAAAAAAAATTGGGATTGCTTTTAAAAAAGCAGTTTGCAGAGCAGTGGGTAAACAGCAATGCAGCCGTCAGGAAGCCTTAGAAGGCAGCCTAACAACCAACACCGCTGATCCAGCAAAATATAGCCTCCACTTGCACTGCACACACAGTGACTGGTGTGTTGTACAGGCAAAATCGCTAGCAGCAGAAGCAGTTTTTGGTGTCTTCTTCCCTGCCTAACGCTCTCCCTACAAAATCATCATCAGCAGCAGCTCTCCCTATTCTGATATCAGCATGAGTAACATGGCGGTCGGCGTGCACGCCCTTTTATACCCCCTGTGACGCCCACCAAAGCAAGCCAATCACTTGCATGCCCTTCTGAAAGATGGTGGTGACCCCTGCCTATGTCATCACGTTGCCCACAGTGTCCGTGGATCCTGATTGGCTGAAAAAGAGCGCAAAACAAACTTTTGAAACGTGACTTTGGCGCTTAAGTCGCAAACCTCGTGGCCGACCTCATCCTAGGGTCGGGTTTCGTTTCATGAAACCCGACTTTGCCAAAAGTCGGCGACTTTTGAAATTTTTCGACCCGTTTCGCTCAACTATACTTATACTCTTTTCTCTATTATGAGTTTTCAAACATGAACAGGGGTGTCCAAACTTTTGATCAGTACTGTATATAAAAAAAAGTTTAAGCACAGGAGAGCTAAGAGTAACACAGCTGAGCTGTGATTAATGTCTGCTGTTAAAGGGAACCTGTCTTCAGGTTTTTTCCTATATAACGTTGTATGTCATCCCCACAGTGTCCTCCATCGCACTCCTGCCCAGGCATTTTCTCTGCCCTGCCAAGAGCATAACAAGTGTTACATGCCTTCAGCAGGGCAGAGAGAAGTACACCTCTGCAGGAGTGCGATGGAGGACACCATGTGGATGACGTAGGATGCATTTTCCACATGAAGCAGGGAAGGAGGACAGCGATCGCAAGAAGAGAGGAGGTGAACAAGATCTTAAATGCCCATCAGACCAAACTAAGCCACAGGCGAGCATATTAAAAGCTATTTTTTTGTGTTGGGGTAAAATGCTGTATATGAGGGCGTACTTTGTATGGGAAAACTAGGTGACAGGTTCCCTTTAAATAGATCAGTGTTGTAATACTGCAAATTCAGCTGAAAAGGCAGCGCATATGGCAGAGGTTCCAATGGTGATTTTATTTTCTGCCATTTATATCAATAGAGTGTAGTTTGCAAGATTATATCTTTGATTTATTAGTCTGCTTCCAGTACAGCGATGTGCAATCGTCAGCTCTGCTTTAGATCCACAATGGTTCAAGCTCCAATCTGAAAGTAGAACAGAGCCAAAAGATGTGCCAAATCTCCCTGGTGGAGGAGCAGCTGAGCTGTTCTGGAAGCCAGGTGACTCAAGTTTGTAAAATCATAGAAAGACTGTACTGTACATGCTCGATCAAGCGCAGTGGAACTATATCAGGATGGATCCAGTGGCTTGGGGGACAATAGAGCGTCAATGTGTTTCATTGAGGTGGTATGTGCGAAATAGGGCAGATTTAAAAAATATTGAAAGATAATGTTGACACGAGTATGTGCGAAATAGGGCATATTTAAAAAAGTATTGAAAGCTAATGTTGACACGAGTTAATAACGTGTCAAATAATATAGTCAAATACAGTATACTGTATGTCAAATACAGTATGTACATAGTTTGAAGACTATTTTGGAATTTTGGAAATAATCCTTTAAAATCTTGGGGTTGAATATAATACTAAGATCTATGTTCTACTTAAAACTTTCTGTCATGGTTAGGACATGGTTAATGTCCTGTTCTCACAGGGTTAACTTTTGCCAGCCTCTCTTTGGATCTGGGAGGGGTATTTTTACTCACTCCAGACTAGGATTCCCTGTCAGTTATACTGTTATTCTGGCTGTGTGTCTGACCGACCCCCCTGGTGTGCGTGTATACTGCATTGCTTGTTTGATTCCCATGTATGACCCAGTCTGTCCCCTCACTCTGTACTCCGTCTCACGTTTTGGTACTATTGTGTTCTCTGGTTCTGACCTCCTGGCTTGGCTATTGTTACTCCGTTACAGTTTATCCCTATTGTACCATCCATTGCCCGTTCTGGTTTTCTGATCTATTGCTACGTCCTGACTATTCGCTCTGTCTAACCCTTTGGTACTGTCCTGCTATCTCGTGCTTTGACCCAGCTTGATCTGGTTTACGTCCCTGTCTATGCCCCTTGGTAACTTGTCCCGTAGTTACCTTTCTAGGAGTTTCCCTGCAGCTCCTAGCTCTGTGGAGCTTAGGTCACACCCCCAGCAGTCACGTGCTTCAGGTCCTGATAGTCTGAAGAATGCATCGTCACCACTGCTGCCCCGCTTCATAGGTATCTTTGAGCACTGTTTTTGTACTTAGGACACGCGCACTGGCACAGTGAGCAAGTGCAGTGCGGTGTTCCTGACACTTTCCTTGGGATTGATAGACAGAATACAGACAGAAAGAAAGAAAGCAGAGTTAATGCTTAAATTTGAGAATCGAGATTTTACTTAATATCAAAAGAAGCATTTGTTGTGAGAAGTCCCATGTAATAATATTTATTCCTTAAACAAAAGACATGTTAACAAACCGGACATTTTTATGGTAACATTATATCTATTTGTTTACGTGGTAGAATTGACCATGGCCACCATGATTCTAATGCACGAAATTCATTGACTGAGGCTGTTGAGTTTGACAAGGCTATCCAGGTTGCTGGGAAGTTAACATCAGAATCTGAAACTCTGACTGTTGTGACTGCTGATCACTCTCACGTCTTTACTTTTGGAGGATACACAAATCGTGGTGACAGTATTTTGGGTAAGCGCCTTCTTATACCGGAATTATTATTTTTCTTATTATTAAGCCATTTCCAGAAACTTTTCAGTCCAGACTTCCTGCAATCGGGTGTATAGTTACATCTTAGGGATAGCATGATCACAGGAGGTGTGCGCATGCCATCTGCAACAAGAACTAGAAGCTGAGCCACTGCTGTGTGTACTGGGTCTGGAGCTAGCTCTGATCCCTGCACATTAGCCTCTCACATGCCACTGTCAACCGGATAGGAGGATTTTGATAAAGGGAAATCATTCCCATCAGCCGATAGGTACCCTTGCAGAGTGATTGCTGGGTGGCAATGAATTGCTATGGAAACCAGAGTCCTAAAAATGACCACCATGTCTGTCGTATTCCTCAGTCTATTAGATCCCATTGGAGTCTTGGCCTGATAGATTTTCAGTGAAACACTGAAAAGTAGATAATCCTTTGTATAACTTAGGTTGTACTGTTTATTATCAATGTGACTATCTTTGTGGGACTAGCATTGTAAAAAAGAAAAGACTTTAAGAGTTAAAAAATTGTAACAATAAAAATCTGTTTTAATAATAAAAAAAATAGTTTATTTTGTGACAAAGTCACTGGCAAAGTACTGGAGGGATGATATGTATAACTGTGGCTGTTAGTTTCAGTGATATGAACCTAGGAAAATGCTCCAGCATGGTAAGTTATGAGAGGGGTTAATCAGCCATGTTCAGGGCAAGGTTGAATGTTCAAACAGTTGTAGAGTGGGTGGAGTCCAGATGATAAATAGACAGCCTTCTGGCTCATTTAATGTTGGGTGTGACTGGAGGTGCAAGCTCCAGAGCTGTGCTTTTATGATAAGGAAAGCTTAACTTTTTTTGTTATTTGTCCCTAAGTGACCGGATCCCTGCAGCAACTTGGACTGTGCCACACGTTATGTTTTTGTTTCTCTCATTAGGACAGAAAGGCTGTTTTGTTTTTTTAATACTCTACTCATTTATGTAGTAGCTTTAATAAACCAGTGGAATATTTAAAGAGACAGCGATCCTATGTCTACCTCTATGTGCAGCCAAGTGAGCCGATCAACCACAATTTGTAAAAACAAGCGCCCCTCAGAAAAAAAAAAAAACCAACATGTTTGCTATTACTACATTCACAATAAATAATTCTATAAAACAAAGTTTTTTCATCCTGTACGGGGATGCCATTAACAAATAATATGGCAAACTATGCCATAATTGTAGTTTTGGTTAATCTTAACTGCAAAAAAAACAAGTAAAAAGTGATTAAAATTTCAAAAAGGTATCAATAAAACGAAAGTTCATTGAGTAAAAAACAAGCCCTCATACAGTTCTGCAAACAGAAAAAGAAAAAGTGAGGGTTCTTAGAATATGAGGATCAAAATAGTATGACTAAAAAAAGATTTTTCTTGTGAAAAAAGTAAAAATGATTAAGGTATAAAATGGGTATCATCATAATAATATTAACTCGAAGAATAAAGTTAGCATGTCAGTGATACCTCAATGTTTTTGGTTCATGCATACCTCCAACAGTAGGAAGTAAGCAGTGATCAAAAACTTGCATGTAGCCAAAAATGGTACAAAAAGTAGTAAAGCTTGTCCTGCACTAATAAAGCTACATGTACTGAAAAATATGAACGCTATGGGTGTTAGAATATGGTGACCCAAACTTTTTTTTTAGGTAATTTATTGTGCAACAGTAACAAAACCTAAAAAAACTATATTAAACCTTTTACAACCAATGATGGACATAGCACATCAAGAGCAGGTGTCAGTTCCCACACCATGATGCACTGTGTCCTTCATGACTTTAAACTATCACTGCATGTAAAACCATGCCGTTGGTTCCCACACTCATGGTGCTGTGATTAGTTTGCCCCTGGCTGTTAAACTACCTAAGTGCTGTGATCAAAAGTAATTGCAACATTTAGAAGGCAGGCAGAGGGAGGGAGCTACCTTCAGATTGGCGCCCCCGCGGCATCATTGTGGGTGCCATATTGTTGCCATGGTGGCCCCCGAGTCACCAAGTTATGGAAAGCTTTCTCTACAGGTATAATGGCGCATTGCAATACATTATACCTGTGATCAAAGAGGAAGAAAAGTGAAAGTCCCACAGAGGAACTAAGTAAAAAAAAATATTAAAAATATAAAAAAAAAATTCCAAAATAAAAAATATTACACCAATAGATAAACATTTTTATGTATAAGGAAAAATAAACAAAAGTACATGTATTTGGTATTGCCGCGTCCAGAATGACCCGATCTATTTAACCGTCATACTAGTTATCCCTTTCAGTGCACACCCTAAAAAAACCCCAAAAAGTGGCAAAATATGGTTTTCATCATACTATTGTAAAAAGTAGAATAAAACACGATGAAAAAAAAAACATATACAAAAATGGTATAGCTAAAAACATCATCTTGTCCTGCAAAAAACAATCATCCATACAGTTCCATCAGTGGAAAAACTAAAAAGTTATATCTTTCAGAAGAAATATGCAAAATAATTATTTTTTTCTAAAAGTTTTTATTGTGTAAAAGCCCCAAAGAAAGACACAAAAAATAAAGCTGCCTTATTAATTTTACCATATACCAAACAACATAAAAACCCCACAAAACAATTTCTGAATTGGTTTTTGTTCATTCTGGTTCCCAAAAATCAGAACAGAAAATGATTAAAACATGTTATGTGCCCGAAAATGGTACCAATAAAAACGTCAACTCGTTCCACAAAAACCAAGCCCTCACATGACTTTGTTGGCAGAAATATGGAAAAATTATAGCTCTCAAACCAAAAGCATGTTTTATTGTGTGACCAAAGCCAAACAGAAAAAAATTGTATTAATTTGGTATCGCAGTATTCGCACTGACTTGAAGAATAAAGTCATCTAATCACTTATTGTGATGAAGGAGCAGCCGCCATCTTGGATATGAGGCATAATGCTCGCCTCATGTCTGAGCTTGGCCTGTCCCAGTGACGCCAGTTTGTCTGACAGCTGTCATGATCCATTGTGGATCTGACAGTTTAAATGGATAAGTGAACTTTTTTCCTTTGGCTAGGTGCCAAAGTGACTGTAACAACCCTGCTGGCATCACTGCATGGCCTCCCATCCCCCGCACACCAACTTACTTTCTGCTTCAAGCCATGCTGTGAATTCTGTCTGTTGCCAGCTCTGTGCCTCTGCTCTCCATGTTTCCTGACTGTGTGTATAGGGGGGCGGCGCCTGAACTCTCTGGTTCTTATGCAGTCAGGGTGCACCTGTGTAATATGTCCCTGACCAATTACCTAGAGCCCTTGACTATTTAGTTTCACCACACCCACTGACCTTTGCCTGTGCAATGTCTAAACTAAGTTAGCTCCTTGCTGCTGAGCCAGCCAGGCCCTGTCCTATGCCTTGCCTTCTCTGAAGGCTCTTACTGCGTATTCCTGTGCCTTGGTACCTTGCCTAGCATTTCTCTGTCCGCCTGCCAGGAGGCAGAATATCCTGGCCCTTGAGTCTAGTTCCCAGTGCCTTGTCTGTTCTCTGTCCGCCTGCCAGGAGGCAGAATATCCTGGCCCTTGTGTCTTTGTCCCTGTGTCTTTGTCCCTGTGTCTCTGTCTGAACTCAGTCTTACCTCTGTCTGTCAGTCTCCTTGTTTGTGGTTCCTTCTCTGCCGTGTCTTTCCTTGTGTCCTCCCTGTCTGTGCATCTGCACCCTCGCAGCTCTATCTGTGCATCTGCACCCTCGCAGCTCTATCTGTGCATCTGCACCCTCGCAGCTTTATCTGTGCATCTGCACCCTCGCAGCTTTATCTGTGCATCTGCACCCTCGCAGCTTTATCTGTGCATCTGCACCCTCGCAGCTTTATCTGTGCATCTGCACCCTCGCAGCTTTATCTGTGCATCTGCACCCTCGCAGCTCTCTAGCCGCTCTGCCTGCCTGCACCTCCTGTGTGAACAGGTCTAAACCTGTTCTCTCATATACCACTCCCGCTTGCCCAGTGTCTCAGCCTGCCTGTTAGTCACACCTGTCCAAGTGACTTGTCCCCGAGTGGGATCAGCAGCCACAGCCAGACACCACTCTGGAGTGGCACCCGACAGCTACCTGCCGCACAAGCCTGACCTCACCATCAGAGGCTCCAGTGAAGACCGAGGTAGCTGTCGTAGTCACGCCCCTTCCAGGGTAGTCTGGTTTGTGGCACAGTGGGGCCACAAACCCCCCGGCTCAAGCCAGTCAGCCAAGGCGTGAGCGTGACAGTGACGTGATTGCCCCCGGTGGCCATTAGAATTATTACACGTGGTGTTTCATTCTAAGTTGCCCGGTGGTGGTGAATGGTATCACACCTTAGTTTTAGGGTTAATGTGCACGCAGTTACAGGTCAGGTGCTAGGCTCTATAAAGGGGAGCCAGGTGGGTTCAATCACTGTTGGTGATATTGATTGTGTGTTAGTCATTCACAAGGAAGCCTGGGTGAATGAAGGAGCTGAACATGAGTACTGTGCAGCCCAGCCAGAGGGGACTAGTGGCAGCTAGGTGGTCTGCAAGAAGGGCTGGCATGGCATGGTGGAGTCACAGTTTATGGTGTCGGCAGGAGGTGTTTGCATGGCTTGGTGGAGTGGCGACGATGGTGAGAGTTGCACTCACCATGCTGGACCTGGTTGCTGAGAGCTGGACTCAAGCATGCTTGACTTTTTGGGCAGAAGCTGAACTCATCATTGGGACTCTGTTACTGGACTGCTGCAATTGGTGGTGGACTCTGCTCCAAGGCTGCACTATGGTGATGGATCCGATTATGGTGATGGATCCGGGTGGAGAAGATGCACACAGGTGGTGGGCTGTGTTGCTAGGAGCGTACGCAACAGAGCAAAGCTAAGTGGTGATTCCTCTCTTTTGCCATCTTTCCTCATGTGTGTTTTAGTGCAGTGGTGGGATTAGTTTCAGCACCGACCAATTCCCTAGTGAGGGTTTAGGTCAGGGCGAGCTAGGGTTTTTAGGTTCCTGTTGCACGCCCAGTGCGGAACCGTCATAGGGAGCGTTAGGAGTGCAGGGACTCTGGCTCAGGGGAGCTCAGGAGGTCTCCACTTCCCTATTCCCTATCGCAGGGCCCACCATTGTTAATGTTTCCCAGGTTTCCCTTATTATTTAAATTCGCCTTACTGGAGGCGGGGTTTCCAGACTTGTATATACGTGGAATGTCTAAATTCGCCAGTTGGAGGCGGTGTATCCAGCTGCATGTGATTATTATTTAAATTCACCCCACTGGAGGCGGTGTATCCAGGGTCACGTGCGTCACATGGGTTCGCCTTGCGGTACTCACTGCGTCCAGACACATGTGACCGTGACAACAGCTAACTGCTCCCCCCCATGGCTTGTAAGCATATTGAAGAAAGCAGGATTTAGTGCTCCAATGTTGAATAGCAAGGTCTTTTAGTATGATAATGAGATAAGGCCAAAACAGAACTTTAAAGCTTGAGTAGGAGCCACACCAGCATGGGGCATGAAGGTGCCTGGGGACTTCAATTAGAATATACCTGCCAGCTGGACACAGAAATACACATCCATTGTCTCTCCCAGCCACTCCGACTCCATCCTATGATCATGGATTATGAGCACACCTTTCGAGTTACAGACTCATAAAAATATCCGCGTGACCCTGAGGAAATCGCGCATCTGGCAATGCGACTCCTGAGTTGGTGAGGGCTCTGGGACCTGAGATATAGAGATTGACCCTCCACAGCGACCCAATGGGGCCATGTTTGCTCTCCACATGACAGGTAAAACAAGCCACATTCATCGGTACCTCTCGTGTCTTGATCCGATCATCCTGGAGAAAGTTACCCCCTTTCTTAGATATTGGGAATAAGTTCTGCAGGGAGCTAAAGGGTGGAGATTATTAGCCCACCCTCTGACACAGGGGGGAGGAACCCAGCATGCTTAAGAACTGGGAGCGCATGGCAGAGACTCTCACTCTCACAGAAGAACCAGATGATCTAAGAACGAACTGGGGACAGATCTGCCAAGGGAGCAGCGGCACGCGATTTGGGGTCTGTACGGCAACTAAGATTCTTGTACCTGTGGACTGCAGAGCTCCCGGCATCCACATGCAACCCTACAACCTGGTAAATTGACCTCCAGCTTAATATCTATAAGTCTTGTACCATTATTGTTATATTATACTCTGATTGCAAATCCATTGTAATTCCATTGTATAGCTTACTGTATATTTCTGTAATTATCTAGTGCGCCCTTAAGGCAGTTAAACCATAAAATTAATCTTGGGCTGATGCTTTTACTCTGATTACGGATCTTAGAATACCCAGCGGGTAACAGCACATCCTCCCTGGCGGCTATTTGCTCTAGGTGCAGTTCCCTTACTGACCTGAGAGACAAAGGGGGCGCCGGAGAGCTGTGCCTGTGTAGTTACGTCACATTGGTGAAGTGGGAGGAACCGGTCTTCCTTCACATTGGTGGCAGCGGTGGGATCAGAGTAATAGTGTGCATGGGACCCCTACTCCCAGACACTAAGGACTACCAGCGGTAACTTTCACTGCTGGGGTCTTAAGGTCAGCCCAGCACTAGACGGTCAGAGTGTAAATATAATAACTTGTGTGTGAGGTCAGGGTTGCAGCTGTGACAGTAACCAGAGGTTCCCAAGATGGAGGAAGGCACCAGGAGTAAGACAAAGGGAGAGGCCAATGCTATGGTCTATGATGAGGTGGTGGAAGACACAACCAATGAAGGTGAGGGGGAGCTCAGCCAGGGCTCCCCAAGGAGCCAGACCCCCGTGCTCAGTCCTGCAGTGGACTGTCCACCACCTGCCTGCCCCAGCCTGTCCAGATAGGAGGCCCTTTTCCAAGCGGCTATGGCACAGCTCGAGGCTGGTAATGCCGCCGCCCATGACAGACTCCTGGTGGCGGAAGAGAAAGCACCGGAGCGTGAGCAAGCGGCGGCAGAGCATGAGCATGCAGAACGTGTGCTGCGGGCTGCAGAACGCTGTGAAGCTGTGGAGCGCCGGCACTGACTGGAGATGGCTCAGCATGGGCTCCCGCTGGACGCTCCAGCCCCACCGGTGACCAAGGCTTCCAAGGTCAGGGCAGAGGACTTCCCCCTGCTTGAAAAGGATGGAGACCTGGATTCCTTTCTGCTGGCTTTTGAGAGAACCTGCCTCCAACACCATCTGGCCCTGGATCAGTGGGCAAGGTACCTGACCCCCCGTTTGAGGGGTAAGTCCCTGGAAGTTTTGGGGGACTTACCTGCCGGGGAGGAGCAGGACTACAACAGCATCAAGCGGGCCCTGATCCAGCACTACAACCTCACCCCGGAGTCATACCACAGGAAGTTCCGGAGCCTGCAGCGGGGCTCAAAGGACACCTGGACCGACCACATGCGGGCACTGCTGAGAACTGCGGAGCACTGGACCTCGGGTCTAGGGCTCACCACCCGCCAGGAGGTCCAGGAACTGTTCATCACGGAGCAGTTCTTGTGGAACTGCCCAGAGGACCTCCAGCAGTTCCTCTGTGACCGGAAACCAAAGTGGGCTTCTGCTACAGCTGCCCGGCAGATGAGTATGCCAACAACAGGGCGTCTGAGCCAAAGAAGCCTGCCAGCAGCACCTGGAGAGGGGGTAAGCCCAATCCTGCCCCTGTCCCCCCGGCCCCCAGAGTGCATGGGGTGTACCCCCCTGCTGCCCTCTCCAGGCCAGGAGCAGAACCCAGGCATTGTCATCATTGCAACCAGCCGGGACACTTTAAGGCTGCATGTCCCCAGCGCCATAGGACCTCATCCCTGTCCCAGAAACCGTCCACTGTTTTGTGTGTGGGAGGGGGTGGTGGGAGGTCCCTGGACAATTACCAACCTGTCACCATCGGCCACTCAGCGGTCATGGGACTGCGGGACACAGGCACTGAACGAACCCTGGTACATCCGGAAATGGTGTCCCCTCAAGACTTGGTGCCTGGGAAAACCCTCTCCATCTCCAGAATTGGAAGCGTTGAACCGGCGCTGCCCGTCGCCAAGGTGTTTTTGGCCTGGGGCGCCGGGAGGGGAAAACGGGAGGTGGTAGTAACACCAAATATTCCTGCCAATGTGTTGCTTGGGACCGATTTGGGGCGGCTAGTGCCTCAGTATGTGGCCACTCAACCCCCAAGTCCGACTCCCCAAGAATGTCATGACTCTACTGTGAATGCGAATGTTAATGTGTCTCCAACAGTGGAGGAGGGAGTGAAACCTGATGGCAAGCCATGCACTGACACTACACACACAGGGCTCACAGTGAGGACAGGTGAGAAGACTGCAAGGGAGAGCTCAGAGGTGGAGGGAGGGGCTGCTATGGGCAGTGTAGGGCCCCTAAGTGAATCCAGCCTGCTGAGTCTAGGGCCTCTGCAGAAAGAGGAACAGGCCATGGAAGGAGGGGGTGTCCCAGGAGAGGAGCCACCAGATAAGACCCCAGGGCAGGAGTTCCCCGCCTCCGGGATGTCAGGAGGCCAGGGAAGTCTGCCTGACCCGGCGACTTGGTCGGGGGCTGAGGGGAAGCAGGCGCTACCTGTGGTCTCAGCGGTCATGGCCACTGTTACCAGGAGTAGGAGCGCCAGAGCCCATGGAGCCTCCCGGAGGTCCGACGGTTACCCCCTCTCCGACCAAGTGGCTGCTGAGTCAGACAGCGGCCAGGAGACAGATCCCGGGAAGCTGACAGGATGTGGCAGTTTCATCAATTCTTGCCACATCAAGTCAGGGATTTCAGGCAGCGTTGGAAGCTGACGCTAGCCTGAAAGCTCTCAAGGAGCAGGCGGCACAGCCTCCCCTGAAGTCCGACCGCAAGCGAAAGGTGTGGGACCAGGGACGGCTGTACCAGGTAACGGTCCAGCAGGGTTCACCGGAGGAGTGGCCCAGGGACCGACAGTTAGTGGTACCCTATCCGTTCAGGGTGGAATTGTTGCGGATCGCACACGAGATTCCCATGGCCGGACACCTAGGAATCAGGGCCAGGCTAGCTCAGCATTTCTACTGGCCAGGAATGAGGACCGAGGTGATTGCCTACTGCCATTCATGTGACACCTGTCAGAGGGTGGGGAAGGCGGGGCGGCACCCCAAAGCCCCACTGGTAACTCTGCCCATCATCAAGAGCCTTTCTCGAGGGTGGCTGTGGATCTCATTGGACCTCTGTCCACTCCCAGCCACTCCGGGAAATGCTTCATACTAACGGTAGTGGACTATGCCACCTGGTACTCGGAGGCGGTAGCTTTGTTGTCCATTCGGGCCGACAAAGCGGCCACTGCCTTACTGGAGATTTTCTCCAGAGTGGGGTTTCCCCAGGAAATTCTCACCTACCGAGGGACCCAGTTCATGTCGCAGCTGATGGAGTCTCTGTAAGCAGATACAGGTGCAATATCTGGTAGCCAGCCCGTACCACCCACAGAACAATGGCCTGTGTGAGCGGTTCAATGGCACCTTAAAATAGATGCTAAAGATGTTGGTCGACTCCCATGGGAGAGACTGGGAGCTGTATCTCCCACACCTGCTGTTTGCCTACCGGGAGGTTCCACAGGCCTCAACAGGGTTCTCCCTCTTTGAGCTCCTGTACGGGCGACGTGTACAGGGGCCCCATGCTCTGGTGAAGGAAGCATGGGAAGGGGATTTGGCCACCCCTGAAGTGTCGGTCATTGAGTATGTTGTGCGCTTCCGGGACAGAATGATGGCCTTGACACGGCTGGTGCATGACAATATGGCCCAAGCCCAGGCTGACCGGAAGCGGTGATACGACCAAAATGCTTGTAAGCGGACCTACCAGGTGGGTCAAAAGGTGTGGGTACTGGTCCCTGTACTTCAAAACAAGCTTCAGGCGGCCTGGGAGGGTCCATACCTCGTGCACCAGCGTCTCAACGCTGTCACCTATCTGGTCACCCTGGACCACGCCCATGGGAGGAAGGCCTTCCACATGAACATGAAGGCCCATCATGAGCGGGAGGCTTGTGCCCACCCAGTGTGCAACCTTCCCGAGGAAGGAGAGATAGAAACCCTCCTGGATCGGCTCACTCAAGCCAAGGCGGGTGGATCCATCAAGGATGTGGGGGTTGGCCACCAGCTCTCAGGGGACCAACGTTCCTAGCTGGGGGTCACCCTACACCCCTTTCGGGAACTGTTCAGCAGCCTGCTCAGAAGGACTGAGGCAGCAGTCCATGACGTGGACACCGGTAATCACCCCCCGATCCGGCGTTCAGCATATTGGGTCTCTCTTGAGGTGCAGCAGCACATGCGCCAAGAGATAGACGAGATGCTGAAGCTGGAGGTGATCCAAGCGTCCAACAGCGCGTGGGCTTCGCCTGTAGTCCTCGTCCCTAAAAAGAACCGAACTACGCGGTTCTGCGAGGATTACCGGGGGGCTCAACACTGTGACAGTCACCGATGTGTACCCAATGCCGCACATCGATGACCTGCTCGATCAGCTGGCCTGGGCCAAGTACCTGACCATCATGGATCTGAGCAGGGGGTATTGGCAGATTCCCCTGACCCCTGGGGCACGGGAACTCTGCCTTTATCACCCCATTCAGACTGTACGAGTCCACGGTGATGCCATTCGGCATGAAGAATGCCCCTGCCACTTTTCAGAGGATGGTCAACACGCTGCTCAAGGGACTGGAAGGGTATGCGACCGTGTACCTGGATGACATTGCCATCTTCAGTCCCACCTGGGAGGATCACCTAGAGCACCTGGCGCAGGTGCTCGGGCAGATTCAGCGAGCAGGCTTGACCATTAAGCTGAAAAAATGCCAGCTGGGTATGAGTGAGGTCCACTACCTGGGACACTGGGTAAGTGGGGGAGCTCTGAAGCCAGAGCCCGGGAAGGTGTATGCCATCGCATCCTGGCCCACCCCCAGGATGCGATGATGATGTCCTTCTTGGGGACTGCCGGGTACTATAGGAGGTTTGTTCCACACTATAGTGCCCTGGCCAAGCCCCTGACGGACCTCACCAAGAAGAAGCTGCTCTTCGCAGTCGACTGGACAGTCGCCTGTGAGACAGCTTTCCAGGTGCTCAAGACTGCCCTTTCTACCTCTCCTGTACTACAGGCAGCCGACTTCATGCGGCCGTTCCTAGTGCAGACCGGCGCCAGCAACTTCAGCCTCAGTGCTGTGTTCATTCAGCCAGGTTGACACTACGGACCATGAACACCCCGTTCTGTACCTGAGCCGGAAGCTCCTGCCGAGGGAAGTGGCCTATTCCACGATGGAGAAGGAATGTCTGGCAATTGTGTGGGCCCTGCAGCATCTGCAGCCTTACTTGTACGAATGCCAATTCACCATGGAAACAGACCACAACCCCCTCAGCTGGTTACACACGGTCTGTGGGACGAATGGGAGGTTGCTACGCTGGAGCCTCGCTCTCCAGCAGTATCATTTCAGCATTCGCCACAAAAAAAAGGAAGGGACCATGGTAACGCTAATGGGTTGTCCCGGCAAGGAGAGGGTGCGGAAGGGCGCAGGGGGGAATACAGGAATGTGATACCCCCCTAGCGCCCTCTAAAGCAGGGAGGTGTGATGAAAGAGCAGCTGCCATCTTGGATATGGGGCATAATGCTTGCCTCATGTCTGAGCTTGGCCTGTCCCAGTGACGCCAGTTTGTCTGACAGCTAACTGCTCCCCCCATGGCATGTAAGCATATTGAAGAAAGCAGGATTTAGTGCTCCAATGTTGAATAGCAAGGTCTTTTATCATGATAATTAGATAAGGCCAAAAGAGAACTTCAAAGCTTGAGTAGGAGCCATGCCAGCATGGGGCATGAAGGTGCCTGGGGGCTTCAGTTAGAATATACCTGCCAGCTGGACACAGAAATACACATCCATTGTCTCTCCCAGCCACTCCGACTCCATCCTAGGATCATGGATTATGAGCACACCTTTCGAGTTACAGACTCATAAAAAATATCCGCGTGACCCTGAGGAAATCGCGCATCTGGCAGTGTGATTCCTGAGTCGGTGAGGGCTCTGGGACCTGAGATATAGAGATTGGCCCTCCACAGCGACCCAATGGGGCCGTGTTTGCTCTCCACACGACAGGCAAAACAAACCGCATTCGCTGGTACCTCTCGTATCCTGATCCGATCATCCTGGAGAAAGTTACCCCCTTTCTTAGATATTGGGAATAAGTTCTGCAGGGAGCTAAAGGGTGGAGATTATTAGCCCACCCTCTGACACAGGGGGGAGGAACCCAGCATGCTTAAGAACTGGGAGCACATGGCAGAGACTCTCACTCTCACAGAAGAACCAGATGATCTAAGAAGGAACTGGGGACAGATCTGCCGAGGGAGCAGCGGCACGCGCTTTGGGGTCTGTCCGGCAACTAAGATTCTTATACCTGTGGACTGCAGAGCTCCTGGCATCCACATGCAACCTACAACCTGGTAAATTGACCTCCAGCTTAATATCTCTAAGTCTTATACCATTATTGTTATATTTTACTCTGACTGCAAATCCACTGTGATTCCGTTGTATAGCTTACTGGATATTTCTGTAATTATCTAGTGCGCCCTTAAGGCAATTAATCCATAAAATTAATCTTGAGCTGATGCTTTTACTTTGATTACAGGACATCCTCTCCGGCGGCCATTTGCTCTAGGTGCAGTTCCCTTACTGACCTGAGAGACAAAGGGGGCGCCGGAGAGCTGTAGTTACGTCACATTGGTGATGTGGGAGGAACCGGTCTTCCTTCACACTTATACTGCATGAGGAATGGCATAAAAACAAATAAAACCAATTCTTCACCTTCTGTTGCTTTGTTCATTCTACCTCCCAAATATCTCAGTAAGGCTCGACTCACATTTATACTGTGCTCTAAGAAGTGTGCGTACACCAGTATTTCCGTGTAAATCTCTGAAATACGTGATTCTGATGGAAACTGCAATGGAAAATTCCCTATACTGAGGCAGATGGAGGTACTGTGGATGCCATCTAGCCTATGATCCAGAGTTATCCGTCTTTTTAGGTGTGCATAAAAGTGCAGTCGACCACAGTTTTGTGCACTGCTGAAAAGAAATACAATGCTGAACAGAGGCCAGACAGAGTCTAGAGCAACTCTGCTGTCTCATTAGAGTGAATGGATCCCTCGGGGGTTTACTCTGAATCACGTCACTCAGAGACTTAGATGGAAACCCCCAATGTAAGTGCTCAGTGTAGAGCACAGGATAAATGTGATTCAAAATGTTATGTAAAATGTTCCCAACAAAAGCTACAACTCAATCCACAAAGAAGTCCCCACTAAGGCCATCATATGTCAATACAGCGCTATGGCTCTCCTCGTCCCCCCAAAAGAAATTTAGTAATTCTCTCATATCCAAATGCCCGACTTCCTTCTGAGCCCCACAGTGTGACTAAAAAACATTTAGCACCCACATGTTTGTCAGAGGTATAATTTCCAAAATGGGGTCATTTGAGGAGGTATTCTGCTCTTCTAGCACTTAGGTGCTCTGCATATGGAGTAAGCAAACTAGGAAAATTGCCAATTCTTTCATAGAAAAGCATCTGCTAGGACTAAAAATTGGGACCTAAACATCCTAAATATCCTCCAGGGGTAATTTTTCTCAACAATCCTGGAGCAATATAGTGATGAGCAATGCGTTTTCCAGCCTAATGGATCACCATATCATGTGGCAAAAGTGATAACTAAGTGGTTCAGTGAATTAAACATTGAAGTGTTGGTTCCATTGCTAGGAAACTCCCCAGATCTCAATCCCATTGAGAAGCTATGGTCAATCCTCAAACTGTGAGTGGACAAACAAAAGTACTCCAAGCACTGTTCAGGGAAGAATGGGCTGTCATCAGTCAGGATTTGGTCTGTAAGAAAATATTCAACCTCCAGGGCAAATTGCAGAAGTATTGCAAAATAAAGGTCGGCACTTTTAATACTGAATATTGATATATAATTGATGTATTTGTCAACTAAAGTGTAAAAACTTATGAAATGCTTATAATGGTACTTCTGTAACCATAGAAACATCTGGCTAAAAGATCTAAAAACACTAAAGCAGCAAACTGCATGATACCAAAACTTGTGTCAATCTCAAAATTTCTGGGCATGACTGTTCATGCAGTAAGGGTTGATACCAATACAGTGTATATACTACAGATGCAATGACGTAGAGGTTAAAAAGCTGTTCTTTAAAAGTAATATATTATTCTGCCTCTTCCTGATGGCTGCAAATCCCATGCGTTCTATCAGCTTCTTAGATAATTCTATAACTCGTACTCACACCACCAGGCGTCCGCAGATAGTTTAACTCCACTGGCAATGCAACTGTAGAAAGACCAGGAGAAACTATGCTGTTTTCTTCCAAAATCTTGTATTAGTTTACAATGAACAGTAAGTAAAAAGGAGTAATCTGTACAGGGGAGTACATATGCATCTTGAGTAATGGCTGCTGTAGGCTAAACTGAAGAAGAAGGGAGGAGCAACCTAATACAGAGCCCAACTACGGGAGGGACATAGGGACAATCTTCACACAGTCTAATTCTACCTAGCAGCAACAGGGAATTGACTGATTTGAGGGAAAACTCAACAGAGAGAATATATATATTACAGGTTGTTCCCATTCGTGGGACACAACATATATGGAGAGCAGTACTATATATACAGTAGTAATAGAGATCAGCATAGTACATATAGTCCAAGCATAGACAGTATGGTATATGCACTACACAAAGAGAGCAGTATAATACATGCAGTACAGGCAGACCAGCACAGTACTTCTAGTATAGGTAAAAAGCCGTACGGCACATATAGTACTACACTGTACTGTATAGAGGCACTTAAGTATTGGTCTTTTCAGTCAATCACAAGTTACAGATTGTCACTGTCAATCATATTGTAAGGTGAACATGGTTTTGAGTTATAATTGACCAGAAAAAGCCATTGTAAGTTGAAAATATTGCAATCAGGGGCCATGGTAACCTTAGGAACCGCTGTCCATTATTGGGATGTGTACTTCTACCTTCAATTACTGTAACAACTACTGTATGTTGTATGAGAGGGAATTAATAAGCATTTGATGCATGCATATATATTTTATTACCTGTATCTACATAGCCTTAGTCCAAACCTTATTTTACTTTTCTAGGGAAGGCACCAAATTTGGCTTCGGATCTTATGCCATTTACCAGTCTTCTATATGGCAATGGTCCTGGTTACAAAGTTGTTGATGGCACAAGAGAGAATATTACCACTGTTGACATTGGTAAGGGCACAAACAAGATAGACATATGAATAAATCATTTAGTAATTTTACTTTACAATGTTTTTATTGAAAATGGATAATATTTGCATACGCTGATCATGTTTTCTGTTGAATCTCACAGAAGGAAATTACGTTCAGCAGTCTGCTGTTCAGCTTCCATCAGAGACACATGGAGGAGAGGATGTGGCCATCATGGCTAAAGGACCCCTCGCTCATCTCTTCCATGGGATTCATGAGCAGAGTTACATTGCCCATGTTATGGCCTACGCAGCCTGCTTAGAACCCTATACAGACTGTCCTCCATTAAATTCAGGTTTCCTCATCTCCTCATCTATCATGCTGGTATGGACCTCTGTATGGGCTGGTCTAAACTGGTGAGAAGAGGCCAAGTGGCCCATCCCTAAATATCGCTATATACTAATTATTCTTAAAGGCTTATTTGCGTTTAAAGAGATTAGTATATTTTCTTGTTACTTTGTAATATTTTGGCTCCACTTTTTTTTTCTTACCCTATTAAATAGGTACGATTTTTTTAAAGTCTGCTGGAGAGTCACTGTGCACTAAGTAACAATGTTAATGATTACAGTGGTAATAAAAGTGAGAACCTCAGCTTGGTCTCCTGTCATTGCTCTTGCAACCTGAATGGTCTTGTAGTTATTCACTTTACAATTGTGCCTTGTGTAAGATTTTTTTATACATAAACCAATTTGTATCAACAAAAATTCGGACTTACATGTAACCATTGCCGAAAGAAGAGATCCAGAAATAAAGATTTAAAACATTGCAATATTTTATTAATGCTATTAAAATTTCAACAAAATTAAAACCATTAATCAAGAGCGCCCAAAACTAGGAGAGACGTGTAATGCGTGTTAACTATCCGGCAAGTCATACACCAATACTAAATACATCCCATATAATCAATTCATAATAAGCCACTATATATCAAACAGAATGAATGGAAAAAACACTATACATTACCAGGGAAAGCAGGTAAACGGTGAAGGCAGCAGTAACACTGACAGCACTGAGTTGCCGGATAGCTAACACACATTACACGTCTCTCCTAGTTTTGGGCGCTCTTGATTTATTGTTTTAATTTTGTTGAAATTTTTGTAGCATTAATAAAATATTGCAATGTTTTAAATCTTTATTTCTGGATCTCTTCTTTCGGCAATGGTTACATGTTAGTCCAAATTTTTGTTGATATTATTGTGAAGTGCCAGTTTTCTGGATAATGTAGGACATTTTTTATGTAAGATAAACCAATTTGTGTCAAACTTATGACTTTTCTATTTATATGATTTCATGTTATGGCCTAGTGCTTTCATTGATGTGATATAGTATGATTAGAGTAAGTGTGAATCAGTTCGTAGGACCAGTTCCAGCCGCTACATCAGTAATCTGTGGCCATTGGGTGGGTGGCCTAAAAACTGCCTCTCATCTGATGGCACCTATGGCTCTTCTTCTGATTAGCCAGCCTGGAGTGACTTTACATGCACATCATGCTGTTTTATGATGTTCCGCCAGGCTGGCTTCTCAAAAAAGAAGCCGTGATGCCATTGGGTATGAGGTGGTTCTTAGATCACCAACGTGGCTGCTGGACCGGGTCCTGTGAATAAATCCGTACCAATTTTAAGTGGAATATAATACAAGAACGGTTGACACAGTGTTTATTTGTTGCCTTTACTAGAGGTGACTGGCAGTGGCTTTCTTCCTTCTCTCTCAAGGGGCTTATATGGGTGAGATGTCTGGTCTATGAAGAATAGCCTGCAGACAGTCAAATTGTGACAGTGTGCAATTCATACCCTGTCAAGACTCCCCTATGTTTCCCATACGGACGGGCAGTCAAGTAATAACATTGCTGTAATTTGTTACTGACTACACTCTCCTCTGCTAGAACATTACGAAATGGAGAAATGTCTAGTCGGTATGTGACCACATAAATGTGAATTGCAAGTAATAAACCCTTCTCAATCCCACCACAACCTTTCTGCTGTTTCCTGTTTCCTCACTTGACCCTGTACTTCCTGCTACAGCATTGTTGTCCAGATAAGGGTATGTGACGCAGCATTTTTCTTGCTTTAGTAAAATCTTTAAATCTGGTAAGTTTTGAGTCTTCCATAGATGCACATTCTATAGCAAGCAGTAAGATTAAAACAGTAATTTGGGGGTCAGTTTATCAACAAGAACTGTTTATGTTTTCCGGACGATTCACAATAAATTATGCAGTGTGGCATGGCACATTACTCTGCTGAAAAGCCCACTCACTTTTGAAGGTGCACTGGACCTGTGGCAATGTTCAACTTGGTGCTGTTTGGTAAAGTGTTTTCACCTACTTCTATCTATTTCTTTCTATTGTATTTGGTGACATCTTTTTCCCAAGTAAGCAATACACATGTACTCAACAATCCATATGATGTGAAAGAAAATAGTATACATTTGACCAGACACCTTCTTCAACAGCTCCATGGTGCAATTGTGATAATCATGTTCCCACTGTAGGCTCGTATGGTCGGGGGCTATCTGATCAGTTTTTGCAGATGCACATCCCCTTTCACAGCTAACCGTAAAGCACTGTGTGCTCTGGGACCTTTTTTCATACTTTAGCACATACATTCACAATCTTTGAAAAAATGTTTGTATTAAATATTTATATTTTGCTCACCCCTACAAACATGACAGTCCAGCATCTTTCACCATCTTCACTTGAAGCGTTCCCATGTCTAGAGAGTGACTTGACTATAATCTGAACCTGGAGGTACAGTTCCTTCACTGCTCTGAGGTGCTGTATGGTGGACTTATGACTAGTGTTGAGCGATACCACCCGATACTGAAAAATATCGTATCGGAATGGATTGGCCGATCTAAAAAAAAGTATCGGGTATCGCCGATTCTGATCCCGGAAGTCCCATTCAAGTCAATGGAACTGAAATCGGAATTAAAAGAAACCCTTTCTTTCCCTGTAGGTTAATTCTACATGAAGAAGCACAACTAATAATAATGTAGAATGTATTGTGGGAGGTGTAGGAGACATTAAAGCCATAGAGGTTTAGCCCAATCAAATGGAATAGCAGGAATTAAATTTTTTTTTTAAAGACGTTTGGAGTTACAAAGATATTGACTATGTTAACCTCTTTTATATTTTGTCAGATATGTACAGTATGTTTCACTACTTCCATGCTCTTCACCTTCTTTTTTACTTCTCCCACACTTTCTCCTTCATGATCCTCAGCAGCATCTTTTTCATCAACTTCTTCACCTTATTCATCTTCTTCTTCTTCTTCTTCTTCTTCTTCTTCCTCTTCTTCTTCTCCTTCTTCCTATTTTTTTTTTTTACATTCTTCATATTCTTCTTATTCAACTATTATTCTTCTTCATATTCTACTTCTTCATCTTCTTCCTATTCTTCTTCTTCATCTTATTCTTATTTGTGTCAGGCAATCCTGTAGTTGTAATCTATAAAAGTTTGAAGATTACACCTTCCGTTCAGCCTGTGACAACAGATTTACAACAGGATTTGTCCGCGTTCAGTTTGGCCTGCAGCAGCAGGCCTTTTCCAGGGGCACCACGAGGAGGAACGGACTCACCCCCATACACTGCTTAGCCTTCTTCTGCTTATAAATTAGATAATATCATTTGCTCTGATTTTTAGTCTTATGCTTAATGTTCTTCTGATTTTGGTTTTTATGCTTCTTGGTCTTCCGTCTCTTGTTGTTCTGCATCTTGGTGGTTGTCTTCCTGTTCTTTGTCCTCTTGGTCATCTTCTTCAGGGTCATCTTTTAGGTATTCTTCTGTGTGGTCTTCAGGGTCGTCGTCTTCAGGGTCATTGTCAGGGAGATCCAGAGTGAGAATCAAAAACCATTTCCACAAGCTTGAACTTGGAAAAGTAGCAGAAGGTACAAGAAGGCTGAGGAACTGCCGAGAACCAGCTGACGGTACTGGAACCTGGAGGGGCAGCAGAAGGAACAAGAGCCAATGGCACAACCGTGGACCAGCTGACGTTGCTGGAACACGGTTACTAAGCAGGAGGTACCTGTGCTCCAAAGCACTACCAAGGACCAGCAGACGTTGCTGGAACTCGGATACCAAGAAGAAGGCACCTAGGCCAAAGGCTCTGCCGAGAACCAGCTGACGGTGCTGGAACCCGGATGGGTAGCAGAAGGTACCCAGGAAAAAAACAAAGTTGCAAGGCTGTGAGCCGGCGGCAGTTACCGAAACCCACAGTCCTACAGGGGGTGCTTGTCCTATTGGCACTACGTAACCAGCCTTTATTACCAGAACCCGCAGCCCACATAGGAAGCACCAAAACTGCAGGCACCATAGACTCGGCTAACCCGACCGCAACACGACAGGACACCGTATTGGTGGCAAAGTGACGTTGACACTACCGGGAAACAGCAGGCGTGCTGGAACCAGGCTGGGCAGGAGGGAGTGCCCGTGCCAAAGACACTTCCGAGAACCAGCTGACGGTGCTGGAGCCCGGATGGGTAGTATTAGCTACAAGAGTAAATGGAACTACCGAGAACCAGCTGACGGTGCTGGAACCCAGAGTGGCAGCAGAAGGAACAAGAGCCAATGGGACAACTGTGGACCTGCTGACGGTGCTGGAACACGGTTTCTAAGCAGAAGGTACCTGTGCTAAAAAGCACTACCAAGGACCAGCAGACGTTGTTGGGTCTCGGATACCGAGAAGGAGGCACCTAGGCCAAAGCCTCTGCCGAGAGCCAGCTGACAGTGCTGGAACCCGGATGGGTAGCACAAGGTACCCAGGAAAAAAACAAAGTTGCAAGGCCGTGAGCCGGCCGCAGTTACTGAAACCCACAGTCCTACAGGGGGTGCTTGTCCTATTGGCACTACGGAACCAGCCTTTATTACCGGAACCCGCAGCCCACATAGGAAGCACCAAAACTGCAGGCACCATAGACTCGGCTAACCCGACCGCAACACGACAGGACAACGTATCGGTGGCAAAGTGACGTTGACACTACCTGGAAACAGCAGGCGTGCTGGAACCAGGCTGGGCAGGAGGGAGTGCCCATGCCAAAGACACTTCTGAGCTGCAACTGGTGATGTTGGAGCCCAGGGGTCAATCATGCAGCAAGCTGAGGCCTACTTGGAGCGAGTTTTATATTGGTTGTACACAACTACTGATTTTAACCGGGCTCCACTTAGGCCTCTGGCTCTACTGTCTCTAGTATTTCCCCTGGCCTCCAACCCCGCCAGTCGCTGCTCTGAATTGGCGTGTGCACAATCCACACTTGTTCCTGTGTGACTGGGGCTCATTTACGTCAGTTGATCAACTGATGTGTGTCCGGCAAGGTCTGCTGCTCTGTCCACATTCCCACTACTAGTAATGAGAATGGGGACCGAGCGGGAGACATTGCCGGACACATATCAGGGAATCAACTGACGTGACTGAGCCACAGTAACTCAGGAACAAGTGTGGATTGTGCAGACGCCACTTTAGAGCAGCGACTGGCGGGGTTGGAGGCCAGGGGATAACTAGAGACAGTGGAGCCAGAGGCCTAAGTGGAGCACGGTTAAAAATCAGTAGTAGTGTGAGTTTGGAGGCAGCAGGAGACTTTGCCATCCACACAGCAGGGGAACAGCTGGCGTTACTGAACCCCACACACCGGAGCGAGTGTTTCAATCTGTGCGGACGGCACTTCCAGGCTACAACTGGCTGTGTTGTAGCCCAGGATCAATGCTCCGAGAAGGCTGAGGCCTACTTGGAGCAAGGAGAAAATATGATGTAGTGTGAGTTTGGAGGCAGCAGGAGACTTTGCCATCCACACAGCAGGGGAGCAGCTGGCGTTATTGAACCCCACAGACACCGGAGCGAGTGTTTCAATCTGTGCGGACGGCACTTCCAGGCTACAACTGGATGTGTTGTAGCCCAGGAACAATGCTCCGAGCAGGCTGAGGCCTACTTGGAGCAAGGAGAAAATACGATGTAGTGTGAGTTTGGAGGCAGCAGGAGACTTTGCCATCCACACAGCAGGGGAACAGCTGGCGTTACTGAACCCCACAGACACCGGAGCGAGTGTTTCAATCTGTGCGGACGGCACTTCCAGGCTACAACTGGCTGTGTTGTAGCCCAGGATCAATGCTCCGAGCAGGCTGATGCCTACTTGGAGCGAAGAGAAAATATGATGTAGTGTGAGTTTGGAGGCAGCAGGAGACTTTGCCATCCACACAGCAGGGGAACAGCTGGCGTTACTGAACCCCACAGACAACAGAGCGAGTGTTTCAATCTGTGTGGACGGCACTTCCAGGCTACAACTCGCTGTGTTGTAGCCCAGGATGAAGAATGCAGCAGGCGGAGGCCAACTTGCAGCTGGTTTTATAGAGGTTGTAGACTACTACTACTGATTGTAACCGTGCTCCACTATGGCCTCCAGATCCACTGTCTCTAGTATTTCCCCTGGCCTCTAACCCCACCAGTTGCTGCTCTGAAGTGGCGTCTGCACAATCCACACTTGTTCCTGTGCAACTGTGGCTCAGTCACGTCAGTTGATCCCCTGATGATCATGATCATCCATCCTGCTCAGTCCTCATTCACACTACAAGTAATGGGAATGTGGACAGAGCAGGAGACCTTGCCGGACACACATCAGGGGATCAACTGACGTGACTGAGCCCCAGTAACTCAGGAACAAGTGTGGATTGTGCAGACGCCACTACAGAGCAGCAACTGGCGAGGTTGCAGGCCAGGAGAAAAACTAGAGACAGTGGAGCCGGATGCCTAAGTGGAGCACGGTTAAAAATCAGTAGTAGTTTGCATGTGGATGGAGCAGGAGATTTTGCCGTCTACACAGCAGGGGAACAGCTGGCATTACTGAACCCCACTAACAGAGGAGCTAGTGTGTTTTTCTCTGTGAAGATGGCACTTCTGAACACCAACTAGCGTTGTTGGAGCCCAGGTTGAGGCATGGAGCAGGCTGAGGTCTGATGTTGTTGGCATGTGGATGGAGCAGGAGACTTTGCCGTCTACACAGCAGGGGAACAGCTGGCATTACTGAACCCACTAACACAGGAGCTAGTGTGTGTTTGTCTCTGTGAAGACGGCACTTCTGAACACCAACTGGCGTTGGAGCCCAGGATGAAGCATGGAGCAGGCTGAGGCCAGATTGTTTTGGCATGTGGAGGCAGCAGGAGACATTGCCGTCTACACAGCAAGGGAACAGCTTCTGAACACCAACTGTTGTTTTGGCATGTGGATGGAGCAGAATACTTTGCCGTCTACACAGCAGGGGAACAGCTGGCATTACTGAACCCCACTAACACAGGAGCTAGTGTGTTTGTCTCTGTGAAGACGGCACTTCTGAACACCAACTAGCGTTGTTGGAGCCCAGGTTGAGGCATGGAGCAGGCTGAGGTCTAATGTTGTTGGCATGTGGATGGAGCATGAGACTTTGCCGCCTACACAGCAGGGGAACAGCTGGCATTACTGAACCCCACTAACACAGGAGCTAGTGTGTTTGTCTCTGTGAAGACGGCACTTCTGAACACCAACTGGCGTTGTTGGAGCTCAGGTTGAGGCATGGAGCAGGCTGAGGCCAGATTGTTTTGGAATGTGGAGGCAGCAGGAGACATTGCCTTCTACACAGCAGGGGAACAGCTGGCTTTACTGAACCCCACAGACACAGTAGCGAGTGTGTTTTTCTCTGCGAAGACGGCACTTCTGAACACCAACTGGCGTTGTTGGAGCCCAGGATGAGGCATGGAGCAGGCTGAGGCCAACTTGCAGCACGTTTTATAGAGGTTGTAGACTACTACTGATTGTAACCATGCTCCACTTAGGCCTCAGGCTCCACTGTCTCTAGTATTTCCCCTGGCCTCCAACCCCGCCAGTGACAGCTCTGAAGTGGCGTCAGCACAATCCACACTTGTTCCTGTGTTACTTGGGCTCAGTCCCGTCAGTTGATCCCCTGATGTGTGTCCGGCAAGGTCTCCTGCTCTGTCCTCATTCACACTACTAGTAATGGGAATGTGGACAGACCAGGAGACCTTGCCGGACACACATCAGGGGATCAACTGACGTGACTGAGCCCCAGTAACTCAGGAACAAGTGTGGATTGTGCAGACGCCACTTCAGAGCAGGAGCTGGCGGGGTTGGAGGCCAGGGGAAATACTAGAGACAGTGGAGCCAGAGGCCTAAGTGGAGCACGGTTAAAAATCAGTAGTAGTTTGAATGTGGATGGAGCAGGAGACTTTGCCGTCCACACAGCAGGGGAGCAGCTGGCATTACTGAACCCCAATAACACAGGAGCTAGTGTTGTTCTCTGTGCAGACAACACATCTGAGCGACAACTGGCTGTGATGAAGCCCAGGGATTATAGTTCAGGTGGTTGAAACATGAACACAACAGGAGACCTGGATACAGTTGCCAACCAATTATTTAGTCGGGAAGAGGACTGGCAAATTCTGGGGAGATCCAGGCCTTGTTCATTTTCAGAAAAGTAAGCCGGTCGACATTATCGGAAGAAAGTCGCGTGCGACGGTCTGTTAGTACACCACCTGCGGCACTAAAGACGCGTTCCGATAATACACTGGCAGCAGGGCAAGCCAGCACCTCCAATGCATACTGGCTAAGCTCTGGCCATGTATCCAGCTTAGAGACCTAAAACTTGAAGGGGGAAGAGCCATCTGGGAGTACACTCACAGGGCAAGACATGTAGTCTGTCACCATCTGACGGAAACGTTGCCTCCTGCTGACTGCAGCCATTAGTGATGGTGTAGACAATTGTGGCGGACACACAAAACTTTGCCACATTTGGGCCATAGTGGTCTTGCCTTGTGCTGAGGCGCTGCCTCTGCTCCCTCTTTGTGCCGAGTTTCCTCCACTGGCTCGACACACAGAGGTGCTTTGTAAAGCACTAGCACCACTGCTGTCGGGTGGAATGGAAAACATGATGGACTGCACCAGTGTGTCTTGGTACTCCCGCAGTTTACGCTCCCGGTTCAACGTTGGTATGAGGGTTTGCAAGTTGTCCCGGTAGCGAGGATCTAGGAGGGTGTACACCCGATAATCAGCCGTGTAGAGAATGTGGGCGATGCGGCGGTAGTTTCTCAGGCACTGCAGCATGAAGTCAACCATGTGCTGCAGACTCCCAACTGCCAAAGAACCGCTGTCGACTGCTTGAGGCGTGATCTCTGCCTGCTCTGCATCACCCTCGCTGTACATACTGACTAGAGCTTTGTGTACCTCCCTCCTCTGGAGAGATGTCTTCCTCCTCCATCGACTCCTCCTCATCCTCCTCACAAAGTGTCCCCTGCCTAGGCCTTTGTGAGGAAGCACATAGCGCAGACTGTCCAGAAGCAGATGTAATTTGGGACTCCTCATCCTCCACCTCTTCCAAAACCTCATCCCTTAGTGCTTGCAGTGTTTTTTGAAGCAGGCAGATAAGGGGGACAGTCATGCTGACTAGTGCATCATCTGCACTCGCCATCCGCGTGGAATCATCGAAGGCACGCAAAACGAGGCAGATTTCCTTCATAGAGGCCCACTCAGTTGTGCTGAAGTGTGACCGGCGCACAGTGCGACTTGTTTGCGCCTGATGCAGCTGGTACTCCATGACTGCTGCCTGCTGCTCACACAACCGCTCCAACATATGTAACGTAGAATTCCACCTGGTGGGTAGGTCACATATGATGCGATGTTCCGGAAGGCGTAATCGGCGCGGCAGAGCAGCAAGGCGCAACCTTCCCGTGCTGGAACGCCGCAAGTGAGCGCACTCTATGCGGACCTAGTGCAGCAGTGCATCAAGATCCGGATAGTCCCTCAGAAAGCTCTGCACGACCAAGTTGAGCACATGTGCCAGACATGGGATGTGAGTGAGGTTGCCAAGGCCAAGAGCTGCCACCAGATTTCGGCCATTGTCACACACTACCAAGCCCAGCTGGAGATTCCATGGCAGAAACCACACGTCGCTCTCCTGCTTGATGGCATTCCAGAGCTCCTGCGCTGTGTGGCTTCGATTCCCCAAAGAAATTAATTTCAGTACGGCCTGTTGACGTTTGGCCACGGCTGTGCTCATATCGGTCGTAACAGGCTCCTGCTGCGCTGTTTCACAGGAACTTGAGTAGGAGGAGGAGTCAATGTGTACAGACTGGATTCCTGCAATCCGTGGAGTTGGCAGAACACGTAGAGCGCCACTCTCCAGATCTGTACCCGGCTCCACAACATTGACCCAATGGGTAGTGAGGGAAAGGTATCATCCCTGTCCATGGTTACTGGTCCACGCATCGGTGGTCAAGTGGACCTTGCTACTGACGGTGTTTAGTTGCCTCCACATGTTTCTGCAGGGCAGGGACGGCTCGCCTGCTGAAATATAAGCTGCTGGGCACAGTGTATTGTGGGACTGCCAATGCCATGAAGTCACGGAAGGTGTCAGTCTCCACCAGCCTGAATGACAGCATTTCAAGTGCCAGTAGTTTGGCAATGCCAGCATTCAGAGCCTGTGCTCGGGGATGGTTTGCCGAGTATGGCCACCTTTTCTCCCATGCCTGTGCTACCGATGGCTGTCGAGTGGCCTGGGAGTTTGAGGATGACTTGGAACGTGGTGCTGTGGTTGGAATGTCACAGGGTCTCCGGACAACAGTGCCAGAGGTTCTTCCTTGGCGATCCTTTGAGGAAGCTGAACCAGCTGTGTGTGAGCTGGAGGAAGAGGCCCCAACACGAGCTGAAGAGGTGGTAGGTGGTGCTGTACGTTGGCCTACGTCTTCAGTGTGTCTGTGTAACTCCACCTCGTGCTTGGTCCGCACATGTTTCCACATATTAGTGGTATTGAGGTTGCTGACATTTTTCCCTCTTTTGACTCTCTGATGACACAGCTTGCATTTGACAAAGCAAATGTCATCTGCAACTGTGTCAAAAAAGGACCACGCACTGCAAGTCTTGGGAGCGCCCGTTTTGCCTTTTGAAAGTGGAATGCTCCTAACGGGTGCCGAAGTGGAGGCTACAGGCAACCAAGTCTGCACCCTCCCTCTCCCTCCGGTTTTGGCCGTTCGGGGAATCTCTTCCTCAGAGCTGCTCCCACCACCTTCCTGTTCCTCACGCCATGATGGGTCAAGGACCTCATCATCTACACTCCCCTCTTCAAACACCTGCTTCTCCTGGGTTGTCTCGCCAGCACTGTACGCAACAGAAAGTGGCAACTGTGTCTCGTTATCATCTGATGCGTACTGAGGTGTGCTGACCATAGGCACTGGCCCACCCGCCTCTTCAGATTCAGAGGGACAAAGAGGTTGCGCATCACTTCATACTCCCTCTTCTTCACATTCTGGAATGCTGCTTGGCTGGCCCCCTCTTTCCAAACCAACAGATTCCGAGAACAGAAGTAGAGACTGTGATGGCTCCTGTCCAGGGCTCTCTGACTGCCTGGGCACTTTGGCAAGTGGTGAAGAGACAGATGGTTGCTCTTCGGTTCTCTGGCCCTGAGAGGATGTGGAAGTAATTGAAGTCGATGCGTTAGCTGCCATCCATCCCACAATGGCTTCAATTTGTTCCTCCCGCAGCAGTGGGGTACGGTGAGGTCCTACAAAGCTGCGCATAAAGGACTGTTGCCTGCTAAAATTGGGGGATGCTGACTCACTGGTGCCAACATCAGGCACAGAATCCCCACGTCCTCTCCCTGCAGAATCTCCACGTCCTCTCCCTGCAGAATCCCCACGTCCTCTCCCTGCTGAAACTCCACGCCCACGCCCACGTGCCTTACTCCCTGCCTTCTTCATCTTGCTAGACTGAGAAAGATAGGCAGAAAAGTACAAAGGGGGCCTTAGTGTGCTTATTCCTGAACAGCTGGTTACAGGTTTAAGAAACACTAATTTTATGCAGTGTGTGTGTCGACTACACTTTAATGGGAGCTAATGTGGCCTACACAACTTTCAAATGTAGTGTTTGGTGAACTTTGTTGTTTTTTTTTTTTGGGAAAAAAAACTAAAAGGATGTGACCAAAGATTTGAAAGTGAGAGTATCACCAACTTTTTGGAGCTATTACAATGCAGGCAGGTAACCTACAATGCAAAACATGAGGCTCCAAAAAGATTGGGTAATACTAATCTGGCTGCAGCTGAAGGGCACAAGCCAGAAAAAAGGCTCCTCTATCTACTCCTATATAGTGTTTGCAACCAACCAATGTAGATGGATATGGATGGATGCACACTAATAGGAGAAGAAAAAATGAGCTGCAATTAAAGAAAAATATGTGTGAGGCAGTGACGCACGCTGAGCGGCCTACAACCAGATGTAGCTGCAGGACACACTACTCAGCGTGAGCTGCACTCACACACAGTCAGAGACCTCTCAGACAGCCGTGAATAGTGCAGCTAAGTGGGTACTAGGACTGACAGGCTGCAGAAAGGCTCCGCTGTGTACTTCTAGAGTGTTTGCAACCACCGTATATGGATAATGATGGATGCACACTAATAGGAGAAAAAATGAGCTGCAATAAAAGAAAAATGTGTGAGGCAGTGACACGCTGAGCGGCCTACAACCAGACGTAGCTGCAGGACACACTACTCAGCGTGAGCTGCACTCACACACAGTCAGAGACCTCTCAGACAGCCGTGAACAGTGCAGCTAAGTGGGCACTAGCACTGAAAGGCTGCAGAAAGGCTCCGCTGTCTACTACTAGTGTTTGCAACCAACGTATATGGATACGGATGGAAGCACACTAGATAGAATTTTTTAAAAATAAGCAGCTCAAAAAGAAAAATATGTATGAGGCAGCAGTAAGGCACGCTGGGTGGCCTACAACCAGACATGGCTGCAGGACCCACTCCACAGCGTGAGCTGCACTCACACAGCCCTTGCAGACAGCTGTGAACACTGCTGCTAGGGAAAAGAAAGCTATAGTGGTGGTTTATGTAGCCTGGGTAAAGCACAATATTGTTTTGAGAATCGCTATTTCTAACTGTCCCTCACAGTCTTCAACAGCAGCCTGTCCCTAACTGAATTCACAGCAGAGTGACCAGAAATGGCGGCGGCGGTGGCTTTTATAGTGCATCATGACATCATTTCAGCAGCCAATCACAGCCATGCCAATAGTTAACATGCCTACATGCCTAACAGGATGTGCCCACACTTCTGAGGATTCCCATTGGCTGAATCAAAGCGAGCGGGCTGATAGCATTATGGGAACTTCCGATTCCGGTATCCGATATGAAAAAAGTATCGGAAGTCAGTATCGGAATTCCGATACAGCTAATATCGGCCGATACCCGATACTTGCGGTATCGGAAAGCTCAACACTACTTATGACACCTATGGTGTTTCATTTTTGGGGAAATTCCCCTTCTTCAAGCATGCTCAGTATATCCTAAACATCCATTACATGGATATCACCACATGACAGCACCACTTGGAACAGGCTGCAAAAATACAAATGTGACCCAGCTTCCATCTCAAAAAGCATAGAAAAGGACATGGTAAAACACAGCTGCAAAAATTCTGAAAATAAATGTAGTTCAATTCACCAGCTCCAAAATCATAGAATCATAGAAAGGTAGAGTTGTAAGGGACCTGGTCATCTGTTCCAACCCCCTGCTCAAAGCAGGATTCACTAAATCATCCCAGACAGATGTCTGTCCAGCCTGTGAAGACTTCCATTGAAGTAAAACTCACCACCTCTCGTGGCAGCCTGTTCCACTCAGTGATTATCCTAACTGTCAAAGTTTTTTCTAATATCTAATCTGTGTCTACTCCCATTCAGTTTCATCCCATTGCTTCTAGTCTTTCATTGTGCAAATGAGAATAAAGATGATCCTTCTACAATGTGACAGCCTTTGACAGCTACTAAGTCTCCTTTCATTCTTCTTTTTTTGCAAGCTAAACATTCCCAAATCCTGTAACCGTTTCTCATAGGACATTGTTTGCAGACCAGTCACCATTCTGGTCGCTCTTCTCTGTACTTGCTCCAGTTTGTTGATGCCTTTTTTAAAATGTTGTGCCCAAAACTGGACACAGTATTCCAGATGAGGTCTTGCCAAAGAGGAGTAGAGGGCAATAATGACTTCACGTGATCTAGACTGTATGCTTCTGTTAATACATTCCAGAATTGTATTTGCCTTTTTTTGCTGCTGCATCACCTTGTTGACTCATGTTCAGTTTATGATCTATTAGTATACCAAAGTCTTTTTCACATGTGCTGTTGCTTAGCCCTATTCCTCCCATTCTGTATATGCTTTTTCATTTTTATTGCCCAGATGTAGTACTTTGCATTTGTTCCTGTTAAAAACCATTCTGTTAGTTGATACCCACTGCTGCAGTTTATTTATATCTTTTTGAATCCTCTCTCTTCTCTAGTATTAGCCATTACTCCTAACTTTGTGTCATTAGCAAATTTAATCAGATTTACCCTCAATTCCTTCATCTAAATCATTGGTAAAGATGTTGAATAGTGATGAGCGAGTATACTCGTTGCTCGGGTTTTTCCGAGCATGCTCGGGTGACCTCTGATTATTTTGGCGTGCTCGAAGATTTAGTTTCTGTTGAAATAGCTGCATGATTTACGGCTGCTGGACAGCCTGAATACATGTCAGGAATGCCTGATTGTTAGAGAATTCTCACATGTATTCAGGCTGTCTGCAAGTCGCAAATCATGCAGCTGAAACAACAGAAACTAAATCTCCGAGCACACCAAAATACTCGGAGGACACCAGAGCATGCTCGGGAAAACCCGAACAACGAGTATACTTGCTCATCACTAATATTGAACAATACAGGGCCCAGGACAGAGCCCTGTGGTACCGCACTTGAGACATTCTTCCAACTGGATGTGCAGCCATTTACGACCACTTTTTGGGTCCGACCACTAAGCCAGTTATGAATCCACCTAATAGCTGCCTTGTCCAATCCATACTTAGTAATTTTTCAATAAGGATTGAGTGAGATACTTTGTCAAATGCTTTCCTGAAGTCAAGATCTACTATATCTACAGCATTTCCCTGATCCAGCTAGTCAGTGATTCTGTCATAGAAGGAAATTAAGTCAGTCTGTCATGACTTATTAGTTACAAACCCATGCTGACTTTGTTTAATCACTTCTTTCTTATCTAGGTACTTACATACATGTTGATTAATAATTTGTTCAAAGATCTTTCCTGGTATAGAAGTCAGACTTACCCGCCTATAGTTCCCTGAGACCACCTTCTTCCCCTTTTTGAAGATAGGAACAACATTTGCTCGTCTCCAGTCTTCTGGGACTTTTGTTCTCCAAGAATTTTCAAAGATTATGGAGAGTGGTTCAAGAAATTCTTCTGCTATCTCCTTCAGTACTCTGGGGTGTAATTCATCTGGACCTGGAGACTTGAATTTATTTATGTTAGCTAAGTGTTTAATCACTATCTTTATGTTTATAGATATCCTGGATTCTTCTATTTCCTTAATAGGACAGTGAAGATCAGTTGATGCTACATTTCCTTTCTGAGAGAAAACAGATGCAAAATAGGAATTTAAAAGTTCGGCCTTCTCAAAATCCTTTCTTACTATTTCATCACTTTCATCCTGTAAAAATCCTATAGCATCTTTGACTTTTATTTTACTTTTGACATATCCCCCAAATCCTTTTTTATTGCTTTTCACGTCTCTTGCAAGCTTTAATAACATTGTCAGCTTTAGATAATCTGATTCGTGCCCTGCAGGTTCTGCAGACAGCATTATATTCTTCTTTAGATATGCCTCCCTCTTTCCATTTGAAAACATTCCTTTTTAGCATTCGTTTAAGTCCTGTGTTCATCCATCCTGGTTTCCTTAAATGCTTCCTATTCTTCCCTCTTTTCAGAAATGTTAATGATTGTGATTTGACAATCTCATTTTTTCAAGATTTCCCATTCTTCCTAGAATTTTTTTTCCTTAAGGATGTCCAGCCATGGAATACCTCCGATTCTCTTTCTGAGTCCCTTAAAATCTGCCTTTCTGAAATCTGACATTGACATCTGAGTCTTCACAGGTCTTCCTCGACTAGTTATTCAAAATTCTAAAATAGCATGGTCGCTACCTCCTAGGGTCCCAGCCACTCTTACCTCCTCAACCATTTCCTCTCTGTTTATAAGGATTAGATCCAAGATAGCAGTTCCCCTTGTTTTCTCTCCTACCTTTTGGAAGATAAAGTTGTCAGCAAGAGAGGATAAGAATTTGCTTGACCTGTTAGTTTTGCCAGAGAGAGATTCCCAACAAATGTCTGGATATTTGAAATCTCCCATGACAACTGTGTCATATTTTTTGGAGAACTTGGCCATTTGATGCATAAAGAGTTCATCCATATCTTCAGCTTGCACAGGTGGCCCTGTAGTAAATGCCTACAATGGTGTCCTTTCCATAGTTCTCTCCTTGTATTCTTACCCAAAGAATTTCCACAGAACTCCCAGTCTCTGAAGTTTGAATCTCTGTGCAGATATACGTGTTTCTAACATACAATGCGACACCCCCTCCTCGTTTATCAAGTCTGTTTCTTGCAAATAAGTTGTATCCTTCTAGCCTTGTATTCCAATCATGTGTATCATCCCACCAAGTTTCAGTGATTCCATTGACATCATATTTCTTTCCTGCATTAGTAGTTCCAATTCTCCATGCTTTGTGCATTCGTATAGAAATATTTGTTTGTGCTTGGTTTCTCTTTCTCCAATATTTTTATTATTTAGATTTTATCTGTCTGTTCTTCCCTTCCACTTCTAATAGGAGAGTTCTCAATAGTACAGTCATATGTAAAAGTTTGGGCACCCCTATTAATGTTAACCTTTTTTCTTTATAACAATTTTGGTTTTTGCAACAGCTATTTCAGTTTCATATATCTAATAACTGATGGACTCAGTTATATTTCTGGATTCAAATGAGGTTTATTGTACTAACAGAAAATCTGCAATCTGCATTGAAACAAAATTTGACCGGTGCAAAAGTATGGGCACCCTTATCATTTTCTTGATTTGAACACTCCTAACTACTTTTTACTGACTTCCTGAAGCACTAAATTGGTTTTGTAACCTCATTGAGCTTTGAACTTTATAGCCAGGTGTATCAAATCATGAGAAAAGGTATTTAAAGTGGCCACTTGCAAGTAGCTCTCCTATTTGATTCTCCTATGAAGAGTGGCATCATGGGCTCCTCAAAACAACTCTCAAATGATCTGAAAACAAAGATTATTCAACATAGCTTTTCAGGGGAAGGATACAAAAAGTTGTCTCAGAGATTTAACCTGTCAGTTTCCACTGTGAGGAACATAGTAAGGAAATGGAAGAACACAGGTACAGTTCTTGTTAAGCCCAGAAGTGGCAGGCCAAGAAAAATATCAGAAAGGCAGAGAAGAAGAATGGTGAGAACAGTCAAGGACAATCCACAGACCACCTCCAAAGACCTGCAGCATCATCTTGCTGCAGATGGTGTCACTGTGCATCGGTCAACAATACAGCGCATGCATAACGCCTTTTTGTATGACCAAACAACTCAATCTTTGTTTCATCAGTCCACAGGACCTTCTTCCAAAATGTATCTGGCTTGTCCAAATGTGCTTTTGCATACCTCAGGCGACTCTGTTTGTGGCGTGCTTGCAGAAACGGCTTCTTTCGCATCACTCTCCCATATAGCTTCTCCTTGTGCAAAGTGCGCTGTATTGTTGACCGATGCACAGTGACACCATCTGCAGCAAGATGATGCTGCAGGTCTTTGGAGGTGGTCTGTGGATTGTCCTTGACTGTTCTCAGCATTCTTCTTCTCTGCCTTTCTGATATTTTTCTTGGCCTGCCACTTCTGGGCTTAACAAGAACTGTACCTGTGTTCTTCCATTTCCTTACTATGTTCCTCACAGTGGAAACTGACAGGTTAAATCTCTGAAACAACTTTTTGTATCCTTCCCCTGAAAAGCTATGTTGAATAATCTTTGTTTTCAGATCATTTGAGAGTTGTTTTGAGGAGCCCATGATGCCACTCTTCATAGGAGAATCAAATAGGAGAACTACTTGCAAGTGGCCACCTTAAATACCTTTTCTCATGATTTGATACACCTGGCTATGAAGTTCAAAGCTCAATGAGGTTACAAAACCAATTTAGTGCTTCAGGAAGTCAGTAAAAAGTAGTTAGGAGTGTTCAAATCAAGAAAATGATAAGGGTGCCCATACTTTTGCACCGGTGAAATTTTGTTTAAATGCAGATTGCACATTTTCTGTTAGTACAATAAACCTCATTTGAATCCAGAAATATAACTGAGTCCATCAGTTATTAGATATATGAAACTGAAATACCTGTTGCAAAAACCAAAATTGTTATAAAGAAAAAAGGTTAACATTAATAGGGGTGCCCAAACTTTTACATATGACTGTATTTGTCAGATGTATGGCTTTTTCTGGCCTTTTGTTTCCCTTCCCACATTGTTCTAGTTTAAAGCTCTACTGATTAGTGTAGTAGCAAGGTGACTTCCAAATACATGTTTTCCAGTCTTTGTAAGGTGCTCTAGAAAGTAGTCCATCGTATAGGTAATTCACTCTGTGATCCAGAAATCCCAATCCTTGCTGACAGCACCATCGACATAGCCAGTTGTTCACCTGCAGAATCTTATTCCACCTCCTCGTTCCATGGCCAAAATGCCTAAAGTCAAATGGTAAATGCAGCTAATGCTTTGGAGCACCGCATATACACATCTAAGACATGGAATAGTACAAAAATACAGTAAAATTGCTGTTGATATGGCATTTAATTTTTTTTGCTATATAAACCCATACCATGGCTTGCACTTGAAATCTGTGTAATATTATCATGCCCAGAGCCATAAAGCTCCCAATAGAGGTGTTACATTTTCAATATGGGTTAGTTCAAAATGAATGGATTGGTGTGTTACATCTTTGACTTAACAAGCCAAGTGTGGGGAATTTTATTTTGTTTGCGATGATCATGTTATTTCTGTGAAACACACGCTATGCTAGCTATATTTTATCAATATAAAGTAAAAGGTTAACAAGTCTGTTAACAGACTTGGAGAACTCTCAGTTTGAACCAGTGGCGCGGCCATGTTCTTGGTCTGAACTGTTTGTTTTCAGGAGCATGTCCCATTTAGAGCAGGAAGCCAGGAATCGGGTTGCGGTGTGTTTCTCAAGAAAGCAAATTTGAGGCAACCTTTAACCCCTTTCTGCCATGTGACATACTATCCCGTCCATGTACCCTGGGACTTAATTCCCAGGGACCGGATAGTACATCACAGCGATCAGCGGCGCTCACGGGGGAAGCGCAGCTGATCGCGGCCGGGTGTCAGCTGATTATCACAGCTGACACCCGGCACAATGTGTCAGGGGCGGTTGCGGACACGTTATGTGGCGCCCCCAGGAGTATGGTCACCACAGTGGCCTTGCCTTCCTCCAGGAGAGGGTAATGCCAGGCTTGGAGGCAATGATGAGTCTCTCTCACAGTTAATCCATACATGCAACACAGTTCCACTCCAGGCCAGCAGGGGGAACTCTGAACCAGGATTAAGGGGAGGAGTGCCCTCTGAGGGCCAGGAGGAAGGGAGAGTTATTCTGCGGAGGGTGAAGTGTGCAGACGTGGAGAGAGAAGCTGGAGGTTGAGCTAGGAAGGAGAGCTCCCTCAGCTTGAGAGCTCACGAACTGGAGCCTGGTCTCCATGGCTGTACGGATACTAAGGGTCCTACAGCAGATACCAGAGAGATACAAGGCAAGTCATCTTGTCAGGCACTGTCCTTTAAACGAGCAACCCCTGGGGCAAAGGGCCAACCCCCAGGAGTAGGATCCCCAGGCCCAAAGAACTGGAGAGCCAAGTATGTGGGAGGGAGACCAATCCTTCCTGTGGTGATTGACGGCATCCCCATGAACGCTTTACTGGACACTGGCTCCCAGGTGACCACTATGCCGTACATTCTGTACAAGACATATTGGGCTGATTCACAGCTTACCCGTGGCCCTACTGATGAACTGACAGTAGTTGCTAGTAATGGTCAGTCTTTACCGCAGATAGGATGTAAAGAAATTACTGTTAAAGTGGGGCGGGTAGAGCTAAAGTCTCAAGATTTAATAGCTGTTGATATTGATCGACGTGAATGTAATCCCATGATGACTCTTGGTACAAATGTAATTGAAAACTGTCTGTCCGAGGTTATTGTCTTGTTGCAACAGGTGGCTGAGACTGCTGGTTCCGGAGAACAACGAGTCCTGCAGAAGGAGATCCGAGCCCTGATGCAAAGGCAACAGGTAGAACTCTCTGGTGGAGAGATTGGCAGCATCAGAGTGAGTGATGCTTTTCCCATTGCAATACCCCCCAGATGTGAAATGTTGGTTTGGTGTCGGGCAGCTATAGGCCTTAGAGGGAGAGATTACCAGGCGTTGGTAGAACCAGTATACTCCGAGAGCAGGCCCATTGTCCTGACAGACAGAGGGGTGGTTGACGTACGAAAGGGGAGAGTACCTGTACGCCTTTTGAATTGTGGGGAAGAATAAGCCACAATACCTCGGTACGCCACAGTTACTAAGCTACTCACTCTAACAACTCTTTGCAGGCAGCAGAACCCTTGGTCTCATCTGATCAGGTGGAGGACAATGGCTCTGTGAAGCAGCCAGATGAGTGGTGTCAGCAACTGCAGGTGGGAACTGACTCTACACCTTCATACCAGAAAAATGGGGTTTACAGAGTGACACAAGAGTATGAGCGGGTATTCAGCAAACACCCACTAGATTTTGGGCAGGCAAAGTGGGTTCAACATCATATCCCCACGGTGACCATCCACCCATAAAGGAGAGGTACAGACCTATACCCCCAACACAATATCAGTGTACTAAGAGTATGTTGAGGGAGATGAAGGAGGCAGGGGTCATCAGAGACAGTTGTAGCCCCTGGGCAGCTCCAATAGTGTTTGTAACGAAAAAGGATGGTACCATGAGAATGTGTGTTGATTACAGGAAAATTAACAGCATTACACATAAACATGCCTACCCATTGCCTAGAATTGAGGAATCATTGGCTGCACTTAAAACTGCTAATTACTTTTCCACCTTGGATCTCACTAGTGGGTATTGGCAGGTTCCTGTGGCAGAGGCATACAAGGAGAAAACAGCATTTACCACTCCAATGGTTCTCTGTGAGTTCAATTATATGCCATTTAGGCTCTGCACTGCTCCAGGAACATTTCAACGGCTGATGGAGTGCTGCCTGGGACACATGAACTTTGAGACGGTCCTGTTGTACCTGGATGATGTTATTGTTTTCTCCAAAACCTATGAAGATCATCTGGAGCACCTGGCTGAAGTGTTTGAAGCTTTGTCCAATTTTGGCCTGAAGGTGAAGCCTTCCAAATGCCACCTCCTGAAGCCCAAGGTGCAGTACCTCGGTCATGTGGTCAGTGCAGAAGGTGTGCCACCAGATCCTGACAAGGTCACAGTCATCCGGGACTAGTCGAAGCCCAGCAACCTTCATGAAGTATGCCAATTCCTTGGACTGGTAGGCTACTACCGAAGATTCATCAAGGGCTTTACTGAAATAGCCACCCCTATGCAAAATCTCCTGGTGGGGCAGTCCAAGAAGACCAAACAGAAAAATTCCACCTTTGAATGGACTGAAGAGTTGGAAAGGTCCTTCACCAGATTGAAGATGGCTCTCACAGGAGACGAAGTTCTGGCCTACCCAGATTATGACAAACCCTTTGTGCTGTACACAGATGCCAGCAACGTGGGACTAGGAGCAGTACTGTCGCAGGTACAGAATGGGAAAGAAAGAGTGATCTCCTATGCCAGCAGGAAGCTGCGCTCCACTGAAAGGAACCCTGATAATTACAGTTCTTTCAAGCTGGAGTTCCTTGCCATAGTCTGGGCTGTCACTGAAAGGTTCAAACATTACCTAGCCTCTGCCAAGTTCACTATCTTCACGGACAACAATCCGTTGACGCATTTGGACACTGCAAAACTAGGTGCACTGGAACAGCGATGGATGGCTCGGCTATCGAACTATGAGTTTACCATCAAGTACCGGGCAGGGCACAAGAATACCAATGCTGATGCGCTGTCCAGAATGCCTAACCTACAAGATGCAGGAGAAGACCCTGAGGCTCTTGAAGAGATAGAGCTACCTCCCTTCCACCAGCCACTTGCGGCCCAATGTGCTCAAGGAGTGAGGAACCGATGGTCTGGCTTGAAGGAGGTCACCCTGAATCCGTTGCCCCATCATGACTGGGCAGAAACGCAAGATTGTAACCCTGCAGTCCGCCTGGTGAAGGAGCTCCTGACACGAGCTGACTCACGTCCAGAGTCGGATGCTCCTGAAGAAACTCAGCAGTTGTGGTAGGAGAGAGGCCGGCTGTTCATTTATGAAGGGAAGTTGTGTCGGAGGAGTATCAATGCCTGCACTCATGAGCTGGTTTGGCAGGTGATAATCCCAAAGAGAGAGGCATCAATAGTCCTGGAAGCATACCACAATGGAGCTGGACACTTCGGATGGAAGAAGTTGGAAGTATTGCTCCGAGAGAGGTTCTACTGGGCTGGTATGAGGAAAGCCATTGAGAGGTGGTGCCGGGAGTGTGGACAATGTAACCTGCGCAGAAAGGATCGAGACAGCCAGTGAGCTCCTCTACAGCCAATCATCACCAAACAGCCCCTTGAGTTGGTAGCCTTGGACCATGTGAAGCTGGTTCCAAGCCGGTCAGGCTACATCTATGCTCTTACCATTGTGGACCACTACTCAAGATTCCTTGTAGTTGTGCCTGTCAAAGATCAAACTGCCAGGACAGCAGCCAGAGCATTCCAGCAGCACTTGTGTAGACCACATGGGCACCCGGAGAAAGTGCTTACAGATCAAGGTCCAGCTTTCGAGGCAGAAGTGTTCCAAGAATTCTGTAACCTGTATGGTTGTAAGAAGATCTGGACAACGCCGTATCACCCACAGACCAATGGCATGTGCGAGAAGATGAACCAGGTAGTGATTGACCACCTGAAGACTTTGCCCTTGGAGGAGAGGAGTCTGTGGCCAGAGAAGTTGCCCGATCAGGTGGACCTCTACAACCATATCCCAGTGAACTCCACCAACTGTACCCCAGCTTACTTAATGAGAGCAAGACCTGGTAAGCTGCCTATTGACTTAGACATGGGAGTCATGACACCTGAAGTGGCGTCCCCAGATGCTGATTGGGACACGGAGAGGCAGCAACAGTACAGAAGAGTTCAAGAGTGTGTGGAGAGGAGTTTGGCACAGGCAAGACAAAAGCAGGAGAAGCTTTACAATCAAAATGCACCTGCCGTTCCTTTGTCGCCGGGAGAGCAAGTCTTGAAAAGAAAGAGAAGATTGCACAAATTGGATGATCAATGGGAAGCTGAACCTTAAACCATTCTTCCCTCGAACTTTGATAATACTAAGGTATGCCTTGTTAGTAAAGATGGGGGAGAGACCTCTGCAACGGTTTCGAGAGATCATTTGAAGTTGTGTCCTGACCAGTTGAAGGAAAGTAAAGAAGAACCAGATAACATCCAACCCATAGTGGAAGAAGAGAAGGTCAGCACAGTGCTTGGGGAATTCTGTTATGAATGGGTCACCGAGGAGGAAAAAACAAAACAAGCCAAGTCTCAGAAAACCAGAGGGGTTGGTAACTATGCAGATTGCAGATCCCTGATCTTACCACACAACTAGCAGCAGGCGTGGAGCGTACCTACGATGATCCTAGACGCCTCGTCACAACTGTAGAGCTACATAAGCCTAAAGCAGGAAAAGAGGGAAACTAACTGCCCCAGAGCAGACCCCAAAGGAAAGACAGCCCCCCACATGTATTGACGGTGAAACAAGATGAAAACACAAACAAAGGCAGAAAATTAGGCTGAGCAAACGATGGGGCCCGACTAACTAAAAAGGACAGGAAAGGAAAGACACTGTCTGCAATCTGCCAAAAACCCTACCAAAATAATGTCCAACACTTCTGATAGCAAAATTAACCCTGAAGTCACTAGACTTCTTCCACTATGTCAGCACTCTGAAATATTCTGAGACAGAGCAAAAAGAGGCCAATCTAATAAGGGACCAAAAGGCAAATACAGATAAATAGGAGTGGAAATTCAGCACAACCCCAGCAGGGGCTGGCTGACCACAAAAAACTGAATTGACCAACAAGAGCAAGTGTGAACAACAGCAAAAACAAACTTAACTTGAGAAGACTGGAACAGAGCTGAAATCCAAGACCTGAGAAGAAGACTGAATCACCAGCACCAGGATAGGGCGTCGGCTGTCTTATATCCAGTCTGATACTCCAGAGATCCAATCGTTATCCTCCTCATCAGGTGGCAGATCACTACCAAGTAAACCAACCTCACTACCTCCTGTCACCACCAGAGGGAGAACAGAAGGAGAACTCTCAACTGGTGGAGCAGAAAATGAGTTCACAACAGTACCCCCCCTTGAGGAGGGGTCTCCGAACCCTCATCCATGCTACCAGGCCGATCAGGATGGGCCCGGTGAAAAGCACGAACCAATTTATTGGCATGAATATCAGAGGCAGAGACCCAAGAATTATCCTCCTGGCCATAACCCTTCCATTTGACCAAATACTGGAGTCTCCGTCTAACCAAACAAGAATCCAATATTTTCTCTATCTCATATTCCACATTGCCTTTAACCAATACAGGGTCAGGAGGTGCCGCCACAGGAACTATTGGCTCAACAAACCTCTTCAACAGTGACTTGTGAAATACGTTATGGATTTTGAACGTAACTGGAAGAGCCAATTGAAAAGAAACAGGATTAAGAATCTCCAAAATCTTATAAGGTCCAATAAATCTTGGCTTAAATTTTGGAGATGCAACCTTCATAGGAATATTCTTAGATGACAACCAAACCATATCACCCACTTTAAACCGGGGACCAATGGTCCTATGCCGGTTGGAAAAACGCTGGGCCTTTTCCTGAGAGAGTGACAACTTATCCACCATATCTGCTGCATTCTCACATCCACAGTGTCCACACCAGGGCAGGACAAAGATTCCACTTGCCCTGAAGAGAATCAAGGATGAAACCCAAAATTACAGAAAAAGGGTGACATCAAAGTGGCAGAACTAGCTCTATTGTTCAGTGCAAATTCGGCCAAGGGCAAAAATGAGACCCAATCATCTTGATCAGCAGATATAAAACATCTTAAACAAGACTCCAGGGTCTGGTTTGTTCTCTCAGTCTGCCCATTGGTCTGGGGATGAAACGCGGAGGAGAAGGATAACTGAATTCCCAGATTGGAGCAAAAGGCTTTCCAGAATCTGGAAACAAACTGGACCCCTCTATCGGACACAATGTTCTCAGGAATCCCGTGTAACCGAACCACCTGTTGTAAAAACAAGGGTACTGTCACGGTCACGTGTGTCTGGACGCAGCGAGTACTGCAAGGCGAACCCATGTGACCCTGGATACACCGCCTCCAGTGGGGCGAATTTAAATAATAACACGTGCAGCTGGATACACCGCCTCCAACTGGCGAATTTAGACATTACACGTATATACAAGTCTGGAAACCCCGACTCCAGTAAGGCGAATTTAAACAATAAGGGAAACCTGGGAAACATTAACAATGGTGGGCCCTGCGATAGGGAATAGGAAAGTGGAGACCTCCTGAGCTCCCCTGAGCCAGTGTCCCTGCACTCCTAACGTTCCCTATGCCGGTTCCGCAATGGGCGCGCAACAGGAACCTAAAAAAATTAGCTCGTCCTGACCTAAACCCTCACTAGGGAATTGGTCGGTGCGGAAACTAATCCCACCACTGCACTAAAACACACATGAGGAAAGATGACAAAACAGGGAAAACACCACTTAGCTTTGCTCTGATGCGTACGCTCCTAGCAACAGAGCCCACCACCTGTGTGCATCTTCTCCTCCACCCGGATCCATCACCATAACTGGATCCTTCTCCATAGTGCAGCCTTGGAGCAGAGTCTACCACCAATTGCAGAAGTCCAGTGACAGAGTCCCAAAGATGAGTTCAGCTCCTGCCCAAAAAGTCAAGCATGCTTGAGTCCAGCTCTCAGCAACCAAGTCCTGCATGCTGAGTGCAACTCTCTCCATAGTCATCACTCCACCAAGCCATGCAAGCACTTCCTGCCAACACCATAAACTGTGACTCCACCACGCCATGCCAGCCCTTCTTGCAGACCACCTAGCTGCCACTCGTCCCCTCTGGCTGGGCTGCACAGGACTCATGTTCAGCTCCTTCATTCACCCAGGCTTCCTTGTGAATGACTAACACAATATAACCAACAGGGATTGAACACACCTGCCTCTATTTTATAGAGCCGAACACCTGATTTGTAATTAAGTGCATATTAAACCAAAGAAACTAAAATGCACTACCGCTCACCACCACCGGGGCAACTTAGAATGAACGACACCACGTGTAATAATTCTAATGGCTACCGGGGGCAATCAACCCACTTTGTCACCAAGCCAAAGGAAAAAAAAAGTTCACTTTGTCCATTTAACTTGTCAGATCCAGCCTGGATCATGACAGGTACCAACTCAGCAGAAGATGGCAACTTTGGGAGTGGTACAAGATGGACCATCTTCGAAAATCTATCACAAATCACCCAGATAACAGTCATTCTCTGAGAGACAGGAAGATCAGAAATAAAATCCATTGAGATATGGGTCCATGGCCTCTTGGGCACCGGCAGGGGCATCAGCAACCCACTAGAACGAGAACAGGGTTTAGACCGAGAACAAGTTCCACAGGACTGTACAAAATTCCTGACATCACGAGACAAGGCAGGCCACCAAAACGACTGACTCACCAAATCTCTGGTACCAAAAATACCTGGATGACCAGCCAATGCGGAGCAATAGACTTCAGACATCACTCTCTTTCTCCACTGGTCAGGAACATACAATCTTCCCATAGGGGAACGCTCAGGCCTATCCTCCTGAAATTCCTCAAGGGCACGTCTCAAATCAGGCGAAATATCAGAAAGAACTACCTCCTCACCTAGGATAGTAGTAGGCTCGGTCACATTAAGAGAATCAGCAAAGAAACTCCTTGAAAGGGAGTCTGCCTTAACATTCTTAGTGCCCAGAAGAAAAGAGACCACAAAATTAAAACGCGTGAAAAACAAGGCCCATCTAGCCTGTCTAGGATTCAAGTGTTTGGCCGACTCCAGATAAATCAGATTCTTATGATCGGTGAGGACCACAAATTGATGTCTAGCTCCCTCCAACCAATCTCTCCACTCCTCAAATGCCCATTTCATGGCCTGTAATTCCCGATTCCCCACGTCATAGTTGCGTTCAGATGGGGAAAACTTTAAAGAAAAGAAGGCACAGGGATTCATCTTAGAAGTCACAGGGTCTTTTTGGGACAAAACAGCTCCTGCACCAATCTCAAAAGCGTCTACCTCCACTTGAAATGGAAGTGAGACATCAGGTTGCCGTAAAACTGGAGCTGAAGTAAATCTCCGCTTAAGCTCCTGAAATGCTGAGACAGCCTCAGGAGACCAATTCAGCACATCAGCTCCCTTCTTGGTCAGATCAGTCTGTGGTTTGACAATACTAGAAAAATTACCTATAAATTTACGATAGAAATGAGCAAAACCCAAAAACTTCTGGAGAGCCTTCAAAGAAGTAGGCTGAACCCAATCATAAATGGCCTGTACCTTGGCCGGGTCCATTTCAATAGTCGATGGAGATGAGATAAATCCCAAAAATGAAATCCTCTGTACACCAAAGAGGCATTTTGATCCCTTAACAAACAGGGAATTCTCCCTCAAAATCCGGAACACAGTCCGGACGTGTTCCACATGGGAATCCCAATCACTAGAAAAGATCAAAATATCATCCAGATAGATGATCAAAAACTTATCCACAAAGTCTCGGAAAATATCATTCATAAAGGACTGGAAGACAGAAGGGGCATTAGAGAGCCCAAAAGGCATCACCAGGTACTCAAAATGTCCCTCCGGAGTATTAAACGCCGTCTTCCATTCATCCCCGTGCTTGATGCGAATAAGATTATACGCCCCCCTGAGGTCAAGCTTAGTAAACCAGCAGGAACTCTTAACTCTGGAGAATAAATCAGACATCAGAGGTAACGGGTACTGATATTTAACCGTCATTTTGTTAAGGGAACGATAATCAATACACGGTCTTAATGAACCATCTTTCTTGGCCACAAAAAAAACAGCGCCTAAAGGTGACCAGGATGGTCTAATAGGACCCTTCTCCAATGACTCCTTAATATAGGATCGCATAGCATCATGTTCGGGTACAGATAAGTTGAAAAGCCGACCCTTGGGAAATTTACACCCAGGCATCAACTCAATTGCACAGTCATAACTCTTATGAGGAGGCAAAGACGCAGATTTACTCTCACTAAATACATCAGAGATATCAGCCAGATAATCAGGAATATCATGAGACTGAGGAGGGGTGGAGAAAACAGGAGCGTCCCTAAGAACACACTGACAACCCCAACTCACCACAGGCACAGATTTCTAATCCAAAACTGGGTTATGAGTTTGCAACCAGGGGAAACCCAGAACAATAGTATCATGCAAATTATGCAGCACCAAAAATTTACAATTTTCTTGGTGGTCTGGGGTAACTCGCATTATCACCTGGGTCCAATACTGAGGTTTATTCTCCGCCAAAGGAGTGACATCAATACCCCTCAAAGGAATAGGTGTCTGCAGAGGCATCATGGACAAACCACAACGTTTAGCAAAGTCCAAATCCATCAGATTCAGAGCTGCTCCTGAATCCACAGAAGCCTTAGTGGAAAATGTGGACAAGGAGCAGATCAGAGTAATTGCCAAAAGGAACTTAGGTTGTACACTGCCCACAGCAAATGTGTGTGCAAAACGTTTCTCTCGTTTAGGGCAGACAGAAATAGTATGAGAGGCGTCTCCACAGAAAAAACACAGCTTATTATGCCTTCTAAACTCCTGATGATGCACCCTAGACAAAACCCCATCACATTGCACAGGTTCAGACATTTGTTCAAAAGGTGGCAGCACCTCCCGTGTAGTTTTACGTTCACATAAACGCCGATCAACTTGAATGGCTAATGACATAGAGCCATCCAGACCAGCGGGAACAGGAAATCCCACCATAACATCTTTTATGGTCTCTGATAAACCTTTCCGAAAGAGAGCTGCCAATGCACTATCATTCCATGTAGTAAGGACTGCCCACTTTTGGAATTTTTGACAGTACAACTCTGCAGTATCCTGACCCTGGTCTAATGCCAATAGAGTTCTCTCAGCTTGATTAACGGCATTAGGTTCATCATACAACAACCCCAAGGTCTGAAAAAATGGATCCACATTAGTCAGAATAGGATTTTCAGGCGTCAGAGAAAAAGCCCAATCCTGGGGATCGCTGCGCAGCAAGGAGATGACAATTTTAACCTGCTGCACAGAGCTCCCCGATGAGTTAGGCTTCAAGGCAACAAATAATTTACAATTATTCTTAAAATTTAGACCGATGCCCAGAAAACACATCAGGAGTAGGAATCTTGGGTTCAGCAGCATGTGACTGAATGAGATAGGTGGAAATTCCCTGTATTTCAGCAGCAAGTTGCTCCACACGATCAGACAGTTGCTTAATCTCCATTAGGAGAGGGAAAAAAAAATCCTCCTACGGCCCCAGAGAAAAAGAGGAAAAAATATAATAAAAATAAAAAATAAAAAATTCTGACACTTTTTTTTCTTTTTAAACAATTTTCTCCTGCTTTTGAGTACCCTAGAATCTGTGGAAGAAGAGAAGGTCAGCACAGTGCTTGGGGAATTCTGTTATGAATGGGTCACCGAGGAGGAAAAAACAACACAAGCCAAGTCTCAGAAAACCAGAGGGGTTGGTAACTATGCAGATTGCAGATCCCTGATCTTACCACACAACTAGCAGCAGGCGTGGAGCGTACCTACGATGATCCTAGACGCCTCATCACAACTGGAGAACTACATAAGCCTAAAGCAGGAAAAGAGGGAAACTAACTGCCCCAGAGCAGACCCCAAAGGAAAGACAGCCCCCCACATGTATTGACGGTGAAACAAGATGAAAACACAAACAAAGGCAGAAAAATAGGCTGAGCAAACGATGGGGCCCGACTAACTAAAAAGGACAGGAAAGGAAAGACACTGTCTGCAATCTGCCAAAAACCCTACCAAAATAATGTCCAACACTTCTGATAGCAAAATTAACCCTGAAGTCACTAGACTTCTCCCACTATATCAGCACTCTGAAATATTCTGAGACAGAGCAAAAAGAGGCCAATCTAATAAGGGACCAAAAGGCAAATACAGATAAATAGGAGTGGAAATTCAGCACAACCCCAGCAGGGGCTGGCTGACCACAAAAAACTGAATTGACCAACAAGAGCAAGTGTGAACAATAGCAAAAACAAACTTAACTTGAGAAGACTGGAACAGAGCTGAAGTCCAAGACCTGAGAAGCAGACTGAATCACCAGGACCAGGATAGGGAGTCAGCTGTCTTATATCCAGTCTGATACTCCAGAGATCCAATCGTTATCCTTCTCATCAGGTGGCAGATCACTACCAATTAAACCAACCTCACTACCTCCTGTCACCACCAGAGCAAGAACAGAAGGAGAACTCTCAACTGGTGGAGCAGAAAATGAGTTCACAACAGAATTCCCTGCGAATTGGACTAAAGTGAACAATGCTATAGTGGTGCCAGTGTTGCTGTTTCCCCAATTGGCAGCACAGGAAGATGTGACTCAAGAGAATCAGGAAAATCGGGTAGCAGATACCACACCAGCAGTGGAGCCAGAGAACCCTCGCCCTGTCAGTGGTGAACCTGTTGTGCCCTTGGTGAGTCTGAGAGGTCACAGACAATCCAGTATCCCTGTGTTACATAGAACCCCCAGTAGTGTATCCAGTACATTATCCACTACACCAGTCTTACGCAGGTCTACCCGCACTACACAAGGTATACCACCCCTTAGATATCGCATATAGCAAAATAAATGTAAATATGTAACTGTTCTCAAGTTTTGTGCCTACAGGTAACCTGTAAGAGTTTCCTTTGGAATTTGTTTTATGGACACTGAACCACAGGACTTGTGTGTGGTCAAAAACTTTTACCATTTGCCCAGGAATGGACCATGGACATTGATGCTGGACTTGACATCATAGGACGACTTTTGAAGCACTTGGTTTTTGTACATTTTTCAATTTTAAAACTTGTACAATTATTGTTTAACTGTTTATATGTTATTCATGTTTGCTTTTGTTCAGCCCAGGAGTGCTGACTTGCACTAGGAGTATGGTCGCCACAGTGGCCTTGCCTTCCTCCAGGTGAGGGTAATGCCAGGCTTGGAGGCAATGATGAGTCTCTCTCACAGTCAATCCATACATGCAACACAGTTCCACTCCAGGCCAGCAGGGGGAACTCTGAACCAGGATTAAGGGGAGGAGTGCCCTCTGAGGGCCAGGAGGAAGGGAGAGTTAGTTAGTCTGCAGAGGGTGAAGTGTGCAGACGTGGAGAGAGAAGCAGGAGGTTGAGCTAGGAAGGAGAGCTCCCTCAGCTTAAGAGCGCAAGAACTGGAGCCTGGTCTCTACGGCTGTACGGATACTAAGGGTCCTACAGCAGATACCAGAGGAGTAGGAGGCTGTAAATGCCCTACTCACATCTAAGACTTGAGGCACAACAGCAGCTTGGATAGAGAGCCAGGACTCAGAGAAGGGAGTCCCCGAGAGAGGCTACAGCTGTCTGCCGTGCAAGTACGGTTCTTGGGAACATCTGACAGGAGGAACTTCAGAGTAACTTAGTACTGGAGTACTTCATTCAAACAAGCGCTAGGAAGGAGACTGCACAAGCCCGTCTGCTGAGAGAGAATCCCTGAATTGCTTCCAGGCTGGCCTGCTCCGTTACCATCTGTAATCAGGACCCTGGACTGCAGTTATCAAGTAAAGGTACAGAAATTGCACCCTGCTGTGTCTTGTCCTCTTCCTACCCTTACGGCACTGCTACGTCACCGTGCCATCCACCTCTACACTGCCCTGGGACTATAGCTTCACCTGTGGGGAGATTTTACACCCTTGCTGCACCATACCATCAGTCCCAGCTGATCTGTCTGCAGCATCGGCTTAACATCTCCCCTGCCGAGCAACACAGGTGGCGTCATGAACTATTCCATTCCATTAACTACATTCCCCCATTACTTGGGCGCCCAGGGCCACGGACCGGGTCACCGCTGCTGTGACACATTCCCACTGACACCAGCCCGGTACCGAGTACCGCACAGCCCTGGGAGGGCGACCCACGTTAACCCCTTGCACACCGCGATCAAACACGATCACGGTGTACCTGGGGTTAAAGGGAAGTATTGGCAGGGAGGGGGCTCCCTCCATGCTTGCCTCAGCCCCCCACAGCAGCTCAATGTGCAGCGCTGCTGTGGGGGGCTCCTTCCCCGCAGGTCCCCGGATCCAAGATGGCAACAGGGACCTTCGGGGGCCTGCAGGGAGCCGGCTTCCTCAGTGCTTGCAAAGCGCAGGCAAGAGGAAGTCTGCTTCAATGGGTTAGGGCTAGGGTTAGGGCTAGGGTTAGGGCTGAGATTAGGGTTAGGGGTGTGTTGGCATTAGGACTGGAGTTAGAATTGGTGGTTTCCACTGTTTGGGCACATCAGGTGCTCTCCAAACGCAACATGGCGTCTGATCTCTTTTCCAGCCAATTCTGCGTTGAAAAAGTCAAATGGTGCTCCTTCCCTTCCAAGCTCTGCCATGCACCCAAACAGTGTTTACCCCCACATATGGGGTATCAGCCTACTCAGGAGAAATTGCAAAACAACTTTTGGGGTCCTATTTCTCCTGTTGCCCTTAGGAAAATAAAAAATTGGGGGCAAAAATATAATTTTTGTGGAAAAAAAATATGATTTTTTTTATTTTCATGCATGGACGTTATAAACTTCAGTGAAGCACTTGGGGGTTCAAAGTGCTCACCACACATCTTGATAAGTTCCATGGGGGGTCTAGGTTCCAAAATGGGGTCACTTGTGGGGAGTTTCAATAGTTTAGGCACATCAGAGGCTCTCCAAACGCACATGACACCCGCAGACCATTCCATCAAAGTCTGTATTCCAAAACGTCAATATTTCCCTTCCGAACCCCGACGTGTGCCCATACAGTAGTTTTCTCCCACATATGGGGTATCAGCGTACTCAGGACAAATGGGACAACAACTTTTGGGGTCCAATTTCTCCTGGTACCCTTGGGAAAATAAAAACATTGGGGACTAAATGATCATGCATGTGGAAAAAATACGATTTTTTTATTTCACGCCCGGGCATTATAAACTTGTGTGAAGTCCTTGGGGGTTCAAAGTGCTCACCACACATCTAGATAAGTTCCTTATAGGGTCTAGTTTCCAAAATGGTGTCATTTGTGGGGGGTTTCCACTGTTTGGGTACATCAGGGGCTCTCCAAAGGCAACATGACACCCACAGAGCATTCCATCAAAGTCTGCATTCCAAAACGTCACTACTTCCCTTCCGAGCCCCGACGTGTGCCCATACAGTAGTTTTCTCCCACATATGGGGTATCAGTGTACTCAGTACAAATTGGACAACAACGTTTGGGGTTCATTTTCTCCTGGTACCCTTGGGAAAATAAAAAAATTGGGGACTAAATGATCATGTTTGTGGAAAAAATACGATTTTTTTATTTTCACGCTTGGTCGTTATAAACTTCTGTGAAGCACTGGGGGGTTCAAAGTGCTCACCGCACATCTAGATAAGTTTCTTAGGGGGTCTAGTTTCCAAAATGGGGTCACTTGTGGGGGGATTCCACTGTTTAGGTACATCAGGGGCTTTCCAAACGCGACATGGTGTCCGATCTCAATTCCTGCCAAAAACGTCAAGTGGCGCTGCTTCCCTTCCGAGCTCTGCCATGCGTCCAAATAGTCGTTTACCCCCACATGTGGGGTATCAGCATACTCAGGACAAATTGTCCAATAACTTTTTGTTCCTGTTTCCCTTGGAAAAGTAAGAATTGAGGGTGAAAAGATCATTTTTGTGGAAAAAATATGATTTTTTAATTGTACGGCTGTATGTTATAAACTTCTGTGAAGCCCTTGGGGGTTCAAAGTTCTCAGGATTGGAGTTAGAATTGGGGGGTATCCACTGTTTAGGTACATCAGGGGCTTTCCAAACGTGACATGGCGTCCGATCCGAATTCCAGCCAATTTTGCATTGAAAATTCCCTTCTGAGCTCTGCCATGCGCCAAAACAGTGGTTCCCCCCCACATTTCAGGTATCAGCGTGCTCAGGACAAATTGCATAATAACTTTTCCAGTCCAATTTCTCCTTTTACCCTTGGTAAAATAAAAAAATTGAACCTGAAGTATTTTTTTTGTGAAAAAAAGTTAAATGTTCATTTTTTTTTAAATATTCAAAAAATTCCTGTGAAGCACCTGAAGGGTTAATAAACTTATTGAATGTGGTTTTGAGCACCTTAAGGGGTGCAGTTTTTAGAATGGTGTCACTTTTGGGTATTTTCTATCATATAGACCCCTCAAAGTGGCTTCAAATGTGATGTGGCCCGTAAAAATAAAATGGTGTTGCAAAAATGAGAAATCGCTGGTCAACTTTTAACCCTTATAACTTCCTAACAAGAAAAATTTTGGTTCCAAAATTGTGCTGATGTAAAGTAAACATGTGGGAAAAGTTACTTATTAAGTTTTTTGTGTGCCGTATCTCTGTGATTTAAGGGCATAAAAATTCAAAGTTGGAAAATTGCAAAATTTTCAACATTTTCTCCAAATTTCTGTTTTTTTCACAAATAAACGCAAGTTATATGAATGAAATTTTACCACTAACATGAAGTACAATATGTCATGAGAAAACATTGTCAGAATCACCGGGATCCATGGAAGCATTTCAGAGTTATTACCTCATAAATGGACAGTGACAGTGGTCAGAATTGTAAAAATTGGCCCGGTCATGAACGTGCAAACCACCCTTGGGGTTAAGGGGTTAAATGAAAATACATCCAATATACTCATATTTATCAGAATTATAAAGGCACTTTTAATGCATAAATTGTTGTGGATGGGTATTTCTATCAGTTTTCATTAGATTTTCAAGATGTTTTCTTCCATAAAAATACACAGATCTGAGTACCATGCACAACATACACAGAGATAACACCAAATTAGGGTGTACAAGGTCCTAAGAGATTTATAACTAGGCATGAAGAAATTATCATTAAGCCTGATAATCTTGCTTTATACTGTCTTTTATCAAGAGGCAAACTAAAAAGTATGAGGGAACACATTGATAGGAGATAGATAAGAAGAAAAAGATATCAGGCAGTCATTTATTCTCTCAATATGCAGAGTATTTTTGACCATTTCCCTAAATTACATTCTGGACTTTGCAATCAACTTTCATGACAAGAGAGATGGGAAAATACATATGATGAGATAATCTTCTTTAGGCCAGTTGATAGCTTATTTTCTCGATTTTTGATTTCAAAAGATTGATCAGGAATAGACTGACTAAAATTCAGCCCTGGCATTTAAAAGCATAGAGGCCCATACCGTCCTTGCCCTCTTCCCCAAATACAGGCCTCTATTACTAATATTACTCTGCCTGGAGGAATTCAAGAATTAAACTAATACAATACATAGCTTTCCAATGATACCATTATATAAGAATGACTAATAATAATAATGAAAAGAATGATACCTCAATAATATTGCAAAATAGCAGACAAATACCACCAGTGTAAGGATTCTGGACTTTCCTTTGTGCCTGTTTGCTCTTATTCAAGATGGAGTCTTGCATCTCACCCTGTCATGGAACTTCCTGTCTGTTTTGTGATTTAAGTCCGGGTCGTGTGTTCCTCTTTGCCTGAGTATTTTGTTGCTGTTGGCTCTTGAGCTCCTGCCTGTCTACTGGTGGATTCCCTGCTGCTGCTTGTTACTCGGCGCTTTGCCTATCCATGCTCTGCTGCCTACAGTCCCCTGTGTGTCTCCCTGATAACGGGATTAAAGAGAGCTCAATAAGGTAACCATTAGGAAACGCTACCCTTTACTGTTAATTCCTGAACTGCTGGAAAGAAATGAATGGAAGACTGTATTTAGATGTCGGTATGGGCATTTTGAATATCTTGTGATGCCTTTCAGTCTCTGCAATGCTCTGGCAACTTTCCACTACTTGGCTAATGATATTTTTAGAGATCTGTTAGACCAGTTTCTCGTGATCTATCTGGACAATATTTTGATTTTTTCTGATTCGTTGCAGGAACATCAGGATCATATTAGAACTGTCTTGAGATGCCTGAAAGAGAATCATCTTTACATTAAGCCAGAAAAGTGTGAGTTCCATCACACAGAGATTAAATTTCTGGGTTATGTCATCTTGCCACAGGGGCTTAACATGGAGGCAAGAAAGATCCAGGCTATTCTTGATTGGCCCACACCTAAAAATGGCAAGGAGGTACAGCATTTCTTCGTATTCGCATACCTTTATAGATGATTTATTCGAAATTTCTCTGAAATTGTTCGACCCATTATGCAGCTAACTAAGAAGGAAAAGACTTTCTTGTGGTCTCCACAGGCTCAGGAAGCATTTGATTGCTTTAAGTCACAGTTTACATCTGCATTTGTACTCATTCACCCTAACCCAGAACATCCTTTCATCGTGGAAGTGGACGCTTCGGATTATTCTCTGGGGGCCATCCTCTCACAGAGAAGAGGAGAGAAGTGTCACGAGCGCTCCGGAGGTGACAGGCTATCATCCTGCGTCAGGCCTCAGAAGGTCTGAGCGCCTGTCCATACAGACTGCTCCCTGAACCAACTGCCTCTAGGACCTAGCATCGACCTCCTCCTGCCCTGGGAAGTTTGGATCTATTTAGTTAGTGGCTCAGCTGTGACCCAGTGCGGGTAATAGCTTCATTTCCACTTCTGCTTGCTAGAGTGTTGGACCTTCTCAGAGTGCTCCAGTTTGGTGTCTGGAATCACTCTTCTGGTACCCGTATCTAGCTATTCAGCTAAGTGCTCCCCTGTTTGTCTCACCTTACTGTCTTTAGTTTAGCAGAGACTGCATAGCGCGCATCTCCCTCCTGTTCCCTATTCAGGACTAGGCCCCAGGGAGATTCAAGGCCTCAGGTTCCAGCTCAGCGATTGGTGAGGAACCAATATAGGGACTTGGTAGGAGTTCTAGGGAGAGATTAGATCTAGCCTAGGGGGTCTCCAAATCCCTTTCTTAGTGTCTGGGCCCCCTTCCCCATTTGCCTTTATGTTACACTTGGTTTTCCCTCACCGTGCATTACAAGAAGGGTCTGTTACATCCATGTGCTTTTTTCTCTCGCAGACTTTCCACAGCAGAGAAGAATTATGATGTGGGAGATAAAGAGCTTTTAGCCATTATCACTGCATTTAAGGAATGGAGACACCATCTGCAGGGGGCAGCACGGCAAGTTATTGTGCTCACGGCTCATTGCAATCCGGAATTCCTTAGATTCTATTTTTGAACCAATTTAATTTTCTGATTTCGTACCGCCCAGAATCACGTAATGGGAAAGCGGATGCTTTGTCCCGAATCTAAGACACAGTGTCACGTTGCAGCTATGCAGGTAGCTGCAAGCTCTACTAGATGGCAATAGAGTGGAAGGAGGACAGCACGTCTGCAAGAGCAGAACTGCAGTGCTGCACTGAGACTACCACCAGGTGGCAGCAGAGTAGTCAAACAAGCCGAGTCAAAACTTAGACCAGTGATGGCGAACCTATGGCACGTGTGCTAGAGAGGGCACGCAGAGCCTTCTCTTCTGGCACGCGGCATCGTCAGATGTGCAAGTGTCCTCCCTCCAGAGATGCAGCTTCCTGCCTCTCTCGGCAGTCAGCGGTGCGGCTGGATGACATCATCATTCAGCTCCGCAGCCACTGTGCCAGTGAGAGGAAGCAGCCGGCGAGCGCACGGAAGCCGGCGAGCGCACGGAGAGGTGAGAGGTGTGAGTGTGTGTAAAAGGTGTGTGCATCTGTGTAATGATGGGAGTGATGAGAAGGCAATGATGGGGTGATGGGGAGAGGGCAATGATGGGAGTGATGGAGAAGGCAATGATGGGGGTGATGGTGGAGAGGGCAATGATGAGAGAGATGGAAGCGAGGGCAATGGAGGGAGTGATGAAGAAGGTAATGATGGGGGTGATGGATGATAGGGCAATCATGGGAGTGATGGAGAAGGCAATGATGGGGAGAGGGCAAAGATGGGAGTGATGGGAGTGATGGAGAGGCAATGATGGGGTGGTGGGGAGAAGGCAATAATGGGGTGGTGGAAAGGGCAATGATGGTGGTAGTCGAAAGGGCAATATTGGGGTGATGGGGAGAAGGTGAAATGGGCAATTTCTACATGAAGGGGATCATGATGGTGCACATTTCTACATGAAGGGGATCATGATGGGATATTTCTACATGAAGGGGATCATGATGGGACATTTCTACATGAAGGGGTGGAGGATGGGGCACATTACTAAAAGAAGGGGACAATGATGGGGCATATTACTTCAACAAGGGTATCAGGATGGGAACATAGCTACTGGCCGTGGGACCATTCTAATTGGGCAGGTGGTGAGCACATTAATTTAAAGATAAAGTGTGTACCTGTTGCTAGTTTGGCGGTTGTTTGCAATCTCAGCACCTTGACCACCAGCGATTCGTTAATATATTTTTTGTCAAATGTGGAGCCGCAGCAAATATTTATACTTTTTCGTTCACGGTGAAGCCTCCTAGCCTGCCATTCTTGCCAGGTGCTATCCATAAGCCAGCCAACTTCCCAAGCCAGCCTTCTCCATGCCAGGATTCAGAAGTCAGCAGCAGCCAGATACAGTAAGTGGCTAGAGATTAGAGATATTCGTACTTTGAAATGTAGAAGTGGATTTCATCTTGGAATCTGCTTGCATTCCATGCTAAAATCTATCTATCTATCTATCTATCTATCTATCTATCTATCTATCTATCTATCTAATATTCTGCATTTTTTCCCTAAAGATCAATCCAACTGCTGTGTCTGGAAAGGGCAGTGTGAGTGGCTCAGTTTCAGTGTGTGATAAGCACGCATGAGTTTGAAGCCCCCCTGCTGAACAGAAGAGAAGACTGCAAAGGTAAGGGCCCCGTCACACACAGCGATCTCGCCAGTGAGAGGCGAGAGACCAGCGATCAGCGACGCTGGTCCCCAATGTAAACAGTGGGTATCCAAGAGCCGCGCGGCTCTTGGATACCCGCTGTTTACCTTGGAAACCAGCGTGGACGCTGGTTTCCAGGGTAAACAGTGGGTATCCAAGCGCTGCACGGCTCTTGGATACCCACTGTTTACCTTGAAAACCAGCATGCACTCTGGCTTCCAAGGTGAACAGTGGGTATCCAAGAGCTGCGCAGATCTTGGATACCCGCTGTTTACATTAGAAACCAGCTTGCTCGCTGGTCCTGATCGCTGGAGGGGCTGTCTATGTTACAGCTCACCAGCGATCAGCATAACAATGTCCCAGCGATCCCATCCATGTCGGATCGTAGGTGGGATCGCTGGGACATCATTATGTGTAACGGGGCTTTAAGTTTAAAATCAATGAATTGTTTACATAATAGAATTGATCATCAGGGTTTAGGGATGGTTGTGCTGTACAGCGATGAGAGTTGGCAGCTGCTGACTCTCCTCCTGAGCAGTGCTTGCCCTGTTGGCACTTTGTCATAAATAATTGGGTTTTAGGTTGCAGTTTGGGCACTAGGTCTCAGAAAGGTTTGCCAGCACTGACCTAGACCATCACACAGTACAAAAGGAAAAAACAAGAACAGAGTCAGCAGAGCGCCAGAGGGTCAATACCAGTCCAAAGCAGAAGTACCAGAAGCAAGAGACAAAGACAGGTCAGAGTCAAAGCCGAGTCAAACACTGGGAAATCCAAAAACAAAGAGAAACACAAAGATGGGACAGGCAGAGAGGAAGGAACAGACATGGGCAAAGTCAGTAAGCGCAGCAGGACAAATCAGGGTACTACCAGAGTCAGATACACATGCCGTAGGCAGAAATATAACTGACATCGCCTCAGGATCCAGGGGAGAGAAATAGCCAACCTGAAACCAAAACAAGGCAAAGCAAAGTTAACCCCTATCATGACCAGAATGGGAAGAGGGGGAGACAGGACTCAAAACCCGGTCTGGATCATGACACACTGATTTCGTACCTGGGACCCTGTCCATGACCATTTTGTCTGATGCCAACTTTATTGGAGTCATTCAGAATAAGGATTTCTGGAAGACGATTTAGGAGGCCTATGATGCTGATGTGGCGCCCCTGAGGCTCAGTCGCCATAGAGGTACTGCACCTCATCCTGAGGTGTGGTGCCCCACCATCCAGGTAAGGTGGAAACTCCTGACCATGCTCCAACGCCTGCACCCCACACCACAAAGAAGTGTAGCAAAGCATCTTCGGTGGCTCTCTGCTTGGAGTATAGCAAAGCACCAATTGGTGGCTCCCTGCTTGGAACACGAAACATGCTGGGAGGTGGGTGGAGTTAGATTACATTTTAAGGAGTGGGAAGAGTTTAAGTCAGTTAGTCAGTAGTTGATTGAGGAGCTAGAGAGAAGAAGATCCCTAGAGAGAGGGATAGATGGATGGAAGTGCTGCAGCAGATCCCAGTGATCTGGGTCTGCTGGCACGGGAAAGAGAGAACGAGAGAGCAACATAGACTGAAAGCTTGACTCTCCATAGAAGGAAAGGATTAGCACAGAATGTGAGGAGTAAAAGAGAACAGAGGACGTGGGTGAGAAGAGAACCCTTCCTAGAAGTTCTAAGCGCAAGGCCGGGGCCCGGTCCCCGAGGTTGTACGGATACTAATGGTCCTGCAGCAGACACCGGAGGAATAGAAGTAGTGGCCACTTTATTCCCACACAAGACTTGGGGGCACAGCAGCATCTGGGTAGTGAGCCGGGACTTAGTAGCAAGGAGTCCCCGAAGCAGGCTACAGCTGTCTGCCATACAAGTAGTGTTCATAGGAATATCAGCCAGGAGGAACTCCAGTGTAACTCAGTACTAGGAGTACTTCATCTAAAGGCGCTATAAGAGGAGACGTTCAGAAAGGCACAAGTTGGCGGAGTGTTGGAAAGGAGTATTCCATCTGGCCTTAGGGTTGACTGAGTCCCAGACCCGGAGGACACGGCACAGAAGCAGGCACCTGTTTGTGCAACAGACTATGAGTAAAGCATTGGAACTACATGCCCTGGTGTCCTCCACTTATTCCAGCGTCAACCTGCCTGGCACCACTACATCCCCTGCGCCTGACACTACACCACCTAAGTGTCACCATATCTACTCTGCCCTGGGACAACAGCCCTGCCTGTGGAGGGCTATACCATCCCTGGTGCACCACACCATCTGTCCCAGAGGATCTGTCTGCAGCGTCGGCCTAACATCTACATTGCCGAACACCACAGGTGGCGTCATGACTTATTCATTCACACTGAACATTTACAATGGGCGCCCAGGGCCACGGGCCGGGTAATAGTTACCGTGACAACTCCCATTGAGATCCACCGGGCCAGGTACCAAGTACCCCACAGCCCTGGGTGTGAGGGCGTCCCAACTTGGCGTCACGAACAGGATGACGAGACCCGATGCCATTGGGTTCTGTGTGCCTAAGACTTAAAATTTTTGAAAATGTGCAGAAGACCCAATTTAATAGACTGTAAAATGAATGCTAAAAATGGCCGCTGGCACGGTGAAGAAGGGTGTGACAACATGGGAGGTCCTAAGAAAAGACCGCGAACTGTCCTGGGCCTCACCTGCCTGAATTACTATGCGATAGCAACATGGCCCACCCCCCGAGGGGTTCGTATACTGGCTCGGTATGGAGGAGCTGGAAGAAGACACCGCCCCAAGAAGGAGGAGCGGAAGCCAGTGGCGGGAAAAGAGCTCAGACAGGAAGAAGAACACCAGAACGCCATCTTGGAAGGAGATGGGAATCATAGAATCATAGATTCTATGGAGGCTTGCGGAGCGCATGGAGGTTATGCTGGACCTCCCCGGCGCCATGGCTGAAGGCTCCAACCCAGTGTCCGAGATGAACCGCCGGAAGCTGGAGGACGAGATAGCCCAGCTGTCGCGCCACCTGCAACTGAGGCAGGAAGCGCTATGGACCTTAAATCTGCAGCGCGCCCAAGAGGGGCCTACACCTGTGGTACCCGCCACACCGGTACCTGCCGCTGCTGCACTGGATCTTTTCCAGGCAGACTCAGTGGAGCCTGCGACCGCTGCCATGCCCCGACAGCATTCATTGTCCCCTCTCTGCCATTACCACCGGAGGAGCTGTCTGAGGCAGAGCCGAAGAAGAGCTCCCGTCCGGACCTGACGCGGCCACGCAGGTCCCTCCAGAGACCCCTGCGGACCCGGATCCGCCATTGGCTCCATCGCCGTCCCCGGCATCCCACCGAACGGCGTCCACCACCATTATGCCTGCACCGGAGCAGAGACCGCACCGCCAGGAGGCTCCAGGTATGTCTGATGCCCCTACACCTGGGAAGGCCTTGGGGTGTACCACGGTCGCAGCGGCTGGCCAGGTCGTGTTAGATCTGGTCTGGGACCGGTATACCAGTCCCCCGGGGAGGACACCGGAACCCCTAATGGTGGTGCCGCGGTACACAACAAGCCGGGATCGGTCTCGGGAAGAACGAGAGGAAGATGAAAATTGGGCTAACTGCCAAGCAACCATACGCCAGCTGGCAGCCGAGCAACGGGCGAGGGAGCAGCGCAAGCTGGCTGTGCTGGGCCCTGATTTGGACCGGAAAGAGTAGGTTCGTGCCGGTCACTACGGTCCCCAGGACTCAGCAGGTTGGGGACACGTCCTAAAGGTGAACCACGAGAAGGGGTTCGGCTTCATTCATGACCCTAGCCGAGTCTCCGACCTCTTCTTAAACCGACGGGACGTGGAATCCCACCTGAGGAATGGACACCCTGCTAGAAACCTGCACCCGGGGGAGCATGTAACCTTTACTAGACATGAAGGACTGAAAGGCTGGTACGCCATGAATATCAGACGGATCCCTGAGGATCTCATCGAGACCTACAGGCAGAAACCGCCTACTGCCCCTCCAACCACAGTCATAAAGCAAACCGTATTTGTACCTGTCCCCACAAGCCAAGCTAACTCAACACCAGTCCTACAGCCAAGAGTACAGAAAGCTACAAATTTGACTCCGATGGAAGAGGGTCACCTGTGGCTTGCAAACGCGCTTTTCTCCCCTGGAAACCGTTCCAGTAACCAGTCTCCAGAAATCCCAGAAGGAGACCATCACTAGCAATCTTAAGCAAAAATAACTCTCATTACCCAGGAGGGTATTTGCACCGTTGTGCCTTTTTCTAATTTTGTTCATCATGATTTTCTGTTCGCACTTTTGTTGCCCAGTTTGATTGGCAGCGTTTCTTCGTTTGGAACTGTGGAGATCATGGACGCTGAATGATCCAGAACTGTGATTGTAAATAGTTGCACCTCTTTAGGTGCCCTCTCTTTGTTTTACATAGACACTTTGCGAAGATAACGTCTACCCCATCTGGAGCATGACTCCAATCAAAGGACACTGCAAGAGATCCCGGCTGGGAGCGGTGTCCAGCACTTACAAGAATTATTGAAAGTTTTAATGTGAAGTATTTGATAATGTGTCTGATGATAGCTTTTATATAAGATGTAGGAATGTTTTAATAAAGAGATGAGAGATTTGAATAAAGAATGAAGATTTGGAAAATGTAGGTGATGAACCAGGTATCAGCTGTTATCATTTTAAGCTAATGACAGAAAGGTAGAAAATGTGAAAAAAAAGGAAAGATGATGAAGAAGTAGGTTGATGAAACTTTCACTTTTGAATTAAGACTTTAGATAGTTAATTAAGAATTGTTTGTAGCGTTCAAGAATGAGTGCCTCTCATATTGAGAAGATTAGATAAGAACTGTTTATTAGCATTACAAAAATTTTGTATGTTCCTGTATTTGTCAACTTTGTTTTCTTGCAGCCCACGGACATGCTGTGTTTAACGGGGGGTATGTGGTGCCCCTGTGGCTCCGTCGCCACAGAGGTACTGCACCTCCTCCTGAGGTGTGGTGCCCCACCATCCAAGTAAGGTGGAAACTCCTGACCACACTCCAATGCCTGCACCCCACATCACAAAGTAGTGTAGCAAAGCATCTTTAGCGGCTCCCTGCTTGGAGTATAGCAAAGCACCCATTGGTGGCTCCCTGCTTGGAACATGAAACGTGCTGGGAGGTGGGTGGAGTTAGATTACATTTTAAGGAGCGGGAAGAGTTTAAGTCAGTTAGTCAGTAGTTGATTGAGGAGCTAGAGAGAAGAAGATCCCTAGAGAGAGGGATAGATGGATGGAAGTGCTGCAGCAGATCCCAGTGATCTGGGTCTGCTGGCATGGGAAAGAGAGAACGAGAGAGCAACATAGACTGAAAGCTTGACTCTCCATAGAAGGAAAGGATTAGCACGGAACGTGAGGACTAAAAGAGAACAGAGGACGTGGGTGAGAAGAGAACCCTTCCTAGAAGTTCTAAGCGCAAGGCCGGGGCCCGGTCCCCGAGGTTGTACGGATACTAATGGTCCTGCAGCAGACTACGGAGGAATAGAAGTAGTGACCACTTTATTCCCACACAAGACTTGGGAGCACAACAGCAACTGGATAGTGAGCCGGGACTTAGTAGCAAGGAGTCCCCGAAGCAGGCTACAGCTGTCTGCCGTACAAGTAGAGTTCATAGGAACATCAGCCAGGAGGAACTCCAGTGTAACTCAGTACTAGGAGTACTTCATCTAAAGGCGCTATAAGAGGAGACATTCAGAAAGGCACAAGTTGTCGGAGTGTTGGAAAGGAGTATTCCATCTGGCCTGGGGGTTGACTGTGTCCCAGACCTGGAGGACACGGCACAGAAGCAGGCACCTGTTTGTGCAACAGACTGTGAGTAAAGCGTTGGCACTGCATGCCCTGGTGTCCTCCACTTATTCCAGCGTCAACCTGCCCGGCACCACTACATCCCCTGCGCCTGACACTACACCACCTAAGTGTCACCATATCTACTCTGCCCTGGGACAACAGCCCTGCCTGTGGAGGGCTATACCATCCCTGCTGCACCACACCATCTGTCCCAGAGGATCTGTCTGCAGCGTCGGCCAAACATCTACATTGCCGAACACCACAGGTGGCGTCACGACTTATTCATTCACACTGAACATTTACAATGGGCGCCCAGGGCCACGGGCCGTGTAACAGCTACCGTGACAACTCCCATTGAGATCCACCGGGCTCGGTACCGAGTACCCCACAGCCCTGGGTGTGAGGGCGTCCCACAGACCCATTTCTCGCCAACGCGACTGCTGATGTGAACTTAGTTCTCAAGAACGGCATATGGGTCCAGGATCAACGCTTATACTTTCTGGAGGCCGTAAAGCTGCAGGAACTCAAGTTTGTTCATGACTCCAAGTTGGCTGTTCTGCACTTGGTGTTAATGTTTGTCTGTCTTCTGTGTATCATCCTCAGACTAATGGGCAGACAGAGTGGACTAATCAGACTCTGTAACGGTATCTTCGATGCTATATTAGCCATTCGCAGGATGACTAGCTGGAGCTGCTTCCTCTAGCAGAATTTTGTTACAACAACTCACAGAGTTCATCTACTAAGGTTACACCCTTCTTTGCCAACCTGGGTTATCATCCCAGTATTCTTCCCACATCTCTGATCGATGCACCAGTGCCTGAAGTTCATGAGAGGTTGGCGGCGATGAGACAGAATCTGGAAACCCTGAAGGAATCACTATCCACTGCACAGGAGAGATATAAAAGATCTGCCGATAGGTTTCGGAGGCCTATGTCTATGTTCAAGGTAGGGGTCTCAGTGTGGTTAACCACAAAATATTTGAGATTGAACGTTCCATCACAGAAACTGGGACAGAAATTCATCGGCCCGTTCAAGATCTCTGGGATCATGAGTTCCGTTGCCTGTCATCTGAAGTTACCAAGGACCTTGAATGTACATCCTGTGTTTCATGTCTCCCTATTAAAACTAGTGTCTCCTAATACTGGACTGCAGGATCTGCAGGAATCAGCTGCAGTATCTTGTCAAGTGGCAAGAATATCCTTCTGAGGAGAACTCTTAGGAGCCTGTAAGTAATATCTGTGCGCCTCAAAAAATTACTCTGTTCCACCAGAAATATCCTGAAAAGCATGGTCCTGGATCGTCCTGAGGCCGCTTCTGAGATGCGAGTAATGTATGGATGCCCGACTTCCTTTGTGCATGTTTGCCCTTATTCAAGATGGAGTCTAGTATCTCGCCCTGTCATGGAACTTCCTGTCTGTTTTGTGATTTAAGTCCAGGTTGTGTGTTCTTCTTTGCCTGAGTATTTTGTTGCAATTGGGTCTTGAGCTCCTGCCTGTCTACTGGTGGACTCCCTGCTGCTCGTTACTCGGCTCTCTGCCTCTCCATGCTCTGCTACCTACAGTCCCCTGTGCATCTCCCCAATAACTGCTATCTGGACTTCTAGCGAGGAGCTGTTTGCCTCTGGAACTGCTGTGGCCAGTAAGGAATTCTGACGTCACCATCTCCTCTTGGTCTGTGTTTGTGTGGGCTGCTGTGCTGGACTTGTGCGGGACTTTCAGCACAAAAGGTACATGTGGAGACCTTCCTCTGTTAATGCTACTCCTGTGAATTGCTGGACTTCTACGTTTAGGTGCCATGTGCATTTTCACCTATATGATTGCTGGACTTCTACACGTTAGTGCGGTGTGCGTGCTCATCCATAATATTGCTGGACTTTGTCTTTAAGGGCCGTGAGCTTCCTCTCATATATACTGCTGGACTCTCACGTTTAGTGCCTAGTGCACACCTGTGTGATATTACAGTTGGAGTGGTTCATATTAGCAGTCGTGCTCCGCTCTTCAGTTTCACTGGACATTTTTATATTGTGCAGTGCCTTTGTTACTATTGCAGGAAAGTTACTATTGCAGGAAATGCTCTTTTAGTTTTGCTTCACTTGCATCCTTCTATATGGTGCTGTGCTTTCGTTACTCTTGCAGGAAATGCTCTGTTAGTTTTGCTATACTTACATCATTCGACCAAACCGCTGCATGACCAGCTCTACCCTCGCCTACTGTATTCTCACCCATCCATTGTAGATTGTGAGCCTTCGCGGGCAGGGTCCTCTATCCTCCTGTACCAGTTATGACTTGTATTGTTTAACATTATTGTACTTGTTTTTATTATGTATACCCCTCCTTACATGTAAAGCGCCATGGAATAAATGGCGCTATAACAATAAATAATAATAATAATATTGTGCTGTGTTTTCGTTACTATTGCAGGAAGTGCTCTGTTTGCTTTGTTTCACTTCTTAATATATTTATTTACATCAGCTTTGGTCTCAGTCTCGTGTTATCCCACACAATCAGATTCTGTAGTACCCTTATAATTGTTACAACCAGTCAATAAGCAAATATTACCAGCATATGCAATAGTGCTAATAAAACCGTACTGATCTTAACCAAAGCCACTGTACTAGGACCGATTACCACTATTCAATGACCATATTAATGGTAATATCAGATTTACACCAGTGATCTGCAGACCATATAGGTGTATAATGTACAGGTTCTCACCAGTGATGTTCTTGATGATCGTAGTCATTCATTTTCCCTTTTCTATTCAGCCAAGAATGCCAGGTGACTTCCTACATCCATAACTCATCCCTGCAAAGTGTAAAACCGAGGCATCTTTGCTTTACTGCTTTCCAGCACCCTCTTGACATTCTCCACCTCAACCTAAATTATATAGTATTAGAACCAGTGCTCTAGACAGTAATAATGCCCCTCTCTGCCTTTTATAGTAATAGTACCATCCTTTGTGCTTCACACAATAACAGTGCCCTCTCTGTGCCCCTTCACAGTAACAATGTTCCCCCTATACTTCCTCATAATAATAATGTCCCCCTGTGCCTCCTTATAATAATAATCCACATGTGCCTCCTTTAACAATACTCCCCTTTGACCCCTTGCAATGACGTGTACTTCCCTTCAATTATTAACCCCCTTGTGTATCCTTAGAATAATAATGCCTTCTGTGCTTCCCCTAAAATGATAACGATCTACTATTGTGCCTCCTTATAATAATGACCCTTAGTGTCTCTTTAATAATGCACTTGATTATTCTGGTCCCCAGACAGTCCCCCATAACATATGATAGTCTGCACACATCCGCCCATAACGTATCATGGCCCTGAAACAGCCCTCGATAGAACATGATGGTCCCCACGAACCCCCTATAACATATCCTGTTCCACACAAAGACACTCCATAGATTAAACTGATCCCCACACAACTTTCTATAATGTATGCTGGTCTCCTGACATCCCCCCATAATATATGAAGGCCCCCACAGACCTTCAAAGAGTATGATGGTTCCCACACAGTCCCTCATAACGTATGATGGACCGCACACAGTGTTCTATTACAGACAATCATCCTCACACAGCTACCCATAACTTGCAATGGTCGCCAATCAGACCCCATGGAGTATTCTCATCCCCACACAGCACTCATAACATATGCAAGTCCCCACAAAGACCTCCATAATATATGCTGATCCCCACATAGCCCACCATAGAGTATTCATAGAATCATAGAATGCTAGAGTTGGAAGGGAACTCAAGGATCGTCGTGTCCAACCTCCTGCTCAATGCAGTGGAGGATTCACTAAACCATCTCAGACAGATATCTGTCCAGCCTCTGTTTGAAAACTGCCATTGAAAGAGAACTCACCACCTCTCATGGCAGCCTGTTCCACTCATTTACCACACCCACTGTCAAAAATGTTTTTCTATCTAATCTGTATCTTCTCCCTTACAGTTTCATTCCATTGCTTCTCATGTTTCCATATGTAAATGAGAATAAGGATGATCCATCTACACTGTGACATCCCTTCAGATATTTGTAGACAGCAATTAAGTCTACTCACTGGTTGCTCTTCTCTGAACTTGCTCCAGTTTTTCAATGTCTTTTTAACCCCTTTCTGACCTTAGATGTACTATTCCGTCCATGTGCCCTGGGACTTGATGCCAATGGACGGAATAGTACGTCATAGGCGATCAGCCACGCTCACAGCTGACACCCAGCACTATGTGCCAGGAGCGGTCACAGAACGCTCCCAGCACATTAATCCCCATCACACTGCGATCAAACATTATAGCAGTGTTTCGGTGGCATAGGGAAGCATCGCGCAGGGATGAGGCTCCCTGTGTGCTTCCCTGAGACCCTCAGAACAACGTGATGTGATCGCGTTGTTCCGATGGCCTCCCCGGATCCAAGATGGCCACAGGGTCATTCCGGGTCCTGCAGGGAGGTGGCTTCTCAGAGCCTGCTGAGAGCAGGCGCTGAGAAGCCTCCCACACTGCCTGTCAGATCGCTGATCTGACACAGTGCTGTGCAAAGTGTCAGATCAGCAATCTGACTTTGTATAGTAATGTCCCACCCTGGGACAATGTAAAAAAGTAAAAAAAAATTAACATGTGTAAAAATAATTTAAAAAAAATTCTTAAAAAAAGAAAAAAAAATCCCCCAATAAATTCATTTCTTTATGTAAATAAAAAAAACAATAAAAGTACACATATTTAGTATCGCCGCATCCGTAACGACCCGCCCTATAAAACTGTCCCACTAGTTAACCCCTTTAGTGAACTCCTTAAAAAAAAACAAGGCAAAAAAGAATGCTTTATCATCATACCACCGAACACAAAGTGCAATAACACGCAATCAAAAAAACAGATATAAATAAACTTGGTACCGCTGAAAATGTCATCTTGTCAGGCAAAAACAAGCTACCATACAGCATCATCAGCAAAAGAATAAAAAAGTTATAGCTCGCAGAATAAAACAATGCAAAAATAATTATTTCTTATATAAAATTGTTTTTATTGTATAAAAGCGCCAAAACATAAAAAAAGATATAAATGAGGTATCGCTGTCATCATACTAACCCAAAGAATAAAACTGCTTTATCAATTTTACCACACGCGGAACGGTATAAACGCACCCCTCCCAAAAGAAATTCATGAATCGCTGGTTTTTGTTCATTCTGCATCCCAAAAATCGGAATAAAAAGTGATGAAAAAATGTCATGTGCCTGAAAATGGTATCAATAAAAACATCAACTCATCCTGCAAAAAATAAGACCCCACATGACTCTATGGGCCATATTATGGATAAATTATAGCTCTCATAATGTGGTTATGCAAAAACTATTTTTTGCAATAAAAAGCATCTTTTAGCATTTTACAGCTGCCAAACATAAAAACCCGCTACAAATAGTAAATCAAACCCACCTTTATCACCCCCTTAGTTAGGGAAAATAATAAAAAAAAGTATTTATTTTCCATTTTTTCCATTAGGGTTGGAGCTAAAGTTAGGGTTAGGGTAGGGGCTACGGTTAGGGTTGAGGCTAAAGTTAGGGTTAAGGTTGGGGCTAAAGTTAGGGTTAAGGTTGGGGCTACAGTTAGGATTAGGGTTGGGATTAGGGTTAGGGGTGTGATAGGGTTAGGTTTGTGGTTAGGGTTATGGTTAGGGTTGGGATTAGGGTTAGGGGTGTGTTGGGGTTAGGGTTGGAGTTAGAATTGGGGAGTTTCCACTGTTTAGGCACATCAGGGGCTCTCCAAACGCGACATGGTGTCTGATCTCAATTCCCTTCCAGGCTCTGCCATGCACCCAATGTTTTACCCCCACATATGAGGTATCAGCCTACTCATGACAAATTGCACAACAACTAGTGGGGTCCAATTTCTCTTGTTATGCTTGGGAAAATAAAAAATTGGGGGCGAAAATATCATTTTTGTGGAAAAAATATGAATTTTTTTATTTTTATGGCTCTACTTTATAAACTTCTGTGAAGCACTTGGGGGTTCTAGTTTCCAAAATGGGGTTTCTTGTGGGGGTTTCCACTGTTCAGGCACAACAGGGGCTCTCCAAATGTGACATGGCGTCCGATCTCAATTCCAGCCTATTTTGCATTGAAAAAGTCAAACGGCGCTAGGGTACCAGCTTACTCAGGACAAATTGCAAAATAACTTTTTTTTTGGGGTCCAATTTCTCCTTGGTAAAATAAAAAAAATTGGACCTGAAGTAATAGCGGCGCCTGGCCTCTATGACCTTTCCCGGCGCCTGCACACTGCAGTACTTTGCTCTGCCCTCAACAGGGCAGATAAAGTATGCCTGCACAGGAGCCACGACAGGCAGCTAGTTTGAGGACGTCATTGCTAGATGATGGGAGGCATCGGACCTGGACTGTGACACTCATCGGACCTGGACCGCACCGGACCGCCCCTGGGTGAGTATAACCCAAGATCAGACAATAGAGCTGGTGGAGGCGTTGGTCTGCTCCTATAACCAAAATGTAACTTTCAGGTTATCCCTCAAGTACCCTCACTTGTCTTCCCTTCTTTTGAGGTCCATGCCGTCAGACTCTACACCCCCTTCTCCATGCGAGTGGCGGTGGTGTATCGTCCTCCCGGCCCCTCCCATCAGTTCCTGGATCATTTTGCCACTTGACTTCCACATTTTCTCTCCTGTGACATCCCTACCCTCATCATGGGAGATTTCAACATCCCCATTGCTCTTCCCCTCTCCCCATCTGCTACTCACCTTTTATCTCTAACCTCCTCATTTGGCCTTTCGCAGCTTACTAATTCTCCAACGCATGAAGACGGAAACTCCCTCGACTTGGTCTTCTCTCGGCTTTGTGCAGTGGATGATTTTGCAAACTCCCCTCTCCCGCTCTCTGACCACAATCTTCTTTCATTCTCTATAAAGAACTGCCAGGCTGCTCAGGTCTCCCCCACTGTCCAGACTTATAGAAACATACAGGCCATTAACACCCAGAAACTTCTGAAGAACTTGCAGTCTTCATTGGCCCCTATCTCCTCACTCTCATGTCCTGATTCTGCATTGAAGCATTACAATGAAACACTTCAAAGTGCCCTGGATGAATTTGCACCCCCTATAAATAGAACACCACAACGCAGACGGCGACAACCCTGGCACACGGTGCAAACACGTTTCCTGCAGCGGTGCTCCAGGTGCGCCAAACGTCTGTGGAGAAAATCCAATCTACACGAAGATTTCATCCATTTTAAGTTTATGCTTAGAACATACAACACTGCCCTTCACCTCTCCAAACAAACCTATTTCAACACCCTCATCATCTCACTGTCCAATAACCCGAAACGTCTCTTTGACACTTTTCATTCTCTACTCAATCCAAGAGTACAGGCCCCAACCACGGAGCTCCGAGCTGACGATCTGGCCAATTACTTCAAAGAAAAAATTGACCAGATCCGACAGGAAATTATCTCCAAATCCCCTCATACCATGCACTGTCCTCCCTCCCCCACTGCATCTAACTCACTCTCTGATTTTGAACCAGTCACAGAAGAAGAAGTAAGCAGGCTCCTTGCATCTTCTCGCCCAACTACTTGCACCAGTGACCCATTTCCGTCACATCTCCTCCAGTCCCTTTCCCCTGCTGTCACCCCTCACCTAACTAAAATATTTAACCTCTCTCTCTCTTCTGGTATTTTTCCCTCCTCATTTAAGCATGCCATCATACATCCACTACTTAAAAAACCATCCCTCGACCAAAACTGTGCCGCTAACTATAGACCTGTCTCTAATCTTCCCTTCATCTCTAAACTCCTGGAACGCCTGGTCCACTCCCGTCTTATCCGCTATCTCTCAGAAAACTCTGTTCTCGACCCTCTCCAATCCGGTTTCCGCTCTTTACACTCCACTGAAACTGCCCTCACTAAAGTCTCTAATGATCTGCTAACAGCTAAATCAAATGGTCATTACTCCATGCTAATTCTCTTGGATATCTCTGCAGCATTCGACACTGTGGATCATCAGCTCCTCCTCACTATGCTCCATTCCATTGGCCTCAAGGACACCATTCTCTCCTGGTTCTCCTCCTATCTCTCTGACCGCTCCTTTACTGTTTCTTTTGCCGGTTCCTCCTCCTCTCACCTTCCCCTTACTGTTGGGGTTCCTCAAGGATCGGTTCTAGGCCCCCTCCTCTTCTCCTTGTACACTGCCCCTATTGGTCAAACAATCAGTAGATTTGGTTTCCAGTACCATCTCTATGCTGATGACACCCAATTATACGCTTCTTCTCCTGACATCACGCCAGCCTTTCTAGAAAACACTGGCGATTGTCTAAACGCTGTGTCTAATATCATGTCCTCACTATATCTGAAACTGAACCTGTCAAAGACTGAACTCCTTGTGTTTCCTCCCGCTACTAATGTACCTACACCCGACATTGCCATTTCCGTGTGTGGTTCCACTATTACTCCCCAGCAACATGCCCGCTGTCTTGGGGTCATACTTGATTCTGAGCTTTCCTTTGCCCCCCACATTCGATCACTGGCTCGCTCTTGTCATCTGCACCTCAAAAACATTTCTAGAATTCGACCTTTTCTTACTTTTGACTCTGCAAAAACTCTTACTGTTTCTCTTATTCATTCTCGTCTCGACTATTGTAACTCTCTTCTAATCGGTCTCCCTCTTACCAAACTCTCCCCTCTCCAATCTGTCTTGAATGCTGCAGCCAGGATCATATTCCTCACCAATCGTTACACCGATGCCTCTACCTTGTGCCAGTCATTACACTGGCTACCCATCCACTCCAGAATTCAGTATAAACTTATTACCCTCACCCACAAAGCCCTCCATGGCTCAGCACCACCCTACATCTCCTCCTTTGTTTCAGTATACCACCCTACCCGCGCCCTCCGTTCTGCTGATGACCTGAGGTTAGTATCCTCAATAGTCAGAACCTCCCACTCCCGTCTCCAAGACTTTACACGTGCCGCGCCAATTCTTTGGAATGCACTTCCCAGGTCAATACGATTAGTCCCCAATCCCCACAATTTTAAGCGTGTCCTGAAAACGCATTTATTCAGACTGGCCTATCGCCTCAACACATTAACCTAACCTATCCCTGTGTGGCAGAGCCAAAAGTTTTACCATAACCAGGTTCCCAGCATCATGTTCCCACTTGCTTTATGCATCCATTAGCCCTCTGTGTCTGTACTGTTACACACTTAACATTATGGCTGGTCCATACAATCAGGGCAACTGTTACCACCCACCTTTCGTGTCTACCTCTTTCCTCATAGACTGTAAGCTTGCGAGCAGGGCCCTCACTCCTCTTGGTATTTGTTATAATCTACTGTATGTGATTATTGTTATGCTGTAATGTCTATTGTCTGTACAAATCCCCTCTGAAATGTAAAGTGCTGCGGAATATGTCGGCGCTATAAAAATAAAATTTATTATTATTATTATTATAATCTAACTTGTTTTTCTTCTCTTTCAGGTTACATCAGGGGCTTATCTACAGCATTCTGTAATGCTGTAGATAAGCCACTGATGGCAGTGGCTGCATCATATAGATGAAATAATAGGTGACAAATTCCCTTTAAGTATTTTGTGTGCCATATCTCTGTGATTTAAGGGCATGAAAATTCAAAGTTGGAAAATTGCTACATTTTCAAAATTTTTGCTTTTTTCACAAATAAACGAAAGTTATATCAAAGAAATTTTACCACTAACATGAAGTACAATATGTCATGAGAAAGCATTGTCAGAATCACCAGGATCTATGGAAGCATTCCAGAGTTATTACCTTATAAAGGGACAGTGGTCAGAATTGTAAAAATTGGCCTGGTCATTAACGTGCAAACCACCCTTGGGGGTTAAGGGGTTAAAAATGTGGTGCCCAGAGCTGGACACAGTATTCTAGATGAGGCCTGATGAAGGAGGAGTAGAAGGGGATCATTATTCTGGTCCCCACACAGCCCTTTATATCAGGACCGGATTTAATAGGTGGGTGGCCCGGGGCCCATTTTGGAGGGAGGCCCATTTTCCAAGATGTTGCAATATGTAATGCAAAAACACAAAATGAAACGAACGCAAGTTTATTTACAAAAATCATTTACATAGAGTAATTCAGGTAAAATCATTCATTTTTTACAATCCAGGCACTTTCCTTGGTTTTCATGCTGCAAAGTCACTAAAGTCCAATTAATGCAGTATATCTGACTCGATGCTTATGATAGCCAAATTTGCAAGCCATTCCTGCTTCATGGATGTCCTTAATCGGTTTTCAACTAATTTGAGTTTTGAGAAGGAACGCTCACCACTGCAGTTTGTTACCATCAAAATTAGATATATCCTTAGCGCTATCTCAATATTTGGGAAAGTGTCCTGCACACCCTTTTCCATGATAAGCTTGTACATGAAAATTTCAGTGATGATATCTTTTGGCTCCTCGTCTGTGAATAAATTGGCAAATGTTACAAACTGGCACAGTTCATCGATAAATGTAATGTCCAAGTCATCTGAATAAGACCTGACGAGTTGCTCTGCTGTGGCCTTAAGCTCGTGAAGACAGTTCTTTCAGATGGCTAAAAAAGCTAAATTTGCTTGATATATCTTTATATGCTTGAAGACATTGGTCAAGAGAAGCGATAAACTGATCAATGATAGGCAAGAAAGTTTCTGTTCTGTATTTTTCAGAAGGGCTGAGTTGTACTTCTTCCTTTTGGCCATAATCCAATGGATGAGACACACGTTTCCGTGCCTGTGTCGAGTTATCGTCTGAACATTCTCAGATGAACGAGACAGTTCTTCTCCTTGCTCCTCATAAATTTTAAAGGAGTCACGCTTTGATGCGACAGTTTTTTAAGCTGGTCAGTGATGCCACAACAGTGTTTAGATCGAGATTTGCTTGTTGTAGATTTTTACTAGTTGCATCTATTCTTTGCAGGATATCATCCCAGAAGGTGGTGTTAATACCAATTTCAAGTTGATTCATTTGTCTTAACAGTCCTTCTGCTTCACACCGTACACAGCTTTTTTCTTCAAAGTCATCAGCAATCTGTTTAAGTACATCTTTAATCTGATTTAATCTGCTGATAGTCATGCTTAAGGGCCTTAGTAGCGTCAGCTCTGCAGGACCAACGCGTTGTTGTGACATGTTTGAGAGTCAATGCTGTTGCTGAGTCAATATTTTTCAAAGCCTCAGGAGCTGATGCAGATGCGTTGAAACTGTGAAGAAGAGGAACAGCTTTTCAAGGAAGTCAAAAAATGTACAGCACTTGAGCAGATTTCTACAGCATTTTTAGCAACCAGATTTAAAGAGTGTGCTATATAAAGTGTATACACAGCACTATACTGTAAACAGATCCACACTATATACATACAGTATACACAGACACACTGTAATGCAGGATATGGTGTGGACCTGTATATTCAATATGGTACTGTGTAGGACAGGAGCTGCAAGAAAGATACACAGACAGACACACACAGACAGACAGACAGACACACACACACACAAACAGACAGACAGAGATCATACTCACCCCTCGCGACACTGTGAAGACTGAAGTCCTGCCGCGCTCCGCGGTGGAGAATCCTCTTCTTGCGCCGGCATCGTGGCTCCACCTCATTCCTCGAAGGTAGCTGAACTGAACAAACTTTCATCTGATCTAATCCGAGGGAGTGATATAGCTGAATAGGTAGCGTGGCGCACCTAGAACAGCTTCTGTTAGGATCGGAGAAGGCTGCCGCATGCCATAAGCTAAGCATTAGGTAAAGGTATTAAGGAAGTCTGGCTAGCCAGGTCAGTGGATGCTGGCACAGGTGCCATCACTCTGCCACTCTGTGCCAGCCAGTTTCTCTTTTGTTAAATGTTCCTTATCATTAGAAATGGTTCACATCAAAAAGAGACATGTATTTTACATGTTTTGAGATATCTATCCCTATATTGGTGGGAGGCCCCCACTTGGTGGGTGGCCTAGGGCCCGGGGCCCCTTGGGCCCCCCTAAATCCGGGCCTGCTTTATATCGTATAATAGTCCACACACAGCTCCCTATAAAATTTGATGGCCCCCCACACAACCCCTAAAAAAATTAAAAAAATAAAACCTTATACTCATCTAATTCAGGCGTCAAAAGTAGATTGTGCCCCTCTGGAGAAAGTAACAGAGTACAGAACTAATTAATAAGTGTTTCCTTTAAAAAGGCTGAACATGTGAGTTAACCATATACATGACAGAGTGAACAGTCAAAAACTAAATAAAATAACTAAAAATCATTTTTATGAATTATCACATACAACAGTATTTAACTTTTACAGTTATTGCAACATAAGAAAAAAATTTTTTGCAGCATAACAAAAAAAGATTTTTTAGCAACATAAGAAAAATGATAACAAATAATTTTGATTGCCTCCTCTTGCAGGATTCTGTATTATTTCAAGCACTGCGAAGCTCAGTGTCTCAGAGTCGGAATTATGAAAATTTTTTATATGATTTATTAATCGCTGGGAACCTTTTCCTGAGGAAATAGATCGATAATGTTCACAGAATCTTGTTTTTAGGGGTCTTATAGTTTTACCTATAAAACAATTTTTATTTTGTTTTTGTTTGATTGTTCACTCTGTCATGTATATGGTTAAATCACATGTTCAGCCTTTTTAAAGGAATTACGTTTTAATTAGTCATTCACCTGGACTTGTTGAAGCGTGGTAACGCGATACGGCTATCGTGCTCTCTCCCTGCACACCTCTGCCCTTTGCCATCTAAGATGATAGTCACGAAATAAAGGACTTTTCATTCAAGATGCCATGGTGAGTGCCACATACTTTTTTTTTTAATCATTAACGTCTACATGTTGATATAGTGTATGTTGAGCACCTCCAAATTGGACATTTATGCTGATAAAGGCTCTATAATCCGTCTCAAGTCCTCCGTACAAAGGATTATATGCTTTAATACTGCTATTCACATTTCTCTGTGGCTTACTCTATATAATTTAATATACATAATATGGTCATATGTCCAACCACAACCTTATAACCAACAAAAAAATTACATGACCAAAACGTTTTTTTTTTTAAAATAATATAAATGAAATGACCTTTATTAAATGCAGAAAAATATAAAAGGAAAAGTACCACAGATACAGTTGTGCTCAAAAGTTTACATACCCCGGTAGATTATTTTGCTTTCTTGGCCTTTTTTCAGAGAATATGAATGATAACACCAAAATTTTTTCTCCATTCATGGTTAATGGTTGGGTGAAGCCATTTATTGTCAAACTACTGTGTTTTCTCTTTTTAAATCATAATGACAACCTAAGGCTGGTTTCACACTTGCATTGGGCAGAGCTACGGAGGGCTGCATACTTCCTCTGTTAAGCCCTGCCCACTGCCGCACCTCTTCAATTCAGCTCCACCTACGTCTGCCTGCGACCTGTGTACCTATCTTTAACATGGGTATGCAGGTCATGCTGATGTATACGGATGCCTCCGCTTGCATCGTTTGGATGCTGTGCTGAACTGTGTAGAATGCAACATGTTGCATTTTGTTATGATCGGTGCAGCGTCAAAATGATGCAAGCGGAGGCATCGGCATACATCACCATGGCCTGTGTACCCAACGTTAAAGATGGGTACGCAGGCAGACATAGGCGGAACGGAATGAAAGAGGTGTGTCAGTGGGCGTGGCTTAATGGAGGAAATACACAGCCCTCCGCAGCTCTGCCCAACGCAAGTGTGAAACCAGCCTAGAACATCCAAATGACCCTGATCAAAAGTTTACCCTGATAACATGCACAGAAGTTGACACAAATGGGTTTGAATGGCTACTAAAGGTAACATCCTCACCTGTGACCTGTGACAAATGCCAGGAAAATTGTTCAGGATGCAAAGAAAAACCCACAAATAACATCAGCTGAAATACTGGACAGTGTGGTTGCTTCAAAATGCACAATAAGAAGTCAACTGAAGAAAAATGGGCTGTATGGTCAAGTTGCCAGTTTTTAATTGCATCCATAACAATTTTTCTGGCATTCTTCACAGGTCACAGGTGAGGATGTTACCTTTAGTAGCCATTCAAACCCATTTGTGTCAAATCCTGTGCATGTTATCAGGTCAAAATCACCAGGGCAAGTAAACATTTCATCAGGGTCATTTGGATGTTTTGGGTTGTCATTATGATTTAAAAAGAGAAAACAGAGTTTTATACAGTTCAACTACCTTTTCCCGTATATCCGTTGACAATTCTTTTGCTTTCCCCATGACCACAATCCAGAAACATCAGGGGCTGGATGAAAGATGCAAGAGTCTGTCTGAATCCCAGAAACTCACCCAGCTTTTATGCACACACATTGATTACAAGAAAGCAGGTCACAGGTGAGGATGCTACCTTTAGTAGCCATTCAAACCCAATTGTGTCAATTTCTGTGCATGTTATCAGGCCAAAATCACCAGGGTATGTGAACTTTTGATCAGGGTCATTTGGATGTTTTGGGTTGTCATTATAATTTAAAAAGAGAAAACACAGTAGTTTGACAATAAATGGCTTCACCCAACCATTAACCATGAGTAGAGAAAGAGTTTTGGTGTTATCATTCATAGTCTCTGAAAAAAGGCCAAGAAAGAAAAAATTCTGCCGGGGTATGTAAACTTTTGATCACAACTGTATGTGCATGAGGCCATATATAAGGAAAACATAGGGTCCATCAGATATCTAGTCCTTAGATTTCAATACAGATCCTAAAATAAACAGTCAAAAAGAAGTCATTAATATTATTATTAATAAAAGCAATTGAATATATTTAAAATCAAGACCTTTCAATACATACGTATTTTTTTTACATAAAAAGTGAATATACAGGTGCTTCTCACAAAATTAGAATATCATCAAAAAGTTAATTTATTTCAGTTCTTCAATACAAAAACTGAAACTAATATATTTTATAGAGTGATGTGTTTCAAGTGTTTATTTCTGTTAATGTTGATTATGGCTTACAGCCAATGATAACCCAAAAGTCATCATCTCAGTAAATTAGAATATTTTATTACTCTTGCATGAAAAATTATTTTAAAATCTGAAATGTTGGCCTACTGAAATGTATGTTCAGCAAATGCACTCAATACTCGGTCGGGGCTCCTTTTACATCAATTACAATATCAATGTGGCTTGGCATGGAGGCAATCAGTCTGTGGCGCTGCTGACATGTCATAGAAGCCCAGGCTACTTTGATAGCAGCCTTCAGCTTGTCTGCATTGTTGGGTCTGGTGTCTTTCATCTTCCTCTTGATAATACCTCATAGATTCTCTATGGGGTTAAGGTCAGGCGAGTTTGTTGGCCAATCAAGCACAGTGATACTGTTGTTTTTGAACGAGGTATTGGTACTTTTGGCAGTGTGCACAGGGGCCAAGTCCTGCATGAGAATTAAATTTCCATCTCCTATAAGCTTGTCGGCAGAGGGAAGCATGAAGTGCTCTAAAAGTTCCTGGTAGATGGCTGCCCTGATTTTGGTCTTGATAAAACACAGTGGACCTACACCAGCAGATGACATGGCTCCTCAAACCATCACTGATTGTGGAAACTTCACACTAGACCTCAAGCAACTCGGATTGTGGCTTCTCCACTCTTCCTCCAGACTCTGGGACCTTGCTTTCCAAATGAAATGCAAAATTTACTTTCCTTGTGGAGTGTGTCAATGACTGCCTTCTGAACATCTGTCAAGTCAGCAGTCTTCCGCATGATTGTGGAGCCTACTGAAAAGACTAGGGACCTTTTATAAATGCTTAGGAAGCCTTTGCTGGTGTTGCTTGTTAATTTTTCTAATTTACTGAGATAATGACTATTGGGTTTTCATTGGATGTAAGCCATAATCATCAACATTAATAGAAATAAACACTTGAAATTGATCACTCTGTCTGTAATGACTCTATAAAACATATGAGTTTCACTTTTTGTATTGTGTAACTGAAAAAAAAAAACTTTTTGATGATTTTCTAATTTTGTTAGAGGCAGCTGTATATAGTGATAATAAATTTTATAGCATTGGTTCCTTTCACCATCTGTATGTATGTATAATTTTTAACTTATATATGGTATTTTCCTGTTGTAATGCTTTTACATATTTCAGTATTTAATAAAGGTCATTTATCGTAAATACTCGGGTATAAGCCGAGATTTTCAGCCCATTTATTTGGGCTGAAAGTACCCCTCTCGGCTTATACACGGATCATATACCTGGGGGTCGGCGGGGGAGGGGGAGCGGGGGTGTCCTGCCGTGGTTCTTACCTTACCTTACCTTACGTGTCCTTACGTGTCTTACCTTACCTTACGTGTCCTTACCTGTCCTGCCGTGGTTCAAGAGTGTAATGAGTGGTACCACGTGACCGCTGAAGACAGGAAGGGAGACAGTGGAGAAGCGAGGCTGCAGAGACCGTGGCAGGACGGGTGAGTATAGCGATATTCACCTGTCCCCCGGTCATTCGCTGCTCACCGCTGTCTCTGCTGAATCCTGTGTCAGTGACGTTTAGGCAGCTGGGGGTGCGGTGACGTGGTTAGTGCGCGCCGCCCCTTTGCTGGCTGAACAGTCACTGACACAAGAAGCGGCAGACAGCGGCGAAGGACCCAGGAGAGGTGAGTATGGCTTTTTTTTTGCAGCATATGGGGGCATGTTCTATGGAGCAGCATATGGGGGCATAGTCTATGGAGCAGCATATGGGGCATATTCTATGGGGCAGCATATGGGGGCATATTCTATGGGGCAGCATATTGGGGCATAGTCTATGGAGCAGCATATGGGGGCATATTCTATGGGGCAGTATATGGGTGCATGTTCTATGGAGCAGCATATGGTGGCATATTCTATGGAGCAGCATGTGGGGGCATAGTCTATGGAGAAGCATATTGGGGCATAATCTATGGAGCAGCATATGGGGGCATAATTCTATGGAGCAGCATATGGGAGCATATTCTATGGAGCAGCATATGGGGGCATATTCTATGGGGCAGCATAAGGGGGCATATTCTATGGAGCAGCATATGGGGGCATAAACTATGGAGCAGCATATGGGGGCATAGTCTATGGATTCCACCCTCGGCTTATACACAAGTCAATAAGTTTTCCCAGTTTTTGTGTCAAAATTAGGGGGGTCGGCTTATACACGAGTATATACACGAGTGTTATTTTTGAAAAAACTTTTTGGCTATGTATCTGTTTGTAGATTATAAGGAGTGCTAGCATAACACACAAATGGGCCTTCATTAGGTCAATGGTTGTCATGCAGCACCGGTCTGGCCTGGCAGGTTACTGAGGATTGCCCCGGTGGGCCCGGGAAGGTGAGACGAAAAAAAAATTCTGCGGCTTTAAGGGGCGCGGGCCCTTTAAAAGCGCAGGCCGCTATGTGCGGGGACGTGCGCTCTCAGCGTTCATTACCTGAACCTCTGTAGCGCATGTCCTCATCGATACTGGCAAGTGTGCGCCCGGCGCATGACGTCAGTACCATGCTACGGGTGCACACATTCACCGTCCTCTGCTATGTTGGCTGCCATTTTAGTATGAGAGCGCTGACATGCCGAGGAGGAGGAGGACACCGCCGCCGGGAGTGCAGGCAGGTAAGAGCAATGTTTTTTTTTCTTCTTTCTCTCTCTCTCATACAGGGAAGGGGCCAGGATGGATATATACACAGGGGGAAGGGGCCAGGATGTGTATATATATACAGGGGGAAGGGGCCCAGGATGGATATATATACAGGGGAAGGGGCCAGGATGGATATATATACAGGGGGAAGGGGCCAGGATGGATATATATACAGGGGGAGGGGGCCCAGGATACATATATATATATAGTGGGAAGGGGCCCAGGATGGATATATATACAGGGGGAAGGGGCCCAGGATGGATATATATATATATACAGGGGGAAGGGGCCCAGCATGGATATATGTACATGGGGAAGGGGCTCAGGATGGATATATACAGGGGGAAGGGGCCCAGGATGCATATATATTTATATAGGGGGAAGGGGCCCAGGATGGATATATATACAGGGGGAAGAGGCCCAGGATGGATATATATACAGGGGTGGCCAGGATGTATACACATACGGGGGGGGGAAGGGGGCCAGGATGCATACACATACAGAGTGGCCAGGATGGATATAGATAGGGTTGAGGGGCAGGACAAGGGGCCAGAATGGATACACATATTGGGGGCAGGATGGATTTATGGGAGGCAGGACAAGTAACCAGGATGCATTTATATGAGGGGGCCAGGATGGATATATGGGGGGTAGGATGGATATATGGATGTGGGGCAGGATGGATATATATGAGGGGGCCAGAATGCATATATGGGGGGCCAGGATGGATATATGGGTGAGGGGCATGCCAAGGGACCAGGATAATTATATGGGGAGCCAGGATGCATATATATGGGGGGGCCAAGATGGATTTATGGGGGAGGGGGCAGGACAAGGGACCAGGATGCATATATATGGGGGGCAGGATGGATATATATGGGGGATCAGGTTGCATATATTTGGGGCTAGGATGGTTATATGGGGGGCAGTACAAGAGACTAGGAAGCATATATATGGGGGGAGCAGGATGCATATATATGGGGGGCAGGACATGGGACATATGTGGGCCAGTATGTATAGCTGGGGAAGCGGGATGGATATCTGGGGGCCAAGCAGGACAAGGAACATAGGGGGCCAGGTTCGGGCATATTATAAAATAAAGGGGACCAGGCTGGGGCATATTATAAAATATAGGGTGCCAGGCTGGGTGAGATTATTAAATAAAGGGGGCCAGGATGAGGGACTTAATTACTGTTCGAGGGCCAGAATGAGGAACATGATATATTAGTTTATGGTGACAAGTGGGGAACATAATTTCTTTTGGGTCCAATTAGGGACATTATTACTACTGTAATATAATTTACTTTTTTAGGAAACTGTTTTCCATGTAGGGAACAAAAGGGAGGTCCTGTTACTGTGCAAGGCGGTACTATGTCGCTTTTCTTCTTCATCTGACATAGTGTAGAAGTCAGGGAAAAAGTGGGGAACGTGCTGTAGGAACGATCAGCTATTGATGACTGTATTATTTTTTGCAGAGACGAGTTCTGGCTGGAAGAAGTGATGGCGGTCTGTGCTGGTTGAAGAAGAAAAGCGAAGATGAAGGACTTTAACTACAGACATCACTGGTGAGTCAGTGTATTACATGTACACGCACACTATACACTGTGTACAGAGCTCCTGTGTATAATGTCAGTGGTAATCACTGTATTACCTGTACACTGACACTATATACAGAGCTCCTGTGTATAATGTCACTAGTGATCACTGTATTAGCTGTACACTGACACTATATACAGAGCTCTTGTGTATAGTCACCTGTGATCACTGTATTAGCTGTACACTGACACTATATACAGAGATCCTGTGTATAATGTCATTGGTGATCACTGTATTACCTGTGCATTTACACTATATACAGAGCTCCTGTATAAAATGTGACTGGTGGTAATAACAGTGTTGTTAGTATTGTGGTTTGTATTCATAATCAGTATTGTGATATTTGGTCAGTATGTGGTGGTAATTTGTGGTCAGGTCACAATGTGGCAGTATTTCTCCTTGTATGTGGTATTATTTGGTCCCTATATGCTGTTAATATGTCATATTATTCGGTCACTATGTGGTGGTAATATGTGGTCTGGTGATGGTGTGGCAGTATTTTTCCTTGTAAGTAGTATTATTCGGTCACTATGTGGTCTTGTCATGGTGTGGCAGTATTTGTCCATTGTGTGTAATATTATTCGGTCACTATGTGGTCTGGTCATGGTGTGGTGGTATTTCTCCCCTGTATGTGGTGGTATTGGTCTTGGTATAGGGGATTGTGTTGTGTATGGCGATCATTTGTTCTCTCTGATATTAATTAGGAGAAGATTCTTTATTTCCATTAGAGATTAAATACTTTGTACACAGCTGCAGAGATGCACTTACAGGGGTTTCCTGTGGAAAAAAGTAATCACCTCTCCACAGGATAAGTGATAACGTATTGATTGGTGGGGGTCTGACTGCTGGGACCCATTTGGCAAAATGTGGAACTTTTCATCCCCATTAGACAGGAGTGGCATGTCTGACTTGACCATTCATTCCCTCCGTGGCTGCACTTGTTTTTTTCTCGAAGCCCCAAAGAGAATGAATGGAGCTGCGGTCAGACATCCCACCTGCCGCTCCATTTTAAAATGGGGATAAGTGTCCTATCAACGATAAAACTACGCCATTCTTCCAATCGGTGCAGATTCTAATGGTCGGACCTAAGCGATCACCTATCCTGTGGAGCCCATGGATCGGTGATAACTTGTTTCAACCAAAGAACCCCATTAATGTAAACTACCATAATTATACATCCCAGTTATGGGGGCGCACAGTAGATGTGCAGGAGCCGCCTGTGTTTTACAGCCGATGCTTCTCTATAATGGTGATAACGAATGACAGATATTTGCATATAGCTGTAGGGTGGGCCCCTAGAGTCCATTACCCTGGTGGGCCCCAGACACCCCAGTCCGACCCTGTTGTCATGGCACTCCATCGTCATCTTGTGATCATGCTGCGAGTGGTTATAGGGGTGACAGAGATGTGTAATTGTTTCAATGCAACAGTCATTATCGATGGTGTCTTCTAAAGGTTAAAAGTAGTGTTGAGCATTCCGATACCGCAAGTATCGGGTATCGGCCGATATTAGCGGTATCGGAATTCCGATACTGACTTCCGATACTTTTGTCATATCGGATACCGGAATCGGAAGTTCCCATCATGCTATGAGCCTGCTTGCTTTGATTAAGCTAATGGGAATCCTCCGAAGTGTGGGCACATCCTGTTAGGCATGTAGGCATGTTAACTATTGGCATGGCTGTGATTGGCTGCCGAAATGATGTCATGATGCACTATAAAAGCCACCGCAGCCGCCATTTCTGGTTCACTGGTTCTGCTGTGAATTCAGTTAGGGACAGGCTGCTGTAGAAGACTGTGAGGGACAGTTAGAAATAGCGATTACACCAAACATCTAGTGCTTTACCCAGGCTACGTAAACCACCACTGTAGCCTTCTTTGCCCTAGCAGCAGTGTTCACAGCTGTCTGCAAGGGCTGTGTGAGTGCAGCTCACGCTGTGGAGTGGGTCCTGCAGCCACGTCAGGTTGTAGGCTGCCCAGCGTGCCTCACTGCTGCCTCATACATCTTTTAATTTTTGAGCTGCATTTTTTACATAATTTCAATCTAGTGTGCTTCCATCCGTATCCATATACGTTGGTTGCAAACACTAGTATTACACAGCGGAGCCTTTCTGCAGCCTTTCAGTGCTAGTGTCCACTTTGCTGCACTGTTCACGGCTGTCTGAGAGGTCTCTGACTGTGTGTGAGTGCAGCTCACGCTGAGTAGTGTGTCCTGCAGCTACGTCTGGTTGTAGGACGCTCAGCGTGCGTCAGTGCCTCACACATATTTTTATTTGAGTGCAGCTCATTTTTTCTTCTATTAGTGTGCATCCATCCGTCTCCATCTACGGTGGTTGCAAACACTATATAGGAGTACACAGCGGAGCCTTTCTGCAGCCTGTTAGTGCCAGTGTCCACTTAGCTGCACTGTTCACGGCTGTCTGAGAGGTCTCTGACTGTGTGTGAGTGCAGCTCACGCTGAGTAGAGTGTCCTGCAGCTACGTCTGGTTGTAGGACGCTCAACGTGCGTCACTGCCTCACACACATTTGTCTTTGAGTGCAGCTCATTTTTTCTTCTCCTATTAGTGTGCATCCATCCGTATCCATCAACATTGGTTGGTTGCAAACACTATATAGGAGTAGATAGAGGAGCCTTTTTTTCTGGCTTGTGCCCTGCCGGCGCAGCCAGATTAGTATTACCCAATTTTTTTGGAGCCTCATCTTTTGCATTGTAGGTTACCTGCCTGCATTGTAATAGCTCCAAAAAGTTGGTGATACTATCAGTTTCAATTCTTTGTTCACATACTTTGAGTTTGTTTCCAACAAAGAAACCACAAAAAAAGTTCACCAAACACTACATTTGGAACTTGTGTAGGCCACATCAGCTCCTATTAAAGTGTAGTCCACACACACACACTTCATAAAATTAGTGTTTCTTGTACCTGTAACCAGCTGTTCAGGAATAAGCACACTAAGGCCCCCCTTTGTACTTTTCTGCCTATCTTAAGCAGTCTGGCAAGATGAAGAAGGCAGGGAGTAAGGCGCGTGGGCGTGGGCGTGGAGTTTCAGCAGGGAGAGGACGTGGGGATTCTGCAGGGAGAGGACGTGGGGATTCTGCAGGTAGAGGACGTGGGGATTCTGGGCCTGCTGCGGGCACCAGTGGATCAGCATCCCCCAGTTTTAGCAGGCAACAGTCCTTTATGCGCAGCTTTGTAGGACCTCAACGTACCCCACTGCTGCGGGAGGAACAAATTGAAGCCGTTGTCGGATGGATGGCAGCTAACGCATCGACTTCAATTACTTCCACAGCCTCTCAGGACCAGAGCACCGAAGAGCAACCATCTGTCTCTTCACCACCTGCCAAAGTGCCCAGGCAGTCAGAGAGATATGGACAGGAGCCATCACAGTCTCTACTTCTGTTCTCGGAATCTGTTGGCTTGGAAAGAGGGGGCCAGCCAAGCAGCATTCCTGAATGTGAAGAAGAGGGAGTATGCAGTGATGCGCAACTTCTTTGTCCCTCTGAATCTGAAGAGGCGAGTGGGCCAGTGCCTATGGTCAGCACACCTCAGTACGCATCAGATGATGACGAGACTCAGTTGCCACTTTCTGGTGCGTACGGTGCTGGCGAGACAACCCCGGAGAAGCAGCTGTTTGAAGAGGGGAGGGAAGATGATGAGGTCCTTGACCCATCATGGCGTGAGGAACAGGAAGGTGGTGGGAGCAGCTCGGAGGAAGAGATTCCCCTACCGGCCAAAACAGGAGGCAGAGGGAGGGGGAACACTTGGTTGCCTGTACCCTCCACTTCGGCACCCATTAGGAGCATTCCTCATTCCAAAGGCAAAACGGGCGCTCCCAAGACTTGCAGTGCGTGGTCCTTTTTTGACACAGTTGCAGATGACATTTGCTTTGTCAAATGCAAGCTGTGTCATCAGAAAGTCAAAAGAGGGAGAAATGTCAGCAACCTCAATACCACAAATATGTGGAAACATGTGCGCACCAAGCACGAGTTGGAGTTGCAGAGACACCCTGAAGACGTAGGCCAACGTACAGCACCACCTACCACCTCTTCAGTTCGTGTTGGGGCCTCTTCCTCCAGCTCACACACTGCTGGTTCGGCTTCCTCACAGGATCGCCAAGGAAGAACCTCTGCCACTGTTGTCCGGAGACCCTGTCAGATTCCACCCATAGCAGCACGTTCCCATCCATCACAGCCATCGGTAGCACAGGCATGGGATAAAAGGCGCCCTTACTCGGCAAACCATCACCGAGCACAGTCTCTGAATGCTGGCATTGCCAAACTTCTGGCAGTTGAAATGCTGTCATTCAGGCTGGTGGACACTGACACCTTCCGGGACTTAATGGCATTGGCAGTCCCCCAATACAACGTGCCCAGCCGCTTTTATTTCAGCAGGCGAGCCGTCCCTGCCCTGCAGAAACATGTTGAGGGCAAAATAAAACATGCGCTACTAAACGCCGTTAGTAGCAAGGTCCACCTGACCACCGATGCCTGGACCAGTAACCATGGACAGGGACGATACCTTTCCCTCACTGCCCACTGGGTCAATGTTGTGGAGCCGGGTACAGATCTGGAGAGTGGCGCCGTACGTGTTCTTCCAACGCCACGGATTGCAGGACTCCAGTCTGTACACATAGACTCCTCCTCCTACTCAAGTTCCTCAGAAACAGCAGAGCAGGAGCCTGTTACGACCGATATGAGCACAGCCATGGCCAAACGTCAACAGGCTGTACTCAAATTAATTTCTTTGGGGAATCGAAGCCACACAGCGCAGGAGCTCTGGAATGCTATCAAGCAGGAGAGCGATGTGTGGTTTGGGCCAGCGAATCTCCAGCCGGGCTTGGTAGTGTGTGACAATGGCCGAAATCTGGTGGCAGCTCTTGGCCTAGGCAACCTCACACACATCCCATGTCTGGCACATGTGCTTAACTTGGTCGTGCAGAGCTTTCTGAGGGACTATCCGGATCTTGATGTACTGTTGCACAAGGTCCGCATAGAGTGCACTCACTTGCGGCATTCCAGCACGGCAAGATCGCGCCTCGCTGCTCTGCAGCGACGATTTGGCCTTCCGGAACATCGCATCATATGTGACCTACCCACCTGGTGGAATTCAACGTTACATATGTTGGAGCGGTTGTGTGAGCAGCAGGCAGCAGTCATGGAGTACCAGCTGCATCAGGCGCAAACAAGTCGCACTGTGCGCCGTTCACACTTCAGCACCATTGAGTGGGCCTCTATGAAGGACATCTGCCTCGTTTTGCGTGCCTTCGATGAATCACGCGGATGGCGAGTGCAGATGATGCACTAGTCAGCATGACTGTCCCCCTTATCTGCCTGCTTCAACAAACACTGCAAGCACTAAGGGATGAGGTTTCGGAAGAGGTGGAGGATGAGGAGTCCCAAATGCCATCTGCTTCTGGACAGTCTGCGCTACGTGTTTCCTCACAAAGGCCTAGGCAGGGGTCACTTTGTGAGGAGGATGAGGAGGACTCGATGAAGGAGGAAGACATCTCTCCAGAGGAGGGAGGTACACAAAGCTCTAGTCAGTATGTACAGCGAGGGTGGGGTGATGCAGAGCAGGCCGAGGTCACGCCTCAAACAGGGGACAGCGGTTCTTTGGCAGTTGGGAGTCTGCAGCACATGGTTGATTTCATGCTGCAGTGCCTGAGAAACGACCGCCGCATCGCCCACATTCTCGTCTCGGCTGATTATTGGGTGTACACCCTCCTAGATCCTCGCTACCGGGACAGCGTGCAAAGGCTCATACCAACGTTGAACCGGGAGCGTAAACTTCGGGAGTACGAAGAGTCACTGGTGCAGTCCATAATGTTTTCCATTCCACCCGACAGCATTGTTGCTAGTGCTTTACAAAGCAGCTCTGTGCGTCGAGGCAGTGGAGGAAACTCTGCACAAAGAGGGAGCAGAGGCAGCGCCGCAGCACAAGGCAAGACCACTATGGCCCAAATGTGGCAAAGTTTTGTGTGTCCACCACAATTGTCTACACCATCAGCGACGCCTCGAGTCAGCAGGAGGCAACGCTTCCGTCAGATGGTGTCAGACTACATGTCTTAACCTGTCACTGTACTCCCAGATGGCTCTTCCCCCTTCAAGTTTTGGGTCTCTAAGCTGGATACATGGCCAGAGCTTAGCCAGTATGCATTGGAGGTGCTGGCTTGCCCTGCTGCCAGTGTATTATCGGAACGCGTCTTTAGTGCCACAGGTGGTGTACTAACAGACCGTCGCACGCGACTATCTTCCGATAATGTTGACCGGCTGACTTTTCTGAAAATGAACAAGGCCTGGATCTCCAAAGACTTTGCCATTCCTCTTACAGACTAAATTAGTGGTTGGCAACTGTATCCAGGTCTGCTGGTGTGTTCATTTTTCTACCACCTGAACTATAATCCCTGTGCTTCAACACAGCCAGTTGTCGCTCAGATGTGTCGTCTGCACAGAGAAACACACTAGCTCCTGTGTTAGTGGGGTTCAGTAACGCCAGCTGATCCCCTGCTGTGTGGACGGCAAAGTCACCAGCTCCATCAACATTCAAACCACTACTGATTTTTAACCGTGCCCAACTTAGGTCTCTGGCTCCACCGTCTCTACTATTTCCCCTGGCCTCCAACCCCGCCATCTACATCTCTGAAGTGGCGTCAGCACAATCTACACTTGTTCCTGTGTTCCTGTGGCTCAGTCCCATCAGTTTATCCCCTGATGTGTGTCCGGCAAGGTCTCCTGCTCTGTCCACATTCCCATAACCAGTAGTGGGAATGAGGACAGAGCTGGCGAACTTGCCGGACAAACATCAGGGGATCAACTGACGGGACTGAGCACCAGTAACACAGGAACAAGTGTAGATTGTGCTGACGCCACTTCAGAGATGTAGCTGGCGGGGTTGGAGGCCAGGGTAAATAGTAGAGACAGTGGAGCCAGAGGCCTAAGTGGAGCATGGTTAGAATCAGTAGTAGTCAACAACCTCCATAAAAACCGCTGCCCATTGGCCTCTGCATGCGGCATGCGTAATCCTGGGCTCCAACAGCGTCAGTTGGTGTTCAGAAGTGTCGTCTCCACAGAGCCAAACACATTCGTTCAAGTGTTAGTGGGGTTCAGCACTGCCAGCTGTTCCCCTGCTGTGGAGATGGCAAGTCTCCTGCTGCCTACACCTGCCAAAATCCAGTAGGCCCCAGCCTGCTCCACGCCTGATCCTGGGCTCCAACAGCGTCAGTTGGTGTTCAGAAGTGTCGTCTCCACAGAGCCAAACACATTCGTTCAAGTGTTAGTGGGGTTCAGCACTGCCAGCTGTTCCCCTGCTGTGGAGATGGCAAGTCTCCTGCTGCCTTCACCTGCCAAAAGCAACAGGCCCCAGCCTGCTCCTCGCCTAATCCTGGGCTCCAACAGCGTCAGTTGGTGTTCAGAAGTGTTGTCTCCACAGAGCCAAACACATTCGTTCAAGTGTTAGTGGGGTTCAGCACTGCCAGCTGTTCCCCTGCTGTGGAGATGGCAAGTCTCCTGCTGCCTTCACCTGCCAAAAGCAACAGGCCCGAGCCTGCTCCTCGCCTAATCCTGGGCTCCAACAGCGTCAGTTGGTGTTCAGAAGTGTCGTCTCCACAGAGCCAAACATATTCGTTCAAGTGTTAGTGGGGTTCAGCACTGCCAGCTGTTCCCCTGCTGTGGACATGGCAAGTCTCCTGCTGCCTACACCTGCCAAAATCCAGTAGGCCCCAGCCTGCTCCACGCCTGATCCTGGGCTCCAACAGCGTCAGTTGGTGTTCAGAAGTGTCATCTCCACACAGCCAAACACATTCGTTCAAGTGTTAGTGGGGTTCAGCACTGCCAGCTGTTCCCCTGCTGTGGAGATGGCAGTCTCTCCTGCTGTCTCCGCATTCCAAAGACAGTAGGCCTCTGCCTACACCCTCCTATTTCCTGGGCTTCAACACAGCCAGTTGTAGCTCGGAAGTGCCATCCACACGGAAAGAGACACTTGCTGCCGTGTCTCAGTGGGGTTCAGTAACGCCAGCTGTTCCCCTGCTGTGTGGATGGCAGTCTCTCCTGCTGTCTCCGCATTCCAAAGACAGTAGGCCTCTGCCTACACCCTCCTATTTCCTGGGCTTCAACACAGCCAGCTGTAGCTCGGAAGTGCCGTCCACACGGAAAGAGACACTTGCTGCCGTGTCTCAGTGGGGTTCAGTAACGCTAGCTGATCCCCTGCTGTGTGGATGGCAAAGTCTCCTGCTGCCTACACAGTCCTACTACTACTGATTTTTAACCGTGCTCCAATTAGGCCTGTAGCTCCACTGTCTCTCGTATTTCCCCTGTCCTCCAACCCCGCCAGTTACAGCTCCGAAGTGGCATCTGCACAATCCACACTTGTTCCTGTGTTACAGGTGTTCAGTCCGGTCAGTTAATCCCCTGATGTGTGTCCGGCAATGTCGCCTGCTCTGTCCACATTCCCATAACTTAACTCCCATAACTGGCGGGGTTGGAGGACAGGGGAAATACGAAAATCAGTGAAGCCACAGGCCTAAGTGGAGCTTGGTTAAAATTAGTAGAAGTCTACAACCGATCTTAAAATTTCTTCAATGCAGCCTCAGCCTGCTCCGTGCTTGTCCCTGGGCTTCAACACAGCCAGTTGATGCTCGGAAGTGCCGTCTTCACAGAGTAAAACACTAGCTCCTGTGTTTGTGGGGTTCAGTAACGTCAGCTGTTCCCCTGCTGTTTTGATGGCAATCTGTCCTGCTGCCTCCCAATTGACAGCACATCAGGCCTCAGCCTGCTAAGTGCTTGTCCCTGGGCTCCAACATTGCCAGTTGCTGCTCATAACTGACTTTGGCACGGGTACTCCCTCCTGCCCAGCTTGGTTCCAGCCCTGCCTGCTGTTTCCGGGAAGTGTCAATGTCAGTTTGCCACCCCAAGTTGCCATGTCGTGTTGCGGTTGGGTTAGCCGAGGCTAGGGTGCCAGCAGTTTAGGTGCTTCCTATGTGGACTGCGGGTTCTGGTAAGAAATGCTTGTTCCGTAGTGCCAGTAGGACAAGCACCCCCTGTAGGACTGTGTGATTCGGTAACTGCGGCCAGCTTGCGGCATGCCAACTTTGCTTTTCAGGGGTAACTTCAGCTGCCCCTCCGGGTTCCAGCACCGTCAGCTGGTTCTCTGCAGAGCCTTTGGCCTAGGTGCCTCCATCTCGGTATCCGAGTTCCGGCAACGTCTGCTGGTCCTTGGTAGTGCTTTGTAGCACAGGTACCTCCTGCTTAGTAACCGTGTTCCAGCACCGTCAGCTGGTCCTCGGTTGTGCCATTGGCTCTTATTCCTTCTGCTGCCCCTCCGGGTGCCAGCACTGTCAGCTGGTCCTCGCTATTTCCATTTGCTCTTGCAGCTTATGCTACCCATCCGGGTTCCAGCACCGTCAGCTGGTTCTCGGCAAAGCCTTTGGCCTAGGTGCCTCCATCTCGGTATCCGAGTTCCGGCAACGTCTGCTGGTCCTTGGTAGTGCTTTGTAGCACAGGTACCTCCTGCTTAGTAACCGGGTTCCAGCACCGTCAGCTGGTCCTCGGTAGTGCCATTGGCTCTTGTTCCTTCTGCTGCCACTCCGGGTGCCAGTACCGTCAGCTGGTTCAAGAGGACAAAGAACAGGAAGACAACCACCAAGATGCAGAACAACAAGAGAGAGAAGACAAAGAAGCATAAAAAAACAAAGCAGAAGAACATTAAGCATAAGACTAATACTCTGAGCAAATGATATTATCTTATTTATAAGCAGAAGAAGACTAAGCAGTGTATGGAGGTGAGTCCGTTCCTCCTCGTGGTGCCCCTGGAAAAGGCCTGCTGCTGCAGGCCAAACTGAACGCGGACAAATCCTGTTGTAAATCTTTTGTGACAGGCAGAACGGAAGGTGTAAACTTCTAACTTTTCTAGATAACAACTACAGGAATGCCTGACACAAATAAGAATATGATGAAGAAGAATAGGAAGAAGATGAACAAGTTGAATATGTAGAATAATAATTGTTGAATAAGAAGAATATGAAGAATGTAAGAAAAGGAAGAAGAAGAAGAATGTAAAAAAAGGAAGTAGAAGAATTTAAAAAAAGGAAGAAGAAGAAGAATGTAAAAAAAGGAATAAGAAGAAGAATGTAAAAAAAGGAAGTAGAAGAATGTAAAAAAAGGAAGAAGAAGAAGAAGAATGTAAAAAAAGGAATAAGAAGAAGAAGAAGGTAAAAAAAGGAAGAAGAATAAGAAAGAAGAAGAAAGAAGAAAGAAGAAGAAGACATACATGTCTGGCAAAATATAAATGAGGCTAACATAGTCAATATCTTTGTAACTCCTAACGTCTTTAAAAAAAAAGTTTAATTCCTGCTATTCCATTTGATTGGGCTAAACCTCTATGGCTTTAATGTCTCCTCCACCTCCCACAATACATTCTACATTATTCTTAGTTGTTTTTCTTCATGTAGAATTAACCTACAAGGAAAGAAAGGTTTTTTTTTAATTCCGATATTTTGGCCCCATTGACTTGCATTGGTTCCCGGTATCGGAATCGGCGATACCGATACTTTTTTTTAAGATCGGCCGATCCATTCCGATCCGATATTTTCAAGTATCGGCTGGTATCGCTCAACTCTAGTTAAAAGGGTTGTCTGGTCAAAATCAATTAGTCTTAAGTCACTCTGTGTGACTGCAGATTTATGAATACTCCCAGCGCACGCATAGTGTATTGCAGGGATTCGCTGGTTTCCTGACCAAGAACCGGAGGGTATGTATGAGTTATACCTACTCAAGGCCAGTCGATATGGACTTGCTCTCCATACTCTTGGCTCAATTCATGTGTAAGGAGCGAGGCCGCACTGACTGGTCGGGAGTATGTATAACTCATACTCACCCACCGGTCCTGGGTCGGTAAACCAGTGAATCCCCGCAATACATAATGCATTTGCTGGGAGTATTCATACAGCAAGTCTGCAGCCACACAAAATCACTACACACTTATTGATTTGGACCTGACAACCCCCTTAAACTGTTGGGATAAGCTCTAGATATCTTGCAGCCAGATGTCAGCTGTATAACACAGCGAGCACCCACATGCAACCTCTTATGCCTTTGCATCATGTTTATACATCAGATGTACAGAAGGTTTTAGGGTATACTATACAGTATACGTGACTTTTATATGGGTCGCCCTGTCTCACACCCAGGCCAGCGGGGTACTCGGTACTGGGCCGGTGTCAGAGGGATGCGTGTCACAGCAGCGGTGACCCGGTCCGTGGCCCTGGGCGCCCAATATCAATGGCGGTGATGTTAATGGTGTTAAAGTTTCTTAGAATAGTTCGTGACGCCACCCGTGGTGTTTGGCAAGTAAGATGTTGAGCCAACGCTGCATGCAGGTCCGCTGGGACTGATGGTGTGGTGCAGCAAAGATGGTGTAGCTCTCCACAGGTGGAGCTGTAGTCCCAGGGCAGTGTAGGTGCAATGAATGAGGAGAGGCGCAGAATGGTATAGATGTTGTTACCCAGGTGTAGCGGTGCTGGAATAACTGGAGGACACCAGGGTGTGCGGTTCCAGGGCTTTACTCACTGTTTGCAGTTCACACACACACCTGCCTCCGTACTGTGTTCTCCAGGTCAGGGCTCCAGCCAACCTCCAGGCCAGATAGGGTTCTCCCTTCCACACTCCGCCAATATGTACCTTCACTGAACGACTCCTCCAATGCGCCTTTAGGTGCGAAGCACTCTAGTACTTAGTTACCCTGGAATGCCTCTCTCTAGGTGTTCCTAGTCTCTACTTGTATGACAGACAGCTGTAACCTGCTTCGGGGACTCCTCACTGCGTCCCGGCTCTCTATTCAGTTGCTGTTGTGTCCCAAGTCTATGATGGGAGCAAGGCGTTAGTGGCTCACTACTCCTCCAGTGTCTGTTGCCGGACATAAAGATCCAATCAACCTCTGGGACCGGGCCCCGGCCTTGCGCTGAGAACCTACAGGCAGGGTACTCTCTCAACCCACAACTCCTCTCTGTTCTCCTACTCCTTCGTTCCGCGCTGTTCCTTCTCTTTCTTATGGAAGCTTAGGTTGCAGGTCTACGTCTTTCTCCTTCTCTTCTCTTTCCCGTGCCAGCTGGCTCAGATCACTGAGGCAGCTGCAGCACTCTCTTTCTAAACTGAACTCAAACTGAACTCAAAACTCAACTTCAGAACTGAACTTCTCTCGCCTGACCTCCCGTCAGACTGACCTACACTTCTTCACTTTCCCCCTCTTTTATACTAACTCCACCCACCTCCCAGCACATCTCGTGTTACGAAGCAGGGTTCCATGAAGGGTGCTCTGCTACCCCCTGCCTGAAGCTGCTAGGCGGACCTACTGAACTATCCTGTGTGTGGGATGCAGGTGTTGGAGCGTGGAAAGGAGTTCCCAACTTACCTAGGCGGTGGGGCACTATACCTTAGGAGAAGGTGCAGTACCTCTGTGGCGACTGAGCCTCAGGGGCGCCACATATACATTTTAAAACATCGAGACTTTTTTAAATAAATTGGATACCTTTATTTGTATAACATTAAATGCTGCCCAGACTGATCATTACTGAGATTGTTCAATTATTAGAGCACTGCCCCTCAATAAACACAAAGGGACTAACATAAACCTTTACTCCATAGTAGGATTGTCTACCAGAGTTCATGTAGGAGTAAACAAAACCTAAGATAGAAACAAAATGAACATATATCCTGCTATTAGTAAGTAAAAATCAATAGCACTTACAATGTAGGGTACTTAGCAGGGCCGGATTGGGACAAAAAAGCAGCCCTGCCACACAAACTCCACCAGCCCACAAACTATAACACTCATCACCCCGATCAGTGAATTTTTGCTATACTTTGTTGCGCCCGTCACTCTCTTAAAAGGAGTTATTTGAAGAGCCACATGTGAATGCCGCCACAGTGCGTATGATCGACCACAGCTGCATTTACATGGTGCTCTACAGACCTCCGATTTTCAGGATCATGGGGGTCCCAGCAGTCGGATCTCCAGCAATTGGAAAGTTATCCCCTATCCAGAGGAGAGTGGATTACTTGGGATAATCCATTTAAATAGCTTTCCTAATATTTTATTTTTATTTGGCCATAGTAATATTAAAAATACTAAACCAATATTGACTCTCCCAAAGCCCAATGTCACCTCTTCGACAACAAGACAGGAAAAGTGGATAGTGTGCAAGTCACACAGGGCCGGCTTCAGGTTTTTGTGGGCCCCAGGTGATAGTCTCAGTGGCCCCTTTAACACATACCACAATTCATAATGCACAGATACAGCAGAGAAATATAGGTATACAATGCCAAAGATTTCACTTCTTACATTACATGAGTGATAACTATTGTGCAATAGGTCAGAAACCAGACAGTATAGTCCTCCATACAGAATAATGAGCCCCATATAATGCTCCATACAAAATAATGAGCCTCATATAATGTTCCATACAGTATAATGTGCCCCATATAATACTCAATACAGTATAATGAGCCCCATATATTGCTCGATTCATAATAATGAGCCCCATATAATGCTCCATACAGTACAATGAGCCCCATATATTACTCCATTCATAATAATGAGCCCAATATAATGCTCCATACAGAATAATGAGGCCCATATATTGCTCCATACAGAATAATGAGCCCTATATAATGCTCCATACAGAATAATGAGCCCCATATAATGCTCCATACATTATAATGAGCCCCATATAATGCTCCATACAGAATAATGAGCCCCATATATTGCTCCATACAGAATAATGATCCCCATATATTGCTCCAAGCAGTATAATGAGACCCATATAATTCCCCAAACACTATAATGAGCCCCATATAATGCTCCCAACAGTGTAATGAACCCCATATAATACTCCCTACAGTTTAATGAGCTCCATACAGAATGGGCTCCATATAATGCTCCGCACTTTATATGATGCGCCCTATATATTGCTCCAAACAGAATGGGCTCCATGTAATGCTCCACATATAATGGGCCCCATATGATGCTCCATATATAATGGGCCCTATATGATGCTCCACATATAATGGGCCCCATATGATGCTCCATTATATGATGGGCCCTATGTAATGCTCCATACATTATGGGCCCCTTATGATGTTCCAGTATATAATGGGCTCCATATGATGTTCCAGTATATAATGGGCCCATATGATGTTCCAGTATATAATGGGCCCCATATGATGCTCAATACATAACGTTCCCCATATTATGCTCCAGTATATGATGGGCCCTATATGATGCTCCAGTATATGATGGGACCCATATATTGCTCAAAACATTTAAAAAAACAAAAACCTAAAATCCTGCTCAGTTCTCGCTTGCCACTGCTCTGCTCTGGACTCCTAAACGTCGGTGTCTTCCGGCTTTCTGCACTGTGACTGTTCAGGCAGAGGGAGTACAGACGTGATGTCACTGCACCCTCTGACCTGAAACGTGACAGTCAGAAGGCGCCGCAGCGGAGTAGCGGGAAGAGGTAAGTATCGGAAGTGCCAGGGCCCTGAGCAAGCAGGGAGGGGTGGACTCTTTATTAGCCCATGTGGCAACATTTCAGTCCCTCAGCAGAGAAAAGGTTATGTTATGGATCTGAAACGTTGCCACATTGGCTAATAAAGAGTCCGCCACTTTTTTCACAACTTATCAGAGTGATATATATCACACACTCACATACACACACACGTACTCACATACACACACATGTATTCGCATACACACACACACTCACATACACACACACTCACATACACACGTACTCACATACACACACACATGTACTCACATCTCCAGCACATGCCGCAAACCACCCTCTTTCCTGCCGGCTGTGACTGCACAGAGGTGGGTGGGCAGGCAGCTGCTACACACACACACACGTACGTACACACACACACGTACACACACATATGTACCCACACACACGTACTCACACTTCCTTCCCGATGCGATAGCATCGGGCACACCTCTAGTGTGTATATATATATGTGTATATATATATATATACACTCACTGGCCACTTTATTAGGTACACCTGTCCAACTGTGTGTTAAGACTTAATTTCTAATCAGCCAATCACATGGCGGCAACTCAGTGCATTTAGGCATGTAGACATGGTCAAGACAATCTCCTGCAGTTCAAACCGAGCATCAGTATGGGGAAGAAAGGTGATTTGAGTGCCTTTGAACGTGGCATGATTGTTGGTGCCAGAAGGGCTGGTCTGAGAATTTCAGAAACTGCTGATCTACTGGGATTTTCACGCACAACCATCTCTAGGGTTTACAGAGAATGGTCCGAAAAAGAAAAAAAATCCAGTGAGCGGCAGTTCTCTGGCCGGAAATGCCATGTTGATGCCAGAGGTCAGAGGAGAATGGGCAGACTGGTTCGAGCTGATAGAAAGGCAACAGTGACTCAAATTGCCACCCGTTACAACCAAGGTAGGCAGAAGAGCATCTCTGAACGCACAGTGCGTCGAACTTTGAGGCAGATGGGCTACAGCAGCAGAAGACCACACTGGGTACCACTCCTCTCAGCTAAGAACAGGAAACTGAGGCTACAATTTGCACAAGCTCATCGAAATTGGACAGTAGAAGATTGGAAAAACGTTGCCTGGTCTGATGAGTCTCGATTTCTGCTGCGACATTCGGATGGTAGGGTCAGAATTTGGCTTAAACAACATGAAAGCATGGATCCATCCTGCCTTGTATCAACGGTTCAGGCTGGTGGTGGTGGTGTCATGGTGTGGGGAATTTTTTCTGGGCACTCTTTGGGCCCCTTGGTACCAATTGAGCATCGTTGCAACGCCACAGCCTACCTGAGTATTGTTGCTGACCATGTCCATCCCTTTATGACCACAATGTACCCAACATCTGATGGCTACTTTCAGCAGGATAATGCGCCATGTCATAAAGCTCGAATCATCTCAGATTGGTTTCTTGAACATGACAATGAGTTTACTGTACTCAAATGGCCTCCTCAGTCACCAGATCTCAATCCAATAGAGCATCTTTGGGATGTGGTGGAACGGGAGATTCGCATCAGGGATGTGCAGCCGACAAATCTGCGCCAACTGTGTGATGCCATCATGTCAATATGGTCCAAAATCTCTGAGGAATGCTTCCAGCACCTTGTTGAATCTCTGCCACGAAGAATTGAGGCAGTTCTGAAGGCAAAAGGGGGTCCAACCCCTTACTAGCATGGTGTACCTAATAAAGTGGCCAGTGAGTGTATATTTATATATATATATATATATATATACACACACATATACAGTTGTGGCCAAAAGTATTGACACCTCTGCAATTCTGTCAGATAATACTCAGTTTCTTCCTGAAAATGATTGCAAACACAAATTCTTTGGTATTATTATCTTCATTTAATTTGTCTTAAATGAAAAAACACAAAAGAGAATGAAGCAAAAAGCAAAACATTGATCATTTCACACAAAACTCCCAAAATGGGCCAGACAAAAGTATTGCCTAATACTTGGCTACACAACCTTTAGTCAAAATAACTGCGACCAACTGCTTCCAGTAAACATCAAGGAGTTTCTTACAATGCTCTGCTGGAATTTTAGACCATTCTTCTTTGGCAAACTGCTCCAGGTCCCTGATATTTGAAGGGTGCCTTCTCCAAACTGCCATTTTTAGATCTCTCCACAGGTGTTCTATGGGATTCAGGTCTGGACTCATTGCTGGCCACCTTAGAAGTCTCCAGTGCTTTCTCTCAAACCATTTTCTAGTGCTTTTTGAAGTGAGTTTTGGGTCATTGTCCTGCCGAAAGACCATTGACCTCTGAGGTAGACCCAGCTTTCTCACACTGGGCCCTACATTATGCTGCAAAATTTGTTGGTAGTCTTCAGACTTCATAATGCCATGCACACGGTCAAGCAGTCCAATGCCAGAGGCAGCAAAGCAACCCCAAAACATCAGGGAACCTCCGCCATGTTTGACTGTAGGGACCGTGTTCTTTTCTTTGAATGCCTCTTTTTTTCTCCTGTAAACTCTATGCTGATGCCTTTGCCCAAAAAGCTCTACTTTTGTCTCATCTGACCAGAGAACATTCTTCCAAAACATTTTAGGCTTTTTCAGGTAAGTTTTGGCAAACTCCAGCCTGGCTTTTTTATGTCTCGGGGTAAGAAGTGGGGTCTTCCTGGGTCTCCTACCATACAGTCCCTTTTCATTCAGATGCCGACGGATAGTACGGGTTGACACTGTTGTACCCTCGGACTGCAGGGCAGCTTGAACTTGTTTGGATGTTAGTCGAGGTTCTTTATCCAACATCCGCACAATCTTGCGTTGAAATCTCTTGTCAATTTTTCTTTTCCGTCCACATCTAGGGAGGTTAGCCACAGTGCCATGGGCTTTAAACTTCTTGATGACACTGTGCACGGTAGACACAGGAACATTCAGGTCTTTGGAGATGGACTTGTAACCTTGAGATTGCTCATGCTTCCTCACAATTTGGTTTCTCAAGTCCTCAGACAGTTCTTTGGTCTTCTTTCTTTTCTCCATGCTCAATGTGGTACACACAAGGACACAGGACAGAGGTTGAGTCAACTTTAATCCATGTCAACTGGCTGTGTGATTTAGTTATTGCCAACACCTGTTAGGTGCCACAGGTAAGTTACAGGTGCTGTTAATTACACAAATTAGAGAAGCATCACATGATTTTTCGAACAGTGCCAATACTTTTGCCCACCCTCTTTTTTATGTTTGGTGTGGAATTATATCCAATTTGGCTTTAGGACAATTCTTTTTGTGTTTTTTCACTTAAGACAAATTAAATGAAGATAATAATACCAAAGAATTTGTGTTTGCAATCATTTTCAGGAAGAAACTGAGTATTATCTGACAGAATTGCAGGGGTGTCAATAGTTTTGGCCACAACTGTACACACACATAATAAGCGCAGATACTAAGAATTACAGCATGTATACAGGATAGAAGTATACACAGCTCCACAATATATACTGTGGTAAGGAATAGAGTTGAGCAACTTTGGTCGGATCGGGTTTCGTGAAACCCGAATGAAACAAAATTTGAGTCGGATGAAACTGGTCCGACCATGGCAAAAAAAGTCGGAGTTTCACCTGAAACCCGACCCCAATGCAAGTCAATGGGGAATAAAAGTCGGCATTGAGTGGATAAATGTCCAACTATGGACACCCAGCAATAGGAAGCTATAAAAAACAATGCCCTGCTCAAAAAAAGGGAGGCCATGCCTTTGCATGCACTGAGTGCAAAAAGCTAATGTAAAACTGAAAGAAATGAACTGGAGTATATGTTGGTACGTTGGTATACATGCAATGTGTAGGAGCATGTTCACAGTGGCCATTAAACAGACAAAACCTAAGAGAGAAGAAAAATAACTTATACCCTGCTATTTTCACGGGTGTGTCAGAGGCTGCAGACCGTCACACTGCATCTGGCTGCAGAAGGTCTCAGCAGTTTGCTTTGCAGACTTTTTCCTGGTCATTCTGACTCTATGACCCAGTGACAACCTTCCCCGACTCTAATGGACACACCTGGACCTGGATGTTTATAACTCCCAGCTTGCTGTTGTAAGTTGCCGATGATATTTCCATTTCCATTTCCCTGTAGAGGCTTGGAGCTATATCAGTTGGCTATCTTCTTCTTTGATGTTTGGAGGATGTACAGTGCTGTGCAAATTAATTGGGACAAAGCATTTTTTTAGTAAAATCGTAAGTTGGTTACAAGTCAGTGATTCAAACCAATTTTAACTGCTTTGAACAGGTGTGAGTGCCTGTTCAAAGCAGTTAAAACTGGTTTGAATCACTTCTCTCTGAGTCTACTTAAGCTAAGTGTTTCCCTTGTTTGTGTGTCCCATCTGTCTTTAGTTTTAGTGGGGATCGACCAGCGCTGCTCTGTCCTTCCCTAAGAAGGGCTTATTGCTAGGGTCAGGCGGAGATTAGGTATCCTGCTCAGTGATAGGTGCAGAACCTATATAGGGACGCTTAGGCAGACAGAGTGATATTAGATCTGCCTAGGGGTCTCCACTCTCCCGCTTCCCCAGAGTTGGGCTCTCTTCCCCTTATCCTTTTGTGTTGCACTTAGTCTTTCCTACACCGTGCGTGACATTATCATTGGGCGTTCTTGTTTATAGAAGAAAAAAGGACCAAAAAAAATCTGACACGTGTTTTTTTTTGGATTTTTTTTGTGTGGGTTTTCTTTATTTTCCTTTTGCTGGGTGCATGGATCCCACTTGTATGCTGGCAGAGCAGCTGCAGAGGTTGGCACTGGAGGTGACTGACTCTCGCTTTGAGGTTCAGCTGCAACAGCAGAGGCTGCAGGCTCCTATTGTGGGAACTGTGCTGGTAGGCCAATCCAGATTGAACCCAAAATTGCCCTCCTGGACAGATTTTCTGGAGGTAGGGACAGGTTTTTTGTGTTTAAGGAGGCATGCAAATTGTACTTTATACTTCGTCCTTACTCCTCTGGAGGTGAGGTGCAACGAGTAGGAATCATTATTTCACTATTGCAGGGGGAACCTCAGTCCTGGGCTTTTTCTCTGCCATAAGATTCTATGTCTCCAGTCTCTGGAAGAGTTTTTCAGGGCCCTGGCCCTATCTATGATGATCCTGACTATATTTCCAAGCTGTGTCGTATTCAGCGAGGGAATCGTTCATTGGAGAATTATAGCTCTGAATTCCGCAGGTGGTCAACTGATACTAAATGGAATACCCCAGCTCTCAAAAGCCAATTCCTTCAGGGTCTCACTGAAAGGTTAAAGGATGCATTAGCAGTGTATGAGACTCCTCTGTTGTTGGAGCCTGCCATGTCCTTGGCTATTCGAGTGGATAGACACCTGCGGGACAGATGGGGTAGACCACCTCCTTCTGAGCCCTCTTTCCGGGATAATACCCCAATGTTGCAGGGAAGGTCCGGGGGTGATTCTATACTTGTGGAGTTAGAGGAACCCATGCAGTTAGGGAGTGCGTTCACGTCGTATGTTTCCCCCGACATCTGTAAGAAAAAGGGTGTATGTTTTTTTTGTGGGAGGCTGGGACATTTTATTAGCATGTCTTGTAATTCTAAAGCAAAAAGAGACTCGATTAACCCTTGGGCGCATTGAGCTTGATAATCAAGGGGTGTGTTCGTCTTCAACCTGCAATTCTCATTTTGTCCTGGCAGCAGCTGAAAAAAAATCTGTGTTTGTACATAGTGGAGTTGGAGTTAGTATGTTGGATGCTGAGTTTGCTAGAACTCATGGTTTTGTCTGCTCTAACTTGGTTAAACCTATTCCTATTTGCATCCTCAACTCAGCACCCCTTGCACAGAGAACACTGACACAAATTGTTCATAACATAAGCCTGAACGTGGGGTCTTTTCATTATGAAATAATGCCTTGTTATGTCCTGAAGGATCTCCACACTACAATGGTTCTGGGTTTGCCCTGGATCGTGAAGCATAATCCAACTGTGGATTAGCAATCCAGAGATAATGTAAAGTGGGGAGATTACTGTCATGGTAACTGCCTAAATGTTTCCCCTTCTGTTTTATCTACAGGGACCTTACCAGCATTTTTGTCTGGTTTTGAGGGCCCTGCCCCAATTTTGCAGAAGGGGATAGGCATCTCGGCCTTCTACTCTGACAGAGGGTGAGGTGTTGGAGGTTCAGGGGTACGCCCCTGCCTCCTACCCTTCGGGGAGGTTATTTGTGCTATCTAATTTGCACCGCAAAGTAACTAGAGAATTTCATGACTCTGTACTTGCTGGTCACCCAGGTGGTAAGGCAACAGCGGACTTCCTTTCTCGTCATTTTTGATGGCCGGGGTTGCATTGGGATGTTATTGTACAGGTGTCTGCTTGAAGTATTTGCACGTGTTCTAAAGTGCTGCATATCCATCCATCTGGTGCTGTTTTGTCACTAACTGTTCCTAACAGAGTCAGGGGAGACAGGTATAAACGTATGACTGTCAGTAAATGCGTGCCAGGTCCGGACCTGAATGTGAATGACTTTGTGTGGTTGTCTACCAGGAATATCAGGTTGAGGGTTTCTTCCTGGAAGTTGGGACCTAGATTCATTGGTCCCTTTAAGATAACAGCCATCATTGGTCCAGCAGCGTTTCATCTTGAGCTACCTCAGGCTAGTTTCACACTTGCGCCTTTTTGCGCAGCGTTTCGAGCGCACATGAAACGCATGCAAAAAACGCTTACAAACGCTTGTAAGGCTAGTTTCACATTAGCATTTTTTTGCGCAGCGCATCGTGCACATAAAAAACGCAAAGAAAAACGCAAAACAAACGCGCGTTTTTTTAACATCATGCGCACGCTGATGCGTCAAAAAAACGCAGCGTTGCTTGTGTTTTACATGCGTTTTTGCATGCGTTTGCGTTTTTTTATGCACATGCGTTTTTAGGTGTGACATTTTTTCCATTGTCTAGAGAACATTCTAGACTTGTTTCACTCAAAAACGCATGCGCAAAAAAACGCAACCGTGCGCAAGACCATGCGCACGCATGCGTTCCCATAGACTTCAATGTGTTGTTTTTGCGCATTCCGTGCGCAAGCGTGCGCATGCGTTTTTTTGCCGAGACAGGGCGCACCAAAAAAATCCAACATGTTGCGTCTGGCGCGCCTGGCGCAAAAGACAAAAAAACGCATGCGCACGAAAACGCAAGTGTGCGCAAGACCATGCGCACGTCATGTTAAACATAGGTGCGCAGTGCGCATGCGCACGGGTGCGCACGATGCGCAGCGCACAAAAGCGCAAATGTGAAACCAGCCTAAATGCTGCGTTTTTTCGTCGCATCATCGTGCGCATTACAACAAAAAAACGCAGCGTGTCTATGTGTTTTCAAGCGTTTTCTATGCGTTTGCGTTTTTTATGCGCATGGTGTCACAATCACAGGAGGAAAATTCTAGAAAACTTCTTGCAACAGACACCACCAATGGGACAGCAGTGGGCTTGGGTTATGGACATTCTTTATATAGACCCAGTTTACAGCTGAATTCTTCACATTTCCTTGGATTTTCTCTTGACAACATGGATCTGCGCTGGAAGAGTTTTCACTTCAACTTGGACCTGGACATCAGGATCACTCAGGCTTATGCAGTTGCTTGCCATCAACAAAGGGAGAGAGAGAAACAGCGAAGACGGCAGCGGCGGCGTTTGTGGATACATCCGATTATTGAACTCCGGGAGAGCCGTGGCGCGTACCACACCCTCTACAGCGAGCTCCAGGCAAACCCGGATAAATTTACTGATTACACATGGATGTCCCAAAAAACCTTCAGGTATTTGCTTGGTCGTGTCCAAGATGCCATCCGGAGACAGGACACACAGCTCCGTCGTGCGATTCCTCCTGAGGAACGGCTCCTAGTCACATTGCGGTACGTAGTATTGCAAAAACAATTCCTGCATAATTTTCTTTGCTGAATAAACAAACAGTTGAGGGCACCACTGCACAGGATCACCTGTTACATGCTAAAAAGCCATGAAACCATGTAGAGAAAAAGAGGCATGTATATTGCAGAGATCACCGAAGAAATAATAACAGATAATTCTTTATTGGAACACCCGAACACACAAATAAACATTAAAAACTATTAAAACTGCAAAAATGCAATCATGTTTATACCTTAACCCATGAGGGTTAGGTCCCTGCAATGACCCCACATACACAAAATTTTGTACAGATCAACAAATGACAGGGTTAAAGTGGTGCACAATATACCACAATATAAGTGTACTTAAAGTATGCAGCCTAATTCCCATAAACCCAACACTGCAGAGACTGAATAATGAATGCAGCAGGTGCTACTCTGCTATTGAAATGAAATGAGAGATTACCCTAGAATGGAGGGGGGCAAGACACCTCATACAACCTGTATCACAGAGGCAAATGCCTGCATAGATGAATAAAAACCAAGAACACTCATGCAGTGTGAGTAGAGAGGCATGGAGAGAGAAGGAAGGGGCTCAGGAGAAATGCCCGAAGCGTTACACCAGTCAAGCTGGCTTCATCAGTAGCAATAGACTGAGTGTGAGCAGGTGGACTATAAATACCTGGGTTCAATTATGAGGGACAGGGAACAGTTGGGAGCCATCGGCGTGTAAGGGAAAAAAGACCATGACCGGCGTTTAGCAAAGTTGGAAACAGAGTCTGCACAATCGCAGAATAACAAAATGAAGAAAGACCATGACCAGCGTTTAGCAAGGTTGGAAACAAAGTCTGCACAATCACAGAATGACAAAATGAAGAAAGACCATGACCGGCATTTAGCAAAGTTGGAAACAAAGTCTGCACAATTGCAGAATGACAAAATGAAGTATTGAAGGCGATGTTCCAAGATGGTCGCTGGATAACATACTGCGCATGCACCGGTCAGCGAGCTCGGCAGAGCAGCAATGCAAAAACAATGAGCTGAGTCCAATACAGCAAACTGGCTACAGAAAGACTACTGCGCGTGCACCAATCAGCGCATGCTTGGTAGGAGAGAGATATATGCCGAAACAGGGCAGACCTTAACCAAAATATTAATAATAAAGCGCCCCAATAAGACAAGAAAGTATATATTATTAAAAAACCAAAAACAGGATGCCAAGTTAGAAAAAAAATATAAAAATAAAATAAAAATAAATGGAAATAAGATATTGAAAAAAAAAAGATATGATACGAAAGATAATAAAAATATATAAAGAAAAGTGTAAACAAAAAAAGGGAGGGGGAGGGGAAAAATAGGCAAATAAATAAAGAAAAGACCAATTGTGGGAAAGTCATAAATGTACAAACTATAAAGGGGGGGGGGGACAGGGAAAATTATCACAGAGGGTCCGTGAATCAAATAGGGACCGTCCGGCAAGCTGTAAAGAAATACTCGATTTAATAATATAAGATACAATACAATACAATAAAGTAGCGATAGAAAAATCACAATACAAAAAACAATGTATTATATATGAGGGTTTCCAGAACCGGTGCAAGTCCATATGGTCCCAACAGCCAAGCGAGCGCTCTCAATGTATTGTGACATAAAATGAGAGCTACCAAGAAGGTTGTATGAAGAAAATGTACATGCCCGGGATAAAGGGTGTCCCGGCTGGTCTGGTCAGATGTGAAAAACACCTAACACATCTTGGGTCAATGTTGTCCAATGACAAACAGCCATCAGGGACGTTTCCAGATATGGTGCATATCCATGAAAAACCCAAGGAGATGGTTGCAATATATAAAATCTCAGGTGGAGGGCTTCCAAGAGGAATAATTGGAAAGGGAGGTTCCATGACCAAGGTACAGAATATTCCGGCTGATTTGGCCAAATAGAACGAGCTTCCAAAGTACATGGGTACATATTGTCCAAAACCGTTAAGTCAACTCTCTTTGTATGCCAGGAGCCAGGAACGAGGCATAAGGTCCTCAATAACCAGAATCTGAGAGAAAAAACAAGACTTAAAAAATCATCAAAAGAATAAAAAAACAGGAAAAATGTGTTACAATATTTTGAGGCCCTAGAATCAACAGCAAGCAAAGGCAGGGGGGGCGGGGGGAGGGGAGGAAATTTTTTGTGTATGTAGAGGGAATCAAAGTTGTTTATAAAATCCGGTAAAGAGTAATTCTTCGTTAAGCCCATTAGGTGTAAGGTCACCAAGATTGTGAATCCATTTGGATTCACATCTAAGAAGTTTTTGGACAATGTTACCCCCTCGGATGTTAGTTGACACTTCCTCTAGACCCATCATCTTCAATCCTGTTGTTCGTCCCTGATGCACATCCAGGAAATGTGTTGCCACTGAAGAGATGTTTTTACCTTTCTCGCGATCCTTCCTTGCCGTTGAAATGTTAGAAAGATGTTGCTGTAACCTCCTTCGAAGTTCTTGTGTAGTCTGTCCTACATAAACCTTTGGGCAATAGCAAATAAGGGCATAGACCAGATTCCATGTCTTACAATTGAAGAAGGTTCTTTTAGGTTTAATCTGGAAGGGGAAGATAGAAAGTGAAAAACTGTCTTGAGCGATCATATGTTGACAGATATTGCAATTCCCGCAAGGATAGGTGCCAAATACCCTAAAGCCTCTGTTTAATCTTACAGTAGGACGAATATAGTGGCTATGACATAGCCAATCTTTCAGGTTGCGAATGTTAGATGTTGGATTTCTGCGTTTACTCAGCAGGGATCCAGACCCTCACATTCTGCAGTCTCCTGCTGTTTATCTACTGCAGAGGAGATTGCCTTGCAGCAAATCTCTCCTGAGGCTAAGTCCTTCTGTCCTCCTACTGAGCATGTTCATAGGACGATCTCCCATTGGAGATCGGGAGTCATGTGCTCAGGTCCCGCTCCAGATCTCATTGGTCCATCTCAGAGATCTGGAAGCTTGCGGAAGGTCCCGGCTGCTATAAAAGGCGTGCATGGCTGTTCCGCCACGCGCTAGTATAGACTTACTTGCTGCTGTGTGTATGAGGACGGATGTATGATTCTGGTGAATGACTCATTATAAAACCCCTTCCCTCTGATATTACGTATGTGGTTAGGGACTGAGTTTAGAATCCTCTGCTCCTCTGCTGCAACATCCACAGCTGCTAGGGTCCGACATCGCACTTGCGCCTTAGTCTTGTCGTTTAGCAGCAGTGTCCACACCGCGCTGCAGTAGCAGCCCCCTTTGCGTTCGCAGTTGCGACGCTGTGCACATGGTAGGTCTAGACGGACGTAGTGCTGCCATCTTGGGCTACTCCTGTGACCTGATACCGTGTGTGCGTTTTTACTGAGTACTGTGACTTCAACAGGCTCAGTCCTTTGTATTTGTACTTGTTTGGCATCTCTGTGAATTAACTGAGATTGCTCTGCGCACCTGGGTGAAGTTTAACCCTGTGCGCATTTCCACCATATTGCTCCTGCCACCACTTAGCAGAAGTTATATCACCTACTGCACGGTGGACCCCGAGTGGCGAACGCACTTTATTATTATTTTTAATTAGTGAGTTCCGCCGTTCCTAACAGCGAGCTCGTCGCGCTACCAAGTTAGGGGAGTCAGAAATATGCGGGGACAGTTTGGGTTCACTAAGTAAGATACCCCAACTATGGTCTAGGATTTTTCGAATATCCCGCCACTGGTTATTGAAGGTGGTAACAATGCCTAATGGTCTAGGTGACTCACATGTCTTTCTCTGGAGTAGATCAGAACGTATGCTTGTTCTTGCTCTTTGGTACGAAGAGAAAATAACCCTCTTGGGGTATCCACGACATCTAAAACGGTCTGTCAATGATATTGCTTCCGATAAGCAGTCGGGTGCGTTGCTACAGTTCCGCTTGAGTCGGAGATATTGACCTGTAGGGATACCGTTTTTAAGGTGTTTGGGATGGAAGCTGGTGTAATGTAATAAGCTGTTAGTAGCAGTTGGCTTACGGTATAAATTGGTGAAAATGTGCGAACCGATCATGGTCCCTTTCACCCAGGGGATTCCGTTTGAGATAGTATGAAATGGCCTCCAAACCAAGATCATGGCTAATACTTGTATACAGAGACTCGACGTCAAGCGTGACCAACAAAGTATGTGGTGGTATACGGAGGTCACTAAGTATTTGGATGAGGTGCGTCGAGTCTCGTATATAAGATTTAAGAGCAGTAGCCAGCGGTTGTAAGAAGAAATCGAAGGTAGGTGCAAGGTTTTTCAAACAACCCCCTCATGCCAGAGACTATAGGCCTACCTGGTGGATTTTCCAAAGATTTATGTACCTTTGGAAGGAGGTAGAAGGTAGGTACTACAGGGTCATCAGTGGTCAAAAATTCAGCCTCTTTTTTGGTGATGATGCCATGTCGCATGACTTGTCCAATTAATCGATCCAGTTTCTCTTTGAAAACCTCAGTAGGATCTGCTGTAAGACGGGTATAACATGAAGAGACTTGTAATTGGCGCATAACTTCCTGCAGATAAAGGGAATTGGGCCACAGGACTATATTGCCCCCCTTGTCTGCTTCACGAACCAGGAACTCCTTGTTATTATAGAGGTCAAAAAGCGCTTTATACTCAGCCTTACTCAGATTCTGGTTCCTGTTGTCATCAAGGCGAAGATTTTGAATGTCCCGGCATACATTTGTCAAGAAAATATGAACCGCTGGAAAAAGGGAGAGTGAAGGTGTGGCCTGTGAGGGAAGACGGACAGTAAATTTTCTTCTAGAAGAAGGTGCCTCATTCTCATGGAGAAGGTCCATCAGATCTCTAAGTGCTTGCCTTTCGTCATTGGGGAGGTTGTCAGCTGAGGAGGGATGATGGTATAACAATTTAAATGTAAGTTGATGACAGAACAAGTATACATCTTTCACAAGGGTAAATTTGTCCAACATATTCATAAGGGCAAACGTGAGCCCTCGTTCTAGGACAGATTTCTCTGCCATAGTGAGGGTATGTGATGACAAGTTGATTATTTGTAAATAACCTGTGTCCTGTAGCTCTTCCAGTACATCGGGGTGGAAAGGGTGGTCACCGTTTCCTGTGGTTGTAGCGTGTTTCCCGCTTGTAAGCTGGGGACAACTGCTTGTAGCCCCTGTTCCTTTTCCTTGTGCCTCCTAGTCTTACGTCTGCCCCTCCTACAGCCCCTTCTAGATCGCTTTGATCTAATGATAAAAAAATCACTGGAGGATTGATCGTATATAAAATTAATTTCATTATGAGTATTTTGTTGAAACGAGACTGCCCGTTTGTTGCCCCAGTGTCTCCATTTGAAAACACGACCATTGTTAAAATCCGTTTCATCATGCTGGAATTTCTGGCGTTTCCCAGCAATGATCTCTTTTTCAAATTTATCGATCACTGTCTTAAGGTGCTGTTTAAAAGATGTGACCAAGAGGAGATCAAACGTCAAGAGTTTGTTTTCCCTGAATTTAATATCCTCCTTCAGCTTAGCTAATAGGGCCTGATTGTGTGCTATCAACATATCCATCAGTATAAGGCTAGTTTCACACTAGCGTTTTTTGCGCTGCGTTTGGAGCAAACATCAAACGCATACAAAAACTGATTACAAACGCTTGTAAACGCAGTGTTTTTTTGGGACATAATCGTGCGTGGTAAGCCAAAAAAACGCAGCAATTATGTGCATTTGTAAGCGTTTTGCATGCGTGTGCATGATTAGTGCGCATAATGTCACAATCACAGGATTTTACAAATCATTCACCAATTATGACTCATACTCCACCAATTGGACAGCAGTGGGCGTGTGTTATTGGAATTCCTTATCTAGACCCAGTTTACAGCTATTCTTCCCAGTTGCTAGCAGTTTTTGATGAAGACATGGATCTGCACTGGAAAAGCTTTCACTTCAACTTGGATCTGGACATTAGGATCGCGCAAGCTTACGCAGTTGCTTGCCATGAACAAAGAGAGAGAGAGAGTCAGCGAAGACGGCAGCGGCGGCATTTGTGGATTCATCCTATTGTTGAACTCCGGGAGAACCGTGGAGCGTACCACAACCTATACAGCGAGCTACAGGCGAACCCGGATAAATTTACGGATTACACATGGATGTCCCAACAAAGCTTCATGTACTGTATTTACTTGGTCGCGTACAAGATGTCATCCGTAGACAGGACACACAGCTCCGTCGTGCGATTCCTCCTGAGGAACGGCTCCTGGTCACATTACGGTACGTAACCACTGACTGCATGATATTATTGGTTCTTTGATGTAGTAGTATATTATGGCAGAATTCTTGATCTGCCATGTACTAAAAGTATGCTGCATTGGTTTGAGGCATTATTTTAAAGAAAAGGATGCATATTTATTTATTGGTGTGCCCTTTTTTTTTTTTAATGTTTTAAAAATCCCTATACACAAATATAAATTCTTGTTGTTTCTTTGTGTCCAAGATTCCTGGCTACTGGAGAGACCCTCTCTTCTCTGCACTTCCAGTTCCGTCTTGGAATATCCACCTTGTCTGGAATAGTTGCAGACACCTGCCGGGCTTTGTGGGACGTTCTCTGTCCAGAATTTATGCCCCTGCCGACCATGGAAAAGTGGCTTGAAAATGCAGAAAGATTCTGGACAGTCTGCAATTTCCCTAATTGTTTGGGTGCGGTGGATGGGAAACACATCAGGATTATAAAACCCAAGAGAACTGGATCAGAGTACTACAACTATAAAAAGTACTTCTCTACAGTACTAATGGCCATTTCTGATGCAGACTGTAAGTTTGTTGCAGTGGACATTGGTGCATTTGGGCGTGGAAATGACTCCCAGGCGTTTAAGAACTCAGACATGGAACGGAGGTTGTATGGCAACCAGTTCAATTTCCCCATGCCACGGCCTCTTCCCAACACCGAAGGTCCGCCACAGCCCTTTGTAATGGTTGAGGATGAGGCATTCCAGATGTGCCAACACCTGCTCAAACCATACTCCAGCTGGGACTTGAACCACACTAAAATAATTTTTAATTGCAGGTTGACCAGGGCTAGAAGAACTGTAGAGTGTGCCTTTGGTATACTAGTATCCAGATGGCGAATTCTCTCCACAGCCATTAATCTTAAACTAGAAACTGTGGATGAGGTGGTGAAGGCCTGTGTGGTTCTACACAATTTTGTGATGGATAGAGATCACCCTCGTTTTGAACTAGATGATTCCTCTCCTAACACCTTGCTAGAATTTAATCAGCACCCTCTATGGTCATCTGTTGAAGTAGGGCAAATGAGGAACCAATTTGCGACCTACTTCACCTCTGATGTTGGACGGGTGGCCTGGCAAGAGAAAATGGTGTAACCTAATTTTTATGTGTTGTGTATGTTAATAAAACACCTGTATTTATACCTGTATGTTTTTTTCTTCAAAGTATGATACAACGCCAGGTTCATGACCATATGATGTGTATTTTCAACATCATCTCCTCACTTTGTAAACACACATTAAATAGACTATGAGGTTGTTTATAACTTGGTTCACCAACTCCAGTCCTCAAGGTACACCAACAGATCATGTCTTCAGGATTCCCTTTGTATTGCACAGGTGATGCAATTATCACGTGAGCAATACTAAGGAAATCCTGAAAACATGATCTGTTGGTGGGCCTTGAGGACTGGAGTTGGGGAACCCTGATTTACAAGGTCTATCTATAATAACATTGGATTGGATTCCAAACAGTAAAATGATGTTACAAAGCACCATAGTAGATTAACTGATAAGGATACTCATCAAGGTAACAATAGATAGTCCTTGCAAATTGTTTTTTGGTCGTCTTTGGTGCAGGAGTCACCTGCCTGGACCGACTACAACAGTGTGACCACCTTACATTGCTTCCCCACCTGGAGATGGTGGACCGTGTCCGTGAAGAGAAAAAGATGGAATGTGGGTCACCCCTGTGCTGCTTGGTGGTGGCGGTGGCGGTGCTCCTTGAAGTAGAATATGTGCGGTCGTTGCTCATAGGAGAAGTGTTCTCGGTGCTTCTTGTTGGAGAAGTGGTGGCGGGGCTCCTAGTAGGAGAAGTTGTGGCAGTGCTCCTAGTAGGCAAAGTGGTGGCGGTGCTCCTATGATGAGGAGTGGTGACGGTGCTCCTATGAGGTGAAGTAGTGGCGGTACTCCGATGATGAGGAGTGGTGGCGGTGCTCCTAGAAGGTGAAGTGGTGGCGATGCTCCGATGATGAGGAGTGGTGGCGGTGCTCCGATGAGGCGAAGTGGTGTCAGTGCTCCTATGATGAGGAGTGGTGGCAGTGCTCCCATGCTGATGCTGAGTGTTGGCGGTGCTCCTAGACGGAGATGTTGTGTCGGTGCTCCGACCAGGAGAATAGGTGGTGGTGGCCCAAGCTGGTTGTGCAGAGGCAGAAGATGTTGGAATGGTGGCGGTAGTGGTGCTCCAGACAGAAGCAGCCCTTGCCATGGTGGTGGCGGGGGTGGAGTGTCCAGCAGCACTCGGCATTGGTGTGGTGTAGTGGTGTCCGGCTTGGCTAGGAACGCAGGCTGCAGTGCTGTGGTATGTAGCAGAAGTCGGTACTGTGGTGAAGCGAGTCAGTGGTGGCACAGGTGGGAATGACAACACTGAGTGCTGCACGTACTGATTCTCCTGCATAGCCTGTAAGAAAGCAGTGTTGCAGGCCTGTAACACATTCAGCTGTTGCTCAGGACTAAGGTGTTCCGCCATGCCCTGAAATGGTGCGCTGGTTTGTTGAGGTCGGCCTCCAGCCGGTCAAGGCGCTGGTCGACAGAGTGGAAGCGGTGTTCCATGTGGGTAAAACCGCGTTCCATGAGTGAAAAACCACTTTCCACTCTGTTGGACAGCGACTTTAGGCTGGCATGAATAGGCCTCGCTCAAGTGCATGAACTCGGGCAAGACAGGCCTGTCCGAGGCCCTCTGCCGCTGGCTTGTAGTGCCCACATAACCAGTGGCAGTGATCTGGGACAGGGGAACACCTGATGGACCAATCTTCCTGGTCACCAGATGTCTGTATTGCTGACCTGCAAGTTGTTTCCTGGCTGTCGGATGGCTGGGACGGGTCCGAGGTCGATCAATGAAGGACCGCTCCCGGGACAGGTTGCAGGGTGCTGCTCCAGGTGCTGTGGAAATAAAAGTAAAACATTACTATCATGCATTTACTAGAAGCATCAGCTGTGGAATAGAAAAGCACAGGTTATTTAAAAAATAAAAATAAAAAACAAAAAAAATACTTACGCTCTAGTGGCAAGGACCGGTCTCAGGAAAGCCAACTCGCGATGATAGTGGTACTTTGTTCTGGTCCTTGCCGCTGAACCACTGCGAACCTGTTCCTCAGCACGAACATCAGTGTTGAAGCAGTCCTTCATTGAGCGCCAACGTGTGCGGACTTTGTTCACTGTAGAAAAAACAAAGAAAAAACGTTATACAATGCACTGATGGCAACATCTGTATCATCATACACACCTGAGTGAACATGACAAACAATCAATGTGGCATCACAAAAGAATTCAAGACACAATGCAGTCACTATTGATCCTGAGGTCACAGGTGTGTTTACTGCAAGAATATATCTTGCAACAAACACACCAGTACCTTCAGGAGCAATAGTGAAAACAGAATCAATACAGCAGTCCAATACACAAAGCAGTCGCTGTTGATCCAGAGAGCACTGGTGTGTTTGATGCAAGAATATATCTTGCAACAAACACACCAGTACCTTCAGGAGCAAGAGTGAAAACAGAATCAATACAGCATTACAATCTACAATGCAGTCAATGTTGATCCAGAGAGCACTGGTGTGTTTGAAGCAAGAATATATCTTGCAACAAACACACCAGTACCTTCAGGAGCAAGAGTGAAAACAGAATCAATACAGCAGTCCAATACACAAAGCATTCACTGTTGATCCAGAGAGCACTGGTGTGTTTGAAGCAAGAATATATTTTGCAATAAACACACCAGTATCTTCAGGAGCAAGAGTGAAAACAGAATCAATACAGCAGTCCAATACACAAAGCAGTCACTGTTGATCCAGAGAGCACTGGTGTGTTTGATGCAAGAATATATCTTGCAACAAACACACCAGCACCTTAAGGAGCAAGAGTGAAAACAAAACTACAGCAGTCCAATCCATAAAGCAGTCGCTGTTGATCCAGAGAGCACTGGTGTGTTTGAAGCAAGAATATATCTTGCAATAAACACACCAGTACCTTCAGGAGCAAGAGTGAAAACAGATTCAATACAGCATTACAATCTACAATGCAGTCACTTTTGATCCAGAGAACACTGGTTTGTTTGAAGCAAGAATATATCTTGCAACAAACACACCAGTACCTTCAGGAGCAAGAGTGAAAACATGATCAATACAGCATTACAATCTACAATGCAGTCACTGTTGTTCCTGAGGACACTGTTATGATCCCTGATAGAATATATCTATCAGGAAACACAAAAGTATCCTCAGGAAAAAGAGTCATTGCGGCATCGAACAGCAGGGAAATACTTACAAACGCCTTTTTTGAAGCTGCAGAGGCGCTGTCCCAGCCCTCCATCAACACTGCGGCCACTTCATTCCATAGCTACCGGGTCACCACAAGGTCTTTGTACTGCTGGTCATGGCTGTCCCACAACGGGACATGTTCCTGGACAAGGCGTATCAGGTGCTCGTTGTCGAGATAGATGTCTTCATCCCGTTGTGGAACCTAGAAAAAAAAATTATAATCTTGGAAATTGATGAGAATCACATTGAAAAAAAGGAAACAGAAAAGAAGAAAGATATAGAAGATGAAAAACAGGACAGAAAAAAAGGAATAGAAAAAAAAACTTTTTAAAAAAGGGACCTTTAAAGACTTGATACTTACATTGCGTCTCCTCGCCGTGACTTGGCTAGGCTGCTCCCGCTGTTCCGCCTCACTTGCCGTTTCCGATGCTGAGGTCTGTAAAAGAACACAAATTATTACCCATTTGTAGAGGCAGCAGCTATACTTACTCAAAGGAAGCAAAATCCTCACCTCCCGGTCAGCTTGGGCCAGTTCTTCTTCAGATGGCGCATGTTCAGAGCCAGACGACGTGCTGGAATAAAAAAAACCAAAAAACATTAGTACATAATATATTTTAAAGGAGAGGCACACATATATAGATTTTATATTACTCACATTTTAGCTGCTGAAGCTGTAATCCAAACTGGAGTCTTGTCTCTTGCTGGGTGGGTGTATTGTCTCTTGCAGGGCTTCTTATCTCTTGCAGACTGTCTGTAGAGTGTGGTCTGGCACTACAGACCTCTTCTTTTATGTACACTCCTCCAAAACAATGTTGCTTGTTTAGGGGGTGGATTAAACAAGTGTCTAGACTTTGTTTACTCAGAAATCGCAAGCACTCACAAAGCGCTGACGTGCGTACTTCACAGCGCACATCAGCGACCCCATAGACTCTAATGCTATTTTTTGCGCATTGCGTGCACACACGCGCGCATGCGATTTTTTAACGATGTTGGTCGGAACAAAAAATGCAACACGTAGCATCCGGCGTGTCTGGTCGCACACCTGGAAAATGCGCAGCGCACGAAAATGCTGAGGCACGCGTGCAATCGCTAGACACTGTGCCCGCCATTTTAAAGAAAGGGGACAATTGCGCGTGCGACCAATAGCGCACGATGCGCTGCGTGATAAAACGCTAGTGTGAAGCCAGCCTCAGGCTTTTAAAATCTACAAAGTTTTTCACAGGTCGTTGCTCAAGAGATACTGTATGTGGAACCTCTTGAACTCTTCTACCACCCCCAATAATAGTTGATCATAATTTAGTGTTTCAGAGTTCGAGGATTGTAGATTCTCACCTCCAATATCATTCTCTACAATAACTGGTGCATTGCAGGGGTTGGGTTATGGTCCAGAGGAAAGGATGTGGGTTTCTGCATCAGAGTTGAATGCCCCCAGGCTGGTTTGTTCTTTACACAACTCTTATCCTGAGAAACCTGATTCCTGAGTGTCTCGAGGTCACTCGCAGAAAGGGGGTACTATCATGGGTGTGTCCGAGGCTGCAGACCATCAAACTGCATCTGGCTGCAGAAGGTCTCAGCAGTTTGCTTTGCAGACTTCTTCCTGGTCCTTCTGACTCTATGACTCAGTGGCAATCTTCCCCCGGCTCTAATGGAAACACCTGGACCTGGGTGATTATAACTCCTAGCTTGCTGCTGGGAGTTACCGGTGATATTTCCATTTCCATGTTGAGGCTTGGAGCTATAGCAGTCGGCTACCTTCCTCTTTGGTGTTTGGACGACATCTGTGTTTCTCTCTGAGCCTACTCAAGCTGAGTGTTCCCCTTGTTTGTGTATCCCATATGTCTTTAGTTATAGTGGGGATCGACCAGCTTAGCCTCGTCCTTCCCTAAGCAGGGCTTATTGCTAGAATCAGGCAGGGATTAGGTATCCTGCTTGGCGATAGATGCAGACAGGGTGACTTGAGATCTGCCTATGGGTCTCCATTCCCCCGCTTCCCTAGTGTTGGGCAACCTTCCCCTTATCACTTTGTGTTGTACTTAGTCTTTCCTACACCGTGCATGACAGCTATAAGTAGGTAAAAAGCAATAGCATGTATAAATTGCATAGGTTATTTAGTAACCACCTTTTTGATTAACAATAAGGTTTAAAAGCCATTCCACTAGTGCCCAGGTGTACCCTGTCTGGAGGGTTTTAATTTCTAGTATTAAAACCTTACCATGTGTCAAAAATGAGCTCAATGTGAATAAGGGCTGTAAATGACGAGGGCCCAAGTGTAGACACGCAGAATTGGGAAGCATGTCTATCAACTTATATTCCAGTTCATTTCTTTCGTTTTTTCTTCATATCGGAGTAACCAAAAGCAAATTGTGTCTCCACTTTCATGTCTGTTGCATAGTTCTAGAGATCATAGACTACTTTAAAGACCCCATCAACTGTGGCCTCATCTGACTGGAGTGCACAGGTGAAGAGCCTGAACATACCATAATTCTGAAGGTACACGCTGCTAAACACTATGCTCAGCTCAGCCTCTGGTTGAAGACTTTCTTTAGTAAATTTAAAGGTATGGATTCAGCAGGTTGGCCATAAGAGGGAAAGCTTCAGCCAATATTGTGATGTTCACAATGTATGGAACCTGGAAGTGATACAAGAGTCATCTGGTTTCTCAGTAGTTGTGGCCCAAATAATGAGGTAAATAGCCTTCACAATCCCCACTAGTGCCAACAGTTTTCATGTCAATAAACAAAAGAAGAAAAAGGACTATGCATATATGTGGGATCACCACGCATGAAACAGTTATGAGAAAATATAAATTTTTATTTATTTGCACAAAAGCAGCAAAAAACACCACACATTAAAAACAATTAAAAACAATCTAATCAGCATGTACACCGCTGGCTGCAGAATATAATGGCACTTAATATAAATCAATCAAGCTATTAATAAAGCTCCATATGATACAGACAATGTAGTGGGAGCAATAGAAAGAGACAATCAAAAAATGACTGGACAAGTTATTGTAACTCTGTAGTAATATAATGTACTGAATGCATAACAAGCAACAAGGAAAAACAATCGATAATCCCTGATAAGAACCCTGCAGTGTTTGGTGAATACCTGATGGAAAAAGGTAGGGAAAAACCTGGGTAATAAGTAGAGCTCCTCATGGAGTGAAATCACTTAGTCAAAAGAGCCACTGAAGCTCAAAAAATGAAAAAGCTAGTGAAGTACGGTAATTCCACACCCCAAACTGGAGTGCAATACATCACCCAGAAGCAAAACAGTCAGAGAGTCCAGTCAAAGTCACCCCAACGTCTGTGTAAAGAGCCAGCAGCCACAGCGGGATACAGTAACCCACGCGTTCCGACACCGCAGGTGTCTTTCTCAAGGTGAGTGCTATTGTTGCTTAGTAGAGCAGCTATTTAAGTCAAAATAATCACTGATAAATCCTTGCCAGGTGGCAGCTAGTAGCGTGCAGACGCACAGGTGGGCGGATGTAGCATCACAAGTTTCGAGTGTAATGCGCAGGCGCCGTCACAGCAAAACAAGCAAACGTTAAGGTATAAGTCAAGATCTCGTGAGAGTTAAATGTCCCGCGCATGCGCACTACGACCAAGCGAGTAACCATAGCGCTGTTTGTAAGCACTGTCACAGACTGCAGAGCGGCGTTTGTTGTAAGTCAAAGTCTCATGAGATTTACAAATCTCGCACATGCGCAATTAAGCCCTAAGGTAACCATAGCAATACAAACAGGTGCTATCACATCATACAAAGCGGCAATTTGATGTAAACCAAGATCTCATAGGGCCCATACATCACATATAGGCACAATTCGACTGGACATATGACTAAGGCAATAAAGGCTAGACACATATGTTTAAAAGTGTGAGCACTGTCATAGTACCCGCTATGTTGCGAAAAACGATGGCTGAGAATAATAAAAGACGATTTAGTACACAAATATTAATATGACAAAAGGGCGGCGCTTGATAGAGATTGAATCTCATGGACTTAATACAGCCCGTACATATGTTGTGTATTTTTAAGTATAGGTCAGTATCTCATTAAAAAGTCCCGCGCAAACGCACTGCAATCAGGCAGATAACCATAGTGCTGTTTGTCAGCATTATCACAGACTGCAGAGCGGCATTTAGTGTGAGTCAAAATCTCGTGCGATTTAAAAATCTCACGCATGCGCAATCAAACCTGAAATAACCATTGCAATACATGCGGGTACTGTCATAGTATACAAAATGCCATTTGATGTAAACCAAAGACTCATAGGGCCTACACATCACGTGTAGGCACAGTACAACTCAGCGAATGACCAAGATGAATACTAGACACACATGCTTGATATACCAACGTTAATGCGACAAAAGGGCGGCGCTTGATGCAAACTAGTTCTTATAGGACTTACACAGCCCAAACAAACATAGTGTGGCTGTAGCAATGAGCGATGATGTAGCCCATATACCAACAGCTCAGATGGTCAGATAATCATAGCAGTCAAAGATACATCTCATAAGTACGCATAAACTATAGACGAGACCATATATATTAATACTAGAAATATGTTGTCACTGTATGTGCTGAAAAAAGTCGACATTTAATGGACACCTTGCATGAAAACAGCCTATAACAATAATGTAAAATGAAATTAGATCAGATATAAGTACAGGTTCCAGTTTAATATGACAAAGGCATAGGCCTAGTGCCATAAAAAACATAGAGATCCCCCACTTGAGATTGTCTTGTTGTTGAACTTATACCATCAGACTGCAGATATAACAGTACCAGACAGCACACCAGAATATTATGAAAGGTCAAGACAATGGTAAAATTGAAGCACATTATAATGACCCATATGCAAATCGATATAGCAAGATGTAAAGAAAAAATGCACACCAGAGCCATCAATGATGGTACTAGAGTATGAAGATATAAAAATGTTTTTAAGTCATACCTGATGTCAAATTACTAAACATGTATAAAATAAATGCAAGGCATAGATAAACAAACGCCAGACCAATACAGGTATAGACCAAACACTGCTGATGACCCATTGAACCCAAAACTGGGAAAGAGTGGAACCAATTTGAGTAACAGCAAGTCAGAGTTTACTGACATAACCATAAGTATCTAACAACATATCTTAATGTCATATATTTGAGTACAGATTTGAAAAAAAGGGGGGGGGGAGAGGGAAGAAAAGGGGCACCAATGAGCCGACGCTTAAACATACAGTGTAAAGAGGGTGAATGAACAACCCAGATATTGATATACTAGGATGCCACAATATCCTATACACATTATAATGTGTATAGGATATTTCAATTGCCGTTCCCGCAATATTGTCTACGCCCTGGTTTGTGGATGCAAGAAAATATATGTGGGGCAGACAACGCAAGAATTACGACGGAGGACTCAGCAGCACCTCTCGAATATTATGACGGCACGGTCAGATAGGGGTAAGGGGAAACCGTTGACTTCTGTGGCCACTCATTTCCTTGATATTCATGGGGGTTCCCCCGACTCCCTCAAGGTTATAGGACTTGAGGGGGTTCGTGGTAACATCAGGGGGGGCAATATCTCAGATGAGCTTCTCCGTCGGGAAGCCAGGTGGATCTATGTCTTGGATTGTTTATCGCCTCGAGGTCTTAATGAGGAGTTGCTTTACAACGGCTTCTATAAGAAGATATAAACCGTGTTGTGCCATCTTACTAATATATATTTTTGTCTCCTGCTTTTTGTTCCCTCTTGCATCTAGTTCTTGGCTCCCATTATACATTGGACCTCGGGACCTCTCTCTCCTACTTGGCTGGACTCCGAGACTTACCGCTTCGACGTATCTAATCTGTACATCGCTAATGACATTTCATCATGATGTTGGGAACCACGTCGAACATAGGAGGATGGGGTTAATTTGCCTCCCCCTTTTTCCATCTTTGGGACGTTCTATCATGTCTTCTTCAATACACTGTGAATGTTTGAAACATGGGAAATTATAATGTGTATAGGATATTGTGGCATCCTGGTATATCAATATCTGGGTTGTTCATTCACCCTCTTTACACTGTATGTTTAAGCGTCGGCTCATTGGTGCCCCTTTTCTTCCTTCTCCCCCCCCCCCTTTTTTTCAAATCTGTGCTCAAATATATGACATTAAGATATGTTGTTAGATACTTATGGTTATGTCAGTAAACTCTGACTTGCTGTTACTCAAATTGGTTCCACTCTTTCCCAGTTTTGGGTTCAATGGGTCATCAGCAGTGTTTGGTCTATACCTGTATTGGTCTGGCGTTTGTTTATCTATGCCTTGCATTTACTTTATACATGTTTAGTAATTTGACATCAGGTATGACTTAAAAACATTTTTATATCCTCATACTCTAGTACCATCATTGATGGCTCTGGTGTGCATTTTTTCTTTATATCTTGCTATATCGATTTGCATATGGGTCATTATAATGTGCTTCAATTTTACCATTGTCTTGACCTTTCATAATATTCTGGTGTGCTGCCTGGTATTGTTATATCTGCAGTCTGATGGTATAAGTTCAACAACAAGACAATCTCAAGTGGGGGATCTCTATGTTTTTTATGGCACTAGGCCTATGCCTTTGTCATATTAAACTGGAACCTGTACTTATATCTGATCTAATTTCATTTTACATTATTGTTATAGGCTGTTTTCATGCAAGGTGTCCATTAAATGTCGACTTTTTTCAGCACATACAGTGACAACATATTTCTAGTATTAATATATATGGTCTCGTCTATAGTTTATGCGTACTTATGAGATGTATCTTTGACTGCTATGATTATCTGACCATCTGAGCTGTTGGTATATGGGCTACATCATCGCTCATTGCTACAGCCACACTATGTTTGTTTGGGCTGTGTAAGTCCTATAAGAACTAGTTTGCATCAATCGCCGCCCTTTTGTCGCATTAACGTTGGTATATCAAGCATGTGTGTCTAGTATTCATCTTGGTCATTCGCTGAGTTGTACTGTGCCTACACGTGATGTGTAGGCCCTATGAGTCTTTGGTTTACATCAAATGGCGTTTTGTATACTATGACAGTACCCGCATGTATTGCAATGGTTATTTCAGGTTTGATTGCGCATGCGTGAGATTTTTAAATCGCACGAGATTTTGACTCACACTAAATGCCGCTCTGCAGTCTGTGATAATGCTGACAAACAGCACTATGGTTATCTGCCTGATTGCAGTGCGTTTGCGCGGGACTTTTTAATGAGATACTGACCTATACTTAAAAATACACAACATATGTACGGGCTGTATTAAGTCCATGAGATTCAATCTCTATCAAGCGCCGCCCTTTTGTCACATTAATATTTGTGTACTAAATCGTCTTTTATTATTCTCAGCCATCGTTTTTCGCAACATAGCGGGTACTATGACAGTGCTCACACTTTTAAACATATGTGACTAGCCTTTATTGCCTTAGTCATATGTCCAGTCGAATTGTGCCTATATGTGATGTATGGGCCCTATGAGATCTTGGTTTACATCAAATTGCCGCTTTGTATGATGTGATAGCACCTGTTTGTATTGCTATGGTTACCTTAGGGCTTAATTGCGCATGTGCGAGATTTGTAAATCTCATGAGACTTTGACTTACAACAAACGCCGCTCTGCAGTCTGTGACATCACTTACAAACAGCGCTATGGTTACTCGCTTGGTCGTAGTGCGCATGCGCGGGACATTTAACTCTCACGAGATCTTGACTTATACCTTAACGTTTGCTTGTTATGCTGTGACGGCGCCTGCGCATTACACTCGAAACTTGTGACGCCACATCCGCCTACCTGTGCATCTGCACGCTACTAGCTGCCACCTGGCAAGGATTTATCAGTGATTATTTTGACTTAAATAGCTGCTCTACTAAGCAACAATAGCACTCACCTTGAGAAAGACACCTGCGGTGTCGGAACGCGTGGGTTACTGTATCCCGCTGTGGCTGCTGGCTCTTTACACAGACGTTGGGGCGACTTTGACTGGACTCTCTGACTGTTTTGCTTCTGGGTGATGTATTGCACTCCAGTTTGGGGTGTGGAATTACCGTACTTCACTAGCTTTTTCATTTTTTGAGCTTCAGTGGCTCTTTTGACTAAGTGATTTCACTCCATGAGGAGCTCTACTTATTACCCAGGTTTTTCCCTACCTTTTTCCATCAGGTATTCACCAAACACTGCAGGGTTCTTATCAGGGATTATCGATTGTTTTTCCTTCTGGCTTGTTATGCATTCAGTACATTATATTACTACAGAGTTACAATAATTAATAATATATATAATAATTGCATTGTCTGTATCATATGAAGCTTTATTAATAGCTTGATTGATTTATATTAAGTGCCATTATATTCTGCAGCCAGCGGTGTACATGCTGATTAGATTGTTTTTAATTGTTTTTAATGTGTGGTGTTTTTTGCTGCTTTTGTGCAAATAAATAAAAATTTATATTTTCTAATAACTGCTTCATGCGTGGTGATCCCACATATACAGTATGCATAGTCCTTTTTCTTCTTTTGTTTATTGATTCAATTTACTTGCATGTGGTGATCCCTGCATTAGTATACTGTTTAGATATAGCTGGATGGTGCCCACTCATTTGAATTTCATTAAAACAGTTTCCATGTCGTGATTGTGATCTGATCTCCTTGATTGGACTGGGTATAACAATGAGCTGCACACACAGCCAAGTAATTTTACAAACTCACTTCAAAGTGATGAGAAACCTGTTAGTGGCATTGATTGCCCTATCAATGTATCTTCAATAGACATACAACAAAAAGAAATATGTTTCTCTGAATACCTGAAAGGGAACAAAGGGAATTATTAGATGTCCATATTTTAAGAAAATACGTAAAATACTGACCCTTCTAACTCAATGTACAGTTTAGAGGACCTTTTTCTCTGAGTTATGGAGTACCTAATATCCATTCACCTTTGATTGACAGCTTACTCTGTATACTGTGTGTCAATCAGTAGTAAATAGTGGGAGAACTCACAGCTCAGGAGTATCTAAAATACCATAGAGCATGCATTGCACCAATAGGACTTATGTTCTGCATCTGTTAAATAAATGTATGACTACTACTACCACTATAAAAAAATAAAGTGACTAACTGCTGGAATCAGTGTTTTTGTCATTTCTGTTTGCTGCCCCCAGGTAGAGAAGAAAGCATGACAAGTTCTCTTTAAAGCTTTTCACACAATGACATCTTTTAATTAAGCAATTTGGCACAATTTCCAGAGATAAATCCCTTCAATAAAATATTTCAGAATGGGAGTGCCAATGACTTATCAGTTAAAGATCAGGTTATAAAAAAGAGATTACTCAAGTTGGCATCACATTCTACGTAGACCTGGGAAAAACACTCAGTCCCACTGAAGGATCTGTTCATTTTACAAGTTTGGCAGCTAAGAAGAATCATGAAGAGTAAAACTATGGCTCTTACAAGTGTGAAACTGGGAATATTGATCAGTGTCATGTCCACGACATTCTCTGCTTCCATTCCAGGTGAGAAGGAAACTGTATTCTATTTTATAGCCACCACTTATCATTAGGAACATATATAGTATGGGTTTTAGGCATGGTGGACATATTTTATTATCTACTTTATACAGTTCGCAGTAGTATGCAGCTTAACTACCAAACTTAAAACGGTTTTCTTAACCTCTTCTGCAGGAGCGCACTGCTCCCTTGCTTTTCAACTTCATCTTGCACCCCTGCTTAATTGAAAGTTTGCAATGCAGCATATTGCGCCACTGGTCCAACTCTGTACTTTTTGGTGCTGCAAGCAGATTTGGCCGTATCCAGCTATCTGGACAACTTCAAAGCAACACTTACAATTTCTATTAGAAAGAACGTGTAAGCACTGCGCATGCTAGAATGCAGCAGTGGCCAGTAACCTACTCATTAAGCAGGAAAAAGTGAACAATAAAATTAAAAAATCCTTCTGTTTCTCAGAACAGAGAGGATGTTTAATAACAATTAAAATGCAAAGAGGTTTTTGCAAATTTTTTTTAACCATTTTTAACCATTTATGAGCACAATAATAACCCTTTAATTTAACTAAAGTACTGTGTTAGCTTTACAATTTTTTTTAATTTTAATTTCATCATCAAAAAGGCATAAGTAATTCTCAATGGATCTATGGGAAAAGGTAGTTGAACTGTATAAAACAGGAAAGGGATACAAAAAGATATCCAAGGAATTGATAATGCCAGTCTGCAGCGTTCAAACTGTGACTAACAAATGGAAAATCAGGGGCTCTGTAAATACAATACTACGGTTAGTTAGACCCCAAAAAATTTCTTCCACAATTGCCAGGTAAATTAATTGGGATGCAAAGAAAAACTCACAAATAACATACTGGATGAAATACTGGATTCTCTGAAAACTAGCGATGTGGCTGTTTCAAGATGCACAATAAGGAGGCACTTGAAGAAAAATGGGCTGCATGGTCAAGTTGCCAGAAGAAAGCCATTACTGTGCAAATTCCACAAAGTATCTCACCTACAATACGCAAAACATCACAGAGACAAGCCTTAGAACTTCTGGAACAAGGTAATTTAGAGTGATGAGACCAAAATTTAACTTTTTGGCCACAACCATAAACGTTACATTTGAAGACAGGTCAACAAGGCCTATGATGAAAGGAACACCATTTCTATTGTAAAGCATGTAGGTGGATCGCTGATGTTTTGGGGATGTGTGAGCTACAAAGGCACAGGAAACTTGGTCAAAGTTGAAGGAAAGATGAATGCAGTATGCTATTAGCAAACACTGGAGGCAAATTTGTAATCATCAGCCTGGAACCTGTGCATGGGATGTACTTGGATGTTCCAACATGACAATGATCCAAACCACAAGACTAAATTGACCTGTCATTGGCTACAGCAGAACAAAGTGAAGGTTCTGAAGTGGCCATCTCAGTCTCGTGACTTCAGTATCATTGAGCCATTCATTGGAGATTTCAAGCGCGCAGTTCATGCTAGACAGCCCAGGAATTTACAGGAACTGTAAGCTTTTGCCAAGAAGAGTGGGCAGCTTTACCATCTGAGAAAATAAAGAACCTCATCCACAGCTACCACAAAAGACTTCACGCAGTCATTGATGTTATAGGGGGCAATACATGGTATTTAGAAATGGGGTATGTGAACTTTTGATCAGGGTCATTTGGATGTTTTTAGTTGATATTATGATTTAAAAAGAGAAAACACAGCATTTTGACAATAAATGGATTCACCCAAATCACTAACCATGAGTGGAGAAAAAGTTCTGGTGTTATCATTCATATTCTCTGAAAAAAGGCCAAGAAAGCAAAAATTCTGCTGGGACATGTAAACTGTATGTTACTGATATTTATCCAGTGGCGAAATAAGAAAAAATATGGAATGGTACTTTAAGTATTTTGATACATTTTGAACAAGCATTGCAGGGGCAAGTAACTAACAGGGAAAGTGAATCTATTATATGGTTTTATATGTGCTTTCAGAGGCTGGAAATCAGTACATAGCTAGTCCTGCTCTCAGAAAAGTGGATTCATTCCAGTCTTAAGAATAGCTTGGAATGCTGAATGAAACACTGCACCTAACTGGCCTAGAGATCTGTACAGCTGCTGCTGATGTATTTAGCTCACCAAGTATTGTCTGTGTGTTTTATCTACTGACAAATCATGTAATGTCTTCTCTGCGGTGCGTAAACCACTAATGGAAAGGTTGTTGTGACCATAGCTCTCAATATGGTGGTTAAGTGATTTTCCCACCTGACTGCGTCCCCAATCTGTTGTATATGCACCTATTTTATCACCTCCTCAGATGAGAACGCAGCCAGAGAAGCAACTGATGAAATTGACTGTCACCAGGTCAAAGTATCCAGGTTTCGCTTTTATCTCATTCCATGCTCCCCGCTGTATTGCATTGTTTCTTTTTTAAATCCACCATATGGTATGATTTGGGCGTTTTTATTTAGTACTACTCTTTATAGTCTTTATCGATGGAACTTGGCTCCCCGAATTCCCTGGATTGGTAACTTTTATGTTGCTCTGCAAAATTACCCTATGAACAACGCCCGCTTGTTAAACCATAACAATTATCATTAAGTTAAGAGGCCCATATCTCTGGAACCATAAAAAAATAAACAGCAGAGAGGAGAGCAGGGGGAATAAAACAAAAAAAGTAAAAACAAAGTAATCAAAAAATAAAACAATAGAAAACATAGAAACTTTTCACCTCTTGGTGAATGTTTTCCCAGCAATATACACTCCTGAACGATGATGATGGAACTAGATATTCAGATTTAAGGATGATTTTTATTTTTAATTCAAACTAGAACTGTGCTAATACAGACTGATGTATTTCTCATGCGAGGATCGCATTGCAATCCTCGAATTGACTGTCAGCTCTCCACACCTGAGTGTGACAGCTGCATAGTAATCCATCACGCTCATGTCAGGAGCAGTACCGGCCTGTCCGAAGTTTGTGGTGCAATCCTCACATGAGTTATACGGCCATCTGTCTGTGCCCTTGATATACCTTGTTATACAAATACTGAAATATTAATCTAGTATTAAAGTAGTAATGAGCTCACAAGTAAAAAGCCCCCTATCTCCCCCCTGTCCCCCTCCCACACCCCAACAGTCCATCCTCTCACATGCACCCCTCAGTGCTCTGTACCCCCTACTGCACAATACCCCATCCTCTCACATTCACCCCAGTGACCTGTCTCCCTCCCCCGCAATACCCCCATCCTCTCACATTCACTCCCAGTGACCTGTCCCCCTCCCCACAATACCCCCATCCTCTCACATTCACCCACAATGTTCTGTCCCTCCTTCCCCACAATCCCCCATCCTCTCACATTCACCCCCAGTTCCCTTTCCCCACCTCACAATACCCCAATCCTCTCACATTCACCCCCGTGACATGTCCCCACTGCCTCACAATACCCCTATTCTCTCACATTCACCACCTGTGCCCTGTCCCCGCTGACTCACAACACCCCATCCTCACATTCACCCCCTGTGCCCTGTCCCCCCTGCCTCACAACACCCTCATCCTCTCATATTCACCCCTGTGCCCTGCCCCTCCTGCCTCACAATACCACATTCTCTCACATTCACCCCCTGTGCCCTGTCCCCCTGCCTCACAATACCCCCATCCACTCACATTCACCCCTGTGCACTGTCCCCCCTCCCCCATAATACCCCCATCCTTTCTCACTCACCCCCAGTCCTCTGTACCCCCTCCCCCACAATATCCCCATCCTCTCACATTCACTCCACATGCCCTGTCTCCCCTGCTTCACAATACCCCATTCTCTCACATTCACCCCCGTGCCCTGTCCCCTCTCCCCAACAATACCTCCATCCTCTCACATTCACCCCCAGGGCCCTGTACCCACTCCCCCACAATATCCCCATCCTCTCACATTCACCACCCATGCCCTGTCCCCTTGCTCTATCCCCCCTCCCCACAATACCCCCATCCTCTCACATTCACCCACAGTGCTCTGTCCCCCCTCCCTCACATTACCCCCATCCTCTCACATTCATCCCACAGTGACCATGACTTGCCTAAGCTGAATAAATGTAATAAATTCCATCCCCACTTAAGGATGAAGCTTGCAGGCAGTAACTGAGGCAGGACCAGGAAGTGTCCAGTTTAATGCACACAGAGGGCACTAGGACCCAGTGTGGCTGAGACAATCAGAGCCTGCACTGCAGAAACTGCAGCTGCTGCTGGCCAGCAAGCAGCTCCCCTGGTGAGACAGCAGCACTGTACACTGCACAGACAGGCTCTGCAACCTGCCACTGTGCAGAGTCTGCCAGATTGGGGAGCTGGCATTGTGCTGCTCTCTTCCTGACACATCAGACACGGCCAAATGACAAAAGGGGCCATGTCTCCCAGTGGGCCCCTGCATGTGACTGGCCCCGGGGCAATGGCCCCCTCTGCCCCCCCCTGGAGCTATGCTACTGATTCATACATTGTATCAATGGATAGCAAATTTGGGAGCTATGGTAATGAGGAGATTAGGCAGTTTGTATGCAAGTTTTTAGCAATGCATTAAAATATTTGAAATAATCAATGTCCATTTTGGGTGGAAATTTCAGATTTAAAAATCCTCAGTTTGTATATTTCTCTTCTGGATTTTACCCTTTGCCATGCATATGCTGAAATCCATGATGAATTCGCAGCACAGTTCATGACAAATTCCCATGTAACTCTTTCAGATGTGGATACACCCTAAGTGGTAATTTGCATGAATAACAATTTATTACTTCCATATTGATTAATAGTAATAAAAAATTGTCATATAAAGTATAACACTGCAATGAACTCAATGATAAGAGATAACAGAGAACGTCATTATGATTTCATTCTTTATACTTTTATAGGGGATGAGAACACTATAGAGTTCTGGAATGATAAAATGTCTTCTATGATTAAGGAAGCTGAAAAATTAAAACCAATAAAGCACCGAGCCCGGAATCTGCTTCTCTTCCTAGGAGATGGTGAGATTGTTATATAAGGAAATTAAGCATCAAGCATCATTTTTGTTCCAGACCCTAGACCCCCAGACCTTCCCACAATGCTTAATCTTGTCTCTGTCCACAGAGTATGTTACGCTCCCTTTCTGAAAATTTTGGCTTCTCTTAAGGGCATGTCACACTAAGAGATATCGCTAGCAATATCGCTATAACTAGTGACGTTATAGCGATATCGCTATGTCTGATACTTACCTATGACCGGCTCCCCCGCTGCTTATCGCTGATCGCGCGAGAACAGGCTGGACTGTTTCTCGTCGTCAGCTTCCTGCGGCGCTTCCTGCTGTGACGACGAGCGACGCGTGGAGCTGAGCGGGAGGACGCAGGATCGCCTGGTGTGACAGGTAAGTAGCGACCCCCGTCCCCAGCGATGTCGCTGGTGAGATCTGCCTGTGTGGCAGCTCACTAGCGACCACTTAGCGATGTACCAGCGATCCTGACCGCGTCATATCGCTGGTCGGGATCGCTGGTACATCGCTAAGTGTGACAGTACCTTTAGGCATATTGACAGTTTGTTCCGTTGTAAGGTCTCCCCTTTTCAATGAAGCTCCCAGACATTTAAGACAATGCTGGGGTACTTTGACAATTTTTCCTGGACTCTAGGAGGTATTCCTTTTTTTGGCAGGCTTCCAGATATTTCAAGACAATTTTCAAGTATGTTTGAAGATGATGTGTTGATTGGTTCTCTAGTTATTGAGTAGAACTACTTGGAAAAGTCATTTCTCGTTGCAACTGGTAAAGGAAGAATAGCATGTGAGAGTGAGATATTGCTGTTACACATTGTAATGATCAATATGCAATAACCATATTTGTGTGGGCAGCAGGAGCAGGGGAGCAGCTGTGACCCAGAGCAGTATACAGTATCCTTTTGAATTGACTACCACATTAAAAAATAACGATTTTGCATTTTATTGCATGAAATAAGTATCTGATGCAATAGAAAAGCAGAACTTAATATTTGGTACATAAACCTTTGGTCAGACGTTTCCTGTAGTTGTTGACCAAGTTTGCACACACTGCAGCAAGGATTTTGTCCCACTCCTTGAAACAGATCCTCTCCAAATCTTTCAGGTTACAGGGCTGTCACTGGGCAACATTGAGTTTCAGCTCCTTACAAAGATTTTCTATTGGGTTCAGGTCTGGAGACTGGCTAGTCCACTCCAGGACAAGGATAACATCTGCAAGGAGTTTGTATGTTCTCCCCGTGTTTGCGTGGGTTTCCTCCGGGTACTTCGGTTTCCTCCCACTATCCAAAGATATACTGGTAGGGAATTTAGATTGTGAGCCCCATCGGGGACAGCGAAGGACCTTGAAATGCTTTACAGAGCCACTCCTTAGTTGCCCTGGTTGTGTGTTTTGGGTCCTTGTCATGTTGGAAGACCCAGCTACGAACCATCGTCAATGGAGTTCTATAGCCCTTGATGTCATGTTTAATTCTAGGATCTAGGAGAGCATAGCTCTATAATATGCTGGCTGATGGAACATCTATCTACTAATTAAACCATTTAAATTAAAATGTACGCAAGTTAGCATTATTGATTATTTTAAGTAGATATTTTTACAATTAAAATAATTTGTATGTTGCTGTGTTTGATGTGGACTGGCTGACTGGATAATTTCATTAGCTTAACTAGCATCTTTCTATTGTGAGGGGTTGACTCACTCAGCTGCTTCCAAAGGTAGACAGAGGAACGCTTCATATGGTTAATCACCGGCTGGTTTATTGTGGAACAGCATAAACCATAGCAGGGTTCAGCAAAGTAAATATGGCCTTTCTGGCATAATGGCAAAACAAATAGATAACGTATAGCAAAGTCCATATGTCTGAGGGATTCACCCGCTAAGATCACCATGGGTCTTCAGCTCCACCTGGAGCCACCGTTTGGCCGGGGTCACACTTGCGAGTGCAATGCGAGAAACTTGCGCGAGTCTCTCGCCTCAATACCCGACACTGCTGCCGGCACTCGGGACCAGAGTGTGCAGCTGCATGTCTTTCTATGCAGCTGAACGCTCCGGTCTGAACCATTGGCGCAGTGCCAGATATTGAGGCGAGAGACTCATGCGAGGTTCTCGCATTGCACTTGCAAGTGTGACCCCAGCCTTTGGAGTCTTTCCTCTCCAAACCACAACACAGAAAAAAAACAGTGGCTGTACATTTAACATCCCAGTCACACCCTTGAGGTGGAGATATGGTGAGTAGGCATCCCGCCCATCTCTTACCTACTCACCTACAAACCCATCCCATAACGTGGCTGATTAACTCCTTCAGCACCTAGAATGCTGAAGAGAAACATATGAGTTCTAGATCACAGAAGAAAGCAATCTTCATGACACATATCTCCCCTCATATACCATGCCAGTGACCCTATTACACTATGTTCCAGGTGATTCATAGAGAAGGAGTTTGATGTGGAGTTTTTGGGACTGGTGCTGAAAGTGGGACATAAGTGGATGTTTGAAATTTTGCTCACAAGTAGAGTTGAGCGAAACAGGTCGGTCAGATTCAAAAGTCGCCGACTTTCGCCAAAGTCGGGTTTCATGAAACGAAACCCAACCACAGTGTGAAGTCGGCCATGCGGTCGGCGACCCAAGCGCCAAAGTCGGGTTTCGCCGAATGCTTGCACGTGACTTTTTTCAGCCAATGAGAGAAGCGGAGGTTAGCGTAGTGGGAGCGTAGCTGGAGTGGGAGTGGGAGAAAGAGTGAGAGAGAGGGAGAGGGAGAAGAGAGAGAGAGATTTCACCGCCTCTAGGGTTAAAATTCATGCCAGGTGTGTTTACAGTCCTCCACTCACTGCCGACTTTTCTCCCCATTGACTTGCATTGGGTTTCGTGTTTCACGACTTTTCACGACTTTTCCCTATAGTCGGCCGATTTCGTTCGACTCGACATTTGAGAAAGTCGGGTTTCATGAAACCCGACTCGACCCTAAAAAAGGCAAAGTCGCTCATCTCTACTCACAAGTTGTATAGTTTAAAATTTTAAATACTTAAAGAAAACCAGTTGATAAATAATTATTTAAATTAAAATTATAAGAAAAAAAAAACTCACAAGCAAATGCACCAGAAACAATATCATTGTGTTTTCTACATCTCTCTAAACAGGCATGGGGATGCCCACAGTCACAGCCACTCGAATCTTAAGTGGTCAGCTGGAAGGGAAGTCGGGGGAAGAAAATGAACTCACAATGGATACTTTTCCCTATGTCGGCTTATCCAAGGTTTTCTAGTAAAAATGTTTTTATGTCCGTTTTTGAATTTCATTCTTTTTTGTGCACATTTCCAGTATAAACGATACAGATTCGTTTAGTTTCTGAAATTAAGTAAACTTATCATACAATTAAATTGTCAATGGTATTAGTTGAAGAGTCAAAAATGAAGTTAATAATTCCTCATGCAACAGTTGTCATTAGTTTAAAGAGTAACCATTGTTTTAATATTTATTCCATAAATCAATGGTAAAAAGGAGAAGGTCAGCACACCCATGTTACAAAGATCAAAGCAGAGAAACTTTGCAGTGCTGCAAACATTGGAGAAAAATTCCAGCATCCAGGTCTTCATGAAATCACTAATTATTGTGGAAAAATATTAGAAAAGCCAAAAATTCTTAAAGGGTATCTGTCACCCCATTTTTCGACTATCAGCTGCGCGCACCGCCATCAGGAGCTTATCTACAGCATTCTGTAATGTTGTAGATAAGCCACCAATGTAACCTGAAAGGGAAGAAAAACGAGTTAGATTATACTCACCCAGGGGCGGTCCCGGTCCGGTTTTGGTCCAATGGGTGTCGCGGTCCGATCCGGTGCCTCCCATCTTCTAACAGTGACGTCCTCTTCTTTGCTTCCCGTCGCAGCTTCTGCGCAGGTGCCCTGCAGTGCACAGAAGCCAGACCTCTCTGACCTTTCCTGGCGCCTACGCATAATGTTTGGTTAATATTCATATTCAGAGACGACCTGGTCTGTAGAGAGAAAATCCACTAACACTCATGGTTTAATAATTTCCTCTAATGGTCTCCTCCTCAGAAAGGTTTGCTAACCTGATCAATGCCTTTAATTTTGCAGGGAGTAATCTCTCTGTGTTTTTTCTTTGGAAAGATGTCTCGAGGCTGCAGAACATTTGGATAACAGTTTGTTGGAAAAGTATTGTATGCAGTTCTTTTAGCGGGCTTGTGGTGCAACCCATGTATTGCATATTACGGGCAGCGCACGTAATTAAATATGCCACAAATGTATTATTACAATTAATAAAACTATTTATATTATAATTCTTTACTGTGACACAAGAAGAAACTGTCTGTATGTCTGCAACATGGGCATATCGTGTGCCACATTTAAAGAAACCCTGTGTGTGTAACCAGGTTTTCTTTTAATTTGTCTGTGAGTTAAGAAACTAGCTGGGAGACAATAGGCTCCCTAAAGTTGGAACTTTTTGGCATCAAATCTGACAGGTTGGTAGAGTATTTATTATAATTGTTTGTCCTGATAATGCGTAGGTAAGTTTTGTCTAATAATATTACTTATAATATTGACCTAGGGACTGTAATTGGAAATGAATAAAATATAAATATTTTTATTGAATGTTCAATTTTTTTGGTTGAAAAAGCCTTGTCTGTCTATATTATTCACAATATTATGGGTTTACTGAAGCTTCCAATTAGGATATTTTCTATGTTCAAGTATTTGATCTACCCGTATGAGATCCTGTTGCAATCTCACCTCTGAGGTGAAATTCCTTTGGATCCTGATAAATTCCCCAAATTAGATATTTTGTATAATGCGTTTGGAATGACAGGATGTGGCCATGAGAGTAGAGTTTGTGACTGTGCCTTTTCTATAGGGGGGAGATGGTAATACCCATGGAAAAATCATGAGTTAAAGATATGCCCAAAACGGTTGCTTTGTGTAAAATTAAGGTTCATATCATTATGATTGATATATGAAACTAATTCTTTAGCCAATGTCACAGGGCCATTCAATATCAGTAGCAGATCGTCAATGTAATGACTGCACTGCACCACCTGATATGTGAGGAGAAGTGATTTGATTCTGAGAAAATGTATGTCTCTTCCCATTTGGACATATAAATATCCACAATGGAAGGGGATAATCTTGCTCCCATTGATGCAACAGTGAAAAGAAAAGGGGGAGACAGGGCGCTTCCAATGCGTAGGTCTATATGGAAAGTAGATGAGTGCACACCAAGTGTTAGGCTAACCTGATAGGGTTGTGAGAGTCACAACACCTGTAATCGCATAAAACAGCTGCAGCAGTCTGCACGAGGTCCAAGGACTTGGTACAAAGAGACGGCTGGTAGTGCAATAAGAGACTGCGCTGCTGTGGTAGAATTCAAGATATCTTTATTGCCAACGCGTTTCCTGAGCCAGTCCCAGCTCACTTCATCAGGTCACGTTACAGAAGATCATTGCAGGGGTATATATACATAAAAAAAAAAGGGGGAGGCCCCAAGAATAGTGGGGTGACACGTCAGCATGGATACATATACATGAATCATACAAAACAATAAAACTTTATTACAACCATATTAAAAACGATGTTTAAAATGCCATAAAAAGAGTGTTGGTATAAAAAACGTGATTAAAAAATATAAAGACACGGGGGGATCACGAGGTAAAAGATTAAAAAATGGCTCTGAAGTCCTGGGGTGGATTAGAACTTGCCTCAGAGGATATAACTCATGGTATTAGTCCACTGTGCTACATGTGAAACTGGAAAGTAAGGAGAAAATGGTTAAAATCATGTGTAAATAGCTAAAACTAGTCTCAAATATCTTTTTTCTAGGTGGAGAAAAGAGAAGAACAACAAGAAGAAACTCTCTGGAATAGGTGATATAAAAATGGTTAAAAATTGAGTGTTAAGACTTAATAAAAAAAAAAATGCATACAAAATTTTTTCTTTAAAAAACGAAGATGATGATATAAAGGAATTGAAAGGATAAGATATTAAAACACAGGGTCAAAATAAAATCAATAAAAAACATCATTGATGATATTAAGACCATTGGGCTCAATAGATTTGAGTTTGTAGATCCAAAAAACTTCCTTTCTGCATAGTGATTGAAACCTATTGGGGATGTGGTCTGGTATGTGATCAATGGGATAAATGGTGGCTTTACTGAAATCTCTGGAGTGTGTGGTGTCAAAGTGTCGTGAAAGTCCATGCTTTTGGAAGCCTATTTTGATATTGTGACGGTGTGAATTCATGCGACAATGTAGTGCTTGTGTAGTGCGACCTACATACAATCTGGGACAAGGACAGGAAATGACATATATAACATGAGAGGAATGATAAGTGAGGTGGAATTTGAGGGGAAGTTTTTCAAGTGTAATGGGGTGGACAAACGCAGACGCGCAGTGTGAAATGGTATGACAGCAAACACAATTAGAACGGTGACACTTATAAATCCCTGGTGATGAAATGGTATGGGTAGTAGGCTTCTGGGGTAGAAGTCTACTTGGAGCCAGAATATTCTTTAATGACCTGGCCTTTCGGAAGGTGATAGCAGGTTTGTCTGGAAGGACCCCATTAAGTATGGGGTCCTTCTTAATGATGGGCCATAAATTATTTACAACATCTCTTATCCTGTTCTGTTGTGAACTGAATGTTGTAATAAAATTTGTTCTAAAGAGTTCAGCATCATCTTTCTTTTGTTTAGTCAGAGATTTGCTGAGGAGAATATTCTGGTTAAAATTTTTAAAAACATTATCACATGTAGAACTAATGAGTTTTTTGGGATACCTCTGAGCAAGGAACCTTTCCCTCAGGACCTCGGATTGTGTGTTAAAATCCTCATCATTAGTGCAGTTCTTTCTTATCCTTTGGAACTGATTGTGAGCAATATTAAAAAGCCATTTTTTGTAGTGTCCACTCTTAAAATGTACATAACTATTAGAATCCACCTCTTTAAAAAACGTTTTACTGCAAATCTTGGGATCCCTGATGAAAAATGTGATGTCTAAAAAAATCCATGGACTGATTATTAACATGTGGGGTAAAAGTCAAGCTCCATGGATTATTCTGGATTGAACAAATAAGAGCACCCACATCTAAAACGCCATTGTCCCAGATTAAGAACAGGTCATCAATGTATCTTCTGTATAAAATGATGCCTTTATTAAAAGTCTCATTGGTGATAAAATTTTGTTCAAAGACCCCCATAAAAAGATTTGCATACATAGGTGCTACTCGTGATCCCATAGCGGTCCCACGTGTCTGGTGATAAAATTCCCCCCAAAAAAGTAAAAAAGTTATTATGCAAAATAAAATCCATCCCTTTGTAGATAAAAGCTTTTTGTGCAACAGATAAACGAATGTCTGATAAAAGGAACCTGTTAAAACATTCAAGACCCAACTCATGTTCAATGTTTGTATATAAAGCAGATACATCAAATGAAATAAAATAATAAGAGTCTTTCCATAACACATCATGAACCAGATTAATCAATTCAGTGGAGTCCTTCAGGTGGCTGGGTAACAAGAGAACATGATGTTGCATTATTCGGTCAATAAAAAAGGACAAGTTACTTGTAAGGGACCCTATGCCAGAAATTATGGGTCTACCTGGGGGGTTGGTTGTAGATTTATGTATTTTAGGAAGATGATAAATGAAGGGAGTGGATGGATTTTTATTGACCAGAAATTTCTTCTCTTGATCATTGATGGTTCCTTCAGTAAAAGCTTCATTGATTAAAAGGTTTTAAGCAATGGTGGCGGAAGGGATGGGATTGTGGGGGAGTTTTTCATAAAAATTGGTGTCAGAAAAAATCCTGTAGGATTCCTGTACATAGTCTTTCCTGTCCTGTATTACAATACCACCGCCTTTATCAGCAGATTTGATGATAATATTGCAGTTTTTCTCAAGCTTAGTCAATGCTGCCTGCTCCCTATTAGTAAGATTTTTGTTGATAGAGGTATGCTCCTTATCTAGATCTTTCAACTGGTCTAGAAGTAGATCAGAGAAAGTTTCTAGATGGTGGCCTTTACTTTCCACGGGTAAAAGGTGAATTTGCCTTTCACATCCAAGTGGAAGAAGGAATCAGTAGAATTAACCCCATTAGTGGGAGGAAGAGTTTTTTTTTTATCTCAAAGTGTCTGAGGAGTGTGATTTTCCTGATAAATCTTTGGGTGTCCAAAAACAAATCAAATCCATCACTCCTGGACGTGGGGCAAAAAGACAAACCTTTATTCAGTAGACTGATTTCTTCAGAGGAAAGAACATGGGAGGAAAGGTTGAAGATATTAGATTTAGATTGTGTTAATGATCGTTTTTGCCTTTTTTTCTCAATTCCCTTTCCTCTGCATCCTCTAAAGGATTTTTTCGTTTTTGTTGGACCTTTTGAAAAAAATGGGTTATGTTGTTTTTTTTGGGGTGTTTTCTGTGCAGGATTCAGTGCTGCAGGTAAAAAAGAGACAGCAACTGAAGAGCCTGCAGTGGAGTTGTCTATTACAATTTTTTCAGGAATGGTAGAAGGTAAGGTCTCATCAGTGGGATGGATAGAGAGATCCAAGAGGTCTGGAGTGTCAGGAAAAGCTTCAGGTTCCTGACAATCAAGGACTGTTAGAGCAGATGTGGTAGGGGTAGGAGAGGGACAGGGAGAATTAAAGAAGGGGAGTGGGAAGGAAGCAGATTTCCTTCCATCATTGATAAGGTTCACCACTTCAGTAGTGCTGGTTAGATCCATAGTTGGGAAAAAAACATTATTAGAGGCAGTTTCTTGAAAGGAACTAATATTTGCACTCATTAATTCAGATAGAGTGGGTTTGGATTTGGGAGCAGGTTTGGCATTTTGATTTAGTAGTGCAGGGGGTTCTCTGGATCTGTTCCTATGCTGAGGAACATTCCTCCCTCTGTTACTATTAGTGAATACCCTCCCAGAGCCTCTATCAGAGGGTCCCCTGTGTGAGGTGGGGTAGGAGTTTGGTTTTCTAAGCTGTCTTGGAGCTTGGGGGATGGTAGGGGAATCCCTATCATCCTCATGATCTTCAGGTGCAGAGCAGGGATCCTCCCTGTCCCTATTGAGTTTTTTAGATTTCTTCAAAATAAGTTCATGTTCTAGTTTTAGAGCAGATGTAGAGATGCTAGACTTGATCTTCCTGAATAAGGGATGACTGTCAAAATTCTGGAGTTGAGAATATATTTCCAAAACATTCTGGGCAGCAGCCTCAGCTAAGAGAGCTCTTTTTTTGCATAAGCAGGCTAAAAGTCTCTGCATACAGTCTTTTTGTATGTTGTTCCAGGTTACTGAAAATTCATGAAAGGAAGTTTTTTGGATCTACAAACTCAAATCTATTGAGCCCAATGGTCTTAATATCATCAATGATGTTTTTTATTGATTTTATTTTGACCCTGTGTTTTAATATCTTATCCTTTAAATTCCTTTATATCATCATCTTCATTTTTTAAAGAAAAAATTTTTTATGCATTTTTTTTTTCACCCATGAATTTTTTTTTTTTAATTAAGTCTTAACACTCAATTTTTAACCATTTTTATATCACCTATTCGATAGAGTTTCTTCTTGTTGTTATTTTCTTTTCTCCACCTAGAAAAAAGATATTTGAGACTAGTTTTAGCTATTTACACATGATTTTAACCATTTTCTCCTTACTGTCCAGTTTCACATGTAGCATAGTGGACTAATACCATGAGTTATATCCTCTGAGGCAAGTTCTAATCCACCCCAGGACTTGAGAGCCATTTTTTAATCTTTTACCTCGTGATCCCCCCCGTGTCTTTTTATTTTTTAATCACGTTTTTTATACCAACACTCTTTTTATGGCATTTTAAACATCGTTTTTAATATGGTTGTAATAAAGTTTTATTGTTTTGTATGATTCATGTATATGTATCCATGCTGACATGTCACCCCACTATTCTTGGCGCCTCCCCCTTTTTTTTCATGTATATATACCCCTGCAATGATCTTCTGTAACATGCCCTGATGAAGTGAGCTGGGACTGGCTCAGGAAACGCGTTGGCAATAAAGATATCTTGAATTCTACCACAGCAGCGCAGTCTCTTATTGCACTACCAGGCTTCTCATTGATGCAACAGTGTGATGCAGCAGCAAAAAAGGCAAACACAGTTGTAGGATGTATTAAGAGAAGCATAGATTCTAGATCACGTGAAGAAATTATCCCCCTCTACTACTCCTTGGTCAGGCCGCATCTGGAATACTGTGTCCAGTTCTAGTCACCACACTTTAAAAAAGACATTGAAAAACTGGAGCAAGTTCAGAGACGAGCTGCCAGAATGGTGAGCGGACTGCAACGTATGTCCTAAGAGGAACGGTTAACCCCTTCACATGCACCGTACAGGTACTGCTCATGTCTTCCTCCGTTTGATGTGGGCTCCGGTGCTGGGACAACATCTTTACCGGCACATGTCAACTGTTTTGAACAGCTGACATGTGCACCTAACAGCCGCAGGTGGAATCGCGATCCACCAGCGGCTGTTAACCTGTCAATCTCTAACAGCAGCATTTAATGTGATCGCGCCGGAACCATGTCACTAATTCCTCCCATTGGTGCCCGTGTCACATGACCATGATGGGTTGGCATGACAACCCGGGGTCTGCAGGAGACCCCTGTGGCTATCATTGCCGGATTGCTATGAACGCTGCCTAGAACTGAGCCCTGAGAAACCCCAACAGTAAGGGTAAGGGGAGGAAGAAAAGCCAGCCAAAGATACAGTGTCCGAGCAGTCAGAGAGGTAGGAAGAAAAAGAAGAGAGAGCAAAATCCTATAGAGCAGAACATACTGAGGAGGAGCTGATGATCCACAGTATCAAATGCTGCAGAGAGATTCAGGAGAACTAGCAAGGAGTAGTGACATTAGATTGAGCTGTTAGTAGATCTTTAGAGACTTTAGTAAGGGCAGTTTTATTTGAGTGTAAGGATCAGAAACCAGATTGAAAAGGGTCAAGAAGAGCATTATCTGAAAGATAATGTATTTGACGGGAGTGGACCAAACGTTCCAGGAGTTTAGAGATGAAGGGAAGATTAGAGACAGATCTGTAATTAGCAGCACAGTTCTGTTCAAGGGATGCTTTTTTAAGTTTTGGCTGTATGCTGTCATGTTTAAAGGAGGAAGGAAAGATACTAGATGAGAGCAAAAGATTAAATATTTTAGTTGGGTGAGTGGTTTCAGCTGGGAAAGGGGCTGAAGGAGATGTGAGGGAATAGGGTCACTGGTTTAGGTAGTAGGTCGAGAAGATGCAGAAAGCCTGGTAACTGAAGTGCATGAAGGAAAAGAACGCATGATATTAGTGTATTGTGAGAAACTTTCCTGTCCCTATATGATAAATTTTTTATATGAAATAATTGGTCAGATTGTAAGCGCTTAGGTGAGTGGTGGGGGCTTGCATTCTTGGACCGAGGAGGGAATGAAAAGTGTCAAAGAGTCCTTTAGGATTGTTAGATAGTGGGGTGATGAGTGTGGTGAAGTAGATTTGTTTCGAGATTCGAGAGGTGAAGGACAAAGATATATGTTTTAAGCATAAACTTATAATGGATGAAATCTTCGGCCAGATTAGAGTTTCTGCACAGATGTTTGGCACACCTGGAGTAGCACTGTACAAGACGTGTTTGGGTTGCTGCCATCTCTGTACAGAGTTGTTTTATGTCTAGGATGTGCAGCTTCATTCAGGGCACTTTGTTGTGTTTTATAATAATGTTTCAACGCAGAGTCGTGATATGAGAGAATGGATATTGGGGCCAATGATGCAAATTCTTCACAAGATTGTTGGTATTATTGGCACATATATTACTATAGATGTGGTAAGTGACAATGTCATGAGCAGTATTCCAGTACTTGACAGAGAATGAAAGGTTGTGGTCAGAGAACAGAAGAGGGGAGTTAGTAAAATCATGCACTAAGCAGAGCCGGGAGAAGATTAGATCCAGTGCATTCCAGTCTTCATGTAGTGGAGTTAGTAAGTTGTGAAAGACTGATAAAGGAAATTAGAGATAAAAGCTGAGTGGTGGATGGGGAGAAGGGATCACTAATGTTAAAGTCCCCCATGATGAGAGTGGGAATGTTACAGTATAGAAAGTTTGGAAATCAGGTGGCAAAGTAATCTAGGAGCTGACGGGAGGGGCTCGGACAGGGGTGGATTAAGGGTAGCCAGGGCCCCGGGCTGTTCAAACTCTGTGGCCCCCCCGATCATGTGACGGGGTCATGTGATGGGGTCATGCGACTGGGTCATGGAGGTCAGTGCCCAGAGATGGTTTACATAATGAGGACAAGCCACGGGCAAACAATAGCCACAGAAGAAATGGACATCTAATCCGAAAAATGCCGCACTTCTGCCAGGCGGCTGCTGCATCACCAGGTCATTAATATCGCAGGGAGAAGACGATGGGAGAAGGAATCCCCACACCAAAGAGGCATTTCACTTCGCCAGCAGACAAATCAATGACTGAAGCCTGGAACTCTGTGAGCAGTGTCACAATCAGTGGCCACAGACAAGATCTGCTAGCCACATGGAGAATACAGCTGGCCCATCAACCCATCACCCCAGAAGCCATCACAGACTTGTACTGGGGATGAGCGATGTGCATGGATCTATAGATCTGGGGGATCTCCTCCAGAACCAGAGACCATTGTGCTCCCGGGAGATCAGTGCCTGGTAACATACATGACAGGGGCATGTGGCCCCACAGGACAGGGAGCAGGGGTATCACAGGGACAGGGGGTCCCACAGGACAGGGAACAGGGGCAGGGGGTGCCACAGGACAGGGAGCAGGGGTATCACAGGGGCAGGGGGTGCCACAGGACAGGAGGCAGGGGCATCACAAGGGAAGGGGGTGCCACAGGACAGGGAGCAGGGGCATCACAGGGGAAGGAGGTGCCACAGGACAGGGAGCAGGGGCATCACAGGGGAAGGGGGTGCCACAGGACAGGGAGCAGGGGAATCACAGGGGAAAGAGGTGCCACAGGACAGGGAGCAGGGGCATCACAGGGGAAAGAGGTGCCACAGGACAGGGAGCAGGGGCATCACAGGGGAAGGGGGTGCCACAGGACAGAGCAGGAGCATCACAGGGGCAGGGGGTGCCACAGGACAGGGAGCAGGGGAATCAGAGTGATAGGGGGTCCCACAGGACAGGGGACAGGGGCATCACAAGGGCAGGTGGCCCCATGAGGTAGGAGATAGGGGGTCCCATGGGGCAAAGGGTTCCACAGGACAGGGGGCAGGCAGCACCACATCCCAATGCTCCTCTGTGCCCCCCACTCTGCACTTGCACTGCCCGGGGCATCACCCGCCACTGGCACTACTACATGGCTGGCAGCAGGTTCAGCACAGTTTGTGTCACCAGAGCGAAGCTTGTCCTCCAGGGCCCTGCTCACACTGACAAGTGCGGGCCACACTTTTACCTGTGGACAGGTGTCCCTCTGACCTTCCAGCACCATTCCTGAACTCGTTACCTTGGCAGTTCCGGCAGTCCAGTTCTTGTTCCATTGCCATTGCCTTTCTGGCTCGGTGTCAGGCAGCCACCCTCTTCCTCCCTCCCCCGGGCTACGGGGCATGACATCACCGCTGCACAAGAGCCACCTCTCTCATGCCGTCTGTCGGCTCAATCTGTGGGGTGCAGGAAACGGGTGATGTCACTGGGAGGGGGAGGAGCGGGGGCGAGGGGGTGAGCAGAGGGCAGACGCGCTGGTCACGTGATGTGTGTGTACGTCTCTCTGCTTGTGAATGTGTCAGGTGCTGCTGGGGAGGAAGCAGACGGGTCGGCGCGTCCTCTCACTAACCGCTTGTGCCAGTGGCGGATTATAATGGGGCAATGTATGAAAACATGCATTTGGAAGTCGTCTTGCTACACTTGTAAGGAGAGCTTTAAACTAGAACAACATGAGAACGGAAGCAAAAGACCAGAAAAAGCCATACACCTGACAAATGCTATCGAGAACTCTGCTATTACAAGTGGAAAGGAAGAACAAAGACAAAAGAATCTAATTAATAAAAATATTGGAGAAAGAGAAGCCAATCGCAAAATAAAATGTTTCTATACTAATGCACAAAGCATGGGCAACAAGGAGATTTGGAACTACTAACTCAGGAAAAGAAATATGATGTCATTGGAATCACTGAAACTTGGTGGGACAATACACATGACTGGAATACAAGACTAGAAGGATACAACTTATTTGCAAGAAACAGACTTGATAAACGCGGAGGAGGAGGTGTCGCATTGTATGTTAGAAACGCGTATATCTGCACAGAGATTGAAGCTTCAGAGACTGGGTGTTCTGTGGAAACTGTTTGGGTAAGAATACAAGGACAGAACAATGGAAAGGACACCATTTTAGGCATTTACTACAGGCCGCCTGTGCAAGCTGAAGATATGGATGAACTCTTTATGCATCAAATGGCCAAGTTCTCCAAAAAATATGACATAGTTGTCATGGGAGATTTCAACTATCCAGACATTTGTTGGGAATCTCTCTCAGGCAAAACTAACAGGTCAAGGAAATTCTTATCCTTTCTTGCTGACAACTTTATCTTCCAAAAAGTAGGGGAGAAAACAAGGGGAACTGCTACCTTGGATCTAATCCTCATAAACAGGGAGGAAATGGTTGAGGAGGTAAAAGTGGCTGGGACCCTAGGAGGTAGCGACCATGCTATTTTAGAATTTTGGATGACTAGAGGAGGAAGACCTGTGAAGACTCAGACGTCAAGGTTAGATTTCAGAAAGGCAGATTTTAAGGGATTCAGAAAGATAATTGGAGGGATCCAATGGCTGGATATTCTTAAAGACAAAAATGTCCAGGAAGGATGGGAAATCTTGAAAAATGAAATTCTCAAAGCACAATTGTTAACAATTCCGAAAAGAGGGAAGAATAGGAAGCATTTAAAGAAACCAGGATGGATAAACACAGAACTTAAGCACATGCTAAAAAGAAAGAAAAAAATGTTTATAAAATGGAAAGAGGGAGGCATATCTAAAGAAGAATATAATGCTGTCTGCAGAACCTGCAGGGCACAAATCAGATTATCTAAAGCTGACAATGAATTGAGGCTTGCAAGAGATGTCAAAAGCAATAATAAAGGATTTTGGGGATATGTCAAAAGTAAAAGAAAAGTCAAAGATGCTATTGGATTTTTACAGGATGAAAATGATGAAATGGTAAGACAGGGTGTTGAGAAGGCCGAACTTTTAAATTCCTATTTTGCATCTGTTTTCTCTCAGAAAGGAAATGTAACATCAACTGTTCTTCACTGTCCTATTAAAGGAATAGAAGAATCCAGGATATCTATAAACAGAAAGATAGGGAGGAAACACTTAGCTAACCTAAATGAATTCAAGTCACCAGGTCCAGATGAATTACACCCCTGAGTACTGAAGGAGATAGCAGAAGAAATTTTTGAACCCCTCTCCATAATCTTTGAAAATTCATGGAGAACAGGAGAAGTCCCAGAAGACTGGAGAAGAGCAAATGTTGTTCCTATCTTCAAAAAGGGGAAGAAGGTGGACCCAGGCAACTATAGGCCGGTGAGTCTGACTTCTATACCAGGAAAGATCTTTGAACAAATTATTAAACAACATGTATGTCAGTACCTGGATAAGAATGAAGTGATTAAACAGAGTCAGCATGGGTTTGTAACTAATAAGTCATGTCAGACTAACTTAATTTCCTTCTATGACAGAATCACTGATTGGGTGGATCAGGGAAATGCTGTAGATATAGTATATCCTGACTTCAGCAAAGCATTTGACAAAGTATCTCACACAATCCTTATTGAAAAAATGGCTAAGTACGGAATGGACAAGGCAACTGTAAGGTGGATTCATAACTGGCTTAGTGATCGGACCCAAAGAGTGGTCGTAAATGGCTGTACATCCAGTTGGAAGAATGTCTCAAGTGGGGAACCACAGGGCTCTGTCCTGGGCCCTGTATTGTTCAACAACTTTATCAACGATTTAGATGAAGGAATTGAGGGTAAACTGATTACATTTGCTGATGACACAAAGCTAGGAAGGATAGCTAATACTAGAGAAGAGAGAGAGAGGATTCAAAAAGATATAAATAAACTGGAGCAGTGGGCAGCAACTAACAGAATGGTTTTTAACAGGGAAAAATGCAAAGTACTACATCTGGGCAATAAAAATGAAAAAAGCATATACAAAATGGGAGGAATAGGGCTAAGCAACAGCACATGTGAAAAAGACTTGGGTATACTAATAGATCACAGACTGAATGTGAGTCAATGGTGTGATGCAGCATCGAAAAAGGCAAATGCAATTCTAGGATGTATTAACAGAAGCATACAGTCTAGATCACGTGAAGTCATTATTTCCCTATACTCCTCTTTGGTCAGACCTCATCTGGAATATTGTGTCCAGTTTTGGGCACCACATTTTAAAAAAGACATCAACAAACTGGAGCAAGTTCAGAAAAGAGCGACCAGAATGGTGACCGGTCTGCAAACCCTGTCTTATGAGGAAAGGTTGCAGGATTTGGGAATGTTTAGTTTGCAAAAGAGAAGACTGAGAGGAGACTTAATAGCTGTCTTCAAATATCTAAAGGGCTGTCACATTGTAGAAGGATCATCTTTATTCTCATTTGCACAAGGAAAGACTAGAAGCAATGGGATGAAACTGAATGGGAGGAGACACAGATTAGATATTAGAAAAACTTTTTGACAGTTAGAGTGATCAATGAGTGGAACAGGCTGCCACAAGAAGTGGTGAGTTCTCCTTCAATGGAAGTCTTCAAACAGAGGCTGGACAGACATCTGACTGGGATGATTTCGCGAATCGTGCTTTGAGCAGGGGGTTGGACCAGATGGCCCAGGAGGTCCCTTCCAACTCTACGATTCTATGATTCTAATTTACCCTGGGCTGGTGGGCCCCCCCACACCACTGGGCCCTGGGCTACCGCCCAGATTGACCTCATTATAATCCGCCACTGGGCTCGGAGGGTGATATACTACTGCCACTCATAGGCAGAATGGCTGGAAAAGTCTGACAGTGAGGACCTCAAAAGAATAAATGAGGTTACTGGGGGGATAACCTGAAAGGAACATTTTGTTGAAAGAAGCAGACCAACACCTAAACCTGGTCTGTTCTTAGGTCTGGGGTTGTGGGAAAAATGTAGGTCACCATACAAGAGAGCAGCAGCGTCGGTGGTGTGAGACTATTGGATCCAGATTTCAGTTATTGCCAGAAGGTTAAGAAAATTTGAAAGAAAAAAGTCATGGATGTAAGAGACTTTGTCACAGGCTGACCGTGCGTTCCAGAGGGCACAGTTGAAAGAGACAGAAGACATGTAAAAATATTAATGAGATTTGTAGGTTTTCCAAGTGTAGCAGGGAAGAAGTTAAGAATCATAGAATCAAAGAGTTGGAAGGGATCCCCTGAGCTCAAAGCAGGATTAGCTAATCATCCCAGACAGATGTCTATCCAGCCTCTGTTTGAAGACTTCTATTGAAGGAGAACTCTCCACCTCCCGTGGCAGCCTGTTACACTCATTGATCACTCTAACTGTCAAAATGTTTTTTCTAATATCTAATCTGTGTCTCCTCCCATTCAGTTTCATCCCATTGCTTCTAGTCTTTCCTTGTGCAAATGAGAATAAAGATGATCATTCTACAATGTGACATCCCTTGAGATATTTGCAGACAGCTTTTAAGTCTCCTCTCAGTCTTCTCTTCTGCAAGCTAAACATTCCCAAATCCTGCAACCTTTCCTCATAAGACAGGGTTTGCAGACCGGTCACCATTCTGGCTGCTCTTTTCTGAACTTGCCCCAGTTTGTTGATGTCTTTTTTAAAATGTGGCGCCCAAAACTGGATACAGTATTCCAGATGAGGTCTGACCAAAAAGGAGTAGATGGCAATAATGACTTCACGTGATCTAGACTGTATGCTTCTGTTAATACATCCTAGAATTGCATTTGCCTTTTTTGCTGCTGCATCACACTGTTGACTCATATTCAGTCTGTGATCTATTAGTATACCCAAGTCTTTTTCACATGTGCTGCTGCTTAGCCCTATTCCTCCCATTCTGTATATGCTTTTTTCATTTTTATTGCCCAGATGTAGTACTTTGCATTTTTCCCTGTTAAAAACCATTCTGTTAGATGCTGCCCACTGCTCCAATTTATTTATATATTTTTGAATCCTCTCTCTCTTCTCTAGTATTAGCTATCCCTCCTATCTGTGTGTCATCAGCAAATTTAATCAGTTTACCCTCAATTCCTTCATCTAAATCGTTGATAAAGATGTTGCACAATACAGGGCCCAGGACAGAGTCCTGTGGTACCCCACCTGAGACATTCTTCCAACTGGATGTGCAGCCATTTACGACCACTCTTTGGGTCCGATCACTAAGCCAGTTATGGATCCACCTAACAGTTGCCTTGTCCATTCCGTACTTAGCCATTTTTTCAATAAGGATTGTGTGAGATGCTTTGTCAAATGCTTTGCTGAAGTCAAGATATACTATATCTACAGCATTTCCCTGATCCACCCAATCAGTGAAATTCTGTCACAGAAGGAAATTAAGTTAGTCTGACATGACTTATTAGCTACAAACCCATGCTGATTCTGTTTAATCACTTCATTCTTATCCAGGTACTTACATATATGTTTTTTAATAATTTGTTCAAAGATCTTTCCTGGTAGAGAAGTCAGACTCACCGGCCTATAGTTGTCTGGGTCCACCTTCTTCCCCTTTTTGAAGATAGGAACAACATTTGCTCTTCTCCAGTCTTCTGGGACTTCTCCTGTTCTTCAAGAATTTTCAAAGATTATGGAGAGGGGTTCAAAAATTTCTTCTGCTATCTCCTTCAGTACTCTGGCGTGTAATTCAACTGGACCTGGTGACTTGAATTAATTTAGGTTAGCTAAGTGTTTCCTCACTATCTTTCTGTTTATATATCTGGATTCTTCTTTTCCCTTAATAGGACAGTGAAGAACAGTTGATGTTACATTTCCTTTCTGAGAGAAAACAGATGCAAAATAGGAATTTAAAAGTTCGGCCTTCTCAACATCCTGTCTTACCATTTCATCGTTTTCATCCTGTAAAAATCCTATAGCATCTTTGCCTTTTCTTTTACTTTTGACTTATCCCCAAAATCCTTTATTATTGCTTTTGACGTCTCTTGCAAGCCTCAATTCATTGTCAGCTTTAATAATCTGATTTGTGCCCTGCAAGTTCTGCAGACAGCATTATATTCTTCTTTAGATATGCCTCCCTCTTTCCATTTTATAAACATTGCTTTCTTCCTTTTTAGCATGTGCTTAAGTTTTGTGTTCATCCATCCTGGTTTCCTTAAATGCTTCCTATTCTTCCCTCTTTTCGGAATTGTTAACAATTGTGCTTTGAGAATTTCATTTTTCAAGATTTCCCATCCTTCCTGGACATTTTTGTTCTTAAGGATATCCAGCCATTGGATCCCTCCAATTCTCTTTCTGAACTTACTACTACAAGGAGGGACGAGGATAGGAGGAGAAAAGAGAGAATGAGCAGATGTTTAAGATATTTGTGGCGGCTTCTCTTGTGTTGCATGGTTGGAGTGAATGGATCTGTGCGGTTTAAGAATGTGGAAAAAGCGTGACAGCTGTACATAGGAGATGAGAGGACAGACTGGCTGATATGGATTGTGTGCACAGAGTGTGTGAAATGGTGGTAGATATGAGTGAACTCAGCAGCTAGAGCATACGTAACACAAATACATAGGGTGGATACATTTTGCATTAGGAAAGAATTGGGCACCAGTTTGTTTGAATGTCTTCTTTATTTATCTGATAGGTCTGGCAGATATTGTAGAAACGACTCCCACATCCACTGATCAGAAAATGATGACATATCCTATTGATATACTGTACCATTGTTTTGGATGATGGAATGGCTTACTTTGTAAAATACATTTTTTGACATTTATTTCCACAGACATACAATATAGATCGCCAAGTTCCTGACAGTGCAGGGACAGCAACAGCATATCTGTGTGGAGTGAAAGGAAACTATGGAACCTCAGGATTAACGGCTGCTGCTAAACGATCTGACTGTGGGACTCAAGCTGGGAATGAGGTTGAGTCAGTACTAAAGAGAGCTAAGGCAGCAGGTACATAAAGTATGAGAAACGTTAGCATTAAATGGGCACTTTATATGGAATCTATAATTTGATTTGTGCTGCTCAAGCCTCAGAAAGAAAAGGACATAAAGCCAAAAAATCCAGAAAACTGCCATACTTACCACAGGTCACAAGACTAATGCAGGTTGCATCTAGGCTTTCTCATAAAGATAGAGCCAGCTAAAGTGCAATATACCGAAGAAACAACCATTCCACACCTACCTTAGCTAGGGGGTTGTCTAGTATTATAAATGTACATGTATAGGATGTTACGCTGTCTCTGTGTACTCACCCGGCCACCGCTCCCACGCCGCAGCCTCCCGTCGCCCGACATCCACGGAAGTTGCCTCTGTTTGGTGCGTGGCCGGCGGCGTCCCTGCATGCAATGCGCATGCGCTATAGGCCGCGGCCGCGCCTCCCTCCTGCTTCTTGTGCTCCGGCTATGCCCTGACCTGGAAGCACCTCCCTGACCAATGGCAGAAGACAGGAGCATATCAGGCTGCTTCCCCCTGAGGGAGGTGCCTGATTGTTGTGTTTCCTAGCACACTGGGCCTCGCTTCATCGTGTGCTCTTTGCTCCTGCAGTTCCGTTCTCGTCTGCTTGCCGCAGCAGCCTCTCAGTCCTGCTACCCGTGTTCCTTGCTGTCTTCCGCAGTCCTGCCTCCGGTGTTCCTGTTCCATCCTACTCCAGTCCTGCCGTCCTACTCCAGTCCTGCCTCCGGTGTTCCTGTTCCATCCTACTCCAGTCCTGCCTCCAGTGTTCCTGTTCATCCTGCTCCAGTCCTGCCGTCCTACTCTAGTCCAGCCTCCAGTGTTCCTGTTCCATACTACTCCAGTTCTGCCGTCCTACTCAAGTCCTGCCTCCGGTGTTCCTGTTCCATCCTTCTCCAGTCCTTCCGTCCTCCTCTAATCCTTTCTCCTGTGTTCCTACTCCTGTCATCCCTCCTCGTCCCAGTCTACTGTCTCACTCCATTTCTACCTCCTGGTTCCAGCTCTGTTCTGTCATCTATACTTCAGTCCCACAGTCCTACAGTCCTACTCCGGTCCATCCTGAGCCACCCCTCTCGGTACTGGCTACCGTGGTACTCAAACCCCTGGGCCTGCTCCTAACGGTCCCTGGATAGGGGTCAGTTCCACCTGGCAGCTCGCCTGGGGCCCCTTGGTGCCACGGTCCAGAGGGTCCACTCCTGGAGTTTCCGGCTCCAGACTACCCATGCTAACATAGGGCATATATGGGGCACCTCCTGCACTGCATTAGTAAAGTGACCTTGTATTTGTACGTTTTTCTGTGTTGCTCAAACCACCGCCAAAATGAATCAGAGTCTGGCTGCACAACTGCAGTCAGGTTTGTTTTTACCTAAAATGCCGTGGCATTTCAGGGAAAATAAAATTTAAAAAGCCAGCTGGGAATATTGGGAGAGACCTGACTAGTCCATCAAACCCGAGGTCGGCTTCTCCCCGCCCCATTCCAGGTTTCTCTACAGGTCTCTCCCATATACAGTGGGGGGAATAAATATTTGATCCCTTGATGATTTTGTAAGTTTGCCCACTAACAAAGACATGAACAGTCTCTATAATTTTAAAGGTAGGTTAATTTCAATATTGAGAGATAGAATATCAGAAATAAAATCCAAAAAATTACATTGTATAAATTATATAAATTTATTTACATTTTTCAGTGAGAAATAAGTATTTGATCCCCTACCAACCAATAAGAGCTCTTGCTCCTACAGACCAGTTAGACACTCCTAATCAACTAGCTGCCTGCGTTAAAGACAGCTGTATTACATAGTCACATTTATAAAAGACTCCTGTCCACAGACTCAATTAATCAGTCAGACTCTAACCTCTACATCATGGGCAAGACCAAAGAGCTTTCGAAGGATGTCAGAGACAAGACCATAGACCTGCACAAAGCTGGAATGGGCTACAAAACCATACGCAAGGCACTGGGTGAGAGGAAGAGATCTGTTGGTGCAATACTAAGATAATGGAAGAAATACAAAATGACTGTCAATCGACACCGAGCTGGGGCACCATGCAAAATTTCACCTCGTAGGCTATCCTTGATCATGAGGATGGTGAGAGATCAGCCTAAAACTACATGGGGGAACTTAATAATGAACTCAAGGCAGCTGGGATAACAGTCACTAAGAAAACCATTGCTGACACATTACGCCGTAAAGGTTTAAAATCCTGCAGTGCCCGCAAGGTCCCCCTGCTCAAGAAGGCACATGTGCAGGCCCGTCTGAAGTTTGTCAATGAATACTTGGATTATTCTGTGAGTAATTGGGAGAAAGTGCTTTGGCATTAACTCAACTCGCCATGCTTGGAGGAAGAGAAATGCTGCCTATGATCCAAAGAACACCGCCCCCACTCTAAAGCATGGAGGTATAAACATTATGTTTTGGGGGTGTTTCTCTGCTAAGGGCACAGAACTCCTTCACCGCATCAATGGGAGAATGGATGGAGCCATGTACTATAAAATCCTTAGTGACAACCTCCTTCCCTCCGTCAGGACATTAAAAATGGGTCATGGCCTGGTCTTCCAGCAAGACAATTGTCATGATCCAGGTTGGATGATGAAAATTAAAAGCACATGTAACCTTTTTTTTTCCTTAAGCTGTGTGCTTAAGTTTGGTTTTTCCCCCGGTGGCCATTAGGGTTATTACACAGTGGTGTCTTTTGCTCTAGTTTGCCCCCGGTGGTGGTGAGCATTATTGCACATGATTATAAAGCAGGTGTAATTGCTGGCTCTTACCTATAAAAGAGTGTCAGGTGTTGCAATCACTGTTGGTGATAGTGCTCATTTCCAACCAAGTCTGGTGGAGGAAGGAACTAGAGAGAAGAGTTCCATGAAGCTCAGGCAGAGCTCTGGTGTAGTAGCTTCAGGTGGAAGCTGAATTCTGGTGGTGGACTCTGTTGCTGGGAGCAAGAGCAACAGAGCAAAGCTAAGTGGTGTTACCCCTGTTTTGTGACTTCCCTTATGTATGTTTCAGTGCAGTGGTGGGATTAGTTTCCACACCGTCCATTTCACTAGTGAGGGATAGGTGCAGGGCGAGCTAGGGTTCTTAGGTTCCAGCTCAGCGACAGGTGCGGAGCCTGTATAGGGACTGTTAGGAGTGTAGAGACTGGCTCAGGGGAGTGCAGGAGGTCTCCACGTCCCCGTTCCCTATCGCAGGGCCCACATTGTAATTGTTTCCCTGGTGTTTCCCCTTATTATTTAAATTCGCCCTGCTGGAGGCGGTGTATCCAGTTTTACGTGTAATTCTGAAATTCACCTGCTGGAGGCGGTGTATCCGGCTGCACATTTTATTGTTTAAATTCGCCCTACTGGAGGCGGTGTATCCAGGGTCGCGTGTGTCATATAAATTTGCCCTGCTGGAGGCGGTGTGTCCAGTCACACGTAACCATCACAACAATGACCCAAAACATACAGCCAAGGCAACAAAGGAGTGGCTCAAAAAGAAGTCCATTAAGGTCATGGAGCGGCCTAGCCAGTTTCCCATAGAAAACTTATGGAGGGGGTTGAAGCTCTGAGTTGCCAAGCGACAGCCTCAAAATCTTAGTGCTTTAGAGACGATCTACGAAGAAGGGTGGAGCAAAATTCCTCCTGACATGTGTGCAAACCTCATCATCAACTACAAAAAACGTCTGACTACTGTGCTTGCCAACAAGGGTTTTGCCATCAAGTATTAAGTCTTGTTTGCCAGAGTGATCAAATACTTATTTCTCACTACAAAATGCAAATAAATTTATATAATTTATACAATGTGGTTTTCTGGATTTTATTTTTGATATTCTATCTCTCAATGTTAAAATTAACCTACCCTTAAAATTATAGACTGTTCATGTCTTTGTCAGTGGGCAAACTTACAAAATCAGCAAGGGATCAAATACTTATTTCCCCCACTGTATGTACATAGACCTGTCAATCACCTGGAGCGATGTGGAGAAAAGCTGGAGTGTTGCCAGACTAATCTCATCTCTCGATATGGTTATTAAAAACGCTCTGGTGTTTCAGAGAAAAACATACCTCGTTGCAATCAAGCGGTGTTTGGACAGCAAGGAATAAGTGACATATTCATTTTAAGGCTCTTCCTACATTGAGACGCATTTGAGAAATTTGTACAGCTTGAGTGCTGTTTTGTTGGTTGATCCCATGAAAGATGGGATGGTTGGAGATATGGCTTTGAAGAAGATCGACATAAGTTCCTCTGAGGATGGGTATGATGGGTATGCTTGTCATCAGATATGACCCAGTGCCATTGTGAAGTTGATCGATAACATTCTGAAAGCAATTTTTTACTGTATTTACCAGGAAAATCTGTGGGGATCGTGACTACAACGCGTGTCCAACATGCTTCTCCATCTGGAACTTATGCCCACATTGCTGATCGAGACTGGTATTCTGATGCCAACATGCCGCAGGAAGCTCTGGATTTGGGGTGCCAAGATATTGCTCATCAGTTAGTTTATAACACTGAGATAGATGTAAGTATAGGGAGACATCTGTACAATTGTGATTGGTCAGTTGAAAATATATCAATATTTTCAATTAGCACTGATAGCAGTAATGTAATAAAGTGTCCCCTAGTTCTCCATAAATGCTCCATTAATGGCATGTAAAAGTCTGTTAATTATTGCCATAACTCATCAATACTTGTGCACCATTGACTTCCTCGCTAGGAAGAAGTTCAATGAGTTCTCCTCTGCAACAAACTAGATGCCATAAACCTTTTGTGCAGTAATCTGGGACTTTGCTTCCTACCTTCTGAAATAGAATGAGAAAACTTCCAGATTGAGATAACAGTGGGGCCGAGAAAATCTTCAATGTTTTATTCCATGTTATTTAAAATATGATAAAACGTTCATGATCGTGGATGGGAGTTTGTTATGATTAGGTCACCGAGGAGGATAGCCGGGGAATAAGCTAGGCAACCAGAAAACCAGAAAGGTTGGTAACTAAGCGGATTGCAGACCCCTAAAACTAACAACACAACTAGAATTAGCCATGGGACGTACCTACGATACCCTAGAAGCCTCGGCACAGCCAAAGAGTTAACTAAGCCTAAAGCAAGAAAGTTAAACTGCCCCGGAGTAGAACCCCAAAGGAATAGATAGCCCTAAAACATATATTGCCGGTGAGACAAGATGAGGCACAAACACAGGCAGAAAATAGAGTAAGCAAATGATGGGGCCCAAACTGTCTAGATAGAACAGAACAGGAAAGATACTGTCTGCAATCACGCAAAAAACCCTAAGATAAATCCAACACGTCTGATATGCAAAAATACTGAGGCCACACAACCTTTCCCCCACTAGATCAGCATTCTGGTGTGAACTGGAAGCAAAGCAAAAGATACTGATATAACAGAGGACTAGCAATACTGAACAGACTGACATAAGCTGTGGCATATGGAACAGGGTCCAGCACTGGTCCCAGCAGGGAACAATGCTGAACCCACACAGAAAAGCAGAAAGCAGACAAAGGCAAAAACTGGATCAAATGCAAAAAGATTCCAGCAAACAAATAACTTATCTGAACGATGCAGGACCAAGCAGGGAGCAAACGGACTTCAAAATGCACAGAAAGAAAATCAAATCACCAGCAACAACTGAGGGAAGCTTGCTGACTTAAATCTTCCCAGTCTGTAACACCTGACCTCCAATCATCCTCTTCAGGTGATTGACTTCTGTCAACCCGACCAGCTCCGTTACTCACAGCAACCATCAGAGGGAGCCCAAACTCAGAAGTCAGTTCAAAAGTGTTCACAACAGGAGTTACTCAACGCATTTCTGCCGTTGCTGCCTTTAGTCACTGAGTATATAAAAGAATCATGCGCTGTGTGATTTAAAACAATAAATAACCAATCATGGAAGTGCACAGAAACCATATGAGCATGGACAATTGCACACCATAAATAATAAATCTAGTAGAACATAATTCATATAGCACATTAAGGACTATGAATAAAGTGCTGGTACAAGATATTAATAAATGAGCGTAATATCACTTCTGTCATTCATTCCTTTATGTTGTTTGATATTGAGTTTGATTATCCAAAATGCCTCCCTAAGTAACACTTTTTTCTCCACTCTCCACCTCTATCTAGACCAGTAGCCTTCTCAATGCTGAAGAAGGTAAGACCCTGGATGTTATCATTATGCTTTTCCAAAAAGTGTTTAGTTACTCTGGAATATGTTGTTTTTGTTGTTAATATTCTGTAAGTGTTCAGACATTCTTTTTTTCAATTTACGAAGGGTGCATCCCATATATTTGATGTTGCACAGAATACACTGCATACAATATACTACATATCTGGTAGTGAAATTAATTAAATAATTAATATCACAAGTATCATTGATCTTTTGTGTTTTATATGCATATTGATGCATGTTACATTTCGTGACTGTGTGAGATAGCAGGAACGCAGGATGCAGTGACGAGCAGGAGTTAAAGGGTTTCTTACAGGCGATACTACATGCAGGGAGATAAGGAGTTATGAGGGGAGTAAAAACTGAGTATTGTATAAGGGTAGGAACAAATGTTTATGAAACAGGTAAACTTATCAGTCTGATGGTTTCCGGACAGTGGAAGTTTGAAATTCCACGGTGGCGCCGCAAGTGACATGTGAAGTCTCTGGCCTGATCCTGAAGGAAATTGAGGCACTGTCTCCTGAGGGAAGCGGTGTATCCTGGCTCTCGTAGGCGAGGTCCTGCATTACCGTAGCGATGTACGTGCCGTGAAATAGTTTGTGGCGCCGCTGAAGTATGACTCAGTTCAGTGGTGGAAGCGGAGGTGAAACTCCCTGGCTTTGTATGATTCACCTAGTCAGAATTAGGCTGCGCGCCTGCTGCAGTCAACGGAATGGTGCGGGACGGATTCTCAGTGACCAGGGTGAGCGGGCACACAAGTATCAGTTGCTCACAGTCAGTGTGCACATAGGCTGAGGAGCTGCAGCGTGGGCCTGGATTATTGCGTATCTCCACAGAGAGTGAATCAACGTTCTCCTGCTGCGCATTCAGTCTTCCCTCCAAGTCCCCTGCTTTCCCGTGCACTGTCCCTTTTTATCTCTGTCCCGCCCCCTAAAGTTGAGTGCAAAGGTCTGTCCGGGTCAGAAAGCTTTCCCCCCGGCAGCAATGGTGACAGTCCCAATAGTTCCGGAACCGACACGAGAGAGGTACCACCAGCCTGGTCCATCTTCCTACAACTGCGCATTCGAAAAAACCTTTAATGGGAAGTCAGGTTTTCTCTGATTGTGGTGTGTGATACATGCTGGGGGAACATATATTGTGTCCTTCTCTTAGTATCTGATTTAAAACAGGATCCTGGAAGAGAATAGAGATATATTTCTCAATCATGTGTATGAAGTTATTAAATTGAAGAATGTAGGGAGGGCTGAAATCAGCCATTTTTAACCAATTGTACTATTGCTCTTTTAATACTGATTTGTAGTAGATCGCTTTTGTTTTTTATGTCACATCCTTTGATGCAATTGTTATTTTACAATTAGATTCATTATTAGCAGCATGTAACATGTCCTTCCTTCACATCGTCTGCACTTTATTGAAGGAACTATCAATGTTATATGTTTTATATTCTTTAATGTTTTTTGTATTTACACATTCCTCTCGAAATATTTTATCATCTGAGCACACTCTTTTAGCGCTGATGAATTCACCATAAAGGATAGAATGAATTGTATGAGCAGGATGGCAACTGTCAGTGCAAAGTGTGGTGGATAATCAATCTCGATAGGAAACAACCTAAAGCAATGAATGACAGAAGTCATACTACGCTCATTTATTAATATGCTCTACCAGCACTTTAATCATAATCCGTATAGTGCTATATGAATTGTGTTCTACCAGGTTTATTACCTACGGTGTACAATTTTCCATGTTCATGTGGTTTATGTTGCCTTCCATGATTGATTGTTGTTTTATATCACACATCCCATGATTCTTTGATATACTCAAATATACTCAATGACTAAGGGTGGCATTCCCAGAAACGCGTTGAGAAAAACCCATCCACCATCATGGACATTTTATCATATTTTAAATAGTATGAAATAAAGCACTGAAGATTTTATCAGCTCTACGGCAATACGGAATTGTTCTTATGCAATATGGTCACCGTTGGTCAGCTTTCTTTCACAGATTGACGTGTCTGTAAATATAAACAGTTTCTCCAATTCTTCACACGGTGAGGCACATTTCTTCTGCTCTTATCTGAAATAGCATTATGCAGATAGCAACCCCACTTGTTCACATTACTGCTGTGACCTGCGCTGCATACTAACTACATTATTAGGTATTAGCCTTTGGAGTCTACACTACAATGTGAGAAGTGAAGTTGTACTACATCTATCATTTAACCAAATCTGGATTGTATCCTAAGTAAATTTTGTTCAGCCGCCAGACGTTTCCTCTTTTTCTTGAATTTTCAGCTACTACACTAGATGTATGTTGGTCACCATGCTTATTTCATTATGATTGGTTGATTATAGAGATGAGCAAATCAGTTCAGGAGGAATCAAATTTGATAGGAAATTTTCAAAATTCGGCCAAGTTTGCAAATCCAATTAATTCTCAACTAGATTAGAACGATTCATATACAATGATCACCGCCATGTTACAGATAATACAGGGTGGGCAATTTATATGGATACACCTAAATAAAATGGGAATGGTTGGTGATATCAACTTCCTGTTTGTGGCATATTAGTATATGGGAGGGGGGAACTTTTCAAGACGGGTGGTGACTATGGCGGCCATTTTGAAGTTGGCCATTTTTGATCCAACTTTATCTTTTTCAATGGGTAGAGGGTCATGTGATGCATCAAACTTATTGAGAATTTCACAAGAAACACAATTGTGTGCTTGGTTTTAACATAACTTTATTCTTTCATGAGTTATTTACAAGTTTATTACCACTAATAAAATGTGTTCAAAATGCTGCCCATTGTGTTGGATTGTCAATGCAACCATCTTCTCCCACTCTTGACACACTGATGGCAACACCACAGAAGAAATGCTAGCACAGATTTCCTGTATCCATTGCTCCATATGCTGCACATCTCGTATCTTTACAGCATAGACAATTGCATTCAGATCACCCCAAAGATAAAAGTCTAAGGGGGTCAGTTTGGGAGACTTAGGTGGCCATTCAACTGGTCCACGATGACCAATCCACTTTCCAGGAAACTGTTCATGTAGGAATGCTCGAACCTGACACCCATAATTGATGGTATGGTGTGGTATATTGGGTACAAAGATAGTGGGGCCATTCTTCAACAATGAAAACCTCAATGCCACTGGACATCCTGAAATTGCTACACTATGTGTTGCTCTCTTTATGCACTGAAGATGGCAGGTTCCAGAGTTTTTCCAGCAAGATGGTGCACCACCACATTATGGGTCTTAGGTCCGAGCACTCCTACAAAGAATCTGACCTCCTTAGACTAGCATTTCTTCTGTGGTGTTGCTATCAGCGTGTCAAGTGTGGAGAAGAGGGTTGCACTGACAATCCAACACAATGGGCAGCACTTTAACACATTGTATAAGTGGTTATAAACTTGTAAATAACTCATGAAAGAATAACGTTACGCCAATACCAAGCACACCAATGTTTTTCTTGTGAAATTCTCAATAAGTTTGATGTGTCACATGACCCTCTTCCCATTGGAAAAAATAAAGTTGGATCCAAAATGGCTGACTTCAAAATATCCGCCATGGTCACTACCCATCTTGAAAAGTTTCTCACCTCCCATATACTAATTTGCCACAAACAGGAAGTTGATATCACCAACCATTCCCATTTTATTTAGGTGTATCCATATAAATGGCCCACCCTGTATAACAAGGCTCACATAACTTCAAGGGAAGCCCGGCAATATTTTTTAAAATTGCCTTTTATCAGGCACCCCACTCTACATTACAGCCAACCATGAGGAACTTTAGATGTGAGAGGAGAGAGAACCTGAGAACTCAAGTGGAGACATTAGCAATTGACTACAGATAGTGTGTGAGAAAAAGAGGATAGATTAAATCATAATGAAAAACTGATAGAAAAAGCCAGAGGCGTCACTGATACTGTGTTAGACCAAGAGATGCTGCTCTGAGTTTCCATTTCACAATTTTGCACATCATCTGTGTTTTCTGTATCAAGGTGGCATTTAGGCTTCATCAAGAAATATAGTTCATTATATGATAATTTATTGAGGTATCGATCTCAATAACTAGTGCAGACTAAGTGATGCCTCATTTTAAAATGTCTGGTAAAAGAATGAGTGGTATTGACTGAGCAATGGAAAAGAAGTTCCAGTGTCACTTCATCTGCCAGTAAAAATATGGTAAAATAAATGAAATGGTAAAATTGGTGAGACAAACAAGTGCAAATAGGTCTTATTTGATAACCAAGTGGTATAAAATATTATAGGTGCGCTCAACTGATAGGATTGTGACAGTCACATGGAAGCATATAAAGACTGCTGCAGGACCACCAATGAAATATGATGCTATAAATGAAAGGTGCGGTCCCACACAAAGGAGAAGAATGAATGCGGTTTACTATGTCAACGTGTTATCATTGTAGTTTAGTCCTGATGAAAAGGTTTGAAAACCTTGAAAAGCATTGACATAATGAACCACATTCATGCTTCACCTTTTTGTCTGATCGTACCTTTGAACCTTGGGCAGCACGTACTCGGAACCACTGTATTCCTAATTTATTGAATAGTAAAAATATGGGAGAATAAAAAGCATAAAAAAGTCCATCATATTCGACAGCACTTTAAAGATCATCACTATCCCCATTGGGTATCACAATCTACGTTCCCTACAAGTATGTCTTTAGAGTGTGAGTGGAAACAAAACATGGGAAAAACACGCAAACTCCTTGCAATGTTGCTCCTGATGGGATTTGAACCCAGGACCCCAGTGCTACAAGAAGGACCAGTGCTATCCACTGAGCTACGATGTTGTCTCCTTCACTATTAAACAGGCTGTTTACTGATGGCCATATATTTTAAAGTCACCTTTACATTTTTAAAACTGCCTTTACATTAAAGAAGAACTCCCAACACGATTTCTATCCTCTTAATACATTGCAGTCATCATATTATATAGCAATGTGCACTTACAATTGCTCATTTTGCTCTTCTACCAAGCTAATTCTTCTCTTTTCCATTAGGTCTATGACATCACATGATTAAAAACTGACTAGCTGAATCCTTCTAAGCTCTATGTAAAAACAGAAAATCAATTTCCTTGTATGACTCATGATTCACTGCAAAAGTTCCTGGTAGAGGAGAGAAGGTCAGAAGTTAAAAAGTGGAATGATAAATTCAGAAGCAAGAGACTTCCTACATCTATACAGAGCAGAAAAAAAGTGAAGAATTAGATGGGTAAAAAGGCAAAATGGGTAATTGTAAGTGCACAGTGCTATATAGTATGATGACTGCAATATACATGTGTTTCTTACAAAATTAGAACATCATCAAAAAGTTAATTTATTTCAGTTATTCAATACAAAAAGTGAAACTCATATTATATAGAGTCATTACAAACAGAGTGATCTATTTCAAGTGTTTATTTCTGTTAATGTTGATGATTAATAATAATAAATTTTATTTCTCTAGCGCCGACATATTCCACAGCACTTTACATTTCAGAGGGGACTTGTACAGACAATAGACATTACAGCATAACAATAATCACATAGATCATAACAGATACCAAGAGGAATGAGGGCCCTGCTCGCAAGCTTATAATCTATGAGGAAAAAAGAGAGACACGAAAGGTGGGTGGTAACAGTTGCCCTGATTGTATGGACCAGCCATAATGTTAAGTGTGTAACAGTACAGACGCAGAGGGCTAATGGATGCATAAAGCATGTGGAAACATGATGCGGGGAACCTGGCTATGGTAAAAACTTTTGGCTGTGCCACATAGGGATAGATTAGGTTAATGTGTTGAGGCGGTAGGCCAGTCTGAATAAATGAGTTTTCAGGGCACGTTTAAAATTGTGGGGATTGGGGACTAATCGTATTGACCTGGGACGTGCATTCCAAAGAATTGGCACAGCACGAGTATAGTCTTGGAGACGGGAGTGGGAGGCTCTGATTATTGAGGATGCTAACCTCAGGTCGTCACCAGAACGGAGGGCGTGGGTAGGATGGTATACTGAAACAAGGGAGGAGATGTACAGTAGGGTGGTGCTGAGCCATGGAGAGCTTTGTGGGTGAGGGTAATAAGTTTGTACTGGATTCTGGAGTGGATGGGTAGCCAGTGTAATGACTGGCACAAGGTAGAGGAATCGGTGTAACGATTGACGAGGAATATGATCCTGGCAGCAGCATTCAAGACAGTTTGGAGGGGGGGAGAGTTTGGTAAGAGGGAGACCGATTAGAAGAGAGTTACAATAGTCGAGATGAGAATGAATAAGAGAAACAGTAAGAGTTTTTGCGGAGTCAAAAGTAAGAAAAGGTCGAATTCTAGAAATGTTTTTGAGGTGCAGATAACAAGAGCGAGCCAGTGATCGTATGTGGAGGACAAAGGAAAGCTCGGAGTCAAGCATGACCCCAAGACAGCGGGCATGTTGCTGGGGAGTAATAGTGGAACCACACACGGAAATGGCAATGTCGGGTATAGGTACATTAGCAGCGGGAGGAAACACAAGGAGTTCAGTCTTTGACAGGTTCATTTTCTGATATAGTGAGGACAAGATGTTAGACACAGCATTTAGACAATCGCTGGTGTTTTCTAGAAAGGCAGACGTGATGTCAGGAGAAGAAGCATATAATTGGGTGTCATCAGCATACAAATGGTACTGGAAACCAAATCTACTGATTGTTTGACCAATAGGGGCAGTGTACAAAGAGAAGAGGAGGGGGACTAGGACTGATCCTTGAGGAACCCCAACAGTAAGGGGAAGATGAGAGGAGGAGGTGCCAGCAAAAGATACAGTAAAGGGGGCGTCAGAGAGATAGGAGGAGAACCAGGAGAGAATGGTGTCCTTGAGGCCAATGGAACGGAGTACAGTGAGGAGGAGCTGATGATCCACAGTGTCGAATGCTGCAGAGAGATCGAAGAGAATTAGCATGGAGTAATGACCATTTGATTTAGCTGTTAGTAGATCATTAGAGACTTTAGTGAGGGCAGTTTCAGTAGAGTGTAAAGAGCGGAAACCGGATTGGAGAGGGTCGAGAAGAGCGTTATCAAAGAGATAGCGGATAAGACGGTGATTATGACTTACGGCCAATAAAACCACAAAAGTCATTATTTCAGTAAATTAGAATACTTTATATCACCAGCTTGAAAAAATGATTTTAAAATTTCAAATGTTGGCCTACTGAAATTTTTATTCAGTAAATGTACTCAGTACTTGGTCGGGGCTCCTTTGGCATCATTTGCTGCATCATTGTGGCGTGGCATGGAGGTGATTAGCCTGTGGCATTGCTGAGGACTTATGGAAGACCAGTTTGCTTTGATATTAGCCTTCAGCTCATCTGCATTGTTGTGTCTGGTGTCTCATCTTCTTCTTGACAATACCATGTAGATTCTCTATGGGGTCAAGGTCAGGCGAGTTTGTTGGCCAATCAAGCAAAGTGATACTGTCATTTTCAAACCAGGTATTGGTACTTTTGGCAGTGTGGACAGGTGCCAAGTCCTGCTGGAGAATTAAATTTCAATCTTCCAAAAGCTTGTCGGCAGAGGGACGGCTGCGCTGACTTTGGTCTTGATAAAACACAGTAGACCTACACCAGCAGATGGCATGGCTCCCCAAACCATCATTGATTGTGGATACTTTACACTAGACTTTGGAAATCAAGGTCTCAGAGTCTGAAGGAAGAATGGAGAGACAGACAATCCAAGCTGCTTGATGTCTAGGATGAAGCTTCCACAATCAGCGATGGTTTCAGGAGCCATGTCATCTGCTGGTGTAGGTCCACTGTGTTTTATCAAGACCAAAGTCAGCGCAGCCATCTACCATGAGATTTTTCAAGCTTCCCTCTGCAGACGAGATTTTTGGAGATGGATATTTCATTTTCCAGTAGGACTTGGCACCTGTCCACAATGCCAAAAGTACCAATAGCCAGTTTGAAAACAACAGTATCACTGTGCTTGATTGGTCAGCAAACTCACCTTACCTTAACCTCATAGAGAATCTATGGGGTATTGTCATGAGGAAGATGAGAGACACTAGACCCAACAATGCAGACAAGCTGAAGGCTGATATCCAAGCAACCTGGGATTTCATAACACCTCAGCAGTGCCACAGGCTGATCGCTTACATGCCACACCGCATTGATGACGTAATTGATGCCAAAGGAGCCCCGACCAAGTATTTAGTGCATTTACTGAATATACATTTCAGTAGGCCATCATTTTGGATTTTAAAATCTTTTTTCAAGCTCGTGTTATAAAGTATTCTAATTTACTGAGATAATGACTTGGGTTTTCATTGGCTGTAAGCCATAATCATCAACATTAACAGAAATAAGCACTTGAAATACATCACTGTTTGTAATGACTATATAATATATGAGTTTCACTTTTTGGATAGAAGAACTGAAATAAATTAACTTATTGATGATATTCTAATTTTGTGAGAGGCACCTTTATTAAGAGGATAAAAACATTGATGATAGTGCTTCTGGGGAAAAGGGTCATGCTTATATAAATGAGAGGAAATCATCCAAATTGACTATACTTGCCGATTTTGTTTGTCTGGCCATCAATTTTATGTGTATAAGAGTAACCTGACTCTCTCCATAATAGATAATGTTGGTAGAAAGAAGGATCAATGATGTTGAATTTCAACATGCCAGATCCTATGTTCTCACAGTAGATATGTAGACGTCAGTGGTGCCTTGTCATGGAATCCTATCATCCAACATGTAGCTAGGAGTGTGGACTGTTGTGGCTAGAACAGGTTTGGCAATGCCTAGATCGATGCTGCAGTATGCTAGAACTGTAGAAAAAAGACATGGACCGCACATCCAAAAACAATATAATGATCTAATGACACCAAGCAAAAATTTACAAAACTGTACATGAAGTTCTTAGTTTAACATTCTGATCAGACTGTATGAAGCACACAGCCATGTCACAGCTAACCTCTCAGTGGGTCCCTAACTTTTTATAGCCTTAAAGGGTCTATGTCACCACAGAATGACTGTTCAAATTAAGTCCCGCGGCTTGGTGCTTCATGACGGGGGCAATCATTTAAATACACCTTCCCACCTGCTTGTTTTACATCTATCTCCACCGTTCTATGGTTCTATGAAGTTAGAGCTGTCAATCCAAGTAGAGGGGATGGAGATTGAAGGAAAACAAGCAGGTGGGAAGGTGCATTTAAATGATTGGCCCAGCTGTAATGTGGGGCTGTGCTGTAGCAACGTGTGAGGCACTCATCTTCTCCTGTCACACCTTGGCACGCAACATGAAGTAGCGAGTACTGGCTGGGTGTTGGTGTTATTGTTGTGTTTGCCACACGCCCGTGCAGGTCGCCTTTAGCTGATGGTGCTGGCTGGCCAGGACCACAAATTCTGCTGAGTAATAAAGGAGACTTCCATTCAAACATAGAAAGTTAACTAAACTTGATAAGGGTTATGAATATGGAATAGCAGGCACACAGTCTTAAGCACGTTTCCTTCACAGTAAGAAGCCATTTCATTCCCACTGTATCTTTCCACAGTAGTCTATTCAGGACTGGTGAAGCACACTGTTTCGCCCAACTTTGCCTTAACCCAGCTCCAGGGCCACAGTCCTGGTCAACGAGTTTCTCTTTACTCACTCAGCGCTTCCGTGTCCTATCCCTATGGACACCCTGGATCTACCATTCGTGACCCCTGTTCTGTCTTCACTAATGAACCGGGATTCATGTAGCTTATACAGGCAGCTAAACCACTATCCCGGGGGCCCAATAAGGGAGACTGTAGTTGAATCTGTATTTTATTGAACGTGGTGGTATATCGGCGTGGTGAAACTACAGGTAAAACATATAAATACAATCAGTACTGGGTTCATAGGAATACATAATAATCATAGCGTATATTATCTGCACTAATAGCTAACCAGGGGAGCTAAGTAAGCAGGCTGATCTAAGACAGAAATTAGATGTGGGAAGCGTGATTACCTACCAGCGATGCTGACACAAGGGGAGTAGAGAAATGAGATGTTCACAGGAAAGAGGCTTGAGAGAAAATGGAGGACTGGAGGGAAAATGAGGGCTGGACTAAAACATAATGCTTTGCAAACTTACAAGGGTGCTTTGCAAGCTTTCCCAAAATGCATTGTGAAAGGAGGGAAATAGAAAATGAAACTAAAAACATACAATAACACTGCAGTTATGACTCTGGTCAGTAGATGGAGCCAAAGAAACAGAAAACAGTAAAATATATAGAAACCTGTACATTCTATACATTACAGCAAACAGTATATTTCCAGACAGATATTCAAATATTGGATTAAATGTCGGAGACAGAACAACCCTCACTAGTCCCATGCTCTCTTTTCTCTTTAGGTCTGTTGCCTTGGGCACTAACAAGCCATCGGGTTTCTTGTGACTCAGCGTCTTATCTGATAATACCTTCTAGAAGGTCTTTCAGTCTCAACAGTAACTCTCTTTAGGATCTCGCTTCTCGCTATTCCTCTCTCCAGTCTCTTCTAGGTGTGGATCACACCTTGGCAGCACTGCACACTTGTTACTTTCCAGACTCTATCTCACTTTAACCAGGAAGCACAGTCCTGTCTCTATCACTAAGCCCTCCCCCTGTGGGTTAGTCGCCACACTTAACTTATACTGACCCTGCTGTCTGCTGTTGGGAAGAATTTTCTTATACTACACACTATACTAACAATACTTATACTATACCTTAGTCTATCACATCCTACATTACTATATACTATGCATATTACACTTTCAATGCTTATCACTCTATACATTACACATGAACATTTTACATTTCACAAAGACGCAATGCACAATATTGACTCTATTCGTGTAGTTTCTCCAGGGATTGGGACACAAGTCGAGTCCACACCTCTTATACCGCCATGAAACACAGAGTGGTGGGACTTAGTTCTGTTCCAAGAAAAAAAGGGGCAGACCATACAATATTCTAGGGTGGGAGCGTCACTGCTGTCAACAGATAGGTACATCTGACCTCTATGCTGCCATTAATGGAATATAATTGCTCTCATTTCTTCTGACACTGTGAGTCTATATAATACTTTGCATGTGATCTCACACCTGTATATGCACATTTACCACTGTGTTATTGTGTGGTTTGCTTCACACAGCCAACATACTTCTATTTGTCAAGTATCACCATTGTCATTAGTATAACAGTGTTTACTAAGGAAATCCTAATCTATTGAGGGCCATGAGGACTGGAGTATGGGAAACACTGGGCTAGATGGATGCTGCAGTGATTAAAGGACACACACAAGTGAGAGTGGTAAAACAGAGCCAGTCATTTCTGGTGTGGTATTGACTCAATGAACTCCCACTCTGATATTGTAACCTATCACATAGGTTATGGATGGGTTATCAATATTTCATACCTTGAAAACCCTTTACAGCTGTGTGTTCATGAATTTTGCAAAATAGCAATCATAATATGATGAAACATTTTAGCCAGGAAAAAGTTACAAGTGACTTTGTGATTATTGTCAAACTTCTTACAAACTTTATGCATGGCTTTAAGAAATTCACAAGCTACAAGACTACTGCTGACTACACCAGGGAGTGGGGTGGTTATTGAATATCATGACAATTATTTAATTATTTTCAAGGTGATTTTTGGAGGTGGGCGGAAGTATATGACTCCAAAAGGAAGCCAAGATCCTGAATACCCCAGTGATACTAAACAGAGCGGGCTTAGAAATGATGGCAGGAATCTCATAAAAGAATGGCTCAATAAATATGAGGTAGGTTAAAAAACTAGTGGCTGAAAAAGTTCATGGTTAAGCCTTCCCCTACCTCGTAGTCTTAGGTTGGCCACACACAAAAGACAGACAGTTAAATTACACCCTAGTATTGCCCCTAACATTCTCCAAAATATTTATTCTCAACTCAACCAAAGGAGAGATTGATAAAGGGGTCCGATTCATCAAGTCTGGCATTTTCTATGCCATTCTTTATGAACAGTGCACTGCAGTAAGATGTGCCAAATTCATTAAAAAGCAGAAGACACCTAATTAATTTGGTGCATCCTTCATCTGCCATGCACCACCGCAGAAATGTTACTACTGTGCTACGTGTCTGGCTTAATTTACGGCATTGTAGTGGCATAAATGATCATGAATTGGTCGGGCACACTTGGTCATGCCCTGTCATGTCCCAGTTCTGCCCACTTTTCTTATAGTCGGCGGAGCTAACCAGGAATGGTGTGACATTTAAAGGTGTTTTCTGCCAGAATTCTGGCAAAAACACCTTGATGCATCCAGCCCATGGTTTCTATCTTTCAGAAACTGCACTACTCTTGTCCTTCATCTTTGTCACATATTAAAACTCAGATCATGGTTAAATATGTATTTCTCAGCCTATAGTTGATCGCAAAGCTGGAATAACAAGAAAATATAAATCCGGTTTCAATTTGATTCAGTAAAAATTGCTTTCCTGCCAGGAAATTAACTAGAAAATTAACTAGAAATATATCTATGGCCAAACGTGCTTTTGACGCAGGGCTAAACAACGACGGGAAGTTGTGTACAAGTTATTGAATCCATGATAACAATTTCATTTAATTTTGTTCCATATAGTAGATAATAATTCTCAACGACATGGGCAACATATTGGCTTTGTTGTAAGTATCCAACAACTAATGGTCAATAATGAAGAACTGAAAGCACCCCTCCAGCATTTGTTACTTTCCAGAGCTGGAGAACTGCTACTAATCTAAGGTCCTTGAGCCCAGTCTTATAATTGCCTGTTCCGTATTCACCTTTTATAGGCACCGCTTCTGTCCTCTGGCTCCATCTTGTAATTGCAATATTGGACTGACTGTAAATCAAAAATCACAAGCTCTCAATGCAAGTCTATGAGAGCCAGAACAAGACTTTCACAGACTTACTGTACATTGAAAACTGACTTCTGTCTCGCTCCATGAAACACTTAAGCAATCTAGGCAGTTACAAACTGTTTGAAACCTCTGGAGTGGCACTGATAGAAGGTGAATACGGTGGCGGGTAAGTATAAGACTAGACTCGGGTACCTTAAATTAGAAGCACCACTCCAGTGATGCAATAAAAAACCGGTGGAGTGGTGTTTGATATTGTGTTGGACCTGGGCATTTATACAAGTGTGACTTGTTGCAATGCATTGCCCAAATCTTAGGATATGCTCTATGGATATGTCAAAATTGTCTAAGATGGTAATATCTTTCCATGAAAGGCAATTGTGTAACCAATTAATATTATTGTTCCCAGGGCGCTCAGTATGTGTGGAATAAAGAGGGGATGAATCAGATTAATGAATCCAGCTCTACTTGTGTAATGGGTATGGATCTATGAATAGAAAATAAAATGTGAACAGAAATTGAATTTTAAAATTTCTATGTTACATTATCTTCAATAGAGAACGTTAGAAACATTTGTGAATCTGCTTCCTTTTATTGAAGAGGTGATCTGATTATTTTTTGTAGTAAATTGTCTGTAGATACCAAGAACCTTTTCCAGTCCTTGTCCCATTAGAGGTTGTTAACAATATGTTTGGGTATTGTAGGTCTTTTTGAACCAGGTGATATGAAATATGAATTGAACCGCAATGATTCCTCTGACCCTTCTATCGTCGAGTTGACAGAAAAAGCCATTCAGATCCTGAATAAAAATCCCAATGGATTCTATCTCTTTGTAGAAGATAAGTCTTGTTCATTTCTTTCATCTCTTTGTACAAAGTCTTCATAATGCACCTTTGTACACTTGTCTTGTTTTATGTGTCAGTGATAGCACAGCTGATGATGTCAGAGAAAGACAATTATAATTCATTCAGTCTGCCCCTTTACAGATTGCATTTAACATTTTTTTTCTATTTTCTGCTGTATTTATTTTCAAATCGTCAAAAAGATTGGCCACCGTCTCTTGTTATTGCAGCTTTCATCACAGAGTGACCAGGCTAACATGAAATAAAAATTGCTGCTACGCACCTAGCACGTCATTCTTTCTTATTTTTCAAAGTTTATAGGTATGGGGCAGATCAGTCCATCAGTCTGACCATGGAAGGGATAGTACATCATGGCGATCGGCCGCGCCCATGGGGGGAGCGCAGCAAATCACGGCTGGTTGTCAGCTTATTCTCACAGCTGACACCCGGCACTAAGTGCCAGGAACAGTCACAGACCACTCCCGGCACTTTAACCCCCGGAATACTGACAAAATTGCAGCGTTCCAGGAGCAGGCAGATAGCTGACAGCCCCACTGCGTTTGGATCGGAGACCCCGCAGTGTGACGCGGGTTCCCGATTACTCCCATGGTAACCCGATGTCGTCTTGATGACATCCAGGTTACCAGTGCTGAGAAACTTCCTGTCATGCCCAGTGCATGTCAGGAAGTCTGTCCGGTCAGTGTGCATGGATTGCAGCGCTGACAGCCTCTATAGAATGCAGATGCTGCTTCATCTGCATGCTATAGAAGTCATCAGCCTGCAAAAAATGAGTGTCCCATAATGGGACAAAGAGTAAAAGTTAGAATGAAGTAAAACATTTTTTTAAAATAAGTGTAAAAATATATAAAAAAATAAAAAACAATAATAAAAAAGTCAATATTTATTCCAGCACTAAATAAATATTTGAATGAAAAAAATCTAAACAATAAATGTATACATATTTGGTATCGCTGCATCCACAATGACCCGACCTATCAAACTGGCCCACTAGTTAACCCCTTTAGTGAACACCATAAAAAAAACAAGGCAAAAAACAATGCTTTATCATCATACCGCCGAACAAAATATGGAATAACACGCGATCAAAAAGTCAGCTATAAATAAACATGGTACCGCTGAAAATGTTATCTTGTCCCGCAAAAAATGAGCCACCATACAGCATCATCAGCAAAAAAATAAAAAAGTTCTAGCTCTCAGAATAAAGTGATGCAAAAAATTATTTTTTCCATAAAATAGTTTTCATTATATAAAAGCACCAAAACATAAAAAAAGATATAAATGAGGTATCGCTGTAATCGTACTGACCCAAAGAATGAAACCGCCTTATCAATTTTACCACACGCGGAGCGGCTTAAGTGCCCCCCCAAAAAGAAATTACTGGTTTTTGCTCATTCCGTCTCCCAAAAATCAGAATAGAAAGTGATCAAAAAATGTCATGTGCCCGAATATTGTACCAATAAAAATGTCAGCTCGTCCCTCAAAAAACAAAGACCTCACATGACTCTTTGGGCAGAAATATGTAAAAATTATAGCTCTCAAAATGTGATGATGCAAAAATTAGTTTTAGCAATAAAAAGCGTCTTTTAGTGTGTGACAGCTGATAAACATAAAAACCCGCTATAACGCCTCTTTCACATGTCATGATATTTCAAGTACCGGGATGTCAGTGTAAGTTTGTGTAATACTTGCGGCACACGTGTGGCATGTGTGTTCCGGCATCAGTGCCACATGGACAGGTGCCAGGGAAGAAGCGTTACAGTAAGCACTGTTCCACGGCGCCGGGTGTTGAACACGGCTCTCATCATTCTCCCCTGCTCTGCCGGCAATTGGCGCAAGCAGGGGAGAATGATGAGAGTTACATTTAACCCCTTAACGACCACCGATACGCCTTTTAATGGCCTTTTAAAGGCGGCAGTTAAGGGTACTTAAACCATAGCGCTGCTTTTTAATGGCGCTGAGGTTTAAGGTTATAGTGCCCCCCAGCGTCGGAATTTTTCTGGGGTCTCAGTTGCCGGGGGTAGCTGAGACCCCAGAGAACATGATTCGGGTTGGTTTTTACTGACCCGGGTGTTGCGATAGCCGTAATTAACGGTATAATGGTGACCAAAATAAAAGTCCAATTTTCCATTTAATTTCTCTCTCCTCTGATGTGATCGCACATCAGAGGAGAGAGAAATAGGGTCCCCCATTCACCCCCTGGTACCTCCATTGTCCCTGCAGGCCCCCCTGAAGTTTCCTGGCCACAGACTTCTTCCGGGAGAAAATGGCGGACGCATGTGCAATACGCCCGACGAGATCAGCCGGTACCCGGCAACAATAGGAGATTTTTTCCTATTGGTTCATTTTGATTACTGTGATCGACCCTATCACAGTGAACAAAATAAAAAAAATAGTAAATCAAACCCCCTTTATCACCCCCTTAGTGAGAGAAAACTAAAATAAAAAAAGTATTATTCCCATTTTCCTATTAGGGTTAGAGTTGGGCTAAAGTGAGTTTGGCTAAAGTTAGGATTAGGGTTGGGGCTAAAGTTAGGGTTGGGGATAAAGTTAGGGTTATTTTTGGGGCTAGAGTTGTGGTTAAGTGTTATGAATGGGTCCCCAAGGAGGATAGCAGGCCCAGGCTAAGCCACAGAAAACCAGAGAGGTTGGTAACTAAGCGGATTGCAGACCCCTGGTCCTGTCCACACAACTAGCCGTAGCCGTGGAGCATACCTGCTATGGTCCTAGACGCCTCGGCACATCCGGAGAGCTAACTAAGCCTAAAGCAAGAAAGGGGAAATCTAAACTGCCCCAGAGCAGACCCCAAAGGAATAGATAGCCCCAAAACATTTATTGTTGGTGAGACACGATGAAAACACAAACGCAGGCAGAAAAATAGGCTGAGCAAATGATGGGGCCCACACTGACTAGACAGGACAGGAAAGGAAAGACACTGTCTGCAATCACACAAGAAACCCTGCAAAAAGTCCAGCACGTCTGATGCACAAAAAACACTGAAGTCGCACGACTTTGCCCCCACTATATCAGCACTCTGGTATATTCTGAAAGCAAAGCAAAAAGAGACCAATATAACAGGGGACAAAACAAACTGGCACAAGCAGTAACATATGGGCGGTGATTCAGCACAGCCCCAGCCGGAGCTAGCTGACCCACACAAAGCAGAGCTAGACAAAACCAGATCAAATGCAAACAGAATAGCAAATGAACCACTTAGCTGAACCATGTAGGGAAAGAGCAGGAGACATCAGACCTCAGAAGGCACAGGAAGAAAATCACAAGCAGGGATAGAGGGAGTCAGGTGTCTTAAATCCCAATCAGAAACCCCAGATCTCCAATCGTCTTCCTCATTATCAGGTGGCAAGCCTCTGTCAATCAGATCAGCTCCACTACCTCCAGTAACCACCAGAGGGAGCCCAGAAAGAGAACTCGCAACCCCTCTGTCAATCTGACCAGCTCCACTACCTTCAGTAATCACCAGAGGGAAGTCAGAGAAAGAATTCACAACAGTTAAGGTTTGGATTATGGTTATGGTTGGGATTAGGGTTAGGGTTATGGCTAGGATTAGGATTAGGGGTGTGTTGGGGTTAGGGTTGGAGTTAGAATTGGGGGTTTCCACTGTTTAGGCACATCAGGGGTTCTCCAAACGCGACATGGCGTCCGATCTTAATTTCAGCCAATTTTGTGTTGAAAAAGTAAAACGGCGCTCTCTCCCTTCCGAGCTTTGCCATGCACCCAAACAGTGGTTTACCTGCATATATGGGGTATCAGCGTGCTCAGGACAAATTGTACAACAACTTTTTCGGGTCCTATTTCTCCTGTTACCCTTGGTAAAATAAAAAAATTGGATCTAAAGTAAATTTTTTGTGAAAAAAAGTTAAATGTTCATTTTTTTAAACATTCCAAAAATTCCTGTGAAGCACCTGAAGGGTTAATAAATTTCATGAATGTGGTTTTGAGCACCCTCAGGGGTGCAGTTTTTAGAATGGTGTCACTTTTGGTATTTTGAATCATATCGACCCCTCAAAGTGACTTCAAATGTGATGTCGTACCTAAAAAAATGGTGTTAAAAAATTAGAAATCTCTGTTTAACTTTTAACCCTTATAACTTCCTAGCAAAAAAGAATGTTGGTTCCAAAATTGTGCTGATGTAAAGTACTTGTGCAAGTAAGAAGATCCAGCTTTCGAGTAGATGAATAAAATGCAAGATTTTTGTGCCCAAACCGGTAATAATGGAGGAAGATCATCTGAGGATGACTTGTGCTCGCTTCGAACAGGGTTATCCTGAGTCTAAGAACACTGAGCTGTTCGAAGCGCGCACAGGTCCTTCTCAGACGATCTTCCTCAGGTGATCTTCCTCCGGTATTACCGGTTTGGGCACAAACAGCAGTCATGATATTTTAATGGAAATTAAATAAAGTCCTGCATTTTATTCATCTTCTCGTAACCTGGATCTTCTTACTTGCACAAGCATTCCTCTTACGTCTGGCAGAGACGTGATCCGTGCTACGAGTTCCAGTGGAATTACACAGGGGTGAGCTGAATATCAAACCTTCGCCTGATGTAAAGTAAAAATGTGGGACATGTTACTTATTAAGTATTTTATGTGGCATATCTTATGATTTAAAGGCATGAAAATTCAAAGTTGGAAAATTGCAAAATTTTCACCAAATTTCTGTTTATTTTCACAAAATAAGCGCAAGTCATATCAAAGAAATTTTACCCCTATCATGAAGTACAATATGTCACAAGAAAACAATGTCAGAATCACCAGGATCCATGGAAGCGTTCCAGAGTTATTACCTCATAAAGGGACAGTAGTCAGAATTGTAAAACTTTGCCTGGTCATTAACATGCAAACCACCCTTGGGAATAAAGGGGTTAAGCTCCAGGGACAGTGGGACAGCTCCCCAAATTCGTGACAGTCCCTCTGAATCGGAAACAATTGGGAGCATTTTCTGGTTACATGCTCCTCCATAAGCAGCCATTGTATGGACAGAAGTTCTGGTCATTTTGTGAGGAAAGCTGCACTAATAAGAGAAAGTGGCCGACCTCATTATCTATATTCTTTTGCATGAATAGATTTTAATTTTATAGGGAAATGTTCTTTTTAAATTTTCAAATTTGTTTCTAAAACAAATATAGTTTACTAAAACATTTCTTTTTCAAAGCTGCCTTGATTTTGAGGTATCAGGATTGGTCCCAGGAGCCTGGAGCTCCACCTCTACCTTGGGCTTGGCACAGGAGGGTGTTTCTGGTGTCAGTATGTTATCAGTGCTGTGTGTGAAAAGGGCTGACTGAGGTATTGAAATCAGCCGGTCAGCCAGCCTCCTTCACACACAGAACTGATGAGGTGCTGACTAGAGTTGAGCGACTTTGGTCGGATCGGGTTTCATGAAACAAAATTTGTTTCAGATGAAACTGGTCTGACTAGGGCAAAAAAAGTCGGAGTTTCGTCCAAAACCCGACCCCAATGCAAGTCAATGGGGAATAAAAGTCGGCATTGAGTGGATGAATGTCATACTCTCAATGCCGACTTTTATTCCCCATTGACTTGCATTGGGGTCAGGTTTCGGACGAAACTCCGACTTTTTTTGCCCTAGTCGGACCAGTTTCATCTGAAACAAATTTTGTTTCATGAAACCCGATCCAACCAAAGTCGCTCAACTCTATTGCTGACACCAGGACCCTGCGTCTAGCAGAAGCTGAATGTGGAGCGGCTGTCACCTGGAGCGGCTGGTAGAGCTGAAGATTGTGTAACCTTTTAAATTACAAATATATTAGTAAAATGTATGCATGTACTGTATGTTAGGAATACAGATAATCATGTTGTATTAACTCTTGTTAAAAAACAAACGTTCACGATAGTTAAAACATCTGATGCAGATTGCTGAGACCTGTTCACATGAAGAAGGTGAGGGCTAGCATAGTATGCAGTTTGAGAGTGGACTTGAACATTCAGTGCAGCTTTGACGTGGTATCTCCCGCACGTAAGGGTCCACAGGAGACTAGTTACTAAATGAATCTTCAGATGAATTTAAAGTGGGAGTGCAAATGTAGATATACTGTATGTTAACTCCTGGTTTACAAAGTCTGCAGTTACTGATCTGCAGCTATTGAGAGGATTTATGGTTATATTTGCTATCTAATACCTGCAGCATATCTGGGATATCTCTGTTGTACTTTGCTTTTACAAGATAAAATAGTTGCCAAAGTACAGTAATCAGTTATAATCCCACAGGACAGACTGCACTGTTAATTATAGGACATCTACTACGTATTGCAAAACAGTAATATTGCCGTACACAGAACAATCAACCAAAAGACCTCAGGTTCCCTAAGGGAAATGTAAAATAAAGTAAAATAGTATCTATATTTTTAAAAATTTCAAAAATAAATTTGAATCACCCCTCACCCCGCTTTATCCAATTTAAAAGTAAAAGAATAAAAATAAGCCTCTGGCATTAAACTATGAGAATAACTAACCTAACCCGTACAGCAGACGCAATAAAGATAAAAAGAAAAAATCGAACTCCCACATTTGCCATATTTCAGTTGTTGCACCTCTCACAAAAAATGCAATTAGAGTGGTCAAAATGTTAAATAAAGTCCAAAATGGTAAGAATAAAAACACTAATTTGCCACGCAACAAATAAGCCTCACACAGCTCGTTCAACAGAAAAATAAGAAAGGTACTTTATTTTCACATTCCAAATTTTTTAACCACTAACATACTAATGAAAAACTATGCAAGTTTTGTACTGCCCTGTACAATCATAATACAGGGTCATATTTACCACACAAAAAACAATGTAAAAATGATACAAAAAATGTAAGATTTTTTTTTTCCCTATTTTATCCAACTTGGATTTATTTCCTTGTTTTTATTTCAATACATGGTAAAATGAATGATGTCATTCAAAATTCAAAAAACCCCCTGTCATATGTATCACATGTATGAGTAGATGGAAAAATAAAAGCGATAAAGGGGTTGTCCAGTCCAAATTGATAAGTCTGAAGTCACTTTGACTGTAGACTTATGAATCCCCCCAACACGGCGAATCCCTGTGTGCTGGGGGGGATTCACTGGTTTCTGAGTTGGGACTGGAGGGTATTTATGAACTATACACATTCCCGGGCAGTGAGAGCGGCCTTACTCCCATACACTTGTATTGAGCGAGGACACGCCCCAACTAGTGATGCGGCTGTTCAGTGGGTGTAGCTGACTAGGGGGGCACGGTTTTGCTCCATATAAGTGTATGGGAGTGAGGCCACACCCACTGGACGGGTTCTGGATGGGAGTATATATAACTCAAACATACCTTCTGGTCCCGTCTGTGAAACTGACAAATCACCGCAGTGCATGCTCTGGGGGGATTCATAAGTCTGCAGACTTATCGGTTTGGACTGGAAAACGCCTTTAAGGTTCTTGGAAGAAGGAAAGGATAAAATTAGGTTAAAGAGCAAAAAAAAAACCCTAACGTAAAGTAAAGGGGTTAAATTTCAGTAATGTAAACATTTTTATGCATATTTGTTTAGGCATTACCTGGCCTTATATTCATTGCCTCACTTGTTATATTATTTGTGGATCATTTATAAAAGAGCAATTTAACTTAAATGTAATACTATGCAGAGCAGGTTTTGGATAAATAGGCTTTTTTTTTATTGTATTTTGTTTAGCACTCATGTTCCACAATGATGAAATTGGCTATTAAATTTTGGACCTGAATTCACAAAATGCACTGTTCAAACCATGCTTGTTTATGAAATAACTGCATGCAGTCTTAGACTGCATCAGAACTGCACTGTGTGGCCTTACCTTACCCTTAATAAGGTGCGCTTAAATATGGGGCCTGTATTCACTTTTTTTTCTTTCTCTTTCTTTTTGAATTTGGTGACAGTAGAGTTCTCCGATGATGACACTGCAGTATTAACACTACATCCTTTTACTTATTGACAGGTCTGATATGACATGAAATCAGTATTATATGATACTAGCTATGAACCCGTTCTACGCCCGGGTGGCGGGCATTTTTATTGGCATATGGTCTCCCATCGTGGTATATGCTGCCCCCTCCTATCCTGATGTGCATGGCACCCCTCATCCCTATCCTGGTATGCATGGCCCCCTCACCCCCCAATCCTGGTATGCATGGCCCCCTCACCCCCCCTATCCTGGTATGCATGGTCCCCTCACCCCCCCTATCCTGGTATGCATGGTCCCCTCACCCCCCAAACCTGGTATGCATGGTCCTCTCACCCCCCTATCCTGGTATGCATGGTCATCTCACCCCCTATCCTGGTATGCATGGTCCTCTCCCTCCCCTTTCGTGGTATGCATGGTCCCCTCACCCCCTTTTCATTGTATGCATGGTCCCCTCACCATCCTTTCGTGGTATGCGTTGTCCCCTCACCCTCCTTTCGTGGTATACATGGTCCCCTCACCCCCTTTCCTGGTATGCATGGTCCCCTCACCGCCCTTTCCTGGTATGCGTGGTCCCCTCACTCCCATTTTGTGGTATGCATGGTCCCCTCACACCCCTTTCCTGGTATGCGTGGTCCCCTCACCTCCCTTTCGTGGTATGCATGGTCCCCTCACCCCCTTTCCTGGTATGCATGGTACCCTCACCCCCCTTTCCTGGTATGCATGGTACCCTCACCCCCCTTTCCTGGTATGCGTGGTCCCCTCACCTCCCTTTCGTGGTATGCGTGGTCCCCTCACCTCCCTTTCCTGGTATGCATGGTCCCTTCACCCCCCTTTTGTGGTATGCGTGGTCCCCTGATCCCCCTTTCCAGGTATGCGTGGTCCCCTCACCCCCCTTTCGTGATATGCATGGTCCCCTCTCCCCCTTTCCTGGTATGTATGGTCCCCCTCACCCCTATTAAACTACACACATACAAAAAAAAATTATACTCACCCTTCTTCTCTGTGCTCCAGCGCTGCATGTCACGTTCAGCTGGAGGCCGGGGGAGGAGTCTGGCGCCGGAGTACGCGCATGCGCATAGCGCTGTCCGGTGCCATATTGCTGAAGACACACTGCAAATGTGTCTTCAGTAAAATGGTGCCGGATCGCGCTATGCGCATGCGTGATTCTGGCCGCACTCCTGCCCCGGTCTCCGGCTGAAGAGAAGCGCCGCGGCAATGCTCCTCCCGGTCAGGTAAGTATATAAGTATGGCGCCGGACATAGCGGTATGCAGTGTGTATGCGTACCGCCATCTCCGACGCCATACACACTCCTCACCGCTGGCTGCCTCATTCTGTCTGGAGCCAGACTGCGCAGGCGCGTCACGCTTGCGCAGTCTATAAAGGCTTCGGACAGAGTGACGCTTAGCCAGTTATATTATAGATATTTTATTCATTGATTTGCGATAATGACACTATTATTCTTCTTATTATTAGCACGTGGTAGGATAGATCATGGACATCACGATGGAAAAGCCAAAATGGCACTGATGGAAGGTGTTATGTTTGATCGAGCAATAAAAAGAGCATTGGAGCTGATAGATGAAGAAGACACATTGACTGTAGTCACTGCTGACCATTCCCATGTATTCAGTTTTGGTGGCTACACCTACAGAGGAAGCAGCATCTTTGGTGAGCGTGCTCTTCTAATGTTAGAATCACCAGTTTTACTCTACAAACTTCAAGAAATTAATTGTATTCTATACTATAGTGGGTCTGGGATCCCATGGTGAAGCTGCCACATATGATTCCCACCTGCAGCCATCGCTGAGTGACGAAGGTTGAGGAAACCCTAAAATGTTAAATTTAATCTTGTGCTTATTCGCTGCCATTATGCAGTTTGCACCATGAATTTGAAGAACCCCATGCCGCAGCGCAGTCTTATGATATATGTGGCGCCCCCAGGAGTATGGTCGCCACAATGGCATTGCCTTCCTCCAGGGAGGGTGATGTCATGCTTGGAAGCAATGAAGGGTCTCTCTGACAGTTAATCATTTTACATGCAACACAGTTCCCACTCCAGGCCAGCAGAGGGAGCTCTGAACCAGGATTGGGGGAGGAGTGCGCTCTGAGGGCCAGGAGGGGAAATAGTAGTTAGTGTGAGGGCCACGTGTGTAGACATGTGGAGAGAAGCTGGAGGTTGAGCTGAGGAAAGAGAGCTCCCTCCCAGTGAGAGCGCATGATCTGGAGCCTGGTCTCCACGGTTGTATGGATACTGAAGGTCCTGCAACAGAAACCAGAGGAATAGGAAGTTGTAAATGCTCTATTCCCACCTAAGACTCGGAAGCACAACAGCGACGGGTGAGCCAAGAGAGATAGAGGGCTACAGCTGTCTGCCATACGAGGTAGTTCTAAGAGACAATAAGAAGGAGGAACTTCAGTGTAACACTGTACTGCATGTACCTCAAGCCAACGCTAGGAAGGAGACTACACAACCCATCTGATAGAGAGATTCCTGAGTTGCTTCCAGGCTAGCCTGCTCCTGTGCCATCTGTAATCAGGACCCTGGACTGCGTTTGCCAAGTAAAGGTAAAGAAACTGCACCTTGTGTCCTTGCCTCCTTCCTGTAACATCCTCCGCACTGCTACATCTCTGTGTCAAACACTGCACCCTCTTCATAAGCATTCCGCTACACTGCCCTGGGACCAACAGCTCTACCTGTGGAGGGCTACACCATCATTGCTGCACCACACCATCTGTCCCAGAGGATCTGTCTGCAGCGTCGGCTTAACACCTCCCTTGCCGAACACCACAGGTGGCGTCACGAATCACTTATAAACTTTATTCCCAACTCAACACCTTTTACACGGACGCCCAGGGCCACGGACCAAGTCACCGCTGCTGTGACAACCCCCTCTGAGAGACCGGCCGGGTACCAAGTACCCCACAGCCCTGGGAGGGTGACCCATATACATATGGCAGGAAATTAAAAGCAATTGAAAGATAATTTATGGCAGATCTTATAGAAGTTATCTTTGTAATTCTAAAGCAGTCTTCATAGAGGCCTTCAATAGGATCTTCTGTAATAAAAAAATTGGCAATATAAAGCCATATTAGCAATGTATCATAGTTTATCTATTGGCATAAGTAGTAAAATATGGCCAAGTATTATTTGCTCCAGTGGAGCAAGGAAAGGAAAAAAGAACATATTGGGTCAGGGTGACTAAAGTTGTCTAATTTTTAGGTGCATAGAAACCAACTAATATGTGGTGCAAAATTAGACTAGAAAGCATTAAAATGTGCCAAATTTATCATAAGAGTTTCATAATGGATAAAATGTTTGGTGCGTTTTTAGTCTAAATTTTTGCTCAATTTTGGGTTAAGTTGTCTCAAATCATGTCCCCTTTCTAGGGACATCTTGCCTCCTTGTCATTAAGCTATACCTCTTGTTAAAATGGTTGTCCAAGATTGGGATACAAGTCTGCACTCACTCTATGTGACTGCAGACTTGTGCACGGTGTCAAAATTCTTTGGTAACAATGTCAGGAGCAGGCGTGACCACAAGTATTCAATTTGCCTTCAAGAATTCAAATTGCGGCACACGTTTAGTCAGAATGTGGCTGGAAGTATGTAAACAGTCACATGACCACCCGCTCTCGTTACTGGCACCGGAGAATCCTGACAGTGGGCACTGTGCGCATGCTGTGAGGCTTTACGTAGAGTGACTGCAGACTTGTTCCCCAAGCCTGGACGATCTCTTTCAGTAAGGCAAAATAATGTGTCTAACTTGAGAGCGTTTTGTTGCAAAGTACACAAGAATTCTGGTGCATTCAGCTTTTAGTATATCTCCCCTAATATATTTCAACTGTAGTGCCACATTAAACTTATCTCCCATTTCAATCCTTTCAGATTTTTTACCTAAATTGAAGACTTTGTAAAATGTTAATTTAGTAATGATGTATTTATGAGTCTTAAACATTCAAGAAAACTAATAAAAGAAAATGTAATAAACTATAATACTAATGATGAATCACAGGAACAGAAACAATCAATCAAAGATAACATGTTATTTCCTGGCTGTTTGTAGGTCTCGCTCCCAAGAAAGCACTTGATAAGAAGTATTACACATCTATCTTGTATGGTAATGGTCCAGGCTTTAGTATCACCCCCGACGGACGTCCTGATATTGATACTTCTATAAGTGGTAAGAATTTATAAAAATGTTTTTAATGTTGTAGGAGCACTGTCACAAAGCTTCAGTGCAAGTTAATAAGCTGTAAAATATGATATACCTATTTAATATACTAGGCTACTTATGCTATTTCATTCTATTAAAATACTTTACAGCATAGCCAGGGCCAGTTGTAGACATAATGTGGCCCTGGTCAGAATTACATATTGGCCCCATATGTTGAAATAATATTCAAATAAAATCACATATAGCCAGTTTAGAAGGCAGTAATTCAGGGGCTTTGTGATTTATACATATATGTAGTTATCACATAATGCCACTATATGGAGACCAAATATTGTCACTATACAGTGAATAAAACAATGGAAATAGTGATCTTTACTGTGCCCACAAACAGTAATAGTGTCCCATGCAGGCCCCACACAGTGATAATGATCTTATATCCCACACAGTAATAATACCCACCGTTATACCCCATACAAATAATGCCCCCTTTATGCAACCTAGGCAGTATTATTGCAGTCTTAAAGGGGGGGGGGGTTGTTCCACGTTTAAAAGTTAACTTCTCATGATCTATGGGGGTCCAACTGGTTAGACCATCACTAGTTCCAGAACAGGGCTCCAAAAAGCACTGTCTGTTTGGAGTGGTGATAGGCATGTGCAACTCACTGAGACTGACAGACATAGGCAAGCAGTGTTCTTGAATATCTCCAGTAGTCTCATAGCCAATGGACAGAGCGGAAGTTCCCAAGCTCGATATCCCCTCCATTCAAACTGAGCTATTGAGAGCCATTTTCGTGACATCAAAAGGTGGTCCAGGTGATCAGACCATCAGCAATCAATGTATCTCCTATGCTATCCTTATGGTATGACTTATTGATTTGCTATAACCCCTTTAATAGTAATAATGACCTCCTTCTGCTCTAACACAGTATTAATGGCCCATTTTGTTTCCTCAATTCAGTAAAAAGCCCAACTTTATGTTCTCAACAAAGTAATAATATCACGTTTGTCATCTCGTAAAAATTGGATTACACCCTAATTAGGTCAAAACAGTAATTATAACTTCCATTTGTACCTTCATGCACATATTAAAACATGCACATTTTTGTTCCCTCTAATAGCTAATAGTACACCTTTTTTCCTAGACAATAACAAATCTTATTCTTACTTCACCATTGTCATATGACAAGCATAGCAGCTTATTCTGCCCTTTGAAGTCTGCAGGAAGACACACGATGAGATGCAGTGATGTCTATTTGACCACTGGATAAGCTCTTGGAATTTCTGCCAATGGCTAAGGAATAAGCTGGCCGGCACTCTTCCAAGGTTTCACTCAAAAGAAGAGAATTCAGAGTCTAGTTGGCATGTGACTGTAAATATGCATATGGATCGCCCGCCAGGGCAGTGGGGTACTCGGTACCGGGCCGGTATCTCAAAGGGAAATGTCACAGTAGCGGTGACCCGGTCTGTGGCCCTGGGCGTCCATGTAAAAGGGGTTAAGAGTGGCTGGTTAAAGTTTATAAGTGGATGATTCGTGTCGCCACCTGTGGTGTTCGGCAATGAAGGTGTTAAGCTGACGCTGCAGACAGATCTGCTGGGACAGATGGTGTGGTGCAGCAATGATGTAGCCCTCAACAGGCAGGGCTGTAGTCCCAGGGCAGAGTAGATGAAGAGGATACGTGTTGAGGAAGAGGGTGTACTTTAGTGTTTGGCACCGAGATGTAGCAGTGCTGGAGAGTTTACAGGAAGAAGTCAAGGACACAATAGGGTGCAGTTTCTTTTACCTTTACTTTGCTTGGTAAATGCAGTCCAGAATTCCAGATTCCAGATGGAACAGAGGCTGGCCGGCCTGGAAGCAACTTAGAGAGATTCCTATCAGATGGGTTGTGTAGTCTCCTTTCTAGCACTTATTTTAGGTACTTGCAGAACTGTGTTACACTGAAGTTCCACTTGCTTGTTCTCATTTAGAACTCCCTCGTATGGCTCACCCGTTGCTGTTGTGCCTCCGAGTCTTATGTGGGAACAGAGCATTTACAGCTTCCTATTCCTCTGGTGTCTGTCGCAGGACCATTAGTATACATACAACCTGGGAGACCGGGCTCCAGATCATGCGCTATAGCTAGAAGTGAGCTCTGAACTCTGCTCAATCTTACAGCTCCTCTCCTCACGTCCACACACGTTGCCCTCCTCACACGAACTCCTAATTTCCCCTTCCTGGCCCCCAGAGAGCAGCTCTTCCCCCAGTTTTGGTTCAGAGCTCCCTCTGCTAGCCTGGAGTAGGAACTGTGCTGTGTGTTGTGATTAACTGACAGAGAGACCCTTCATTGCTTCCAAGCATGACATCACACTCCCTAGGAGGAAGGTAATGCCACTGTGGCGACCATACTCTTGGGGGCGCCACACATATGGCATACATGTAGTCATATGACCGCCCACCTGCATGGAGAGCACAGGATGATCGTAACAATGTGTGCATCGCACAATGCCATGATTTGTCAGTCTATGAAGTGACTTCAGACCAGATAGCCCTTGTAAAACAATGTAGGGGGGCATGGACATACACTTGGGCCTTATGACTTCACAGGGCCCGAGTACAAACTTTAGAAATGCCCTCCCATGGAGAAAAAATGTACATGTATAGCACCACGTGTCCGAGTTTCCTCAGTATCCGAATACCAGGCTCACAATTCAGAATGTCAGGTGATCAGCCTGTAGACATTTTTACATATGCACTCACACATACAACACACTCACATGCACACACACCACAGACCTCACACACAAACACCACACTCACACACACTTCTCTCTACTCTCTACTGTCTGTCTGACAAAGATTGTGGACATATGCTGCTACACACAAGGCAGCAGGTACTGTGCACACACCATATCTTAATTAATTTAATACATGCTTGATACCATCTGGGCGTGAACAGTTCCATCTCTCCTAAAGCAGGATCCCTCCATACTCAATGTCATGATTCCACAAGTGAAAAATGTACAGCCTCCTCCACCATTCTCTGAGTCCTGACAGCTAAAATACCTGAGACTGGAGCAGCAGAAACACAGCTTGCAAGGTGGCCACTTGTGTATAAGGGGAGCTGGTGACAGTGGTGTTAAGGAATGTTGGCAGCGGATAATTCAGGATACACTCCAAGCGCGTGACAAAAGAGCTTCTTTATTCAGGAACAAACAGGAACAATATCTGATAAGCTTAATAGATCAGGAATAAATCATTTGTGTGTCTCTATCTGTGCATCATCTACAGCAGGCTGCTTCTCTCATACACAGACACAGGAAAACAGGAAATACAGTCACATGCTCTCCCTGTGTGAGCCTCTGGGAGTTTTTTTTTTATTTTATGAACAGCATACAAATCTAGCAACTAAACACATATAGACAAGAATGGAGTTGTTACACCAAACATATTCCAACAAGGAATCACCGCAAGTTTTATTTCGGAAGGACTAGCAACACACTGTAGTTACTTATACTTTATTTATTAGTAAAAGGAACCTCTGCAAAAAGGATTATCTGCAGCAGCATAATGATACATGTTGTTAGAGTGCTTCTAGTCCCAATCCACAGACACAGTAGGATAGCAGGGGTGTAGTCTGACAGGGTCCCTTTTGGGGATGGATGTCCTGGGCAGTTGCCCAATTTGCCCTCCCCCTTCCACTTAATGCCGGATATATGCAGATGCGCTGTTTTGACGTGCCCACCGACCGCATGGGAACACAAGTTGCATTTTGCACAGACTGCGGGCACGTCAAAACGACGCATCCGCATACATCCGCATGTCCTGTGTACCCAATGTTAAAGATAGGTACGCAGGATGCATACAGAAGTAGGTGGACCTAAACGGAAGATGTGTGGAAGTGGGCGGAGCTTCAGGGACTAAGTGCGCAGCCCTCCTCAGAGTCTCGGTACGCTAATGTGAAACCAGCCCAACACATATATGTGAGAGTGGAACAGTTATTTTTTATGGAGTTCATCCCTATAATCTAACTTTTTATTAATTTTGCCACTATCTTGCTGATCCAAGGTTCTTCTTCCTTCCCCCATCATGGCCACATCGCTTCTCTGACTAGATCATTCACCTGAGCAGCGCTGGGCAATTCCATTTTGTGGGTAAAGAATCCCAGCTCACATTGGCCAAGATTTATTTGCAAACTCAGACAAATTTTAGGGCTATAAAACAAACCTTATAGAATTTATACAAGAGAACTGAAATTCTCCCTTTGAACCAACAAAATATTTTTAGTAATGTGCTGTGTGAACGAAGTGTTGTGTTGCTGTAACCGTAATGCCTACCATGATTTTAGATAGGACCCAAAATGTCATTATGTCATTACTTTGTGTCTCTAGTTGTAATTGCAAATGCCTTATGACTCTTTTTATGATCTTTTTTTCTTTTTCTTATATTTAAGAGGGAAAAGACTATATGTCACAATCTGCAGTACCATTGGATTCAGAAACTCATGGAGGGGAAGATGTTGCAATATTTTCCAAAGGTCCAATGGCGCATCTTTTCCATGGCGTACATGAACAAACTTATATAGCTCATGTCATGGCATATGCAGCATGTTTGCCACCATACACCGAGTGCCCGCCAAAGAATAGAGCACCCTGTATCACGACAAAGGCAAGACTGGTCCTGTTATGTGCTATAGGGCTGTTATATATTCCTCAGTGGCACATGTAAAAGTAATCTTTGGAGCACTACATCTAAAGGGGGAGCAACAATCCTCTCATTATTTTATAGGATGCTGGACTGTTATCTATTCTTGATGTCACTGCAGTAAAAACTAAGAAGACACATTCTTTTTAATCTATGTACAAAATATACTGAGACAGCAGATTATTACTGTGGAACTAAATATTAAATGTTGTGCGAAGCTATGAATGTTAGGCTATGTCCACATCTCATTTTTCTACTCATCAGGGGAATAGAAAGCAAGAATTCTCCAGTGTATACCTTTCGAGTGTCTATAGTACACTATGTACTGTGTAGGTTATATACATTTTTTTATATGGCAGTCTATTGGAATTTTTTCCCTCTATATACTTTTAGCGTAAGAGAGGGCAGCCACCAGGAATTTCAGGGCCCCACACTGGCATAATTTTTGGGCCCCAGTGAGAATCCACCCAGGCTCCACCCCAGCTCTGCATCCACCCCTAAAACCTTCCACAATTCCACAGCCCACTCTTGGAGAAACTCAACTTCTGCAACATGTCCTCACCAATCACACATTAACAGTTTCCATCAAACACCATATCACATGCATAGTCATCAGCTTTTACTTTGCCCAGGTAGACTCTTTTGGCAGGGTCCTACTCTAATCTAACCTATTAAAAATGTCTTAAAATATCTTATACTCTTTTTAGGTTTATTTTTATTTATTTTTCTTTAAGGGAATGTCTCAGATACATTTTTTAAAATGACCAATAATACCACATGCAAGGGACAAATACTGTCATACCATGGCCTGGCCATATATTATCACCACAAGGTGACCAAATAAGACCACATATAAGGAACAAATACCTCCACTCTATGACCTGACCACATATTGCCACCTCATAGTGACTGAATTATACAACATACAAGAAACAAATGCTGCCACACCATGATCAGACCACATATTACCACCACATGGAATAGTAACATACTGATCGATAATAAAAAAACACATTACTAATATTATCATAAGTGCCATTATACACATGAGCTCTGTACATACTATACAGTGTACAGGTAATACAGTGACTTTATACACAGGAGCTCTGTATATAGTGTATAATGTGCATTTAATACTGTGACTCACCAGTGACATTTTACAATGGAGTTCTGTATACAGTGTCAGTGTGCAGGGATTAGCGATTACATTATACACAGGAGTTCTGGATATAGTATCAGTGTACAGGTAATATAGTAAACACCGGTGACATTATACACAGGAACTCTGCATATAGTGTCAGTGTACAGGTAATACAGTAATCAGTGGTGACATAATACACAGGGGCTCTGTATATTGTGTCAGTGTACAGGTAATACAGTGATCACTGGTGACATTATACACAGGAGCTCTGTATATAGTGTTAGTGTACACCTGTAATACAGGGATCACTAGTGACATTATACACAGCTCTTTATATAGTATACAGTGTATAGTATCAGTGTACAGGTAACACACTGACTCACTGGTGATGTCTCTAATTGAAGTACTTCATCTTTGCTTTTCTTCTTCATATAGTGCAGATCACCATCACTTCTTCCAGCCAGGATTAGTTTCTGCAGAAAATAAAATACAGTTATCTAGAGCACGGCTTCCAGAGCACATTCTCCACTTTTTCCTCAACTTTTTCACTACACAGCTGAATACAGACATGCACCAAACAATTTAGAATTAATTATTATGCAACACACCATTCCAATCATAAATTGTAATCCACCACAGTGCCCCACTAAATATAAATAGCTACTTTTCTCCACCCTCAATTCATCATTTGCTCTCCGCACCCCAACCTTCAATTCATCATTTGCTATCCCTGTCCCATCCCCAACCTCAATGCATCATCATTTATCCCCCGTTCCCAACACTAAATTCATCATCATTATTTGCTCCTCCCACACCATTTAATTCATTTTATTAAAAATAAATAGTTTTGCATACTTACCTTTCATACAATTCCCTGCAGCTCCATTTCAGGTATTCTGTCATCATCGCATAAGCGACATCATGAGCATGTCACAGAAAAGGCGGAGGGAGCTCCCCTGGGGCTGTGCTGCCATTCTGTTTTGTTGTCCTTAAAGCTCGAGAAAAGCTCCCTGCACCAAGATGTGCGCCAATGATTACAGCACACTGGCATACAACACATTATTATACTTTGGAGTCCAGTGAGCAGAAGCAAAAAAGGTGAGGCTCAGACTGGATCCAGACCCCCCCTCTTTGCTTCTGCTCACCAGGCCCCATAGACCAGTAAGTGAAGTAATGACCTGATGGCAACTCTGGAGTGAGATACAACACAGATTACCATCAGAAGTTACGTGAAATAATAATAATTTACTAAACTGTTTTTGAGCATCTGTAAAACATTTGAACTCTTATTAGAATCCATGCAAAATTTATAAGGAGTAAGCAGATAATATACAGTATGTGTACACTTATTTATAGCTACTATGTCAATGCATATATGCAATAGTGTGGTACTAAGGACAGAATGTTACATGTGGTATATCTGCTGGAAATAATGTTTTTGGTAAAATATACACAGCCAATAACAGAAAACCCTCAAAATGGTCAATGATAGGAATAATCATATACAGTCATAGCCAAAAGTTTTGGGAATGACACAAATATTAATTTTTACAAAGTCTACTGCTTCATTTTTTCTAATGGCAATTTGCATATACTCCAGAATGTTATAAAGAGTGATCAGTGGGTGTGGGTGTTGATGAGGACAGGGCTGGAGATCAATCTGTCATGATTAAGTAAGAATGACACCACTGGACACTTTAAAAGTAGGCTGGTGCTTGGCATCATTGCTTCTCTTCTGTTAACCATGGTTATCTCTAAAGAAACACGTGCAGTCATCATTGCACAGCACAAAAATGGCCGAACAGGGAAGAGTATTGCAGCTAGAAAGATTGTACCTCAGTCAACAATCTATCGCATCATCAAGAACTTCAAGGAGAGAGGTTCCCTTGTTGCCAAAAAGGCTCCAGGGCGCCCAAGAAAGACCAGCAAGCGCCAGGACCGTCTCTTAAAAGTGTTTCAGCTGCGGGATCGGGCTACCAGCAGTGCAGAGCTTGCTCAGGAATGGCAGCAGGCAGGTGTGAGAGCATCTGCACGCACTGTGAGGCGGAGACTCTTGGAGCAAGGCCTGGTCTCAAGGAGGGCAGCAAAGAAGCCACTTCTCTCCAGGAAAAACATCATGGACAGACTGATATTCTGCAAGAGGTACAGGGAGTGGACTGCTGAGGACTGAGGTAAAGTCATTTTCTCTGATGAATCCCCTTTTCGATTGTTTGGGACATCTGGAAAACGTCTTATTCGGAGAAGACCAGGTGAGCGCTACCACCAGTCTTGTCTCATGCCAACTGTCAAGCATCCTGAAACCATTCATGTGTGGGGTTGCTTCTCTACCAAGGGAATGGGCCCTCTCTCAGTCTTGCCTAAAAACACAGCCATGAATAAAGAATGGTACCAGAATGTCCTCCAAGAGCAACTTCTCCCAACCGTCCAAGAGCAGTTTGGCGATCAACAATGCCTTTTTCAACATGATGGAGCACCTTGCCATAAAGCAAAGGTGATAACTAAATGGCTCAGGGAACAAAACATAGAGATTTTGGGACCATGGCCTGGAAACTCCCCAGATCTTAATCCCATTGAGAACTTGTGGTCAATCATCAAGAGACGGGTGGACAAACAAAAACCTTCAAATTCAGACAAAATAAAAGCATTGATTTTGCAAGAATGGACTGCTATCAGTCAGGATTTGATCCAGAAGTTGATTGAGAGCATGCTAGGGAGAATTGCTGAGGTCCTGAAGAAGAAGGGTCAACACTGCAAATATTGACTTGCTGCATTAACTCATTCTAACTGTCAATATAACCTTTTGCTACTCATAATATGATTGCAATTATATTTCTGTATGTGATAAAAACATCTGACAAACACACATAAAAACCAGAGGCCAGCAGATCATGTGAAAATATAATATTTGTGTCATTCTCAAAACTTTTGACCATGACTGTATATAAAGAAAAAACTTTATTAAAACACAAGTTGGTGTGTGGTGGCAATGTAGGAGACAGGCGCACACACAAAATATATAAAAACAATAAAACAGAAGGTAACATATGCTGAGGGAAAATGGAAGCCGTAAGGTATAAATGTGTACAATCTATTTATTGGCCATATAGTCGCATACATAAGGAAAAAATCTATTCTAGCATAATAGCAAGCAAGGTACATAAATTGCCAAAGGTATGCATCAAAAATGATAGTCAGTCTAATAAAAGTCATCACCCCTTAGAGTATACATCGAATTTTATTGAAGAAACCTCCCAATGATAACAGTATAATCTCCAAAATGAATAAAAACTCAAAATGCACTGTTCCAAATTATTAGGCACAGTAGAATTTCTAAACATTTGATATGTTTTAAAGAACTGAAAATGCTCATTTGTGGAATTTGCAGCATTAGGAGGTCACATTCACTGAACAAAAGAGCTATTTAACTCCAAAACATCCTAACAGGCTAAGTTACATGTTAACATAGGAAACCTTCTTTGATATCACCTTCACAACTCTTGCTTCCATTGAACGTGTGAGTTTTTGGAGAGTTTCTACTTGGATTTCTTTGAAGTCAGAACAGCCTCCCAGAGCTGCTGTTTTGATGTGAACTGCCTCCCACACTCATAGATCTTTTGCTTGATGATACTCCAAAGGTTCTCTATAGCAAGGGTGGGGAACCTCTGGCCCGCGGGCCGCATGCGGCCCACAGTGGCCTTTCATGCGGCCCGCGGTTAGGTCCCTGGAGTCCTCAATGCTCGGGTGGCTGCTGTATCCTGTCAGCTGCCGGCCCTTTAACCCCAAAGTGCACGGGCATGCAGCGTTCATTACAAAACGCTGCCTGCCCTGCACATGATGATGATGATGATGTCGTCTGGGTGGGTGGGGTTAGCGTCTGGGTGGGTGGGACTAGCGCCCACTGCTCTCCCGTCCACATGTCCCGGAAGAGGATATGCTGCCAGAGAGTCAGCGATCTCTGTGAGTGCGTACCCCCAGCTCTGTGCCTCCCTGGGGATCTATGCCCTCCAGCTATGTGCCCCCGTGATCTCTGTGCCCCCAGCTATACTTCCACATGTGATCTGTGCCCCCCACCTATATATACCCCATGATCTGTGCCCCCAGCTATGTTTCCACATGTGATCTGTGCCCCCCACCTATATATACCCCGTGATCTGTGCCCTCCAGCTATGTTTCCACATGTGATCTGTGCCCCCCACCTGTATATACCCCATGATCTGTGCCCTCTAGCTATGTTTACACATGTGATCTGTGCTCCCCACCTATATATACCTCATGATCTGTGCCCCCATCTATGTTTCCACATGCGATCTGTGCCCCCACCTATATATACCCTGTGATCTGTGCCCTCCAGCTATGTTTCCACATGTGGTCTGTGCCCCCCACCTATATATACCCCTTGTGATCTGTGCCTTCCAGCTATGTTTCCACATGTGATCTGTGCCTCCCACCTATATATACCCCCTGTGATCTGTGCCCTCCATCTATTTGCCCCACCCAGCTGTTTCCCCATGTGATATCAATGCCCCCTGTGATCTGTGCCCTCCAGCTATGTGCCCCCCGTGATCTCTGTGCCCCCAGCTATGTGCACCCCTGTGATATCTGTGGCTCCCAGCTTTGTGCCCCATGTTATCTTTGTGCCCACCTGCTATGTACCCCCTGTGATGTTTGTGCTCCCATGTGCCCCCTGTTATCTGTTACCCAAAGCTATGTGCACCCCTGTGATCTTCGTGTCACCCCTCAGTGATCTGTCCCCCCTGGTGATCTATGAGCCTCCCCGACGATCCCTGTCCTCCCCAGTGCTATATATCCCCCCACAGCTGCTGCATTTACCCCGAAAGTGCTGTATATCCCCCGAGTACTGTATATCCTACCACCTGTGATATATATAGCACCCAGTGATGGAGAAGCAGCTCCAGCCGTCACATTAAGGGTGAGTTACCGTAATTAATTGTTAGCCTGAAAATTACCCCGGTATATTTAGTCAATGTACCCACGTATGCAGAAAATTTCTGCATGAAAACCGGACTCCTTCCCAGAAAGCGCTCGTTTTTTTTCCGCTCGTTTTTTGCGTGTTTTCCGCGAATCCCCAGTCTCATAGAAAATAGCTAGAAATGCGGATTTTTCCACAAAATTAATGAGCAGGCTGCGTTTGTTACCGTGATGCGTTTTTTTTCGTGGAAAAAAGCGCATCAATATGCACAAAAAGTGTGGAATTCATTCAAATGAATGGGATGCTTCTTTTAAGCATTGTTGCTGGTAAAAAAATGCGAAAAAACGCTTACGTGGGTACAAAGCCTCAAGGTGATCATTTTTGTGCGGCCCTCGAATGATGGTATAAATTTCCAAATGGCCCCCGGATGGAAAAAGGTTCCCCACCCCTGCTCTATAGGGTTAAGGTCAGGGGAAGATGGTGGCCACACCATGAGTTTATCTCCTTTTATGCCCATAGCAGCCAATGACTCAGAGGTATTCTTTGCAGCATGAGATGGTGCATTGTCATGCATGAAGATGTTTTTGCTTCTGAAGGCACATTTCTGCTTTTTAAACCATGGAAGAAAGTTGTCAGTCAGAAACTCTATATACGTTGCAGAGGTCATTTTCACACCTTCAGGAACCTTAAAGGGACCTACCAGCTGTTTCCCCATGATTCCGGCCCAAAACATGACTCCGCCATCTCCTTGCTGACTGCGCAGCCTTGTTGGGACATGGTGGCCATCCCCCAACCATCCACTACTCCATCCATCTGGAACATCCAGGATTGCTCGACACTCATCAGTAAACAAGACTGTTTGAAAATTAGTCTTCAGGTATGTCTGGGCCCACTGCAACCGTTTCTGCTTGTGAACATTGTTTAGGGGTGGCCGAATAGTAGGTTTATGCACCACAGCAAGCCTTTGAAGGATCCTACACCTTGAGGTTCGAGGGACTTCAGAGGCACCAGCAGCTTCAAATATCTGTTTGTTGGTTTATAATGGCTTTTTAGCAGCTGCTCTCTTAATCAGTTGAACTTGCTTGGCAGAAACCTCCCTCGTTCTACCTTTATCCGCACGAACACATCTGTACTCAGAATCAGCCACAAATCTCTTAACAGTACGATGATCACGCTTAAGTTTTTGGGAAATATCTAATGTGTTCATCCCTTGACCAAGGCATTCCACTATTTGATGCTTTTCGGCAGCAGAAAGATCCTTTTTCTTTCCTATATTTCTAGAAATCTGTGCCCTGCTTAATAATGTGGAACATCCTTCTTAAAGGGACTCTGTCAACCCATTTTCGGCCTGTAAGCTGCCGCCACCGCCATCAGGGGTTTATGTAAGCATTCTGTAATGCTGTAGATAAGCCCCCTGATGAAACCTGAAAGATAGAAAAACACGTTAGATTATACTCACCAGGGATCGGGGGCGGGTTGGCTGGGAGGCGCCGGACCGGACGACGACACTCATCGGACCGCACCGAACGCCGGGGTGAGTATAATCTAACTTTTTTTTCTCATCTTTCTGGTTACAATGGGGTCTTATCTACAGCATTACAGAATGCTGTAGATAAGCCCCTGATGGCTGTGGCCGCAGTTTATAGGCTGAAAATTGGGTGACAGATTCCCTTTAAGTAGTTTTCCTTTCATTGGGCTCACCTGGTAAACTAATTATCACAGGCATTTGAGATTGATTTCACTGATCCAAAGAGCCCTGATACACATGAGTTTATTTGAAAAACAAAAAAATTACATCTTTACGACACTTAAATCCAATTTGCATAATAATTTGGAACGCAGTGTAAAGAACCTAGACAAGTTTGGTGTCTCTGAACTCGTAATGTCCTGTAGAATCATAATGGCAGGTCAGTTTTAGCATTTCAGTATTTGTGCTACTGCTACAGCTATCTCTTCCTTATAAGGTGGAGTAACTGGTGATTTAATAAAAATGATGGATTGAGATAATCAAACAAAGAAATTGGGATAATCAAACAAATGTATCCCCACGTAGTAGAGCATTTAGAAATGACATAAAATTGACATATAGTTACAGTGAGGGTCACTTGAATAGATGTTGGATTTAAAACATATTAAAGGGAATCTGTCACCTATTTTTTGTCATATACAGTGCTGTGCAAATTCATTGGGACAAAGCATTTTTTTAAGTAAAATCGTAAGTTGGTTACCAGTCAGCGATTCAAACCAGTTTTAACTGCTTTGAACAGATATGAGTGTACAACCTTGAGTAACAAAATGTGGTTTGACTGGTTTTAGTCAGAAAATTACAGCTAGCTGCCCCTCAGCTTCAGTTGAGAGCTTGTTTCTGTGAGGAGTGGTTTAGTGTACTTTTTCTCTCGCATGCCAGTCATTTTGCCTTCATTGGAGATATCAGAAGTTGTTAAGTTGTTTCTTTACTGGCTTTGTTGCCCTCCGAGAGAAAAACTACACTAAACCACTCCTCACAGAAACAAGCTCTCAACTGAAGCTGAGGGGGCAGCTAGCTGTTATTTTCTGGCTAAAACCAATCAAACCACATTTTGTTACACACACCTGTTCAAAGCAGTTAAAACTGGTTTGAATTACTGACTGGTACCCAACTTATGATTTTACTTAAAAAAAATGCTTTGTCTCAATTAATTTGCACAGCACTGTAAGATGCAGCCACTACCATCAGGAGCTTATCTACAGCATTCTGCAGTGCGCAGGCACGAGGAAAGGTCAGAGATGTCCGGGACGCGACGGGAAGCAAAGAAGAGGATGTCATTGCTGGAAGATGGGAGGCGCCGGACCCGAACAGCGACACCCATCGAACCCGGACCACTCCCGGTAAGTATAATATAACTCGTGTTTCTTCTCTTTCAGGTTACATCAGGGGCTTACCTACAGCATTACAGAATGCTAGAAAAGAAGAGAAGAACCAGTGCATAGACGTCCAATGTAATGAAAAAGTCACACAGCTTTTATTGAAAAGCACAGGTTAAAATTGGCACAATGGCAGGCAAAGGTTGACACAAAAAGAACCAGAGCTAAAAGGTACACCGTATCTACAAGACCCTCATATCCAGACTTATGTGTTATAACACCTGGTAAAGTGGGTGGAAATAGTTAAATCTGTTTACCTGATGACTAATTGTCATAATCTAATGGCCACAGCAAATAATAAAAGCAGGCCAGTTTATACTGAAATACAGGGTATAATCCCCAACAGGACTGCTATACTCAAGGTGATCATGCTGAGACCAAAAATTACATAGACACATACCAGGAGGGGAGGACACTGGACCCCAAGCTCTGAAAAACCCCGACGTACATTTTGGATTGATCTTCCTTCTTCAGGAGGTGTGTCAATTGGCCGCTGAGAGCGCTATATATAGGGCACAGGGAACCAAGTGCCAATCAGGCGGGGAGACGCAGCCAAACCCCCCAGACCTCCATGGCTGCCAAGGCTGGCGCTGACAGTGCACGGGGCCCCGTGACGTCAGACGCCAGACCACAGGCAGATGGCGGCGGAGCTGGAGGCGCGTCAACCCACGCATGCGCAGATGAGCTGAAGACAGCCGCGGCCATCTTGAAAAAGGGCAACTTATAGGGAAAAACGGCAGATGTATATAAAAAAATGTGTAGCGCACGGAATAGATAGAATACCCAATGTGGGGGAACATAGAGGGACTTGTATTAATATACAATAGCTAAGGATGGAAAAATGATAATAAAACACGCACAATAGAGATTAATGGCAAGCATACATAATTAAACACCATGCAAGAGTGTAAGTCCTCAATAGGCAAGGCATATCTAAAAGAGCAATGGGGAAATAGTAACATAGATAAAAATGGTAATAGTATAAACAAGAATATTAATGCTTATTCATTGCATACACAGCGTCTCATGTTAGAGGATGCAAATTAGATGAATACTGGCAACTCCAATACAGATGACGCTTGACCAGAGTAAACAATATATGCGGAAATCACAATTATATAACTAAGTACATCCATATATATATAAATCATTCACCCAAATTGGGCACATATGCAAATATTCCTAATATAGATGACGCTAGGCCTTAATAAAAAATATGTTACAAAATCCCAATTACATACATAGATAGACATATATAAACAGTTCCTCATTGGAGCTTTCCCCCAGAGGAACAAAAAACCTCCGGCACCACAATTCTCTTGATGGATTAAGAATCGAGGCCACCAATCTTCATCTTTCTTGAAAAAAGTCCATCAGGTCCCATCAGAAAAACCGAACAGCCGCAACTCAGCCATGGAAAAAGTGCCAGACATAACTAAAATAAAAACAAAAATTAAAACCAAAGACACAATTGTGACACCCTAACAGCAGCAACTTAGAGGAAATATGGAAGAAGTATATTTATAGAAAGGGAGCAAATGACAGACACTCATTTAGGCCGTGTGGATGGACAGCATTACAGAATGCTGTAGGTAAGCCCCTGATGGCGGTGGCCACATCTTATTTGCCAAAAAATAGGTGACCGATTCCTTTTAAGAGTACAGTTCAAAATAGTCAGTGTTAGGAGCCGATAGTCAAATGTAGGCCCATGAATAGCCTGATGACTTTCGGTAGCACGATTTTAACTTTCTTCAATCAGCTGAGACGCCGTTCCGTTTCTGATTACATCAGTGGGTATGCCCCACGAGGTAGAGACTTGCAGCAGCTATATGATGAGTCTTCCAGAGCGCAGTCCCGGCTGGTGACATGCGCTCCTTCAGCCTCTTCTCTGGCGGTGCGCGAGCTGCGTGACATAGGTGGTCACGTGACTAGGCGGAGTAAGAAGCGCGATAGGGTCCAATTCTATCCAACGCGTTTCAGAATTACTCAGTTAATGAATGGTCACACTTTTGAAGGATCTACCCAGAAGACATCTAGTCAGGAATATAACACATGCATAAACTTTGATATTGAAGTGAACCTGTCACCAGAAAAAACGCCATTAACTTGCAAATAATGGCGATTTTGGGTCAATCTGCAAGTTAATAGTGTTATTAAAATGTAGTTTCCAAGAGAAAAAGGTGGCACTCAGCGGGATAATGATGAATGTTTATGGAAGCGCTCGAGTAGCGTGAAACGGCCGTAGTCAGCCATTTGACACACTCTCCTTCACATCTCCGACGTGACATGTAATTCAGTGTCAATAAACATTCATCATTATCCCGCTGAGTGCGACCTTTTTCTCTTGGAAACTACATTCGTCTTGCTACGAGGTCAAGCACCCGGGAGTCCTGGATGTGAGCTCTCCGCCTGCTGCCAGCCACGGACCTTAGCACGGTAACAGCGGTGCCGTCCGCTTTCTTGCATTGACTTTATTAGTGTTATTAAAATGCCCAGAGCCTGTACTTAGCCGAACGCTGACGTGAGAAAATGAACTTTATTCCTCCTGGTAGTGTTCAGGTGTCAGTCACGGAGGGGGCGCAGATTCAGTCACTGCTCTGAGAATATAGAGTGATGGCAGGAACTGCACCCCTGGAACTAAAAATACAAACCAAAATAGTCACTCCACTCTACCTGAAAAAGAAATAAATAGATTAGAAAAGTCTGCTTGAAATCTAAAGAGTGTTACTCCAGTAAGCTGTGGGATCTTCAAGGTTCTTTTTCACCATCTAATGGTAGATTTTAAGTACTTCACAGTTGTGAGTGAATGTGGAGTCCTCACATCAGATCATCATTCATTTTTACAGGCAGCATGTGAACATTAGGCCTGCAGGGCAAACATGTAAGACACTTAATGACAGGACAAATTCTGAAAATCAAGTATGCACAATTATCTCAGCAAAAAATTGTAAGGATTGTAGCATGGACCGACAAAGACAAAAGAGGGCCTATGTATAAGGCCCACTTCACACGTCCTGTTGCTTCCTGTACTGGTGAGATCCATGGTCCGTGTACGTGTGCCATCCTTGTGTATGTATGTAACACCTCTGTTACATCCGTGTGTCCGTGTGCTGTCAGGGAGCTGTCAGTGTGACGTGTTTGGAATGAAATGCAAGATAGAATTTAAAGAGTTTTAATTATTAAAAAAGTTCAAAAATAGAGACAGTGATGAGGAACATGACAGGTGATTGAAAAGCAGCACTAGCAAGCAGTATGCGAAAAACAGGTGTCAAACCTTCCAGGCATAGACCAATTCTCAATATGATGTAAAATAAAAAATGAGGACCACACTCCTTTTTTTGAAAAGATAAGAATAATGGTTTAATAGCCTATAGAGGCTTCAGCGACATTTCAGCTCCAAGTGTGAGTCCTTCTCAAGCAATGTGAAAAGTAAACAGGCAAGCTGTTTAACCCCTTAATGACCGCCAATATACCTTTTAACGGCAGCAGTTAAGGGTAATTATTCACAAATGACGTTTTTAACGGCTCTGAGAAATAAGGTTATAGCGCCCCACAGCATCGGAAAATCCCCGGGGCCTCGGCTACCCCCAGTTGGTGTCCCCCAAACCCCCGCTACCTCCGGCACTTCCTGCATCCCCCGGTCCTGTCCTACGGCCCTCGGCATCTTCTTACAGGAAGAAAAAGGAGGGAACATGCGCAGTGCGCCTGCCAAGATCTGACGGCCGGTGCCCGGCAACAATAGGGGATTTTTCCTATTGGTTCATTTTGATTACCATGATAGACCCTATCACAGTGATCAAAATGAAAAAATAGTAAATAAGACCCCCCTTCATCACACCCTTAGTTAAGTAAAAATAATAAAATAAAATAAAAAAGTATTTTTCCATTAGGGTGTTAGGGTTAAGGTTGGGGTTATAGCTAGGGTTAGGGTTGGCACACACAAAATAGTTGAAAATGCCGAGCACCACCGAAAGTGCATAACAGCCAATGCCATCTGTGAAGCAGGAATACCGCAGGCATAAAACCTTTGTTCCTTCAGGGGCACACCAAAGCCAGCTGAATAATCCAAATGAAAATGAAATTAAAAAAGTGGCACTCACCGGAATGAAGTCCAAATTTTATTAGTCAAAAGCTGTTAAAATATCCTAGGCAGACGGGGGGGGGGCTGAGAAGAGTGGAGACGACGGCCGTTTCACGTTGTATTGCGCTTCTACGGGTCTCTGAAGTGAAGGGAGGAGGAGGAAGGTTAAATATCCAAGGGGAAGTTCAACCTGGTTTCCCAGCATCACTTAAAACATGACAAAATACAACAAACAATAAATGCAGGGTTAGGGCTAGGGTTAGGGTTGGGTATAGAGTTAGGATTAGGTTTGGGGTTAGAGCTAGGGTTAGGGTTGGGCTAGGGTTAGAGCTATGGTTAGGGTTGGGCTAGGGTTAGGGTTGGAGCTAGGGTTGGGGTTAGAGCTAGGGTTAGGGTTGGGGTTAGGGTTAGAGTTGGGCTAAAACTGCTCAGATTGGCGTGATGGACGGTCACATCGATTGCGCCAATCGCAGGGCATAGCAGTGGTGTTACCGTGCTGTGCCCTGCTGGTGACCTACCGGTGACCTGCCTAGGATGGGAGCTGTGAGTTCTCCTGCTGTGCTGGGCCTTGTGGTGCCACACAAGACTGTGAACCACAATCTCTGCTGAAGACAGAAGAAAGAAGACAGAAGAAAGAAAAGAGGCTACAACCATAAGTTTTGATACTTGATCCCTGCCCGATCTCTCTTCATCTACCCGAATCCCCCCTCTTTTTATCCCCATCCACTCCCCCTTTGCGCCGCCTCTGTGCCACATTTAGCAGCCGCCGAGGGTTGATTGGTGACGCAGTTCACTGATCAACACTTGTGCTCGCTTTTATTTTTCACTCCTCTTTGTTCCACTGAGCGTTGATTAGTGACACAGTTCACCGATCAACACTCATGCTCGCTTTTCTTTTTCACCCACCTCCATGCTCACATCTAGCAGCCTCCGAACTCTGACAAGTGACGCCTTTCATTTATCAGAGCTCGTGCCTGCGTGTTCCTTTTTTTTCACCCCCCTTTGTGCCACCTCCGTGCACACATCCACCGCCGTATTTTGATAAGTGATGCAGTTCACTTATCAGAGAACGTGCCTGCTGTTTTACACTTTTGTTTTCACAGGCATTTTCTTCACCCTATTTGCTTTTTTTCTTTTAGCTTTTTCTTTTTAGATAAAAGTTTACACCAATCACTATCCCCCCACATACATAGAGAGGAAGGTATTGGCCTGCACGCTATCCAAAAGGTGAGGTGCCGGTGAAATGGATCCTGTGGACCCCAAATAAGTCTTGTAAGTGATGCAGATATTTAATACAAAAAGTGAAACAGCACAAAGTACATGTAGCACAGAGGAGAGTTTCAAGGGCGACAAAAAATATTGTGACGTTTCGGCCAGTCCACGGCCTTATTCAGTACGTCGCTGCAGTGAGAAACATGAGTAAAGGGGCCTTTACACATAGCAATATCGCTAGCGATATTGCTAAAGCGTCACCAATTTTGTGACACAGCAGCGATATCGCTATGTGTGATATTTACCTCCGACCGGCTCCCCCGCTGTCTGTCGCTGATCGCGCAAGATCGTGCAGCTCCATTTTTCGTCGGGCGCTTCCTGCTGGCGCCGACGAGCGACGCGTGGACACGGGCGGGAGGACGTCAGGATCGCCGCGTCTGAAAGGTAAGTGATGACCGCTGCTGCGTCGCTACATCGCTGTGAGATCTGCCTGTGTGGCAGCTCACTAGCGACCATTTAGCGATGCACCAGCGATCCTGACCGGGTCGTATCGTTGTCAGGATCGCTGGTGCATCGCTAAATGTAAAGGGGCCTTAAGTGTTGTATTCACATAGGGAAGTGACCAAAACAAAAAAATAAAATTAATAAAGCCCTAAGGGTATTATATTTACATATATACAACAAAATATAAAAGTGGTATCTGTAAGTATGTAAGTAAAATATCAATATATAGATATACAAAGCAAATTGTGATCAAAGAACAACATAAAGTCACTAAGTTCCAAAATGTTAAAGGATAAATAAAACAAGATAGAAAAAAAATAGAAAAAAGCCCTTACTGCAAGTAGCTTGTCTTCAATGGAGATACAATGTGGGAATTATGTAGATATAGTGTGCTTCAGAAAGGGAGCGGTCTTAGTATATAAATACCTGTGGTCCTCAGGCAGTAATGTGCTGCGATATGCTGTGGAGATAGATATAACCAAGAGTTAAATATACCCACACATACACATACAGTTATAAATAAAGTACACACAAAGCACCATATTCACAAAAAAAAGTCCCACTCCTCACGTTCATCCCAACAGTGCTATTCATTGGAGGATGCATATTCTTCCCTTGCATCCGACACTGATAGTGAGGGAGAGGATCCCACACTTCTTTATTTCTCAGATTCTTCATCATCTTCCTCTTCCTCCTTCTCACCTTCCTCTTCGGGTCCTGCGGAACTGCCACACAGATGTCCCAGGTCAGAAGATGAGGCAGCACCCACCATTCCAGAAGTTGTACCAGCGCACCCCATTGCGGACCCCGTATGGACCTCACCCCCCGAAAATTACGAGCCACTGATTCCTGATTTTGTGGCATAATCATGAATCAAGTTTCACACCACTGGTCTCACAGAAATATACTTTTTCAAAGTCTTTTTTCTCTGAGGATTTTATTAACCTCATGCTGGACCAAAATAATTTATATGCTCATCAATTTTTGGCACAAAACCCCGGTTAATCATTTTCTAACTGGTCTCCTGTAGATGCAATTGAAATTATGCAGTTTTGGGGCCTGGTCCTTCACATGAGGACCCTGAAGAAGCCAGAAATTCAGCAATATTGGAGTGTTGATACTTTATACAACACTCCAGTGTTCCGAATGGTTATGGCCCGGACGCATTTTGAGGCCATTCACAAATTCCTGCATTTTATCGATAATGCACAGTGTCTCGCACAAGATGCCCCCAACTTTGACTGACTGTTGAAAGTTCGGCCGGTCATAGAACACTTCAACAAAAAGTTTGCTGAAGTGCACGTGCCTCAAAGGCACATCTGCGTGTGGATGAGTCCTTAGTTCATTTTAAAGGAATGCTCGGATTCCATCAGTGCCTGCCCAGCAAGAGGGCCAGGTACGGAATTAAACTCTACAAACTGTGTGAGAGTCCCTCAGGGTACACCCACAGGTTTAGAGTTTACGAAGGAAAGGACACCAGGATTGAACCCTCTGAGTGTCCCCCTGTCCTGGGAGTGAGTGGGAAAAGTGTGTGGGATTTGGTGCACCCACTGCTGGATAAAGGCTATCACCTCTACACCGATAACTTTTATATCAGCATCCCACTCTTCAAATCGCTATCTGCGCGAGGTACCGCAGCCTGCGGTACTGTCCGCAAAAATCAGAGAGGCCTCCTGAAAATGCTACTTGGGCAGATGCTCAGAAGGGGTGACAGCATAGCCCAATGTAGCGACCACCTGCTGGTGGTCAAGTACAAGGTCAAGAGGGATGTCCTTCTCTTGACCACCATACACAGCGATGGCAGCACCCTCAGCACTGTAAGAGGTACCTCTACACAGGTCAGCAAACAGGACTATGTACTGGGGTACAACAAAAACATGGGGGGCATTGATCTCTCTGATCAACTCCTCCAACCGTACAGTGCTTTGCGAAAGGCCAAGGTGTGGTACAAAAAGCTGACCGTGCATTTCGTACAAATTGCAATGCTCAATGCTTTCCTGCTGTCACGATGCGCTCGCCACACCGATACGTTGTACCTTCAGTTCCAGGAGGTAGTGGTTAAGGCCCTGATATTTGGCACTCAGGAAGGAACAGGCCCCAGTACTTCCGGAACTGAAGGTACTCGTATCGTACCAGGTCAGCATTTTCCGGGGGCAGTCCCACCAAATGAAAGAAAAGGTAATCCGCAAAAAAGGTGCCAAGTGTGTTACAAAAGGGGAATACGCAAGGACACCATTTATCAATTGAACACCTACCCCGAAAAACCTGGCCTGTATATGAAAGATTGCTTCAAATTGTACCACACCTCCATGCACTACTAATTTACTTAGATTTACAGGAAACAGTAGATTAGTTCCAAAAAGGGGGCACATATAGATAACTTCCTTGGGGGTCTAGTTTCCAAAATGATGTTCCTTGTGGTTTTTTATACTGTTTACTCACATCAGGGGCTCTGCAAATGGAACATGATGCCGCAGAGCATTCCATCAAAGTCTGCATTCCAAAATGTCACTACTTCCCTTTCGAGCCCCGACGTGTGCCCAAACAGTTTTTTCCAACATATGGGGTACCAGCATACTCAGGACAAATTTGACAACTACTTTTGGGGTCCAATTTCTCCTGTTACCCTTGGGGAAAAAATTGGGGACTAAAAGATCATTTTTGTGGGAAAAAAATAGGATTTTTTATTTTCATGCCCCGGCATTAGAAACTTTAGTGAAACACTTGGGGGTTCAAAGTTCTCACCACACATCTAGTAAGTTCCTTTGAGGGTCTAGTTTCCCAAATGGGGTCACTTGTGGGGGTTTCTACTGTTTAGGCATATCAGGGGCTCATCAAATGGAACATGATGCCAGCAGACCATTCAATCAAAGTCTGCATTCCAAAATGTCACTACTTCCCTTTCGAGCCCCGACGTGTGCCCAAACAGTTTTTTCCAACATATGGGGTACCAGCATACTCAAGACAAAATTGACAACTACTTTTGGGGTTCAATTTCTCCTGGGACCCTTGGAAAAATAAAAAATTGGGGACCAAAAGATCATTTTTGTGGGCAAAAAATAGGATTTTTTATTTTCATGCTCTGGCATTAGAAACTTTAGTGAAACGCTTGGGGGTTCAAAGTTCTCACCACACATCTAGATAAGTTCCATAGGGGGTCTAGTTTCCAAAATGGGGCCACTTGTGGGGGATATCCACTGTTTAGGCTCATCAGGGACTTGCCAAATTTGACATGGCGTCCGATCTGAATTCCAACCAATTTTAGTTTGAAAAAGTCAAACGGCGCTCCTTCCCTTCCGAGCTCTGCCATGCGCCAAACAGTGGTCCCCCCCCAACATATGGGGTATAGGCATACTCAAGACAAATTGGACAACAATGTTTGGGGTCCAATTTCTCCTGTTACCCTTGGGAAGATAAAAAATTGGGGACTAAAAAATCATTTTTGTGGGAAAATATTTTTTTTTCACGCCCGGGCATTATAAACTTTAGTGAAACACTTGGGGCTTCAAAGTTCTCATCACACAACTAGATAAGTTCCCTAGGAGGTCTAGTTTCCAAAATGGGGTCATTGTGGGGGTTTCCACTGTTTAGGCACATCAGGGGCTCGCCAAATCCAACATGGTATCCAATCTCAATTCCACCCAATTTTAGTTTGAAAAAGTCAAACGACGCTCCATCCCTTCTGAGCCCTGCCATGCGCCAAACAGTGGATCTTCCCACATATGAGGTATCAGCATACTCAAGACAAATTGGACAACTTTTTGGGTCCAATTTCACCTGTTACCCTTGAAAAGATAAAAAAATCGGGGACTAAAAAATCATTTTTGTGTAAAAAATATGATTTTTTTATTTTCATGCCTGGGCGTTATAAACTTTAGTGAAACACTTGGGGGTTTAAAGTGCTCAGCACTTCAATGGGTTCTCTAATTTTTATAAATTTTCCCCTTTCCTACCTCCCTATCCCTTCCCCTCCTTTCCTATTATTAATATTCAAAAGTTCAATAAAAAATATTCGAAAATAAAGTGCTCAGCACACATCTAGATAAGTTACTTAGGGGGACTAGTTTCCAAAATGAGGTCACTTGTGGGGGATTTCCACTGGTCCGCACATCAGGGGCTCACCAAACGTGACATGGATTTCAATCTCATTTCTAGCCAATTTTGGTTTGAAAAAGTCAAACAGCGTTCCTTCCCTTCCGAGTCCTGCCGTGCGCCAAAGCAGTGGTTTCCCCCCACATATGCTTACTCAGGAGAAATTGCACAACTACATTATCTGTTCATTTTCTCCTTTTACCCTTGTGAAAATGAAAAAATTGTTGCTAAAAGATCATTTTTGTGACTAAAAAGTTAAATGTTCATTTTTTCCTTCCACGTTGCTTCTGCTCTTGTGAAACACCTGAAGGATTAATAAACTTCTTGAATGTGGTTTTGATCAGCTTTAGGGTTGAAGTTTTTAGAATGGTGTCACTTTTGGGTATTTTCTGCCATATAGACCCCTCAAAGTGACTTAAAATGTGAGGTGGTCCCTAAAAGAAAATGCTTTTGTAAATTTTGTTGTAAAAATGAGAAATTGATGGTCAAATTTAACCCTTATAACTTCCTAACAAAAAAAGTTTGCTTCCAAAATTGTGCTGAGGTAAAGTAGACATGTGGGAAATGTTATTTATTAACTATTTTGTGTGACATATTTCTCTGTTTTAAGGGCATAAAAACGCAAAGTTTAAAAATTGCAAAATTTTTGCCAAATTTTCACTTTTTACACATAAACACAAGATATATTGAAGAAATTCTACCACTAACATGAAGTACAATATGTCTTGAAAAAATCATCTCAGAATTGCCAAGATCCCTTGTAGCGTTCCAGAGTTATTACCTCATGAAGGGCCCAGTCATTAACATGCAAACCACCCTCAGGGGTAAAGGGGTTGAGTACCAAATTGGATCTGTCACTAAAGGGTTAACAATCTATCCATTGCAAATCAATTACAGTAAAAAAGATGCATAAGTGCTGTATACAGTATGTTTGTAAACATAATTGCCTTATAACTACATGCATTCAATATCCAACATGTTACATGATAAAGTGCGCATAAACAATTGATGCATGATAAAACATACATACACTATATACAATAGAATAATTGGTGACTCAGTAACAGCTGTTTATACCTTATGGCAGGACTCACCCCATTAAACCAAAAGCATGTCCGTCAGAGATCAGGGTCTAGTAAATCAGACTGCGCATGTCACAGCGATCAAAAGGGAAATACATCAGCTATTCAGGCGCACTGCTGAGGTGTTATAGAAGCCCAGGTTGCTTTGATAGCAGCCTTCAGCTCATCTGCATTGTTGGGTCTGGTGTCTCTCATCTTTTTCTTCACAATACCCCATAGATTCTTTATGAGGTTAAGGGCAGTCGAGTTTGCTGGGCAATCAAGCACACTGATGCTGTTGTTTTTAAACCAGATATTAGTTCTTTTGGCAGTGTGGACAGGTGCCAAGTCCTGCTGATGAATGACATTTCCATCTCCAAAATGCTTGTCATCAGAGCGAAGCATGAAGTAAAATTTCCTGATCGATGACTGCACTGACTTTGGTCTTGTAAAACACAGTGTACCTATATCAGCAAATGACATGGCTCCCCAAATCATCACTGATTGTGAAAAATGTTCCTTCCCTTCTGAGCTTTGCACTATACCTGAACAATATACCTGAACAATAGTTCACGATTACATGTAGGGTATTGGCGCACTCAGCTAAAAAAATGAACCTGTTTGTTGTTAAAAAAAATCCTTTTAGCCCTTAGAAAAATTACAAATTGTGGCTGAAACAACATTTTAGTGGTAAAAATGTAATTTATTCTTTCTTCATCGCTTAATGATATAAGAACCTATGAGGCACATGTGGTGTCAATATGATCACTGCTACACTAGATGTAATCATTTGGGGAGTGTAGTTTGTAAAATGAGTTCACATATAAGGGGTTTCTGTTGGTCTGGCCAAATCTGAACTCCAATATGGCGCCTCTTCCCTTCTGATTTTTGTACTGTGCCTCAAAAGTAGTATTCTAAACTGCAAAAATTTGTGGTTAAAATAACATTTTTGTGAGGAAAAAGTGATTTTTTTATTTTCACAGCTCATCTTTATAAACTTTTGTGAAGCACCTTCAAGGTGCTCACCACACAACTAAATACATTCCTTGAGGGGTCTAGTTTTCAAAGTGGGGTCACTTATGGGGGATTTTCACTGTTTAGGCACAGCATGGGCTCTCCTAACACAACATGGCTCCGCTAATGATTCCAGGAAATTTTACATTCAAAAAGTCAAATCACGCTTCTCTTCTGAGCCCTGCCATGCACACAAGCAGTAGTTTTCTCCCTCTTATGGGGTATCAACGTACTCAGGAGAAATTGCACTACAAATTGTAAGGTGCAATTTTTCCTTTTACCCTTATGAAAATGAAAAATTTGGGACTAAAAAATATTTTTGTGGGGAAAATGTATTTTATTTTATTTTCATGGCTCAACGTTATAAACTTCTGTGAAGCACCTGAGGATTCAATGTGCTAACCACACATCTAAATCACTTCCCTGATGGGTCTTGTTTCTAAAATGGTGTCACTTGAGGGGGATTTTCACTGTTTAGCCACAGCAGGGGTTCTCCAAACGCAACATGGCTCCGCTAATTTTTCCAGCAAATTTTCAAAAGTCAATTGGCGCTCCTTCCCTTCCGAGCTCTGCTGTGTGAAAACAGTTGTTTTCCCCCACATATGGGGTATCGGCTTGCTCAGGAGAAATTGCACAACCCATTTTAGGGTTCATTTTTTCCTGTTACCCTTGTAAAAATAAATAAAAAATTGGGTCTAAAGTAAAAAAATTTTGTGAAAAAAAAGTTAAATATTCATTTTTTTTCCACATTCCAAAAATGCCTGTGAAGCACCTGGAGGGTTAATAAACTCCTTGAATGTGGTTTTGAGCACCTTGAGGGGTGCAGTTTTTAGAATGGTGTCACTTTTGGCTATTTTCTTTCATATAGACCCCTCAAAATCACTTCAAATGTGAGGTGGTCCCAAAAAAAATGGTTTTGTAAATTTTGTTTGAAAAATGAGAAATCACTAGTCAACTTTAAACCCTTATAACTTCCTAACAAAAAATGTGTTTCAAAAAGTATGCTGATGTAAAGTAGACATGTGTGAAATTGTATTTATTAGGCTGGGGTCACACTTTGTTATGGCGGTCCGTTTAACGGACTGCATTACACCGCGGTATAAGGCGGTGTAACGCAGTCCGTTAACGCTGCCATTGACTCCCATTATGTGGCGCATTGCGACGCATGCCTTAAAGTGGCACGTGTTCGCGATGTGCTGTCATTCACTGACGGAGCTTCGGACTCGGGCTGCAGCGTCTGAGGCTCCGTCACCGCTAACGCTGATGAATCATCAGCGCTAGCAGTATAGCATAACGCATATCGCGTCATGCTATAGCGTTAACGCAGCCCGCCAACGCTATGCGTTGAACGGGCTGTGTTAACGCAATGTGAACCTGGCCTTAACAATTTTGTATGACATATCTCTCTGATTTAAGGGCATAAGAATTCAAAGTTTGAAAATTTCTAAATTTTCACAAAATTTCTATTTTTTTCCACAAATATACGCAAGTTTTATTGAAGAAATGTTACCACTATCATGACATACAATATGTCACAGAAAATAATCTCAGAATCAGTTGAAGCATTCCAGAGTTATTACCTCATAAATAGTGTTGAGCGATACCTTCCGATATTGGGAAATATCGGATCGGATTGGATCGGACCGATACCCAAAAAGTATCGGATATCGCCGATTCCGATACCGGAAACCAATGCAAGTCAATGGGACAGAAATATCACAATTAAAATAAACCCTTTCTTTCCTTGTAGGTTAATTCTACATGAAGGAAAACAACTAAGAATAATGTAGAATGTATTGGGGGTGGTGGAGGAGACATTAAAGGCACAGAGGTTTAGCCCAATCAAATGGAATAGCAGGAATTAGTTTTTCTTTTAAGACGTTCGGAGTTACAAAGATATTGACTATGTTAAAGGGGTTGTGTAGCAATAGAGGGAGATGTTCAGAAAAGGCACATGTTGGTGCAGTGTTGGAACGGAGTGCTTCATCTAGCTTGGAGGTTGACTGAGCCCCTGACCCGGAGGACACAGCACAGATGCGGGCACCTGAATGCACAACAGACTGTGAGTAAAGCTTTGGAACTACATGCCCTGGTGTCTTCAAGTTATTACTGCCCCAACACACTCAGCACTGCTACATCTCTCTGCCTGGCACTGCACCATCTACGTCTCTTCACTACCTCTCCATCTACACTGCCCTGGGACTACAGCCCTACCTGTGGAGGGCCACAACATCATTGCTGCACCACACCATCTGTCCCAGAGGATCTGTCTGCAGCGTCGACTTAACATCTTCATTGCCGAACACCACAGGTGGCGTCACGAATCATTCACTCATAAACTTTAATCATCATCCACACGTTCAACATTTCCCTTTTACAATGGACACCCAAGGCCACGGACCGGGTCACAGCTACCGTGACATCTCCCATTGAAACCAACGGGCCCGGTACTGAGTACCCCACCAGCCCTGGCGGGCGATCCAACTTGGCGGAAATACATAACAGAACAGGTTGTCAGGGGCTTTTCACATAATCTCAGTGCATAGCTAGGCTGCAGAATGCTGACAATAAGTAATTTACCTTCTGTGGCTAGTCTGCACGGTTTCCAAGATATCATCTCTTGCTTCTCAGATAAACGTCCAGGGGGGGTGTTCTGGCATTGAAATGAGAACTTATCATTTCCTCCTCCCTCACTAGTTTCACTTTCCATAGATCACTGTTCACCATGTGTCTGGGAGAGGAGCAGCTGGGTGGTCTGCTCACAGCCAATCACAGCCATGCCATTAGTTAACATGCCTACATGCCTAACAGGATGTGCCCACACTTCTTAGGATTCCTCATTGGCTGAATAAAATCAAACTGGCTCATAGCATTATGGGAACTTCTGATTCCGGTATTCGATATGCTAAAAGTATCGGTACTCAGTATCGGAATTCCGATACCGCGAATATCGGCCGATACCCGATATTTGCAGTATCGGAATGCTCAACACTACTCATAAAGTGATAGTGGTCAGTATTGTAAAATTTGGCTTGGTCATTAACGTGCAAACCGCCTTGAGGAGTAAAGGGGTTAATATAATTGTCAACTCTATTTAACCCTTTTGTATTCCCAATATTTGCGTACCGTTAAAGGAGCCATGTTTTTCAGCATAATGTTTTGATAAAGGGTGTTTAGGAAATTTATTTTTACTATTGCACATATGCTCAATTATTCTCTTTCTCATGGGGCGTTTTGTCCTGCCAATATATATTTTGTTACATAGACATTCCATACAATATATGACACCTCTAGTACTGCTCATTATGCAATCTCAGATAGTGAGCCTTTCATTACTTTTACAAAATTCAGGGTTTTTTTGGGCGCAAAAGTTTGCAACAAACTTTGCATTTGTTAGACAGTCGGAAGCCAATGTTGGCTAAAAATTATTGACCATTTCTAATATTGGTGGTAGGTTGTTGTATGGTGGGGACAATTAAGTTCCCAATATTTCTAGTCTTTCTATAGATGAATCTTGGGTGTACTGGAAGATGATCGCCTGTGTTTTTTAGAATAGTGTGTTAGCCTTATACTGCATGATTATGGGAGCATCCACCATATTTAATTCCTTTTCATGTTTATATTGGTGGTTTTGTAATAAGTCCAGTCGTGAGATGTTTCTGATATTTGATTGGGCGTTGTGTATAATAGTGGGTCATAACCTTATTCACTGAACTTATCTGTTAGTACTTGAGCCTCAATGTCATAACCTTCACGCTTGCTAGAGTTTCTATATAGCCTCAAATATTGGCTTTTTGGCACGTTTAATAGCCAGTTAATTAAGTGACAGCTACACATAAATATATATCCATTGCTATCTGTCAGTTTGTTGTAGGAACGGGTTTGAATGCTATTGAATGCTCATCAACATTTCATTCTTTGAACATAATATTTCTATTCTAGCAGCTTAGAAAACTCTAGAGCAGTAAGTATGATAAACAGAAAAATCTGGATCTTTGGCTACTCTGATCTTTTACTTTATCGAAAAAGAGCAAGATCCAGCTCATGAACAATGAAGAGTCTTTATTTACATTATTTACATAAGTCCATGACAAAGGATTAAAACAGGACTTTCCAAATAGCAGGGGCATTCAGCGGCATTGGCATTAAAGCGCTTCGAGTGATTAACCCCTTCATGACCCAGCCTATTTTGACCTTAATGACCTGGCCATTTTTTGCAATTCTGACCAATGTCCCTTTATGAGGTAATAACTCAGGAACGCTTCAACGCATCCTAGCGATTCCGAGATTGTTTTTTCGTGACATATTGGGCTTCATGATAGTGGTATATTTAGGTCAATAATTTTTGCGTTTATTTGTGAAAAAAATGGAAATTTGGCAAAAATTTTGAAAATTTTGCAATTTTCAAATTTTGAATTTTTATTCTGTTAAACCAGAGAGTTATGTGACACAAAATAGTTAATAAATAACATTTCCCACATGTCTACTTTACATCAGCACAATTTTGGAAACAACATTTTTTTTCGTTAGGAAGTTATAAGGGTTAAAAGTTGACCAGCAATTTCTCATTTTTACAACAAAATTTACAAAACCATTTTTTTTAGGGACCACCTCACATTTGAAGTCACTTTGAGGGGTCTATATGGCAGAAAATACCCAAAAGTGTCACCATTCTAAAAACTGCACCCCTCAAGCTACTCAAAACTATATTCAAGAAGATTATTAACCCTTCAGGTGCTTCACAGGAACTAAAGCAACATGGAATGAAAAAATGGACATTTTAATTTTTCCAACCAAAATTTTATTTTAGCATCAGTTTTTTCATTTTCACATGGGTAACAGGATAAAATGTATCCTAAAATTTGTTGGGCAATTTCTCCTGAGTACACTGATACCTCATATGTGGTCATAAACCACTGTTTGGGCGCACGGCAGGGCTCAGAAGGCAAGGAGCGCCATTTTACTTTTTGAATGTAAAATATGCTTGAATGTTTAGCGGTTGCCATGTCTTGTTTTAAGAGTACCTGTGTGCCTAAACATTGGAGCTCCCCCACAAGTGAGCCCATTTTGGAAACTAGACCCTCCAAAGAACTTATCTAGATGCATAGTATGCACTTTGAACCCCCAGGTGCTTCACAAATTGATCTGTAAAAAAAAAAAAGTACTTTTTTTTTCACAAAAATTTTATTTGGCCTCAGTTTTTTCATTTTCACATGGGCAACAGGATAAAATGGATCCTAAAATTTGTTGGGCAATTTCTCCTGAGTACATCAATATCTCATATGTGGTCATAAACCACTGTTTGGGCGCACCGCAAGGCCCGGAAGGGAAGGAGCGCCATGTGACTTTTTGATTGGAAAATTAGCTCCAATCGTTAGCGGACACCATGTCGCATTTGGAGAGCCCCTGTGTGCCTAAACATTGGAGCTCCCCCACAAGTGACCCCATTTTGGAAACTAGACCCCCGAAGGAACTTATCTAGATGTGTGGTGAGCACTTTGAACCCCCAAGTGCTTCACAGAAGTTTATAACGCAGAGCAGTGAAAATAAAAAAATATTTTTTTTTCCTCAAAAATGATTTTTTAGCCCGCTATTTTTTATTTTCCCAAGGGTAACAGGATAAATTGGACCCCAAAAGTTGTTGTCCAGTTTGTCCTGAGTACACTGGTACCCCATATGTGGGGGAAAACCACTGTTTGAGCGCACGGCATGACTCAGAAGGGAAGGAGCGTCATTTGACTTTTTGAATGGAAAATTAGCTCCAATCGTTAGCGGACACCATGTTGTGTTTGCAGAGCCCCTGTGTGCGTAAACTTTGGAGCTCCCCCACAAATGACCCCATTTTGGAAACTAGACCCCCTAAGGAACTTATCTAGATGCATAGTGAGCACTTTGAACCCCCAGGTGCTACACAGAAGTTTATAACGCAGAGCCATTAAAATAAAAATATTTTTTTTCCCTCAAAAAATAAATTTTTAGCCTGCTATTTTTTATTTTCACAAAGGTAACAGGATAAATTGGACCCCAAAAGTTGTTGTCCAGCTTGTCCTGAGTACGCTGGTACCACATATGTGGGGGGGACCACTGTTTGGGCACACGTTGGGGCTCAGAAGGGAAGTAGTGACGTTTTGAAATGCCGACTTGATGGAATGGTCTGTGGGCGTCATGTTATGTTTGCAGAGCCCCTGATGTACCTAAACAGTGGAAACCCCCCACAAATGACCCCATTTTGGAAATTAGATCACCCAAGAAACTAATATAGATGTGTGGTGAGCACGTTGAACCCCCAAGTGCTTCACAGAAGTTTATAACGCAGAGCCGTGAAAATAAAAAATTTTTTTTTTTCCTCAAAAAATTATTTTTAGTCCACTATTTTTTATTTTCACAAGGGTAACAGGATAAATTGGACCCCAAAAGTTGTTGTCCAGTGTGTCCTGAGTACGCTGGTACCCCATAAGTGGGGGGGGACCACTGTTTGGGCACACGTTGGGGCTCGGAAGGGAAGTAGTGACGCTTTGAAATGAAGACTTGATGGAACGGTCTGTGGGCGTCATGCTACATTTGCAGAGCCCCTGATGTACCTAAACAGTGGAAACCCCCCACAAGTGACCCCATTTTGGAAACTATATCACCTAAGGAACTAATCTAGATGTGAGGTCAGCACTTTGAACCCCCAAGTGCTTCACAGAAGTTTATAACGCAGAGCTGTGAAAATAAAAAAATATTTTTTTTTCCTCAAAAAGTGATTTTTACCCCACTATTTTTTATTTTCACAAGGGTAACAGGATAAATTGGACCCCAAAAGTTGTTGTCCAGGTTGTCCTGAGTACGCTGGTACCCCATATATGGGGGGGGACCACTGTTTGGGCACACGTTGGGGCTCGGAAGGGAAGTAGTGACGCTTTGAAATGCCGACTTGATGGAATGGTCTGTGGGCGTCATGTTACGTTTGCAGAGCCCCTGATGTACCTAAACAGTGGAAACCCCCCACAAGTGACCCCATTTTGGAAACTAGACCCCCCAAGGAACTTATCTAGATGTGTGGTGAGCACGTTGAACCCCCAAGTGCTTCACAGAAGTTTATAACGCAGAACCGTGAAAATAAAAAATCTTTTTTTTCCACAAAAATAATTATTTTAGCCCCCATTTTTTTATTTTCCCAAGGGTAACAGGAGAAATTAGACCCCTAAAGTTGTTGTGCAATTTTTCCTGAGTACCCTGATACCCCATAAGTGGGGGTACACCACTGTTTGGGCACACGTCGGGGCTCGAAATGGAGGGAGCACCGTTTGACTTTTTGAACGCAAAATTGGCTGGAATAAACGGTGGCTCCATGTCGCGTTTGGAGAGCCCCTGATGTGCCTAAACAGTGGAAACCCCTCAATTCTATCTCCAACCCTAACGCCAACACACCCCTAACCCTAATCCCAACCCTAATCATAACCCTAACCACAACCCTAATCCCAACACACCCCTAACGAAATCCCAACTCTAACCCTAACCACAAGCCTAACCATAATCCCAACCCCAACCCTAATCCCAATTCCAACCCTAACCCTAAATTCAACCCTAACCCTAAATTCAACCCTAACCCTAAATTCAACCCTAACCCTAAATTCAACCCTAACCCTAGATTCAACCCTAACCCTTAGTCCAACCCTAACCCTTAGTCCAACCCTAACCCTTAGTCCAACCCTAACCCCTAGTCCAACCCTAACCCCTAGTCCAACCCTAACCCCTAGTCCAACCCTAACCCTTAGTCCAACCCTAACCCTAACCCTAGCCCTAACCCTAGCCCTAACCCTAGCCCTGGACCTAACCCTAATGGAAAAAAAAAAAAAAAAAATTATTATTTGTCCCTACCTATGGGGGTGATAAAGGGGGCGGTGATTTACTTTTTATTTATTTTGATCACTATGAAAGTTTATCATAGTGATCAAAATAAATGAATGAATCTGCAGCGGTGCAGATTCGATTCGGCGCACTGCGCATGCGCCCGCCATCTTGCAAGATGGCGGCGCCCATGACGCTGGACGGCAGGACACCGGGACGGATAGCGGGAGATCGGAGGCACAAAGGAGGGTGAGGGGGTGATCGGAGGGTGAGAGGGGATGATCGGAGGGCTGGGGGGGGCGGAGAGAAGGCGGGGGGGCAGATCATGACGGCGGCTGCCGATCGGTGCCGTCAGAAGGTGGCGGCAGCCGATCGGTGCCGTCAGTCGGTGTGGGGGGGGTCGGGTCTCGGTGTCCAGCCATGTCCGATGCTATTTCAGCATCGGCCATGGCTGGATTGTAATATTTCACCAATTTTCATTGGTGAAATATTACAATCGCTCTGATTGGCAGTTTCACTTTTAACAGCCAATCAGAGCGATCGTAGGCACGTGGGGGCTAAGCCACGCCCCCAGGTGTTAACTCTGAAGAGTCCTTTGTGTGCGGGTCGGGTGACCTTTCAGTGACCCCGGTCACCCGACCCGCAGGGGGGCTATTTATAGCATGACGCCTACGTAGGCGTCATAGGTCGTTTGGGCACTGCTTTTCATGACGCCTACGTAGGCGTCATAGGTCGTGAAGGGGTTAAACACTCTTATTCATGATGTTGAACATTGAACTCACTGGTTTGTTAATTAACTAACTTCCTTCAACATAGTTAAAACACATATGAGACATGCAAAACAATAAAAACAGTCTGGTTCACAATGGGGATAAATGGATTAATTCAGTCCAAAAAACAGGAAACCCTTTATGTTTTTTTAAACGCAAGTTGCAGCATAAATAAATCTACAAAGGAATGCACCATGATGAGAGCACATATAACGCCACAGGAAAAGCAGCTTGTAAATGCTGTTGCTATCTACATTGATTTCCATATATCCAAACATAATGCTTGTAAATAATTTCATGAGAATAAACTGCTTCAGAAATAAAATAATTAAGTGAAGATGTGGGTGTTGCAGGGTTGTTATTTCAGAAGTGCAACAAAATAACGCTATCAATATTTTTGTTTTCTTATACACTTCATTTACAGTTATTGTTATACTTATATTTTGCATGCACATAGCTTAAACCATATTTAGAAAATAAGATTAACCTATTATGTGGAATAGGGTGAATATGGGAAAACTATATTATATGTAATATTAGCTCCAGGCATACCAGTTTACACTCCAGTTCTTTTTTTTTTGTTAAGTTTAAGGTTTCTGCAGTTAGTGCAAGTAAGGATGTGGCCTCCATTTCTTTGCGCTGGATATTACTTTTATATAGCTTCCCATGGCTGAGTATCCATATATAGCGATGAGCGAGTAGCATCGTTGCTCCGAGTATTTTGGCATGCTTGGAGATTTAGCTTCTGTCGACGCAGCTGCATGATTTGCGGCTGCTAGACATCCTAAATACATGTGGGGATTCCCTAACAAACAGGCATTCCTCACATGTATTCAGTCTGCCCAGCAGCCACAAATCATGCAGCTGCGTCTACAAACACTAAATCTCCGAGCACGCCAAAATACTCAGCGATCACTCGAGCATGCACGGGGAAACCCGAGCAACGAGTATACTTGCTCATCACTATCCATTTATTGAATCCGCTCCTTCTCAGCCCTTATTCACATTGATGTCACTTTGACACATGGTAAGGTTTTAATACTAGAGGTTAGGACCATGCCGATTTGGGTACACCTTAACAATGGTGGGATGACTTTTACGCTTTTTTTTTTATCACAAAAGTTGTATACCAGTACCCCTTGTTATTCATATGCACTATTACTTTCACTTATTTGCTTACAGAAGGGTATTTATGTCTTAGGTTTTGTCTGTTTAATGACCAGTGTGAATATGCATACCAACTTCATTTTACCTAATAAGTTGACTATTTCCCTAATTTCATTGTCCTCATTTGCGATCTCCTGGCCTGGATTACGGTGTATGTCTGTTTATAAATACACACATATACCTTGTAGGTAGGTTCCATCCATATATGTTTATTTTACTTTGTTTGTCTCATTGGTTTTAATATTGCATACACACCTACTTGTGTGTTTAAAGGGGTTGTTCACTACTTTAAAGTAACCCCCCAATGTATCCCCCGGGGCCCCTAATGATTTTTCTAAATATCTTGTGCTGCCAATACTGCCTCTGAGCGGTGCTATGCCGGCAGCTGAATCCAGGTCACATGACCCCCAGGCTGCAGCCGCCGCTAACATCCGCTGATGTCACGACAATTTCCTGACTCTGAAAATTGACATGACGTCATTAGCAGACGTGACTCAGCCTCCACAGCCTGCTGTCACTCATCCCGAGTGACTGGGCTGTAGGCGGTGCTGCACCGCATGTCACAGCCCCTTCGCTCTGCAGCGTCTGTCTCCTCTCCCATCAAGAGTGACGGGGCTGTGCATGCTGTCTGCGGGTGTGTGCGGGGGAGCCATGGGTATGTGTGGGGTGGGCCACGGGGGTGCCGCGGGTCTGTGCAGGTGGGGCCGCGGGGGTGCCATGTGTCTGTGTGGGGGGCCGCGGGTCAGCACGTGGGAGGGCCGCGGGCTGTATGTGTGTGTGTATGCAAGTATCGTCCGATGGCACTACAAGTCCCATCGGGCTATGCCTGCTACTCTGTCAGTGAGTGACACATTAGCCAATGATGGTACAGTAGTAGTCCCATCATCCGGCTAATGTGTTGAATGTAAAAAAAAAATAAAAAACATACAGAACATACAACATATCACATACAGAACATACATATAACAAACAGAACATATAACATACAGAACATACATATAACATACAACACATAAAATAGAGTACATACTCACCAATCACCTAATTCCCCGAAGCCATCGATCACCTGTAATAAAAATAAAATAATAAACCAACCTATACTCACCTTTCCGCCATAGTACAATTAATAACGAGTGTCCCATGATGATCTCCCGTGGAAAGCTGCCACATCAGCTGATGCGAGCGCTCTCCAGGGGCTCCAGCATTGAAATGACAGGCGGAGGTAATCCTCTGCTGTGTATCCCTCTGCCGAAAGAGGTCCCGTAACCCTAACCATAGTTCTCATGCAGCATTGCTGTAAAGTGAGAGCCTGAACTCAGGTAACCTCAGTGATGGACTGCAGGAGGCACTGTCTCCTGTCAGTTCATCACTGGGAGGCCCTATAGAGCAGTGACATCACCTGTTGTCACTGTTCTATAGGGGAGATCGTCGTGGGACACTCGTTATTAATTGGACTGCGTCGGACAGGGAGTATACGGTTGGTTTATTTTTTTACTTTTTATTACAGGAGACCGAGGGCATTGCTTGGATCTGGGAGTGAAATAAAAAGATGAAAACCATATAGTGTTTTATTTCATTAAAATACTTTATTCTTATGTGTGTGTGTTTTTAACCCTTTATTACTATAAGATTAATAATAGATAGGTGTCTTATTGATGCCTCTCCATTATTAACCGGGCTTAATGTCACCTTACAATAGCAAGGTGACATTAACCCCTTATTACCCCATATCCCACCTCTATAAAGGAGTGGGAAGAGGGGCTAAGTGCCAGAATTGGCGCATCTTAAAGATGCACCATTTCTGGGGTGGCTGCGGTCTGGTATTTGTAGCCGGGGGGGGCCAATATCCTTGGCCTCTTCCTAGGCTATGAATAGTAGCCCACAGCTGTCTGCATAGCGTTTCTGGTTATAAAATAAAGGGGGACCCCACATCATTTTTTTTGGGTCCCCCTATTTTAATAGCCAGTAAAGGCTATGCAGACAGCTGCGGGCAGATATTCATAGCCTGGGAAGGGGCCATGGGTATTTCCTCCTTCCCAGTCTACAAATATTGGCCCCCCAGCCGTCGGCTTTCCCGCTCTGACACAGAAAATTGCACGGGAGCCCTCGCAATTTTTTAATTTTTTTTTTAAATGATACATATTGTTCATTAAAGGGGTTGTCCGGGCTTTTCACATAATCTCAGTACATATCTGGGCTGCAAATGGTGACAATAAGTAATTTACCTTCTGTCACCAGTTTGCAGGGTGGTTCTGCACTGAGGCTGCTAGAGGGGGAGGATTTTGTACTGTGTGACTAGGGCTTGTTCATGTGGACGTGGAGGGCCTGTTGCTATGCAGGGTGGGGTTGTTGCTATAGAGGGCAGGTTTTTAGTAGAGTAGGAGGAAACGACCAGTTCTCATTTCAATGCCAGAACACCCCACCCTTGGACGCTCTGATCAGAAGCAAGAGAGTGATATCTAGAAAGCCCTGCAAACTGGTGACAGAAAGTAAATTACTTATTGTTACCATTCTGCAGCCCAGATATGCACTGAGATTATGTGAAAAGCCCGGACAACCCCTTTAATAAACATGGATGTGGATATATCTATAAATATATCTAAGGATAGATCTATGGAAATATCTATGGAAATATCTAAGGCTATACAGTATCTATGGAGCCTCTTCTCAAAAAAATTGGTCATTATCGCTCAACTTCAATTGCTAAAATATTAATTAAGATAAAAGATATAAAATTATTTATTTGTTTTTTGATTGTAGCTAATGCAGTCCATACCCGGTGGAGATTTCAACCAATGACATTTCTCTTGGGAATCAACCTAATAATACACTGAGCTATTAAGGAATGTGAGAATAGGTTGCATTTTGTAGTATTCTGGGAGAAAAATATTTTTCCACCACCAGAAGCAAAACAGTAAAAATGCAGTGACATAACAAGAATCTATATAACTAATCATATGCTAGATAATTGCAAGTCAAATTTGTGTATGTGATAGCAAATATGAAATTCAAAAGTTCAGAACATTGGTACTCTTTTGCTCTTCAGTGTATATGTGTATAAATCATTATTAAATGTTAGTATTAGACACACGCATATAACTTTTCTGCCTTTTGATATGCATATGTTATCTGTTTGTTCTTTGCTTTAATTGGTAAGGATGAGCGAACCTTAATGGTAAAGTTTGGGATTTTTTTTAGGGTCCCCCAATTTTTTTATAACCAGCAAAGGCAAAGCAGACAGCTGTGGGCTGATATTAATAGGCTGGGAAGGTCTATAGTTATCTGACCCTTTCCAGCATAAAAATACCAGCCCGCAGCTCTCTGCTTTCCCATAGCTGGTTATTAAAAGTAGATGCACATCTTTTTAATTAATTTATTTAATAGGTTAAATAAGGCTAAAAACTCTCTTCAGTGCTATATAAAAGGCAATAAAGGGTGCTAGTTTATTATGTTTAGGAGGCTTGTGACATTAAATATCTACAGGCCATCTACCCTATCTATTCTAGCCGTCATTTCCCCATCCACATTTATTTGTTGTGCAATTGTCTTGCTCTTACCCCCCATTTTGCTTCCTTTTGCAGCCCCCTATCCCTTGCTATCCCCATTTTACAGCCATTTTAAATAAATTCCTTGATGGGTGTAGTTTCCATAATTGGGTCACTTTTGGGAAGTTTCCCCTGTTTAGGCATACAAGGGGTTCTGCAAACATGACATGGCATCCTCTATCGATTCCAGGCAATTTTGCACCTCAAATGTCAAATGGTGCTCCTTGACTTCAGAACTTTGCCGGCCTCACAAACAGTAGTTTTCCACCATATATGGGGTATCGGTGTATTCAGGAGAAATTTCACAACAAATTGGACAGTCCACTTTCTTCTTTCACCCTTGTGAAAATGCCAAATTTGGGGCTAAAGCAACTTTTTTGAGGGGAAAAAAATACTTTTTAAATTTTTCTTTCACATTGCTTTAATTCCTGTGAAACACCTGAAGGGTTAGTAAACTTCTTGAATGTGGTCACTTTTGAGTATTTTTTGTCATATGGGCCATCACAAGGTCGCTTCAAGGGTGATATGGTCCCTAAAAAATTTTTTTTGTAAATTTTGTTGGACAAATGAGAAATTGCTTTTAAAAACTTTTAACTCTTCTAACTTCCTAACAAAAAATATATATTTCAAAAAATGTGCTGACATAAAGTAGGCATGAATTAAATGTTATTTATTAACTATTTTGTGTGATATAACCATCTGGTTGAGAGGCATAAGAATTAAGAGTTTAAAAATTGCAAAATTTTCAAAATTTCAGCCAAAATTCCAATATTTTATTAATAATTTATTCACAAATAAATGCAAAAAATATCGCCATAAATCTACCACTACCATAAAGTACACGGTATCATAAAAAAAACAGTTTCTGAATTACTGGGATACGTTGAAGCGCTCCAGCGTTATTACCTCATAAATTGACAGTGCTCAGAATTGTAGAATTTGGCCTGGTCATGAAGGTGAAAACAGGCTCCAGATTGAAGGTTTTAAGGTGTTTTTTTGTGCGAATTGTGGGGAAAATACTTTTATGAAGATGCACCTTTTTGCTGATTTTGAAGAATACCTGACACCAAATTTATGCTCAATGATGTCATGATGGCGCTAAAAAAAATCCAGTTTGCTGGCAAAGTTTCTCTGTTGCTTCCTAAAACGGTTCTATAGGATTAGAGAAAGTGGTTAGCACCACTTTGGTAGATGAGCTTGTCTGGTAATGCATGAGGGTGGTTGACCTGCAATAAAAGGCTACCCCAAAACTGTTTTTACTTTTGGCCTTGTATCACTTTTCCATAACATATACATCCAAACCTTAGTTATGTAACTAAATGTCTTGCTATATATCTCGAAAGAAAACTAAACTACACAGTTTAAAAAATATAAGAACTTTATTCTGTAATCCCAATGTACACAAAATGAGGGTTGTACAATTTATACAATCATGCATCCTGGACTGCAATTCAGTCACCCATTCTGTACAAGACTAATCTTAAATAATGTAGCAGTTACTAAACACTTTATTGTATGCAGGGTGAGACCAATGGTACATCATTTATATACTGTGGGTCAAGTATATACAAGCATTCCAGTTTGCCAAGGTAAAGGTGAAAAAGTATATCTAATATATAAAGCGCAATGTGTGTATGTACTGTATGTATGTGTGTGTGTGTGTGTGTGTGTCTGTGTGTCTGTCCGGGATTGGCATCCGTACTGTCGCAGCTACAGCCACAAAATTTGGCACAGTCACATGTCTGGACCCCGAGAGCGTCCTAGGCTATGTTGTGAGGCGAAATTTTAACCCCGCGCATTCCAATTCACCAAACAATTTTGCCCCTATCTACATAATGGGGAAAAAGTGTGTGTGTATCAAGCCCCGCCCCTCATTATGATGTCATAATGGTTGCCATGGCGACGCTGATGTCATCATACAGTTGTGGCCAAAAGTATTGACACCCCTGCAATTTTGTCAGATAATACTCAGTTTCTTCCTGATAATGATTGCAAACACAAATTCTTTGGTATTATTATCTTCATTTAATTTGTCTTAAATGAAAAAACACAAAAAGAATTGTCCTAAAGCCAAATTGGATATAATTCCACACCAAACTTAAAGAGGGTGGACAAAAGTATTGGCACTGTTCGAAAAATCATGTGATGCTTCTCTAATTTGTGTAATTAACAGCACCTGTAACTTACCTGTGGCACTTAACAGGTGTTGGCAATAACTAAATCACACTTGCAGCCAGTTGACATGGATTAAAGTTGACTCAACCTCTGTCCTGTGTCCTTGTGTGTACCACATTGAGCATGGAGAAAAGAAAGAAGCAATGAGCATGAGCAATCTCAAGGCTACAAGTCCATCTCCAAAGACCTGAATGTTCCTGTGTCTACCGTGCGCAGTGTCATCAAGAAGTTTAAAGCCCATGGCACTGTGGCTAACCTCCCTAGATGTGGACGGAAAAGAAAAATTGACAAGAGATTTCAATGCAAGATTGTGCAGATGTTGGATAAAGAACCTCAACTAACATCCAAACAAGTTCAAACTGCCCTGCAGTTCGAGGGTACAACAGTGTCAACCCGTACTATCCGTCGGCATCTGAATGAAAAGGGACTGTATGGTAGGAGACCCAGGAAGACCCCACTTCTTACCCCGAGACATAAAAAAGCCAGGCTGGAGTTTGCCAAAACTTACCTGAAAAAGCCTAAAACGTTTTGGAAGAATGTTCTCTGGTCAGATGAGACAAAAGTAGAGCTTTTTGGGCAAAGGCATCAACATAGAGTTTACAGGAGAAAAAAAGAGGCATTCAAAGAAAAAAACACGGTCCCTACAGTCAAACATGGCAGAGGTTCCCTGATGTTTTGGGGTTGCTTTGCTGCCTCTGGCACTGGACTGCTTGACCGTGTGCATGGCATGATGAAGTCTGAAGACTACCAACAAATTTTGCAGCATAATGTAGGGCCCAGTGTGAGAAACTGGGTCTCCCTCAGAGGTCATGGGTCTTCCAGCAGGACAATGACCCAAAACACACTTCAAAAAGCACTAGAAAATGGTTTGAGAGAAAGCACTGGAGGAGACTTCTAAGGTGGCCAGCAATGAGTCCAGACCTGAATCCCATAGAACACCTGTGGATAGATCTAAAAATGGCAGTTTGGAGAAGGCACCCTTCAAATATCAGGGACCTGGAGCAGTTTGCCAAAGAAGAATGGTCTAAAATTCCAGCAGAGCATTGTAAGAAACTCATTGATGGTTACCGGAAGAGGTTGGTCGCAGTTATTTTGGCTAAAGTTTGTGCAACCAAGTATTAGGCTAAGGGTACCAATACTTTTGTCTGGCCCATTTTTGGAGTTTTGTGTGAAATGATCAATGTTTTGCTTTTTGCTTCATTCTCTTTTGTGTTTTTTCATTTAAGGCAAATTAAATGAAGATAATAATACCAAAGAATTTGTGTTTTCAATCATTTTCAGGAAGAAACTGAGTATTATCTGACAAAATTGCAGGGGTGTCAATACATTTGGTCACAACTGTAGGTTGTAAGCCCCGCCACTCATTATGATGTTATAATGGTTGACTATGGGATGGAGGATGTGTGATGGGTATATGGGCACTGGACTATGGGATGGAGGATATGTATGACGGGTATATGGGCACGGGACTATGGGATGGAGGATGTGTGATGGGAATATGGGCACTCTACTATGGGATGGAGGATATGTATGATGGGTATATGGGCAAGGGCCTATGGGATGGTGGATATGTATGATGGGTATATGGGCACGGGACTATGGGATGGAAGATATGTATGATGGGTATATGTATATGGGCACTGGACTATGGGATGGAGGATATGTATGATGGGTATATGGGCACTGGACTATGGGATGGTGGATATGTATGATGGGTATATTGGCATGGGACTATGGGATGGAGAATAATTATAATTTGTTATAACTAACCACAGTTAAGGGCCCGTCACACTAAGCGATATCGGTAGCAATATCGCTATAACGTCACTGGTTTTTCTGACGTTATAGCGATATTGCTAGCGATATCGCTATGTCTGATACTTACCTCCGACCGCTCCCCCGCTGGTTATCGCTGATCGCGCGAGAACGTCCAGGGCCGCTTCTCGTCGTCAGCTTCCTGCTGTGACGACGAGCGACGCGTGGACGCGGGCAGGAGGATGTCAGGATCGCCTCGTCTGACAGGTAAGTAACGATCCCCGCGATGTCGCTGGTGAGCTCTGCCTGTGTGGCAGCTCACTAGCGACCACTTAGTGATGTACCAGCGATCCTGACCGCGTCATATCGCTGGTCGGGATCGCTGGTACATCGCTAAGTGTGACAGTACCTTAGTTACTATGCCCGGGCAGCGCCGGGCTCTTCAGCTAGTTAATTCATAAAACTCCTCCGCTGCTGTACTAATGCACTGTATTAGCAGAGTGTTCCCCTCCTAGATATGCATGTACTTGCTGGTTAGAGTATGTTCACATTCATACTGTGTGTAGGAACAGGTGCAAAATGAATACAATCCAGGTACTCCGTAAAACGAGGAGGGACAAACTACCGAAACCTTCAAGAGTAAGTTCAAAAATAATACATTTATTAATCACGCCCAGACTAAGCTTTTGGATCAGTAATTCTACATTCAAGTACGAATATGACAATAATAATGCAAAACAGTCAGCTGAGAAAAAAATAGTATTCTAAATCTTAACATTTGATTTTATTTCTTCAAAATACTTTGTGTTTTGCATTTTTCACATAGAAACTTCTGTTTGTATAAACTTGCTGTTCAGTATCTGCTGTATGAAGGAGACAATTTTGGCTCCTGTAGCTCCATGATATAGTAGGATACACAGCAGCCAATAAACTTTGGGATTATTCGATTTCACAGCCACTAATCTTTCAATTTCCTAGCAATGTAAGAAAACTTTCAGAACATAGATAGGAATTTTTTTTGTATAGGAAACAGAATGAGTAACGCTGAGGAGATTGGCAGGGATTCTGAGATATAGCCCACCCACGATCAAAAATTAGTAGCCTATCTTACGAATCAGTCAATTCGTTGATATACAGAGCGCGTTATTTGCATAGTTATAGCTTTTTAGTGTTACAAATAGTCGGAAAGCAATTCAGAAATAAAAACGTTTTACGAGCTGCGAAAAAAACTAATTCAATGTGGCTTATTTTGATGCCCCTTCTATAAGTCAAAATGAAAACCAACTATAAAAGCAGCTCTTGCTCTAGATGAGCTTTTTCTAAGGGCAGGGTCAGATGACTGTTTTCTCCACATCCGGGAAAAATTATTCTGATCAGACTCTGATCAGAGTTTCATCATTTTTTCTCGGACGTGGAGAGATAAAAAAAGGTTCTCCAACTTCTCCATTATGTCAGTCTGTGAAATGTCATTGAGTGCAGTCTGAGGTTTTTCACGGACACATACACTTGCATTGCCGATTTTGATCCAAAGCTCGGATCAGAATTGGACACGTGTCAGATTTTTTTGGTATTAGGAAAAAAAATCAGACACGTGCACTGATCCATAGAATATCATAGGTACGAGTGCTCTCCATGGAAACCACGAATAGCATTAGTCTGAGACCATCGGTCATGTGCACAAGGCTTAGGTGAGGGTCTTGTAAGTCGGGTTTCCCTAGAGGTATACCGTTTAGTTGCCACAGCTTCCATCTGTGATCACAACTAATTGTTGGTGGTTTCTACACCTTGACTCACAATGATTAGATAATTGGCAGGCTATTTTTAATTTTCACTAATTGGTTGTCTTAAGTAGTTTCATATGAATTTTGCTCTAAAGGTCTTTGCCTACCGTTACTTCCTACCAGATCTTACCCAGAGAAATCATTTCATTCAATGTGCAGTATATTGCTGTATAGTCAGTTGTGTTACAAATCTGTTGTAGCCAGAGAGTTAAAGTTCATTTAGGAAAACATTTACCAAATTTTGGACCAGGCAAGCGAATTCCACACTATAAGCATACTGAGTGCAGAATAAACCTATTTGCTGCAGTTGAATGTGCATAATGTTAATGATCTTCAGTATAAGAGAAGATGATTGAATGGTACAGATGAGTAGTGCTATATTGATAATGATAAACTGCTGTATCGAGAGGATCGTGTTGTACTCAAGTACGTAAAGATAATCAAGTAATGGCATTGGGTGAGGATGATGAAACCTATAAAGATGTCTGGTAAAGTATGCTGTAAAACATAGCAGATAATGATATAATTAGCAGTAGTAACAGCAAAAATGATAGAACTAATTTACTATAACAGGAATATAAGGTATAAATGGCAACTTTGCGTCTTGCTGATTTGATTGCATTGATTTAACCGCTTACTGATGTAGGACATAATGCGTTCTACATTGGGTCCCCATGTTTGGAGCAGGCTTAGGAGCTGAGCCTACACTGAGCTCGGCAAATGCCAGCAGTATTACACAGCTGGTATCTGCCAGTAAATGCAGCAACTAGATCTTGCTCTGATTGCTCCTGTTTAACGAATTAAATGTCACTGTCAATCACTGATAGTAACATGTAAATAATGTGATTACCGGCACACGCTTTGGCTCCCATTGCCCACCTCATGTTGTTATCACGGGGTGCCAATGGGTTATCATAGCAGCCAGAGGTCTGCTAATGAGCATAATGGCTGTCATCTTAGACCACCAGTGAAACCCAGCGTGTAGCTGGGCTTCATAAGAGAACATAATTTTCTCTTTACACTGTAATACAGCTGTATACTGTATAGAACAAGCAAGCAAGGGATCACAGGCTAAAGCCCCTAAGGTAATGAAAAAAGGTAAACAATAAAAAATATAAAAATTCAATTCATTCTCTTTTTTGCCCCGATGAAAAATAAAAAATATATAAAAAATGAACATTTTGTATCAACATGTCCACATAAAACTAATTAACCCATACGGTAAATGATGTAAAGAGAAAAAAAATCAAAAATTCATAATTGTGTTCTTTTTTGGTTCCCAATTCTCCCTAAAAAAGTACAATAAAAACTAATTTAATGTCATTATGTACACATAATTTAGCATCAGTAAACATGTAATCTCAGAGCAAAAAAAAAAAAAATCACATAGCTTTTTCTGTCGAAAAATAAAATTGGTTTGGGTCTCGTAAAATAGCAACGCAAGCCAATTTTTTTATTTTTTTATTTTTTACAAACTTCCAGATTTTTTCACCATTTGTTATCGCTGTAATCGTACTACCCTGGAGAATCCTATTATGGATTTGGTATCGGAAATCATATTTTTGATCATTCCACTCCATTTCGAAACTACAACCAGTGTCGCAAAAAAACAAACCTTCATGCTGTAAAGTCAATGGAAAAATAAAAAAAAAGTTATGGGCCTTGGAAGAAGGGGAGCAAATAAAAACGAAAGTGGAAAAACAAAAATTGTCCACAGCAAAAAGAGTTTTCACGGTCAAATATACATTTAGATTTTATATCATATTCTAACTTCTAAAAGCTCTCTACCTCAGTCCTAAAATCACCTGTCAACAATGTGAAAGTCATGTGCTATGTTCTTTTAGAAACAATGCATGGCCATTGAAGACGTGAATAGTGATGGCTGTACATAAATGAATATCATTAGTGATGAGCGAGTATACTCGTTACTCGGGTTTCCCCTAGCATGCTCGGGTGGTCTCCGAGTATTTTGGCATGCTCGGAGATTTAGCTTTCCTCGTCTCAGCTGCATGATTTGCGGCTGCTGGACAGCATGAATACATGTGGGGGTTGCCTGTGTTTGTTAGGAAATTCCCTCATGCATTCAGGCTGTCTAGCAGCCGCAAATCATGCAGCTGAGGCGACAAAAACTAAATCTCCGAGTACACCAAAATAATCGGAGGACACCAAAGCACGCTAGTATAATCGCTCATCACTAAATATCATGTTTCTATCTAACACAGCTCAGCAGGTTATTTTGTTCTTACAATTAGCGTCTATTAACATTATTTCCATATTTCAATTGTAACTCCCAAAAATGATCTTATAGCATGGTCCATAAATCAAGGAAAAGATCGAGTTAATTGGGTCTTGGTGCTTTCATCAGTACTGCAGCCATATCTTTTTTTAAGGTGTCAAATGGTCACGAAAACAGAACTATATACTGTAATAGAATTTAGTTTTTTTATGATGAGAAAAACAAATCTCAATTCTATGTTTATGGGTACAGTTTAGCTTATATATTACCTGCTATAGAATATAGCAGTGGTGTTATTGGGCGTGAATATGATAAGTATACAGAAGAAAAAATATTTGGCACGCTCACTAATTTATGCAGTGATACAATTAAGAAAATGTAGTGGACTGGCGTGATTAGTGATTTATCATGATCTCATTAAGTTGAACCTATGACACTTGGTCACCATCTCTGTCTATTTGTGTTTGATGTACATATGGAATATGCTGGTGTTTAGGAATGACTAAAAGAATAGTAACAATTCACTTGGCACAGCAGGTTCATTGGTATAAAATGAAGAACATTCAAAATATCTTCAATCAAATTTTAACCCTCCCCTTCACCCCCAAGATTGAAATAACTATATTTACCCACTCATAATCTGTACAATTGCTAGAAAACTCATTGTGGTTAAAATTCCTGCAACATACTATCTGCTTATATGAATGCCTTAGAAAGTAATCTTATTTGGCAAATGAACAAAAATAGGCTTTTCGATGTGAATATCACCAATATACAGTAGTGTACATATGAGAAGAGCTCTGCAATCTATGTCTTTGTAGATTTGAAGGGACACGGTTCCTTGAATTACATAGATGCAAACAAAGTGGTTACATCAGGTGATATGCAAAAACTGTAAGCCCAGTCTGGGTGTAAAGTGCTCAATAATCTCAAAGTCTCCAACAACTCCACCTTAGTGGCTCAGTGACTAGTCTCCACCTGTCTCATCTTTGTATTGACCCATTTCTTACCAATTCTCTGTTCTTATGTGAACTATAAAGGCTTAGAAATCTTCATGGTTGGTTGTCTATGACCTCACCCTCTGCTGTCGGTCAAAGGAACAACGCATTATTTTAGACTTTCAGCGTCCAGCTGGCCATTATCCTTTTGAGTTGAAGATAAATTAAGCCATATTTAATTCTAATCACGCCACTGGCCCTAAATCGTCTATGGTTATAAACTCATAGTGTGATTCTCTAGAGATGGGAAGATACTTAAATGTCATTTTTGTTGATGTGACATGTCAGGAAATGATCTTCTGTGTATGTCAGAACTTGGTGAATCACACACTTCAGGGAGTGACAAGGGTTCAGTATCCCTTAACCAATATACAAGGCACACTTAGACATTCTTCTCCTGATTTAGACACAAGGAGCATTTGTGCTGTGGTGGAGCGGACATTAGCAAATTCCTCTATGGATCACCACACAGAACATTTCTGAACCGGGTTCATCGGGGAATTTCTTGGGCAGTGGAATACTCTTCCAAACTCTTCAAACTGAGAAACGCTGCCCATAACCCTAAAATGGAAGCATAAAAGAATATATGGCAAGAAAGAAAATCATAAGACACATATAGCAAATCTGATTTTTTATTTTGTTTTCCTTTTTGAAATTAACTTTTCTAGTGACAACACATTAGATTAGAATCATCTAAATATTGTGCATTGCTTAAAACATCTCTAAGTATGATCATTATATTTGATACACTTATAAATCGAAATGTGATAAATGTTCAACAACCATTTGAATCAAATTGTCTAGGTAAGGGTGTTTCAGGACTTGAAAACTGATCAGGGCCACATCGTGGCTCAGTGATTAGCACTGTTGCTTTGCAGTGCATGGGCCCTGGGTTCAAATCCCACCAAGGACAACATCTGCATGGAGTTTGATTGTTCTCCCAGTGTTTGTGTGGGTTTCATCAGGGTACTCTGGTTTCCTCCCAAACTCCAAAAACATACTGATAGGGGGTTTAGATTGTAATCAACAACGAGGGACAGCGATGCTAATGTCTGTAAAGCACTGGTGAATAGTGCTACATCAGTGAGTAAAATAAATAAAAAATTAGCAGAAACCACTGTAGGTGTAAGCACACAGTGGGCCAAACTGGAACACAACAGCTCTGTGGTGTCGCCATTTTCAGTACTGATACTTCACTACAGTTCATTTCAACGCAAAGTGAGATGCAGTACCCCATTATGAAGCGGGAATCATATCACATCACATCAAATTCTGCTTCAAGTTTGATCAGAGTGTCATTAGCATAATCAACCCAATTCACTCAGATGAAAGAATCCAGTTGCCTGACTGGCAGATTCATAGGCAGAGACAGCAACGCCATCGCTTGGGCATTGGGCACCACATGTCACAACACCACACAAGCGCCCAGGGAAGAGCAAATGCCAACACCACTTGAAGGGCGCCGGTATGGGAGGTGAGTATAGTTTTTTTTATTTTGTGTTTTTTTTATTTTATCAGAGCCGAACATTTAGTTCAAGAAAGAATTGTACTAAAGCGGACAACCCCTTTAATGGAAGATTGTAAAATGTACGGCTGTCAGAATATGGATTTCCTGCACTCAACATAGAACATAGATTCTATGTGACTGCAAATTGCCAAATCCTGACGGGCTGCCGACAAGTTTATTATCCACTTCTCTCAAAAGAACATTGAGAGAAGCAGGAAAGCTGCTTGTTGGCAAATTACTTAAAGTATGCAACTCGCATTCCTGCCCTCATGAGACAGCCCACTCAAGCTGCAAATAATGGGGAATCCTGTGCATATTGTACACTATCAGGATTCTGCAATCTGTAGTAACATATTTTCATTGCAGAAATTAATGTTGAGCCCGGAAAATTCCTTTAGTCTCTTTGTAAAACTTTTTTTTTTTTTTAATTTTGGGATAATCAGTCTGGGTGTGCCAGCTATTTACTCGTATGTCTTTTGCTCTTTCACTTTGCATTTTGTTACCTGATAAAAAAATAAACTACTAACATTTTTTTGTTTGAAAGCACTCTTACTTTGCAGCATTTTTCCACATCTGCCTAAAACTTTTGCACAGCACTGTGGATCCTGAGGTATAAACTTCACTTCTATCACATCCAATAATCTCCTCTTTATGACCTTTTTATGGCAGCCATTGTGGGAACTGAATCATACCAAATGCTTTTAATTGACTTTTAACTGATATTTTGATAAATAAGATGCAATGGCAATAAAGTAATGTGAGTAATCATTGGCGTTCTGAGGATATAGATGACATTCAGTGGGATGTGATCAGTTACAAGTCATCAAATTGTTCGTTACTGTAATTGTGTATTAGTCATACCGGTAATGTTCAGGAGCATGTTTATCAGTCAAGACTTGCAGGTATATGGACTGAGACCTTCTCTTTATACACCAATTCTAAAAAAAGAGTTATGAAAAAAATAATTCATTTTCCCATTTGTGGAGGGCACATTATAGTATTCTGCATAGCATACTTGCATGATGAATCTGATATTCAGAGTTTAACACTTTTCTATAAAATACTGGTGCAATTTTTTTCCACAGAAAAAGCAAAATATAAACCTTAAAGGGTGCCTGTGACCAGGTTTTCCCAATATCTATAATAATAAATGCCCTAACCAGCTTCCGGTTGTAACAACTTCCGTCCAGTTGTAACCGGTGACGTCACCACACACACACGCACGTTAACCCTCAACACACCACACCGCCTCAACACACACTCCTCTCACCTTTCACCTCCACTCATGTCCACTCATGTCCACTCACTCTTTCACTCCACATACGTTCCTTTCTCTCACTCCGTTTCTCATACTCACACCGTCATCGTCGCTGCCCCGACATCTTCCTCCGCCGCCGCGATCCAGGATCCAGACGTTCTCCAGGCCGCCGACATGTTCTTGCGGGACTTGGATTTCGTGAAATCCCGCGATATTTAAAATGGCGTCGCCGCAACAACATGTCGCTGGCGTGGACGACATTGGGATCCAAAAAGATGGCGTCGGCGAAATCTCGCGAGATTACGCCGACGCCATTTTGGATCCCGATGTCGTCCACGCCAGCGACATGTTGTTGCGGCGACGCCATCTTGAATATCGCGGGACTTCACGAAATCCAAGATGGCGTCCCGCAAGAACATGTCGCTGGCGTGGGCGACATCGGGATCCAAAATGGCGTCGGCGTAATGTCGCGAGATTTCGCCGACACCATCTTTTTGGATCCCGATGTCGTCCACGCCAGCGACATGTTGTTGCGGCGACGCCATCTTAAATATCGCGGGATTTCACGAAATCCAAGATGGCGTCCCGCAAGAACATGTCGGCGGCCTGGAGAACGTCTGGATCGCGGCGGCGGAGGAAGATGTCGGGGCAGCGACGATGACGGTGTGAGTATGAGAAACGGAGTGAGAGAAAGGAACGTATCTGTAGTGAAAGAGTGAGTGGACATGAGTGGAGGTGAAAGGTGAGAGGAGTGTGTGTTGAGGCGGTGTGGTGTGTTGAGGGTTAACATGGCAAGAGGTGTTAACGACGTCGGCGAAATCTCGCGAGATTTCGCCAACGCCATCTTGCATTCGTGAAATTGCGTCATTTACCTCACGCCGACTTGCTGTGCGGACGCTTGGCATTGCCTGTACCACCATAACTACTGCTGCCTTGGTCCTATGCCTGTTTACTGCCGGTGTCTAATTACTGGACCAATTTGCCTGTACTGCCATAACTATTGCTACCTTGCTACTCTGGCGGTGTCTAATTACAGGGCTAATTTGCCTCTACCGCCATAACTACTGCTGCCTTGCTCCTCTGCCGGTGTCTAATTACAGGGCCAATTTGCCTATACCGCCATAACTACTGCTGCCTTGCTCCTCTGCCGGTGTCTAATTACAGGGCTAATTTGCCTCTACCGCCATAACTACTGCTGCCTTGCTCCTCTGCCGGTGTCTAATTACAGGGCCAATTTGCCTCTACCGCCATAACTACTGCTTCCTTGCTCCTCTGCCGGTGTCTAATTACAGGGCTAATTTGCCTCTACCGCCATAACTACTGCTGCCTTGCTCCTCTGCCGGTGTCTAATTACAGGGCCAATTTGCCTCTACCGCCATAACTACTGCTGCCTTGCTCCTCTGCCGGTGTCTAATTTACAGGGCCAATTTGCCTCTACCGCCATAACTACTGCTGCCTTGCTCCTCTGCCGGTGTCTAATTACAGGATCAATTTGCCTCTACCGCCATAACTACTGCTGCCTTGCTCCTCTGCCGGTGTCTAATTACAGGGCTAATTTGCCTCTACCGCCATAAGTACTGCTGCCTTGCTCCTCTGACTGTTCACTGCCTGTGTCTAGTTACAGGGCCAATTTGCCTCTACCGCCATAACTACTGCTGCCTTGCTCCTCTGCCGGTGTCTAATTACAGGGCCAATTTGCCTCTACCGCCATAACTACTGCTGCCTTGCTCCTCTGCCGGTGTCTAACTACAGGGCCAATTTGCCACTACCACTTCATAACTACTGCTGGGCAATTACAGGGTCAATTAGTATCTGTTTACTCTACAATACTCCAGGACGCCTTCTTCACTGCCAGATAACTGCCAAATAGACTCCTTTACCTGTGCCAACATGAGTCATAACAAAAAGTATGCCAATGCCAGTGAAAGGAAAGCAGCTTTAGCACTACGACAAAAACAACGCCGTGCTAATGAGACTCCTGAGGAAAAACACCATCGCCTTGAGAAGATTAAGGCTTATAAACGCCATCGCCTCACAACCGAATCCCCTAACTCTAAATCCATAAGATTGGCTGAAGAAGCCTCTGCACGCCATCACCGCCGACAACAGACGGCCTCTTCCTCATCATTATTATTAGACTCACAACAGGATGCTTCCACATCAGCATGTGGAACAATTTACTGCTACACTTCATCCCATATGCCGTTCACTGACATAACTAATCAGCAATCTGTTTCTGCCCTATCAATACCACCATTCAATACCGATGCACAGTATGCCAATGCCAGTGAAAGGAAAGCAGCTTTATCACTACGACAAAAACAACGCCGTGCTAATGAGACTCCTGAGGAAAAACAGCATCGACTTGACAAGATTAAGGCTTATAAACGCCGTCGTCTCACACACGAATCCCCTAACTCTAAATCTATTACATTGGCTGAAGAAGCCTCTACACGCCATCACCGCCAACAACAGACGGCTTCTTCCTCATCATCTATAATAATAAATGCCCTAAGCAGCTTCCGGTTGTAACAACTTCCGTCCAGTTGTAACCGGTGACGTCACCACACACACGCACATGTTAACCCTCAACACACCACACCGCCTCAACACACACTCCTCTCACCTTTCACCTCCACTCACGTCCACTCACTCTTTCACTCCACATACGTTCCTTTCTCTCACTCCGTTTCTCGTACTCACACCGTCATCGTCGCTGCCCCGACATCTTCCTCCGCCGCCGCGATCCTGGATCCAGACGTTCTCCAGGCCGCCGACATGTTCTTGCGGCGACGCCATTTTGGATCGGCGAAATCCCGCGATAGTCAAGATGGCGTCGCCGCAAGAACATGTCGCCGGCGAGGATGACGTCGGGATCCAAAATGGCGTCGGCGAAAACTCGCGAGATTTCGCCGATGCCATCTTGGATCCCGACGTCGTCCACGCCGGCGACATGTTCTTCCGGCGACGCTATCTTGACTATCGCGGGATTTCACGATACTCAAGATGGCGTCGCCGCAAGAACATGTCGCCGGCGTGGACAACGTCTGGATCCAGGATGGCGCCGGCGGAAGAAGATGTCGGGGATCGTGGAGCAGCGGCGATGACGGCGTGAGTATGAGAGACGGAGTGAGAGAAGGGGTCGTATGTGGAGTGAAAGAGTGAGTGGAGATGGTGAAAGGTGAGAGGAGTGTGTGTTGAGGAGTGTGTGTGTTGAGGGTTAACATGGCAAGAGGTGTGATGCTATCGCATCCTCCCGATGCGATAGCATCGGGCCATAATCTAGTAATTTATAACCACCAATTGTAAAATTGTAAGATCTCTTTTACAGCATTCTAGTAAGCTGTATGTACAGTTGAAACTAGAATTTTACATACACTATATAAAAAGACACATCTGCATGTTTTTCTGAATATCTGACATGAAATCAGAATAAACCCTTCCCGTTTTAGATAAATTAGGATTACCATAATTATTAATATTTACCAAATGCCAGAATATTGAGAGAGAGAGATTGTTTAATGCATTGTTATTGGTTTCCATACTCTAAGATTATTATGCCTATAAACAATTCTGGACTGCCCATATCACACATGTCATGTGTTTGGAAGCTTCTGGTTGGTTTTTGGCAACATCTGAGTTAATTAGAGACACACCTGTGGATGCATTTTAATTCACACCTGAAACACACTGCTTCTTTGTGTAGCATCATGGAAAAAGTTTCAATTGTAGGTCCCTAATATCCTTTGTATAGCACAAAAAAGACCTTTTATTATATGCCCATACGGTGCAGTGTGGTTCAGTCCGAAGGACGTCTCTGGTCTTGATCCAACAGGATCAGGACAGGAACACGAACAGGAAGACGGCGATTCTGGGAGGAGAGGAGGTGCTGAATGAAGACCAGCGATGACCAATTGTGCCCTGGTGATTGGAGATGTGGCACCCCTGAGGCTCAGTCGCCACAGAGGTACTGCATCTCCTCCTGAGGTGTAGTATCCCACCATCCAGGTAAGGTGGAGACTCCTGACCACACTCCAACGCCTGCACCCCACACCACAAAGTAGTGTAGCAAAGCACCTTCGGCGGCTCCCTGCTTGGAGTATAGCAAAGCACCCATTGGTGGCTCCCTGCTTGGAACACGAAACGTGCTGGGAGGTGGGTGGAATTAGTTTTACATTACAAGGAGCGGGAAGAGTTTAGGATGAGAGGTCAGTTGGTTAGAGAGTTGGAGAGGAGAAGATCCCCAGAGAGAGGGATGGAAGGATGGAGATGCTGCAGCGGATCCCAGTGATCTGGGTCTGCTGGCACGGGAGAGGAAGAGAAAGAGCAATGTAGACAAAGCGTGATTCTCCATAGAAAGAAAGATTAGCACGGATTGTGAGGAGTAAAAGAGAACAGAGGATATGGGTTAGAAGAGCACCCTTCCTAGAAGTTCTAAGCGCAAGGCCGGGGCCCGGTCCCCGAGGTTGTATGGATACTAATGGTCCTGCAGCAGACACCGCAGGAATAGAAGCAGTGACCACTTTATTCCCACACAAGACTTGGGGGCACAACAGCAACTGGATAGTGAGTCGGGACTTAGTAGCAAGGAGTCCCCGAAGCAGGCTTCAGCTGTCTGCCGTACAAGTAGAGTTCATAGGAACATCGGACAGGAGGAACTCCAGTGTAACTCAGTACTAGGAGTACTTCACTTAAAGGCGCTATAAAAGGAGATGTTCAGCAAGGCACATATTGGCGGAGTGTTGGAAAGGAGTATTCCATTTGGCCGGGAGGTTGATCGAGTCCCTGACCCGGAGGACATGGCACGGAGGCAGGCACCTGTTTGTACAACAGACTGTAAGTAAAGCTTTGGAACTACATGCTCTGGTGTCCTCCACTCATTCCTGTGAGAACCGTCCCAGCACTGCTGCATCCTCTGCGCCTGACACTACACCTTCTGCGTGTCACCTCACCTACACTGCCCTGGGACTACAGCCCTGCCTGTGGAGGGCTATAACATCGTTGCTGCACCACACCATCTGTCCCAGAGGAACTGTCTGCAGCTTCGGCTTACATTCACATTGCCGAACACCACAGGTGGCGTCACGAATCACTTATAAACTTTCACTACCACAAGCACACTGAAACAATCCCCTTTTACAATGGGCGCCAAGGGCCACGGGCCGGGTCACAGCTGCCGTGACATCTCCCATTGAAGCTCATAGGGCCCGGTACCGAGTACCCCACAGCCCTGGGAGGGCGACCCAGAGACGTACATACAGCATACTAGAATGTTGTGAAAGATGCCTCGAAGGCTGTGGCCGTGCTTTATATTGGAAAAAGGTGGTGACATGTTCCCTTTAATAAATACTATTGAATGTAATTTGTAAGGTACACCGATGTCCAAGAGGCCTAGTCTATGTATTTATGTGGTTTAAATGCCCTGTTGCCAATATTTGCTTTAACAGAGATCATACCTTCTAACATATCAAGAAGATTGTGCTGATACCACAAAATCATACATATGTAGATGCCAAAGCAATAAAACAGCTATCTAAGCAGAAGATACAGGTCAGGCAGACTGGGCAGGCACCATGACTTACCCTGTCGTCTGTTGTAGTTTTGATTGTATTTTCTTCTTGTGTCTTATGTTTTTATATATTTATTTTCCAAATTTATAACAAAATGAAACCTTCATGGAAGGGGAACAAATATATATCAGAGTTGTGTTTGTTTCTGACCTGTGCAAATGCAATGAAGAACAGCTGATCATGAGTATATTTCAGGCGCGGCAATGGGCGTTCGGGACCATTTTCTCTTACCCACTTTTGGTAAGCCTGGAAAACAATAAATTAGAAATATTGGCTGTCACATTAGTCAGCACAACTGGATAACCACAATAATAGAGGGCACCTGAGGCCGAGCATACATTTATAGAATAAGCTTGTTCTCTTCCTTTAAAGACAGCCTAAAGGAGTCATCTATACTGAATATGTAAATGCTACAGTATCAATGGGAGGGGAGCCCTGTATAGGTTCACACTGCCCCAGGGAGAGGGGATAATGTGAAACTGAGGTGGTGCCCAGCTCTGTACATGGAAAACAATGGTCCCAATATTACACATACCCTTATATGTATGACCTTGGGTGAGGACGGTTAAAAGAATATATATGGATTAAAATTAAGAACACCTAACCCAGCATCTGCAGCATCCAGTCCTCCTGATGAACCGTGATAACGGGGAAACGTGTCGGGGTGTCCTCAACTCATGCTAAGTCCTACTTATTTGCTTCATTTATGCATTCCAGTATATGGAGCTGTTGTGTGAAGATTGTTTGAGGGAATATTTTTTAGCTACCCTCAATTGATATGAAGCCTTATTGGTTTTTGTATTATTGCTCATTGATGCTATAATGCTGTTTTGTCTAAGGACTATTGCATCAAGACCTGCCAGTGGATTATCGAGCAGGCAGCTTTAGAGCATGTTTTTTGATTTATTTTGTCCCTGTTTTGCCATTTCCATTAAGCAAACCTATTATATGAGATGCTATATGGTGTATAAGGATCTATTCCTTCACTATATTGTTTTCCCACCCCACCTATATTTATAGGGTTGCATCAGGGGAGAGAGGGATAGTCCACGTTGAGTGGGGGCGCCAAACAATCGTTTCTTAGGGTGCCAATCTCCACAGCAAGGAAGGAGTCAGATTAGGTATATTGCAGGATCTTGGCAGGCAGGGATTTGGCTATTTATAATTTGTATCTGTTGGTTTTTTGTACCTTCTACACTGGGTTAGGTGTTTTTAATAAGAAGAAATTAAATATCTGTTTTAAAAGGAGATTTATGTTCACTTTTTGATTGCAATTTCCTGTATAAATTTGTTGAAAGTGAGTTTTTAAAATTAAGATCAACTTAAAGTCAGATATATGAACCATACGTCATACTTACGTAATATGCTAATTTAAGGCCACCCATATCTGCAATATTTTCTCCCAAAGTTAGCCTTCCATTAACCTGAAAAACAGCACAGTCACATTTTTTCTCCGGTCCATCTCTCTTGTTACAGTACTAACAGCTTTTTATTCTGGTGGACTCAAGACTTCACTATTTCCATCTCAAAAGCTGATGGCATTTCTCTGGCATCACTTTATGCTGAGTTTGAATCCCACGTCTGGGACCCCCATTCCATGCTGTGCAGGGAAACTGTAAGGCCAGGTTCACATTGCGTTATGGCAGTCCGTTTAACGGATGCGTTACACAGCGGCATTAATGTGATGTCATGCATCCGTTAATGCAACCATAGACTGCCATAACCTAGCGTATCGCTAACACATGTCAAAAATCGGTATGCGTTAGCGAAGTGCCATTATACGGACCCTCAGACGTGGTCCACCACATTCGAGGGTCCATCACGGCTAGCGCAGAAGGAGCAGCTGCGCTAACGTGATCGCAGAAACGCGATCAAAAGAAGACTAGCATTAGCGCAGTCCGTTTAACGCATCCGTTAATTAGGGCTGCCATAACGCGATGTGAACCTGGCTTAACACAACTTGATTAATGTGAATTTGGCTGACAGCAGTCTCCCGTGTGATCTGGTAGCCAACAGCACTACTGTGCTGGGACAGCAGTGATCGGGCAGCAGTGCAGAATCTGCTCTGGCGCTGTTTTACTCTTAAAATCTGACTGTAAAGTGGTGGCTTTTCCTAGTTATGTGACATCACTTGATGAGATAGAAAACCCTTTTAACACAATCTAATATTACAAAACTGTAAGATCCAGACGGAATAACACACAAACATGTATAAATGAATAGTTATTGTGAATTTCTAAGGCAAAGAAGCTGATCTGGTCCGGTAACTCTGCTTATATTACTTGTATTGTAGAATATTAATATATTAGAATTTATCTCCAGGCTGTAAATATAACACTGTACAGAATGATGCATAAGATGACACGGAGCAGATACAATGAATTATACCGAGTCTTATCTGGCCATGTGACGGTGCCGTACCTTGCATTACATGAATATACATGGAATCTACTCCCTGACATCGCATTAATAACAAACATTATTTAGATTCTAACAGAACAGATGCAACTATGCTGGGAATGGAATATTAGTCTTCATAAGTCAAAAGTAATAATGGTACTTTATGCATCATCCTCTTATCTCCAGAATCTTAGTATTCATTTCTTTGAAGAAGATTCTGATGCATTATTCTAAAATGTCTTTTTTTGCTGCTCTACTTTACATAGCCCCAGCAATACATTATGTATTATAATATATTAGGAATTAACCATGTCTTACAGTTTAGTATATACAGGATATCCATTTTGCTTTAAAGGGAAATACTATTTGAGGATATAGCAGTATTCTGCAGGTAAAAGGCATGAGCATTGAAATCATGCCAAGTTGCCTTACTGGAGGAGCGAGCACAGGGAGAAAATTAAGTTTTATTCTCCCAGCATCTGCTTGCTTCCATGCATTGGGGTGGTGCTGGGAGCTATATCCGTCACTGGTCACTATACAATAAGTGCACAGCTATCACTCACTGACACATTGTCAGCCTGCTCTGCACACAGACTTGCTGCACACACACACACACACACACTGCACAGCAGGCTGTCAAACACTGACAGGCTTCGATTAATCACAACCGGAAACTTTCATGCTGGTCTTGCCGATGGGGAGTGTTGGAATCAGATGCTCCCGATTCATTAAACCCAAGGTGTAGTCAGGGCTGGCTTTAAGGGCAGGCAGATCAGGCAGCTGCCTAGGGCCCCTGCTCTTCCAGAGGCCCCCCAGCTGAGCCAGTGGCGTGCGCTATGGGGCCCGCAAGAGGAGCCCAGCACATCGCTCATTCAACTTATCTGCATCATAGATGCCAATACAGTTGAAAGCAGTGATGGAGGAGAGAGTGCCAGATGCTCCCTCTCCTTGTGACTCCACAGGTGCGAGATGATGTCACATCATCTTGTACCACGCTGTGCTAGCAGTGGAGCCGCTGAGACCAGAGCAGAGCCTGGAGCAGCGCGGGGAACAAGGAGGAGGGGTGAGTATTGTGTGAGTGTGTGTATGCATTATTGTGTGTGTGTGAGAGAGAGAGTGTAAGAGTGCAGGGGCTGCATTATACTGTGTGTGTGCGCGCATTTCTGCACTATACTTTGTGTTAGCTGAACCGCACTATACTGTATGTTGGGAGGAGCTGCACTGTACTATGTGTTTGGGGGAGCTGCACTATACTATGTGTTGAGGAGCTGCAATATATGGTGTGTTGGGGGTGCTCCACTGTACTGTGTTTTTGGGGGCAGCTGAACTGTACTGTGTGTGGAGGGAGCTACACTACACTGCATGTGGGGGAGCTGCACTAGACTGCATGTGAGAGGCTGCATTTTACTGTGTGGTTGGAGCTGCATTATACTGTATGGGGGAGCTACACTATACTGTGTGTGGAGGGGGGCTACATTATACTGTGTGTGGAGAGGGGCTGCATTATACAGTGTGTGAGTGGGGAGCTGCAATATACTGTGTGAGTGGGGAGCTGCACTATACTGTGTGAGTGGGGAGCTGCACTATACTGTGTGAGTGGGGAGCTGCACTATACTGTGTGAGTGGGGAGCTGCACTATACTGTCTGTGGAGGGGGGCTGCATTATACTGTGTGTTGAGGGGGGGCTGCATTATACTGTGTGTGTAAGGAAGGTGGTGGGGACCCTCACTTGCTCTCCCCTTCTTTCATTCGGAGCCCATGCGACTGCCAACAGGTTTCTTTCTGTTTACCTGTATGTTATTGTCATGTTTCCTCTGTATAGTGTCTATTGTCATCTGTAATGTGTAATGTAGTGTACATTTTCTGTGTATTGCATATGTTGACTGTGCAATGTTAGATTAGGGTCAGTAATCCAGACCTAGTGGGTGCGAGAGGTCATCTGGGAGAAGAAGCTGTGAGAGCGCCACATTATCAAAGAATTGCAGTGCCCCAGAGGGGTAGCTATGGCCAGACAAATGACCAGTGGCGTGGTCCGACACTTGGACATAGCAAGAGGATAGGGCTTCATCCAGGAGGCCAATACTGGAGCCAAGATATACGTGAATGCCGGGTCTCTTACTTTCAGTGGCCCACTGGAGTTAGGGGACCCTGTTGCCTTCATTAAAGAACAGGGACCCCGAGGGCCATATGCGGTGGCCGTGCAAATGGCCTCCGATTGGGATGCAACCCCATTGAAGGAGGCTCAGTGCGATGAACAGCTGGTTGCCACGGCCGCAGTTCCTGCACCTGTGTAGGAGGAAGCGGCGCCTGGGCACAATGTGGAGGCCGCAAGAGGTTTGCTGGAGCCGGTAGCTCTGGGAGCAGTGGGACCACCACTGGAGGGGGTGAGGAGCAGAAGGAGCAGTGGAGACTCCTCCATTGTATCCTCGACACACACATATATCATAGTGCAGGGTCTGTATGCGGCCCATTACCCTAACCAGCGGCCGTGCATTGACTGACGTGGCCCCTTTAAGAAAAACGTGAGTTGTGCCGTTTGCATCTATAAAGTGTGAAAGGGACTGTTCCGCCTCCCTGAGAGGGCAGTGAGCCCTGCATGATGCCAAGGGACTGAGGTGTCAGGAGTGGCCCCCACGGTGACAGATGAAGGACTAAGGGTTGTTTCTTCCCTCCTCCCAGTTTGTTTGCGCCCGTTGGTGCACCCCTTGCTGGATCACGGGGCTGGAACCCCATGGGGGTTGGTAACGGTGGACTATCAGTGGCTGCTTCAGAATGCCCTTGGACTCTGCCCCTGGGCTGACCCCATGTTATATGCAGCCCTCCACCGTCAAAAGCCCATGGTCTACTAAAAGGAGGGAGGGGGAAAGCTGTGTACAGGAGACCCAAGGAGCAAGCAGGCTCTGGATCAGGTGCACCAGTGTTAAATGGCCATCGGGCCACTTTAAGAGACTAAGCTTGTCTTAAGGACTGTGATGTTTTATGGATTATTTTAACTCGAATGCGTTAATCCAGCCGGGGCCATGTTCGTCCATCGGCAGCGACACACAGACTGTACGTTTTAAAGGGCTAGGATGCGTTGTCTTTTCAGGCACCCTCACATTCGGGTGACAACTGTGTTTTTAGGAGGAAGGGGTGTAAGGAGGTGACGGGGACCCTCACTTGCTCTCCCCCCTCCTTCACTCGGAGCACATGCAATCGCCAACAGGTTCCCTTCTGTTTACCCTATGTTATTGTCATGTTTCCTCTGTATAGTGTCTATTGTCATACGTAATGTGTAATGTATTGTACATTTTCTGTTTATTGCAAATGTTGACTGTGCAAGGTTAAATTAGGGTCAGTAAAAGGGTTAATGGAAGGACGTTGGGCTAATAGCCCCAAAAGGAACAGGATGTTCCTGCCTTCAGTCAGTGCCCGGGCAGGTGCTCAGCAGCGCTTGAAGCCAAGAACTTCCCTGGAGAGGAGAGAGTGCTGCCCCGGACCCCCGGGCAGTGAACTACCACTACTACTGCTGCTACACCTGATATGGTGGTGAATGGTGCTAGGGAAAGTGCAGGAAGTTTTATCCAGTTTATTGCATCTTCCTTTTCTACAATAAATCGTTTTCCCTGTTGAATTACAAATTTGCCTGGGTTATGTTACTGGATCCTTATTGTCCGTGCGTCAGTGAGCGTGGAGAAGAGGTAAATTTCCAGGAATTGCATCTGTCATGTCTGTTTTATGTACAAGGGGCCGTGGTGTTCGTGGACTGTTGCTTTAAATGGACTCGGCCATAACTACCACCCCATGCCACCTTGTTACATGTGTGTGGCTGCAGTATACTCTGAGGGGGACTGTAGTATACTCTGAGGGGTGTTGCATTATACTCTATGAGGGAGGGATGCAGTATACCCTGAGGGGGCTGCATTATACTTAATCAAGGACCACGGGGAGTGTATTATACTACATGTTGTTAGGCGTCGGATTTCTGACTCTGCACAACAGGAATCCAGAGCCGTACATCCAGCGGTCTCCCTTTCCCCTCCGACCGCTCAGGGTTCTGGTCTGCAATCTCGGCGATCCAGGCGTCCTGCTCAGACCTGCTCTGTGAGTCTGGATGTTGCTGCCACCTCTGGTGCAGCAAAGGTAGCGCAACCTGCTTTGCAGGGAACTGCTCCAGAGGCTAAGTCCTCTCGCCGTGATACTGGGCATGCCCACAAGGTGACCTCTCAGTGGAGAGCAGGGGTCACATGTTCAGGTCCTGTGTCGGATCTGATTGGTCCTTCCCAAAGTACTGGAAGGTCCCGGAAGCGCATGGCTATAAAAAGCCCGCATGGCGACTCGGCCATGCGCTAGTGTAGACTATTATGCTGTGTGTGAAAGGTGATGGATGCATGTGTCTGGTGACTGACTTATTTGAAACCCCCTTCCCTCTGATATTATGAATGGTGACAGAGTGTTGGTTATAGTCAGTACCAGTTAGTGTCAAGCTAGGCGCCACTGTGCTTACCACACCGTACACTAGCGTCCGTCGGTGTCCGGCTCCCCGGCACCATCGCTTAGCGGCTACAGTTACCGCTGCGTTGCAGTAGCAGAATCTATTGGCATTCGCAGCTGTGACGCCACATGCCGGCTGGCCTGTGGAGTTAACAGGTCCAGCGTTCATCTCTTTGATCTTAGGGCGTCTCTGTGTCCTAAACAGAGACTGCCTTATCTACCTCGGGTGACGTTAACCCGAGTGCTCTACTTCGCCATCTAGCGAGTTTGCCATTATCCAGCAGCGGTCTTTACACCTACCGCACGGTGGACCCCGGGTGGCGAACGCATCTTCTATTATTTATATTTGGTGCGGTCCGCCGTCCCTAATATTACACTAGCGCCAGGGTCTGGCTGGTAATGGCAGACGCGCAGCAACTACAGCGCTACATTCGGCAGCTGGAGAGCAGGTTGGCGGCTATTGAGAGCGCCAACTCAGCTGCGAATGCTGCGCTAGCTGCTGCTCAGACAGTCGCTGAGGCTGTCTCACGGCTGCCCACACTGTTGCCCCCACCGACAATTTCTCGCCTCCCGCTCCCCGACAAGTTTTCAGGTGACAGCGACACCTGTAGAGGATTCGTCAGTCAGTGCTCAATCCAACTCCAGTTACTGGCTGTACGATTCCCTACAGAGCGGGCTAAGGTGGGATTTATTGTCTCGTTATTGTCAGGCAGGGCATTACAGTGGGCTACGCCATTGTGGGAACGTGATGATCCGGTGGTTCAGGGTGCTGCTCAGTTCCTCGCGGCCCTGAAGCAGGTCTTTTTGGGGCCACGGATCACGCACAACACTTCACTCTAATTATTGTCCCTAACACAGGGGTCGCTCTTGGTTAGCCACTATGCCGTCCGGTTCCAGACAACGGGCTTCCGAATTAGAGTGGCCGGACAAAGCTTTAGTCCCGGTGTTTTGGAGTGGGTTAGCTGAGCACGTCAAAGATGCTCTAGCTACCAGAGAGGTTCCCACAAGTCTGGAGGATTGATTGCCGTCTCCACCCGCATTGACCTCCGGTTTACGGAGCGTGGGCTGGAACGAGCGCAATCCAGACGTAGGGTTAACTTGGCTCCCACATTCACCGAGCCGCTAAGATACCCCTCACATGAGCTCTCATCCTCCGAACCTATGGAGGTGTCTCGCACCGGTCCCAGGCCGCGTCCGATGCGAAGCTCCATATGTTGCTATCAGTGCTGACAGTTTGGTCTTTCGGCTAGCATGTGTCCTTTGCGGGCGAAAAAACCTCCACGTCCTGTGGCCGTGGGTGGTGGTCAGTCCAATATGAAACCCTCCTCACCCAAACCAGTATTCCGGGGTACCTTAGACAGTGGGTCCTCCACCTGGGAGGCAGAGGTTACCGTGGATTCCGGGGCCGAGGGAAACTATGTCCTTTACCTTCGCCCAGAAACACTATCCCTCTGGAATTACTGCCCCAACCTCTGACCATCAGGGTGGTTAACGGTGCACCTTTACCCTCTCAGGTGATCCATCAGACAGTTCCACTCGGGCTCTCTATCACACCCTCTCATCGTGAGATTCTGTCTCTGCTCATTCTGCCAAATGGCATCAACCAGGTGCTTCTCGGGGTTCCCTGGCTCCGTTTCCATTCCCCTCATTGATTGAGCTTCAGGGGATATAATGGGTTGGAGCAAGGACTGAGGGAAGATGCCTCAGGGGTAGTGTTCAGGTGGCTTCCACTGAAGTGCCTACGGATCTCTCCGTGCTCCCTAACCCCTACCATCAGTACGCGGACGTCTTCTCCAAAAAATCTGCGGAGACGCTCCCGCCGCACCGTCCCTACGATTGCCCGATAGATCTCCTGCCAGGCACAGAACCTCCGAGAGGCTGTGTGTATCCGCTATCTCTCCCTGAGACAGAGACTATGTCTCAATATATCCAGGAGTATATGGCTAGAGGTTTTATCAGAAAAATCGGTGTTGCTGGCTGGTGCAGGGTTCTTCTTCGTACAGAAGAACGGAGAGTTACGTCCCTGCATTGACTACAGAGGTCTCAACGCTATAACGGTTAAAAACAAATACACTCTGCCGTTGATCTCTGAGCTATTTGACAGGTTGCGGGGGGCCCGGATCTTTACAAAATTAGATCTACTGGGGGCGTACAACCTGATCCGCATTCGCGAAGGAGACGAATGGAAGACAGCTTTTAACACCAGGGATGGCCACTATGAATATCTAGTCATGCCCTTCGGCCTTTGTAATGCGCCGGCTGTCTTTCAGGATTTCGTTAATGACGTCTTCCGCGACATGCTCTCTACCTCAGTGGTGGTCTATCTGGATGACATACTCATCTTCTCGCCAGATTTGACCACCCACTGGAGACACATCTGCAGGGTCTTCGACCGTCTGCGGGCGAACTCTCTCTTTGCCAAGCTGGAGAAGTGTCAGTTTGAGCAGGAGTCCTTGCCGTTCCTGGGCTATATCATCTCGGCCCAGGGGTTGGCTATGGATCCTGCCAAACTGCAGGCGGTGATGGATTGGCAGGAACCCCATTCACTCAAAGCGGTGCAGCGCTTTCTAGGGTTCGTGAATTACTACCGCCAGTTTATACCGCACTTCTCCACACTGGTGGCTCCTTTGGTTGCTCTCACCAAAAAAGGAGCTAACCCCAACGCTTGGTCTGAACAGGTCTCCAAGGCCTTCACGTCTATAAAATCTCATTTTGCTGGTGCTCCCATCTTACATCGTCCCGATGTAGATAAGCCATTTATTCTGGAGGTCGATGCCTCTTCCGTCAGTGCAGGAGCAGTCCTTTTCCATAAGGATGCTCAAGGTCGGAAGCATCCTTGCTTCTTTTCTCAAAGACCTTCTCACCGGCGGAGAAGAATTACTCCATCGGTGACAGGGAGTTGCTAGCCATGAAGTTTGCCTTTTCCGAGTGGAGACATCTCCTGGAGGGAGCTTGGTTTCCCTTCCAGGTATATACAAACCATAAAAATCTGGTCTATTTACAGACGGCCCAGCGCTTGAACTCTCGTCAGGCTAGGTGGTCGCTCTTCTTTTCCCACTTCCGCTTCACCCTGCATTAACTCTCAGGGGAAAAGAACGTCCGTGCGGATGCTCTCTCACGCTCAGTGGTTTCTGCGGAAGAAGGAGAGGCTGAGCCTCGGCTAATTCTCCCGCCGGAGAGTTTTACGACCATGGCTCCAGTTGCTCTCGAGTCAGTGCCACCGGGCAAGACCTTGGTGCCTCCCCAGCTACGGCCGGAGGTTCTCGCCTGGGCACATGCCTCCAGAGTAGGTGGTCACTTTGGCAATAAGCGGACCACTGAACTCCTGGCAAGGTCATATTGGTGGCCCCATATGGCTCGAGATGTTAAGGAATACGTACAGGCATGCGTCTCGTGTGCACGGAACAGACCCTCTAGACAGAGGCCAGCGGGGCTTTTGTATCCTCTGCCAGTGGCGGATAGACCTTGGGAGATGGTTGGCATGGACTTCGTGGTTGGCCTGCCCAAGTCTGGCGGCAGTACGGTCATCTGGGTGGTCACCGACCATTTTTCAAAAATGGTGCATCTGGTGCCACTCGCACGGTTGCCTTCCGCTCGTGGTCTTGCCACTCTGTTCATAAAGCACGTATTCTGTTTGCATGGCATGCCGGACAAAATTGTCAGTGACCGAGGTCCCCAATTCGCGTCCCGGTTTTGGAGGGAGCTCTGCAGCCTACTCAGCATTGAGCTAAACCTGTCCTCCGCTTATCACCCCGAGACAAACGGGTTGGTTGAGAGAGCCAACCAAACCTTGGTCAAGTACCTGCGACATTTTGTCTCTGCCAGGCAGGATGACTGGGCATCCTTGCTACCATGAGCTGAGTTTGCCCTGAACCATGCAGTGGCCGATTCCACTGGTCAGACGCCCTTTCTTTTAAACTACGGCCAACATCCACACGTTCCTGTCCCGATGCCAGTGTCCTCCTCTGACTCCAGGGTGGCAGACTGGGCAGTGGAGGCTCGCGACATTTGGGATCGCACACAGGATGCTATCCGGGCCTCTAAAGAAAGGATGAGGGCGTCCGCTGACACACTTCGGCGACCCACTCCTAGGTTCTCTCCCGGCGACATGGTGTGGTTCTCTACTCGAAATATCAAGCTGTGAGTCGAGTCCCCCAAGTTCGCACCGCGATACATTGGACCTTTTAAGGTTCTCGAGCGTATCAGCTCGGTGGTCTATCGCATGGCTCTTCCTCCACACTTAGCCATTTCGGACGTTTTCCATGTGTCCCTCCTCAAACCAGTTCATATGGCCCGGTTCTCCGAGTCATGTGCCAAGTCATCAGACTTGTCGTCTGACGAGTTCGAGATTAACACCATTGTGGGACGCAGGATTGTCCTTGGCAAAAAATTTTATTTGGTGGATTGGAAGGGTCATGGACCTGAGGCTCGGACCTGGGAGCCGGTGGAGAATATTCATGCTCCGCTCCTGATCGTGGCCTTTGAGCGTAGCGAGGCTCAGAGGGGGGGCCTTAGGAGGGGGGGTAATGTTAGGCGTCGGATTTCTGACTGCACAACAGGAATCCAGAGCCGTACATCCAGCGGTCTCCCATTCCCCTCCGGCCGCTCAGGATTCTGCTCTGCAATGTCGGCGATCTAGGCGTCCTGCTCAGACCCGCTCTGTGAATCTGGATGTTGCTGCCACCTCTGGTGCAGCAAAGGTAGCGAAACCTGCTTTGCAGGGAACTGCTCCAGAGGCTAAGTCCTCTCGCCGTGATACTGGGCATGCCCACAAGGTGACCTCTCAGTGGAGAGCAGGGGTCACATGTTCAGGTCCTGTGTCGGATCTGATTGGTCCTTCCCAAAGTACTGGAAGGTCCCAGAAGCGCATGGCTATGAAAAGCCCGCATGGCGGCTCGGCCATGCGCTAGTGTAGACTATTATGCTGTGTCTGAAAGGTGATGGATGCATGTGTCTGGTGACTGACTTATTTGAAACCCCCTTCCCTCTGATATTACGAATGGTGACAGAGTGTTGGCTATAGTCAGTACCAGTTAGTGGCAAGCTAGGCGCCACTGTGCTTACCGCACTGCACACTAGCGTCCGTCGGTGTCCGGCTCCCCGGCACCGTCGCTTATCGGCTACAGTTACTGCCGCGCTGCAGTAGCAGAATCTATTGGCGTTCACGGCTGCGACGCCACACGCCGACTGGCCTGTGGAGTTAACAGGTCCAGCGTTCCTCTCTTTGATCTTAGGGTGTCTCTGTGTCCTAAACAGAGACTGCCTTATCTACCTCGGGTGACGTTAACCCGAGTGCTCTACTTCGCCATCTAGCGAGTTTGCCATTATCCAGCAGCGGTCTTTACACCTACCGCACGGAGGACCCCGGGCGGCGAACGCACCTTCTATTATTTATATTTGGTGCGTTCCGCCGTCCCTAACACATGTATTATATGGGACCTGCATTATACTGTATCGAGGACTATCTGTGCCCATCAGTCTTCCTCAGCTGGTCTAAAGAAACTTGGGAACAAGCGTCGAACTACTTCAATGCAGTCGATCACACTCGTTTAATGGCCTGAACTCTGTACCTGTAAATACAACCAAAATGTTTGCGTGATGTGGGATATGTGAGCATTGGGGCCCCACTTTAAAGTTTTGCCCGGGGTCCTACTTTAAACTTTTGCCCAGGGCCCCACTTTCTCTAAAACTGGCCCTGGGTCTAGTGATTGGTAACTAAGAGCCCCCTGCACCGTCATGATTGGAAGCAAGCAGCTGAATGAAGGATCAACTTCATAAAATAATTTTTTTCCCGTTACTGCTTCTCCAGTAAGCCCGCTGGCACGATTTAACCATTACTTACATGCCGATTCCCACTATGTTTTCTTTAAAAATTCCCGACTATTAACCTCTTCGCGACCGCCCACAGTAGATAAACGTTGGCGCTTGCTGGGCTTTGTGCAGCGCCGACGTTTATCTACTGTCGGCGGTTTTGTGCCCCCCGGGACCCCCTCATACCTTATAACGCGGGGATCCCGGTGCACAATGCATGCTGGGACCCCCGACGTCATCGAGACCTGATTGGTTCAGGTCCTGATGACGTCGCATCACAGCAGCCAATGAGAGAGCTCGCTGGGAAAGCTGCTTGTTTCCCGGCGATCTCCCTCATTATAACGCGACTTCTCCTCTGAGCTCATGCTGACAGATGAGCAGAGGTGAAGCAGCGTTACTGTGTGACTAGATCGCTGCCTGGCACAGCTGATCGCTGCCTGGCACAGCTGTGTCAGGCAGCGATCTTGTCACACAGTAACGCTGCTTCACCTCTGCTCATCTGTCAGTGTGAGATCAGAGGAGAAGTGGCGTTACTATGTGCCGGGCAGCGATCTTGTCACATAGTAACGCTGCTTCTCCTCTGATCATTTGCCAGTGTGAGATCAGAGGAGAAGTGGCGTTACTATGAGTCAAAAATACAAAAAATAAAAAACACAAAAATAAAAAAAAGTAAAGAAAAAAAAAGCAGGTAGGCAGGCTAGGGCTAGGTCTAGGGTTAGGGCTAGGGTTAGGGTTAGGGCTAGGGTTAGGGCTAGGGTTAGGGCTAGGGTTAGAGCTAGGGTTAGGGCTTGGGTTAGGGCTAGAGTTAGGGGTGTGTTGGGGTTAGGGTTGGAATTCGAATTGGGGGTTTCCACTGTTTAGGTACATCAGGGGCTCTGTAAATGCAATATGACGCCCGCAGACCATTCCATCAAAGTCTGCATTCCAGAACGTCACTACTTCCCTTCCGAGCCCCACCGTGTGCCCAAACAGTGGTCCCCCCCACATGTGGGGTACCAGCGTACTCAGGACAAATTGGACAACAACTCTTAGGGTCCAATTTCTCCTGTTACCCTTGTGAAAATAAAAATTGGGAGCTAAAAGATCATTTTTGTGGAAAAAAAATGATTTTTTTATTTTCACGGCTCTACATTATAAACTTTAGTGAAACACTTGGGGGTTCAAAGTGCTCACCACACATCTAGATAAGTTCCTTGGGGGGGTCTAGTTTCCAAAAAGGGGTCACTTGTGGAGGATTTCCACTGTTTAGGCACATCAGGGGCTCTGTAAATGCAATATGACGCCCGCAGACCATTCCATCAAAGTCTGCATTCCAGAACGTCACTACTTCCCTTCCGAGCCCCACCGTGTGCCCAAACAGTGGTCCCCCCCCACATGTGGGGTACCAGCGTACTCAGGAAAAATTGGACAACAACTCTTAGGGTCCAATTTCTCCTGTTACCCTTGTGAAAATAAAAATTGGGAGCTAAAAGATCATTTTTGTGGAAAAAAAATGATTTTTTTATTTTCACGGCTCTACATTATAAACTTTAGTGAAACACTTGGGGGTTCAAAGTGCTCACCACACATCTAGATAAGTTCCTTGGGGGGGTCTAGTTTCCAAAAAGGGGTCACTTGTGGAGGATTTCCACTGTTTAGGCACATCAGGGGCTCTGTAAATGCAATATGACGCCCGCAGACCATTCCATCAAAGTCTGCATTCCAGAACGTCACTACTTCCCTTCCGAGCCCCACCGTGTGCCCAAACAGTGGTCCCCCCCCACATGTGGGGTACCAGCGTACTCAGGACAAATTGGACAACAACTCTTAGGGTCCAATTTCTCCTGTTACCCTTGTGAAAATAAAAATTGGGAGCTAAAAGATCATTTTTGTGGAAAAAAAATGATTTTTTAATTTTCACGGCTCTACATTATAAACTTTAGTGAAACACTTGGGGGTTCAAAGTGCTCACCACACATCTAGATAAGTTCCTTGGAGGGGTCTAGTTTCCAAAAAGGGGTCACTTGTGGAGGATTTCCACTGTTTAGGCACATCAGGGGCTCTGTAAATGCAATATGACGCCCGCAGACCATTCCATCAAAGTCTGCATTCCAGAACGTCACTACTTCCCTTCCGAGCCCCACCGTGTGCCCAAACAGTGGTCCCCCCCCACATGTGGGGTACCAGCGTACTCAGGACAAATTGGACAACAACTCTTAGGGTCCAATTTCTCCTGTTACCCTTGTGAAAATAAAAATTGGGAGCTAAAAGATCATTTTTGTGGAAAAAAAATGATTTTTTTATTTTCACGGCTCTACATTATAAACTTTAGTGAAACACTTGGGGGTTCAAAGTGCTCACCACACATCTAGATAAGTTCCTTGGGGGGGTCTAGTTTCCAAAAAGGGGTCACTTGTGGAGGATTTCCACTGTTTAGGCACATCAGGGGCTCTGTAAATGCAATATGACGCCCGCAGACCATTCCATCAAAGTCTGCATTCCAGAACGTCACTACTTCCCTTCCGAGCCCCACCGTGTGCCCAAACAGTGGTCCCCCCCCACATGTGGGGTACCAGCGTACTCAGGAAAAATTGGACAACAACTCTTAGGGTCCAATTTCTCCTGTTACCCTTGTGAAAATAAAAATTGGGAGCTAAAAGATCATTTTTGTGGAAAAAAAATTTTTTTATTTTCACGGCTCTACATTATAAACTTTAGTGAAACACTTGGGGGTTCAAAGTGCTCACCACACATCTAGATAAGTTCCTTGGGGGGGTCTAGTTTCCAAAAAGGGGTCACTTGTGGAGGATTTCCACTGTTTAGGCACATCAGGGGCTCTGCAAACGCGACATGACACCCGCAGACCATTACATCAAAGTCTGCATTCCAAAACGTCACTACTTCCCTTCCGAGCCCCCCGTGTGCCCAAACAGTAGTTTTCTTCCACATATGGGGTACCAGTGTACTCAGGACAAATTGGACAACAACTTTTGGGGTCCAATTTCTCCTGTTACCCTTGTGAAAATAAAAAATTGGGGGCTAAAAGATCATGTTTGTGGAACAAAAATGATTTTTTATTTTCATGGCTCTACGTTATAAACTTCCGTGAAGCACTTGGGTGTTCAAAGTGCTCACGACACATCTAGATAAGTTCTTTAAGGGGTCTAGTTTCCAAAATGGGGTCACTTGTGGGGGTTTCCACTGTTTAGGCACATTAGGGGCTCTCCAAATGCGACATGGTGTCCTATCTCAATTCCAGCCAATTCTGCATTGAAAAAGTCAAACGGCACTCCTTCCTTTCTGAGCTCTGCCGTGTGCTCAAACAGTGGTTTAGCCCCACATACGGGGTATCAGCGTATTTGGGAGAAATTGCACAAAAAATTTTGTGGTTCATTTTCTGTTTTTACACTTGTGAAAATAAAAAAAATGGTTCTGAAGTAAAATGTTTGTGAAAAAAAGTTAAATGTTTATTTTTTCCTTCCACATTCCATTCATTCATGTGAAGCACCTGAAGGGTTAAGAAACTTCTTGAATGTGGTTTTGAGTACATTGAGAGGTGCAGTTTTTAGAATGGTGTCACTTTTGGGTATTTTCTGTCATATTGACCCCCCAAACTCACTTCAAATGTGAGGTGGTCCCTAAAAAAAATGGTGTTGTAAATTTTGTTGTAAAAATGAGAAATCGCTGGTCAACTTTTAACCCTTATAACTTCCTAAAAAAAAAAAAATGATGTTTCCAAAATTGTGCAGATGTAAAGTAGACATGTGGGAAATGTTATTTATTAACTATTTTGTGCGATATCACTCTCTGATTTAAGGGCATAAAAATTAAAAGTTTGAAAATTGCAAAATTTTCAACATTTTTGCCAAATTTTGATTTTTTTAACATATAAGCGCAGTTCATATCTAAGAAATTTTACCATTATCCTGAAGTACAATATGTCATGAGAAAACAATGTCAGAATCAGCAGGATCCGTTGAAGCGTTCTAGAGTTATGGCGTCATAAAGTGACACTGGTCAGAATTGAAAAAATTGGCCTGGTCACGAAGGCAAAAACAGGCTCAGGCGCGAAAGGGTTAAGCGCACGTGTAAACAGGTGGCTTTAAAGATGACTTCAGTTCTATAACATCACATCTATAGACTGATATAAGCACATACTACAGCATGAGTGTCTCTGGCTTTCTACATAGGCAGACATGGATTTTTTGGCATCCTTAAAATCCTTTTATTATTTTTCACATATTCCAATTACTGATCTAAATTGCAGCTTCAGAGCCTTGCACTATCTTCCACTTTTTTCTGAAGGATGACAAATCATTGGATGATACTGGTTCAAACTTTTAATTGATTTGTTATACTGGGCACGTTTTAATGTATATCATGCCAAAATTCTCTTATAGTAGAGGAATACACAGTCACCAGCAGCCATTCGCTTTCGTAGCTTTGCTTGGTGCCTGCAGTAACAGATGTGGACGTACAGGGGGCAGAGAATACTTAATATCTGTGAGAGGAGACGCTACTAAACTAGTCTGTCAAATCAGTCCTGGCAATGGTGCTTGTCCTCATGCTTTCTAGCGTGATTTATCAGAATATATCACGTCACTCTAATAAGAAATGTAGAGCACAGTGCAACTACTATTAATTAAAACTTTCATTGCTCTAAAAGTAGCCTGAAATCATGAAACCCTCCAGCCATTGTGTATGGTTTTCTCACCCGCTGGTTGTACACAGTGAAGTTTTCATACAGATCTACAATGCATTCTGCTTTCTTTAGGAATTTACTGTAGGATTCCTCAGTCCACCAGTGGATCAGATTCCCAAATGAGTCATATTGACCCCCTACAATTAAAATAAGAACAATATTAAGTCATTAAATAAATACAATATAAAATCTGAAAGTACTAAATAGATAATAAATAGGAGAAATATTGGCTGCAACACAGATCGCTCCGCCAAAGATTGTCAGGTGTCACTGTCAATCTGCGATGTCACTTCTACATTGCAGAGCAATACAAGTGAAGAGGGTGGCATTGCGACCCCAAGGGTCAAGAGACAAGTCGCAAGAAGTCCATTCAGTCTGATTTTCTTTTAGATTTGCTTGACGCAGTCGCGGTACCCTCAGGGTATGTGCACATCATTTTTTTTTTTTTTGCAAAAACGCTTAAAAATGCTTAAAAGAAGCATCCCATTCATTTTAATGAATTCTGCACTTTTTGTGCATTTTTTTGCATATTGATGGGGTTTTTTCCCGTGAAAAAACCGCATCGCGTTAAAAAACGCAGCATGCTAATTAATTTTGCGGAAAAATCCGCATTTCTAACTATTTTCTATGAGACTGGGGCCGCTCCGGAAAAAAAATGCATAAAAAAACACGCGCTTTATGGGAAGGAGTCCGGTTTTCAGTCAGGAATTTTCTGCATACGTGGGTACATAGCCTCAGGGACCCAATGAGGCCTAATTCACTTGTTTTGAACTGCCCAGCAAATTTTGCCGTGTGTCCTGTTTTGCAGTCAAAGTCACAGTGTAGCCCTAGCCTTATACTGACCAGTTATCTAGTAGTATTCAGGCTTAAATGTTTATTATAACACTGTATGTCATTGAACCAAGAAGCCTGAATTTACCGCCGTCATTAAAACCACAAATTGTAGTAATTCTCTAATGTACAGTTCATGCTCATACAGAAAATAACCTGTACTTGCAGAGTACAGGCTGCTGCACGCTTCCATTCATTGTCAACTATTGATGAACCATTAAATATACATAGACATTTTGGACTTTTACATCTAAAGTTACATTTACTTCCTGTAGGAGCTTCAGAAAACATCTTTATTCCATTTGCTGATTTTGTGTGTAATGATTGTGATAGAAATCACCATTTGAGCACTAACTAGATGGTATTCAGCATGATCACATATTGAACTGCATGCACTATATACGCTATAAGGGCGGTATAACGGCAGCATTACTAACCAATATATGTAACTATTGCGCCTTTAAAATATTACAGGTATGACACTCGTAAGATCATGTACTACAGTCCATCACTGATGATAGTATTTACCCCAGTCATCATATCCATGCGTGAGCTCGTGCCCGATGATGGTTCCAATGCCACCATAGTTCAAGGATCTGTAGATATATTAACATGTTATATGCTGCAGAGACATTAGTGCCACTAACAGAAATATTCCTCCAAAGCAATAGATACCTACAAATGTCCATATCTTGATTTGTTCAGGACAGGCGTTGGTTATGATTGTCATACAGGGCATAAAGGAGTGCTTATGCCAGTTTCACTTAGAAAAGTATCAAAATTATTTGACTTTCGGAGTCACGGCTGGTTCTTTGGCATCCCAGCTAGGCATGGAATTGGCAGTGCCCACCCATCTATTTCGTTACTAGATGTGGCGTACCTCACGACCGAAATCTTGCTCCAATCCCAGACTACAGTCAGATTTCTATCAATGCATTCACCACTTGCAAGACGCACATGATTCATTAAGTGGCATGCACTTCTTAACGAATCAGGTTCCTCTTACTCCATGATGCCATTCAATAAAACTGGTGCAATGCCTGTCCTTATAGGGGCCACAGTTTTAATTCTTGAGGGTGGACACTATTTCAGTGGAGGAGATTGCATTTGTCCAAGAGCTCTTGTGCTATTAACAACTGAACAGAAACAATTGGAAAAAAAATATCCTATAGTGCTAGCCATAGACATGGTGGTTGTGAGTAATGATCAGCACGATCTGATAACTGTAAATGATTTTCTTTTTGTGTATGGTTTTATAAGTGATCAGATCCATCGATTGGGACAGTAATTGTCCATACTGGCAACGTTTCCTTGGCATTTAGTACTAAGCACTGCATTGGTAACATTTTGGTTTGATAGCTGGTTACTCAATGAAGCTATAACATTTTGGAGGTGGAAAACGTCTTTTTGTGCATGGATTTCAGATTTTGTCTGCATTTTTGGTGCAGAAAACTCAGGAACAACATGCTCTAAACTGTATCAACATGAAAAAGAGACAAAAGTACCTAAAAACGGAGCAAAAAATTCAACAAAACTTGTTTTTTTAAGCAGCTTCATTACTGCTAAGAGAGCAAGTTTTGACTGCAGAAAAAAAGTAGCAAAAATGCAATGTGTGAACATAGGCTTACTACTATCATTGGGCATGTGGGAAAAGTTTCTGAAAAATAACAAACAATTCTAAGACGGGTCCTTCTGGGGGCTGTTTCTGAGAGCACAATAAAAATGTACTAAACATTCAGTAGTTTTCTCTAAAACTTACTGTGGAAAATCTGGATCATAGAGCGTAGGTTGCAGAATACCAGCAGGAAATACTGTGGATGACAAAGGTGCCATAATGTAATCTTTAATATGGTTAAAATATTTGAACATATACAGGTGCATACACACAGACACACACACACACACACACACACACACGTTACATATTTGTGTGGAAATTCCACTAAGAAGCAGCAGATGAGTCTCTTTAGTACTCACCCATTTGGTTCTTGTTAGGAAGATAGTAGGCATTAAGGGCTTGTGGAGGGAGCAGCCACCTGTTAGGAAGAGTAAGGCTAAATAAATACCTCTTGTTCACGAAAAGTTATACCAAGTTTCAATCCACAATCATCATTCCTTCATCTTCAGATGGCCTGGCATGCCATTTGCAGCTTGCTGTACTAGACTAATGTATGTGGGTGAGTCCTTCCAGTAATATTTGCAAGATGTGATGTTTAAGAAACCACTGGAGCAGGGTGGATTTGATTTAAATCTAACTGATTTAAATCACGATTTAAATCACGATTTAAATCACTAGTCAGTAAGGCTTGATTTAAATCAGTGATTTAAATCAAAGTTTCTACCTAAACTAGTTCTTGCTACTTTAACATGCAAGTAGATGAAGATTTTTAGAATCACTTTTAATAATAATAATAATAATAATATTACTTTTTTCTCCCCAGTTTAATGGGTTAATCATTCATATTTGGACACCACTGTTCTGTTGTACTTAGGAAGGAGAAAAATAATCCTGACCTTAATAACAATTTAAATAGATTTATTCAACTGAAACAATAACAACATTACAGCATAAGTTATTTGCTTAAACGAACATCCATGTTTGTTAACTAATTTGGCTAAACAAAATATATATATATTTTAAGAAACTCAGACTGTCAGCCCAGCCGACACATGAAAAACTTAAATACTACTGTCCCTGCTGTCCTCTGTAGCTCACTTGTCGTCATCTTCATCATCATCTTCTTCTTTGTTCCTATTCATAATCTGGAAAAGAAAAACAAGCTTTCCTGCTTTATTGGGTCCCACCCGATTTCTCAATTTAGAATGAATGAGTCCAAAGGAAGAGAATATTCTTTCAACGCCTGCAGAAGAAGCTACTGCTGTTAAAAGTGAAATCATTACTTGAACAGTCTCTAAATCCAAGCGCTTAAGTGACTTCCACCAGTTTACTGGTGTGACCTTCCTTAAAATATCTTCAGCAAACATATATTTCTTGAATGGTTCCCCCTTAGCTCTGAAGTTTATTATAGTTGGCATTAAAGATGGATGATTGCTGGATACCCATGTCATAGCTAACTCCTCTTCCTCAGCACTTAGGTTTTGACCCTGATATTGGATATTGACAATATTTGCCAAAAAATGAGCTGGAGTCAGTGCTTGTCCCATTCGTTTGTTTACTGCTTGTAATTTAATTCTGTCCATGTGTAGTTCTGTTTTTAAGTGTTCACTCAGTTCCTTCCAAATTTCAACAGCATCCGCAATAAAACAGCTATTTTTCTGTATTTTGTTTAAAGCTTGAGAGATGGGTTTCAGGAAGCTCAGCATATGTTCAACATTTCTCTTAAGCCCAATGTTGAGGATTTTGGCCGTGACAGTGCCATCTATTTTATCTCGATTTTCTTCACAAAGTGTCATCAGAATAGGCCAGTTTTTGATATACTGCTCAAAACAGTCCACCACAGAGTTCCATCTAACATCTTGTGGGAGCGTTAGCTTGGTTCCACCCATCCTTTTCAGAGCTGCTGCAGCAAAATGATTATTACGGAAGAATTTCAACAACATTAGCCTTTATTTCTGGAACACTTAAGTCTTTGGCTAAGAGGTGCAGCAAATGAGCACTGCAACCATATGTTATTAGCAGCTTTGTATTCCCTCCCTGCTCTTCTAAATCTCTTCTCATCTTGGATACGTTTGCAGCATTGTCAGTGACCAAACTGCGTACTAGACATTTGAATTTTTGTTCACATGTCGTTATAGCTTTTACTGCCACTTCTTGTAAGTATTCTGCTGTGTGTGCATTTCCTGACGTATCAGTTGTTTGTGCAAGGAAGACTTTACCTTCTTCTGTTGTTATACAAGCACATACAATAGGATCATTGTGGACATTACTCCACCCATCAATACTTAGGTTAACAATTTTACCCTCCAGAGCTGTTGCACATTGCTCCATTTCTCTGTCATACACTTGATCCAGCAGTTTCCCTGCAACATCAGCTCTGCTGGGTGGACTGTATCCTGGTCTCAGTGACTGAACCATATTAATGAACTGTGGGTTCTCAGTCAGACGGAAAGAAGAGTTTGTTGCATAAATAAACTGGGCAATTTTTTCATCAATAAACTCTTTTTCTAATCTGCTAGTTCTTATCACAAATCTATCTATGGTGGTTCCAGGAGGTAAAGGTTTTTTCTTCCTTTTGGGTGATGGTGATATGTGGCTGTGGGTGTCTGATGATGATGCTGCTGCTAATGAAGCACTATCCTGGATGGATAACTCTGAAACTGTAGAACAGGATGATGGTGATCTTGGAGGTGAATAGTTTCCAGAATCCATGAATTCACCTAAACAAAAAAAGTCAATGCTGTTATTTTATTGTTTATACAATTTCTGCTTATTGTACACAACACATCACTGCCCCTGCCCCAAAATGAATATTTGTTTTTCTTCATAACTGTACCAAATGACAGTAACATGCAGTAATAATAAGAAATATAATTTTTCTCACACATGACAGTTCAGTCTTTAGAAATAGGATTCAATAAAAATGTTTACCAACCTGAATATCATGCCTGTTCAGAAGTGTTTCTTTGGTCATCTTCATCACCGCACTTTTCATGATGTTGCCTCATTCGAGCCACCAGGCCTTGCATCTCTTTGTTGCATCGTTTGCATTTTGCACGCATGCCTGCCTTACCGATAGGCGAAGGAGCTTCATTAAAATATTCCCAAACTGGGTCTCTTTTATGGCCTGCTGCCATTATAAGGAAAGAATGTAATAAACCTCAGATCGTACACACAAACAGATACAGACTTGTCTGTCTGTGGCTATGCTGCAGTATTGTGCTCAAAGTTTCACTTTCATTTTCTTGTCTGCTTGCCCTTCCTCCTCCTCACACTTAGATTCACATTCTTCTTGTGTTGTACAGATCTATTCCACTCCAAACAATCAGAAACATATTGTCTAACTTCTTGGACTTGGCACTGAAAGGGTTGATTCTGTATTCATAGGTTTGTAGAACAATAGGATTAAGGTCTTTTTCTCAACTCTGTTCATGTTGTAACATTTTTGCCGTGAAGAAGAGGCTGGGACCTCTGCGGAGTCAAATTCAGTTTTGAGAACTGCGTAAGTAAAGCGAGCGTCTGTGATAATATAGGAGAGAAACTGCCCACTAATCCTACAGAAACCTCTGGAAGAGCATGGCATTGTGAATGTTACACATATACAGCCTTTATTCTACTGAGTTAAACAACTCAGCTTTATCTCATGATGGAAGAACCTTTGGATGGTAAAATATTTTCCTCAAAAAGAAGTTTATTGAAAAAAATCCGATTTAAATCAAAAAAATCCGATTTAAATCAAAAAAATCCGATTTTTTTGATTTTTTTTGAAAAAACATTGATTTTTATCCACCCTGCACTGGAGCCATAGGCGGAGGAGGACATGACTTGGGGATGGGTGGACCTTTACTCCTGCAGCTTTTTGGTATAGTGGTGTTGATTTTAAGCAAGAGTGATGTTGCTTTCAGAGTAAGAAGCACAGTATGTGCTTGGGCTTATATAGAGCAGGAAATCTGTCTCTCTCCCTCTTTCTTACACAGGATGAACAGGAGGAAGCATTTCCCGCCCTCCTGCCCCCTGTTTATAATCATTGTCCTAAAACGTTTTAATTATTGCTTGTATGATGAATGCTTTATTGTATATTTTGTTCCAGGTTCAATTTTATCATGGCTATAAAGAGTTAATAGCATTAACCTTCTAAGCCCAAGGGAAGGGCCGTCCTTCAGCCATGGTTCACTAGAGGTTTCCTCCACAGGGGTTTTTTCCTCTCCTGAGTGCTGTAGGATGACTCTTTGTGAGTCGGAGGTTTGCCAAGTTAGTCCCCTTAATGCTTTTGCAGGGACTTCTAGTTTATAAGTTTACTAAAGTGATTTATTAAAAAAAAAAAAAAAAAAGGTGTCAAATGTGAATTTATAACCCGTCACAGCTTTGCGGTTTAGGCCTCTTTCACACTTCAGTTTTTTGTGTCAGTTAAAATTCGCCAAAAAGGCGGAAAAGCGGATCCGTTCCTAACTGATGTGAATGGATGCCACAGGATCCGTTTTGTGACGGATCCGCAGAATGAAGAATTTTAAAGGAACTACTGGCCGGGAAGGAGAGAGAGAGAGAGTTGTTCTCGTCCGCCAGAAAGGATTTCAGGGTTAATTTTCTCCCTGACTTTCTTTCTCCGGGCATGCGCAATGGAAAATGCGGATCCAACCACTAAAAAAACATTGCAAGGTCCGTCCAGGCATGCCGGCGGATGAAAAAAATTTGGCGGATCCTCACAAAAACGGATCCAACGGATGGCCATCCGTCAAGATCCGCCAGTAATGCAACTCAATGGGGAAAAAAACGGATCCGCAAAAAAAATGGTGGATCCGTTTTTTTCAAAACCTGGCAGATTTTGACTGATGGTCAAAAACGGAAGTGTGAAAGAGGCCTTAGGAGTCAGGTGGAAGTTGCAGACAAGTTAAGGTGGACTAATTTTAACTAATAGAGGATGTAAAACCTCATGGTGGTGAACAGGCTCGGCTTTGGTGGCCAGCCTCAAGGATGTTGTAATGGTAACGTCAATCAGGGGCGGGCGCAGTGGTTAAGCACAGGAGTGAGGATAACAGGGTCAGTGGTGCCCTGAAAGTTTACTGGCTCTGCTTGAATGGCAAGCCAGTGCGTGCCATCCCTTTATGGCTGTCTATCCTGGTTCTGTATGTCAGACAGCTGGGGATATCACAGTACTTGTGAATCCCAATGTACTAGCACTTCGCCTGACTCCTACTGTGATTGTTTTGATCCTGTGATTTAAATAAAACAGTGGCGATTTTGACAACCAAAATAATGTGTTGTGTATTTATTCTAGTGCCTAGGTCTACTGTAGTTATGGTGGTTTTAAGATGGAGTAGGGGTCCGTCCCATATCCATAAGTCATGTGTTCAGGATGTTACTTCCTTCCTTGGCTGTCATGTATCAGCACTGCTTATTCTGATGATAATTTTTCCTCTCATTTTCTTCCTTATCTACAACCTGTTTTCTTTGCCTTCCTGTCCCTTCCTGAGACAGTAGATGCTGTCACCTCTCTTGTCACTTTTATCTGATGTTTACAACTCCTTACTGCTATCTCTAACACTGAGAGTTCAGAGGGGCAAAGCAGAGGCCAGGTTATCCAAACCAGGTCAGAGTTCTTACACAACTCAACTACAGGGTGGGTGATTTATATGGATACACCTAAATAAAATGGGAATGGTTGGTGATATCAACTTCCTGTTTGTGGCACATAAGTATATGGGAGGGGGAAAACATTTCAAGATGGGTGGTGACCATGGCGGTCATTTTGATTTCAGCCATTTTGGATCCATCTTTACTTTTTTCAATGGGAAGAGGGTCATGTGACACATCAAACTCATTGAGAATTTCACAAGAAAAACAATGGTGTGATTGGTTTTAACGTAACTTTATTATTTCATGAGTTATTTACAAGTATCTTTGTTTACGGCCATTGGGAAGAAGGTGGACCCAGGCAACTATAGGCCGGTGAGTCTGACTTCTATACCAGGAAAGATCTTTGAACAAATTATTAAACAACATGTATGTCAGTACCTGGATAAGAATGAAGTGATTAAACAGAGTCAGCATGGGTTTGTAACTAATAAGTCATGTCAGACAAGCTTAATTTCCTTCTATGACGGAATCACTGATTGGGTGGATCAAGGAAATGCTGTAGATATAGTATATCTTGACTTCAGCAAAGCATTTGACAAAGTATCTCATACAATCCTTATTGAAAAAATGACTAAGTATGGAATGCACAAGGCAACTGTAAGGGGGATTCATAACTGGCTTAGTGATCGGACCCAAAGAGTGGTCGTAAATGGCTGCACATCCAGTTGGAGGAATGTCTCAAGTGGGGTACCACAGGGCTCTGTCCTGGGCCCTGTATTGTTCAACATCTTTATCAATGATTTAGATGAAGGAATTGAGGGTAAACTGATTAAATTTGCTGATGACACAAAGCAAGGAGGGATAGCTAATACTAGAGAAGAGAGAGAGAGGATTCAAAAAGATATAAATAAACTGGAGCAGTGGGCAGCAACTAACAGAATGGTTTTTAACAGGGAAAAATGCAAAGTACTACATCTGGGCAATAAAAATGAAAAAAGCATATACAGAATGGGAGGAATAGGGCTAAGCAACAGCACATGTGAAAAAGACTTGGGTATACTAATAGATCACAGACTGAATATGAGTCAACAGTGTGATGCAGCAGCAAAAAAGGCAAATGCAATTCTAGGATGTATTAACAGAAGCTTACAGTCTAAATCACATGAAGTCATTATTTCCCTCTACTCCTCTTTGGTCAGACCTCATCTGGAATATTGTGTCCATTTTTGGGCACCACATTTTAAAAAAGACATCAGCAAACTGGAGCAAGTTCAGAAAAAAGCGACCAGAATGGTGACCGGTCTGCAAACCCTGTCTTATGAGGAAAGGTTGCAGGATTTGGGAATGTTTAGTTTGCAAAAGAGAAGACTGAGAGGAGACTTAATAGCTGTCTACAAATATCTAAAGGGCTGTCACATTGTAGAAGGATCATCTTTATTCTCATTTGCACAAGGAAAGACTAGAAGCAATGGGATGAAACTGAATGGGAGGAGACATAGATTAGATATTAGTAAAAACTTTTTGACAGAGTGATCAATGAGTGGAACAGGCTGTCACAAGAAGTGGTGAGTTCTCCTTCAATGAAAGTCTTCAAACAGAGGCTGGACAGACATCTGACTGGGATGATTTAGCGAATCCTGCTTTAAGCAGGGGGTTGGACCAGATGGCCCAGGAGGTCCCTTCCAACTCTACGATTCTATGATTCTATGACATGTCGCAGAGGATAACATGTGAGGAGCGGATAGAAATTGTGTTGATGTCTGGTGAACGCAGTGCCCGGGTCATTGGACCAGATTTCAATGCAAGACACCCTACGAAAGAAAACTGTCACCATTCCCATTTTATTTAGGTGTATCAATATAAATGGCTCACCCAAAAAAGTTTGCCTCATGACTGAACATAATGTTCTGTGTAAACTGAGGGTCCTCTTCCAATTTTTGTTATGCCGATTCTGCAAATTCAGCATGCCGATCTGGGTCACCCACCATTCCCATTTTATTTAGGCGTATCCATATAAATGGCCTACCTTTTGTAGATAAAGGACTTACTGTACCTACTTACAACAGCAAAATGGTATGAGATTTTTAATGAAGGCTAATTTGAAAGTTGTTTAATTTTGCATTTGCATTTTGTTCAAATGACCAAAAAGTTAGTGTAACGGTTTCTATAGTCTTTAGTTAAATGATTATTAGATGTATTGCAGAGTAAGGAAATATATCAATGAGTTACTTAGTTTCAAAGTGTTAGACTTTGTTCACATGTTGCAATTTTATAATGAGTATGCTGAGGTTTTAGCAAAACTATAGCATTTTTTCTGGAATCAGAGCCTAGGTATATTAACACCCTAACAAGACATTTCTCTTCTCAGTCATCATGCTGTGTTGTAATTTTCATTCATTTACTTATAATTGCACAGCATCCATGGTCCACAGAATACGTAATAAATTCATGATCCCTGGGGGTCCGACTACTGAAACCCTCACTGATTCTGGTGATCACAAAGTCCCTCTTGTATGGCTAATGCAGTAATACCTATACTCAACCACCACTTTACTCAATTCTTCATTACAAAAAATTAAAACTTTTTTTTTTACAAATTTTAGCAAAATTAAATAATTGAAATAATGGCTGTGTCTACTACATGTTTAAATAGGTTATCTAGTCTTCTTTCTGCAGGAGCACAATGCTCCCCAGCCTTCCTGCCTGTATCTGGTTCGGGTAACGAGGATTGCACAATACAGAGGCACATCCATGTTAGTTCTGGACGGAGACAATACTTGTGGTGGAAGTTACATCTGAACTGCAGGACAAAGTGGGTAACTCAGTCTTCCTTGTACAGGGCCTCACAAGTCAATGTGTTTCACTGTGACCACTGCACTTCATGAGAACAATGTACAGCGTAAGGGAGCTCCACCGGCTACCACCTTACTAAACTGCCCCAACCCTACATGACTTTGTTGTACTTCGTGGCAGACCAGGTCTGGCTAGCACTAATAACGTTCCTAAACGTCTCTTGCTATAGGTTCTCTGACTTTCCTGCTTAACCCCTTAGTGACCGGGAGAAACTTTTTAAATCTGACCAATGTCACTTTATGTGGTAATAACTCTGGAACGCTTCAACAAATGATTTTGAGTTTTTTCGTGGCACATTATAATTTATGAACATGGTAAATTTAGGTCAATATGTTTTGTGTATATAAAAAATATCAGAAATTTGACAAAAATTTTAAAAAAATAGCAATTTTCAAACTTTGAACGATTATCCCTTTGATCCAGATAGTCATACTACAGAAAAACATTAATAAATAACATTTCCCACATATCTGCTTTACATCAGCACCATTTGTAAAATGTTATTTTATTTTGTTAGCCTTTTAGGAGGTTTAAAAAATAAGCAGTAATTATTCATTTTTTCAATAAAATTTCCAAAACTTGTTTTTTTGAGAGATCCATCTAGGTTTGAAGTGAGTTTGGGGGTCCTATATATTGGAAAACCTCCAAAGGTGATACCATTTTAAAAAGAGCACCCCCTGACATATTGAAAACTGCTGGCAGGTAGTTTATTTTCTCTTCAGGTGATTTTAAGGAATTAATGCAAAGTGGCATGACAGGAATGAAAGTGTATTTTTACCATCTAAATATCGCTAACTTCTGAACAGGTCACTATATATATGGCGGACTCTAAGGTCGCTATGAGGCCGTGAACTGTCATGGCAAACATCAGAACCAGATGATCATGATCTCAGGGCACCGATGGAGATAGAGGGAGCCCCCACATTCTGTTAACCATTTCTATTATGTAGTCACTACTGACAGCAACATCTAAGGGGTTAAACAGATAAGGATGGTGCCAACACTGATCATGGCTGATACAGCAAGTTGTCAGTTATAGTGTACATCCGACAGCTGATGGATTGTCACCTTATGGGGATGCTAGTCTCTTATATCTCAGGTCAGTAAAAAGACTTATTGGCTGTCATTAAAGGGTTAAGTAAATTAATAAATAACACTGCTGCCCCTGAAGAGCTCTTGCTGAAACTTGCTCCCTTTTCCTGGTCCCTTCCCACATATACACTCAATGATGATCGCTTTCCTCTGAGGGTGTCCTTTCTTATCTCTCGCTCACTACCACCAAATCAGGAACTGACACACAGGTCCCCAATCCTCCTCCCCAACCATGGGACGGCCCTACAGTTAACCATCACCCCTGACTAACAGGAACTGTAGCCTCCCAGAGGATAACGCATACAAACAGTACATTTTCATATATTTAGAACAGGGGTCTCCAGAGAGGTGCCACATCATCATTTCCACCCCTACACTGGTGCAGCTCTTGAAGATTAACTGTTCAAACCAGCATCATGGTCACGCTACTGGTCTAAACATTGCGCTCTCCCATGCGGCAAGTAGAGGCAGCTTTGTCTTTGCATCACTGAGGGACTAAAGCTGGCCACATTCAGCAATCTGTCCTTCTTCAGAACAGCACTTGCAAACTGTAGTAGACCCACTTGATAGCCTGCAGAGATGGCTGGGAATCTCAGCCACAAGCTGCAAACTATAGGTTTAAAAATCCCTCATTTCTTGAGAGGACTTTTAATGAGCTAAATTGTAAAATTGCTTTTACAAGCACTTTGCAATTTTGCCCATTTGATAAGTTGAGATAGCCCTTTTAAATCTTTCTTGCTATTGTACAAAACTTTTTGCAAATTACAGTTTGTTTTTATTTAATAAATGTGTCCATTACTTTACTTGTATTATTTTAAAGAATGACCAGTAACATAGTTAGCTACAATCCGCATTTTAACATAAAGTTGGGTACAGAAAAGAAAACAATAATACAATGAATAAAATTGTTCTGCCATTCAAATGCTTCATCTGAAATCTTGCTAAACTGGGCGATGCTTTAAAAAACATTTGCTATTGTAAAAAGATATTTTTTCATTTGATGTTAAAAAGTTTTGCCTGCTCAGTCTCATAGATTATGCTAAGTTGCAAATAAGGGCTGATTCATACATCCGTGAGGCTCCGTCCAAGCATGGACTGCTGTTGAAATATGTTTAATGCAACAACTGCATTCCTGTCTAAGTGTTTAGTTGCTAGATTTGTATGCAGTTTATAAAGTTAAAACAAAAAAATGCTTACACAGGGAGAACGTGTGACTGTAATTCCCGTGTCTGTGTATGAGAGAAGCAGCCTGCTGTAGATGCTGCACAGATAGAGACACACAAATGATTTCTTCCTGATCTATTAAGCATATCATATATTGTTCCTGTTTGTTCCTTAATAAAGAAGCTTTGTTGTGACACGCTTGGAGAGTACCCTAAATGATCTGCTGCCAACAACCACAAACCATGGACTCGCCATATATGAGGCTGCTGAATTCGGGTCAATATACCTGTGGCCAGTCAGTGGGTTGTGGCCGGTGATTGGACCAAGTTTCACGGACATCTGAATGAGCCCTTGGTTTGGCTAGCTATTGGAATGGTCGGCATGAAATAAAACATTTAGACTATGTACCCACGTATGCAGAAAATTCCTGACAAAAAAACGGACTCCTTCCCAGAAAATGCACGTTTTTCCACGCGATTTTTATGCGTTTTTTCCGGAGCCGCGTCCCCAGTCTCATAGAATATAGTTAGAAATACGGATTTTTCTGCGAAATTAATGAGCATGCTGCGTTTTTTACCGCAATGCGTTTTTTTTTTGCAGAAAAAACGCATCAATATGCACAAAACGTGTGGAATTCATTCAAATGAATGGGATGCTTCTTGTAAGTGTTTTTTAAGCGTTTTGCCGGTGAAAACGCTTAAAAAGCATGAAAAAAACACTTACGTGTGCACACATTCTTACTCAGAGTGGACGCAGCACAGGAAATATTCGGCCAGTCCCAACTTTACTGACAAATGTAGAAGCTGAACTTGCCAACTACATTGTAAAAAAATTAATCACCATCCTCTTTTGGGGAAAGTTGTATTAGAAGCCCTTTACATATATGACAATTTAGCAACTTCCTCATTAGTGTAGTCAAGAACTGTAATCTACTAGTCTAAAGCCCCCGTCGCACATAGTGATCTCGCTAGCGAGATCGCTGCTGAGTCACAAGTTTTGTGATGCAACAGCGATCTCACCAGCGAGATCGCTGTGTGTGACACTGACCAGCGACCGGCCCCCCTGCCAGGTATCGCTAATCATCCTGGAATGGCCAGGACATTTTTTTGATCGCTGGTCTCCTGCTGGCCAGCACGCATCGTTGCGTGTGACAGGCGGGAGACCAGCGATCAGCAATCTGGTAACTAAGGTAAACACAGGGTTTCTAAGCGACACGCAGCGCTTAGAAACCCGATGTGTACCTTAGTTACCAGCATGCTGGTGCAGGGAGCTGGTAACCAAGGTATACATCGGGTTTCTAAGTGCCGCATGCTGCTTAGAAACCCAATGTGTACCTTGGTTACCAGCTCCCTGCACCAGCGCGCTGGTAACTAAGGTACACAGTGGGTAACTAAGCGACGTGCGTCGCTTGTTACCTTCCTGTCGCTGGTGCTGATCGCTGCTGAGATCTGCCTGTTTGGCAGCTCACCAGCGATCATGTAGCAACACACCAGCGATCCTGACAAGGTCATATCGTTGTCGGGATCGCTGGTGCGTCGCTGTGTGTGACGGGACCCTAATATACAGAATGTGCCTTCATAGTTTCTATTTCATACATGTTTCTATTGTATGAAGCCATTATTTTTGACATTCTCAGTTTTATGTGGCGAATATTTTTTATATCCGTGGTGTAATATTTGCACAAAAATACGTTTCTAGATTAGTGGGGCTTAGTCAAATTTTGAGGGCAAATAGATACATTATGTGGGTTTTTCTTCGATCCATTTGTACACATCTTGAAATTAGAGCTGGTTTTGTGCTTATTTTTTTGAAAAATGCATTAAAATGTCAAAGTGACTATTCTATTATATAACAGCAGGTATACATACGCGGACTTATCCACTTCCTGATGGATCTTCTTTACTGATTGTTTGATGCTAAACCTAATACTGTTCAGAATGTTCTTGAAATAGGTCTTCTCATGAACCTCAAACTAATAGGTTAAAAGAAAACAGAAAATACAGAATCAGTGTCCAGGAGGTAAAGATAACATAACTGTCCATGAAATAAAAAAAAATAATACAGTGTATTGAGCTGAACAAAGCAGACAATAATGAGTAGAATAAAATTACATAAAATATTAGACATCATTAATGTATTACACATTCTGCCGGAGACATGAAAGATATGAGACGAATGTCTGTAGGTGGGATATACATGACATTCCTTTGGTGGCATTTACCTGCTTTTACTTTGAGAGAACTCACATCATAGATTTAATGTAATGTATTAATAACAAATACCTGGATTAATTACTCAGTAGTCTTGTACCTGGTGAATCATTAGGTCATTTATATTTTCTGTTAATCAAACATTTATTGTTCATGGTAAACCAAGAATTCATTAATTCATGTTGAGGACCAATATATATATGTTTGCTTGTTCACAAATCATTAGTAGGCAATCTGAAAAAATATTCAAATTTTTCAGCTTTTATGCTTTCTTTAATATTTTAGCCTCGTAAAAATGAAAATCTATAAAACAGACACAAGTACACTGCACTATTTGTACTGTAATTTTCATCTAACAGCTATTTTATCTTTAACTTTAAACTAACACCTGGAAACAACAATTTTTGGTGACAAAGAAAGCAGCAAAAACACCTGGAAAAAGACTGCAAAAATTGTGGATTTTTTTAACCTCTTCACAAAATATAACGTATATTTACATCATATGTTATGTTGCTGTAGGGAAGGTGACCTGACGGACGGACGGACGTGTCAGTGTAGAGAAAGATAGGTTTGCACAGTTTAGACAGGTGTCAGTTACTACAGTGGGGAAACAGCTAGAAAAGTGTAGTGGATGTGCAGTACCTTGGGTTGACCATTAGATGGCAGGGAGGAGTGTGAGCAAAGGACTTGACATCAGCTTAGGGCTTTAGAAACCGTTGGTCATGGGGGGTGGAGTAACAGTGACAGGGACCGGGAGTGCTATAAATACTGAGGGAGGGTTCCAGAAGGTTCCAGTCCCCAGGGGGAGCTCCAGTGACAGGAGGACTACGACAGTTCGTGCGCTGTGAGGAAAACCGTACCAGGGGGACTAAGGAGAGAGAACGTCAGGGGGGTGGTCCTGACAGGAAGAACCGCAGAAGAGACGAGACACCGGGTGTGGGACACAGTGTTGGACACGACGACTGATCAGTGGAAGTGCTGTTGGTTTATGGGCCTAAAGCGGCCACAGTAACGGACCTGTCAGGAGCGTCGACGAGTGCAGAGGGGACGGTGTATGCATACACGTCCCCAGTATAGAGTACGGTGTGTAAGAAGCGGCCCTGGAAACGGAGGGCCGTGAGGTAAAGAAAGTGCGGTGTGCTCTGAGGCCGTCAGACGGACGGCGAGTGAAATAAACTTGGACCTGTTGCACCCAGAATCTGCCTCCATCTTGTCTCTGTTTTATCTCTGCGCGGTGAGAAGAGGGACCACCCCCCAGCTCGGCCCACCGACTCTACATTTGGCGTAGTCGGCAGGATCGCTGCCGCTAATACTCCATCTTCTGCGGCAGGCCTGCCTCAAGTAATGGAAAGAGATTTGGACTATGCTGCGTGGAGTGGAAACACCTGTGGATTACAACTTGCTTACCTGTGGATTACAAAGTGGGAGCGCTGTGGTGACTCAGTGGTGCTGACAGAAGATCCGGGGCGGTACCAGGTGCTGCGCAAGATGGCGGCATTGCTACAGCGCAGGGGAGAGGTCCGGGTGTTTGCAGTCGTGTTGAATGGACTGGGGCCCCCTCCAACGTACCCCCGTGGACAGCAGTATGTGCCCGGAGGCCGATGCTCCCATGTACTGGACCCTGTCAGATGGGTTGAAAGGCCTGCCAACGCCCCACCCAGCAGGAGGAGTGGCACAGAAGAAAAGCTTGGCTGCAGCTGTCTGGCGCCATTCGATTGCTGCCCAACGGACGGTATGAGACGCTGCGGGTGTCGGGGCATCGGCCGCCTAGAGTGGCAATGGCGGCGGGAGATGGAGCTGTGCCAGAAGTCGCCCTCAGGACCATGGGCAGGTAGCGGGATGCTGAGCTGGGGAGCGGAGCCTGAGTGGAGTCAGCGAGAGCGGCCGCCACCAATACCGGCAGAGGACTTCTCAGCGGAGCCCCCAAGTCTGGGGAAAGGCCTGCAGGACAGTGGAGCGAGGGATGGAGGCTGCGGGGGAAGCCGCGTGTTGATGTGATGGAGGCCGCAGCGCCGGGGAAGGTGAGAGTACCCCCAGCCCCACCAGTGCCTCCGCAAGCAGCCCCCACCATTCTGCCGCAGCACGCTGCCCCCAGTGCACCGGAAGGCCTAGGTACATCGGGCCCGGTGGTGTATGCAGAGCTGACCGATGCCCCTGCTCAAGTCCCCGAGCTACCCCGCCCGGAGCCACCAGTGCGGAGCTCACCCAAAGAAGACGCTGCTGCGTTCCCCCTGCTGATAGAAGCTGCATCTTTGGAACCGGCCGTTACTCCGGCTCCGTTGGAAGTAGTGGATGCGGCCTGTCCTGAGGCCACGGTTATGCCGGCGCTGGAGCCGGCTGCAGCCGACTTAGCAGGCCCTGTGACTTCAGCCCTCAAGGACCCGGCTGTCCCCATTTGCCACCTGGCCCCAGCGGCTGCTGGGCCGCAGATATCATCGGCCGCCTCTGCCCCACGCGCTTTTTCAGCAAAGTCCCGCCCACCGGACTCTGGGACTGGCACGGCACCCTCCGTTTGGGTTGCGGAGGTGATCAAACAGAAGAAAGTTCGGGAGCAGGAGGTATGGAGCCTGCTCCACTCAAAGGGGGAGGCTGGCATGGCGGTGCAGAGATCACGGGGATGGCTGGTATACACCAACGTCGACAGGGGGTATGGCTTCATCTGTGACACGACTGGCCAGAAGGTGTATGTGAATGTGGCCTCCATATGGCATGGTCGAGCTCTGAAGGAAGGGGACTTGGTTTCCTACTATAAAGAATACTGCCTCCGCGGATATTATGCGGTGGCAGTACTGGCGGAGCCCGAAGAAAGCGAACCCCCGTAAAGAGGACTGTTGTGGACACTCCCTGTATCTTCGGGGGGCTCCACAGCTGTGGGGTCCCTCACTACTAGCCACTGCGTAGTGAAGTAGACTGTCGAGAGTTCGGTGCACTGGAGTGCAGGTTCGGGAGAACAGTTCTAGTTTCAAGAAAAAAAAAATGCTTTATTTGCTGAGTTTATTTTTAGTATGTTCCTCTTACAGGATGCTATTTGCTTATTTGAAACTTGACAGAACGGGGATAAGGAGAAGTGGAGGAGTGTCCAGGTTCAAGGAAGGGGGGAGAAAGAAGACATGCAATGTTTGTGTGATATGTTTGTTTTAGAAGCAAAAGGAAAATAAAAAAATATATATAAAAATGGGTACTTGTGCTATTATAAAGTTGTTTAATGTATAATATGCCAAAGTAAAATGCAACAGGTCCGGGTAAGGGAAGGTCTGTGGGACCAACGGGAAGTGTGAGATCCGAAGAGGGGTCTATGTGTGAAGAGGGTCTGGGAGACCGAGACGCCGACCATGACATGTAACTGAAAGATGGGTAAAAGAGTTGGAAGACGTGAGAGAGACAGCCGTCCTAGGTCAGGTCCCCAACACCACGGACACCCCTGAAGGAGGAAGGCGGGCGCTGGTAATGATCTGGTAGGTGTGATACCTCAATCATGGCGTACCGAATAGTGGAAGGTGACAGTAGGGGAGAGTAGGGGAAGGTACACGCCATAGAGAGAATATGGGTGTACCTAGCCCAATTTGAAAGACGTTGTCATGTGGCGTGCGTGCTGGTGAGTAGCAGTAGGCTGCTCAGAGCATAGTGCTCCCAGTATGGTTCGGCCCCCGCAGGTAGTGGGTTTGGCCCAACAGCTGCTCCGACAACAGAGTGTAGGTGAAGCTTCAGAACGATGAAGGCAGGGATGACGATTGTCGAGGATGACAATGGACAAAGAAAGGGGGAGTGTAGGGAAGGTGACCTGACGGACGGATGGACGTGTCAGTATAGAGAAAGATAGGTTTGCACAGTTTAGACAGGTGTCAGTTACTACAGTGGGGAAACAGCTAGGAAAGTGTAGTGGACGTGCAGTACCTTGGGTTGACCATTAGATGGCAGGGAGAAGTGTGAGCAAAGGACTTGACATCAGCTTAGGGCTTTAGAAACTGTTGGTCATGGGGGGCGGAGTTACAGTGACAGGGAGCGGGAGTGCTATAAATACTGAGGGAGGGTTCCAGAAGGTGCCAGTCCCCAGGGGGAGCTCCAGTGACAGGAGGACTACGACAGTTCGTGTGCTGTGAGGAAAACCGTACCAGGGGGACTGAGGAGAGAGAACGTCAGGGGGGTGGTCCTGACAGGAAGAACCGCAGAAGAGATGAGACACCGGGTGTGGGACACCGTGTTGGACACAACGACTGATCAGTGGAAGTGCTGTTGGTTTATGGGCCTAAGGTGGCCACAGTAACGGACCTGTCAGGAGCGTCGACGAGTGCAGAGGGGACGGTGTATGCATACACGTCCCCAGTATAGAGTACGGTGTGTAAGAAGCGGCCCTGGAAATGGAGGGCCGTGAGGTAAAGAAAGTGCGGTGTGCTCTGAGGTCGTCAGACGGACGGCGAGTGACATAAACTTGGACCTGTTGCACCCAGAATCTGCCTCCATCTTGTCTCTGTTTTTTCTCTGCGCTGTAAGAAGAGGGACCACCTCCCAGCTTGGCCCACCGACTCTACACTGCTTTCTGTGAAGCGGGCTCTGGCGCAGAGCCCGCATCTTACCCCACTCATGACAGCTGAATTAATTAGCTGTCATGTGCCTTTAACAGCCGCGGATGGCTTGGTGCTCCATTTGCTGTTAACCAGTAAAATCTCACTGTCAATTTCTACTAGCCAGAAGCACATCATTAATCTCACCCATCCGTGCCCCTGTCACATGATCGGTGGGCGCCGATGGGTTGTCATGACAGCTGTCAGTCTGCTGAAGACCCCCGTGCCTGTCAATATGACACTTCTGTGAATGTTGGCTCGTGGCCGGCGTTCATAGGAAATCATTATTTCTGCTATATGTAGCAGTGTTTCAAGTCATCTAAGGGGACTATTGAAGACATAAAAAAGTTAAAAAAAAGTTTAAAAATATGGAAAAAAAAATATGTTCAAATCACCCCCCTTTTGCCCCACTGAAAATAAAACAGCAAAAGAAATTTGATATCACTGCATTCAGAGATGTCTGAACTATAAAAATTTAAAGTAAATTAATCTGGTCAGTAAACCGCATAACAAGAAAAAAAATCAAAACGTCAGAATTACATTTTTTGGCCACCGCAACATTGCAATAAAATGCAATAAGAGTCGATCAAAACATTGTATCTATTCTAAAATGGTATCAGTAGAAACGTCAGCTCAGTGCGCAAAAGTAAGCCTTCACCCAGCGCCATATCCCTTAAAATGAAAATGCCATGGGTCTTGGAAAATGGCGACAAACACAAAAAACTTTTTTTCATACAAATTTCAGAATCTTTTTTCACCACTTAAAAAATAAACTATACATGTTTGGTATCTGCATACTCGTACTGACCTGGAGAATCATATTGCCTGGTCAGTTTTACAGTATAGGGAACATGGTAAATACAAAAAAAAACAATTGTGGAATTGCACTTTTTTTTGCAATTTCACCGCACTTGGATCCCCCCCCCCTCCATTTTCCAGTACATTATATGGTAAAATCAATGGTGACGTTCCAAAGTTCAAGTCGTCCCTCAAAAAACAAGACCTCATACACCCATATTGATGAAAATATAAAAAAGTTTGCAAAAGTTATGGATCTTGGAAGAAGGAAAGTACAGACAAAAAAAAAAATGGAAAATGGCCATGGCGTGAAGGGGTCTAATTCTACAAGTGAAACCAACATTATCAGGTTAAAGAACTAGTGTGATCATACTTCCTACTATCTGCAATCTCCAAGTACTACCGTATTTTTTGGATGATAAGACGCACCAGAGCATAAGATGCACCCCAAAGTTTGAGAAGGAAAATGGGGAAAAAATGTATGCGTCAAATGGGGGTCTGTCTTACAGTCCTGAATTCATCTTACACGGGGGGGATCGGAAGCGCTGGTGGCAGCAGGAGTCGAGTGATTCTTCCGGTTGTCCGACGCTGCAGGGCGATGATCTCGCTCCCATCCCAGCCTGGCTGGTGCGGCTAGTTCGGCGGTGCTCAGTGGTGCGAGGGGCTCTGGTGCCATTTTGTGAAAGCCCGCAGACACTGCACTTCTCATGCCTTGATGCTGTGGCCTCCGGGAAAATGGCCGCCGGAGGTGGCGCATGCGCAGATTGAGATCTTGGCAATGAGATCTCACCTCGAGATCTCAGGAGACGAGATCTCAATCTACACATGCGCCGCCTCCGGTGGCCATTTTCCTGGAGGCCACAGCATCGAGGCAATAGAACGGCGGGGCTTTGGGCTTTCACATAATGTTGTCAGAGGCCCCCGCAGCACCGAGCACCACTGAAACTGTCGCACCAGGCTGGGATGGGAGCGAGATCGCCCTGCAGCGTCAGATCACCGGAAGAATCGCCCGTCTCCTGCTGCCACCACGCTAACTGTAAGTACATTCTGACTATAAGATGCACCCCCGTTTTCTACCTAAATTTTTTGGGAAAAAAGTGCTTCTTATAGTCCGAAAAGTATGATATGTGCTAAACTATAGTTTAAAAAATAACATTACCTGCTTTACATCCCAGAAAGGTGAAGTGAGTTCATTCGCTGTGAATTCCCAGGACCTGTTTGATGGCACTGCGAGCATGACTTTCTCATGCTCGCGGTACTGTCAGACAAGGAATAGGAGTTATCAGGGAGACACTGAGCAGAAGTGGTGTATGGTCGCATCATACAGCCTGCCATCTAGATGTAGCAGAACTAGACTCATCGTGGGACAAATAGATTATCATCTTCTCTGCGGACAGGTGAGGAATATTGTTGTTTGTTATTTTAACTCTTATGCAGAAGACAATGGCATCACTGGAATGGGCGATGTCATAAGTATGGCTTAATTAAGATTTATTAAAGGAGTTTGTATCATTCTTTCAATTAAAGGACTTTTTTCAGTGTGCGTGTGTTTTTATATGATATGACTATGGGGTTAGTAATGGGGGTGTCTTATTGGCGCCTCTCCATTACTAACCTCAGGGCTTACATGTCACCTGACAATACAAAGGTGATATCAACCTTCCCAACTATCACCCCACTTGCTACGGCTACATGGCAAGTGGGAAGAGCCAGACTAAGCGCCAGAATTGGCACATTTTAGACATGCACCTTTTCTAAGATGGCTAAGAACTGGTGTTCTTGTACATGGCGTCCCAGTATCCATGGCCCCTTCCTTGGCTATTAATATCAGCCCGCAGCTGTCTGCATAGCCATTGCTGGTTATAATAGGGGGACCTTACGTCATTTTTTGGGGTGTCCCCCATTTTAATAGCCAGTAAAGGCTAAGTATACAGTTGTGAGCTTATATTAATTGCCTGGGAAACTCCATGGGTATTACCCCCTTACCAGACTATAAACATCAGCCCCCAGCTGTCGGCTTTCCCTTTGCTAGCTATGAAAATTACGCGGAAGCCCACGCAATTTTTTACAGAAATAGCTTAGTTACTCACCGATAACGGTGTTTCTCGGAACCCATGACAGCACCACGGAGAGAGGGGGTCCGCCCATCAAGGACAGGAACCTACAGACAAAAGAGCGGCACCTCTCCTCCGCCCCCAGTTGGTTACAGAGCATCAGAGGGTCTCCCGGTTAGTTAACAACAAAAGTATATACATAACATTACAATTTGTATACTTATAGAGAAGTCTCGTGTCTAAGAACACACTCTGCACACATTAAATCGTGCTCACCGCACACGTGAAAAAAGGGGGGGAATTAAGCGGGTGCTGTCATGGGTTCCGAGAAACACCGTTATCGGTGAGTAACTAAGCTATTCTCCCTCACCCATGACAGCACCACTGAGAGAATTTCAGAGATTGGTAGCTTAGGGAGGGACCACCGCCTGAAGGACCCTTCTCCCGAAGGTCAGGTCAGACGCAGAGGCTAGATCTAGGCGATAGTGTTTGAAAAAGGTAGAAGGTGTTGACCAGGTGGCCGCCTTACAGATCTGTTCTATTGATACCTCTGATCTTTCTGCCCATGAGGTCGCCATTGCTCTCGTAGAGTGGGCTTTTAGACCCTCCGGGATGGTATTCCCGCTGCATGAGTATGCCAGGGCAATCGCATCCCTTATCCATCTTGCCAGGGTACTTTTGGACGCCCCGTGCCCCTTACGAGGTCCCTGGAAACACACAAAGAGAGATCCTTCCTTCCTACATCCCTTGGTGGCCTCTAGGTAGTGCACTAAGCACCTCTTCACATCTAATGTGTGAAATTTCTCCTCTCCTCTATTCGTAGGGTTTGGGCAGAAGGAAGGAAGGAATACCTCCTGTGATCTATGGAAGTGTGTTGCTACCTTGGGCAAATATGCAGGGTCAGGTTTCAATATAATTCTATCCTCCATAATTTTAATGAATGGGGGTAATGCCGATAAGGCTTGTATGTCACTCACTCTGCGAGCCGATGTTAGGGCCACTAGCAGTATCGTTTTTAATGATAGGGTCTTTAGTGGAGCTGACTGAATAGGCTCGAATGGGGGTCCTGTAAGGGCTGACAACACTAAGTTCAGTTCCCATTATGGTACTTTCTGGGTAGCTATTGGTCTAGACCTGGCTGCGGCCCTCATAAACCGTGATACCCAAGGGTCGCTCGCCACCTCCTGATTATAGAGGGCGCCTAGGGCTGCTACCTGTACCCTCAGTGTGTTAGTCGCTAGTCCCTGTTCTAACCCCCTTTGGAGGAATTCCAGGATTTTATCCATTTGTATTCCATCCTGAACCTTTGCCCCCGAACTGGATAGGAATTTCCTCCAGGTTCTACCATAGGCTTTGATTGTAATTGGTTTTCTACTTTTTTGTAACGTGGAAATTAGATTTTCTGAAAATACTTTCCCCCTCAGCAGTGACCTTTCAAATTCCATGCTGTTAAATGGAGGTTCACTGCTTGGGGGTGTAGCACAGGACCCTGCGATAGAAGGTCGGGGAGATCTGGTAGAACCCAGGGGTCGGTTACTGACATTATTCTGAGCCATGAAAACCATGTTCTTTTTGGCCAGAAAGGGGCTATAAGTATTACCCGAGCCCCCTCTTCCCTGACTTTCCTTATCACCGCCGGGAGGAGAATGGTCGGTGGGAAGGCATACAGTAGTCCCCGTGTCCATGGGAGCATAAATGCGTCCAGGGTCTGAGGATTCCCCTTGGGATTTAGAGAACAGAATGCTTCCACTTTTTTGTTTTTGTAGTCTGCAAATAAGTCTATGTCTGGGGTTCCCCACATTTCCACAATCTTCTGAAAAACGGACTGATTTAGAGCCCACTCCCCTTGATGTAGTTGGGTACGGCTCAGAAAGTCTGCTGTCTGGTTCTCTACTCCCCGTATGTGTAGCGCCGATAGGGACAGTAAGTTTTCCTCGGCTAACCTGAATATCTCGGAGGATGCCTCCATTAGCGTTCTGGACCTGGTTCCCCCCTGGTGGTTTATATAGGCCACTGTTACTCGGTTGTCCGAGAATATCTGGACATGATGGCCCTTTAATGCTGGCAAAAAGTGACTCAAGGCACAATTTACTGCTAGCAGTTCTTTTTGATTCGAGGAGGCTTTTAGTTCTTGACTTCTCCATCCCCTTGAGCCACACTGATGCCCATGTGTGCTCCCCATCCCACAGGACTGGCGTCGGTGGTAATTACATGTGTGATCTTGGCCTCCCAGGGGATCCCTATGGACAAGTTGTTTTTGTCCTCCCACCAGGCTAGGGAATGAATAGTTTTTGAAACTAGCGTAATATGATGTTCCAAGTGGTCTCCTAAGGCCCGCTGGTTGGTCAGGATATCCCACTGCAGATCCCTCATGTGTATTTGTGCCCACTGGACCGCCGGCAAGCATGCAGAGAGGGACCCTAACAGGGACATTGCTCGTCTTAGTGTCATAGAAGGGTTTTGCCTCACTTTTTGTACCATATGGATAATTCTGTCCTTTTTGTGATCTGGCAAGTAACACACTTGGATGTTTGAATCCATTGTCAGGCCTAGGAACTCCTGGACTCTCCTTGGTTCCAGCCTTGACTTTTTCAGGTTCAGAAGCCACCCGAGGTTTTTTAGAGTGCTCATCACTCTGTCCCTCTGTTCTGTGCATTTCTGGCCTGAGTTGCTCGCTATTAAAAAGTCGTCCAAATAAGGCACTATCAGAACATCTTGTTCTCTTATGTGAGCCATCATCTCTGCCACCAATTTCGTAAAGACCCGTGGAGCCACTGAGATCCCAAATGGCAGGGCCTTGTATTGGAATTCTCTTATTTCTCCTGCTATCGAGACTGCTAGCCTGAGGTATTGCCTGGATTCTTTGTGAATGGGGACATGGTAGTAGGCATCGCTGAGGTCTAAGACCACCATAAAGCATTGCGGAAAGAGAATTTTGATGGTCGATTTGATCGATTCCAACTTGAGTTTTTCGTTCTTGATATAGCAATTCAGTCTTTTTAAATTTATGATGGTGCGGAAGGTGCCGTCTGGTTTGGTTACCAGGAAGAGAGGCGAGTAGAACCCCCTGCCTTTCTCCTGTGGGGGAACCTCCTGTAGGACTTTTTTGTCCAACATACTCAGGACCTCCTTTTCGAGGGCATCCTGTTCGTTTTTTGACGACCTTATCGGGGTAATTATATATTTTTGCGGCGGGAGAGAATAAAAGTTTATCCTTAATCCTGATCTTACAAGATTTATCAGCCAGGGATTGTTGGATATTTTCTCCCAGGCTGGGAGGAAAAAACTTAGTCTCCCTCCCACCCTGGGCCCACAGTCACTTGGCGGGTTTTTTATCCCGGGACGAGTTACCGAAGATGAACCCCCTGTCCCTTCTTCTGTCTTCCCATTTTTGGTCTCTCGGCGGTCTCCTCTGAAAGAACTTTTTGTTCCGAAAGGACCGTTTAAAGCCTGTGGCGCTCACTGGTCCTAGGTTTGGGAAGCCTTTCTTTTTGTCGCCTGCCTTTTCGAGGATGTCATCCAAGGTTTCCCCGAAGAGGAATTTTCCTTCACAGGGAATGGCGCATAACTTCATTTTTGTCTGGAGATCCTCAGGCCAACATTTTAACCATAAAGCTCTTCTAGCTGCATTCGACAAGGCTGCCGTTTTAGATGACAATCTTATCGAATCAGCCGAAGAGTCGGCCAGGAAGGCTGCCACCCCTCTTATCATTGGCATGGATTCCAGGATTTTATCTCTGGGAACCCCTTCCCTTATCTGTCTCTCTAATTGGTCTATCCATACCATAAGAGCTCTGGAGGTACAGGTTGCCGCTACCGCCGGCCTGATGTTTCCCCCTGCTGATTCCCAGGTGCCCTTAAGTAGAGTATCCGCTTTTTTATCTAACGGGTCTTTCAGGGTACCCATATCTTCAAAGGGGAGAGCAAACCTTCTCGAAGCTTTGGCTACCGCCACGTCTAGTTTGGGGGCCTTATCCCACGATGTGGATGCCTCCTCATCAAATGGGTACTTTCTTTTGATGGAAGGAACTGTAGAGCTTTTCCTATCCGGTTTTTCCCATTCTTTATCTATGAGGCCTTGGACGTTCTTATTTAATGGAAATACCCTCCGTTTCTTTTGACCCAGTCCCCCGAACATAATGTCCTGGACTGATCTATCAGTCCGGGGGTCTACCATCCCCATAGTGGATCTTACCGCCTTTACTAAGGCATCCACTTCGTCCAGGGGGAAACAATGACGACCTTCCGTCTCCTCTTCGGAGGATGACGAGTCGGTATTTATAGTATGGGAGGTGACTTCCCCTGACGATAAGCTCTCTGATTGGGACTCTATTACCACGTCCCCCTTCCTTCCTTTCCTTTCCCGTTTTTTGGATGAAAGGGCACTCTGAATTTCTGCGCGGATTACCGCCCTTAGGTCTGCGGCATGATCCGGGGTTTCACCGCCGAGGACCTCCTGTATACAGGAGTCACACAATTTTTTCTCCCAGGGCGTTGGTAATGGTTTCCTACAGGTGGGGCATTCCCTGTTCTTGTTTTTTTCTTTCTTCTTTCCCTGATAAGGGAAAGAAGTCTATTACAATGGGGAACATTCACGAAGATCCACTTACCCCTCATGCGCGGTTGCAGGTACCGGTTCTGGAAGTGGATCCAAATCCCTCACTGGGCAATCCACGGCAGGTGACTTGCTCCTTGCAGTTGAATGTTGCGTGGAGTGGCTACTGGACCGGCTCCCCCGTCCGTCTTTATCCCCTTAATGACCAGGGGTATTTTTGGTTTTACATTTTCATTTTTCCCTCCCCTTCTTTCCAGAGCCATAACTTTTTTATTTTTCCATTTATATGGCCATGTGAGGGCTTATTTTTTGCGTGACGAGTTGTACTTTTAAATGACATCATTAGTTTTACCATATCGTGTACTCAAAAACGGGAAAAAAATTCCAAGTGCGGTGAAATTGCAAAAAAAGTGCAATCCCACACTTGTTTTTTGCTTGGCTTTTTTGTTATGTTCACTAGATGCTAAATCTGACCTGCCATTATGATTCTCCAGGTCATTACGAGTTCATAGACACCAAACATGTCTATGTCCTCTTTTATCTAAGTGGTGAAAAAAAATTCCAAAGTTTGCTAAAAAAAAATAAATAAATTTGCGCAATTTTCCGAGACCCGTAGCATCTCCATTTTTCATGATCTGGGGTCGGGTGAGGGCTTATTTTTTCCGTGCCGGACTGACGTTTTTAATGATACCACTTTTGTGCAGATACGTTCTTTTGATCACCCGTTATTGCATTTTAATGCAATGTCTTGGTGACCAAAAGAACATAATTCTGGCGTTTTTAATTTTTTTCTCGCTACGCCGTTTAGCGATCAGGTTAATGCTTTTTTTTATTGATAGATCGGGCGATTCTGAACGCGGCGATACCTAATATGTGTATGTGGGATTTTTTTTTTACTGTTTTATTTTGATTGGGGCGAAAGGGGGGTGATTTGAACTTTTAGGTTTTTTTAATTTTTTTTTATTTTTAAACATTTTTTTTTTTTTACTTTTGGCATGCTTCAATAGCCTCCATAGGAGGCTAGAAGCTTGCGCAACCCGATCGGCTCTGCTACATATGGGCGATGAGCAGATCGCCCATATGTAGCAGATTTGCTGCTGTGCTTTCAGCGCCGACCACCGGGTGGCGCTGAAAGCCATATGCCTGGAACAACCATAGAGGTCTCATAGAGACCTCTGGTTGTCCAGGCAACATGACACCGACCCCCGATCACGTGACGGGGGTCGGCGGTGACGTCATTTCCGGCCCGGCGGCCGGAAATGCTATTTAAATGCACGCTGTCAGCTTTGACAGCGGCATTTAACTAGTTAATAGGCGCGGGCGGACGGCGATTCTGCTCGCGCCTATTGCGGGCACATGTCAGCTGTTCATAACAGCTGACATGTCCCGGCTTTGATACGGGCTCACCGCCGGAGCCCTCATCAAAGCAGGGGAGATGTCTGATGACGGACTGTGTCCGTCATTGGACATTAAGGGGTTATCCTTTTGGCGGTGCTGGTGATGCTGCCTATGTTGCTGCTGCTGCTGCTTAGGCTGCTGTAGCTCCTCATGCTGGTCGCTATCCATCGCGCCTGAACGCTTCCAGCCCTGAGGCTGCTTCAGCGTTCCAAATTTGAATAAGCCGCCCTGGCGTCACCTGTCTTCCCGGCCTGCACCGCTGCTTCCCCCAGGGAGTGCGCACTGCGCATGTGCCGACCACGGGGACCCGGAAGTTCCTCCTTCTACTTCCGGGGCAGCGACATCTTGGTACACCTCTGTACCCGGCGCTGCCCCTATACCGGCGTCCCCCGGCCCCTACTCCTCCCGGAGCGGCGGCCCGGTCCTCCCCACCCGCTCACCCTGGACAGCCCCTCAGCTGCAGCGGTGGTGGCTTTGGCAACCGACCCCGCCGCGACAGGGGCCTCCCCGCTGTCTGACCGCGGACGGGATGGTCCCGGATCTTCATCTTCCGGTAAGCGCTGAGCTCCTGCTGCCGTGGTTCACCCATCAAGGACAGGAACCCAACTGGGGGCGGAGGAGAGGTGCCGCTCTTTTGTCTGTAGGTTCCTGTCCTTGATGGGCGGACCCCCTCTCTCCGTGGTGCTGTCATGGGTGAGGGAGAAAATAATCTTATTAATTAAATACATATACAGTAAGCTGCACACACACTGTGCTAATTGCATATGTCGCTGACATTTGTATATCTATCTATTCTATGTGAATATACTGTATGTAACCCATATATTCTATGCTGTCGGCTTCTGCTGTACTTTTACAGTATGTGGTTGCTGAAATGTCGGCTTTTCTTCTATCTGTGTAATATACTGTGTATACAAAGAGTTCCCTCTCACAAAATTAGAATATCATCAAAAAGTTAATTTACTTTAATTCTGCAATACAAAAAGTGAAACTGATATATTATATAGAGTCATTACAAACAGAGTGATCTATTTCAAGTGTTTTTTTTCCCTGATAATGTTGATAATTATCTCAGTACATTAGAATACCCATTGACGCCCAGCGATCATGTGACAGGAACACTGTTTGGTGTTTTTTTTTAATGTGCTTCCAGCGCAATAATGTTAAATGCCGCTGTCAGAGATTGACAGTGGCATTTAACTTGTTAACAGTTGTGAGTGGATCATGATTCCACCTGCGGCTGTTAGGGGCACATGATAGCTGATCAGATTAGTTGCCATGTGCCTGAGAAGATGTGGGCTCAGTGCCGGAGCATGTATAAAAGGGATGGGGGCGACCTATAACATATCTACACATCATAGATCATAAAGGGGTTAATTATGTATATATCAACACTTCTGACCTATTCCTATGTGGTTAACTTGAATTTGGCAGTTCTCTACAAAGCTTCTGGTCAAGAGCTGCACTGTGTAAATTTGATGGTGAAGCCTATATTGTGGGAAATCTTTTGTCTCATGAGGCATAACATCACCACAAGAGCCTCAGCGCCCACATTGATGGAACGGTGTTGGCACCAAATGTGAGCGTAGGATGTTTTTATTTTTCGTGAAAGAATATAGTAATTGTGAAAGGATTTTCTGAGGAGTGGACAACCCCTTTAACACCTTCCCGATATGCTCCGCACATATATGGCGCCATGGAAGCTGTGTTCCTGCAAACCGCAGTATATGTACAGTGTCGCGATTGCGCGAGCTCGCGATGAGATGCGGGTGTCAACTCTGTTTGAGAGCTGATACCCTGCAGCAACACCCATGAACGGTGCTAGCACCGATTGAGGGCGTTTAACCCCTCTGATGCTGTTGTCAATAGTAACAGCGACATCGAGGAGCATAACATTGTGCTGATTGTCTCCATCAGTATTTGGTCCGTTTTTACAACCCTAATTATAATAACTGAACAAATATTTATAAAAATTCAACAAAACACCCAATGACACTCGTATAATTTTTTTTGCGTGTGCCAAAAAAAATTGAAGCCTGAATGAGGCCTTATACTGATAGATTGTCTAAGGCTACATTCACACATCAGGTTTTCGGCGTCAGGCGCGATCCGGCGTCGTGCCGGAACGCCGGATCCGGCAAATGTTTTGTAAAACCGGATGTGACGGATCCGGTTTTCTGCCGGATCCGTCTTTTTCTTGACAGACAAAACCGGATCCGTCTCATCCGGTTCATCCGTTTTTCTATCCGTTTTTCGACGGATTACGCCGGATCCGGTTTTTAAAATTGACCCTTGTGGCTACTGAGCATGCTCAGACCAAAAAAACCGGATCCGGCCACCGGATCCGGCTTTCGCCGGATCCGGCGCATTGCGGCGCTCATAGGCTTCCATTGTGTGAAAAAGCCGGACGCGCCGGATCCGGCGTGTCCGGCTTTTTCGCCGGAGACAAAAAACGTTACAGTAGACGTTTTTTCCAGACGCCGGATCCGGACACATTGCCGGATCCGGCGAAAACCGGATGAAACGCATGGCCATCCGGCGCGATCCGGCGCAAATGCAAGTCAATGGGGGGGAAACCGGATCCGGCATTGCATTTCGCCGGATCCGGTTTCTGTCAAAAGCGCCGGATCGCGCCTGAAGGCGAAAACCTGATGTGTGAAAGAGGCCTAATGGACCAGACTTCAGACAAGGCTTATTAGGCTTTGCCGCAACAAACACTGGCAGCGCTCAATTCTCTCTGCTATATCTCTGCTAGTATGAGGTAGTTGGATTCTGTTAGGCAAGAATAGCCCAGGGATCATGATCTTGAAGTGAAGAGTCACTGGCTTTTCTTGTTGGAAAGTGGCACGTCAATTTAGATGTGAAAAGACTGTGAGCCGATGGTGTGCTGTTAAAAGTCCATGGGAATCCCATGGATTAGAGGATAAAGCTTACTTCATATTCTTTATCCATTGCGTCTGGCTTGAGCAGAAAATCCGGGTATCCAATCATCACCAGCATGTGCTTCAGCTGCAAGGTGAAATGAGATTTGTTACCTACAGTACACTGATATATTGCAGCAACACTTCCAGGGTAGAGGAGACTTTTGTGCGTGGTTTAGTTAACAGAAGAATGTCGAGACTGGATAAAGTGGTGCAAACTCCCAGCTGTGATACATACTGCAATATCTAGACTGGGATTTTGTAGTTTACCTTGGCCCTTGCAGCTTCTTTGGTCTCTTTGTCCATCCAGTCTAACTCATCCAGCCTGTTGTCTAGAATATATTTAATGTCTTCAACAAGTTGTTGCACCTGCACAAAGTAAAAATAACATAAGCCAGTATTAAACCTCAACCTGCAAGTTTGTCTTATAGAACATAATCGAGGAGGAAAAACCGAAAGCCAGACCTAGTGAAGGAGGATTATAGCTTCAAGCAACTCATACAAGGGTTCGCTCATACAAGCGTATATTTCGGACGAGTGTTATCTGATGTTTTACAATGGATCAGTGCAGATCTGCGTCTTTTTTCTGCAGGCCAAATAAGTCTTTGGAAAGAATCATAGCATGCTGCGAGTGGCTCCGCAATTTGGATCACACGCACCCATGCAAGTCTATGAGTGCGAGTAAAAGACTGGACTGCACTCGGATGTTATCCGAGTGCAGTATTTACGTGGACACAGACAGTGGAGAAGATGGATAAATTAAGTTCTCTGCCTTCCCTGCACCTATGCTCTCATCCAAGACAATCGGGTCACAGTACACGGACACTCGGCTCAAACTCGCATCAGAGTTATGTCATTATCATATTCGATCTGATTCTCTCAGAAGACAGAATCATCACTCATGTGAACTCGGCCTAAACATAATATTTTTAACCCTTTTCCATTCTGCATAAATGATTACCTTTCCATTGGATTTCTTTCCACCATTCCACCCTGGCCAAAAGACCCACAGCAGAAGGAATTGAATGGAGGGTCTGGCAACGTGTGCGCCCTGCTCCTTTATTATTTTGATGTATCTGATAATCAGGATCAGGTAACCACAAACAAATATCGTAAACTTTCTAGTTTTTTTTTTCCATTTCCATTGCTCTTTTTGTGGACAAATATAAGCATATTTAGTTACCTTAGTTTTGCTGGACGATGAGAAATACTCTTCTACAAACAGGGCTCCCAGTGCCATCCCAAAATGTTTATTGGCTTGTGTAAGGCAAACTTTTCCCAGCTCCTGCTGTTTCTCTGAACCCTCCATCTCCTTAGACAACTCGTGAAGTGCGTCTCGGAAAGGAGTGGAAAGATGCTCACTCAGGACTACTACAAGTCGCCATAGCATGTAATTGTGTAGGACACTGCAAGGAACATAGAATCAAATAAAGAACAAGGATGAAACCTCCTAGACTACAGTACAAAGGTCAAAATATTACTGAAGATAAAATTTGACACAACTACAGATTTTGGGCAAATATTAATTGAAAGTGACTTTGCCATAGTGGTAACTCGCCCGCATTTGCAGTGTCGTACACCTCACTGTGTTTGCAGCTCTGCTTATCCTCATGTCAGGCCGCCGAGCTGACTCCTCATGCAGCACCTGCAAGTCTGCTGCCTATCCCTGATGTCTGCACATGACTATAGGGGGCACAGACAGAACCTGTAGGAATTTAACCCTGCCATGTCCTTCAGGATTTGGATTCCCCAGCCAATCATCAACCAGCAGGTGCTATATCAGAAAGTGCCACCCTCCACACCTCTAGTGTCTTTTGTTGCCAGGTTCCTGCTAAGGTGTGCCTCTGTTAGCGTCCTGACTTGTCTACTTGTATGTTCTTATCCCTCTCTGCTCCAGAACCCTACTTTTGTTTGTGAACACGTGCTGCCTGCCCGGATACCGGCCGGCCGGACTACTCTTCTGTCTTGCCCCTCTGTACCTCGCATATCTGCACTGACCTATGAGTCAGCTGCTGCAGGTCAGGACACTGCCCTGGAGTGGCATCTAGTGACTCTCCGGTGACCCAAGCCTAACCTCACCATAAGAGGCACTAGTGAAGACCAGGTAGCCACTTTGTCACGCCACTCCAGGGTAAGCCCAGCAAGTGGCGCAGTGGGTCCACACCCACCAGCGTTACAGACTCATTTTTATGAGCCCCTTGGAGCTAGCCATTCAGCATATTCAATCAACAAATTAATTAGAACCTTTTATAATCCAAGTAATTACAATGATGTATGAGAAATCTAGTTTCCTACAGAATACCGTATGTCCATGAAAGTAATAAGAGAGATTCCACGAGGAATAGGAAGATTTTCATAGAAAACCCTAGACAGCACTTTCTTAAAATGAAACTTGTATTCTTTCATTGATTTGTAGAAAACCATGTACCTTACATTACAAAGAGTTGTTATAGGAAGATTCCTTATCCATTATTCCATGGCTGCACATCATAAATACAGCATTGTCTTATTTCTACTTCTGCAGGAATATGCAGTAGAGGTATACATAAAGTAATGTAATTGTTTTTCTTGCTGCATTACAATTCCAGCACTTGCATTGAGTACAGGGACATCGTGTAGCTCCTCTGCTCAGACAATTACTATGAAACTCAAAACATTGACATTCAGAACACCGCAAACCCTCACTAGATCAATGACCATTAGCTTAATGTTCCATCCATAGAGTCCAGTCTGGAAGAGGCTGTGGCATGTCAGCTATGCGTCAGCCCAGGGCTGTGTATGACATTAAAGGGAAGGAAGACGATACAGAGAGGAATAATGATTGAGATGGTGGCTGGAAAGCAAAAGATGCAGGTCGCCAGCGGAACGTGAATGCAGAGGGAATTGATCGGAAAACAGAAAAAAAGGGGAATACATTTAAATGACATGGTTAGGGACAAGAGAAGACTACGTGAATTGAACATCCCCTACCAAAAATCAACAAATAAATAAATAAAAGGTCACATTATGAAACTTTAAAAAACAATTTCCACAGCTTCCATGAAGAACAAGTCTACTATTCAGAAATGAAATATGTCGACAGGAGGCACTGTCTAATATTCTAAGAAATAAATTAAAATTAGGTTTGCCCATTCTTTTAACCCCAAAGTGTGCTCTCCCTTGCTGTATTAAAAAGAGCCTGTCACTTCACATAAATTTGTAATTTTAAAATTGGTGTAAATACTGCTGGGTATTCATATCTTACTTTCCTCTTCCCTTGTTTGCAGGGTGTTGCGGCCTCCTCTCTAGTTCCTCAGGAGGTACAAGAAACCCCTCAACTGCCTTTTAGGGAGTTAGGTCTGAGGTGGTGTTTTTAGTTGCGCTGCTAGGCCCTTTCTAGTTTGTACAGGGACCAGTTCGGAGAAGGTGCGGCGTCTCCCTGTGTTTGAACTCCCCTTTCTCTGTTACCCATTTGCGAGTATATGCACATTCATAACATCATAACCAGCCCATTAGTGCGTTCTGAGGCGTCAGAATGGATCCTGTAAACTCCTTGGCTGCACAATTGCAGTCTTTATCCTTGGAGATTGTGAATATCGAGTATCAACAACAGCTCGCAAGTTCTGCTGCCCCGAAGCACTCAGGACTAGTGTTGAGTGATACCTTCCGATATCGGGAAATATCGAATCTGATTGGATCGGACGATACCCCAAAAATATCGGGTATCGCCGATTCCGATACCGGAAACCAATGCAAGTCAATGGGACACAAATATCGGAATGAAAAGAAACCCTTTCTTTCCTTGCACATCCAGTTCAGGAGGGGGGAAGAGTGTGGGCGGTGCGTGGGCAGAGACTGTGCGTGTCTGTGTGTGCGGGCAGGGTCTGTACGGGCCTCTCAGGGGTCTGTGCGGGCCTGCCGGTGGTCTGTGCAGGCCTGCCGAGGGTCTGTGCAGGCTGCCGGGGGTCTGTGCGGGCTGCAGGGGGTCTGTGCGGGCTGCCGGGGGTCTGTGTGGGCTGCCGGGGGTCTGTGCGGGCCTGCCGGGGGTCTGTGCGGGCCTGCCGGGGGTCTGTGCGGGCTGCCGGGGGTCTGTGCGGGCCTGCCGAGGGTCTGTGTGTGCTGCCGGGGGTCTGTGCGGGCCTGCCGGGGGTCTGTCGGGGGTTGTGAGTATGTGCAGGCATCATCCGATGGGACTACAAGTCCCATCGGGCTATGCCTGCTACAATGACAGTGATTGACACATTAGCCAATGATGGGACAGTAGTAGTCCCATCATCCGGCTAATGTGTTGAATGTAAAAAAACGAAAACACAAACATACATACTACATACATACATACATACTACATACATTCAATACATACATATACAGTAGATATACAGTACATATAACATAGAGTACATACTCACCATCACTTGTCACTTTGATCCCCGAGTGTCCCACGACGATCTCCCGTGGAGAACAGCAGCATCAGCTGATGTGACCGCTCTCTAGGGGCTCCAGGAATACAGTGATGGGAGGAAAGTATCCTTCCGCACTGTAAAAAAATAGTCCCTAGTCTCACTTTTGGCATTGCTGTGTGAGAAAGTTCCCACGCAGCTTCTGCCATAAAGTGAGACCAGTGAACTATAGTAACCTCTCAGTGATGCATTGCAGGAGCCATTGTCTCCTGTCAGTGTGTCACTGAAGGTTCTATAGATGTCACTCTTCTATAGGGGAGATCGTCGTGGGACACTTGTGGATTTCTGCGGATCAGGGAGTATATTGGTTGTTTGTTATTTTAATATTTTTTACAGATGACACTGGCTTCGGGGATCAAAGTGATAAGTGATGGTGAGTATGTACTCTATGTTATATGTACTGTATGTCTATATGTATGTATTGTATGAATGTTTTGTATGTAGTATGTATGTAGTATGTATGTAGTATGTATGCAGTATGTATGTTTGTGTTTGTTTTTTTTTACATTCAACACATTAGCCGGATGATGGGCCTACTACTGTCCCATCATTGGCTAATGTGTCAATCACTGTCATTGTAGCAGGCATAGCCCGATGGGACTTGTAGTCCCATCGGACGATGCCTGCACACACACAACCCCCGACAGACCCCCGGCAGCCCGCACAGACCCCCGGCAGGCCCGCGCAGGCCCCGGCAGGCCCGCGCAGACCCCCGGCAGGCCCGCGCAGACCCCCGGCAGGCCCGTACAGACCCCCGGCAGGCCCGCACAGACCCCCGGCAGCCCGCACAGACCCCCTGCAGGCCCGCACAGACCCCCGGCAGGCCCACACAGACCCCCAGCAGGCCCGCACAGACCCCCGGCAGGCCCATACAGACCCCCGGCAGGCCCGCACAGACCCCCGGCAGCCCGCACAGACCCCCGGAAGGCCCACACAGACCCCCGGCAGGCCCGCACAGACCCCCACGGTCACGCACAGTCTCCGCCCACGCACCGCCCACACTCCATTATAATGCATCATGATGACATGATTTCAGCATGCCTGACAGGCTCATTGCATTATGGGAACTTCCGACTCCGGTATTCGATTGTAAAAATATAGGAACTCCGTATCGGAACTCCGATACCACGAATATCGGCCGATACCTGATATTTGCAGTATCGGAATGCTCAACACTACTCAGGCCTACAGAGCATCACAGTTGAATCTCAGGTTAAGTTCTAAATAGCTTCGATGGGAACACAAGTGAGTTCTTGTTCTTTTCTACCTCATGTAAATTTATATTTTCCCCTACGTCCTAGCTCCACTGGGTTCGAGAGTCAAGAAGTAGGCATTGTTTTTCCTTTACGTCATGGAGATCCACAGGCTTGGCCATTTTCTTTGCCTGAGGATTCCATGGTGTTTTCCTTTTTCTTGGTTCTTGGCCTTATTTATGATAAAAGTGACAAAGTTGCTGTGGCTGAATCCATGATCAGAAAGTTGGCCATAAAGCTGAGGACTATAGCGCAGAGTTTAGACGCTGGACAGTAGAGAACTCCTGGAATGACACCACTCTTCGGAGTTAGTTCTGCAAGGGACTTTCAGATTAAGGATATACCGGCCTACAGTTCCATACCACAGCCACTGGAGGAAGCTATGACACTTGCTGCTCATTTAGATAGAAGCCTGAGAGATACAGATACATTTAAAAGTGTTTCAGTGCCATCTTCCTCACTATCAGTTTTACACATCCCCTGTCTACATGGAAATTCTATGAAATCTTTGCTCCAGGAGAATTGTGCTCCAAATAGCACTACGTGTGGCTAACGAGTACTATATAGCCACATATGGGGTATTTCCACATTCAGTAGAAATTGTGTGACAAATTTTTGTGCAATTTTTACCTATTTCTGCTTGTGAAAATTTAAAATATGGGGCAACAATTTTGTGGTAAAAATGTAATTATTTGTTTCATCTTGTTACTTCTCTTAAACAACCATAAAACATGCGGGAATTGCCTAACAAACATTGTCTAACAGCCGTGAGTCATGCAGCCGTGGGGACTCGATTCTTTATTTGCTGCGTTTTTTTCATTCATTTGAATGGGTGAAAAACGCTGCAAAAACTCTGAAATAATTTATATGTCGTAGATTTGAAACTGCTTAAAATCTGACTGGTAAAAAAGCAACGTGTGCATGGGACTTCAGGAATCTCATCCCAATTGCTGGTACAGTAAAATGCTGTATTATATTTTCCGACAAAAACACAAGAAAATGTGACAAAAACATGACGTGTGAAATTTTTATAAGAGTTATAGCCCCTACAAGGCTTTGTGCTTATTTTACACTAATAGTTTGGGCTTTCACAAACATTATGCTTTATCTTCACAAGAATGTCACTAGACATGAGACTTTCATTTGTCAATGTTTTGAAACTGATATATCTATGGTTTTTGTGCACATGATTTTTAATAAAGCTTTACAATAAAAATGATTTATAGAGAGATTAGCATGTTATTGGAGGCGGACACAGACAGAAAACGGCCCCTGTGCAAGAACAATATATGTGCCTCTGCAGTCCAATATCTCACCATAATCAACCATTCCTCCTGCCTTGGAAGTGGGTCCCCTTACTTCTTGGGCCCCTGTGTGGCTGCACAGGTGGAACCAATGACATGCCTGCCCCCAGATGTGATATGCAATGACATTTAAGAGAGCACGGCTTTACTTAAATCCATCACAAACACAGTTGTCAGGTTGATCTCTCTTTAAAATTATTATTTTAATACCTCTGATCTCAGTTGGTCATTATATCCCGTGGCATAGCTGTCGGTGGTGCAGAGGTAGAAGACAATGTAGGTCATAGTTCCTAAAGGGCCCCTCTGCCACATAAGAAGACACCAGTATAATAAATTCCATATCATTCTTGGGAGCCCGTTATAGATTTTGCACTTCGGGGAGTTTAGGTTATGTCTTTGGTTGCTCTGTTACCTTCCTCTTCTTCAAAAGAAGTCAGGATTCTGTTCTTGCGCTCCAAAGAAGCATATTATTAAGTTTTTTCTCTCATCTCTGCTTACCAACTTACACATACGCTTTTATTCAGCCAATGACCTGTACTTGTGGTGGGAGCTGTTGGATTGCTTCTGACACTCAAGGGTTAAATGTATTTGATGCTTATGTATGTCGTAAAGTTTCTTAAACCCACTGGGGCTGCAGTTGGCCGGGACAGGCTTAACTGTAGTGGCCAGCCCAATTTGGGAAGGGGAACTGAGTGTTAGAGGCAAATGCAGGAAGTGACAGTTGGTCTGTGTGAGGGCAGCAATGAGTAATGTAGCAGGTCTCAGGCTGCTAGGGACAGCGTGAGCCTAATACTCGGGGCAGTGGATTGCCGCAAGTACCCTTCTGTGTGCTTCCGTCTAATGGACTGGGGCAACCTTGAGATTGACTTCGAGGTCCAGAGGCACATTCACCTTGTGAAGCTACAGGGAAAGATGGACTCGGACTACATGGGTCGGAAGGTATTGCAATACGAATATACTGCCAGAGGTGAGGAAGATTCCCTAGGACTAGGAAAGCCAGAGAGAGGGACATGCCACCTATACCGAGAACCAGGACTGAAGTTGAATCCAGTACCTATGGGAAAGATGACAACCCATTGGGCCTTATCCTTTGCCTCTGCTTGTAAATACTATACAGACTGCCATTCACAAAGTAAATGTTTGTTTTTTATGAATCACACGTCTCCTGGATTATTTGCTGCCCTGGTTCCAGAAGAGTATTCCTGGAGTCAGAAAAGGCCTGCAGGCCAGAAGTAAGTGGAAAGCACCACATACGCAGCAGCACACCGGGACTAAGGCACAACTTGTCTGTAGGATGCCAGAACAAGTGGGGACCAAAACTCGCCGACGACTACCTTGCTTGGGCATCTTACAGACCTACAGCTATTTTCCGCACTCTTACTTCCAGGACTTCTTGTATGCTGCAGCCATCATATGTAGCATTCTTAATTTTATGGTTGGGCATGACAAAACAAACAATTTTCTATAGAAAGCCTTCACAATTTTAAAGTACCTGCTTGATATTTTGGAACTTACAATTAAATATGTCGTAAAGTTGTACTTTTCATTACAGCATAACATAACTTATTTTTATATTTCATTGGAGGACCTACCTCTAAAAGGCCCAAAACCATGTGAACATCTAATAAGAGAAAATAGCTGTCTGTGGATAGAAATTATGTCCTTCACTCATTGCCTACATCTTGCTCCTATAGCTGTGTATAAATCAGTCTGAATCTCCACACATAGGTAATGCCAGAAGGCACAAATATGTTGCTGTGCTATCCTTTCTAGCTCCAGTGTGTTCTTTTAGGTTGTTTTTGTCAAACCAGGAACAGAGAATTTTTATTACCAAGGCATGTAGATTGCTGCAAGCCAAATAACAGCAGATAGAAATATAATAGTAATTAAATAAAGGAAATACTATACTAAATAGAACAGAATTTTAAGTATAGGCTTCGGGTCTATATGGTTATTGCAATTAATTTATGCCCGTCAACTTGTATAATGCATAAATTCTATCTTTAAGGCGATCTAGTCTTTAATAGATATAGGGCATAATAATAGAAAAAATAATAAACTGTCTATTTATATTGTGGGCGATGTAATCTGGATAGCGGTTCATAAAATCCAAAGACATAAAGAGAAAATGACAAATGATGAGACAAAGGCCTAGCCCTTGACTATTGCTAGTTGCGTCATGATTTTGCAGAATCTGCAAGAAGCCACATAGACTTTTAGGAATCAACTTCTTAGCAGTCTCATCTCGACTATGCACTCCAGGCAAAACATTCTCACCTCTAATGCGTATGCCGACGTACGTGGAATCCGAGCCGTAGACCAACATGTGAAAACCTTGTTGATTGATTAATTGTAGATTACTTTTAAATTCAATGGTGATCTAAATGTGTTTCACTAGAATGCGTAGGTTCCGAAACCGTAGTGTAAGAAAGCTCATAGCTCGCCTTTGGATATAACATATGTACGCTGATAGTGTATACTAGATGGTGGCCCGATTCTAACGCATCGGATATTCTAGAATATATATGCAGTTTATTTTTGAAGATTTAATAATAATGCAATAATGCACCCCCCAATACTGATATGTATGGTTCTCTTACCCCCAATCCTGATATGTATGGTTCTCTCACCCCCAATCCTCATATGCATGCTACCACTCAACCCCCTATCCTGGTATGCATGGTCCCCTGACCCCCCAATCCTGGAATGCATGGTCCTCTCACCCCCAAATCCTGGTATGCATGGTCCTCTCACCTCTCTTTCCTGGTATGCATGGTCCTCTTACCCCCTTTCGGGGTATGCATGGTCCCCTCACCCCCCAATCCTGGTATGTATGGTCCCCTCACCCCCCTATCCTGGTATGCATGGTCCGCCCACCCCCCTTTCTTGGTATGCATGGTCCCCTCACCCCCCCTTTGCTGGTATGCATGGTCCTCTCACACCCCAATCCTGGTATGTATGCTCATCGTCACCCCCCTTTCCTGGTATGTATGGTCCCCTCACCCCCCAATCCTGGTATGCATGGTATCCTCACCCCCCTTTCCTGGTATGCATGGTCCCCTCACCCCCCTATCGTGGTATGCATGGTCCCCTCACCCCCCTTTCCTGATATGCATGGTCCTCTTACCCTCCTTTTGGGGTATGCATGGTCCCCTCACCCCCCAGTCCTGGTATGCATGGTCCTCTCACCCCCCAATCCTGGTATGCATGGTCCCCTCACCCCCCTATCCTGGTATGCATGGTCCCCTCATCCCCCTTTCTTGGTATGCATGGTCCTCTCACACCCCAATCCTGGTATGTATGCTCACCGTCACCCCCCTTTCCTGGTATGTATGGTCCCCTCACCTCCCAATCCTGGTATACATGGTATCCTCACCCCCCTTTCCTGGTATACATGGTCCCCTCACCCCTCTTTCCTGATATGCATGGTCCCCTCACCCCCCAATCCTGGTATGCATGGTCCTCTTACCCCCCTTTTGGGGTATGCATGGTCCCCTCACCCCCCAGTCCTGGTATGCATGGTCCTCTCACCCCCCCAATCCTGGTATGCATGGTCCCCTCACCCCCAATCCTGATATGCATGGTCCCCTCACCCCACTTTCCTGGTATGCATGGTCCCCTCACCCCCCTTTCTTGGTATGCATGGTCCCCTCACCCCCCTTTCATGGTATGCATGGTCCCCTCACCCCCCAATCCTGGTATGCATGGTCCCCTCACCCTCTATCCTGGTATGCATGGTCTCCTCACCTCCCTTTCTTGGTATGCATGGTCCCCTCACCCCCCTTTCGTGGTATGCATGGTCCCCTCACCCCCCTATCCTGGTATGCATGGTCCCCTCACCCCCTTTCCGTGTAGCTGTGACCAATCAGCATCGCGGCCCTCTGTCCGCGACCAATCAGCAACGCGGCCCTGTAGCCGCGACCAATCACTGCCGCGGCCCTGCACAAAAATATTAAAAAATAAAAAAAAGTTATTCTCACCTTCCGACGGCCTCCTGTCTTCTTTCCACGCGCTCGGCCTCGCGTTCCCAGTAATGCTTTGTGGCTTAGACTGCTGATGACATCAGTCTTCCTTCTCGCTCTCGCGAGAGTGACGTCGGTTTTCTTTCTCGCTCTCGCGAGAGTGACGTCATCAGCGGTCTAAGCCACAAAGCATTACTGGGAACGCAAGGCTGGGCGCGTGGAAAGAAGACAGGCGGCCGTCGGAAGGTGAGAATAACTTTTTTTTATTTTAATTCTCTTTTTTACAGATTAAGGCCTGCGCCTGCCGCTGATTGGTCGCGGCCGCCAATCAGCGGCAGGCGCAGCTTACCGTTGCAAACAGCTGCGCCTGTCGCTGATTGGTTGCGGCCTGGCGAGGGCCTGGCGGCCGCGACCAGTCAGCGGCCCGCGTTTTCGGTTACAGACAGACACGATAAGGCGTTTATATATACAGTGGGGCAAAAAAGTATTTAGTCAGTCAGCAATAGTGCAAGTTCCACCACTTAAAAAAATGAGAGGCGTCTGTAATTTACATCATAGGTAGACCTCAACTATGGGAGACAAACTGAGAAAAAAAAATCCAGAAAATCACATTGTCTGGTTTTTTTTTCATTTTATTTGCATATTATGGTGGAAAATAAGTATTTGGTCAGAAACAAAATTTCATCTCAATACTTTGTGATATATCCTTTGTTGGCAATGACAGAGGTCAAACGTTTTCTGTAAGTCTTCACAAGGTTGCCACACACTGTTGTTGGTATGTTGGCCCATTCCTCCATGCAGATCTCCTCTAGAGCAGTGATGTTTTTGGCTTTTCGCTTGGCAACACGGACTTTCAACTCCCTCCAAAGGTTTTCTATAGGGTTGAGATCTGGAGACTGGCTAGGCCACTCCAGGACCTTGAAATGCTTCTTACGAAGCCACTCCTTCGTTGCCCTGGCGGTGTGCTTTGGATCATTGTCATGTTGAAAGACCCAGCCACGTTTCATCTGCAATGCCCTTGCTGATGGAAGGAGGTTTGCACTCAAAATCTCACGATACATGGCCCCATTCATTCTTTCATGTACCCGGATCAGTCGTCCTGGCCCCTTTGCAGAGAAACAGCCCCAAAGCATGATGTTTCCACCACCATGCTTTACAGTAGGTATGGTGTTTGATGGATGCAACTCAGTATTCTTTTTCCTCCAAACACGACAAGTTGTGTTTCTACCAAACAGTTCCAGTTTGGTTTCATCAGACCATAGGACATTCTCCCAAAACTCCTCTGGATCATCCAAATGCTCTCTAGCAAACTTCAGATGGGCCCGGACATGTACAGGCTTAAGCAGTGGGACACGTCTGGCACTGCAGGATCTGAGTCCATGGTGGCGTAGTGTGTTACTTATGGTAGGCCTTGTTACATTGGTCCCAGCTCTCTGCAGTTCATTCACTAGGTCCCCCCGCGTGGTTCTGGGATTTTTGCTCACCGTTCTTGTGATCATTCTGACCCCACGGGGTGGGATTTTGCGTGGAGCACCAGATCGAGGGAGATTATCAGTGGTCTTGTATGTCTTCCATTTTCTAATTATTGCTCCCACAGTTGATTTCTTCACTCCAAGCTGGTTGGCTATTGCAGATTCAGTCTTCCCAGCCTGGTGCAGGGCTACAATTTTGTTTCTGGTGTCCTTTGACAGCTCTTTGGTCTTCACCATAGTGGAGTTTGGAGTCAGACTGTTTGAGGGTGTGCACAGGTGTCTTTTTATACTGATAACAAGTTTAAACAGGTGCCATTACTACAGGTAATGAGTGGAGGAAAGAGGAGACTCTTAAAGAAGAAGTTACAGGTCTGTGAGAGCCAGAAATCTTGATTGCTTGTTTCTGACCAAATACTTATTTTCCACCATAATATGCAAATAAAATGAAAAAAAAACAGACAATGTGATTTTCTGGATTTTTTTTTCTCAGTTTGTCTCCCATAGTTGAGGTCTACCTATGATGTAAATTACAGACGCCTCTCATCTTTTTAAGTGGTGGAACTTGCACTATTGCTGACTGACTAAATACTTTTTTGCCCCACTGTATATATATAGATGTTATAACAAACTTTTCAAAAGTTTGATGTTTTTTGGCATGAATGCTCATAAAATAGAAAACACAGTCATATTCCCCTATCAGCAGCCCCGTGGATCCACTGCAGGCCACTCTGGAGGTCTGTGCTGGCTCGGAAGTGATGCCTGACCGATTTTGTCACTGGACTGCTGAAGCCTGTGATTAACTGCAGCGGTCAGGTGAGTAGAAAAGCGTTTAATCAGATGTTTCCTCTTGAAGGAAGTAGCTTTCATAGAAGAGTTTGATTTATCTTAATAAAGCCATCAGTAGTGTAGCTCCTGAGGACACTAGTTGTGTTACACTAGGTCGCTTGTGCTATACATGTTTTGCACCCAATGAAGGTATTAGTTCAGGTCTGGAAACTGGTTTCTTTTTAAACATCGTAATGCCTATCGTTCAGTGATGAAGAAATATGTTATACCTACAACTTGGAATGAGACGTTTGCTACAATACTGTTGACATTGCCATAAACTAGAGTCTCTCATACACTATTGCTAATCTGTGATTTTCACAAGTCGGTTCTCCCCTATTACTCGAGTACTGTTCATAGTCACCTGGCAGCTCCAAAATGGCTGCCACGAATAGGCTTGGTGCAAGCTACTAGGATTCTCAGAACCCAGGGGTTGCCCTGGCCTTCACCCTTTAACACCTGTACAGGGATCTGGACTTACACACGGGTTTCTGGGCAAGGGCCATAGAGTCAGCTGCTGTTCAGTGGTGCAAGCTGGCAAGAAGGATAGTCAGGTAGCCAAGTCAGATCCATTAGGTACAAAATCGTCAGGCAGGAGAAGCGTCAATAAACTAGGTCAGGGAACGTGACAAGTCAGTAAGAATCATCAGATGCACATCACCTAGGTAAAGCCAGGAAGCACAAACATTGACTGGCCTTGGGAACTCGCTTAGGGTTTATATAGTAACAGCCCCACCAAGTGCTGACTGTTGATAGAAACCAAACAATAGAAACAAATGAAAAGAATTAACTCCATAGCTGTTGGACTGGCCAGAGCCATGAGACCAGGAATAATATAAGACTTATGCAGTCAAGTGTCTCTGGCAACAAAGGAGTAGCGCCACCAAATTGCTTAAAGGGAAGGTGCCGCAATTTTATATAATTTGCAAAAAAAGAGTAAGTAACAAAACATGTTGTTTCAGCAAATGTTGTACTCCTCTCCACTCTACTCTCAAGATCACATCTCACCACCTGTGCACTCGACCCGATCCCATCCCACTTCATACCAAACCTCACCACAGTCTTCATCCCAACCCTAACCCATCTCTTCAACCTATCACTAACAACTGGTGTTTTCCCCTCAAGCTTTAAACATGCCTCCATCACACCTATCCTCAAAAAGCCCTCTCTTGACCCATCCTCTGTATCTAGCTATCGCCCTATATCACTTCTCCCTTACGCCTCCAAGCTACTGGAACAACACGTCTACCTTGAACTGTCCTCCCATCTCTCTTCTTGCTCCCTCTTCGACCGCTTACAATCTGGCTTCCGGTCACACCACTCCACTGAAACTGCCCTTACTAAGGTCACCAATGACCTCTTAACCGCCAAGAGCAAGCGACACTACTCTGTCCTCCTCCTCCTGGACCTGTCGGCTGCCTTTGACACAGTGGACCATTCCCTATTATTACAGACCCTCTCATCCCTCGGCATCACAGACTTGGCCCTATCCTGGATCTCATCATACCTAACAGACCGGACATTCAGCGTCTCCCACTCACACACCACCTCCTCACCTCGCCCCCTATCTGTCGGAGTCCCACAAGGTTCAGTCCTTGGGCCCCTGCTGTTCTCTATTTACACCTTTGGCCTGGGACAGCTCATAGAATCTCATGGCTTTCAGTATCATCTTTACGCTGATGACACACAGATCTACATCTCTTGACCAGATATCACCTCCCTACTAAACAGAATCCCTCAATGTCTGTCCACTATTTCATCATTCTTCTCCGCTAGATTTCTGAAACTCAACATGGACAAAACAGAATTCATCATCTTTCCCCCATCTCACGTGACCCCCCCTACGAACCTATCATTTACAGTAAATGACTGCCCACTCTCCCCAGTCCCACAAGCTCGCTGCCTCGGAGTAATCCTTGACGCTGATCTCTCCTTCAAACCACATATCCAAGCCCTTTCCACTTCCTGCCGACTTCAACTCAAAAATATTTCACGAATCCGTTCATTCCTCACCCAAGAATCTGCAAAAACCCTAGTCCATGCCCTCATCATCTCTCGCCTTGACTACTGCAACCTCATGCTCTGTGGCCTCCCCTCAAACACTCTCGCACCCCTCCAATCTATTCTAAACTCTGCTGCCCGACTAATCCACCTGTCCCCCTGCTATTCCCCAGCTTCTCCCCTCTGTCAATCCCTTCACTGGCTCCCAATTGCCCAGAGACTCCATTACAAAACCCTAACCATGACATACAAAGCCATCCACAACCTGTCTCCTCCATACATCTGTGACCTCGTCTCCCGGTACTTTCCCGCATGCAACCTCCGATCCTCACAAGATCTCCTTCTCTACTCCCCTCTTATCTCCTCTTCCCACAATCGCATACAAGATTTCTCTTGCGCATCACCCCTACTCTGGAACTCTCTACCACAACATATCAGACTCTCACCTACCATCGAAACCTTCAAAAAGAGCCTGAAGACCCACCTCTTCCGACAAGCCTACAACCTGCAGTAACCACCGATCGACCACACCGCTGCACGTCCAGCTCTACCCTCGCCTACTGTATTATTACCCATCCCTTGAAGATTGTGAGCCCTCGCGGGCAGGGTCCTCTCTCCTCCTGTACCAGTTATGACTTGTATTGTTTAAGATTATTGTACTTGTTTTTATGTATACTCCTCCTTACATGTAAAGCGCCATGGAATAAATGGCGCTATAACAATAAATAATAATAATAATAAATAATAATAATAATAATACTAACTAGGATTTATGGTTTGTTTGTAATAATGTTTTAATGTAGCCACTGGGCGCTGCCATCTTGATTTGCAGATCTGTGGAGGACTCATACAGTCTGCAAATATGGCCGTCCCTGGACATAGGAGACTGCGGACGGCTCCCGACCCCACCATGCAGCCTCATTAGCAGTGAACTGGGCACGCCCCTGTGGGCTGCACCATTCACTGCTGTAGGTGTGGCTGGGCGCCATTTTACTGTAGCCCAGTGCTATCTGCTGAGCTCCTCTTTCTGCACCGTGCTTCCTGCTCCAGCTCCACTATCCTCCTGCTCTGTCTCCACCTCCTCACTCACACACAGCCCCAGTGATCTCCGGTAATCTGACACCTTTGCTTTTATGAGAGCTTTTATTGCTGTGTCTGAGGAGGACAGTGACATATACAGCCCATAGTCTAGTGTATAATTAGTGGGGGCTGGAAGTTTCACCTGTGTGGGCATATCTGTAATACTGTCTCCTGTGATACTGCCTGCTGAACCGTGTATCTAATCCTCTCCTGTGTGATACTGTCTGCTGAGCCGTGTATCTAATCCTCTCCTGTGTGATACTGACTGCTGAGCCGTGTATCTAATCCTCTCCTGTGTGATACTGACTGCTGAGCCGTGTATCTAATCCTCTCCTGTGTGATACTGACTGCTGAACTGTGTATCTAATCCTCTCCTGTGTGATACTGACTGCTGAACTGTGTATCTAATCCTCTCCTGTGTGATACTGACTGCTGAACTGTGTATCTAATCCTCTCCTGTGTGATACTGACTGCTGAACCGTGTATCTAATCCTCTCCTGTGTGATACTGACTGCTGAACCGTGTATCTAATCCTCTCCTGTGTGATACTCACTGCTGAGCCGTGTATCTAATCCTCTCCTGTGTGATACTGACTGCTGAACTGTGTATCTAATCTTCTGTGTGATACTGACTGCTGAACCGTGTATCCAATCCTCTCCTGTGTGATACTGACTGCTGAACCGTGTATCTAATCCTCTCCTGTGTGATACTGACTGCTGAGTCGTGTATCTAATCCTCTCCTGTGTGATACTGACTGCTGAGCCGTGTATCTAATCCTCTCCTGTGTGATACTGACTGCTGAGCCGTGTATCTAATCCTCTCCTGTGTGATACTGACTGCTGAGCCGTGTATCTAATCCTCTCCTGTGTGATACTGACTGCTGAGCCGTGTATCTAATCCTCTCCTGTGTGATACTGACTGCTGAGCCGTGTATCTAATCCTCTCCTGTGTGATACTGACTGCTGAGCCGTGTATCTAATCCTCTCCTGTGTGATACTGACTGCTGAACCGTGTATCTAATCCTCTCCTGTGTGATACTGACTGCTGAACCATGTATCTAATCCTCTCCTGTGTGATACTGTCTGCTGAACCGTGTATCTAATCCTCTCCTGTGTGAAACTGACTGCTGAACCGTGTATATAATCCTCTCCTGTGTGATACTGACTGCTGAACCGTGTATATAATCCTCTCCTGTGTGATACTGTCTGCTGAGCCGTGTATCTAATCCTCTCCTGTGTGATACTGTCTGCTGAAACGTGTATCTAATCCTCTCCTGTGTGATACTGTCTGCTGAACCGTGTATCTAATCCTCTCCTGTGTGAAACTGACTGCTGAACCGTGTATCTAATCCTCTCCTGTGTGATACTGTCTGCTGAGCCGTGTATCTAATCCTCTCCTGTGTGATACTGTCTGCTGAGCCGTGTATCTAATTCTCTGCCGTGTGATACTGGTCTCCTGAAATACTCTGTGCTGCTGTCACCCTGCTGGTTTTATGTGTGATCTACATGGTGGTATTGTGTATGATCTATATGGCGGCATTTTGTGTGAAGTATATGGCGGTATTATTTGTGATCTGCTAAAAGGGGACCCATTCTGGGGTGGTTCTGGCTGAACACCTGCACACGGGTCAGGGGTAATAGGTGCAGTCAGGGGAGGGCTGGGGAGTCAGCTGAAGAGAGGGGTCTCATTTTTATCGTTACTGTATGGCTCCATTCCCCCCCAGCCTGCTTCCCAGCATCACCCCGGACTGCGCCTGTCGCCTCGCTTTCACACATCGCCAGGACAGAATCTGAGGAGGGGAATGGGGTCTTTGCATGCAATATCTGGATCAGAACAGGCCATCAATCAGCAGAAATGTTTCCTGGATTTCTGTGCTGCTGTCTCCCTGCTCCTCCCCCATATATCTCCCTCTGTGCCCCCCATAGACCAGCGCACTGCTCTCCTGAAATACTCTGTGGTGCTGTCACCCTGCTCCCTCCACCATATATCTCCCTCTGTGCCCCCCATAGACCAGCGCACTGCTCTCCTGAAATACTCTGTGCTGCTGTCACCCTGCTCCTCCACCATATATCTCCCTCTGTGCCCCCCATAGACCAGCACACTGCTCTCCTGAATGCTGCTGTCACCCTGCTCCTCCGCCATATATCTCCCTCTGTGCTCCCCATAGACCAGCACGCTGCTCTCCTGAAATACTCTGTGCGGTCACTCTGCTCTTTCCACCATATATCTCCCTCTGTGCCCCCCATAGACCAGCACACTGCTCTCCTGAAATACTCTGTGCTGCTGTCACCCTGCTCCCTCCACCATATATCTCTCTGTGTGCCCCCCATAGACCAGCACACTGCTCTCCTGAAATACTCTGTGATGCTGTCACCCTGCTCCTCCACCATAGATCTCTCTCTGTGCCCCCTATAGACCAGCGCACTGCTCTCCTGAAATACTCTGTGCTGCTGTCACCCTGCTCCCTCCACCATATATCTCTCTGTGTGCCCCCCATAGACCAGCACACTGCTCTCCTGAAATACTCTGTGCTGCTTCACCCTGCTCCCAGAATCCTTGCTGCCTGCCATCCTCGGTGACCGAAGACCCCATTCCTCTCCTCAGATCCTGTCCTGACGATGTGTGAAAGCGAGGCGACAGGGGCCTGATATATGGAGGAAGGAGCAGGGTGACAGCAGCACAGAGTATTTCAGGAGAGCAGTGTGCTGGTCTGTGGGGGGCACCCTGTTCGGTACCATGGATTGCACATAGAGCGCTGTGTCAGGGGACGAAGGAGTTCTTCCGAAACGCGCGTCGGGGCGCGTTCACTGTGGCAATCCGCCTCCACCACTGCTCTTCACCCACTGGGTAATATATTATGCTTTACCTAGCTTTATGCCCTTTTCACCATTGAGCGCTGGACATTTTGCTTAGTCCACCATACCATAGATCCAGTCTGGTGCTGGCTTAGACTTAGTCTTGCACTGGCCCATGTTTACTACATAGTGCTACATGATAATTTAATCTACCCCATGGGTTACCATATTAGGTTATGTATTCCATTACTAAGCGCTTTATTCATTGCATGGTTTAACATAGCATCTTTTTTGTGCTGGTTTATGTTTTATATTTAGCGCTATATGTGGTTTATTATATCATATTGGGTTTATTGTTTTTTGTGTCATAGAAGCGCCAGATTATTCACTTATTGCGTACACAGTGCGCTAGAGACATATATATCATTTTTTTCACACAATCGCTTATCAGATTGTAGATTGTACTTTTCTGTCTCTGTGCTGGCCCATGTTTACTACATAGCGCTACATGGCAGTTTAATCCACCACATGGGTTTTGTGTTAACATTTGAGGATTTGATACTCAGCCTTTTGTATATATGTTATGGATGGTATTTTTGTGCTGGTTCATGTCCATCCCTATAGCACCTTGTGGTAATTCAATCTATTAAGCTGTATACCTTGTGATTGATTCCAACATTTAGCGCTATATGTCCATTCATTCTAGGCTTCATGTCTTGCTATTAAGCGCTACATAGTTTACATACTGGTATTGCACATTGGCGAACAAATTTTGTTTACCCAACTATTTCAGCAGTTTATACTATATATTTTTCACAATTTTTATTATATCATTGACACATATTAATAGCATATATATTATCACAATTGTCATACAGTGTTTTACATTTGACATTTTTTCATTGTGTACCTTTTCACATTTAATATTTTTTCTTGTTTTTTCACCTTATTTATTTTTATACACGTATACTGATATATATATATATGTATTTTTTCTGCTGTTCTATTGGGGACTACTACATAATTTTGTTCCTTACCATACGATAAATTTTCCTATGCAGTGGTAAAAATATCAAAGCATGTAATTACTAATATATTGAGGTGTTCTTTGTGCCACATTTTATAATTATTTTATTTGTCTTTTATATTGTTGTTGTATATTGTGCTAGAACTTATAATAATAAACATTATCTTCTTTATATATTCCTTGGATTTTCTTCATTCATATTTACACAATTATTAACCTGTGGTTCGTGTACATCACATGGTAGTTTCTTTTTTTTTGATTGATGACCTGTTCTGATCCAGACTTTACATGAAAAGACAGTCAGTAACTTTGCAGGCCCCATCAAAATGGCAGCTCACTGTGTTCCTAGATGTCATCCTCTCTTTTCCCTTAGCAAACACCCAGAAGGGGAGGAGAGGAGTGACACCACACCCATGTCAGCAGATTCCGCCCATACAGTGTCCATTTTAGGGCATGATCATATATCAAAATCAAACAACATGGACACTGTATGCCCATAATTACTGCAGGACAGTAATGTGAGCTAGTTGTACACTAGGTTTTTGTGCCAAATTTCAGTAGCTGCTCCCCCTAGTGTTAACAAGTGGAAATGCCAAACTTTTTAAAATTATTTTTCATATTTTACAAAATTAAAAACAAATGATAATATTTTTTTAAGAAAATGTAAACATTAATTCTTTACATTTTTTCAATTGCTGAAAATTTTTTTTGGGGATGGCACCTTCCCTTTAAGCAAATACTGACACAGATGTTACACCCCTTTGTATTGGGCATCAGTCATCATCCTGCCTATCATAGATTTTATTTTCTATATCCCTAGGTTCCTGAGTAAAAAATTAAAACAGACAAAGTACAGTTAACAGCATTGATGCTTACCTCGTTGGTGTAGTGTGTATCATATCAGATACCTTCTGCATGTAATCTGTGGCCAGCACAACAACTTCTTCATCTTCAGAAAAGTTTTCATGAAATATTCTGTCCAGGAGGCGTTTCCATTTAATCTAAAATGAGCAATAACATAGGACATGGTAGAAGAAAATATGTTATTATTTTTGCCTGCAAATTTTGCACCCACATATTTGTTTGTAAACCTCATAAAACATATTCTGAAAATCATTAAAAAAATTAAGAATAGTAATAATAAGTACCAGAGATTTTAATTACATTAACCAAGAATTTAACCTGATTTTAATTGCCTCTTGCTAATTACAACAGTTTTAGAATCCTATTCAACCAATCAGTATGTATCCTGACAGGCTTTGTTTCTGGCTCCACATTATTTATTATACTTTGCTTATATATCACCATCATATTCCACAGCACTTTACATACAGTATATCATCATCACTAAATTCCCAATCATTATGGCTTTTGAAGTGTGGGAGGAAACTAGAGAAATTAGAGAAAACCCACACAGACATGGAGAGAAAATACAATAGCAGTTGGTGCGACGCTTTGGCTGAAGTGGGGATGTGATGCAGCGGCATCCTGACAGTTGCAGTGGCTGTAAGAAATATTATAGGTAAATGAGTATAAATAATTTCCCTTTGAACCTTTTCACAGCGGCTGTGACTGTCAGGATGCAACGGCGTGTGGGAACCTCTACCCCAAAGGAAAGTCCACGTTTTTACAGTACTTTAAAAGGCATTGTCTTGCTTCGAAAAAAACCATTATTAAATGTCCTACAAGGGTATTGTGTACTAGTAGAGGGGGTCCATCAATTGTAATGTCCCTCAATTACCAGAAGTGAAAGCAATTATACAGAGCATTTCTCTCTGGAGAAAATTACATTTGATTGCTCGGCTCCCCCGTAGCTTCTCGGCTGGCTGGTCACTTACAGGACTGTTTTTAATGCCAATACGTATCTTGGTCACTTACAGAAATTGTTATGTATGTCAGTTCCTGAAATATTCTTATCTGTAGCTCTGAAAGATCTTCCATACTAATTCTTTCAAATAGATTTTCTTTAGACTTTAGCAGATTCCATGACACTGAAGGGTGATTGTGAATCATTTTCCTGCTAAACTAGTGAACTCTTAGTATTTTGAAATATCTTTTTTTTTACAATGTTTTGTTAACTGTAGACTGAGAAAAGTGGAGGAAGAGCCAAGTTATTTGTATGTAATGGAGCAGAACAAATCTTAGCTGCAGATCTTACCAGGCAGTTCTCATATGTTGCTTTAAGAACAGTCAGGACTATATATTACTTTTGAAGGCCTTAGTCTTCAGCATTTCACTATTGTAGGGGTAATATAGGGGTATATCTGCAGGTTAGCAATGTTATGAAGGTGCACAGTTACTGTACTGAAAGTGCGGCACTCAGGAGAAAAATTAACTTTATTCTTCCCTGGAGCTGCCAGCTTTCAGTTATACAGGTGTGCCACTGCGGCAACAGTCATCTCTCATAGCACTGTAAACATGCCATGACAACTCGCTTTACACAGATGCACTGCAGAGACGGCAGTCAGCCAAAGTGCCGAGGCATGTTTACCGTACTGTGGGCGATGGCTGTAGCTGCGTTGACACACCCGTATAACTGAAAGCTGGCAGCTCCCAAAATAAATTATTTTCATTTTCACCTGGCCAGGCACCTTCCCAATGATATTAATCTGCAGATTAACCCTTTATCTCAGGTTAATAGCATTATCAGATGTGACAGGTTCCCTTTAAATTACATTAATATCTTAGTTTGATATACAGCGGGTGAAATAAGTATTGAATACTTCACCAATTTCCTTAATCAATAATTTTCTAAAGGTGCTCTTGACATAAAATCCTTTTCAGATGTCAGAAAAAAACATCCAATTCACACAGGTAAAGAAATCAAACCACAGATGTTCATAAATTAAGTCATGTTTAATAATGAGAAATGAAACAAGGAAAGCATATTGAACACATGAAGAAAGAGAGGTGCAAAAAGCCATGTAAAATCATGACACCAGCTACAATCTATAATATAAATATAATCTGATCTAATTTGTAAATAAAAAGAAATCCTGCCACAGTGAAAATAAATTCAGCTCATTCAACTGATGGCCTATGGAAAGGTGTCTCAATATCAAGGTGCCACACAAGAAACATCTCATGATGGGGAAAACCAATAAGCTGTCTTATAACCTTTGCAACCCTATTGTTGTAAAACATACTAATGGCATTGGTTAAAGAGAAATGTTTAAACTACTCAAAGTTCCAGTGATCACTTTTGGGGCCATAGCCTGAAGAGGAAAGAACATCATTTTACCATAAACCTGCCACAAGTGCTCCCCGCAAGATTTCAGATGGAGAAGTGAAAAGAAATATCTGTTGTCCATGAGCCAAGGACTACTTGTGGAGAGCTATAGAATGACCTGGAATCAGGAGATATAATTGTTTAAAAGAAAACAAGAAGTAATGCTGTCGCCCTCCATGATCTCTGCACACTCACTAAAAGAAAACAAGAAGTAATGCTGTCGCCCTCCATGATCTCTGCACACTCACCACGGAAGAATCCATTGCTGAACAAAAGACAGTGGCTGACACTGGGATCTGCATTGGTGGCAGCTGTCAGTCAAGGCCGAGGGTGCAGTTACAGCCGACACTCTCTACACACAGAGCGGTGACTGAACAAGCGGCAGCGCCACCCCAGTGACTGAAACTGGAACACTGCCAAAGAGAATAAAGTTCATTTTCTCCCTGCAGCGTTCGGCGTCGGGCAGGTTAATAACGCTATTAACCTGCAAATTAACCCAATATCTGCAGCTACGCATTTTGAACACTACATGTGTTCTTTGTCAGAGCTGCACATTGACATTTAGAAAAACAATTTATACATACTCAGTAAAAAAAACACTCCCCCTCATGAATCACACGATTGGAATAACAATTGTAGTGCACCTGAACAATCAATTAAAAACATATGTGATGCAAGAAAACACACATATGTGATGCAAGAAAACACAGGTTGACAGCCTGTGTTTTCTTGCATCACATATGTTTTTAATTGATTGTTCAGGTGCACTACAATTGTTATTCCAATCGTGTGATTCATGAGGGGGAGTGTTTTTTTTACTGAGTATGTATAAATTGTTTTTCTAAATGTCAATGTGCAGCTCTGACAAAGAACACATGTAGTGTTCGAAACGCGTAGCTGCATTGCCGCTAATTGTCTGCGGGATGCTGCTCTTAACTTGAATTTTTTCAATAAATAGCCTTTTTTTTATCAGCTGGACTTTTCTTTTTTTACATTGCTTCCAAGCGGTCTCCTTGCAGTCCGTGCTGACAACATGCCACAACAGGTGAGCTGGCTTTACTCTATTTCTTTATAATGGGCTAACACCTCCCCTATACACAATTTAATGCTCCCACAGCTGCCCTATACACAGTATAATGGGCAAATACACTGTACACTGCACACTGTTAGGATTCGGAAAATGTAATCATTTTGAATAAATCTTTTAAAGGGTTACCCCCCAAATTCATACATTGGGCAGATATAGTTGCGTGCTTTAGGGAGTATTCCTTTAAATGTACTATATTTGCTTAAGTCCTAAGCAGGCCATAGACATAAGATAATGGTCAGCCACTTTTTCCTCTTTCGCTGTGGCAATACACAGAGATGCTTGCTAAATCAGATTACGTATGTTTGCCTAGGATCACACAAACATTTTAAAAATCAGTAATTTTCATCCAGAAAAGTGTCAATTTTTTTCTCGCTTGTCGCCCGTGCGCAGTCCGTATCAGATCTGTTTTTTACAGCAGCAGCTATTAATCATTTACAGGACCTTGTTACAGAACTGTAATGTATCCGTAAAAACTGGATGCTACACTGTGCCTCTGTACAGCATCTGATTTTTTTTCTCGCACCCATCTTATTTCGGACTGAAATCACAGAATGCTGCAATTTTTTTTAGAGACAGATTTTGTCAGTGAAAAAAATCGGTCGTCAGCACTGCTCCATTGAATAGCACTGGTCCATGTGCTATTCGATAAGAAATTGGATAGCACTTGTCCGATTTATACGATGATGTGAGCGAGCACTTTATATGGGTGTCATGACATAAGATAATCCCAAAAGGTATTACTGTAGATGTGTGACCAGCTTGTCCTTGAAAATCATTTTCATATGCCAAATAAAAGCCTTTGAAATATTGGAAATCCTTACAACATCATGCATTTAACGAGTCTTAAAATTTAAAACTCACTGCAAAATCTGTTTAAAGAAGACATACTCACATATGGGGCAATGTGCTGCAGTTGGGATATGGTGACTTTATTGTACATAGTGCTAATGTCACGTCGGATGTCATCAAATTCCGAGATTGTGATCTTAAGGGATGAAAAACAGTAAATATTAGCGGAACAGACCATATCGTCCAATGGTTGGTAAGACAAGCTGTTAGAATGAACCTTTTTATGGCATAATTAGTCACCAAAAACAGTGAGCTACGACCTAAGCAGAAAACAATTTTGGGACAGCGGCAACTTCAAGTCATGATGTCGTGGACTCTTACATTGGCAAGATCCTGTTCTAGTAGTAGTATTTCCTGTGCCTTTTTCTGCACGTTCTCGACTCCCAGAAGGCTTAGGATCTTCTGCATGAACTCTTTGTAAGCTACCAAAATCTGTGGACAGTAAATGTTTTTTAGACTCAAGCTTACTTTTCAAACCTCCATTATTAACAATGATAATAATCAGACCAAAATGCTTATTAAAGGGAATCTGTCACCACCAGGTTTCAGCCACCTAATTTGAAAGTAGCATAATATAGAGACAGAGACCCTGATACCAGGAATATGTCACTTACTGGGCTGCTTGCTGTAGTTTTTTTATAAAATTACTGTTTTATCAGCAGGAGATTATCACTAGAGGTCTTGTAACTCTGCTATCATGTAGCCCTCTATATTCATGAGCTCTGTGTAATCCCACACACACTACTGATTGGCAGATTTCTGCCTATGCACAGTGTACACAGACACTTGTCAAGCAGAGGTGTGTGTGGAGTTTTACAGAGCTCAGCAGTTGCCCAGACAGTGATACATAGCTGGAATCAGGGTTTCTGCCCATACATCATGCTACCCAGGGGTACTAAAACCTGGTGACAAATTTCCTTTATGCAGATTTGTTGCTGATATGATATTAACATATTTCATAGTACAAACAGAAATGTATGTCCCTGTTCATTTTGAATTCAAAGTGACAAACACAATGGTGGTAATGTGTGCTATACCTTTTCACTGTCTTCATCCTGACCCAAGTAAAGTGTGCGCTCTGGCAGAGTCAAGCCATCTTGATCAATCTGTAAATTTAGGACAAAACAATTAGAAATTATTTTTAGAAGCTTTAATGGCCAAAAACTTAAAATATTTTACTCAGTGCTCCAAATATACATAACTGAGTTCATCCAGCTAGCGACTGATACATGGTGGCCATGGATCGGTCATCATGTATCAGATGCTAGGTACCTTTTACAGTGACAACCAATATGGCTGCTGTTCTTGTTCTTGTTGTTGTTGATTTTGTTGCAAATTTCACAAATAAGCAAAAAATGCTAATACATTTCAGTGAATAAAACAAACAAATTAATCAGAAAACATATCTAAGTGGTAAACTTTAAGTTTTCATACAGATGTACATTATGAATTTAATGAGAATTTGCATGAGCAACTTGTAGAAATGGAAGTGCTTGCAACCAAAATTTTCTACGCATCTATTCACCCTGATATTGGATACAAGAATACTATCAGGTATCAAAGTTTTTTCCCCCCAAGATTAGACTGGTCTAGCATTAGGATAGGCTGTTAATATGAGATTGTGGGTGTCCAACCTTCAGGACCACCACCAATAAACTGTTCGAAGGGGACATATTGATTATGTGAGTGCTGCATCTCTTTCTATGCTTGCATTCCTCCATCTGCCTGCACTGCTTCTACATAGGAGGAGGCTATTGTTCAGTGATGTCCCGCTCATTTCAATGGGACAATGTTGTAAATGGCGCAAGCCCCTTTAAACAGCCCGGGTGGAACGCTTCCAATCTTATATTGCTGCGCTCAGTGTTGGACTGGGCAGCCAAGGGCCCACCAGTAACCAACTCCAGTCCCCCCACTTTTCAGCTACTTACATATGTAATATCCTCAATCACAAATGCATGTAACAATGTAGATTGTTAAATGAATAAGATTCTGCCTTTGTATGTACATAGTGATTCAAGTATATTGTGCCAAGTACTATTCATATAAGAGGATGGTGGCCCACTGGAGGATTCTACTGTTCTCCTGTGGGCCAGTCCAAGCCTGGCTGGGCTATCCTAAATACAGGCTATCAATAGTCTGATCCTAGAAACCCCTTCAGCAAAGTGAAGAACAATGAATATCCTACATCTGGTCAAAGAGGTGGATTTTATTGGCTAAAATGTTTTATATATTTTAGGTAATGGATTGGAGAGATGTCCCTTTTAGCAGTAGAAGAGGTTACCTATAGTTAATATACTTAGAGGACACATGCTCACATTTGCATATGCAGCACATATTGAAGTAGCACATTGTTATGAAAGGAAATGTTCAGGTTTTTTTTTACCCCAGCAGCTTCTATTACCAATGGGTTCATCCATCTAAAGACGTATCATTAGCATCTCCCCTGTGCACAGTCCTTGGTTGCAGCTATCATCTGATGTTCATGTGAGCTCACTGCTGCATTCATACTAAGAAATAACAGAGGCTGCAGCACAGCCCAGAACTGTCTTCATTATCCTTCCTCCAATCAAAGTTTTCATCCTCTTAATTTATTACAGTTATCCTATTATATAGCACTGCGTACTTACAATTGCTCATTTTCCCTTTCTACCCAGCTATTCTTCTAATTTCTCTGCTCTATGTAGAAACAGGAAGTCTCTTGTCCTGCAAAAATCATTCCTGTCTTTAACTCCTGACCCAGCTGCTCCGCTCCTCTCCTCTGCCAGGGACTTCTGCAGTGACTCATGACTCATACAGGAAAAATTGACCTCCTGTATCTACACAGAGCTTAGAAATATTCAGCTCGTCAATTATTAATCACGTGATGTCATGGAGCTAACTGAAATGAGAAGAATTATCTGGGTAGAAAGGCAAAATGAGCAATTGCAAGTACACAGTGCTGTATAATATGATGATTCCAGTGTATTAAGAGGATACAAACTTTGATGGGAGGAGTGCTTCTTTAAGTACAGGAAGCCAGAGGAGTAAAAAATAATTAAGCACAACAACCCCTTTAAACACTTACTGTACAGTCATGGCCAAAAGTTTTGAGAATGACACAAATATTAATTTTTACAAAGTCTACTGCTTCATTTTTTCTAATGGCAATTTGCATATACTCCAGAATGTTATAAAGAGTGATCAGCTTAACAGCAATTACTTGCAAAGTCAATATTTGTCTAGAAAATGAACTTTATCCCCCAAAACACTTTTCAACATCATTGCAGCCCTGCCTTAAAAGGACCAGCTAACATCGTTTCAGTGATTGCTCCATTAACACAGGTGTGGGTGTTGATGAGGACAGGCCTGGAGATCAATCTGTCATGATTAAGTAAGAATGACACCACTGGACACTTTAAAAGGAGGCTGGTGCTTGGCATCATTGTTTCTTTTCTGTTAACCATGGATATCTCTAAAGAATCATGTGCAGTCATCATTGCACTGCCCAAAAATGGCCTAACAGGGAAGAGTATCGCAGCAAGAAAGATTGCACCTCAGTCAACAATCTATCGCATCATCAAGAACTTCAAGGAGAAAGGTTCCCTTGTTGCCAAAAAGGCTCCAGGGCGCCCAAGAAAGACCAGCAAGCGCCAGGACCGTCTCTTAAAAGTGTTTCAGCTGCGGGATCGGGCTACCAGCAGTGCAGAGCTTGCTCAGGAATGGCAGCAGGCAGGTGTGAGTGCATCTGCACGCACTGTGAGGCAGAGACTCTTGGAGCAAGGCCTGGTCTCAAGGAGGGCAGCAAAGAAGCCACTTCTCTCCAGGAAAAACATCATGGACAGACTGATATTCTGCAAGAAGTACAGGGAGTGGACTGCTGAGGACTGGGGTAAAGTCATTTTCTCTGATGAATCCCCTTTTCAATTGTTTGGGACATCTGGAAAATGGCTTATTCGGAGAAGACCAGGTGAGCGCTACCACCAGTCTTGTCTCATGCCAACTGTCAAGCATCCTGAAACCATTCATGTGTGGGGTTGCTTCTCAGCCAAGGGAATGGGCTCTCTCTCAGTCTTGCCTAAAAACACAGCCATGAATAAAGAATGGTAACAGAATGTCCTCCAAGAGCAACTTCTCCCAACCGTCCAAGAGCAGTTTGGTGATCAACAATGCCTTTTTCAACATGATGGAGCACCTTGCCATAAAGCAAAGGTGATAACTAAATGGCTCAGGGAACAAAACATAGAGATTTTGGGACCATGGCCTGGAAACTCCTCAGATCTTAATCCCATTGAGAACTTGTGGTCAATCATCAAGAGACGGGTGGACAAACAAAAACCTTCAAATTCAGACAAAATAAAAGCATTGATTTTGCAAGAATGGACTGCTATCAGTCAGGATTTGATCCAGAAGTTGATTGAGAGCATGCCAGGGAGAATTGCTGAGGTCCTGAAGAAGAAGGGTCAACACTGCAAATATTGACTTGCTGCATTAACTCATTCTAACTGTCAATATAACCTTTTGCTACTCATAATATGATTGCAATTATATTTCTGTATCTGATAAAAACATCTGACAAACACACATAAAAACCAGAGGCCAGCAGATCATGTGAAAATATAATATTTGTGTCATTCTCAAAACTTTTGGCCATGACTGTATGTCTGAAACTTTTTCCAATACAATGAGGGCCCATACACATGCCCATGATATGAATTAGTGTTGCACAAAGCCCTTGGGTCCATAGTGTATGGGAATGGATCGATACTGCACCGTTGCATATGTATGAGTTAATATACAGGCAGCTTGTATTTTTTCCAGATTTATACATCATCTTTCAAAAATCCTGACATACTCCATCATATCATGTAATGGAGAACAGGGTATGTCATGAAACCCCATGAAGTTTCTGTGGCTGGACCTATGGGCCTTCATATATCACAATGCACATGATCTTTGCAAATGAGTCCTTAACAAAGTAATTTTTTGCTACATTTTTTAAAATAATTTTTATACGAATATGATTTAAAAAAGTACCGTAAATTAATTAACGTGCTTTGGTGAAGCAATGTGTCGCAGATTTAAAGATCTAGAAGCCAGTGAATAGAGATGCATTGCTTGGTTCAATATATCTGACCGTTTTTACTCCCTGAAATTTGCCTGGCAGAATTGATTGAGACGATTCCATATTTTTACCGCTCCTGGACTTTATTTAGTATATCAAAGTATTTCTGGATAAAATGTGCAAACTAACGAAGCCATGAAATATTCCTTTCTATAATTCAGTCTTAGAAATAGATGAATAAATTGTAAATAGGTTGAATCGCCGCGGATTCTCTCATAAACTCCTCCTGAACAAATACTTTGTGGTTGAGTTTTGGGCTGTTCTTTTCCTTTTCCTGCTGCTACTTCTCATATTTCCCTGCTGGTGCCTAATTGACCCAGAATGCTTTGCAAACAGCGGGGAGCCGGGAACAGCAGCGGTTGGTGAAAGAAATTACCGGCAGCAATAAAAAAAATTCTTAAAGAGAAGCTAAGATATTAAAGTTAGTGTCCAGACAGAAAAGGCTTATAGGAAAACCACAGGAAGGAGAAGTTGGTATGCGGAATATTTTGTGAGCTCTATCTGAATTCTGTACAGGTACATTCATAGAACTTATTGTGAGATTTATTTTACTGGGACACAGTGCACACTATTACATCCTTCTCATTTATGCCTTCATTTTACCACAAATGTGTGTGCTGTATCATTTCAAAAAGCATTTTGGAAAGCTCAATGATCCTGTCATTTCCAATGTTGGAAGACATGTTTGGACTGTGAAAAAACAACTAAATGATCTTCTATGTACCAGACTATATGAGAAAATGTGATCTTGTATGGTCAATACAGGATTATAGGCAAACTTCATGTCACATGTACCTGGGTATTTGACCATTTTGGGATTACGGATGCTACCAACATTAGAGCTAATTGAATTGATTTCATGGTGGCTCAGTGGTTAGCACTGTTCCTTTACAGTACTGGGGTCCTGGGTTCAGACCAGGCTCCATTTGATTATGCACCTGTGTCTGGGCCGGTTTCACACTTCATCTATGGTTGCTAGTTTGGCAGTGTGGAGGTCAGATGTGAAATGTCCAAGTCCAGACCTGGTCAGCCTTTATCTGCGCTTGCCCTTCTGGTGCCACAGGAGTGATTCATAAATGCTTTGGGTACGTTTGCATTTTGTACAGTCTTGCTTTTAATACATTTAGGAGGCTGTAATGGCACAGCGAATATAAAAAAACATAGAGTAGGACTGCCCCATATGAGAATGCCTTGGCATGGCGGGGTGGCTCAAAGAATTGATCAATTGTTTGCTAAATGTCTCATTTTAAAGTACAGTTACAAACCAATATGTGCATGTGCATTTTATGTATTGCGTGCTGACCATAGGCAGCACTGGCTTCTTGGCTTTTTTGTTTGTTACTGGTTTGTGGCTGACCCCCACTTTTTGCCGTGCACCCTTGGTTATGCACGCCATTCTATCTGTCTTTATTGTGATTGATCTAGGCTGCTGTACACACATACAGCAGCCCTGCCTTCCCCAGCCTCCATTTGATTATGCACCTGTGTCTGGGCCTGTTTCAACCTTCATCTATGGTTGCTAGTTTGGCAGTGTGGAGGTCAGATCTGAAATGTCCATATCCGGACCAGGTCGGCCTTTATTTGAGCTTGCCCTTCTGGCAACACAGGAGTGATTCAAAAATGCTTTGGGTACATTTGCATTTTGTACAGTCTTGCTTTTAATACATTTAGGATGCCGTAATGGCACAGCAAATATAAAAAATGTAGAGTAGGACTGCCCCATATGAGAATGCCTTAGCGTTGGCAGGGTGGCTCAAAGAATTGATCAATTGTTGCTAAATGTCTCATTTTAAAGTACAGTTAGAAACCAATATGTGCATGTGCACTTTATGTATGGCGTGCTGACCATAGGCAGCACTGGCTTCTTGGCTTTTTTGTTTGTTACTGGTTTGTGGCTGACCCCCACTGTTTGCCGTGCACCCTTGGTTATGCACGCCATTCTATCTGTCTTTATTGTGATTGATCTAGGCTGCTGTACACACATACAGCAGCCCTGCCTTCCCCAGCCTCCATTTGATTATGCACCTGTGTCTGGGCCTGTTTCAACCTTCATCTATGGTTGCTAGTTTGGCAGTGTGGAGGTCAGATCTGAAATGTCCATATCCGGACCAGGTCGGCCTTTATTTGAGCTTGCCCTTCTGGCAACACAGGAGTGATTCAAAAATGCTTTGGGTACATTTGCATTTTGTACAGTCTTGCTTTTAATACATTTAGGAGGCCGTAATGGCACAGCAAATATAAAAAATGTAGAGTAGGACTGCCCCATATGAGAATGCCTTAGCGTTGGCAGGGTGGCTCAAAGAATTGATCAATTGTTTGCTAAATGTCTCATTTTAAAGTACAGTTAGAAACCAATATGTGCATGTGCACTTTATGTATGGCGTGCTGACCATAGGCAGTGCTGGCTTCTTGGCTTTTTTGTTTACCCTGGTACATGGTCTACTAGAGGATGTCACAGATCACAGCTTAGCCACAGATATAGGGAGAGAAAGCTATAAAACACTAGGGTATGTTTCCATGGTCAGGAAATGCTGCGTGTTTGATGCTGCATACAGCCGCAGAATCAAACACACAGCGTCCAGATGTTACAGCATAGTGGAGGGGATTTCATGAAATCCCGTCTCCACTATGTGTTAAAAGACGCAGGTGGCAAACCCGTGTAAACGGACATGCGACACAGCATGTCTGTTTACAATGCAGCGACGCTCCGTCGCCGCACTGTAAATTTACCATAGACTATCATTAGATGTGGAAAATCTGCATCTAAGGATTAGTCACATGTGTAATAACTGCTGTGGTGCTGTGACCGCTGTGACAGCTAGGGGGCGCTGTATGGGTCATGCACACAGGCATATCCATTGTGGTAATGGAGGTAGGATGAGCGCCAGGATGGTAAATGACCGTTATGTATCCCAGGGTGGGTGGCCCTGGGATGGAAGCTTGAATGTGTGTTAATAAGCAGTGGTACTGCTGAGGTTTTTGTTACAGTTTATCAGGGAAAGCTTCCAGGTGGTTGGTGAGACGGGTGGGACAAGTCACCTACAAACCCACCTATGGGTGTGTGTCTAAACGCCCATAGTAAGCCTGTATATGTGTGTTTATGACTGGGTGTCTGAAATAGAACCTGCGATGAGGTCATAGCCATGTGATCCGGTGGGCATGGCTACGGACCATATAAGGTGACCAGGGTAGGTCACAAGAGAGACTGCCTGGATCTGATTGGTCCATGTGGAAAGTCCTGGAAGGCTGACGTGCTGGAAGAGGTGCTGCCTTCCTGAAGAGCACATGCAAAGGCCGCTGACCCGGGGAGGCTTCTGGATATTGGCCTGTGGGTGTGGGACAGTCCCCAGGAGGGAACGGATGTCCTGAATGAGAAGCAGCTAAGAGGTAAACCTGGAAAGGGGGAAATAACTGTGAGGCTATAGAGCCTGATTGCTGGACATTGCACAACCTGTGTGACCACAGGTGTGAGAGAGCGGAGCTCTATCATGAACTTTCTGTTGCTGGATATAAGCCTGTTGCAGCTTATGGTTTATGCTGATTAATAAACCGCATGGACTGTTTATATTGAAAAACCCGTGCCGGACCTGGTTAATCAGCTGCCAAGTGAGTGTCCCCAACATGAATAACAAGCGCTACCTTACACTGCGTAAATGCAGCTTACTACGCATGTCTACTAATTTAAGTAAAGTTCTTACCTGTCCCGCCACAGGAAGTCCGCGTCCGCTGCAGTTCTCGCAATAACTTAGCTTATTGCGAGAATTGCCGTGTTTTCGCGAGAACTGCCGTGTACATGACCGGGGGTTATCTCCGGTCACTAGGCTAGTTCTCATGGTCAGCTGACCATGAGAACTACAGTGTAGATGATCGCCGGAGATCTCCGATGGTCATCTACAAGCTCTGCTATATCCGGATGTCATGCATCCAGATGTAGCAGAGCTGGACTCGTTGTGGGACACTCGTTATTAAGGACTACGTCGGAACAGGAAATATTTTTGTTGATTTGTTATTTTCTTTTTTTTCAGGAGATCGAGGGCTTTGCTTGGATTTGGGCATGCAATAAAATATGGAAAACTGTGTAGTGTATTACAGTATTATCCTGTTGATGCTGTTATTATTTTGGCATTTATCTGTCATGGCCTCGGGTCCTCACCTGTCTGTTTCCCCCCCAGCGCGTCCCCGACTTAGTTCCCCTTAGCTCCCCGCCTGCATGCTCGGGGTCGCAGCATGTCAGCAGCTTGCGTTAGCGCGATCGCACTTCACTCGCCGATGAGCTTCCTGGGAGGTTGCGACCCGGTGGACCCGCCCCATCATGGCGGCGCCCACCGGGTATTTCGGCTCTGCATTGGCACTGGTAAGATGCCTGTTTATCTAATGCGGTGGCGCTAGCATCTCCTGCTTGGCGTCTCCTTCATTCTCAGGCCCCGTGTCTCTGCCTCACCTGTCTGCCATGTCTCTGCTTTGCCTGCCAGCCCCATGTTTCTGCCTTACCTGCCAGCCCTGTCTCTGCCGCACCAGCTCGCCCTGTGTCTCTGCTGTACCTGCCAGCCCTGTGTCTCTGCTGTACCTGCCAGCCCAAGGTCTTTGCTTCTATTGCGGGAGTGCCTCCCATCTGCTCCAAGCCTGTCTGGAACGTCCGGAAAACACCTCCGCCAAGGTCAGGTAAGAGAGGCCTCCCTAGGTGTATGTGATACCTCTCTACCCCTCACTCTGTCTGTCTTGCTGCATGTCGGTGATAAACGTTTTTCTGTTGCAGCCTATGTAGATTCGGGCGCAGCGGGGAACTTTATTGTCTTTTGGTATATATCACTATTTTGTGTCCACATTTGCCAGTAATAGATATGGCTCCTTCTCGCACTGAGTGTGGTGCGCATGCGCTCTGGCGTCGCTGTGTTGGCTGTTCTGTGTCTCAGCGGTGCGCCAACTTCAGGGTCACGTGGAGCCCCACGACCTTCCAGTTTTCGGCTGCCTGCTGGTGCGCGGTCCGGCGGATGTGACGGCTGACGGGGCGATATGGCGCCACACTGATCTCCCGGGTTGAGGGTATATAAACCATGCACCCTATTCCTGCCGTATGCCCCTTGAGAAAGGCACCGCCGAAATGCGCGTCGGGGCGGCTGGATCTTTCCTGCAAGGTGTTCCACTCTGTACAAGGTATTTACCTACATTATAATGTGATTATTGTGCTATGTTCAAAGAATAATCGTTCACCCTGCTGTGGTACTTGTATAGCATTGTGGCTTTAACATGCCAAATAATGTATGACCCTACGATGGATATTGTCTGCTAGCATGGGTGATACTTTATGCAGCTTTTTATAGATATTCTATCTGTATCACATACTATTTTGCATATACACCTTTGTGGATACTCCTGTATATGGGCATACCCACCCTGGGCAAGTTTTCTATGTTGTTGGGATCCATCAGGTTCCATCTTTTTAGCCCCATTTTTGCAGTCTGACTGTAAATATTTACTATATGTTTAATAATGTTGTCAGTACCTTTTTGGACCTTATGACTGCCTTTTTTCTGTTGTTTTTGCTCTTCTTCGTAAAGAAGAAGGATGGCTCCCTTCATCCATGTATCGACTATAAAGGCCTGAACAACATTACGGTGAAGAACAAATACCCGTTGCCACTTATCCCAGAGCTCTTTGACTGCCTGAGGGGATCACGAATATTTACCAAACTTGACCTTCGAGTAGTCTACAATCTGGTCCGATTTCACGCTGGGGAAGAGTGGAAGACCGCATTCAACACACGTGACGGTCACTATGAGTATTTAGTTATGCCGTTTGGCCTCTGCAATGCTCCTGCAGTATTCTAAGAATTCGTAAATGATATATTCTGGGATCTCCTCTACTCCAGTGTCGTGGACTACCTAGACGACATCCTTGTCTTTTCCCCGGATCTATCCGCCCACCGACGAGACGTTCGTCAGGTTTTACAACATCTAAGAGAGAATCATCTTTTCGCTAAGTTGGAGAAGTGCGTCTTCGAGCTGTCCTCTTTGCCTTTTCTTGGTTATATTGTCTCAAAGTCCGGCCTGAAGATGGATCCCGAGAAAGTATCTGCTGTCCTCAACTGGCCACGTATCCTTGGAGTAAAGGCAATCTAACGTTTTCTCGGTTTTGCCAATTATTATAGGCAATTTATCCCTCATTTCTCCTCCTTGACCAAACCTATTTCTGCCCTTATTCACAAGGGGGTCAACCCCAATCACTAGTCCTTGGAGGCTGAGAATGCCTTCCAGACTCTGAAACAAGAATTTGCTACGGCTCCTGTGCTCCACCGGATGCCAATAGGCCATTTATCCTTGAGGTCGGCGCTTCATCTGTTGGAGCAGGAGCAGTCCTCTTGCAAAAATTCACCTCTGGTCGGCTGGTCACCTGCGGATTCTTCTCTAAAGCCTTCTCCTCCCCTGAATGCAATTATTCCATTGGGGACAGAGAACTCCTGGCTATAAAACTTGCTTTAGAGGAATGGCATTCTTGAAGGAGCTGCTCATCCTTTTATCATATTTACTGACCACAAGAATTTGGCCTAAGTTCAATCAGCACAAAGATTCAACCCTTGGCAGGCCAGGTGGTCATTGTTCTTTGGACGTTTTGACTTCGAACTCCACTTCCGACCTGGTAATAAGAACATCAAAGCTGATGCCTTATCAAGGTCATTCCAGCCACTAGATGTAGAGGAGAGGCCAGCACATATCATCGACCCAGCTAGGATAGTCACTGAGGCACCTCTAAGCTTAATAACCCCACCACCTGGCAAAACCTTTGTGTTGGACTGTGACAGGGTGAGAGTCTTGCGTTGAGGACATTCCTCCAAAATTGCCGGACATGCTGGAGTCTAGAAGACTCTCTCTTATCTCCCACCATTATTGGTGGCCATCACTTCGCCAAGACGTCTTGGAATTCCTTGCCTCCTGCTCATCCTGTGCCAGAAACAAGATCCCCAGGCAGCTACCTTCTGGACTACTGCATCCGCAGCCTGTGCCTTCAGTTCCTTGGAGCAATATAACCATGGACTTCATCACTGATTTACCTCTTTCCTCAAATTGTACCGTTATCTTGGTGGTCGTGGACTGGTTTTCCAAGATGGCCCACTTCGTTCAATTGCCTGGACTGCCTTCTGCTTCCGAGCTGGTGAAGATTTTCTTGCACCATGTTTTCCGACTTCACAGCTTCCCACAGAATATCATGTCTGACCGAGGGGCCCAATTCACCTCCCATTTTTGGAGAGCCCTCTGCGGACTAATGAAGTTAACCCTAGATTTTTCCTCAGCCAATCATCCGCAGTCCAATGGTCAAGTGGAGCGAGTAAATCAAGCTCTAACATCCTACCTTCGGCACTTCTCCAATGCTCACCAAAATGATTGGGTCTCTCTTCTCCCACGGGCAGAGTTCACCTACAACAATCACCCCAGTGAATCCTCTTCCAAGTCTCCCTTTTTTGTGGTCTTTGGGCAGCATCCTGGCATCCCTCTTCCCGTTTCCCCTGCCTCGGGTGTACTGGCAGCGGACTCCCTGTCCTTGGAATTCTCTAAAATTTGGGAGGAGACTAAAGAGGCTCTTGTGAAAGCTAGTAGCAGAATCAAGAGGTACGCCGACAATCAAGAGGTACGCCGACAAGAAATGCCTGGACGCCCCTCCACATCTTCCGGGTGATAAGGTCTGGCTATCCTCACGTTATATTAGACTTAACATCCTTTCTCATAAACTAGGTCCACACTACATTGGCCCTTTAAAATTCTAAATCGCATCAATGATGTGGCCTACAAATTGAAATTGCCTACCTCGCTGAGGAACCCCAATGCTTTCCATGTGTCGCTCCTCAAACCAGTGGTGTTTAATCGCTTTCACTCGTCTCCTTCTCGCTCCCCCCAACCAAGCACTTCTGATAATATCTTTGATGTAAAAGATATTCTGGCTAGGAAAACAGTCAGGGGAAGGACCTTTTTTCTTATTGACTGGAGAGGATTCGGTCCTGAGGAGAGATCGTGGGAGCCCTGTGAGAACATCAATGCTCATCGTATCATGAGGAGGTTCCTCTCCAGCCTTAAAAAGGGGGGAGTAAGGCAGGGGGTACTGTTACGGCCTCAGGTCCTCACCCATTCGTCTCTGCCCCCCGGCGCGTCCCCAACTTGATTCCATGCCGCTCCCCTCCTGTCTGCTCGGGGTCACGGTGTGTCAGCGACTTGCGCATGCGTGGTCGCGCTTCCCTCGCCACTGAGCTTCCTGGGAGGTTGTGACCTGGTGGTCTCGCCCCATCATGGTGGAGCCCACCAGGTATTTCAGCTCGGCGCCGACACTGGTAAGATGCCTGTTTATCTTATGCGGTGGAGCTAGCATCTCCTGCTTGGTGTCTCCCTCATTCTCAGGCCCCGTGTCTCTGCCTCACCTGTCTGCCGGGTCTCTGCTTTGCCTGCCAGCCCCGTGTCTCTGCCACACCTGCTCGCCCTGTGTCTCTGCCGTACCAGCCAGCACTGTGTTAATGCCGTACCTGCTTGCACTGTACCTCTGCCTTCTCTGCCTGCCTTGTGTTTCTAGCCATACCCGTCTGCCATGTGTCTGTTTCTGTATTTCGTTTCCCACTATGTTCCCCTTTTTCAACTGCAGACTCTAATTCCCATCAATGACAGCTCTGTCTTCTCTGACCCCAAGTGAGATGACTTGCCACTAAGCCACAGAACTATGGGTAGAAATTTTTAAATCTTCCTATTGATGCATTGAATGAAAATAATCTTTTAGACTTGGATGAGACAGGTGCAGGGGAGCTGGAGGATATGACTACAATGCCTAGCTTTGTTTGTAGCACTGCCATTGTCAGCTGTGATGATAATGACACTCAGAGTCAGGGCAAATCTAGTAGTGGGAATCAGAAGGGGGTCAAGAAGCTTAGGCCAAAAAGCTTAGGCCATTTTACACACTGAGACAATTGTCAAATGAGTCAAGGATGATGATTATCATGATTATTGTATGATTAAGAGCACCTGCGAACCAAGTCAAGGTGGCAAAACATCATCATCGTAAGAAAGCAGTGTCATCGGAGATAAAGAGCGAAGCTGGTGTCCTGCTAAAAGTTATTCCAAGGATAGATCTGCTTCTTCTGCTGCTGTTATTTTGAATGTTCAAAAGACATCAAAATTGGACTATAACCATGATAAGCTGTGTTCTGTGCTTTCTATTTCTGAAAAAATCAATGACTGTTCCCTCATCTGTGCCAGCTAGTGGCAGAAGCACAAGTAGTGGTATTGTATTTATCACAGGATGGACCAGTTGTTTTATCAGTGTATTTATGACATGATGGACCAGTTGTTTTATCAGCTGCTGCACCCACCTGTAACATATCAGCAATCAGAGGTACATCACCTGAACAACCAGGTTTAATTATACCTGGACTGTGTCAATTCTCCAGTAGATATCATGAGCCCTTCTGGGGCAGAAGATTGGGTCAATGGCAAGAACTGGCCTAGTTTGCCATGGGCATAAAGTTTTGTCCAGCCTCTTGTGTACTATCAGAGCGGGTATTTAGAGCAGCAAGTGGCTCTCCATGTAGATCTGATTGTTCTGAACAGGTGTGGAAAACCTTACATTTGTGACAATTAATCTTAATCTGGCATGGATCAGTGAGGATTTTCATTCACCTATTCTTGATGCCAATTATTAAATTGGCCATAGGGTATACCTAGCTACCCAATATGTGTTATACTGTTCTATTGCTGCCAGCTCTGAATCCCCTCTTCAGCCAGGTATCTCCTGCCTGTCCATGTTCTAAACTGTGCTGTTGCTGCCAGTGCTAGTATATAAGCACATATTTTCTGCCTGTCCATTGTGATTTATACTGTACTATTGCCAGAACAGCCCCTGCCAGAAGGCAGCCAGTTAGCCACAACATCTGCTTGCACATTATGTTATACATCTAAACTGTACTGATACTGGGAAACCTAGGCATAGTTAATATAAGAAACCTAAGACTGCTCCAAAAATTGTATAATTTTTAGATGGTTTGTTTGAAAGTCATTGTTTCTTCACTTTCAAAACATGGAACTTTTTTGAACAAAATATTAAGTCATTGCTTCTTCGTGGCTCAGTGCAGTTGAGCAAAAAAGTTTCAATTTTACAATAAAAATGTTATTTCTTCCAAAAGATGTTCAATTTTTTTGTCACAGCTCAAGTAAGCCATTGATTTACCATACAATTTTCACTTACCAAAACTGAAATACAAGTTTTTACCAAAATTTCCAGTGAACTTTACTACTGCCAAAAAGGCAAGGGAAAAAATTAACAAATCATTTATTGTTGCCCAAGAATAAATAATTTCATCAAAGGGCCAAAACTAAATAGTGATAAGTTGTTGTTTTTTATGAACCTGGACTGGTGCTTTCCATTGCTTTTTCATTGGTCGCACTGTCTGGGCCCTGGGGCTGGGGCATATTCACTTCATAAACAAACACCAAACCTGTTACTATTCCATAAAAAGGTATGATAATTTTTTGCAAGCTAAATGATGCAAAGCTTCTCCCGCATACACCCCATGTGTATAAACAGTAACACAGGAGACATCTACACAAAAAAGGGAACTTTTGGAACTTTATTAAATTCAGAAAACATTAAAAGTCCGATATTGCATTGTGTTAATTAGCAGGCTGTTGTTTACCACTGGTTACTGGTGTTATTTAGTGGCCACAGGGGCAAATAACAGCTGAACGGTAGGGGAGTTCTGGGTGTTCTGATGTTGACTGCCTATCCAGTGGCTGGGTCAGCAGTATAGTGTGACTGGACAACTCCATTGTGCCCCCATACATTTATAACATCACCCCATTGTGTCTCCAATGAACCTATATATCAATGTTGTGCCCCTATGTGGTTGCCATAATGTTAATTACAGTGCCCCAATATTAATTTTTTTGACACACAAAAGTCTGAAAATAGCAACTACAATGTCAATGTGACGTGAGCAGAAGCCACAGAATCACCGGCAGGAGCAGTCCGAGACTACTCTGAGTAGGCAGTAACTACCTGCCTATTAGTTCTTAGGCCCATAGTAAAAAATAAAAAGTCCCATTTAATGCTTTTACTGAAAACAAATAATAATATAGAGTATTAGTTTGCATGTTCTCCCTGTGTTTGTGTGAGTTTCCTCCGTGTACCCAGGTTTCCTCTTATACTCTAAGGACATACTGATAGGGAATCTAGATTGTGAGCCCCATCGGCGACAGTGCCGACAAGGTCTGTAAAGCGCTGTGGAATTAATGGCACTATGTGAGTAAAATAGTTAAAAATAAATAAATACAAATAAATATGTGTAAACATCTATAGCAAACACCCAATTACTATATTTTATTGCAACAATTAGTATGACATTACAGGTCTCATTGGACAGACTGTATATTTCTAATTGTACAGATTAAAGAAAAATCTCTCTGAACAGCGGGCCGGCAAAAGGTGATTATTTGGTTTGTGCTGATTGTCATTTCAGTCAGCAGATGTGATCTCGCAATATAATGGACATCTGATAATCTGGGGTTGCTGTCGGCTAATATTGGACCACCAATAATACGATGGTCGTGTAACAGGACATGTAATAATCCCGTATGTGAGCATAGCTGTGAGTGCTTTCTTTTACGGTAAGATTACCTAAGAGTTTTTCACGTTCCTCTATGGTCATTACTCTCTCTCACCACTTCTCTCACAATCTGAAACAATCGTCCCCTTCCCTCATCTCTTCTTTGCTACTTGGCCTGCGATTATGAGGGAAGCCAGCCAAGACATTAGAACAAATTATACAGTATGAAAAAAGATAATCTATAAAGTGATTCTGAAGGTCATGATGACCTTTGGGGAGCGGCCAGAACACCCTCCTCTCAATTGGTGCTAGTTTATATTTCTCCTCCCGCCTTACTTCCTGGACCTGGCAGCGATGAGCCAGTTCTTTAATTGTGTCTTCAGTCTAATACTTTTTTCAGCTTTTACACAGCAGGTCGGTGACACGAACGTTGACACCGCGGTCACTATGCACTGTATAGGTTTAGGTTTCAGGTACAGAAGAAGACATACAATTTCTGAGAAATACATCAGGTGTGGAGCTTTCCATGTCTCAGTCACACAGAAGAATACAATTAACTGTTGTATTCTAGAATTAATTTCATGCCTAAACATCATATTGTAAGAAGCAATTATAAAGCCTATTCATGAGCGTATTTATGTAGTTAATAATTTCCCCTGGACAGGCCACCAATGGAAGAACGGCAGGACATTAATATATTACATCTTCTCACAGTCCTCTTACAAAGGACACTAATAGCCCCAGATGCATTTTCTTGTCACTGGGAAATGCAGATGCTCATGTTTTACCACTGTATCTGCATCATACAGAAAAGCTTTCAGCTGGGAAGTACGTCCTTTCTGAAATTCCAGTAAGTCCAGCATGACATTTATAGTGATGGGGAGGAACATCATGTTTAAACTAATTCTGGGGACAGAGTACCGACCTCACAAATTATATCTGCAGGAAGAATCAATACATCATTGCTGTGACTGTCATAGTTCTCCGCATTTAACCCTGTGTCTGCCAGTGGTCTGGTTATATAAATCGGTGCAGTGATTGCAGTCAAACATGGGGTCCTGGGGCTAGGATCAAATTCTGACCTATGGTGTGATGGCATTTCATCATGTTAATGTAATAACCAGGGGCATAGCTACAGTTGTAGTATTTGTTAGTGATGAGCGAACGTGCTCGGATAAGCTGTTATTTGAGCATGTTTGTGTGCTAACCGAATGTCTTCGGCGTGCATGAATAATAGGCTCGAGTCCCCGTGGCTGCATGTCTCGTGGCTGTTAGACAGCTGCAACACATGCAAGGTTTGTCTAACAAACAGGCAATCCCTGCCGCGAGACATGAAGCAGTGGGGACTCAAACATATTATTCGAGCACGTCAAAGACATTTGGTTAACACACGAGCATGCTGGGATAACACCTTATCCGAGCACGTTCGCTCATCACTAGTATTTGTACCTAGGCCGTAGAGCCTGAGCTTTGTTACTGTACAGTAGTTACTACCGTTTTGGAACATGTGGATGGATGCTACATGAAGTGATGTAGTACATACAGCTGGTTCCTGATACGATTTTGCAGCAAGGTCAAGCAACCCTTGTACTTAGTAGGTTGTTTGGTTATAGCCATGTGGAAACTAATTGCAAGCATTTTGTTAAAATTATAAAAATAAAATCAGATATTACTCATCCTTCCCTAAGTCCAGCGCTGCCAGGGTCTGTGTTTGCTAGCTGCAGTGGTGAATACAAGTGCAGGACTACAGCTCACATCACTGCTGCAGTCATTCACTAAGCTCAGCGGCTGTGCGGGTGTAAACAGCACAGGCTGCTGAGCTCAGTGATTGGTTGCAACCATGATGAACACTGTAGTCGTGATGTCACCACTACAGCCAAAAAGCAGCGGTAAGTGGTAACACTTGATCTGGGTGAGGGTAACTAACACGTGATTTTATTATTTTAACCCACACAGGCCATCATAAACAAAGAAACCCTATTTCTGCAACTCAACACTTAATAATGAATAATTAATTTCTATAGCGTATTAGTCCTATATCCTTATTCTTTATTGTCATAATGGGATTGGCACAATGTTTTCCGAATATTAAAAGGGGTTACCCAGTGAAAACAAGTTATTGTGTATTCAATTGATAGGTGATAATATATTGATTGATCTTATCCTTGACTGTTCAGATTTATTCCCATTAGAATGGAGAGGCAGAGCACATGCCTGATTGCCCCTCCATTCATTCTGCAAGGGGCTGCCGGAAAAAGCCACCAAGCCTTAGAATGGATGGAGAAGTAGACTTTTCTAATGGGAATAAAAGTGCCAAATTGGGGATTAAAATTCCCTGTTCTGCCGATGAGAGCAAGTCCCAGGGGTCAAACTCTCACCGATCAATATGTTATCACCTCACCTATCCTGACAAGTAAAGTAGCATAACATCATTGTAACACAGGATCAGACAACTATAGCATGGAAATTTTGAAGATATGCAAGAAAAATTAAATCACTATTGAGATGTGACTGCTTTACCCTGCCGCTGGCAATACACTGACAGGAGGTAATGGCTCCCACAGTGTATTACTGAGCTGCTGTGAGAGAGTTCACTTGAGTTCATCAGCTGATCAACTCCAGTGCTCTCACTTAGGGCACCACTGTGTGAGAACTTTTTCACCCCAGCTCAGTACTATACACTGCAGGAGTGATAACCTCCTGTCAGTGTGTCACTGGCTGTCTTTGAGAGTAGTCACATCAGTGACTGTCTCAAAGTCATCAGGATCTTTGTGGGACATTATGGATTATCTACTCTGCGAACAGGTGAGGAATATTGTTGTTTATTATTTTAATTTTGTTGCAAGAGACGTTAGCGTCAGGGGATTAGGTGTTTGGTGAGTATGGTTTAATTAAGATTCATTAAAGGAGTCTGTGTCATTTCAAATAAAGGACTTTATTCTGGGTGTCTGTGTTTTTATACAACATCACTATAAGGTTAGTAATGGATAGGTGTCTTATAGACGCCTTTCCATTACTAACCTGTGTGCTTGATGTCACCTGACAATACAAAAATGTCATCAACCCCACAAATATAAACCCTACTTGCCACCGCTACAGGGCAAGTGGGAAGAGCGAGGCTAAGTGCCAGATTTGGTGCATGTTATAGATGTGCCTTTTCTTGGGCGGCTGAGAGCTGATATTTTTAGTCTGGAATGGGGACAATATCATGGGACCCTTCCTAGGCTATTAATATCAGTCCACAGCTGTCTGCCTAGTCTTTGCTGGTTAGATTTTATAGAATGATCCTATGTCAATTTTTTTCTGGGGTCCCCCTGAATACTAGCCAGTAAAGGCTAAGCAAACAGCTATGAGATGATATTAATAGCCTGGGAATCTTTATGGCTATTGGCTTCTTCCCAGAATGTTAACATCAGCCCTCAGCAGTTGGCTTTCCCTCTGCTGGTTATTAAAATTATGTGGGAGCTCACGTAATTTTTTTGTCATTTTTTTTTAAATTAACAGTTGCTGCTTGGTTACAGCCTATGTAAGGCTGATGACAATATATGTGCATGTTTGTGTGTTTGTTTGTGTGTATTTGTGTTTACTTATCAGCTTAGTAATGAGAGTGTCAGCTGACACCTTTTTATTACTAAGCCTAGGGCTAGGTGTCAATGACAGCTGCTGACTCCAAGTCCTAATTTCATTACCCTAATGCCACTGCATGAGGATGAAAAAGGTGGTGTTGAACCAAGAAATTACATCACAAAACTTTTTTTTTAAATATCTTTATTTACAAAAACACAAGCAAAAAGCGCATACAAAAACACAGCAAAAATGCACCAAAAACTTGCATTTTTGCCACAGCATTTTTCCTGCCAAGTGATGCAGAAACCTTGCAGAAATTTCTGCAAGCAAATGCTTAACATGCACACATAGCCTTAATGCTAAGTTGCTTAGGAGTTTTGGTGAATATAGTGTCCCTTCTGTCTTTTTAGTTGTAATTTCCAACAAAACATCAAATCCATTTTAGAACACCTTGAAGTCACCAAATACTTTTCTCCTTAGTCTTCAAAAGAATGATTATAGAAGCATTTGTTAAATATGTTCTGCGCTATGTGACTGATTTTTTCCAATAAGTTACATTGTAGAATTCTAATTTTATCCTGAATATTTTTGTGTAGATTATGATAAATTACACATGATTGCCATTTAAATCATTTATGGATGAACTTATGGATTATAAGTAGAGATGAGCTGATTGATTTGCAGTAAATTTTGAGAGAAGTCGGTGCATTTAAATACTTTGGAATCTGCTTTTGCAGAATTATGAAGGGTATCGCTAGATTGTCAATAGCAACCAATCACAACACCTTTTTCACGTCACCAAAGTGGGTTCAAAAATTGTTTAAAAAATTAAAAACTAAGCTACGATTTGTTGCTATGGGCAGCATAGACAGTTTTGGTAGGGCCCGATTCATTGAGACTGGCACTGTGAAGTGAGTGAACTGCTGGAGTAAGATGCATGAAACTCATTTAGAAGCGTACAACACTTAATGAATTAGGTGCATGTTACAAGAATCTAAGAGGAAAGGTTTCTCATTGTGGAGAGACAAGAAGCTGGGCCTGGCATGTCAGAGTGAGGAGACTTATAGCCATGCATGCTCCAGTGTGTAATTAAATATGGAAATTGCTTCTTCAGAGAGGAAGACGACTTGAACTCTAGTGCCTCCTATTGGAAGTAGCAATCCTAAAAGTCAATATCGATCCTCTGTGACATGAAGCAGGGGCAGCTCTGATTACACTATGCCACAACCTGATGTGATAGAATAGCTGTTTGGGATGAACCCAACTTTGAGATTTGATAATGAGTTTTCTTATTTGTGTGTAGGCCCATGAATGAGTGTCAGCAAATTCTTGAAATAGTTGGAATGATGGGGAGGAAACAGGGTCAGTGAAGGTAGAAGCTAGATTTATTGGCAATGCAAGGGGCATAATAATGAGCGCACTCCTGAAAGTACTTATACATAGCCCTGGGCCAGAAATTGACAGCCTCTTGGTCACTCACAGCTCCTTTATGTCCATAGTTCCTCCATATATTGCATATTAAATACCTGAGTATTCATTATGGCTATAGCACATCATATGACCCGACAATGTCTAATAATTAGATGTGTATTTCATAAGCACAGCTCAAGATCTATAGTATTATCTTAGATAATCACTTGTTTGCAATCATTTCATTTGGAACTGGTATATTAAAAGATGCCAAATTACCATTCAGCTCCAGCCAAGCAGATAACCTTGTTCCCCTGGCTGTCCTAGATACATTATTCTGGGGCAGAAGGCCAAGCCAGTGGCAGTTTAATGCCTGTCTAATTGATAGGCAGCTGATTGCTACTCCATATGGCACAATGGTCCCTGCATGCTGTGATAACCAACAGGAAAACATCCCGATAATCCTAATACTTCAAGGCAACCTATCGTCAAAATGTAATGTATGCTCCTAAGGTCACTACTGTCTAATGTTTCAATCACTTCTAGCAGACAATTTAATCATCCTTATGTTGCTTTCATTTTAATGGGCTAAATCTTTAACGTATGTATCAATAAATTCAGTAATGTGTGCCTATAAGGAAATTGATGAATAGTCAGTGCACATCTGAGTCTGAACAAAGGTGTCCTGGGACTCTGGGAGGCCACATGTCCTCTGAATCTTTATGTTCCACTTATGCATCTCTGAACAGCTGTGAGTCTTCAGTGTTCACTTCATTTAGTGTTCAGCTCATTTACTCCTAATTATCTTATGCCAGTGGCAAAGTTAACTTCTGGGGGGCTATTTACTTCTGCTTATACCAGAAATGGGCACCAATGCTGCTCTCTGCAATTCTGAAGTTTCTATCTTTAATTTACTTTTAACTATACCTAAAAGGAGTAGGTACTAAAAGTATCTTTAAATGTGTTTGTGCTATAAAGTTATTGAACTCACTATCATACTTTTCATCTCAAAGGTGGCTGCATCTTCAGCTCTGGCAGATCCAATACCATATTGTGCTGGACGCAGGAGAGCATGTAAGATAGTTAGCTCATTTTGGTCTATGCATCAGCTGTGATTGAGAAGGGGGCTGGCTAGCCATTGGAATGAACTGGTCAGCCAGCTTCTTCACATTACACCCTACATGGGAAATGCTCTCCTGTGCCATGCAGAAATAGGAGGTAGAGCTGTCGGGACCCAGGACTACACTAATAAACTTACTAAAAGTATATAAATAAGTTGAATATTTTTATATTCCAACTACATTTGAAGATATTTAAAGATAACCTAGCACATGCTTCCCAAACCACAGGCTGCATTTATCAGACACTGGCTGTATAGTTTCTGCCATGTATGTTTAACTCTGAAATGCTGCGGTCTTTTAGATGAAAACTATCTTTAAAAGCCAGCTCCGGACCAAGCTGTGTGGGAGACTAGTCAAAACGGAGATCGCAGTGGCTTCTACCCATCTGCTGCAATGACTGCAGGTAATAATAATAATTTTGTATATAGCACCAACATATTCCTCGGCACTTTACATTAATTGAAGACGTGTACAGGCAAAAAAAGATATCACAAAGTAACACACCAGTTACAGGAGGAGTGAGACTCTTGCTCGCAAGCTATAGTCTACAGCTCTGCCAAAAATTAAGAGACCACCACATCAAAACCCTGTCATGAGCAGCCCAATCTCCAGACCTGAACCCCATAGAAAAACCTCTGCAATTTAATCAAGAGGATGATGGATAGTCACAAGCCATCAGCAAAGAAGAACTGCTTTAGTTTTTGAGCCAGGAGCAGTGTGAAAGACTGGTGGAAAGCATGCCAAGACACATGAAAGCTGTGATTAAAAATCATGGTTATTCCACAAAATATTGATTTCTGAACTTTTCCTGAGTTAAGACATTATTATTGTTGTTTCTAAATTATTATAAACTTGTTTTCTTAGCATTATTTGAGGTCTGAAAGCACTGGTTCTTTTATTTAATTTTGACCATTTTTCATTTTTTAAAAAAAATTACAAAATGTATTGCTTGGAAATTCGGAGACATGTTGTCAGTAGTTTATAGAATAAAAGAACAATTTACATTTTACTCAAAAACTTACCTATAAAGAGAAAAATCAGACAAAATGAAAATTTTGCGGTGGTCTCTTAATTTTTGCCCGAGGTGTATAGTCACCAAATACACGTATGCAGGGAGAAGCCCGTCATTCAAAGGGAGCGGGCAATGAAAAGCTGCTGGGGACCAACCTTTTCTACTAGTCACCCTTGAGTCTTGGTCCTTGGCCGCTTTTTAAAGTATGTTTTTCTCTGAAGTTTCAGAGTCAGTCATACATGGGTGAAATCATGCAGTCAGTGTCTGATACATGATGCCCGTGGATCGTACAGCGTATATCACCTGTCAGGTTCCCTTTATGGCTCATCGATCCAATCTAAGATGGTAATGCATGGACTGACCGCGCATTTCCCGAACCGAGGGTAGCAGTCTCATAGAAATACAGCTCTGGCAAAAATTATGAGACCACTTCAAAACATTCAGTTTGTCTGATTTTTCTCTTTATAGGTATGTAGGGAGGTGACCTCCACAGAGTGTCCGGGCCGGAACCAAGGGGACCGCCATCTGAGTTCCTAAGGAAACAGTACCCGGGGAACAGAGGAGAGTGGACTGTTGAGAGTGACAGGACAGCAAGGGGAGGGGCGAGTATAAAAGGGACAGGGAGCGCGCAGAGGAGTCAGTTGGTGATACGTCAGACACGGAGCAGGAGACGGAGAGAACGGGAAGGACACTGACAGTTGAGAGAAGAGACCAGCAGCAGAGGGTAGATACGCAGTGGCCCTCAGGAAAGAGGAGCCGAGCTTACCGACAGGGGAATGCCTCTTCACCCCAATCCCGGGTTATGATCTGCCCCGATCATCCTCGGCCGTTACCGCTGAGCTCGAGCCCTCCACGGCCTGTCCGCTCCCTCTCCTGGCTGCTGCCATCCCCCTCCAGCCCGCAGTTGCAGCCTGCCCACTGCTACCCGTGGACGCTGCTGTTTCACTTCAGCCCGTGGTTGCGGCCTGTCTATCACCGCTCACAGCCACCTTCACCCCGCTGCAGTTGGGACCTGTTCCTCATCAACAGATACACTCTGCACACATCCTCAGGCTGTGCGTGTGGCCAGTAAACCGCCACTCTTGAGCACTGTGACACAACCCTGCTTGGGGACAGGAGTCCCATTGAACTCACTAACAAGCGCATCCCCACTGTTACAACAGGGGGTTACTTCATCTCAGGACTCCATCAGAGCCTGTTGTGCCCCAACTCCTCCTGGGCGCTGGAACGCCCGAAGACTACTCCAAATCTTCAGCAGCTGGGCTCAGCGGCTGCGACGCCAAAGCAGCCTCATCAAAGATGCCACAGCAGCCTCATCAAAGACGTCAAAGCAGCTCATCCGCAACGCAGCTCCAACAGAGACGCTGAGGGACGTCAGGACGGATAAGTGACATAGAGTATAAGGACCCGTAGACGGCCATACCGTGGCCCCATAGTAACCGGCCTCGGACGGGTTAGTCGTGGTCTTTTCAAATAGTGTTTGGCTGTACTGAGTCCCTGCGAGGACAACTGTTGTTACCCCTTTTTGGTTGCTTAGTAGAGCCCTAGCGGCTTCAAATTATAAAAGTTTGCTTTTCAAAGTTCAACCAGTCTCGCGTCTCGTCACTGCATCCTGCGAACCTGCTGTTACCTACAGGTATATTTTGAGTAAAATTTAAATTGATCTTTTAGTCTATAAATTTCTGACATGTCTGTGAATTTCCAAGCAACAAATTTTGTATTTTTTTTCCTGAAAATGAAAAATAGTCAAAATAAAAAGAAACAGTGCTTTCAGACCTCAAAAAATGCAAAAACAAGTTCATAGTCATTTAGAAACAACAATACTAATGTTTTAACTCAGGAAGAGTTCTGAAATCAATATTTTGTGGAATAACCATAATTTTTAAAAACAGCTTTCATCCGTCTTGGCATGCTTGCCACCAGCCTTTCACACTGCTGCTGGTGCAAAAATTTAAGTGTTTTTTCTTTGTTTGATGGCTTGTGACTATCCATCAACCTCTTGATTACATTCCAGAGGTTTTCAATAGGGTTCAGGTCAGGAGATTGAGCTGCCCATGACAGGGTTTTGATGTGGTGGTCTCTTAATTTTTGCCAGAGCTGCATATGAAGCTGTCATGACTGGATCGGGTGACGCTCGACCAGTATTGCAATCCGAGATCGGACTGATGATCACAAACATATGAAAGAGCTCTTAATGTGAAAGAAAAAGAGGGAATCAACCATATAAGCAGTGTAATAAAAATATTTTCATTCTCTAAAATGAGTGTAAGAAAAAATTGCAAAAGTGGTAAATATGTAATTAATGTTCATAAAGGTTCATTAAATAAGTAAACGACCAATTAATATAATAGGGGATACCAGCTGTAATGAGGGTCCACACTTTGTTTCAGTCTGTTTTACGATATCAGTCTAGTGACCTAAGTTACCTTTTTAGCTTTGCATCTGACAGAAAAGAATTACAAAAAACAATGGAGAGTATACTGCAAGGTTATTCCAGGCAGCTCTTTGTGGTGATGAGAATACATATGGCTCTTTTTACCTCATGTAAACATTTCGTCTTTGAACATTTCTGTGGACATCATCATATAACGATGATGATGACTGTGATACAAGCACCGGAGAACGTAGGCATTGTTAATGTATACACTTTGCATTTCTCTGTAAGGCAATGACAAGTAGGCTTTGGAGAACCATCAGACTGTAATGAATTCCCTCACCTCATAGTTTCTTTCATTATCTATTTCCTTTACCCGTTTCCCCTCTATTTTTCCTGTCTCTGACTGGCAATAATTTACTCTGCTTTCTGTGCTAAAATTGCACAATTACACAGATCAAAACAGGTTTTTCTAACTTCCTCCCAGTATCAGTCATGTAAATTTGCACATTAAGAGCCATTTCCAGGTCCCTGATGGATCCACCATTTGCTATGGAAGTAAACTGCCATCGGCTGTAATGTCACTTCAGCTTGAAGAGGCAATTAGTGCTAAACATTCAATCAAACACATGCACAGGCAGCACTATGCGGTAATGGAGGATGTTGAGCACCGTCCACCTCGGTATTATCGGGTTAATGTCGTCCTGTGGCACACTAGTGTAGTGGCTGCATTGCCTTTTCTGATAGTTTTCAGGGTGATTGCAGTATAGGTGGTCAGTATGAAGCCTTACTATACACGTTTACGATGGCTGTCACCTTTGGGAGCAGTAAATTCTCAATGACTCAGTCTTGACCTCACTGGACATTTATGAGGCAAGGAAATGTCGCAAGTGGTTGTTACTGTAACATTTCAAATCCAATATTTAGTGTCTCTGATATTTTAGAAAAGGACTCTACAATTCAGAGTTTAGTTACTAAGATGTTCTCACCGACCGTCAAAAATTCCTGCACCTTCCAAAAATGAGAGTGACTACATGAATGCCCATACATGCCAGAAACTTCATGAGGCCTTCATGAAGGTCTACAGAACAAACAGCTAACAATGTAGTCTAAATTCTATTCTATTTGATTAGTACCTTGCAATTTTACATTATGGTCAGTGAATTTGAGAAAACCACTCCTAATCCTTGAAGAGGGGTGGTCCTCTCAAAGACCTGGGTCTATACATAGGATATGAATAAAGTGAAGATTGGTCACAAAATCTTGCCTAAATAAATGGGTATTCTTCTCAGAGAGAGAGTGTTTTTGAGAAGTTTCAGTCTCCATCAGACAAATTTATGGCTTGAGTCATATTTAGTTGATCATACCAAGAGAGTAGTTGTATAAAATTTAATTGCCTTGAGACTACTCTCTTGGCAGTCACAAGGATATCATAGGGTGATCTATCTGTATATAAACAAATTGTGGTCATATACTGTAGAACACCCTTATAATCCTTTCCTGCTCTAATGGGTGGAGATCTAACTTTTTTTGCACCACACCAAATATCTTAAATGAGCATTTACACTGATCGACACAGAACAGGTCTATAATTTACTAGTGGCTGTTCGTGGTATTGCAGTTTATACCAGTTAATTCTCAGTATCCACAGTTTTAAGCAAGCCCTAAAAACACATTTCTTTGGACTGGCCTATCACTTCACTTCGCTAATCTAACTATTCCGTGTTGTTGCTTCCATGCACTCAATATCACCTTGCATTTGTACTTCTACACAAACTGGCTGATGACTGGTTCATGGAGCATTATTTGAGTACCCCTATTTATTAGACTGATGACTGGACTGTACAATACAAGCACCTTTATTTTTACCCTTTGTGTCCCCCCTATCTCCTCATAGATTGTTGTTAGCTTACTAGCCGGGCCCTCACTCCTTTTGGTATGAATTAAACTACAGTATGTGTTAATCTGTAACATTTTGACTTGATTGTAAAAATTTCCGTTAAGTTGTAAAGAGCTGCAGAATATGTTGGCACTAAAGAATTCAAAAAATATTGTTATAATTATTGAAAAAAGCTGAGGTACAATTGACACAAGAATACAACCGTGTCGCCATGTGCCAGCATCTCAGCATTTCACTAATGGCAGCACAAATTTAAGTTACAGTATATAATAATAATATATCTATGCATTCCCTAAAGCAAGGTATACTGCACGCTGATGAGTCTATGTTATGTCTGGGGCAAGATGAAATGCATTGGAAGCACAGTAGAGACACTATAAAGGATCCCAATAACATTAGACTAATATTGGCCAAACTGGGTGATATCGGCAGGCTTGGTCAACAGATTATTGTGTTTGGGGGCCATCTTGCTCTCCCCCAAATATAAGAATGAGTGATTTGGCATGTCCAATTTCAGATGGCTGATTTTTTTATTTTTGGCAATATATTCCGCTACCAGAGGAGTCTGGCAGTATCTCTTTTGTAAAGAACCCAGGAGGATTCTGCAGGGTACATGCTCCTATGTGTGGAGTAGTCGGGAGAGAAACCCAACAGATATCGATTATTCATGGGGCCCCTAAGGTTGAAGCTAGGGCCAACTTGCGTTTGTTCTTGTAAGGATTGGAGCATCTTTTGTTGGAAAGTCATGGACTTGTTTTATGTGTTCAGGGCTAACTAGTGACTAATAATATTCACATTGTGTCCATGATCCCCGGGACAATGGACTACCTACTCACCAGACCTTATACTGGGTGAGATTGAACCTGTAACTTATCCTCTTGAGAACTTGCATAAACCAGACCTTTATGGAATTGGTTTAATGCTGGAGAACTATCTGGATTATATGCTCATTAGGTCACACCCAGTGTTTTACTGATGCTTAAGTTTTATATGTTTGCTTTTATATAGATTGTGCCTTTTTATTGAAACACATTAAAACTTACGTTATAGCCAACAATTAAATCAACCGCTACAAGTTCTTCAGTCTCTTTAAATAGATCGTACTCAGATGGTCTATCCTACAGACTGGTCAAAAATTTTAATGAACTGAAAAAACCTTTAATATTAATTGTTATAATTATTTGCTGACATGGAGTGCCCAAGGAGAAAAAATGATTGTGTAATTTAAACTTGCAATACCAATTCAAGTCACAAGGTGGAGATGCCTTTCTTTTCTGTAAAATATTCAGAATTGAGAGTCCTCTACTGGCTAACATGGTACAAAGATATATATCTTTCCTGTTTCTTTTCTGTGAAATCCTTAAATGCAAGTACTGAACTTTGCTATAGTCTAGGTAGTAAGGACAATTTCTACATGAATTAAAAGTGTTTTCCACATTTACAAATTTACAATTAACAAAATAACAGTAAAAACCAAAGAAAGATAGTACTCACTCTCGCTCACGCGACTACCCACTGCTCCCATGTCTGTGTTTTTGCTGCAGTGTTGACATCATGACTACAGCTCCTTTCACCTCTGCAGCTAATCATTAAGCTCAGTACTATTAAAGGAGCATACCCATTACGCTTTTTATTCATTAAATGTGTCCATGTAATGTAGTGTGAGTGTAATAATATACTTACCTATGGCTGCTCTCTCCTTTTTCCAGCTCTGTTCTTCTCCTCTATCACCGCTCTGTGTGACCCAGAAGTGAATTTTACAATGTAAGGCTATGGGGCATCATAATGAGGCTCAATTGACTTCCATTGTAACACAGACTTCCGGCTCACACATAGACCATAGATGAGCAGGCCGTTCTTAACTACAGTTACATCACTGAGAAGAGAAGAACGACTCTGGATCCTGAAAAGAGCTGGGGTAAATGAGAATATTAATACATTCACACTACATTACATGCAAATTTAACGGGGATATCCAGGACTTTGTGAAAAAAAACATGCCTAGTAAGCACTAACAGGCAGGTTAGTTGCTAAATACCTGCCTGTTGTGCCTGGTGCCGTTCATCACCAGAACAGAGTGGTCACAGACCACTCCTGCCATAGATTCAACTGCTGTGCTGACGTCATGTCGATAGGGAAGCAGCTTATTTTCCGCTCAGCTCTGTTGATGGGATGGGACTTAGATGTCAAATTCCAGCTGCTTACTTGTGTGAGCCGACTGTCAATCAGCGTGACATCGGCAGAGCAGGGTGGAAAAAAAGGCACCACTCTGTTAATGTGACATCAGCAGAGGCTGCTGAATCACTGGCCATAGCAGTCTGTGACCGTTCTGTGCCAGCGATGAACGGTGCCAGGCACAATAGGTAAGTAGTAACAACCTGTCTGTTAGTGCTTAGGCATATTTTTTGCTTTTCACAAAGTCCCAGATATCCCCTTTACTGAATAAAATACTTAATGGGAGTGCTTCTTTAACAGGAGAGCTACTTATCTCAGTTATTGGCTGTAGCGGTGATGCATGCTGTAGTTGTGATGTCACTACTAAAGCCAAAACACAGACACCGGTGTAGCGTCGGGGAACCATTCCTGTACTGAGGGTGGGTGAGTACTATCTATTTGTTTTTTACTATTATCTCATCATTTGGGATTACTTTTCTAAAGTAGGAAAACCTATTTATGAGGAACCTGTCATTTCCAGAAAATGTTACTTGCAGATGCAATATAGTGGTAATCTGTAGGCAAATAGCATTTAATTAATGCCTGGATGCCTTAGTAGACCAGCAGCTACAGGGATAAAATAAAATAATATGCTCCAGTCATCGGGGTGGTTCAGGGAGCTGTTCAAGTCACCCCTCACTATATAGTGAGTGCGCTATCATTCCTACCAAGCACTTTGATTGGCAGTCTGTTCAGTCAGTCACTGTGCCAGTGACTTACTACAGCGCGCTCTCTGTGGTGAATGTAACGGCTTTCTGCACCACTCCAATGTCTTGACGCGAGTGGCAGCAGGGAGGATATAACTTCATTTTCTCCCTGTAGTCACTTTTCCAGTAAGGCAGCCATGCATTATTTAAATGCTATTTGCCAACATATTGCCACTATATCTGCAAGTAAATAACATTTATGGAGATGACAGGCTCTCGTTAAGGAATAATAATACTGAAATATAAAATGTAATCATATATTAGAAACTATATTCAAGGCTCATATTATTAATGATAATTTTTTAAAAACCCTGTGGATGTGAAAACTTTCCACAGAAAATAATAAATAAGTGTTATAATAATAAATAATTGTTACAATTCCATTCAAACTGAAGAAAGATATTTTCATTTTAGGTGAAAAGCGTTGAATCAGGAATCTCTGAGATGGCTTATAAAGTAGAACACACTATATTATTAAAGGGGTTCTCCAGTGAAAATATGTTATCACCTGTCCAGAGAACTTATTGATTGTTGGTAATCCACCCCCTACCAATCAGCAGAATGGGACCTTTATCCCCTTTAGAGTGAAACGGCCGTTTGCAGGGTCAACCAGCATTTCCTATGGTGCTGCCAAGTGTCATGCTTGGCTTTTTCCCTGCAACCCCATAGATGATGAATGGAGCATTGGTCGTATATGCGCAGTCTACTCAATTCTAATATGATAAAAGTGTCTTGTTGAGACAAAAATGTCCTGTAATACTGATCAGTGGGATCCCACTCAACGATCAATTATTTATCATTTATCCTAGCTTATGTATGATATAAGATAAAAACTATAAATTAGTTCTACCCTTTAGAAATCTCTTGTACAATTTATGTATGGTCTGATCGGGTTTAGGCTGGAAGACACCTTTTTGGCTTAAAAACTTTTGTACTCATTTGCAGCAAATAGGAAAAATGGCAACTAGAAGCTTTTTTTCCAAAAACTGTCTGTGGCAAACGAGTCTCTTTTCAATAAGAAGTATATGATACATTTGACAATGGTCTAGGCTATATGCTATACAAGGTTGTGAGATTCTCTAACAACCCCCAGCACAGTCTTGGTCCTCAACCCAAGTATCAAGCGCAATCCTTATTACAGTAGAAAGCGAAAGCATTACATGCACTAAGTTTACCTATACTTAATATTTATAGAGGCTTTACTACTAGTAGTCAGATTATAACAGTCATGAAGCATGATGGGAAGGACAAAAGCTCCAGAGTTGGCATGACCAAATGGGTCTGGCTGCTTTGTACCAGTTGCTCTGCTGGTTGGCTTGAACAGTGTTCATTTGGGAACTTCAAAAATACATATTTCTGAGGCAGAATGACTCTGTTCTATGTGCTACAGTCTACATTGCTTTTACTGTAAAACTCCTTTGATTTAATGGAAGCAGGTTAAAGATTCATCTGAAAATGGAAGTTCTAGTGAAAAATTCCAATTTAACACATCATCTGACTCGTTGTAACATCTTAATTCAATATATATCATAACTCAAGATTTACAAATGAATAATTTCAGAATTCCTTATTCCTAGGTCTTCTTTTCTCTAGGTATACCACCTTACCAATTCACACACCATAGATTTTTTTTTTTTTATTGGGTAGTCTTTATGAAACTAATTAAAGAAAATATATTTTTTAAGTGATCATCATGACTGTAAACCTCAAAGATAATTTAAATAATTGATAAACTTCATTTTGGTATAAGCTATACCATCATATTGCAACTTCCAGGAAAACGGCTGTAAAATATCTAGTTTATCATTGTACGCAAGCTATATTTTCCATGATAACTGATGGGATACTGTATTTAAAATTAAATAAATCAGATCACATAACCTCAATAAATAACTAAATGATCAATTCCACAGAAAAGTACTTAGCACTGGGAACATTCATCACTTTGAAGGTCACATAGCAGACTGGGCTCTGAATGCAATTAATTGAGGGTTAAATCATCAATATATCTTGATTCTCTAGTCTTAAACGGAGTAATGGAATATGACTAACTTGGAAGAGAACAAATGATTATTGCAGCTAAAGATATTCCGTTATGACCTTATTATCCATCTGGTAGAAAGCACAAGGTTTACTATAGCTATTTCATCAGCTACAAGTATTAGACTGGTTAAAAATTTGCTATGTCAATAACCAAAATACTTTGAGAAAGACATGTTTTTTTTACATATTTACTGAATTCGACCTGATAGTGATATAAGCACAACCAATCACAAGAGTAGAAATCAGTGTTCAAAATCTTCTAAAGTGGATTTGTCAGATAAGAGATTTCCATCAGTAGACTTACCCTGATGACATATCTGGAGGAGTTTTTGTCATCTAAGTTTACCGTAAGTGAGAAGAAGACAGCGGTGCTGTACACTCCTTGTGTCTTATAAAGCAATTCATTAAAGTCCCACTTGTGTTTGGAGTATTCTGGCAGATCCCAACCTCCACAATCCTCAAGAACTTGCAGCATTGGGTTTACCCCCAAACGGTCAATTTCTTTCATATTGAGACATGACCTAAAGAACTCTTTCACCTTCCTCTCAGAAGATCCCCGATGCTTCCTTCTTACAGGTTGTAAAAGAAGATGCTGCAACTTTTCTTCATTCTGTTCTCCAATAGCAGCTATAGTGCCATAAATAAGCTTCTCCTCTGGTATCCTGTGCCTTCTTAGCCAACCTCCACAAGCAAATGAGTAGAAGTCAGTACAAGGGGGAATAGTTGGATCTATATTGTTGCTGATAAATTTAGAAGCCCTCATAAAAGCTTTTCTTTCTTGGCACTCTTCTAAGCATTGCCCATCCTGGTCCATAGACAGATACTTTAACACCAACATGCACCCTAAAATGACACAAAGACCAGCTGCAAAGACCAGTCCAGAAAGTAGACAAGTTTCTCTCCTGCTCCAGCGGGGTATACCTTTTGACTGCTTTTTGGAGCTTACTTGGATGTTGAAGCCATTGGAAAGTGTGCTGCTACTATTGTACTTGCTAACATATTTGACTTCCTGGAACTCATCATAGTGGGCTGTCAGAGAATACGTTTTTTCCATGTCTCTTAAGACTTGGGAGTCAGTACAAGGAGAGTAGAATATTACAGACACACCTCAAGATTAATGAGATGTCAAAGTTCATATACTGAAAAAGATGAGAGTAAGAGAAGAATCTAATGCAACTGTTTTGAAATTTTGCTTTGGTGTTTCTCAATTCCAAGGTTAGAGACCTGAAAAAAGACAGTATTATTATTATCATTGCATTATTTCATACACTTATTCATGATTACAATTAGTATCAATCACCAGATATGAAAATACACACAGCATACCTTATTAAACAGATGTCATACACCTGAATAGGCTGGTATACTTACCTTGAGAGTCCATATAAGGCCACAGTCAGATGGCCGTATACATCGGAATGAGATCGAAACGCAGTGAATGGACTGGTCAGCAGCTCTTCCCACCCAAGCCTGACAGCTTCACGTATTTTTATGCAGCTGTCACACTCAGGTTGGGAGAGCCGCAGGCCAGTCTGTTCACTGCGTTCCATTTTTGGTTAGATTTACTCTGCTTTATAACCCTTCTTGAAAAATTCTTTGCGTACTATTAAATCATGCACTTGCATAGTAATGTTAATTTTAGAATTATACAACCATTTGGAAATGCACTTTCTGTGTAAATACACCATTCATCAGGGGTAAGAGATATAGTACATTTAATAATTTTTGCCTTTTCTATTGTTAAATCTGGTGACTGATCCATTTTAGTATTCAACTGGCAACCAATGTATAATAGATACTTGCACTTGAGCCACTAAACATGTGCTCCTGACATGCCAATAGATGCATGAAACTGAATGAAAAGGAACCTGTCATCAGCTTTGCCTGTTATAGTTGGTCCCACTGCAGTGAGGTGATTGTAACGCCCTTCTTAAATATGTGTACCACACTATTGCAGTCTAGCATATCATAAAAATACACTTTATTTTTATCCTGTGTCTAATGTAAATTGCTACTGAGGGCCGGCTCCAGATCTTCCTCAGTACCTCCTCCAATCTTTTAGAATTCAGCCCCCTTGCTTTGATTGATGTGGATAATGTCCCTGCGTCAACCACATCAGACTGACGCACTTTTTCATACACCTCATGTTCAGGCCACTCAGCAGCAATTAACGTATGATACAGATTCAGGGCCAGATTCATCATTTGCGATTTATTAAAGTCACTTTTCTTTTTTTCTTTTTTTGCATAGAGGTATCTGCTAATGTTTTTGTGGCAAATTCTTCAAAATGGTGCACTCAGTTCATGAATTCAGTGCGATATCAAAAATGCTCTTACAGTTTTTCTTTAACTATTTTTTTACTGTTCAAAACCAAAGGTCCCAAATCTTTTGAAAATTTACCAAAATTGCACACTCCTGCATAACCTTTCTCCAGAGACTGGAGTGAGATGCACCAAAAAATGCAACAATTGTAGAAGTCGGATTTCATGAATCTGTGTAAAAAATCTGGATAAGCAAAGTTGTTAAGGAAAAATAATAAAAAGGGAAAGCAAATTAAAGTGAACCCACCAGCTGATAGATACTGCTCAATCCGTAAGCAGGCTGTATTATCTCAGCCAGGTATGTATGACTCTGAAAAGCTGTGGTATTTCAGAGAAAATCATACTTTAAAAGCCACTAGGGAAGGAGACTGTACAGTAGACTTGCCGGACAGGCGAGTCCCGCCCACTGCCCTGGAGTGACAGGTCTCTGCCTAAGTGCGTGTATAGACCTCTCAATCCAGAGCATTGGGCAGGGAAAAGTATGATTTTTCTCTGACACGCCACAGACAATGTCTGATAAATGTTGCCCACGTGTTGGGCAACATGTATCGTGTGTCAGGCTTTCTGAATTTCACACATTTTGTGCCACTTTTAAATACTAAAGCCACTAAAAAGGAGAAAATTACTCCAGAAAACTAGAGAAACAGAAATGAAGACTAAAAGAGACATTGGAAAACTGGAGCAAGAAGATGACCAGAATGGTAAGCGGACTGCAGAGTATGTCCTACGAGGACTGGTTAAAGGATCTGGGAATGTTTAGCTTGCTAAAAAGAAGGCTAAGAGGAGACTTAATAGCTGTCTACAAATATCTGAAGGGATGTCACATTGTGGAGGGATCATCCTTATTCTCATTTGAACATGGATACATGAGAAGCAATGGAATGAAACTGAAGGAGAGAAGATACAGATTTGATATTAGATAAAACTTTTTGACAGTGAGGGTGATCAATGAGTGGAACAGGCTCCCACGAGAGGTGGTTGTGAGTTTTCCTTCAATGGAAGTCTTCAAACAGAGGCTGGACAGACAACTGTTTGGGATGATTTAGTGAATCCTGCATTTAGCAGGGGGTTGGACACGATGACTGAAGTGGAGATGAGCAAATTTGTTCGGACTTGGTTCCAAATATGAACGGGATCAAATATTGTTTTTGCAATTTTCGTCGAACACAGCCGAACGTCATTAGAGTCAATGGGAGTAGAAATTTCCAGATATGTTCGGAACCGATCATTAGACATTCATTTGGCAGGAATAGTGTTCAAATATGGCACAAATATGTCAAAATCAGACGGGACAAAAACAAAACAAATTCGCTCATCTCTACTCTGGAGGTCCCTTCCAAATCTAACATTCTATGATTTTATGAATAAGAACCAGAGACTGTGAGGTTGATTCATTAAGACTGAGATAGCGCACGCCAGTCTTAATGAAGCGCTCACTGGAGTGCACTGATCTGATTCATTAAGTGGCATTCACCACCTAATGAATCATGTGTGTTTGGTACTCAGCACGTGCCACCACCAGAAATGTACTCTAGTTCCTGCAAGTTGTAGAGTAAGTTATGCCACTATAGTGGCGTAACTTATGATGTAATAGATGGGCGAGCATAACCGCTTCCTTCTCCTCCCATGTCTCAAAAACTCAATGCATCTATTAGCATAGCTGCCTGAGACTGGCATGTAAATGCCAAAAGTCGCAAAATTTGAGCGAGTGGGCAAAGATATTGTGACTAATTCAAGTGTTTATGCCAGATTTCTAGCAAAAGAACCTTAATGAATCTCCCCCTTTATTTTGGGTATGCAGGGCAGCAGTAGTGATGTAAAAAATATATTAGAATGGCGTTACTATCACATTACAACATCCATCAACAAGAAAACCTAATAACAGGTTTCCTTTATGCTATTACCTGTGAATTAGACAGAAAAAGAGGCACCATGAAGACCGTGGAGAGGTTGGAAAGCAAATACTGTGGGTCTCTGACCATATAGCTCCCCAAGAAACAACTGACAAGTATAAGAGTGTAGAATACAATGTGCACTGCAGCATACAATGCTTCATATCCAGATGTGTAAACTGTGTCTCTTATAACATTGGGGATTGTGGGATGTGAAATGCTATGACAGGTAAAAGAAATCTTTCTGGTGCAGTTTTCAATTAATGGAGGTTACACTACTATTTCATGGAAAACTGTAGCAAGGAGTTATGTAAATCTCATTCATAGTCACAGTCGGCATAGGCGCCATACCAGCACTACGTGCAGCAGAAAATGCTATACTTTATGGTTTCACCTGGTGACTGGCTAAAAACTGTACTTAGCACTGCACACAGTGTCAGTATGGGGACATGAATTGTTCATAGAAAAGCACCAAAGATTCGATCAAAAGGTCTCCGGACTGTTCTTCTAAGGATTCAGGCTGTTCTACTCAATGTGGGATGAGCTGCATAGAATAATGTAGAGTCACGGCCTCATATCACTGATTTGTATCATTCCTAAATGTCTGTTTCTGTGTTTAGCAGTGAAGAAGAGTGGCAAATGACAGTGAGTGCCAATCTGGGCCTGTCTGTGTACATAAGAGTGCCTGAACGAGTATTGCTTGGTCTGTAGTATGTCAATCACCTAATCATGCCTGAATGTTGTTATCATGGAAATTCTACATATCTCTTTGTCCAATGGTGTATCTTACAGTGATGAATACTTAGGTTAGAGACAATATTTATACAAAAATTGCATAAAAATGATGACTAAATTCTGGCACACTTCTCCATGAGAACTTACGTTACTTATTAGGGAAACTGTTCCCATAGATGTCTAATTGAACTAAGTTAGTACATGTCACTCATAAATACACAATCTTTTCTCACCCTTTTCTGAATTTAACTCTTTAAGATTCATGAAATAGGGCCTCCCACCTGATACGACCACATAGCACATTACATCAGGCATGCCAGGCTCATAGACTACAGCTCGCCATCAAGAGCCAGTATTGTAATGGGGTGAACGGAGCATTAAATGGTGAGGAGTGGTGTGCATAGCTGTAGGTTCGGCGTATTATCAATTTCATATGTTTGCTGCTTTGTATGCTCTCTGCATTTTGGACCTTTTGGTGTCATTTTGGCCAGTGAGTCAATTAATGCAACTTCTATAAGAGCGTAAAATGTAATGTGACCATTTATATGAATAATTTAGATTTAGCTATTATTAAGCCATAGCCAGTCAGTCTTTCTCTAGCAGCTTCAGTGGTGCAATTATATTCATTCCTTGTATTGGTGGTATCTCTAATAATGTACTAAACAGGACTGTAGCTTGGAATTAATACAATTCTTTTTTTTGCTTCATTTTCAAAGTTGTGGTCTTAAACTTTCCACTCAAAGGATTACCGGTAGTGATGAGCGAGTATACCCGTTACTCGAGATTTCCAGAGCATGCTCAGGTGATCTCCGAGTATTTGGATGTGCTCAGAGATTTAGTTTCTGTCACCATAGCTGCATGATTTGCGGCTGCTAGCCAGCCTGAATACATGTGGGGATTGCCTGTTTGTTAGGGAGCCTCCACATGTATTCAGGCTGTCTAGCAGCTGCAAATCATGCACCTATGGCGACAGAAACTAAATCTCCGAGTATACTCGCTCATCACTAATTACCAGATGACCAGTCCTATATTTGGAGACTATTCAACTGATGGCATTGTGGGTGGAAGGATGTAACCAAATGTCTAAAAAAATTAAGAAAATAAGACCAGTGATAACTCCAGTAATGTGGACATTGAGATTTCAAGGGAATCTTTTAGCAAAACCTTCACTTAGATATCAGTGTTGTCACAGGATATGGTAGGGTGAAACATTTTCAATAATACCCATTTAAAGAGAATCCATTGCCAGGTTTTTGCTACCTCATCTGAGAGCAGCATGATGTAGGCAAAGAGAAGCTGAATCCAATGATGTATCACTTAGTTTACTGGATGCAGCCGTTGTGACACAATCAGAGTTCTTAGATGTATCAAAGCTAAGAAAGTTAATCCCGCCCACACTAGGCTCTCTATGTGTATTGGCTGCCTATTACAGGAGGTGGTGTGACCAGACACTAGCAAGCACGTGTCATGTAGTCCCAGCAATGATAATCACCTTGTGGTAAACCTTCATTGTACGTTAACAACAGCACACAACCTGATAAGTGATACATTGCTGAATTCTGTGTTTTAACCCCTACCTTATGCTGTCCCCAGATTACATAGCCAAAATCTGCTGCTTACAGATTGCCTTTAATTGCCAACCAGTACTGCATTGCAACAACATTTGCATTTTATTCATATGCAAATTAATCTTGCAAATGCCATGGTGGGCTTATCAGTGCACTTACAGTCCTCGGCTCCTCTTAGCTTCTTCCCCCTGGCAGCATCCCCACACCTTGATTGATGGTTTAGACTGAGGTTATGCTGCATGGCGTCACCTTTGCTCCCCATTGTTAATCAAAGATTTTGGCGGTGCCGGTGGGAAAAAGCAAAGAGCAGTCATAGACTGCAAGTGCACTGATACGCCGACAAGTAAACTTGGAAAGAAAATTTGCATATGAATAAGAGACACATTTTGGTGCTATGTAGCACTGAAGGGCGGTGAGATAAGTATCACTGGAGATATTTCATCCAACAACACCCTGCAATATATTTTTTAGTGAAAATCTTACTGACAGATTCCCTTTACGTTACTGAGGAAAGCAGTTATTTCTAATCAGGATACTTTTTTTTAACATGACTGTCATGATAAGAGATAAACTGACACATTTACTATTAAAGTTTATTAAGGATTACTTTTGTTTCTATAGATCTCTTTTGAAAATATAATCAGAAAAAGCCTTTTTAATGATGGACCAGAAAAAAAAATGTTCTCATTGGTTCTTTTCATGTGACAGATCAGTGTTGATGGCATTCCTAATGTGCAGAGCATCTTAGACTTGAATTTATGGTTGCATTCTACATGCAGTAAAGCTATGCGACAATGTTTTATAGCTTTAATGCTTTATGTCCTGTGTGAGGTTATATATTGGAATGTGGTGTCTTTAATGAGGTCATTTGCATAAAAAGCTTCTTTATCATGTTACAAATAACTAATCATGCTAATAAAAGTCGGTATTTGGAAAAGTGGATAATACAAAGAAAGGTTTTGGCCAACTGAAAGATCATTTCACCCAAGAAACTAGCATTTTGCTCATTTGTTGGTTGATCGGCAGCTTGCTTACACCGCACGATTATCAGGAACAAGCGTTACCGATCACTGTGCAGTGTAGCTGCATCTTGAGAGTCTAAATAAGTGTATAAGTATTTAATTATTTTACTCATGTCTCGTACCACTCATCTAGTAATAGATCAAGCCAAGACTATGTAAGAGTAAGGTAAGGAATGCTCCTTAGGTTATTCAGGACCAGAAGAAAAGTATTAGATTCCATTATTCTGGACTCACTGTATTGGCAGCAGCGGAAACTTCACATCAACAGTGAATATCATTGCTGTATCATTCACTGAGCTCAGCAGCCGTGCCGAGGTAGACAGCTTGAGCTGCCGAGCTCAGTGATTTGCTAAAGCGGTGATGCTCAATGTCAACAGGACGTCACTGATGCAGACCTGAGCAGTGGCATTAAGATGGTGCTGGATCTGGGGAGGGTGGGACATTCTCTGCTTGTTAGTTTAGATCCAGTGGTACAATGGTTTTGGACTTTGGTTACTTGCTTCCAGTTCTTCCATCCCAAGTTAGTCTTTTTCAATTTCATTAAAATTATTGTGCCCCCTTCATAACAGTGACTATCAGGGATACAAAAGGTTATAGTCAAACCCAGTCCTGAAGTCTATGGATGGAATAAATACCTCCAAGAGCCCATATGAGAAGGCTAATACTACTAAAGTCCTGTGATAGCTAGGATCCCTCTTTGAGATTTTGCTTCGGAACCCATCAGCTTTAAGATTTATCACTGGTGATCATGCAGTACTGAGCTCCTTCTTGCATTACTGCAAGTATTCTGAAGGCTCAGGGACCAATGTTCTGCTGTTTGACCAATTTCACTTATGAAGAGCTGTGCAATTTATTCCTAATGCCATTTTACTGAGCAGATCTGACATTCCAGTCCCAAGGGCTACCACAGACTCTAATGAATGAGGTATTAATAGGAACTGTATGCACACATTCTAATAATGTAGTCAAAAGACTGCAATATTCACAGAGGTCTTATGTTGTCTATTTGAGAACAACAAACAGCAACTTTAAGCCTTATTCATAAGAGTACTCTGTGAACCGTCTTACTTTTTATTCCATTTCTTGACAAGGGCAAAGAAGGGAGAGGAATACTTGCATATAGATTACATGGAGATCAATGATCTCTACGGAACAACATAGGCGACACAAACTCGTGCTGTAGGGAGATGGATTGAAAGAGGCAGAAAAAGTTAAGCATGTTCTTCTTTTCTATTGTGCTGTGCTTTAAAATATTCTTTTGGACTTATTGATATACAGTGTACATGGAAGGTAATTCATTGAGGTCATGACAAAGGTTCCACAACATAAATGTTACCACACAGGCTCTACAGATGTCCCTCCCACAAATCACATCTGGCCCTCAACAACTATGGTTTTCTCTGTCTGTCCATCCAGGCCCTGACTGTCATTCATTAGTTACAGCCAAAGCCAATGAGTCCAGTTGAGACAGGGACCATGTAGGTCTAAAACAAATGTTTTATTATATGCTACTTGTGTTGTATGAAGTTTGGATTATAATATGAAGAACATATTTGCTATCTGCAGGACAGTGTGCTAACTACTGTTTGAAAGTTCATATTAACTGCATCACCCTGGACTCTGGAGGAGGCTTACTGGACACCTGTGAGCTAAAGTAATGGACACAGTTTTTTAAGTCAACATGTCCTGACCTCCTAAGCCTGGTCATTGCAGTAGGGGGTGCCGGGGCAGGTAAATACAGAAGGGAATATTCGTTTTCTTTCATTATTAATAGTTAGGCTTTTGTTTTTTACATGTTACATTTATTATGCTTTGGGGTCTGTAGAGAGTCTGTAAGGAACATTAAATTTGCAGAGAAAAATTTTGCTACTAATCAAATTTTCCATTAAAATCCTTCCGATTTGGCAAATTCAATGCCTGCAGATCCTCTCATCTCTAGTGTAAGCATAACACACAGCAAATCATAGAAATAAGGCACAAATGAGTAGGCGAAGCTCAATAACTAGTCATCATTATTGCACATTATTCACATGGCTGATGTAGCAATCTGATAACGTTAGGTCTTATGGCCATTCTTCCCACCTTCATAATAAAAGCATGATAGTAGGGTTGTGCCATATGAGCCTATTAACTGAAGATGTCAGTACAGTGGAACTAAAGATCTTTCTGTTAAAAGTTATAATAGCCAACGTTTAGTTATTACCTGTAGGATCAGTAGGCATCCGATTGCTGGAAACCCCAATCATCCTAAAAATGGGCTTTGCGCCTTTCATTTTCTATAGGATTGCTATGAAAAGCTTAGTGCTGTTTATAGGTGATAACTTTAAAAGTTGTGAATATCCCATTAATGAGATTGTCCCCGAAAGTATTTGTCACCCGCTGCACCTTCCCCATGTCCAGCGCTGAGTCTCTGTCACTGCTCCTAGTTGTTTGTTATTGGCTATGGTGCTGACATCATGTTGGTAAGCCAGTGAGCTCAGCGGTCTTCTGGTGTAGACAAAACGCTCCCTTTAGATCTGCTGAGCAAACTGATTGGCTGCCGCGCTGTTGACAGGACGTCAGCACTGCCGCCAATACCAGACAAGACCTAAAAAGTCCTTGAAACAAAAATGTTTACATTTTTGGGGAAATATACTGGACAATTCTTCTTATCTTTACTCATGTTGAGTGGTTATAGTGGGAGATGGAGATAAAGAGAGAGGAAAAATATTTCAAGAAAAGGAAAAAACTTGTCAGATGACTCTTCTTTTACTATGAAGATCTAATTTACATGCTATTGGCATCATAATGTAAGATCACATATGGCTGGTCTCAGGACTGGGCGTCCTTCCCCGTAGCCCTGGCGTGCTCTCCATAGACCCGGTCACAGGCAGTCTGGCTGAGCTGACTAGAGCCGTGCACATCCCTGATTTATATCAGTAATAATACTCTCACATCATTTCACTTTATGCTGTTCCTGTTCCTCCTATAAATATGTAACATTCCCGGGCACTCACACCAAAATAGAATAACCTCATGGCCCTTCCCAAGAAGACAGAGCAGCGGATGGCTGCCAGAATATCAATATGAGGTCTTCTTGAGAGGGTTAATGAAAATTATTCTTAACCCAATGTGTTCCACAGGAAATCAGACCATTGCATGAGTGTACATCTAATATGTATAGACATAAAGCTTTTACCACAAGTTTCTGTACCTTCAGAGCAAAATGTAATCATTGTGGTAAAAATCCATATACATATTTGCCATAGGTGCAACTGAAATTGTGAAATGATATTTGCAGCTTTGTGTTTATTAAATTAATTGAAGGTAATGTTCCCTTTGTTCCCACTGGTGGGAGTTTTATTGGCAGTAATAATGTGAATTTCTGTTTTAGGGACATCTTCAAATAAAAGATTTTTCAGTGAATTACAAGAAAATCAATAACACAAGAAGTGAGAACAATTGACACATATATTACAAGTAATGAGTCGAAGCCAACAATGGTTTATTTAAAGGGATGAGCTTGGAAGACTGCAGGGTATTATAATATAAAACATAAAGTTTTCATTAAAAATCATTTTATGGTTGACCACCGTGCCCCTAAGTATATTTCCAAGAAATAGGTGGTGAGGAATTGTTTCTCAGTATAATAGTGCTTCCTTTATTCTAAAGATTTTCGATGAAGTCTGGACTGCTAGCGGACATGCTGGTAATACATCATGCGCTGGATTTGGGTAAAGCTAATGCAGTCTTTATTTTCTATGTTGCAATATTTGTCTTTGGATTTAAGGGCTTATGGCCAATTGTAATAATATTATAAGACTGGGATCGGGAAACACTTTTTTTTTTATTAATTCTTTGTCTCCCACAGAGGGAAAGGCAGGATGGAGATCATGTCACTTTGACTACGTGACATGTTAGAGTTAGTGCATTGTCCTCATCCAAAGAAAAGCTAAAGTAACAATGAGACAAGTATTTTTCATATTCAGAAAATCTGAAAACTGGAAAAACAAAAGCTAGTGGATATTTGGAAATAGCACAATACTTATTCTCCTTTATTGTAATTTGTTTCTCCTCTGTATAGAATAGAATTAAAATAACTGGACATAGATCTGATGTGCACAATAGGGATGACTACCATGAAACATTTATACCTTTACATTGAGCATAGTAGTCAATTGTGGCAATTTTCACACATGGAGTGATTATCTGGCATAAAATATAGTATATTTGAGCTATGAATGAAATGTAAAGATACTTTTTAATATGGAATTGTGTGCACAAGTTTTGGAATATTGACTGTCAGATGCTTTCTGCACCATATATTGACCACTGGGACCAAGCTCTTGTCTGCTCCTTTTTTCTTGCACTGAAGTATAGTAGAATTTCCCCCTCACAGGGAGTTAATACTTCCTTGCATTTCATCACTCCCTCACATCATGAAATCTCATTGGTTTGATAGTATTTGTGCACATATTTTGCATAATTGTTAAATCAATATTATGTCAGAACGCTTTGAGGGACTCTTTGGTAGATCAATGTCAGCAACCTGTTGAAGTCTGTATCACTACATGCCAGAAGATTGGCTGATTGTAGGTGGTTGGTGATTGAGGTTGTCCTTTATTAGGCTACCTACCTTGTGATTTACTTACACCTTTACGTATTCATGGATATAGCTGCGGTTTTTATAAGCTTTTCACTCACAAGGTTTAGGTTTAGTGACAGTTTTAAAGAGCACATACGTATATTTTGTATTTCAGCCAACAGAATTGAAGACTTCACTGGGATCAGTGTTAGCTCTTTCTCATAATGGGAGATGCTGGTTAGTTGAAATTTTCTATATTCACAAGACGTCCAACATGTCACCTCACTAAGTGGCGGTGGCATCAAATCTTACTTATGTCTACAAGTGGCACCGCCTGTCAAAATGTGTGACGGTTACTCTTCAATGACCATGGCTTTATGCAACTTGTAGGGACATTGGCTGCAAGAGTAAATGAGAAATCAATATTTTAGCCTGCCAGCTTCGGAAGTAAATGTTCATCCCCTGAGTTCTCATCCAGCATTCCACAAGTCATATGTCTCATAGAGGGGTGAAGGAGCAATGTATAATACCTTTACACACTGCCTAGAGTCAGACAAGCAATAACTTTACTCAGGGTTCAACTACGTTTAATTCCTCTCTAGGAGCTGCAAAGTGCCCGTTTACAACAAAACCATTATTTCTGGTGAAGAATTACATGAATTTATATGGCAGCATTTTATACATTTCCCAAAAAGCAAACCCTGCATACCGATTCTGCTATTGTGGAGACTGGCAAGGAACTAGATATGAGAAAGGGCTTTCCCTGTTCCTATACCTAAATTCAATCATGGAATGAAGAAAAAGTTTTTCTCACCCCTACCATGTCTCGGGCACTAGTATACACTCAACAGTGAGCTCAACCATTATTGATGTATCAAATCTCATTAAATAATAAGTTTATATATCATATACAATGAAATCACATTGTTATTAAGATCGGCTATAAGTAACGATATCTGTTACACTTCTGCTACACCTATCCTGAAACTTTTCATATGCAAAACACTGACTTTATTTCGTTAGCATCCACATTGTAACCTCAGTGCATGATGTCCTTCAAGATCATCTGTGGTGACCGCCTGCACTCATATAGGACATTAATTATGGTATCTAGCTTCCTGCATGGAAAATTCAATATCAGACCTGAGGAATGTTTCTGGCTTGTCATCTTCTATAGCTCAGAGACTACAAAGCAATACATCTTATTACATGGACGTAACATATCCTCTAATGGGCAGAGTGTATAAATAACATGGATGGCTATATATATCCTACATATCTTTCGATGATGGATAAAACTGCATGCTCTTACATATAGCTGATGCTACTTGTTAAACTACAGAGCACTTGGCTCTATAGACGTATTGCTCCCTCCCTGATGGCGGTTTTCTCTGAAATACTAAATGGTGACTTGAGGTAAGGCGAATCGCAGAAGTCAGATATGACAGACAGGATTAAAAGTTATCACTTACCCTGGTACAAGTGATGGTGTCAGGCAGCTCCCTCTCCAGCACTGGTGCTGATGCTGTGCTGAGTCTGTGGAAGGCACTAGTGTTCCATGCAGACTGCACTCTGTATGGGCAGCTGCGCTCTACACCCTGCTGTACCTGTCACTACACTGTCTTTGTGTGCTGTGCTGCAGCACATAGGAGCCTTGGGATCATAGTAGAGAAGTGGAGGGGAGGGGGACATAGAGGGGTGGGACAATGTCGGCACATAACTCACTTTCTGTCCCTGCAATCTATAGCAGCACTAAAGCAGATTATTCTTATTATTCCCATTATGCTAATCCTTGTTTGTAGGCTCCAAGTAGTCTTACCTCATATACCAACCTTGGGGAATGACTTGTTTTTTAAGAAGGGCATCTTCTGAGACGTTAATGCACTAAGGAGCATCTGATCTCACAAGAGCTGAGCTGGTTAATAATTCTATATCATTGTCAGCCTCCCCCAATCAGCATCTAAATAGTTACAAAATCAATGATCAATGACCCCAATCTAGTAGTTTTAGAATATATTATTGATATGCTTTTCAAGACCATGATTTTAAATGTAAAATGAATGGAGTGATGACACTGTATTACGTTTTTTAATATAGTTTTTATGTCTACGTTGCTGTTGTGAAATAAATTTCTATGAAGGAAATACACAAAAAAGCCTTGTATTACTTCATAATTTATACGTTTCACAGTATATCACTAATATAATAATCATCTAGATTCTAGACCATACGCAAACTTTTCCAATATCGATGCATGGGGAATTCATACTTCCAAACTTTTAGAGCTCAATGTTTTATGTTAGGAGTCAATTTCATAAATTGCACAAGCAATAAATTGTGCCCTTTTCATACTTAGCAGATGACGACCATCAATTTCTGCCTGTGACAATAAAATCCAACACCAGGACCATGATCATCCATTGTGTGCATTCAATGAGAATAATCAAGCTGCCTCTTTTGTTCTGCTTTGTCCAGTATCATTTCCGTTAATGGGAGCATAAAGAAAAACATTCTTCCTCCCACAATTATTGGAAATAATTAGGCTAATGAAGCCTCATACTGAGAGGTTCCTTGTCTCCCATCACCTCTTCTTATTTCCACATCCTGTATCTCTTCCCGCTTGCCTGCTGCTGTGAAGAGAGACAAGTGACCTTGCAAGTTGGCCACCTGGGTTTCTTCTACCCAAGAGGCTCAAAGGTCTCATTTTCTGAGCATAGTGAAAGGTTACTCACTCCCATGATGACAATGTGTAGAAGAGAAAACCGGGAGAACTGAGCTTTTCTTCATCAAAGTCTAGCTAGCAGCACACAAGTACGGCAGAAAGTTATTGTGCCATTTCAGGTGGCAGTATTTTCAGAATTTGCCATATGATAGCTCACGGACTACGCTAGAACACTAGAATACTCTCTTTCCTTGGATTTTTGGATTTCCAAAAGTTTATTCAATAAAAAATGTCTTAAGTTTGTTTTTTTTCACAAAAACTAGATGTTGACTAAAAAAGAGTTTTTTCCTGTACACTTTTCCTCTCTCCAGTCTTGGCTCTGGCTAAGAAAAACTACTTTCAGAGAAACATCTAATATCTGGTGTCTCTTTCAGCTTATCGCTTATTAAATGAATGGGTGTAAGATACAATACCACATACAGCCTGTGGGATGTTTCTCTCCATCCCCTTAACTTAATCCCTTTTTATCCTCTTCATTCTTATTTGACCATATACAAAAAACAAAACATAATAGTATTTTCTCCAGGTTTTTGGTGGGATATGCAAAAAAACATGTTAACATGTTAACCCAACTCTGTAATTCAGTCATTTTGAATAAAAAAAAAAACAAAAAAGCTTTTCTCATCCAAGATCTTTAATCAGCTTCTTACAATTACCAGTACAGTACCATGAGTGGGTATTAACTGGGTGATAATTTTACTGACACATGGCAGTACCGTTCAAACTGTATATTGTTTTGTTACCAATGTTAGGGGGGGTCCTGTGGCTGATTATTCTTATTATCCACATTGAAAAGACTGCAAGGTCCTCTTGTACGTTAACTTACTGCTATGCAGTAACAGCCTTGTTATCTTGGCACTATTTCCCAGAATAATTGCACATTTGGGCACAATCTTACAAAATGTTCTACCACCTAACTTTTAACAATGTGAGTATTGTATAATAGTAAAGTTGATAATTTGCTTTCTGCTAAAATGAAAACTTCTAGAACTATAAGTTTGAGTATGTCTAAACTAGTAGCAAACCTACAAAAGAGGACTAAAAATCTTCTAAAAAATCAAAAAAGCACAGCTGAAAAAGGGGCAGCACCACTTACCTGCTCAGGTCTCTGAACAAATGCAATACAGGATGCAGCCAGCCCATGTAGCAAAGATGGCAACACAGGTGCAAAATACCAAATAAACAGCCACTCACAGCCTACCAATTAATGGAGGGGGTTATTGCTTAGTATACGTTTGCACAATAAATGTCTGTATAGGGCTCTGTTCACTTGCAATGAATGCATAGTGTCTGGTTCACAGCATATTAGCCGTGCCCATACTATTTGATTAGGCGGGCTGGCCAGCACTCTCTCAATGCTCAGAAAGAGAATCGGAGGGATCCAATGGCTGGATATCCTTAACCCCTTTCCTTCATTGGACGTAATATTCCGTCCTTGTGCCCTGGGCCCTAATTACCATGGATGGAATATTACGTCATAGCAATAAGCGGCGCCCACATGGTGAGCGCCGCTTATCGCGGCCGGGTGTCAGCTAATTATCATAGCTGACACCCGACACAATGTGTCAGGGGCGGTCATGGACCGCCCCGACACGTTAACCCCTTGTACACCGCGTTCAAACACGATCGCGGTGTACTGGGGGTTAAAGGGAAGCATCGGCAGGGAGGGGGCTCCCTCAGTGCTTCCCTGAGCCCCCCATGGCAGCGCAATGTGCAGCGCTGCTGCGGGGGGCTCCTTTCCTGCAGGTCCCCGGTTCCAATATGGTGGCAGGGACCTCCGGGGGCCTGCAGGAAGCTGGCTTCCACACTGCCCGCAGAGCGCAGGCATGAGGAAGCCTGCAGCAGTGCCTGTGACAGATCGCTGATCTGTCACAACGATCTGTGATGTGACAGATCAGCGATCTGTCACATGACAATTATGTCCCCCCTGGGACATTGTAATAAAGTAGAAAAAAAAAGTGTAAAAATAATTTTAAAAAAATCGCTAAACAAATTAAAAAAAAAAAAAATATTCCCCAATAAATTCATTTTTTGGAAATAAAAAAAAACAATAAAAGTACACATATTTAGTATCGCCGCATCCGTAATGACCCGCCCTATAAAACTGTTCCATTAGTTAACCCCTTAAGTGAACCACTTAAAAATAAAAATAAAAAACGAAGCAAAAAATAATGATTTATTATCATACCGCCGAACAAAAAGTGCAATAACGCGCGATCAAAAAGACACATATAAATATCCATGGTACCGCTGAAAATGTCATCTTGTCCCACAAAAAACGAGCCATCATACAGCATCATCAGCGAAAAAATAAAAAAGTTATAGCTTGCAGAATAAAGCGATGTAAAAATAATTTTTTTATATAAAATTGTTTTCATTGCATGAAAGCGCCAAAACATAAAAAAAAGACATAAATGAGGTATCATAAAAAGAGGGCATCATAAATGAGGGCATAAAAATTCAAAGTTGGAAAATTGCAAAATTTTCAAAATTTTCGCCAAATTTCCGTTTTTTTCACAAATAAACGCAAGTTATATGAATGAAATTTTACCACTAACATGAAGTACAATATGTCAAGAGAAAACAATGTCAGAATCACCGGGATCCATGGAAGCGTTCCAGAATTATGGCCTCATAAAAGGACAGTGGTCAGAATTGTAAAAATTGGCCCGGGAGTTAACGTGCAAACCACCCTTGGTAGTGAAGGGGTTAAGGACAAAAATGTCCAGGAAGGATGGGAAATCTTGAAAAATGAGATTCTCAAAGCACAGTCGTTAACTATTCCAAAAAGAGGGAAGAATATGAAGCATTTAACCCCTTAACGACCGCCGATACGCCTTTTAACGGCGGTAGTTAAGGGTACTTAAACTACTGCACCATTAATTAACGGCGCTGTGGAGAAAGTGTATAGTGCCCCTCAGAGTCGGATTTTCTCTGGGTCTTGGCTGCTGGGGGTAGCCGAAACCCAAGAGAACATGATTCGGGTCGGTTTTTACCGATATCGCTTTTGCGGTCACCGTTATTAACCGTATAATGGCGACCACCAAAAATAAGAAAAGTCCGATGTGCCGTTTAATTTCTCCCTCCTCTGATGTGAATGCACATCAGCATCAGAGGAGAGAGAAATAGGGTCCCCGATCCACCCGGTACCTCCAGGTGGTCCTCGGCCCGCATGCTTCCCATCCATGGGCACTGCCATGCATGCGCAGTGCACCCGCCGAGTTCTGCCTGCCGGTACCCAGCAACAATAGGAAGCTTTTTCTTTTTGGTTCATTTTGATCACTGTGATAGACCCTATCACAGTGATCAAAACAAAAAATAGTAAATAACCCCCCCTTTATCACCCCCATAGGTAGGGAAACATAATGAAATAAAGAAAATATATTTATTTTCATTTTTCCATTAGGGTTAGGGTTAGAATTAGGGTTAGGGTTGGGATTAGGGTTAGGGTTGGGATTAGTGTTAGGGTTGGGTTAAGGGTTAGGGTTGCAATTAGGGTTGGGACTAGCGCTAGGGTTGGGATTAGGGTTAGGAATGTATTGGGGTTAGGTTTGTGGTTAGGGTTTGGTTTAGGGTTGTAGTTAGGGTTATGGTTAGGGTTGGGATTAGAGTTAGGGGTGTGTTGGGGTTAGGACTGTGGTTAGGGCTATGGTCAGGGTTGAGATTTGGGTTAGGGGTGTGTTGTGGTTAGGTTTGTGGTTAGAGTTATGGTTAGGGTTGGGATTAGGGTTATGGGAGTGTTGGAGTCTCCAAACATGACCTGCCGCCACCATTAATTCCAGACAATTTTGCGTTCAAAAAGTCAAATGGTGCTCCCTCCCTTCCAAGCCCCGACGTGTGCCCAAACAGTGGTTTACCCCAACATATGGGGCATCAGCATACTCAGGACAAATTGCACAACAACTTTTGTGGTCCAATTTCTCCTGTTACCCTTGTGAAAATATAAAATAGCGGGCTAAGAAATCATTTTTGAGGAAAAAAATGATTTTTTATTTTCACGCCTCTTCGTTATAAACTTCTGTGAAGCACTTGGGGGTTCAAAGTGCTCACCACACATCTAGATAAGTTTCTAAAGGGGTCTAGTTTCCAAAATGGTGTCACTTGTGGGGGTTTCCACTGTTTAGGCACATCAGGGGCTCTACAAACGCGACATGGCATCCAATCTCAATTCCAGCCAATTCTGCATTAAAAAAGTCAAACAGCGCTCCTTCCCTTCTGATCTCTGCTGTGCACCCAAACAGTCATTTACCCCCACATATGGGGTATCGCCGAACTCAGGACAAATTGCACAACAAGTTTGGGGGTCTAATTTCTTCTGTTACCCTTGTGAAAGTAAAAATTTGGAGACAAAATGTCATTTTTGTGGAAAAAATATGATTTTTTATTTTCACAGCTCTACGTTATAAACTTCTGTGAAGCACTTGGAGGTTCAAAGTGCTCACCACACATCTAGATAAGTTCCTTAGGAAAGCACTTATGCATAGTCAAAATAGAGCAGACTGAGCAACACAGTGAGACTCGGCCCTTAAAGAAAGCTGGGTGCTGTGGCACACACCTGTAATCCTAGCTACTACGGGAGGCTTGGGCTGTGGGATCACTTGAGCTTGTCAGTTCTGGTCCATCCAGTGCTATGTGGATCAGGGGTCTTCTTTGTCCTCAGCATCACTATGGTGACTCTGAGCCAGCTGCTTGGAGACATTAAGTTGATGGAGGAGGGGATGTCCTCGGTCAAAACAAAAAATAAGCAAACATGAATTTCGGAGCACTATAGAAAAAGAAAGTTCCTTAGGGGGGTCTAGTTTCCAAAATGGGCTCACTTGTGGGGAGTTTTTAGTCAGGGTCTCTCCAAACGCGACATGGTGTCCGATCTCAATTCCAGCCAATTCTGCAATGAAAAAGTCAAACGGCGCTCCTTCCGTTCCAAGCCCTGCCGTGTGCCCAAACAGTGGTTTACCCCCACATATGTGGTATCGGCATATTCAGGAGAAATTGCACAACAAATTTTGTAGTTCATTTTCTCTTTTTACACTTGTGAAAGTAAAAAAATTGGTTCTGAAGTAAAATGTTTGTAAAAAAAAAGTTAAATGTTAATTTTTTTCCTTCTACATTGCTTCAGTTCCTGTGAAGCATGTAAAGGGTTAATAAACTTCTTGAATATGGTTTTGAGCACCTTGAGGGGTGCAGTTTTAAGAATGGTGCCAGTTTTGGGTATTTTCTGTCATATCGACCTCCCAAAGTGACTTCAAATGTGATGTGGTCCCGAAAAAAATGGTTTTGTAAATTTTGTTGTAAAAATGAGAAATAGCTGGTCAACTTTTAACCCTTATAACTTCCTAACAAAAAAATTTTGGTTCCAAAATTGTGCTGATGTAAAGCAGACATGTGGGAAATGTTATTTATTAAGTATTTTGTGTGACACATCTCTCCGATTTAAGGGCATAAAAATTAAAAGTTTAAAAATTGCAAAATATTAAAAATTTTCACCATATTTCCATTTTTTTCATAAATAAACGCAAGTGATATCAAAGAAATTTTACGACTAACATGAAGTAAAATATGTAACGAAAAAACATTTCTCAGAATCAGTGGGATACGTTAAAGCATTCCAGAGTTATAACCTCATAAATTGACAGTGGTTAGAATGGTAAAAAGTGGCCTGGTCATTAAGCTGCAAATTGGCTCCATCACTAAGGGGTTACGGAAACCAGGATGGATGAACACAGAACTTAAACACGTGATGAAAAGGAAGAAAGAAGTGTTTATCAAATGGAAAGAGGGAGGCATATCTAAAGAAGAATATAATGCTGCCTGCAGAACCTGCAGGGCACGAATCAGATTAGTAAAGCTGACAATGAATTAAGACTTGCAAGAGATGCCAAAAGCAACAAAAAGGGATTTTGGGGATATGTCAAAATTAAAAGAAAAGGCAAAGATGCGATAGGATTTTTACAGGATGGAAATGATGAAATTGTAAGAAAGGATGTTGAGAAGGCTGAACTTTTAACTTCCTACTTTGCATCTGTTTTCTCTCAGAAAGGAAATGTAACATCAACTGATCTTCACTGTCCTATTAAAGGAATAGAAGAATCCAGGATATCTATAAACTGAAAGATAGTGAGGAAACACTTAGCTAACATAAATGAATGCAATCTCCAGGTCTAGATGAATTACACCACAGAGTACTGAAGGAGATAGCAGAAGAAATTTTTGAACCACTCTCCATAATCTTTGAAATTTCTTGGAGAACCGAAGAAGTCGCAGAAGACTGGAGAAGAGCAAATGTTATTCCTATCTTCAAAAAGGGGAAGAAGGTGGACCCAGGGAACTATAGGCCGGTGAGTCTGACTTCTATACCAGGAAAGATCTTTAACCCCTTAACGACCACCGATACGCCTTTTAACGGCGGTAATTAAGGGTACTAAAACCACAGCGCCGTTAATTCACGGCGCTGTGATTTAAGTGAATAGCGCCCCCCAGTGTCGGATTTTCTCTGGGGTCTCGGCTGCCAGGGGTAGCCGAGACCCCAGAGAACATGAATCGGTCGGTTTTTACCGACCCCCGCTTTTGCAATCGCCGTTATTAACCCTATAACGGCGACCGCAAAAAAAAAAGCAACGATTTTACATTTAATTTCTCCTCTGATGTGATCGCACATCAGAGGAGAGAGAAATAGGGTCCCCTATCCCCCCCGGTACCTCTCCGTGGCCCTCCGTCCCCTCCCGTGGTCCCACGTCCCGCCAGCATCCTCCGATGGGCGCCGCCATCTTGAAAATGGCGGGCGCATGCGCAGTGCGCCCGCCAGGAATCTGCCGGCTCCAGCTGGCAGATTCCATTCATTATTTTGATCACTATGATAAACGATCATAGTGATCAAAATAAAAAAAATAGTACATAACCCCCCCGTTTATCACTCCCTTATATAGGCCAATATAATGAAATAAAGAAAATAATTTTTTTTTCAGTTTTCCATTAGGGTTAGGGTTGGGCTAGTGTTAGGGCTAGGGTTAGGGCTAGGGTTAGGGTTAGGGTAGGGTTAGGGCTAGGGTTAGGGCTAGGGTTAGGTTAGGGTTAGGGTTAGGGTTGGGCTAGGGTTAGGGTTAAGGTTAGGGTTGGGCTAGGGTTAGGGTTGGGCTAGGGCTAGGGTTGGGCTAGGGCTAGGGTTGGGCTAGGGTTGGGCTAGGGTTAGGGTTGGGCTAGGGTTAGGGTTGTGCTAGGGCTAGGGCTGGGCTAGGGTTAGGGCTCGGGTCACGACTAGGGTTAGAATTAGGGTTAGGGCGAACTAGAATTAGGGTTAGAATTAGGATTAGGGATTAGGGTTGGGATTAGGGTTAGGGGTGTGTTGGGGTTAGGGTTGGAGCAAGAATTGAGGGGTTTCCACTATTTGCCAACTTTGGGGGTCTAAAAATTGGGGTCTAAAAAATCACTTTTGTGGAAATAAAAAAAGACTTTTTATTTTCACGGCTCTGCGTTTATAAACTTTTGTGAAGCGCTTGGGGGTTCAAAGTGCTCACCACACATCTAGATAAGTTCCTTAGGGGGTCTAATTTCCAAAATGGGGTCACTTGTGGGGGGTTTCCACTGTTTAGGCCCATCAGGGGCTCTGCAAGAGCAACTTGATGCCCGCAGACCATTCCATCAAAGTCTGCATTCCAAAATGGCACTCCTTCCCTTCCGAGCTCTCCCATGTGCCCAAACAGTGGTTCCCCCCCACATATGGGGTATCGGCGTACTCAGGACAAATCGCATAACAACTGTGCGGGTATGATTTCTCCTGTTACCCTTGTAAAAATAAAAATTTGGGGGCGAAAAATCATTTTTGTGGAAAAAAAATGGATTTTTTATTTTCACGGCTCTACGTTATAAACTTCTGTGAAGCACTTGAAGGTTCAAAGTGCTCACCACACATCTAGATAAGTTCCTCAATGGGTCTAGTTTCCAAAATGGGGTCACTTGTGGGGGGTTTCCACTGTTTAGGCCCATCAGGGGCTCTGCAAGCGCAACATGATGCCCGCCGACCATTCCATCAAAGTCTGCATTCCAAAATGGCACACCTTCCCTTCCGAGCTCTCTCATGCGTCCAAACAGTGGTTCCCCCCCACATATGGGGTATCGGCGTACTCAGGACAAATCGCATAACAACTGTGCGGGTATGATTTCTCCTGTTACCCTTGTAAAAAATAAAAATTTGGGGGCGAAAAGATCATTTTTGTGGAAAAAAATAGATTTCTTATTTTCACGGCTCTACGTTATAAATTTCTGTGAAGCCCTTGGGGGTTCAAAGTGCTCACCACACATCTAGATAAGTTCCTTAATGGGTCTAGTTTCCAAAATGGGGTCACTTGTTGGAGGTTTCAACTGTTTAGGCACATTAAGGGCTCTCCGAACTCAACATGACATCCAATCTCAATTCCAGCCAATTCTGCGTTGAAAAAGTCAAACGGCGCTCCATCCCTTGCGAGCTCTGCCGTGTGCTGAAAAAGTGGTTTACCCCCACATATAGGGTATCAGCGTATTCAGGAGAAATTGTACAACAAATTTTGTGGTTGATTTTCTCTTTTAACACTTGTGAAAATAAAAAAAATTGGTTCTGAAGTAAATTTTTTGCAAAAAAAAGTTAAATGTTAATTTTTTCCTTCCACATTGCTTTAGTTCCTGTGAAGCACTTAAAGGGTTAATAAACTTCTTGAATGTGGTTTTAAGCACCTTGAGGGGTCTAGTGTTTAGAATGGTGCCACTTTTGGGTATTTTCTGTCATGTACACCCCTCAAAATGACTTTAAATATGATGTGGTCCCTAAAAAATGGTTTTGTAAATTTTGTTGTAAAAATGAGAAATCGCTGGTCAACTTTTAACCCTTATAACTTCCTAACAAAAAAAAATTTTGCTTCCAAAATTGTGCTGATGTAAAGTAGACATGTGGGAAATGTTATTTATTAAGAAATTTGTGTGACATATCTCTCTGATTTGAGGGCATAAAAATTTTAAGTTTTAAAATTGCAAAATTTTCAAAATTTTCGCCATATTTCCATTTTTTTCATAAATAAACACAAGACTTATCGAAGAAATTTTACCACTAACATGAAGTACAATATGTCACGAAAAAACAGTCTTAGAATCAGCGGGATCCATTAAAGCGTTCCAGAGTTATAACCTCATAAAGGGACAGTGGTCAGAATTGTAAAAATTGGCCTGGTCATTAAGCTGCAAACTGGCTCTGTCGCTAAGGGGGTTAAACAAATTATTAAACAACATGTTTGTAAGTATCTGGATAAGAATGAAGTGATTAACCAGAGTGAGCATGGGTTTGTAACTAATAAGTCATGTCAGACTAACTTAATTTCCTTCTATGATAGAATCACTGACTGGGTGGATCAGGGAAATACTGTAGATATAGTATATCTTTACTTCAGCAAAGCATTTGACAAATATCTCACACCATCCTTATTGAAAAAATGACTAAGTATGGAATGGACAAGGCAACTGTTAGATGGATTTATAACTGGCTTAGTGATCGGACCCAAAGAGTGGTCATAAATGGCTGCACATTCAGTTGGAAGAATGTCTCAAGTGGGGTACCACAGGGTTCTGTCCCGGGCCCTGTATTGTTCAATATATTTATCAATTATTTAGATGAAGGAATTGAGGGTACTCTGATTCAATTTGCTGATGACACAAAGCTAGGAGGGATAGCTAATGCTTGACAGGATTCAAAAAGATATAAATAAATTGGAGCAGTGGGCAGCAACTAACAGAATGGATTTTAACAGGGAAAAATGCAAAGTACTGCATCTGGGCATTAAAAATGAAAAAAGCATATACAGAATGGGAGGATTAGGGCTAAGCAACAGCACATGCGAAAAAGATTTGGGTATACTAATAGATCATAAACTGAACATGAGTTAACAGTGTGATGCAGCTGAAAAAAAGGCAAATGCAATTCTGAGATGTATTAACAAAAGCATACAGTCTAGATGAAGTCAGATGAAGTCTACTCCTCTTTGGTCAGACGTCATCTGGAATACTGTGTCCAGTTTTGGGCACCACTTTTTAAAATAGACATCAACAAACTGGAGCAAGTTCAGAGAAGAGGGACCATAATGGTCCTGGTCTGCAAACCATGTCTTATGAGGAACAATTACAGGATTTGGGAATGTTTAGCTTGCAAAAAAGAAGACTGAGAGGAGACTTAATAGCTGTCTACAAATATCTCAAGGGCTGTCACATTGTAGAAGGATCATCTTTATTCTTATTTGCACAAGGAAAGACTAGAAGCAATGGGATGAAACTGAATGGGAGGAGACACAGATTAGATATTAGAAAAAACTTTTTGACAGTTAGGGTGATCAACAAGTGGGACAGGCTGCCACGAGAGGTGGTGAGTTCTCCTTTCATGGAAGTATTCAAACAGAGGCTGGACAGACATCTGTTTGAGATGATTTAGTGAATCCTGCTTTGAGCAGGGGGTTGAACCAGATGACTCAGGAGGTCCCGTCCAACTCTACCATTCTATGATTCTATGCATCCCATGTGAACAGCCCAGTATACAAGACCCAAAGTGCTGGGCTGGCTGCATCCTGAAAAACAAAGTGCACAAAATACATATAAATATGTGAGGTATTGATCAATATTTTGGCCAAGATATGCAAGTTTGCAACCCAGCGTCAAGGGCCTCATGCTTGTGAGTCCTATCACTAAACTAGTAGCAAAGCCACAAAAGAGGACTAAAAATCCTCCAAAAATTCAAAAAATCACAGCTGAAAAAGGGGCAACACCACTTACCTGCCCAGGTCTCTGAACAAATGTACCTCAGGATGAAGCCAGCTCATGTAACAAAGATGGCAACACAGGTGCAAAATACCAAATAAACAGCCACTCATAGCCTACTAATTAATGGAGGGGCTGACTGCTTAGTATACGTTTGGAGGATTTTTAGTCCTCTTTTGTGGCTTTGCTACTATTTTAGTGAAAGGACTGAGCTTTCTAATTGTTACATTTATGTAATTGTTAGAAAAAGCCTGGCCAATATTCTGTCACACTCCATAGCACCTTATGTTTTCTCTGTCAGCATCAATAATGATAACAATCAGATTCATAGTCTGCATGTGTACTATTTAATGTCAGCAATCCTAAACTAAAATGAAATGTTTCCTTTCCAAATGAATGTCCCCTTCTTTCTTGCATACACTTTATTCTTTTTGAACTATGCATATTTTTGCTTCCTTTCATTATCTTGCCTGTACATCACATTTCAGTTCCAGACGGTGAAAACTATGTCCAGGCCACACATGGCTAGCTTTATTACATAGTAAATGTTGTTTCAGATAGATATCAATAAAGGATCTTTTTAGCTTGCATACCCGTTCCTGCAACTTTCCTTTATATGTTGTTTTGCTTGCATGGATTGCTTTCTTGTATTTTAGATGGACATTGTACACTTAGACAATTCAATCCCATTTGAAAGTATACTAACTAGGCAGCTTGAACGTGAGTGTGGAAACCACAAAATTACGACCAAAAGATCCTGTATCATCAAATTATAACATCTTTATTAGGACAGAATTGGACAATAGGGGGACATGTGCAAATTGCAAACTAAAGTGCAGCAGTGCTTAAGACGCGCTGGACTGACCCCAGCCATACAAGGGATGTAGTAGAGATATACAAATCTATTTATCAAGAGGCATACAATGTGTTAACACACTAATAGAACATAAATGGCAGTTATCAAAAGTGTACAACAGTACGACACCAGGACAGCCTACACCACCTCCAAAGAAGATCACAGCTATGAAGGCAAATATCTATTACCTATAATCCATATGTATTCAAAGGGCTATAATGCCCCACTATAATGCCTATCAAGCTGTCATGTGCTGCTGCAATAAGTTCAAGCCATTGTCTATGAGCACACATTGCAAATGGGAGGAAAGTAATCATTCCCTCCGGGGGACTTCACTATCACCCACCCAAAAGGGGTTAAAAACCCCAAGCCAACATTACCTCAGTGGAAGCCTCAGATGACCGGGCAGTCCAAACGTCACCCCGACGCGCATTTCAGAGCCTTATTCTCCTTCCTCAGGGGGAATAGGTGTAGAGCACTTCATGCATATATTTATATGCGCCAACTGGAAGCGCCGCGGGCGCGCCACCCGCATGTCTCGCAGCAAATGGAGCCTCCCATCCATCACGCGGCCGGAATGACGTGGGCCCACGTGATCCGGCACCCAACATGGGTGGAGCCCCACACGCATACGAAGAACAGCGGGCACGCCTGCGCAGCAGTGATGATCCAGCGGCGGCCCTAGGGGTTGGATGCTCTGTTAATTGTCTCAACGCTGAATATATATTTACATTTACACCGAGGGTGTCTGCTTTTACGGACCCCCTTCAGTTTGCGTATCGGCAGAGTCTGGGGGTGGACGATGCTGTAGCGTATCTACTACAAACAGTACATTCCTTTTTGGACAATGATAGAACCACTGTGCGTGCCATGTTCTTCGATTTCTCCAGTGCATTCAACACCTTACAGCCACTATTATTATGTAAAAAGCTGGTTGAAATGGCGGTTGATGAGGGACTAGTGAATTGGATCATTGATTATCTGTCGGACAGGCCACAGTTTGTGAGGTTGGGGGCGGCCGTATCGGATAGTGTGCGGAGTAGTGTTGGAGCCCCTCAGGGAACGGTGCTGTCGCCATTCCTTTTTACGTTATACACAGCTGATTTTCAGTATAAATCAGACCTTTGTCACCTTCAGAAGTACTCTGATGACTCAGTGATAGTCGGAGGTATTGAGAGAGACCGGGGGGAGGAGGAATACAGAAGGGTGGTTTTGGACTTTGTTGACTGGTGCCAGGCTAACCATTTAGAACTCAACGTAAAGAAAACCAGGGAGCTGGTGTTGAGTTATGGAAGGTGCATGAAGGATTGCTTACCTATCACTATTGATGGTCAGGATGTGGAGATGGTGGAGAATTTCAAATATTTGGGGGTTCACCTGGACAGCAAGCTTGATTGGAGGTGCCATATGGAGAAGGTTTGCAAGAAAGGGATGAGTAGACTTTACTTCCTAAGGAAGTTAAGGTCGTTTAATGTGTGTAGCAAAATGCTTGAAATGTTCTACCAATCCATTGTGGCGAGTGCAATCTTTGATGCAATTATATGCTGGGGTAGTAGTGTGCGCACAGCTGACGCGAATAAGCTGAATAAACTTATCAAGAAGGCTAGTGCGGCGGTGGGTCTACAACTCAGGACTTTCGAGGAGGTATTAGAGGATAGAATTACTAAGAAATGCAAGGCTATAATGAGCAACAATACACACCCGCTCTATGAACTGTTTGCGAAGCAAAAGAGCACATTCAGCAAGCGTCTACTCCAACTAATGTGTAAAAAGGAAAGATATAGAAAATCGTTTGTTCCGACAGCTGTGGGGATGTTTAACAAATGTATAAGTGTAAAGCATCCCAAGACTAAATGAAGTTCAAAGTGTATGGGGGGGAATTGGTGAGTTACAAGTACCAGTCTATCCGCATCTGCTGTCCATATAGACTTATTTTGTAAAGTGTGTATTGTTCTTGTAATATTCTTGATCTTTGTTCTGCTGCTGTAATACTGTAATTTCCTCCGGGATCAATAAAGTTTATCTAATCTAATCTAATCTACTATGAGAAAAAGATATTTGGAGACACGTTTCTACCCCGTATTGCAATATTGACGGATGATATACGGGGGAGAATTATATATATCTAGGGGTCATGCACCCATTGGCCTGATGGGATAGTCAGTTGGAAGTGTAGGTAACGAGCATACGTTTTGATATACAAATTTTGACCCTGGAGGGGTATTATCTGATCAGGGATACGGTTAGTCGGGCACGAATATCTTGATAGATTGAATTGATGTTTCTCTATGTCATGTCTCTCCCCTCCCTCTTTTCTATAAGGATTGCATGAATATACATTGGTGTCTTGATGAAGTACTTAATGTATATGGGATAATACTTCTACCTGGGTATATAAACAGGCTTGAGAAATAGAGGTACTTAATGTATGGGATAATACTTCTACCTGGGTTTATAAACAGGCTTGAGAAATAGAGACCGTTAATTGATTATATTATATTTTGCCTTTTTTACACCCCCTGAGTAGTGAGGACTTATGAAGTATTTTGAACATTGACATCTCACTATGTCCGATGTTTGGCTCAGTTTTAGTTTTAAATAGAGTGTTTCTGCACGTTTTCCCTTTGTTTTACCCTGTATATAAATGGCCGCCGCTGGATCATCACTGCTGCGCAGGCGCGCCCGCTGTCCTTCGTATGCGTGTGGGGCTCCGCCCATGTTGGGTGCCAGATCACGTGGGCCCGCGTCATTCCAGCCGCATCATGGATGGGAGGCTCCATTTGCTGCAAGACATGCGGGTGGCGCGCACGCGGCGCTTTCGGTTGGCGCATATAAATATATGCATGAAGTGCTCTACACCTATGCCCCCTGAGGAAGGAGCGTAAGGCTCCGAAACGCGCGTCGGGATGACGTTTGGACTGCCCGGTCATCTGAGGGTTCCACTGAGGTAATGTTGGCTTGGGGTTTTTAACCCCTTTTGGGTGGGTGATAGTGAAGTCCCCCGGAGGGAATGACTACTTTCCTCCCATTTGCAATGTGAGCTCATAGACAATGGCTTGAACTTATTGCAGCAACACAAGACAGCTTGATAGGCATTATAGTGGGGCATTATAGCCCTTTGAATACATATGGATTATAGGTAATAGATATTTGCCTTCATAGCTGTGATCTTCTTTGGAAGTGGTGTAGGCTGTCCTGGTGTCGTACTGTTGTACACTTTTGATAACTGCCATTTATGTTCTATTAATGTGTTAACACATTGTATGCCTCTTGATAAATAGATTTGTATATCTCTACTACATCCCTTGTATGGTTGGGGTCGGTCCAGAGCGTCTTAAGCACTGCTGCACTTTAGTTTGCAATTTGCACATGTCCCACCATTGTCCAATTCTGTCCTTTTCTAATAAAGATGTTATAATTTGATGATACAGGATCTTTTGGTCATAATTTTGTGGTTTCCACACTCACGTTCAATGTATAGTGACGACTGATCCATGATTGTCCAACACTTGAGCACCGGTGTGTTATCACTTTACATGTAGGATGCTTCTGTATACCTTGGCTATTGTATTTGGTAACTAGGCAGTTTGCAAATCGCTTCATTTAAAAATGTTGTTGCACATTTGCGTTTCATTTACTGGTCATAATTCCTAGACCACTGGGTAAAATGCATGCCTCTTTATAGATTTGAGACATTTTGGCCAGCCATGACAAACCATTATAGTTGTCCACAATAATATTCCCCAAATTCTATAGTAAAATATAAAAAATGTATCAAGCCATGGGTGTCACCTCTCCCATTAAGCCCTTTCACTTTTTTAAAAGCAAAAGTGGCAAAAAGTAGTGTCCTTTTGCCAAAGCAAGTTTTGCATAAAAATATGCAACTTAATCCCACATTTTGCTTTACTCCAAAAAAATCACACCAAAGTGCTGGTTACAAGATATCTCACTTCTTACTAACTTGATTTGACTGCCTGTTGTCAAGTATAATCCAGATTAGCATCAGAGATTATGAGACAGATTAGAGGAAATGATGACAGATCTGTATTTCTCTGCTTCTGTTCTCCTCTATGTCAAACTGCATACAAGCATAGCAGAGAAGGGGGCTTTCAGTTTAAGGCAGGTAGTCAGTTGGACATTGGCACTCACAATACTTGCTGGGAGTTGAGGGAAAAGAAAGAGGTTGGCACCCTAAGAAAATGTAATGGCGCCCCCACTTGACGGCAACTTGCCCTGAATGTCCTTAGCAGCTCCTAGGATCTATAAAGGAGCAGTAATGACACACAAAACTACTGCAACAACACAAAGTAGGAAAGGAGAAAGTTCAGCTCCAGCTACTTAAAATTCTTCTTTATTAAATCGGATTAAAATGGACACATCATGAGTCTCTCCATATAACCATACCAGGTTAGAACAAGATGAGGCTACGCGTTTCGACCTACATGGTCTTTGTCACAGCCATATGCAGACTCCACCTTGGGTCGGTTATATATGTATACCTGTCCAATAGAATTGCTCCCAGTAATCACATGACATTTCAGACAGACATCATAGTTCAAACAGAACACAACATATACAAATAATAAAAACATTAACAATAGTGCAACATTAGATCATGTCTTTTGTTTAGACCTTTTGAATATCTTGTATTTAGGTGATAGATCCAAAATGCCTCTCGGGTGCATACCATATAAAATACTGCATTGTATTTTATATGGTATGCATTGCTGAATTTCCACCACTTTCCCATGCTCCCAAATGCCACATAAGAAATGCATTGTATTTTATATGGTATGCATTGCTGAATTTCCACCACTTTCCCATGCTCCCGAATGCCACATATGATCTGCATTGTATTTTATATGGTATGCATTGCTGAATTTCCACCACTTTCCCATGCTCCCGAATGCCACATATGAACTGCATGGTATTTTATATGGTATGCATAGCTTACCCATCTTCTTGTATCCATAATTGTACTCCATTCTTGTTATCTCTGCCACACATCTAAGTGGTCTGTATAACCCCTTCCCCCTTTTATGACCTCTGCTTAACTCTGTGCATTTGGCCTGGGCAGTCACACCCCACTTTCACTCACACCTAATTGTGTTTAGCTGCACATATATTCAGCACCATGGGTCTGCTCCACACGTAGTCAGCTCCATCAATTTCAAAATCCTATTTCAAAGTACTATTTCTAAGTACTGTTGAATTAGACTAGAATTGGACTGGAATTGACTGCAAGGTAACGGACTATAACACCACAACAATGTTTCGCCTTCTTTTTACTATCACCTCCATACTACTCTATTTCTCCCTAACTCCTGCAATCCCCCCTCCTAGTAAGGAACTATTCATCTCCCCCTCCATTCTCCCCAGCCACCTAACCTTCTCCTCACAACTGTTCCTCCCCATACAATCCTTTTTCTCCAGACATGCACGGCCACATCATGTCCTATCCTCCTCCCACCTTCTAATGCTCTGTCTACTACTCCTCATTGCTGGCGATGTATCCCCAAATCCTGGCCCTCCTCAACATATCCCTACACTCACTTCTACCACCCTGCCACGATCCTCTACACGTCTTCGTAATCATGACAACCTCATACCTATTCATCCAGCCCCCACTCCCCCAACCCCCTTACCTGGAGCCCTATGGAACGCACGCTCTGTCTGCAACAAGCTATCATTTATCCATGACCTCTTTATCACCAACAAACTCTCCTTCCTCGCCATCACTGAAACCTGGCTCACTCCCTCTGACACAGCCTCTCCAGCTGCGCTTTCCTTTGGCGGATTCCATCTCTCTCACACCCCTCGCCCCAGCAATAAACGTGGTGGAGGAGTTGGCTTGCTCCTGTCTGATACCTGCTCCTTTACCCCAATTCCTCTGCCACCCTCCGCTACTCTTCCCTCGTTTGAGGTGCACTCCGTCCACATCTACTCCCCCTCCAACCTCCAGCTGGCTGTCATCTACCGCCCCCCCCCCAGAACTAGCCATCTCCACCTTTCTCGACCACTTCACCACCTGGCTGCTCCATTTCCTTTCTGCTGACATCCCCACCATCATCATGGGCGACTTCAACATCCCCATTGACACTTCCACCCCGGCTGCCTCTAAACTTCTATCGCTCATGGCTTCCCTTGTCCTCACTCAATGGTCCTCTGCGGCCACTCACAAAGATGGTCACACGCTGGACCTTATCTTCACCCATCTCTGTTCCCTCACTAATCTCAATAACTCACCCCTCCCCCTGTCTGACCACAACCTACTGACATTCTCTTCCCTCTCCTCTCCCACTGAGCAACCCCCGCTCCATAAACTCGCTCACACTCGCAGGAATCTCAAACACCTCAATTTACAATCACTCTCTGAATCCCTTCTCCCCCTTACAGACATAGCTTCCCTTCACGACACAGATGCTGCTGCCACTTTTTATAACACCACAATAACAGCAACACTTGATTCGGCTGCCCCCCTCATGCAGAGCAAAACTTAAACAATCAACAGGCAGCCCTGGCTGACCAGCCTGACCAAAGAACTGAGATGGCTTTCCAGGGCCGCTGAGCGGAGATGGAAGAGAACCTATTCTACTGAGCACTTCAACACATACAAGCAGTCCCTTGCCAGCTTTAAGTCCATGCTCTCTGCTGCAAAGCAAACTTACTTCGCATCTCTCATATCCTCCCTGTCTCATAACCCTAAACAGCTCTTCAACACTTTCAATTCTCTACTCCACTCCACAGCACCTCCTCCCCCTCCTCTCATCTCTGCTGAAGACTTTGCCTCCTTCTTTAAGCAGAAGATCGACACGATCAGACAAAACTTTGGCCCGCAGCCCCCAATGCTCCTCTTAACCGCTCAGCCCTGTTCTGAAAAAGCCAGCTTCTCCACCATGACAGAAGATCAGCTCTCCACTGTTCTGTCAAGATCACACCTCACCACTTGTGCCCTCGACCCACTCCCGTCCCACCTCATCCCTAACTTGGCCACAGTCCTCATCCCATTTCTAACACACCTATTCAACCTTTCACTTACAAATGGTGTCTTTCCCTCATCCTTCAAACATGCCTCAATCACACCCATCCTCAAAAAGCCCTCCCTTGACCCATCCTCTGTGTCTAACTATCGCCTGATATCTCTTCTCCCTTACGCCTCAAAACTACTGGAACAGCATGTATATCTTGAACTGTCCTCCCACCTCTCCTCCTGTTCCCTCTTTGACCGGTTACAATCTGGCTTCTGACCGCATCACTCATCTAAAACTGCCCTAAATAAAGTCACTAACGACTTACTAACCGCCAAGAGCAAGCGACACTACTCTGTCCTCCTTCTCCTGGACCTGTCCTCTGCCTTCGACACCGTAGACCATTCCCTCCTGCTACAGATTCTCTCATCTCTTGGCATCACAGACTTGGCCCTATCCTGGATCTCATCATACCTAACGGACCGTACATTCACTGTCTCCCTCTCACACACCACCTCCTCACCTCGCCCCCTGTCTGTCGGTGTTCCCCAAGGCTCTGTCCTAGGACCCCTACTATTCTCCATCTATACCTTCGGCTTGGGACAGCTCATAGAATCCCATGGTTTGCAGCATCACCTCTATGCCAATGACACGCAGATCTACCTATCTGGACCCGACCTCGCCTCCTTACTGACTGACATCCCACAATGTCTGTCTGCTATCTCAGCCTTCTTCTCTGCTCGCTTTCTCAAACTGAACATGGACAAAACAGAATTCATCATCTTTCCCCATCTCACTCTACCCCTCCACCAGACCTATCCATCAATGTCAACGGCTGCTCTCTTTCCCCAGTCCCGCATGCCCGGTGCCTTGGGGTGATCCTTGACTCTGCGCTCTCTTTCAAACCACATATCGAAGCCCTCGCCTCCTCCTGCCGCCTCAAACTCAAAAATATTTCCCGGATCCGCTCATTCCTCAACCACGAAACCAAAAAACACTAGTGCACGCTCTTATCATCTCCCGCCTCGACTACTGCAACCTCCTACTCTCTGGCCTCCCCTCTAGCACTCTAGCACCGCTCCAGTCCATCCTACACTCTGCTGCCCGACTAATCCACCTGTCTCCCCGCTATTCCCCAGCCTCCCCCCTATGCCAGGCCCTTCACTGGCTTCCTATTGCCCAGAGGATCCAATTCAAAACCCTAACCATGATATACAAAGCCATCCACAACCTGTCTCCTCCATAAATCTGTGACATGGTCTCTAGGTACCTACCCGCACGCAACTTTCGATCATCCCAAGATCTCCTTCTCTACTCCCCCTTATCTCTTCTTCCCACAACCGCATACAAGACTTCTCCCGTGCTTCCCCCATACTCTGGAACTCCCTACCGCAACACATCAGACTCTCACCATCATCGGAAACCTTCAAGAAGAACCTGAAGACCCACCTGCTCCGACAAGCCTACAGCCTGCAATGATCCTCGGTCTACTAAACCACCGCACGACCTGCTCTACCCTCTCCTACTGTATCCTCACCCATCCCTGTAGACTGTGAGCCCTTGCGGGCAGGGTCCTCTCTCCTTATGTACTTGTGTGTCCCTTGTCCCTTGTCTTACACCTGTATATTACTCTTGTATATATTACACTTGTCTATATTTCCCCTTTTCACATGTAAAGCGCCATGGAATAAATGGCGCTATATAAATGCATAATAATAATAATAATAGTAAAGACCTTTCGGATATCTGGTATTTAGGTGATAGATCCAAAATGCCTCTCGGGTGAGAAGACATCGTCTGATGTCTCCCCCCGAGATGACAAATTCACCCGCTCAATCCCCTGTACCTTAAAGTGCAATGTGCTTCTAGCATGACATTCTATAACATGACATTGCACTATTGTTAATGTTTTTATTATTTGTATATGTTGTGTTCTGTTTGAACTATGATGTCTGTCTGAAATGTCATGAGATTACTGGGAGAAATTCTATTGGACAGGTATACATATATATCTGACCCAAGGTGGAGTCTGGATATGGCTGTGACAAAGACCATGTAGGTCGAAACGTGTAGCCTCATCTTGTTCTAACCTGGTATGGTTATATGGAGAGACTCATGATGTGTCCATTTTAATCCGATTTAATAAAGAAGAATTTTAAGCAGCTGGAGCTGAACTTTCTCCTTTCCTAATTACTGATGTCGGTCTGTACGGAGCTCCGTGTTACTGCTTCTGCTTACTGGTGAGCTGGCTTCCTTTTCATTCATAACAAACACAAAGTACAGCAAAGTGAATGAATCCGACAAAGTCTATCACTTGCAGGAAACAATAGCAGGGAAAAGTATTTAAAGCTGTTCCTGAAAGGTGATAGGACAGACAAACAGAGTAAATGAAGAACACCTGCTATCCAAAAACAATAGAAACAAAAGTAACAGAACTAAAACAAACACGCAAAGAAAAAATGTATCTGTTGTGGCTCAGCGTAAAGAGAATCCAACCACAGAACACAGAATCAAGGGTTCAATTCCACAATCATGATAAAGAGGATGAGGGAAACAAGACCACACTCTTTTGAAAGTTTTGTGGACAGGTATGCTTTGACATTTCAGAATTAGAATAAATTGCTTATTTTATTATAAACAAAGACGGCTATGCTTTACTTCCATGACATTATTTCTGCATTTTAGTATAACTTCTTCTTCATTTACCCTACTACTGAGAAGAATATCTTACTGACCTATTAACATTCCACCATTTTGTATTTTTAACAGCGAATAGCCTTCAGTATGTATTCTCATGAATATCAAACCCAACCACTTATAGGTTTCACTTGCAGCTTAGCGCCAATAGATTTTCCCTTACATAAAGTTTTATGGAATATGAACAGGAAATTATACAAAATCATGTGACTGACTAAATATGTTCCCAAAATGGTACTCAACAATCCCCAAATAAGAATTAGGTACTCATCTTATGTGTGGTTGCATTTTATTGGAGTGAATAGGAAATAAGATATAGCTGACAAAACTATTATCTTACACTCTTATAATTGATCATTGCTGGGTGGAGAGAGTGTTTATCTACTTCTCTTCCTTATGAGGAATGAAGTCAAAAGCGAAGGCATATAAGGCTGTCTAACACTTATGTATGCAATGAAGTTATGCACAAAAATTCAGCACCATTGGCATGTGGCTCATGGACCCGCCTGCAGAGTGACTGAATTGTCATCATTAGCAAATGTGCGTAGTAGAGATGAGCGAACCTTTCAAGGTTCGTTTCAGATCGGCGAATGTCCCGATGTTTGCAAAACATTTTTGTCGAACAGTTTGTCGAACATACTCTAGCCCCATTGACTTCAATGGAAGGCAAAACCAAACACATAGACAACACCTTAGAGGGGGCAAAAAACTGCCAAAATAGCTAAAATTAGGGGCTTATACCAGGAAAAGTGGAATCAACTGACCCATCAATGACGCTAAAAATAATAATTAAAAAAAAATTGATGTGAGTTCCCCTGTATTTTTGATAACCAGCCAGGCAAAACTAACAGCTGTGGGCTGCACCCTCATATGTCAGCGATAGCAAGGCTGGTTAACAAGAATAGAGGGGTCCCTACTCTGTTTTTTTAATTATTTAAATAATCTAAAAAAACCATGTGGGTTTGCCCCATTTTTGACAACCAGCCAACCTATAGCAGATACCTGGGGGCTGACATTCTCAGGCTGGTAAGGGGCCATAGATATTCGCCTCCCAGCCTAAAAATAGCAGCCCAAAGTAAACCCAAAAAAAGGTGCATCTATTAGATGCGCCGATTTTGTTGCTTTGCCCGGCTCATCCTTCTTGCCCTGTGGTAGTGGCAAATGGGGTTCATATTTGTGGGGTTGATGTCACCTTTGTATTGTCAGGTGACATCAACCCCATTGCTTGATAATGGAGAGGTGTCTATAAGATGACTATCCATTACTAATCCTTTAGTTATATTGTAAATAAAATGACTCATGTAGCGCATCTTTTATTCTGCGCCGATATGGTTTGAGGTAGAAATGTGGTTGTTAAGTAAACTTGCCAGGATGAATGAATTATTAGATGTGTTTCTCACCTAGTACAATGTTCAATTATTGCGATAGCAGAGAGAATACAAATGTTATAGAAAGGTAGGAAGTTAGTTAACAACTCCTCAGACACCTATTGGGCTATTCTGCAAGTAGACTTGGCAGAGTAGTTTTGTGCCCTGCGGTTAACATAGCTTTATGTCAACTCCTAGACACAACTGTCCTCTCTCCGATGAGCTTGTGCCCAGGATACATAAGTAGCCCTCTTCCCTGAAGCTATATTCGCATTGTGTAGATCTTTCACACCAACATTAACTTCAGGTCTGTATATTCCCAATACACACATGAATGTAAACTGCTCTATAATCCACGGCCATGGTAAACTGCATTGCAGAGGAATATAAACATAAATACTACTGTGTGCTCCTGTCACCAGGGGGTGAGCACATTCCAGATTTATCATTCATCAATTACTATAAATGTTCACTCCACCTCCTGTATAAATCTAGTGAGTATTAATACATCTGCCGGCTTGCAAGCACAGGGCAGAGAAGAGGGCACTGGAACTAAATGAGGGAAGATTGGAGGGTAATTGAAGAGGCACCTGATGCTGAAATGTCTTTTATTCTCGCAATCATATGGAACCGTTAATATTATAAGGATGGGCTGAATTTCGAATCATTAAATCATTATGTATTACATTTTAACCTTTGATGTTACTTAAGGGTGTAGAGAAAATAATTAAATATGCAGCAACCATACTTGTGCAGAAAATATTAGAATGAATAGGAAAGGTAACGTAAGGAATGTATTCCTGCTATACAGTAAATCTTTAGTTGCTCAATTGCATTTTTCATAAGTAAAAGGAGACAGTCGGATTACTGCAGTAATGAAAAGAATGACATATCAATTTAATTATGTTATAATAAAAGGCTAATGATATATTCCAAATGCAACTAAACAATTATCAAGAATGTAATTGTAAGGGGGCATACCAAAAGTTACTGCATCCTCTGTAGCTTCTATAGTGTATACCAAGCATACACTGACTGCACAAGAAGAAATCAAACCATATGAACAGCTGTCAGTAGGATTAACCCTCCTATAATGTCTATATGGGCCTGCAGGTCATAGGAAGTGGAAAACTTATATACTTGATATCTGTAATCCCATGTCTTATTCCAGAGAAATCCATATTTTTCTTATATGTAAATGAGCTGTTAAGATCTATGGGCTGGACTCTGATGTGTGAGAATCTGCCTCCAGAGCTTGTTTTAAATGAAAGAGAGAGTTACCAGTGTGAGATAAGTAACTAACACAGAAGAGTAGAACTGAACATGTTTGCAACTGCAGCTCTCACAGCTCTGTTGTTTTGCAATCCTGTCTGCCTGTGAGAAGGAAGAAGAAGCTGAGAGGAACCTGGAGATATGTCAGGTATAGTGTTGAGCGATACCTTCCGATATCGGGAAATATCAGATCGGATTGGATCGGACCGATACCCAAAAAGTATCAGATATCGCCGATTCCGATACCGGAAGCCAATGCAAGTCAATGGGACAGAAATATCGGAATTAAAATAAACCCTTTCTTTCCTTGTAGGTTAATTCTACATGAAGGAAAACAACTAAGAATAATGTAGAATGTATTGGGGGAGGTGGAAGAGACATTAAAGGCATAGAGGTTTAGCCCAATCAAAAGGAATAGCAGGAATTAATTTTTTTTTAAGACGTTCGGAGTTACAAAGATATTGACTATGTTAAAGGGGTTGTGTAGAAATAGAGGGAGACGTTCAAAAAAGGCACATGTTGGCGGAGTGTTGGAACGGAGTGCTTCATCTAGCTTGGAGGACTGAGCCCCTGACCTGGAGGACATGGCACGGATGCGGGCACCTGTATGCACAACAGACTGTGAGTAAAGCTTTGGAAGTACATGCCCTGGTGTCCTCCAGTTATTCCTGCGCCAACACACTCAGCACTGCTACATCTCTGTGCCTGGCACTGCACCATCTACATCTCTTCACTACCTCTCCATCTACACTGCCCTGGGACTACAGCCCTACCTGTGGAGGGCCACAACATCATTGCTGCACCACACTATCTGTCCCAGAGGATCTGTCTGCAGCGTCGGCTTAACATCTTCATTGCCGAACACCACAGGTGGCGTCACAAATCATTCACTCATAAACTTTAATCATCATCCACACATTCAACATTTCCCTTTTACAATGGACGCCCTGGGCCACGGACCGGGTCACAGCTACCGTGACATCTCCCATTGAAACCAACGGGCCCGGTACCGAGTACCCCACCAGCCCTGGCGGGCGATCCAACTTGGCGGAAATACATAACAGAATAGGTTGTCCGGGCTTTTCACATAATCTCAGTGCATATCTCGGCTGCAGAATGCAGACAATAAGTAATTTACCTTCTGTGGCTAGTCTGCACAGTTTCCAAGATATCATCTCTTGCTTCTAAGATAAACGTCCGGGGGGGGTGTGTTCTTTCATTGAAATGAGAACTGGTCGTTTCCTCCTCCCTCACTAGTTTCACTTTCCATAGATCACTATTCAGCGTGTGTCTGGGGGAGGAGCAGCTGGGTAGTCTGCTCGCAGTAAATCACAGCCATGCCATTAGTTAACATGCCTACATGCCTAACAGGATGTGCCCACAGTTCTTAGGATTCCTCATTGGCTGAATCAAATCAAACTGGCTCATAGCATTATGGGAATTTCTGATTCCGGTATTCGATATGCAAAAAGTATCGGAACTCAGTATCGGAATTCCGATACCACGAATATCGGCCGATACCCGATATTTGCAGTATCAGAATGCTCAACACTAGCTCAGGTATAATCACGCACAGCTCTGCAGTGAGATCAGGAAAGCGGCCATTACACATCACGCTGGTAATGCCTCCTTTCATATAAAATAAACTAGAGGCAGATTTTCAAGCAGATCAGTGTCTTGCCTATTGCCCTGAGCAGCTCATTTACATATAACAAAAATGTGGATTTCTCGGGAATAAAACACTGGATCGCAAATATCAGCGAATTATTTTATTCCACTTTCTATGATCTGCATGCTCATGTAGCACTGAAAGAAGATCTTGGCACCCAAGTTGATGAATGGTGAAATAAAGTATTTTTATTTTTGCAATCAAAAAAGTTGAGCACCTTACCTTAGCGACAGATGTCACATACAGTAGCGCGGCTACTTACATGGTCTCGTTCTAACCTCTAGCAATCAGTTCTGATGAAGGTCTGAATAAAAGACTAAAAACGTTCACTTTTTTTAGTGCAAAAATAAAAAGACTTTATTTCACCATTCATCATCTTGAGTGCCAAGTTGTTCTTTCAGTGCTACATACAGGCTGGATGCCCTACTTGTGCACCTTCTCTCCAAATAGGAGTGCTTTATGAAAGCTCATGTAAAAACCCCTGGCAAAAATTATGTAATCACCGGCCTTGGAGGATGTTCATTCAGTTGTTTAGTTTTTTAGGAAAAAAAGCAGATCACAGATGTGGCACAAAACTAAAGTCATTTCAAATGGCAACTTTCTGGCTTTAAGAAACACTAAAAGAAATCAAGAACAAAAAATGCGGTAGTCAGTAATGGTTACTTTTTTAAACCAAGCATAGGGGAAAAATTATGGAGTCACTCAATTCTGAGGGAAAAAAATATGGAATCATGAAAAACAAACAAAAAAACACTCCAACACATCACTAGTATTTTGTTGCACCACCTCTGGCTTTTATAACAGCTTGCAGTCTCTGAGGCATGGACTTAATGAGTGTCAGACAGTACTCTTCATCAATCTGGCTCCAACTTTCTCTGATTGCTGTTGCCAGATCAGCTTTGCAGGTTGGAGCCTTGTCATGGACCATTTTCTTCAACTTCCACCAAAGATTTTCAATTGGATTGAGATTCGGCCTATTTGAAAGCCATGACATTGACCTTATGTGCCTTTTTTCAAGGAATGTTTTCACAGTTTTTGCTCTATGGCAGGATGCATTATCATCTTGAAAAATGATTTCATCATCCCCAAACATCTTTTCAATTGATGGGATAAGAAAAGTGTCCAAAATATCAACATAAACTTGTGCATTTATTGAAGATGTAATGACAGCCATGTCCCCAGTGCCTTTACCTGACATGCAGCCCCATATCATCAATGGCTGTGGAAATTTGCATGTTCTCTTCAGGCAGTCATCTTTATAAATCTCATTGGAACGGCACCAAACAAAAGTTCCAGCATCATCACCTTGCCCAATGCAGGTTCGCGATTCATCACTGAATATGACTTTCATCCAGTCATCCACAGTCCACGATTGCTTTTCCTTAGGCCATTGCAACCTTGTTTTTTTTCTGTTTAGGTGTTAATGATGGCTTTCGTTTAGCTTTTCTGTATGTAAATCCTATTTCCTTTAGGCGGTTTCTTACAGTTCGGTCACAGACGTTGACTCCAGTTTCCTCCCATTCGTTCCTCATTTGTTTTGTTGTGCATTTCCTGTTTTGGAGACATATTGCTTTAAGTTTCCGGTCTTGATGCTTTGATGTCTTCCTTGGTCTACCAGTATGTTTGCCTTGAATAACCTTCCCATGTTGTTTGTATTTGGTCCAGATTTTAGAAACAGCTGACTGTGAACAACCAACATCTTTTGCAACATTGCGTTATGATTTACCATATTTTAAGAGTTTGATAATCCTCTCCTTTGTTTCAATTGACATCTCTCATGTTGGAGCCATGATGTATGTCAGTCCACTTGATGCAACAGCTCTCCAAGGTGTGATCACTCCTTTTTAGATGAAGACTAACGAGCAGATCTAATTTGATGCAGGTGTTAGTTTTGGGAATGAAAATTTACAGGGTGATTCCATAATTTTTTTCCTCAGAATTCTGTAACTCCATAATTTTTCCCCTATGCTTGGTGTAAAAAAGTAACCATTACTGACTACCACATTTTTTGTTCTGGATTTCTTTTAGTGTTTCTTTAAGCCAGAAAGTTGCCATTTGAAATGACTTTAGTTTTGTGCCATGTCTGTGATCTGCTTTTTTTTGACAAAAGTAAACAACTTAATGAACATCATCCAAGGCCGGTGATTACATCATTTTGCCAGGGGTTGTAGATAGCTTAGCAGGGTTGATCACATTGACAGGTTCCCTTTAACCTGGCTTTTTTAAAATCATCCAATATGGAGGTACTTCTACTTTTTATCTTGCGCAAGTCAAAACTTTTCAAACAATAAATACAGTCTATGGTCTCTCCACCTTTCCTGGCACACCTGACCTCTCTTTACCACTGAGCATTATACCCAATCTGTCACAGGCAACTAATGTTCCCTCATTCTAGTGAGAATCACACTCACACTGATATTTGTCAATGCTCTTTACATCAGTTGCTCGCTATGTCTCTGAGCTTCAGCCCTCACTGTACCCACTTCAGCATCCCGCATCCTCTTCTGACATGTCCTTCAAGCCCTTGTCCTCAAACTGCTATCTTGAACAACCAACGGTTCACTCCTTATGTGCTCCAGGCCTTTGGCCTCACAGTGTACATTTGAATAACTAGATGGTTCCCCTAGATGCTGATTTGCACCTCAGGCCCTTATACCTGTAGTGGCTTTCTCTGCATTGGCATTACAGTCATTTTCTGGGCTACAATTTTTCCAACTTAGTTTTTGGCTGTCAAACCTACTTCCGCAATTGCATGCTCTCGAGTTTGCTACTTCAAGCAGCATGGATTTACCCTCTTTATCCAGCTTTTATTTGCTCTTAGGGGAACAGTCTCTATCAACAGTCTCTTCTACATCTCCTACACCTAGGACAGTCACAAAAGCAATTGGAAACGGAATCATACATGATGCAACAGATCACTTATTCCATTTCTCTTTTCCTAAAACAGAATAGACAAATGGAAAATCTGAGCAGATAATTGAGCAGAGCCAAAGATTACAGAGCCACCTACTAACTACTATATTTCCATCGCAGAACCTGGGAATGTATCATGATTAGAGAAGAGAGAATATTTCAATGTTTGGTTCGGATTACCATCACCGAATTTGCAATATTCGTCGATTTATTTGTCAAATATTTGCCCAACATAGCCAAATGCCATTACAGTCAATAGGAGGCAAAACAAATACATACACAATACCTTCAAGCAGGCCAAAAAGCTGCTAAAACACATCAAATGAGGGACAGACACCAGGAAAGTGGCCTCAATTCATCCACAGTACAAATTGTAGCATGGCACGGCAGTAATCAGCCATGCATGAGGTGCATGAAGTATTGGGGTCTTGGCCAGCATTTACAGCTTTGAATTGAACTTCAAATTAAGACGAGGTGGGTAAGGGATCGGTGTGAGCCTGCTGTGCTGGGAGCCCTGATACCACATCCAATAGCTCAACCTGCTTTCATGCTCAGCCACACTCAGGTGGCACATATATCAGTTTCGTAGACTACTATTCTCAGAAAATCTAAGGATAGTAACATGGGTAGTTGACTCAAAGGAAGAGGAGGCCTGATGGTCTCTGAGGCCTAGTATTACAGGCAACATGCATGAATGAGATGCAACCATTTACAAAAATTAATGACAGACACCAACAATGTGGCATCAATTTCACCACAGTTGAAATAGTATAGTAGGGCCGACAGGTCTTACCCTACACCCAAACTAGCAGATGGATAGTTTGATCTCTAACCAGGAGTGTTCACATTTCCAAAAATTAGTGGTAGACACCAAAGTGGCATCAATTTCACCACAGTAGAAATAGTAGAATAGGGACCGACTTGTATTCCACTACAGCCAACCCAGCAGAGGGACAGATAGACACCCAACCAGTAGTGTTCCCATGTCCAAAAATTAGTGGCAGACAACAACAAAGTGGCATCAATTTCACCACAGTAGAAATAGTATAATAGGGATTGACATGTCTTCCACTATAGCCAACCCAGCAGATGGACACTCAAGCAGGACTGTTCACATTTCCACAAATTAGTGTTAACATCTGCAGCAGCAGGCACAGAAGTCCCACGAAAGATATCACAGACTGCAATTACACGAAAACAATGCAGCACACTAAAAACTACAACATCTAGAAACAGAAGTTGTCAGTTGTCTTTGGATAGGATGTGACATTGTTGGTTCACTAGTACTTTCACAAATATTACCACCTAACCCACGTACACCTTGAACACCAAGCCTAATGCCCTTTCCACCATGACCTCACTTTTTCCCAGTCATGTTGCTCAGTGGGCTAGGAGCACAGTATTAGCAACTAAAAATTAGATTTTTTATTCTGCACACAGCTGAATTTCAGCAGTACTAACTGAGAAGGTGAAATATGGCGTACTGAATCATGTTAGTCACAGATTAAAGAATTGTTTAGTGTGGATGAGGCCTGTATAGCATAGACTAGATGCTCCAAACAATTTAAAAATGAGATCTCCCCTACTGTATGATGTTAATAACAGAAGAAATTAATTTTTTTGTGTGGATGAGGCTTGTATAACATAGCTTGTATATCACCGCCACAAAGTAACAACATGGGATACGGGGGGCTGTATCATGTTTAATGTGCATGAGGCTTGTATAACAACATGGGATACAGGGGGCTGTATCATGTTTGTGAGGATGAGGCTTGTATAACATAGACTATATGCTCCAAACAATTTCAAACTGAGATCTCCCCTACTTTATGACGCTAGTAGCAGAATAAATTTATATTTTTGTGGATGAGTTCTGTAGACAACTTCATATCACCGCTACAAAGTTACAACATGGGATACAGGGTGCTGTATCATGTTTAATGTGCATGAGGCTTGTATAACAACATGGGATACGGGGGGCTGTATCATGTTTGTGTGGATGAGGCTTGTATAACATAGACTATATGCTCCAAACAATTTTAAACTGAGATCTCCCCTACTGTATGACGCTAAATTTATATTTTTTTGTGGATGAGGCCTGAATAGACTAGATGCTCCAAACAATTTCAGACTGAGATCTCCCCTACTATATGACATTAGTAACAAAAGAAAGAATTGTTTCAGTGTGGATGAGGGCTGCATGACAAAGAATATAAGTTCCAAACAATTTCAAAATGAGATCTCCCCGTCTGTATGACATTAGTAACAGAAGAAATTACATTTTTTTGTGTGGATGAGGCCTGTATAACATAGATTAGTTGCTCCACGAACAATTTAGAAATGAGATCTCACTTACTGCATCACATTAGTAACAGAAAAAAAATGTTTTTAGTGTGGATGAGGCTTGTATAATGTAGAAGATAGGCTCAAAGCAATTTCAAACACGGATCTCTGCTGTTGTATTAAGTTTGTTAAAAAAAAAGAAAATTATTTAATGTGCAACAGCACTGCACACAAAAAAATTTCAAGGTCACTAAATGACAAGGTGGGATATGGTGGGCTGTATCACGTTTAGCAACATTAAAATTTATTTATTTTAATGTGCATGAGCTCTGTAGACAGCTTCATTTCACCACCACAAATTACAGTGTGGGATATGGTGGGCTGTATCACATTTAGCAACAGAATTTTTTTTTTAAAGTACATGAGCTCTGCAGATAGCTTTGTATCACCGCCACAAAATTACAATGTGGGATACGGTGGGCTGTATCATGTGTAGCAACAGAAAAAGAAATATTTTTAATGTGCATGAGTTCTGTAAACAACTTCATATCACCGCCACAAAGTTACTACATGGGATACGGGGAGCTGTATCATGTTTAATGTGCATGAGTTATGCAGACAGTGGAATTTCACCACCACTAAATAACAAAGTGAAATATGGCATGGTGAATCAAGGTAGCAACTACCAAAAATATTTGCCTTCATTGTCTAGCCGCAATGTGCACACATAAAGTTAGAAGGAAAAAGAATTACAGTTTACAAGCCTCTGAGCTCTCCCCACCCCCTACCCTCATCAAACATGTGCCCCACGCTCATCATACACCACCATTATCAGAGCCAAAGTGCTGAAAATACTTTAGTGCCAATGCAAATATTTTCTCGCACTGTTTACCGAATGTTACAGATTTTTTCCGATTTTATAAAATTTTGCTCATGCTTCTGATCACGAATCCGAATGTGCCATATTCGTGCCGATTTTATGTTTGGCAATCATTTTTCAAACAAATTTGCTCATCACCAGTCATGATTATCAGTGACAGCCAAAATGGGTGCATAACAGAACAAAGAAGAGTACCCTCTACTGCGTGCTTAGAGCCCCAATATTTGCTCTCCAGATCTCTCCAGACCTTTAATGAGAGGTGGACATGATCAGCAAACTATGACTGTTGTGAACACTTTTGACCTTGCTTCTGAGTTTGGGCTCCCTCTGGTGGTTGCTGCTGGTAATGGAGCTGGTCTGGCTGACAGAATTCAATCACCTGAGCAGGATGATTGGAGGTCAGGTGTTACAGACTGGAGTGATTTGAGTGAGCATCCTTCCCTCAGCTCTTGCCGGTGATTTGGTTTTCTTCCTGAAGCTTTTTGGAAGTCTGCTTGCCTCCTGCTTCGTCCTGCATCTTTCAGATAAGTTATTTTTCTGCTTGAATCTTTTTGCATTTGATCAATTTTTTGCTTTTCTCTGATTTCTGCCTTGCTGGTGTGAGTCCAGCCTGGTTCCCTGCTGGGACCTGTGCTGGACTCTGTTTCCTTTGCCTCAGCTTTTGTCAGTCTTTGCAGTATTTCTAATCGCCTGTTATATTAGTAACTTTTGTTGGCGTCCAGTTACACCAGAGTTCTGATTTAGTGGGGGAGAGGTCGTGCGGCCTCAATATTTTTGCATATCAGACGTGTTGGAGTTTTTTTTAGGGTTTTTTGCATGATTGCAGACAGTATCCTTTCCTGTCCTATTCTATCTAGACAGTTTGGGCCCCATCACTTGCTTACTCTAACTCTATTTTCTGCCTGTGTTTGTGCCTTATCTTGTCTCACCGGCAATATATGTTCGGGGGCTATCTATTCCTTTGGGATTCTACTCCGGGGCAGTTTAGCTTTCCCCTTTCTCTCTTTAGGCTTAGATAATTCTTTGGCTGTGCCGAGGCATCTAGGGCATCGTAGGTACGTCCCACGGCTATTTCTAGTTGTGTTGTCAGTTTAGGGGTCTGCAATCCTCTAAGTTACCAACCTCTCTGGTTATCTGGTTGCCTCGCCTATTCCCCTGTTATCCTCCTCGGTTACCTAATAATAACACATGACTCCTTTCCAGGCTTGGACACTTTTTTATTTATTTGTAATTTGTGAAAAATAGAAAAAGGTAACTTGAGTTTTAATGGTCTCAGTCTCTTTTTTGTGAGGCAATTACCTAATAAACTTTCTCTCACTGATAATTTTCTTGCTTGTAGTTTAAATCATTCTGTCCAAGCTGTAACAGAAATCAGAACCCCAAAACAAGACAAGAATATATAATGAATCTGTCAGTGCTATTGTTTTAAAGTTGTAGTTGACTACTCGGATTCTGGTGGACAAGCCTTGTCAGCCTGTTAGGCCTCTTTCACACATCCGGCTTTTGTAATCCGGCACGATGCGGCAAAATTTGTCATAACCGGATCCAGCACCGGATCCGGTTTTGTCCCATAAGCTTTCATGGTCGCCGCATCATGCCGGATGGTTATGCGTCGTGTCCGGTTGTTGCCGGACACGGCAAAAATTAGCCGTCCGGCATCTGCAAAAAACGTTCTCTGCAACGTTTTTTGTCAGCGCCGGACAGGCTTTTTCCACAGCGCATGCCCGGACTCTGTGAATGTTAACCCCACAAGTGCCCGGCGAGAGAGAGAGAGATCTCTCTCTGTCACCCGGACGCTTGTGAAAGATCTCTCTCGCCGGGCACTTGTGGGGTTAACACTCACAGTGTCTGGGTGAGAGAGAGAGATCTCTCTGTGGGGTTAACCCCACAAGTGCCCGGCAAGAGAGAGAGATTCTCTCGCCTGGACACTGAGTGTTAACCCCACATGTCTCTCTCTCTCTCTACCCCCCTCTCCTCTCCCCTCCCCTCTCCTCTCCTCCCCTCCCCTCCCCTCATCTCCCTTTCAGCAGCTGTCTCTCTCAGCGACTGCCTCTGTCCACCTCCTCCTGCGGCTCCTTTAAATCCTGTCCGAGCCGTATCAGACGCCGCATACACATCCGGTGTCACGGCTGCAGGCCGGATCCGGCGGCCCGGCTTTTCGCCGCACGCCGCCGGACCCCACACACCGGATGTGTGAAAGTAGCCTTAAGGATCTGAGCTTTAGGAGGGTGGTAATGATAAATCATGCTGTTATAAGTGCAAATGTTAAAGTAAATCTGCAATCAGAATATGTCGCACTATTAAGGGAAATACAGTATATTATAATAACAGGTCATCTGACCTTATGTAGCAAAAAATACATTGTATAATAGCAGCTAAAACATATGGTAATTGAGACTGCACATCATGACATCCTGGCGCTCCCCCTTTCTCATGCCACTCCCTTATCAATGATTGGCGGCTGCTGGTGGATCCACCTGTATACATCAGGGTTGTCAATCATTGATCAGGACAGCAAGAAGAACATGCTACAGAGAGGCAGACATATTATATACAGCTGACTTCTGACATCTAACTGAGTGCACTGTATTGTTTCTTAGTGGCTAATTCCTTTGTATACTTTCTTAGCGGGCATTTTATGTAACTATTGGTATAATTAATAAAAGCAATGGCGAACAACCAATGCACAACAAATGTCAGAATAGGAACAGTATGGGAGAACTTGAACATAATTCATGAATGTAGTTACAGACAGAGTCAAAATTACAATAGGCAAAGCAGAAGAAAAAGAGTTACCATGCAAAAAAATATACAATTCAACAATCTTTATTGAATTTGGTAAAGTAAAAACATGAATAAAATGATCATAAAAAAGACAAAGTAGGTCTTTGAGGACGACAACAACAACAGGGACCAGATAGAAGGAGGTAAGGAAAAAAAATATAATTACCAATATAATAAATATGATACCACTATAGGTGTCAATAAATACTTGATCTAATATGATAACTAAATCAGGTGTGGGGAACAGAGGGCACAATAGAGTGATACCCAATGGAGGGAGATTGGGTAAGGGCTGGTTACACTCATCTGGTGGAGTTGTGACAGGCACAACTCCTATGTAGGCATGAAGAACAACAGCTGCTTGTAGATAAATCCTCCAAGAAACATTGTCCAGTTGGATGAAACATATAGGGTGGCCTACGCTGCTGGAGCAAATCAATTCCTCAACAATATTGATGATAAAATGTTTCTTTTTTTATTGATGAGTTTAAACACCGTACTACGTCTTTATCAAGAGAAAAAAAGAAATGGGTGACAGTTATTTTTTTCACTTGTTAAAGACAACGTTATGGCATAGAAATGAATTGTAAAAAAAAAAATTATCATTGTTGAAGAAACGACTTACTCCAGCAGCGTATCCCACCCTAGGTGTTTCATCCAACTGGACACAACTTCAATTAATATGATGAGACTATAAGTTACAGATAAATAAAGTAATTAATTATGATAAGTCTACCATACAAAAACGGAATCCCAAGCCTCAAACAGAAAATTAATGCATTAACAAATAAATATCATGCATAATGCCGTAGTAGATAAAGTGCAAGTGCAATATGAACTGTTGACTGATATTCCAAAATGAGGCTGCTGGTGTGCATATGGAGAATAATATGGGTAAAAATATAGCAAAAAGTCCCAATGAAATTAATTAATTCATATCAAGATATAACTCTACAGTCTATGTTATGATGTCTGCCCCAAAGCGCTTTTTGGCCACAGTTAAATCAATTGGTAGAGATTAATCATCAATTTAATCTAATAGCCTAAAGGCCAATAAATCCCATCCGGGAAGGCTCTTTTGAGTTTTTAAATAGCGCTTCGACTCTATGGCTGAATCATCATAGAATAGAATCATAGAATCGTAGAGTTGGAAGGGACCTCCTGGGCCATCTGGTCCAACTCCCTGCTCAAAGCTGGATTCGCTAAATCATCCCAGACAGATGTCTGTCCAGCCTCTGTTTGAAGACTTCTATTGAAGGAGAACTCATCACCTCTCGTGGCAGCCTGTTCCACTCATTGATCACTCTAACTTTCAAAAAGCTTTTTCTAATATCTAATCTGTGTCTCCTCCCATTCAGTTTCATCCCATTGCTTCTAGTCTTTCCTTGTGCAAATGAGAATAAAGATGATCCTTCTAGACTATATGCGTTCTGAATAATTCCTGACTAAACAGATAATAGATTTCTGATATATGACGCTAGTTTTTGTGATTGTTGCGCTATTGGTCCATATACAAATAGTATTTTAGTTCTGATCTAATATTGGTTGCTAATGCTGCTATTTAATTCAGTACACTAAATAGTTTCACTTGCTAATAGTAATGTAGCAATAAACTGTTGGACCCTACTGCATCTTTCAGCAATAACTGATATTTTTTCAAAATAAATTATTTACGTCTTACTTGTTGGGAACTCAGCTAGACATCTAATGGAAAATTAATCTTTTATCTATTCCCAACAATGATAAGTAATAATACTTTTTAGGAGTTAAATGCATTTTCATTTTGCACCTTAAAAGAACCCAGTTTAATACTAGAAACTTGAAGATACAGCGGTATTTTAAAAGTTTGGGCACCCCTGGTTAAAATTACTGTTGCGAGCAGGCAAGCAACTTGAAGATGGAATGATCTCTAAAAGGCCTAAAGTTATAATGACACATTTCCTTTGTACTTAAGGGAAAAAAAAAATATTTGATCCCTTGATGATTTTGTAAGTTTGCCCACTGACAAAGACATGAACAGTCTATAATTTTAAGGGTAGGTTAATTTTAACATTGAAGGATCGACTATCAGAAATAAAATCTAGAAAATCACATTGTATAAATTATACAAATGTATTTGAATTTTGCAGTTAGAAATAAGTATTTGATCCCTCTACCAAACAAGACTTAATACTTGGTGGCAAAACCCTTGTTGGCAAACAGCAGTCAGACATTTTTTGTAGTTGATGATGAGGTTTGCGTACATGTCAGGAGGAATTTTGGTCCTCTCCTCTTTGCAGATCATCTCTAAATCATTAAGATTTTGAGGCTGTCGCTTGGCTACTCGGAGCTTCAATTCCCTCCATAAGTTTTCTATGGTATTAAGGTCTGGAGACTGGCTAGGCCACTCCATGGCCTTAAAGTGCTTCTTTTTTAGCCACTCCTTTGTTGCCTTGGTTGTATGTTTTGTGGCATTGTCTTGCTGGAAAACCCAGCCACGACTCATTTTTAATGTCCTGGCGGAGGGTAAGAAGTTGTCACTCAGGATTTTACGGTACATGGCTCCATCCATTCTCCCATTGATGCGGTGAAGTAGTCCTGTGCCCTTAGCAGAGAAAGACCCCAAAAACATAATATTTTCACCTCCATGCTTGACAGTGAGGACAGTGTTCTTTGGGTCATAGGCAGCAATTCTCATCCTCCAAACGCGGCAAGTTGAGTTAATGCCAAAGAGCTCAATTTTTGTCTAATCTAACCACAGCATCTTCTCCCAATCACTCACAGAATCATCCAGGTGTTCATTGGCAAACTTCAGATCGGCTTGCATATGTGCCTTCTTGAGCAGGGGGACCTTGCAGCAACTGCAGGGTTGTAAACCTTTACAGCGTAATGTGTTACCAATAGTTTTCTTGGTGACTGTAGTTCCAGCTAGCTTGAGATCATTAACAAGTTCCCCCCCTTGTAGTTTTAGGCTGAACTTTCACCTTCCTCCTGATCAAAGATACCCCACGATGTGATATTTTGCATGGTGCCCTAGATCGATGTCGATTGACAGTCATTTTGTATTTCTTCCATGTTCTTACTATTGCACCAACATTTGTCTCCTTCTCACCCAGCGTCTTAGGTATAGGTTTGTACCCATTCTAGCTTTGTGCAGGTCTATGACCTTGTCTCTGACATCCTTTTAAAGCTCTTTGGTCTTGCCCATGTTATAGAGGTTAGAATCTGATGGATAAATTGAGTCTGTGGACAGAAGTCTTTTATAAATGTGACTATGTAAGACAGCTGTCTTTCATACAGGTAACGAGTTGATTAGGAACATCTAACTTGTCTGTAGGAGCCAGAACTCTTAGTGGTTGGTAGGGGATCAAATACGCATTTCTCACTGCAAAATGCAAATAAATTTATATAATTTATGCAATGTGTTTTCTGGATTTTATTTTCGATATGCTATCTCTCAAAGTGAAAATTGACCTACTCTAAAAATTATAGACTGTTCATGTTTTTGTCAGTGGGCATATATATACTGTATATATACATATACACATATATATTCACCTTTTACATTTTAACAATTACAAAAAGGAAGATGGGACAAAGATAACTTTGAGCCTGTTAGGTTTATGGCTTGTTCACTATCATTGTTAGGAAAGGCCTGGTGATGCAAAGTTCCCAACTTTATAAAAACCAAGCCTCCTCTAACCTTGTGCCAAAACTCAGCAGCCATGGGTGGAGGCTCACACGCTTGGTGGATGCCCATGCTTGGTTGCGCAAGAAGGCTATTGTTTTTCAAGTTGCCCTTTTCTCAGTATGAAATATAATTAAGAAATGGCAGGTAACAGGAACAGTGGAGCTCAAGATAAGGTCTGGAAAAGCCAGCAAAATTCAAATGAGTACTGCTCATAGGATTACTAGACAGGCATATCAGAAGCCCCACTTGACTGCAAAAGACCTTCAGAAAGATTTAGCAGACTCTGGAGTTCTGGTACACTGTTCTACTTTTCAGAGACACCTGAACAAATATGGCCTTCATGGAAGAGTCATCAGAAGAAAACCTTTCCTGTGTCCTCACCATATAATTCAGTGTCAGAAGTATGCAAAAGAACATCTAAACAAGCCTGATGCATTTTGGAAACAAGTCCTGTGGACCAATGAGGTTAAGATAGAACTCTTTAGCCACAATGATACAAGTATGTGTGAAGAAAAAATAAGTGCACAGAATTTCAGGAAAAGAACATCTTGCCAACCATTAAGAATGCGGGTGGATCAATCATGCTTTGGAGTTGCGTTGCAGCCAATGGCAAGTGGAACATTTCACAGGAAGAGAGAAAAATTGATTCAATGAAATTTAAAAAAAAATTGATGCAACTGTAGAAGGGAGGACCGGGCTGCTACGGCTGCTGAAGCGTCGGGTCCAGAACTGCTGGGGCCGAACCTCTTGTTCCTGGGGGAAACAAGATTGCAGCCAGTGCGAGCCAGTAACCAGGGTGAAGGGGATGTGGCAAGTCAGTGTGAGGTAAAATGGGTTGCGCAGCAACTGAAAGGGTCTTCCTGCAAGAACGCCGATGAGGGGCAGACCGCAACCACTGTGAAGGGAGCAACAGGCTGCGGCATGAAGAGAAAGGGCGGCTTAGTGAGGGACTCACTGAAACTGGCGAGTGCGCAGAGGAGCATGCGATCGGCGGACCATTGCAGTACGAATGTACGGGTGTCAGCTGACATCCAGAGGGGCGCACGCCGAGAAAAGCATTGCAGCTCACCCCTTCAGGTCACGGCGGCTGCTCAAGGAGACCTGCGCCGAGAGGAATCTTGTGGAGAGCTCTACTCTCATACTCCATAGATATATCGACTAGGGGTTCAGTGGGCAAAACCAGAGACTGCCCGGTGCCACCAGAAGAAGGACAGTGTGCTAGACCAGGACACCAGCAGACATTTCACCGAACACCGCCGAGATTCTGTTACCCACAGGGCCTTCAGTGAGTGAAAGGTTGCGGAGACATGATATGTGAAGCCGTTAACAAGAGACTGTTAAGTTAAGTAACTTTTATTTAGTTTTACCTTTGTACTCTTTGTTTACCCTGCTATCTCCCTGTGAGGAGTTTTGCCATTGTTAAATAATTAAATATATTTATTCCTTGCTCTGCAAGCATTTGTGTTACTGCATCCCAGCACCTGCTTATTACACAAACATAACACCATCTGTGAAAAAGCTGAAATTGAAAAGAGGATGGCTTCAGCTCATTTTTCTTTTTTTAACTTTTGAAATGCAAATCATGAAGAAAAAAAAAATATATATATACTGTATATCTATCTATATATAGTATCTATATATATAATCGTCTTATCGTGTCTGTCTGTAACCGAAATCCCGTGGCGCTGATTGGCGGCCACGACCAATCAGCGACAGGCGCAGCTGTTTGTAACAGTAAGCTGCTCTTGCTGCTGAATCAGCGGTAGGCGCAGTAGGGTGCAGCGCTCAATGGGGCGCAGAGCTCTATAAAAAAAAAAGAGAATTAAAATAAAAAAGGTTATACTCACCTTCCGACGGCCCGCGGTCTCCACTCCACGCGCCCGGCCTCGCTGTCCCGGTAATGCTTTGCGCCTTAGACCGGAGATGATGTCACTCTCGCGAGAGCGCGACGTCATCACCGGTGTTTCGAGCAAAGCATTACTTGGAGCTGTTACGTTACAGCGCTGATTCAAGCTAGATGAGCGCTGTGATATTTTTCAGTTTTCACTGACAATACAAAGGTTACTACTAAGGCTGGTTTCACATTCGCGTTAAAACAACGCTGCGCACTGCGTCGTTAAGCCCCGATTCGGCTCCCTGCTCGCCCCATCCGGGATCACCGCCTACTTTCGCATTTGCACGCATGCGATCGGCGCACCCTATCTTTAGCATAGGGTGCGCAGATCATGCGCTGCCAGTGTGAAAGTAGCGTGCTGCGCACTTTTGACGGTGCACCGTGCGCGCCGAAATGCAGCATGTTGCATTTCGGCGCGCACGGCGCACCGTCAAAAGTGCGCAGCACGCTACTTTCACACTGGCAGCGCATGATCTGCGCACCCTATGCTAAAGATAGGGTGCGCCGATCGCATGCGTGCAAATGCGAAAGTAGGCGGTGATCCCGGATGGGGCGGGCAGGGAGCCGGATCGGGGCGGGGCTTAACGACGCAGTGCGCAGCGTTGTTTTAACGCGAATGTGAAACCAGCCTTAAAGCGCTTACTATTGTACTAATTATGTTCTCCATTTTACTATCCCTTGGGATTTTGTATAACTGCGCTTGTTTTATAACAAACATCTTTGTATGTTATGAGAAACGCCGAGTGTGTATGACCTGTAATCTTGGACTGATTTCTATCATGTCACTGCGCAAGCGCTTTTCACATCTTGACATGCACATTGACTATTCACAATCTTGTTACATGCTAATGTGTATGTCTCCATGTACAGCGTCTAAAATATCAGCGGTTGATTATTTATACATTTGATCATATTGTGCGATATCGCACACTTATCCCTTTTTGATCCCTCTGTTATGCAATCTAATCTTTGCATGTTTTGAGACACTTTGCATATGTACTCTCAGTTACCATATCACTGCGCAAGCGCTGTTAATATCCTGACATGCGCATTGACCACCTTTAGTCTCTTTAAAAGGTGATGTATAGATAAGTGCATATTATATCAGCGATTGCTTGCATATTTGATTATATTCATTAATATTGCTGGAACAATCCTTTTTGCTGGGCTTTTTGTTGTGAAACTAATATCGCTATATGTTAAGAGACCTTCTCTGTGTTTCCCTTTTGCTGCTATGGTTACCACCCGAAACAGTGATGCACTTCTGTCCTGAATGTCATTGCTGCTGTGAGGTGTCATGTAATTGCGCAAGCGCTGACTGGGTTATGAGCTGCGCGTTGAATATCCTTTGTGTCTCTCGCGTTATTACTGATTTCATCCCCAACTAGGGACGTACTTCTGCCCTTAAGGTCTGTGTTTACTGGGAGGTGCTAGGCTATTGCGCAAGCGCTGACTAAGCTATGATCTGCACTCGGAGCGTTCTGACCTCTGTGAATATTACATTTACATCTGGAACCGCTCTCTACTCATGTGTGCTGTATGCACGTTGCCATGGACTCTCTGTGATTGCTACGCCGCCGCTTCTGAAACATGTGACCGATGAGGTAACGCTGCAGCTGCATTTCATTTGTTAATTTACTAAGTATTTATAAGATACCTTCTGATGTAACCAGTAGCCCCTGACGAAGCCACCTAGCGGTGGTGACACGCATTGGGCGTCTCCACAAGCTCCCCCAGCATTATACACTTATAGATTACTGCATCCAGTCTTTATTTGGTGGGATAAGTATCCTATTTATGCACATTGTTTCTTTTATATATGCTACTTGGGACGTTCTAACTTTGCACCTTTTGGAAATACTTGTTCCTTTGTATTGTGGATTTTGCCTAACTGATCCACACATGGTGGTTGGAGCCATTGGGATCTTTTTATCGTGTGTCCATATGGCTCATATCTATATGTTTGGGTCAGGTAAATAAGTGTTGCTATAGCCTCCTTTGGGAAGAACCAATTGGTCATACTTACTAACTATAATGTGTTTGTTATTCTAACTGGCATTAACATCTATTGTTCCGATTTGTATTGTTATGCAGGATATTGTTTTCATTAACTGCATGTGTGCAGCATTTGTTTGGGGGAGTTTTTTAGCTCTATTCTGGGCTAATAGGGTGTGTCATTTGTCATGTCTTTTTGACTTTTAAATGTTTTTAATTGGTTATGTCTTTTTTGTATCCAATAAAATTATTTGCATATTCAGATGATCCTGGTTTAAGTCTGTAGCTTTTCTCTATTTTTCATGGTTTGTTTTTCACAGACTTCTTGTGTATCCCTTTTGTGTGGTGCCCTCTAATTTTTCCTTTTATTAGTCACTCTCGTGAGAGCGCGACATCATCAGCGGTGTTTCGAGCAAAGCATTACTGGGATTGCGAGGCCGGGCGCGTGGAGTGGAGTTCGCGGGCCGTCGGAAGGTGAGTATATAACTATTTTTTATTTTAACAGAGACCATGCATACCAGGAAAGGGGGGTGACGGGACCATGCATACCAGGAAAGGGGGATGAGGGTAACCATGCATACCAGGAAAGGGGGGTGAGGGGGACCATGCATACAAGCAAAGGGGGTGAGGGTGACCATGCATACCAGGAAAGGGGGATGAGGGTAACCATGCATACCAGGAAAGGGGGGTGAGGGGGACCATGCATACAAGCAAAGGGGGTGAGGGTGACCATGCATACCAGGAAAGGGGGGTGAGGGTAACCATGCATACCAGCAAAGGGGGGTGAGGGGGACCATGCATACCAGGGAAGGGAGGTGAGGGGACCATGCATTCCAGGAAAGGGGGGTGAGGGGGACCATGCATACCAGGAAAGGGGGGTGAGGGGACCATGCATACCAGGAAAGGGGGGTGAGGGGACCATGCTTAACAGGAAAGAGGGGTGAGAGGACCATGCATACCAGGATTGGGGGGTGAGAGGACCATGCATTCCAGGATTGGAGGATGAGGGGACCATGCATACCAGGATTGGGGGGTGAGGGGTACCATGCATATCAGGATTGGGGGGGGAGAGGACCATGCATATCAGGATTGGGGGGTGAGGGGACCATGCATATCAGGATTGGGGGGGTCAGGGGACCATGCATACCAGGATAGGGGGGAGGGGTACCATGCATATCATGATTGGGGGGTGCATTATTGCATTATTATTAAAACTTCATAAATAAACTACATACATATTCTAGAATACCTGATGCATTATAATCGGGCCACCATCTAGTATTTATATATTTGCCTAAAATATAAAGAAAATGTGTCATTTTTTAACTTTAAGCCTTTAAGAGATCATTTAATCTTAATTTTGCTTAACTGCTCACAAGAACAGTAATTTTGATCAGGGGTGCCCAAGCGTTTACATGCCACTGTTATTGGGTTAATCTGCAGGTTAATAACTTTATGAAGGAGCCTGGCTGTTGTACTGAAAGTGCAGTACCCAAGAGAAAATGAACGGTATTTTTCCTGGGAGCCGCCGGCTTTTAATCGTGTTGTGTTTCCGTGGCTACTGTCATAGCTCATCGTACTGAGAGGGGCGGCTGTAAGATTGCCCTGGATTTAATTGACAGCTGTCTCTGCACTGATGCACTATAGAACAGGCTGTTATTGATTGTCAGGGTGTGCTTACAGCCAATGACCTCCGTACTGTGAGCGGTGACTGCAATTTCTTCGGCTGACTGAAAGTCAGCGGTAGTGATGAGAGAGTATACTTACATGTGTGCTCAGGTGATCTCCAAGTATTTGGATGTGCTCGGAGATTTTGTTTCTGTTGCCGTAGCTGCATGATTTGCGGCTGCTAGCCAGCCTGAACACGTGAGGTTGCCTGTTTGTTAGGAAATCCCCACATGTATTCAGGCTGTCTAGCAGGCTGTCAAATCATGTAGCTACAGCGACAGAAACGAAATCTCCAAGCACATGCAAATACTCGGAGATCACCCAAGCATGCGTGGGAAATCTCGAGTAACGAGTATACTCGCTCATCACTAGTCACTATTCCTGGGAGGAATAAAGTTAATTTTCTCTTGGTTGGTGTACTTTCAGTACAGTGGTTGAGCACCTTTGTAATGCTATTAACCTGCAGATTAACCCCATATCTGCAGATTAATAGCGTTATCCAACATAATAGGTTCCCTTTAACAAATTATATGCACTGTACATGTAAATTTTTTTCTTTATTTTTATGAGTTAATTAAAAATTATGCTTTATTTTGATTTGGTTAGAATGGGATCTATTGGCTTTTGGGCTATTGGATTAAATTGTTAGTCCCTACCATTATTATAGAGAAATTTTGTCTGATATATCACAATGTGAGCCATACCCCAAAGGAGACATCCAATAGGTAGTGTAGAGTTTTTAAAGAAAAGTGTCTAAATATGTGCCAAATTTATCATCCTGCATGCTCCACGCTGATAAATGGTCTTGTCTGAGATTTCACTACCTAAAAATGAGACGGAATTAGTAAATCTGCACTAATAACTTTAATAAGTATTTGAATAAGGCTGAGTGCAGACGTACTTTTTGGCCCTGCGGATTTTTCCACGCAGAATGGAAGAAATCCGCAGGTCAAATGACCTGCATTTTTCCTGCGGATTTCTTCCATTTTTGATGCGGTTTTCATGCGGTTTTTGTGCGGTTTTCCATCGCGGTTTTCCCCCTGCGGATTTGGTGACAGGGGAGATGGAAAACCGCACAAAAGAAGTAACATGCTGCGGATTTTGTACCGCGGGAAAACCGCGTGGAAAAATCAGCAGCGTCTGCACAGCGGTTTTTTTTTACATTGATTTTAAGGCTACTGTACATCACAATGCAGAAATGCAACATTTCTGCGCGGTAAAATCCGCTGTGGAACCGCTGCAAATCTGCATCGTGTGCACACAGCCTTAAGGTTCATAAACAAAACTGTAAGGCGACATACACAAGGTCAGAAGATGCAATATGGTGGGCTTTTTTCATAAAGTAGCACAACCCTTAATATAGACAGCACAGATTGTCAATCATAATAAACATCTCCCATGTTCTGCGATATGAGCTTCAGGACCTCTAATTGTGCCGGGTAAGGTATAGGAGAGAGAAGTTGTGCTATGAGTCACATATTAATATCAGAAAATGTGCAGGCTTTTAGCAGAGTGACATCAGCAGCATTAAGTGTGCAGGGCGTACATCTTACCGAGTGGCTCCTATTAACTACTTCAGCCCTGAAGCCTAATACCATAGCTGGGCATCCATCCGTGTAATGTTACAGGACATGACATTAGCGCGTTTAATAACTGCCATTGAGTTTATCATTGTCATTTCCTCATACAGCTTACGTCTAGATAACCTGCCTGTGGTCTACAATGGTTATCAGGACAAGAGTAGTGATGAGCGAATATGTTCGGAAAACAATCGCCAAACATAAACTCAGCATGAATATGGTACATTCGGATTCGTGATATGTAACATGAGCATTTTTCCTAAAATTGGAAAAAGTCGTTAACATTCGGTAAAAGATAGACTAAAATCCGGTAATTCATGAGCCGCGTTCAGTAAAAGCACAGCGTGACAGGTTAGAATAGAATAGATAGAATAGATATATACACATAGAATAGATAGATATATAGATGTCAGTGACACACACACATATACAGTGGGGCAAAAAAGTATTTAGTCAGTCAGCAATAGTGCAAGTTCCACCACTTAAAAAGATGAGAGGCGTCTGTAATTTTCATCATAGGTAGACCTCAACTATGGGAGACAAACTGAGAAAAAAAAATCCAGAAAATCACATTGTCTGTTTTTTTTTTCATTTTATTTGCATATTATGGTGGAAAATAAGTATTTGGTCAGAAGCAAAATTTCATCTCAATACTTTGTGATATATCCTTTGTTGGCAATGACAGAGGTCAAACGTTTTCTGTAAGTCTTCACAAGGTTGCCACACACTGTTGTTGGTATGTTGGCCCATTCCTCCATGCAGATCTCCTCTAGAGCAGTGATGTTTTTGGCTTTTCGCTTGGCAACACGGACTTTCAACTCCCTCCAAAGGTTTTCTATAGGGTTGAGATCTGGAGACTGGCTAGGCCACTCCAGGACCTTGAAATCCTTCTTACGAAGCCACTCCTTCGTTGCCCTGGCGGTGTGCTTTGGATCATTGTCATGTTGAAAGACCCAGCCACGTTTCCTCTTCAATGCCCTTGCTGATGGAAGGAGGTTTGCACTCAAAATCTCACGATACATGGCCCCATTCATTCTTTCATGTACCCGGATCAGTCGTCCTGGCCCCTTTGCAGAGAAACAGCCCCAAAGCATGATGTTTCCACCACCATGCTTTACAGTAGGTATGGTGTTTGATGGATGCAACTCAGTATTCTTTTTCCTCCAAACACGACAAGTTGTGTTTCTACCAAACAGTTCCAGTTTGGTTTCATCAGACCATAGGACATTCTCCCAAAACTCCTCTGGATCATCCAAATGCTCTCTAGCAAACTTCAGACGGGCCCGGACATGTACAGGCTTAAGCAGTGGGACACGTCTGGCACTGCAGGATCTGAGTCCATGGTGGCGTAGTGTGTTACTTATGGTAGGCCTTGTTACATTGGTCCCAGCTCTCTGCAGTTCATTCACTAGGTCCCCCTGCGTGGTTCTGGGATTTTTGCTCACCGTTCTTGTGATCATTCTGACCCCACGGGGTGGGATTTTGCGTGGAGCACCAGATCGAGGGAGATTATCAGTGGTCTTGTATGTCTTCCATTTTCTAATTATTGCTCCCACAGTTGATTTCTTCACTCCAAACTGGTTGGCTATTGCAGATTCAGTCTTCCCAGCCTGGTGCAGGGCTACAATTTTGTTTCTGGTGTCCTTTGACAGCTCTTTGGTCTTCACCATAGTGGAGTTTGGAGTCAGACTGTTTGAGGGTGTGCACAGGTGTCTTTTTATACTGATAACAAGTTTAAACAGGTGCCATTACTACAGGTAATGAGTGGAGGAAAGAGGAGACTCTTAAAGAAGAAGTTACAGGTCTGTGAGAGCCAGAAATCTTGATTGCTTGTTTCTGACCAAATACTTATTTTCCACCATAATATGCAAATAAAATGAAAAAAAAACAGACAATGTGATTTTCTGGATTTTTTTTTCTCAGTTTGTCTCCCATAGTTGAGGTCTACCTATGATGTAAATTACAGATGCCTCTCATCTTTTTAAGTGGTGGAACTTGCACTATTGCTGACTGACTAAATACTTTTTTGCCCCACTGTATATATGTGTATATATATTATATGGATAGAAGAAAAGCCAGCAATTCAGCAGCCGCGGTAGTGTGAAATCACAGTAGGAGCAGACAGGATAGAAGAGATGGATTACATACGGTAAATACATATATAATACATAGATATACAGATGTCTGTGACAAGTACAGTTAGTACAGTGTGTGTGCAGCTTACTGTAAATGGATTTAATTAATAAAAGATTGTTTTTCTGAAAAAAATGGCATGGGCCTCGCATAATTTTTGTAACCAGCAGAGGCAAAGCCGACTGCTGGTGGCCAATGTTTATAGCCTGGGAAAGGATTAATAATACATAGAGCTTACCAGGCTATTAATATCAGCTCACAGCTGTACACTTAGCCTTTACTGGCTATTAAAATGGGGGAGCCCCAAAAAATGATGTAGGGTCACCCTATAATTAAGAGCCAGCAAAGGCTATGCAGACACTGCAGGATGATATTAATATCCAAAGAAGGGGCCATGGATACTGCCCCCCCCAGGCTAAAAACATCGTCTCTCAGCCGCCCCAGAAATAGTGCATGTCTAAGATGCGCCAAATCTGGCACTTAGCCTCGCTCTTCCACTTGCCCTGTAGCGATGGCAAGTGGGGTGATAGTTGGGGAGGTTGTTGACACATTTGCATTGTCAGGTGACATCAAGCCCCGAGGTTAGTAATGGAGAGGAGTCAATAAGACGTCCCCATTACTAACCCCATAGTCAAATTGTAAAAAAACACAGACACCCAGAAAAAAGTCCTTCAATTGAAAGAAAGACACAGACTCCTTTAATTAATCTTAATTAAACCATACTTACAGTCTCGCCTAACTTCACCAAAGCCCTCGTTCTCCTGTAATAAACCAAAGCTAATAAAACAACAACATACCATACCTGTCTGTCATTCTGTCCCACGCCATAATCCATGTCTGGGGGAGAAATAGTTTTCAACCTGGTTGGTGCCAAGATGTGACCGTCCAAGCTGAGAACCACTGGTGACTGAACTGCTGCGAGCGCAGCCTCAGTGACTAGCAGTGACTTAACTGAGGCTCCGCTCCCAGCCAGACTGAACTGTGGTGACTTCAGTGAAATCCCCACTAGCACCATGAGAAAGTCACACGGTGCAGAGGCGAGTTCACCGGCAGTGCACCACGTGACTTTCTCACGGTGCTAGTGAGGATGTCACTGAGGTCAAAAGGAGGAGCCGGGCAAAATGCCAGAATTGGCGCATCTATCAGATGTGCCATTTCTGGGCAGCTGCAGGCTGCTATTTTTAGAATGGGGGGGTCAATATCCATGGCCCCTTACCAGCCTGTGAATAACAGCCCTCAGCTGTCTGCTTTAGCAAGGCTGGTTGCCAAAAATGGGGGGACCCCACACCATTTTTTAAAATTATTTATTTAAATAATTATAAAAAGCAGCGTGGGGACCTCTCTATTCTTGATAACCAACCTTGCTATCACTGACAGCTGAGGGTTGCAGCCCCCAGCTGTGAGTTTTGCCTGGTTGGTTATCAAAAATAGCCTATGCAGGTTTTTTTTAATTATTTATTTACAGCACAGGAGTGGATGATGAATATTCCCATCATCTGGTCCTGCTCTCACCTTTAATCGCGGCAGCAGATGTCGGATGATGGGAGTGGTTGTCCCATCAGCTGACACCAGTGACCGGAGGTAAACTTTATACCACAGCTGACCACAGCTCTCTGAACAGTGGGGATGGTTCCACTGCCAATCAGAAGCGGTGTTTGCCATGCTATCATGCATATGACAGCGTGTCAAACACCGTATTGTCAGGCCCCACATTCAAGTGAATGCGGTTTGGGTCCACTCTGCTGGATGACAGGCTGTATGGTCGCATCTTGCAACCTGTTATCTAAATATAGCGGAGCTGACTGTGAGGTCACATCCTGCTGTCCTTGACTTTTCTGCAGCACATACACTGCAAGACAAGTCAACTTGCATATTTGCAGCATTTTTTCACCATCCATTCAAGTAAATGGGTGAAAAACGCAGCAAAAACGCTGAAAAAAGAGACAGAAAGAAGTGACATGCTCTATGTGAAAATTAGCTTAAAAAACGCAGCAAAAATGCCCAGTGTGAACTTACCTTTAGGCTATGTGCACACATTGCGTATTTGCTTGCAGATATTTCTGCAAGGTTTCTGCATATCTTGGCAGAGAAATACAGTGGAAAATGCTTTTTTTGCATTATTGATGCGGTTTTACATGTGGATTTTCGTGCTTTTTTTCATACATTTTTGTAAATCCACAGAGCTAAATAAAGATATGTTATTAAAAAAAAGAATTGTGATGTTATTTCCCTTTTTAACCTCTTCTTTTTCATTCTCCATACTCCAAGACCATAATATCATTACATACCATGTTCAAATTTATAATGTTTACACGTACAAAGCAAATAAAAGTGAATATATATATACTGTATATATATATATACAGCATCTTTATATATAAACTAGATTATGGCCCGATGCTATCGCATCGGGAGGATGCGATAGCATCACACCTCTTTCCATGTTAACCCTCAACACACACACTCCTCTCACCTTTCACCATCTCCACTCACTCTTTCACTCCACATACGACCCCTTCTCTCACTCCATCTCTCATACTCACGCCGTCATCGCCGCTGCTCCACGATCCCCGACATCTTCTTCCGCCGGCGCCATCCTGGATCCAGACGTTGTCCACGCCGGCGACATGTTCTTGCGGCGACGCCATCTTGAGTATCGTGAAATCCCGCGATAGTCAAGATGGCGTCGCCGGAAGAACATGTCGCCGGTGTGGACGACGTCGGGATCCAAAATGGCGTCGGCGAAATCTCACGCATTTTCGCCGACGCCATTTTGGATCCCGACGTCGTCCTCGCCGGCGACATGTTCTTGCGGCGACGCCATCTTGACTATCGCGGGATTTCGCCGATCCAAAATGGCGTCGCCGCAAGAACATGTCGCCGGCTTGGACGACGTCGGGATCCAAAATGGCGTCGGCGAAATATCGCGAGTTTTCGCCGACGCCATTTTGGATCCCGACGTCGTCCTCGCCGGCGACATGTTCTTGCGGCGACGCCATCTTGACTATCGCGGGATTTCGCCGATCCAAAATGGCGTCGCCGCAAGAACATGTCGCCGGCATGGAGGACGTCTGGATCCAGGATGGCGCCGGCGGAAGATGATGTCGGGGATTGTGGATCAGCGGCGATGACAGCGTGAGTATGAGAGACGGAGTGAGAGAAAGGGTCGTATGTGGAGTGAGTGGACGTGAGTGGAGATGGTGAAAGGTGAGTGGAGTGTGTGTGTTGAGGGTTAACATGGAAAGAGGTGTGCGGTGACATCACCGGTTACAACTGGACGGAAGTTGTTACAACCGGAAGTTGCTTAGGGCATTTATTATTATAGATGTGTATATATATATCTATCTAATATATAAAGCTCAAGTGGGTGTGTATGTATGTGTGTGTGTGTGTGTATGTCCGGGATTGGCATCCGCATCGTCGCAGCTACAGCCACAAAATTTGGCACAGTCACACGTCTGGACCCCGAGAGCATCATAGGCTATGTTGTGAGGCGAAATTTTAACCCCGCTCGTTCCAATTCACCAAACAATTTTGCCCCTATCTACATAATGGGGAAAAAGTGTGTGTATATCAAGCCCGGCCCCTCATTATGATGTTATAATGGTTGCCATGGCGACGCTGATGTCATCATAGGTTGTAAGCCCCGCCCCTAATTAGATGTCATAATGGTTGCAATAGCGACGCTAATGTCATAATAGGTTGCAATGGCGAAGATGCTGTCACAATGGTTGTCATGGTGACAATGATGTCTTAATAGGTTGCAATGGTGACAGTTATGTCAGAACAGTTGCCATGGTGATGATGATGTCATAATGGGTATATGGGCATGGGACTATGGGATGGAGGATGTGGGATGGGTATATGGGCACTGGACTATGGGATGGAGGATATGTATTATTATTATTATTATTATTATTTATTGTTATAGCGACATTTATTCCATGGCGCTTTACATGTGAGGAGGGGTGTACATAAAAACAAGTACAATAATCTTAAACAATACAAGTCATAACTGGTACAGGAGGAGAGAGGATCCTGCCCGCGAGGGCTCACAATCTTCAAGGGATGGGTGATAATACAGTATGACGGGTAAATGGGCACGGGACTATGGAATGGCGGATATGTATGATGGATATATGGGCACGGGACTATGGGATGGAGGATATGTATGATGGATATATGGGCATGGGACTATGAGATGAAGGATGTGTGATGGGTATATGGGCACTCGACTATGGGATGACAAATATGTATGATGGGTATATGGGCATGGGACTATGGGATGGAGAATATGTATGATGGGTATATGGGCATGGGACTATGGGATGGAGGATGTGTGATGGGTATATGGGCACTCAACTATGGGATGGAGGATATGTATGATGGGTATATGGGCACGGGCCTATGGGATGTTGGATATGTATGATGGGTATATGGGCATGTGAGTATGGGATGGAGGATTATTATAATTTGTTTTAACTAACCACAGTTAGTTACTGTGCCCGGGTAGTGCCGGGCTCTTGAGCTAGTATATATATATATATATATATATATACATATATGTACTGTATATGTAATACCAAGCCCGAGGTTTAGTAATGAACAGATGTTAGCCAAATAACCTCATAAATAAAATGGTACATAAAGAGTTAAATATAGACACACAAACACCAGCCTATGTAGGAGCATTAACATAATTAAACTCTGCTGTAACAAAAAGACAACTGTCAGAAGTCTGTGTGAATAGCAATATCTGTTTATTTTTTTAAAACATTTTTTTTTTAAAAATGGCGTGGGCTCCCTCATAAAATCATGACCAGCATAGGTAAAGCCGATGGCTGAAGGCTGATGTTATATTTCTGGGTAGGAGCCAATAGCCATAAAGGTTCCCAGGCTACTAATATCAGCTCACAGATGTTTGCTTAGCCTTTACTGGCTACTTTACAGGAGAACCCCAGAAAAAAAATGACATGGGTCCCCCTATAAAATTGAACCAGCAAAGGCTAGGCAGGCAGCTGGTATTAATAGCCTGGGAAGGGGCCATGTATATTGGCACCCCCAAGGCTAAAAACATCAGCTCTCAGCCGCCATCTTATAGATGCACCAATTCTGGCACTGAGCCTCGCTCTTTCCACTTGCCCTGTAGCAGTGGCAAGTGGGGTTCATATTTGTGGGGTTGATGTCATCTTTGTATTGTCAGGTGACATCAAGCCCATAGGTTAGTAATGGAGAGGCGTCTATAAGACACCAATCCATTACTAATCCTATAGTTATGTGTAAAATAAACACACAGCCAGAATAAAGTCCTTTATTTGAAATAATCACACAGACTTCTTTATTGAATCTAAACTAACCATATTTACTGAATACCTAATCCCGACGCCCTCATCTCCTGCAAACAATCAAAAAATAATAAACCAACAATAAACTGTCTGCTGTAATCCATTTAATACCGACTGTCCCACGGCGATCTAACGTGTAGAACAGTCACATTAGGAGATGTGACTGCTGTACCTGGCCTCCAGCAATACACTGACAGGAGGTAATCACTCTTGCAGTATATCACTGCGCTGCCGTGATAGTTCACCGGAGTTCATAGGCTCTGGTGCTCTTACTTATGGCACTACCACTGTGGGAGAAATTTCTCACGCAGCGGTGCTATAAGTAAGAGCACCAGAGGTGATCAGCTGATGTACTCCGGTGAACTCTCACGGCCGCTCAGTGATACACTGCGGGAGCGATTACCTCCTGTCAGTGTATCGCCGGTGGCCAGGTGACATCGACGTGAGACACTCGGTATTAAATGGACTACGGCAGACAGGAAGTATATGTTGGTTTATTATTTTTGATTGCTTGCAGGAGACACGGACGTCGAAGATTAGGTGTTCCGTGAGTATGTATATTGGATGTGAATATGTATGTGATTATATCAATGTTTTGATTTTAGTTTACAATTGAACTCAGGTGCCGGATGATTAGTTGATTCTCCCATCATCATCGGCTCATGCTGTCTCTGTTATATATGTAAGCAGACATAGCCAGATGGGAGTAGTAGTCTAAGTACAATCAATATGGGTTGTTCGTTACATGGGTACACACACAGACACCTGCAGACACCCGCAGACGCAGACACCCGCAGACACAGACAGACACACACATATTCTCCGCTCACACACATATTCTCCGCCCACACACTCTTACTCCTTCTGACATCATTTCTATTGACAATTCCACAGTGTTTTGGTTGCAAATCTGCAGCAAATGCATAGCAAATACGCAAACCTTTTTACACCTGCATTTTTGAAGCAGATTTGACTGACTCAATTGAAGTCAATGAGTCAAAAATGCTGCAGAAATGCCAAAAGAATTGACATGCTGCAGAAAATAAAATGCTGTGAATATGGGTGGAAATTTACGGATCATGTGTACAACACTTCAGGATTGTCATTGTATTACCTTGCTTTAGTATTCCATTGCATTTTTGGAGCATTTCCGCGATTAAAAAAATGCCGCAAAAATGCATCTAAAGTGCATTGTGTGTACATTAGGGTGACCGCAAAAAATCGATGTTGGAATTTTGTCCGTCTGGACCCCACAAAACGATTCCCCTTTCCAGATATTGAGAGAGCCAAAATTTGAGCTCGATCAAACGACGTTAACCCGTGCCGCTCGTCGCTCAAAGTTTGAAAAAATCCAAATTGAGGTATTTTAAGATTTAGGTATTTTGCATAGTCTGTTAGACTATAAAGAATGTGACAACAACATTGCAGAAATAGCCCTGACCAAATTTTCGAACCATTTGTGGTATTTGAATGCAGAGTTGGTGGGATTATCGTTTTTTGATCCCACCATTACGACAATGAAAAGTTGTTAATGGCTAATAAATTGCTCAGTAGCACAGATGAACCATCAGAGCACGCTAGGGTTGTAAATCCAAAAGTTAGGAAAGAAAAATTAAAAGAGGTAGGAAGTAACCAACTTTAACGACCTTCTGACAAAAGATGAAGAACAAAAGCAATATGTCCTGCAAGTTGTAAGCAAATGCCGAGCATTATATTCTGACGTTTCAAAAACTACTTTAACAAAAGCTCTAGAATAGATTAGATAACTATGTAAAATTATCAACTCATGTAGGTTAGCGTGCTCTGATGGTTCATCTGTGCTACTGAGCAATTTATTAGCCATTAACAACTTTTCATTGTCTGTAATGGTGGGATCAAAAAACGATAATCCCACCAACTCTGCATTCAAATACCACAAATGGTTCGAAAATTTGGTCAGGGCTATTTCTGCAATGTTGTTGTCACATTCTTTATAGTCTAACAGACTATGCAAAATACCTAAATCTTAAAATACCTCAATTTGGATTTTTTCAAACTTTGAGCGACGAGCGGCACGGGTTAACGTCGTTTGATCGAGCTCAAATTTTGGCTCTCTCAATATCTGGAAAGGGGAATCGTTTTGTGGGGTCCAGACGAACAAGATTCTGACATTTCCCCCCCCCCCATATGAGATCCGGTCACCCTAGTGTACATAGCCTAACACTAACACTGGGTTGAGAACTATGTGATGTTTTCTCGCATAGCACTCACCCTTATTCTATGGTACTGTGACGCTGGCCTTCATCAGCTGCTCCTGCACTGTAAATAAATAATTTAAAAAAACACCTGTGTGGGTTCCCCTGTTTTTTTTATAACAAGCCAGGAAAAACTCACAGCTGGGGGCTGCAATGCTGAGCTGTCAGATTCATAAATCTGGTTAACAAGAATAGAGGGGCGCCCACACCATATTTTTTAATTATTTAAATAAATAATTTTAAAAATAGCATGAGGTCCTCCTATTTTTTAAGCAGACATCTGGGGGCTGGTATTCTCTGGCTGGTAAGGGGGTAAGGAACCATGGATATTGAGCCCCCAGCCTAAAAACAGCAGCCCACAGCCACCCAGAAAAGGCATGTCTATTAAATGCACTTTGCCCAGCTTTTCCCACTTGCCCTGTAGCGGTGGCAAGTGGGATTCATATTTGTGGGGTTGTTGTCACCTTTGTATTGTCAGGTGACATCAAGCCCCGAGGTTAGTAGTGGAGAGGTGTCATTAAGACACCCCCATTACTAACACCATAGTCACATTATATAAAAACACAATCAAGAATAAAGTCCTTTAATTGAAAAAATGACACAGACTCCTTTAATAATCTTAATTAAACCATACTTACCATATCGCCTAACTCCACCAAATCCCTCTATCTCCTGTAATAAAACTAAAATAAAAAACAATATACCATACCTGTCTGTCACTCTGTCCCACACCATAATCCATGTCTGGGAGATTAATAGTTTTCAACCTGGATGGTGCCAAGATGCGACAGTCCAAGCTGAGAACCACTGGTGAATGAGCTGCTGCGAGCACAGCCTCAGTGATGTCATCAAGGTTACCTCCGATCACTGAGGCTGCATTCCCAGCAGGGCTGAACTGCCGTGACCTCAGCACCATGGGAAAAGTCAGTGATGAGGTCACCGCAGTTCAAGCTCAGTGACTTCACTATAGATCACGGTGAGAATTTCTCATGGTGATCTGCTGAGAAGCCACTGTGCTTGAACTGTGGTGAACTCAGTGACTTTTTCCCACAGTACTAGTGGGGATCTCACCGAGGTAACAGTAGTTCAGCCTGGCTTGGAAAAGAGACTCAGTGACATCACCACTTGTCACTGAGGCTCCGTTCGCAGTAGTTCATTCTCCAGTGGTTCTCAGCTTGGACGGTCGCATCTTTGCACCATCCAAGTTGAAAACTATTAATTCCCCAGACATGGATTACGGCGTGGGACAGAACGACAGGCAGGTATGGTATATTGTTGTTTTTTTATTTTAGTTTTATTACAGGAGAACAAGGGCTCTAGTGTAATTAGGCGTTTGGTAAGTAGAACAGTGTTTGTTATTTTTAAGTAAAATGGAAAACTGTGTTTAGTCTTATTTCTAATAAAGGACTTTATTCTGGCTGTGTCTTTATTTATTATACAACTATAGGATTAGCAATTGATAAGTGTCTTATAGATGCCTCTCCATTACTATTCCGTGGGCTTGATGTCACTTGACAATGCAAAGGTGACATCAACTCCACAAATATGAACCCCACTTGCCACCGCTACAGGGCAAGTGGGAAGAGCCAGGCAAAGCGCCAGAATTGGTGCATCTAATAGATGTGCCTTTTTGGGGCTGCTAATTTTAGGCTGAGGGGGCAATATCCATCCCCCCTTACCAGCCTGAGAATACCAGCCCCCAGCTGTCTGCTTTAGCAAGGCTGGTTGTCAAAAATGAGGGGGACCCCATGCCGTTTTTTAATTATTTATTTAAATAATTAAAAAAAACAGCATGGGGACACCTCTATTCCTGATAACTAGCCTTGCTAACGCTGACAGCTGAGGGTTGCAGCCCCCAGCTGTGAGTCTTGCAGGCTGGATATAAAAATACAGGGGAACCTACGTAGGTTTTTTTTAAATTATTTATATACAGCGAAGGAGCGGCTGATGAATACTCCCATCCGCTGCTCCTGCTCTCACTGTTATTAGCGGTAGCAAGTGTCAGCTGATGGGAACTGTAGTCCCATCAGCTGACACTAGTGACTGGAGGTAAACTGTATACCTCCGGTCACAGCTGAATGCTCATGCTGTCTTCTGACAGAGCAGGAACCCTGACTCTCTGACCAGTGGGAATGATTTCACTGCCGATCAGAAGTGTTATGCTGGTGTTTCCCACGCTGTCACGTAGCTTGGGAAACACCGGCTTTTGTACTGTGTATGTTCGGCTATGTTCGACGATTTAATCGACAATTAAATCGGGGAATGTTGCGAATTCGGCGATCATGAGCAGAACCGAATATTGAAATATTCGCTCATCTCTAGACAAGAGGTCTTTGTAGGCTGAACGTTGTGAGGGGTATAATGCAATATGTGCCTGGGTTTGTTTGTTCTTTTGAGAGGCTTGAAGGAGCAGCCCATGTTTCTATATCATTTCCTTCAGTAGGATACAGGGTTATTCAGACTGGGATTGGTGACATGAATAAATAAGTTCTGGCTCACAAGGCTAGATATTGAGCGAGTATAGATGAAAATGATTGAAACCACATGCTTTTAATTAAATAAAAAGATTTCTTTTAATATGCCGTAACCCACTGACTTATAACTAATTTCACTTTTCAGGGTCATTATATTATAGGAAGCAATATCCTCACTTTTCTAACAGTTTTCATGATAAAAGAAAATTAAATGCACTGCCTGGTAAATGTGTTACTGAACAAACTGTATCTTATCTGGATTAAATAGATAAAACACTCCAAATTATCTACCGCCTGAGCAGCGGAGAGTAAAAGGACCATGGGCGACCTGATCATGATCAGGAATATACTATATTTAGGGTAAGTCACATTTGTTTTTTGTTAACTTATACTTGTAGTGGTAATCCCATTGTAGACATTTATGGCATATCCACATGATATGGCTAATACAGTGGGAACGAAAAGCATTCTGACCCCTTTAAATTTTTCACTCTTTGTTTCATTGCAGACATTTGTTAAATTCTAAAAAGTTCATTTTTTTTCTCATTAATGTACATTTTTCACTGAAAAAAAATAAAAAATGTAGAAATTTTTTGCAAATTTATTAAAAAACAAAAACTTAAATATCATATGGTCATAAGTATTCAGACCCTTTGCTCAGTATTAAGTAGAAGCACCCTTTTGAGCTATTACAGCCATTAGTCTTCTTGGATCTTCTGCCATTCTTCTTTGCAGATCCTCCGTTGGTGGACAGCCATTTTCAGGTCTCTCCAGAGATGCTCAATTGGGTTTAGGTCAGGGCTCTGGCTGGGCCAGTCAAGAATGATCACAGAGTTGTTCTGAAACCACTCCTTTGTTATTTTAACTGTGTGCTTAGGGCCATTTTCTTGTTAGAAGGTGAACCTTTGGCCAAGTCTGAGATCCAGAGCACTCTGGATTGCAACCAGTCGTCCTGTCCCTGCAGCTGAAAAACACCCCTATGGCATGATGCTGCCACCACCATGTTTCACTGTTGGGATTGTATTGGGCAGGTTGTGAGCAGTGCCTGGTTTTCTCCACACATACTGCTTAGAATTATCACCAAAAAGTTCTATCTTCTTCTCATCAGACCAGAGAATCTTATTTCTCATAGCCTGGGAGTCCTTCATGTGTTTTTTTTAGCAAACTCTGCGGGCTTCCATATGTCTTGCACTGAGGAGTGGCTTCCGGCGGGCCACTCTGCCATAAAGGCCCGACTGGTGGAGGGCTGCAGTGATAGTTGACTTTGTGGAACTTTCTAGCATATCCCTACTGCATCTGTGGAGCTCAGCCACAGTGATCTTAGGATTCTTCTTTACCTCTCTCACAAAAGCTCTTCTCGCATGACTGCTGAGTTTGGCTGGACGGCCAGTTCTAGAAAGACATCTGGTGGTCCCAAGCTTCTTCCATTTAAGGATTATGGGGGGCCACTGTGCTCTTAGGAACCTTGTGTACTGCAGAAATTCTTTTGTAACCTTGGCCAGATGTGTGCCTTGCCACAATTCTGTCACTGAGCTCTTTGGCCAGTTCCTTTGACCTCATGATTTTCGTTTCGTCTGACATACACTGTGAGCTGTGTGGTCTTACATAGACAGGTGTATGCCTTTCCAAATCAAGTCCTATTAGTTTAATTAAACACAGCTGGATTCCAATGAAGGAGTAGAACCATCTCAAAAAGAATCACAAGGAAATGGACAGCATGTGACTTAAATATGAGTGTCTGAGCAAAGGGTCTGAATACTTATGACCATGTGATATTTCAGTTTTTCTTTTTTAATAAAATTGCAAAAATTTCTACATTTCTGTTTTTTTTCAGTCAAGATGGGGTGCAGAGTGTACATTAATTAGAAAAAAATGAACTTTTTTGAATTTAGCAAATGGCTTCAATGAAACCAAGAGTGAAAAATTTAAAGGGGTCTGAATACTTTCTGTACCCACTGTAGATACCAGTCTAATCTCCAGGACTCTGGAGGAATAATAGTGCTCCATCTTTGATGACTCCCATTCACTACATTCTCAATACATCATGTTGTGCTATTTCTCCTGAGCATGCTGATACCCCATATGTGGGGGAAATCTACTGTTGGGGCACACGGCAGGGCTCGGAAGGGAAGGAGCGCCATTTCACTTTTTCAATGTAAAATTTGTTGGCATAATTAGCAGATGCCATGTCATGTTTGGAGAGCCCCTTATGTCCCTAAACAGTGGAAACCCCCAACTAATGACACCATTTTGGAAAATAGACCCCTTAGGGAACTTATCTAGATGTGTATTGAGTAGAGTTGAGCGACTTTTGGTTTTTTAGGGTCGCGTTTCGTTTCGTGAAACCCGACTTTTCCAAAAGTCGGGTCGAGCAAGATCGTCCGATTATAGGGAAAAGTCGGGGTCGTCCCGAAACACGAAACCCAATGTAAGTCAATGGGGAATAAAAGTCGGCAGTGAGAGGAGGACAGGAAACACACCTACAGTGCCCATTTGAATGCCAAAAGCATCAATTCTTCTTACTTAAGCTTGTCAACCTTAATTAACTTCATAATACAAGTTACGCACTGAAAAATGGGGGTTATTTGGCTAAAGTTGTGGGGGGGGAGGGCTGGCTGCAGGTTTTCATGTGCCCTGGGCGAAAGAGCGCCCCTTTAACACATACCACAACTCATCATGCTCCGATACGGCAGAGAAATAGCGGTATAGTACAATGAAAAATACCTCACTTTTTACATCTCATGACGAGGCCCATCTATTTCTCCATACAGAATCATTGGTCCCATATAATGTTTGAAACAGTATATGATGAGCTCCACATAATGCTACAGTATATGTTGGTCCCCATGGATGAAGCTCCACTGTCTTATGGGCCCAAATAATGCTCCAAACATAATGGGCCCCATTTCTAATGCTCTAGTGTATAATGGGCCCTGTAAATGCTGCTCCAGTGTCTGATGTCCACCTTTGGAATGTTCCAGAGTATGGTGGGCCACATCTATCATTCTCCAGAGTATAGTGCTCCCCAAAAATTGCTGTCCCAACATTGAAAACAATCAAATAAGTCTCCTCGCTAGGGAATCCCTGTACTTGTCTGGACAGGTGCTGTAGCTTGCTTAACAGCTCGCCAGCTGTTCTCACGCCCAGTATGGATTGCACGTGATTGCACAAAGGTTAGAAAGGGTACCGTATCCCTGGATAACATGTATGGATAGCGTACACATTCAAAATATATGTCTCAGGAGGCAGGCTCAGACGGTGTTAGGCCCAGTATGGATTGCACGTGATTGCACAAAGGTTAGAATGGGTACCGTATCCCTGGATAAACGGTATGGATAGCGTACACATTCAAAATATATGTCTATACAGCATGAGGCAGGCTCAGACGGTGTTAGGCCCAGTATGGATTGCACGTGATTGCACAAAGGTTAGAAAGGGTACCGTATCCCTGGATAACATGTATGGATAGTGTACACATTCAAAATATATGTCTCAGGAGGCAGGCTCAGACGGTGTTAGGCCCAGTATGGATTGCACGTGATTGCACAAAGGTTAGAAAGGGTACCGTATCCCTGGATAACATGTATGGATAGCGTACACATTCAAAATATATGTCTATACAGCATGAGGCAGGCTCAGACGGTGTTAGGCCCAGTATGGATTGCACGTGATTGCACAAAGGTTAGAAAGGGTACCGTATCCCTGGATAACATGTATGGATAGCGTACACATTCAAAATATATGTCAATACAGCATGAGGCAGGCTCAGACGGTGTTAGGCCCAGTATGGATTGCACGTGATTGCACAAAGGTTAGAAAGGGTACCGTATCCCTGGATAACATGTATGGATAGCGTACACATTCAAAATATATGTCTCAGGAGGCAGGCTCAGACGGTGTTAGGCCCAGTATGGATTGCACGTGATTGCACAAAGGTTAGAATGGGTACCGTATCCCTGGATAAACGGTATGGATAGCGTACACATTCAAAATATATGTCTATACAGCATGAGGCAGGCTCAGACGGTGTTAGGCCCAGTATGGATTGCACGTGATTGCACAAAGGTTAGAAAGGGTACCGTATCCCTGGATAACATGTATGGATAGTGTACACATTCAAAATATATGTCTCAGGAGGCAGGCTCAGACGGTGTTAGGCCCAGTATGGATTGCACGTGATTGCACAAAGGTTAGAAAGGGTACCGTATCCCTGGATAACATGTATGGATAGCGTACACATTCAAAATATATGTCTATACAGCATGAGGCAGGCTCAGACGGTGTTAGGCCCAGTATGGATTGCACGTGATTGCACAAAGGTTAGAAAGGGTACCGTATCCCTGGATAACATGTATGGATAGCGTACACATTCAAAATATATGTCAATACAGCATGAGGCAGGCTCAGACGGTGTTAGGCCCAGTATGGATTGCACGTGATTGCACAAAGGTTAGAAAGGGTACCGTATCCCTGGATAACATGTATGGATAGCGTACACATTCAAAATATATGTCTCAGGAGGCAGGCTCAGACGGTGTTAGGCCCAGTATGGATTGCACGTGATTGCACAAAGGATAGAATGGGTACCGTATCCCTGGATAAACGGTATGGATAGCGTACACATTCAAAATATATGTCTATACAGCATGAGGCAGGCTCAGACGGTGTTAGGCCCAGTATGGATTGCACGTGATTGCACAAAGGTTAGAAAGGGTACCGTATCCCTGGATAACATGTATGGATAGTGTACACATTCAAAATATATGTCTCAGGAGGCAGGCTCAGACGGTGTTAGGCCCAGTATGGATTGCACGTGATTGCACAAAGGTTAGAAAGGGTACCGTATCCCTGGATAACATGTATGGATAGCGTACACATTCAAAATATATGTCTATACAGCATGAGGCAGGCTCAGACGGTGTTAGGCCCAGTATGGATTGCACGTGATTGCACAAAGGTTAGAAAGGGTACCGTATCCCTGGATAACATGTATGGATAGCGTACACATTCAAAATATATGTCTATACAGCATGAGGCAGGCTCAGACGGTGTTAGGCCCAGTATGGATTGCACGTGATTGCACAAAGGTTAGAAAGGGTACCGTATCCCTGGATAACATGTATGGATAGCGTACACATTCAAAATATATGTCTCAGGAGGCAGGCTCAGACGGTGTTAGGCCCAGTATGGATTGCACGTGATTGCACAAAGGTTAGAAAGGGTACCGTATCCCTGGATAACATGTATGGATAGCGTACACATTCAAAATATAGGTCTATACAGCATGAGGCAGGCTCAAACGGTGTTAGGCCCAGTATGGATTGCACGTGATTGCACAAAGGTTAGAAAGGGTACCGTATCCCTGGATAACATGTATGGATAGCGTACACATTCAAAATATATGTCTCAGGAGGCAGGCTCAGACGGTCTTAGGCCCAGTATGGATTGCACGTGATTGCACAAAGGTTAGAAAGGGTACCGTATCCCTGGATAACATGTATGGATAGCGTACACATTCAAAATATATGTCTACACAGCATGAGGCAGGCTCAGACGGTGTTAGGCCCAGTATGGATTGCACGTGATTGCACAAAGGTTAGAAAGGGTACCGTATCCCTGGATAACATGTATGGATAGCGTACACATTCAAAATATATGTCTCAGGAGGCAGGCTCAGACGGTGTTAGGCCCAGTATGGATTGCACGTGATTGCACAAAGGTTAGAAAGGGTACCGTATCCCTGGATAACATGTATGGATAGCGTACACATTCAAAATATATGTCTATACAGCATGAGGCAGGCTCAGACGGTGTTAGGCCCAGTATGGATTGCACGTGATTGCACAAAGGTTAGAATGGGTACCGTATCCCTGGATAACATGTATGGATAGCGTACACATTCAAAATATATGTCTATACAGCATGAGGCAGGCTCAGACGGTGTTAGGCCCAGTATGGATTGCACGTGATTGCACAAAGGTTAGAAAGGGTACCGTATCCCTGGATAACATGTATGGATAGCGTACACATTCAAAATATATGTCTCAGGAGGCAGGCTCAGACGGTGTTAGGCCCAGTATGGATTTGACGGCCCAGATTACACAGCGGAGGAGCAGGGAGAGGTAAAGATTGCAAATGCTGGGGCCCTGCCCAAGCAAGGGGGCCCACTCGTGGGCGTCGGTACTGGCACTGGGCCCCTCATAGTACAGCGGTGTGTCTGACGGCGGGTGTGCACCACCACCGTCAGAGACACTTGATTGCACTATGAGGGACCCTGTGCCAGTGCCCGCGCCCAAGAGTCGGCCTACCCACCTGTCCAGGGCAACGGCACTCGCACGGTGTCATGCGCTAGGTGTTGACCCCGGCCATGGGGGGGGAGGCAGCACAGTTAGGGAGTTTTAGAAAGTGGCATATGTTGATGTTGGACATTCAGCTGATGCAAAAGGCGAAATAAGTGAAGTACCAGGAGAGGTGGACCAAAGCAAGCCATTTTTCTGTCACCCTATGTGTCATCAGGGGAAGGTGGGACAAAATCCTTGGAAACCCATGCGTGGTTCATTTTAATGAAGGTTAGATCATCCACATTTTGGGTTGACAGACGGGTCCTTTTTTCTGTCAGGATTGATCCAGCTGCACTGAAGACTCTTTCCGATAGCACACTTGCAGCTGGGCAAGCGAGCTCCTGTAAGGCATATTGGGCCAATTCAGGCCAGGTGTCCAGTTTAGCGGCCCAATAGTCAAAGGGGAATGACCTGTGTGGGAGAACATCGATATGGGAGGAAAAGTAGTTTGTAACCATAGTTGACAACTGCTGTCTCCTGTCACTTTCCATCGATGCAGTATTACCAGTTGTGTGAGCGGTATTTGAAAAATCAGTCCACAACATTGTCAAGAAACCCCTGTCTCCAACGCCACTTCTGCTGTGTGCACCACGAACACCTCTGCCAAGCTGCCCCCGGCCCGTACGGCTCGTGTGAGAACCATCACCGCTGCTGTGTGCTGGGAATGCCTCAAGCAACTGATTTACCAGAGTTGCTTGTTTATTAGCCAATATTAGGTCAAGGTTCTCCTGTGGCATGATGTTTTGTAATTTGCCTTTATAGCGTGGATCCAGGATGCTGGCCAACCAGTAGTCGTCATCGTTCATCATTTTGGCAATGCGGGGGTCCCTTTTTAGGATCCGCAAGGCATAATCTGACATGTGGGCCAATGTTCCCGGTGTCAATGATGCACTGCGAGTGCTGGGTGGAGGAGCACTTTCTGGCAAATCCACATCCCTCCAGTCACGCACAATCCCTGTACCAGACCTTGCCACGCCAACATTTTCACTTGCCCCACGAGATGCATCCTCCTCCCCTAAGTAATCATCCCCATCATCCTCCTCCTCCTCCTCTTCTTCCTCCACCTCGTCCAGGAGAGGTCCCTGAGCAGACAATGGCTGAATGTCATCAAGGATTCCCTCCTCCTCTTCCTCCTCATCAACATTGGCTGCAGACGCCTGCTCCTTAAGGTGCGTCAAAGTTTGAATGAGCAGACGCATAAGTGGGATGCTCATGCTTAGGATGGCGTCGTCTGCGCTTACCAGCCGTGTGCATTCCTCAAAACACTGAAGGACTTTACAAAGGTCTTTCAGCTTCGACCACTGCACGCCTGTCAACTCCATGTCTGCTCTCAAAGTGCCTGGCCGTGTATCCTCCCACAAATGCATTATGGCCTGCCTCTGCTCGCACAGCCGCTCCACCATGTGCAGGGTGGAGTTCCACCTTGTTGCAATGTCGATAATGAGGCGGTGGTTGGGAAGGTGGAGCAATCGCTGCAGCTTCTGCATACGAACGGAGTGTACAGGCGACCGGCGGATGTGCGCGCACAGTCTTCGCACCTTCTGGAGCAGGGCTGTTAACTCCGGATAATTTTTGAGGAAGCACTGCACCACCAGGTTCAAGGTGTGAGCCAAGCAAGGTATGTGGCTGAGTTTTGAAAGGGCTATGGCTGCCACAAAATTACGGCCGTTATCACTAACTACCTTGCCTGCCTCAAGATGTACACTGCCCAGCCATGACTCAGTTTGTCGCTTCAAGTACTCGGCCAGCACCTTGGCGGTGTGTCTGTCGCCCAAACACATCATCTGCAACACATCATCTGCAACACAGCCTGCTGACGCTTTCCACTAGCTGCTCAATAGGAGGACACATCGTGTGCAACAATGGCAGCTGCAGATGGAGTGCTCGTACGACTGCGTTCTGTGGACGAGCTTTCGCTTCTGGAGGAGGAGGAGGAGGGTCGAACGCCTACAGCCAACTGTTTCCTATACCGTGGGCTAGGCAGCACTGTCCCACCACCGCTGTCCCCTGTGGACCCTGCATCCACCACATTAACCCAGTGCGCAGTGATGGACACGTAACGGCCCTGGCCATGCCGACTGGACCATGCATCAGTTGTGAGGTGCACCTTTCCACTCACTGACTGCTTGAGTGCATGGACAATGTGGTCTTTTACATGATGGTGGAGGGCTGGGATGGCTTTGCGAGAGAAGAAGTGGCGACTGGGTAGGTCATAGCGTGGTACTGCATAGGCCATGAGTTCGCGGAAAGCTGTGCTTTCCACCAACCGAAAGGGCATCATCTCAAACGAGATTAGTTTGGCAATGTGGGCGTTCAAACCCAGTGTACACGGATGAGAGACTGAGTACTTTCTTGACCTACTCATAGTGTCTGGGAGGGTGAGCTGGACTTGAGAGCTGCATATGGTGGAAGTAGCGGTGGACAGGGCGGACTGAGAGAGGGTTGATGATGGTGATGGAGTTGGTGTTCTTTCTGATGGCCTAGAATCAGTCTTTCGTTGATATAACAGTGGGATTCCCTGACTGCTGTGGTCTTGCAACGACACCTCAACATTTGCTGCTGTGCTAACCGGTGGGCTTACAGTGGGGGAAACAATGTAGCGTTGCTGACTACCTTCGTTGTGATCAGTTGCACATGTGGCACTTGAGGTTTGGTGTTGTGTCCACGCTTGCAAGTGCATGCTGGTTAAATGTCTAAGCATGCAACTGGTATTCAAATTTTTCAGATTTTTCCCTCGGCTAAAGGTCTTTGCGCACTTCTTACAGATAACCTTGGCCTGATCATGAGGATTTTGTTCAAAAAAGTGCCACACTGCACTCTTCCTACTTTGGCAGACATTTTGCGGCCTAGCACGCTGTGATCTTTTGACCCTCTGGACAAGCTGTCCAGCAACTCTTTTGATGTTTGGAACCTGTCTTTGGAGTGCTCCGGGCCTGCCAGATAACAGCTGTTGTGATGTCGATGTCTGCTGTGGATGCTCCTCATCTGAGCTATTGGAAGCAGCACCCTCTTCCCCCAATGGATGCCAATCTGGGTCAACAACTGGGTCATCCATCACCTCCTCTTCTATGTCATGTGCACCTTCCTCTGTGTCACCGTGTATGGTGGTATAGTGTGCGGGAAGGGGCACCTGAGTCTCATCAGGGTCAGAATCTGGCTCTGTACACTGCGAGGACAATGTAGTGCTCTGAGTGAATGTACCAGCAGAATCATCCATCAGCGGCTGTACATCAGTGCACTCCATGTCAGATTCATCTTGGCCTGGGTAATTCACCATTTCACTTGATAATCCAGGCATGGTATGTGAAAACAGCTCCATGGAGTAATCAGTAGTATGGCCTGCGTCATCCTTCAATCTTGGTTGGGGTGAAGGACACAAGGAAAGGTGTGGTTCATGAACATGAGCCTCCAATGACGACTCAGTGCTTTTACTTTTTACAACTGAAGAAGAGGAGGCGATAGAGCTGGAGGCTGAGTCAGCAATGTAAGACAAAACTTTTTCCTGATGCTCTGGCTTTAAAAGCGGTTTGCCAACTCCTAGAAAACTAAGCGTTCGAGGCCTTATGTAGCCAGACGATGACGCAGGGTCAGCACCTCCTGCATTCGGTCCTATTTTGCTCTTGCCACTACCATCAGATCCACCACCAACACCATCATTACCAGCTGCCAACCCCCGCCCAATTCCACGGCCTCTTCCACCAGCCTTCCTCATTTTTGGTAGAAATGTAGACAAAATCCAACAAACTATAAAGTAATGTAAAACAAGGTGTCTATAGGACAGGGGAGATTTAGAATTTCTGCACACACTTGTGGACAGTGGACACTTTTGGATTGTGTGAGGCCCACTGATATCTGAGCGCTATGTGACAGGCTCGATGGCACAGCTGTGACCAAAGTGACGAGAGGATAATGGAGATTTTGAATCTCTGCGCACACTTTTGGACACTGGACACTTGTGGATTGTGTGAGGCCCACTAATATCTGAGTGCTATGTGACAGGCTCGATGGCACAGCTGCCTGTGACAAAAGTGACGAGAGGATAATGGAGATTTTGAATCTCTGCGCACACTTTTGGACACTGGACACTTGTGGATTGTGTGAGGCCCACTGATATCTGAGCGCTATGTGACAGGCTCGATGGCACAGCTGCCTGTGACAAAAGTGACGAGAGGATAATGGAGATTTTGAATCTCTGCGCACACTTTTGGACACTGGACACTTGTGGATTGTGTGAGGCCCACTGATATCTGGGCGCTATGTGACAGGCTCGATGGCACAGCTGCCTGTGACAAAAGTGACGAGAGGATAATGGAGATTTTGAATCTCTGCGCACACTTTTGGACACTGGACACTTGTGGATTGTGTGAGGCCCACTGATATCTGAGCGCTATGTGACAGGCTCGATGGCACAGCTGCCTGTGACAAAAGTGACGAGAGGATAATGGAGATTTTGAATCTCTGCGCACACTTTTGGACACTGGACACTTGTGGATCGTGTGAGGCCCACTGATATCTGGGCGCTATGTGACAGGCTCGATGGCACAGCTGCCTGTGACAAAAGTGACAAGAGGATAATGGAGATTTTGAATCTCTGCGCACACTTTTGGACACTGGACACTTGTGGATTGTGTGAGGCCCACTGATATCTGAGCGCTATGTGACAGGCTCGATGGCACAGCTGCCTGTGACAAAAGTGACGAGAGGATAATGGAGATTTTGAATCTCTGCGCACACTTTTGGACACTGGACACTTGTGGATTGTGTGAGGCCCACTGATATCTGAGCGCTATGTGACAGGCTCGATGGCACAGCTGCCTGTGACAAAAGTGACGAGAGGATAATGGAGATTTTGAATCTCTGCGCACACTTTTGGACACTGGACACTTGTGGATTGTGTGAGGCCCACTGATATCTGAGCGCTATGTGACAGGCTCGATGGCACAGCTGTGACAAAAGTGACTAGAGGATAAGGGAGATTGGATTGCTTTTAAAAAAGCAGTTTGCGGAGCAGTGGGTAAACAGCAATGCCAGCGTGTCAGGAAGCCTTAAAAGGCAGCCCAACAACCAACACCACTGATACACCACTATATAGCCTCGCCTTGCACTGCACACACAGTGACTTGTGTGTTGTGCAGGCCAAATCGCTAGCAGCAGAAGCAGTTTTTTTGTCTTCTTCCCTGCCTAACGCTCTCCCTACAGAATCAGCAGCAACCTCTCCCTATACTAAGATCGGCAGAAGTAAGATGGCGGTCGGCGTGCGCGCCCTTTTATACCCCCTGTGACGCCCACCAAAGCAAGCCAATCACTTGCATGCCCTTCTGAAAGATGGTGGTGACCCGTGCCTAGGTCATCACGTTGCCCACAGTGTCCGTGGATCCTGATTGGCTGAAAAAGAGCGCAAAACAAACTTTTGAAACGCGACTTTGGCGCGTAAGTCGCCGACCTCGTGGCCGACCTCATCCTAGGGTCGGGTTTCGTTTCATGAAACCCGACTTTGCCAAAAGTCGGCGACTTTTGAATTTTTTCGACCCGTTTCGCTCAACTCTAGTATTGAGCACTTTGAACCCACAGGTGCTTCTAGAAGTTAATAATGTTAAGCCGGGAAAATTAAAAAAAATCATATTTTTCCTTTATAAATCTTTTTTAGCTCCAAATTTTGCATTTTCATAAGTGTAAAACGAGAAATTGCTCCATACAATTTGTTATTCAATTTACCCTGAGTATGCTGATACCCAATATGTGGAGGAAAAACAACTGTTTGTACAGATGGTTTGGAAGGGAGGGAGCGTTATTTGACTTTTGGAATGCAAAATTTGATGGAATAATTAGCGGATGCCATGTCGCATTTGAAGAGCCCCTGATGTGCCTAAACAGTAGAAACCCCCTCCACAAGTGACACCATTTTGGAAACTAGACCCCTTTGGGACCTTATCTAGCTGTGTATTGAGCAGGTGCTTCACAGAAGTTTATAACGTTAAGGCTAGTTTCACACTTGCTTTTTTTTGCAGCGCGTTTTTCCCGCAAAAAAACGCATTGAAAAAACGCATACATAAGCATACAACTGCTGCGTTTTTTTCAAGCATTTTTATGAGCATGCATGAAAAAAACGCAGCGTTTTTATGCGTTTGTATGCGTTTTTAGTGCGTTTTTACCGCGTTTGCGTTTTTTTCCAACATTTTTAGGTGGCCCCTCACACTACCCAAACCATGACTTTACTAACCCTAACCCTGACCCTAACCCTAACCCTAACCCTGACCCTAACCCTTAACCAAATCATACTTAACCCTAACCCAAACCCTAAACCCTAACTAACCCTAACCCTAACCCTAACCCTGACCCTAACCCTAACCCTAACCCTGACCCTAACCCTAACCCTAACCCTGACCCTAACCCTTAACAAAACCATACTTAACCCTAACCCTGACCCTAACCCTAACCCTAACCCTGACCCTAACCCTAACCCTAACCCTAACCCTGACCCTAACCCTAACCCTAACCCTGACCCTAACCCTTAACAAAACCATACTTAACCCTAATCCTGACCCTAACCCTGACCCTAATCCTTAACAAAACCATACTTAACCCTAACCCTGACCCTAACCCTAACCCTGACCCTAACCCTAACCCTAACCCTGACCCTAACCCTAACCCTAACCCTAACCCTGACCCTAACCCTTAACAAAACCATACTTAACCCTAATCCTGACCCTAACCCTGACCCTAACCCTTAACAAAACCATACTTAACCCTAACCCTGACCCTAACCCTAACCCTGACCCCAACCCTAACCCTAACCCTGACACTAACCCTAACCCTAACCCTAACCCTGACCCTAACCCTTAACAAAAACAAACTTAACCCTAATCCTGACCCTAACCCTGACCCTAACCCTTAACCAAACCATACTTAACCCTAACCCTGACCCAAACCCCAACCCTAACCCTGACCCTGACCCTAACCCTAACCCTAAACCCCCTTAACTAACCCTAACTCTAACCCAAACCCCTAAATTCCATGGTTAAAAAAAAAAAAGCATATGCAAAAAAACGCATACATGAGCATGCCAGTGCGCACATATGCGCATCCATAGGCTATAATGGCCATTTTTAGCGCAAAATGTGCGCATATGTGCGCATGCGCTTTTTTGCAGGGCCAAAAAATGCAACATGCTGCGTCTGGAAAATACCAACGCACACCCCAAAAAACCGCAGCGCATGAAAATCGCATACATGCGCTTACCAGCGCGCAGGTATGCGCACCCATGTTAAATATAGGGGAAAAACGCATGCGCAGGTATGCGTTTTTTTCCAGCGCTAAAAAACGCAAATGTGAAACCAGCCTTAGCCGTGAAAAATAAAAAAAATCAAATTTTTCCCACAAAAATCTTTTTTAGCTACAAATTTTGTATTTGCATAAGGGCAAAAGGAGAAAATGGACCCCAAAGTTTGTTGTGCAATTTCTCCTGAGTTCACCGATACCCCATATGTGGTAAAAAACTACTTTTGAGGCACAGTGCAAAGCTCAGAAGGGAAGTAGCGCCATATTACAGTGGAGGTTTTGCTGCACTTGTTTGATGGTGCCTGTCATGTCGTCACTAAATGAACCGGGATCATGTAGCTTAACAAGCAGCTAAACCGCTATAAGGTCCAATAAGGGAGACTGTAGTTTGCGCTTTATTGAACGTAGGGTACATAGATGTGGAGAAACTACAAACAGAAACGTATAAATACAATCAGTACTGGGTTCATAGGAATACATGATACATAACATACTTATCTGAACTACTAGCTGACCAAGGGAGCTAACTAAGCTGGCTAGTATGAGATAGGGATTATATACAGGGAGCATGTTACATACCAGCGATGCTGACGCAAGGGGAGTAGAGAAATGAGATGTTCACAAAATGTAGGCTCGATAGAAAATGGAAGAACTGAAGAGAAAAATGGGGGCTGGACTTAACCATGATGCTTTGCAACTTACTAGGGTGCTTTGCAAACCTTCCCAAAATGCATTGTGAACAGAGTGAAATAAAATTCAGGAGGTACAATGCATAATAATCATGCAGTTATGACTTTAGTCAGTAGATGGAGCCAAAAACAATGAAAACATTAAATCTATGGCTGAATCTAAATACTATGGGTATTCACAGCAAATCATTGTATATATTATCAAAATAGACAGCTAAAGGTTGTGAATTATGTCGGAGACAGAACACTCCCCGTCTGGCATCAAACGGATGTCACTATTCTTATTCTCCTAAGACAACAATAGGACCAGCTCAGTCACTGGTCTGGAGAATGTCATAAGTTCATCCCCTTTGGCCATCCTGAGTTCGACTTTGCGGACGTTGCCATCTTTACTGGGGAATGTCGCAGTCACTAGTCCGAGTGGCCACTGGTTTGGGTGGGCTTCACAGTCTTTTACAATGATTAGGTCTGGTAGTTTGCTACTTCGTCCGTGGCTGCAGGGTAGATGAATACTGTTTGCGCCACCTGTCCCAGAATGTATTGGCAAGACTTTGTACCTGTCTCCATTGACACTTGTAGAGGTCCTTAGTGTAGAATCCTCCTGGAGGGGCACTGGATAGTCCTGTTTTCTGGGTGAGAAGAGTAGCTGAAGTCTTTGCATGAAGTGAAGACACCTGAGGGCAGATTTCAGCACCTGAGTCCTCTCTTACAAGCTCATAGGTGTCTGGACAGCATTCCTTGGTGTACAATAGTTTTGGTCCTGAGAGCCATGTTGTGCTCTATAGTCGACTTGCGTCAACTGCTCTAGTTGCATGATCTGCAGGATTTTGGTCCATTGGAATGTAATGCCACTGATTTGGATGAACTGATCTCCTAATTCGTAGCACTCTGTTGTTGACATAAAGGTAGAATCGTCTAGTCTCATTGTGGATGTATCCCAGGACTACTTTGCTGTCTGAGTAGAACTTGGCTTGTGTCAGGTTGATATCCATCTTGGATGCGATGAACTCTGCTAACACGACAGCTAAGACTGCAGCACAAAGTTCTAACCTTGGTATGGTGTGCTCTGGTTGTGGAGCAAGTTTGGCCTTCCCCATAACGAAGCCAATGTGGCTTTGACATTTGGAGTCCACAGTTTTGAGATAGGCAACAGCAGCAATTGCTTTGACAGAAGCATCTGCAAATATATACAGTCTTTGGCTCTGTATCTCTGTAGACGGCACATGGGTGTATGGCCTTGGCACATTCAGGTTGGAGAGGGCTGCTAAAGAGTTCTTCCATGCTTCCCACTGGGTTCTCTTGTCAGGTGGCAGAGGTGCATCCCAGTCAGAAGTTTCCTTAGTTAAGTCTCTTAGTATGGCTTTGCCTTGTATAGTAACAGGAGCTGCAAAACCCAAGGGATCATACAGGCTGTTGATGGTAGACAGGACACCTCTGCATGTGAAAGGCTTTTCTTCCTGGCTGACCTGAAAGGTAAAAGTGTCTGACTGTAGATTCCAGAGAAGCCCGAGGCTGCGTTGCATTGGTGTGGGATCTGACCCCAGGTCCAGGTCTCTGAAACCGTTACACAAGTCTTGTGAAGGGAATGCTTTCATGAGTTCTTGGCTGTTTGAGGCTATTTTGTGTAGCCTGAGGTTGGAGCAAGCAAGCATCTCTTGGGCTCTCCTCAGAAGACTAATTGCAGTCTCATTTGAAGGCATGGCTTTCAGATAGTCATCAACATAAAAGTCTTTTTTCTATGAATTGTCTGACATCTGATCCGTAGTCTATTTCTCCTTCTAAAGCTGACCTTTTGAGTCCATAGATGGCGACTGCAGGAGAAGGGCTATTGCCAAGATGTGCACTATCATGCAGTACTCTGTGACTTCTTTGGTAGGATCATTGTCTCTGTACCAGAAGAATCTTAGAAAGTTCCTGTCTCTCTCACACAAGGAAACAGTGGAACATTTGCTGGATGTCAGCGATGAAGGCAATGGAATCCTTACGGAAGTGCATAAGTGCTCCTAACAGTTTGTTATTGAGGTCTGGTCCTGTCAGTAGAACATCATTCAGGGAGACATCATCAAACTTAGCACTGGAGTCAAACACCACTCTAATCTGGCCCGGTTTCTTAGGGTGGTATACTCCAAACATGGGTAGGAACCAGCATTCTTCAGAGTCTTTGAGAGTGGGAGCTAGTTCTGCATGGCAGTTCTCAAAAATCTTTGACATGAAGGAGAAAAAGTGATCTTTCATCTCTGGTTTCTTCTGCAGATTATGTTTAAGGGAGGAGTAACGTTTTAATGCCTGATTTCTGTTGTTTGGTAGATGTGGTCTGTGGGTTCTGAAGGGAAGAGGGGCTACCCAGCTGTTGGTCTCATCTTTTACGAGTCCCTTGTCCATTACCTCTAAGAACAGCTTGTCCTCTACCGACACTGCTACTTGGTTGTCTTGCTTAGTTCTCTGGAAGACTGTGCACCCCAACTGATCCTCATAGCTTCCTGACATCATACTGCTGTCATGAGTAAAGTCTATTAAATGATTGGGTAGTTGGATGCTGTGTGGTAGTTCCTTGACATGGAATTCATTGTTGCAAGGTTGAAAAAGGGATGGGCATCCTTTCTCCAATGTATTTATTAGCATACTTGTCACAGAAGATGGGGAGTACATGTGTCCCAAGCATACGCTTCCTATTATGACCCATCGTAGGTCTAGCTTTTGCACATAGGGAGCATTGTGGAGTCCATTTATGTGACTTCTCACTTTATGAACCTGTAAGATATCTCTTCCCAACAGCAGTATTATCTGTGCCTGAGGTTCGAGTTCCGGTATAAGGTGTGCTATGCTTTTCAAGTGAGCATGATGGATTGCTACATCTGGTGTAGGGATTTCAGATCTGTTGTCTGGGATCTGATTACACTCGATGATTGTAGGTAGTGGTAGGCAGAATTTTCCGTCTAAGGACTCGATTTGGTAGTCAGTGGCTTTCCTGCCTGCTGTTGTCACAGTACCTGCACATGTCTTTAATGAGTAAGGAGTGCTTGGTCCTTTGATGTTGAATAGGTCAAAGAATGTTGATCTAGCCAGGGATCGATTACTTTGATCATCCAAGATAGCAAACAGTCTCACAGCTTTGTCTCTATGACCCTATGGGTACACTCTGACGAGGCATATTTTAGAACAAGACCTACTGTCTATTGTCCCTTTACAGACTTCAGTACATTGGGAAGTGATCTCTGGCGTAGATGCATCAGTGCTCCTTTCCTCCCCGCCATGCTCACTGTCAGCTGGCGTGTTTTGTGCACTCCATGGAGCTTGGCCAGGGTGTAGGGCAGTGTTATGATCTGTGGTGCCACATTCTGTGCATTTTACACTGACCTTACAATCCTTGGCGAGATGAGTGGTGGATGAGCAGCACTTGTAGCAGATACCGTTCTCTTTCAGGAAGCTTCTGCTATTCGGCATAGATTTTCCTCTGAAGGCTCTGAAGGTGTATTTCAGGAGAGGATGAGGCTTATGATGAAGCGGGCACTGCTTGTCAGGTTCTTGCACCTTTGTCTCTGATTGAGAGTGGCCAGCAGACCTTTAATTGAAACTTGGAGAAGAAACGTAAGTCTTGTGCACTGCCACATATGTTCTGCGTGGTTTGCAGCTGGTGGTGGTGTGGCATATGACATTGCAAAGTCAAAGCTGGGATCATTTCTGATTGTCGCTTGCTCGTGTATAAATTCTACAAAAACGGAGAAGGGAGGCAATAGCTCAGATGAGGAGCATCCACAGCAGACATCGACATCGCAACAGCTGTTATCTGGCAGGCCCGGAGCACTCCAAAGACAGGTTCCAAACATCAAAAGAGTTGCTGGACAGCTTGTCCAGAGGGTCAAAAGATCACAGCGTGCTAGGCCGCAAAATGTCTGCCAAAGTAGGAAGAGTGCAGTGTGGCACTTTTTTGAACAAAATCCTCATGATCAGGCCAAGGTTATCTGTAAGAAGTGCGCAAAGACCTTTAGCCGAGGGAAAAATCTGAAAAATTTGAATACCAGTTGCATGCTTAGACATTTAACCAGCATGCACTTGCAAGCGTGGACACAACACCAAACCTCAAGTGCCACATGTGCAACTGATCACAACGAAGGTAGTCAGCAACGCTACATTGTTTCCCCCACTGTAAGCCCACCGGTTAGCACAGCAGCAAATGTTGAGGTGTCGTTGCAAGGCCACAGCAGTCAGGGAATCCGACTGTTATATCAATGAAAGACTGATTCTAGGCCATCAGAAAGAACACCAACTCCATCACCATCATCAACCCTCTCTCAGTCCGCCCTGTCCACCGCTACTTCCACCATATGCAGCTCTCAAGTCCAGCTCACCCTCCCAGACACTATGAGTAGGTCAAGAAAGTACTCAGTCTCTCATCCGCGTACACTGGGCTTGAACGCCCACATTGCCAAACTAATCTCGTTTGAGATGATGCCCTTTCGGTTGGTGGAAAGCACAGCTTTCCGCGAACTCATGGCCTATGCAGTACCACGCTATGACCTACCCAGTCGCCACTTCTTCTCTCGCAAAGCCATCCCAGCCCTCCACCATCATGTGAAAGACCGCATTGTCCATGCACTCAAGCAGTCAGTGAGCGGAAAGGTGCACCTCACAACTGATGCATGGTCCAGTCGGCATGGTCAGGGCCGTTACGTGTCCATCACTGCGCACTGGGTTAATGTGGTGGATGCAGGGTCCACAGGGGACAGCAGTGGTGGGACAGTGCTGCCTAGCCCACGGTATAGGAAACAGTTGGCTGTAGGCGTTCGACCCTCCTCCTCCTCCAGAAGCGAAAGCTCGTCCACAGAGCGCAGTCGTACGAGCACTCCATCTGCAGCTGCCACTGTTGCACACGATGTGTCCCCCTATCGAGCAGCTAGTGGAAAGCGTCAGCAGGCTGTGTTGCAGATGATGTGTTTGGGCAACAGACACACCGCCGAGGTGCTGGCCGAGTACTTGAAGCGACAAACTGAGTCATGGCTGGGCAGTGTACATCTTGAGGCAGGCAAGGTAGTTAGTGATAATGGCCGTAATTTTGTGGCAGCCATAGCCCTTTCAAAACTCAGCCATATACCTTGCTTGGCTCACACCTTGAACCTGGTGGTGCAGTGCTTCCTCAAAAATTATCCGGAGTTAACAGCCCTGCTCCAGAAGGTGCGAAGACTGTGCGCGCACATCCGCCGGTCGCCTGTACACTCTGTTTGTATGCAGAAGCTGCAGCGATTGCTCCACCTTCCCAACCACCGCCTCATTATCGACATTGCAACAAGGTGGAACTCCACCCTGCACATGGTGGAGCGGCTGTGCGAGCAGAGGCAGGCCATAATGCATTTGTGGGAGGATACACGGCCAGGCACTTTGAGAGCAGACATGGAGTTGACAGGTGTGCAGTGGTCGAAGCTGAAAGACCTCTGTAAAGTCCTTCAGTGTTTTGAGGAATGCACACAGCTGGTAAGCGCAGACGACGCCATCCTAAGCATGCGCATCCCACTTATGCGTCTGCTCATGCAAACTTTGACGCACCTTAAGGAGCAGGCGTCTGCAGCCAATGTTGATGAGGAGGAAGAGGAGGAGGGAATCCTTGATGACATTCAGCCATTGTCTGCTCAGGGACCTCTCCTGGACGAGGTGGAGGAAGAAGAGGAGGAGGAGGAGGATGATGGGGATGATTACTTAGGGGAGGAGGATGCATCTCGTGGGGCAAGTGAAAATGTTGGCGTGGCAAGGTCTGGTACAGGGTTTGTACGTGACTGGAGGGATGTGGATTTGCCAGAAAGTGCTCCTCCAACCAGCACTCGCAGTGCATCATTGACACCGGGAACATTGGCCCACATGTCAGATTATGCCTTGCAGATCCTAAAAAGGGACCCCGCATTGCCAAAATGATGAACGATGACGACTACTGGTTGGCCAGCATCCTGGATCCACGCTATAAAGGCAAATTACAAAACATCATACCACAGGAGAACCTTGACCTAATATTGGCTAATAAACAAGCAACTCTGGTAAATCGGTTGCTTGAGGCATTCCCAGCACACAGCAGCGGTGATGGTTCTCACACGAGCCGTACAGGCCGGGGGCAGCTTGGCAGAGGTGTTCGTGGTGCACACAGCAGAAGTGGCGTTGGAGACAGGGGTTTCATGACAATGTTGTGGACTGATTTTTCAAGTACCGCTCACACAACTGGTAATACTGCATCAATGGAAAGTGACAGGAGACAGCAGTTGTCAACTATGGTTACAAACTACTTTTCCTCCCATATCGATGTTCTCCCACACAGGTCATTCCCCTTTGACTATTGGGCCGCTAAACTGGACACCTGGCCTGAATTGGCCCAATATGCCTTACAGGAGCTCGCTTGCCCAGCTGCAAGTGTGCTATCGGAAAGAGTCTTCAGTGCAGCTGGATCAATCCTGACAGAAAAAAGGACCCGTCTGTCAACCCAAAATGTGGATGATCTAACCTTCATTAAAATGAACCACGCATGGGTTTCCAAGGATATTGTCCCACCTTCCTCTGATGACACATAGGGTGACAGAAAAATGGCTTGCTTTGGTCCACCTCTTCCTGGGACTTGACCTATTTCACCTTTTGCATCAGCTGAATGTCCAACATCAACATATGCCACTTTCTAAAACTCCCTAACTGTGCTGCCTCCCCCCCCCATGGCCGGGGTCACCACCTAGAGCACGACACCGTGCGAGTGCCGTTGACCTGGACAGGTGGGTAGGCCGACTCTTGGGCGCGGGCACTGGTACAGGATCCTTCATAGTGCAATCAAGTGTCTCTGACGGTGGTGGTGCACACCCGCCGTCAGACACACCGCCGTACTATGAGGGGCCCAGTGCCAGTACCGACGCCCACGAGTGGGCCCCCCTTGCTTGGGCAGGGCCCCAGCATTTGCAATCTTTACCTCTCCCTGCTCCTCCGCTGTGTAGTCTGGGCCGTCAAATCCATACTGTGCCTGACACCGTCTGAGCCTGCCTCCTGATGTATAGACATATATTTTGAATGTGTACGCTATCCATACATGTTATCTGGGGAAACGGTACCCTTTCTAACCTTTGTGCAATCACGTGCAATCCATACTGGGCCTAACACCGTCTGAGCCTGCCTCCTGAGACATATATTTTGAATGTGTACGCTATCCATACATGTTATCCGGGGAAACGGTAGCCTTTCTAACCTTTGTGCAATCACGTGCAATCCATACTGGGCCTAACACCGTCTGAGCCTGCCTCCTGAGACATATATTTTGAATGTGTACGCTATCCATACATGTTATCCGGGGATACGGTACCCTTTCTAACCTTTGTGCAATCACGTGCAATCCATACTGGGCCTAACACCGTCTGAGCCTGCCTCCTGAGACATATATTTTGAATGTGTACGCTATCCATACATGTTATCCGGGGATACGGTACCTTTCTAACCTTTGTGCAATCACGTGCAATCCATACTGGGCCTAACACCGTCTGAGCCTGCCTCCTGAGACATATATTTTGAATGTGTACGCTATCCATACATGTTATCCGGGGAAACGGTACCCTTTCTAACCTTTGTGCAATCACGTGCAATCCATACTGGGCCTAACACCGTCTGAGCCTGCCTCCTGAGACATATATTTTGAATGTGTACACTATCCATACATGTTATCCGGGGATACGGTACCCTTTCTAACCTTTGTGCAATCACGTGCAATCCATACTGGGCCTAACACCGTCTGAGCCTGCCTCCTGAGACATATATTTTGAATGTGTACGCTATCCATACATGTTATCCGGGGATACGGTACCCTTTCTAACATTTGTGCAATCACGTGCAATCCATACTGGGCCTAACACCGTCTGAGCCTGCCTCCTGAGACATATATTTTGAATGTGTACGCTATCCATACATGTTATCCGGGGAAACGGTACCCTTTCTAACCTTTGTGCAATCACGTGCAATCCATACTGGGCCTAACACCATCTGAGCCTGCCTCCTGAGACATATATTTTGAATGTGTACGCTATCCATACATGTTATCCGGGGATACGGTACCCTTCCTAACCTTTGTGCAATCACGTGCAATCCATACTGGGCCTAACACCGTCTGAGCCTGCCTCCTGAGACATATATTTTGAATGTGTACGGTATCCATACATGTTATCCGGGGATACGGTACCATTTCTAACCTTTGTGCAATCACGTGCAATCCATACTGGGCCTAACACCGTCTGAGCCTGCCTCCTGAGACATATATTTTGAATGTGTACGCTATCCATACATGTTATCCGGGGATACGGTACCCTTTCTAACCTTTGTGCAATCACGTGCAATCCATACTGGGCCTAACACCGTCTGAGCCTGCCTCCTGAGACATATATTTTGAATGTGTACGCTATCCATACATGTTATCCGGGGATACGGTACCCTTTCTAACCTTTGTGCAATCAAGTGCAATCCATACTGGGCCTAACACCGTCTGAGCCTGCCTCCTGAGACATATATTTTGAATGTGTACGCTATCCATACATGTTATCCGGGGATACGGTACCCTTTCTAACCTTTGTGCAATCACGTGCAATCCATACTGGGCCTAACACCGTCTGAGCCTGCCTCCTGAGACATATATTTTGAATGTGTACGCTATCCATACATGTTATCCGGGGAAACGGTACCCTTTCTAACCTTTGTGCAATCATGTGCAATCCATACTGGGCCTAACACCGTCTGAGCCTGCCTCCTGATGTATAGACATATATTTTGAATGTGTACGCTATCCATACATGTTATCTGGGGATACGGTACCCTTTCTCACCTTTGTGCAATCATGTGTAATCCATACTGGGCGTGAGAACGGCTGGCGAGCTGTTAAGCAAGCTACAGCACCTGTGGTTTGCACACGTAAGTTTTTCATTTTTTCAGGAATGACGGTTAGGCCTAATTCCGGAACTGCGGTTGACCTGCACTTACTGGGAAATCATTGTTCGCGGGTAATAATTGTAATCAGTGATCCCCATCACTAACGTTGTTCAGCGGGTTATCTGCACCTGTAAGCGACAAACGCTGGCCTTTTCAGTGTAGCGCACATGCAGCCACGGACATGTAAGGGCATGACACACCAGTTATTGGCCAATCTCATGTGCCAGAGCCTCACGTGTCCCTCTAGTAAGCCGGACTCGGACCGCGGGGCATGACGGAGTCTCGTTCGTTAACGGAATTAAGCTTGCAATGTGTGCATCTGTTCTGTAGCTGGCATGGTTGAGGTTTCCCAGGTGGAGTCGAATTTAACCGTAGGCTCCACTCCTGGTGGTGCCCTTCTGGACATTCCTTTAAGGTTCAGCTTTGCAACCATACTGCCCACGTAAAACAATCACTTTGCCTTCATGAACGCTGTTTGGAGGGTCATGACTCGTGGGAATAACGCCGCCCAATCAGTTAACCTGCTAGAGAGATCCTTCGTTGCTCCCAAGCATGACATCACACTCCCTAGGAAGAAGGTAATGCCACTGTGGCGACCGTACTCCTGGGGGCGACACAAGTGCACTGATGCCCAGCCACTGCTCGATGAATCTGCTGGTACATTGACCCAGACCACTACATTCCCCTCGCACGCTACACGACCTGAATCTGACCCTGATGAAACTCAGGTTACCCTTCCCATATACAGTTCCATCTTACACGGTGACAAAGAGGAAGCTGCAGATGAAAGTGCAGGTTCGGCCCACCCGCCATCAGACACACCACCGTACTATCAGGGGCCCTGTGCCAGTGCCGTCGCCAACGAGTGGGCCCCCCCTGCTTGCCCAGGATCACAGCACTTGCAAAGTTGAAATACTGTGCAGTGAGATGGAAGATGGGGACGACGAAGAATCCAGAGAAGTACAGGGATTCCCTAGCGAGGAGACTTATTTGATTGTTTTCAAAGTTGGGACAGCAATTTTTGGGGAGCACTATACTCTGGAGAATGATAGATGGGGCCCACCATACACTGGAACATTCCAAAGGTGGACATCAGACACTGGAGCAGCATTTACAGGGCCCATTATACACTAGAGCATTAGAAATGGGGCCCATTATGTTTGGAGCATTATTTGGGCCCATAAGACAGTGGAGCTTCATCCATGGAGACCAACATATACTGCAGCATTATGTGGAGCTCATCATATACTGTTTCAAACATTATATGGGACCAATGATTCTGTATGGAGAAATAGATGGGCCTCGTCATGAGATGTAAAAAGTGAGGTATTTTTCATTGTACTATACCGCTATTTCTCTGCCGTATCGGAGCATGATGAGTTGTGGTATGTGTTAAAGGGGCGCTCTTTCGCACAGGGCACATGAAAACCTGCAGCCAGCCCTCCCCCCCACAACTTTAGCCAAATAACCCCCATTTTTCAGTGCGTAACTTGTATTATGAAGTTAATTAAGGTTGACAAGCTTAAGTAAGAAGAATTGATGCTTTTGGCATTCAAATGGGCACTGTAGGTGTGTTTCCTGTCCTCCTCTCACTGCCGACTTTTATTCCCCATTGACTTACATTGGGTTTCGTGTTTCGGGATGACCCCGACTTTTCCCTATAATCGGACGATCTTGCTCGACCCGACTTTTGGAAAAGTCGGGTTTCACGAAACGAAACGCGACCCTAAAAAAACAAAAGTCGCTCAACTCTAGTCTCTGATCCTTACTGCGTGTTTGACTGACTCTTCTCTCAGGTATTTGACTAAGAGGTCAGAATAAAAGTGAGTATAGGTCTTGGACATGCTTGTTGTCCAAGGCAGATTTAGGGAAAACCTGCTCTGGGCTTTTGTGTTTTGAAACGGATGACACCAGATTTATATGGAGTTTTTATGTTTGGCTGCTGTCACAAACTAAAAGACGCTTTTTATTGGGTAAACTAGTTTTTGCGTCACTATATTTTGGGAGCTATAATTTTTTCATATTTTGTCCGAAAGAGTCATGTGAGGGCTTGTTATTAGTGGGACGAGTTGATGTTTTTATTGGCACCATTTTTGAGTGCAATACATTTTTTGTTCGCTTTCTATTCTGATTTTTGGGACAGAAGGAACAAAACCAGCAATTCAGGAATTGCTTTTGTTTTTTTATACCGTTCCGCGCATGGTAAAATTGTTCTTTCTTTTTCTCTCTGTTCTTTCTCTCTTTCTCTCTCTGCTCATTCATTTTTCTCTCAAAATAGCACCAAATGCAGGAGGTGTTGAGCCTGCGTCATCATCTGGCTCCACAAGGCCTCGAAGGCTCCCTTTTCTGGGAGTAGGTAAACCGCTTTTAAAGCCGGAGCTTCAGGAACAAGCTTTGGCTTACATTGTTGACTCAGCCTCCGGCTCTGTTGCCTCCTCTTCTGAAGCTTTAAAAAATAAAAGCACTGAGTCATCATTGGAGGCTGATGGTCATGAACCACACCTTTCCTTGTGTCCTTCACCCCAACCAAAATTGAAGGATGCGACTGGCCACACTACAGATTACTCCATGGAGCTGTTTTCACAAACCATGCCTGGGTTATCAAGTCAAATCATGAATTACCCAGGCCAAGATGAATCCATCTAACATGGAGTGCACCGATGTACAGCCACTGCTAGATTTATCTGCCGGTACATTCATTCAGAGCACTACATTGTCCTCGCAGTGTACTGAGCCAGAATCTGACCCTGATGAAACTCAAGTGCCCCCTCCCGCATACTATACCACGATACATGGTGACACAGAGGAAGGTGCACATGACATTGAAGAGGAGGTGATGGATGACCCAGTTGTTGACCCAGATTGGTATCCATTGGGGGAAGAGGGTGCCGCTGCCAATAGCTCTGAAGAGGAGGAGGAGCATCCGCAGCAGGCATCGACATTACAACAGCTGTTATCTGGCAGGCCTGGAGCAGTCCAAAAACGGGTTACAAAAACCAAAAGAGTTGCATGACAGCTTGGCCAGACGGTCAAAATAGCACAGCGTGCAAGGCCTCAAAATGTCTTCCATAGTAGGAAGAGTGCAGTGTGGTACTTTTTTGAACAAAATCCTAATGATCAGGCAAAGGTTATCTGTAAGAAGTGCGCAAAGATCTTTAGCCGAGGGAAAAATCTGAGAAATTTGAATACCAGTTGCATGCTTAGACATTTAACCACCATGCACTTGCAAGCGTGGACGGAATACCAAACCTCACGTACCACATGTGCACCTGCTTCCAAAGAACGTAGTCAGCAACGCTACATTGTTTCCCCCACTGTAAGCCCACCGGTTAGCACACCACAAGCAGCAAATGTTGATAATAATAATGATAATAATAATAATAATAAAGGTGTCATCGCAAGGCCAAAGCAATCATGGAATCACAATGTTATATCAACGAAAGACTGAATCTAGGCCATCAGAAAGAACACCAACTCCATCATCAACCCTCTCTCAGTCCGCCATGTCCACCGCTAGTTCCACCATATGCAGCTCTCAAGTCCAGCTCACCCTACCAGAGACTATGAGTAGGACAAGAAAGTACTCATCCTCTCATCCGCATACACTGGGTTTGAATGCCCACATTGCCAAACTAATCTCGTTAGAGATGATGCCCTATCGCTTGGTTGAAATCGCAGCTTTCCGCGAACTCATGGCCTATGCAGTACCACGCTATGACCTACCCAGTCGCCACTTCTTTTCCCTCAAAGCCATCCCAGCCCTCCACCTTCATGTGAAAGACCGCATTGTCCATGCACTCAAGCAATCAGTGAGTGGAAAGGTGCACCTCACAACTGATGCATGGTCCAGTAGGCATGGCCAGGGCCGTTATGTGTCCATCACTGTGCTCTGGGTTAATGTGGTGGATGCAGGGTCCACAGGGGGCAGTGGTGGTGGGACAGTGCTGCCTAGCCCACGGTATAGTAAACGGTTGTAGGCGTTCGACCCTCCTCCTCCAGAAGCGAAAGCTCGTCCACAGAGCGCAGTATCACGAGCACTCCATCCGCAGCTGCCAGTGTTGCACACGAGGTGTCCCCCTATCGATCAGCTAGTGGAAAGCGTCAGCAGGCTGTGTTGAAGATGATGTGTTTGGGCGACAGACACACCGCGGAGGTACTGGCCGACTACTTTCAGCGACAAACTGAGTCATGGCTGGGCAGTCTACATCTTGAGGCAGGCAAGTTAGTTAGTGATAACGGACGGAATTTTGTGGCAGCCATAGCCCTTTCAAAACTCACACACATACCTTGCCTGGCTCACACCTTGAACCTGGTGGTGCAGTGCTTCCTCAATAATTATCCGGAGTTAATAGGCCTGCTTCATAAGGTTCGAAGACTGTGCTCGCACATCCGCCGGTCGCCGGTACATTCCAGTCGTATGCAGAAGCTGCAGCGATTGCTCCATCTTCCTAAGCACCGCCTAATTATCGACATTGCCACAAGGTGGAACTCCACCCTGCACATGGTTGAGCGGCTGTGCGAACAGAGGCAGGCCGTAATGCATTTGTAGGAGGATACATGGGCAGGCACTTTGAGGGCAGACATGGAGTTGACAGGTGTGCAGTGGTCAAAGCTGAAAGACCTCTGTAAAGTCCTTCAGTGTTTAGAGGAATGCACACGGCTGGTAAGCGCAGACGATGCCATCATAAGCATGAGCATCCCACTTATGCATCTGCTCATGCTAACTTTGATGCACATTAAGGAGCAGGCGTCTGCAGCTGAGGAGGAAGAGGAGGAGGGAAGCCTTGATGACAGTCAGCCATTGTCTGGTCAGGGAAGTCTCGTGGACGAGGTGGAGGAAGAAGAGGAGGAGGAGGATGATGATGATTGTTTAGGGGAGGAGGATGCTTCTCATGGGGCTAGAGAAAATGTTGGCGTGGCAAAGTCTGGTACAGGGTTTGTGCATGACTGGAGGGATGTGGATTTGCCAGAAAGTGCTCCTCCACCCAGCACTCGCAATGCATCATTGACACCGGGAACATTGGCCCACATGTCAGATTATGCCTTGCAGATCCTAAAAAGGGACCCCGCATTGCCAAAATGATGAACGATGACGACTACTGGTTGGCCAGCATCCTGGATCCACGCTATAATGGCAAATTCCAAAACATAATGCCACAGGAGAACCTTGACCTAATATTGGCTAACAAACAAGCAACTCTGGTAAACCGGTTGGTTGAGGCATTCCCAGCACACAGCAGCGGTGATGGTTCTCACACGAGCCGTAGGGGCCAGGGGCAGCTTGGAAGAGGTGTTCGTGGTGCACACAGCAGAAGTGGAGTTGGAGACAGGGGTTTCATGACCATGTTGTGGACTGATTTTTCAAGTCCCGCTCACACGACTGGTAATATTGCATCGATTGAAAGTGACAGGAGACAGCAGTTGTCAACTATCGTTACAAACTACTTCTCGTCCCATATCGATGTTCTCTCTCACAGGTCATTCCCATTTGACTATTGGGCCGCTAAACTGGACACCTGGCCTGAATTGGCACAATATGCCTTACAGGAGCTCGCTTGCCCAGCTGCAAGTGTGCTATCGGAGAGTCTTCAGTGCAGCTGGATCAATCCTGACAGAAAAAAGGACCCGTCTGTCGACCGAAAATGTGGATGATCTAACCTTCATTAAAATGAACCATGCATGGGTTTCCAAGGATTTTGTCCCACCTTACCCTGATGACACAGGTTGCCAGGAAAATGGCTTGCTTTTGTCCTCCTCTTCTTCGGACTTGACCAATTTCGCCTTTAACAGCAGCTGAATGTCCCACATCAACATATGTCATTTTGTAAACCTCCCTAACTGGGCTGCCTTCCCCCCCATGGCCGGGGTCACCACCTAGCACACGCAACCGTGTGAGTGCCGTTGCCCTGGACAGGTGGGTAGGCCGACTCTTGGGCGCGGGCACTGGCACAGGGTCCCTCATAGTGCAATCAAGTGTCTCTGACAGTGGGGGTGCACACCCGCCGTCAGACACACCACAGTACTATGAGGGGCCCAGTGCCAGTACCGACGCCCACGAGTGTGCCCCCCTTGCTTGGGCAGGGCCACAGCATTTGCAATGTTTACCTCTCCCTGCTGCTCCGCTGTGTAGTCTGGGCTGTCAAATCCTTCACTGGGACTGCCACTACAAATTTGGTGAACTGATAGATGATGGTTAAGACGTAGCTATGCCCTGTCCCACTGGCCGGGCTCTAGCTTCAGATGATCAATAGCTTCCATTTGTTATGGACATCGACTCACAATGACATGCGGTGGTGGTTTATCATCAGCTTTCACAGTTTTCCTACTCACAGACGTGTGACATTCCGGCGCACATTTTTAAATGTGCCCTCTCATGCCAATCCCATAGAATCGCCTACGGCCTGTGGCTTCTGTCTTTTGCACTCCAAAGTTACGTGACAGATCATGATAGGCAGTGAGCACCATGTTTACATCTCTCCCTGTGATAAAAATTTGATGGAGATGAGTAACGCTGATGGGATCAACGGTACTGCGATACAGCAACACTTTCTTCACAAAGAAATGTTTTCGCTGTCTCCACACCCAAATTAATTGAGGGTCAGGATCGCCTCTGAGAATTGTGATGGAAGTTTTTCCCGTGATTCTTAATTCCTAGATTTATGCACTCACTAGACTTTATGTCAGTAATTGTATGCATCTCATTTCCTATTGGGGAGAGGCTGGACTGTCTTACTGAGACAGAAATATATATGAATATCTAAAAATACCACCAAAAGTGTATACTGGTGTACGCTTCAAATACATTTCCTTTTTTCTACTTTTTCGATTGTTGTCTAATCCATACTGAGAACACGGAGATTTTAAATGTTTAAACTATGCTATATATACCTGCTATCCTGTGATAATGTACCCTTTCTCAACTTTGCACAATCTGGTCAAATCCATACTGGGCCTGAGACCGTCTGAGCCTGCCTCCTGATCTATAGACATAGGTTTTTAATGTGTAAACTATGCTATACATACCTGCAATCCGGTGATACGTTACCCTTTCTCACCTTTGTCCAATCACGTCTAATCCATACTGGGCCTGAGACCGTCTGAGCCTGCCTCCTGATCTATAGACATAGGTTTTTAATGTTTAAACTATGCTATATATACCTGCTATCCAGTGATAATGTACCCTTTCTCAACTTTGTACAATCTGGTCAAATCCATACTGGGCCTGAGACCATCTGAGCCTGCCTCCTGATCTATAGACATAGGTTTTTAATGTGTAAACTATGCTATACATACCTGTAATCCGGTGATACCTTACCCTTTATCAACTATCTACAATGTTGTCGAATCCATACTGGGCGTGAGAATGGCTGCCGAGCTGTTAAGCAAGCTACAGCACTTGTGGTTTGGACACATAATTTTTTCATTTTTTCAGGAAGGCCTAATTCCATAATTGCAGTTGACCTGCACTTACTGGGAAATCATCGTTCGCGGGGAATAATTGGAATCCCAGATCCCCATCACTAACGGTGTTCAGCGGGTTATCAGCACCTGTAAGCGAAAAAAGCTGGTCATTTCAGTGTAGCGCGCATTCAGCCCCGGACATGTAAAGGCATGATAGAACCGTTATTGCTCGATCTCGCTTGCCAGAGCCTCACGTATCCCTCTAGTAAGCTTGACGCGTACCGCGGGGGCATGCCGGAGTCTCGATCGTTAACGGAATAAAGCTGAGAAATCGCTAGCACAACTACAAACGGACATACCACACCACACACAGAATCGACAAAGCTTGCAATCTGTCCATCTTTTCTGTAGCTTGTACGGTTGTGGTTTCCCGGGTGGAATCCAATTAAGCCACAGGCGCCACTCCTGGTGGTGCCCTTTTGGACATTCCTTTAAGGTTCAGCTTTGCAATCATACAGCCCCCGGAAACCAAACACTTTGCCTTCATGGACGCTGTTTGGAAGTTCGTGGGAATAACGCCGCCCCATCGGCAGTTGGCATAATTTATTGGTGGGAAGTCCGACGGTATATGATCGTGTTCGATTTCAGAATTTTTTTTTTTTTTTGGTTTGTATTTTACATTTTTATTCCAGCCTTTCTGGACTTCATAAGGGCATGACAAGCCTATATCTGTGTCTCCTCCACCTCTTCCTTTTACTCCTCCACCTCTTTTCTAAATGTAGTTGCCCTTTTCCATATGTTATTTTTGTCTTCTGAGCATTTTGTCTGCTTTGGGACACCTTTAAAGGTGTTTTGTAATTGTTTTCTATGTGTTTGTATGTGTTTGTGTTTGCCTGCCATTGTTTTCAATGGGGTTCAACGGTGTTCTTCGAACATTCGACGAACTTGCCTCCTGTGCGACGAACCAAAACACTAGCGGGGTGGCTCAACACTACTCCTGATATATAGACGTACATTGTTAATGTTTAAAGTATGCTATATATACCTGGTATCTGGTGATACTGTACCCTTTCTGCCAGGAAGTCCTCCTCCAACCAACACTCTAAGTGTATCATTGATACCTGTAACATTGTCCCACATGTGTGATTATTTCTTGCGGATCTTCTTGTTATATTGTGGTGTGATGCAACCTGAGCATGTGAGTGTCTATGGGTTACTCCTGCAATTTAGATGTACATTTAAAAATTACCCCAACACTGTATACTGCTCTACGCTTGTGATACATTACCCATTTACTGCTTGTTATATTCTGGTCTAATCCAAACTGACCAAGTGAGAGTTATTTTCTGACTGTGGAAATAAATACTGAGATTGACAACAATGACACCTACACTGTGTACAGCTGTACTCTTGAGATCCATTACCGTTTTACGGCTTTTTAGATTGTGTTGTAATCCAATACTGAGAGTGTCTGTGTGTGCCTCCTCAAATATCTACGGAGATTTAGAATGTTTAAACTATACTGTATATACCGGCTATCTGATGATACTGTACACTTTGTCTAATTTTTATATTCTTGTCTAATCAATACTGAGCCTGTGAGCGTCTCTGTGTGACTGATGGAATATATAGGGAGATTGACAATTATCCTTTGACTGAATAGAGCTGTACGCTGCTGATACAGTGCCATATGTCTGATGTTATTTTGGGTCTATTTTCTGCAAAATTTTGAAGTTTGGTGTAAGAGGCCGCGGACGTGGGCGTGGGGGGGCCAGCTGGTGCTGATGGTGGTGGAGCATCTGCTGGTAATGGCAAAAGCACAATAGCAGCTAAGGCAAGAGGTGTTGAGCCTGTGTCATGGTCTGGCTCCGGAACGCCAGGAAGGCTACCTTTTCTGGGAGTAGGTTAACTGCTTTTAAAGCCGGAGCATGAGGAACTGGTTTTAGCTTACATTGCCGAAACAGACTCCAGCAAATATGCCCTCCTCTTCTGAAGTTTCAAAAAATGCAAGCACTGAGTCATCAAGTGCTGGCTCCTGGTCAGAAAGAACCCCTTTCCTTGTGTCCTTTACCCCCACCAAAAGTGAATGATGCAGCAGGCCACACTTCACATTAGTCCATGTAGCTCTTTCTATCATACCATGCCTGGGTTATCAAGTCAAATCGTGAATTCCCAAGTCCAAGATGAATCTTACATGGAGTGTGGGTGGCCAGCCAGGGCAGTGGGGTTAATCGGTACCGGGCCGGTGTCTCACAGGGATGTGTCACGGTGGTGGTGACCTGTTCCATGGCCCTGGGTGTTCATGCAAAGGGGTGAATTACTTTTATAGGTGAATGATACGTGACGCCACCAGTGGTTTCTGATAAGATTGACCAGCGCTGCAGTGTCTCTTCTCTGGGACAGATGTTGTGGTGCAGCTAAGATGTAGAAGCACTGCCCAGGTAGGGCCATAGTCGCAGGGCAGATGAAAGAGTTGGTAGATGGTGTGCAGTGCAGGATGTAGCAGAGCCGTGCACCAGGCGCAGGAGAAAGATGACAGACACAGTCGTGCAGTTCCTTTACCTATACTTGGTAAGTGCCGTCCAGGACCCAGAGTACAGATGGAGAAGGAGTTGGTCAGCCTGGAAGCCAATTTTGAATTCTCTCTCTGCAGATAGGTAGTGTGGCCTCCGTTCTAGCGCTTATCTGAGGTACTCGCAGTGCTGAGTTCAATGAAGTTCCCCCTGTTGACTCTCTTTTGGAACTTTATCGTATGGCAGGCAGCCGTAGCCTTTTCCTTCTGGCTCCCACACGTCGATGCTGGGGCCTCCGAGCCTTAGTTGGGTACAGAGCATTTACAGCTGCTACTTCCTCCGGTTTCTGCTGCAGGAACGTCAGTGTCCCTACAAACTCAGAGACCGGAATCCGGACCATGCGCTCCAGCTAGGAGTGAGCCTTAACTCTACTCATCCTCCAGCTCCCCTTCTCACGTCCACACACTTCCCCTTCCTTGCACAGAGTGCCCTAACCTACCGCCTCCTGATCACAGAGAGCAGCTCCTCAGCAGTTAGGTTCAGAGGTCGCCCTGCTGGCCTGGAGTGGGAAATGTGTTGTGTGTTGGTTTAACTGCTAGAGAGATCCTTCGTTGCTCCCAAGCATGACATCACACTCCCTAGGAGGAAGGTAATGCCACTGTGGCGACCGTATCCTGGGATGCCACACGTGCACTGATGCCCAGCCACTGCTAGATGATTCTGCTGGTACATTGACCCAGACCACTACATTCCCCTCACACTCTACACAGCCAGAATCTGACCCTGAGGAAACTCAGGTTCCCCTTCCTGCATACTATACCACCTTACACGGTGACAAAGAGGAAGGTGCAGATGAAAGTGCAGGTTCCTTGAGCAGGTGGGTGGGGCATACTCATGGGCGACGGCACTGGCACAGGGCCCATCATAGTATGCAAAAGTGTCTCTGCCGGTGGGAGGTCCCACCCGCCGTCAGACACACCGTCACACACCGCCGTACTATGAGGGGCCCTGTGCTAGTGCCGTCGCCAACGAGTGGGCCCCCCTGCTTGCTCCGGATCACAGCACTTGCAAAGTTGAAATACTTACCTCTCCCTGCTCCACTGCCATGACATCTTCCGCGTGTCCTGACAGTGATATTCTGATCATAGAGCGCAATGACAACACGTTTGTACGCCCTCTGCCTAAACAGCCAAGTGCAGGGAGATGGAAGATGGGGACGACGAGGAGTCCAGACTAGTACAGGGATTCCCTAGCGAGGAGACTTATTTAATTGTTTTCAATGTTGGGACAGCAATTTTTGGGGCGCACTATACTCTGGAGAATGATATATGGGGCCCACCATACACTGGAGCATTCCAAAGGTGGACATCAGACACTGGAGCAGCATTTACAGGGCCCATTATACACTAGAGCATTAGAAATGGGGCCCATTATACTGTATATGGAGCATTATTTGGGCCCATAAGACAGTGAAGCTTCATCCATGGGGACCAACATATACTGTAGCATTATGTGGAGCTCATCATATACTGTTTCAAACATTATATGGGACCAATGATTCTGTATGGAGAAATATATGGGCCTCATTACTCTGTATAACTCACTATGCGGTGCCCATAATACTGTATGGAGTTATATACTGTCCGTTTTTGTAGCTATTGGAGAATTTAAAATGGATTTTAGTCATGAGATGTAAAAAGTGAAGTATTTTTCATTGTACTATACCGCTATTTCTCTGCCGTATCGGAGCATCATGAGTTGTGGTATGTGTTAAAGGGGCGCTCTTTGGCCCAGGGCAAATGAAAACCTGGAGCCAGCCCTACCCCACCACAACTTTAGCCAAATAACCCCCAGTTTTCAGTGCGTAACTATTATTATGAAGTAAATTAAGGTTGACAAGCTTCAGTAATAAAAATTGATGCTTTTGCCATTCAAATGGGCACTGTAGGTGTGTTTAATGTCCTCCACTCCCTGCCGACTTTGCTTCCCCATTGACTTGCATTGGGTTTCGTGTTTCAGTCGGCCTTCGACTTTTCACGATAATCGGCCGATTTCGTTCGACTCGACTTTTGAGAAAGTCGGATTTCATGAAACCCGACTCGACCCGAAAAAAGGCAAAGTCGCTCATCTCTACTCGACACTGCTGATGAGGTTTCTCCTCCATCCTTACTGATAAGGCATACTTTGGTGTTGTCAAAGTTTGATGGTAGGACGGTGTAGGGTTCAGCTTCCCATTGACCATCCAATTTATGCATCCTTCTTTTCCTCTTTAGGACTTGTTCTCCAGGTGACAAGGGAACTGCAGGTGCATGTTGATTGTAGTTCTTTTCCTGTTTTTGTCTCGCCTGAGCTAGACTCTTTTCTACACACTCTTGTACTCTTCGGTATTGCTGCTGCCTCTCTGTGTCCCAGTCAGCATCTGGTGATGTCACCTCAGGTGTAAGGACTCCCATATCCAAATCAATAGGCAACTTGCCAGGCCTCGATCTCATTAGGTAGGCTGGAGTGCAGTTGGTTGAATTCATAGAAATGTGATTGTAGAGGTCTACCAGATCTGGCAACTTCTCTGGCCACAGATTCCTTTCTTCCAAACGCAAGGTCTTCAGTAGATCAATCACCACCTGATTCATCTTTTGACACATGCCATTGGTCTGTGGATGGTAAGGTGTTGTCCTGATCTTCCTGCAACTGTACAAGTTACAGAATTCCTGGAACACTTCTGCCTCAAAGGCTGGACCTTGATCTGTAAGCACTCGCTCGGGATATCCGTGTGGTCGACAAAAGTGCTGTTGGAATGCTCTGGCTGCTGTCCTGGCTGTTTGATCCTTGACAGGCATGACTACCAGGAATCTCGAGTAGTGGTCAACGATGGTAAGAGCATAAACGAAGCCTGAATGGCTTGGGACCAGCTTCACATGGTCCAGGGCGACCAACTCAAGTTGTTGTTTGGTTATTATTGGCTGCAAAGGAGCTCGCTGGCTGTTACGGTCCTTCCTGCGCAGGTTGCATTGTCCACACTCCCGGCATAAGAGAAAAGAGAAAAAAGAATGGATCTACCTGTGGCAAAACATTTTTGTATGCCTGATCACAACAACACCATGGATATGAAATTATTTGTATTGAAAAGTAACTTCACATCTCAGAGAGACAGAAGGGTCTGGGAGTATAAATTTATGACGACCTTTGACACCCTCAGTGCTGGAATGAATGTGTCGCATGGATTTATGTCTTTTTACATCAATTAAGGAATTTGCTCCTAAGACCTTGTGGTGGCATCACAGCACATTAGGAGACCCCAATCAGAGGACAATAAAACATCCAGACTCCTTATCTATGAACTGGTCCAATATTTATGTTTCTCCCTATCCCATAATGATAATTCTGCTTCACGTCACTTGTCTTATCTATTGCATTTTTTCTGTGCTGTGTTGGGCATATATATGTGATTCTTCAGATGTTGTACTAGTCAATGCCTGAAAAAGAGACCTGAGTAGTCTCGAAAGCTTGCAATGTGTTACCATCTTTTCAGTTAGCCATTAAAAAGTATCAACCACTGAGGACTCTCAATTATGAATATTTTTCTATCTACTGGCTAACACGGTACAAAGATATACATCTTTCCTGTATGAAAATGTAATTATTCTAACTATGTTTTGCTTGTAAAACCTATATAGTTCTGTATACACGGACAGCACAGAATAAGCAAAATGGGAATCCTACTGTGGCCTTCGACAGCTCAGTTAAAATCCACATAAATCAGACCAAGCATCTCTATTTCAGTTTGGGAAATGTACATCACGGCCCAGGGATTCAGACACCATTCTGGAGGGGGCAGTAAGAATATATCATTCCTTCACTTTACACTCAGCATTAAATGAGTAATAGCTGTATTGCATTAAAAAGGCGCAATACATCGCCAGGATAAACAACTAGAGGTCAGTTCTGGTGGCTGTCTCACCCCCTCTCCCAGAATATAAACAGCGTCACTGGATGTTTTAAAATCAGAGCTCTGATGAGCCATGCAGCACTGAGAAGATTGCATTACATGGATGCATGTTCTAGTCATTGCTTCTGCAGGGCACTGACTACAACATACGGCTGTATATATCTCATCGCCCTGAGAGTTCCGCTATTGCATTATCTTTTATATATATCTAATATGCCCTTGCTTCCAAGCAGTTCTATGAATATTCTGACTGCTGTTAGATATTCAATGTTATCATTGGTTATATAAAAATTACTAGTAGTAAAAAATATATTTCTTGACATTAGTGTACAGTACATGGCAGGAAATGATGCATACCCCAAATTGATCCCTAGACCTAAGTAGAAGCGAGCTATTCCATAAATGTGTGCAGTTTGACTTTGGTCCGTGGGATTAGAGGATCTATAAATAACAAATGGAGTACCTTTGCACATCTGCTAGTCCGTACATTAATCTGAATTTGGAATATATCAATATGCCATTTATAGGGAGGGACAAATGTATTGTGGTGTAGTAACCACTGAGTCCGCTAGGGGGCGCTGTGTGGATGTCCCAGGAGAAAGGATGAATGGCAGAATACGGAATGGCCGTTATGTATCCCAAAGTGGGTGGCTTTGGGATGGAGACTTATGTGTTGTTCAGCAATGATACTGCTGAGGTGTTGTTTCAATGTGTAAGGGAGAAGTCTCCAGGTAACTAGAGAGATGGGCAGGCCTGGTTACCTACAAACCCACCCAGGGGGTGTGTTTAAAGCACTGTTGGAAAGAGTGTGTAAATGCTTGAAGGACCTGTGATGAGGTCAGAGTCATGTGACCCGGTGGGCGTGGCTATGAACCATATAATGTGGCCAGGGTAGGTCACAGGTGGTGACTGCTGGGACCCGGTTGGTCCAGTGTGGAAGGTCCCGCTGAGATGGGGCTTCCTGCCTGACAGCATGTGTGGACGCTGTGAATAATGGCTGCAAGTGCCTGAGAGTTCCCTGGAGGGAATGAATGTCTGCAGTATGGAGAAGCAGCCATGAGAGAACCCTGACGGGGTGAGATATAACTGTGAGGCTGAAAAGCCTGCGTATTGGACATTGCTAAGAGAGTGAAGCTCTGTCATGGACGCTATGCCGTTTATATATTGCTGGTCATGGTTTATGATGTTTAATAAACCGCATGGACTATACTGGTTTATGGAAAACCTGTGCCGGATCTGATTTTGTGGCTGCCAAGCGAGTGATCCCCTACTTAAATGACAGCGCTACCTCACAGTATGATATGAAAACTCACTCCCTGCATCTATGGTTCCTAAGGGTAACAAATAGCATCCAAATTTTAACTCTATATACCCTATTCATTGTCCACTCATGGGACTCCTGGAGAATTACAAGTACAGCACTCCGCTATACCTGACAGTCCCACAGCGTAGCATGCACATCCTCTGTTCTTTTCAAGAATGGTCTCTGCAGAGCTTTGTTCTGATTCTGATCTTCCACTCTGAATAGCTCTGGATCCTAGTAGTTGGTTTCCCAGTGATCAGTAAGTTATCCCCTTTGCTATGAAGAGCTCAAAATAAAGATGTTCTAGAATAGTTATTCATTGGGAATACAAGTACTGTATTTTTTGGATTATAAGACACACTTTTTTCTCCCAAATTTGCGAGGAAAATGGGGATGTGTCTTATAATCCTAAGGTAGCTTCCCTTGTGAGTCGGCTGCAGTGGAGCAGGGTCACAGGAGGCAGAGTCGCTGCTTCAGGAGACAGGTGGCGACAGGAGAGGGGTGATGCTGCAAGCCCTCGGGTCTTCTTATAAGATCTCGTCTCCTGAAATCTCTATCTTCGCATGAGCCCCCGAGACCAGTGGTCATTTTCCTGAATTCCACCACAGGGAAATCAATAGGAAAGGAGATTTTTCACTCCTGCACCGAGATCTTATGAGAGCCAAGGGCCCACAGCCTCACACCACCTAGATACTCACTCCTCCTAGCCTGGAGTATCGCCCCACTCCTGCTGCTGTCGGCCTACTGAAGTAGCAACCCTGTCACCTGTTACCTCGCTTCACCACTGCCGCACAAGAGTAAGCTACAGTGAAAACAGACTATAAGACACACCACCGTTTTATTTGAAATTTTTTTTTCTTATTTTGCACCCCAAAATTTGGGGTGCATCTCATGGTTTGGAGCATTTGATAGTCTGCAAAATAAGTCTTACTAAGGCTGGTTTCACTTTTGCGTTATTTTGCGCAACGCGTCATGCGTGTCCATTACAGTCTATGGGAACGCAGGCATGCGCATGGACATGCGTTCGTCTGCGTTTTCGTGCGCATGCATTTTTGGCGTAAAAATGTGTAAACACTGGTTTTAACCCCTAGAGAACGAATGCGCATAAAAAACGCAAACGCATGCAAAAACTCATGATGCGTTTTTGGCATGTGTTTCTATTGTGCACAATGCGCTGCGCAAAAAAACGCTAATATGAAAGTAGCCTTAAGGGCCCTTTACACATAGCGATATCGCTAGCAATATCGCTAAAGCTTCCCTGATTCTGTGACGCAGCAGCGATATCACTAGCGATATCGCTACATGTGACACTCCCCTCCGACCGGCTCCCCCGCTGGTTATCGCTGATCGCGCGAGATCGGCCTGGTCCATTTCTCGTCGTCGGCTTCCTGCTGGCCCCGACGAGTGAGCCATGGACGCGGGTGGAAGAAGACATCATCGCTGCGTCTGACGGTAAGTATCGACCACCGACCGCTGCTACATCTCTAGTGAGATCTGTCTGTTTGGCAGCTCACTAGCGACCATTTAGCGATGCCCCAGCGATCCTGGCTGGGTCATATCGTGGTCGGGATCGCTGGTGCATCGCTAAATGTAACGGGGCCTTTAAACAGACATGACTGGTGAGATAGTTTCATAGTTTTTAAGGTTGAAGGCAGACTTAAATTCATCAAGTTCAAGATATAGCTTAACATGTTGATCCAGAGAAAGGCAAAAACCCCATGGGGCAGATGCGAATAGGTCCATATTAGAGGAAAGAATGATGATTGATCCACTTTGAGGCTCCATTTGTTTTATGTCAGATGTCCCTTAATTATGTTTAATTATTGGAATAACTGTGTTTTTTGTGGAACTGTACAGTGTCAAGCAAGGCTTGGAAAGAAAGAGCCCATTTTTTCATTACTAGACCACCACTAATCTCCCCTCATGTCAGTACATTGACATAGTGATTGGTGAGGCAGGCTAATTTTATTTAGATGGTGAATGGATGATTCAATGCTAGAAGGATCTGAAATGAAATAACAGCAACAATGAATAGCAGGGTTGAAAAGGTCAGCATATAGAAATAAAGAAGACATCCCCCATGTGATTAGGCTTGTCATGTGCTCACCCTCAGGAATGGAAAGCACTCATTTTACACCTATTCACATGTAACATTTGTACAAGTCATGGCCAGAGCGTGGGCAAAGATGTACTGGGAAATGTTGGACACCATTTCTTTTTGAAATTTGTCTCTTGAATAAGGGACCCTCACCTCCTACTCTCATCTGCTGTAAAGAGCAGTGACTACATTGGTTTGAATGTGTGTGTGTACTGCGCATGTGTGTGTGTGTGTGTGTGTGTGTGTGTGTGTGTGTGTGTGTGTGTGTGTGTGTGTGTGTGTGTGTGTGTGTGTGTGAAGATCACTGGTAATGTACTGGAGGGGAGATATGATATATGTCACCTAGGATGTTAGTCTCAGTGATATGAACCTGGAAAAATGTTCCCGCATACTAAGTGCTGAAAGAGGTTAATCGCCATGTTAAAAGGAATCTGTCAACCATTTTTTTACATATCATATAAAGATATCATTCAATTGTGTGTTACATAAGGATTCTAGTAGTACTTTAGATTCCCCCTGACCCCACACATTGGATGCCCTGCGCATTACACCAGAAGCTGAGGAAGAAAATCATCTATTGAACTATTTTCTTCCACGGCTTCCGGTGTAATGCGCAGAGCTTTACTCAGGTATCCGGCATCCAGGAAGAGTGTGACTTGCATGGGAAGACTTCCGGGTCATAGACGGCAGGGAAAAATACTGGCACATGCGCAGTACTGATTATATGCTTTGCCCACAGTTGGGCAAAGCATACTGCGCATGTGCGAGCAGCCTTTTCATGGATGAAATTACATCCAGCAAGCCAAGGAGGGGTAGGAAAGAAGGAAAATAAGCCACGCCATCAGACTGGACCGCGGAGATTAACATACATCGCAAGAGTGATAAAAAAGATTTTTATGCATCAAAGGTGTCAGGGAATTTCAGGGGGGATCAAAAGTACTACTAGAAACCTTATGTAGCACACAATTGAATGATATCTTTACATGATATGTCCAAAAATGGGTGACAGATTCCCTTTAAGGACTGGGTTTTTGTGGACAGCTGAAGAGTGGATGGGAGACTGTTCACTATATCTCCTTTAGATTCATTCAGTGTTCTGTATACTTTGGTGGAGAGCTGACCTCCAGAGCTGAGCTCTTGGTAAACAAAGCTGGCTTCAGCGTCCAGGCGACAGAGGGGTATGACGTCACTGTCATGTTCCAGTCACGTGGAGACCGTCGTCAGCTGCTGGTCTCTGACCGGCAGCATGTATTGCAACGCATGGACTGGCAATTTCAGGTGCTGCAATACACTTCAGCCGCATGTGTATCGAGGAAGCACATCCAGCTGAAGTAGGGGATGGCATTGGCGGTGTCCGCACTGCGGTGCCATTTTATTGAAGACTCTCTTCAATAAAATGGCGTCATAGTGTGGTATGCGCATGTGCTGACTCCATGCCACACTGCACAGGCATTGATGCTTCAGACTGAATGACACATATCTGGTTATATTATATTGTAGAGATTTGTACTCAGCTGCTGTTGAGGTAGGCACAGGAAGCGGTATTGCTGAAATGTCCAGGCAAGTTTGTTTAAAGTTCATAAACTGCTCAGGATAGCAAAACAAAAGAACAGCCTTTTCCGGCACAAGGCGTGAACACAAAGTAAAAAGTCCATACAATACAGTGGGTCCGCTCAGGATAGTGTACGGTTCTGTATGTCTTAGCACAGACCAACACACAGGAGATCCACACATCTCCAGGTCCAGACACTGAATGAGACACTCGGTCTCCATTTTATTTGATAAATTATGCCACTGGGGTAGAGATATGTGAGCAGTCATCCCCACCCATCTCTTATGACTGCTCATAAAATCTGGCCCTGGAATGGCCTAAGAACTCTGAGTACTATATGTGCTGGAGTATGCTTCCGAGCTCCCATCACCGCAGCTAATAACCGCGTTGACACATACCTTTCCTCAAGGATCCGTCCAGTGGCCATCTAACAATATATACAGTGACAAAGTCACTGGCAAGGTACTGGAGGGGAGATATATTTCACTGAGGCTTTTAGCTGCAGTGGTGTGAAACCCAGTTTTGCTCCAGCACACTAAGTGTTGAGAGAGGTTAAGCAGCCAGTTTAAATGGGCTGAGTTTTTGAGAACAATCATAGAGTGGGTTGGAGGTTGTTTTCCTATCTCCACCCAGGGTGTGGTCTCAGATTTAAATAGCCTTCCAAAGCATTCAGTGTTCAGTATGTCTGGATAGGCTAACTCCAGATAGAGGTTCGTGTTTGAGCTAACCTGAAACCTGTGTTTTGCTAACCCTGAGCAGGCGGATCCCTGCAACAACAAGGACTGTGCTTTCTGTTATGCTTTTGTTTTTCCTTAGGCCAGAAAGGCCGTGTTTTGTTTTTGCCAACTCTACTCTGGGTTATGCAGTGTCTTTATTTAACTACTGAGAAGTTTAGAGAGAGACAGCGTTCCTGAGTCTTCCTCCTTATTCAGCCGAGTGAGTCGATCTACAGCAATATATACAGCAGGTGAAATAAGTTTTGCACACGTTATCACCAATTTTCTAAGTAAATATATTTCTAAAGGTGCTATTGAAATGAAATTCTCACCAGATGTCTGCAAAAATCCATTCAATCCACACACAAAGATATCAAATCATAGATGTGCATAAATTAAGATATGTGTAATTAGAAATGACACAGAAAAAAGTATGGAACACGCTTACTGAAATGTCTTTAATCCCTTTACCCCCAAGGGTGGTTTGCACGTTAATGACCGAGCCAATTTTTACAATTCTGACCACTGTCCCTTTATGAGGTAATAACTCTGGAATGCTTCAACGGATCTTGACGATTCTGAGAATCTTTTCTCGTGACATATTGTACTTCACTTTAGTGGTAAAATTTATTCGATATAACTTGCATTAATTTATGAAAAAAACGGAAATATGGTGAAAATTTAGAAAATTTTGCAATTTTCAAAATTTGAATTTTTATACCCTTAAAACAGAGAAATAAGTCACACAAAATAGTTACTAAATAGCATTTCCCACATATCTACTTTATATCAGCACAATTTTGGAAACAAAATTTTTTTTTTTAGGAAGTTATAAGGGTTAAAGGTTGACCAGGGATTTATCATTTCTACAGCAAAAATAAACAAAACCATTTTTTCTAGGGACCACCTCACATTTGAAGTTACTTTGAGGGGTCTATATGGCAGAAAATACCCAAAAGTGACACAATTCTAAAAGCTGAACGCCTCAAGCTACTCAAAACTGCATTCAAGAAGATTATTAACCTTTCAGGTGCTTCACCGGAGCAGAAGTAACATGGAAGGAAAAAATGAACATTTAACTTTTTAGTCACAAAAATGATATTTTAGCAGCAATTTTTTTATTTTTCCAAGGGTAACAGGAGAAATTGGAGCCAAAAAGTTGCTGTCCAATTTGTCCTGAGTACGCTGATACCACATATGTGGGTAGACCACTGCTTGGGCACATGGTAGGGCTCGGAAGGGAAGGAGCGCCGTTTGATTTTTTCAACCTAAAATTGTCTGGAATTGAAATCGGATGCCATGACATGTTTGATGAGCCCCTGATGTGCCTAAACAGTGAAAACAAGTGACCCCATTTTGGAAACTAGACCCCCTAAGGAACTTATCTAGATGTGTGCTGAGCACTTTGAACCCCCAAGGGCTTCACAGAAGTTTATAGCGCCTGGGCATGAAAATAAAAAATCATATTTTTTTCACAAACATGATCATTTAGTCCCCAATATTTTGTTTTCCCAAGGGTAACAGGAGAAATTGGACCCCAAAAGTTGTTGTCCAATTTATCCTGAGTATGCTGATAGCCAATATGTGGGGGGAACCACTGTTTGGGTACATGGCAGGGCTCAGAAGAGAAGGAGCGCCGTTTGACTTTTTCAACCTAAAATTAGCTAGAATTTAGATCGGACCCCATGTCGCTTTTGACGAGCCCCTGATGTGCCTAAACAGTGGAATCCCCCTAGTGACCCCATTTTAGAAACTGGACACCCTAAGGAACTTATCTAGATGTGTGGTGAGCACTTTAAACCCCCATGTGTTTCACTAAAGTTTATAATGCCCGGGCATGAAAAAATATATATATTTTTTCCATAATATTGATCTTTTAGTCCCCAATTTTTTATTTTCCAAAGGGTTTTAGGAGAAATTGGACCCCAAAAGTTGTTGTCCAATTTGTCCTGAGTACGCCGATACCCCATATGTGGGGGAGGACCACTGTTTGGGCACAAAGTAGGGCTCGGAAGGGAAGGAGGGCCGTTTGATTTTTTCAAACTAAAATTGGTTGGAATTCAGATCGGACCCCATGTCGTGTTTGGCGAACCACTGATGTGCCTAAACAGTGGAAACCCCCCACAAGTGACCTCATTTTGGAAACTAGCCCCCCGAAGGAACTTACCTAGATGTGTAGTGAGCAATTTGAACCCCCAAGTGCTTCACTAAAGTTTATAATGCCCTGGCGTGAAAAAAATTTTTTTTTTCCAGAAAAATGATTTCTTAGTCCCCAATTATTAATTTTTCCAAGGGTAACAGGAGAAATTAGACCCAAAAAGTTGTTGTCCAATTTATCCTGAGTACGCTGATACCCCACATGTGGGAGAAAACTGTTTAGCCACACGTCGGGGCTCGAAAGCGAAGCAGTGACGTTTTGGAATGCAGACTTTGATGGAATGGTCTGCGGGCGACAAGTTCCGTTTGCAGAGCCCCAGATGTGCCTAAACAGTAAAAAAAACACATGTGACATCATTTTGAATACTAGACCCCCCAAAGAACAAATCTAGATGTGCCCCAACTAATCTAATGTTTCCGGTAAAGTAAATTAGTAGTGCATGGAGGTGTGGTACAATTTGAAGCAATCCTTCATACACAGGCCTGGTTTTTTGGGGCAGGTGTCACATTGATAAATGGTGTCCTTGCGTATTCCCTTTTTGTAACACACTTGGCACCTTTTTTGCGGCTTACCCTTTCTTTCGGTTGGCAGGCGGGACCGGAAAATGCTGACCTGGTATAATACGAGCACCTTCAGTTTCAGAAGTACTGGGGCCCGCTCCTTCCAGAGTGGCAAACATCAGGGCCTTAACCACTACCTCCTGGAACTGAAGGTACGACGTATCAGTGTGGCGTGCACATCGTGACAGCAGGGAAGTGTTGAGCATTGCCATTTGGACGATGTGCACGGACAGCTTTTTATACCACACCTTGGCCTTCCTCAAATAATTGTACGGCTGATCGGAGAGATCAACGCCCCCCATGTTTGCTGACCTGTGTAGAGGTTCCCCCGTACAGTGCAGAGGGTGCTGCCATCACCATGTATGGTGGTCAAGAGAAGGACATCCCTCTTGTCCTTGTACTTGACCACCAACAGGTGGTCGCTACATTGGGCTCTGCTCTCACCTTTTCTGAGCATCCGTCCAAGTAGTGTCTTCGGAAGGCCTCTCTGATTTTTGCGGACAGTACCACAGGCTGCGGTACCTCGCACAGAGAGGGATTTGTAGAGTGGGACGCTGGTATAAAAGTATCAGTGTAGAGGTGATAACATTTATCCAGCAGTGGGTGAACCAAATCCCACACAATTTTCCCACTCACTCCCAGGAAAGGGGGACATTAAGGGGGTTCAATCCTTGTGTCGTTCACTTCGTAAACTCTAAACTTGTGGGTGTACCCTGAGGTAAGTCTCACACAGTTTGTAGAGTTTGATTCCGTACATGACCCTCTTGCTGGGCAGGTATTAACAGAATTGCAGCCTTGCCTTGAAATGAACCTTGAAATGAACCAAGGACTCATCCACGCAGATGTCCATTTGGGGCACATACACTTCAGCAAACTTTTTGTTGAAGTGTTCGATAACCGGCCGAACTTTGAACACACAATCAAAGTTGGGGTCATTTCGTGGGGGACACTATGCATTATCATTATAATGCAGGAATTTGTGGATGGCCTCAAAACGCTTCTGGACCATAACCTTTCGGAACACTGGAGTGTTATATAAAATATCAACACTCCAATATTGCCGAAGCTCTCGTTTCTTCAGGATCCCCATATGAAGGACCAGGCCCCAAAACTGCATCATTTCAACTGTACACACAACAGAGACACGATTGAGTTCAGAAAACGCCCAGTAAATAAGAACTACATTGTTCAATATGAAATACACACAGGATAATATCTTGTGCAAAAAGTATAAATATTTTATTAAGCTGTTAAATCACTTAAAATATCAGTAATTACAAAATATGAGTCAGTACATGGTGAAAGACAACATGGCCGGAACACCCAGTAAGATTGTTATAATCAGGTGAATATGGGCTAACAGGAAAGGATCATAGGAAAAGTGGGTATCCCCAGGTCCCTGATTAGGCACATAGTCAAAAACTATATATCTATATGGATACATGTAATGCCCTAACTGGGAAAATACCTCTATGTGCCATCACACGGCTCAGTAGCCAACCTATATAGCCCACAAAGTAATCCTGAGCTCCTAATATTCAGCCATCAATATAAATCATGAAGAAATTTATTTCTTACCCATAGTGGTAATACCGGGGGTCCCGCCACGCCCCTACGCGTGTCGCACACAAAGGGCTTCCCCAGCCCAACCCTTTCTTTGGACTTAAGTCCATTTTTGATCAAACATAGGCATGATATTTTATATTAAAATCATTTCAACTGTGTCTACAGGAGACCAGTTAGAAAATGATGAACGCGGGTTTTGTTCCAAAAATTGACAAGCGTACAAATTAGTTTGCTCCACCATGACGTTAATAAATCCTCAGAGAAAAAGACTTTGAAAAAAATATATTTCTGTGAGGCTGGTGTTGTCAAACTTGATTCCTGATTCTGCCACAAAATCAGGAATCAGTGGCTAGTAATTTTGTGGGGGCGAGATCCATACAGGGAGTGCTGGTTCAGTTGCGGGCATGGTAGGCGCTGCCTCATCTGCTGTCCTGGGGCGTCTGCATGGCGGTTCTACAGGAGCCAAGGAGGAAGATGAGGAGGGGGAAGAGGATGAGGATGAAGAATCCAAAAAGTACAAAAATGTGGGATCCTCTCCCTCACTATCAGTGTCGGAGGCAAGGAAAGAATATGCCTCTTCCATTGAATAGAGCTGTTGGGACGAATTTGATGAGGACATGTGTCTGTGGGGGGGGGATAGTGATTGGTGTAAACTATTCTGAAAAGAAAAAGCTGGGAGAAAAAAATGCCTGTGGAAAAAAAAGTCTAAAACAGCAGGCCCTAGCTCTGATAAGTGAACTGCGTGTCACTTATCAAAATTCGGCTGCAGGATGTGTGCACGGGGGTGGCGAAAATAAAAGTGTCTAAAACAGCCGGCACGAGCTCTGATAAGTGAACTGTTTCACTTATCAAAGTTTGGCGGCAGCTGTATGTGTGCACGGGGGTAGCGCAAGGGGGGGAGGAAAATGGCAGGCACAAACTCTGTGAACTGCGTCACTTATCAAAGTTTTGCGGCTGTGTGATGTGTGTGCGGAGTTGGCACAAAGGGGGCTGAGAAAATAAAGCGAGCACGAGTGTTGATCAGTGAACTGCGTCACCAATCAATGCTCAGCGGCTGCGCAAAGGGGGGTGGAGTGGGGTAAAGAGAGGGGGAAGGGGGGATGGGGGCTTGGTTTGAATGAAAAGAGATCAGGCAGGGATCAGTTAGGGTTGTAGTCAGGTGGGGCAAAGGGGAGTGAAAAAATGGAAAAAGGGCAGGCACAAGCTCTGATAAGTGAACTGCGTCACTTATCAAAGTTTTGTGGCTGCTGGATGTGTGTGAGCAGTTGGTGCAAAGTGGGCTGAGAAAAAAAAGCAAGCACGAGTGTTGCTTGGTGAACTGCGTCACCAATCAACGCTCGGTGGCTGCGCAAAGGTGGGTGGAAGGGGGTAAAAAGAGGGGGAAGGGGGAATGGTTGGATCGGGGTGGATGAAAAGAGATTGGGCAGGGATCAGTTAGTGTTGTAGTTAGGTGGCGCAAAGGGGGTGAAAAAAATGGAAAATGTATGCAAAGAGGGGTGGAGGGAGTAAAAAGAGGGGGTAAAAAGAGGAGGGATAAAGATAGATTGGGCAGGGATCAGGTAACAATTACAGTTGTAATTTTTCTTTCTTCTTTCTTCCGCACCACAATACCCAGCACAGCAGGAGATCCAGCAGTATGACCGCTCTGTAGGGATCCTCAGCTAGTGTGAGTACCCTGCAGTTTGGAACCTCAAATTTGGTTCCATGGATAGAGCAATCCGCTCCGGCATGTGCTAGCATCTAGATAAGCTTGAACAATGGGCAGCAGCTGATAGTGTCACGTCAGCGGCGGTGGCCACCGCCGTTCCAGCGGTGGCGGGGTCCGCTGCCACCTCCACTCACCAGCCCGCACCTCGCCATGAGGCGCCCTCCTCTCGCAGGGTTCTGCCTGCCTCCTCCTTGCTCTCGTCCTCCCGGTCTTTTGCAGTCCCGCACAGGCGCCTTAGGCCGCGGGCGCACGCTCTGCAAGATTCTTAACCCTGCAGCGCCCGCTCAGAGGCTCTGGCCGCCCAATCAACTGGCAGCACTGGGTATATCAGGCGTCTCCGCCTTCTTGGAGACTCCTGATTATTGTGTGTTCTTCCAGCGTTAATCCTGGCCGCGCTGTAGGGGATTCTCCCTACAACTTCCATCCTGTACCCCTTGTTACCTCCCGTACTTCTTGCTCTGTCCCATGCCCTTGCTCTGTCCTGTGCTCCTGGTCTGTCCTGTGCCCTGTGCTTTGTCCCGTGCCCTTACCCTGTCCTGTGCCCCTGGTCCGTCTTGTGCTCCTTGCTCAGTCCTGTACCTATTTTCCTGTATCCGGTGTCCCGCGCTCTGTCCTGTTTCCATCACCCAGTACCTGTTCCCTGAGCCTCCTTCTCCACCGGCTGTCTGATATACAGTACTCTGGGCTCCGTCCAGCACCTTCCACTCCTTTCTATACACCTTGTCCTGCCAGTAGCTCTCTCCGGTCCCTTGAGCCGCCCCTCTTGGTTCCAGCTGTCACGGTATCTGTCTTCCGAGGGTCTGCCCCTAACGATTACTGTATAGGGGTCGGCTCCACCTGGCGCACTCGCCCTCGGGAGCTCCAGTTCAGCGATCCAGAGGGTCCACTCTCGGACGTTGCCTTCCCTTGCCGTCATGGATAGAATGGTATTTCACAGGGAGAAATGCAAGATTCTACATCTGGGCAAAAAAAAAAAAATTGAATGTATAGAATGGGAGAAATAGACCTAAGACTTTGATATACTAATAGATCACAGACTGCACATGACTCAACAGTGTGACGCAGTAGCAAAAAGGGCAAGCACAGTTCTAGGATGTATTAATTGAAGCATAGAGTCTAGAATACGTGAAGTAATTACCCCCCTCTACTCCTCCTTCATCGAGCCTCATTTACAATACTGTGTCCAGTTCTGGGCACCACATTTTAAAAAAATACATTGAAAAACTGGAGCAAATTCAGAGAAGAGCTACCAAGATGGTGAACAAGCTGCAAAGTATGTCCTATGAGAAACGAGTAAAGTATCTGGGAATTTTTAGTTTGAAAAATAGAAGGCTAAGAGTAGACTTCATAGCTGTCTACTAATATCTGAAGGGATGTCACAATATAGAAGGATCCTTATTATTCTCATTTGCACATGGAAACACAAAAAGCAATGGAATGAAACTGAAAGGGAGAAGATACAGATTAAATATTAGAAAAACACTTTTTGACAGTGAGGGGGATCAATGAGTGGGACAGGCTCGGGTGCTAACCAAGTGTATTCAGTGTGCTCGAAAAATCTGTTTGAGTTCCCAAGACTGCATGCAGTGATTTTCTGTTTGTTAGGCAATCCCTGCATGTGTTTCAGCTGTCAAACAGCCACAAGACATGCAGCTGTGGTGACTTAAACATATATTTCTAGCACTCCGAAGACACTTGGTTAGCACCCGAGCATGGTTGGATAACATTTTATCTGAGTATGTTCATGTGCAGAGCCCCAGATGTGCCTAAACAGTAAAAAAAACACATGTGACATCATTTTGAATACTAGACCCCCCAAAGAACAAATCTAGATGTGCCCCAACTAATCTAATGTTTCCGGTAAAGTAAATTAGTAGTGCATGGAGGTGTGGTACAATTTGAAGCAATCCTTCATACACAGGCCAGGTTTTTTGGGGCAGGTGTCACATTGATAAATGGTGTCCTTGCGTATTCCCTTTTTGTAACACACTTGGCACCTTTTTTGCGGCTTACCCTTTCTTTCGGTTGGCAGGCGGGACTGGAAAATGCTGACCTGGTATAATACGAGCACCTTCAGTTTCAGAAGTACTGGGGCTCGCTCCTTCTAGAGTGGCAAACATCAGGGCCTTAACCACTACCTCCTGGAACTGAAGGTACGACGTATCAGTGTGGCGTGCACATCGTGACAGCAGGGAAGTGTTGAGCATTGCCATTTGGACGATGTGCACGGACAGCTTTTTATACCACACCTTGGCCTTCCTTAAATAATTGTACGGCTGATCGGAGAGATCAACGCCCCCCATGTTTGCTGACCTGTGTAGAGGTTCCCCCGTACAGTGCAGAGGGTGCTGCCATCACCATGTATGGTGGTCAAGAGAAGGACATCCCTCTTGTCCTTGTACTTGACCACCAACAGGTGGTCGCTACATTGGGCTCTGCTCTCACCTTTTCTGAGCATCCGCCCAAGTAGTGTCTTCGGAAGGCCTCTCTGATTTTTGCGGACAGTACCGCAGGCTGCGGTACCTCGCACAGAGAGGGATTTGTAGAGTGGGACGCTGGTATAAAAGTATCAGTGTAGAGGTGATAACATTTATCCAGCAGTGGGTGAACCAAATCCCACACAATTTTCCCACTCACTCCCAGGAAAGGGGGACATTAAGGGGGTTCAATCCTTGTGTCGTTCACTTCGTAAACTCTAAACTTGTGGGTGTACCCTGAGGTAAGTCTCACACAGTTTGTAGAGTTTGATTCCGTACATGACCCTCTTGCTGGGCAGGTATTAACAGAATTGCAGCCTTGCCTTGAAATGAACCTTGAAATGAACCAAGGACTCATCCACGCAGATGTCCCTTTGGGGCACATACACTTCAGCAAACTTTTTGTTGAAGTGTTCGGTAACCGGCCGAACTTTGAACACACGATCAAAGTTGGGGTCATTTCGTGGGGGACACTATGCATTATCGTTATAATGCAGGAATTTGTGGATGGCCTCAAAACGCGTCTGGACCATAACCTTTCGGAACACTGGAGTGTTATATAAAATATCAACACTCCAATATTGCCGAAGCTCTCGTTTCTTCAGATCCCCATATGAAGGACCAGGCCCCAAAACTGCATCATTTCAACTGTACACACAACAGAGACACGATTGAGTTCAGAAAACGCCCAGTAAATAAGAACTACATTGTACAATATGAAATACACACAGGATAATATCTTGTGCAAAAAGTATAAATATTTTATTAAGCTGTTAAATCACTTAAATTATCAGTAATTACAAAATATGAGTCAGTACATGGTGAAAGACAACATGGCCGGAACACCCAGTAAGATTGTTATAATCAGGTGAATATGGGCTAACAGGAAAGGATCATAGGAAAAGTGGGTATCCCCAGGTCCCTGATTAGGCACATAGTCAAAAACTATATATCTATATGGATACATGTAATGCCCTAACTGGGAAAATACCTCTATGTGCCATCACACGGCTCAGTAGCCAACCTATATAGCCCACAAAGTAATCCTGAGCTCCTAATATTCAGCCATCAATATAAATCATGAAGAAATTTATTTCTTACCCATAGTGGTAATACCGGGGGTCCCGCCACGCCCCTACGCGTGTCGCACACAAAGGGCTTCCCCGGCCCATCCCTTTCTTTGGACTTAAGTCCATTTTTGATCAAACATAGGCATGATATTTTATATTAAAATCATTTCAACTGTGTCTACAGGAGACCAGTTAGAAAATGATGAACGCGGGTTTTGTTCCAAAAATTGACAAGCGTACAAATTAGTTTGCTCCACCATGACGTTAATAAAATCCTCAGAGAAAAAGACTTTGAAAAAAATATATTTCTGTGAGGCTGGTGTTGTCAAACTTGATTCCTGATTCTGCCACAAAATCAGGAATCAGTGGCTAGTAATTTTCAGGGGGCGAGATCCATACAGGGAGTGCTGGTTCAGTTGTGGGCATGGTGGGCGCTGCCTCATCTGCTGTCCTGGGGCGTCTGCATGGCAGTTCTACAGGAGCCAAGGAGGAAGATGAGGAGGGGGAAGAGGATGAGGATGAAGAATCCAAAAAGTACAAAAATGTGGGATCCTCTCCCTCACTATCAGTGTCGGAGGCAAGGAAAGAATATGCCTCTTCCATTGAATAGCGCTGTTGGGACAAATTTGATGAGGACATGTGTCTGTGGGGGGGGATAGTGATTGGTGTAAACTATTCTGAAAAGAAAAAGCTGGGAGAAAAAAATGCCTGTGGAAAAAAAAGTCTAAAACAGCAGGCCCTAGCTCTGATAAGTGAACTGCGTGTCACTTATCAAAATTCGGCTGCAGGATGTGTGCACGGGGTGGCGAAAATAAAAGTGTCTAAAACAGCCGGCACGAGCTCTGATAAGTGAACTGTTTCACTTATCAAAGTTTGGCGGCAGCTGTATGTGTGCACGGGGTAGCGCAAGGGGGGGGAGGAAAATGGCAGGCACAAACTCTGTGAACTGCGTCACTTATCAAAGTTTTGCGGCTGTGTGATGTGTGTGCGGAGTTGGCGCAAAGGGGGCTGAGAAAATAAAGCGAGCACGAGTGTTGATCAGTGAACTGCGTCACCAATCAATGCTCAGCGGCTGCGCAAAGGGGGGTGGAGTTGGGTAAAGAGAGGGGGAAGGGGGGATGGGGGCTTGGTTTGGATGAAAAGAGATCAGGCAGGGATCAGTTAGGGTTGTAGTCAGGTGGGGCAAAGGGGAGTGAAAAAATGGAAAAACGGCAGGCACAAGCTCTGATAAGTGAACTACGTCACTTATCAAAGTTTTGTGGCTGCTGGATGTGTGTGAGCAGTTGGTGCAAAGTGGGCTGAGAAAAAAAAGCAAGCACGAGTGTTGCTTGGTGAACTGCGTCACCAATCAACGCTCGGCAGCTGCGCAAAGGTGGGTGGAGGGGGGTAAAAAGAGGGGGAAGGGGGAATGGGGGGATCGGGGTGGATGAAAAGAGATTGGGCAGGGATCAGTTAGTGTTGTAGTTAGGTGGCGCAAAGGGGGTGAAAAAAATGGAAAATGTATGCAAAGAGGGGTGGAGGGAGTAAAAAGAGGGGGTAAAAAGAGGAGGGATAAAGATAGATTGGGCAGGGATCAGGTAACAATTACAGTTGTAATTTTTCTTTCTTCTTTCTTCCGCACCACAATACCCAGCACAGCAGGAGATCCAGCAGTATGACCGCTCTGTAGGGATCCTCAGCTAGTGTGAGGACCCTACAGTTTGGAACCTCAAATTTGGTTCCATGGATAGAGCAATCCGCTCCGGCATGTGCTAGCATCTAGATAAGCTTGAACAATGGGCAGCAGCTGATAGTGTCACGTCAGCGGCGGTGGCCACCGCCGTTCCAGCAGTGGCGGGGTCCGCTGCCACCTCCACTCACCAGCCCGTGCCTCGCCATGAGGCACCCTCCTCTCGCAGGGTTCTGCCTGCCTCCTCCTTGCTCTCGTCCTCCCGGTCTTTTGCAGTCCTGCACAGGCACCTTAGGCCGCGGGCGCACGCTCTGCAAGATTCTTAACCCTGCAGCGCCCGCTCAGAGGCTCTGGCCGCCCAATCAACTGGCAGCACTGGGTATATCAGGCGTCTCCGCCTTCTTGGAGATGCCTGATTATTGTGTGTTCTTCCAGCGTTAATCCTGGCCGCGCTGTAGGGGGTTCTCCCTACAACTTCCATCCTGTACCCCTTGTTACCTCCAGTACTTCTTGCTCTGTCCCATGCCCTTGCTCTGTCCTGTGCTCCTGGTCTGTCCTGTGCCCTGTGCTCTGTCCCGTGCCCTTACCCTGTCCTGTGCCCCTGGTCCGTCTTGTGCTCCTTGCTCAGTCCTGTACCTATTTTTCTGTATCCGGTGTCCCGCACTCTGTCCTGTTTCCATCACCCAGTACCTGTTCCCTGAGCCTCCTTCTCCACCGGCTGTCTGATATACAGTATTCTGGGCTCCATCCAGCACCTTCCATTCCATTCTATACACCTTGTCCTGCCAGTAACTCTCTCCGGTCCCTTGAGCCGCCCCTCTTGGTTCCAGCTGTCACGGTATCTGTCTTCCGAGGGTCTGCCCCTAACGATCACTGTATAGGGGTCGGCTCCACCTGGCGCGCTCGCCCTCGGGAGCTCCAGTTCAGCGATCCAGAGGGTCCACTCTCGGACGTTGCCTTCCCTTGCCATCACGGATAGAATGGTATTTCACAGGGAGAAATGCAAGATTCTACATCTGGGCAAAAAAAAAAAAAATTGAATGTATAGAATGGGAGAAATAGACCTAAGACTTTGATATACTAATAGATCACAGACTGCACATGACTCAACAGTGTGATGCAGCAGCAAAAAGGGCAAGCACAGTTCTAGGATGTATTAAGCGAAGCATAGAGTCTAGAATACGTGAAGTAATTACCCCCCTCTACTCCTCCTTCATCGGGCCTCATTTACAATACTGTGTCCAGTTCTGGGCACCACATTTTAAAAAATTACATTGAAAAACTGGAGCAAGTTCAGAGAAGAGCTACCAAGATGGTGAACAAGCTGCAAAGTATGTCCTATGAGAAACGAGTAAAGTATCTGGGAATTTTTAGTTTGAAAAAAAGAAGGCTAAGAGTAGACTTCATAGCTGTCTACTAATATCTGAAGGGATGTCACAATATAGAAGGATCCTTATTATTCTCATTTGCACATGGAAACACAAAAAGCAATGGAATGAAACTGAAAGGGAGAAGATACAGATTAAATATTAGAAAAACACTTTTTGACAGTGAGGGGGATCAATGAGTGGGACAGGCTCGGGTGCTAACCAAGTGTATTCAGTGTGCTCGAAAAATCTGTTTGAGTTCCCAAGACTGCATGCAGTGATTTTCTGTTTGTTAGGCAATCCCTGCATGTGTTTCAGCTGTCAAACAGCCACAAGACATGCAGCTGTGGTGTCTTAAACATATATTTCTAGCACTCCGAAGACACTTGGTTAGCACCCGAGCATGGTTGGATAACATTTTATCTGAGTATGTTCATGTGGCGCCCCTGAGGGTTCAGTCGCCACAGACATACTGCACCTCCTCCTGAGGTGTGGTACCCCACTATCCAGGTAAGGTGGAGACACCTGAGCACACTCCTACACTCACACCCCACACGCACACCAGTAGTGTAGCAGAGCAACCTTTGTGGCTCCCTGCTTGGAACACGAAGAGTGCTGGGAGGTGGATGGAGCTTAGACTGCACAAGAGAGCGGCAGAATATTAGGAAAGGGTCAGTTGGTGAGAGAAGATCCCCAGAGAGGGATGGAGTGAAGGAAGTGCTGCAGCAGACTCCTGTGACCTGGAGCTGCTGGCACAGGATGGAGCCATATAACGCCTGGTTCTTCAGAGGGAAGATAGTTTAGTACAGAACATAAGGAGAAGAGAACTAAGGACTAGGGTCAGAGCAGAGCCCTTCCTCAAGTTTGAAGCGCATGGCCGGAGTCCGGTCTCCGAGGTTGTATGGATACTGATGTTCCTGCAGCAGAAACCGGAGGAATAGAAGTCGTCACCACTTTATTCTCATCTAAGACTTGAGGGCACAACAGCAACGTGGGTGAGCCGGGACATGATAGCAAGAAGTCCCCGAAGCAGGGTACAGCTGTCTGCCGTACAAGTAGAGTTCTAAGTAACATCAAGAAGGAGGAACTTGCATTAAATACACAACTACAAGTACTTCAGATTAGGCGCTAGTGTGGAGACGTTCAGAGAAGGCACATGTTGGAGGAGTGCTGGAAAGGTGTACTTTACCTTGCTTGGGAGATGGCTGAGCCCCTGACCTGGATGACATGGCACTGAAGTGGGCATCTGTGCGCACCAGACTGTGAGTAAAGCCTTTGGAACTACATGCCCTTGTGTCTTCCACTTATTCCTGCGCCTTGCACCCGGCTCTGCTACATCTACTTCTTTACACCATCTCCCCATTTACCAACCTCATCTACTCTGCCCTGGGACTACAGCTCCACCTGTGGGGAGCTTCAACATCATTGCTGCACCACACCATCTGTCCCAGAGAAGCAACCCTGCAGCACTGGTCAAACTGACCAGAAACCAAAGGTGGCATCACGAATCATCCACTTATAAACTTTAATCAGCCACACTTTACCCCTTTTACATGGATGCCCAGGGCCACGGACCAGGTCACTGCCACTGTGAAAAGAGCGCGAACTGTCCTGGGCCTCCCCTGCCTGAACTTCTATGCAACAGCGACATGGCCCACCCCAAGAGGAGTTCGAATACTTGCTTGGTATGGAGGCAGAGGAAAAAGACGCCGCCCCAGGAAGGAGGAGCAAAGCCCTGTGGCGGGAAAGGAACTGAGAGGGAAGCCAGAACGCCAGGACTCCATGACGGAAGAAGGACAGAGGCCTGAAGAGCGCGAGGAAGAGGAGCTTGTCTTCCCCGGCGCAGTAGTCGAAGGCTCCTGCCATGCTTCTGTGATGGACCGTCGGCAGCTGGAGGAAGAAATCGCCATGCTGAACCGCAGTCTTCGGCTGAAGCAGGAGGCTCTGCGGACCTTGGACCGGCAGCGCACCCAGGAGGGGCCCGCAGAAACGGTACCTCCACCACTATTACCCACCGCCGCTGCACCAGTTCTCCCCCAGGCAGCACCTGTGAAACCCACGGCTGCTATGCCATCGGCAGCGCCTGTCACCACTTCTACGCTGCTGCCGCCACTGGGCGCTGCCTGCCAGGAGGAGTTACCCGAGGACCCGGGAGCTGAATGTGAGGCAGAGACTGTGATCTTGTCTGGACCTGGCACGGCCGCGCAGGTCCCACCGGAGGCCTCAGCCGTTCCTGAACCAGCTCCAGTAACCACCGCTGCCACCAGCCGCCGTTCAGTGCCTGCACCGGAGCCAAAACATCATCAGGAAGCATCAGGTATGACCTCCGCCCCTGCAATCGGGTTGACCCCTGAGTTTCCATCCACCGCGTGCAACAGGCCTGTACTCCACATTGAGCAAATGGAGGAGCTGTGTTCTCAATTCCAAGATGCTAAGCTGACTGCGATGGAGAAGTGGAAAATGTCCCTGCTGAAAAGAGCAAAGCTGGAGCAGACGCGTCCCATTCGGCGGCTTCTGATCTAGGCGGAGGAGCCTGAGCAGCTGATGGGTGTTACCATGCATCACGGTATTCCCCTACCAGAGATTCGTTATCCTCGCATTTCATCATGCAAGCGACAAAACCACTAAGTACATTTCTATCTTAACTGTTACCCAGGAGGGTATGGGCACCGTAGTGCCCTCATTTTCTGTGTTTTCCCCAGTTGGCCCCAATTTTATTGAACTGAGCGATCATGAACTTGGAGTGATCCAAAAACTTTGCTTGTAAATAGTTTGCGCCTCTTAAGGTGCTCTCTTTTGGTTTACATGAACAGTCTTCAACAAGGATTACCTCATACCCGAGTTCTACTTCAGCTACAGAGACACTGCAAGAAATCCCGGCTGGGAGCGGTGTCCAGCCCTTGCAAGAATTACTGTTGTTTTACTGTGAAGTCTTTTATATTGTACCGTATAAAAATGTTGGTAGCAATGTTTAGCTGCAGTATTAGAAAAGGATGTTTTGCAGAAAGTAGTTTAGAAGTAATCTTTAATAAAAATGTGAAGTTTTGAATAAAAAAAAAATAATTTTGAATTCAGGTGACGAACTAGGGTCAGCCGTTGTCACCAAGGTAACACTTCAGATAATAGTAGTAAAACCAAAGTTATCATAGGTAACGTTAAAAGAAAAAGGGCCTCTCTTAGAAGAAGATGTTTTATTAGTAATATAAGTAATGTTTACTGCAGGCAGTATTGTTAAAATAAGTTTTTTATGCTCCTTATGTAACATCCTTTGTTTCACTTGCAGCCCGCGGACGTGCTGTGTTTAACGGGGGGTATGTGGCGCCCCTGAGGGTTCAGTCGCCACAGAGGTACTGCACCTCCTCCTGAGGTGTGGTACCCCACTATCCAGGTAAGGTGGAGACACCTGAGCACACTCCTACACTCACATCCCACATGCACACCAGTTGTGTAGCAGAGCAACCTTTGTGGCTCCCTGCTTGGAACACGAAGAGTGCTGGGAGGTGGGTGGAGCTTAGACTGCACAAGAGAGCGGCAGAATATTAGGAAAGGGTCAGTTGGTGAGAGAAGATCCCCAGAGAGGGATGGAGTGAAGGAAATGCTGCAGCAGACTCCTGTGACCTGGAGCTGCTGGCACAGGATGGAGCTATATAACGCCTGATTCTTCAGAGGGAAGATAGTTTAGTACGGAACGTAAGGAGAAGAGAACTAAGGACTAGGGTCAGAGCAGAGCCCTTCCTCAAGTTTGAAGCGCATGGCCGGAGTCCGGTCTCCGAGGTTGTATGGATACTGATGTTCCTGCAGCAGAAACCGGAGGAATAGAAGTCATCACCACTTTATTCCCATCTAAGACTTGGGGGCACAACAGCAACGTGGGTGAGCCGGGACATGATAGCAAGAAGTCCCCAAAGCAGGGTACAGCTGTCTGCCGTACAAGTAGAGTTCTAAGTAACATCAAGAAAGAGGAACTTGCGTTTAATACGCAGCTACAAGTACTTCAGATTAGGTGCTAGTGTGGAGACGTTCAGAGAAGGCACGTGTTGAAGGAGTGCTGGAAATGTGTACTTTACCTTTCCTGGGAGTTGGCTGAGCCCCTGACCTGGAGGACACTGCACTGAAGCGGGCTTCTGTGTGCACCAGACTGTGAGTAAATCCTTTGGAACTACATGCCCTTGTGTCCTCCACTTATTCTAGCGCCTTGCACCCGGCTCTGCTACATCTACTTCTTTACACCATCTCCCCATTTACCAACCTCATTTACTCTGCCCTGGGACTACAGCTCCACCTGTGGGGAGCTTCAACATCATTGCTGCACCACACCATCTGTCCCAGAGAAGCAACCCTGCAGCACTGGTCAAACTGACCAGAAACCACAGGTGGCGTCACGAATCATCCACTTATATACTTTAATCAGCCACACTTTACCCCTTTTACATGGACGCCCAAGGCCACGGACCGGTTCACTGCCACTGTGACATCTCCTATTAAAATCAACGGGCCCGGTACCGAGTACCCCACAGCCCTGGCAGGCGATACATTCGCTCATCACTACTGGCTATCCTTCATTCTAGCCTGTGTACTGGCATGTTTTCCTTTAAGGTCAAATATATAAATTAACAAATATTAAGGTTCTGTTGGGATTAAATTGTTAGCTCAAGCCAAAGGAATACCTCAAGAAGATCTACCTCCAATGAAAGGCTGCAAAGTATCCTAATGTATAAGTATACATTGATAAGCTCGTACTGAAAAAAAAACAATATCGTAAGCTACACTTTTCTATACAGAAAAAAGGTATTCTGATTCATATGTTTATATTTGTAACACTTATAATGTTTAGTATGGAGCAAGAACTGACTTCGTCAGACGCAAAAAAGACAGCGCTGTCCAGACACAGATACATGTGTGTATGCCGCTGGTAGGTGGCTTTACTGATGAATTATGATTCAGGGAAGTCAGACAAGCAAATACAGAAGACTTACTACTGAATGAGTCATGAACATTCATGTATTCATTTACTTGCAGGCTTTCACTCTTCCTCACCTACTGATAGCACAATGATATGCTTGGTTTTACAGTCCACAACTACATTGAATTGCCGTCAGCAGAATATTTTAGAATTTCTGTTTTTGGAGTATTGTGAGGACTGTGAACATCAGTGTGTCTGCAGTCAGTTATACAGTAATGTGATAGTGTTGCAGACATTTGTCACATTAAATTATGTTTTCCCAGACACATCTTGGAATACATAAAAGGAGTTTAGGACGTGACCAATGAGATAAAGTAATAGGATAGCAAAGTTATGGCCAGCTTCAAAGAAAGTTCAAACATCACTTGTTAAAACACGCAATTTTTTTGTCCTTAGGTTGAAGTCATGGAACTGTTGGAAAGGAGACACTAAAAGTACGGTAAGTGGCTCTATAAGTTAAGAAGCAACTACTGTTAGTTTTACATGTTTTATTTCTTGTTGCTTGTTTAGCGCTGATGTGTTCAGCAGCGTTTTAGAGATATTTCCATTATTCTCTTCATCACAAACAGTGGTCTACTTCTGATCGCTCACCTATGTATATTAGGGTACAGTAATTTTATAGATTTAGACATTTTATATAGTAAAATATATTGCATAGCTATAGAAATCCTATTAAATAATCCAATTTTATAAACTACAAGACATATAGGAACAATATGAACCCCCATATAAATACCCACATAATCATTTAATACATTCCTTTAGCTATTTTTGGTATGATTGACCACTATTTAACCCCTTTCCGATGTCAGGTGTAATAGTACGCTGATGTTGGTCTCCCTCCCTTTGATGTGGGCTCTGGTGATGAGCTCACATCTTTCCCAGGACATGTCAGCTGTTTTGAACAGCTGACATGTGACCAGAATAGCCGGGGGTGGAATCGCGATCCACCCAGGGCTATTAACCCGTTAAATGCCGCTGTCAAACGCTGACAGCAGCATTTAACTCACGCTTCTGGCCATCGGGCTTGAAATCCGCCCACCGGTGACCCCATCACGTGATTGCAGTTCGCCAGTTCATTGGCATGACAACCAGAGGTCTCCTGGAGAACTTTATGGTTGTCACTGCCGGGTTGCAGTGGTCGGCGCTCATAGCAAGTGAGCAATTCTGCTATACAGAGGCGATCTGATCATCGCCTCTATGTATCAGAGCCGATTGGGTTGTGGCAGCTTCTAGTCTTCCATAGAGACTATTGAAGCATGCCAAAAGTAAAAAAAAAAATTTTCAAAATATAAAAAAAATATAAAAGTTCATATCACCCTCCTTTTTCCCCATTCAAAATAAAACAATAGAAAAAAATCAAACATACACAAATTTGGTATCGCCGCTTTCAGAATTGCCCAATCTATAAAAAAAAGAATTAATCTGATCACTAAATGGCATAGAGAGAAAAAAAGTCAAAGTGCCAGAATTGCCGTATATACTTGAGTATAAGCCGACCCGAGTATAAGCCGAGGCACCTAATTTTGCCACGAAATACTGGGTAAACTTATTGACTCGAGTATAAGCTGGGTATACATTGTCCCCTCATCCCTATCCTGGTATACATGGCTCCCCCGTCCCTGTCATTGTATGCATGGCTACCCTGTCCTTGTCATTGTATGCACGGCTCCCCCGTCCCTGTCATTGTATGCATGGCTCCCCCGTCGCTGTCCTGGTATGCATGGCTCCCCCGTCGCTGTCCTGGTATGCATGGCTCCTTATCCTCTATCCTTGTATGCATGATTCCTGTTTAAAACTAAAAATTAAAAAAAAAACATCCTATTTACCTGCCTGCGTGCTCTCGCTGGCACTGCATGTCGTTCGTTCCAGTGCCAGCAACTCTTCCGGCTGAACGATCATTTGACCCCGCTCATTAAGGTAATGAATATGCACTCTACGCCTATGGGAGTGGAGAGGCGTGCATATTCAATACCTTAATGAATGTGGCCACGTGATCACTCTGCTGGAAGAATTGCTGGTGCCAGAACGAACGACATGCAGTGCCAGCTAGGATGCACAGGTAGGTAAGTAGGATGTGTGCTGAAAGCAAGTGGCTGTGGCTGTCACTGTGCGCTATTACAGCAATGGCACAGGTTTTAGCCACAGCTCTTGCCTCTGTGAGCTGCAGCTCCACCGCTCCCATGCTCCACCTCCCCAGCGGGCTTTCTGGGACAATTGACTTGTGTATAAGCCGAGGGGGGCGTTTTCCCCAAAAAAAAATGTGCTGAAAAACTCGGCTTATAAACGAGTATATACGGTACATTTTTTTGGTCGCCGTAACATTACATTACAATGCAATAACGGGCGATCAATAGATTGTATCTGCACCAAAATGGTATCATTAAGCAGTCAGCTCGGCACGCAAAAAATAAGCCCTCACCCAACTCAAGATCACAAAAAATGGAGACGCTATGGGTATCGCAAAATGGCGCAATTTTTTTTTAGCAAAGTTTGAAATTTTTTTTCACCACTTAGATAAAAAAGAACCTAGACACTTAGCTAACCTAAATGAATTCAAGTCTCCAGGTCCAGATGAATTACACCCCAGAGTACTGAAGGAGATAGCAGAAGAAATTTTTGAACCCCTCTCCATAATCTTTGAAAATTCTTGGAGAACAGGAGAAGTGCCAGAAGACTGGAGAAGAGCAAATGTTGTTCCTATCTTCAAAAAGGGGAAGAAGGTGGACCCAGGCAACTATAGGCCGGTGAGTCTGACTTCTATACCAGGAAAGATCTTTGAACAAATTATTAAACAACATGTATGTCAATACCTGGATAAGAATGAAGTGATTAAACAAATCAGCATGGGTTTGTAATTAATAAGTCATGTCAGACTAACTTAATTTCCTTCTATGATGGTATCACTGATTGGGTGGATCAAGGAAATGCTGTAGATATAGTATATCTTGACTTCAGCAAAGCATTTGATAAAGTCTCTCATACAATCCTTATTGAAAAAATGACTAAGTATGGAATGGACAAGGCAACTGTTAGGTGGATTCATAACTGGCTTAGTGATCGGACCCAAAGAGTGGTCGTAAATGGCTGCACATCCAGTTGGAAGAATGTCTCAAGTGGGGTACCACAGGGCTCTGTCCTGGGCCCTGTATTGTTCAACATCTTTATCAACGATTTAGATGAAGGAATTGAGGGTAAACTGATTAAATTTGCTGATGACACAAAGCTAGGAGGGATAGCTAATACTAGAGAAGAGAGAGAGAGGATTCAAAAAGATTTAAATAAACTGGAGAAGTGGGCAGCAACTAACAGAATGGTTTTTAACAGGGAGAAATGCAAAGTACTACATCTGGGCAATAAAAATGAAAAAAGCATATATAGAATGGGAGGAATAGGGCTAAGTGACAGCACATGTGAAAAAGACTTGGGTATACTAATAGATCACAGACTGAATATGAGTCAACAGTGTGATGCAGCAGCAAAAAAGGCAAATGCAATTCTAGGATGTATTAACAGAAGCATACAGTCTAGATCACGTGAAGTCATTATTTCCCTCTACTCCTCTTTGGTCAGACCTCATCTGGAATATTGTGTCCAGTTTTGGGCACCACATTTTAAAAAAGACATCAACAAACTGGAGCAAGTTCAGAAAAGAGCGACCAGAATGGTGACCGGTCTGCAAACCCTGTCTTATGAGGAAAGGTTGCAGGATTTGGGAATGTTTAGTTTGCTAAAGAGAAGACTGAGAGGAGACTTAATAGCTGTCTACAAATATCTAAAGGGCTGTCACATTGTAGAAGGATCAACTTTATTCTCATTTGCACAAGGAAAGACTAGAAGCAATGGGATGAAACTGAATGGGAGGAGACACAGATTAGATATTAGAAAAAACTTTTTGACAGAGTGATCAATGAGTGGAACAGGCTGCCACGAGAAGTGGTGAGTTCTCCTTCAATGGAAGTCTTCAAACAGAGGCTGGACAGACATCTGACTGGGATGATTTAGCGAATCCTGCTTTGAGCAGGGGGTTGGACCAGATGGCCCAGGAGGTCCCTTCCAACTCTACGATTCTATGATTCTATGACATGTTTGGTGTCTATGAACTTGTACTATCCTGGAGAATCATAATGGCAGGTCAGTTTTAGCGTTTAGTGAACCTAGCAAAAAAGCCAAACAAAAACACCTGTGGGATTGCACTTTTTTTTGCATTTTCACCGCACTTGGAAATTTTTTCCCATTTTCTAGTACACGACATGGTAAAACCAATGTTGTTGTTCAAAACTACAACTCGTTGTCACGGATAGGAGGGTTATATGACCTTTGGCCGCACACGGCTATCACATGTACAGGGGGGCTTATCTTAGTTATCCCACCACTGCCACAAGGTGATGAAAAACAGCAAGCTAGTCTTGACCTAACAATTTACCGCAGGGGCTTATTTTAATTATCCCACCACTGCCACAAAGAGTTACAAACTGCCAGGATTTATGTATATCCCACTTTCCAGTTCCGCTTTGGAACTTGCAGCTCTCCGGCACCCCCTTTACCCTCAGGTCTGTCAGGGAACTGCACCTAGGATAATTAGTCGCCGGATGGGCCATTTGTTATGCACTGGCTATTAGGCCCGCTGCAGCGAGGGAATTATAAAGGCTCTGGCTGCAGCCAGACAATCAGCTTATAAAACCCCTTCCGTCACTGCCAGCTAGCCCACCTAGCCCAGAGCACACTTCACTGCCACCAGCTTCCAATTTCTCTACTAATATTTAAATTAATAAAGGGGTACGAAACCAACCCAAATTAGTAGCACAATTAACTTCTAGGCACGTAAAAGTTCGGTATAGAGCATGGAGACGGACTAGTAATTTTATATTTTACTCCAAAAGGTAGGCAGTGTTTACAGAAGGCATAAAAAGATTTTACAATATGACACAATTAAATTATATACCAAGCAATTACAAATAAAAAGAGGATTAACAGAAGAAAAGAGGTTCTCACATGTTCCTTAGATCATTTCAGGCAAAACCATGCTAGGGGGAGGAGCCAGACATCACAATACATTGAGGGGTCTTGGAGCAACAGTGTCCAGGCAGCAACTAACAGGGAGGTGGCTTAGTTGCAGACTTATAGGTCTGGGCTTGAGACATCACTAAAGGGGCTAGTTTTCCAGCTCCCTCCCCTAGTTCAGAGTTACAGATCTGGTTCTGAAAACTTTTAATAATCATATCTCGTAGAGGGTACCTCGTATAGAAACGCACATAGTATCATCTTATTCAGCTTGTCGTTGGCGTTCAATCAAAACCAAACATGAAGCATCGGGCTGCCCTGGCTGTGCAGGAATCCACTTCTCAGATTCCGCTGAAGCTAGAATTTAGCAAGAGGCACTGACGCAAAGCTCTATCAAAGCATGTTCCAAATATGTATCTGTTATTTTTCTATCACACACTCACATCGCTTTATGAATAAATGATTAGATTCTCATTATTGTCTATGTGAAGTCAGAGACAATAAGGAAAGCAAAGGGGCTCCCTGCTGGGAGGAGGGAAATCACTCACTGGTATCTCAGGTTACACTGAGTGTGTGTGGAGGCTGGGGAGGAGGGGAGAGAAAGGGGGGTGGACAGTGTCACAAGCTGTGAGTGAGCAGAAATTTGCAGGCATGACCGGCAAAGGGAAAAGAACAGGGGGGTCAAACCCTCACCACTGGCATAGCAGAGTTCAGTGTTGTGAGTTCATTTTCCCCTTCGTCACTGAGGTCTGGTGAACTCCCTATTCTGGTAAAGGAAGGTAGTGAGCCTGATTATCAGGCACCTGAGCCTAATGAGGATGACTGGCTGAGTGGAGTCACGGACTGGATATAAGGCTGCCGACGCCCTTCTGCCCTGCGGGTGATTTCTCTGTGGACTTCTGGGACACCAGTCTGATTCCTGCTCCTCTAAAGCTAAGTTTTCTGCTTTGCCTGTTAGCATTTGTGTTTTGTTTTTGTTTTCCTTGCTTTTCTGGATTCTGCCATTCCCTGCTGGGGTGAGCTGAATTTCCTTTTGCCGGTTGCTCTGTCTTCAGAATATTCCTGAGTACTGACATAGCTTTTTTGAAGCCTAGCGTCTTCAGGGCCTTTTTCACTGTCAGTCTGTTGGCTCTTATTTTCATAGGGTTTTTCACAGATTGCAGACAGCAGCCTTCCTGTCCTTTCCTATCTAGTTAGCTTGGGCCCCGTCTTTGCTCAGTCTATCTTTCTGTCTGTGTTAGTGTTTTCATCTTGCTTCACCATCATTATATGTTGGGGGCTGCCTAATGCTTTGGGGTCTGCTCTGGGGCAGTTTAGATTTCCCCTTTCTTTCTTTAGGCCTATTTAATTCTCTGGCTGTGATCGAGGGGTCTAGGGCATCGTAGGAACCCCCCACGGCTACTGTTAGTTGTTGTGGATAGGATCAGGGGTCTGCAATCCGATAGCTGCCAACCTCTCTGGTTTTCTGGACTTAGCTAGCATTTCTGTTTTTGCCTCCTACGGTGATTCAATCATAACAGTTCAGTATGTAATTGGAAGATTCTGGAATTTTCCAGAAGGTGTGATACTTTACATTATCGTTACACTCATCCCGCACAAAACAGGCCCTCCCATGGCAATATTGCTGGAAAAATAAAATAGTTATGGCTCTGAGAAAAAGGGGGGCAAAAAACAAAAATGCAAAACCAAAAAACCTCCAGTAATGAAGAGGTTAAATGCGTTTTATCACAAAGTACTTTTTACTCAGCAGATCTTTGAGTAATAATACGTTCCACAATTGGATGTGTGTAAATAAAATGTTCCTGTGCTGAGATAATCTTATAAATGTTCCCCTGCTGTGTACTGTGTAAGGGCAGTGTCTGACTGTACAGGAACATGGTCTGATCATATCAATGCTTCTGGGCAGGGGAGGATGCAAAAGAGAGTATAGAGAAATTGCTGTTTTTGATCACAGCCGCTGATTTCTGTATAGTAAAATATTTAAAAACATATTTAAAAACATGCTTTACTTGACCGAAAAAATCAACTGTGATCACATGCTGTCCTGCCTGTATACTCTCTTTTGCTTCATGACCCTAAAGGGTCAGACAAAGCCATCACACAGTACACAACAGGGTCACATTTATAAGATTGTCTCAGCACAGGAACATTTTCTTTTAACACATCGAATTGGGAAACTTAGAAGATCTTTTAGTTAAAATATACTTTGTTCGTGAGACAACCACTTTAAATAAATTACATTGTATTAGCTTTCAATTTACATGCATGATAATGACTTTAAGTGAATGCAAATATAGAAATTGCCAAATTATTTTCCTCCAAAATTTTACTGTAAGCTGTAATTATATTTGTAAGAACAATGGCTGCTCTGTCCTTTTCATAGATAACCCTGTCCACTTTACCTTAAACCATTTGAAATGTGGGGAGAGGTATTAAAAGAACCAAATTTTAGCAGCACAAATATACCAAGGTTTGTAGCTTTTCAACATCACAGTCAGGAGTGTACATACCGCATCTGCAGCAGGTGTGGCTGCATTGGGGCCCAGAGGCTCCGGGGGACCACTGCAGGGCAGCTAATAATGAGGTCAATATGGCCTGTTAATCTGGCCCCGAGGCTCCAGGGGGCTCCTGGCAAGATTGCCCTCATGTGTGGCGGGCAGGGAGAGAGCCTTGCAGCTCTGCTGCCTACAAGAGAAAAGGGCGGTGGAGCTGCAGTGATCCATCCTGCTTCCTCTCTCAAACAGCAGTCAGCAGCAGCTGGATGATATCAGAATTCAGCACCGCCGCTGTACCAGAGAGAGGAAACTGAGATGCTGTGGCTTGCAGAGAGTGAGAGGTGCTGTGTGTGTGTGTGTGTGTGTGTGTGTGTGTGTAGCGCTGCGGGGGAACATGCAGAGAGGTGAATGGTGCTTTGTGTGTCTGTGTGTAGGTGGAGAAGAGGGAAATGATGGGGTGATGGGGGAGAAGGCAGTGATGGGGGAGAAGGCAATGATGGGGCTGACGGAGAGGGCATTGATGGGAGTGGTGGGGGAGAAAGCAATTATGGAGGTGGAGAAAAGGACAATGATGGGATGATGGAAAGGGCAATAATGGGGTTGGGGAGGATGAAATAATGGAGGTGGTGGAATGGGCAAAGATGATTTGCTGGGAAAAAGGCAATGATGGTGGTAGAAAGGCAGTGATGGTGGCAGTGGAAAGGACAATGATGGGGTGGTGGGGAAGGAGGCCATGATGGAGTTGGTGGAGAAGAAGGCAGTGATGGGGTGGTGGGGGAGAGGACAATAATGGGGGTGGTGGGGAGAAAGTAATGATGGAGGTGGTGGAAAAGTCAATGATGGGGTGGTGGGAAAGAAAGCAATGATGGAGGTGGTGGAATGGGCAATGATGGTCGTGGTGGAATGGGCAATAATCGGGGTGGTGGGAGATTAGGAAATGATGGAGGTGGTGGAATGGGCAATGATGGGGTGGTGGGGGAGAAAGCATTGATGGAGGTGGTAGAAAGTACAATGATAAGGTGGTGGGGAAGAAAGCAATGATAGAAGTCGTGGAAAGAGCAATGATGGGGGTGCTGGCGTAGAAGGCAATGATGGGGTAGGGGAAACGACATTAATGAGATGCGGGGGAGGAGGACAATGAGGGGTGTGGGGGATTAGAAGGGAGGAAGGGAGATTTATAATGGATTTTGGAACGGGGAGGTGGAGGAAGGTGTTATTTCGCTTATTATGTTTAATACAGTCCCTTAGTATATAGTGTACTCCCTTATTATAATATTATAAATATCACAGCACCTAAGTATATAGTGTACTTACTTATGTATAGCACAGTCTCTTATTATATAGTGTACTCACTTATGCATAGCGCCATACCTCAGTATATAGTGTAGTCACTTTTTTGTTATAGCACAGTCCCTTAGTATATAGTGTACTCACTTATTATGTATAACACAGTCCTTTAGTATATAGTGTACTCATTATGTATAACACCATCCACATACATAGTTTCCTCTTTTGTTATGTATAACACTGTCCCTTATTATATACCATCCTCTCTAGTTAAGGCTAAGTGCACACGTACCGGAACTCTCGCGGAAATTACCGCGAGAATTCCGGAATTCCAGTCCGCGGGAAAATCGCATTTTAAATTCCCACGATTTTCCCGCGGAAAAACTAGCATTTTGCAAGCGTAATTAGCTTGCAAAACGCTAGCGTTTTCCAAGCGATCTGTAGCATCGCTTGGAGAACTGATTGACAGGTTGCTCAAACTCGTCAAACATAGTGTTTGACAAGTGTGACCAACTTTTTACTACTGAGGCCGCCTATGCAGCATCAGTAGTAAAATATAGAATGTTAAAAAAAATAAAAAATAGTGTTATTCTTACCTTCCGACGTCCCACGCATCCGTTCCCAGTAATCCTTTGCGAAAATACCCGCGATGACGTCAGTTCTCGCGGGATCGCGACGTCTCACGGTCATTCGCGATGACGTCGCGCGAATGACCGCGAGACTTCGCGATCCCGCGAGAATGGACGTCATCGCGAGCATTTTCGCAAAGGACTACTGGGACCGGAGCGTGAAGAGAAGCGGGAAGGCTGCGCGGGACGCCAGAGGGTGAGAATAACAATATTTTTTATTTTAAATTCTATTTTTTACAGGGATATGGTACCCAAAGCCCGGAGGTCAGTCTCCTCCCCTCCGGACCGTGGGTACCATCCGCAATTGTTCTGCTTACTTTCCGCACGGTGTGCACAGCCACATGCGGGAAGGAAGCGGAACAATGCATTCCTATGGGTGCGGGATCGCCGCGATTCCGCAAATTAATGAGCATGCTGCGGTTTTTACCGCGAAGCGATTCCGCCGCGGTAAAAACCGCAGCATTAGCACAGCATTGCGGAATCCCATAGGAATGCATGGGATGCTTATTTTTCGCGTTTTCGCGGCAAAATCGCGCGGTTAAAACCGCTGCGGAAACGCGAAAAAAATGCAACGTGTGAACTCAGCCTTAATGTGGTGCTGTCCCTTATTATATAGCTTTCTCTGCTGATATGTATGGTGATATCTCTTACATAGTGCAGTCTTGTTATTTTTGTTATTCACAGCACCCTCTTTTATTACATAGTCCTCTCTCTTGCTAGATATAAAATGACTGCTGATGGAGGAGCCGGTGACCAGACTACCATTCATTATCTTCTCCATTAGGAAAGAAGCTTTCCCATGCTCCATCAGCCATCATTGCATTATACAGCTAACAAGACAGGACAGTATGTAATAAAAAACAGGGCTCTATACAATCCAATATATAAGGGGCGGTGCTGTACATAGGAAGAGAGGGCACTGTGTAATAACGGATGGCAATATACATAATATAGGAAACTGTAATATATATACATGTATGTCTGTGTTTCAGCATATATATATGTAGCTTTGTTGCCACAAAAGGAGGAAGGCCCAGACACATTTCTTGCACAGGGGCCCCAAGCTGTCAGTGTCCACCCCTAGTCATAGTAGAAGGTCACAATTCTTTGTAATTTACAGCGCAGGGTATCTAGGATAGCACAGACATAGTAACCATCTGGTGGAAGAGAGATAAATGGTAAGTATAAAAAGCACAAATATATACAAGCCAAAGGTCAGGTCACTGCAACAGTACAGGTTCATTTCTGGTGGACAAGTCAAAGGTTAGGTCAGGCGCAGAACACTAGGACTTCCATCCAAACTAGATCAGAAATGGAAGCTGGATACATCCATACGGCCCAGAATACAACAGAAGACATAAATTAGGTTGTCACGCTGCTAAGTGACCATTAGAACACAGAACAACATCAAGGATGTGTACAATGAGGAATACAAGAAAGATGAGCAGGTCAGGTTATCCTGGTCCAATTATATTAATTTGTATTATTTCATGAATATATTGATTTTCCACAAATTACCTTATTTCTATCATGGATCTGAAACTTAAGATAATTGTAATGAAAATAGTAAATATAAGTCAGGCAACTTTAAGAGTATATAAAAAGTTTTTTGTTATTTTTTTTTTTTAGAAAATCAAGTCCTATACTGTACTTATATAACATTTACATTTTTAGCTAGATTAGTAAAGCCCTGTAGACAGTTTTGAATTTTATGAAAATATGTTCACGTGTCATTGATAATTGTAAGTACACTTTAAGGCACACTAATAGCCTGGATTGAATCTCCAGTGTATGAAGGATAAATAGTGAACTTTGCATCTTTGCTTTTCTCCTTAATAAAATATCATTTAACACCTATTTAAAGGGGAATTAATTTACAGTCAGGGGACCTAAAGATGATCCCTTCTAATTCTTGTTAGTAACCATATCGGACTATGCAGTAAAGTCTATACGTAACTATGAAGAGTTTAGTGTGCCATAGGAAATAATCCCAGCTTCACATGGGAACAGCTCTGGGAAGACAACACAATTTGTTCTGCATTAAGATGATGCTAGGAATGTATTCTGCAATTAGAGAGACATAATACCCTCCAAATTAAAATGTAATCAACCACTTGGTTTTCCACAGTTACAAAGGCCAAGAAAAGAATTGTCTGCACAAAATGTTAAAAAAAGCAAACACATTACTCAATGCAGTTGTATGAAAAACATGCTTGCCGCCTTCCTGATTTCCTATTCTTTTACATATTTGTCACACTTAAATGTTTCACCAAACAAATTTAAATATTAGATAAAGATAATACAAGGAAACACAAAATGTAGTTTTTACATGAAGGTCTTTATTACTAAGGAAAAAAGAAATACAAACCTACAGAGCCCTGTGTGAAAAAGTGATTGCCCTCCCTCTCCCCTTAAACATAAACTAACTGTGGTTTATTATCACATCTTTGGGAAGCTGTGTTCAAATTCCCAACCTATACACAGGCTTGATCACTGACACCTGTTCTCAATCAATAAATGACTTAAATAGGATGTGCCAGACGAAAGTGAATTAGACCAAAAGATCATCAAAAGCGAGACATGATGCTGTGATTAAAATAAATTCTGGAACAAATGAAAAGCAAAGTAATTGAGGTCTATCAGTCTGGAAACAGTTATAAAGCCATTTCTCAAGATTTGGGACTCATGTGAACCAGAGTGATGGCCATTATCCACAAATTGTGAAAACATGGAACAGCTGTGAACCTTCACAGGAGTGGCCGGCCGACTAAAACTGCACCAAGAGTGCTACAATGACTAATCTAAGAGGTCACAAAAGAGTCCACAACAACATCCAAGGAACTACAGGCCTCACTTGCCTCAGTTAAGGTCAGTGTTCATGACTCCACCATAAGAAAGAGACTGGGCAAAAATGGCCTGTATAGCAGAGCTCCAGGGTAAAAACCACTGGTGAGCAATTAGAACATAAAGGCTCGTCTCAGTTTTGCCAGAAAGCATCTTGATGATCCCCAAGAGTTTTGAGAGAATACTCTGTGTGGACTGACGAGACAAAAGTTGAACTTTTAGAAGGTTTATGTCCCATTACATCTTGTGTAGAAGTAACACAGCATTTCAGAAAAGGAACATCATGCCAATAGTAAAATATGGTGGTGGTAGTGTAATGGTGTCAGGCTGTTTTGCTGCTTCATGACCTGGAAGACTTGCTGTGGTAAATGGAGCCATGAATTTTGTGTCTAGAACAAAACCTTGAAGGAGAATGTCTAGCCATCTGTTTGTGACCTCAAGCTGAAGCGTACTTGGGTTATGCAGCAGGAAAATTATCCAAAACACACCAGCAAGTCCACCTCTGAATAGCTTAAAAAAAAACCAAAATTAAGACCTTTGGAGTGGCCTGACCTTAATCCGATTGAGATGCTGTGGCATGATATTAAAAAGGCGGTTCATGCTCGGAAACCATCCAATGTGGCTGAATTACAACAATTCTCCAAAGATGAGTGGGACAAAATTCCTCCAGAGCGTTGTAAGAAAAACTTATTGCCAGTTATTGCAAACACTTGATTGCAGTTATTGCTGCTAAGGGTGGCCCAATTATATGAAATGAATTAAAATATTTGGCTTAGGTGGCAATCACTTTTTCACCCAGGGCCCTGTAGGTTTAGATTTCTTTTTCCCTTAATAATAAAGAACTTCATTTAAAAACTGCATTTCGTGTTTACTTGTGTTATCTTTGTCTAATATTTAAATTTGTTTCTGGTTCTGAAACATTTAAGTGTGACAAACATGCAAAAAAAAAAATAAAATAAAAAATATATATATACTGTATATATACATACATATACAGTGGATGAAATAGCTTTTGAACACGTGATAAAATTTTATTTCTTTGTCTGTATGGATTGGATGAGTTGTTACCGGCATCTGATCAGAATTTCACGTCGATATCACCCTTATAAATATATTTATTTAGTGACATGTTTAATACTTATTTCACCTGCTGCATATATAATATATATATATATTATATATATATATATATATATATATATATATATATATATATACATACATATATATACACACACAGTATATTTATACTTAAAGTCATCATGGTGACCAAAAACACTTCCATAGAAAACTACAAATATATACAAAATAGATGCATAAAAAATCAATTGAAACACTTGTTTGAATGATTGTCTTATAAAACTGCACTAAGGTATCCTGTAAACCACATAGGTTCCTGTGCACCAGTCTATATAATCCATTTAGCTTCCTTTAGTAAAAAAGAGTTTATTTCTGTCCTCCCCTCATCTGTAATAAGGGGGAGACACTCTCCAGTCCACCAAACTTTAACAAAGAGGGATCGCCTTGGTAGAATTCCCTAATGTGTTGAATGGGACGGGGAGATGAGGTGAACTCCACCAAAGAAAAGCATAATTTTTTGGATGGCCAATACACATTCAAGTGCATCAAAGGATCAACAGTGAGTTAAACACCACAGACAACAGAAGCCATCAAATCAGCCCCTTAGAGAGGCCAAGTCAGCGGAAAGATAAAAGTAGAGGAAGATTACATAGTTTAAGACAAAAGAAAAACAATGGAAAAATAATAATAATAATATTTGCTTTACTTCTTTCTCAAATTTGCTTCCCATATTCACTCTCCATAATATTCCTTATAGTGTGCTTGGTACAACTCCTTTCATTGGTCTTACTATCTTTTCATCTCTAGTGGTTTTTACTATAATCTAATATTTTAGATCTACACATTTAATATACAAGAGAAATATGTTTGTAATTAATGTAAGATGAAAATTAGTGTGCAAATTTATATTTCAAATGTAAATATATTTCCGCTTCCCAGAGACTTTTTAATGGGATGTATTTATTGATGTGATTATGCTGACAGTGTACTGCCTCGCATCTCTCCTATGTGTCTGTCCCGTGAACACCTGCTGCAACCTCTACATGTTTAATTCCAATTTCCTGCAAATATATGCCAGTGCTGCTAATTACTTTCTAATCTGTTATCAATTTATCTGTCAGAAAATTATGTTATAGTAGAAAAAAACTCTCTTGGAGCCTTTTAGTGCAAATTCTACTCAACCTTATATCAAATGGGTATTGGTGTTTGGTTTCAGCCACAAGTAGGAATACATCTGAGTAGGAATTGAGGAACAAAGGGCAGACGTCTCACAAATCACAAAGAAACCTGTATTTTACACATAGCCTTTAAATTATCCTCTTAATAGTACTTTATATGATTATTAAATACCCAACCGAGACCAACATTACCCCATGTGCCTGTAAGGGGTATACCGAGACCATATGATGCTCCACCCCCTTTGATATGTAAATGTAACAACTTATCGCATGAGCTGATGCCCTCAGATCCGGGGTGAAATGACTGAGAGAATCCCCAACCGCAGTGAGTGTAAACAGAGAGGACGCTGCATTACGTTAAAGGCAGTAGGTGCCCGTAATGTACTGGAGACAATAGGAAGTACCACAGGAGAAGCTATGACAGTACAGAAGGGCAGGTCACTGACCATGTGGCAACTGACTTCGGGAACAGATGATCTGATGTCTGGGGCGAAACAGGCATAGGAGTGTCCAACCTTGGCAGAGCTAAACTGGAAAGGATGCTGAGGAACCATTTGATACGGTCTGACCCGGGAACGTGCTGTGTGACAGTGAGAGAAGTACAGGGAAAGAGGAAGAGATGTGGAATGTGGAACATGTGAGTCATGCTGTGAAATACTTGGATGTGCTGCCAAATGAAAACAGTAAAGTTGTTCAGTTTCAAGTTGAAAAGGACTGTGTCTCAATTCATGTGAAATCATTTGCAAACAGCCTTCAGTGGTGCAGAAGAGATCATGATGATGCTGGCCCTCCCTCACACTTGACATAGTTGGCAGTATGCCGACACCGTGCAATGTGGAGAAACCGCGAAGAAAGGAGATGCTGATTACTTAAATGTGACCAGAAAGAGTAAGGATGAAGATGTGGATATTGCTGAAAAAACAAATGTGACTGATGTGATGGACTTGTCTAAAACCTCATATGTGACTGACATGGTGATGGCAAAGATGGCAGCCATGAAGATGGCGAAAGAAGGTGCTAACAAGGAGAACAACATGGACCTCCCCCTTCTTGGGCATTCTGATGGTGAGATGGTGCCAAAATCCACTTGTCAACAACCCGCGGTCCGCCCATGGTGGGCGTATTTAAGGAGAAGAAGGCCTCACCCCTTCCTACAGAATGCAGAGAGGTGGGTGGAGTGGTCGGAGGTGGCCCCACCTTGGAATGGGTGGGGTCCAAAAGAGAACCTCGTGTGCAGCTGTACACATCTTCACATACCAGAAGAGGTTGACGATCAGGAAGAATGTGAGCCGCAGCTGAAACATCATCGGGAGCCGGAACCGCTTTTTGCGGAGCTTCAACGTCCTCTGGAGCAGGAACCTCATCGCTGGGAACTGGAACCAAGTCATTGGGAGCTGGAGGCTGACTGACCGGAAACAGCGACTGCCTCGGAGGAGTTCGCGGAGCAAAAGTGCAGACCGAGCCGGAACTTCAGTCTCAGGAGTCGGAGTGCGTAGCCGCAACCACAGAAGAATATAATGGGCCAGGGATGAGCACAGTGAGTGACAGCAAGCAGGAGAGGGTGAGTGCACCACGGCACTTGACCCTGGATGGATGGTCCCTGGCTCAGCCCGCCTCTGTGGGAGCTGTTGCCCGATCCCTCACCCCTAATGGGTGGTTTGCATCTTGACCCCATACCCCAGAGGATGGGCCTACTGTCAGCAAGGCCATTTCCCTGGGGGCCTTGTGCTTCCATCACTCAGTGGAGAGCCCTTTCCCAACCCCCAGGCAGTCCGCCTGGATTGCATACATTATAGAAAAGAAGAAGCAGTGGGAGAAGGAAATATGGGCCCAGTTGCGGCAATTCAGAGAAGGTGCTATGGCACGCCGCCACTCTCGCAGACAGTTGGTTCACATCAACGTCGACCAGGGGTATGGCTTCATAAGGGAAGTTGGGACAAAAGATAAAATATAAGTAAATGCCGTCTCTGTGAAATTTGGAAGACCCCAAGTGGAAGGGGACTTGGTCTCCTTTTACAAAGAGGGCTGTCCCAGGAGTTACTTCACGGTGGCAGTATTCCTGTGTATGAAGAAGGAACAAGAACTGCAGGCGGGCCCGGGCACTATGCCTCTTCTGCCCATACTACCTCGATAACCTCCTGGCAACCAGTGATGACTGCAGCTGCAGAAGCGTCAGCCCGAAACCAGGCATGGAGTCCTAAAGGGGGCAACGTGGCACGGGACGCATGCCATTGACTTGTAAAAAACTCTTTGCTATAGGAAAAAGTAGTGCTCTTTGCATTCTGTTGATCTGCATACACCGGAACTTTTTCTTGTCCCTGCAGTCAAAGGAGCCCTACTCACCCCAAGGATGGGGGTAATGTGACCGGATCAGGTCACCAAGAACATGTAGGAGTTTTTTTTTCTTTCTTTCCTCTTTTTGTTGCACCTGTTGTGCCCTTTTTGCTGGTAAGCAGGAACTTGCTCTGGGACTGTGTGCTGCAGCAACAGACTGTTTCCAGGACATGCAGTACTATATTGAAAGGAAGGGGGGATGCCTTCCCCCTTAAGGACTGTAAACCTAATGACATGTCTGGCCCCAATGTATGCGACCGTGTTTTCCCCAAAGGAAGGGGGGGGCTCAATCCTAGAGACTGTCAACCCCATTAGGGAGTCATGTATATATGTTTGACTCTGGAAGACTGGAGTTAATGCACTTGAATTTCACCTGGAGGACTGTGAGCCAGGCTCATGTTTTTGGAGCACGGACTGTTGTGCGTCATTGAGTGGTACCGGCTCACATTGAGCCAATTCAATTATTTGGACTACCTCATGTAATATGTGTTTGTCTCCCTGAGTGGAGTATAAGATGTACAGATTAAAGTTTTACTTGGGTTATGATCAGGGATGACCATAATAAAGGAAAGAGGGATGTAAGGGGTATACTGAAACTGTGTGATGCTCCACCCCCTTTGATATGTAAATGTAGTGGTACTTGTATAAATGTGTATATAGCTGTTCTGCTATGTATTATAGTATTGTCATAGGGAAAGTTCAGTGTCCGAATTTAGCCACAAGATGGGGTACATGGTAGTTTTAGTTATAGCAATGCACATAGTAGGGTAGGAGCCCATATAGTAAATAGTTAATTTAGGAGGGGTCACTGCGGTTAAGATAGGGAGGACTTCTTGATGGGAGTGAGACAGGCTACGGTGCCTAAACTGCCTGCACGGGCTTCAGTGCCCAGGATTATAGCACATATGTAAGTGTCCAGAATCGTAGCAGTGTCCACGCAATGTTATAATAAATGAGGAGCCCAGCCATCTGCAGCAACAGGCCAGGAAGGCAGCAAGACATAGCTACAGTGGGTTACAGCAGTGTGGTGCAGAAGCTGAAGGAAAGGCCAGGAGAGTACAGGGACGCAGGAGACTCCATGATGTGGCAACTTATTGCATGGGCTGATGCCCTCAGATCCAGGGCAAAACGACTGAGAGAATCCCCAACCGCAGTGAGTGTAAGCAGAGAGGACGCTGCGTTACCATTAAAGGGGGTAGGTCCCCGTAATATACTGGAGGCCATAGGAAGTACCACTAGAGAAGCTATGACAGTATACAAGGGCAGGTTACTCGCCATGTGGCAACTGACTTCGGGAACAAATAATCTGATGTTTAGTGCAAAACAGGCAGAGGAGTGTCTAACCGTGGCAGAAGAACCATTTGATAAGGTCCAACCCGGGAGTGTGCTGTGTGACAGTGAGAGAAGTACAGGGAAAGAAGAATTGATGTGGAATATGGAACATGTGATTCATGCTGTGAAATACTTGGATGTGCAAAGAAATAAAAACAGTAAAGTTTCAAGCTGAAATGTACTGTGTCTCAATTTATGCGAAATCATTTGCAGACAGCCTTCAGTGGTGCAGAAGAGATCCTGATGATGCTGGACTTGAAGTCACAGGTATGCTGACTAATAGACATTATTTTCATGTGATGGGAGGCTAGGGCCTAGAAGCCCCGATGTCCTGGGCCATGACTACAGCCCTGGCCCACCCTAAGATGCCAGCCACAATACCTACATGACAACAACAATTCCCCACTGTCTACATGCCCTCTATGCCAACCACAATTCCACCCCCACTAGCCAAAGTGACCACTCTCTTCAGTCAGAGGGGTATATTCTATGTCTGAAACATGTGCTCATGTTAACACACCAGACTAAGATCTCATTCAGACCTCAGATATTTTGACATACCGGAAAAACGGATTGAGTTTTATAAGGGATTTGAATCACATTTTCATCAGAGTTTGATGAAAGAGTTTCATCGTTCTTTTTCACTAACGAGAAAAAAAAATTACTCCACATTCGCCGATCATTCAGTGGAAAAAAAAATAGATGGCATACGATTGCTATCAGATTTTTTCACTGACCCATAGACTTGCATTGCTGATTTTGATCTAACAATTGGATCAATATCAGACATGTCTCTATGATTTTGCTGGACCACTTAGACTGAGGGAAAAAATCTGGCGTTAGTAGCCCAGTAAAAAATCATAGTGCTATCCGTGAAAAAAACAAATAGAAATTGACCGTGAAAAACTGAAGTGTGAATGAGCCCTTAGCTAGAAGCGGGGAAGAGGCCATAACTTGGTCGGCGCAACTACTCTCCCTGCCATACTTGAATAATCGTCTATTTTTCTGTCTGTTTCTGAATAAAACTCTTATTATAATAAATACTGTATGTTGACACATAATACCTAAAAAGACCATGGTGACCTGAGTCTTGTGTATATATTCACAGATAGACGCAAGCAAAGAATGAGTTAACAAGATGCTTTATCAGGAAAACTTCCTCCCTGTAAAATCTGTCCTGCTAATGGCAGTTATGTAAAACACCAAAAACCATTAAAGGCTTTTCTAAGAATGAATGTGTTTTAAATATGGGAGAGAAATGTATAAAGATGTGAGGCATTTTTGTTGGTGATGCTTTTTGTGCTTTTCCAAAGTAATTTGCACACTTTGTATCTAAAACTTTTAAAGCTGGTGATTAATTTACAATTGCAGTCTTTAAAGCTAACACAGGGTTAAATGAAGACGCCTCAGTCAATGGATCACAAGGCATGACTGGTTTACTCTATACAACAATTAGGATACAAAGCTCCGCTATGATCGGAGCAAGAAGTTTAAAGGGCCTGTCCGTGTCATTGGACTGAATGGGCCGGAGTGCTCAGATAGGCATAACTTTCCCTTATGCCTCACACAGACATCCGGGAATCAAGTGCATATTCTATCCCTGATTTTCATGGATACATGTACCTATTAAAGTCTATGGTGCTATTCACATTTCCTTTCTTTATTTTTTTTTGCATACCACATGCCGCAAACAAATCATGGAGACATGTCCGTTTTTTATTTGAATCATAAATCAAATTTACCAATGCAAAACTATAGGACTGGGAAGACCACAGCTTCCATCTGTGCGCTGTCCAAAATTCATATTTTAATGTATAGGAAAAGCTTTGCAGGTTATTTTTTTTCTATATCTGAAAAATTGTTAAATATTCAGAATTGAGAGTCCTCAGTAGTTGATACCTTTTAATGGCTAACTGAAAAGATGGTAACACATTGCAAGCTTTCCAGTCTACTCAGGTCTCTTCATCAGGCTAGACTAATACAAAATCTGAAGTCACATATTTATGCACAATATAGCCTAGAAAAAATGCAATAGATAAGACAAGTGACGTGAAGCAGAACTATCAATATGGGAGAGGGAGAAACATAAATATAAACATTGGACCAGTTCATAGATAAGGAGTCCGGATGTTTTATGGTCCTCTGATTGGGGTCTAGTTCTGTGTTGTGATGCCCCCACAAGGATTTAAAAGGAAATTCCTTAATTGATGTAAAAAGACATAAATCCATGCGACACATTCATTCCAGCACTGAGAGTGTCAAAGTTCGTCATAAATTTATACTCCCAAACTCATCTCTCTCTCTGAGAATTGAAGTTACCTTTCAATACCATTAATTTCATATCCACATTGCTGTGATCAGGAATACAGAAATGTTTTGCCACAGGTAGATCCATTATTTTTTCTCTTATTGTGTGACGATGAGCATTCATCCTTGTTCTAAGCTTTTGCCCTGTCTCCCCCACATACAGACCCCCAGTTGGACATCGTAACAACTAGGAAAAGGTCAGACCGGACACCTCCACCTGGACGCAACCCTCATTTGGATAAATATATAGACTCCTTCAGACATTTGATAAAATCCACAATCATAGACACTAACAGGAGACAAGCATCCAACATCAGTGCCCAGGAGAGAAAGGCCATACAGTCTTTAAAAACCAACAAAGAAATCATCATTAAACCTGCTGACAAGGGAGGTGCAATAGTCATGATGAATACGTCAGACTACATGAAGGAAGCAAACAGGCAACTTATGGACACACGCTACTATAGAAAATTGGAGTCGGATCCTACACAGGACTATTACAAGGAACTAAACAAGTTGGTTTCTTGTCTGCCTGACCAGTCCATAAGAGCTGGTGATGACCTGATACCAGAGACTCCAAGAATAGGGACATTCTACATGCTACAAATCTACAAATCTGGAAATCCAGGAAGACCAATTATTTCATGTGTGGGCACCCTCACTGAGCAGGTATCTGGATGGGTAGAGGGTATTCTTAAACCACTGGTGAAGGATACATCCAGCTACATTCAGGACACAACTGACCTATTGAATAAACTAGCAGCAATAGGTCCTCTACCAGAAGGAACCATCCTGGCCACCATGGATGTGGAATCTTTGTACTCTAATATCCCACAACAAGATGGTTTAAATGCCTGCAAATTCTTCATGGAAAACACAGGGACTGATGCTGATGCTGTGGTGAAACTTATAAAATTCATCCTCACCCACAATTACTTTGAATTTTACAACAGGATCTATCTACAGGAGACTGGCACAGCTATGGGAAGTAAAATGGCTCCACAGTATGCAAATCTTTTCATGGCCAAGCTAGAAAGCGACTTTTTATCCTCATGCCCCATCAGGCCCCTGGCCTACTACCGCTTAATTGATGATATTTTAATCATCTGGACGGAGTCTGAGCAACAGCTAAAGACGTTCCACGAACAGTTTAATCAATTTCATCCCACCATCAATTTAACACTCAACTACTATACCAGGAAAGATCTTTGAACAAATTATTAAACAACATGTATGTCAGTACCTGGATAAGAATGAAGTGATTAACCAGAGTCAGCATGGGTTTGTAACTAATAAGTCATGTCAGACTAACTTAATTTCCTTCTATGACGGAATCACTGATTGGGTGGATCAAGGAAATGCTGTAGATATAGTATATCTTGACTTCAGCAAAGTATTTGCTGATGACACAAAGCTAGGAGGGATAGCTAATACTAGAGAAGAGAGAGAGAGGATTCAAAAAGATATAAATAAACTAGAGAAGTGGGCAGCAACTAACAAAATGGTTTTTAACAGGGAAAAATGCAAAGTACTACATCTGGGCAATAAAAATGAAAAAAGTATATACAGAATGGGAGGAATAGGGCTAAGCAACAGCACATGTGAAAAAGACTAGGGTATACTAATAGATCACAGACTGAATATGAGTCAACAGTGTGATGCAGCAGCAAAAAAGGCAAATGCAATTCTAGGATGTATTAACAGAAGCATACAGTCTAGATCACGTGAAGTCATTATTTCCCTCTACTCCTCTTTGGTCAGACCTCATCTGGAATATTGTGTCCAGTTTTGGGCACCACATTTTAAAAAAGACATCAACAAACTGGAGCAAGTTCAGAAAAGAGCGACCAGAATGGTGACCGGTCTGCAAACCCTGTCTTATGAGGAAAGGTTGCAGGATTTGGGAATGTTTAGTTTGCAAAAGAGAAGACTGAGAGGATACTTAATAGCTGTCTACAAATATCTAAAGGGCTGTCACATTGCAGAAGGATCAACTTTATTCTCATTTGCACAAGGAAAGACTAGAAGCAATGGGATGAAACTGAATGGGAGGAGACACAGATTAGATATTAGAAAAAACTTTTTGACAGAGTGATCAATGAGTGGAACAAGCTGCCACGAGAAGTGGTGAGTTCTCCTTCAATGTAAGTCTTCAAACAGAGGCTGGACAGACATCTGACTGGGATGATTTAGCGAATCCTGCTTTGAGCAGGGGGTTGGACCAGATGGCCCAGGAGGTCCCTTTCAACTCTACGATTCTATGATTCTACTCCAGTACTGAGATTAATTTTTTGGACATCATCATTAAGCTAAAAAACAAATGAAATAGAGACATCCCTGTATCAGAAGCCAATCGACCGTCCAACATACCTTAAATGGGACAGTTTCCATCCAAAACACATAAAGAACTCTATTATCTATAGCCAAGCCATCAGATACAATCGTATATGTTCCAATCCCATGGATATAGACAAACACCTTGGTCGCCTCAAAAAGACCTTTTTGAATCAGGGCTACCATCCAAGAACAATTGAAAACCAAATTACAAGAGCCACCAGATTGTCAAGGAATCACCTGCTACATTACAAAGCTAAAGAAGAAAATAACCGAGTGCCTCTAGTAGTCACCTACAACCCAAATCTGGAGGTGCTAAGGGGAGCTGCACGGAAATTACAACCTTTACTACAAAAAGATGCCCGATTAAAATCCATTTTTCCAGACCCCCCACTGCTGTGTTTTAGGCAGCCCTCAAATTTAAGAAGCATCATTGTCAGAAGCTCCCTGTCCTCTCCAACAGCTGCAGGAACCTTTCCTTGCAACCAGAAAAAATGTAAAACCTGTCCATTTATAATGACCACGGACAAGATAAATATCCCCAACTCACATCAGGACTACAAGATCCCAGGTACTTTCAGCTGCATTACATCTAATGTGTTGTACTTAATTATTTGTACTAAATGTCCAACTGGGGGTCTGTATGTGGGGGAGACAGGGCAAAAGCTTAGAACAAGGATGAATGCTCATCCCCACACAATAAGAGAAAAAAGAATGGATCTACCTGTGGCAAAACATTTCTGTATCCCTGATCACAGCAGCATGGATATGAAATTACTGGTATTGAAAGGTAACTTCAATTCTCAGAGAGAGAGACGAGTTTGGGAGTATAAATTTATGACGAACTTTGACACTCTCAGTGCTGGAATGAATGTGTCGCATGGATTTATGTCTTTTTACATCAATTAAGGAATTTCCTTTTAAAACCTTGTGGGGGCATCACAACACAGAACTAGACCCCAATCAGAGGACCATAAAACATCCGGACTCCTTATCTATGAACTGGTCCAATGTTTATATTTATGTTTCTCCCTCTCCCATATTGATAGTTCTGCTTCACGTCACTTGTCTTATCTATTGCATTTTTTCTAGGCTATATTGTGCATAAATATGTGACTTCAGATTTTGTATTAGTCTAGCCTGATGAAGAGACCTGAGTAGTCTCGAAAGCTTGCAATGTGTTACCATCTTTTCAGTTAGCCATTAAAAGGTATCAACTACTGAGTGCTCTCAATCCTGAATATTTAACAATTTTTCAGATATAGAAAAAAAATAACCTGCAAAACTCACTGATGAACAATGGTCAAAGAAAAGTCACTGCTGAACAATGGTCAAAGAAAACTCACTGACGAACAATGGTCAAAGAAATAATAATAAATCTTAATAAGAAAAATCATTGATGAACAACGGTCAAAGAAAACTCACTGCTGAACAATGGTCAAAGAAAACTCACTGACGAATGATGGTCAAAGAAATAATAATAAATATTAATAAGAAAAATCACTGATGAACAATGGTCAAAGAAAACTCACTGCCGAACAATGGTCAAAGAAAATTCACTGACGAACAATGGTCAAAGAAAATTCACTGACGAACAATGGTCAAAGAAAAATCACTGATGAACAATGGTCAAAGAAAAATCACTGATGAACAATGGTCAAAGAAAAATCACTGACGTCTGAGGCTACGTTCACACGTAGCGGAACTCTCGCGGAAATTACAGCGAGAATTCCGGATTCCATTCCGCGGGAAAATCGCATTTTAAATTCCCACCATTTTCCTGCGGAAAAACTAGCGTTTTGCAAGCGTAATTAGCTTGCAGAATGCTAGTGTTTTCCAAGCGATCTGTAGCATCGCTTGGTGAACTGATTGACAGTTTGGTCACACTCGTCAAACATAGTGTTTGACGAGTGTGACCAACTTTTTACTACTGATACTGCCTATGCAGCATCAGTAGTAAAAGATAGGATGTAAAAAATAATTTAAAAAAATAAAAAATATTGTTATTCTTACCTTCCGGCGTCCCGCGCAGCCTTTCCGCCTCTCTCCACACTCCCGGTCCTTCTCGCAAAGGATTACTGGGACCGGGAGCGTGGAGAGAGGCGGGAAGGCTGCGTGGGTTGCCGGAAGGTAAGAATAACAATATTTTTTATTTTAAATTATATTTTTTACAGGGATATGGTACGCAGAGCCCGGAGGACAGTCTCCTCTCCTCCGGACAATGGGTACCATCCGCAAATGTTCTGCTTACTTTTCGCATGGTGTGCACAGCCACATGCAGAAAGTAAGCAGAAGAATGCATTCCTATGGGTGCGGGATCGCCGCGATTCCGCTAAATTAATGAGCATGCTGCGTTATTTACAGCGAAGCGATTCCGCCGCGGAAAAAAATGCAGCATTAGCACAGCATTGCGGAATCCCATGGGATGCTTATTTTTCGTGTTTTCGTAGCAAAATCGCGCATTTAAAAACACTGCGGAAACGCGAAAAAAACGCTACGTGTGAACTCAGCCTGAATGAGGCTTTATTGTGCACCACCAAAAAACTTCATGTGCACTTACCCTTACGGTCAGTAAAAAGGGACTGGAGCCGCTTCGGGAAGGTCAGTAGATGGTGGCTGGCAAGAATAATGCTAGGGTCAGGAAACTTACATGAGTAACAACATTCCAGCCCTGAAATGAAAAAAAAAATGCCGGAGTGGTGCTTTAACATTGTAATGCAACAGGCAGAAGTAAAAGTCGTGGAGTTATGGAAATCATAGCATTGATAGGCATGTGTAATGGTATACAAATGATGAAGAATGGAAACAACATTTTCAAAACATCTCAACTTATTCAGTCGACTGATGCACATGCAGAAATACACACATTTACACGCCTTGGTATGCTGTTAGGGAGGTTATTAAAGAAGAACTCCTTGATGTCATCTGTAGAGATGAGTGAATTTGTTTGAATTTTCGCCTCAAATCTGATTTTGACATATTCGGGCCATATTCGCACACTATTCGTGCCGAGTGTGTATTTGATGATCTGATTCTTAACTGGGGATATAGCAGTGACAGCAGTAGCGCTCCTAAGGAATCAATCATTTAATATTGCAATTTATACCATTGCACAGTAAGTGCAGCTTCCAGTTACTTAACTATTATTATCTCTACCTCAGGCCAAACTTGTCATTGTTACTTCTTACTGTCACTGCTATATCACCAGTTAAGAATCAGATTATTCTGGATCAAAAATCACCTAAATCTGACATCGGTATCATTCACCATTGGACCTGGATATACTCAAGTGAGTACCATCTGTCCAGGTAGCAGCTTGCTACCTTTTCTATTGGTCAGTACAATCCTAAAAATTCTTACTACTTTATCCAGCAGTTTTTCCTATATACGGATCACCAAAAAAAGTGAAGCATCCCTGACATCAAGTATCACCTCTGACCTTGGGTTCCTTCTCACACCATTAAGTGAGTATCCATGTAATCAGTTTTTTTTTTCTCTCAGTTAGCACGGTGAATCCTTTTCAATTTCTGATTCAGCTCTTTTTAACAGGCACCGGCACAGAGCCAGTTTTTCACCAGCCGCTTCTGGGATCTTATACACAATTTCAAGTGGACTAGCGCCAGTGTGTTTATTGTTACTGGAAATAACACAATTTATTACCGTGCCAACACAGACCACCCTCTGACACAGACTGCAGGGGGAGCCCAGTATCACACAGGATAGGATTAGATACATGGCTCAGCAGTCATCATCACACAGGATAGGATTAGATACACAGCTCAGCAGTCAGTATCACACAGGAGAGGATTAGACACATGGCTCAGCAGGCAGTATCACACAAGATAGGATTAGATACACAGCTCAGCAGTCAGTATCACACAGGATAGGATTAGATACGCAGCTCAGCACACAGTATCACACAGAATAGTATTAGATACACGGCTCAGCAGAGTAGTATCACACAGAATAGGATTAGATACACGGGTCAGCAGTCAGTATCACACAGGATCAGATTAGATGCACGGTTTTTATGTGCAATATAATCATTATAATTTGTTATAACTAACCACAGTTGGTTACTATGCACAGGCAACGCCGGGCTCTTCAGCTAGTATATATATATGTGTATATAGATATATAGATATATACAGTAAAAGCCGGCAGATGCCGCGTACAGTAAAGAGTAGATTAGGTTAGAATAGAATAGATACAGTATATACACGTAGAATAGGTGTGCCACTTTCCCATCTTTGCTGGGAAGAGGCTTGGTGACTAGGCCGAGTGGCCACTCGTTTCGATGCGACTGACTGTCTTTGCTGAGTACAACATCGCCGGGTTGGATGTTTGGGTGGTCTTTTTGCCACTTTGTCCTGGTTTGCAGAATGGAGAGGTATTGCTTCTTCCATTTGTCCCAGAAGACATTGGACACACTTAGTACTTGCTTCCATTGTCATCTATAGAGGTCTTTATCGTTGAATTCTCCGAGTGGAGCTCTCGGGACACAGGTTTTCTACGTGAGTAGCATTGCAGGAGTAAGGACTGTCAGGGCTCCAGAATCACTGAAAAGTGCTGTCAGTAGCCTGGTGTTCATGATAGCTGATACCTCGGCCAACTCAACTTCAAGGACAGCAGCGCAGAGTTCCTGTCTTGGGTATCGTGTGTTCACGGAGTGGTGCCAGTTTAGTCCAGCTCATCACAAACCCGATGTGGCTCTGTTCACTTGTCTATGGTTTTGAGGTATGCTACTGCTGCGATTGCTTTGACTGATGCATCACAGAAGATACAAGTCTTTGTGTATTGACTTCTGTGGATGGCACAGGATCATACAGTCGTTTTGCACAAAGGTCGGTCAAAGCCTCGAGAGTCGAGAGACATCCTCCTCTCTGCTCACAGGTCTGCTTATTCTGCTGGAAATGGATCGTCCCAATCAGACGTGTCTTGGGTGAAGTCTCTTAGCATCATTTTTCATTGGATAGTTACTAGAGCTACGAATCCCAGGGGGTCATATAGACTATTCACGAAAGAAAGAACTCTGCGCATGAAGGGTTTCTCATCTTTACTGATCTGGAAGGTGAAGGCATCTGTCTTCAGATCCCAAAGCAATCCAAGGCTCCGCTGCATGGGAAGGGAGTCGATGCTTAGGTCTAGGTCCTTTAAATCGCTGGAATAGTCTTGAGGGAAAGGCTTCCATCAACTCTCGGCTGTTGGAGGAAATCTTGTGTAACCTTAGTATAGACTGAGTGAGCATTTCTTGAGCCCTTTTTAGTAGACTGATTCCTGCCTCATTTCTCGGTGTGGACTTCAAACAGTCGTCTACATAGAAGTCCTTTTCTGTGAAGGATCTGACGTCTGACCCATACTTTTCTTCGCCCTCTTTGGCGGAATTTCGGAGGCCGTAGATAGCAACTGCTGGGGAAGGGCTGTTTCCAAAGATGTGTACCCTCATCTGGAATTCTACAATGTCTTTGTCTGGATTGTTGTCACGATACCAGAAGAACCTCAAGTAGTTTCTGTGTTACTCTTTGACGAGAAAACTGTGGAACATCTGTTGTATGTCAGCCATAAATGCCACCGTTTCTCTGTGGAAAGAGTAGTACTTCCAGAAGTCTGTTATTGAGGTCTGGACCCAATAGTAGGACATCATTCAGTGAAACATCTTCGCACTTGGCGCTTGAGTCAAATACCACTCTTATTTGACCTGGCTTCTTCGGATGGTATACTCCGAAGATGGGCCGGTACCAACACTCCTCTGAAAGCCGAAGTGCAGGTGCAATCTCTGCGAGGTTGTTCTGGAATATCTTCCCCATGAAAGTAAAGAAGTGGTCCTTCATCTCAGGTGATTTCTGAAGCTTGTGCCTCAGGGAGATGAATCAGCTGTAGACCAGTTCCCTGTTGTTGTGTAGGCACCTTCTCTGATGGTAAAGGTGCGACGCAACTGTTCAATTTGTCTTTGACTATTTGTCTATCCATGATGTCCAAGAACATCCTATCTTCAATAGACATCGCTACCTTATCGTCTTCCTTTGTTCTGTGGAAGACTGTACATCTCATGTGGTCTTGTTCACCTTCACAGGCGTGGTCTTCATTGGTAGGTACTGAGAAAGGGCAAGTTAGGGGAGTGCTGTTGGTAATTCCTTTACCAGCAGACTATTGTGACATGGCTGGAAGAGAGATGGATGTCCATTTTCTAGTGTGCTGGTAAGCATACTGTTGACTGAGGCCGACTTGTGTGCTCCTCCAAGACAGATGTCTCCTATAATGACCCATCCAAGGTCGAGCCTCTGTGCGTACGGAGCGTTCCTGGAGCCATTTATATATCCTCCAGTCTTGTGGACTCATAGTATATCTCTTCCCAGGAGTAGAGCTATTGGGGCTTCTGGATCCAACTCAGGTATCAGGTGGGCTATACGCTTCAGATGGGGGTGATGTGTTGCCACCTCCGGTGAAGGTATCTCTGACCTGTTGTCGGGAATCTTGTTGCACTCCAGGATGGTCGGTAGCGATAGGCAGGTTTGGCCATCTATGGTCTCAACCTTGTATCCTGTTGCTTTCCTCCCCGCCGTCTCAACGGTACCTGAACACATCCTCAGGGTTTAGTGAGAACCAGGGCCTACAATGCTGAAGTTGTCAAAAAAGATGGACCTGGCTAGGGACCTGTTACTTTGGTCATCCTGGATTGCATATCTCTTGAGGGCTTTGTCCTTTTGGCCTGCAGGATAGACTCGGACAAGGCAGATTTTTGAACAGGACCTTCCTCCTGTGAGTCCCTTACAGATCTTCATACATTGAGAGCTGACCACAGGGGAGTCTTCGTCAGTGTCCTTCTGCTTCCCATCGTGCTCCTCTACTTGCGACAACACTCGTGGAGGTGCTCCAGGGTGCAAGGCTGTATTGTGATCTGTACTGCTGCATTCTGCACATTTCACGCTAGCTTCACAGTTCGTGGCGAGGTGAGAGGTTGTGGCACAACATTTGAAGCAGATGTTGTTCTCCTTGAGGAAACCTTTGTGATCCTCCAAAGACTTCTCCCTGAAGGTTCTGCATTTTAGTAGAGGATTTGGTTTCTTGTGTAGAGGACACTTTTTACTGACATCCTGAAGCTTGTTCTCATCTGGAGGGGGTTTACTCGCATTGTGAGGAGGGCCTGTGGAAACAATGTTAGTTTTGTGGACTGCCACGGGTGTCCTACTGGGTTTGACACCCGGGACAGTAGAACATGACAGAGTGAAGTCAAAACTAGGGTCATTTCTGATCTTAGCTTGTTGGGTGTCAAAATCTATGAATACAGTGAAAGGAGGGAATAGTACATTATGATCTTGTTTATACCCTGAACCATATGTAATCCACTTTTCTTGTAGGTTGTAAGGAAGTTTTTGTATTATCGTATTGACACCCCTAGCGATGTCTAAGAATGCCAATCCGGGCAAGTCTCCTTCCTCCTGGGCAACCTGTAACTATCAATAAATCACTCAATTCCCTAAGCTTTTGGTAACCTTTAGGTCCTATCTTAGGGAAATCATCAATTCTTTTGTATAAAGCAATCTCTATGACTTCTACTGTCCAATAGCATTCATCAAGTCTTTCCCACACTTTACGCAGACCTGTGTGTGGATGCTTTATATTAAGGTCTCTTAGTCTTTTGGCATGCTCGACCGACTCACTTCCGAGCCACTTTACTAGGAGATCTAACTCCTCACTACTAGAAAGGTCCAGACCATGAATGGCATTCCAGAAAGAGACTCCCCATGACCTATAGTTCTCAGGCTTATCAATGAACTTTACAAGTCCCTTTGTAACCAGTTCTCAGCCGGCAAAGAACTTTGCAAAGTCCATGGTGGCTCGGTCAGTGCTGGCATGAGCCGGTGTGTTGTAGTCATGTCTAGTGTGGGGTGTATCACCATACCTGTAAGAAACTTCTGACTTCAGATAGTCTGTACAGTACCTTCTCGGTGAAGGTGTCTCTTTAAGGCGGGATGGGAGCTGTACCTTCTGCTCATTGGAACGGTAGCTGTGGTCGACATCTCTGTGCTGGACATCTCCTCGTCTATAGCAGTGAAGTTTGGGGTTGGATCACTGAAATCGGCATAGGTTGGTCGATGTGGTGCATCAGGGCTGTCATCCATGCTGGAATGTTGATGGACGTACTCTGCGACGCGCTGCGCTGGATCTTGATGCTCTGTTCTGAGAACGTTGCTGCGTCTCTCATTATCAGGATCCTCCATAGCTTCTAAGTACTCTGCCTTAGCTTTTGCAGCTGCTGTCTCTTTTTCTGTCACAAGTCTTTCTAGAGATGCTCTCAGGCGCGCACTCTCCGCCCCTTGCTCTGCCTGCAGGCATGTATTTTCTGCATCTTGGTCTGCCTGCAGATGTACCTTTGCTGCTTCGTGCTCTGCTTGTCTCAGCTTTAGATGCATTTCTTGTTCAGCGAAGGAGGACCTCGCTTTGGCCGCCTCGGCTTCGGCGTGAGCTACAGCAGCAAGCTTTTTTATCGAAGACTTGTTAGAGCCTGCTTGTAACCTCATTTTGAGTGAAGATGTATCGCGTCGAGACATTGTGCGCTTAGCTGCGTACTGCTGAGTATTTTGGCGGGAAGCTGAGTCTATGTGCGGAGGGCTTCCGCATGACGGGAACGATGTAGCACTTTATGGTGGGCTGCAGTAACATTCTGCGGCTGTATGGAGGCTGCTGTGATACCCGTATGCGAAGCAGTGTGGGTTTTAGCGGTTCCGTACAGTCTCATCAACTGAAGGCAGCTAATCTGTTCTTACTGGGCCTAAACTCTTATTCTCTGCGGCTTTATGGTGGCTGCTGTAATACCCATATGCGGAGCAGTTTGGGTGGTAGCGGTCCCGTACAGTCTATGCAATCACCGCGTGCAACCGGCGGTCCGTTTTTACTGTTCTGCCTTCCTCCACGTATAGTGCTGTGTGGATTCCAGCATACAGCTAAACCTTTCGTCCACTTCCCAGTAAAAAGACTGTATGGATTCTTAAGTCTATATTTATTGAAATGATGATGATGTGAACAATATGGAGCGGGACGAGATGAGCGGTAAAATCTACAAGGAAATAACATAACGTATATCAATACTGGCACATTACACAACAACACCTATAATACAGGGTGCTATTACATCAGTAACAGGAGTATTACAGAAGTTGCACAATACAACACATAAATGCAGTTAAGAGGGATATCTATAGCAAACTTAGGCTGCCTGCATTGCACTACCCTAAACAGAAATGCATCTATCTACATGCAGTGCAAAGAGCATTGCAACTAGCTGGAAGATACATTGCACCATATACCTCACTCATAAGTCACTGCACGGTGGCTGCATAATGGCTAGCTAGTACAGATACATTGCACAAACACATAACTGCATTAACTCTCACCGGAATCCGCTTGACAGAAGCAATGAATTGTAGGGAAAGCCAGGAATACGTGTGTGTAACTCAGAGATCCGAGGGGAAAATGGCCACAAGTTCTATAGCCAGGGAAAACTGAAGGGGTGGTTCTAATCAGAACAAGCTGTTAAAGAGAGCGGCTCCTTAATCCAGGAACAGGAGAAAAGGGGACAACTAATGACATCTAATGATCATAACTGGTACAGCACTTATGAAAATACTTGCTGCACATAAATGGGCAGAACAGAGGTGGTGATGGCGAACTCAGTCAAGGGTTTTAAGAGAGGCCTGAATGTATTCCTGCAGTGTAACAATATTGTATCTTACAGTTATTAGGTTCTTTAGAAGATCTGGGGATTTATTCTGACGGAATGTAGGCTGAACTGGATGGACAAATGTCTTTTTTGGACTTGCTAACTATGTTACTATGTTACAAAAATAAAAAAGTTATGGCTCTTTGAAGTAGGGGAGGGAAAAAATGAAAATGCAAAAATGAAAATTGGCTACTTTAGGAAGGGGTTAGAGGGTACCTGCCATCAGATAGTTAAACCTCAAACTAATGACATACAGTATATGTACGGGGCTTTCATGCTAATTAAATCCTTACCTTTGTGGTAGAAATCCACCAATCCAGAAATCCGTTTTGAAGTTTGAGAAATCCAGCATTGAAATCATATGCAAATGAGCCGCAAATGCTCTGGGGTGGAACACTTCACTTGTAGTTATCCTGACCTCCCTGTTCTCTGTCAGCCATTTGTATCTGACTGATGGGTCACTCTAATTTTATTGACTTACTTTCCCACTAAGATCTCACTCCAGCGCTTTCATTACCAGGTGAGGTGCTTCTGCAGTAAGGTCTTCATAACGTTACTAGACCCAGTGTCCTCTTCTGTGGATAAATAAACTTGGTTCAACACTTTTAACGCTTCCTGAGTTACACTTGTCACAGATTCAACATTGACTGTGGCCATGGAATGCCATGAGTGACAGCTTAGCCGTCCTATGGGATCTCGAGTGTGCTGGACTGTCAGCTTTGTGAGAGAACGTCCAGTCGTCCAATCTGATCCTGGACATTACTGGTGTGTGCTAGGTTGTTGTCAACATTTTGATTGACAGCCCTGCTTCTCAATCTGGCCTAGTCTACGGGTGTTTCCCCAGGTGCCTCCCACTCTTAATAATTTTATAGATATTTAGCTGTCTAGTTGTTAGCAGTCATTGTCAGTTGCAGCTATGCTTTAATTAACTGTGTTTGCTTAGCCCTGTGTCTCTTTCCTCTGAACTTGTTTCTAGACCTAGAATTTGTTGTGACTATTTTTGTAGATTATCCTTCCTACTCTTGACACTCTCTGACTTCAGGTATCTGACACCAGACTTGAGCTCTGTTTATTCCTTTGTTTTATTCCATTGTCTTGACATACCCTTCTGACTTTTTGACTCCCGACCAAACCTTTGTCTTAAGCTGGAGTCACACATAGCGACTTACCAGCGATCCCGACAAAGATATCAACGTGTCAGGATCGCTGGTAAGTCGCTATGTGATCGCTGGTAAGCTGTCAAACAGGCAGCTTCACCAGCGATTAGGACAGCGACGCCGCGCGCGCGGCATCGCTGTGTTCGTTAGCACTGATGCCATGGATCCATGTAAAAAATAGAATTAAAATGAAAAATATTGTTATTCTCACCTTCCGACGTCCCGCGCAGCATTCCCGCTTCTCTCCACGCTCCGGTCCCAGTAATCCTTTGCGAGAATGAACGCGATGACGTCCGTTCTCGCGGGATCGCGAAGTCTCGCGGTCATTCTTGCAAAGGATTACTGGGACCGGAGCGTGGAGAGAGGCGGGAATGCTGCGCGGGACGTCGGAAGGTGAGAAAGAATATTTTTTATTATTTTACAGCTGATCGCTGGTCTCCCGCCTGTCACACGCAGCGATGCGTGCTGGCCAGCGGGAGATCAGCGATGAAAAAATGTCGAGAGGTTTCGTGCAGCGATCAGCGATACCGGCAGGGGGGCCGGTCACTGATTGCTGTCACACACAGCAATCTCGCTGGTGAGATCGCTGTTTTGTCACAGAAGTTGTGACTCAGCAGCGATCTCGCTAGCGAGATTGCTATGTGGACTGGGCCTTTACTCCTCTGTACTATGATCTCTCCTGGTATCTGATCTTGGATCTCCTGACTACCTTGTTTTAAATTTGTTAATGAGTAGTGACTCAGTGTCACAACACTATCACTCCAGCTGCACAGACCCCCAATGCACATTAGATGGTAGAAGGCCGAGCGATACTTCCACCAAACAGCCATCTCAGAAGGCTGTCCCGTACACAGAACTCTTGCTCAACCGGTCACTCCTATATTTTCTATGATAAAGCCTCCAGCTGACATTTTGGGTGGTAATTAAATTACTCCCTAAAGAAGGAGGGCTTCCTGTAGCAATTTAATCTATAAAACTTGCCATTTTTGCTTGCCTCAAAAAACCATGTGCACAAAACTTTTTATGCAGCGTCTTTGCAAACAGTATCATACTTGAAATTTGGGTTGACCCCAAGCTGCTATTCATATGAACGATCGGTCTGCATTTTGCATGCACTCACACACATTGTACATGCTAATCAAAGAGGGAGTTGTTCAGAACTTAGATATTGATGGTGTATCCTTATCCTTTGGATAAGTAATTAATATCAGAGGGTTTGGGGTCTGACTCCTATCACCCCCATTTTCAGCAGAATGCAGATCACTCTGCAGCCAGAAGTGAAGCATATCACAGCTCCATACATTCTATAGGGTTACTCTCAAGGTATGTTTCCACAGTCAGGAAACGCTGTGGGTTTGACGCTGCGTACAGCTGCAGCCTCAAACCCGCAGCGTCCAGATGTTACAGCATAGTGGAGGGATTTCATGAAATCCCGTCTCCACTATGCGTTAAAAGATGCAGGCAGCAGACCTGCGTAAACAGACATGCGGCGCGTCTTTCCAGACCGCAGCATGTCTGTTTACCTTGCAGCGACGCTCCGTAAGGTAAAACCGCATCTAATGAATGATTAGTCACATGCGTAGTAACTGCGTAATCGCAGTTTAGCCTTTGCTGGTTATTAAAAATAGGGAGGATCCCACATCATTTTTTTGGGAGACTTTCATAACCAGTAAAGGCTACACAGACAACTGTGATGTTATTCGCCCCTTCCCAGAATAATAACTCCAGCTCACAACTGTCTGCTTTCCCTTGGCTGGTTATTAAAAATAGGGGAGCCCCACATCTTTTTTTCATTCATTTATTTATTCATTAACAAGAACAGTAAAATACACACTCAAGGTAACCTTTGTTCACAGCTGGTAACTCCAGTAACCTTAAAGTCTCCCTTAAAGGCAACCTTAAAGGTCCCGTTACATTTCGCGATGCACCTGTGATCCCGACCATGATATGACCCGGTCAGGATCGCTGGTGCATCGCTAAATGGTCGCTAGTGAGCTGCCAAACAGGCAGATCTCACGAGCAATGCAGCGATGCTCGGCGGTCATCACTTACCTGTCAGATGTGGCGATGATGACGTCTTCCGCCCGCGTCCATGGTTCGCTCATCAGTGCCAGCAGGAAGCCGACGACGAGAAATGGACCAGGATGATCTCATGCAGTCACCGATATCCAGCGGGGGGCCAGTCGAAGGTGAGTGTCACATGTAGCGATATCGCTAGCGATATCGCTGCTGCATCACAAAATCCGTGACGCTTTAGCGATATCGCTAGTGATAATGCTATGTGTAAAAGGCCCTTTAGGTTTCCAGGACATCACAGCTGCTCGAAGACCCTGTGGCTGTGAACTCTGGTAACCTTTAAGCTCATTTAGTGACAGTTATTGAATTAATTGTTAGTGGTCATAAGCATAAATATCTAAGTTATTACAATTCCTCTAACATGAGGTAAACTACATAGTGAATCAGGAGAACCACACTACATTTCTAATTGGAGGTAACACCTGCTACATTACTACTATTGGAATAGTGTCTTGGAGATGAAAATACCTCTTTAAGACTAGTGTGTTCATCACCAGTTTTAATTATTCTGCCCCCTCTGTGTGTGTCTGCCTAATATTTTGTTAAAGGAGTTGTACCAAGTATATAAATTATTTACTACTGACAGGATAATAGATAACATACCGTATTGCCCATTGGGAGTCTGACCATTGAGACCCCCACGATTCAAAAAAGGGGAAACTGCTGAGCTGAATGCGAGAATAGCTACAAACGTCCCATAAAAATGAATAGAGCAAAAATGCACACACTTGATCTACATTCTTTCAGATTAGGCGTTGCAAAGCCCTACTTATTGAGATCTGTGGGAGACTAGGTGACTGGGCCTCCAGCAATCAATAATTTATCCTCCTTTCAGCAATAGGTGATAGCATATCTAGGTAACAAGGTACAACAGTTCCTAACTTGATAATATATTTAGCATAATCCCTTTAAATAAAAGGTAGTAACAAAATAACAAAGAGGTAAGTGAAATGATGACTCAACCCTGTGACTCCATCCAGTGATCCCTGGCTGTGGGTCTGTTTTCCTCCTCTGCTTGACCACAGCCTGTATTGTATCTTTCCAACTGCTGATAATCTTCTTGTCTTTGCTTTGCTGTGTTGATTCTATGCAGGTGTTTTCAATTCCTCATTTTGGTTTGTCCTATTACATCTTGGGAGGCGCTATTTATATTCTGCTGACTCCTTTGTTGACTATATTTCAAGTTTGATGGTTGTTTGGAGTCCCAGCTCCCTGGTGAAGAATTACCTTGCTGAAGTTTTCTGTATTGCGATTTGTTTGTGTATTCCCCTTCCCAGCGCTTATTCCAATTTATTACATTCAGGATCTGGGGGTTTTCACGTATAACAAAGGACTTTTTGGGTTCCTTTCTTTTCCTTTCGTCTTTCATCCATGACTGTGTGAACACATCTTTAGCCTTGTGTCTCACCCTCTGTCTGTGTGCACTCTGTTCCGTTATGGTGGTTTTGTGTTACAATCTGTGAATAGGTTGAGGGTGCAGTTAAGGACACTCAGGGTCAGCTGACATTGAGTGGGGGAACTATTGCGTAATTTTAGGGTGCCATCCTCCACGGTCAGGTAAGGACAAGTCAGGATCAGGTTAGGAATTGCCTAATGTGTATACGAACCTGTGGTGTGCAGGTTTAACATCTCCCCTGTTTTGTTCATCCCATTGTGAGTGTTAGGGCTCAGTCATAACAGTGAGGTACGCTTTAGGGTAGATTTTGTTTAGTACAGTCACAAGATAATTTAATTATTGACATATTTGTGGGCTCACAATGTAGTAATGCTATTTTTTTACTGGCCGCATGAGGAAAAAATATTTTTAATTCAGACAGTAGAGATCTTATTAATAACATACGTATTACCATCCCATGTAATGTTGTTGTAACGCTGCTGTGATACCATAATTTCCCTCGGGATCAATAAAGTGTATTGTATCGTATCGTATCGTATCATAATAGATGGTGCTATATATAACAGAATAGTGTAACAATGACAGTGCGATACATAATCAACAAGGACACTGTTCTAATGGACATTGCTATGCATAATAAGTGAGAACACTATGTAATAAGAGACAGGGCCATACAAAATAAGGGAGGACACTGTGTAATGAAGGGAGGATACTATTCAACAATGGATGGCACTGTTCAAATAAGCAAATAAACTATGGACAGCACTATGCATAATAAAGTGAGATGGAATATAATTAAGCATGGTACTATTAAAAATAAAGTAGTACATTGTAATAATGGATGACACTTTACATAATAAGGGAGAAAATTATACAATGGTCTGTACTGTACATACTGTAAGTGAAGACATTATATAATAATGGACAGTGCTATACATGATGAGGGAAAACACAATGTAATAAAGTACAGGGCTACACTTCATAAGGGAGGACACTATGTAATAAGGTATGGCATAATAAAAAATCAGGGAGAATACAATTTAACAATAAACAATGCAGAAAAAGGGAGGACACTATGTAATAATGGGTGGTGTCATGCATAGTTAGGGAGGAAATTGTCTAATAAGGCATATTATTATACATACTAAGGGATGACACTATGTAATAAAGTATGGCACTATATGTAATAAAGGAGAATACCATATAATAAAAGACAATGCTATTCATAAAAACTGATGGCACTTCAATGATCTTATTAATGTATTAATAAGATATAACTGTATATAGCAGATTGCAGTAAGCCATTTGTTCCCTTGCTTTGACATTTAGCTTAAAAATAGCCAATTACAGTTTGGGCACGGGCTTTCCCCTAAAAGTTTCAATCTCAGACATTGGTCCAGGTTGCAGTGAGTAGCATGCTTACTACAATGTTGTGTTTTATATTATTTTTTAAAGTAGTGTCGTGGTATAGCATTAATGAGGTAAATGTATTGAAGTGGCCAATGTCTGGCATGAATATTTAGGCACCTTACTGTGCGTTGCATATACTTAAGTACTATTTGGAATTATGTACATGCTGTGATAACATATATCACAACCACCATCAGCAACCACATCCTGTTCCTTGTACCTTGTCCGAGTGCAGCATTCAGCTGTCCCTACCACAGGCCTTGGAATGTAAGCGAAAATACGCAGCCACCCACAGGCCCAAGTACTAAACAGCCACATTTCCAGACTGCTTGCTCTGGAAATGTTGACATTTATGCTTGTGGACACTGAGGTTTTCCACAACCTCATGGTGGTGGCCTTTCCTAAGTAATCGCTCCCGAGCCAACACTATTTCTGCCGGAAAGCGGTCCCCACCTCACACCAGCACGTGTCCCATAATATAACTCATGCCCTGACAAAGGCAATACTTGGAAGGTCCACTTAACAAACAACACATGGACTAGGGCTTGTGGTCAGGGATTCTACATTTCCCTGACTGCACACTTGGTGAATATGCTGGAGGTCGGGACCGAGTCGAACCCTGGGACCGCACACATACTACCGATGCCTAGAATTGCGGGCCCATGTTTCATTAGGGTTTCCCCCTTCTCCTACGCCAGTTCCGCATCATCGTCCATATAAATCGCAAGTTGGAAGAACTGCAGCACTGCCACAGTGTGAAGCGGCAACAGGCTCTGCTTAAACTCATAGTTTTAGATGACACCTCAGAAAAGTGGCAAAAAAGGTCTAACAGACCAGACAGATCTGTGGCTCTCACTGCTGAAACTACAACCAGGCATGGTCGTGTGTGATAATGGCTGTAACCTGGTGGCAGTAACCTCATACATGTGCCATGCCTGGCTCACATGCTCAACTTAGTGGTTCAGCACTTTCTAAAAACCTACTCAGATTTGCATGAGCTACTTTTCAAGGTAGGCACACATGCACCCATTTTTGCAAGTCAGGGACAGCTGCCGCCGCTCTCGCAGTGCTGCAGCAGCACTATCAACTGCCAGCTCCTCAGCTGGTTTGCAATCTGCCCCGTGCTGGAAGTCAACATTGCAAATGTTGACAAGACTTTGTGAGCAGCAGAGGGCAGTAGTTGAATACCATCTACAGCATGCTGTCGGTATTGCGCTCAGCCACAGCACATAATAACTGACGAGTGGCCATGAATGTCTGACATCTGTCCAGAACTCTGAAACTTTGAGGAATCAACCAAGGTGGTGATCGGCAATGATGACATAATTAGTGTGACCATCCCACTTCTGTGTCTACTCAAATGCTCGCAGCTCACAATGAAAGAGGAGGCTTTGCATGAAGACCACGTGGCAATGGAGCAAGAAAGTAGTCAGGGTGATACAACCCAGCCCTGCTTCATTTCATCTCAGCACGGATTGGGTGACAAATGAGGATTCTGAGCAGGAGGAGGAGTAGGAGATGATTACCTGTGCTACAGAGGGTACTTAACAACAATAGCTTCTCGTCTTTTTAGCCTGGATAGTCTGAAGAGGAGGAGAGGGAGAAGGATGTGGAGAAGGAGAGTCGTCCTTCTGTGAGCACAGTTAAGTCTTGACTATTAGGAATCTGGCATGCATCCCAGGCTTAATGTCCCGCTGCCTTTCACTTGACCCTCAAGATATACGCATTTTGGGCACCACAAGTTACTAGTTGTTTACCCTTCTTGAATTTTGACCTACCAGGAGAACTTTCCATCTCTCTTTCCAGTGGTCGATAGGGCTAATAAAATGGTGCAGTACCAGAAGGCTTTATTAGTAGAAGAATTGGTCAAAAAATTCCTATATGACAATGCTGGTGGAAGAGGTCAGAGTTCTTTAGAGAAGCAATGAGTAGAGAGGTTAGATGCACAGCAAGTCCAACAGAACCAAAAGAACACTATCAAAGGTCTGGGACAGTTTCAATAGACCTGCCCACCGCCCAGGCCATGATTTGCATAGTACTATGACAAAGATGGAAAAGTTAATGAAGATGGTCGAGTACCTAGGAGACCATACCAGCGTTCTCGGTGATTCCTCTGTGCCTTACAACTATTGCGTGTCCAAGCTGGACACATGGCATGAACTGTCCCTCTACGCCTTAGAGATGCTGGCCTTCCCTGTCGCTAGCGTTTTCTCAGAGCGGGTTTTTAGTGCTTCCGGGGGCATAATAACTGATAGGTGCATCTGTCTGTCAACTGAAAATGCTGACTGACTGACTCTCCTCAGAATCAACAAGGCCTGGATTGGCCAAGACTTTTCAGCTCCACCTGATGAGAGGAGCAAAACATAAAGTCAAATAATATGTTCTTTTTTTAAGGGTGTGTACACCCATGCACTCTCTTCCCCTCCAAACAAGGATATATATTTCTTGTTTGGCAAGTTTTAGTGCCCTCTTCATCCTCCTCCACCATATCGCGAGGATCATGATCTGACTCTTGTTCTTAATTTTTCAATGGTGTGTCTGATGCCCTATTATATATTTTTTAAAGATATACCTGATATATACATGATTTTTTACATATATATGTGTACCATCCAGGGGTAAATGATTTTCAGTCCTTGCATATAGTGCACTGGTTTTACCAATGTAGGAGTTCCATTCCTTCCAAACGGTAAAAATAATTTTTTATAGGCACTCTTCTACATCTCTTCCAGGCTGTATTGCAGTGTCTCCTTCTAATTTTTGGCATCCCATGCACATAATGCATTGGATTTACCAGTGTAGGAATCACACTTCTTCCAAATGGTAAAAATAATTTTTCAGATGCACTCCTGTGGCGTAACTACAAAGTTATGGGCCCCGGTGCGAATTTTCAAATGCCCCCCCATGCCAAAATACACGCACATCTCCGCTCCATCCACCTCGTACACACGCGGCTCTGCTCCGTACACCTCGTACACACGTGGCTCCGCTCTGTACACCTTGTACACACGCGGCTCCGCTCCGTACACCTCGTACCTACGCGGCTCCGCTCAGTACACCTCGTACACACGGCTCCGCTCTGTACACCTCATACCCACCTCCTGACTCCCCCCGGGCCCAGTCGCAGTGGCGACCGATGCGACAGTGGTAGTTACGCCCCTGCCTGTATGTCTCTTCAATGGTGTATCGCAGTGCCTCCTTCTAATTTTTGTCAGGCCTTGCACACATTGCCTCGGTTTTACCACTCTAGGAGTCCCACTCATTGCCATTTTCAAACAATGCTTTGTGAGGCCCTTCTCTATGTCTCATCCATGGTGTACTCACATCACTCCTTTAAATATTTACTAGGACTTGCACTAAGTGCATAGTTTAAGCAATGTAGTAGTCCCATTGATTTTAAATTCTCATTCCTAATTTTGTGAGGTCAAACTTAACCTCTGAATCACAGTTGGTGCCGCCATTCTGCTCTGACTAGCGCAGGGACAGGACAGGTTCTGTGGGTGTCATTGCAAAACAGCCTCTGTGTGGCCACTGTGCACCAGGCTGTGTGGGTGACATTTTTAAAACGTAGTGTTGCTTCTTTCAAAAGCTGCCATTAAAGCAGGAATCTTTTTCTGACACATTAGTTTACATTCTTGCAAGGATTTTAAGAAATCTGTTTCACAGGCTTTTTGTGAAATGTTTGATAATTTTTTCATCAGAAATCCTAAAGTGCTAGCAGCACCTTTACTTGTAACAGCTGCAAATTCTTTGCTTTTTTCCATTAGAGTTGTTGTCATTAACTCTGTGACTTTTTATTTGAACATTTACATAAGGATCTAAGTAAGGGATGAGGTCAGATTCCTGACTTGAGAAAATATTCTTTTACAGGCAAGTCCTACCAACTTCTTTGTTTCGGACACTTCCACAGTCCATGCATTCATTGCTCAATTCTGTCTCTTTAAGGTCATGTGTAGACAAAAATCCCTAAAGAATGCAATCCAATTCACAAACTTTTTCTAATCATCACAAAAATGTATTCTTCAGCCAATCAAGTTGATAATATTTTAAAATTGTCAAAAAATGTTTCTTCATCCAATCCAATTGACAATCCATTTCAGCAATAATGCCACACATACCTCCTTGATGGGTCCACTGGAAAAATGCTCAAATTTCCTATAGACGTTCATTATACTGATTGAGACTAGCACTGAAGCTGTACAGCGTGCTCAATACAAGAAATGAGCACCGATAGGAAATAGAGAGGGGAAAGCGAGTAAGGAAAATACAGTGTGTACATACATTATTTAATCAAGTATTAATTTTATTCAAAACAGCACAAAAAATGACATAGACAGAAAAAAATTGTACTAAAAATAATTAAAAGGAATTTAAGAGCTGGAGGGGGTGGGAAATGATAATCCCATAAGTTCCCCTCCCTCAGGTAATTACAAAAGAATACAATATCAACCCTATAACAATATAAGTGACATAATTGCAGTCATGCACCCCAAGCAAGAGGAATAGTGATAATGATAAAATATCTACAGTGTATATAAATAGTCAAAATAATTATAAGAAACTGAAAGAATTGAAGCACTCACCCAGATCCTTCTTGAAGTGAAATTTTATTCCATGGTAAAACGTGACATCAAACCATATTAAAGTGCGGAGTGCAGGATGAAGGGGAGCTATGTAGATGAGTCTGACGGACTACGGCAATACATGAACCGTAAACCATTTTTATAACGTGGGAAGGGGTGCATGGGAACGGGAATACACCAGCAAAAAAAGAAACACTTGGCGAGGGAAATTGCCATGTGGTGTTGCTCTGGGGTATAGTTGCCTCTAGCCACCCCATTGCCTCTGATGGTCCTATGAAAATTATTAACCATAGGAAGGATGACACCATAGCTACAGAGGTGACCATCCGATAGCCCAACTCAACTTCCCATCTCCACTGAAGACCCTTTCAGCTTTTTGAGAGTTGGATGGAGGACATCATCTGTGAAAAAAGGGTCCCACAGCTGCACTCCAACAGTTTGAGCAGCACTTTTATAAGAGTCAATACCCTGAGACCACTTACTTTGTCACTGAGGATGATTTAATTCTCCAGGGATTCCTCCGATTAGGTTTTAAACAAATTTGTGGAAACATGGTTGAAAGCAATGTCTGACTTTCATTTGTTCATTTTCATAGATTTTTGATTTATTATTACTTTTGTCTGATTCAAGTTATTTCTGTGACCAGTGTGGGTTTTTCAGTCATTAAAAGAGGGGTACCAACAATTTTGACCACGTGTGTATCTATCTATATCTTTACACATCTTTAACCAGGGCCGTCATCAGGGCATTACTGCCCTTACTGTTTTATGGGGCCCAATGAGCAGCGGCACACAGGGGTGCCCGCAGGGCCCCGCCTCCAGTGCTTCTGCTCAACCGGCCTCATCATGCACTAATGTGCTGTGCGCTGTGGGCCTGTGGCACACATGTCAGTGCCGGGCCCAGGGAGCTTTCTTGGAACTGTGCGTGGCCATCTAACCTTGAAAACTGTGCAGTTCCAGCTCCCTTCACCCTCCCTGGGCTTTTGGTCAGGTGTCGGCACATACGCGATGAAGGGTGGGCTGCACATGATGGAGGGGGGCTACACTTCACATGATGAAGGGGGTTGCACATGATGGAGAGGGGCTGCAATGGTGAAGGGATCTGCATATGAAGGAGGGGGGCTAAAAATGATGGAGGGGGCTGCAAATGATGAAGGAGGCTGCAAATGATGGAGGGTGGCTGCAAATGATGGAAGGGTGGCTGCAAATGATGGAAGGGTGGCTGCAAATGATGGAAGGGGAGCTGCAAATGTTGGAGGGGGCAGCAAAAAATGGAGGGGGCTGCAGATGATGGAGGGGGCTGCAAATGGGAAAGGGGCTGCAAATGATGGAGGGGGCTATAAATGATGGAGGAGTCAGCAAATGATGGAGGGGGGCTGCAAATGATGATATGAGGGAGGGGATGGGGACTGCTCATGAAGAAGTGGGGGAGTAGGACTGAACATGAACGGAAGGGGCTGCACATCATGAATGGAGGGGGATTGCACATGTTGAAGTGGGGGAGAACGGAGGACTGCAAATGATGAAGTGAGGAGGACAGGGACAGCGAATGATGATATGAAGGTGGAAGGAGGACAGCAAATGATGAAGTGAAGGGGAAGGAGTGTCACGCTTGCACCTTGGCAGATTGGCACGAGCGAGGGGGTTGTGGACCCACTGTGCCCCAAACCAGACTACCTTGGAAGGGGCGTAACTAATGCAGCTACCTTGGTCTTCTCTGGAGCCTCTGATAGTGAGGTCAGGCTTGTGCGACAGGTAGCTGCCTGGTGCCACTCCAGGGTGGTGACTGGCTGTGGCTGCTGATCCCACTGGGGAACAGAACACTAGGACAGGTGCTACTGGCAGACAGGCAGGTGAGTACAGCAGGCACGGTTGGTACTCTGGCCGGTGGGCACACTGAGACACAGGCAGGCGGGCACAGCTAAGAAACAGGCAGGCGGGCATGGCTGAGACACTGGCATGCGAGCACGGCTGAGACACTGGTAGGTGGACATGGCTGATTGGGAAGGCACAGGGACACGGACAGGAAGGAGTGGTGTATGGAATAGGTAGAAACCTTTTCACACAGGAGGTGCAGGTACTAGTACGGGAAGGATGGGACTATAGATGGGTATGAAGGAACAGGTTTGGACCTGTTCACACTGGAGAAGAACTGCAAAGCTGTGGAGAAGAGCTGTAGTTAGCAGCAAGAGGTTCTGCAGCAGCAGAAGCAGAACAAAGCAGAGTCGCGGGAATGCGGAGCACCAACAGAGCTGCAACAGTGCGGAGCACAGGCAGAGCACAGTCAGACGGAAAGGACACAAGGATAGATGTGGCGCCCCTGAGGCTTCAGTCGGCACATAGGTACTGCACCTTCTCCTAAGGTGTAGTGCCCCACCATCCAGGTAAGGTGGGAACTCCTGACCACACTCCACACCTGCATTCCACACACAGGATAGTTCAGTGGGGCCACCTAACAGCTTCAGGCTGGGGATTAGCAGAGCACCCCTCGTGGAACCCTGCTTTGTAACACGAGATGTGCTGGGGAGGCGGGTGGAGTTAGATATAAAAGAGAGGGAAGGTGTAGGATTTCAGGTCAGTCTGGGGTGAGTCACAGAGAAAGAGGTCAGATAGACAAGGGTCTGAGAGAGAGAGAGAGAGAGAGAGAGAGCAGGCTGACAGCAGGTCAGCCTGAGAGGAGCTCAAGGCGGAGGAAGGCAGTCAGTCAGGAGAGGCTGAGGACTGGTCTTAGTGGAACGAGCTCCCTAGGGAAGGAAGAGAAGGAGAAAGAGACATAGACTGGAGACTACAGATTCCATAAGAGAGATAGAACAGATCAGAACGAAGGAGAATAGAAGGACGGTGGGAAGCTGGTTGAAGAAAGATAGAGAACCCTTCCAGTCCAGACAGCGCAAAGGCCGGGGCCCAGTCCCCGAGGTTGATTGGATCTTTATGTCCGGCAACAGACACCGGAGGAGTAGTGAGCCGCTAACGCCTTGCTCCCATCATAGACTTGGGACACAACAGCAACTGAATAGAGAGCCGGGACACAGTGAGGAGTCCCCGAAGCAGGCTACAGCTGTCTGTCATAAAAGTAAAGACTAGGAACACCTAGAGAGAGGCATTCCAGGGTAACTAAGTACTGGCGTGCTTCGCACCTAAAGGCACATTGGAGGAGTCGTTCAGTAAGGTACATGTTGGCGGAGTGTGGAAGGGAGAATCCTATCCTGCCTGGAGGTTGGCTGGAGCCCTGACCTGGAGAACACAGTACGGAGGCAGGCAGTTGTGTGAACTGCAAACAGTGAGTAAAGCTTTGGAACCGCATACTCTGGTGTCCTCTAGTTATTCCCGCACCACTACACCTGGGTACCAGCCTCCATACCATTCTGCGCCTCTCCTCTTCCATTGCACCTACACTGCCCTGGGACTACAGCTCCACCTGTGGGGAGCTATACCAACTCTGCTGCACCACACCATCAGTCCCAGCGGATCTGTATGCAGCGTTGGCTTACCATCTTACTTGCCAAACACCACGGGTGGCGTCACAAACTATTCATATAAACTTTAACACCATTAACATCACCGCCATTGATATTGGGCACCCAGGGCCATGGACCGGGTCACCGCTGCTGTGACACATTCCCGCCTTAACACCGGCCCGGTACCTAGTACCCCGCTGCCCTGGGTGTGCGAGGGTGACCCATAGGCACAGCAGGAAGGGAGCCACAGACAAGGAGACAAACAGACAGAGGTAGGACTGAGTCCAGACAAGGTAATGGTACGAGACAAGGTACTGGAACAAAGACACAGGGACTAGAATATACTGCCTCCTGGAGGGTGGAAGAACAGGTTCAAGACAAGGCTAGAATAAGGACATAGAGACCAGGATAGTCTGCTTCCTGGAGGGCAGACAGACAGGTACAAGACACGGCTAGGAACAAGGACTCAGAGACCAGGATATTCTGCCTCCTGGAGGGCAGAGCAAGCAGGCACAGATACAGGACTAGGAATCAAGCTTCCAGAGAAGGTGAAACACAGGACAGGACCTGGCAACATGACACTAACTGAGTAAAGGCGTTTCTCAGGCAGCTTCCACCGGGTGGAGCTGCCCTAAATACTAGAGGCCTCTTGGTGATTGGCCGGGGGCACATTAGGCAGGTGCACACTGATTCCATAAGAACCAGAGAGTGCCGGCACCATCCCCCTATGCACACAGCCAGGAAGCATTCAAAGAGCAGGCAGGAAGCAAGAGGTACAAAGCACGGAGCCAGCAGCAGACAGAAGTCACAGTATGGCCTGGAGCAGTGAGTAAGTTGGTGTGTGGGGGATGGGAGGTCATGCAGTGCAGGGTTGTTACAAAGAGGACAGCAAATGATGAAGTGATGGGGAGGGGGACTGCAAATGATGAAGTGAGGGGCGGATGGGGACTGCAAATAATGAATTGAGGGTGAGGGATGATGACAGCAATTGAATTGAAGGTGGGGGATATGGAGAGCAAATGAGTATCTGGGGTAGAGCAAACAATGAAGAATTTTGAGGGTGGGGGGAGTAAAAGATGTATTGAATGTGGGGAGAGAGCAGTTGATAATGAATAGAGGGTGGGGGTGGGAGAGAGAAGACATGATAATGAATTGGGGCAGAAGGGGCGTGTAAATATAATGAATCGGTGGAGTGGGAGGCACATAGTGGGGGTGTTGAGGATGCAGTGACTGGTAATGAAATGGGGGAAAGATTATAGAGGCTAATTAATGTATATATTTATTAGGTAGGGAAAAAGGCTATTTATAGTTGGTGGAGGTGCAGTGGTGGATTATAATTTATATTTGGAATGGTGGATTGCATAATAACTAATTATATATTGATGATGGGTGCACACCTGAATTCAGCTGTGTAGTGTAGAAGAAAGGGAAAAAGTGGGGAATGTGCTCTAGGTAACTGTGTTATTTTATATTCAACATCATACTGGGAACAGGGAAAGGGATTAGTGGTGCCTCAAATCCAAATGAACACAGGTGCCAGGATCAAGTGGCTGGATACCACTCATTAGCAATAGCAAATGAAGGAGAAAAAAGTTCCAGCACCAGGCATCTCTTCATGAAAATCTTCAATATTTTATCTTCATGTCAAGAAAAAACATCTTGGAGGGACGCAGCCCCCTAAATGCCTGACGCGTTTTGAGCAAAGTTCTTAGTCATAGGCATATGAACAATACATGAAAACACACTTAAATAGTAATACAAAAACTTCGGCACTCATGTGATAAGTTTATTAACCGATACCTGGAGCACCTCCGTTAGCCCCCCATGCCTCGTTCCTCACAGGCACCTGGAGTGCATCTTTTTGCCCACATGCTGCGCACCCCGCAGGTTCAATAGAGCATATAGTGCCACATTCAAAGACCCTCTTCCACACAAATCTTGTTTGAGAAAGGCAACTAATAGCGAAACATTGCATCTGTCTACACCAGATTTTGCTGTTATGTGATGGTGTTTTGCCTCATTTCATTTGACTATTGGTTAATAAACTTATCATATGAGTGCCAAAGTTTTTGTATTACTATTTGGACTTTTTTCTTCAGAGCACCATAATAACATCATTAGACAGTGAGCAACTCTTATATATTCTAACATCCTTAAATACCCATTCCATTAATTACAACCATGCACACCTGTTACTTGACATGATTGGTTTACACATTCATTCCAAAATCAAATGTGAGACAGCCTACCAAAAATCATGACGCCTACACAGATTATTACCTCCTTGTCCACACAAAATAGGTTTGTAAAAAACATCTCTACTTATAGCAACGCTAAGAAAAAAAAATAACATCCAGTACAGTCTGTGTATGATTTTTGTCACAGCTGAGCATCTGTTACAATAACATCCAATGTAGCCTAAGCATGCTGTGTGTCACAGCTGAGCATCTGTTACAGTAACATCCAATGTAGCCTAAGTATGCTGTGTGTCACAGCTGAGCATCTGTTACAGTAACATCCAATGTAGCCTAAGTATGCTGTGTGTCATAGCTGAGCATCTGTTACAATAATATCCAATGTAGCCTAAGTATGCTGTGTGTCATAGCTGAGCATCTGCTACAGTATCATCCAATGTAGCCTATGTATGCTGCGTGTCATAGCTGAGCATCTGTTACAATAATATCCAATGTAGCCTACGTATGCTGTGTGTCATAGCTGAGCATTGCTACAGTAACATCCAATGTAGCCTATGTATGCTGTGTGTCACAGCTGAGCATCTGTTACAGTAATATCCAATGTAGCCTAAGTATGCTGTGAGTCACAGCTGAAAATCTGCTACAGTAACATCCAATGTAGCCTAAGTATGCTGTCACAGCTGAGCATCTGTTACAATAACATCCAATGTAGCCTAAGTATGCTGTGTATCATAGCTGAGCATCTGTTACAATAACATCCAATGTAGCCTAAGTATGCTGTGTGTCACAGCTGAGCATCTGCTACAATAACATCCAATGTAGCCTATGTATGCTGTGTGTCACAGCTGAAAATCTGCTACAGTAACATCCAATGTAGCCTAAGTGATGAAAATATGTGCAAACTGTAAAGCTCTGTGGAATATGTTAGCACTATATCAAAATAAAGATTATTATTATTATTGCAGCCTATGTGTGCTGTGTGTCACAGCTGAGCATCTGCTACAATAACATCCAGTGCAAAAAAAAAACACACACCACTAACCCACATATAAACGCAAACTGCCACCCCCAATTAATAAAAATAGCTAATGTCGCTGCGATTATTTAGCCCAATAGGGTATCTAGCTCCCAACTCTATTATCCAATAAGCTTCACGACACCTCAAAGTGCACTCCCAGCCTTACAACTCCATTATGATTCTCCCGAAAATGTTTGGAAAGTCCCGACAATCCCCTATGATTGACAGTGCTGTCGGGCTTAGCAGCCATAATATGCTCTCCAATTCTTGTATGCAGAGACGAGTCCTGGATGGAAGAAATGATGGCGGTCTGCCCTGCATGAAAAAGAAAAGCAAAAATGAAGGACTTCAGCTAGAGACGTCACTGGTGAGTCATTGTGTTACCTGTACACTGACAATATTCAATGTACACTATATACAGAACTCCTGTGTATAATGCCATTGGTGATCACTGTATTACCTGTACACTATACACTATATACAGAGGTCCTGTGTATAATGTCATTGATGATCACTGTATTACCTGTACACTGACACTATATACAGGCCTTCTGTGTATAATGTTATCAGTGATCACTGTATTACCTGTACACTGACACTATACACAGAGCTCCTGTATATAATGTCACTAGCGATCACTGTATTACCTGTACACCATATACAGAGCTCCTGTGTATAATGGCACTGGTGATCTCTGTATTACCTGTACACTGACACTATATACAGAGATCCTGTGTATGATGTCACTAGTGATCACAGTATTATCCGTACACTGGTGCTATAAAAAGAGCTCCTGTGTATAATGGCATTAGTATTGTATTTTTTTTTATTAATGATCAGTTTTGTGGTATTCTGTCACTATGTGGTGGCAATATACACTCACTGGCCACTTTATTAGGTACACCATGCTAGTAACGGGTTGGACCCCCTTTTGCCTTCAGAACTGCCTCAATTCTTCGTGGCAGAGATTCAACAAGGTGCTGGAAGCATTCCTCAGAGATTTTGGACCATATTGACATGATGGCATCACACAGTTGGCGCAGATTTGTCGGCTGCACATCCCTGATGCGAATCTCCCGTTCCACCACATCCCAAAGATGCTCTATTGGATTGAGATCTGGTGACTGAGGAGGCCATTTGAGTACAGTGAACTCATTGTCATGTTCAAGAAACCAATCTGAGATGATTCGAGCTTTATGACATGGCGCATTATCCTGCTGAAAGTAGCCATCAGATGTTGGGTACATTGTGGTCATAAAGGGATGGACATGGTCAGCAACAATACTCAGGTAGGCTGTGGCGTTGCAACGATGCTCAATTGGTACCAAGGGGCCCAAAGAGTGCCAAGAAAAAATTCCCCACACCATGACACCACCACCACCAGCCTGAACCGTTGATACAAGGCAGGATGGATCCATGCTTTCATGTTGTTTACGCCAAATTCTGACCCTACCATCCGAATGTCGCAGCAGAAATCGAGACTCATCAGACCAGGCAACGTTTTTCCAATCTTCTACTGTCCAATTTCGATGAGCTTGTGCAAATTGTAGCCTCAGTTTCCTGTTCTTAGCTGAGAGGAGTGGTACCCGGTGTGGTCTTCTGCTGCTGTAGCCCATCTGCCTCAAAGTTCGACGCACTGTGCGTTCAGAGATGCTCTTCTGCCTACCTTGGTTGTAACGGGTGGCAATTTGAGTCACTGTTGCCTTTCTATCAGCTCGAACCAGTCTGCCCATTCTCCTCTGACCTCTGGCATCAACAAGGCATTTCCGGCCACAGAACTGCCGCTCACTGGATTTTTTTTCTTTTTCGGACCATTCTCTGTAAACCCTAGAGATGGTTGTGCGTGAAAATCCCAGTAGATCAGCAGTTTCTGAAATACTCAGACCAGCCCTTCTGGCACCAACAATCATGCCACGTTCAAAGGCACTCAAATCACCTTTCTTCCCCATACTGATGCTCGGTTTGAACTGCAGGAGATTGTCTTGACCATGTCTACATGCCTAAATGCACTGAGTTGCCGCCATGTGATTGGCTGATTAGAAATTAAGTCTTAACACACAGTTGGACAGGTGTACCTAATAAAGTGGCCAGTGAGTGTATATTCTGGTCATGATGTGGCAGTATTTGTTTCCTGTATGTGGTATTATTCGGTCACTATGTCATGGTAATATGTGGTCTGCTCATGGTGTGACAGTATTTGTCCCTTGTAAGTGGTATTAATGGTCATTCTAAAAAATATATGTGACTCCTCTTAAAGAAAAATAAATAAAAATAAACCTAAAAAGAGTATTGGATATTTTAAGGAAAGTTTAATAGATTAGAGTTGGGCTCAGCCAAAAGAGTCTACCTTGTCGTGGTGGCAGCTTAAAAATTCTTTCGGCCAAAACAAAAGCTGCTGGCTATGTATATGATCTGGTGTTTGATGGGAACTGTTAATATCAGATTGATGAGGACGCTGTGCAGAAGAGGAGATTTTCCAAGAGTGGACGGTGGGACCGTGGAAGGTTTGAGGTGTGGAGGCGGAGCTGGGGTGGAGCCTGGGTGGAGTCTCAAGGGGGCCAAAAATTTTTACCAGTATGGGGCCCTGAAATTCCTAGTGGCAACCCTGTCTTCAACACCTAAAAATCTGTAATTTCTATTCTGTATTCTCTTCCGGTACGTGCCACACGGACAGCACATGGATGGTAGACATGTACACATGGATGTCACATGGATGGTGCAAAAGTACACACGGATGGTACACATGGCCAAATGAAAACCATATGGACAGAAAAAATGGACTTTCTCAAGCATACATTTTTTTAATTGGACGTGTGAAAGGGGCCTGAGGAGAATCAGGTACAAGTACAAAATTAATTTTGTCACCTTTTTATTGAAGCATCCAATGCCATTAACAAGCTTAAAACCATTTAAAAATATCAAGTGGTGTAAGAATGCCCATGATAAGGATGATCCAAGCAGGTGGAACAATAAAAGTATATAAGCATGACCCAAACCTCTAATAAAAGATAATTGAGATTGTTCTGAGGAAAATTAACCTCCTGTTCACAATCAAGAATCTGGATGCAAAAATAGCTAATATTACAATTAATATACTGAACACTCATTCCTCTCTAACAAGCACTTAGCATAACATATAAACTGTCAGGGTATCATTAACCCTGAGAAGAATGAGATATAAATACAGGGGTAAGATGAACAATGACAAGGCATAACATCGTGTAAAATGAGATGCATCAAAAATGTAAATGTAACTCAAGCATATACTGTAAATGGTTCTAATCTGGATGCCTTCAGTACAAAGGTACACAACATTTTTTGTTCCAGGGACATATTGGTAGAGTGAGCTGGTTTGCCTCTACACCATCAAAGCTATAGATGATTTACTTTAAAGGGAACCTGTCACCTCATTTTTCGCATATAAGCTGCGGCCACCGCCATTAGGGGCTTATCTACAGCATTCTATAATGCTGTAGATAAGCCCCCGATGTAACCTGCGCACTGTAGTACTTGGCTCTGCCCTCAATAGGGCAGAGCAGTGTGCCTGCGCAGGAGCCACACAAGGAAGAGGACGTCATCGCATGAAGATGGGAGGCGTCGAACCTGCGACGTCCATCGGACCGGACCGCCCCCCGGGTGAGTATAATCTAACTCGTTTTTCTTATCTTTCAGGTTACGTCGGGGACTTATCTACAGCATTCTACAATGCTGTAGATAAGCCGCTAGTGGCAGTGGCTGCAGCTTATATGCGAAAAATGATGTGACAGGTTCCCTTTAAAAATGTAACCAGACAAATAAAAACACAATACTAAGGTGTTGGGTGAATAAGAGGCCCAGCTTTATTATTTTTGTACATTCCCATACAAAACTTTTGGCCCGATTCTAAAAAAAATTCCACCATGCCAAGTCAATGTGCAAAGCAGTGAGGATGTTGTTTTAAGGGTCAAAAAACTCCTGACAGCTGTGACATAACTAAAACCTCCCAACCTCATTATGATCCATACCATGTTCTATGGTATGGCCATGGTCACCACAGACCGCAATACAATTTGATGTCCACCATAGCCCCTAGTAAAATATGATGGCAACTATATACAGTATGTTCATCACAGACCAATACAGTATGAAGGTCACACACAGCCCTCCAAACAGTATGCTGGTGCCCCACAGCCCCCAAACAGTGTGATTATCCATCTCAGCCATTCCACAGAGTGTGAATGTCCACCACAGTCATTTCACACAGTGTGATGTTCCACTACAGCCCCACACACATACACTGTGATGCTCCACCAAAGTCACCCAACATAGTGTGATGTTCCACAACAGCCAGATTGCACAGCGTGATATTCCATCACAGCCGCCCTACACAGTGTGATGGTCCACCACAGCCACCCCACACACTATAATGATGGTTCCTCCACAGCCATCCATTCACTATAATAATGGTCATCCCGACAGCTTCCTATGAAGTTTGACTGTACCCCCTACAGCCTCCAATGCAGTGTGATGGTCTTCCCACAGCCTCCTATGCAGTATGATGGTCCCTCCTGCAGCCTCCATGCAGTATGATGGTCCACTTGCAGCCTCCCATGTGGTATGATAGTCACTCTGCAGCCTCCCATCCAGTATGATGATCCCCAACATTCTCTCAGGCTATATCATGGTCCTCCCACCGCCTCCCACTCAGTATGATGGTCCCTCCACAGCCTCCTATGCAGTATGAAAATACCCCTGCAGACTTCCGTGCAGTATGATGGTCCCCCTACAAACTCTTATGCAGTATGATAGTCCAACATAGCCTCCCATGCAGTATGATGGTCCCCCGCAGCCTCGTATGCAGCATCATGTTCCCCTTACAATCTCCCAGGTAGTTTGATGGTCCACCATAGCCCCTGCTCAAAAGACCCCCCAAAACATTATACTCACCATGTCCAGAGTCTCCATTCCCGCAGCCTCCTATTCCATCCTAAAAGCGGATAGGATCAAGCTCGACCACTGTTAGGTGCTCAGGGGTAAAACAGTAAGACAATACAAAAGATCTAACCCCAGCACACTCCAAAAATATGCAGAGAGAACTTGTTGCTTTTAGAGTTTTATTAGTTTGTCTTGTGCAAAAAAGAGTGGTTTCCAAACAACGTTTCGGCTCAGGCACGAGCCTTCGTCAAGAAGTAAATGTTCTGATAGTTATATCATGTGTAGGTCCTGGATTTTCAGATTATCCTATGAAGTCTGTCAAAAAGAGGTCTTGCAAAGATGATGAAAGGCCCATAAAGTGTTATAAGGGGTATAGTAGTTCAGACCACATTGAGCCTTAATCACTTTTCATACAGTTGCAGCTGGCATGTGGCTCCCACCTGTGTCCTTGTTTGTGATCACTTCAGTGTGGAGGCAGGGTCTGTGAACGGAACTTAGGCGTGTGTCGATTCGGCACAGCGACGCGGGCTGCCCATTGTAAACTGTGTTTGGGCAGTGCTGCAAATCTCCAAAGTGTTGGGACACTCACCGCTGAGGATAAGGACGTATCCCTCTTCATCACCTCATCTGCTGGACCCAAGACCCGCATCAGGATCCAGAGGATTTGCCGCCATCGTCAGGATCACGGGAGGACACGGCCAACGTCAAAAGACACTACATCATTTACCTCCGGATTGTGACAGACCCCCACTGCGACGCCATCTAGGCAGCACCAGTGACAGGCAGAAGTTCAACCGTGACTGGCGCCTGAGTGATAAGTTATATTTTATTGTATTGTCGGCTTTATTTTTCCCTGTTCCTTAAGTTATCCCCATTAGCCTTTTGCTGTATTAGGGAATATGATCCCTCCGTTTTCTCCCTGCATGGAGTTTCTACTGCTAATAAACCCCTTTCACCCTTGGTCTGTGTACAGTCCATTACTGCATCCTACGTGCCTGCAGTCTCCTCACACGGTCACACGTTGCACCAAGAGTTTTTACTTTTCCCTACTCCAGCTCTGTGCCTCATTACTTTCTGATATGAAAAATGCATGTGAGCAGCCAACAGACGTGTGAGAAGATAATTGGAACATGCATCCTTGCTGCAAGATATCTTAAGCAAGCCCTCCCAATAATACTTCTAGTCCCTAAACCTGTGCAAATGTTAGCATAGAATAGCGCGAGTGTGTTGATATGGTATCCGGTATGGCTCAATTGCCTTTTACAATGTAAGGTAACCTTATAGGGCCTCGTTGTGACACCGCTTAGCCTCACATTGTAAAAGCACCTTCCGGTTCATACAAAGAGCACAGTGTGATCCGGAGAGTCTCAACTGCTAACGTTGTGACTCAGAAGAGCTGAACAGTACTGGCTATCAGAGAAGATTGCGATTGATAAGTATATTCACACACTCACTACAGTACAGACACATTTACACAGGTTATGGGAATACAACATGTACGGGAGCGCCTCTTTAAATAATAGAATATGCCAAAAATTTAAAATGAAAATAAAGTAAAAAGCCCAGTCCAATGTAAATACTTTCATGAACTAGTAATATCTGGTAGCATGCCTTTTTTCTAAATACAGTAATAAAATAATAGGTAGCATATTATTGTGTTATTGCATATTAGTCTAGGAAAGCACTGGGTGACTGACAACCACAAATCTACACTGTGTATTCTGTTGTCACAATATTTTCTCCAGGCTGCAACAAGATTCTATAAAGCTTCTTCTATGGGGTAAGAGTGGGTCAGTGCCATGCATGCAGCTGCACTGGGCACGGTCGGAGATCTCTCCCGGGCCTTCTCCATAGACCCGTTTGGTGATATTCCAGTATCCTACTCAGAAAATGAAATGATAATTGTACACAACTGACTGCTTATGTGCATTCCTAACCTACAGTACTGTATATAACACTATAATACCATGGATACCAGCCGCTCTTGTTATGGTTCGCAAGACTAATTTAGTGGGGCTAAGTTATAGAAATAAGGAAGGGAGTAATTTGGGGTAATTTTGTGCAAACATTTGCAACTTTTTGCTAATTAAACAGCGATCTCCAGTAGGGGGTGGCATGAAAAGCAAAAAAAAACAGCTTTAAACCGAAGGGTTATGTGAAAAGAATCACACATTTATCAACCATTATGCAACACTAACATTTGCCACAAATATGCAAACTACTCTCATGATGAATTTTCCCCTTAGGCTACTTTCACACATCAGGTTTTCGGCGTCAGGCGCGATCCGGCGTCGTGCCGGAATGCCGGATCCGGCAAATGTTTTGTAAAACCTGATGTGCCGGATCCGGTTTTCTGCCGGATCCGTCTTGTTCTTGACAGACAAAACCGGATCCGTCTCATCCGGTTCATCCGTTTTTCTATCCGTTTTTCGACGGATTACGCCGGATCCGGTTTTTAAAATTGACCCTCAAGTCAGAGTACACAGGATGCAGGATGACAGAGTGTGAAAGATTTGTGCCCTAACCAAACTTGTGTACCTTCTGGACCAACAGTATATACCTTTGCCAACCAAAGTTGGCTATCTTGTCATGGTCTACTATTTTTAGCTTTAGGCCACAGGTGTGTACCTGGTTGTGTTTTATGCAAAGTATTTCACCTTTTAACAAAAGTTGTGTACATTGTTAGGAAATCACCAACAATAAACACAACTTTTTAGGTGAAATACTTTGCTTCAAACACAACCAGGAACACAACTGTGGCAAAAAGCTAAAATGTACCCACAGTTATATACCTGGTTTTGAATACCTTTTTACCTTTGAAATACCCTGTATTTAACCTTTTTTTTAAACATAGTTCGCCGCAGAAAGAAAAGACAGACAACCATTGTGAAACGATAATTTAACTTTTATTTAAAATTTTTTTTTTTTGTAAAATGTTTTTAAAGTGCAAAAAACTTTTTTAATAAAGGTTTTAAACCCAATGGGCATTTTTATTAAAAAAAAAAAAATTACAAATCTGTGTAGTGTGGGGTGGAAATACTGCTGGAGGGGCTGCGGGACACTTCGACACTGGGTGTGTGGAGAGAGGACTGGGATCGTGGTGGGGAAGGAACAGTTAGAGGTGAAGGTGTGGAAAAAGCTACAGAATGGGTGGACATGTTGGAGGCAGAAGAGGTGGTGGGCGGTGGAGTGGAGGGTTGGGCAGGGACTGTAGGAGCAGATGATGTTGATGGAAAGTTGTATGGGGAAGGAGTTTGGTACGGGGAAGGAGTTTGGTACGGGGCAGGTTGCTGGAAGTGGGGAGATGTCTGGTACTGGGGAGGTTGCTGGTACTGGTGAGGTTGCTGGTATGTAATAGGAGGGGGAGGATGGAAAGTGGCTGGAGGGGGTGCAGATGTAATAGGAGGGGGAGGATGGAAAGTGGCTGGAGGGGGTGCAGATGTAATAGGAGGGGGAGGATGGAAAGTGGCTGGAGGGGGTGCAGGTGGAGGAACTACAGTGGTGGGAGGTGGAGGTTGGGAGGTAACCTGCTGTAGAGCATCGTGGCACGAATGCATTACATGCATCTGCTGGGTAGGAGATAGTGTTGCCATGCGCTCCACAACAGACCTGAAAAAGGTGTGGTTTGGCGAAGATCTTGCTTCTGAATGCATGGTTTGCAGAAGTGTCTTCACCTCCAGAATGCTGGAGTTGATCTGCTGAAAGCCTGCGGAGATTTGCTCTGACAAGACTTTTAGACAGTTCTGGAAAGATGCATTCAGATGCAAGAACTCTTGCGCATAACTCTTTTCCTGACCCCTCTGCCGCTGCCGCCCAGTACCCGCAGGTGTACTAGAGGTGGCAGGGGCAGAAGGGTGGGGTAAAGGGAAAGCGATCTCCTCACCAGCAGCTTCATGTAATGTAGGCGGCCACGATGCTCCTGTGCTGGTGGATGGGACAGATGGGTCGAATGTGTGGGAAGGCTGGGAAGGTGCAGATGTACCGGGGCGGTCGAAGTGTCCCTCGGTGCCGGTCTCCTCAGGGATCGCCTCAGAAGGGTCCAATCGTGCAGGCTCCCGAGTGCTGCTCACCGTGCTGTGGAATAAAGAGAAAAAAAAACAATTAAAATACTGACATGGTATGGCCCTGGCTGAAAAAAAAAGTTACATCTAACATTTTTTTTCACATGTGGTGTGCAATATTTACCTTCTGGTGAGCATTGTTTCCCGGAGGAACGACAGGGCTTGTGCGTACTTGTACTTGCTCCTGCGTCCTCCAGATCCACTCGGGGCCCGCATCTCTTTATTGAACTCCTTCTTGAAACGATCCCTCACAGACCGCCACCGATTCACAATTCTGTTCCCTGAAACGAGAAAGGAGTGGTTAGTATACAACATCAGTGTTTCACAAACTCCAGTCCTCATGGTCCCCAGGGGTCATGTTTTCAGGATTTCCATAGTAAATAGAAATCCTGAACACATGATCCGTGGGGACCACGAGGACTGGAGTTCGGGAAACACTGGTTTACATCAAGCAACCGGTACTGTATATACTTACGCTCTTTAATCTGGGCCCGAACATCGAGGTCCTCCCAGCGGCCCACAAGGAGCGAACAGATTTCCTCCCAGAGTCGTCGGGTAACGATCAGGTCAGCGTGGCGGCGGTCAGCCATATTCCAGAGCGGCTCCCTTTCTCTGACGAGATCGATGAGGCGGTCCACATCAATCCCTCCATCCTCACCGTCAGAGTCAGGAGCACGCTGTGAAGGCTGTTAAAGAAAAAGACAAAAATAACATAATTAGCCTCCACAAAAGAAATGAAATAAAAAGTGCAAAAAAAACAAAGCAAAAATATTTATACTTACACGCTGGTGACCGCCGCGTTGCTGTCGCCGACGACCCTGGGAGGCACTGCGAGGACCTCTTGGCCGAGCACCAGATTGGGAAGACTAGAGAAGAAAACAAAAAATGTTATGTCTTTGGATGTAGGCATTTGTTTGCTGTGTGTGGTCTGCAGAACATTGTTTTCTATGTGTTGTGTGTAGTGTGATGTTGTGTTTCTGCGTTTGATGCAAAAAACTTACCAATTGTGAGCCCACTCCAGGTGTCTGTCCACCCCTTCCTTCTTCTTCTGGGAGCTCCTCTTCATCTTGTGATTCCTGTTTTGAAATAAAAGACAATGAATAGACATATATTACAGAGATGATGGATTTTGGAAATAAAAACTTACCGTCAAATGCTGACGATGCGAGGGAGGGCTCCCAGAAGAAGATGTGCTGTCCTGTTGATGGCCAGACTCCATGGCTGTGGGTATTGCTGCTGCTGTTGCTGCTGCCAGTGATGCCATTTCTGCTGCTGCTGCTGCTGCATCTTTTTGGCGGCTGTTGAATAAAGAGAAACAAAGGGCCAATGAATATCTTGATATTCCATGGCCCTAGTTTGGAGGAATGGGGGATTTGATAATTACCGTCTCTCATCTGCTGCTGGACTCCCCTCCTCAGCATGTTCCATTTGCTGCTCCATTTGGGGTGGTGCTGATGGTGCTGCTGCTGCAGATGTCTGCTGCCTTCTCCTGCTCCTGGTTCTTGGCTTGGGTGGCATGTTGGGTGTGGCTGAGGGTCCCATTGTCTTGCTTTTATATATCTCCTGTGGGCAGAGCTACTGAGCATGCTCAGACCAAAAAACCGGATCCGGCTTTCGCCGGATCCGGCGCATTGCGGCGCTCATAGGCTTTCATTGTGTGAAAAAGCCGGACGCGCCGGATCCGGCGTGTCCGGCTTTTTCGCCGGAGACAAAAAACGTTACAGTAGCCGTTTTTTCCAGACGCCGGATCGCGACACATTGCCGGATCCGGCGAAAACCGGATGAAACGCATGGCCATCCGGCGCGATCCGGCGCAAATGCAAGTCAATGGGGGGGAAACCGGATCCGGCATTGCATTTCGCCGGATCCGGTTTCTGTCAAAAGCGCCGGATCGCGCCTGACAGCGAAAACCTGATGTGTGAAAGAGGCCTTAGAAAAGACTAGGCAGTCTTAAAAAGTATCACATTTATCGCAGTAGCTCATGCGCATGATACATTTGGTGGATCTTTATCATGTCTATACTAAGTCTGCGTTTACACTAAATGATCGCAGGTCGTTAAACAACTGCCTGTTTAGACCGCACTTTCACGCACATAAAACTGTCAGTAACATGATCATTCTATGCACACAGAATATTACTAGAATATCATTGTTCTCGGCAGCACATGCTCTATTTAATGTGCTTCCAAGAACAATGATTTTCAACCCCTTTACCCCCAAGGGTGGTTTCCACGTTAATGACAACGCCAATTTTTACAATTCTGGCCACTGTCCCTTTATGAGGTTATAGCTCTGGAACATGCACAACATAAAGAAGGATTTTTCCAGCGTCTCCAGGAGATAAAATAATAATTGCTTTATTGAGAATATAAAATCTTCATACCATCAGGTAAAAACGACATAAAGAGGCGTATGGAGGGGAGCAATTTCCTACGCGTTTCACCCTGAAAGGGCTTTTCCATGATTAAGCCCTTTCAGGGTGAAACGCGTAGGAAATTGCTCCCCTCCATACGCCTCTTTATGTCGTTTTTACCTGATGGTATGAAGATTTTATATTCTCAATAAAGCAATTATTATTTTATCTCCTGGAGACGCTGGAAAAATCCTTCTTTATGTTGTGCATGCACTATACACCCGGGTCAGGGTGTTTCCGTGCGTCGGAGGTGTGACCAGGAGTGAAGAGGGGTGAGCTGAATACTTCTTGTTTGTGTATAGCTCTGGAACACTTCCATGAATCCAGGTGATTCTGACATTGCTTTATCGTGACATATTGTACTTCATGTTAGTGGTAAAATTTCATTCCTATAACTTGCATTTATTTGTGAACAAAAATGAAAATTTGGCAATTTCGCAATTTTCCAACTTTGCATTTTTATGCCCTTAAATCACAGAGATATGGCACACAAAAAACTTAATAAGTAACATTTCCCACATGTTTACTTCACATAATCACAATTTTGGAACCAAAATTTTTTTTGCTAGGAAGTTATAATGGTTAAAAGTTGACCAGCGATTTCTCATTTTTACAACACCAGATTTTTTTAGGGACCACATCACATTTGAAGTCACTTTGAGGGGTCTATATGATAGAAAATACCCAAAAGTGACACCATTCTGAAAACTGCACCCCTAATGGTACTCAAACCCACATTCAAGAAGTTCACTAACCCTTCAGGTGCTTCACAGGAATGTTTTGAATGTTTAAAAAAAAAAGAACATTTAACTTTTTTTCACAGAAAATTTACTTCAGGTCCAATTTTTTGTATTTTACCAAGGGTAACAGGAGAAATTGGACTGCAAAAGTTATTGTGCAATTTGTCCTAGTACGCTGATACCTGATATGTGGGGGGAACCACTGTTTCGGTGCATGGCAGAGCTCGAAAGTGAAGGAGCGCCGTTTGACTTTTTCAACGCAAAATTGGCTGGAATTGAGATCGGATGCCATGTCACGTTTGGAGAGCCCCTGATGTGCATAAATAGTGGAAACCCCCACAAATGACCCCATTTTGGAAACTAGACCCCCCAAAAAACTTATCTAGATATGGGGTGTGACCTTTGAACCCCCAAGGGCTTCACAGTAGTTTATAACGCACAGTCATAAAATTAAAAAAACATATTTTGATGCCATATCGCATTTGGAGAGCCCCTGATATGCCTAAATAGTGGAAACCCCCCACAAATGACATCATTTTGGAAACTAGACCCCCAAGGAACTTATCTACATGGGCTTGACATAAGTTTATAACGTACAGCCGTAAAATAAAAAAAATCAAATTTTTTTCCACAAACATGATCTTTTAGTCCCCATTTTTTTTATTTTCCCAAAGGTAACAGGAGAAATTGGACCCCAAAAGTTGTTGTCCAATTTGTCCTGAGTACGCTGACACCCCATATGTGGGGGAAAACTACTGTATAGGCACACGTTGGGGCTCGGAAGGGAAGTAGTGATGTTTTGGAATGCAGACTTTGATGAAATTGTCTGCGGTGTCATGTCACTTTTGAAGAGCCCCTGATGTGCCTAAACTGTGGAAACCCCCCCTCAAGTGACCCCATTTTGGAAACTAGACTCCCAAGGAACTTATCTAGATGTATGGTGAGCACTTGAGCTTCACAAAAGTTAATAAAGTAGAGCCATAAAAATAAAGAAAATCATAGTTTTTTTCCACAAAAATGACATTTTTGCCCCCAGTTTTTTATTTTCCCAAGGGTAACAGTAGAAATTAGACCCCAAAAGTTGTGCAATTCCTGACCAGGCTGATATCCCATATGTAGGGGTAAACCACTGTTTCGGCGCATGGCAGAGCTTGGAAGGGGCACTGTTTTGACATTTTCAAAGCAGAATTGGCTGGAATTGAGATCAGATGCCATGTTGCATTTGGAGAGCCCCTGATGTGCCTAAACAGTGTAAACCCCCCAATTCTAACTCCAACCCTAACCCCAATACACCCCTAACCCTAGCCCTAACCCTAATCCTAATGGGAAAACGGAAATAAATAAATTTTTATAATTTTATCATTTTTTCCCTAACTAAGGGGGTGATAAAGGGCAGTTTGATTTACTATTTATGGCGGTTTTTTATGTTTGGCAGCTCACACACTAAAAGACGCTTTTTATTGTAAAAATAGTTTTTGCATCACCATATTTTGAGAGCTATAATTTTTCCATATTCTGTCCCACAAAGTCATGTCAGGTCTTATTTTTTGTGGAACGAGTTGACGTTTTCATTGGTACCATTTTCGGGCATGTGAAATTTTTTTATTGCTTTTTATTCCGATTTTTGGAACGCAGAATGAACAAAAACCAGCATTTCATGAATTTCTTTTGGGGGGGAGGTGTTTATACCTTTCCGCGTGTGGTAAAATTAATAAAGCAGTTTTATTCTTCGGGTTAGTACGATTACAGCGATACCTCTTTTATATAATTTTTTATGTTTTAGCGCTTTTATACAATAAAAACAATTTTATATAAAAAATAATTATTTTTGCATCCTTTTATTCTGCAAGCTATAACTTTTTTATTTTTTCGCTGATGATGCTGTATGCGGCTCCTTATTTGCGGGACAAGATGACATTTTAAGCGATACTACGGTTATTGCACTTTTTGTTCAGCGGTAAGATGATAAAGCATTGTTTTTTGCTTTGTTTTTTTTTTAAGGGGTTCACTAATGGGGTTAACTAGTGGGACAATTTTATAGGGCAGGTCATTACGGATACTAAATATGCGTACTTTGCAGTGCACTGTGTCAGATCAGCGATCTGACAGGCAGTGCAGGAGGCTTTCTCAGCGCCTGTTTTCAGCAGGCACTGAGAAAGCCGCCTCCCTGCAGTACCCCAAAGGCCCCCACGGCCATATTGGATCCGGAGGCCTGCAGGGAGGAGGCCCTTGGAACAGCACAATAACATTGCGCTGTTCCGAGGGTCTCAGGGAAGCATACAGGGAGCCCCCTCCCTGCGTGATTCTTCACTATGCCTCCGGTACACTGCGATCATGTTTGATCGCAGTGTGCCAGGGGTTAATGTGCTGGGGGCGGTCCGTGACCACTCCTGGCACATAGTGCCGGGTGTCAGCTGTGATAATCAACTGACACCTGGCCGCAATCAGCGGCGCTTCCCCTGTGAGCACCATTGGTTCCAACATACATGTATTTCATGCCTACCACATTTATGTTTATTTACTATCAGACTCTGATTTTTTACATTGATATGGTATGAGGGAACAAAACTCAAACTACTTAACAAATTAAAGAGTAACCATCATTTTACTTTTTTTCATAAATTATTTAATAATAGCACTGCCAATACATTGCTTTAAAAATTTTTGCTATAATGAAATCTTATGTCAAAGGGTTGGATCAGTGTGATCTTGGAACTGAGATCCCCACCAATTGCTGAAATGAAGAACAGAAGACTTTCTACTAAACCTGTCTCAGCTACCTGCTTCTGCCTCAGCATTGCAGGGATTGGTGGGGGTCTCAGCACCCAGACCCCAACTGATCAAAAACTTCTCGAATATCACTTTGAGATATTAAAAGCTTTTTTTAAATGCAGTTATTTGCCATCAAAAAGTCATAAAAATGGTGCACACCGTAATTGCTCAAAGTTTTGCAACATTTACCCCACTCTCAGCACTTTTGAAAAGTGGGTGTAATCTGGGCATAAAATAAGTTTTACAAGTTTTGTGAATGGTGACTAGAGTTAGTTCATGTCAATTCGTAGGAGCCAGTCCATCGATTGCTTTGCTAATTTGTGGTCGCTGGACAGGAGGCCTGAGAACTGCCTCCTACTGCCTGGTATTCGCTACTCTTCTTTTGATTAGCATGACTTCATCCTTGCAGTGTGACAAATATGTGATGTCATGCCAGGCTGGCTATTCAATATTAGAGCTGTTGAAAATGGGAAATAGAAGGTGACCAATGGATCAGGTCCTGCAAATCGATTTGCACAAACTATAAATGCAAGGGTGGCGTAAAAAGTAGAAAATGAGCTCTAAACAGAAGTGTCATATTGGACTAAATTTAATCAAACATTAACATTTACATCATCAAAGAATACGATGTGGTAGGCATTACGGAAACCTGGCTTGACGAGAGCCATGATAGGGTAACAAATGTAGAGAGGTACACTACATTTAGAAAGGACAGGAAAGATAAAAAAAGGTGAAGGGGTGTGCATCTTCATAAAATCCACATTAAAACCAGTGCTCAATGAAGACATTGGGGGAAGTTACAGCAATGTAGAGTCACTATGGGTAAATGTACATGGGGATGGTAATAATGGAAAGCTGCTAATTGGAGTTTGCTACAAGTGTCCTAATATAGCTGAACTGGTAGAGAATAAAATGCTACACCAAATTAAAAAAGCAGCAAACAGTAACAGGGTTCTTATAATGGGGGATTTTAACTAGCCAGACATTTAATGGATCATATAATCTTCTGGTTGTATTAAAAGCTACAATTTGTTATCCACAGTTCAGAACAATTATCTCTCTCAGTTGGTATAAGAACTGACCCGAGGAGGTAATCTGCTGGATCTGGTTCTCTCAAATAGACCAGACACAATTTCAGATCTACAGGTCAGAGTGCATTTGGGAAGCAGTGACCATAACATGGTAAGTTTCAATGTAATTTTCAATCAAACATGCAAAAGGGAGATGCAAAAACCTTGTATCAGGTTCCTGACAGCGCCAGCATGCAGCCTCCACTGAGCAGGGACTCACCTGTACTGTAGGGACCCCGGAGACTGGAATAGCCGGAAAGTACAGATGCACGGGACCTGAACGCTGAAGCTTTAGCAAGCAGGCACAGGACCTATGGTCATGTGACCGAAAGGGGGTGGGGCTTAGCGTCCTGCTTTCAGAGATGGTAGAAAAGTCGGCAAAATGGAGATTATACACAGTACGAGCAAACGAGGTACAGGAGGGATAAACAGACGGGAGGTCAGACAAAGCCAAAGGTCATACACAAGAGGGCGGTGCGGTACCAAAAGAGACGAGCAGAGAGTAGTCGGGTCACAAGCAGAGAGTCATAAATGAGAGAGCGGTGCGGTAGAAGAGGGGCAGGCAGAACTCGTAACAGGGACAAAACCGTATCAGAACCAAGCAAGCAACAAGTTATCAGGCACAAAGCACACTTATACAAGAGGTCAACTAACTCAGCCGAGGGCAGGAGTATAACTGACACCGGACCTAGGTCCAGTGAGCATTAAATAGCCGCCTTCTGCCAGAGAGAGGCAGCACAATTAACCCATAGTCTGACCAGAACGGGCCAAAGCGAAATCCCGTCCTGGATCATGACACCTGGAACTTTAAGAAAGCTGATTTCAGCAAATTAAGGGAAGAGCTTAATCGTATAGACTCGGACAACATCATGGTACCTTGGGATACCGAACATAAATGGGGCATTTTTAAGGAAATACCACTAGAATCCTGCAAAAAACTTATACTCTCTGGTAATAAAATATCAAGGAATAAAAACAAACCATTATGGATGAACAGGACAGTACAAAGTTTAATAAGACAAAAACAAAGGGCATTCAAAATCTTGAAAGCAGAGAATATTGAAATAGCATTTCAGGAGTATAAAGATCTAAATAAGAAATGTAAAAAATAAATCAAGCTGGCAAAGTTATCTACAGAGAAACAAATCGCCAACAACATTAAAATAAATCCCAAATTTTTTTATAACTAAATCAATGCTAAAAAGAAAAAAAATAGATGGTATCAGCCCCTTAAAAGACGACGACAACAAGATAATCATAGAGGAAAAAGAAAAGGCAGAGATATTAAACAGGCACTTTTCATCCATGTTCACCAATGAACTGTCTGTTACAGGGATCATTCAACAAGGTAAAAATCAAAATTCACATCCTGATATAACTAGATTAGCACAAAAAGAAGTGTATTTACGTCTGAGCAATTTAAACATTGACAAATCCACCGGCCTAGATGGCATTCATCCACGGATACTGAGGGAATTGAGCTCAATAATTGACAGACCACTGTATCTCATATTCTTTAACTCTCTTGTAACAGGGGTGGTGCCACAAGATTGGAGGATGGCTCACGTGGTACCAATATTTAAGAAAGGTAAGAAGGTGGATCCAGGCAACTACCGTCTGGTAAGCCTGACATCGATTGTGTGCAAAATTTTTGAGGGCATTATAATAGAAGACCTGCAGAAATATATTGCAGAGAATAATATAATAACTGACAACCAACATGGATTCATGAAGAATACGTTGTGTCTAACTAACATGTTGAGTTCTATGAGGAGTTAAGTGCAAGTCTGGATGTAGGCACTGCGGCTGATGTAATTTATCTGGACTTTGCAAAGACATTTGATACAGTTCCACATAACAGACTTATACTTAAGCTACAGAAGCAAGGATTGGGGGAAAATATATGCAGATGGGTAAGGAATTGGCTAAATGAGTGGAAACAAAGAGTTGTCATAAATGGTTTGTTCTCTAAATGGGATATAGTCAGCAGTGGGGACCGCAGGGATCTGTGCTAGGACCGATTTTTTTCTTACCTCTCTATTAATGGCCTTATGGATGGGATTGAGAGTAAAGTGTCAGTCTTTGCTGACAACACCAAACTATGCAGGATATTAAAATCTGACCTTGTCATTACAATATTGCAAAGCGATCTGAATAAGGTGACTGGATGGGCAAACACTTGGCAAATGAGATTTATCATAGATAAGTGTAAAGCAATGCATCTATGATGGAGTAATCCTACTGCTGCATATACATTAAATGGGAGTATACTTGGGACTACAGATTAAGAGAAAGACTTGGGTATTCTGGTTACAAGTAAGCTGAGCAGCTGTACTCCATGTCAAGCAGCAGCCGCAAAAGCAAACAAGATTTTAAGGTGTATAAAAAGAGAGATAAAATCCCACGATCCCAACATATTATTACCCCTTTATAAATCACTGGTGAGGCCACATCTAGAATATGGGATCCAGTTTTGGGCTCCTCAATTTAAAAAGGATATTCAGAAGTTAAAATCAGTTCAGCGACGAGCAATTTATTATTATTATTTATTTATATAGCGCCATTAATTCCATGGTGCTGTACATGAGAAGGATGTTACATTCAAAGTTATAGATATTGTTAACAGTAAACAAATTTACAATGACAGACTGGTACAGAGGGGAGGGGACCCTGTCCTTGCGGACTTACATTCTATGGGATAGTGCGGAAGTGACAGAAGGTCGGGGGTGCAGCAGCTCTGGTGGTGGTGAGGCGGCAGAATGGCCATTGCAGGCTGTAAGCTTTCCTGAAAAGATTGGTTTTCAGGTTCCGTTTGAAGGATCCGAGGGTGGTGGATAATCGGACGTGTTGAGGCATGGCATTAGAGAGGATAGGGTATATTCGGGAGAAATCTTGGAGGCGGTTTTGTGAGGAACGAATAAGTGTGGAAGAGAGTAGGAGGTCTTGGGAGGATCGAAGATTACGTGAGGGAAGATATTGGGAGATTAGTTCAGAGATATAGGGAGGGGAAAGGTTGTGGATGGCTTTGTAGGTTAGTGTTAGTAGTTTGAACTGGATTCGTTGGGGAATTGGGAGCCAATGGAGGGATTTGCAGAAGGGGGGAGACAGAGTAGTAGTGAGGAGAGAGGTGGATTAGTCAGGCAGCAGAATTGAGGACAGACTGGAGTGGTGCAAGAGAGTTAGCAGGGAGGCCACAGAGGAGAGTGTTGCAGTAGTCAAGGCGGGAGATGATGAGGGCATGTACAAGAGTTTTAGTAGATTGAGGACTGAGGAAGGGACGGATTCTGGAAATATTTTTGAGTTGGAGGTGACAGGAGGTGGCAAGAGATTGGACGTGTGGTTTCAAGGAGAGGGCAGAGTCGAGAGTTACTCCAAGGCAGCAGATTTCACGTGCTGGAGAGAGCGTGATGCCGTTTACCATAATAGATAGATTGGGTAGGGAAGATACGTGAAATGGAGGAAAGATAATGAGTTCAGTTTTGTCTACGTTGAGTTTTAGGAAGCGAGAGGTGAAAAAGGAGGATATGGCTGATAGACACTCCGGGATTCTGGACAGCAGAGAAATGACATCTGGGCCAAAGAGGTAGATCTGAGTGTCATCTGCATGCAGGTGGTACTGGAAGCCTTGGGACTTTATGAGTTGTCCTAGGCCAAGAGTGGGGCCCCAGGACAGAGCCTTGGGGGACTCCAACAGAGAGGGGGCGGGATGAGGAGGTAGTGTGGGAGTGGGAAACGCTGAATGTGCGGTCAGAAAGGTATGAGGAAATCCAGGACAGGGCAAGGTCTTTGATGCCAAGGGAAGAAAGAATCTGTAGCAGTAGGCAGTGGTCAACTGTGTCAAAGGCAGAGGACAGGTCGAGAAGGAGGAGGATGGAGAACTGTCTGTTAGCTTTGGCTGTGAGTAAAGGGCCTGTCACGCTAAGCGATATCACTAGCAATATCGCTATAACGTCACTGATTTTGTGACATTATAGCGATATTGCTAGCGATATTGCTATGTCTGATACTTACCTCTGACGGGCTCCCCCGCTGATTATCGCTGATCGCGCGAGAACGTCCTGGACCGCGTGGACGCGGGCGGGAGGACGTCAGGATCACCTTGTCTGACAGGAAAGTAGCGACCCCCGACCCCTGCTATGTCACTGGTGAGATCTGCCTGTGTGGCAGCTCACTAGCGACCACTTAGGGATGCACCAGTGATCCTGACTGCGTCATATTGCTGGTTAGGATCGCTGGTGCATCGCTAAGTGTGACAGTACCTTAAGTCATTAGTAATTTTGGTCAGGGCAGTTTCAGTGGAGTGGTGGGGGCGGAAGCCAGATTGCAGGATGTCAAGGAGGGAGTTAGATGAGAGGTGGGAGGAAAGTTGAGCATGGATATGCTGTTCAATGAGTTTGGAAGCAAACGGGAGCAGTGATATGGGGCGATAGCTGGGCAAAGCAGTTGGGTCAAGGTTTGATTTTTTGAGGATGGGTGTTATGGTGGCATGTTTGAAGGCAGGGGGGAAGGTACCAGAAGTTAGGGATAGGTTGAAGAGATGGGTTAGAGCTGGAATGATCATGTTAGTGACGTTGGGGAGCAGGTGGGAAGGGATGGGGTCAAGTGCACAGGTGGTGAGGCATGATTTGGAAAGGAGATTATTTAGCTCTCCTTCAGTGATGTTGGAGAGGGAGGTTATTAGGGAAGAGCAGAGGTCTGGCATGTGGAGCGGTTGGGGTGGTGGAACTGTAAAGGTTTGCCTTGTTTGGTCAATCTTGTTTTTGAAGTAGGTGGCAAAGTCCTCAGCAAAGATGAGGAGAGTTGGAGGTGGCAGTGGTGGGCGGAGGAGAGAGTTGAATGTGCTGAACAGTTTTGGGTTGTGGGATACTGAAGATACAAGGTTTGTGAAATAGGTCTGTTTAGCAGAGGTGAGGGCTGATTTAAAGGCAAATGTGGCTTGTTTGAAAGCAGTGAAGTCGTCTGGCAGGCGTGTTTTCTTCCAACGCCGCTGCGCGACCCTGGATGCTTATCGAAGTTTTTTGTTGCGGTTGTTGTGCCAGGGTTGCCTATTGGTTTGTTGCACTTTGCCATGCATGAGAGGAGCGACTGAGTCTATGGCTGATGTGAGGGTAGTGTTGTAGAAAGCGGTGGCACTGTCCGTGTTGTGGAGTGAAGATATGGAGGACAGAAGTAGAAGAGAGTCTGAGAGTCTGTGGATGTCTAGGTGTGCGAGGTTTCTGCGAGGATGTGCTAGTGGCTGGACATGGGGGGCAGGTGAGAAGGACAAGGATGAGAAGGTGAGTAGATGGTGGTCAGATAGGGGGAAGGGAGAGGTTGTGAGATTAGATAGGGAACAGAGGCGGGTGAAGATGAGGTCTAATGTATGTCCATCTGTGTGTGTGGCTGTGGAGGACCACTGAGTAAGTCCAAAGGATGAGGTAAGTGACAGGAGTTTGGAGGCTGCTGGCTGGTGGGTGTCAATGGGGATATTGAAGTACCCCATGATGATGGTGGGGATGTCAGAAGAGAGAAAGTGGAGGAGCCAGGTGGAGAATTGGTCGATGAAGGCAGTGGCTGAGCCCAGTGGTCGGTATATGACAGCCATTTGGAGATTAGAGGGAGAGTAAATACGGACAGAGTGAGCAAATATGAGCATGGTTAAAGAGCAGAGTTAAAAAAAAAAAATCAAGTAAAGTAAGAAAGCAGTGGTTAGTCTTACCGTCTGACCGATTTCTGGACTATTTCTGGTATATTTCTCATGTATCACTTTAAATATGTCACTTCAAATGATGTCACATCTGACCAAGGTAATATCTGACCATCTCTGTTTAACTTATACCATTCAAATGTCCATGAAATGAAGCCAGGTGAGTGAGGGAGGGAGGGAGGAGAAGGGGGCTGGAGGACAGTTCACAGCAGGGGGCAATTAACAGATTGCAGTTAATGGGACATTTGACTAGCATCAAAGTTGAAGAAAGAGGTGGGATAAGATGGAAGGATCGAAGGTGTGAGGAGCATGGGTATATCAATATGCATACAGTCAATTCGAAGTATGAAACATGGAATTAAAGTCAGGGGAAAAAACAGAGTACAGACATACCAATTAAAAACAGAGGGTGAACAATGCATGCAGGTTCAGGAGTTCAGTGAGTATTCTGGATTAAGAAGCAATTAGATTATTACAAGGAATGGAAGGCCTCTCATATGAGGAGAGGTTGGAAAAGTTGGGCTTGTTTAGCTTAGAAAAAAGATGCCTCAGAGGGGATCTCATTTACATGTATAAATATATGTGTGGCCAGTACAAAACAGTGGCACATGACTTGTTCCTTCCAAGGACTGTGCTGAGGAATAGGGGGCACTCATTAAGAGTGGAAGAAAGGCGATTCCGACAGCTAAACAAGAAAGGGTTCTTTACAGTTAGAGCAGTCAGACTGTGGAATGCCTGACCACAGGAAGTAGTAATGGCAGACACTATGACCGCTTTTAGAAAAGGACTGGATGATTTCTTTGATACTCATAACATTGCGGGTTATAGATAGATTAGTGACAAAATGTGCAGTTGGTGGAGAAAGGTTGAACTTGATGGACCTAGGTCTTTATTCAACTTATGTAACTGTATATTACAGTGACGAGCGTCTCTTTAGAGAGTGGACCCTCTGGACCGTGGCACCCACCCACCTAGGGTGAGCTGACCTTGTGAGAAACCACCCCCTATACAGGGAGTGCCAGGGGCAAGACCAAGGGGGTGAGCCACCACGGCAGCTGGACCAGATGGCCGACTCAAGGAAACAAGACAAGGCGAGACTAGACGAAGGTTCAAGGAAACTTCATTAAGAGACACTTCAGGGTACAACAGGTGCAAAACGTAAACACAAAGGATACATATAACAAGGTGCGTGCAGGAACACGCCAAGGTCCCAGGCATGGTACGTGCAAGATGGTAGGCAGAGGCACGATGACGTCGGACTCCGGACAGCAAGCAACGATCAACCGGGACATCAGGTTCTGTAGCTCCGATGGCGATCGGCAGGATCCGGGCATCCGGTAAGCAAGCCAGGGTTCCATGAAAGGAGACAAGACAAAGTTAGAGACAAGATGCGTGTCAAGGAACACGCCAGGGTCCAAGATAGGGTGCAGTGGCATCGGAATCTGGACTGCTGGCATCGACCAACAGGATCCAGGAATCAGACAGCGGAAGTCAGCTTGGGACATCAGGACGCAGACATCTGGGTCCGGACCTCTGGCAGCGGTCGGCAGGTTACGGAATCCGGCAGGCAAGACAGGTTCCAGGACGGAGGCCTGCGCGTGTAGAGAGGCACGCAAGGGAGAGGTACAGGGACGGTGGCCTGCGCGTGTAGAGACACATCAGGGAGAGGTACAGGGACGGTGGCCTGCACGTGTAGAGAGACACGCCAGGGAGAGGTTCAAAGCGGAGGCCTGGACGTGTAGAGCAACACGCCAGGGACAGGCAAGGGCCTGTGAGTGCAAGAGAGCACGAAGGCACAGTGCAGAGGCAGCATGAAGTGCAAGGAAGCACAGAGCATGGCTGGGGCACTGGCTAGCTGGACGGGCTGCAGCACTAACAGACGGGCAAGACTCCAGCGAACCCGTCTGAGGCATAGCAGGCAACACAGCTGTCACTGACCGACGAGCACGGCTGCGGCACAGGCAGGTGGGCACGGCTAAAGCGGGCACGGCTGAGGCATGAACAGGAGGCTAGGAAGGCCAGGCGCATGCGAAGAGCACACGAAAGAATAAAGCAAGGCGAAGCGAGAAACAAGGCAAGAGCAAGGCAGAGTACGGAACACGGAGCGGAACATAGGCAGAAACACGGAAACAGATCAGAGCAAGAACAGAACTAACAGCGGCACGTAGGCCGAAGCCCAGAGCTGGGCCAAGGCAGAGCCTTGGGACTAGCCTAGAAACATGCAAGAGAGCACAATAGAAAAGAGTCTAGCAGCGGAGCATAGGCAGAAGCCCAGAGCCGGGCCAAGGCAGAGCCTTGGGACTAGATATGGAAAGGAGCACCTAAAGTAAGAGAGGAGGAATGGTGCGTGTGCCAGAGAGCACTACAGAACACCATAGAAGAGAGCGAGGCAGAGCAAGCAAAAACAGAGACCATAGGGAGGAACACAAGGCAGAGCATAGACAAGGTACGGAACAAGGAACTGAAGCACAGAACGGAATCAGAGCAAGGAAGGACTACAAGGCAAAGCAGAGCAGAGACAACACATGGCACAGAGGACAAACACTAGACAAGACACGAGACGGAGTACAAGCACGGAGCGTGTGCAGAGACGCACGACAGAGCAAAGTGCAGGTGCACAGAATAGAGGGAACAACCCAGCAGACCAAGCAGCAATGCAGGGAAGCAACACAATACTCAGGCCCTGAGCATAGGGAGGGGTGGTCTGATATAGGGCATTAGCACCTCCACTTCCGGGTCAGAACCAGGGGAGAACTTCCAGTTCAGCCCTCCAGGATCACAGAGAGCGGTCACATGATCAGGGCTTTCAGACATGCAGAGCTGATTGCAGAACCAGACATTGCTGGAACCCAGGAAAGGTCACATGATCAGGGGTTTCAGACATGCAGAGATGATCACAGAAGGCAGAGCAGCAACACAGGCATCTTGCAGGCCAACAGTCATGAGGTGAGTGTGCACACTGCTCTAGGGAACATGCAGGATAGCAGACATGAGATGTGCGTGCACACTGCTCCAGAGGTCATGAGGCAAAACCGACATGGCGGACATAACAGACATGGCGAGCATGACAGTACCCCCCTCCTTAAGCCCTCTCTTACCGGGGCTGTAAAGAAGAAAAAAAAATTATTCGACAGAATCCAGAGTTAGTATAAACCACTCCAACAACGTTGATCCGACATCTTGAAATGAACACCTGCACCGGATACAGGAGCCGCGAATGAGACACGGAGATCCAGTGGGGAGGACTGCGGGTAGACAAGCAAGTCTTCTTACTCTGGCTGCCATAATTTCCAAACGAGTTCAGAGGACTAGGGCTGGGTCTGATTCACATCAGAAAAGTGGCCGGGGTACCGCCATTTTCCAAGCGAGTTCAGAAGACATAGACCAGATCAGATTCTTCATGAGACGGGTGGCCGATGTACCAGCGGAGTCCATGGCCTGAGTATTCTGTGACGAGCGTCAGCTTATGCTGAGTCATTTTCCTTTTTAGAGTGGGCCCTCTGGGTCATGGCACCCACCCATCTAGGTCGAGCTGACCTAGTGAGAACCCACCCCCTATACAGGGAGTGTCAGGGGCAAGACCAAGGGGGTGAGACACCACAGCAGCTGGACCAGACAGCCGGCTCAGGGAGACACTATTGAGTGTCTGGCAACAGGACGGACAGGATACAAAACATAAAGCGAAGTCACAGGGTTTCTCCAGCAAACGTGGCTACACACTTCATTCAGGTGCAAGGCATAAACAGGGAATCAGGTGCAGGGCACAACCGGTGAAACACGGCAAGGTGCGTACAAGGGCACGCCAAATGTTCCAGATATAACACGTGCAGAAAACATACCAGGGTCAAGGGCAGGGTACGTGTTAGGGTGCACACCAGAGTTCCTAGGAAGAATGCGTGCGAGGACACGCTAGAGTCCAAGATGAGGTGCGTGCTAGGAGACACGCCAGAGTCCAAGGCACAGTGCGTTCAAGGAGATATGCCAGGGTACAAGACATGGTACATGCAAGATGGTAGGCAAAGGCACGCTGGCATCGGACTCCGGACATCTGGCAACGATCGACATGATCAGGGCATCAGGCTGCGGACATCACCTCCGGATATCAGGCCGCAGTCATCAGGCTTACGATCTCTGGCAGCGATCGGCAGGTTCCGGGCATCCGGCAGGCAAACCAGGGTTCCATGCAAGGAGACAAGACAAAGATAGAGACAAGATGCGTGTCAAGGAACACGCCAGGTTCCAAGATAGGGTGCGGTGGCATCGGAATCCGGACTGCTGGCATCGACCTGCAGGATCCAGGAATCAGACTGCGGAAGTCACCTTGGGACATCAGGACGCAGACATCTGGGTCCGGACCTCTGGCAGCGGTTGGCAGGTTACGGAATCCGGCAGGCAAGACAGGTTCCAGGACGGAGGCCTGCGTGTTATGAATGAGTCACCGAAGGAGGAAAAAACAAAAAATACAAGCTAAGTCCAGAAAACCGGAGAGGTTGGTAGCTATCGGATTGCAGACCCTTGATCCTATCCACAACAACTAACAGTAGCCGTGGGGGGTTCCTACGATGCCCTAGACCCCTCGATCACAGCCGGAGAACTAAATAGGCCTAAAGAAAGAAAGGGGAAATCTAAACTGCCCCATAGCAGACCCCAAAGCAATAGGCAGCCCCCAACATATAATGACGGTGAAGCAAGATGAAAACACTAACACAGATAGAAAGATAGGTTGAGCAAACGATGGGGCCCAAGCTAACTAAAAAGGACAGGATAGAAAAGCTGCTGTCTGCAATCCGTAAAAAACCCTACCAAAAAATGTCCCAACCATCTGATAGGAAAAACAGGCCCTGAAGTCGCTAGGACTTCAAAATGACTATATCAGCACTCAGGTAAATTCTGAAGACAGAGCAAAGAGACAAACTGATCAGAGACAAAAATGGAACTCAGCACACCCCCGACCGGGGATGGCTGAACTCCAAAAAACAAGGTAAACATAACAAAACTAATAAGTTCAATAGCAGAGCAAAATCTTATCTTTGGGAAGCAGGAATCAGACTGGTCTCCAAGAATCCAGCAGAGAAATCACCAGCGACTCAGAAGGGCGTCGGCTGCCTTATATCCAGTCAGAAGTTCCTGTTACCCAGTCATCATCTACCAGATCAGGTGTTTGGTAATCAGCCTCCCTACCTTCCTTCACCAGAAGAGGGAGTTCATCAGACATCGACGGTGAAGGGGAAAATGAACTCACAACACCTGCGCGTGTAGAGAGACACGCCAGGGAGAGGTACAGGGACGGTGGCCTGCATGTGTAGAGAGACACGCCAGGGAGAGGTTCAGGTACGGTGGCCTGCGCGTGTAGAGAGACACGCCAGGGAGAGGTACAGGGACGGCGGCCTGCACGTGTAGAGAGACACGCCAGGGAGAGGTTCAAAGTGGAGGCCTGGACGTGTAGAGCAACACGCCAGGGACAGGCATGGGCCTGTGAGTGCAAGAGAGCACGAAGGCACAGTGCAGAGGCAGCGTGAAGTGCAAGGAAGCACAGAGAGCACGGCTGGGGCACTGGCTAGCTGGACGGGCTGCAGCACTAACAGACGGGCAAGACTCCAGCGAACCCATCTGAGGCATAGCAGGCGACACAGTTGTCACAGACCGACGAGCATGGTTGCGGCACAGGCAGGCGAGCACGGCTATGGCGGGCACGGCTGAGGCACGAACAGGAGGCTAGGAAGGCCAGGCTCATGTGAAGAGCACACGAAAGAATAAAGCAAGGCGAAGTGAGAAACAAGGCAAGAGCAAAGCAGAGTACGGAACACGGAGCGGAACATAGGCAGAAACACGGAGACAGATCAGAGCAAGAACAGAACTAGCAGCGGCGCGTAGGCCGAAGCCCAGAGCCGGGCCAAGGCAGAGCCTTGGGACTAGCCTAGAAATGTGCAAGAGAGCACAATAGAAAAGAGTCTAGCAGCGGAGCGTAGGCAGAAGCCCAGGGCCGGGCCAAGGCAGAGCCTTGGGACTAGACATGGAAAGGAGCACCAAAAGTAAGAGAGGAGGAATGGTGCGTGTGCCAGAGAGCACTACAGAGCACCATAGAAGAGAGCGAGGCAGAGCAAGCAAAGACAGAGACCATAGGGAGGAACACAAGGCAGAGCATAGACAAGGTACGGAACAAGGAACTGAAGCACAGAACGGAATCAAAGCAAGGAAGGACTACAAGGCAAAGCAGAGCAGAGACAAAACGTGGCTCGAAGGACAAATACTAGACAAGACACGGGACACGAGACGGAGTACAAGCATGGAGCGTGTGCAGAGACGCACAACAGAGCAAAGTGCAGGTGCACAGAATAGAGGGAGCGACCCAGCAGACCAAGCAGCCATGCAGGGAAGCAACACAATACTCAGGCCCTCAGTATAGGGAGGGGCGGTCTGATATAGGGCATTAGCACCTCCACTTCCGGGTCAGAAGCAGGGGAGAACTTCCAGTTCAGTCCTCCAGGATCACAGAGAGCGGTCACATGATCAGGGCTTTCAGACATGCAGAGCTGATTGCAGAACCAGACATTGCTGGAACCCAGGAAAGGTCACATGATCAGGGGTTTCAGACATGCAGAGATGATCACAGAAGGCAGAGCAGAAACGCAGGCATCTTGCAGGCCAACAGTCATGAGGTGAGTGTTCACACTGCTCTAGGGAACATGCAGGATAGCAGACATGAGATGCGCGTGCACACCGCTCCAGAGGTCATGAAGCAAAACAGACATGGCGGACTTAACAGACATGGCGAGCATGACAATTACTGATGTGACCAATGGATCAGGTCCTGCAAATAAATGCAAGGGTGGTGTAAAAAGTAGAAAATCAGCTCTAGGCAGAAGTGTCATATTGCACTAAATTTAATCAATCATTAACACATTAACTGGCACTTTCATAAATTTGATGCATATAACAGCAAGTTATAAAAATTCCTCTCATGAGAACGTCTTGGCATAGTCTCTCATTACTCTTCTTGATTTTAAGGCTATGTTCACATGAGTGTTGTACCTAATGGATCCCATTTTGATTGAAAAAAACAAAGACTCATGTAGCTCTGTTCTTCTTGTCATTGAGGTGGCAATCGAAGCTTCACATGGCAGTGTTTGTCATCTCTTGTGTTTCAGTGGGAGCAGTTGACTGGGAGCTTAATGTCCCACACCAAATTATTTTTATATTTCAAAGTAGGATAATAATTCTATTAAATGTTAAGAAAAACCATATCTTATTCCAAAAGCTTGAATATTTTGCAATATATATGCCTTTATATCTTCAGACCTTCAAGCAGTCTACATGGCTTAACCCCTTAAAGAACAGCAGCAGAAGTTAATTGCTTTCCACAGGGTGCTCAAGGTTTATTATCACCCTATCAATGCATCTTCTTCAGACAGAAAAGAATTCTGGAGTTGATTTTATCTGTCTCTCTGCTCCATTCCTTTTACCTGAGTATAATTTCAGGTGTGGTTAGGGAGCCATTTTTCTGTCTTGGATTTTATATGCCCACTTCCCAGTTCTCCCCGTGGAGCAGTTCTACAAGGACAGAGCAAGGGTGAGCTGTCTACAGAAAGACCGAACAAATCTTATCGAAGAGCCCTGGTACACTCCAGGTTTTACTGAGCAATATCTAAATTCTGCTTCCTTACATAAATCATTTATTAGGCTTAAATACAAGTTGTAAACGTTCACTTTGCAATGTGAAGTATGGTGATTACTTGTGTAATATTAGTCATATTAAGCTGCATTTATATAACTAATTATTATACTAATAATAATTTACTCATATCTTAGTATACAAAAAAACTTAAGGCTAAAAGTATTTGGCTACTTTTTAAGCATATCAGAAACATGATTTTATGAACTGTACTTGCAGCAGAGATTTTTTTTATTGATATTGGTGGATGATAAAAAGAAAAAAATGATTTATGGTCCCCCTTTGATTATAACTATTTTTTAAACAGGATGTATGGGTTTTTCATTAAGCGCAGAGCTAGAAACAATGATTTAGATTGGCCATGGCTTTATTTTTAAATTTTGTTTTAGCTTGCTTTGTCATTATTTGTTTTTCATTTATTTTAGCACAATGTACCATCATAAGGTCATAAACCACCTTTGGGGAACATTTTATTTAATTTATTGCTGCCTTTCCCTGTAACTGTTGTTAGTCTTTTAGCACCAGTTACAGGGTGAATCTCACCACCAGCCTGCGATGTAGCGCTGATCTGGATTTGCTTAAAGAGGACCTTTCACCAGTTTGAGCATGTTAAACTGGCTATTATGGAATAGTAGCTTTTTCCTCTCCATCGTGGAGATCTTAGCTTGTTCAATTTAGGTAATACTTTATGAAAACCCCAACTAAAAGAGAGTCATCTCTAAAAGTGGGTACTTCTTCCCCTGCATGACAGTGTCAAATCAAAAGCAGGCAGAAACATACTGGGGAAAGAAGAACATGCTCCCACAATAGCTTAGGACTTGCCTCTCAGTGTGAGACAAATATTGTCTGGTCTCTGCACTGATCTCACTGCAGACCTGTGTGTGATTACAGTGTGCTGGGAGTAGAGTAGAGATGAGTGCGATTACATACAGCTTTCATCTTATGGCAGTGTGTGAGAATGGGCTGAACTTTAGAGGTGACAGCATTGTGAGATGAGTTCTGCTAGAAGTGTTTGTAATGAAAAAAAAGCTAAGCCCTGCTTTACTAGCTCTCCCCCACACTGACTGCAATGAGATGAAAGCTGTATGGTGAATGTAATCACACACAGCTCTACAGTAAGATTAGGGAAGAGAGCAGACTCTCCTTTGTGAGACACGTAATGCTAGAAGGTTTGTTGTCCTCAGTGTACTGGCAGCTTCCAGAGTGGATAAGGGGTAATACAACAGGGCTGAACATTGTCTCTTTGCAAACACTTCTAGTAGCTCTGCCTTCACAGTGCTGTCAGCTCTGCCTCTCCACCCACACTGATTGCCATGGAATGTAAGTTGAAGATGTGTGCAATCTCTGTTCTGCTACTGGAACTTTGTAATCACACACAGCTCTGTAGTGAGAGCAGAGATTATTTTGCATTCCCCTGCCCAGTAGCTGTGGCATTATCAGACCAAGTTCCTGCACAGTCAGACACAGCCATTACACAGTACACAGCAGGGGCACATTTATAAGATTATCTTAGCACAGGAACATTTGTTTGAATGACATCTGTGGCGCCCCTGAGGCTCGGTTGCCACAGAGGTACTGCACCTCCTCCTGAGTTGTGGTATCCCATCATCCAGGTAAGGTGGAGACTCCTGACCACACTCCAACACCTGCACCCCACACCACAAAGTAGTGTAGCAAAGCACCTTCGGCGGCTCCCTGCTTGGAGTATAGCAAAGCACCCATTGGTGGCTCCCTGCTTGGAACACGAAACGTGCTGGGAGGTGGATGGAGTTAGTTTACATTACAAGGAGCGGGAAGAGTTTAGGACAGTCAGTCAGTCAGTTGAGTAGAGAGCTGGAGAGAAGAAGATCCCCGGAGAGAGGGATAGATGGATGGAAGTGCTGCAGCAGATCCCAGTGACCTGGGTCTGCTGGCACGGGAAAGGAAGAGAGAGTGCAACATAGACTGAAAGCCTGATTCTCCATAGAAAGAAAGGATTAGTACGGAACATGAGGAGTAAAAGAGAACAAAGGATGTGGGTTAGAGGAGAATCCTTCCTAGAAGTTCTAAGCGCAAGGCCGTGGCCCGGTCCCCGAGGTTGTATGGATACTAATGGTCCTGCAGCAGACACCGGAGGAATAGAAGTAGTGACCACTTTATTCCCACACAAGACTTGGGGGCACAACAGCAACTGGATAGTGAGCCGGGACTTAGTAGCAAGGAGTCCCCGAAGCAGGCTACAGCTGTCTGCCGTACAAGTAGAGTTCATAGGAACATCGGACAGGAGGAACTCCAATGTAACTCAGTACTAGGAGTACTTCATCTAAAGGCGCTATAAGAGGAGACGTTCAGAAAGGCATATGTTGGCGGAGTGTTGGAAAGGAGTATTCCATCTGGCCTGGAGTTTGACTGAGTCCCTGACCCGGAGGACACGGCACGGAGGCAGGCACCTGTTTGCACAACAGACTGTGAGTAAAGCTTTGGAACTGCATGCTCTGGTGTCCTCCATTTATTCCTGCGCCAACACACCCGGCACTGCTACATCTTGGTGCTCGACATTGCCTTACCTACGCCTTCTCTTGGCCTCTTCATCTACACTGCCCTGGGACTACAGCTCAACCTGTGGGGAGCTATAACATCTTTGCTGCGCCATACCATCAGTCCCAGAGGATCTGCATGCAGCGTCGGCTTAACACCTCCCTTGCCGAACACCACAGTTGGCGTCACGAACTATTCATTTCAACTACATTTCACCATTTAATCTCCCTTTTACTTGGTCGCCCAGGGCCATGGACCGGGTCACCGCTGATGTGACATTCCCATCCGAGAGATCGGCCCGGTACCGAGTACCCCACAGGCCTGGGAGGGCGACCCACATCTAATTGTCAAACGTATTTTTATTCCAAGAGCTAGTGAATAAAATTATTTGTGGGACAGCCCCTTTAATTTCTAACTATACATCTGACTGTAATTGTGCAGGCTTTGATTTGTGTTGCCTGTGGTTTTGGTATCAAACTGACATATTCCCTTTAAATCTACAGGACATAGATACATGTTAGTTTCCCTCTCCTTTTTCATGCAACCAGGGCTGGCATCCCTACCTGACACTCCTGGTCAAGTGCCAGGGCCCTGGACAACCAGAGGGACCCACACTACTTCGGGGACACCAACACGCTATGGGGCCCTTGAGTCGGGGGAGCTCGGTGCCAGCAATGGCATCAGATGCTGGCACTGGGACCCCCTCTATTGCTCACCTCTTCTCGTTTCTCGCACTTCAGTGTCTTCAGCATCTCCATCTTCTGACTGTGATGTCACTACATGTCACTGTGATGTCGCTCTCACGTCTCTAAAGAGTGCCCTCTGCCAAGCAGTGCAGAGAGTCAAAAGACACTCAGGAGACTGGACCTACGGAGAGGTGAATATTTGATTTTTTTATGTATAGAGCATTATTTGGGGTCACATTATACTGTATGGAGCAAGGTATGTGGCCCATAATGTAGTATTGTACATTGGAGCAATATATGGGGCCATTATATACTCTATGGAGCATTATATGGGGCCCATTATATACTGTATGGAACATTATATAGGTCCCATTATACTGTATGAAACATTATATGGGGTCCATTATACTATATGCAGCAATATATGTGGCCCATTATATTGTGTTGAGCAATATATTTATTTATTTTACTCATTTATATAGCGTCATTAATTCCACAGCTTTACAGACATTATTGGTACTGTCCCCGATGGGCCTCACAACCTAAATTCCCTATCTGTATGCCTTTGGAATGTGGGAAGAAACCAGAGTACCCGGAGGAAACCCATGCAAACATGGGGAGAACATACAAACTCCTTGCAGATTTTGTCCTTGGTGGGATTTGAACCCAGGACCCCAGCGCTGCAAGGCTGCAGTGCTAACCACTGAGCCACCGTGTGTGGAGCAATATATGGGGCCAATAATTCTGTATTGAGCAATATACAGTATGTGACTCATACTGTATGGAACAAAATATGGGGCTCATAATTCTGTATGGAATAATATATGGGAATGTATGGAGTAATACATGGGACCCATTATACTGTATGAAGCAATATATGGGGCCCATTATTCTGTATGGAGCAATATATGAGACCCATTATACTGTATGGCGCAATATATGCAGACATTATATACTGTATGGAGCAATATATGGGGCCCATAATACAGTATGAAGGACTATGTGGTGCCCATAATACTGTATGGAGTACAATGTGGTGCCCATAATACTGTATGAAGGACTATGTGGTGCCCATAATTTTGTATGGAGGACTATATGGTGCCCATAATACTGTACGGAGGACTATGTGGTGCTCATAATACTGTTTGGAGGATTATGTGATGCCCATAATACTGTATGGAGGACTATATGGTTCCCATTATACTGTTCGGAGGACTATGTGGTGCCCATAAGACTATAGCGGACTATGTAGTGCACATAATACTGTAAGGAGGACTATGTGGCGTCCATAAAACTGTATGGAGGACTATGTGTTTATAAAACAATCCAGCTCACAGATCAAGACATCATACAGCTCGGAACACGTAACCGCCATGTAGAGTTCCAATGAAGAGATATCCAGCTCAACGATGAAGTGAAAAAACGATTCCTTATTCACTGTTCATGACTAAGGGTGCTGCGACACCTGAAACGCGTTGATAATGCAACTTCTTGTACTACTATTCTGAATTTTAACCTCTATTTTTGCTAAAAATCTGAGTGAATTATGAATTGCTTTTTCACTTCACCGCTGAGCTGGATATCTCTTCATAGAATGTAAGTCCACAAGGACAGGGTCCTCTCCCCTCTGCACTAGTCCGTCATTGTAAATTTGTTTACTGTTAACGATATCTATAACGTTGTATGTAACCCCCCCTTCTCATGTACAGCACCATGGAATTAATGGCGCTATATAAATAAATAATAATTAGGACTATGTGTTGCCTATAATGCTGTATGAAGGACTATGTGTGGCTCATAATACTCTATGGAGGACTATGTGGTGCCCACAATATTGTATGGAGGACTATTTGTTGCCCATAATACTGTATGCAGGAGTATGTAGTGCCAATAATACTTTATGGAAGACAATACTGTCCGGTCTAAAATGATATGTCTGCAGTCACTCTGTGTGCTGTGCGCTGCTAGGATTTGCCAGTTTCTGAGCTGCTGTAGAATTTATAATAAATATCACTCATGTAACGTAAGAAATAAATGATATCTTTGGCATTGTGCTATACCTATATTTCTTATCTGTGCATGATGAATCGTAGTATGTGTTAAAGGGGCCACTGACAGTCTTTTGTCCGGAGCCCATGAAAACCTGGAGGCGGACCTGCTTATATCACTAAGGTTTTTTATCAAAGGTCATGGAAGCTGTTTATAATGATATAATAATGATAAATTCTGACATTATTCATTAAAGTGCACAATTCTGACATTTTTGTTTAATTGCAAAGACCTAGACCTCCGAGTTGTTATCTTGAAATGAACCCTGCCACTCACTGCAGCCTGAAAAAACAACTATAGAATGTAATTACTAGCAATGTATGGTCTATGGTGTTACAGTGTCATCTTTATAGATGTCCACTCTGCAGTCTTCACTGATTGATCCTTCTAAAAATGTGTTGAGAGCATTATTTTTCCTGCCTTGAACACATGCACAAGTTTGTCTTTATTGAAAATAAACATAGTTTAACCCCTTAACCCCCAGAGGTATTTTTGTTTTCACGTTACCATTTTGGTGCAGATACGATCTTTTGATTGCACGTTATTGCATTTTAATGCAATGTCACAGCAACCAAAAAAACGTAATTCTGGTGTTTTGACTTTTTTCCTCATTACACCGTTTAGCGATCAGGTTAATCCTTTTTTATTGATAGATCGGGCTATTCTGAACTCAGCGATAACAAATAAGTGTATGTTTGATTTTTTTTATTGTTTTATTTTGAATGGGGCAAAAGGGGGGTGATTTTATTTTTTTATATTTTTAAAAACATTTTTTTTTACTTTTGGCATGCTTCAATAGTCTCCATGGGAGACTAGAAGATGCCATAACCCGATCGGCTCTGCTACATAGAGGCGATGATCAGTTCGCCTCTATGTAGTAGAATTACTCACTTGCTACGAGGGCCGACCACTGGGTGGCGCTCACAGCAAGCCAGCAGTGACAACCATAGAGGTCTCCACGAGACCTCCGGTTATCATGCCGGATTTCCGGATGGCCAGAAGCGTGAGTTAAATGCCGCTGTCAGTGTTTGACAGATGCATTTAATGGATTAATAGCTGCGGGTGGATTGTGATTCCACCCGCGGCTATTCCGGGCACATGTCAGCTGTTCAAAACAGCTGACATGTCCCGGGAAAGATGTGGGCTCACCGCCGGAGCCCACATCAAAGGGAGGGAGTCCGACATCAGTTTAAATGTACTCCCGATGTCGGAAAGAGGTAAAGTAAGTTGTCTATTAAAAAATAATAATAAAAAAATGTTATGGAGGTCATGGAACTATTGCAAATCCAGATGTTCTCAAAATATAACAAGGAGGATGGGTTTCAGTAGCGTAGCTAGCAGGGGGGCAGAGGGGGCAGTGGCCCCGGGCCCCTTGCTCTGACAGGGCCCACACCCAGAGCTTCTGCCACTGTTAACCATGTCAGTGTGTTCAGCTCACCAATGTAGTTAAGCTTCTCTGTATAGTGCAGGGACACTATACCTTTAAGCTTCCTTCAGCAAACTGCAGACATGCCCACACTGCTCCCTGTGTGACTGCAGGAGAGAGGTCACCACAGACAGAGCAAGACATTAGATGGAGCGGCAAGTAATAAGAACTCGGGGGCCCTGAGGTGTCTGTGCAGTGATGAGGGGCAGGACGCTGCTCCCCTCCTTACAAGTCCTGGATGGTTTATTGTTTGTGTTTGTGCTCTTGTATCTGAGGCACCGTAGATTTGTGGCGGCTGCATGAACTTTTATACAGCTCAGAAGATGTCTCTGTCAGTGCAAATCAGCTGCCACAAATCTCACTGTGCCTCAGAGCGACTGACATGAGAGGTCAGTATCATGCACTGGCCTAATAGATGTCACCTCGGCTGCAGGACAGCACAGAGAAGAATATGTGACTTTCCCTCTTCATATATATTACACACAGGTAAATGTAAAAATCTATAGTAGCAAAAAAGAAGGCAGAGCACCATTGACAAAATAAAAAAAATAGTGTTTTAATAGCTCATTGGGGCTCAGCAACGTTTCGGTTCTACTGAGAACCTTTTTCCAGGAGAACCAAAACTCTTTTTTTTTTATTTTGTATAAATGGTGTGCCGCCTTCATTTTTTTTTGCTGCTACATTGAAGATCGGTAAATGCCTGGAAACATCCAGCAGGTGCATATAGCTGATCACATATAGACCCCTGAACGTATACTCAGTCTAGACAAGACCCCCCCCAAAGGCAGAAAAGGGAATAAAAGAGAAGACGTACCAGGGGCCCAGCTTCTTCTTTACATGAGTAATATATTACCTCCCTCTCTTCTAATTCCCTCTTTCTTTCCAGTTCCCTCTATGGGGTCTTGTCCAGACAAGAGTATTTCTTTTAGGGTCACCTGGACACATTCAGGAAGCTATACCCATACGCTGGCCTCTATACGCACCCACTGGCTGTTTCTAGTTTCTTCTATTTAGTTCTTTGTTTTATATATCTGAGCTGTGAAAGTTGTAGCCCACAGACAGGGACCGACAGAGACCAGAATCAAAGGAATGGGAGCTACAATGGGGGCCATTATACAGTGCTAGAGCTAATTCGGGAGTCATTGTACAATGGATGAGCGAATGCGAGAGCCAATATACAGCGTGAGAGCTAATGCCGGGGTTATTATAGATTGTAGGAGCTAATGTGGGGCCAGTGTATGCAGGGTCATTATACAGTATGGGAGCTAATGCAGGGGTCATTATAGAGTATAGGAGCTCATGTGGGGCCAGTGTATGCAGGGGTCATTATACAGTATGGGAGCTAATGCAGGGGTCATTATACAGTGTTAGAGCTAATTTGGGGGCCATTACACAGCCGATGAGCTAATGCAGGGGCCATTATAGAGTATAGGAGCTAATGTGGGGTCAGTGTATGCAGGGGTCATTGTACAGCATGGGAGCAAATGTAGGGGTCATTAAACAGTACAGTTTCAAGGCTACTGTGGGGGCCATCATACAGTATGGGGGCCTATATACAGTGTTGGAGCTATTGTGAGGACACAAAAGAGACATTCTGCTATGTATAGGGCACAATAGTGGCATTATTATGTGAGGCAGTTAGAGGAGCTCTGCTTTAGTACTACACAAATTAAAACAGTGAGGGTAGTGTCCTGTATTAATTTAATAATTAATGAAATATATATAATATAAAAACTAAATATTAAAACAACCCCTCTGAAACAATGGATGGCAAACCATCCGGTGAAAGGACCACTGTACACACTGGGTATGGTGGAAGATGAAATCGGCAAGGTATCATATAGATGTAATATATGCAGCAACACACAAAATAAATAAAATAACCTTTATTAAAATATTAATGGGTGTACACATTAAACAAATAAAAAGGCATCCAAAATATATACATGGTATTATAATATAATGAGCTTTAACATAGAGCTTATTTAATAACCATGTAAAACAGGCTCAATAATGGGCAGGTAAAAAAGTTATAATAATTATATACTTGTTAAGGCCCCCAAGGAGAATTTTTATATCTATAGTGCAATATGAAGCAAAAAATGATGTTGGCAAAGGCCAAAAGAAATAAAGTGCACAGATGATATGGACAATAAATGCCAATACGTGATAAGGAGAAACCGCCACTCAATAAACAAAAGTCACACAATAGGAGAAAGAATAGGGAGCCGAGAGTAAAACAATTACCTGGTGAGCCAGTAAATGGTGCCTAATAAACGCGCCCCGACGCACGTTTCAGAGTTGATCTCCTTCGTCAGGGGGTGGATGTACTAATGGCCGGTGCATCCATTTATAGTGAGTTCAATACCGGGCAAGTCACATAACGGCGCATGCGCCGCCACCGCGACCCGGAAGACACATCGCGCGCGGCGTCACATGACCAAACACCGCCGGGTGAACCCGGCGTGCAAGGGCATGGAGAGACGCCGTCGCCATGTGAACCACCGGCGCCGAGGCGGCGCACTCGCACCAGTGCCTGTCCAAGAACAAATGAGGAGATATGCAGGTGCAGCAAATACTGCAAGGAAAAACACTTAACCCAGCATATCGCCACAATGGATATATAGCTTATGGGGACACAAATATAAAGATCAATATAGTGAAAAATAAAAAACAAAGTGCATGGAAAAAATAATAATGGTAGATAATAAATAAGAAAAAATAATAATAAAAAATAAAAAGTAAAAAATAATAAAATAAGTGACAATGTGTATTTATACATAATAGTACAGGTGCCACATATATATAAAAATTGGAAACAAAAATGCAAATAGTAATATGCCAATATATGTAATGACTTACTACAAAGTGATAAATGTATATAAAGTGCAAAAAAAGAGGGGTGCACATTCCACATCATAATATATGTGTAAACATAACTGAAAAGCTTGTCTCCGTCCATATTCCATATCGCAATATATACAAACAAAAAAATCTTGTCACTGTTTCTTCTTTATCAGATGTAAACGGTCCACCATAACACAGAATGCCGACCAAAATATCTAAAATGAATAAAATAAAAATGAAAAAATGCACAAAAATATTTTTATAAAAACGGAATAAAAGATAGACTCTCATTCAGACCCAGTGGAGACACAGTGTCCAGTGTCCAAATCCACTGGGTTTCTAACTGAGCAAGACGTTTGCTAACATTGCCTCCTCTAATCCCTTTACAAATCATATCAATGCCAGACACTTTTAATAAAGTGGGATCACAATTGTGATACATTTTAAAGTGTTTTGGCAAGGTTTTAAGGGAAGCAATATCTTTAACTTATTTAGCTGCCTTTATGCCCAAAACGTGCTCACGAACCCTCACCTTGAGCTGGCGGGTGGTAAGGCCAACATAGATGAGGGAACATGGGCACGTGGCACAATAGATCACAGCTGTTGATGAGCAGGTGATGGATTTTTTTAATATCAAAGACACGCAATCCATCAGAACTGGTAAAAGTGCAGGCTCTGACAATATTGCAACAGGCAACACAAGAGCCGCAGGGTTTACACCATGCAGATCGTGTGTATTGGGTCATAAAATTATTGACTGGTTTAATACAGGGAAGATGTATATCTTTGTACCGTGTTAGCCAGTAGATAGAAAAATATTCAGGATTGAGAGTCCTCAGTAGTTGATACCTTTTAATGGCTAACTGAAAAGATGGTAACACATTGCAAGCTTTCGAGACTACTCAGGTCTCTTCATCAGGCTAGACTAATACAAAATCTGAAGAGTCACATATTTATGCACAATACAGCCTAGAAAAAATGCAATAGATAAGCCAAGTGACGTGAAGCAGAACTATCAATATGGGAAAGGGAGAAACATAAATATAAACATTGGACCAGTTCATAGATAAGGAGTCCGGATGTTTTATGGTCCTCTGATTGGGGTCTAGTTCTGTGTTGTGATGCCCCCACACGGTTTTAAAAGGAAATTCCTTAATTGATGTAAAAAGACATAAATCCATGCGACACATTCATTCCAGCACTGAGAGTGTCAAAGTTCGTCATAAATTTGTACTCCCAAACTCGTCTCTCTCTCTGAGAATTGAAGTTACCTTTCAATACCAGTAATTTCATATCCACGCTGCTGTGATCAGGGATACAGAAATGTTTTGCCACAGGTAGATCCATTCTTTTTTCTCTTATTGTGTGACGATGAGCATTCATCCTTGTTCTAAGCTTTTGCCCTGTCTCCCCCACATACATACCCCCAGTTGGACATTTAGTACAAATAATTAAGTACACCACATTAGATGTAATGCAGCTGAAAGTACCTGCGATCTTGTAGTCCTGATGTGAGTTGGGGATCTTTATCTTGTCCGTGGTCATTATAAATGGACAGGTTTTACATTTTTTCTGGTTGCAAGGAAAGGTTCCTGCAGTTGTTGTAGAGGACAGGGAGCTTCTGACAATGATGCTTCTTAAATTTGGGGGCTGCCTAAAACACAGCAGTGGGGGGTCTGGAAAAATGGATTTCAATCGGGCATCTTTTTGTAGTAAAGGTTGTAATTTCCGTGCAGCTCCCCTTAGCACCTCCAGATTTGGGTTGTAGGTGACTACTAGAGGCACTCGGTTATTTTCTTCTTTAGCTTTGTAATTTAGCAGGTGATTCCTTGACAATCTGGTGGCTCTTGTAATTTGGTTTTCAATTGTTCTTGGATGGTAACCCTGATTCAAAAAGGTCTTTTTGAGGCGACCAAGGTGTTTGTCTCTGTCCATGGGGTTGGAACATATACGATTGTATCTGATGGCTTGGCTATAGATAATAGAGTTCTTTATGTGTTTTGGATGGAAACTGTCCCATTTAAGGTATGTTGGACGGTCGATTGGCTTCTGATACAGGGATGTCTCTATTTCATTGTTTTTTAGCTTAATGATGGTGTCCAAAAAATTAATCTCAGTACTGGAGTAGTTGAGTGTTAAATTGATGGTGGGATGAAATTGATTAAACTGTTCGTGGAACGTCTTTAGCTGTTGCTCAGACTCCGTCCAGATGATTAAAATATCATCAATGAAGCGGTAGTAGGCCAGGGGCCTGATGGGGCATGAGGACAAATAGTCGCTTTCAAGCTTTGCCATGAAAAGATTTGCATACTGTGGAGCCATTTTACTTCCCATAGCTGTGCCAGTCTCCTGTAGATAGATCCTGTTGTCAAATTCAAAGTAATTGTGGGTGAGGATGAATTTTATAAGTTTCACCACAGCATCAGCATCAGTCCCTGTGTTTTCCATTAAGAATTTGAAGGCATTTAAACCATCTTGGTGTGGGATATTAGAGTACAAAGATTCCACATCCATGGTGGCCAGGATGGTTCCTTCTGGTAGAGGACCTATTGCTGCTAGTTTATTCAATAGGTCAGTTGTGTCCTGAATGTAGCTGGATGTATGCTTCACCAGTGGTTTAAGAATACCCTCTACCCATCCAGATACCTGCTCAGTGAGGGTGCCCACACATGAAATAATTGGTCTTCCTGGATTTCCAGATTTGTGGATTTTGGGAAGCATGTAGAATGTCCCTATTCTTGGAGTCTCTGGTATCAGGTCATCGCCAGCTCTTATGGACTGGTCAGGCAGACAAGAAACCAACTTGTTTAGTTCCTTGTAATAGTCCTGTGTAGGATCCGACTCCAATTTTCTATAGTAGCGTGTGTCCATAAGTTGCCTGTTTGCTTCCTTCATGTAGTCTGACGTATTCATCATGACTATTGCACCTGCCTTGTCAGCAGGTTTAATGATGATTTCTTTGTTGGTTTTTAAAGACTGTATGGCCTTTCTCTCCTGGGCACTGATGTTGGATGCTTGTCTCCTGTTAGTGTCTATGATTGTGGATTTTATCAAATGTCTGAAGGAGTCTATATATTTATCCAAATGAGGGTTGCGTCCAGGTGGAGGTGTCCAGTCTGACCTTTTCCTAGTTGTTACGATCCCTTTTCCTTCGGTCTGAGTGTTTTCTGAATCTTCTGTATCATTGAAATATTCCCTCAGGCGCAGTCTCCTGAAATACTGTTCCATATCACTGCAGAGTTCAGTTTTATCTAGGGCCTTAGTGGGACAAAATGAGAGTCCTCTAGAAAGCACGGCCAGTTCCACTTTGTTGGGTTTATAATCTGAGAGATTGATGACACAGTTAGATGCTTTTGTGTCTGGAGTGGAGTGGTTGTCCAAGTTGTCAGGTTTTGGATTTGTTTTGTATCTGTTTGTATAGAGTCCTGAATTGAGACGCAGTCTGTGCAGTTTCTTTTCCTTGTTATGAACCAGAAAGGTCCGTAGTTTGTTGTAGTATTGTTGTAATTTTTGCTCTGTGCTTTCTGTAAGTGTTTTCCTCAGAGTTTCAAATTGCCCCTGGACTACAAGATCGCAGGTACTTTCAGCTGCATTACATCTAATGTGGTGTACTTAATTATTTGTACTAAATGTCCAACTGGGGGTATGTATGTGGGGGAGACAGGGCAAAAGCTTAGAACAAGGATGAATGCTCATCGTCACACAATAAGAGAAAAAAGAATGGATCTACCTGTGGCAAAACATTTCTGTATCCCTGATCACAGCAGCGTGGATATGAAATTACTGGTATTGAAAGGTAACTTCAATTCTCAGAGAGAGAGACGAGTTTGGGAGTACAAATTTATGACGAACTTTGACACTCTCAGTGCTGAAATGAATGTGTCGCATGGATTTATGTCTTTTTACATCAATTAAGGAATTTCCTTTTAAAACCGTGTGGGGGCATCACAACACAGAACTAGACCCCAATCAGAGGACCATAAAACATCCGGACTCCTTATCTATGAACTGGTCCAATGTTTATATTTATGTTTCTCCCTTTCCCATATTGATAGTTCTGCTTCACGTCACTTGGCTTATCTATTGCATTTTTTCTAGGCTGTATTGTGCATAAATATGTGACTCTTCAGATTTTGTATTAGTCTAGCCTGATGAAGAGACCTGAGTAGTCTCGAAAGCTTGCAATGTGTTACCATCTTTTCAGTTAGCCATTAAAAGGTATCAACTACTGAGGACTCTCATTCTTGACTGGTTTAGAAATTTAATGACTTTTCACTAACTGGTCACCAAGATTGGGTGATCTACGGAAAGCAATATTTGGATAGTCGCCAATATACTTGGAGAGAATCGGGTCATTTTTTAAGATAGGCCAAAATTTCTTTAAATAAAATCTCATTTGTTCATTTTGACCATTAAAAGTAGTTATAAACCTGACCACTTCCTTAGATTCAGATCTACTCATGTCCGTATAAAGTGCATTGTGACGTGACGTATGCTTAGCCCTATTAAAGGCTCTCTTCAGTGATTGCCTGCTACAGCCACGTTCAAGAAATCTTTCTTTTAGTAGATCAGCCTGTTTCAAAAAATCAGTGTCTGTAGAACAAATACGTCTTAAACATAAAAATTGCCCGATAGGAATTGAATTAATAAGAGTATGAGGGTGGGAAGATGAAGCGTGGAGAAGCGCATTAACGGAGGTATGTTTTCTAAATAAATCTGTCTGAAGGTAATTATCAGAATCCCTCATCACTAGAACATCAAGAAATTCGATGGTTTTAAAATCACTGTGATATGTGAGATGCACATTGATGTTGTTAGAATTTAATACATCAATAAAATCAGGTAACACACCGATGGGATCCTGCCAAATAAAGAAAATATCATCAATGTAGCGTGTCCAGAAAAGGACACGCTCCATTTGTTCAAATTTGCCGGATAAAAATAGGTCCCTTTCCCACAGACCCAGGAACAGGTTGGCATACGATGGGGCAAAAGAGGCACCCATAGCTGTTCTCTGGGTCTGTAGGAAAAAGGAATCCTTAAAAATAAAAAAAATTGTGTGACAACGCAAAATCTAGTAAATTAATGAAAAATATAATAAAGGCTCGTGAAAAAGAAGAGTGTTGTAAAAAATAAGAAACAGCTGCTATCCCATCGGTGTGCCTGATATTGGTGTATAGAGATTCCACATCGCATGTAACAAAAGAGGAATCTTCATCAATGTGTAAACCATCAATTTTCCTGGGAAAATCATTGGTATCCCTGGTATATGACGGGAGGGCAGTAACAAATGGTTGTAGAATATAATCTATATATTTGTTTACGTTTTCTAAAAAATTGCCCCTCCCTGATATAATGGGCCTACCAGGTGGTATCTCTTTGTTTTTGTGTATTTTAGGCAGCAGATATAGGGTGGGAATGGTGGGTTCATGAACTTGTAAGGCCAAAAAGAGGTCATTAGTAATGATGTCATCTTCTTTAGCATCATTTAATAATACTTTCAATTCAGCCTGAAATTTCAGGAGAGGATTAAACGTCAACCTCTTATAACAATCCGAATTGTTTAACTGATGAAATACTTCAATTTCATACATATCCTTAGGCAATACCACCACATTCCCACCCTTATCTGCTGGCTTAAACACTATGTCTTGGATACCTGAAAATCTCTTCAGACAGATTCTCTCCTCTTTGTTCAAATTGTCTTCATAACTGTATGAGGGAATTTTTTGAAATTCACTACTCACAGTTCTGACAAAAATATCTATATTTGGACATGAGGATAGTGGGGGGAATTTGATAGATGATTTTTTAATAACACCTGGAACCTCACCTTCATTAGTGTTATGTTCTCTTGCTAATTGTTCGAGATCAGCTATTGCCTTCTGTTCCGCCTCTGTTGAAAAAAGTTTAAAATTGTCCGGATTAAGAAATATACGTTTAAATAACAGTCTCCTAGCAAACAGATGTAAATCTTTAACTGCGGTAAAGCAGTCAAAGTTTGCTGTAGGGCAAAAACATGAGCCCTCTACATAATATATCAATCTCCAAAGGTGAGAAAGTATGAGTACTTAAATTAATTACCTTCAAACGATTAGAGTTCAAATCCGGAGAATAATTTCTCTTATTGGGAAGAAAACGCAGATTTAGGCTCCATTTACTGGCTCACCAGGTAATCGTTTTACTCTCGGCTCCCTATTCTTTCTCCTATTGTGTGGCTTTTGTTTATTGAGTGGCGGTTTCTCCTTATCACGTATTGGCATTTATTGTCCATATCATCTGTGCACTTTATTTCTTTTGGCCTTTGCCAACATCATTTTTTGCTTCATATTGCACTATAGATATAAAAATTCTCCTTGGGGGCCTTAACAAGTATATAATTATTATAACTTTTTTACCTGCCCATTATTGAGCCTGTTTTACATGGTTATTAAATAAGCTCTATGTTAAAGCTCATTATATTATAATACCATGTATATATTTGGGATGCCTTTTTATTTGTTTAATGTGTACACCCATTAATATTTTAATAAAGGTTATTTTATTTATTTTGTGTGTTGCTGCATATATTACATCTATATGATACCTTGCCGATTTCATCTTCCACCATACCCAGTGTGTACAGTGGTTCTTTAGTACTACACAGCAGGTACAATAGTAGGGACACATACGGCAGCAGCGGCTCAGTATAGGGATGTGTAGTTTGTGCACATGTGAGATAGATGGGTACTAATCTTGAAATGTGAGAAGTCAGATGTGTCTTTGTTGTATTCTCTGCAGATACGAGTCCTGCTGGAGAAGTCGTCATGTCGGTCTGAGTAAGATGAAAAAGTGAACGATTATCAGAAAGAACGTGGCCTGTAAGTTATTATCTGTAACTGTATAGTAAACTCTTGTATATTTTGCAGGACTGGTATGTACCACTATGAGGTCACCATATGGCGGTAATATCAGTATTGTTTTTTGTATAGAGATTTGTTTCAGTTACAGCGCGCTCATCTGCTGAGGTTCTCCTATACTCACGACTAGAGTGCGCCACCTGAGTTGTAATCAGGGTTACTGGTTAGGGGCCCACTCAGATTTTTTGCCCCCTCTAAGCTGAACCCCTAGCTATGCCTCTGATGGGTTTGTTTCCATTGAGCACTGAGGTCCTCAGTTGAAATCTAGAAAAATATCAACATCGAGTTTGCGTATCTGTGTCTATATTCAGATTTTATATTGTCAATTTGTAGTAACTCAAGATTGTTATGAAAAGTGATCATATACTGTATATTGCAAATATAAATCAACTATTTATCAGATCATTTAGGCCTCTTTCACACATCAGGTTTTCTGCTTCAGGCGCGATCCGACGCTTTTGACTAAAACCGGATCCGTCGAAATGCAATGCCGGATCCGGTTTCCCCCCCATTGACTTGCATTAGAGCCGGATCGAGCCGGATGGCCATGCGTTTCATCCGATTTTCGCCGGATGGCAATGTGACGCGATCCGGCGTCTGGAAAAAACGGTGACTGTAACGTTTTTTGTATCCGTCGAAAAAGCCGGACACGCCGGATCCGGCGTGTCCGGCTTTTTCATACAATGAAAGCCTATGAGCGCCGCAATGCGCCGGATCCGGCGGCCGGATCCGGTTTTTTTGGTCTGAGCATGCTCAGTAGCTCTGCCCACAGGACATATATAAAAGCAAGACAATGGGACCCTCAGCCACACCCAACATGCCACCCAAGCCAAGAACCAGGAGCAGGAGAAGGCAGCAGACATCTGCAGCAGCAGCACCATCAGCACCACCCCAAATGGAGCAGCATGCTGAACAACGGGAGGGGAGTCCAGCAGCAGATGAGAGACAGTAATTATCAAATCCCCCATTCCTCCAAACTAGGGCTATGGAATATCAAGATATTCATTGGCCCTTTGTTTCTCTTTATTCAACAGCCGCCCAATAGATGCAGCAGCAGCAGCAGCAATGGCAGCAGCAGAAACACCACCCACAGCCATGGAGTCTGGCCATGAGGAAGACAGCACATCTTCTGGGAGCCCTCCCTCGCATCGTCAGCGTTTGACGGTAAGTTTTTATTTCCAAAATCCATCATCTCTGTAATATATGTGTATTCATTGCCTTTTATTTCAAAACAGGAATCACAAGATGAAGAGGAGCTCCCAGAAGAAGAAGGAAGGGGTGGACAGACACTTGGAGTGGGCTCACAATTGGTAAGTTTTTTGCATCAGACGCAGAAACACAACATCACACTACACACAACACATAGAAAACAATGTTCTGCAGACCACACACAGCAAACAAATGCCTACATCCAAAGACATAACATTTTTTGTTTTCTTCTCTAGTCTTCCCAATCTGGTGCTCGGCCAAGAGGTCCTCGCAGTGCCTCCCAGGGTCGTCGGCGACAGCAACGCGGCGGTCACCAGCGTGTAAGTATAAATATTTTTGCTTTTTTTTTTTTGCACTTTTTATTTCATTTCTTTTGTGGAGGCTAATTATGTTATTTTTGTCTTTTTCTTTAACAGCCTTCACAGCGTGCTCCCGACTCTGACGGTGAGGATGGAGGGATTGATGTGGAGCGCCTCATCGATCTCGTCAGAGAAAGGGAGCCGCTCTGGAATATGGCTGACCGCCGCCACGCTGACCTTATCGTTACCCGACGACTCTGGGAGGAAATCTGTTCGCTCCTTGTGGACCGCTGGGAGGACCTCGAAGCTCGGGCCCAGATTAAAGAGCGTAAGTATATACAGTACCGGTTGCTTGATTTAAACCTGTGTTTCCCGAACTCCAGTCCTCGTGGTCCCCACGGATCATGTGTTCAGGATTTCTATTTACTTTGGAAATCCTGAAAACATGACCCCTGGGGACCATGAGGACTGGAGTTTGGGAAACACTGATGTTGTATACTAACCACTTTGTCCTTTCTCGTTTCAGGGGAGAGAATTGTGAAGCGGTGGCGGTCTGTGAGGGATCGTTTCAAGAAGGAGTTCAATAAAGAGATGCGGGCCCCGAGTGGATCTGGAGGACGCAGGAGCAAGTACAAGTACGCACGAGCCCTGTCGTTCCTCCGGGAGACAATGCTCACCAGAAGGTAAATATTACACACCACATGTGACAAAAAAATGTTTAGATGTAACTTTTTTTTTTCAGCCAGGGCCATACCATGTCACTATTTTAATTGTTTTTTTTTTCTCTTTATTCCACAGCACGGTGAGCAGCACTCGGGAGCCTGCACGATTGGACCCTTCTGAGGCGATCCCTGAGGAGACCGGCACCGAGGGAGACTTCGACCGCCCCGGTACATCTGCACCTTCCCAGCCTTCCCACACATTCGACCCTTCAGTCCCATCCACCAGCACAGGAGCATCGTGGCCGCCTACATTACATGAAGCTGCTGGTGAGGAGATCGCTTTCCCCTTACCCCACCCTTCTGCCCCTGCCACCTCTAGTACACCTGCGGGTACTGGGCGGCAGCGGCAGAGGGGTCAGGAAAAGACTTATGCGCCAGAGTTCTTGCATCTGAATGCATCTTTCCAGAACTGTCTAAAAGTCTTGTCAGAGCAAATCTCCGCAGGCTATCAGCAGATCAACTCCAGCATTCTGGAGGTGAAGACACTTCTGCAAACCATGCATTCAGAAGCAAGATCTTCGCCAAACCACACCTTTTTCAGGTCTGTTGTGGAGCGCATGGAAACGCTCTCTCCTGCCCAGCAGATGCATGTAATGCATTCATGCCACGCTGCTCTCCAGCAAGTTACCTCCCAACCTCCTCCTCCCACCACAGTAGTTCCTCCACCTGCACCCCCTCCAGCCACTTTCCATCCTCCCCCTCCTATTACATCTACACCCCCTCCAGCCACTTTCCATCCTCCCCCTCCTATTACATCTACACCCCCTCCAGCCACTTTCCATCCTCCCCCTCCTATTACATACCATCCACCTCCCCAGCACCATCCACCTCCCCAGCACCATCCACCTCCCCAGCACCATCAACCTCCCCAGCACCAGCAACCTCCCCAGTACCAGCAACCTCCCCAGTACCAGCAACCTCCCCAGTACCTGCAAACTCCCCAGTACCAGCAACCTCCCCAGTACCAGACATCTCCCCACTTCCAGCAACCTGCCCCGTACCAGACATCTCCCCACTTCCAGCAACCTGCCCCGTACCAGACATCTCCCCACTTCCAGCAACCTGCCCCGTACCAGACATCTCCCCACTTCCAGCAACCTGCCCCGTACCAAACTCCTTCCCCATACAACTTGCCATCAACATCATCTGCTCCTACAGTCCCTGCCCAACCCTCCACTCCACCACCCACCACCTCTTCTGCTTCCCACATGTCCACCCATTCTGTAGTTTTTTCCACACCTTCACCTCTAACTGTTCCTTCCCCACCACGATCCCAGTCCTCTCTCCACACTCCCAGTGTCGAAGTGTCCCGCAGCCCCTCCAGCAGTATTTCCACCACACACTACACAGATTTATAATGTGTGTATTTAAATAAAAATGACCAGTTTTATGGTTTCAGTTTTATAGTTTCAAAGCTTTATTAAACAAGTTTATTAAAATTTTAAAAAAGTTTGCTAAAAAAAACATTTTTCAATAAAAGTTAAATTATTTTACACTGGTTGTCTGTCATTTCTTTCTGCGGCGAAAAAGGTTAAATACAGGGTATTTAAAAGGTGAAATGGTATTCAAAACTAGGTATATAACTGTGGGTAAATTTTAGCTTTTTGCCACAGTTGTGTTCCTGGTTGTGTTTGAAGCAAAGTATTTCACCTAAAAAGTTGTGTTTATTGTTGGTGATTTCCTAACAATGTACACAACTTTTGTTAAAAGGTGAAATACTTTGCATAAAACACAACCAGGTACACACCTGTGGCCTAAAGCTAAAAATAGAGACCATGACAAGATAGCCAACTTTGGTTGGCAAAGGTATATACTGTTGGTACAGAAGGTACACAAGTTTGGTTGGGCACAAATCTTTCACACTCTGTCATCCTGCCAGTGTACTCTGCCTTGAGGTGACATAAAGTATAGTGCAAAATTGTCCCTCATTACTGAAACCGTCACAGAACTTCTAGTGGTAATGTCATGGTAATCTTGCAAGGTGGTTTCTTCAGAGGTGTCCTCAATGGAAATGGGTTCCTTGCAGATAACAAAATTGTGGAGTACCACACACGCTTTGATCACCTTGTCCACAGTTTCTGTCTTGAGGTTGATCGCAGTCAATAGGACCCGCCATTTGGCTGTCAGAATACCAAAGGTACATTCAACCATTCTTCTTGCTCTTGTGAGGCGGTAATTAAAAATGCGTTTTGGTCTTGTCAATCCTCTGCTAGAGTACGGTTTCAAAAGGTGTTCTGACAGCTGGAAGGCTTCATCCACTACACAGACAAATGGCATAGGTGGACCAGATGTTTGCGGCAGCGGTCTAGGTGGTGGGAACTGGAAGGTGTTTCCATACAGTTTACGCCCCATGGCAGACAGTTTGAAAACTTGAGAGTCATTGGAGCGGCCATAGGCCCCAATATCAACCGCAATAAATTTGTATTCCGCGTCAGCGATGGCCATGAGGACAATTGAAAAATATTTCTTGTAATTGAAATATTCCGATCCCGATCCAGCTGGCTTTAAAATGCGGATATGTTTCCCGTCCACAGCGCCCTAGCAGTTGGGAAACTGACATATCTGTTGAAACTTGTCAGCAATTTCAATCCACCTCTCTGTTGTGGGCTCTGGTAAAAACTCTTCAGCTAAGGAGTCCCACAGTGCACGGCATGTGTACTTCACTATTCCAGATATGGTGGAAATCCCGAGTCTGTACTGGAAATGCAGTGACGAAAGGGATTCTCCAGTTGCAAGAAATCTGTGGGGAATTAAAAAACAATAAATTAGTTTTAAATCACAGCATTACATACCAAAACTGAGCTATAACACTTGGAGATACAAACTACCACCAACAAGATTGCAGTGAAAGTGTGCTCTGATGCGATCACATCCAATACATGTGGCTTACCTTAAAGTCACCATCAGACGCTCTGTGGGTGAAACAGAGAAGCGGCAATAGGTGTCCGCTTTTCTTATGAGGTGTGCAATGTGCTCCACCAAGTAATCAAAATTCTCCATTTTCATCCTAACATATCCAAAAAATTTATCCGGGTTTCGTCGAAGGTCCATGCAGAGTGTAGAATAGACCCCACGCGTCATTCTCTTGGCTGTGATGGGGTGGATCCACAAACGTCGTCTACGATGCCTGATGCGCTGCTGTCTCGCTCTCTCCTTCTCCAGAACAATCACCCTCAAACGATTTGCCTCCGCTATAAAATCAGCCAAATTCTTCAAAATATTTCCAATGACAACATCCATCTTCGCCAATAACTTGCTCTTCTCTCCAACCTGCACTTTCTCCTCTACAACCTGTCAAAGAAGGGCTGTAGGAACATGCTATATATAGTTTTCCAGTAGCCAATCCCGTTCGGAAGGCCACAAGGGTCAATTTTAAAAACCGGATCCGGCGTAATCCGTCGAAAAACGGATAGAAAAACGGATGAACCGGATGAGACGGATCCGGTTTTGTCTGTCAAGAAAAAGACGGATCCGGCAGAAAACTGGATCCGTCACATCCGGTTTTACTAAACATTTGCCGGATCCGGCGTTCCGGCACGACGCCGGATCGCGCCTGACGCCGAAAACCTGAAGTGTGAAAGTAGCCTAAGAATTTCAAAGAGAGGTTCAATTGCTGTAAATAAGGCAACAGGAACAGGATGCCTGAGAAAGTCCAGCAAGTTCCAGGACTGTCTCCTAAAGAGGATGCAGCTATGGAATTGGTCCAACATCAGTGCAGAGCTTGCTCAGGAATGCCTGCCGGCAGGTCTCAATGCATCTGCATGCACATAGAGGAAAGTTTTTTTAGAAGATTGTCTGATGTCAAGAATGGCAGTAAATAAACCACTTCTCTCCAAGAAATGTATTATTGTATCTGATAAATTCCCCTGTTTGGGACATCTGTAAGAATGATTGTTCGGAGAAGATAAGGTGAGCTCTACCATGAGCCCTGTGTCATGCTAGCAGCAAAAGCATCCTAAGACCATTCATGTGCGAAGCTGCTTTTCATCCAATGAAATTAACTGACTCAAAATTTCCTAAAAATACTGTCATGAATAAAGAATGGGATCTAAAAATTTTGCAATAACAACTTCTCCCAGTGATCCAGGAGCAATTTGGTGAAGAACAATGCTATTCTAGCATGATGGAGCACCATGTCACAAAGCAAAAGTCATAACTAAGTGGCTCGGTGAACAAAACATTAATATTTTGGCTTTATGGCCAGGACACTTCCCAGATCTTAATCCCTTTGAGAACATGTACTCAATCTTCAAAAAGCAGGTGGACAAACAAAAATACAGAAATTGTGATAAACTCCAAGCGCTGATTAGGTAAGAATGGGTTGTCATCTGTCAGGATTTGCAGGAGTTTTTGAAAGTAAGGGTGAACCATAAGTATTGAGTCTTCGAATAAACTTGATGTATTTGTGAATAAAAGTTTATATACTTATGAAATGCTGATAATTATACTTCAATAAACATAGAAACATCTAACTAAAATATTTCAAAAAAATGAAGCAGCAAACTTTGTGGGTACCAAAATGTGTGTCAGTCTCAAAACTTCCGGCCACGACTGTAGATTTTCCTCTCACATATAAAAATGCTGTGATCAGAGATCGGTGGGATTAGATGTTCTCTGTACAGTACTGGGAATTAGGATTCATAGAAACAACTAGGAATAAAATGAGAACATAACAGCCACACTTGAAAATGTTCAGTTTTCATGGCCTTTATATGATTTGGGTAAAGCAAATAACACGTAAGACTAGGATCAAGCAGAATGTCATGCTCGTTGGTTTATCAGATTCTTTGTGAAAACTATCCAACAATCAACGTGCCAGATGAAATTGGCAAGTTACAAACAGGGAGAGCTCACATAAGGTGACAAATGATCACCAGAATTTAGCAATGAACCCAACCCGATGGATCATATTTTTGGCAACAAATAGTCTGCCTCCAGCTATTGCAAATTGTCATTGACTGGAAGTGTTGGTAAAAATAACCTGTTTGGCCAATTTTAATCTTGTGTGTATGGACAGTTTCACTTGCAACAAATGGATGTAGAGGCCCCCATATATATATATATATTATTATTATTATTATTATTATTATTATTATTTATATAGCGCCATATATTAGATCAACATCTGTCAAACCTGCCAATATCAATGGACTCAGCTGCCAGTCTAATACATAGGGGGGCCTTCTTAATCTCCCCTCGAAAAAATGATATCTTGGGAGATAAGATCCAGCATATTCACTTTGGTTCTCGGAACATAAGCGGCCACCAGAGAAGTCTGATAGCGGCTCTCTCATAGAGATCATAGAAGTACTCAGCAGATCGAGTGCTCCTGCGTATGGAAGACTTGGAACAGATAGCTTTTGGCCAAATGATTGCCTGCAGCATCATTCAAGTGAGTCAGTTAGTGGTAGACTGAATATATGGGAAATTTTCCATGGCTAGAGGTGTAAGTCAAAGCTCCTAGGTTTTAAGCAAAATTTGTAAGAAATGTCCACTTTCCACGTGTCATTTAAAATACTGGCATTTTTGTTTGTGGCTGCAAGGACTTTTTTATTATAGCTTTACATGACTGTGGTTCTGGTGCTGTATTCATATAGTGACAGTGGTTCTGGTGCTGCATTAATGTACTAATGAAGGTTCTGGCACTTCATTCAGGTATGGTGTGCAAGGAGGCTTATGGCTGCATTGTCGATGGGAGGTAGGTATCAGAGAAATGGCTGTTGTCTGTGATGTACTGTATTTTCTTTAGTGCAAGTAAGCACTAAGAGGTTCATTTGGTGCACCTGGGACCAGGTTACGGGTAACTATGAGAAATGGAAGGGTCTGGCTCCCCATATACCTCACATCTGGGTGTGGTTAGAGCCTATATAAAGGAGGCTGTTGTTTGGCACATGGTCTGTGACTGGAGACATGGAGGCCTCCAGTGTGTGTTCGCTAAGACACTGTCCTGAGTGGGCGGCACCGCAGTGATATATGAACTGTTTTTTTGTTTGTTTTCATTTTGTGAAGCAGAAGGCCATCTTTTGTTCTCTTAAACTTAAGCAGGTTTATGGAGCGAATAAACCTGATGTAACATTTTATGAAAACCACTTCCTATGCTTACATCAACCCGCAGCCGAATGAGTAAAACCTTACAGGTGGTTCTGGCAATGCAGTCCTGTACTGTTAGTGGTTCTGGCACTCGACTCTTGTACTGACAGTGTTTCTGATCTTCTACACATGTAGGAATACATAACATGCTTCATGGCTTTCTGTAAACTTAATCTCAAATCTCTAAGTTTGATTTTTATGAAAAGAATTTGGTGATATTCTGCTCCAAAAACTCAGCTTACATTGGCATATATTCACACTGATTTTTTGGGGAGCAGAAACTCTACTAAATCCTCCTCAAATACTTAAAACTTGGTTCTGGTGATGTATTAATATATTGATGATGGTTCTGGTGATGTATTGATGTAAGTACCACTTTCAATTTTTTATTTTGCCGTTAGGATTGGTTTAGTATAGCAATGTGTCCCTTGGACCAAAATATGCTGTTCACCCCTGTTATAAAGACTGTAATATCTTTCTGTTTTGTTCTATATTGACCATGTGTCAGTATTTAGGATGTTTGTCTCAATATGCAGGATATATATTTATTCCAACCTAGACAAAAACTCTGTACGGAGAGAGTAGATCAAAATTGCAGTAGAGCAAAGTGAAAAACTGATCTAGCCCATTAGACCATGCATGTGATATTAATTTTCTTGACTTGAGATTTCTCAATGCCTCACAGCCAACAGCATAGATTTCCAATCCAATCTCATCCTGTTGTTATGTTTAATAGCAGATCCCACCGAGCAGGGGCAATAATATCACTTCACTTAATCCCAGGACTGCATTACTACATTGTTTAACCCTATATAAAATGTATGGATAATTGGAAAATGTTTGCCTCTTTAAAAACTATTTCTGAATGTCAGCAATACAATTTGAATTTAAGGGGTTTGTGCTCAGAAAAATGAAATGCTTGTGTTCCCCTGCTAAATGTCACTTTGATGAGCTGCCACTTAACATATTCATTTCTTTGCTTCCTTGTTTACATACTGTATATCTCAAATAGATTATGCAAGAAACAAGGATAATTCTGGTATTAAGGCAAATGCATTCCTCTTATCTCTAGTTTTAGATGAATATTTCTATAAAAAATGTAATGGCATTTCAGCTCCATCAGATACAGAGAAAAAACATAAAAGGGATAACAAAGCTAAATCCGAGTGATGGCATATCCGAGCAATATGTCTTAACATTAGGAAAATTCCTTTAAAAGTCTCAAAATATGATGTAAAATTTGTATCTACATTAAGTACTAATCCTAGAGAGTGCAAATAAGACCTGAATGATCAATTCCACTGATTCATGTGGACAATATACATTCATAAATGATGATTGATGCATTTTCTAACTAACGCATATAGTGTACGGATGAGCGAACCTGAACTGTAAAGTTCGGGGTCTGTGTCAGACACCTAGTGTTCGATACTGAACCCTGAACACCAACCTCTTACTGCACATCTGATTTACTGTTCAGGTTCGGAAAACTAATAAAGCTTGTTGAATGGCTACAGAGCAGCCAATCACCAGCTTTTCTGCCACGGGCATTTCCAGCGCCATCAAAGCCATGACAAGCATTTGTATGGCTGTGATTGGATGGCGCACCATGCTAGATAAAAAATAATAATCATAAAAAAAAGAATATTTTTGATAACAAGTGCAGGTAAATCAAACAGCAGCTGTCTTCTTTATCTTGGCTAGTTATCAAAAATACAGGGGCCCCAATGTGCTTTTTAAAAATATTAAAATAAATAATTTAAAAAAAAAGGCGTGGGGTCCCCCCATTTTTGATAACCAGCCAAGGTAAAGCAGACAGCTGGGGGCTGGTATTCTCAGGCTGGAAAACTTCATGGATATTTGTCCCTCCTCAAAAATAGCAGCACGAAGCCACCCCAGAAAAGGCACATCCATTAGATGTGCCAATTCTGACATTTTGCCCAGCTCTTCATGCTAGCCCTGGTGCATTGGCAGGCTAGGTAATATTTGGAGTTGATGTGAGCTGTGTAATGTCCGCTGACCTCAAGCCAAGAAGTTAGTAATTGGGTGCGTCTATCAGACACCCCCATTACTGAAACAGTAAGTGAATAGTTAAAAAAGCAGACACAGAAAAAAAAAACTTTATTTGAATAAAGAATCCTCCACACTACCTTGTTTACTAATTTATTAATTAAAAATAAATCCAGGAAGTTCCAATGGTAATCAAATAGAGAAATATCCCAGAGCGCCAATCAAATCCTTTGGAGTCACGTAATAAAGTTATCAGAAAGAGACTTCACTCACGGTCAGTGACAGGCATGGAAATTCTCATGCTCCGTCTGTTCTAAGAATGAGGCTCAAAAGAGTTACTCGTGGTCAGCGGCAGGGAAGAGCATGACAATTTCTGTGCCTGCCACTGACTGTGAGTGAACTATGAAGTATAATTCTGAGAACTTTCTCACAACAAAACTCTATAAGATTCAATGGTCGACATGGGACATTTCACTAGTGGATTTCCGTCGAAACTTCCTGGATTTATTTTTAATTAATAAATGGGTAAGCAAGGGAGTGTTGGGGAAACTTTATTGAAAAAGTATTTTTTATGAGTGTTTACTTTTATTTCTAGGTTAGTAACAGGGGTGTCTGTCTGACACCTCTCCATTACTAACCCATGGGCTTAGTGTCAGCGAGCTGCTGACATCAACCATAAAAACAATTACTCCAATTGCCACCACACCAAGGCAATTGGATTGGTAAGAGCTCAGGCAGATATGATGTGCCACTTCTGGGGACACTGAAAGTTAATATTTCTAAGTTGGGAATGGCAAAATAACCATGGGCATTTCTAGCCTATTAATACCAGCCAGAAGCTGTCTGCTTTGCCTTAGCTGTTTATTAATAATAGGGGGGATTACACATCATTTTTTATTTCCCCTCCATTTTTAATAACCAGAAAAGGCAAAGCAGACAGCTGTGAGCTGATATATTAACCCCTTCACCCCCAAGGGTGGTTTGCACGTTCATGACCGGGCCAATTTTTACAATTCTGACCACTGTACCTTTATGAGGTCATAACTCTGGAACGCTTCCATGCATCCTGGTGATTCTGACATTGTTTTCTCGTGACATATTGTACTTCATGTTAGTGGTAAAATTTCATTCAAATAACTTGCGTTTATTTGTGAGAAAAACAGAAATTTGGCGAAAATTTTGAAAATTTCGCAATTTTCCAACTTTGAATTTTTATGCCCTTAAATCACAGAGATACGGCACACAAAAAACTTGATAACTAACAGTTCCCACATGTTTAATTTACAACAGCACAATTTTGGAACCAAAATTTTTTTTGTTAGGAAGTTATAAGGGTTAAAAGTTGACCAGCGATTTCTCATTTTTACAACACCAATTTTATTTTTAGGACCACATCACATTTGAGGTCACTTTGAGGGATCTATATGATAGAAAATACCCAAAAGTGACACCATTCTAAAAACTGCACCCCTTAAGGTGCTCAAAACCACATTCAAGAAGTTTATTAACTCTTTAGGTGCGTCACAGGAATTTTTTTGAATATTTAAAAAAAAATGAACATCTAACTTTTTTTCACAAAAAAAAACTTCAGGTTCAATTTTTTTTATTTTACCAAGGGTAATAGGAGAAATTGGACTGCAAAAGTTATTGTGCAATTTGTCCTGAGTACGCTGATACCTGATATGTGGGGGGGGAACGACTGTTTCGGCGCATGGCAGAGCTCGGAATGGAAGGAGCGCCGTTTGACTTTTTCAATGCAAAATTGGCTGGAATTCAGATCGGACGCCATGTCACGTTTGGAGAGTCCCTGATGTACTTAAACAGTGGAAACCCCCTACAAGTGACCCCATTTTGGAAACTAGACCCCCCAAGGAACTTATCTAGATATGTGGTGAGAACTTTGAACCCACAAAGGCTTTACAGAAGTTTATAACGTACAGCCGTACAATTAAAAAATCATATTTTTTCCACAAAAATGATCTTTTCACACCAATTTTTATTTTCCCAAGGGTAACAGGACCCTAAAAGTTATTGTGCAATTTGTCCTGAGTACGCTGATACCCCACATTTCGGGGTAAACCACTATTTGGGCGCATGGCAGAGCTCGGAAGGGAAGCAGCGCCATTTGACGTTTTTGGCTGGAATTGAGATCGGACACCATGTCGCGATTGGAAAACCCCTGATGTACCAAAACAGTGGAAACCCCCCACAAATGACACCATTTTGGAAACTAGACCCCCTAAGGAACTTATCTAGATGTGTGGTGAGAACTTTGAACCCCCAAGGGCTTCACAGAAGTTTATAACATAAAGCCGTACATTTAAAAAATCATATTTTTTCCACGAAAATGATCTTTTCACCCTCAATTATTATTTTTCCAAGGGTAACAGGACCCTAAAAGTTATTGTGCAATTTGTCCTGAGTACGCTGATACCCCACATGTGGGGGTAAACCACTATTTGGGCGCATGGCAGAGCTCGGAAGGGAAGCAGCGCCATTTGACGTTTTTGGCTGGAATTGAGATCGGACACCATGTCGCGATTGGAAAACCCCTGATGTACCTAAACAGTGGAAACCCCCCACAAATGACACCATTTTGTAAACTAGACCCCCCAAGGAACTTATCTAGATGTGTGGTGAGCACTTTGAACCCCCCAGTGCTTCACAGAAGTTTATAACGCCCGGGCGTGAAAATAAAAAATTTGTATTTTTTCCACAAACATGATCTTTTAGTCACCATTTTTTTATTTTCCCAAGGGTACCAGGAGAAATTGGACCCCAAAAGTTGTTGTCCAATTTGCCCTGAGTATGCTGATACCCCATATGTGGGAGAAAACTACTGTATGGACACATGTCGGGGCTCGGAAGGGAAGCAGTGACATTTTGGAATGCAGACTTTGATGGAATGGTCTGCGGGTGTCATGTGCGTTTGGAGAGCCCCTGATGTACCTAAACTATTGAAACTCCCCACAAGTGACCCCATTTTCGACACTAGGCCCCCCACGGAACTTATCTAGATGTGAGGTGAGCACTTTGAACCCCCAAGTGCTTCACAGTAGTTTATAACGCTCGGGCGTGAAAATAAAAAAAATCATTTTTTTCCACAAAAATGATATTTTTGCCCCCAATTTTTTATTTTCCTAAGGGTAACAGGAGAAATTGGACCCCAAAAATTGTTTTGCAATTTGACCTGAGTAGGCTGATACCCTACATGTGGGGGTAAAACACTGTTTGGGCGCATGGCAGAGCTTGGAAGGGATGGGGCACCATTTGACTTTTTCAACTCAGAATTGGCTGGAATTGAGATCAGACGCCATATTGCATTTGGAGAACCCCTGATGTGCCCAAACAGTGGAAACCCCCAATTCTAACTCCAACCCGAACCCCAACACACACCTAACCCTAATCTCAGCCCTAACCCTAGCCCTAACCCCCTAACCCCCTAACCCTAACCCTAGCCCTAACCCTAGCCCTAATGGAAAAATGGAAATAAATACATTTTTTTTATTTTATTATTTTTCCCTAACTAAGGGGGTGATAACGGGGGGGTTTGATTTACTATTTATGGCGGTTTTTATGTTTGGCGGCTGTCACACGCTAAAAGACGCTTTTTATTGTAAAAATAGTTTTTGCATCACCACATATTGAGAGCTCTAATTTTTCCGTATTTTGACCCACCGAGTCATGTGAGGTCTTATTTTTTGCGGGATGAGTTGACGTTTTTATTGGTACCATTTTCGGGCATGTGACATTTTTTGATCGCTTTTTATTCCGATTTTTGGGACGCAGAATGAACAAAAACCAGCGTTTCATGAAAGTCTTTTGGGGGGGTGCGTTTACACCGTTCCGCGTGCGATAAAATTGATAAAGCGGTTTTATTCTTCGGGTCAGTACGCTTACAGAGATACCTTATTTAGGTCGTTTTTTTATGTTTTGTCAGTTTTATGCAATGAAAACTATTTTATATAAAAAATAATTATTTTTGCATCACTTTATTCTGCGAGCTATAACTTTTTTATTTTTTTGCGGATAATGCTGTGTGGTGGCTCGTTTTTTGCGGGACAAGATGATGTTTTCAGCGGTACCATGGATATTTATATGCGTCTTTTTGATCGCGCGTTATTACACTTTTTGTTTGGCGGTATGATAATAAATCATTATTTTTTGCTTCGTTTTTTATTTTTATTTTTTAAGGGGTTCGCTAAAGGGGTTAACTAATGGGACAGTTTTATAGGGCAGGTCGTTACGGACGCGGCGATACCTAATATGTGTACTTTTATTGTTTTTTTTTTTATTATTTCTAAAAAATGGATTTATTTGGGGGAATATTTTTTTTTTTCTAATTTATTTGGTGATTTTTTTTAATTTATTTTAACACTTTTTTTATTTTTTTTTTTTACTTTATTAAATAGTCCCAGGTGGGACATCACTGTCCTGTGACAGATCGCTGATCTGTCACATCACAAATCACTGTGACAGATCAGCAATCTGTCACAGGCACTGCAGAAGGCTTCCTCATGCCTGCGCTTTGCAGGCACTGAGGAAGCAAGCTTCCTGCAGGCCCCCGAAGGCCCCCGTCGCCATCTTGGATTCGGGGGCCTGCAGGAAAGGAGCCCCCGGCAGCAGCGCTGCATATTGCGCTGCCGTGGGGGGCTCAGGGAAGCACGGAGGGAGCCTCCTCCCTGCCGATGCTTCCCTTTAACCCCCGGTACACCGCGATCATGTTTGATCGCGGTGTGCAAGGGGTTAACGTGTCGGGGCGGTCCGTGACCGCCCCTGACACATTGTGCCGGGTGTCAGCTGTGATAATCAGCTGACACCCGGCCGCGATCAGCGGCGCTCACCACGTGGGCGCCGCTGATCGCGGTAGACGTACTATCCCGTCCATGGGCATAGGGGCCCGGGTCCCATGGACGGGATAGTACGTCTCATGTCAGGAAGGGGTTAATAATAAGACCATCTCACAGCTGTCTGCTTTCCCATGCCCGGTTATAAAATTAGGGGGAACATAATTTTTTCATTCATTTATTTATTAACAGGTACAGTAAAATGCACATGCATGATAACCTTAGTTCACAGCTTCCAGATGTTCCAGCAGCTGGAAACACCAGGAACCTTAAAGTGTCCCTTAAGGTTTCTGAGCATCACAGCTGCTGGGATACCCAGAGGCTGTGAACTCTTGTAACCTTTTTTACGTGAGTTCACACCCACCAGGTCTCGTGGCAGCTGTAGTGACGGACTAATGAGTGCGAGAGTGGTGAGTGCCGAACTTGCAGTTGCTCATCAGTCCAGCACTCGCGCTACTCTCGTGAGAACTGAGGTGACATCATTAAGGTTTGCTCAGTTCACAGCAACCATCCAATGTGTACTGAGACAACCTAACTGGCATCCACTCAGTTCACAGCAGTGAGTCTTGCATAGTACAGCATCAGACCCGGCAGTGGCTGTTGCTCCTGTTGCTGCATTGTGGGACCTCCATATTATGGATTATATTGGACTTTGTGGATTATTATTTCTCTTCTATTATTAATTTTTAACATATGGGAGAAAGAGGGAAATTGTTTGGGTTTTTTTCAAATGAAGATTTTTTTCTGTTTTTTTTCAAATAAAGATTTTTTCAGTCTGTTTTCTTCTCTTTTCACTTTCTGAATTAGTAATGGGAGTGTCTGATAGCTGCCTCTTTATTATTAATCCTTGGGCTTGATGTCAGTGGACATTACACAGCTGACATCAACCCCACAATCCTATTACCCCAATTGCCACTTCACCAGGGCAATCGGGAAGAGCTGAGGCTAAGCGCTAGAATTGGCACATTTAATAGATGTGCCATTTCTGGGGCAGATGAGGTCTGGTCTTACTAGACTGGGAAGGTTTCAATATCCATGGCACTTCTCAAGCTATTAATATCAGCCCCCAGCTGTCTGCTTTTTCTTAGAAGGTTATTAAAAATAGGGAAAGATCCACATCATTTTTTTAGGGTCCCACCATTTTTAAAAACAAGCAAAGGCAGGGCAGACAGCTGGGGGCTGATAGTAATAGGTTGGAAAGGTCAATGGACAATGGTCAACCCCTTTCTAGAATGATAGGAGTAGATCACAGCTGTCTGCTTTCCCTTGGCTGGTTATTAAAATTAGGGGGACCCCACGTCATTTTTTTTTCATTTATTTATTAATTAGCATTATTCATTTATTTGTTAGCAATTAATAAACAAATGAAAAAAACAGCGTGAGGTCCCCCTATTTTTAATAACCAGCTAAGGGAAAGCAGACAGCTGCATACTAATCTTAATAGACTGGGAATGTCCATGGTTATTGGGCCAATCCCAACCTATAAATATTAGCCTGCAGCCACCCCAGAAATCGTGGTCATATTTGCCTCATCTCTTCCCAATCCAAATGACCTGGCGTGGTGGCAATCAGGGTCATTGTTTTTGGGGTTGATGTCAGCAGCTGCCTGACACCAAGCCCAGAGGTTAGTAGTGTAGAGGTGTCAGTCAGATACCCCCATTACTAACCTATTTGATGCATCAATTCTGGTGCTTAGCCTTAGCTCTTCCTGATTGCCCTGATGCAGTGGCAAGTCAAGGTAATTGTTTTGGGGGTTAGTAATGGAAAGGAGTCAGTCAGAAACTTCCATTACTAACACAGTAGTAAAATAAATAAACACACACAGAAAAAAAAACTTTATTTGATTAAAGAATCTGACACACTAGCCCTCGTTCACCCATTTATTAAAAAAATTAGCCCACAAAGTAATTCATGTCCATCTTCTTCTTTGTGTCTGGCGCCTGTGGATAGCAGTAAAGCTACCACTATGCATCAGTGCTGACTGGTGAAAATTCTCATCAGCGTTGCTTACTCTTGCTGCTATGAAGACATTGATGACAGTAGTAGTCACCAGCTTGTGCCTGACCATTGGTAACCTTGTCACAGTCAGTCACAGCTGCTGGCTAGCATGCTTTTCTCTGTGTGACAGCATAGGAACCATGATACCCAGCAGCTGTCAACGGCGATGACTTCAGTAAGGTTGCCACCACTCAGTGCTGCTGTTTCTCATGCTGTCACACAGAGGAGCGCGTGGGAACCGCTGTTCGGACCCCCATTGACTTGAATGGGATTTGGGTTCAGGATCAAGTTCGAGTACTGTTCTGGTACCTGAACCAAAGTTTTTTTAAAAGTTCGGTTGAACTCGATAAACCTGAACATCCACGGGTCCACTCATCCCTATTTATAACATAACATAATGAAAAAGGTGGGTGGAAGAGTGGTTGGGCTAACATATAACGGTGAAAACAGCTTTAGCTGTAGTGAATGCAGAGGGGTTAAGCAGAAGGATCCAATTTGCGTCAAGCTAGAGTATGTAAAATGCTTCACTGGTAATAATATCCAAATCATAAACGTGTTTATAAAATAGTATTTAATGTTTGTTATTCCGTTTTCTTCATGTAAATATTCCAGCATAAATTAAAGAAAGTATGAGAAAGATGCCAATTTGGCATAATAGACTCTGTGTAGTGTGTTACTAGTGAACACCCCAATTATAACCACAGCCTAGTAACTGTCATATCCATTTCTGAAAATACTGCTGCAACCCCTGCCCTGGTTTGTTCTGAAGGTTAGGTTACTATCGGCAAACTTCCTGATGTTCGCCGAATGTATCTGAACACCATTCGATTGGAGGCAAATAGGAGGCAAAACCAAACACATGGACAACACCTTCAGGGGTACCCAAAAGCTGCCAAAACAGCTCAAATTAGGGGCAGACACTAGGAAAAGTGGCATCAATTGACCCAGAGTACACATAGTAGAATTGCGCAGCTGCATTGAATGCAGGGGACATGGCTTGGACCAGCGTTTCTAGCTTAACCTCTTAGTGACCGAGTCAAATTTTTGAAATCTGACAAGTGTTACTTTATGTGGTAATAACTCTGGAACACTTCAACAAATCCCAGTGATTTTGAGACTGTTTTTTCGTGGCAGATTATAATTTACGGTAATGGTAAATTTAGGTCGATATGGATCGCCCTCACCCAGGGCGGCGGGGTACTCGGTATCGGGCCCGTGGAGTTCAATGGGAGATGTCACGGTAGCTGTGACCCGGTCCATGGCTCTGGGCGTCCATTGTAAAAGGGGAATGTTGAGTGAGTGGATGATGATTAAAGTTTATTAGTGAATGATTCGTGACGCCACCTGTGGTGTTCGGCAATGAAGATGTTAAGCCGACGCTGCAGACAGATCCTCTGGGACAGATGGTGTGGTGCAGCAATGATGTTGTGGCCCTCCACAGGTAGGGCAGTAGTCCCAGGGCAGTGTAGGTGAAGAGATAGGGAGGAGACGTAGATGGTGCGGTGTCAGGCACAGTGATGTAGCAGTGCTGAGTGTGTTGGCGCAGGAATAAGTGGAGGACACCAGGGCATGTAGTTCCAAAGCTTTACTCACAGTCTGTTGTGCATACAGGTGCCCGCCTCAGTGCTGTGTCCTCCAGGTCAGGGGCCCAGCCAACCTCCAGGCAAGATGAAGTACTCCGTTTCACCACTCTGCCAACATATGTGCCTTTTCTGAACGTCTCCCTCCTTAGCGCTCGTAGTGAAGTACTCACAGTACTGAGTTACACTGGAGTTCCTCCTTTCAGATGTTCTTAGAACTCTACTTGTACTGCAGACAGCTGTAGCCTGCTTCGGGGACTCCTTGCTACTAAATCCCGGCTCTCTCACATTGCTGTTGTGCCCCCAAGTCTTGTGTGGGGATAAAGTGGTGAAAACTTCTATTCCTCCGGTGTCTGTCGCAGGACCATTAGTATCCATACAACCTCGGGGACCAGACCCCAGACATGCGCTAAGAACTTGAAGAAGGGCTCTGCTCTAACTCTAATCCTTAGTTCTCTTCTTCTCCTTACGTTCCGTACAAATCAATCTTTCTTATGGAGAATTAGGCTTTCTGAATATCTCTTTCCTGTGCCAGCAGACCCAGGTCACTGAGGTTTGCTGCAGCACTTCCTTCAATCCATCCCACTCAGGGGATCTTCTCTCACTGACTCACCTAGTCAGACTGACCTAGTCCTAATAATCTCCCGCTCTCTTGTGCAGACTAAGCTCCACCCACCTCCCAGTACTCTTCGTGTTCCAAGCAGGGAGCCACCAAAGGTGCTTTGCTACACTACTATGTTGTGTGGGATGCAGGTGTTGGAGTGTGGTCAGGTGTCTCCACCTTACGTGCATGGTGGAGTACCACACTTCAGGAGGAGGTGCAGTACCTCTGTGGCGACTTAACCCTCAGGGGTGCCACAGATATGTTTTGTGTTTATTTATTAAAAAAATCAAAAATTTGACAGAAATTTTAAAAAATTGCAATTTTCAAACTTTGAATGATTATCCCTTTAATCCAGATAGTCATACCATAGAAAAACATTAATAAATAACATTTCCCTTATGTCTGCTTTACATCAGCACAATTTGTAAAATGTTATTTTATTTGGCTAGCATTTTAGGAGGTTTAAAAATGTAGCCGTCATTTTTCATTTTGTCAAGGAAATTTACAAAATTTATTTTTTAGGGACCTATTCAGGTTTGAAGTGATTTTGTGGGTCCTATATATTGGAAACCCCCCAAAAGTAATATCATTTTAAAAGCAACACTTCCTGACATATTGAAAACTGTGATCAGGTAGGTTTTTTTTACCTTTCAAGTGATTTTTAGGAATTAAAAGTGACATGACAGGAATGAAAAGGTTTATTTTTACCACCTAAATGTTTCTAACATCTGAACAGGCCACTATAGTTGGCGGACTCTAAAGGGGGTTTTACACTAAGCGATATCGCTAGCAATATCGCTAAAACGTCACTGGTTTTGTGACGTTATAGCGATATCGCTATGTGTGATACTTACCAACGACCGGCTCCCCCGCTGTCCATCGCTGATCGCGCGAGAATGTCCGGCTCCATTTCTCGTCGGGCGCTTCCTGCTGAGACTTCCTGCTGTGACGACGAGCGACGTGTGGACGCGGGCGGGAGGATGTCAGGATCGCTGTGTGTGAAAGGTGAGTATCGTGCGCTGCGTCGCTGCTGCATCGCTGTGAGATCTTTCTGTATGAAAGCTCACTAGCGATCATTTAGCGATGCACCAGCGATCCTGACCGGGTCGGATCGCTGGTCGGATCGCTGGTGCATCGCTAAATGTAAAAGGGCCTTAAGGCCGCTATTTGACCATGAACTGCCATAGCAAACATCAGGGCTAGAGTTGAGCAAATTTGTTAGGATTCGGTTCCGAATACGATCGGCATCGAATATTGTTTTTGCAATCGAACACAACCGAACATCATTAGTCAATGGGAGTATAAATTACCGAATATGTTCGGAACCAATCATCAAACATACATTCGGCACGAATAGGGTTCGAGTATGGCCCAAATATGTCAAATTCAGATTCAGCAACCAAATCCGAACAAATTTGCTCAACTCTAAATCAGGACCACACAATCATGATCTCAGGGTGCCAATGGGCATAAAGAGGGAGTCCCCACACTCTGTTAGCCATTTATATGATGTAGTCACTATTGACAGCAGCATCTAAGGGATTAAACAGTTAAACAGATAGAGACGGTGCCAATACTGATTGTGGCTAATGCAGCAAGTTGTCAGCTATAGTGGACAGCCGACAGCTGCTGGTTTCAAAGTAAATGAGATCGGCATCCAGTCCAGGTGTAAAAATTCAAAACAAGCTTTATTCCGCCATGTAAAGCATATAACGGTTCGGCCTGCAGCAGGTCTTTATCAAGTACTTGATAAAGACCTGCTGCAGGCTGAAATGTTGTTTCATTTACATGGCGGAATAAAGCTCTTTTTTTATTTCTACACCTGGAATGGACGCAGTTCTCATTTACTTTGATTGCTGCTACATTTCCAAGTAGAATCCTTGGATCAAGAGCGGGCATTCACTTAGTGAGTGCTGTCAGCCTTTCTTTTTGTATGTGTCCGGACAGCTGCTGGATTGTTACATGTGTGGGGATGAAATTCTCTTATATCTCAGGTCAGTAAAAAGTTTTGGTGGTCATTAAGGGGTTAAACATTGATTAATAACAGGTGGATGAGTGTCAGGTGTAGGCCTGGTGATCTGAGAGCCCTGCCAAATTAAGGCAACACACATGAAGGAGACCCAACTTGGACTGCAAACATTTCCAAAAGCGTAAGATCAGACACCAGGAAAATGGCATTAACTGACCCACAGTAAAAATGTTAAAATAAAGGGACATCAATTTCCACAGAGTAGAAATAGTATAATGCTGCTCTGTGACTCCTTCCATCACAGGTAACCCAGCTGATGGAGACCCAGCTTGGAGTCTCCACATTTCAAAAATTTATCTACGTGGCAAACCGCCGTGCGGCTGCCTAAGAAAGGCAGTCAAGTAGCCCCTCCAGTAACAAAAGTTGTCAGTTGTCTTTTGTGCTTACTTCAGCAGCACATATACTAAAATTGGAAAGATACAGAAAAGGTTAAAATGGCCACTGAGCAAGGATGACACGCAAATTCGTGAAGCGTTCCATATTTTTATAGCATCCAAGCATTGGTGGTTCAGTAGTAGAATTCTTGCCTGCCATGCGGGAGGCCCGGGTTTGATTCCAGGCCGCGGCAGAGCAGCTCTTTCCTGGGAATTTATTCTGATGGAATACTGGATGAACAAATGTCTTTTTTAGCCCTTGCTAACTATGTTACTATGTCTTTGGATAGAAAGAATCCGTGTTTGTTCAGTAGAGTTTTCAATAACATTACCAACTACCCAACATACACCTCGAACACCTTGCCTATTCCCCTTATACCATGACCTCGCTTTTTCCCACTCATGTTGAATGTACCCTTCCCCTCTTTTAACCAGCTGTTTCACAACCCTTGGCCCAGACCTGTCTGTCACCTGTCACTAAATTAACAATCAGTATTTATTGGCTGAGATAGTGTGGCTGGACCACAGAATTAGCACAAAATATTTATATGCTGAAATGTGGACTGGTGGCTGGATCACACAATTAGCACAAAGGATTTAGATGCTGAAATGTGGACTGGTGGCTGGACCACACAATTAGCACTCCAGATTGATATGCTGGAAGGTCGATTAGACACATGAAAATATCTATCTGAACTAGCTGTGAATAAACCGACTAGCTTACTATCTGGCTACTTGCAGCAGCAGCATCTTCACTACACTGTTACATGCAGAAAATGGTGCCGAAGCCACATGTCCGCTTTTTATATGGAGAGGGATATGTGACTTTGGTAGCCAGTGACACAAGCCATTGTGTCTGGACGTTGTGGATGGTTTCTGCGCCCCGATTGGCTGCCAGAATCTCCACACATTAAGGTAATAAAAAAAAGAATAACAGTCCACCGCTCCTCTGACCTCTCCCCACTCCCTCCCCTCATCAAGCAAGTCTCTTCCCGCTCATCATACAGCATCATTATATTAGCCAAAGTCCTAACAAAGGCATTAGTGGAAGCTCGATCATTTAGTGAACTTTGGACAAATTTTGCCAATTTTGAAGAAAATGCTCTGGAATCCGAACACAAATCTTAATGTGCAACATTAATGCCAAATTTGATATTGGCGAACATTTTCAAAACAAGTTCGCTCATCTCTAGTCACAAGGTGGCACCGCACTAAAAGCACAGGTACTATTGGACAACAGTTATCCTTTTCTTGTTCACATGCGTTTTTCTGCAGTGATCTGGCAGCATAATTAGTTATTTGCAGGGAGCCATGCGCTCTTTTCTATTTATGCCCCAGCAAACCATCTCTGGCTACCAGTTATTTAGTTCAGCTTCACCTGGTCACAACTCTGATCCACTCCTCCTGATGTGCTACTTTGTTTATATCATTTTTTGGCCTCGCCTAGCATTTTGACCACTCAGTTGCTTTCCAATTTTGTCGCTGAGTTGACAACATCTGGGATTTAGCAAATGGAGTAGCCCACACTAAGCCTGACCACAGTATTCCAATTAACAGCTGTCAGGCTGCCATGAACTGTGCACTCATATCAGTAATGAATAATGATATCTAATATGCCTTATAGTAAATACAGACAAAAAATGCAATAATAGAAAAAAAAGTGCAAATTAGGGAATGAGCCTCACTGTGCGATGAATGGGGTGGTTGCTTCTCAGCAAACAACCAGCGACAATAAAACTAGCCAGGAAGTGGTCTCCTGCAGCTGAGGAAGCTCTGCAAGACTGCTTTGACCTCACAGACTGCGAAGTGATATGAGGCAGAGGAGAGCATGATGATGTAAATGATATTGTCAGGAGAGTAACTGCTTACATAAATTTTTGCACTGATACTGTAGTACCAGTTAAAAAGATTCGATGTTATGCAAATGACAAGCCTTGGATTACAAAAGAATTGAAATACTTACTAAATGAGAAAAAACTGGCATATAATGAAAAATAATACACACCCACTATACGGGCTGTTCTTGAATCAGAAGAGCACATTCAGCAGCCGCCTAATCCTACTAAGGTGCAAGAAGGAGAAATTCAGGAAATCGTTTGTGCATACTGCTATGGGGATGTATAACAATTCACTAATGGTGAAAGATGGCTATGACCTAGGGCCGGCACACTAATGTAAAGGATCAGAGACTTGTGTACCTTTGTTTGTTACGTATTGTGATTAGTCATGTGCAGGATCTGTGTCTAGTAATTACTCTATGTAATGCTGTTTGTAATGTAATGTATTAATGCTGTTCATAATGTTTTGTTTGTAATGCTGTTGTAACGCTGCTGTGATACCATAATTTCCCTTGGGATCAATAAAATGTATCGTATTGTATCGTAGTGCAGCCAGGATCCAAGTCCATTGACCATCAGAGGAGTTTAGAAAAAGAGGAAAACAGGATCCATAGGCTGGGTATGAATAAAAAAAATATTTTTATTTAATTCCATTACAAAAGAGGCATTATCGATACAGGTTAAAAAGAATCCAACATTCCACATATCCAAGCCCTTGCCTCCTCCTGCCGACTCCAGCTCAAAAATATTTCCCAGATCCGTACATTCCTTGACCAAGAAACTGCAAAAACGCTTTTGCACGCCCTCATCATCTCCCGTCTCAACTATGGCAACCTCCTACTCACTGGCCTCCCCTCTAGCACCACTCCAATCTATCCTAAATTCTGCTGCCCGACTAATCCACCTGTCTCCCTGTTCTTCCCTAGTCTCTCCTCTCTGCCAAGCCTTTCACTGGCTTCGTATTGTCCAGAGGTTCCAGTTCAAAACCCTAACTATGCCATACAAAGCCATCCACAACCTGTCTCTCCCATACATCTGTGACATGGTCTCCAGTTACTTACCTACAATCAACCTTCGATCCTCTCCAGATCTCCTTCTCTACTCCCCTCTAATCTCTTCCCACAACTGCATACAAAACTTTTCCCGTGCTTCCCCCATACTCTGGAACTCTCTACCCCAACACATCAGACTTTTTGCCTACCACGGAGACCTTCAAAAGGAACCTGAAGACTCACCTCTTCCGAAAAGCCTACAACCTGCAGTGATCCTCAGTCTACTGAACCGCCGCACGACCAGCTCTACCCTTTCCTAGAGTATCCTTACCCATCCCCTGTTGACTGTGAGCTCTCACGGGCAGGGTCCTCTCTCCCTCCGTACATGTGTGTGCCTTGTATTGCTCATGTTTATTGTACTTTTCTATATATGCCCCTTTTTCACATGTAAAGTGCCATGGCATAAATGGCGCTATTAAAATTAATAATAATAATAATTCTAATGTCGTAGACTAAGGGCTACGGCCAGAAACGCATTACAATGTTGGATTCTTTTTAACCTGCCTGGACAGCACCTCTTTTTTAATGGAATGAAATAAAGATACAATTTTTTATTCATATGCAGCCTATTGATCCTTTTTTCTAAAACATACAATAATCACCATACGTGTGTGTAGGGTTCGGTGAGAGAGTGTAACCAACAGGGATGGGGGGTGACCCACTTCTTGGTGCCGTCAGACTGGAGACTGAGACAGAAATTGAGTTCAACAGGTCCGTGTTTATTCACCACCTTTTTGACGACTTCCACACTTTACTACAGGAATTTCGCATTTCCTTTATACACAGACGCGGGTACCTTCACTTCTTATTTTGTACGTTGTGGCGTCCTTTGTGACTCTGTCCACTATGGCTGCCCTAGGCACATCCACCACAGTGCTTCACCATTCAAAGTACACCGTCACTTGGTACTCTCAGACGGTCTCCGTCTGCCACTCCTGTCCTTTGGGCCACCCCCCGTGACCATCTCAACTGTCAGTTACTCTCTGAGGGTCTTCTACCGTCTTTCTCTCTACGGCAGACCCTCCTATCTAGTGAGCTCCCCTGGCTGACTGGAACTTCTAGAACCTTCCCTCAGCCTTTATACTACCAGACCTGGTAGCTCCGCCTACTATCACCTGACAGTTATTCTTAACCAATGGCAGTGACCTTGACCCCTGGCAGTTACATAACCACTCTCTTCTACGCTCCCCACTGCCATCTAATGGTCACACTACAGCACGGCACCCTTTTCTTTTCATCTCAGTGCTTTCATTCCTACACTGAGCCATCCCTCTGCCCCTCACTACAGGCAGATCCATCCGTCAGGTCAACCTCCCCACATTCCTCCTTCCTTTATCCATTGTCTTCCCCAACAATCTTATCTCCTTCTTTTCTGTTCTGAAACCTTCTTTTGTCAGACTGGTTGTTGAGCCAGGCCCGCGATATGTGGGGGCTGAACCAAACTGGGAGCAATCATGCTCCGAGTAGCTCACGGCTCACTCGCCAGCGAGTACGCCACCATAACAACTCCTTCAGGTTGGATTAGGTCCATCCGGACTACTCTACGGAGGTGTACCTCCCACTGCTCTCCCCTTCTGTCACCCTCTTAACGTCATGACCGAGGCCCTAACCTACCAGGTCATCGTCAACGTCCTCCTAACCTTCTTGGGGTATGTGGTACTGGGGCCTGACTCATGTACCCCTGTCTGTCTACCTTCTTCCTGTCTCGTCGTCCTGTCAACTTGAATAAGTTGTGGTCGTCATTTTAAATAACACTTTATCCTTTCAAATTCACTATACACTGTTCCATATTTGTTGCAATACGTTGTTTGGTTTTTAAACCAATCATCAAAAAAACAAAACAGCCATCCTCCCCCTTCCTTTGACATGAGCACCTCCCCGTATGCATCCCCGCTGTGTCAGGAGCAAACAGCTTTCAACAAACAAAACATTTCTAATAACTTGGACATAAGACTGTTCTATGAACTGTACACAGCGGTGCATCGAATTCCCGGTAGTTCGGGCCATCTCCTGACGGCCGGTGGTCTGCCAACTCAGCGAGGGACTCCGCAGCTGTGAAGTCCCGGGATTCTTGGGGTGTCTCTGTGAGTCCCTTTTAAGGGGGCACGTAGTCTTCAGGACAAGCGACCACCGCAACAGCGCAGTAGCCGCGGGGGCAGTACTCCTTATAGTAAGAGACTAAGTCTCCTGCCTGTAGAGCCCGGCCGTGACCAATGGAAGTCACATTTAGATATACTTTTTCACCAGTGGCGAGGTACTGGATGAATCCATAACCCTTTTCCACATTTGTGTATACCAGCCTCCCGATGGAACGTGGAACCGCCATGCCAGCCTCTCCTTTTTCATGAAGTAGCCCCCAGATTTCCCGCTCTGTGGCCTTCTTTTTTTCAATGACCTCCGCAACCCAAGCGGAGGATCCGGTATAGGCCGCAGAGTCCGGTGGGTGGGCCGCGGTCAAGGGTGGGGTAGAAGCGGTCGCAGGCTCCGTGAGTGAGTAGACTGCAGCCGGCTTTGACAGTGACGTCGGCGTGGCCGTGGGGGAGGCTGCAGCTGGTACCAAGGCGGCCATGGGCTCCGGCAGATCAACCGCAGGCAGGGCCGCAGATGAAACAGCGACTGCAATTGCTGGTGAGTCAACTACAGCAACTGACGGCCCGGTTACAGCAGCGGCCGGGAGTGAAATTGATGTAGCGACGGTCAGCTTGGCGGGGCCACACCATCATCCAGAGCGGGAGGTACTACAGCATAAGGAGTCGGGCGGGGAGGCCGAGGGCCAGTGTCGGGGCCCCGAGGTCTATCTGCGACATGGAGCGTGGGGACGGGGTTTGCCTGGGGTGCCGCCGCGCTCACCTTCCCAGCCGCCGCGGCTTCCAGCAGGCTTTCCCATTGCTCCTTTCCCGGCCGTTGGTTTTCACCCCACCATCCGGCAGGGCCAGCCTCCAGGCCCAACAGTTCCGCGGGGAGGTTCCCTGGGCAGGTCTCCCGACGAGTCTCCATTCCCTGGCGCCACCGCCATTCCAGGCGCCCGATACCCCGACAGCTGCAACGTCTCATTCCGTCCGGGGTCCAGTAGCTGAATGGCGCCAAACAGCCGCAGCAGGTCTCTCCACCCGGGCCACTCCCGTTCTTGGGTGGTGCGGTGGTGGGTTTCTCCACCCATCTTCCAGGGTCTAACATGAGGGGCAGTTCTCTCCAGATGAACACCACTCCCCCCAGGGGCGGATTTGATATAGCCCCGGGTCATCCAGTTCAGTTGTAAATGCCTGTGTCTCTTTCTTTTGATGGCAAATCACCACAGCCATTTTGAGTTCTCATACCGCTCCGGTTCCTCTGATGGCCGGAACCGAGTCACAAATTTGTAATCCACAACCAGGCAGCCCAAGTCCTTTTTTTCTTCCTCCGTCTCAGGCTTGCCACTGAAGTTGAAGTATTAGTGGCAGCGATCCTGCCGACTACACCAAATGCAGGGTTAGGTGAGAGAGTGTAACCAACAGGGATGGGGGGTGACCCACTTCTTGGTGCCAACAGACTGGAGACTGAGACAGAAATTGAGTTCAACAGGTCCGTGTTTATTCACCGCCTTTTTGACGACTTCCACACTTTACTGCAGGAATTTCGCATTTCCTTTATACACAGACGCGGGTACCTTCACTTCTTATTTTGTACGTCGTGGCGTCCTTTGTGACTCTGTCCACTATGGCTGCCCTAGGCACATCCACCACAGTGCTTCACCATTCAAAGTTCACCATCACTTGGTACTCTCAGACCGTCTCCGTCTGCCGCTCCTGTCCTTTGGGCCACCCCCCGTGACCATCTCAACTGTCAGTTACTCTCTGAGGGTCTTCTACCATCTTTCTCTCTACGGCAGACCCTCCTATCTAGTGAGCTCCCCTGGCTGACTGGAACTTCTAGAACCTTCCCTCAGCCTTTACACTACCAGCCCTGGTAGCTCCGCCCACTATCACCTGACAGTTATTCTTAACCAATGGCAGTGACCTTGACCCCTGGCAGTTACATAACCACTCTCTCCTACGCTCCCCACTGCCATCTAATGGTCACACTACAGCACGGCACCCTTTTCTTTTCATCTCAGTGCTTTCATTCCTACACTGAGCCATCCCTCTGCCCCTCACTACAGGCAGATCCATCCATCAGGTCAACCTCCCCACATGTGGACCAGACTATACTGATAAATGATGATGTTTTGACAGCACAAAAATAGTGAGCAAATCAGGTTTATCATACCAGCAAATTGGTGGAAAACGTCTGGCTTTTTAAACAAATCGTGCTAGCACAATATATAAATAAACATAAATATGATGTATAAAGTAATCATACAACACATGGTGTAGTGCTCAATCTCTTGATTCAGTATGCATATAAACTATGCCCATATTGAATATGTCAAAAGACAGCATGCACATAAAAAGGCATTAAATTAAATGTATACCCTAAGTGTGTAAAATAAGCACTATTATAATAACATATGTTTATAAGTTATCGGAAGAATGTCATCCTGCTAAGAGGTAATAGAGCTTGAATAAGTACAGAAGACCACAGGTCGTCGCTGTCTCTACCCCATGCAACTAAGTGACAAATTAGAATATCACATTACTAGACTACAGGCATGGATAATGTTATGGCAGCAGATTGATAGGTAGTAGCATAACAGACTCACCCGAGCTAACCAAACCCCCATTGTGTAGCCAAGGGATGAAAATTCCATGGTCATGTGATATTAGAAAATACTAACCATGAACGGTGCAAATCCATTACCTGTGGCCCTTCAACAACAGAAAACGTAACCCCCCACTAGTAATACATACCAAAAGAAAAATGTATACAAAATACTTGATAAAGAAGATTTTGATTTGTATTAATGAGGCCAAAACAGAGAAAGGTCTAGCACAAGATATTAATAATGAAATAATGTAATGTGTGAATTTGATGTGACGTAGTCCCCTAGCAAATCCCATGCAATGTCAAAAAGTGTTTACACACTGTCCATTTCACTTGTGGGGTATTCCTCATATCCAGTGCCCCTTGCAAATAACGAGCTATGATTCTTTTCTTCTCAATTACATCACTTGGGAGAGTTTGCATTATGGACTTGTTTGACTTGTCATAGATACAGAAGATCCCAGGATTCTCCAATAGATTGTAGTCATTGTCATAGACCAAAAGTCGACAGCATTAAGGTACTGTCACACTAAGCGATATTGCTAGCAATATCGCTATAACTTGTGACGTTATAGCGATATTGCTAGCGACATCGCTGTGTCTGATACTTACCTACGACCGGCTCCCCCCTGGTTATCGCTGGCAGCTCACTAGCGACCACTTAGCGATGTACCAGCGATCCTGACCGCGTCATATCGCTTGTCGGGATCGCTGGTACATCGCTAAGTGTGACAGCACCTTTATTTTGTGGATTGGTAGAGATAGAGACCATCCAAAGGAACAGATCCTTTGACAAGTAACTACACATCCCACAGTGGTGAGTTGTTAAACCAATTGCTTAATAGGCCATGGTTGTGGAAAAGTAAAAGAAAGAAACATGCTCACCTGCCAGACAGGCACCACCCCAGACAATAGGCCTTCCTTTTCATTGGGAAGTGCCAAGTGACCACCGCTGCGAAAAAATCACCACTGAATGACTATAGCCTTAAAATTATGTCCAAACGAGAAAAACTCTGAGCTTTATTTAATTTTAACTATCCTCTGTATATTTATCTCAATGCTATGCTTATTGTGTTTAATATTTTCTTGCTGTGATATTGGTTTCATTCCTCCATACCTCTATAGCTTTTGATCATAAGAGATTTTATATTTGTATCACATTAGATGGATACTGATTGAAAGGGTGGGTTTACCATTACTTGTTACCTTACAATGAAGATTCAGCACTGAGGGTGATAAAATTGCTTTGAAGGGGATCATTAGGGGTGTGTAATAGTGATGAGCGAGTATACTCATTGCTCGGGTTTTCCCGAGCATGCTCGGGTGTCCTCCGAGTATTTTGGTGTGCTCGGAGATTTAGTTTTCCTCGTCTCAGCTGCATGATTTGCGGCTGCTGGACAGGCTGAATACATGTGTGGAATGCCTGTTTCTTAGGGAATTCCCACATGTATTCAGCCTGTCTACAAGTCGCAAATCATGCAGATAAAACGAGGAAAACTAAATCTCCGAGCACGCCAAAATACTCGGAAACCACCCGAGCAACGAGTACACTCATCACTAGTGTGTAACCTTATCCTGGTTGGCGCTCTTGGTAACATTATCATAATTAGGAGGTACCTTTTTAAATGTTTTTATATCATGTCAGGTATTGGTTATATGAACATTTTCATCTTGTAGATTTGAAGATCGAGTGAGAGCACCGAGCTCTGGTGCCACATCAAGATGTTCCTTCCCTTTTCCTGATAATTTATAGTCTTCTCTTCTGTCCTAACCCTAACAGCATCTCCGACATCTCCAGTAGAAAAAAACACTGTGCTGAGAACTTACTGATCTCAGTGAAGTACTGCTCACAATGGAATTTCATTTCAGCCAAATAAATGGTCATCTGAATCCTGAGTAGTACAACATATTCATCTTAGCAGAACGGCTAGAATTTAACTCCACAGTGCCTGCATTTGGGTCCAATTCAATTTTCTGTGTACTCATCAGTCTCTCCAGTAAAAAAAAAAAGTAAAGCAATAAATTGAAAATAAAACCCCATTGTTCCCTTGGTCTCACAATTAATTTTATGGTGATATGAGGTTTTGCCGAGTAAAATTTTAATAGGAATAGATTTTCAAGGCCAAGTTCTTACAGGGCCTGATCGGTTTGGTGGTGGCCAAAAGAGCAAGAATTTTCACAAAATAACATTGCATCTAATATTTGTCAATGAGGTTGACTTTGCCTAGGCTTCATTGTAAGATGCAAGCAGCTTCCATATTGCATGCCACTATCCAGAAATTTGGCTTTTTGACAGCCAAATTGTTGCTTTAAAATGAGTGTGAACAGTCTGAGAATTGTGCACCCAGAGTCATTGTGTATGACTGATTGGTCATATAATGCGTCACGAGGCTACAATGCCTAAACTCATTAAGCCATTTCTGGAAAATCTCACTAATGTTGTCAAGACTTAAAGACAATCTAATGTAGTGGTCCCTCCCTTTCTTACTTTGCAAGTCAAATTCAGATTTGAGTAGGCAGCTCCTACTCCCCACATCTCAACCACACAAAGCCCCCAATTACAAGGAGATAGTATACTTAAATCCAAAGGTTCTTACCTTACCCCCATTTTGTAATCTTGCATCAGGCACTGCCAATACAATATCACTTCTAGCTTCAAGCAACCATCTAACTGGCAATATCATTGCATCTCCAGCTTACTATGCTTAATTTATCTCTCCAAGCGCCAAGGCCAGTATATGCACATCCAGATCTGCTCTTCTTTGTAGGGCTAGTCATAAAAGTCACCATCTGTAGACCTGCTCTTCATAGCTATTTGTTAGACCGGATGCCAATGTACCCTGCTGGCAGACAGGCATGGGCCACATATCTGGGGCTGATTGAACGTCCAGGTGGTAACGCCATACCCTGATGTCTACTACTGAGGGCAGCAAGGATCCTGCACCTAAATATGTTATAGACCTCCTATACCCTGTTGCTAAATGTGCTTTGTAGATGGTACAGGAATACGTTACACATTGCATATCTAAGCAGAATATGTAGTTGCTGATCTTTATGGCAAATATAGAATTTCTTTTATATGTAATCTTATCACTAACTCCCTATAGGGAATCCTCTGTTTCCATGATGCCCAGGATTATACTGGGGGGTACGTATGTTCATCCTGAAGAAAAACTCACAGAATCGAAATTCCCAGATAATCTGCTCTGGAAATGCACAGTGTGTGCTCACTCTCTGCTTCATATAATTACCCTTAAGCTGCTTGTAATGGGTTTTTTACTTTGCACTGATGTATTCAGTTTGTTGATTGGTGAGGGCATGAATGCTTTTGGATCTAAATATTAACCCTGTCATAGCTCACGAGTACCAACATTAGGCCTAAAGATGGGATATGATTAGACCTGATCTAAACAATGTCGGATAAAATCTCACTTATACATTTATACAATAGACAATACAGAAGGTCAAATATAATTTATTCACATAAATTCTAAGATATGATCAAAAGTATGTGAACACTAGAATTCAACAAAAAGATTGAGAAGACCCTGGTCCGGCGGCCACATACTCCCGATGAGGCTACTGGACAATGGTTCCTTTGAATCTATTTGTTCAGCGAGCCTCATCCTCTTCCCGCCAGGGTTCCCAGCACCTCCTCTGATTAGTAGACCCGAGTGGACGTCGTGCATAGGGGATATTGGCAGGTAGGAGGAAGTTCAGAAGTCTCCATTTCAGGGGTTAAGGCGCTAGACCGAGGTCCTGGTAATCAGTTTGCTCAATTCTAGTGCATGTCCCTCCTAATAAATTAGTTGAGGTGTTTTTAACCTCACCCATTGCAAATACCGTATGTGAATAACATCAAGTACCCAGCTGTGACAAATATTAGTAGTAATATAGGTAAAACCATGAAGTTCAGTTACTTTCAAAAGATTTATCAGCCACAGGCAACTTGAAATACAGAAAGGTTCTCTTGTTATAGAAAGCAGTGTTTTACTATGAAACAGCAGCATTTCAGAAAATGCCAGGCTCAGCTCGAAAGACTTGTCTTTCCCCATATGTAAATAGGGAGTGGCCTATCAAGCTAACTGGGCTGGGCAGGGAAAAGCCAGGTGGATCCACTTCTTCTGGTGCATAGGTCAATTTTTTAGCAATATTCTTTTTCACTACTGCATATGTAAAAATCCTGTAATCCTGCACTTTTCACTCTGGCCACAATACCTAATATTAGGCTGACACTTCTTGTTCTGTAGAAATCACTTTCATCAGTTTTTCCAGCATAATCCTATGTCTAGTGATAATTTAAAGTGAAGTGTATAGATAAATCTAAGATCCACCATTCACAAGTGATGGTCAGTCACAGCTCACCTCCTCCTCCTCTATTCAAAATTGATGCTGCACAGATCATATAACATGCCCACAACACTCCTTCACAGAAGTCAGTAGAGTATCTCAGATGTATTTCTGTGGACTGTATGGCTGCGGTAAAGCTGCTGTTAACAGTAGATTGGACAAGATGACAACAGCAATCATAATCATGTACGGAAAACAGACAAATAAAACCTACAACCAGAAAATAAAATGAAACTATAGAAGACAGAAAACGTATCAGTACTTGTTTTTAATTAATGAAAAAATATTAGTGATACATTACTCTTCACCATGGCAATGTCCTAGGATGCTATCTAAACCACAAGATATTTTTTAATCCCTCATAACACATAAATGCTTTTTTTGTAAAATTGAGGCGTTTGAGAGTAACAACAGGTCAGCCACCAAGCAATCTCCTATATTTTGTCACTCACTGAAGAACACCAAACTTCCTCTGGAAGTGCTAACTGCAGAAGTACTGGATGTTGGAAGCTTTTTGAAATGAGTTTCCATGGTCGAGCATCTGCACACAAGTCTAAGATCATCATGGAAAATTAAATGCACTGACATGAGTGGTGAAAAGCCTACTAGTGAAGTGTGGAGCCGTGGAAATGTTATCTGGCAGTCTGATAGAAAGCTCTTGGTTTGCTGTATAACCAGAGAATGCTACCTAGCCAGAGGCATAGTTAGGAATTCAGCATGGTGGGTAGGGCAAAACTCATTTTACTAGCCCCATAACCTGTTTACAACTACAGAGGTGCACCCTAATTATAGTGGGCAAAGGGGAGCCTCAGCAGATGACTCTGCTGTTAATGAACAAAAATCACTATACAAAGACCTATATCTTTGTACCGTGTTAGCCTTTAAGTAGAAAAGTATTACAATTTGAGAGTTCTCAGTGGTTAATACCTTTTAATCGCTACATTAACTAATAATACCCCATTGGAATCCCCCCCCCGCATGCTAGTAATGGCCCCTTAGTGTTTCTCCACTTTTAATAATAATGGCCCCTGAGTCCCCTCCAAGTATGCTAATAATGCCCCCTGGGTAAGTCGCACATACAGTAAGAATGCCCTTTGAGCCTCTCATACTAATAATGCCCCCTGAGTTTCCCCAAATATAGTTCTAATTCCCTCCGCGTCCCCTCCCCCACATATGCTAGTTATGGCCCCTGAGTCCCCTCCACGTATACTAATAATGCCCCCCTGGGTAAGTTGCACATACAGTAAGAATGCCCCCTGAGCTTCTCTTATACTAATAATGACCCCTGAGTTTCCCCAAATATAGTTCTAATTCTCTCTGAGTGCCCAATCCACTCACAGGGAAATGGTTTTGTCTAACACGGCCTCACTATTTTGACTTAAAAGGAGCAAATCTGCAAACAGATATGTGTTCATAGTCAGGACAAGAAAAATGAACAGACAGATTACCCAAGACCTTGGCTGGATTACATGGTGTCTAGGCTGAAGGAGCCAATGTCAAAATAAAGCTGTGCCCTAAATGCAGCTGCCTCAGTCTCAGCAGTCGTTCTCTGCCTCTCTAATGCGCCTTTAGCAGCTCATTGTAAGTATACTGTTCTGGGGCCACATAGGGGCGTCAACGTTTCGGGTGCTCTGTAAGACAATGTACTGTGTGTATTGTGACAGAAAGAGTGGTTAGTGTGAAGGCTTAGTTAAATATGCTGCAAGATTAGGATCTTCCAGTTCCCCCTATGCCTCTACTTACAAAATGCACCATGGATTACATTTTTATATACGGTACATATAACATTTTCCAAAGAAACATCTTGAAAAATTGTCAGCTGCATCAAGTGGCCTTAATATTTGCATCTTGTGCATGTGTCTAATTGGAAACATGCCTAATTAGTTTGACTAACACACAAGGACAGCACCTGCCTTGGCATTCATTGTGCCTAATTATGCCAATGGCACCGTTTATTTAGCAGGGCATACAAGTGTTTAAATAACTGTTCCTTTTACAGTGTAATATTAAACATGAATTTCATATTCTAGGAATTTGTATTTGTGAGGTTTGGTTGTTTTTCCTTCAGTTTGTTACATGCACTACACAACTTTTAATACTGGCTGAGAGTTTTATGGTCTCCTGCTAGTGATGCCTCATATGTTCAAGTTTCCGTGGCTGCATGTCTCAAGGATGTCAAATTTTTTAAAATATTTTTTTTAAAACTTTTTTTTACTTGCTTCAATAGTCCCCTTAGGAGACTTGAAGTTGCGATCTTTTGATCGTTTTTGTCACACATAGCAGGGCTTCAGCTCTGCTGTCTGTAGCAAAAATCGTCATCTGCCATAAACGCCGGCCACGGGGCAGCGCTCACAGCAGATCTGCAATGACAAGCACAGGGGTCTCCTGCAGACACCCGGTTCTCATGCCAGCCTATCGGCACCCCACAATCATGTGACAGAGGTGCCGATGAGCATGTTTGTGACCTGCTTCTGGCAAACTCATGTTAAAAGGAATCTGTTACCACATTTGACCTATCTAAAGTTTTAATATGGGCATACAGATTATAGAATGCTGTCTCATATCAGATGCCTTAGAGAAATTATCTTTTGTCATTTTACATATATGGCCTCTTCCAGGTTAAGGGAAAAACCCGGCCCGGAAGATAACTATGCCCCCAGAGCTTGTTTTAAGTATAGGGGGAGTTAACAGTGTGATGGCCACTCTCTGTTCTCCTGATCTCACTGCAGAGTAGAGATAGGTTCGGGTCTGGCGGGTTCGGCCAAACATTTACAAAACGTTTGAGTTCGGGTCCAAACCCGTACCCCATTCACTTGAATGGGAGGCCCGAACATCCAGTGTTTGTCACACTGTCATATGCATGACAGTGTAGCAAAACCCGCTTCTGATCGGCGGTGAGATCATCCCCGCCGGTAAGAGAGCCACGATTCCCAAGCTGTCAAAAGACAGTATGAATACTCAGCTGTGATCAGAGGTATAAAATTTACCTCCGGTTTCTGGTGTCAGCGGATGGGACTACTGATCCCATCATCCGACACCTACTGCTGCTAAAAGTGAGAGCAGGAGCGGCTGATGGGAGTATTCATTAGCCATCTCCTGCACTGTAAATAATAATTTAAAAAAACAGTGTGAATTCCCCTGTATTTTTCATAACCAGCCAGGCAAAACTCACAGCTGGGGGCTGCAACCTTCAGCTGTTAGCTTCAGCAAGGCTGGTTATGAAGAATAGAGGTCTCCACGACATATTTTTTAATTATTTATATAATTTAAAAAAAATGGCATGGGGTTCCCCCCATTTTTGACAATCAGCCTTGCTAAAGCAGACAGCTGGGAGCTGGTATTCTCAGGCTAGTAAGAGGCCATGGATATTGGCCCCCAGCCTAAAAATAGCAGCCTGCAGCTGCCTAGAAAAGGCACATCTATTAGATGCACCAATTCTGGCTCTTTGCCCGGCTCTTCCTACTTGCCCTGTAGCGTTGGCAAGTAGGGTTAATATTTGTGGGGTTGATGTCACCTTTGTATTTTCAGGTGACATCAAACCCACAGCTTAGTAATGGAGAGGCATCTATAAGAAACTTATCCTTTACTAAACCTATAGTTGTATGGTAAAGTTATTCTCACGGTGCTAGCAGGGATCTCACCGAGGTAAACTGTATACCTCTGATCACAGCTGTGAGAACTTGTGGAACTCCTAAAGTGAACCCGTAGGGCCACCGCAATGAACCTCCCTTGGGTGAGCTGGCCTGGTGAACTACCCCCTACACAGGGAGCATCACGGGCAGGCCCAGGGGAGACTATCGCCGCGACAGCTGGTACCCAGGGAAGGACAGTAGGAGACACAAGCGGGGGACGAGCGGACTAGCAGAGAGGCTGGCAGCTTGAACCAGAGACCACAGGGAGAGACTACTGCCGATACGGTGGGGAGAGGCTGAAATGGAACACTCTGGAAGGGAATGGCGACACAGGAGGAGACAGGCACAGGCTGGAGCAGGCGAACACTGGGAGAGAACACAGAGAGGGACTAGGTGAGGACTGTGGAGATGATAATGGGTCGCCCTCCCAGGGCCGTGGGGTACTCGGTGCCTGGCCGGTATCAGTGGGATGTGTCACAGCAGCAGTGACCCGGACCGTGGCCCTGGGCGCCCAAGTAATGGGGAAATTGTGTATGGTGGAATAGTTTGTGACGCCACCTGTGGTGTTCGGCAAGTGAGATGTTAGGCCGACGCTGCTTGCAGATCCTCTGGGGCTTGTGATGGGTTGCAGCTAAGATGGTGAAGCTCCCCACAGGTGGAGCTGTAGCCCCAGGGCAGTGTAGATGTAGGGGAAGAGGAGAGGTGCAGGCGGTGTAGAAGCTGGTACCCAGATGTAGTGGTGCTGAGTGTGTTGGCGCAAGAATCAATGGAGGACACCAGGGCTTGTAGTTCCAAAGCTTTACTCACAGTCTGTAGTACACACAGGTGCCGGCCTCAGTGCCATGTCCTCCAGGTCAGGGACTCAGCCAACCTCCAGGCAAGATGGAATGGTCCCTTCCAACGCTCCGCCAACATGTGCCTTTCTGAACGTCTCCTCTTATAGCGCCTTTTGGTGTGAAGATCTCCTAGTACTGAGTTACATTGGAGTTCCTCCTAACTGATGTTCCCAAGAACTCTACTTGTACGGCAGACAGCTGTAGCCTGCTTCGGGGACTCCTTACTCCTGAGTCCCGGCTCTCTATCCGTGTTGCTGTTGTGCCCCCAAGTCTTAGACGGGAGTAGTGCATTTACAGCCCACTACTCCACCGGTGTCTGCTGCAGAACCATTAGTGTCCATACAACCTCGGAGACCGGGCCCCGGCCTTGCGCTTAGAACTTCTAGGCAGGGTTCACTCCTAACCCACGTCCTCTGTGTTCTCTTATTCTCCTACGTTCCGTACTTGTCTTTCTTTCCTATGGAAGCTCAGGCTTCAGTTCAGTGTCTGTCTCCTTCTTTCCTTTCCCGTGCCAGCAGACCCGGGTCACTCAGGCCTGCGGCAGCACTCCTTCCTCCATCCCTCTCTCAGGGATCTTCTTTCCTCACTCCTCTCTGAGTGACTTCCTCCCTCAGACTGACTGACCTCAATCCTAAATCTTCCCACTCTTTTATGTATTCTAACTCCACCCACTCCCAGCACGTTTCGTGTTCCAAGCAGGGAGCATCCAAAGGTCCTCTGCTACACTCTAAGCAAGAGCCGCAATGTGGCTTTGCTGAACTACCCTGTTGTGTGGGGTGTGAGTGTTGGAGCGTGGTCAGGAGTTCCCACCTTACCTGGATGGTGGGGCACCACACCTTAGGAGAAGGTGCAGTACCTCTGTGGCGACTGAGCCTCAGGGGTGCCACAATAACACAGCAGCGCAAGACAGAGCAGGTAGCATGGAGACGCAGGGGAGCGTGGGGCCCAAATCATAGGTAAGGCACAAATGATAATCAGGCACAGCCTACAGGAAGAGGCTGCCTGATATGCAGAGAGCGCGCCGCAGGACTTCCAGGTCAAGGTCCTCCCGGGTCATAGAGAAGCCGGAAAGGAGTGGCCGCAGTCAAGGTGAGAGATGTGCGCGTGTGCACCCAGCACGCCACTGAGTCAAGTGCGAGAGATGCGCACACGTGCCCGACGGGACCCCGGAGCCGGCCATGAGACCGGAAGAGTGGACGCCGGGCGACGCGCACCAGCTCCGGAAGCGCACCGGGACACCGCGGACAGGTAAGTATGCCAGGACACGGGGGAAGGTGGAGGTAGCGGCGTGACAACAGCTGTCTTTTGACAGCGTGGAAACTACGGCTTTCTGACCGGCGGGGATGATTTCACCACCAATCTGAAGTGGTGTTTGTTGCGCTGTCATGCATATGACAGCGTGACAAACACCCGGTGTTTGGGCAGCTGAACCCAAACAGTAACACGGACTTCCTGATGAAGTTTGTGTTCAGTGTCTATGCTTGAACACTATGTGTTTGATACAGACGCCGAACTTTACGTCTCTACTGTAGTGCTGTGTGTGATTATACTTGACACATCTGTAGGTTCCTATCAGCTTCCATCTCACAGGCAGACAGGGTTTCAATATTGTTGCAATACAGCAGAGCTGAGAGATGCAAAAAATGTGTTTTCAAGAAGACAAATTCTATTTCTCCTGTTTTGTGTTAGTTACTTGCCTCACACATGTAAAATAAGCTCTGGAGACAGAGTTATCTTCCAAGCAGTGTCCTTCCCAGAGCCTGGAAGTGGTCATTTATACAATGTGATGAATGATGATTTATCCACAACAATACATCTGATATGAGACACAGAACTTGTTTCAGCATTCTATAGCTTGTAGGCCCATAATAATAGATTAGATAGGTCAAATATGGTGACAGTGGCATTTAATATGTTAACAGGGATTCACCAGCGGCTGTTAGGCATCAGATCAGCTGTCATGTGTCTGAAAAGATGCTAGCTCAGCACCGGAGCCCGCATCAAAGGGAGGCGCACTATGACCAATTTATCAAAGAGTTTTAATCAGACTTCTGGAGTAAATTTCACAACATTTTTGTGCAATTGAAAGGTGCTCAAAAAATGTGGCGACTTTTGGTATCTTTCCACTCAACTCCATCAAAAGTTGGAAGGATTGGGAGTTTCTAATACCGCAAGACACATTTATAATAATTTACACCACAAAAGTAGTGTAAATTATGCCAGAATTGTTCAACAGCCTCTGGGTAGAGTAACATATCTGGTGAAGGTCCTGGACAACCATTAAACGTAACCTGTTAGAAACTTTTATACCTCCCTCATACATGTAGTATGACTGTGTAGCCCTTTAAAGGACGTTTATACCTTGAAAGCACTGCCCCAAGAAATCACATTTTGAAGTTGTTTCTGGAAAAGTATTGGCTATGACTACTGGATCCGCAGCCTCACCCTGTATTTCCTACCTAGCAGCAGCCTCCCTTGGCTGATTGACAGGTAATTTCCTCCGGTATATGGCCACTGACCTGTCAATCAGCCAGAGGATGGTGTTTCTAGGAAGGAAACATAGCGTGAGGCTAAGAAACTAGAAGTGCATAGCCCATCCCCAATGCATTTCCAGACCAAACTTAAAAATGTGATTTCTCACTGCTGGAGCAGTATACATTCAAAATGGCTTATATATAGCGGGTGACCCCAGCGAAAACCGCCATAGATCCCTTATTCTTAGTGTTGCACCACCTAGGTGAAAGGAATATGTGAGTGTACAAGTGCTCCATACTTGACCAATGATATCAATATTACATCATTATAAGGTTTGCATTTTAATCGATCATTTTCTGATGAACATAGATTTGAATACCCACTTGAGGAAATGCCCTGGAAGAATACATCAATTTCTGTACCTATAGTAAAACCATTGTTCTAGCTTTTGCGTTTTCTAATCTGATTTACATCCTCCCTAAGAAGAAGTTTGTAGAAAGCAATGTTAAACAATAGGAAACATTGAAACATATGGAAATGTGCTAGGGCTTGGAATTAATGGTGCTATATATGTGAGTAAAATAAATAAAAAGTAATAATAACTTCTTTCTTCTGATCAACATATTTTATTCTTTATTGTAAATGCTCTGGAAAGAATTGTGAATAGATGCATCAAGACATTTTTCCAAGATTTATAAAGTAACTAGCTGAAGAGCCCGGTGTTGCCTGGGCATAGTAACCAACTGTGGTTAGTTATAACAAATTATAATGATTATATTGCACATAAAAACATTTTGCATCATATATTCAACACTACAGATTTGCAACACAAATTAACTAAACGATTACCCAAGTATTGATAGTATTTTATTTTCAACTCATTCAAGAGCCTTTTGATAAACATGTGTATCTGTGTATCTAACCCTATCCTGTGTGATAATGTCTGCTGAGCTGTGTACCTAATCCTCTCCTGTGTGATACTTTCTGCTGAGCTGTGTATCAATTCCTATCGTGTGTTACTGACTGCTCAGCTGTGTATCTAATCCTATCCTGTGTGATACTGTGTGCTGAGCCGTGTATCTAATCCTATCCTGTGTGATATTGACTGCTGAGCTGTGTATCTAATCCTATCCTGTGTGATACTGACTGCTGAGCCATGTGTCTAATCCTCTCCTGTGTGATACTGACTGCTGAGCTGTGTATCTAATCCTATCCTGTGTGATACTGACTGCTGAGCTATGTATCTAATCCTATCCTGCGTGATACTGGGTTCCCCCTGCAGTCTGTGTCAGAGTGTGGTCTGTGTTGGCACGGAAATAAATTGTGTTATTTCCAGCTTTACAGAAGGATGATAACACCATAGAAATAATAAGAATGATAGGCAAAATTGTTTGGTGAATTGGAATGCGCGGGGTTAAAATTTCACCTCACAACATAGCCTATGACGCTTTCGGAGTCCAGACGTGTGACTGTGCAAAATTTTGTGGCTGTAGCTGCGACGGTGCAGATGCCAATCCCGGACATACATACATACATACACACACACACACACTTTTTCCCCATTATGTACATAGGGGCAAAATGTTTGGTGAATTGGAACGCACGGGGTTAAAATTTCACCTCACAACATAGCCTATGACGCTCTCGAGGTCCAGCCGTGTGACTGTGCAAAATTTTGTAGCTGTAGCTGCGACGGTGCAGATGCCAATCCCGGACATACACACATACATACGCACACACATTGAGCTTTATATAGTAGATTGGCTGTGACTTTCTAGAAATGAGGGGGCTCCTGAGTTCAGCAAATTGCTAATGTTGGATTGAGAATCTCAGCGTCGGGGGTCATAAATCCTCTTGCTGTTCCCCGAACTGAGTAGATTCCTCTTTTATATAATAGCTTAGAGCTTTTGTTGGTGGTGATGTACTGTATCCGTGTGGCAGTGGAGAGGTTAATTTGTTCATCTACTCCTCTGTGTATTCGACCCCTTCAATGAGCGTCTACTTTTTCATATATTTACAAAGTCTCCATTGCTAATTTAATGAGTGAGTCACTTTATAGGCTTTTAATTATGTTGCTATAATTAACATTATGATTATTACCCAACAGATATTCCAATCTATAAATAAATGCACTGAATTTGCATTAGGGGCGGTAAGGTGAGTCAGTAGGACGGGGAAGATTCACCTCACATTTGTATCTTAGGTCACTATATAAAGGGAACCAGAATTCAGAAGGCAATCATTTAGTTTCAGAACTCCCAGGGGGCAAAGAAGAGGTTCAGCTATTAACCCTTAATCTCATGTATGCATCAGAGGACACTAAGTGTGGTGGGTTGTGCTCAGTGATCCATAGCTGTTCTGCCACCTCAAATCTGTTACAGCAATTCTGAAAATATCGGTAGTAAAAATATAAATTTCTAGCTTCAGCGCACTGTACTCTCAGGTTTCATTATTACAATCTGTTTTATTAACTATTAGCTTTGTATATAATGTATATTTTTTAAATTAATTTTTCAGGGTGCAGCTGTAACAAGGTGGCCCGGGGTGGTAGTCCCAGCCGAGTCAACTAAGCCACAGTCAGTGTACACCCACTATCTTGCACAAAAATAGACAGGACAGACGCAGTCCCAGGCACAGCTTCAGTCCAACATGGAAATGTGGCGCCCCTGAGGCTCAGTCGCCACAGAGGTACTGCACCTTCTCCTAAGGTGTAGTGCCCCACCATCCAGGTAAGGTGGGAACTCCTTTCCACACTCCAACACCCGCACCCCACACACACAGGGTAGTTCTGCACAGCCACAAGCAGCTCTGTACTTAGAGAGTAGCAGAACACCTTTGGTGGTTCCCTGCTTGGAACACTGGACGTGCTGGGAGGTGGGTGGAGTTAGAATACATAAAAGACTGGGAAGGTTAAGAATTACAGGTCAGTCTGCGGGGGCAGTCTGCGAGTGCAGTCCCCTAGGAAAGTAGGAGAAGGAAGCCACTCGGAGAGGAGTGGGGATCCCTGGAAGAAGGGATGGAGGAAGGAGTGCTGCAGCTGCCTCAGTGACCTGAGCCAGCTGGCACGGGAAAGGAGAGAAAGGAGAAAGACGTAGAACTGTAACCTAAGCATCCATAAGAAAGAGAGTCAAGTACAGAACGAAGGAGTAGAGAACAGAGAGGAGAAATGGGTTGGAAGAGGAACCCTGCCTATAGGTTCTCAGCGCAAGGCCGGGGCCCGGTCCCCGAGGTTGTATGGACACTTATGGTTCTGCAGCAGACACCGGTGGAGTAGTTGGCTGTAAATGCACTACTCCCATCTAAGACTTGGGGCACAACAGCATCTGTATAGAGAGCCGGGACTCAGGAGAAGGGAGTCCCCAAAGCAGGCTACAGCTGTCTGCCATACGAGTAGAGAACATAGGAAAATCTGTAAGGAGGAACTCCAGCGTAACTTAGTGCTAGGAGATCTTCACACTTAAAGGCGCAATAGAGGAGACGTTCAGAAAGGTACATGTTGGCGGAGTGTTGGAGAGGAGCCTTCCATCTTGCCTGGGGGTTGATTGAGTCCCTGACCCGGAGGACACAGCACGGAGGCAGGCACCTGTGTGCCCTACTGACTGTGAGTAAAGCGTTGGAACTACAGACCCTGGTGTCCTCCATTCATTATCGCGCCTACACCCTCAGTACTACTACATCTGGGTATCAGCTCCTACACCGCCTGTGCCTCTCCTCATCCATTAGATCTACACTGCCCTGGGGCTACAGCTCCACCTGTGGGGAGCTTCACCATCTTGGCTGCAGCACACCACCAGCCACAGAGGATCTGCATGCAGCATCGGCCTAACATCCCACTTGCCGAATGCCACGGGTGGCGTCACGAACTATTACACTACAAACCGCAACCGCCATTGATTTGGACGCCCAGGGCCACGGACCGGGTCACTGCTGCTGTGACACATCCCGCTGATACCGGCCCGGTACCGAGAACCCCATGGCCCTGGGAGGGTGACCCAGAAATAGTTTAATGAAAGGGATGAATAAAGTGCAACATTAACTTACTGCTCTCTCCCTAATGATGTCCATGGCCATACCCACAGCAGCCACGGCGGCCGAAAGAGGAGGTAGTCCATATGCCGGAATCTGGACGCTTGAAGTCCCTTTGGCGGGGCACCTACATAGTCCTGGTGCCCGTTTCTCTGCCAAAAGCTCTGGGGCAGCACCCTTTCCCCTCCTGGGGTCTGGCAAGGCTCCCAGCCGCAGCTGAGCATGTGCCCTTGGCAAACATGCCAGGGCTCTGAAATCTCAACAGGATCTCTCGTCCCTCTTGAGCTGTTAGCCCAACCTCCAGGGTTAACTCCTTCTGTCCCTAGCTCTAATATGTACCAGGCAAAAACAGCATAGCACATACAGTACATTTTACAGTACACGTTAATAACTGCACAAAACATTTATTTTACAAATAAAAAACACATGACACATGGTTATCATACAGAAAGGGTCGCATAAGTCACGTGTAAGGGAGGGGCAAATGAGAGTCCCCGCTCCTCCTTACACTCTCCCCTCCTTTAAACATGGTCGTCCTCAACCGTTAGGGCTAAAAAAACACACACAACCCGTTAAGAGCTTCCAGTGTATAAAAACACAAGAACATTTCGCAGTCCATACACAGTGGCTCGGTGGTCATTTAACACAGGTGGATCCCATTCTGACCCAGTATCTTTCACCTCCCTCCTTTCAGTGGACCACGCACCTTTAAACGGTAGCGAGCTGCATTCTAACATGGGGCTAGTCCAGAGATAGAGATGGGGGTTCAGTCCAGGGGTAACATAGTTCAGTTTTGTGTGCAACCGGCACCAAACATAACTTAGAGAAGGCCATTTCAATCCACACATGGCCTCTGATTTGTATAATGGGTCGCATGCGGACCCTGCACCACTATATAGTATAGGTGTGGGACGAGGACCTGCTAGAGGAGGAGTCCCCACTGTTCCTCTGGCTCTGCATCCCCTCCAGCAGTGGCCCCACAGCTCCCAGAGCCTCCAGTTCTGTTGGCACATTTGTGGCTGCCTCACTGCGTCCAGGCGCTGCTCTTTCCTGTACCACTGCGGGAACTGTGGCTGCAGCAACCAGCCGTTCTTTCCACTGAGCCTCCTGCGGTGGGCTTGCCTCTCAATCAGAGGCCATCTGTACAGCCACTGCATATGGCCCTCGGGACCCCTGTTCCTTGACAAATGCAACATGGTCCCCAATCTGCAGAGGACCATTGAAAGTCAGGGACCCAGTATTCAGATAGGCTTTCATTCCAGTCTGCAGCTTCTGAATGAACCCGTATCCACGGGTTCGGTCGAGATGCTGTACCACACCAGTGGTCATCCGGCTAGCTGCAGCTCTTCCGCCAGGGCGCTGTAACTCCTGGTCGATGCGGCGCTCCCGCTGCTTCTTTTCCCATATGACTCTTCGGATCCATTGGGCCTGTGCAGCTGTGGGCACCCGGGGCTCCTCCAGATACGTGCCACGGAGGTCAGCTGGAGCAGATGCGGCCTGTGGGAAAGCATGTGCCCTCGCCGCCGGGGATGACGACGGAGTTGGAAGACGGGACGCCTCTGGTGATGACGGTGGGGCCACAGGAAGCAGGGGGGCAGAGGATGAGGTAATGGGATGGCCAGGCAAGGACTCTTTACTCACCGCAGTGCCCGGTGACAGTCTTCAAGCGCAGCTGCCAGTGCTAGTGACCACAACCGCCATGATCCCCCGCAGAGCCACCTCCAGGGTATTCCAGACTTCTTCCGATTGCCATCAGGGTATCGCCAATTCCTGGTGCTCCTCGGGTTGTTGGTTCGATTGCCGAAATAGAGGTCGCTGCTCCAGCTCCTCCAACCACCAGGCCTCAAAGTGCAGGCCCGTCTCTGCCCAGGCCATGGATCGCCTCCAGTCCTGGTGGCCGATGTTGCCGCGAAATGACATGCTTCTTCGTTGCATGGTCTCAGGTAATAGCATCTCTCCTTTGCACCCATTCATGGGTGGGGTCACTTCCTGCAGCTCCTCCCGTTTCTCCTGGTCAGAATGGGAGGGCGACAGCTCCTTCTTTGCCCGCACCCACTTATGGTGGGCATCCTTCGCAAAAGGATGCGGCTTTCTTCTTTTCGGTGCCAAGATGCTTCTTTGATGTCCACAACAGGCAGCCCCATCCTCGAGCCATCTTTTCAGCAACGGTCAGCGCCATCTTTGTTCCCTTTCCTATAGTCACTGATCCATAAGTTCCAAAAGTCCTTGCCTGCGGTCTTGCAATTGCGAGGCTATGGAGGTCCATCCTGCAGACTATGCCAAGTATAAAAAAGTTGCCCGGGTTGGTAGTCCCAGCCGAGTCAACTAAGCCACAGTCTGTGTACACCCCGGTATCTTGTACAGAAATTGACAGGACAAACGCAATCCCAGGCACAGCTGCAGTCCAACAGGGAAACAGTTTAATGAAAGGGATGAATAAAGTGTAACATTAACTTTCTGCTCTCTCCCTACCGATGTCCACAGCCGTAACCACAGCAGCCACGGCAGCAGAAAGAGGAGGTAGTCCATATGCCGGAATTTGGACGCTTGAAGTCCCTTCAGTGGGGCACCTACGTAGTCCTGGTGCCTGTTTCACTGCACAAAGGTCCGGGGCAGCACCCTTTCCCCTCCTGGGGTCTGGCAAGGCTCCCCGCCGCAGCTGAGCATGTGCCCTGGCCAAGCGTACCTGAAATCTCACCAGGAACTCCCGTCCCTCTTGAGCTGTTAGCCCAACCTCTGGGGTTAACCCCTTCTGTTCCTGGCTCTAATATGTACCAGGCAAGCACAGCATAACACATACAGCACATTTTACGGTACACATTAATAACGGCATAAGGCATCTATTTTACAAATCAATACACATGACACATAGTTATCATACAAAAAGGGTCACAAAAGTCCCGTGTGGGGGAGGGGCAAACGAGGGTCCCTGTCCCCTCTTTACACAGCCAAGTCCAGCATTTTTGACCTTATAAACTAAGGTGTTTGTTCTCATGGGTTGCACTTAGAGAGTGCTGGGCAGTCCACCTAATCTAATAGTGTGGGCGTCTAATAGTAATAAGCTGTAAGATACTGTGCATTACCTGTGTGTGACTAGCACACTATATGTCACCTTTGTGCAATCTAACACTAAGCAGTCACCACCTCCATGAGTTGGTAGGTTGTGAGTGGCTGTCTCATCAGTATTTTGCACCTGTGTTGCCGCCAGCTTTATTACATGGGTTTGCTGCATCCTGAGAGTGCATTAGTTCTGAGACCTGGGCAGGTAACCTCAGCTGACCCTTTCTTGCTGTATTAATTCTTTAATTTTTGGAGGATTTTTAGTCCTCTTTTTGTGACTTTGCTATTAAGTTTAAACCCATTTACAGGTTGCAACCCATGTGGTTCCAATTTCTCAGTAAAAAGCCACTTTAAAAGTGCATATCGATCTAATAACCACAAAGGGAAAACAGGGTGAGTTCTTGTACACAATCCACATGACATCTGCTTAAGGCCTACACTTAGATTACCCGGATTATTCTTGCTGCTCTTCATTTCGGTTTAAAAATTGCTTTCAGATGTGGTACTCGCAGGTACGCAGGATGCAGTGACGAGTCGGAGAAAGCTCAAATGCAACCTTTATATATGGATTATATGAATAAATGGTAAAGCAGGCAATAGTTTTCCACGCAGGGAGGCTAGACACTAATACACCAAACACCACGATATATGACTACTCGGCAAGTGCTGGCAACTGTATGGCCACGATATGGCCGACTACGAGTCCTGGAACTATAATTAACAATCAACGGAGTGTCACTTATCCTTCTCTGACATCCTGCAGAGTTGATGTCTGGGAGGTGTTCGTTCGGCGTCTCAGCGGCTGGGCCCAGCCGACGAGGAGTTGTCGTAGGCTTCGGACGTTCCGACGCTCAGGTGCAGAAGGGGCGCAACAGGCCTCAGGAGCGTTCCTCAGTGTCAGGGTCCCTCTTGGAGGCGAGGTGGTGGCAGTCACGGACCTTGACGTATAGGCCGCAGCTGTGGTCTGGAGCGGGTAGTGGCGGCTGCGGGTGGCAGCGTACAGGCCGCAGCTGCGGTGTGGAGCAGGGCAGTAGCGGCCGCAGGTCTCAGCTCTGTGTCTCTTCCTTGTGTCCCTCGGTACCGTCCTCTCCCAGGATTAGGTGAGCCCCCGTCCTGTCTCTTGCGAAGATGCTGGCTCCCTCCTGCTCTCCAGCGCCACCTAGGCTCCTCCTTCCTGCTTCTTGTCTCTCTCCCTGTCGAGTGCCCCCTGCTGGTCTCCTGTGCTCCTTTTATACTCACTCCGCCGCCACACTTTCTAGAAGAGTTTCTGTCCTGTCCTGTAACTCCTTCCCCTGGAAACAGACCCCCTGGGAACCTAGGTGACAGCCCCCTTAGTTCTGGCCAGGTTATACAGTGGGCCCTTATCCCAGAGCTCTCCCTCCTACACAGACATCATCGCACTGTCTGATTTTTGCACCCTTAACATCAAATACACTCGTCATCTCCGTCCTCTACTCTATAATTGCGGTCCTCACTCCCAATGTATTCACATTCCATCCATGTACCATCAAATCTCCCATCCTTCTTGGACATTTCTGTTGTGTAGAACATCCAGTCATTGGACCTTTCCTATCCTCTTCCAGAGTCCATTAAAATCTGTCTTTCTGAAGTCCAACCTTAAAGTCTGAGACCTCGTTGGTTTTCCTCCTGTGGTAATCCAAAATTCGAGGATAGCATGATCACTGCTAATTTCCCGGTCACCTTTACTTCCTCAACAATTTCCTCCCTGTTGGTAAGAATTAGGTCCAAGATTACAGATCCTCTTGTGCTCTCTTCTCCCTTTTGAAAGATAAAGTTGTCAGAAAGAGACAATAAGAGATGGAACCACTGGTTTTGACTGAGAGAGATTGCCAACAAGTATCTGGATAGTTAAAATCTCCCATGATCACTATGATGTATTTTTTTGAGAACAGAGACATTTGATGAAAAAAAGAGTTCATCCATATCTTCAGTCTGTCCAGATGGCCTATAGTAAACACCAACAATAGTGTCCTTTCTGTTTTTCTCTCCTTGTATTCTTACCCAAACAGTTTCTGCAGAGTTACCATTCTCTGAAGCTTGAATATCTGTGGAAATATAGGTTTTCCTAACATACAATGCAACACTTCCTCCCCTCTTGTTAATCCTGTTTCTAATAAATAAGTTGTATCCTTCAAGGTCTGTATTCCAAACATGAGTATCATCCCACCGAGTTTCAGTGGTGCCTATGACTTCATATCTCTCTTCATGTGTTAGCACCTCCAATTCTCCTTGTTTGTTTCCCATGCTCTGTGCATTTGTATAGACACATTTTAGTTTGTAGTCAGTTTCTCTTGCTCCTCTATTTTCATTCAGAATTTGTTGCTTTTGCTCTGTATTTCCGCTTTCAATAGCAGTGTTCTCAAAAAAATTCATTAGCTGCATATTTTTTTCTGGTCATAAATTTTTCATCCCATATTACTCTAGTTTAAATCTCTCAAGATGATTGTAGCAAGGAGTCTGCCAAATATGTGTTTTCCTGTTTTTTTGTAAAATGCAACCCATTTCTAGCAAGGAGCCTATCAATATGGTATCTGATATTATTTGACATGATTTGTGAAAATTGTCAGAAATGTGGCAAAAATTCAGCAATTTTCAAACTTTTTATGCCTTTCAACAAGAGTTATGCCACACAAAAACTTAATAAATAAGATTTTTCACATGACTACATTTCATCAGCACAGTGAAAAGGATTTAAAGTTGACCAACGAGTTCTCATTTTTCCAACTAAATTTACAGAATTATTTTTTAGGGACCACATCACATTTGAAGTGACTTTGAGAGGCCTATATGACAGAAAATAACCAAAAGTGACACGATTCTAAAAACTGCACCCCTCAAGGTTCTCAAAACCACATTCAAGAAGATTATTAACCCTTTAGATGCTTCACGGGAACTGAAGCAATGTGGAAGGAAAAATGAACATTTAACTTGTTTTCTCAAAAATTTTAGTTGAAGCAGATTTTTTTCATTTTCACAAGGGTAACAGGAGATAACGGACCCCAAAAATTGTTGTGCAATTTCTTCTGGGAATGCTGATATCCTAAATGTGGGGGAAAACTACTGCTAGGCTAAGTTCACACATAGCGGAACTCCCGCGGAAGCTACCGCGGGAATTCCGTATTCCATTCCCGGGGAAAATCGCATTTTGAATTCACGCGATTTTCCCGTGGAAAAACTAGCGATCTAATGTTAAAAATAATTTTAAAAAAATAAAAATCGTGTTATATTCACCTTCCGACGTCCCACGCAGGGTCCCAAGCAATTGCTTTTGATGACGTGGCGGTCTCGCGAGACCGCTACCAGTATCGCGAGACGCGACATCAGCAAAGGTCATCGCAATGCATTACTGGGAACGGGACCTGCCGCGTGTATCTCTGAAGCCTGGGGACGCTGCGTGGGACATCGGAAGGTGAATATAACACGATTTTTTTATTTTAATTCTATTTTTACAGGGATATGGTACCCAGAGCCCGGAAGACAGTCTCCTCTCCTCCGGACCGTGGGTACCACCCGCAAATGTTCTGCTTACTTTTCGCATGGTGAGCACAGCCACATGTGGAAAGTAAGCAGAACAATGCATTGCCGCGATTCCGCAAAATAATGAGCATGCTGTGGATTTTTCCACGATGCGATTCCGCCGTGGGAAAATCCACAGCATTAGCACAGCATTGCAGAATCCCATAGGATTGCATGTGATGCTGCTTTTTTTCGTTTTCGAGTCAAAGTCGCATTAAAAACCACCGTGAAACCGCGAAAAAACCTCGATGTGTGAACGCAGCCTTAGGGTGCACAGCAGGGCTCTGAAGGGAAGGAGCACAGTTTGACATTTTGAAAGCAAAATTTGCTGGAGTCAAATACGGACACCATGTCGCGTTTGGAGAGCCCCTGATGTGCCTAAACAGTGTAAACCCCCTACAGGTGACCCTATTTTGGAAAATAGACCCCTGAAGGAACTTTTCTATAGGTGATGTTAGCACTTTGAACTCCCAGATGCTGCACAGAAATTTATAATGTTGAGCTGTGAAAATAGAAAAATCTAATTTTTTTTCCACAAAAGTGTACTTTTAGACCCAAATATTTTATTTTCACTAGAATTTCAGGGGACATTGACCCCAAAATGTGTTGTGCAATTTCTTCTGAGTATGCCTATACCCAATATGTAGGGAAATACTATTTGATCACATTGCAGGGCTTGGAAAGGAAGGAGCACGTTTGACTTTTTGAATGCGATTGTTAGTGGACGCCATGAAGAGCCTCTGATGTGCCTAAACAGTGGAAACCACCCACAACTGTCACCATTTTGGAAACTAGACCTCTCAAGGAACGTATTTAGATGTGTGGTGAGCACCTTAAGCCTACAGGTGCTTCACAGAAGTTGGTAACATTGAGTTGTGTAAATAAAAAAAAACAAAACACATTTTTCCCACAAAAATGATATTTCAGCCCCAATTTCTTTCTTTTCTCCAAGGTAACAGGAGAAATTGCACAGTATAATTTGTTGTGCGATTTCTGCTGAGTACCCCATATGTGGTTGAAAACTACTTTTGAGGCACAATGCAAAGCTCAGAAGGAAAGAAGCGCCATATTAGAGTTTAGATTTGCTGGAATGGTTTTGAGGGTACCATGTCACATTGGCAGAGGCCCTGACGTGCCAGAACAGCAGAAATCCCTCAAAAGTAATATAATTTTACAAACTACACCTCTCAATGAATTCATCTAGGGGTGCAGTGTGCATGTTGACACTACATGTGCCTCACAGAAATTTATACCATTGGTAGAAGAAGAAAGAATAATTACATTTGTATTGCTAAAATGTCGTTTTAGCCCTAAATTTTTCATTTTTATAGGGGCTAATAGGAAAAAATGGGCCGCTCAGTTTATTGTGAAATTTTTCCTGAGTACATCAATAACCTACATGTAATCGGGAACTACTTTTGAGGGACAATGCAAAACTCAGAAGAGAAAGAGTGCCATACTTTAGTGCAGTTTTTACCGTTATGATTTGCAGGTGCCATGACCCACTTGGAGAACCCCTGAGTTGCCAAAACAGCAGAACAAACCATAAGTGACCACATTTTACAATTACACCTCTCAATTAATTAATTTATTGATCATATTGACACCATGGGTGTGTCACATTATTTTTTCTTCACTACTCAATGGTATAAAATTATCAAATTTTTACCACAAAAATTTTGTTTTAGCCCCATATTTTACATTTTCACAAGGGGAAATGGCACCCAAATTTGGCACACATTATTTGCTGAACATGGAAATACCCCATATGTGGCTTTACAGTACTGCTTAGCCACAAGGCGAGACTTGGGAGGGACGGAGCTCTTTTTGCCTCCTGGAGCACAGATTTTCCTAGATTGGTTTGCAGGCTCCATATACAGAGTGTTATGCACTATGCAGAGAGACCCAGCAAGACTGGCCCAAGACCAGCAAAGGCGCAGCCACAAACTCACCTGGCTCAATCTTCCCAGCTAGACAGGTCCTTGAGGGCCAGGAATACTTTTCACCAAGCTCCCAGAGATGGAAGGAAAACTTGGGCATAGCATTTCCTAGGCCCACTGTACCCTGGCAGCTGGTGTCTGTTGACACGGTCACTGCCTAGTCAAGAACAAGGTGAGTACCTCTGCAAGAAACCCTGGGAGTGTAGCACAAAGACCAGGGGAAGAACCCTAAGGAAAACCCTACCAATATTGCTAGCACCTCTAACCTCCTAAGCACATACGAACTGCAATTAACAGCAAAGACCTGAGCAAGATTAAATAGCCCGCCTGATGCTAAAGGAACTGATTAGGTGTTGACCACCTCCAGTCATTCCCAGATAACCACTCCCTGCTAACTTGCACAACTGAATGGACACAATCCCACCACTGCCTAGTACCAGACACAGCAGTGTCCAGCATTACCTGACAACCGGGAAACACAGCGTCCCATGTTCCCCGGGCAGTGACATCCGTGTGAAATACAGCGTCCTGCATCCCCACACATCCAACTACTCTAAAATGCAACTCTCCAAAAGATTGGAACGGTTTTCTTGTGCCTGGGGTAGCTCCACCTCCAAGGTCAGGACAATGGCAGCACTTGCAGCAGGAGCAGTGTCGCACCAAACCTGACCCATTCACAGGTGGGTGCACAGAACCACAATTCCTAACATAGAGCCCCTAAATGCCAGAAGAGCACAATACACCCCCTCAAGTGACCCCTTTTTGGAAATTATACCCCTTTGGGAATTTACAAGAGTAGTGATAATTTGGACTCAATGGGAGTTTTTGAGAAACAAGCAGCAGTGGATGTTGCTGAGTGAAAATTGCACAGCTTGCGCTTCTGGAGACATGCACCATAAATTAAGTGGGCTCTCATCACTACAGAAATGCCAAACACATGGACGCCAAATGTGTTTTAGGCACACTGCGGAGTTCTGAAGGGAAAGAGCAATTGAATTTGCAAGAGCAAAAATTGCTGGATTTCTTTCAGGGGGGTGAGGAGCCATAGCGTCACCATGACACATCGAGTCACCATGACGGGAGCACTGCTCAGAGCTCAGAGGGAGCCCCCTCTCCCTGCCTTCTAAATGCTGTGATTGATATAAATCATAGCAATTATGGGGCTAAATGGGGGTTAAACAGACTTTGACTTTTAGGATATCACCTCTCCTAGATGATGCTTGCGAGATAGTGTAAATATACTGCTAAAAGTATATTGGAACCTTCTGAATTTCTTTTCTGCCTGTAATCCATATTATCTTCCTCATACTTTCAATATTATTTGGTTCTTATGAAATACCTGCTTTATGTTGAACTAATTCTTATCATGTCTTTTCAACTCATTGCAGGCTTTTAACAGTAGGCTATGTGCACACATCTGGAATTCCTGCTGATTTTATGCTTCGTGAAAACGCTGCGAAAACGCATAAAATAAGCAACCCATTGAATTCAATTGCATTCCCCACATGCTGTGCTAATGCTCCGTATTTTTCCACGGTAAAATCGCATCGCGGAAAATACGCAGCATGCTTATTTTCCATACACATAGGAATGCATTGTTCCACTTACTTTACGCATGGCAGGCATAGCCACATGCGGAATGTAAGCAGAAAATGTGCGGATGGTAGCCAGGGTCTGGAGGAGATGAGACTCTCCTCCAGGCCCTGGGTACCATATCCCTGTGAAAAATAGAATTAAAATAAAAAAATCTTGATATTGTTACCTTCCGCCATCCCACGCAGCGCCCCTAGGCCTCAGCGATGCTCCCGGCAAGTCCCGTTCCCAGTGATGCCTTGCGACAATGACCTGTGTTGACGTAGTGGTCTCGCGATATGCTACATCATCTGGGGTCATTTTCGCAAGGCATCACTGGGAATGGGACCTGCCGGGAGCATCGCTGAGTCCTGTGGACGCTGTGTGGGATGCCGGAAGGTGAGAATATAAAGTTGTTGTTTTTTTTATTGTTTTTAACATTATATTATTATTATTTATTTATATAGCGCCATTAATTCCATGTTGCTGTACATGAGAAGGGGGTTACATACAAAGTTATAAATATTGTTAACAGTAAACAAATTTACAATGACAGACTGGTACAGAGGGGAGAGGACCCTGTCCTTGCAGACTTACATTCTATGGGATAGTGGGGAAGAGACAGAAGGTCGGGGGTGCAGCAGCTCTGGTGGTTTTGAGGCGGCTGCTCGGGCGGTGGTGAGGCGGCAGAATGGTTATTGCAGGCTGTAAGCTTTCCTGAAAAGATGGGTTTTCAGGTTCCGTTTGAAGGAAGGTGGTGGATAATCGGACGTGTTGAGGCATGGAATTCCAGAGGATAGGGGATATTCGGGAGAAATTTTGGAGCCGGTTGTGTGAGGAACGAATAAGTGTGGAGGAGAGTAGGAAGTCTTGGGAGGAATGAAGATTACGTGAGGGAAGATATTGGGAGATTAGTTCAAAGATATAGGGAGGGGATAGGTTGTGGATGGCTTTGTAGGTCAGTGTTAGTAGTTTGAACTGGATTTGTTGGTGAATTGGGAGCCAGTGGGGGGATTTGCAGAGAGGAGAGACAGGGGAGTAGCGAGGAGAGAGGTGGATTAGTCGGGCACAGCCTGGAGTGGTGCAAGAGAGTTAGCAGGGAGGCCACAGAGGAGAGTGTTGCAGTAGTCAAGGCGAGAGATAATGAGGGCATGTACAAGAGTTTTAGTAGATTGAGGGCTGAGGAAGGGATGGATTCTGGAAATATTTTTGAGCTGGAGGCGACAGGAGGTGGCAAGAGTTTGGACGTGTGGTTTGAAGGACAGGGCAGAGTCGAGAGTTACTCCGAGGTAGCGGATTTCAGGTGCCGGAGAAAGCGTGATGCCGTTTATCATAGATAGATCGGGTAGGGAAGATGCGTGAGATGGAGGAAAGATAATGAGTTCAGTTTTGTCTACATTGAGTTTTAGGAAGCGAGAGGTGAAAAAGGAGGATATGGCTGATAGACACTCCGGGATTCTGGAGAGTCGTCCGCATACAGGTGGTACTGGAAGCCATGGGACTTTATGACCAAGAGTATAGATGGAAAAAAGTAGGGGCCCCAGGACAGAGCCTTGGGGGACTCCAACAGAGAAAGGGCGGGATGAGGAGGTAGTGTGGGAGTGGGAAACGCTGAATGTGCGGTCAGAAAGGTATGAGGCAATCCAGGACAGAGCAAGGTCTTTGATGCCATGGGAAGAAAGAATCTGTAGCAGTAGACAGTGGTCGACTGTGTTGAAGGCAGAGGACAGGTCGAGAAGGAGGAGGATGGAGAACTGTCTGCAAGCTTTGGCTGTGAGTAAGTCATTAGTAATTTTGGTCAGGGCAGTTTCAGTGGAGTGGTGGGGACGGAAGCCAGATTGGAGGATGTCAAGGAGTGAGTTAGATGAGAGGTGGGAGGAAAGTTGAGCATGGACATGCTGTTCAAGGAGTTTGGAAGCAAGTAATATAGGGTGATAACTGGGCTTAGCAGTTGGGTCAAGGTTTGATTTTTTTGAGGATGGGTGTTATGGTGGCATGTTTGAAGTCAGAGGGGAAGGTACCAGAAGATTGGGATAGGTTGAAGAGATGGGTTATATATTTTTACTACTGATGCTGCATAGGCAGCCTCAATAGTAAAAGTTGGTCACACTTGTCAAACACTATGTTTGATGAGTGTGACCAACCTGTTAATCAGTTTTCCAAGCAAATGCTACAGGTCGCTTGGAAAATGCTAGTATTCTGCAAGCTAATTACGCTTGCAAAACACTAGTTTTTTGCGGGAATTACGCATGCAGAATTCTAGCGTATTTCTCGCGGCAGAGAGTTGTGGAATTGCCGCGGAAATTTCCACGGCAATTCCGCACTTGTGCACATAGCCTGAAAAGTGCTTTTAGAACTTCGGCAGAATCCCATATATTTGTATTACAGTTTTTCTCCACTTTAGATTTGTTGTGAAATTTACAGGCATTAGATGAGAATGTATTTGTGGAGCATTTCTTAATTTGACGTCATGTTTGCTTTAGCTAATCACTACTTATGAGAAAAATGTTCAACTATTAAGTATTTTCAGGAATTAATTATTTCAAGTTTACTGTTAAAAATAAAATGGATTGAAAAAATGTATTTAATGTAGATTTAAGCTGGTTTTCAAATATGACAAATTATTTTGAATTTTAAAAGAAAATTCCATTTTAAAAAGATTTTTTTCTGAACTGAATCCATAAATATATCTTCTGTGTGGATTACCTGCTTGTGGAATGAAGAAGCAACTACTATTTGTGATAAGCATATTATCCTGAACAGGGCAGCACGGTGGCTCAGTGGGGTCTTGGGTTACAAATTTACAAACCAACTAAGGATATTATCCAAGAAGTTTATTTCTTCTCTCCATGTTTGTGTGGGTTCCCTCTGGGTACTCCAGTTTCCTCCCACACTCTTAAGACATACTGATAGGGAATTTAGATTGTGAGACCCAGTGGGGACAGTGATGATGATATCTTGGAAGCACTGCAGAATATGATGGAGCTATATACCGTACTATATGACACACTTTTTGCCTTCGAAATTTGCGGGGGGAAATGGAGGATGCGTCTTATAGTTCGAATGTAGCTTACCGGGGGGGTTGCGACAGTGATGGAGCGAGATCACAGGAGCCAGTGTCCCTTCCTCAGGAAGCTGGCAGCGGCAGAAGTGGTGCGATACTGTGGGCCCGATGTCAGCGGTGAGGCAGAGCGGAGTGCATTGCTTTCCGGGCGGTCATTTTTCTGAATCTGTGGGCTGCCCCAAGCACCACCTCCAGAGGCCATTTCCCTGAAGCCAATGATTGTACCCAACAAATAAGTCTCTGTTCATTTGTACATTTGCCCACGGCTTCAGGAAGATGGCCATTGGAGCCGACGCTTGTCCAGACTGAGATCTCAGCCTGGCCAAGATCTCAGTCTGTTCATGCACAGCAGCACGACTTCAGGAAAATGGCCAACCAGAAAGCAATGCACTCCGCTCTGCCTCACCACCAACACCAGGCCCGCAGCATTGCACTACTGTAGCATCCCCTGCTCCCACCCTGGGCCCGCAGCATTGCCCCGCTTCTGCTGATGTCGGCTTCCTGAGGTAGGAACCATGCCCCATATGACCCCGCTCCACCGCCGCCTTCCCCCAGGTAAGATAACTTAAATTCAGACAATAAGACAGACCCCCATTTTATAAAAAAAAAAAAATTCTATTTTTCTCGCTAAAATTTGCAATGCATCTTAAGGTCCGGTGCGTCTTATAGTCCGAAAAATATGGTACGTGAGTAAAAATAAATAAACAGGCAGAGACTCCAGCTGGACATAGCTACAGGATCAGTACATATACTGTATATAGAAGCACAGACATTATTCTTCTCAATGTTGGGTCACACCTCATCCCACTAAGGCTATGTGCCCACGTAGCGATTTTTAAGCGTTTTTGCTGCGATTTTCGGCGCGAAAACGCTTAAAAATCGTGTACAGAACGCCCCCCATGCATTCCTATGGCATTCCGCACATGCTGTGCTAATGCTGCGCTTTTTTCCGCGGCGGAATCGCATCACGGAAAAAATCGCAGCATGCTCATTCTTTTGTGCGGAATCGCAAAGAATTGCCGTGATTCCGCACCCATAGGAATGCATGAGAATCGCTTACTTCCCGCATGTGGCTATGCCCACCATGCGGGAAGTTAAGCGTCTCATATGCGGTTGGTACCCAAGGTGTGGAGGAGAGGAGACTGTCCTCCAGGCCCTGAGTACCATACCCCTGTAAAAAAAAGAATAAAAAATAAAAAAATCGGGGTATATTTACCTTCCGATGTCCCGCGCTGCATTCCCGGCCTAGCGTTCCCAGTAATGCCTTGCGGTAAGGCCCTGTAATGACGTAGTCTTGCGTGACTCTAGCGGTCTCGCAGTCTCGATAAATAGATATGGGGTATTAGTTACTATTTTGGCCAAAGCAGATAAGCTCACAACCCATCGTCAACGGTCCCCAGATATCGTGAGTCCCTAACACTAAATCTAAACTACGAACAAAGGAGGAAAAAAATTTTTCCAAAAATTCAAAAAAACACCATTTGAAAGGTAACTCACCAAACCCTGACTGATGCACTGGCAGGATGCAGCAGAGCCCCATTGATAAAGGCTGGGGCAGCACAGGTGCATTCCACTGATAAGGACAGCCAGTAACCCTATATAGTCCCCATATCTATTTATCTTTTTATCATTTTTGCAAGATGCAGTTAGAGCCCTTTATGTTGGCTTGGTTTTTTGTGTGATGCATGTATATAGTGCTGAGCTGCCCGCCTGCTATGATTATGGGCGTCATCAATAGGCTGCTCTGACACATTGCATCACACTTATCAGTGTGACTTATGTCTTAAGCAAGCCTTATTAGTGTGCTTTTTTCCACTGGGCAGCCGGACCATATAGGGTTACTGGCTGTCCTTATCAGTGGAATGCACCTGTGCTGCCCCAGCCTTTATCAATGGGGCTCTGCTGCATCCTGCCAGTGCATCAGTCAGGGTTTGGTGAGTTACCTTTCAAAAGGTGCCTAACTTTTGACTTGTTTTCTATAGAGTTTCTATTGTCCGGCCTGCAAAGGTAAAACTAACTTTTGGAGTGGTCTAACTGGCCTCTAACATTTATAGCAATATGTATACATCAAGTTTTCAAACATGGAAAATTGCTTTCCTTGTAGAGAAGATGTCCTTCTGATACCCTAAGTGCTGGAATGAAGCGTCAGCTATATTTTCCAGTTCAGTCCTTGTTTTTCTGCAGTGACCTGCTCCGTTCTTTCTATATCTCACATAACTCCTGAGCAGACATGTTTAAAGCAGAACTTGTGCTGTTAATGGAATGCTTTAACAGTCATATATTCCACTGTCCTCGGAGCCGGAGAGATTAAATATGGGATATCCTCAGCGAACAATTCATCCAAACTGCCGAAATTAAATATAGTGACCAGATCGGCTAACACACTTGGGAATTTCATTCTAACGGGTTGTATTTAAATGGATAACACCCTTCAGCAAGCATTTTTATTTTTTGCAATAAAACCAAATACCTATTGTAATAAAGTCCTAGGTTAGGTTGAATACACTATCTTCTTAAAATCCCATCAAAGCAGAATAGGTTCTAGATGTGAAAAGATTTTTATACACGGTACCAGCCTGAAACTCAGAAAAGATGTTGCTGTCAAATTCCTTAAAATATGGCACCTACATGTGTTGTAATAGTATGAAATTAAAGGAACAGACAATGGATAATAAGCCTCTGGTAATTTATGTAAAGCTGCACAAGTTCACTTTAGTAGTGTCATGACAATACCTGGGCTGCGCCTGCGGGAATGAAGAATCCTCGATGGTATAAAAAGAAACTTTTTATTATGTAGGAGGAAGGGCCCCTGCCGAGTGTCCTGGCCGGAACCAAGGGGACCGTCATCTAAGTTCCTAGGGGGTCTGTTTCCGGGGAGTAGAGTTAGGGGATGGACCGCTGAGACTGACAGGATGGTTGGGGCGGAACCTATATAAAACGGACGGAGGACGCCAGTCAGGGTGAGTCAGCAGAACAGGAGAGAAGGAGCAGGAGGCCGTGGGAGCGCCAGGAAGCCAGAACCCCGAGCAGAAACCAAGGAGGAGGACAGCGACAGGAGGGAGACACACGGTGGACTGCAGAGAGACTGCACCGAGCTGACCGACAGAAGACTGCTGCTACTCTCCAGCCAGCGGCCGTTGCCGCCTCACTCCAGCTCGCGGCTGCGGCCTGCCCGCAGCCACCCGCGGCCGTTGCCGCCCCACTCCAGCTCGCGGCTGCGGCCTGCCCGCAGCCACCCGCGGCCGTTGCCGCCTCACTCCATCTCACGGCTGCGACCTGCCCACAGTCACCTGTGGCCGCTGCCGCCTCACTCCAGCTGCGGCCTGCCCACTGCTGCCCGCAGCCACTGCGGCTCCTCTCCCGACCGTGGCTGCGGCTTGTCCATTGCCGCCTCCGCCCCGCTCCAGCCCATGGTAAGGGCCAGGCCGTCGCCCGCCACGGGTCCCCTGGTGCAGTCGCTGGCTGCATCGGTGGCCTACCAACCGCCACTCAACACCGCCGCTGCCTACCCCCTTTCAGGGGCGGCAGCCTCGACTCTTCCACTCCCAGGCGGTGATCCGCCGCCTCTACCGGGGGACACTCCGCCAAAGAACCCTCTTGGGGCCTGTTGTGCCCCTACTACGCCTGGGCGTCGGAACGCCCGAAGACTATGCCAGATCCTCAGCAGCTGGGCCCAGCGGCTGCGACGCCGAAGCACCATCGTCCAGGACGCCGAGGGACGTCAGGACGGATAAGTGACACTACATAATTAAGGACCCGTAGTCGGCCATACCGCGGCCCTATAGTGACCAGCCTTCACCGGAATAGTCGTGTTCTTATAACCAGTGTTTGCTTGTATTGGGTCCCTGCGAGGACAATTTCTGATATTTTGTTTGGTTGCTTAGGATAGCCCTACCAGCATCAATCCATAAAAGCTATTACCCAAAGTTCAATTTGTCTCGCGTCTCGTCACTGCATCCGGCGTACATGCCATTACCACATTTACATCAATTTGTTTTGGTGTCAGACTGGGATCTTTTCAAGGAAGAACACCAAATATAATAAAGAATCAAATACTACACAGGATAAATCTGCATGTCCTGTCAATGGAGACGTACAAGAAAGTGCCATAACTTCCATGCAAATGAATGGAGAAAGTTAGCAAGTGCAACAACTTTCTCGTTCCCAACAGAGCGCTATGGAGTCTTGTTGGAGTTAGCAGTAGTGTTTGAACCCTTGAAGGCTCCATAGACATTTCTGCCACACAAGATACCGCTATAATAATAGTTTGTGGATGGGAGGATGGTCACAGATTTTGCATTGGGGTCCAGGTTCAAGTTAAATTTTTCATCTGAAGTCTTAGCTTCAATTCTTTTCAAAACAATGGTGTGATTCTTCTGGTTTGAAATAGCAAAAGGAACATTTGAAATGTATTAGATGCAATAAGTATTTTGCTCTTGTGATTTAAATATTGGTAATTCCGATTCCCAATAAATAGTGTTTAAATATTTAATATAAATTAAAACTGCAAAAATTACATAACTTACACCAATAAGCAATAACTATAAAAAGACTGACAGATGATACATTGATTGTATGGCAAAAATGGCACCTGTCAGAATGGATATATCTTAGGCAGCAAAAATACAGTCAGTTCTTGGAGTTAATGTGATGGAAGCAGAAAAAATGGAGCAAGAATAAAGATCTATGCATCTTTTACAAGGATGAAATTGTGATCAGCTAGAGGACTGGGTCTAAGCAACTCCAAAAATGCCAGTGTACAGTATTAGGGTATGTTTCCATGGTCAGGAAACGCTGCGGGTTTGATGCTGCGTACATTGGCAGCGTCAAACCCGCAGCGTCCAGATGTTACAGCATAGTGGAGGGATTTCATGAAATCCCATCACCACTATGCGTTAAAAGATGCAGGCAGCAGACCCGCGTAAACAGACATGCGGGGCATCTTTTCAGAATGCAGCATGTCTGTTTACAATGCGGCAACGCTCCGTCAGATAGCTGTGGGCTGATATTCATAGCCTGGGAAGATCCATGGGTATTATCTATCTATCTATCTATATATCCCATATCTATCTATCTATATATCCCATATCTTTCTATCCCATATCTATCTATCTATCCCATATCTTTCTATCCCATATCTATCTATCTATCTATCTATCTATCCCATATCTTTCTAGCCCATATCTATGTATCCATCCCATATCTTTCTATCCCATGGCTATCTATCTATCTATCTATCTATCTATCCCATATCTATCTATCTATCTACCTAGCTATCTAGCTATCTGTGTGTGTAATGGAGTGTGGGTTGGGCAAATGTTAAAGAGGAGGTTGGACCAGAAATGACATCACAAATCTTTTTATTTTGTGAAATAATATATATTTAGCTTACAAAAAAGCATACAAATCCGCATGAAAAAAAACACATCAAAAACGTAGGTGACCTGCCAGTGACCTCAGGTGCAGCTTTGGTGCAGATTTTACCTTTGTCAAATTCTGAGCAAATCCTGATACAATCCTGACCGTGGAAACATACCCTTAGTCTAAGGATGGCCAATGTATGGCTCTTTATGCCGCACATACAAAAATATCTGAAAATTCACCTGGTCATGAACTGTGGGGGGGGGGTGTTGGGTGAAGAGGGAAGATAAAATAGCCTAGTATTTAACTGGTTAAACTATGTTTTTCCTTTTTTTTGTTATATTGAATATGCATAGGATGGATGGTAATTTATCTTAGACTGTCTCAAAGTTATTGTGATAAGAGACACATTGTTCTATTTCTGTTTTCACCATCGCCTAATCAAGCATGACGCTTTTTATTTTTTTATAAAGGTTGGTAGCATTAGTTCTGAAAATAAAGCTACATGTAAGAAACTAATAAAAAACAAATCTGAACTGAGAAAAGTAAGTTAATGTGTATGCACAATGTAAGTGCATATTAACACATGACATTAACCAGAGAAAACAAAAAGCAAAAAACACAAATATCCTGAACTAAAAAGTAAAAATATACTGCAAATAATGCATAAAGGTAATAATAATAATAAGGGTATTTAGTAAACATAATTTTGATCAAAATAATGTACAAGCCATCCCGCCAAGTCACGGCAACCCTTGTGGGACAGTCCCTACTCTAGTATTTAAAACCTTTTCACTTGCCAAGTGACGTGAATGTGAATAAGGATCGAGCGGCTGAACCACTAGTAACAGCTTAGGCCAGACTGGATGGCTTTCCCAGCTCAGAAAAAGGGTGGTCACACCCATATATGCACTGAATGCACAATGAAATGAATAAAAAACAAATCTGAACTGAGAAAAGTAAGTTAATGTGTATGCACAATGTAAGTGCATATTAACACATGACCATTAACCAGAGAAAACAAAAAGCAAAAAACACAAATATCCTGAACTTAAAAGTAAAAATATACTGCAAATAATGCATAAAGGTAATAATAATAATAAGGGTATTTAGTAAACATAATTTTGATCAAAATAATGTACAAGCCATCCCACCACGTCACGGCAACCCTTGTGGGACAGTCCCTACTCTAGTATTAAAACCTTTTCACTTGCCAAGTGACGTGAATGTGAATAAGGATCGAGCGGCTGAACCACTAGTAACAGCTTAGGCCAGACTGGATGGCTTTCCCAGCTCAGAAAAAGGGCGGTCACACCCATATATGCACTGAATGCACAATGAAATGAATAAAAAACAAATCTGAACTGAGAAAAGTAAGTTAATGTGTATGCACAATGTAAGTGCATATTAACACATGACCATTAACCAGAGAAAACAAAAAGCAAAAAACACAAATATCCTGAACTAAAAAGTAAAAATATACGGCAAATAATGCATAAAGGTAATAATAATAATAAGGGTATTTAGTAAACTTAATTTTGATCAAAATAATGTACAAGCCATCCCGCCACGTCACGGCAACCCTTGTGGGACAGTCCTAACTCTAGTATTTAAAACCTTTTCACTTGCCAAGTGACATGAATGTGAATAAGGATCGAGCAGCTGAACCACTAGTAACAGCTTAGGCCAGACTGGATGGCTTTCCCAGCTCAGAAAAAGGGCGGTCACACCCATATATGCACTGAATGCACAATGAAATGAATAAAATACAAATCTGAACTGAGAAAAGTAAGTTAATGTGTATGCACAATGTAAGTGCATATTAACACATGACCATTAACCAGAGAAAACAAAAAGCAAAAAACACAAATATCCTGAACTAAAAAGTAAAAATATACTGCAAATAATGCATAAAGGTAGTAATAATAACGGGCTGAATAAACCACGCTGACCAGAAAAAAACGCACCTTCGGCAGTCCATATAATAAAAACCTTCTTTAATAAGCCTACGCGTTTCGTAGCAAAACCAACCCCGAATAAAATACAAAATTTAAAAAGAAAGGAAACTTATTGGATATATAAATTAAATACACTCCAACCGATGGGTTTAAATGAAATTAGTGACCTTTTTTAGACATATTCTGGTGAAATAATAAAATGAGTGGGGTATTTGTTACATATGAGGATCTCAAAGGATATGTGGATTTGGTGTGATCCAGTGGGCTAAGACATGTGAACTACATTTTTGAGTTGTTCTGAAGTGGTGGGTTCGAGTTAATTTTTTTGCATTTTATTTTATCATATATTTTTTTGCTATTTTGGTGTATAAAATTTCCATGATATTGATAGAAATGTTATTGGATTTTAATCACAATATTTAAGCATTTTTTATTTATATACATGGTTTTATATGATATATGGGTGTTTCCACAGGAAATGATGTCAAAGAAAGGTGTATTGAAACAGTTTGTGTTATGATTGAGTCACCGTAGGAGGCAGACACAAAAATAGAAGCTACGTCCAGAAAACCAGAGAAGTTGGCAACTATCAGATTGCAGACCCCTGAACCTATCAACACAACTAGCAGTAGCCATGGGGGGTTCCTACGATGCCCTAGACCCCTCGATCACAGCCGGAGCGCTAAATAGCCTAAAGACAGAAAAGGAAATCTAAACTGCCCCAGAGCAGACCCCAAAGTAAAAGGCAGCCCCCAACATATAATGACGGTGAAGCAAGATGAAAAAACACTCACACAGATAGAAAGATAGGCTGAGCAAACGATGGGGCCCAAGCTAGCTAAACAGAACAGGAAAGGAAGGTTGCTGTCTGCAATCTGCCAAAACCCTATCAAAGACATAAGCCAACAAGCTGATATGAAAAAGACCCTGAAGCAGCTAGGCTTCAAAAACTAAATCAGCACTCAGGTATTTTCAGAAGACAGAGCTAAAGGAATTCAGCACACCCCAGCAGGGAATGGCAGAAATCCAGAAAAACAAAGCAAAACAAAGTCTAAGCACAAATGCAAAAGGCCGAGCAGAAAACTTAGCTTTAGAGGAGCAGGAATTCAGACTGGTCTCCAAGGATCCCACAGAGAAATCACCCGCAGGGCAGAAGGGCGTCGGCAGCCTTATATCCAGTCAGTAACTCCACTCAGCCAGTCATCATCAGACTCAGGTGTTTGATAATCAGGCTCACTACCTTTCTTTACCAGAAGAGGGAGTTCCTCGGGCCTCAGTAGTGAAGGGGAAAATGAACTCACAACAAGTTTGTGATTGTATTTATATCCTTAATTTGTGATTGTTTTTTATGCCCTGATGAAGTGGCTGGTTTTGCCACAAAACGCGTAGGCTTATTAAAGAAGTTTTTTATTATATGGACTGCCGAAGGTGCATTTTTTTCTGGTCAGCGCGGTTTATTCAGCCCGCCTCTTTTTTCCACTTTGGATTTGTTTCATTTACTACCAGTGGGATACCAGCGACGACCGGACCTTTATGAGTGATTCTCAGTTTGTTGTGACTCACACAACTTCAGCAGGTGAGTCTAACTGATTGGGCTTGCTTGCTATTGTGGTTCTTCTAGACGATACGCCCTATGTGCGCTTTCCATCTTTGTTTTTTGTACCAAAACAGAGACAGACGAGGTCCACAGACACAAGACACACATGGCAAAGTCCAGGAGCTTTGTGAATTCTGAGTAGGGCAGGGTCAGCTTATAAAGGAGCTGCCCCTCAGCAATTGGCTGGAGACAGCATTTCAAGTACATACACTAACCCTGATAAAAGCAGGGGAGGTGTGGCCGCGCACACCCTAAGCACACACAGAAACCATTGCAGCACAATCAGTGCAGGAACTGCAGCTTAGAGCACCTGGCAATAGCTGCCAGCCAAGACACACGTGGAAAGTCATGCACCAGCTGCAAATGACCTCGCAACCCGCGGACAGCTTCCACAGCAGCAACCAGGGACCGCACATGCGGATGGTCAAACAGCGAAGTAAAGACCTAACAACACATGTGCAGCTACGCAGCAGAGCCGGGAACTGATCAGGCTCCATACAGGTAAAAGCCAGCAGTATTCCAGCTCAATTAGGGGGAAAGGAGTAAGGGGTTAAAGCAAACACATGCATTGTCACGCCGACAAGCAGATACAGACAGAACAGTGTGACAACTCTGAGGTGTTGGGCAGGAAGGGCAGAAAGGCAGCACAGTGAGATGGCCAGGAGAGGCACATACAGAAAGGAGTCCTGGGAAGGTGCATCCCAATCTACCTGGGAGTTTGCTGGACCCCTCACCTGGAGAACACAGCGCCAAGTGGGCATTTGCGCGCACCAGAACTGTGAGTAAAGCTTTGGAAACTGCACCCAGCTGTGTCCTCTAATCATTCCTGCGTCACCTGCTCTGCACCATATTCACCAACCTCACCTTTAACATCATCACCCAAACTGCCCTGGGATACAGCTCTACCTGTGGAGAGCTTAACCATCTCTGCTGCCCTGTCACCATCCCAGAGGATCTGCATAGTAGTGTCGGTCCCCTGACCGAATACCACAGGTGGCGTTACGAACACTTTATTATAAACTTTATTTCCTTGTAAATATCCCTTTAATTGGACACCCAGGGTCAAGGACCGGGTCACTGCTGCCGTGACACATCCCCTTTAAGGACTGGCCCGGTACCGAGTACCCCATGGCCCTAGTGGGCGCTCCACCCCTATGACCGAAAACAGAATACTGCCTTGAGGAATAAATTTAATTTCCTGCTGCCAGTGGGGCTCTAAGTGAGGGCACTGGGCAGGTTCAGAACACTGTTAACTTAATTAAACCCACTGTAATATTTGTGGTTGTGGAGCCACTGTGCCATGGATCGAGGAGAGCCTGGAGAGGCATGACTAGGTGAACACCTGACTGTGCACTAGAGCCCCTGATAGTGTGGTTTGACTTCACTCCAGAAGGACGCCAGGTGCTAATCCAGGACAGACCTCGGACACATGGCAGCTGATGCCCAAAGGGTTAAGAAGCTGGGATGGCCAGAAATGGATGGCACAGCAGGCGCAAGCAGGTGCTGGACAGGTACTGGATGACTCGGCTGGCCTGCAAGTGCACATGGCAGATACTGACAGTCATAGCTTGTATACAGGTGGACATGGCAGGTACTGTCAGGCACAGCTAGTATACAATAAGGTACGGCAGGTGCTGGCGGGCACTGCTGGAAGGCATGGCTGGTACACAGGAAGATACAGCAGGTGCTGCCAAATATGGCTGGTATAAAGAGATACAAGAACAGGGGACCTGACAACTAGCAAGCATTCAGACAAACAGACTGAACACGTTGTTCAGGCATGTACCAACAGGTAGAGTTGCCTTAAATAAGTGTCTCCCAGCTGTTGGCTGGGGACACTTTATGACAGTGTGCGATGTTTCTTCAAGAGACCAGGGATGACTGCACGTGCACTTTAAATGCAGTGCCCAGGCATCTGCCAGACGTACTCAGACCTTGGGAGACAGCAGCAGCAGGAGGAAGCGCAGGCTGATGGCCGGGGTTGTGAGTTGGCATCACTGCCAGGGAAAATGAGGATGGCAATCATGCAGGATGCCAGCGCTACACCCACATCTGCAGGATAATAAAGTTTTTCACGTGATAGGTTCCGTTTTAAAGGAAAACTGTCACCAGAAAAAAATGCTGGTAATCTGCAGGCTAATAGCATTACTAACCTGCCCGGTGCCTGCACGTAGCTAAACGCTTTGGGGAGAAAATTAACTTTATTCTAATGGCAGCGTTTTGATTTCAGTCACGGGGCAGCGCCAGAGCGGGTTAAGTCATCGCTCTGTGTATAGAGAGCAGAGGCTGAAACCGCTCTCCCCTGGCGCTGACTGACACTGGCTCTGCAATTAGGTTGGCTGTCTGTCAGGGCTGGGGGCACATTACAGCTGCAGCTCTGTATACTGAAAGCAGTGAGTGGACCCACACCGGCACTCTTCCCCGTGAGTGAAACCCGAATACTGCCAAGGAATAAAGTTAATTTTGTTCCCGCAGCGATCGACTAAGTGATTAACCACATATATGCAAGTTAATTGCATTTTTGATGGTGACAGGTTCCCTTTAAGTGCCCCGAGACTGAAAAATTCACTAAGGGTGAAGTTAGGGTGGATTAATAAACATATATGATACAGGAAAGATGTACAGTGGGGCAAAAAAGTATTTAGTCAGTCAGCAATAGTGCAAGTTCCACCACTTAAAAAGATGAGAGGCGTCTGTAATTTACATCATAGGTAGACCTCAACTATGGGAGACAAACTGAGAAAAAAAAATCCAGAAAATCACATTGTCTGTTTTTTTTCATTTTATTTGCATATTATGGTGGAAAATAAGTATTTGGTCAGAAACAAAATTTCATCTCAATACTTTGTGATATATCCTTTGTTGGCAATGACAGAGGTCAAACGTTTTCTGTAAGTCTTTACAAGGTTGCCACACACTGTTGTTGGTATGTTGGCCCATTCCTCCATGCAGATCTCCTCTAGAGCAGTGATGTTTTTGGCTTTTCGCTTGGCAACACGGACTTTCAACTCCCTCCAAAGGTTTTCTATAGGGTTGAGATCTGGAGACTGGCTAGGCCACTCCAGGACCTTGAAATGCTTCTTACGAAGCCACTCCTTCGTTGCCCTGGCGGTGTGCTTTGGATCATTGTCATGTTGAAAGACCCAGCCACGTTTCATCATCAATGCCCTTGCTGATGGAAGGAGGTTTGCACTCAAAATCTCACGATACATGGCCCCATTCATTCTTTCATGTACCCGGATCAGTCGTCCTGGCCCCTTAGCAGAGAAACAGCCCCAAAGCATGATGTTTCCACCACCATGCTTTACAGTAGGTATGGTGTTTGATGGATGCAACTCAGTATTCTTTTTCCTCCTAACACGACAAGTTGTGTTTCTACCAAACAGTTCCAGTTTGGTTTCATCAGACCATAGGACATTCTCCCAAAACTCCTCTGGATCATCCAAATGCTCTCTAGCAAACTTCAGACGGGCCCGGACATGTACAGGCTTAAGCAGTGGGACACGTCTGGCACTGCAGGATCTGAGTCCATGGTGGCGTAGTGTGTTACTTATGGTAGGCCTTGTTACATTGGTCCCAGCTCTCTGCAGTTCATTCACTAGGTCCCCCCGCGTGGTTCTGGGTTTTTTGCTCACCGTTCTTGTGATCATTCTGACCCCACGGGGTGGGATTTTGCGTGGAGCACCAGATCGAGGGAGATTATCAGTGGTCTTGTATGTCTTCCATTTTCTAATTATTGTTCCCACAGTTGATTTCTTCACTCCAAGCTGGTTGGCTATTGCAGATTCAGTCTTCCCAGCCTGGTGCAGGGCTACAATTTTGTTTCTGGTGTCCTTTGACAGCTCTTTGGTCTTCACCATAGTGGAGTTTGGAGTCAGACTGTTTGAGGGTGTGCACAGGTGTCTTTTTATACTGATAACAAGTTTAAACAGGTGCCATTACTACAGGTAATGAGTGGAGGAAAGAGGAGACTCTTAAAGAAGAAGTTACAGGTCTGTGAGAGCCAGAAATCTTGATTGCTTGTTTCTAACCAAATACTTATTTTCCACCATAATATGCAAATAAAATGAAAAAAAAAACAGACAATGTGATTTTCTGGATTTTTTTTTCTCAGTTTGTCTCCCATAGTTGAGGTCTACCTATGATGTAAATTACAGACGCCTCTCATCTTTTTAAGTGGTGGAACTTGCACTATTGCTGACTGACTAAAGACTTTTTTGCCCCACTGTATATCTTTGTACCGTGTTAGCCAGTAGATAGAAACACGGTACAAAGATATACATCTTTCCTGTATCAAAATGGAGGATACCAGAATGTACCGCATCTTTATGGAACTAAAACCACTTCTGAAGAAACGTGCACAAATGGACAGCGACATTTTTTTCTTATCTAAACATATATGTATATGTTTTCAGAGTCTATTTTACTGATACAGCTAAAGCCACCTGGAAAAATGTAGAATACAGATTTCACCAAATGATAGCAACTGATGAGCCAGCGGAGCTAAACGCTTGTACAGAAGGGTAATATGTGAAGCACAATGACATTTGGAGAAGGTAAATTACAGTATGCATCTGTCACACCTCCTTTAATTTAAAGTTCACCTCTCTCATAAGAAAAGAGAAGTAATAACTACCTCTGGTCCTGGTGCCGGTTCATAGGTAAAACGTTTTGTATATTATTCATTAAAATCATTTTCTGAAATTTAACAGAGCATCTTTGTACTGACATTTAGAGGGAACCAAATGTCAGAAAACAACTTAATGGGCAGGTATAGTTAAATAATAACCCACTATGTAAATTATTTTTATGTTAGTTTTATTTTTTAACATTCTTTTGATGTTTCACATTATTTCCTTTTTCACTATTTAATAAAAATGGGTTGGACCTTCCTATTTTGTAAAAATCACAGCACTCATCTGATAACTATCAAAGGCAGGATTATTATTACAAATAAAACTTTTATTATAGGGGTAAAATCACCCAAACGATTGGCCAAATATGGCCAAAACTCTGCACAGCAATGGTAACTACTGGTCAATGAAATAAAAGCATGTGGCCTTAGGCTACTGCTGTAAAGTGGAGTGCTGCGCCACGTGGTTTCATACAAAAGCTGGAGGAATATAATACAGGATCCATAATTGAAAACAGTTGATTGAGACATCTTAGTTCACCCTCTCTCAGTTTCCTAACAGCATACTGATCTATTCACTGCCACGTATTTATAGAAATTATTAATTAGGATTCTTACATCCAGTAGTGCTTGAAAGTTTGAGAACCTTTCAGGATTTTCCATATGTCTGCATACATTTAAGTACTAAAAGTAGATAAAGAGACCAAATCGGTCAAAAATTTTACACTTTAAGTAATTTTTTATTGAGGAAAATGATCCAATGTCACATGTCTGTGAGGCAAAAGTATGTGAAACTTTAGGATTAGCAGACAATTAGAAGGTTAAATTAGAGTCTGGCATTTTCAATCAACAGGATGACTATCAGATGTGGGAGGGTGACCTGTTTTTTTTCAAGAACATGATCTATTAAAATCTGATATTTGGAACACTTTTGTTGAAGTGGCACAAATAAATAATGGTTTCTGAGAATCTCAGAAGAAAAGTTGTTGATGCTCATCAGGGTGGTAAAGAAAACCAACCCATCTTTAAAATCCACAGTCACACAGACTGTGTAGAAATTACTCATGAGTGGTCAACCAACAAAGATCAGTCCAAAAGCAAGGTATATAATAGTATGTGAAGTCATACAGGAACCCAAGGTAACCTCTAAGCAGCTAAAAGACTCTCTCACATAAGCTAATGTTAATGTTCATGAGTTACCATGAGGACACTGAACACTCATGGTGAAAACCAATGCTCTCTTAAAACAACATTGCTGCCTATCTACAGTTTTCTAAACATGAACAAACCAGAAGGCTATTGGAACAATATTTAGTTACAGATTAGACCAAAACAGAGTTGTTTGGAGAAAGAAAAACGCTGCACTGCACTAGAGCATAAAAACCTCCAACCACCTGTGAAACATGGTGGTGATATTATATTTGTTTGGGCCTGTTTTAGGTTAAATAGGGTTGCCATCAATTATGGAACAATGAACTCTGAAAAATAATAATATAATAATAAAATAAATTTTACATGGAAACGTCTGGACATCTTTCAATTAGCTGAATCTTAAGAGAAAGTGGCTCAGGCAGCAAAACAAAGACACAAGGCATGCAAGTTGTTATACATGAGAATGGTTAAATATCAATAAAGTTAAAGTTCTTGAATGTCCAAGTCAAAGTCCTGACCTTAATCCTATAGAAATGTTGTGGAAAAACATAATGCGAGCAGTTCATAATAGAAAACCAAACAACATAACAGAGTTTAAGTTGTTTTGTAGAGAGTAATGGGCTACATTCCTCCAAGCCAATGTGCAGAAATAGCAATTACCAGAAACATTGCTGCACAAGTGGGTCACACCAGATACTGAAAGTAACGGTTCACATATTTTTGTCACCCACAGATATGTGATATTGGATCAATTACCTCAAAAAAAAAAAATTGCAAAGGTTAATATTTTAACTCATTTGTTTGGTCCTTTTTGTCTACTTCTAGGATTTGCGAGAAAATTTTATGTAGTTTTAGGTCAAATTTATGCATAACTATGGAAAATTCTGAAAGGTTCACAAGCTTTCAAGCATCATTGTACAGGTCTGCAGAATAACACAATAATTCTTCAAATCAGACATAATTAAAACAGATTAAAACAAATTCGTTTTTAAACATATACGTTTTCAATTAGTAAAAACAAATAAGTTAACATATTCCCTTTTATACGAGGGGTGTTCAATATATTATCTATCGTGCATTTCTGTTCATGTTGAGATGAGACATGTCTGGCTATCCAACAGAAATAGTAAAAGTTCAGTCTGGTGAAAGCACTGGAAATGATAGGATGGCAAGTGCAGTACATTGCAGCTCTACAAAGAAAGTGAGGCATTTGGAGCTTTGTTCTGTGATAAAATGTCTTATAAAGGAAGAAAAGAAGCTTAAAGAAGTCCGTGAAGGGATGATTGCTGTATAAAGCGAGGATGCACCTTTCTACTACCAATTAAAATTTTGGGCCAAATTGTTTAAATAGGGTAGGAAATCAAATGAAAATGACCCCAGTTCAGGGCAACCTATTAAAGCATCTTCAAAGAAAATGTGCCATAAAGTGCAGGCCATGATTTTGGAAGATCATTAGTTCAAAGTCAGTGTTATTGCTCATGAATTAGGCAGTTCAGTTGGCACAGTGTTCAGTATCATTCATATTTATTTGTTGATGCTGAAAGTTGGTTCCCGGTAGGTGCCAGGAATGTTGACGCCTTGAGCACAAAACATGGTGCCAGCAATTCAACCTAGATAATTTAGACATGCTAAGTGAACGTACAAGAAAATGCTATTCTTGAATTATTACCGGTGATGAAACATGTGTCCTCCATCATGATCCAGAGACCAAATATGGGTACATGTAATGGAATACCAACTCCAAAGAAATTGTGTGTTCATCATTCAGCTATAAGGATCATGGCAACAGTTTTGGGTTACACAGAAGGTGTTTTATTACTAGAATTCATGCCACATAGAATGACATTTACTGGAGACATCTATGCTTCAACAATGAAAGTATTACATGAGGTAATCAAAGTCATGGGAAGTTATCGGCAGGTTGTTACTGCTTCACGACAATGAACCAGCTCACAAGTCTTGCAAATCACAAACTACGATCAGGGAATGTTGCTTCATGGAGATGGAGCTTATCGATCCACCTTATAGTCAAGACATGGCTGACCTGATTACTTTTTATTTCGGAACCTGAAGAAATTTCTGCATGGACAACAATTTCCTGATGATAATGCAGTCAGAGAAGAAGTAACAGTGTTCTTGCAGCAGCAAGAAGTCTCCTTCTATTCAAATCACAGTACTGATATTATTGCATTAAATTATAGAAGTACATTATAAAAGTATATTTTAGAAGCTGGAACAGAACACGGTGACATGGTTTGGTTCAAAGTAAAACAAGGCATCAGACAACGCAGCATCCTGTCACAAATTCTCTTCAAATTATATGAAGAAGATATGTTCAGGAAGGCTAGACTTGCCAAAAAAAAGAAGGAATCAAAATTTCTGGACAAATTATCAACAATCTTAAATACACAGACAATACAACATTGGTAGCAACAAGAGTAGATGTAATGAAGGACTTATTATGGAGTGTCAAGATGCAAAGCTTGAGCATAGTAGTCATGCAAAATTCAAGGAAGACAAAGATATTGACTACTGCTAGGTACAACTGGGGCACATGTGAGATGGATGCAGATGAACTGGAAGTTGCAAAGGACTTCCACCTACTCGGATCAATGATCATTCAAGATGTAGCAATGACACAGGTCAATAGAAGTCAATAGAATTGCTGTGGGCAAATCAACAATGAAGTCGCTGGACAAGGTCTTCAAATTGAGGAACATTTGATTGGCGATGAAGACACTGCTTGTTCATAGTCTTTTCTATAGTAACATATGGATGCGAAACCTGGACAGAAGAAGAATCAACGCTTTGAAATGTGGTTCTGGAGAAGTATGCTATTGATACCACAGGTGGCAAGAAGAATCAAATCAATTTTGGAAAAATCAAGCCAGATATGTCATTCGAAGAAAGGATCACCAAGTTACGACTTGCCTACTTTGGACACCATACAAAGCGAGCAATCACTGGAGAAGGACATCATGGTCAAAAGAATAGATCTACCAAGGTGAAGAGGAAGACCTGCAATCTGATGGCATGATACAATCAGGATAACGTCAAAGAAGACCCCTTTTTGACCTATCTAGTCTTGTACAAGATCGATCTTCGCACAGAGCATTCATTCATCACGTTGCCACTGCTCGAGATTGAGCTGAAGGCCATTAATAAAATAAAAATAGTATTATAGAAGTGATCATATAATCGCGTGTTCGAGATACATTGCAGATTAAAAAATTGTTAAGAAAGTTGATTAAAGTTTAAAGAAAAAAACTTTTTCCCTTCCAAAATGCTTCCACTTATCAGTAATGACTCAAGATATAAAATTATCACTTTCTTTATCCTTTTCAGTTAATACTTAAGAAAAAAAAAGAAAAGTACGGTAATACAAGAATTGCTGAATTTTATTCTTCACAGTACTGGGATAAGAGTAACAAAATTGTATGTTTTATCTATTGTGAATAAGGAGAAAAAAATATGACACGTACACTTCTCCAGCATTTGACATAGAGATGACTGTAAAGGTTTAATCTATTTGCCCTTACTCAGTTGTACACTTCCGCTCTACTCAGTTGGCAAATTGAGCATAAATCACACCAGATCAAAGTCCACACACCCAATCATGCCATCACCTACCAAATTTGGGTGATAAAGCATAGTGAAAAAAAGCCATTGGGACAGTTGTCTGCCAACAGCTTTCCCCTTTCTCCCTATTGATAATACGTGAACTCTATTAAGAGAAAAGTAGTTGATATGCAATTCTAAGCAGCAGCCCCTGCAGATTGAACAGAGCTGTGCTGTTTAGCTCCATTCACTGTTTACATCTGGCAACAAGAGCTGATAACAGCTGATTGTAAGGGTGTTGGATACCCTTTAAACTGTTATTGACAGGGCTGGCATTCGGGGCAGGCAGACCAGGCAGCTGCCTAGGGCCCCTGCTCCCCCAGTGGCCCCCAGCTAGCGGCACATGAGGCCGCCGCTATGGGGCCCCTGTGAGGCAGGGGGGCCCGCCTGCCCCCAGTGCCGACTCCCCCCTCCACCGCCTGCCTCCCACCGCCGACTGCTGCCGCATTGAACAAACGCCGGTACAGTTCAATGCAATGATGGAGGAGAGAGCATCAGCTGGTGCTCCCTCTCCCATCATTCCCCGCTCTACCTCTGACACAGCGGGTGCGCGATGACGTCATCACGCTCTCACTGTGTGTACCAGGCAGAGCAGGAGACAGGAGCCGGAAGCAGCACGGGCACAAGGAGAAGGTGGGAATAATGGTTTTATTTATTAATATATCGTTGTGTGTGCTGGACTGTGGGGCCATTTTCGGCTGGGGGGCTATATACCATGTGGTGGTGCTGGGCTATATATACCATGTGGTGCTAGGCTATATATTCCATGTGTGGCTGGGCTATATATACCATGTGGTGCTGGGCGGTATATACCATGTGGTGCTGGGCTATATATACCATGTGTGGCTGGGCTATATATACAATGTGGAGCTGGGCTATATACATTATACCATGTGTGGCTGGGCTATATACCATGTGGTCCTGGGTGCTATATACCATGTGCAGCTGGACTATATACCATGTGGTGCTAGGCTATATATACCATGTGCGGCTGGGCTATATACCATGTGGGGCTGGGATATATATACCATGTGGTGCTGGGCTATATATACCATGTGTGGCTGGGCTATATATAGCATGTGGTGCTGGGCTATATATATCATGTGTGGCTTGGCTATATATACCATGTGGCGCTGGGCTATATATAACATGTGTGGCTGGGCTATATATACAATGTGGAGCTGGGCTATATATACCAGGTGTAGCTGGGCTATATACCATGTGGTCCTGGGTGCTATATACCATGTGCAGCTGGACTATATATTATGTGGGGCTGGTCTATATATACCATGTGGTGCTGGGCGCTATATACCATGTGTGGCTGGGCTATATATACATGTGTGGCTGGGTTATATATACCATGTGTGGCTGGGCTATATATACTATGTGTGGCTTGGCTGTATACCCCGTGGTGCTGGGCTATATACCATGCATGGCTGGGTTATATACATTTGGTGTTGGGCTATATACCTTGTGGTGCTGGGCTATATACCATGTGGTGCTGGGCTATATACCATGTGGTGCTGGGCTATATATCATGTGTGACTGGGCTATATACCATGTGGTGCTGGGCTATATATACCATGTGTGGCTGGGCTGTATACCATGTGTGGCTGGGCTATATACCATGTGGTGCTGGGCTATATATACCATTTGTGGCTGCTATATACCATGAGGTGCTGGGCTATATATACGATGTGTGGCTGGGCTTTATACCATGTTGTGCTGGGCTATATACCATGTGGTGCTATGCTATATATACCATGTGGTTCTGGGCTATATATACCATGTGGTGCTGGGCTATAGACCATGTGGTGCTGGGCTATATACCATGTGGGGCTGTGCTATATACCATGTGGGGCTGTGCTGTATACCATGTGGTGCTGGGCTATATATACCATGTGTGGCTGGGCTGTATACCATGTGTGGCTGGGCTATATACCATGTGGTGCTGGGCTATATATACCATTTGTGGCTGCTATATACCATGAGGTGCTGGGCTATATATACGATGTGTGGCTGGGCTTTATACCATGTTGTGCTGGGCTATATACCATGTGGTGCTATGCTATATATACCATGTGGTTCTGGGCTATATATACCATGTGGTGCTGGGCTATAGACCATGTGGTGCTGGGCTATATACCATGTGGGGCTGTGCTATATACCATGTGGGGCTGTGCTGTATACCATGTGGTGCTGGGCTATATACTATGTGGCTGTTATATACCATGGGGGGTACATTTTACATTATATTCTCTGGGGGAGGCTGTGTTATATAATATGGGGGGCTACATTATATTATATGGGGAATGGGCTGTATTATATTCTATTTGGGGCTACATTATATTCTATGGGGGCTGTATTATATTTATTATATTCTATGAGGGTGATTGCATCATACTCTATGAGAGGGCTACATTATACTATATGAGGAGGCTACATTTTATTCTATGGGGGCTGCATTATATTCTGTGAGGGCTAGATTATATTGTATGGGGGCTTCATTTACTTTATGAGGGGGGGCTACATTATATTCTATAGGGCTGCGTTATACTATATGAGGAGGGCTACATTGTATTCTATGAAGGGGCTACATTATACTATATAAGGTGCTGCATTATATTCTATGGGGGGATGCAATATACTCTGAGGGGGGCTGCCATATATTTTATGGAGGGGCTGCATTATACTATATGGGGGGGCTGCATTATATTCTATAGCGAGGTTACATTATATTCTGTGGAGTGGCTGCATTATACTCTGGGGTAGCTGCATTATGCTCTAAGGGATGGCTGCATTATACTATAAGAGGGGGGCTGCATTATATTCTATGGGGGGTTACATTATATTGTATGGCGGGGCTGCATTATACTCTATGGGGTGGCTGCATTATACTATATGTGGGCTGCATTATAGTGTATCGAGGACTATGGGGAATACATTATATGAAGAACTATGGAGAGCATTATGCAATGGGAAGTGAATTGTACTACATGGATGACTATGGCGGTGCATTATACTATATGGAGCACTATGAGGAGTGTATTATACTATATGGAGGACTGGGCAGTGTATTTTAATATATGGAGGACCATGAGGAGTGTATTATACTATATGGAGGACTGAGGATTGTATTATACTATATAGAGGACTATGGGGCACATTATATTATATGGAGGACTATGGGGTGTAAACTGTAGATGTGCTGCTGATAACATGATACTGTATGGTGATCTGATCCATTAGTGATTGTCCTGTCCCCATCATTCTTTCTCAGATGGTGGAAAGAGGCCGGGAAACAAGTGTTGAACGACTTCAATATTGTCAATCACACTCATTTAACGGCCTGAACTCAGCGCATGTAACTACAATCAAAATGCTTCTGTGTTATGTGCAGTATGTTAGCCTTTGGGGCCCCATTTTAAACTTTGCCTAGGGCCCCACTTTGCCTAAAACTGGCCCTGGTTATTGATGAATTATACTAAAAATAATATATACTCAGACAATGCTTTTAAAGTAAACCAGGATTTTTCTCAGTAAACTACAGACAGTGTCAGGGTGGCGCTGCTATACTGATTATAATGATACCTGGGTTGATTAAATCTGTCTTGTGGTTGTTTAATGTATATTTGTAGTTTTCAGTTAATGAGTTTCACGTGCTCCAGGGCGAGCTGTCGGAGGGGGGTCTTCATTTTGTGCCCTGCTTTTGGCAGATCACTGATCCTTCATTGACCTGCCCCCTATTTTACATATTGCACATCATATTGTGTGGTTACAAATAAATTAACATTCATCAAAACTGGTGCCGACGGCACCTGCGCTGTAGCTTGATACAATGTCTACTATGCATGTATGCATTTATGCTTTAGTCCTGTACTATTGTGGGGGAAAAAAATAACAATTATCTTCATCAAAATGGTGCCAGCGCATGCACAGTAACATCTATCGCGTTCTGATAGATGTTACTACACTAGCACCGCTGCCTGCTCTATTTTGCTGGAGAAAATAAATTGGATCCATCAAAATGGCTCTGGTGTCGCCTGAGCAGTAACATCTATCACCAATAGATGCTACTACAAAGTCACTGGAGCCATTTTGATAGAGCCAGGTTTTTTTTTATCTAGCAAAATGGCCATGGCGTTTGTACAGTAGCATCTATTGCGTTCTGGTAGATGCCACTGTGCAGGCGCCGCTGGCGCTATTTTGATGGATCAAAAAAATTTTATACAGCAAAATGGCGTCAGTGCTTGCACAGTAGCATCTATCGGAAAGCAATAGATGCTACTGTGCAGGCGCCAGTGCTATTTTGTTGAAGATAATTTTTTCCCACAATAGTATAGGGCTAAAGCATAAATGCATTTAGATATTGCATCATGCTACATCACAGGTGCTGCCGTTGACACTATTTTAATGAATGTTAATTTTTTTGTAACCACACAATATGATATACAGATATACAATATGTAAAATAGGGGGCAGGTCACTGAAGGATCAGTGACCTGCCATAAGCCCTTACAGATGAATATGTAAGCAGACAGGGCTGTGGAGTCGGTAAGCCAAACCTGCGACTCCGACTCCGACTTCTCAATTTCCCTTACACCGACTCCGACTCCAACTCCGACTCCGACTCCACGACTCCGACTCCCACACATATTGCTTATATTTAAGTGAAAAATTTATTGTAGTACAATGTGAACCTCAGAAATTTAATCATTTTATGATCCAATAATCAAGATATTTAGATAGAACAGAATATATATTGGTGTACTACCCGGTTTTCATTCTTTTTGGTACAGATACGATATGGATAGACAGATCTGGATAAATGGATAGATAGAGCAGATTTCTAATCTGCTTTTGCTATTGAAAACATTATCTATGAGCTCAAAAACCTTTCAGGTGATGCAGTTTTTTAAAAAGATGATCAGCTTTTGCAGCTGAAAAACGTATCCTCAAAAAACACAGGAAAAACGCTGTGTGTGAATGTAGCCTTAGATCAGGAATATAACAGCCATTTATAGGACATTTCATAACTTTCCCAAACTCCTATGAAAAAATATTCAGCACATCCTGCATTGAATTACTGTACCCAATTTATTATATATTTTAGGAGTCGGAGTCGGTCCATTTTATACCGACTCCAACTCCGACTCCACCAAAATGAGCACCGACTCCGACTCCGACTCCACGACTCCGACTCCACAGCCCTGTAAGCAGAGCACCACATAAAGACCCCCACAGGCCGCCCCAGAGCACGAGAATCACATTAAGGCTGGAGTCACACTAACCAGCGCAAAATACGGTCAGTATTTTACATGCGTAATACGGATGACAGACCCCTAAATAGTGCTCCGTATGTCATCCGTAATCAAGGTGTGGTCGCGTATTTTGCGCATGTCAGCATCCGTATGCAATCCGTATGGCATCCGTATGGCGAGATTTTCTCGCAGGCTTGCAAAATGGACAAATAATAGAGCCCTATGACAGGGTTTCTAACAGAAACCAAAGAATAGATATAGACACATAGAATGCATATATATATATATATATATATATATATATATGTATTCTATGTGTATATATCTATTCTTTCGTTTCTTTATTAAACCTGTCAGTGTGAGTTTACTGTACAGCACACTGAATTGCCGGCTTTGCTAAAAGACACCGGGTGCGTATTTCTCGCAAGTCACATGTGTGGTCCGTGTGTAATCTGTATTTTTTGTGCACCCATAGACTTGCATTGGCGTATTACGGGTGTAGTACGCTGACAATCGCAGCATGCTGCGAGTGGCACGGAGCGTAGAATACGGATGAGAAATATACGGTTGGTGCGAGGGACCCCATAGAGAATCATTGGTCTGTGTCTAATGCGTGCTTTTAGCGCCTCTCACTCAGCCGTATTCCTCGCCAGTGTGACCCCGGTCTAACTGAAAACTACATATACAGATTATACAACAACCACAAGACAGAGTTCATCAACAAAGGTATCATTTTAATCAGTATAACAGTGCCAACCTGATAGTCTCTGTAGTTTACTGAAATGTCCAATTTTTTACTAAAAATTTCAATTTTAGTTTGCTATTATTATTTTTTTTTTAATTCTTTTTAAATTTTGTCTTTTATATACAAGTCATTGTGCAGGAAAGAATGTTTCATAATATTTTATTCCTAAAATCTCCAATTTTTCTTTGCTTTTAAATGTTTTATTGTCAGTCCTTAAAGTGGTGTAAAAGCATGACACTATTGTTCTCAGCAGCGATCTTGGAGTCAGAGATGCTTTCAAGGGTCTTCCCCATGCTGTTCTCCTTCCATTCAGCACCTTTTCCATCTATTTCAACATTTTCACTGCCCTCCAGACCTCCTTGTAGGTTCTGACAGAAAACAGCTAGGATTTTCCATTGACTCCCATTATACTCGTTACTTGAAACGAGCATCCGAGCATTAAAACTGCTCGGTTTAAGTAACGAGCATCCAAGCATTTTAGTGCCGACTCATCCCTAATGTCTTTGACTCTGTGAAAAAAATCAGATCTTACTGACTGATATAATGGAGAAGATGGAGAAACTTTTTTTTCTCTCCACCTCTGAGGAAATTGGATCCCACTCTTCTCAAACTCTGATCAGATTCTGATTAGCATAATCAGACCAATTTGAAGAGAAAACAGTCGTCTTCACCTGCCCTTTGGAAGAGCAGTTAGCCAGTACATGACTCTAAAGGGGGTTTTACACATAGCGATATCGCTAGCAATAACGCTAAAACGTCACTGATTTTGTGACTTAATAGCGATATTACTAGCGATATCGCTATGTGTGATACTTACCTCCAACCGGCTCCCCCGCTGGCTATCGCTGATCGCGTGAGATCGGGTGGCTCCAATTTCTCGTCGTCTGCTTCCTGCTGGCGCCGACGAGCGACGCGTGGAGGCGGGCGGGAGGACGTCAGGATCGCTGTGTGTGAAAGGTGAGTATCGCGCGCTGCGTCGCTGCTGCATCGCTGTGAGATATTTCTGTGTGACAGCTCACTAGCGATCATTTAGCGATGCACCAGCGATCCTGACCGGGTCGTATCGCTGGTGCATCGCTAAATGTAAAAGGGCCTTAAGGGTTCACTTCACTCCCACTTGCAATGTAATCGGACGAGTGCAATCCAATAAAAAATTGGATTGGATTGCACTCAGCCGAATGTTAACCTATGGGGCAGCTCACAGCTGCAATTATTTTCTCATGTTGATTCGGCATGCAAAAACTATTGCAGCATGCTGCAATTGCATACATGAATCGGATTGCACTCACCCATATAAGTCTATGGGTGCGTATGAAACATCACACTGCACTCAGATATCACCCGAATGCAGTGCGATTCCCGCGGAGGCCGGTGATGGAGGAGATGGAGAAATTACTTTCTCCATCTCCTCCGCAGCTGTGCTCTGATCCTCTCATGCGAGAGAGGGGAAAACCAGGGGAAGAGTCTTGAGGAGATCATTTGCATATTCCCAGTGCCTTCTAGGATAAGTGCAGCTGAAAAGAGGAAATCGGAAAAACCGCGCGCCGATAGGATTAAGATTAAGATTTTGGCTCATCTTTCATCGTTTCTAAGAAATCTCAAGATGGAAGAGGCCAGGAGCCATTTGGTGAGCTGCATTTCTTGCTACATGTTCACAGATTTACCAGTGGAAAAGCCAAACTTCACCTGCCACAAATGCAAGCTTGTGTCCCTGTTGGAGGAAAAGTTGCAAAATCTCGAAGAGAGGTTAGCTACATTGAAGATCATTAAGGACGGTGAAGAGTTCTTAGACAGAGCAGAATTATCTCTTCATGTTACAGAAAGAGAAGAAATTCGAAGTGCACCTGAAGAAACAGAGGAATGGAGACATGTGACCCAGAGAAGCAGGAGGATCAGGAGGCAGTCAGCACCCATACTGCTCAGAAACCAGTACCAGGCTCTCACGCAGGAAAACGATGAAGAAATACATCAGGATAAGACTTTGCCAACAAACAACAACCATGTACGCCTTCAGAGTCCTCCCGGATGGAGAAAGAAGAAAAATGTTGTGAAGAAGAAACGGAGAGTGGTGGTCATGGGGGATTCCCTGTTGAGAGGAACAGAGGCCGCTATCTGCAGACCGGATATAACTTCAAGAGAAATGTGCTGTCTTCCAGGTGCAAAAATTAAAGATGTGTCTGACAGGATATCAGGACTCTTCAGACCTACAGATGACTACCCATTCCTGCTACTACATGTGGGGACAAATGACACCGCAAGAAACGACCTGGAAACCATCTGCAGAGACTTTGAAGACTTAGGCAAGAAAGTGAAAGAACTGGGAGCGCAGGTGGTCTTCTCTTCCATCCTCCCAGTGGATGGCCATGGAACAAGGAGGTGGAATAAGATTTTGCAGGTGAACAACTGGCTACGTCGATGGTGCCGTCAGCAACGATTTGGATTTCTGGATCACGGAGTGAACTACTTATACGATGGACTACTTGCTAGAGATGGGGTGCACCTTACGAAGACTGGAAAGTATGTATTTGGAAGTCGCCTTGCTACACTTGTAAGGAGAGCTTTAAACTAGAACAACATGGGAAGGGAAGCAAAAGACCAGAAAAAGCCATACACCTGACAAATGCTATTGAGAACTCTGCTATTAGAAGTGGAAAGGAAGAACAGGAAGAACAAAGACGAAAGAATCTAATTAATAAAAATATTGGAGAAAGAGAAACCAATCACAAACTAAAATGTTTCTATACTAATGCACAAAGCATGGGCAACAAACAAGGAGAATTGGAACTACTAACACAGGAAAAGAAATATGATGTCATTGGAATCACTGAAACTTGGTGGGACAATACACATGATTGGAATACAAGACTAGAAGGATACAACTTATTTGCAAGAAACAGACTTGATAAACGAGGAGGAGGTGTCGCATTGTATGTTAGAAACGCGTATGTCTGCACAGAGATTGAATCTTCAGAGACTGGGAGTTCTGTGGAAACTGTTTGGGTAAGAATACAAGGACAGAACAATGGAAAGGACACCATCGTAGGCATTTACTACAGGCCGCCTGTGCAAGCTGAAGATATGGATGAACTCTTTATGCATCAAATGGCCAAGTTCTCCAAAAAATATGACATAGTTGTCATGGGAGATTTCAACTATCCAGACATTTGTTGGGAATCTCTCTCAGGCAAAACTAACAGGTCAAGGAAATTCTTATCCTCTCTTGCTGACAACTTTATCTTCCAAAAGGTAGGGGAGAAAACAAGGGGAACTGCTACCTTGGATCTAATCCTTATAAACAGGGAGGAAATGGTTGAGGAGGTAAAAGTGGCTGGGACCCTAGGAGGTAGCGACCATGCTATTTTAGAATTTTGGATAACTAGAGGCGGAAGACCTGTGAAGACTCAGACGTCAAGGTTAGATTTCAGAAAGGCAGATTTTAAGGGATTCAGAAAGAGAATTGGAGGGATCCAATGGCTGGATATCCTAAAAGACAAAAATGTCCAGGAGGGATGGGAAATCTTGAAAAATGAAATTCTCAAAGCACAGTTGTTAACAATTCCGAAAAGAGGGAAGAATAGGAAGCATTTAAGGAAACCAGGATGGATGAACACAGAACTTAAGCACATGCTAAAAAGGAAGAAAAAATGTTTATAAAATGGAAAGAGGGAGGCATATCTAAAGAAGAATATAATGCTGTCTGCAGAACCTGCAGGGCACAAATCAGATTATCTAAAGCTGAAAATGAATTGAGGCTTGCAAGAGATGTCAAAAGCAATAATAAAGGATTTTGGGGATATGTCAAAAGTAAAAGAAAAGTCAAAGATGCTATAGGATTTTTACAGGATGAAAATGATGAAATGGTAAGACAGGATGTTGAGAAGGCTGAACTTTTAAATTCCTATTTTGCATCTGTTTTCTCTCAGAAAGGAAATGTAACATCAACTGTTATTCACTGTCCTATTAAGGGAATAGAAGAATCCAGGATATCTATAAACAGAAAGATTGTGAGGAAACACTTAGCTAACCTAAATGAATTCAAGTCTCCAGGTCCAGATGAATTACACCCCAGAGTACTGAAGGAGATAGCAGAAGAAATTTTTGAACCCCTCTCCATAATCTTTGAAAATTCTTGGAGAACAGGAGAAGTGCCAGAAGACTGGAGAAGAGCAAATGTTGTTCCTATCTTCAAAAAGGGGAAGAAGGTGGACCCAGGCAACTATAGGCCGGTGAGTCTGACTTCTATACCAGGAAAGATCTTTGAACAAATTATTAAACAACATGTATGTCAATACCTGGATAAGAATGAAGTGATTAAACAGAGTCAGCATGGGTTTGTAACTAATAAGTCATGTCAGACTAACTTAATTTCCTTCTATGACGGTATCACTGATTGGGTGGATCAAGGAAATGCTGTAGATATAGTATATCTTGACTTCAGCAAAGCATTTGACAAAGTCTCTCATACAATGCTTATTGAAAAAATGACTAAGTATGGAATGGACAAGGCAACTGTTAGGTGGATTCATAACTGGCTTAGTGATCGGACCCAAAGAGTGGTCGTAAATGGCTGCACATCCAGTTGGAAGAATGTCTCAAGTGGGGTACCACAGGGCTCTGTCCTGGGCCCTGTATTGTTCAACATCTTTATCAACGATTTAGATGAAGGAATTGAGGGTAAACTGATTAAATTTGCTGATGACACAAAGCTAGGAGGGATAGCTAATACTAGAGAAGAGAGAGAGAGGATTCAAAAAGATATAAATAAACTGGAGAAGTGGGCAGCAACAAACAGAATGGTTTTTAACAGGGAAAAATGCAAAGTACTACATCTGGGCAATAAAAATGAAAAAAGCATATATAGAATGGGAGGAATAGGGCTAAGTGACAGCACATGTGAAAAAGACTTGGGTATACTAATAGATCACAGACTGAATATGAGTCAACAGTGTGATGCAGCAGCAAAAAAGGCAAATGCAATTCTAGGATGTATTAACAGAAGCATACAGTCTAGATCACGTGAAGTCATTATTTCCCTCTACTCCTCTTTGGTCAGACCTCATCTGGAATATTGTGTCCAGTTTTGGGCACCACATTTTAAAAAAGACATCAACAAACTGGAGCAAGTTCAGAAAAGAGCGACCAGAATGGTGACCGGTCTGCAAACCCTGTCTTATGAGGAAAGGTTGCAGGATTTGGGAATGTTTAGTTTGCAAAAGAGAAGACTGAGAGGAGACTTAATAGCTGTCTACAAATATCTAAAGGGCTGTCACATTGTAGAAGGATCAACTTTATTCTCATTTGCACAAGGAAAGACTAGAAGCAATGGGATGAAACTGAATGGGAGGAGACACAGATTAGATATTAGAAAAAACTTTTTGACAGTTAGAGTGATCAATGAGTGGAACAGGCTGCCACGAGAAGTGGTGAGTTCTCCTTCAATGGAAGTCTTCAAACAGAGGCTGGACAGACATCTGACTGGGATGATTTAGCGAATCCTGCTTTGAGCAGGGGGTTGGACCAGATGGCCCAGGAGGTCCCTTCCAACTCTACGATTCTATGATTCTATGATTCTATGAGAGGATCAGAGCACAAAGCAGAGCAGGAGTGTCATTAGCATATCGCATCAAATGGTTTTGCATCGGATTCCATACGCTAGTGTGTCGCTGGCCTAAGTTTGCAAATCACATGTTAGAGGTCACATGAAAACCATTCACACTACTTAACCTTAAGCTAGGTATAGAATGGGGCACCAAACTGAATTTCTGCCCCGCGTACAGGCAAGCCTAGATTCGCTTCTGCATTAAAATATAAAAAATTATAATGTGATAGTGACACAATTGTAACAAACAGACAAATAAAGTTAACGTGTCATTTATACTGAACAGTGAATGTGATGAAAAAGCAAAACAGAAAGGCCAAAAACAAGGTCAGAATTCCTTGTTTTTATGCATTTTTAAACTTTTGTTGATACGAGGGGAAAAACGCAAGGAAAAAGCTTTTGTACCAATAAATAAAATAAATGTGACATTTTTCTTTTACCATGTAGTTAGTAGCATATTACATAACAGTGTTGGTTTTATTATCTTTAACGTTTGCTGAAATGTCTAATTATTTTCTGTGGGTCAGCTAAGAAATCCTAGCATGAGCCATAAGTAAATTTCCAGGCATGCAGGGGTTACCCTAAGGTCCTCGGTCCCCCTCACATTTGGAGGAAGTGATTGCTTACACCTACAATCTACCTTCAGCTCATTCTCTGTGCCGCTCTCACCTGCTCTGGGGCTAATAGGAAACAATCCATCATATTTTGGTCCGGGAATCTCATCAGGCAGTGTCAGGCGGCCGTATATTTATCAACAGTCACTGAAGCAATTTCCCTTTCTCTTTGTCCTGTCTAATCAATATATAGCAGCTCAATATGAAAATGAATATTGTCACTGCAGGGGCTCAGTAAAGTGTTCAGCAATATGCAGCCTGCTGGAGACAGGTAGGGAATATTAGCAGTCAGCCTAGAAACCAGACTCTTGTAATATTGGAGATGCAAATATTCTAGAAACACGCGAGCTGCACAAGTGTGACTTCAAGTACAAAGTAGAGGAGTGCAGCCTGGATATTAAACACAATGACAAAGTTTTCAAGAAGGGACAGAATACAGAACTATCCCAGTCTCCGGGAAATAGCATATAAGATCAATGCATGAGCAGCACACAAAGGGAGATGGATGGAACCGAAAATAGAGTTTACCCATGCCTGACGGCTGAACACTGCCTGATGTCTCAGTATCAAGGAGACAATGCATCTATCCGGGAAGGCTCATGTTGAAATTTCACCTCGGTCTCAAAATAAACTTATATTTTTATGGTAAATAATTTATTTGCAAGTTTTCAATTATGCACGTGCCTGGAGGAAGACGCAGCATCCGCCGCTTGTCAGCTCCAAGCGGCGGATGCTGCATCATCCTCCGGGCACATGCACACATCCAGGTCCACTGACTTATTTACCATTGGGGGTTTTCCTCTTTAACGCCCCACACTCTTGTGAAAGTGACCATACCGAGACGTGCCTCACTAAATATCCACAGGATTCCCACGAATCCCTGACACTCCTGTATAGTTTGTAATTGATAAAGGCCAAATGTGGCCAAAACGTTTTGCCTTGACTACATTAAAAAGTAAAAAAATTCATCTTTAAGTTGAGTGCCTAGTTTATTTTTATTACTTCATGGTTTTTGTTCTGTAGTCTGCTGTAAAGTGTACAGTAGAGTGTCCCATTTGCACTCTTGCACTCTACAGGTCTTCAGTAAAACCAATAAGGAGCACATTAAGTGCTAACTATGTACACAGAGAGTTCTGGCCATTTACTATCCATGACCACAGTGTCTTTAAACTTTGATGAACAAGGCCTAATCACATTGTCTTTAATAAAAACTAACCAGGTAAATTACTATTTAACTTTTTAACTATTTACAGTCACATTCTGCCACTGCTTACTTTTGCTTTCTTTTCCAGGGTAGGTCCTCAGGCCTGCATCCTCCGGGACTGGAAAGTTCTGTGTCCTGGGTTACAACTGAGAACATGTACTGTTCAGGACCTACTGCCAGGGTCTGAGTAGCTTGTGTGCGTACTGTCAATGTTACTGGAGTAGCAGAAACCAGTGCAACCTCTGATGCTGAGGCCTCCTTCAGAACTGGCAGCCACTGAACCAGGAGCTGTACGCCTGCATTTGCTTACATTCAGGGCATACCACCCTTTTTCATCCCAATGCTGGGTGTAAGTCACTTAATCCCCCGGATACAGGTCACGATCCGGATGGCCTTCCAGGAGATGCGAGTCTATATCCCGCCAGGTGACAAGTATCTCAGTGAGCATTCCGGGCTCTTTGATTAACCCCCAGCCTTTCTTCAGCCTGAAGGCCACCACGGTGCCCTGTCTCAGCAGACCCCGGTCTGTTTGTCTGGATTTACGGGTCTGAGCCTTTGACTGCCTGTTCCGCTCCTCTATGGCCCTATGCTGGGCTTCACGCTTTTTCCCCTCTTTCTCCCACTCAAGCTCTTGCTGCTGACAATGCTCTTCCCAGCTGATGGTCTCTATATGGGCCCCCTCCTGTTTGATCTCCCCAGGGAACCCGATCGAATCAGTCCCGGGTGCTGCCAGAGGAACACCACCTTTTCTCCGTACACCTCCTGGGGTGTTCATTTGGGCTGTAGCGGGGCCGTCAGTTGGTCCCCCGAGGTCAGAGATGTGATCGCAGTCCAGGTTACTACAAACCCGGCTGGGTGGAAGAGCTGATGGGAGCTTTATTGGGCCCAGCAGGGTCTCCTCGGCCACTGGTGCAGGGTTGATGGCACACCTGCTCCTGTGATTTTTCCAGTGCCAGTCTCCTCCTCCTCTTCTGATGGGGTCGATGATACAGGCTGTGGGGACGGTTGCTGCTCCCACACCTTCTCCAGCAGGGCCGCTTTTCACTCCGACACAGCGGTGACTTGCATCTTCAGGAGCTGGTGGCTCAGCTCCTCCACCTCCGCTTCCAAGAACTCCGGGTCCAATGCTGGCAGCTGGTCCAGGCTCCCATCCCACTTGCTGGGGAAGTCCTCCGCTTCCTCCCCACATTCCGTGTAGCCACCACTCACCATCTTGGTTTCCGTGTTGTTCCCTGTTTCTCCCACGTGTAGTTCCTGCTCTCTCCTTCGTGGATGGTTCCTTCTTCTTTCTCCTTTCCCACCATCCCAGACAAGGAGGCGAATCCTCCTGGCCGACGGCCATGTTCTGATGGTATACAAGCATCTACAATGGGCAGGCATGATGTTCGCGCCTTTCAATAACTCAGCCCACGATGGGCAGCTTCAGCACCTCCATTTGCATAAATATGGCGTGTCTTGTCACAGACTTTTTACACAGTCTTTAGGCGCACGGGCCCTGGTATACTGGGTCGGTAGATCCTGTTCGTGACGCCAAGTTGCAACACCCGCTAGGGCCAAGGTTACTGGGTATGGGGTCGGTGAGTTCTTAAAGGGGATTGTTGTGAATTTGCTTTCTGGCCTCCGTCTGGTTATTACTGAAGGTAGTGGAGCTGGTCAGATTGACAGAGGGGTTGCGAGTTCTCTTTCTGGGCTCCCTCTGGTGGTTACTGGAGGTAATGGAGCTGATCTGATTGAGAGAGGCTTGCCAGCTGATAATGAGGATGACGATTGGAGATCTGGGGTTTCAGATTGGGATTTAAGACAGCAGACTCCCTCTATCCCTGCTGGTGATTTTCTTCCTGTGCCTCCTGAGGTCTGAGGTCTCCAGCACTGTCCCTGCATGTTCAACTAAGTGGTTCATTTGCTATTCTGTTTGCATTTGATCTGGTTTTGTCTATCTCTTTTTTGTGTGGGTCAGCCAGCTCCGGCTGGGGATGTGCTGAATCACCGCCCATATGTTACTGCTTGTGCCAGTTTGTTTTGTCCCCTGTTAGATTGGCCTCTTTTTGCTCTGCTTTCAGAATATACCAGAGTGCTGATATAGTGGGGACAATGTCGTGCGACTTCAGTGTTTTTGTGCATCAGACGTGTTGGACTTTTTGCAGGGTTTTTTGCGTGATTGCAGACAGTGTCTTTCCTTTCCTGTCCTGTCTAGTCAGTGTGGGCCCCATCATTTGCTCAGTCTATTTTCTTGCCTGCGTTTGTGTTTTCATCTTATCTCACCGACAATATATGTTTGGGGGCTATCTATTCCTTTGGGGTCTGCTCTGGGGAAGTTTAAATTTCCCCTTTCTTCCTTTGGGCTTAGTTAGCTCTCCGGCTGTGCCGAGGCATCTAGGATCATCGTAGGTATGCTCCACGGCTACTGTTAGTTGTGTGGATAGGATCAGGGGTCTTCAATCCGCTTAGTTACCAACCTCTCTGGTTTTCTGTGGCTTAGCCTGGGCCTGCTTTCCTCCTCGGTGAGCCATTCATAACAGGGGATGTCACGGCAGCGGTGACCCGGTCCGTGGCTCTGGGTGTGCAATAAAATGGAAAATGATGATTTTAGGGAATAAAGATGAGGATAATTCGTGACGCCACCAGTGGTGTTCGGCAAGGAAGGTGATAGCCGACACTGCAAAAGAGACTGCTGGGGCTATTGGTCATGCAGCAGAGTTGTTACATCTCTCCACGGGTAGAGCTAGACCCCAGGGCAGTAATGGTGATAAATGAGATGATAGTGGTTGTAGTCATGGTGCAAGGCAGGTGACACTGTAAATAAGTCAGAGGACACAGTGGAGTGCAGTCTTCACACTTTTACTCACAGTTCTTCCAGTTACAATCCCCAGCCGGGGTGCTGTGTGCTCTGGGTCAGTGGTCCAGCCAGCTCTCAGGTAATTTTGGGTACACCGTGTCAGAACCCCCTTCAGATCTTCCTTTCCTGTCCGTCCCACTGCGTTGGCTCCCTCCTCTCCTGCCCTGCGCCTTCACATACAGTGTCCCAAGCCAGCAGCCTCAGATCTTGTCAGGCGACATTCTCTTAGTCCTCTTGATCCTATTTGGCTGCCTTTTCAGCAAATGTGTATGGATGTAGCTGCAGCACATGCAGATACTGCAACCTCCGGTTTTCTAGCAGAGTCCTTAGTTGATCACTAGTCTGGGGCTGGTCCCCTACTGCAACCTGGTCCCTCCACCCGACTAAAGTCAGCATGGATTCGGGTGGATTCCTCACTTCCCGTGCCCCTAAGACCCCTTCTGTTCACTTCTCTTTCTTCTCTAGTCCAGTCTAGGGATGATCTCCTCACTGCTCCAGTCCCCAGCACTAACTGTCTCACTCTCTCACTGTCACTTCCTTCAGCTCCCCCTGCTGCTTTCTCCACCCACACCCTCTACCCAGTCCCTCCCTGCGCCTGAGAGGTCTGGTGTTGGTTGCAAGTGTGTGGGTTATGGGTAGTGCCCCTCCTTACCTGAGAACTGAGTACAACACCTCTGGCTGAGGTGCAATACCTCTGTGGCAACTGGACCCTCAGAGGCACCACAAATACCTAAGCAGAGCACCACATGAAGACCCGTCACAGGATCTCGAGCATATCATTAACTCAAAACTGAAAGTAAAGATTAAACAACAACCACAAGATGGATTTCATCAACCAAGGTATCATTTTAATGAGACTGTCTCTGTAGGTTACTGTGCACAATCCTGCTGACAGGTTTCCTTTAAGTCTTTGACCTGATGATGTACTTTCTTAGAAAATCCATGGCAGAAGGAGCATTTATGCAGCGTTTGTAAAATGGTAATTTAAATAAAATGCAGATTTTGTAATGGTTTTGCACTATGGACAGTTGTCACCTAAAAGGAAGTGGTGCAGTAGAAAAGCTGATTCCACAGAGGAAGGCAATTACTGCAAAACTCTACAATATCTGTCTAAGAGCATTTTCTCCAGGTGATAAAAAAAACCAAAACCTCTTTATTATATGGGGATACTTCATGTGACAATGTAGAGCTATGTGCTGCTTTTTTATCATTTATATACAGAACCATATATGTCAACTGTTCTGGATTTCCTAGAACACATTGGTCAAAAGTGGGCATGGTTTATACTGTATAAGCTACATCCAAAAGTGGGCATTCTATAAAACCTGGGGTGTTTCAGGGAGGGACTGTAGTGAGGTTTGCAGAATTGCTGGCAATTAGGACCGATTCATTAAGACTGGTGTTTTTTATACCAGTCTTACGCTTAACAGTCTTATTGAGGGGCATGCAGGCGTAAGATGGTTCATTCATTAGCAGATACACACCACATAATGAATTTGGCACAGTTAATCAGTGATGTACGCCTCGCCTGAAATGTTATTCCATTCAGTGTATGTGCCCACGATCCAGAAGCAGCAGCGTTTTCGATGCAACGTATTTTCAATGTGTCCAAAGGTGCTCATAGAAACATTGGACATGGTATTTCTCGAAATCCCATCCACTATTCTGTAACATCTGACCGCTGCAGTTTTGACACTGCATAAATACTCAGCGTCAATACTGTAGAAAATCATGAACGTGGGAATGTACCCTTGGGGTTTGGTACAACGTTTTTGGAGTATGAAACGCTGCCACTTGACTAGAATTTGATGGGAGGTCCAATACCCATGCCCTGTATCCCCCACCCCCCAATTTTACAGAGCTGCTTGGAACTGATGTGAAAAAAAAATTGATGTGTCATGCCTTATTGGTTTATTTTTGGCAGGACCATTTGAAACAGTCTCCGTTGTGTTCCATAGACTGATCTCAAAAACTATTGCACAGTATATAATTTCAGTATGCAGTTACATATAAAAGTGCAATCAAATATACTCGACTTCGGAATGTATGACTATACGGCCTTCCATACATAGCCCACAGAAACCCGCCACTCAACTATAAGAAAAAAACACTACACTGCGTGACATAGGATATAATGGCCACAGCAGCCTCATTTATTAAATAGCATATAAATATTAATAACATTAAATAACATTGAACAACATTAACTTGACTCTGAAAAGAAGGAGGGGAACTGAAGGTTCAACCATTTTGAAAACTGCAACAAACAGCTCTACCATGCCACCCCCAGCCATACCACAACCGGCCCAGGGGGACCCAGCTGACTGTTGCCCATACCAAAAATGTCCCGTTGAGACCTCTCTCAGTAGGGACCCATTTTCAATTTTAACACCCGCTTAACACCGATGGGAGTCACCCATCCCTGCAGTGGGCTCCTTTGATGTAAGTAACATCCTTCAAAACCCCCCTCCTTTTCCGCCATAGTGAGCAGGCATGACCCCTTATGCCTGTGAGTCCTGCCACACCAAAAGTGCCTTTTAGAGTCCCTTCATCAATGCTAATGCCCACATATCTACACCAATATCACTTAAATGGACCCCATCTGACTGCAAAAATTCTCTGGAATGCAACAAACCCTTATATATATTAATATAATAATAAAACACTACTAAAAATTGGGGGGGAATCTTATAATATATGAGGCTGGACATAAGACCGGTACCTTGCAAACTCCCATCAACCAATCTTTTTCTCAGTTTAACCCCCAAACCCCAGTGAGCAGCCTCAGTGGCTGCCCCAATTCGAAATGAATGAGAACCAAACTCTAAATTATTCAACCACAACAAGCCAATCCAAGCTTGAAAATGGTAATAAACTGATATACTTGTACTGATAATGCAGATCCATCTTGATGTAACAAAAAGGAACCCAATGTTGGACCTCTCACCTCCTAGAACTAAGAAACCCATCTCACCGGGCATTCAATCAAACCATCCACACTCCACAATTCCACCACACAACCCCTACTGGCTGTATTGGTCTTTGACCACCTCAAATAGCACTGTACAGCCTCCTCTGAGCACACCACATCCTCTGATAACAGAGCACCATGACACCATGCTCACCAGCTCTTCTACCCTAAATGCACCAAAAAATGCCAAAACAAAAACCTGCTGCAAATAGGCGACATTCATATTCCGAACTATAAACAGCGCCAAGGCAATGCAAAAGCTGACCCAATATTTCAAACAATATCGGGTGCCACCAATCCCTTACCGGATAGCTCCTCCAGAATGCTTTCATAGCTTGGCGAACCAAAAAATCCTTGGTAAAGTCCCTCCAACCCAGTAATTTAAAGAAAAATGCCAAACCTGCTAACCTACCAGCTACCACCGAGAACGACAAATCCTCCTGAATTGCTCTGCCGATCACAAACAACAATAAATAGGGACGGTTTGTTTCCGTCACCTGCTCGCCAGTCGACTCCTCGAGCTCCTGCCAAAGATGCCACGCAGAAACATATCAAGACCAGGTACTGGGGTTAACAGAACACCTCGCCAGATTCAGCGCTGAACGGATACTAGATCCCAGAAACCACCAGGCAAATCAGTCTCCAAACGCTCTGCATCAGCTATTGAATTCTGAACACCCGGTACATGATCAGCACAAAACCAGATATTGAAATCCAAACACCTGAGCACTAGGTGGTGCAAGAGAGACAGAGCAGGCAATGATCCAGCTGACAAGTTGTTAATACAATGCATTACTCTCAGGTTGTCACAGAAGTAACGCACTTTCTTGTTCCTCAGCTCAGTGCCCCAAACCTTCAAAGCCACCACAATAGGAAACATTTCCAGCAATGCCTTGCTTCTTGTTAAACCTGCAGCTTTCCATGATTCCGGCCACTGTCCAACACACCATTTTCCACCAAAATATGCCCCAAAACCACAAGAACCAGACGCGTCTGTGAACAAAACCAGATCCACATTAGAGACGACTCGATCCATCCATACCGACCTGCCATTGTAAGATTGAAGAAAATTCGCCCAGACAGACAAATCCGCCTTGTGCTCCAAATTCAATCTCACAAAAATGCAACAGATGTTTGATGCCTGCCGTTGCATGAGCTAAACGACGTGAAGAAACTCATCCCATGGGTAAAATTCTACATGCAAAATTCAACTTACCCAAAAGAGATTGCAATTGTCGCAGGCCCCATTTTTTCACCCGCAATGCCTCCTGCACACAAAACTTCAGATCTAACAGCTTACCCTCTGGCAAGTGGCATTCCAGCCTGACAGAATCCAATTCAATTCCTAAATTGCTCTGGGGCCAACAGAATGCCAAAACAAGATGCTACCTGTTAAACCATCCTAAGCAGCAAAGAGCAAACTGAGGACCCAGCGGTCCAATACACAAGAAATCATCTAAATAGTGCTAGACTGAATCCAAGCCGGATTCATCCCTCACTACCCATTCAATAAAACAACTAAACTTTACAAAATAGGAACACGAGATCGAACAACCCATTTGTAAGCAAGAATCCATGTAATACTGGTAGTCCCAAAAACAACCAAGTAAATAAAAACTCTCAGGGTGCACAGGAAGCAGACGAAAAGCGGACTCAATGGCCGTTTTTGCCATGAGATATCCTTTTCCCAGCCTCCACACCCAGTCCACGGCCTTGTCAAAAGAAACATATGATAGGGACGCCAAATCCGGATCAATACAATCATTAACTGAACTGCCCTGAGGGTACGACAAGTGATGGATTAACCGAAACTTGTTAGGCTCCTTATTGCAAAATCAGCTACAGGATCAGCTAGTGATCTAATCCACATAAACCTAACCAATCAAGTACAATAGGATTATAACATGGCCAGGTGCTGCCATCAACTGCAACCACAAACTAATCTTCTTGTGGCCACAATGTAAACTCGGACGAACCGCTTTTCTTTGCCTGAACTGTTCGTCATACCTCAGCCAGGCCGTCCCGCCGTAAACCCGGTATGCTTCACTAATGGAATCTTAAAAACAGAACAACACAGAACAGTTCTCCGGAGCTTTCTCCCAAATGACACTCGCTAACGTGGTAAACGCCTGCAGCCAGTTCTGAAAAGTGCGAGGAATAAGGCGATAATGCCTATGCTCCTCCTCATCCTTCTTACTCTCATCAGGCTTTACCTTGTCCAGATTAAACTTCTCTAATGGTAACAGAGAAAAAATTTCCACGTACTCATCCTTCCATATTTTTTCTCGCACCTCTTGCTTCAAATGAGCCCCTAAGGGGCCATCAAAGAAAACATGTATGTGGCACCCCTGAGGCTCAGTCACCACAGAGGTACTGCGCCTCCTCCTGAGGTGTGGTATCCCACCATCCAGATAAGTTGGAGACTCCTGACCACACTCCAACACCCACACTCCACACCATAAAGTAGTGTAGCAAAGCACCTTCGGCGGCTCCCTTCTTGGAGTGTAGCATAGCACCCCTTGGTGGCTCCCTGCTTGGAACACGAAACGTGCTGGGAGGTGGGTGGAGTTTAGTTTGCACTAAAAGAGAGGGAAGAGTTGTGGAGGAAGTCAGTTGTTGAGGGAAGAGGGAGAAGAAGATCCCCAGAGAGAGGGATAGATGGATGGAAGTGCTGCAGCAGATCCCAGTGACCTGGGTCTGCTGGCACAGGAAAGGAAGAGAGAGAGCAACATAGACTGAAAGCCTGATTTTCCATAGAAAGAAAGATTAGTACGGAACATGAGGAGTAAAAGGGAATAGAGGACGTGGGTTAGAAGAGAACCCTTCCTAGAAGTTCCAAGCGCAAGGCCGGGGCCTGGTCCCCGAGGTTGTATGGATACTAATGGTCCTGCAGCAGACACCGGAGGAATAGAAGTAGTGCTCTGCTTTATTCCCACACAAGACTTGGGGGCACAACAGCAACTGGATAGTGAGTCGGGACTTAGTAGCAAGGAGTCCCCGAAGCAGGCTACAGCTGTCTGCCGTACAAGTAGAGTTCATAAAAACATCGGACAGGAGGAACTCCAGTGTAACTCAGTACTAGGAGTACTTCATTTAAAGGCGCTATAAGAGGAGACGTTCAGAAAGGCACATGTTGGCAGAGTGTTGGGAAGGAGTATTCCATCTGGCCTGGAGGTTGACTGAGTCCCTGACCCGGAGGACACGGCACGGAGGCAGGCACCTGTTTGTACAACAGACTGTGAGTAAAGCTTTGGAACTACATGCCCTGGTGTCCTCCACTTATTACCTGCGCCAACCTGCCCAGCACTGCTACCCCCTCTGCGCCTGACACTACACCATCTGCGTGTCACTTCACCTGCACTGGCCTGGGACTGCAGCCCTGTCTGTGGGGGGCTATGACATCATTGCTGCACCACACCATCTGTCCCAGAGGATCTGTCTGCAGCGTCGGCTTACATCTTCATTGCCGAACACCACAGGTGGCGTCACGAATCACTTATAAACTTTCACCACCACAAGCACACTGAAACAACTCCCCTTTACAATGGGCGCCCAGGGCCATGGGCCGGGTCCCAGCTGCCGTGACAGCTCCCATTGAAGCTCATCGGGCCCGGTACCGAGTACCCCACAGCCCTGGGAGGGCGACCCATAAACTTCGCCCCTCGTTCTGTCATCCAACCATACCGTATCCACTGGAGTCGCAGCAGCAGCTGGTGATGCAACCATCTGATTAGCCACAACTGGAGTAACCACAATCAGTGCAGGAATCCCTCCACTAACAGCCACCGAGGTCTCCACAACCGCCGCTGACCCCGATCCTCCGTTGCCACCCTGCCTGACACCTCTAGGACCTGCCACAGGTGACAAAAAAACCCGCACCATACTAAAAGATTTTGACACCACATCACTCACACGTTCATTGCCCGCTGGAATATTAACCGCCATACCCCTCTAAAAATACCGCTCCCTCAAATCCACATCATCTACATTCCCCCGAGGCGCATGTAAACCACGTACTGTAACTTGCCAGGCCGACTACGAGGAAGCCTCGCAACAGCTGTTTCGTGTCCTCCGCGGTGATCGCCCTCACTTTCTTCACTGCCAGATAAAATCTGGTCCTCTTTTTCAGAGGCAGAGTGAGACTCAGGTACATCGCCAGGTAAAACCAACATAGTCAATCCACCACTAGACCTGGACCTCCTATCCACAATAACGCGCCGTCTGGGAGGAGGAAAGACTTCAACTGCACGACTGCAGCCTGCATCCCTGGCAGCAATCTGCCCTCTTTTGTGGACATCACACTGGCCCTTGCTGCTGCTGACATCTAGGGTGGGTCATCTCCTAACCCCTCGCTCTGGTCTTCTTGATCTCTGCAGCCGAGGACCTGCTGCTACTAAATCCTGGGCTTTTTGGGGATGCAACAGCCGCTCATCTGGGTCAGCTCCAGCTTACAGGGTCTCTCTCCTGCTCCCCTCTGCTGTATGGGCCCGGCGTGGCTGCACTTGCAGCTCTTCTGGGTCAGCTCTAGATGACCGCTTCTCCATCCTGTTACCAGCTGGATGGACCCGGAGCGGCTCCACCTGCCGCCCTTCTGTGTCAGCTACAGCTGACCGATTTAACCTCCTGCCACTTTCCACTCTCTGGGACTGGCATTCCTCAGGATTAGCTCCAACTGGCCGGACCCTTCTCCTTCCCCTTACTGCTCCCTGGGCTTGGCACGGCTGCACCAGCCACTCTTCCGATGACTCCCTCCTCCCTGCAGCAGCAGAGGCCCTGCTCATGTGTGCCGGCCGCACTTCCTGGCCAGTGTTGCCACATGACCGGGATGACAACGCAAGGGGGAAAAAGGCAACGACATCACTCACCCCGCTCATGGACCCGGCCGACGCCAATGAAACCCTCCAGATCGGCGCACGGCTGATGAAGGCTGGGGGCTGCACTGGCAATCCGGAGGGGTCCCTTGAGGGGCTTTGCAGTTGGTGCCTGGTCCGGAGAGTCACTTACGGACTGAGTCTCTCAGGCGGTCTGGACGTCCTGGCACATCTCTGAGGCACTGCGGCTGCAGCCACCTCAGCGGTCCTCTCTTCAGAGTTCCACTGCTGCAGCTGGTCCGTCCTGGAGCCACTGATGTCCCCCACTCTCAGCTAAGGCTCGGATCTCCTGGACAAGAGCCTCCATTCTTCAGGAATCCAGAGATATTCAAGTTACGCTAACACTATCCTGAATGAACTACCCCCACTGCCCCTCACCTTATGTACCCCCCACAGGGATAAATTCCACTAGCCAATCAAATAATCACACATTATAATAATAATAATCTTTATTTATATAGCGCCAACATATTCCGCAGCGCTTTACAGTTTAACAGTTTCAAAACACAATTCATAAGTAATAACGTTAACATTATCCCCATGACCCTATACTCCTCTCCTCCCCATAAATTCACGCTCAAACTCTATTCCTCACCTTAACCCCTTGCCACCACAAAATACGACCTAGCAGACCTCCTGAGTCATGTGGGCCTCCCCTTAAGAGCCCCCTATGGGGAATACAGTCCAGGCCATTACTTTTCCATATATTTGGGGCCAGTAAGGTTTATGGGCACATTGTGAATTTCATGAGATCATGAGATTTTCCCAACATATCTAATACAACTCAAAAAATGGACCAGCCAAATGCTAAATCAACAGAGACTGAAATGTGTCTTCACTGTTATATTTACTGCCGAATTATGTAGGACTAGTAAGGACTTTATCTGATTGGAATAAATATACACAGAAGGACCATTTGTTAGAACATTCATCCAGTGCATTTCCATGGCCAAGGAAACGCACACCAGCCACAGATTATAATGCATAATGCCATGTGTTTGCTGGAGAGCTGAAAAGTACACGAGAGGAGCAGTGGAAATATGACCTTGGAGTTATTAATGATGTTTCATCTGCTGGCAGTCTGATGGACTGGTCCGAATATGGTAGATGCCGCTACGTTACCTCCAAATACATAGTGCCAACTAGAACTTTTGGCAAGTCTTAAATTCTTATATCGCTCCAGTGGGAAAAGATACAATACCCAGCCCAAAAGCCAGGTTTTAGAACTAGGGGAAAATTTTTCACGAAGGGGGAATAGATGCTTCAAGAACACATAGGATGCATAAATGTCCATAAACTTGGGGTCATATAATGCATATTACAAATTGCTTAGTTATTTCACTTGTTTGGGCAAAAGATGCCCAAGAAATTACCTTCACCCTACATTACTGGCTTATACTTGTCTTTGATATTGTAGTTTTTAAGTCCTGTAGAAAGATTAAGCTTTTCTGCCAAAATGATGCTGTTTAAGGACAGCTGCAAAGCTCTATGCGAATGTTGTCCTTTGCCGGACTTGAAACCAGAATCCTAGTTCTAGTACTCATGAGGGCTAACCACTGAGCCAACATGGAAATCAGAATCCTAGTTCTAGAACTCATGAATAATAACATCTGAGCCAACATGCTTCCCACTTCCTTCCATGCCTTAAAGTCATTATTGTTATTTCAAATTATGTAATTTCCCTATATTGATACATATATTCTTTTCTGCTTACTAATATTTACCACATTTACTCCATGATACAAGCCTGTATCATTTTATGTCCCATGCAAGTCAAGCGGTGTGGTGCCTTTTAACCGTTATTATTTTGGCCAGAAAGAAAACTTGAAACAGAGAGGACATATTGTCTAAAAAGTGAATTTCACGCACGACTATACTCCAAACTCATTCACATCAGCAGGATCCTTTTTACCACTTACAGAAGAAAAAGTTAATTAAAAATCTCCCACAGTCTTTAAAAAGCCGGATCATTTTATAAGAAGAAAAATAGAGAAAAAAGAAGATATTAGAGATGAAAAGAAAGACTAATCGAAAAATTGTTTCTGAAAAATCAACCTACACGAGCAGCCAAGCAAGAAACATGAGTGACTTTTAGCAGCTGGAAAAGGCTTTCTAATCCCAGGTAATTGCTTCATTAAATTGCTTCAATATTTTCACACCTTCACTTATTGGCAACCAGTCCAGATTCTGTTTATAAACATTTTAATCAATTTTCTACCTCTTTATCTCCTATTTTTTTCTTTGGCGAATGATGAGATCTGCAAAAGATTTGACTGGATAATCTCCTATGCAGAGAATGTTATATAACTTATTAAATGGCATGCTTATATCATTGTTAGTTATATAGAGATTAGCAAATTGGTCTGATCCTAAGTGTCTCAAATTTTACAATAATTTTGATTTATTGATATATTTTGCAAAATAAGCTTGCCATTTTACTTATTTGTAGGGGGCTGGAAAAGGTGTGGAAAAAAAATACTTGGCTGCTCACCTGTCTCCCGTCAGTCCTCTATATATCTCCGTCCGATCTTTTCCTTAGGCCGGGGTCAGACTTGCAAGAAACTCAGACGAGTTTCACACGTCAATACCCAGCACTGCCGCTGGCACTCGAATTGGAGCAGTGAGCTGCAGAGAAATACATGCAGCTGAACGCTCCAATCCGAGTGCCAGTGGCAGTGCCAGGTAATGACGTGCGAAACTCGTCCGAGTTTCTCGCAAGTCTGACCCCGACCTTACTTCTTCACTGCACTCTTCTCTTACCTTCATTCTATGTAAGGAGGAACAGGAGGAAATGCTAGAGCTCTGTAGGAACTCTGCTCACATCCCCCCACTGTGCAGCATGTTTAGCATTCACCAGAGAGCCCCAGAATTGTCAGGTCTACCATTGCTCTCCCGATCTCTTTGCAGATTAGAGCAGTTTGACACTGATTACGTGATCGAAGGGAAAGAGGCTGGAGATGCCACAATGAATTTTATACTGCCTGCAACGCCATCCAGCATGACTGCCACAGTGCTACATGTCTGTGAAAGCATATAATTTGAGGATTGCATAACCACCATGTGATAGCCAATGGTACCATGAGTGCTGTTAGGCACCAGGATGAAATGCTCAGAATCATAGACAGATCTTACGCTGATGCACTGAGTCCTGGGCTCCTCCTGGCCAAAACAATGTGGCCTCATGTGGCCAGAGAGGCTAGACAGTTTCTGGATGACGAAAGCATTGATGCCAGTGACTAGCCCTCATGTTCCCCAGACCAGAATTTCAATACGAACCTTTAAGACATTTTGTATTAGTACATCCAATACATCCAAGTAGTCCTACAGACTGCCTTCTAGCTCAGTGATGCCCTGATCCAGGTCTGGGCAAAGAAACCCAAAAACACCATGTGCTGTTTCATCAGGAACATGCCCAAATGTTCTTGATAATCCATGGCCATACACACTACACATTTTGATTTACTGTGATGAAATTCCTACAAACTTGTTCCACATGTGGCTTCAATTTTCATTTTGATTTTCAGGGTGTTTTGAAAACCAATCCTTAGTTGGTTGACAATATTGGTTTCCAGGAACTGTTGGTACATCATTTTGTTTCCAGCAATGAAACAATTTATATCAGTAAAGATTTTCAAAAAAGATTCCGTGTGTGTGTGTGTAAGGGGTTACAAAGACTGTTTTAAGCCTCACACACATCCCGGTTAAACGTTAATAAATGTAAATGTCCTACTCTGTATATATGATTATATATCTTAATGCTGCTATGTGTCCATTGTATATAGGGAAAGTGCAGTACTCAAGTTAGCCCACTAGAGGGAGCACATTAGGACTAAATAGAAAATCATAGCAACTAGTTAAATTAGGATGGGCCAACTGTGGGTAAGTTGTAGGATTTCCTGAATTCTAATTAGTAGGGCCAGGGAGCTCGGATAGAGCAGGTGGACCCGTAACGTTAAGAAAGGAGACCAGTTGTCTGGGGCCTGGTGGCAGAAGGTCACAGCAGTGAGAGAATGCAGGGCAGCTCCAATAAGTGGCAGCTAACTACATGGGCTGATTCCCTTTTGTCTGGGGTGAAACGGACAGGCGAACTCCTGAAGATAGTTAGGCTGACCCAAAGGAACTCTGCGGTACCGGATGAGTCAGTATGACCCTGGAGCATTCTGGAAGAAGTGAGGGAAAGCACAGGAAAGGCAAATAGTGTACTCTGTGATGATCCTGTAAGAAGATGAGCCGAGACAGAGTCAGCGGTGTCCGGTGCCCTTTAAGGCCAGAACTATCGGGACTGTCACCACTGTTGGTGGAGGAGGTTTCTTCTAGGAGGGAGAGACCTTTCTGTTGGACAGCAGGGGGCACGGGGTATATAAGGAGATCTGAGCGCAGGAACGGGTCAGACTTGGCTGGAAGACGACAGGAGTCGGTTGACTCCTTTTCTGCTGCTCACGCTGACAACTCCATGTCACCCAATCCTCAGTGAGCTGACCTAAAGACTTCCTTTGACGCTATTAATTTACCGTCTAGAACCATACTTTTGGATACCCCTGTTGTGACTGTGATAGAGGATAAACTGCCTAGAGACTACTCCGAAAGACCGCCAGTTGCCACGGACTGTAAACGTGCCCATGTCTCATGTCCGGCATCATTGCTGAGGAATATGCCTAAAGGACTGTTTCCACACTCCGGCGCACTCAAGTCAACCAGGACCAAATCCATCAGCACCGCCGGGAGACAGTGCTTCTCATACCTCCGTAGCAGAGCCAGAGACTTTGTCCATGATTTGCGACGCTGTCGGGAGATTTTCCAGCCTTTCCCCTGCAAGAACTATAAGTGATAAGTTACCGTGTTTCTATATATTTTATTCCTGAGCATTGTGTTTGTATGTGATTTCCGTTGCTTCTTTACTGGCGTTGCCTCCCTGCATGGAGTGTTACTTGTTAATAGCCTGTTCAGCAAACCCGTGTTAACCCCTTCTCTGTCTCCGGCTATTCACTGCAACCAACGGACATCTCCTCTTTACAATCCCTGTGATGTAACTGTGACTGATCCGGACGTACCGAGAATGGAACCAAGTAAACTTTTTTATGTTAAGTTGGAACTGGAGTCCGTCTTTCTTTGCGTGATTCCGACAGGAGCAAACCTCAGCATATCAGAGAGGATCTGGATGGATCCGAAAATGGCACGAAAGGTATGCTGCAAAGGGAACATGGTATGCATGTGGCGGGAGGCCAGGGCGTGATTGAGCAATCTTTGTCAGCCACGACTAAGGCCCTGGCTCCCCTCACATGTGATTTAGGCCAGGTTCACATAGCGTTAATGCACTCCGTTCAACGCATAGATAAGCCCCCGATGTAACCTGAAAGATAAGAAAACCGAGTTAGATTATACTCACTGTGGGACGCGGTCCGGTGTGGTGGGTGTCGCGGTCCGGTCCGGCGCCTCCCATCTTCTAGCAATGATGTCCTCCTTCTTACTTCTGCCATGGCTCCTGCGCAGGCGTACTTTATCTGCCCTGTTGAGGGCAGAGTATAGTACTGCAGTGCGCAGGCACCAGACCTCTCTGACCTCTCCCGGCGCCTGTGTACTGCAGTACTCTGCTCTGCCTTCAACAGGGCAGATAAAGTACACCTGTGCTGGAGCCACGGCAGAAGTAAGAAGGAGGACATCATCGCTAGAAGATGGAAGGTGCCGGACCAGGCCGTGACACCCATCGGACAGGACAGGACCCCGTGGTGAGTATAATATAACTCGTTTTTCTTATCTTTCAGGTTACATCAGGGGGCTTATCTACAGCATTATAGAATGCTGTAGATAAGCCCTTGATGGCGGTGGCCGCATCTCATAGGCCAAAAATGAGGTGACAGATTCCCTTTAAATGTACTGAACAATGTATATAATAGATGAAGAAAAGATCAGTGAACACTAAAATGAGCTGTTTCTTCAGAGAAGATCCATGGAAAAATGCTGAATGCATTTTAATAGTGGACACTGAGGGGTTAAACTATAGATGTCACATCTTTTTGAGTGTCCATTTTTTTATTCCCTTATTTTATTTTAACCATGTTTGGCAGCATTTCAGACTCTAATAGCTTCAGTCTCGTCTTTCTTCTAGCAGGTTAATGCTTGAGAGGAGTGTGGGAGGAGAGAGGAGTGCCCCCGAGGAAGCAGGGCGAAACGTGCACGTCGGGGCCTAGTGACAGGACTCCCAGGTCATTTGTATCTCCATATGCTGCTAGGATTCGGGTAATGTGTACATGGCTTCTTCATGGACATATAACACATATTATAAACTATGTGCATGGCACTGCCTTATCTATTTTAAGCTCAGACTAAGTACTCTTTTAGTGGCTTAAGGCATTATCATTAGTGGTTAATGCACGTTTCTGTAGCAATGATTTTCTATGGGTGCTTTTAGTGAACTACTGTAGTTACAAAGCAATATGTACTCTGAGGTATTTCAATCATGCAGACTCACAAAGTTTGTCTGTGTCAATTAGTCTTGTGAGTGCCATGTCAATTGCCATGCAGCAATATGTGTAATTTTTGAGGAGTCAGTTTGGCACTTTCTGATTGTTCCTGTACTCTTTTCTATCTATGCAAATATTTTTATATTGGATAATTAATAAAATATGATTGTTTAGTACTTTTGGCTTCATGCTCATATGTTTTTGGGGCTTTCATTGAGCTACCATATGGTGGATGTCTATTGTAAGTTTTTGAGCTAATTCTCTTGTAATTGTGGCAAAATAGTTTTTTATGTACTGAATAATGTATATAATAGATGAAGAAAAGATGAGTGAACACTAAAATGAGCTGTTTCTTCAGAGAAGATCCATGGAAAAATGCTGAATGCATTTTAATAGTGGACACTGAGGGGTTAAACTATAGATGTCACATCTTTTTGAGTGTCCATTTTTTTATTCCCTTATTTTATTTTAACCATGTTTGGCAGCATTTCAGACTCTAATAGCTTCAGTCTCGTCTTTCTTCTAGCAGGTCAATGCTTGAGAGGAGTGTGGGAGGAGAGAGGAGTGGAAGGTGCATTTGGAAATGAAAAACAAACCTCAATTATTCTGCTGACCGCCCTCCTATTATATGACAGATTGAATCATGCTAATTAAAACAAGCAGTGTTAAGTCTAGAAGCCTCTGGGACAAATTTCTGTAGATAAGTTGATTGTGAAGGTGAACACAAACTATTCGTGCCTCAGCCCAAATTAAATATGGGGCTGCAGTTTTCAGCTGCTCACAGGTTTCACATTTGGTTGTGTGCACCATGGGGAACATCACACCTTGTATTATCACTATGTCAGACTTATACGTCACTGTCTCAAAAATAAGCACAGACATATGTTCTGCAATTCCTGAAGGCTTCTATTATGTAGAATTACAGAGTACATCTTTTTGGCGTACATGTGGTAAGTTTTCACTTGTCACCTGTTTTTCTCAGTACTGATGATCGTGAGTCTATCTATAGGTTCATGATGTTCCTCCACGTGCCTCATATTTCACACAGCTGATTCAATAAAGATAACTAATAGCATGGACCATCATATGGTGTATAATAGAAGTATTGCATAGTTAGAGTCCATTTACACCAAGCCAACCATCATCTAATAGCCACCAATCGGATTTGTACAAGTGGATTAGTAATTGTTTATGAGGAGGGTGGTATTTTACACTAGGCACCGGAGGTCCTTTGCCTAGGGCGGCATATTGCAGTGGGTGGCACTGACTTGTTATAAAAAAGAAATGGTGCCCAAATAGGATCCTATCCCATGTAAATCTTGTAGAAAACTTGGCACTCAGGTAAATGTGGTAAGCAGATAACTTTATTTTGTGCAGGCAATCCAAAAACAAAGAAACGTTTCGGTCCTACAAAGACCTTCATCAGTCGGACAGATTGCAGTGTGCACAGGGTTACAGGTAGAAACGAACTCACAGGATTAGCAGCACTGCTGCAGCATGTGCAGGCAAATTAAAACATTACGAGAACCAATCCCTGTCCCTGTCGGAAAGAGGTTATGATGTATTTTCTATAACAGTAAGAGATCCTATAATATGCGCACTCAACAAAAAAAGATGATGGTGCTGGCTGGACTGGAGTCAGGACCCGTTATCACAGAGTGCATGATAAACAGCCGCACTCACGAGAGGTATTTTGAAGTATACAGTTTTATTCTTCTGTACAACAGTTCACTACAGTGGTAAAAGATAATACAGTGAAGAAAAGGCAAAAAAAAAAAACGTCAAGCGATTTCTTAATGTTTCGACCCAAGGGCGGGTCTTTCTCAAATTCGCTAAAAGTAAAAACAACAGGTATCAGTGTATTGTAAAACCAAAGGTGACAATATTTCACAAGCAATATTTACAAAATGATAACAGTGACCAAAGTATCATAAATAAAAGACCTTTTAACTTTCAATCCAGTATAGAAGGGAAAAAAGAAGGATAACGTCTCAGCATTTCTATAACAGTCACCATCTTGGGATGAGCCTAAAGGTACTGTCACACTTAGCGATGCACCAGCGATCCCGACCAGCGATATGACGCGGTCAGGATCGCTGGTGCATCGCTAAGTGGTCGCTAGTGAGCTGCCACTCAGGCAGATCTCACCAGCGACATCGCTGGGGACGGGGGTCGCTACTTACCTGTCACACTACACGATCCTGAAGTCCTCCCGCCCATCTCCACGCTCGTCTCTCCACAGGAAGCGCCACAAAAAGCTGACGACGAGAAACGGTCCTGGACGTTCTCGCGCGATCAGCGATAACCAGCGGGGGAGCCGGTCGTAGGTAAGTATCAGACACAGCGATATCGCTAGCAATATCGCTATAACGTCACAGGTTATAGCGATATTGCTAGCGATATCGCTAAGTGTGACAGTACCTTTATACTAGTAGTTGATAAAAAAGAGATATCATTTGACAGGCACTGCATTCTTTGTTGGAAATGTTACGTTATCTGTGCAGTAGGTGACTAAATAAAACAATACTCAGTGTTTGAGGCTGTAGTATAATGTTCTGCTGAAATATACAGACTAATGCCCCATGAAAAGCGCAGGTCTTGATGAGGGGCCATGCTGGAGTCAGAGGCGCCTCTTAATGAATCCAGTGCATATGAAAAGTGGCATATGCCACTGTGCGCTTCACCACAAATCTTACTCCAGTCCAGACTTGGCCTGGCCCACAGAAGAACAGGAGAATCCTCCGGTGGGCCGCTGGGCAGGAGTGGGCCACCACCCTCTTATATGAGCAGTAATAAGAGGGCACTATAATAATAATAATAATAATAATAATAATTGGCACTATATTCCTGAATCACTATGTACAGACAAAGGCAGCATCTTATTCATTTACCAATCAGACCAGCTCATTGTTATATACATTTGTGACTGAGGATAATGTCACATTTGCATTTAGCGGAAAAGGGGAGACCTATAATTGGTTACTGGTGGGCCTTTCTCAACCCAGTCCGACACTGCTCCATTCTATGACTGGAGAAAGATTTATGGGGTGATAATTCGCAACTTGTTATGAATTAGACAAACTTTAACATCATGCCTCTTTTCCATCCTCATCCCGCCCCATCTCTGCTCATTGTGGTGGAAATAACCAAAGCTAGCATGAAAACGCCAAAAGGCGACAAACTTTTGGCAAAATTACTTGTTGCACAAAAAGTTTGAACTTATCAAAGCGTTTTATGCCAGAATTCTGGTGAATTATTCGGGTCCTATATCCTAGGAAATGGTCCTTTTATGTACAGTGCTATATGCATTGATTAGTAGCAATGAAAGGGAACTGCTTCAGTTCAATATGGAGACATTATTTCATATCCATTGACTGACAGATGCCGATTAACTTTAATGCCATCCATCAGGTTTCCATCTGTGTTCTGGTATTTCAACAGTGTTGCAGGAGGACCCTAAAAAATGGAAGTGTAATCCCAATCCTAGTGTAAAGTGCTTTTTTGCTCAATTAAATCTGCAAAGATAGAATATCTCTTTAGCCTACATTCATAATGGTTATGAGTTTGTGTTAGGAGTTGGAGGCCATAGGGCAATGTAATTACTGTCAGCCCATCTCCAAGGCACAAGCATACAGTACCAGGAATAACGCAGCGATTTGGACGGCTTCTCTGTGCTGGCAGTCTATATGATAGATCCATAAGTGATTAGGCTGTGTTTAATTGCAGCTTCCAGCCTCTGCTTCCAATCCCTCATATGTTTTAGTATATGAACTCTTGTATTCTAGACATTATTTTGTTTTTTATGGGGGCATTTTTTATTCTTGCCAACCTTGCCGCTGTTATCTATGCAACGCAGCAGAATATTTTAGTGCTTTGTAAATAGAAGATAATAATGTTATACAGCGGTCTGTTAATGACTCCGAGGACAATAAATGAACAGATGCTAGACCATTGGGCTATGACATTCTGCATCCAATGTGGACACACAGTTTTCATTTTCAGAATCCTTTAGGGATTTGCAGAGAATAAATCCTCCATAGTTCTCCTAGCTGAACTGACATACCTGGCAATTCTGTCCTGCAGTGGTAAACAGGGGTTCTGCAAAACTGAAGCCTATCAGAAGCCGGTGATTGCAATATCTCTTTTCTCACAACTCCCAAGGGAGTGCACTATTTAGGGTCAGCTAGGGAAATTATTGCACTGGCTCATATTTAACCTGTATATGAAGGACACACAGCAACCCTTAGTATTGTTAGACACAAGAAAATCACCCCTGATGGTAAATCAATCAGTTTTAAATTGAAACACAGAGCGAGTCAAGAAAAGAACATGTTTTAAAAAATAGTAGAAACTGAACATATGATAGGAAGTAACAGTTGTCAAGCAAACATTAATTGCAAATGATTTCATTATATTAATTTATTAAATGAAGCATGAAAATTGCATTCTAACGATAATAACAGATCTGTCATTTCAGGTGACTTTTCAGAATAAGCTGTCATGTGTGTGTACATTAGGAATAACACACTATCCTGCATTTTACACAAGTTTTTCGATGCAGGTTATAGATCTACTTTTGGGTGAGCTACTGGGTAAAGAGTAGTTGCTACAATGTTTCCTATAAACATACATAATGGATTTATGATCTCGTCTTAATGTAGCATGTGTACAGAAGCAGCAACAGCATGGACGAGATTATATAGCAGTACTGAGCTGTGCAGTTGTAATTCCAGCACTGAGGTGAGATCAATGTTCCCTATAAGCCAGGGATCCCCAACTTCACGCTCAGGAACCACATGTCGTTCGTGGGCCCATGATGTGTGGCTTGCAACTGTCTGCCAGTTTGGTGAACACGAGATCTAGCAATCAGGAATGAAGAGGAGGTCTGCAGGTGGTGACTTTTCGGACTAGTTCCACACAGAAGAGCAGATCTAGATGCTCATAATAGGTGGGGAAGCGATAACTCCGGTAAGCTGAAGATAGATTAATACTGGCAGTTGGAGAGGTGCTTAAGGCTGGACACAATAGAGTGGTAAGTGTGCCTGATGTAAGAATACTGAATGGGGGTAAAGTGGGCACTGATAGATGTAAGTTACAGGAGTGTTAAAAGGTATGTGGATGTGTAGGTACGTGTGCCGACTGGGGGGTGGTCCCTTTTTTGCTGTGTACAGAAGGGAGACAGAAACCGGTGTACGTTCAAAAGTTCCTCTTTATTTGCCGTCCTCCTGACAATCACAGCAGCATGATAGCTTCCGTACACACAGGCCCGGGTACCTTGCACTTTTTCTCCTTTCTGAATTGATGTCCCTCATGGTTCTTTCACTGTGGCTGCCCTTGGCCCACCACCTCAGCGCATCACCTGTCTGAGTCCATCCGTCTGGTACCCCCGGGCTTCCTCTGTCCTGCGGCTCTCCTGTCTGGGCCACCCCCTGACTGTTTCTCCTTCCAGTCCCTCCCGGAGTTCGTCCTCTCTTAGTCTCTTCCTCCTTCAGTCTCCTCCACTGCTGAACTCGTCCTGGACTGGCTTCCTTCTGGAACTCTCTCCCTTTTTATTCCCCTCCCCGGGAATTCCCCTCTAGAGCCCCTGTAACTCCGCCCACCATGACTATGCGGTTTCCCAGCCTTAAGCTGCTGTTAAGCCCTTTTCTCACTGCTCTCTGCCTCCATCTTGTGGCCAAACCTTAGTACTGCACTGTCTCCTTTTCCAGCTGTTCTTGGTCTCCCCCTAGTGGTCAAAACCCAGTAGTTTACCATCTTTCACTGTCTCTAGCTGTCTCCCCACATACATATACACCAGCTCTCGTCAAGTACTTTTACTGCACATTTTGCATTCACCTTCCTGCTGCAGACAGGTCCATAGGTCAGTCTACTTCCCTACAGATGCAACAGCACAGAGAAGGATGACCCAGTGGTAACTTAACCAACAAATATTTAGATGATTAATGATACACAGTGGGAAAAACAATAATTTGATACATTGACGATTTTGCAAGCTTTATTTAAGGAAAGGTGAACTTCAAATCCAGTCTGTTGTCAAACTAAAACAGTGAGGCACATCTCCCAGTAAGGTTGTCAACTGGAATTGGTCTTAACAATTCTTTGATTAATTAGTTCTAATATTTTAATCCATTTACCATTCTGTCACATGTAGACATCTATCACACCATTCTAGGCATGTATTTTGTTGTCATTCTGTCTCTTTATTTCTTCTGGTTGATGTTATTGTTTTCTTCATTTTAAGATTTTATAGGTGTATTTTTATATAATAAAAATATTAAAGCATAGGGATTTGGCAATGGCCCAAATAGGAGAGATCAACGGTTTAGAACTCACCAACTGAGTGTGAGAAACAAGCAAAAAAAAATGTGAAACATATAAAACTTAACTTTTTACTATTAGTTTTAGTTTTAAAAAGGCTATACACATAGACAAACATATATAACAAGAAATACCTATAGTGGCTTGCGAAAGTATCCGCTTTTTACCTTTTTTTACATTACAACCTGGGTTTAAATATTTTTTCAAATCTGATTTGTGCATCAGCATTAAATAGTCTAAGTTGGTTGATGAAGTGAAATGAGAAACATTTGTCACATTCATGAATCGTGAACCCACTGTGTCACAATCCGTACTCACAGTGGCATGTAAAAAGTAGCATTCCATTTTTCAAGTATCATAGCTTGTAAATGCTTTCCATGGCCAGCCAAGAGCCTTTTAATTCTTGTTTGAGGGATTTTCATCCATTTTTCCTTGGAAAATGTTTCCAGTTCTGTGAGATTCCTGGGTCATCTTGCATGCACTGCTATTTTGAGGTCTAGCCACAAATTTTCGATCAAGTTCAGATCAGGGACTCTGAGGGCCATGGCAAAACCTTCAGCTTGCGCCTTTTGGGGAAGTATATTGTGGATTCTGATGTGTATTTAAGATCATTATCCATTTGTAGAAGCCATCCTCTTTTCAACTTCAGCTTTTTTTACAGTTGTTTTGTTTGCATCAAAAATTTGTTGAAATTTCATTGAATCTATTCTTCCCTCTTGCCATTAAATGTTCCCTGTGCAATTGGCTGCAACAGAACCCCAAGGCATGATTAATTGATGGCAAAATGTTCTTTTGATGAAATTCTGTGTCTTTTTTTCTCCACACATGTTCTTTTGCTACTTCTGAAGCTGAATTTTATGGTGAGGACGCAAGAAAGGTTTTCTTGTGATGACTCTTCCAAGAATTACATATTTGTTCAGGTGTCTCTGAAAAATAGAACAATGTACCACAACAAAAGTCTGCTAATTGTTTCTGAAAATCTTTTGTTTTCAAGCAATGGTTCTGATTTGCCTCTCTATCCTACAAGCAGCCCTTGTGAAATTTTGCTTGGTCTTACAGACCTTATCTTGACCTTCTCTGTTCCTGTTAACTGCCATTTCTTAATTACATTATGAACTGAGGAAAGGGCAACTTGAAAATGCTTTGCTCTCTTCTTTTAGCCTTCTCCTGCTTTGTGTGCCTCCACCATTTTCATTTTCAGAGTGCTAGGCAGCTGCTTAGAAGAATCTGTGGCTGCTGTTTCTTTCCACAAGATAAGAGGATGCTGGGTTTTTATAAGGCTGGGAAATTTGAATCACCTTGCATTTCCTAATGATGAAGGTGAACAAGCCATAACCCTAACAGGATAATTAAAGGCTAAAACTTTGGTCAAAGTTATCTAAGCACACAAATCTCCAAGTGTGTCCAAATGTTTGCATTGTCCCATTTTCCTTTTTGTAATTTTTAAAATGTAAAAGATGAAAATATTTTCATTTTTTGCCTAAGATGCAAAGAATAGTTTTCATCTTTAACTTTAGCCATTTTAGAGATTATTTAATCTTCAATTTGCTTAACTGTTAACATTAACAGTAATTTTGACAAGGGATACCCAAACTTTTGCATACCACTGCACATAGGAGAGGGGTAGCTAAGCGCCTACCTAGTTTTTGCCAGAGATCCTCATGGTTGAGTTAGTCTTGAGCTTCAGGGAGCTGCCAGGTACCAAACCTAGGCAGTTCCCGGAACTACAGCTGCTGAACACAGGGGTCAGGATAGCAGACATGAACACAGATACATGGAGTCACTGGCAGAACAGTATACGGACACTGTTCAGATAATACTGGTTCTGGGTCAACGGGCAGAACGGACACAGACTCAGATTCACTAGCAGGACAGAATTCAAACTCTGTTCAGACAACTCCAGTTCTGGGTCAAAGGTCAGAATGGAAACAGACTCAGAGTCCCTGGCAGGACAGGATTTGGATACTGGAACAAGCTCTGACAGTACGGACTCTGGAATGCAGGTTCGGGTTCCGCTTTAATGGTTTTACGTTTTGGGTACCACCCAAGTGACTTCAGGCCCAGGCACAGCAGGTTTGGTGTTAGGATTAGGTGCTGTTGGAGCAGCTTCTGGGTTCAGGTACTGCAGGAGCGATGTCCGATTCAGGTACCGCAGGTGTGGTGTATTAGTTCAGGTCCCCTTTAAAGGATGATATACTATCATTGACAACATTGACAAGTTTCTGCGTGGTGCTAGCCTATTTTCTAGTAGTTTACAAAGAATGTATCCGTTCATATCAGTTTTTGTGAGGTTCTCACAATCTAGATTTCTTATCTCTCAAGCACCAGAGCTGATTTCATAGGAAGCAAGTTAGCTAGACAACATAATCAATATGCTATTGCAAAAGAAAAACATTTAACAAATTATAATTTTTAAATGAACAATTTTAGCATATTTGTAAATTGTTTGTATGCTAATTCTGCACTATTCTAATTGTTTGGAATTTGTACATATTCAGTAAATGAGTTTTTTTCTCCTAGGAACATAGGACGGAACTTTTATTACAAAGCCATAAATATAGAATAAAAAATAAAACTCTGCGTAATAAATAAGAGACCCTCAACACTTAAGCAACTTAAGAGTACTAAGGGATTCTGATTTCCCCATGGTCTCATAAACCCTATAGGTTTATTTTATAACTACAATCTCCAAGGCTGTATTGTCATGCCGTAGAGAAATTGATTTCAATAATTCCAAGAATGACAATGCAAATCCCTCTGGATGATTGCCAGGTAATTAGCAAATGTGTGGCTTACAGGAGAAAACACATGAGGAAAATAACCCGACTATTACTGTGGGTCACTGACATTGAAAAATTGGACATTGACTATGATTAGAAATCCATCCCATGATGGGAAAAATAGATGATGTAATGCTTAGTCAGTCCATTTTGTAAGTAACACATGACTGATGATAATATCACATAAACATCTATCAATAAAATGTAGGTATTAAGAGATAAGACAGCTACAATAATAGGAGCTATAATAATAGCTTCTTTGCTGACATGACTAGAGATTTGTGCATTGGTTGCTCTTTTCTTCTATACTTTATGTTGCGTAGACCACCAGGAAAACCACAGCTAATTGAATAGTGCAAACAATGGGACAGTGGATGCACTAAGCAATTGTTCAAGAAAACATACAAAAACTCCACTACAAAATAACTTACACATTCCTCCACCTACGTAAACATGCAAAATGTAAACCTTGTGTTGAAATATCTCATTCAGTACTAAAGCAAAATGCAGAATTTTACTGGTTTCAGAAGGCATTGCTTTGTGGGAGGTGAATGCCAACCACCTGCCATACTAATAAAAATAAAAAATAATGTCAAACGTCTTATACTAAATTGGAAACACATGAATCAATATACTAGATTGTCACCCATAGTATCGATGAGGACAAAAAATCTGGACCAACTGCAGAACAGTAAATAAATAGGAAAGACAAAAAAGCAGTCATATGGACCAAAGAGTATAGCAAATATCAAAAAATCTTTATTAACAAAAATCAGGATAAGGCATAGAAAGGGTAAAATGTGCAAATCCAAACAGCACCCTTAACAGAGCCAGTAAAAACCACCATGCGTATAGACCAAATTAGCAATATATCACAGTAAAATTATAAGATTATACTGCATAATATCCCCAACCAACCTGTAACAACAATAAATCCAAATTGCACACATTGCCACAGTAGAACACATAACCAAATAGTCACATTATATATGGAAAGATAAATACCTGTGCAGAGTGCGACAGTAGATTTGCAGGATCACAGGTGGTATACCACCCACCCCGACGCGCATTTCAGAGAGTAACTCCTTTCTCAGGGGGCGTGTGAAATTTGGATTTATTGTTGTTACAATATCCTGATTTTTGTTAATAAAGATTTTTTGATATTTGCTATACTCTTTGGTCCATATGACTGCTTTTCTTGTCTTTCCTATTTATATACTAATAAAAATGTAATATCAGGAGTAATCAGAATTCCGAAAACCTCTAATTAGATGAACTGAAGAAAATATAGAAGTGACTCAAAATCTGAAAAATTAATAAAATATTTCAAAATGTATTAGTCGTGCCCAGCTTTAAATGGTGAATAAAACGGCCCTTAAAATGCACAGCAATAAAACAGCTAATACATTTATAATATACCTACCCTAAGGGTACAGTGTATTATAGAGTATTATATATTATATCACACAGGTGTAAGGGCCTATAAGATGGAAGAGTGCTATCTGATGTTTTATCAGATAGCACCCTGACCAATGGTATAATATGGGGCAGGGCAGTGCAGACAGGATTAGACTGGCCCACAGGAGAACAGGATAATCCTCCAGTGGGCCCTCTTGCCAGAGTGAGCCACCACAGCGAAGCACCGAGGTGCAGCAGAGCAAAACTCACTAGATGGCGGAAGAGTAGTCACACAAGCCGGATGAGTAACAGACAGGTAAAGCTGTACCTGAGGAAGCATCAATACACGTGGTCAGAAGGATGCCAGAGAAGTCAGAGCCAGTCGGGAACAGGAGAGCCAGAGATGGAGAACAGTCAGACAGGCCAGAGAACAAGCCGGGTCAAATATCAAAGAGTCGTAACATGAGGAGCAGACACTAAGTGGTACTTCACACTAAGCAAGATCGCTAGCGAGATCGCTGATGCGTCACCAATTTTGTGATGCATCAGCGATCTCACCAGCAATCTCGCTGTGTGTGGCACGCATCAGCGATCGCCCCCGCCTGGTATCGCTGATCGTGCAGGAATGTCCTGGACCATTTTTTGATCGTTGGTCTCCCGCTGGCCAGCACGCATCACGTGTGGCAGCGGGAGACCAACGATCAGCGTGCTCGCGCTGGGAGCTGGTATCCAGGGTACACAGCGGTTAACTAAGCCACGCGCGCGCTTAGTTACCCGCTATTTACCTTGGATACCAGCGTCTTTGCTGGTCCTGATCTCTGGTGAGTCTGCCTGTTTGAGAGCTCGCCAGCGATCATGTAGCAATGCACCAGCAATACTGACCAGGTCGTATCGTTGTCGGGATCGCTGGTGCGTCGTTTAGTGTAACGGGACCCTAAAGGTACTGTCACACTTAGCGGTGTACCAGCGATCCCGACCAGCGATATGACTTGGTCAGGATCGCTGGTACATCGCTAAGTGGTCGCTAGTGAGCTGCCACACAGGCAGATCTCACTAGCGATATCGCAGGGGTCGGGGGTCACTACTTACCTGTCACACCAGGCGATCCTGCGTCCTCCCGCCCGGCTCCACGTGTCGCTCGTCGTCACAGCAGGAAGCGCCGCAGGAAGCTGACGACAAGAAACAGTCCTGGACGTTCTCGCGCGATCAGCGATAACCAGCGGGGGAGCCAGTCGTAGGTAAGTATCAGACATAGCGATATCGCTAGCAATATCGCTATAACGTCACAAGTTAGCAATATTGCTAGCGATATCTCTTAGTGTGACAAGCCCTTAAGACTAACAGAGTAACGGGAGGGGACCGGCACAGGAGCACAGAGAAAGGGCAGAGGACAAATCAGGGTGTAACGGGGTCAGCCGCTCAAGCCAGGGGCGGGAACAAAAACTGACGCTGCCCGTTGTCTGTGTCTGAAATAGTCAAACAGATCCCAAAGAGAGGCAGGGAAAATTAACCCCCGCATGACCAGGTTGGGAAGAGGATAACAAAAAGTAAACACCGACCTGGATCATGACAGTCAGCATCTTATTCATTTAACAATCTACCCAATTCATTGTTATGTACAGTTGAAACTAGAATTTTACATACACTATATAAAAATACACATATGCATGTTTTTCTCAATATCTGACATGAAATCAGAATAAACCTTTCCAGTTTTAGGTCAATTAGGATCATCATAATTCTCAGTATTTGCCAAATGTCAGAGTAATGAGAGAGAGAGAGAATGTTTTAAAGCATTTCATTACTTACTGCAAAGTCAAGAGTTTACATACATTTCATTAGCATTTGGTTTCATTGCCCTTAAACTGAATGACTTGGGTCAAACGTTTGGGATATCATACCACAAGTTTCTCACAATTGTTGGTTGGAATTTGGGCCCATTCCTCCTGACAAAACTGGTGTAACTGATCTAGGTTTGTAGGTCGCCTTGCTCACACCTGCCTTTTCAGCTTTGTCCATAAATTTTTAATAGGATTGAGATCAGGGCTTTGTGATGGCCACTCCAACACATTGACTTTGTTATCATTAACCCCTTAATGACTGCCAATATGCCTTTTATCAGCAGCAGTTAAGGGTACTTATTCATCACCGCCACCTTTTAACGATGCTGAGAAATAAGTGTATAGCATCACTCAGCATCTGAATATCTCTGCATTCTCAGCTACCAGGGTAGCTGAGTCCCTGGAGAACATGATTTGGGTCGGTTTTTACCAATCCCAGTGTTGCGATCATCGTTATTCACCAAATAACGACAAGCGAAAAAAAGTCAGATTTCCCATTGATTTTCTCTTTATAGAGCACATTAGAGGAGAGAGAAATTGGGTCCCCCAAGTCTCCCTGGTACCTGCGATGTCCCCTGGCCCCCAGAGTCTTTTTCTAAGAAAAAAATGGTGGGCCCATACTCAGTGTGCCCAATGAGATCTTCCGTCCGGCACCAGGTAGCAAAATAAAATTTCTCCTATTGGTTCATTTTGATCACTGCGATAGACCCCCTTTATTACCCCCTTAGTTAGGTAAAAATAATAAAATAAAAAATGTATTTATTTCCATTTTTACATTAGGATTAGGGTTAGGGTTATGGTTGTGCTTATAGTTGGTGTAATATCTAGGGTTAGGTTGGGGCTAGGGTTAGGGCTATGGTTAGGGTTATTGTTATGAATGAGTCACCGAAGGAGGAAAAAACAAAAATACAAGCTAAGTCCAGAAAACCGGAGAGGTTGGTAGCTATCGGATTGCAGACCCCTGATCCTATCCACAACAACTAACAGTAGCCATGGGGGTTCCTACGATGCCCTAGACCCCTCAAACACAGCCGGAGAACTAAATAGGCCTAAAGAAAGGAAGGGGAAATCTAAACTGCCCCAGAGCAGACCCCAAAGCAATAGGCAGCCCCCAACATATAATGACGGTGAAGCAAGATGAAAACACTAACACAGATAGAAAGATAGGTTGAGCAACCGATGGGGCCCAAGCTAACTAAAAAGGACAGGATAGAAAAGCTGCTGTCTGCAATCCGCAAAAAACCCTACCAAAAAATGTCCCAACCGTCTGATAGGAAAAACAGGCCCTGAAGTCGCTAGGACTTCAAAAAGACTATATCAGCACTCAGGTAAATTCTGAAGACAGAGCAAAGAGACAAACTGATCAGAGACAAAAATTGAACTCAGCACACTCCCGACCGGGGATGGCTGAACTCCAAAAAACAAGGTAAACAAAACAAAACTAATAAGTTCAATAGCAGAGCAAAAACATATCTTTGGGAAGCAGGAATCAGACTGGTCTCCCAGAATCCAGCAGAGAAATCACCAGCGACTCAGAAGGGCGTCGGCTGCCTTATATCCAGTCAGCAGTTCCTGCTACCCAGTCATCATCTACGAGATCAGGTGTTTGGTAATCAGCCTCACTACCTTCCTTCACCAGAAGAGGGAGTTCATCAGACATCGACGGTGAAGGGGAAAATGAACTCACAACAGTACCTCCCCCTTGAGGAGGGGTCACCGAACCCTCATCCACGCCACCAGGGCGATCAGGATGGGCCCGATGAAAGGCATGAACCAATTTTTCGGCATGAATATCGGATGCAGGGACCCAAGAATTATCCTCCTGGCCATAACCCTTCCATTTAACCAAATACTGGAGTCTCCGTCTAGCCAGGCGAGAATCCAGTATCTTCTCAACCTCATATTCCACATTACCTTCAACCAATACCGGGTCAGGAGGTGCCACCACAGGAACTACTGGCTCAACAAACCTCTTTAACAGAGACTTATGAAACACGTTATGGATCTTAAATGTAACAGGAAGAGCCAATCGAAAAGAGACTGGATTAAGAATCTCCAAAATCTTGTAAGGTCCAATAAATCTAGGTTTAAACTTTGGAGAAGCCACCATCATAGCGATATTCTTTGATGACAACCAAACCATATCACCCACCTTAAACTGGGGACCAATGGTCCTATGCCGGTTGGAAAACCGCTGGGCCTTTTCCTGGGGGAGAGACAACTTATCCACCACTTGGTCCCAGATCTGGTGCATTCTCTCCACCACAGTGTCAACACCTGGGCAGGCAGGAGGCTCCACCTGCCCTGAAGAGAATCGAGGATGAAACCCAAAGTTACAAAAAAAAGGTGACATCAAAGTGGCAGAACTAGCTCTATTATTTAAAGCAAATTCGGCCAAGGCCAAAAATGAAACCCAATCATCCTGATCGGCAGAAATAAAACATCTCAAATACGACTCCAAAGTCTGGTTTGTTCTCTCCGTCTGCCCATTGGTCTGAGGGTGAAACGCAGAGGAGGACAACTGAATTCCCAGCTTGGAACAGAAAGTCCTCCAAAATCTAGACACAAACTGAACTCCTCTGTCAGATACAATGTTCTCAGGAATCCCGTGCAAGGGAACCACCTGTTGCAAAAACAAGGGCACCAACTCTGAGGGAGATGGCAACTTAGGGAGTGGTACAAGATGGACCATCTTAGAGAATCTATCACAAATCACCCAAATAACAGTCATTCTCTGAGAGACAGGCATATCAGAGATGAAATCCATTGAAATATGGGTCCATGGCCTCCTGTGCACCGGCAAAGGCATCAACAACCCGCTAGAGCGAGAACAAGGTTTAGACCGAGAGCAAGTCCCACAGGACTGCACAAAATTCCTGACATCACGAGACAAGGCAGGCCATCAAAAAGACCCACTCACCAAATCTCTAGTACCAAAAATACCTGGATGACCAGCCAATGCAGAGCAATGAACTTCAGACATCACTCTCTTCCTCCACTGGTCAGGAACATACAATTTTCCAATGGGACAACGTTCAGGTTTGTCCTCCTGAAACTCTTCCAGAGCACATCTCAAATCGGGCAAGATGGCAGAAAGAACTACCCCCTCACCTAAGATGGAAAATCAAATTCTTGTGGTCAGTAAGGACCACGACTTGATGTTTAGCTCCCTCCAACCAATGTCTCCACTCCTCAAATGCCCATTTCATGGCTAACAGTTCCCGATTCCCCACATCATAGTTACGTTCGGATGGGGAGAACTTTCGGGAAAAGAAAGCACAGGGATTCATTTTAGATGTTACAGGATCTTTTTGGGACAAAACAGCTCCTGCACCAATCTCAGAAGCGTCCACCTCTACCTGAAACGGGAGTGAGACATCAGGTTGCCGCAAAACCGGAGCAGAAGTGAACCTTCGCTTCAGCTCCTGAAAGGAAGAAACAGCCTCCGGAGACCCATTCAGCACATCAGCACCCTTCTTAGTCAAATCAGTCATTGGTTTGGCAATACCAGAAAAATTAGCTATAAATTTACGATAAAAATTAGCAAAACCCAAAAACTTCTGGAGGGCCTTCAAAGAAGTGGGCTGAACCCAATCATAAATGGCCTGTACCTTGGCCAGGTCCATTTCAATAGTTGACGGAGACAAAATAAATCCCAAAAATGAAATCCTCTGTACACCAAAAAGGCATTTCGATCCCTTGACATACAGGGAATTCTCCCTCAAAATCCGGAACACAGTCCGAACATGTTCCACATGAGAGACCCAATCCTTGGAAAAGATCAAAATATCATCTAGATAGATGATCAAAAATTTATCCACCAAGTCTCGGAAAATAACATTCATGAAGCACTGGAACACAGAAGGGGCATTAGTGAGCCCAAAAGGCATCACCAGGTACTCCCTCCGGAGTATTAAACGCCGTCTTCCATTCATCCCCATGCTTAATGCGAATAAGATTATACGCCCCCCTGAGGTCAAGCTTTGTGAACCAGCAAGCACCTTTAACTCTGGAGAATAGATCAGAAATCAGGGGTAATGGATACTGATATTTAACAGTAATTTTGCTGAGGGAACGATAGTCAATACAAGGCCTTAATGACCCATCTTTCTTAGCCATGAAAAAAAACCCAGCACCTAAGGGTGAAGAGGATGGCCTAATATGACCCTTCTCCAACGATTCCTTAATATAGGATTGCATAGCCTCGTGCTCGGGTACAGATAAATTGAAAAGTCGACCCTTGGGAAATTTACACCCAGGGCTCAGCTCAATTGCACAGTCATAACTCCTATGAGGAGGCAAAGACGCAGACTCATTCTCACTAAATACATCATAATAATCAGCCAAATAGTCAGGAACATCATGCGACTGGGGAGGGGTGGAGAAAACAGGAGCATCACTAAGGGCACACCGACAACCCCAACTCACCACAGACACAGATTTCCAATCCAAAACTGGATTATGGATTTGCAACCAGGGAAACCCCAGAACAATGGTATCATGCAAATTATGCAACACCAAAAATCTGCAATTCTCTTGATGGTCTGGGGCGACCCGCATTACCACCTGGGTCCAAAACTGAGGTTTATTCTTCGCCAAAGGAGTAGCATCAATACACCTCAAAGGGATAGGCGTCCGCAGAGGTGTCATAGGAAATCCACAACGTTTAGCAAAATCCAAGTCCATCAGGTTCAGAGCTGCTCCCGAATCCACAAAAGCCTTAGCGGAAAATGTGGACAGGGAGCAGATCAGAGTAATTGCAAGAAGAAACTTAGGTTGAACACCACCCACAGCAAATGTGTGTGCAAAACGTTTCTCTCGTTTAGGGCAGACAGAAATAATATGCGAGGCATCACCACAGAAGAAACACAGCTTATTACGCCTTCTGAACTCCTGACGTTGCACCCTAGACAAAACTCTATCACATTGCATAGGTTCAGACATTTGTTCAACAGGTGGCAACACCTCTTGTGCGGTTTTGCGTTCACGCAAACGCCGATCAACCTGAATGGCTAATGACATAGAATCGTCAAGACCAGTGGGAACAGGAAATCCCACCATAGTATCTTTTACGGTTTCTGACAAACCCTTCCGAAAGAGAGCTGCCAAGGCACCATCATTCCAGGTAGTAAGGACCGCCCACTTTCGGAATTTTTGACAGTACAACTCTGCAGAATCCCAACCTTGGTTCAATGCCAACAGGGCCTTTTCAGCCTGATCAATAGCATTAGGTTCATCATACAACAACCCCAAGGCTTGAAAAAATGCATTCACATTAGTAAGAATAGGATCATCAGGTTTCAAAGAAAACGCCCAATCCTGGGGATCGCCGCGCAGCAAAGAGATGACAATTTTAACCTGCTGCGCAGAGCTCCCCGATGAGTTAGGCTTCAAGGCAAAAAATAATTTACAATTATTCTTAAAATTCAAAAATTTAGACCGATCCCCAAAAAACACATCAGGAGTAGGGATCTTTGGTTCAGCAGCATGTGAATGAGCAAGATAGGCTTAAATTCCCCGCACTTCAGCAGTGAGCTGCTCCACACGATCAGACAATTGCTTCATCTCCATTGAGAAAGAAAAAAAAATCCCCCCTACGGCCTCAGAGACATAGAGGAAAAAATATACACAAAAAAAAAATTTCTGACAAACTCTTTTTTTTTTACAATTCTTTCCTGCTATTGAGTACCCTAGGATCTGCGGTATGGCTGGTGATTCTGTTATGAATGAGTCGCCGAAGGAGGAAAAAACAAAAATACAAGCTAAGTCCAGAAAACCAGAGAGGTTGGTAGCTATCGGATTGCAGACCCCTGATCCTAGCCACAACAACTAACAGTAGCCGTGGGGGGTTCCTACGATGCCCTAGACCCCTTGAACACAGCCAGAGAACTAAATAGGCCTAAAGAAAGAGGGGAAATCTAAACTGCCCCAGAGCAGACCCCAAAGCAATAGGCAGCCCCCAACATATAATGACGGTGAAGCAAGATGAAAACACTAACACAGATAGAAAGATAGGTTGAGCAAACGATGGGGCCCAAGCTAACTAAAAAGGACAGGATAGAAAAGCTGCTGTCTGCAATCCGCAAAAAACCCTACCAAAAAATGTCCCAACCGTCTGATAGGAAAAACAGGCCTATATTATATTAGCACTCAGGTAAATTCTGAAGACAGAGCAAAGAGACAAGCTGATCAGAGACAAAAATGGAACTCAGCACACCCCCGACCGGGGATGGCTGAACTCCAAAAAACAAGGTAAACAAAACAAAACTAATAAGTTCAATAGCAGAGCAAAAACATATCTTTGGGAAGCAGGAATCAGACTGGTCTCCAAGAATCCAGCAGAGAAATCACCAGCGACTCAGAAGGGCGTCGGCTGCCTTATATCCAGTCAGAAGTTCCTGTTACCCAGTCATCATCTACCAGATCAGGTGTCTGGTAATCAGCCTCCCTACCTTCCTTCACCAGAAGAGGGAGTTCATCAGACATCGACGGTGAAGGGGAAAATAAACTCACAACAGGTTATAGTTGGGGTTATAGCTAGGGTTATGGTTTGGCTAGGGCTATGGTTAAGGTTGGGGTTATAGTTGGAGTTATAGCTAGGGTTAGGGTTGACCTAAAGTTAGAGTTGGGGCTAGGGTTAGGGTTGGGGCTAGGGTTAGGGTTGTGTTGTGGTTAGGGTTGTGGTGTTGGGTTCAGGGTTGTGGCTAGGGTTAAGTTAGGGTTGGGATTAAGGTTAGGTGTGTTTTGGAGTTAGGGTTGGGGTTAGGGCTGTGTTAGGGTTGGCGTTATAATTGGTGGGTTTCCACTATTTAGGTACATCAGGGGGTCTCCAAATGCGGCATGGCGCCCGCCATTGATTCTAGCCAATTTTGGGTTCAAAAAGTCAAACAGTGCTCCCTCCCTTTTGAGCCACGCCATGCGCCCAAACAGTGGCTTTCCCCCACATACGGGGTATCAGCGTACTCAGAAGAAATTGTACAACATATTTGTGGTCCATGTTCTCCTGATACCCTTCTAAAAATAAAGAAGTTTGGTTCCAAAAATATACTTTTTGTGAAAAAAAAATAAAATGCTAATTTTTTCCCTCCACATTGCTTTAGCTCTCGGGAAGCACCTGACGGGTTAATAAATTTCTTGAATGTGGTTTTGAACACCTTGAGGGGTGCAGTTTTTAGAATGGTGTCTCTTTTGGGTATTTTCTGTCATATTGACCCCCCCAAACTCACTTCAAATGTGAGGTGGTCCCTATAAAAATGGTTTTGTAAATTTTGTGGGAAAATGAGAAATCGCTGGTAAACCTTTAACCCTTTTAACGTCTTAACAAACAAATTATGTTTTCAAAATTGTGCTGATGTAAAGTAGACATGTGAGAAATGTTATTTATTAAGTAATTTGGGTGATATGACTCTCAGATTTAAGCTTTAAAGATATGTAGTAGCGGGCACCACAAAATGTTATACAACAAATAAAGCACTATATTTAGTTCAATGATCAACCTAATATATACTATAAATAAGCATGAAGACCAAAAGAGAAAAAGAGGTATGCATACATCTAGGGATCACCTTAAAAATAATTCTTATTTCTATTTCAATACACAAAGAGACATAAATAATATACAACTATAAGCAAAAAAAACACAAACTGCCACAAATGGCTAGAAAAACCTGACCAAATGAGGTCCTCCCCAAACCATAAATGAAGTTACACCATCAAACACAAAAATAGATATTGCAGTTAACCAATGTGAATAAAAGCATAAAGAAATGCAGGTAAGTAATGAAAAATAGAATCACATTAAGAGACACAAATGAGTTGATGGTGTGCTACCAGCCCTATCTAGTGAGCCAAAGAGATGTAGAAAAGACATATACCAATAAGCCCCATGCAAATACGCATGGACAACAGCCAGGAAGAAATGCTCTGTTTAAAATGACAGAGCCATTTACCAAATGTGGTTCCAGCTGGTACATGCTCAAGGAGCGCTAGGTAGCCATGAGTCCCTTCCTTAATAAAGTGCTATGTGCAACCAGTGGAGCAGGTACCCCATGCGTATCGACACAAATAGTGTCTTCCTCAGGGGTGATGTACAGACTCTCTAATTTAAGGACACAAAACGGTTCTTACCTGTGTATAAAAAAAAGTGTTTTTTAATTCATAGAACCTAATAGGCACAAAGGTACATGGTTAATGTATTGCTATAATATGTGGCTGACTCAATGACTAAATGTATTAGATATTTGGTTAGAGGTAGGATTTGTGCATAGGAAATTGGTTAAGATTTAGCTTTAACATAGGATTGGGTATGGTGCAGTGGTGAGCACAATAAGTTGAGGAAGTAGACAGGTTTAGGATACAAACAGTAAATGTGTTCAGGGACAGCTCCAGTGTGGGAAGGGTATGGAGAATTAACAAAAGGAACGCTAGCGCAGTGTGAGTAATAGATTAGATGGGGAGAGAGCAGTAGTTGGAGGTCTGAGGGCATGAGGAGCACGGGCTGTTCAGTAGTGAGAGAACGTATGTCAGCCATAAACATTCCTGGAATGTCCCAGAGTGGACATTCCTGGAATATCCGGGGCCTACGGTCCAACTAAGGCACTGAGAATCGTCTCTCAATATCTTCCTAGGAGAGGAAGTCGGATGGGGACTCGCATAAGGGTGTTGGGATGGGACGTATGAAAGCTGCAGAATTTGATAGAGTATCCCAGGGGTCAGAGTTGCCAGAGATGAAAGGGATAGCTCAGGGCGAGCAAGCAGCGGACATCAGAACATGCTGTGCTATAGACTTTGAAAATGGAAAAATTTGTGTCCAATGCTGCGTGTTCTAATACAATAAAAATGGAGAGGTAAGTAAACTTTATTATAAATCAAATTTGATGTCCTCTAATGTGTGTGTGGTGGTTTCTGAAGTTGAAGAACCGGAGATGACCAAAACATGAGTGTTACACACCACATGCATAGCACAGAAGAATTGGGACATTTATTTGTAGGGTGCCAGGGTGTGATAACACAGCAGCCCATCACCCATGGCTACTGCCATACAGTGGGGAAAAAAAGTATTTAGTCAGTCAGCAATAGTGCAAGTTCCACCACTTAAAAAGATGAGAGGCGTCTGTAATTTACATCATAGGTAGACCTCAACTATGGGAGACAAACTGAGAAAAAAAATCCAGAAAATCACATTGTCTGTTTTGTTTTCATTTTATTTGCATATTATGGTGGAAAATAAGTATTTGGTCAGAAACAAAATTTCATCTCAATACTTTGTGATATATCCTTTGTTGGCAATGATAGAGGTCAAACGTTTTCTGTAAGTCTTCACAAGGTTGCCACACACTGTTGTTGGTATGTTGGCCCATTCCTCCATGCAGATCTCCTCTAGAGCAGTGATGTTTTAGGCTTTTCGCTTGGCAACACGGACTTTCAACTCCCTCCAAAGGTTTTCTATAGGGTTGAGATCTGGAGACTGGCTAGGCCACTCCAGGACCTTGAAATGCTTCTTACGAAGCCACTCCTTCGTTGCCCTGGCGGTGTGCTTTGGATCATTGTCATGTTGAAAGACCCAGCCACGTTTCATCTTCAATGCCCTTGCTGATGGAAGGAGGTTTGCACTCAAAATCTCACGATACATGGCCCCATTCATTCTTTCATGTACCCGGATCAGTCGTCCTGGCCCCTTTGCAGAGAAACAGCCCCAAAGCATGATGTTTCCACCACCATGCTTTACAGTAGGTATGGTGTTTGATGGATGCAACTCAGTATTCTTTTTCCTCCAAACACGACAAGTTGTGTTTCTACCAAACAGTTCCAGTTTGGTTTCATCAGACCATAGGACATTCTCCCAAAACTCCTCTGGATCATCCAAATGCTCTCTAGCAAACTTCAGACGGGCCCGGACATGTACAGGCTTAAGCAGTGGGACACGTCTGGCACTGCAGGATCTGAGTCCATGGTGGCGTAGTGTGTTACTTATGGTAGGCCTTGTTACATTGGTCCCAGCTCTCTGCAGTTCATTCACTAGGTCCCCCCGCGTGGTTCTGGGATTTTTGCTCACCGTTCTTGTGATCATTCTGACCCCACGGGGTGGGATTTTGCATGGAGCACCAGATCGAGGGAGATTATCAGTGGTCTTGTATGTCTTCCATTTTCTAATTATTGCTCCCACAGTTGATTTCTTCACTCCAAGCTGGTTGGCTATTGCAGATTCAGTCTTCCCAGCCTGGTGCAGGGCTACAATTTTGTTTCTGGTGTCCTTTGACAGCTCTTTGGTCTTCACCATAGTGGAGTTTGGAGTCAGACTGTTTGAGGGTGTGCACAGGTGTCTTTTTATACTGATAACAAGTTTAAACAGGTGCCATTACTACAAGTAATGAGTGGAGGAAAGAAGAGACTCTTAAAGAAGAAGTTACAGGTCTGTGAGAGCCAGAAATCTTGATTGCTTGTTTCTGACCAAATACTTATTTTCCACCATAATATGCAAATAAAATGAAAACAAAACAGACAATGTGATTTTCTGGATTTTTTTTTCTCAGTTTGTCTCCCATAGTTGAGGTCTACCTATGATGTAAATTACAGACGCCTCTCATCTTTTTAAGTGGTGGAACTTGCACTATTGCTGACTGACTAAATACTTTTTTTCCCCACTGTATGTGCCATACACAACCACAGACTACCAATGTGGCTACTATTCCAGGTACCTGCAGATATTTTTGCTCAACTCTAATCACTATGCATTAGTGGTCACTAAGGACACATCACTTGATACAACATGTCAGTACTTCAGCCAACACTTGTTTTTACTTGCAAATGTATGAAATGTCCTCACCCTGCAATGAGATGTGACAAGAGACTCTAATAACATGAGAAAATGCCAAATCTAAAAGATAAGTATATACTTTTTCCCTAACCTCATGCAGCACTTCAGCTAGTGAAGCATCAATAGTCATCATATTACTTTGTTAGGCCTCTTTCACACATCCGGTTTTTGTAATCCGGCACGATGCGGCAAAATTTTTAATAACCGGATCCAGCACCGGATCCGGTTTTGTCCCATAAGCTTTCATGGTCGCCGCATCGTGCCGGATGGTTATGCGTCGTGTCCGGTTGTTGCCGGACACGGCATAAATTAGCCGTCCGGCATCTGCAAAAAACGTTCCCTGCAACGTTTTTTGTCAGCGCCGGACCGGCTTTTTCCACAGCGCATGCCCGGACTCTGTGAATGTTAACCCCACAAGTGCCCGGCGAGAGAGAGAGATCTCTCTCTGTCACCCGGACACTTGTGAGAGATCTCTCTCGCCGGGCACTTGTGGGGTTAACACTCACAGTGTCTGGGTGAGAGAGAGAGATCTCTCTGTGGGGTTAACCCCACAAGTGCCCGGCAAGAGAGAGAGATTCTCTCGCCTGGACACTAAGTGTTAACCCCCCATGTCTCTCTCTCTCCACCCCCCTCTCCCCTCCCCTCCCCTCTCCTCTCCTCTCCTCCCCTCCCCTCACCTCCCTTTCAGCAGCTGTCTCTCATCGGCTGCCTCTGTCCACCTCGTCCTGCGGCTCCTTTAAATAATGTCCGAGCCGTATCTCTCGCCACATACACATCCGGTGTGACGGCTGCAGGCCGGATCCGGCGGCCCGGCTTTTCGCCGCACGCCGCCGGACCTCACACACCGGATGTGTGAAAGTAGCCTTAGTAATCCTTGAAACCCATCCTTAATTACTGTCTCATCAGACTTCCATAAATGTAGAGGAAATCTGGAGCGCACATGAGACAGATTTATTTAATTATAGTCACCAATGTTCCATAAAGTATTCTTTCTGGTCTCACAAATCTGTTATTTGTAATGAATGTTGATGAAGAATAAACAGCATACAAAACCATGTTCCCTTGCATGGGGTAATAGAATTTTTTGTTATAAATCAGTTATTGCATAAAAACATGAGTGATGAAGTCAATTTTTCAATCTGAGACAGTAGATGTTTTTCTTATACTGCTTCACGACATGTGCCGTACATGTATGGCGCATGTCGGGTCCTCCCCTTTGGTGTGGGCTCCGGTGGTAAGCACACATCTTTCCAGGGACATGTCAGCTGTTTTGAACAGCTGACATTTGCCCAGAACAGCCACGGGTAGAATAGCTATCCACCTACGGCTATTAACCCATGGGCAGCACTGTGGCTCAGTGGATAGCACTGCAGCCTTGCAGCTCTGGAGTCCTGGGCTTGAATCCCACCAAGAACAACATCTACAAGGAGTTTGTATGTTCTCCCCGTGTTTGCGTGGGTTTCCTCCGGGTACTCCGGTTTCCTCCAACATTCCAAAGACATACTGATAGGGAATTTAGATTTGAGCCCCATCGTGGACAGTTATGATAATGTGTGCAAACTGTAAAGCGCTGCGGAATATGTCAGCGCTATATAAAAATAAAGATTATTATTATTTTTATTTATTAAACTAGATTAAGGCCCGATGCTATCGCATCGAGAGGATAGTGACACACCTCTTGCCATGTTAACCCTCAATACACACACACCTCCTCAACACACACTCCTCTCACCTTTCACCATCTCCACTCACATCCACTCACTCTTTCACTCCACATACGACCCTTTCTCTCACTCCGTCTCTCATACTCACACTGTCATCGTCGCTGCTCCATGATCCCCGACATCTTCTTCCGCCGGCACCATCCTGGATCCCGACGTTGTCCACGCCGGCGACATGTTCTTGCGGCCATGCCATCTTGAGTATTCTGAAATCCTGCGAGTGGACATTAGTGGAGATAGTGAAAGGTGAGAGGAGTGTGTGTTGAGGAGTGGTGTGTTGAGGGTTAACATGGCAAGAGGTGTGCCGTGACGTCACCAGTTACAACTGGACGGAAGTTGCTACAACCCGGAAGCTGCTTAGCGCATTTATTATAGTAGATTAAGGCCCGATGCTATCGCATCGAGAGGATTGTGACACACCTCTTGCCATGTTAACCCTCAATACACACACACCTCCTCAACACACCACACCGCCTCAACACACACTCCTCACCTTTCACCATCTCCACTCACGTCCATTCACTCTTTCACTCCACATACGACCCTTTCTCTCACTCCGTCTCTCATACTCACACCGTCATCGTCGCTGCTCCACGATCCCTGACATCTTCTTCCGCCGGCGCCATCCTGGATCCCGACATTGTCCACGCCGGCGACATGTTCTTGCGGCCATGCCATCTTGAGTATTCTGAAATCCTGCGAGTGGACATTAGTGGCTCACCATTGTCATTTTGAAACACGACTGCTACTTCACTGACAGTGGGATTATTGTAGCGTCGAGGGTCTTGAGTACGATCTTGTTTAATAGCCATAGTGATGTTTGGCATGACAGTTCTGTTTTATAGAGATTTAATTTTTTCTTGTTCTTCCACATCACATAACATTTGATAAGCTTCCACAAAAGGATTAATAGCTTGGATTTGAAGGGCAATAATGTTCATCAATGTAGGATGACATTTTTGATTTTCTTTACATCGTAAGCGTTGTTCGTTTGCGGTAGTGGTATCGAGAATGTAAAGCTGGGCAAATGCGCGTTGCTGGTCATCTGAGGGATGTAGTGTTTCAGTTCTATGATAGATCTGGCCATGTATGCGGAAACAGTATGGGCCATATCCAGGAGGTGGTGAAATATTTGCACCCATGGAGGCAAAAGCAAAGGAACTGTTAATACTTCGAATATTATCCATGAAATTTTTGCTAAATTCACGTTGCCCTTTCAGCAAACGTGTAAAGACATCAGGATATTGTAGTATGGGTACATGGACTTTACCCTTCTGACAGCAGAGCGTAAAGTTGTTATCAGAAGGTATCTCTGCTACAAAATGCAAAGCTTCGCAATGCTCACATACATGGGTCATGTCACCATAGCTGTGTTCGGTAATACTATTTTCATCATTAGTGAAAATGTGAGGTTGTAGTAGAAGTGCATGTCCAACCGATGGGGTGCGCCTAGTTTTGAGACCAACGTATATTTGTCTTGGTTGCACTTTCTGCGGGCTAACTGCAGCTTGTATGTGAAGAAACTGTGCGTTGGTATTGAATGGTGGTATTGATAGGGAAGAAACAGATTGCTGATTAGTTATGTCAGTGAACGACATATAGGATGAAGTGTGGTAGTAACTTGTTCCACATGCTGATGTGGAAGCATCCTGTTGTGAGTCTACTAATAATGATGAGGAAGAAGCCGTCTGTTGTTGGCGGTGATGGCGTGTAGAGGCTTCTTCAGCCAATGTAATAGATTTAGAGTTAGGGGATTCGTGTGTGAGACGACGGTGTTTATAAGCCTTAATCTTGTCAAGTCGATGCTGTTTTTCCTCAGGAGTCTCATTAGCACGGCGTTGTTTTTGTCGTAGTGATAAAGCTGCTTTCCTTTCACTGGCATTGGCATACTGTGCATCGGTATTGAATGGTGGTATTGATAGGGCAGAAACAGATTGCTGATTAGTTATGTCAGTGAACGGCATATGGGATGAAGTGTAGCAGTAAATTGTTCCACATGCTGATGTGGAAGCATCCTGTTGTGAGTCTAATAATAATGATGAGGAAGAGGCCGTCTGTTGTCGGCGGTGACGGCGTGCAGAGGCTTTTTCAGCCAATCTTATGGATTTAGAGTTAGGGGATTCGTGTGTGAGGCGACTGCGTTTATAAGCCTTAATCTTCTCAAGGCGATGGTGTTTTTCCTCAGGAGTCTCATTAGCACGGCGTTGTTTTTGTCGTTGTGATAAAGCTGCTTTCCTTTCACTGGCATTGGCATACTTTTTGTTATGACTCATGTTGGCACAGGTAAAGGAGTCTATTTGGCAGTTATCTGGCAGTGAAGAAGGCGTCCTGGAGTATTGTAGAGTAAACAGATACTAATTGACCCTGTAATTGCCCAGCAGTAGTTATGAAGTGGTAGTGGCAAATTGGCCCCGTAGTTAGACACCGGCAGAGGAGCACGGCAGCAGTAGTTATGGCGGTAGAGGCAAATTGGCCCTGTAATTAGACACCGGCAGAGGAGCAAGGCAGCAGTAGTTATGGCGGTAGAGGCAAATTGGCCCTGTAATTAGACACCGGCAGAGGAGCAAGGCAGCAGTAGTTATGGCGGTAGAGGCAAATTGGCCCTGTAATTAGACACAGGCAGTGAACAGTCAGAGGAGCAAGGCAGCAGTACTTATGGCGGTAGAGGCAAATTGGCCCTGTAATTAGACACCGGCAGAGGAGCAAGGCAGCAGTAGTTATGGCGGTATTGGCAAATTGGCCCTGTAATTAGACACCAGCAGAGGAGCAATGCAGCAGTAGTTATGGCGGTAGAGGCAAATTGATCCTGTAATTAGACACCGGCAGAGGAGCAAGGCAGCAGTAGTTATGGCGGTAGAGGCAAACTGGCCCTGTAATTAGACACCGGCAGAGGAGCAAGGCAGCAGTAGTTATGGCGGCAGAGGCAAATTAGCCCTGTAATTAGACACCGGCAGAGGAGCAAGGCAGCAGTAGTTATGGCGGTAGAGGCAAATTGGCCTTGTAATTAGACACCGGCAGTAAACAGGCAGATGACCAAAGCAGCAGTAGTTATGGCGATAGAGGCAAATTGGCCCTGTAATTAGACACTGGCAGAGGACAAAGGCAGCAGTAGTTATGGCGGTAGAGGCAAATTGGTCCTGTAATTAGACACCGGCAGAGGAGCAATGCAGCAGTAGTTATGGCGGTATAGGCAAATTGGCCCTGTAATTAGACACCGGCAGAGGAGCAATGCAGCAGTAGTTATGGCGGTAGAGGCAAATTGGTCCTGTAATTAGACACCGGCAGAGTAGCAAGGTAGCAATAGTTATGGCAGTACAGGCAAATTAGCCCTGTAATTAGACACCGGCAGAGGAGCAAGGTAGCAATAGTTATGGCAGTATAGGCAAATTGGCCCTGTAATTAGACACCGGCAGTAAACAGGCATAGGACCAAGGCAGCAGTAGTTATGGTGGTACAGGCAATGCCAAGCGTCCGCACAGCAAGTCGGCGTGAGGTAAATGACGCAATTTCACGAATGCAAGATGGCGTCGGCAAAATCTCGCGAGATTTCGCCGACTTCGTTAACACCTCTTGCCATGTTAACCCTCAACACACCACACCGCCTCAACACACACTCCTCTCACCTTTCACCTCCACTCATGTCCACTCACTCTTTCACTCCACATACGTTCCTTTCTCTCACTCCGTTTCTCATACTCACACCGTCATCGTCGCTGCCCCGACATCTTCCTCCGCCGCCGCGATCCAGGATCCAGACGTTCTCCAGGCCGCCGACATGTTCTTGCGGGACGCCATCTTGGATTTCGTGAAATCCCGAGATATTCAAGATGGCGTCGCCGCAACAACATGTCGTTGGCGTGGACGACATCGGGATCCAAAATGATGGCGTCGGCGAAATCTCGCGAGATTACGCCGACGCCATTTTGGATCCCGATGTCGCCCACGCCAGCGACATGTTCTTGCGGGACGCCATCTTGGATTTCGTGAAGTCCCGCGATATTCAAGATGGCGTCGCCGCAACAACATGTCGCTGGCATGGGCGACATCGGGATCCAAAATGGCGTCGGTGTAATCTCGCGAGATTTCGCCGACGCCATCTTTTTGGATCCCGATGTCGTCCACGCCAGCGACATGTTGTTGCGGCGACGCAATCTATAATAATAAATGCCCTAACCAGCTTCCGGTTGTAACAACTTCCGTCCAGTTGTAACCGGTGACGTCACCACACACACGCACATGTTAACCCTCAACACACCACACCGCCTCAACACACACTCCTCTCACCTTTCACCTCCACTCATGTCCACTCACTCTTTCACTCCACATACGTTCCTTACTCTCTGTAAGCATCGTTCCTATTCTGCTGTGTTCCGGACTTTGCCCTTACTGTTGCCCTTAAGCCTGGCTTCGTTCGGCCATACTGGTTCCTGTGACATCACCGCCTGTTGGTCCCGCCCGCCGGGTTTAAATAGCTTTCCTGGACGTTACTACCTTGCTTGTATATCTCGTTCTGTACCTGATCTGCTAGCTGGGAGTTGCACGCTGTGCTACCTCCTTCCTTCCTGCTGAATCCACCTGGATTACCTGCTGCCTAACTGCCGCTGCCTGGACCTTCTGACGGTGTCGGCCTGAAGGCTCCTTCCAGCCCTGCCTCCACCGCTCACCGCTACTACAGCACTCACGGTATGCGCTGAAGATCTTGACTGCTGTGTGCGTTCCACCTGAGAGACTATCCCTGCTACCTTTGCACATCCAGTATCTATTACCTAGTGACTTTCTCTGCCACTGCACTGTGCCCGAAGATTCCCCTCCCGCAAGGGAGAGGGCTAAGTGACTGTCCTTGCCTGCATTCTTAAGACTGTGTCTGCTTACATCTACATAGTGCTGGTGTACAACTTGCTATCTACTGGACTGAGTTCTGCTGCTGTTACCACTGCTGTCATTATCTGGCTCCGCCAGCACCTGTGCTGTTCTGTGCTGCTTGTTTAATACAAACTACTTTCACGTATACCCGTGTCTGTGACTCTATCATCTAGCCACTGTCTTCATAGAAACCTACTATACATCGTTACAGGATATACAAGCCACCAATATGGAGACCGCAGGTGTAGAGTCCCTGGAGAAACGTGTAAGCAAGCAGCTTGCTTTGATACGGCAGGATGTGGCAGGCATTAGGACCCAGCTGGACACGCTGGAGCAACGTATCGAACACAACGCCGGGGCAGCAGAGGCACAGTTGCAACGACTGGCAAATCGGATTACGGCGCTGGAACAAGCAGCTCCTCTTCAGGGTGATCGTGTTCTGGCGTTGGAGCAAGCGATTCCTATGCAGCTTGATCGGATTGCTGCTCTGGAACAGGCCCCAGCCGCGCAGGTAGCAGGTGTTGCCCGGGATACTACACCGACCTTCCCGAAGCTTCCACCCTTCCGGTTCGCTGGCGAGAGGGATAAATTCCGAGGATTTTTGAACCAGTGCCGGATCTTCTTTGCTGCTCATGCCCCACAGTTCACAACGGAACGCTCCAAAGTTCTGACCATAGTCATGCTGCTGTCTGGTAAGGCGCTCGCATGGGCCAACCCTTTGATTGAGACCGACGACCCTCTGCTTAACTCTATGGACAATTTCATTGCCGCAATGACGCAGATGTTTGATGACCCGAACCGAGCTAATACTGCTGAGACGACGCTGCTGACCCTTCGGCAGGGGAAGCGTTCGGTGCTGGAGTATGCATTGGACTTTCGTAGATGGGCTTTAGACACCACCTGGAACGGGGCAGCCAAGCAGGCCATCTTCCGCAGGGGATTGTCCACGGCAGTTAAGGATGAACTGGCACGCGGGGACTCGCCCGTGCTTCTTGGGGACTTCATCAACCACTGCATCCGCATTGACAATCGACTCTCTGAGCGCAGACAGGAGCGCTGGTCTGATCTACGGTTTAATAACACTGTTCCGTTCTCTTCTCCCTCCAGAGATGTCACCAGCAGGAGGAATCCCGAGCCCGAGCCCGAACCGATGCAGGTGGATGCCGTACGTAGAAATCCTCCTGATGCCCGCAAGGAGCATCGCTTTAAGGAAAACCTGTGCTTCTACTGCGGGGGGACCGGTCACTTCATCTCCGAGTGTCCAGTCAGGAGACGTAAGACGGCTGCAGCTATCATTGATTGTAACTCCGAGGCGGGGGAGTCCTGCGTCCTAGATCTGAACAATTCGGGGGGCAGAGACAATCAGAGAGACCTGGACTTTGCCGATATGAATTCGCTGGCATCTCTTCCATTGAACGCAGTGGTGATCTCGATGACATCCGTCGTTTCCTCCTTCGCTACTAAGAAGAATTCCCACTATTACCTATCCTTGAGGGTCTGCTTCCAGGGTCGGTGTGTCGAGAGCGCCGCCATGTTGGACTCCGGGGCCAGTGGAAACTTCATGGATATCGCGTTTGCTAGGAAGCATGGAATCAGGGCAGTGAAGAGGGAGTCGTCAGTCTTGATGGAGACAGTAGATGGGTCACCACTTACATCGGGACCGGTAACCATGGAGACTGAGTCGGTGAAGGTATGCATTGGAGAGGACCATGTGGAACATTTGTCCTTTTTACTAATATCTTCTCCTCACTTTCCTATTATCCTGGGGTTACCTTGGCTCCAGGTTCAGAATCCTCGCATCAACTGGGAGACCAGGGAAGTGCAGTTCCCTCCAAGTTCTAACAGCAACCCCGCTATTCCTAAGGTCGCTGCTATCCCCAAGGTAGTAGCTACGACTGAGGGACAATTACCAATGGAGTATCAGGATCTGGCAGAGGTATGTGATAAGAAGAGGGCAGATATGTTACCTCCCCACCGGCCTTATGATTGCCCGATAGAACTGATATCTGGGGCGGAGATCCCATTCGGGCGTATTTACCCTTTGTCTGGTCCTGAATTAAAGGCCTTGAAGGATTTCATCGACGAGAATCTCGCCAAGGGCTTCATCCGACCGTCTACTTCTCCTGCGGGTGCACCAATCTTCTTCGTGAAGAAAAAGGATGGGGGTCTGCGTCCTTGCATGGACTACCGTGATTTAAACAAGGTAACGGTCATGAATCGGCACCCGCTACCCTTAATCTCTGAACTACTGGAGAGGGTGAAGCAGGCTAAGATATTCACCAAACTGGATCTTCGGGGAGCCTACAATCTCGTGAGAATTCGGTCTGGAGATGAGTGGAAGACGGCCTTCCGCTGCCGTTATGGACACTTCGAATCACGGGTCATGCCGTTCGGACTACGAAATGCCCCTGCAACCTTTCAGCATTTTGTTAATGACATTTTCCGAGATGTGCTTGATGTATTTATGGTTGTGTATCTCGATGACATTTTAATCTTTTCCAGTGATCTCGAGGAACATCGGCTCCACGTGAGGACAGTGCTGCAACGCCTGCTGCATAACCATCTTTACATCAAGTTGGAGAAATGCGAGTTCCACAGGGCAACAGTGCAGTTCCTCGGTTATGTCATCTCTCCACAGGGTCTCCAGATGGACGATCAAAAGACCAGAGCGATCCAGGAGTGGCCAGCGCCAGGATCGGTGAAAGAAGTTCAGAGGTTTGTGGGATTCGCCAACTTCTATAGGCGCTTCATCCGTAACTTCTCTGAGATTGTGGCTCCCATCACCCAACTGACCAAGAAGGGGGTACCGTTCCGGTGGACTCCGCAAGCCCAGGAGGCGTTCACACGGCTGAAGGACAAATTTGTGTCGGCTCCCATCTTAAGACATCCAGACCCAGACCTGAGCTTTACTCTTGAGGTGGACGCATCGGATGTCGCCATCGGCGCAGTGTTGTCACAGAGAGGAGGTGAGAAGGCAGTTCTTCATCCTTGTGCCTTTCTTTCTCAGAAGCTATCCCCGGCGCAGAAGAACTATGACGTAGGGAACAAGGAGTTACTGGCGATTGTGACGGCATTCAAGGAGTGGAGACACTTGCTGCTGGGGTCCTCAACTCCGATTACAGTTCTTACCGACCACCGAAACATGGAATTCATGCAGTCCGTAAGATGTTTGAACCCACGTCAGGCACGTTGGAGCTTGTTTCTAAACCAATTCAACTTCATCATCTCCTACAGGTCGGGGGCACGGAATGGTAAGGCAGATGCGCTATCTAGGATTGCTGCTCCTGAGGAAGTGATTAAGTCGTCTCCTAGTACTGTTGTGTCTCCCGCTCATTTCATCTCTGCAATCCATCATCAGGATCTTCTGTCTGAGATCAAAGCAGCATACGTAGCAGATCCGTTGCTAAGGCAACCTACCCCCGAAGTAAGCCTAAATTACAATGGAGGAGTGTGGTTACAGGAGAATCGGCTGTATGTACCAGAGGTGACAAGACTTGAAGTCCTCCGACTGATCCATGATTCTAAGATTGGGGGACATCGTGGAATAACAAAGACCCAAGAGTTCCTGGCTCGGTACTTCTGGTGGCCTTCGTACCGGAAGGACGTGGAGGGATACGTGTCATCCTGCGAGGTATGTGCTCGGTTCAAGACGCCTCGTGCGTCGCCTTCCGGGTTGTTACAACCCTTGCCTATACCATCTCGTCCCTGGAGATCCATCTCAATGGACTTTATTGTTGAACTACCGGTCTCCAAGGGTAAGAACACCATTCTAGTGGTCGTGGACCGCCTCACTAAGGCAGCACACTTTATCCCTTGCGCTGGATTACCCACAGCAAAACAGACTGCAGACTTGTTGATTCAAGAGGTGGTCCGTCTGCACGGAGTCCCGGATGAGGTGATCTCGGATCGTGGGGTGCAGTTCACGTCTAGGTTCTGGAGGTGTTTCTGCGCGGCTCTGGATATTAGAGTAAGTCTGTCTTCGGCTTACCATCCACAGACTAATGGACAGACGGAACGTACGAATCAGACCCTGGAGCAGTACCTCCGTTGCTACTTAAGTCATCTGCAGGACGATTGGGTAGATCTGCTTCCCCTGGCAGAGTTCACATATAACAACTCGCAGCACTCCTCGACTAAGCAGTCACCGTTCTTTGCTAATCAGGGTTACCACCCAAGCATCTTGCCGCAGTTCCCCAAGGAGGCTGCAGTGCCTGCTGTGTCTGACCATCTTTCTTTCTTACAGCAGAATTTGGAAGCTCTGAAGACCACCTTGACGACTGCGCAGGAAAGGTATAAGAGAGCAGCAGATCGTACCAGGAGGCCGGCTCCGGTGTATAGGGTGGGAGATACGGTCTGGTTGTCTACCAAGAATCTGAGGGTGAGGGCACCGACTGTCAAGCTGGGGCAGAAGTTTGTAGGGCCATACAAGATCGTGGCTCTAGTGAATTCGGTAGCGGTGCGTCTGAAATTACCCCCTGCCTGGAAGGTTCACCCGGTGTTCCATGTTTCACTACTAAAGCCAGTTGTACCAAATTCTTTCCCAGGGCGTACTTCCTCTCCTCCAGCTCCAGTGCTCGTTGATGGACATGAACAATATGTCGTGGAGAAGATTCTGGATTCACGGATCTTCAGAAGGAAGTTGCAATACCTGGTCAAGTGGCAAGGATACTCTGTCGAGGAGAATTCCTGGGAACCGGTGGAGAATATCTGTGCTCCGCGGCTGCTGGAGCAGTTTCATCTAAGGTACCCGGACAAGCCTGGTCGAAGATTGTCCGGAGGACATTCTTTAAGGGGGGAATAATGTAAGCATCGTTCCTATTCTGCTGTGTTCCGGACTTTGCCCTTACTGTTGCCCTTAAGCCTGGCTTCGTTCGGCCATACTGGTTCCTGTGACATCACCGCCTGTTGGTCCCGCCCGCCGGGTTTAAATAGCTTTCCTGGACGTTACTACCTTGCTTGCATATCTCGTTCTGTACCTGATCTGCTAGCTGGGAGTTGCACGCTGTGCTACCTCCTTCCTTCCTGCTGAATCCACCTGGATTACCTGCTGCCTAACTGCCGCTGCCTGGACCTTCTGACGGTGTCGGCCTGAAGGCTCCTTCCAGCCCTGCCTCCACCGCTCACCGCTACTACAGCACTCACGGTATGCGCTGAAGATCTTGACTGCTGTGTGCGTTCCACCTGAGAGACTATCCCTGCTACCTTTGCACATCCAGTATCTATTACCTAGTGACTTTCTCTGCCACTGCACTGTGCCCGAAGATTCCCCTCCCGCAAGGGAGAGGGCTAAGTGACTGTCCTTGCCTGCATTCTTAAGACTGTGTCTGCTTACATCTACATAGTGCTGGTGTACAACTTGCTATCTACTGGACTGAGTTCTGCTGCTGTTACCACTGCTGTCATTATCTGGCTCCGCCAGCACCTGTGCTGTTCTGTGCTGCTTGTTTAATACAAACTACTTTCACGTATACCTGTGTCTGTGACTCTATCATCTAGCCACTGTCTTCATAGAAACCTACTATACATCGTTACACTCTCACTCCGTTTCTCATACTCACACCGTCATCGTCGCTGCCCCGACATCTTCCTCCGCCGCAGCGATCCAGGATCCAGACGTTCTCCAGACCGCCGACATGTTCTTGCGGGACGCCATCTTGGATTTCGTGAAATCCCGCGATATTCAAGATTGCGTCGCCGCAACAACATGTCGCTGGCGTGGACGACATCGGGATCCAAAAAGATGGAGTCGGCGAAATCTCGCGAGATTACGCCGACACCATTTTGGCTCCCGATGTCGCCCACGCCAGCGACATATTCTTGCGGGACGCCATCTTGGATGTCGTGAAGTCCCGCGATATTCAAGATGGCGTCGCCGCAACAACATGTCGCTGGCATGGGCGACATCGGGATCCAAAATGGCGTTGGCGTAATCTCGCGAGATTTCGCCGACGCCATCTTTTTGGATCCCGATGTCGTCCACGCCAGCGACATATTGTTGCGGAGACGCCATCTTGAATCTCGCGGGACTTCACGACATCCAAGATGGCGTCCCGCAAGAACATGTCGGCGGCCTGGAGAACGTCTGGATCCTGGATCGCGGCGGCGGAGGAAGATGTCGGGGCAGCGACGATGACGGTGTGAGTATGAGAAACGGAGTGAGAGAAAGGAACGTATGTGGAGTGAAAGAGTGAGTGGACATGAGTGGAGGTGAAAGGAGTGTGTGTTGAGGCGGTGTGGTGTGTTGAGGGTTAACATGTGCGTGTGTGTGGTGACGTCACCGGTTACAACTGGACGGAAGTTGTTGCAACCGGAAGCTGGTTAGGGCATTTATTATTATAGATACCACAGTCAAACTCTGACAGCAGCATTTAAGGCGCATTTCTGGCCATCGGTCTGGAAATCCGCCCACCGGTGACCCTCGTCACGTGATCGTGGGTCACCAGTGGGTTGGCATGACAGCCAGAGGTCTCCTGGAGACCTCTATGGTTGTCACTGCCAGATTGCTGTGAGCGCCGCCCAGTGGTCGGTGCTCATAGCAAGTCAGCAATGTTGCTACATACAAGAGATCTGATCATCGCCTGTATGTAGCAGTGCTGATCAGGTCATGTCACTTCTAGCCTCCCATGGAGACTATTGAAGCATGCCAACAGTAAAAAAAAACTGTTTCTAAAAATATAAATATATAAAAATATATAAAATTTAAAAAAATATAAATGTTCAAATCACCCCCATTCAAAATAAAACAACAACAAAAATCAAACATACACATATTTGGTATCGCCACATTCAGAATCACTCGATCTATCAATAAAAAAAGGATTAAGCTGATAGCTAAACAGCGTAGCGAGAAAAAAAAGTCAAAACACCAGAATTACCGTATATACTCGTGCATAAGCCAACCCGTGTATAAGTCGACCCCCCTAATTTTGTCACAAAAAACTGGGAAAACTTATTGACTCACGTATAAGCCTAGGGTGGATAATGCTGAAGCTACTGCCCTTATAATGCTGCACAGTGAGCGGCCCCTTACAAAGATGCAGTTATTAGTGGCTCCTTATAATGCTGCACAGTGAGCGGCCCCTTACAATGATGCACAGTTATTAGTGGCCCCTTATAATGCTGCACAGTGAGCGGCCCCTTACAATGATGCACAGTTATTCGTGGCTCCTTATAATCCTGCACAGTGAGCGGCCCCTTACAATGATGCACAGTTATTAGTGGCTCCTTATAATCCTGCACAGTGAGTGGCCCCTTACAATGATGCACAGTTACTGTATTAGTGGCCCCTTATAATGCTGCACAGTGAGCGACCCCTTACAATGATGCACAGTTATTAGTGGCCCCTTATAATGCTGCACAGTGAGCGGCCCCTTACAATGATGCACAGTTATTCGTGGCTCCTTATAATCCTGCACAGTGAGCGGCCCCTTACAATGATGCACAGTTATTAGTGGCTCCTTATAATCCTGCACAGTGAGTGGCCCCTTACAATGATGCACAGTTACTGTATTAGTGGCCCCTTATAATGCTGCACAGTGAGTGGCCCCTTACAAAGATGCACAGTTATTAGTGGACCCTTATAATGCTGCACAGTGAGCAGCCCCTTACAAAGATGCACAGTTATTAGTGGCCCCTTATAATCCTGCACAGTGAGTGGCCCCTTACAATGATGCACAGTTATTAGTGGCTCCTTATAATCCTGCACAGTGAGTGGCCCCTTACAATGATGCATAGTTACCGTATTAGTGGCCCCTTATAATGCTGCACAGTGAGCAGCCCCTTACAATGATGCACAGTTATTAGTGGCCCCTTATAATGCTGCACAGTGAGCAGCCCCTTACTATGATGCACAGTTATTAGTGGACCCTTATAATGCTGCACAGTGAGCGGCCCCTTACAATGATGCACAGTTTTTAGTGGCTCCTTATAATCCTGCACAGTGAGTGGCCCCTTACAATGATGCATAGTTACCGTATTAGTGGCCCCTTATAATGCTGCACAGTGAGCAGCCCCTTACAATGATGCACAGTTATTAGTGGCCCCTTATAATGCTGCACAGTGAGCAGCCCCTTACTATGATGCACAGTTATTAGTGGACCCTTATAATGCTGCACAGTGAGCGGCCCCTTACAATGATGCACAGTTTTTAGTGGCTCCTTATAATCCTGCACAGTGAGTGGCCCCTTACAATGATGCACAGTTACCGTATTAGTGGCCCCTTATAATGCTGAACAGTGAGCAGCCCCTTACAATGATGCACAGTTATTAGTGGCCCCTTATAATGCTGCACAGTGAGCGGCCCCTTACAAAGATGCACAGTTATTAGTGGCTCCTTATAATCCTGCACAGTGAGCGGCCCCTTACAATGATGCACAGTTACCGTATTAGTGGCCCCTTATAATGCTGCACAGTGAGCGGCCCCTTATAATGCTGCACAGTGAGCGGCCCCTTATAATGCTGCACAGTGAGCGGCCCCTTACAATGATGCACAGTTATTAGTGGCCCCTTATAATGCTGCACAGTGAGCGACCCCTTACAATGATGCACAGTTATTAGTGGCCCCTTGTAATGCTGCACAGTGAGCGGCCCCTTACAATGATGCACAGTTATTAGTGGCCCCTTATAATGCTGCACAGTGAGCGGCCCCTTGTAATGCTGCACAGTGAGCGGCCCCTTACAATGATGCACAGTTATTAGTGGCCCCTTATAATGCTGCACAGTGAGCGGCCCCTTACAATGATGCACAGTTATTAGTGGCCCCTTATAATGCTGCACAGTGAGCGGCCCCTTACAATGAGGCACAGTTATTAGTGGCCCCTTATAATGCTGCACAGTGAGCGACCCCTTACAATGATGCACAGTTATTAGTGGCCCCTTATAATGCTGCACAGTGAGCGGCCCCTTGTAATGCTGCACAGTGAGCGGCCCCTTGTAATGCTGCACAGTGAGCGGCCCCTTACAATGATGCACAGTTATTAGTGGCCCCTTATAATGCTGCACAGTGAGCGGCCCCTTACAATGATGCACAGTTATTAGTGGCCCCTTATAATGCTGCACAGTGAGCGGCCCCTTACAATGAGGCACAGTTATTAGTGGCCCCTTATAATGCTGCACAGTGAGCGGCCCCTTACAATGATGCACAGTTATTAGTGGCCCCTTATAATGCTGCTGCTGCCGCTGCCTCAATTAAAAGAAAAAACCTATATACTCACCTCGTCCCTGCTGCTGCAACTGCTGCTCCTCAGTGTTGCCGGCTCTGCATAGTGACTGTTCAGGCAGAGGGCGCCTGCTAACTACGTCATGGCGCCCTCTGACCTGAACGTCACTGCCAGAGGAAGCAAGACAGCAGAGTGACGCGCAGCGGTGGAACGGGGGACAGGTGAATATGGCCCCCTCCACTATACTCACCTCTCCTAGCATGTCTCTTGCAGCCCCCGTGCTTATTCCATCTTCTCAGGGCTGTTCTTCGTGCTTTCAGCGGTCACGTGGTGCCGCTCATTACATATGCGCATAATAATAATATAATGATATAATAATATAATATATAATATATTATATAATAATATAGCACTTTAATAACTCACTTCATGTTTTGAGGTCTTCTTAACCCAGTTAGCATATTTTTGTGCAATATATTTGAGGTCAGTGTACCATGTGCACTAAGTGATAGGCTCTACCTTCTGAGTATTTTGGCTGCCAGTATTTGTCCTCCTCTATCTGACTCCTCTTTTTTGTCTGGTTTGAGGCACCAATGATTAATTATTTTTTGTATGTATTTGTGTTATTTTGCAATAAAAATTTATTTTTATATCCTCTTGTTTGACACTATTGATTGTGCTCGTAGTCTAACAACTATGGGTTCAGTATGTTTATTGACGATGTGTAGTGTTACCCATCCTATGTTTTAGGAAATGGGTTTGGGTGGTATGTTTATGATAATAAAATATATATATATATATATATACAGTATATATATATATATATATATATGTAAAAATCATTTGTAATAATTCTTGCTTTACTGTTTTATTATGATCGTCCCATCTTGTCGTCAGATCAATATGGTATGTATGTGATAATGACACACAGTAACAAGGAGGAGAGAGCTGTCATGTAAATGTCCCCAAAGTCAACAAAAACTACAGTGACCGGTAGTATTAATGAAAATGAGTGACAAGTGCTCACAGAGACCTGCTTTGTACAGGCTTGTAGCCTCTATCTATTATTCATTAGCATGAATGGATTTTTAATTGGAAAAAATGAATTATATAAGGAGGCCGTGATTGATGGTCGTCTCCCGTTCACTTCTGTAGACATGAGAAGGGAGGGGCATGAGGCACAGAGAGAGGAGGAAGGGATAGAACAAGATGAGTTGTCATTTTCCTGGACAACAGCCAATAGCTAATATACCATCTTTATGCTCTTATTTATGCTCTGAACCTGAGATCTTTACATGAAAACTAGGGATGAGCGAATGTGTTCAGTGATACTTATATGTCACAAATATGTGCTCAGCATTCAATGAGTATTGACTGGTGCATGGATTTGAAGCTTGAATCTCCACCCTGCATGGCACCTGTTATACAGCCAATATGCATGCAGATTGCCTGCCAGTCACTGTAATGCCGCAGCTATCTTGGTAGTGGCATTACTGTGATTGGCTGGCTGCATTACCTCATCCGAGGTTATAAAAGGACAGGCGCCACCATGCTCGGCTCACTTACACAACTGCACAGCTCAGGGACAGTTCTGATCGGAAGGAAGGAGCAGTTATCCAGGCCTGTGTGTGCACAGTGTAAACTAATCAGAGTTCTCTAGTGTTGATACTGGTGCTGATGCTGAGCCATCATACTAACAATGCTCCTAAGGGCTAATCTTTTGGTTTGCTGTTTGTATCAGATACATTCTACATTTAGCCTTGGGACAGTTGCAAGAGCAGGGAGAGAGGCAGAATAAAGCCAATAGGCAGCGCTTAGGGCTGTGCAATCCATTGCTGAATATGTAGCAGCTGCACGTGACCACATTCTTTTTTGGGGGGAGGGTGAAAAAACTGGCTATATTATCATCCATAGAGTATTACGTACTTTGTGTGCCATTATGGTGGTATATAACGCTCCAAAATAAAGCTTTAAAATTATTTTATGATTTCATTTAGTCATCCATAATGTACTACATGCTTTGTGTTACATTTCGGTGGTATATAACACTTCAATAAAAGGGTTCAAAAATGTTTCTGGATTCAATTAGTCATCAATAGAGTATTACGTGCTTTGTATTACATTTCGGTTGTATATAACACTACAAAAAAAGCGTCAAAATTTTTTTTTAGATTCAAGTAATCATCCATACTGTATTACGTTCTTTCTGTGACATTTCAGTTGTATATAACACAACAAAAAAGCATCTACCAATTTTTCTCAAATAAATTAGTCATCCATAGAGTATTAGCTTCTTTCTATGACATTTCGGTTGTAAATAACACTACAAAAACGGTTCAAAAATTTGTCTGTATTCAGTTAGTCATCTATAGAGTATTACATGCTTTGTGTTACATTTCGTTGACGCTGCAAAAGAGTGTCCAAAAATGTTTATGGATACAATTAGTCATCCATATTACATGCTTTTCATTACATTTTGGTGGTATATAACACTCCAAAAAAGCATTTAAAAAATGCAATGTATTGAATTTGCTATCCATAGATTATTTGTGTTACATTACAGTGGTATATAACACTCAAAAAAACTTTTTGCCTAATGCAAGTGACCAATTTATTTATTTTTTCTTAAAAATAAACTTGGTTTCCACAGACCTAGCAATTAGAAAATGTGTAAGGCATGCGGAAAGGAATAGGAAAGTGGAAGTGCTGATGATAGTGAACGTAGATGCCGAGGACATGGGGCAGATGAGACTATGCCTGTTGCAGGAGCAAGAGAAACATGACCATCTACGATACATAGCTTCCTGTCCCACTTTGCAGGGGGGTTCACGGTACATCACTTCTGAAGCCTCACTGAATCGTCCAGACCAGAGGTAACAGGAAATCCCACCATAGTATCTTTTACGGCTTCTGACAAACCCTTCTGAAAGAGAGCAGCCAAGGCACTATCATTCCAGGTAGTAAGGACCGCCCACTTTCGGAACTTTTGACAGTACAACTCTGCAGATTCTCGACCCTGGTTCAATGCTAACAGGGTCTTTTCAGCCTGATCAATAGCATTAGGTTCGTCGTACAGCAACCCCAAGGCTTGAAAAAATGCATTCACATTAGTCAGAATAGGGTCATCTGGTTTCAAAGAAAACGCCCAATCCTGGGGATCGCCGCGCAGCAAAGAGATGACAATTTTAACCTGCTGCGCGGGGCTCCCTGACGAGTTAGGCTTCAAAGCAAAAAATAATTTACAATTATTTTTGAAACTCAAAAATTTAGATCGATCCCCAAAAAATACATCAGGTGTGGGGATCTTTGGTTCAACAGCATGTGAACGAGCAAGATAGGCAGAAATTCCTCGCACTTCAGCAGCGAGCTGCTCCACACGATCAGACACTTGCTTTATCTCCATTGAGAGAAAAAAAAATTCCCCCTATGGCCTCAGAGATATAGAGGAAAGAATATACACACACCTTTTTTTTTTTTTTAAACACAATTCTTTCCTGCTATTGAGTACCCCAGGATCTGCGGTTGGGCGGGTGATTCTGTAATGATTGAGTCACCGTAGGAGGCAAAAACAGAAATGCTAGCTAAGTCCTGAAAACCAGAGAAGTTGGCAACTATCAGATTGCAGACCCCTGAACCTATCAACACAACTAGCAGTAGCCGTGGGGGGTTCCTACGATGACCTAGACCCCTCGATCACAGCCGGAGAGATACATAGGCCTAAAGAAGGAAAGGGGAAATCTAACTGCCCCAGAGCAGACCCCAAAGCAATAGGCAGCACCCCACATATAATGACGGTGAAGCAAGATGAAAACACTTACACAGACAGAAAGACAGGCTGAGCAAAGACGGGGCCCAAAAACTACCTAGATAGGAACGGATAGGAAGGTTGCTGTCTGCAATCTGCCAAAACCCTATCAGAGACAAAAGCCAACAAGCTGATATAAAAATGGCCCTGAAGCAACTAAGCTTCAAAAACTAAATCAGCACTCAGGTACCTTCAGAAGACAGAGCCCAAGGAACACTGCACACTCCAGCAGGGAGTGGCAGAATCCAAAAAGCAAGAAAAACAAAAACAAATCTTAGATGCAAAAAGGCAAAACAGAAAACTTAGCTTTAGGAGAGCAGGAATCAGACTGGTGTCCAAGAGTCCACAGAGAAATCACCCGCAAGGCAGAAAGGGCGTAGGCTGCCTTAAATCCAGTCAGGGACTCCACTCAGCCAATCGTCTTCATTAGTCCCAGGTGCCTGATAATCAGGCTCACTACCTTCCTTCACTAGAATAGGGAGTTCACCAGGCCTCAGTGACGGAGGGGAAAATGAACTCACAACACTCACCAGTACAAATAGGTGGTTGGTTGCATAGCAGATAATGCTTCCAGCATTATTGCCAGCACCACCCAGTCATCCACGTGATCCAGTCTCACCAGCCAACAGTCTGGATCACTTAAACCTCACTCTGATCCTCCTTCCTCCCACCGTGTTGAGTCCCAGAAGTCTAGTGATCCCACACTAGGACATTCCGAGGAGCTTTTCCCAACATAATTTCTTGATCGTCACCTCCCACCCTACATGTTTCAAAAGGGACAAAAGGAGATGCTATTTAAAGATGCACAAAACTTAGAGAAGCCACGGCCACAAGACGATGACAGTGTAGAACAGCAAATTTTGTCTAAGGAGGTAGATGATGATGAAACACAGTTGCCGATAAACCCAATTGTTGTTAAATTATCAAGTCAGGAGGACCAGGGTGTGGCAGTGAATGACGAGGTGGTGTATGACAAAGTCAGTGACACAACCTGGGAACCTGTCATGCAGAGCGATGCCAGCAGCGCACACTAGAAGGGATCAGCAGCATCAAAACAGGTAGGAAGAGGCAGTGGGGATACCAGAGCAAGAAGGTGGACAACTGTTCTGCAAAGCCCCAACACTCGTGAATTTCTCCGTGAAACAGGTGTTCTGCAGTCTGGGATGTTTTTAAAGAGAGTTCGGAGTAAAAGAATGGTTGTTTGCCTTGCCTAGATCAGCAGGGAAATGACCACTAAGAGCCTAACCACCACCAGCATGATCAGGCACATGTCATCTAAGCACCTGGCTCAGTAGGCTGAAAGCCTGGGTCCACAATTGTTGCCAGCAGGTGACACCACTCCCTCTTCCCCTGTGCTAGCTGCTTGTCAATCCTCTGTCCATTACATTGGCAAAGATGTCTTCTGCTCTACACCTGTCCTTGCACATTCTGAGGCACAATTCCAGGCTGCTTGCCGTGGAAATGTTGCTGTTTAGGCTTGTAGACACAGAGGATTTCCACGGACTCATCATGGCAGCCGTCCCTCGGTGCTTGGTCCCCAGCCGCCACTTTTTCTCCCTCGGTGTGGTTTTCCCCACCTTGTACCAACACGTCAGGGACATCACCGGTGCCCTTACAAATGCACTTAATGGGATTGTCCACTTAATGACTGACTCGCGGACAAGCGACTGTGGCCAGGGACGCTACATTTCTCTGACGGCACACTGGGTGAAGGGGAGACCGGGTCTGAGTCCCACCCCGGAACAGTGCTACTGACACCGAGGATTTCTGGCCCTACTTCTATCAGAGTTTCCTCCACCTCCTGCAGCAGTTCTTGCACCCCCCACTCCTCCTCATTCTCCATCTCTGATTTTGGCATCTCAGAGCACATCTTCCACATCAGCCAAGAAGCTCTGCAGCACTGCCTCAGTGAAGCAGCAACAGGTTCTGCTCAAGAAAATCGAGGAGACAAAACGCACACCGCAGAATTATGGAAAGGAATAATAGACCAGACAGATCTTTGGCCCTTGCCGCTGAACCTAAAAACCAGGCATGGTCGTGTGTGATAATGGCCATAAACCGGTGGCGGCTGAGAAGCTTGGCAAGCTTACATGTACCATGTTTGGTTCACTTGCTCAATTTGGTGGCTCAGCGAAATCTGAAAACCTACCCAGATTTGCCAGAGCTTCTGGTTAAGGTATACTGCGTCAGCGCCCATTTCAACAAGTCAGATACAGATGCTGCCGCTCTAGCATTTTTGCAATACTGCATCCAAGTGCCAGCTCATTGATTGGTGTGTGATGTCAGCACACATTGGAACTCTACACTGCACATGCTGGCAAGGCTTTGTGAGCAGCAGAGGACAGTTGTCGAATACCAGCTCCAACACGCAGGTCGGTGTTCTGGGCAGCCTCCACCCATAACAACTAAAGAGTGGGCATGGATGTCTGACATTTGTGTGGTTCTCCAAGACTTTGAGGGCTCCACAAAGGTGAGCGGCAATGAAGCCATAATTAGCACAACGATCCTGTTTCTGTGCCTACTGCTTAAGCAGTCGCTAATCACAATTAACGCTGAAGCTTTGCATACATACCAGGTGTATATGGAGGAAGACATGAGACAAGGAGATACTACCAAACCCACCTCATCTCATTTGCGTAGTGAGGATTGGGTAAAAGGCCCTAATGAAAGGGTATTTTTGACAAGGAAGGAAAAGTTTTTAAAGATGGTCAAACAATACCTGGCCAACAAAACAAGCGTACTCCCTAATTTCTTATCGACCTTGAACTATTGGGTATCAAAGCTGGACACCTGGCATCAGATGTCCTTCTATACCTTGGAGGTGTTGTGCTGATGTGGGTCATAACAGACATGTGCTTTCAGCTGTCAGGCTCACTCTGATAAAAATGAACAAACCCGGGATTAACCCTGACGTTTCCACATTACCAGATGACAGCAGTACATTAAGTGTTTTTAAACTTCAATATTTGAAAAAGATCTGCCAGTTGTTGCCTTCAAGGGTCTATGGATCAATGAATTATCCTCCTTATAATTTTTTCCTGGCTTTGCACTTTGTGCAAAGCCTTTATGAGTGTAAGAGTGCATCAGCTACATTTAATTATTTTTTTATGAATCATTCCACTTCTTGCCTTCAAGGATGTATGGATGACCATCCTTATAATCCTTTTTCTGGCTTTGTACTGTGTGCAAAGCCTTTATGAGTGTAGAAGTAGCACAACTAAACTTTGCCAATTTTTTATGAGGCACTCCACTTGCTGCCTTCAATGGTGTATGGATGACCCTTCTTGTTATTTTTGGCAGGCTTTGCACTTAATGCATAACCTTTACGAGTCTAAGAGTACCACTACATGACAATTTAAGTAGAATCTGTATGAGGCTCTCCTTTGTGTCTAGTACAGGGTGTATGTGAGTCCCTCTTCCATCAAATTTTTGTGCGTTCTTACTTTCTTCACAAATGACACTTATATTTCCACTTTTTTAACAAAAAAATTAATAAAAATGTATAAAAATTTAATTTAAAAAAATACATTCTGGTTTACTTAAATTACAAATTTTTATATCCTTTTTTAAATTTTGCCTTATATACAAGTCATTATACAGGAAAGAATGTTACATAACATTTTTTCTCTTGTAAACTCAAATTGCTCGTCAATTTTGAATGTTTTTTGTCAGTCCTCAAAGGGGAGTAAAAATGTCACACTATTGTTCTCAGTAGTGATCTGGGAGTCAGAGAAGCTTGCAGGATCTTTCCAATTCTGTTCACATTCTATTTAGCACTTTTTTCATCCATTTCAAGATTTTCACTGCTCCCCAGACCTCCTCGTAGGGTCTGCGGGAAAAATGCTTGGATTTCCCATTGACTCCCATTGCACTCGATACTTGAAAGAAGCATCCAAGCATTAGAAATTGCTCGGTTCGAGTAATGAGCAGCCAAGCATTTTGATGCTCGCTCATCCCTAATGAAATCCCATCATCTCTGCCATAGAAGTACAATAGGATGAGTAGTGCTATGTGTTATTACATTGGCTAACTCTTCTTCTATTGTAGAAAACTATTTTACTGTGTGCATTCTTTCCAATTTTCGGTGGCCCCATGAGGGCATATGTCTGGACACTCCTCAAAAGTAAGGGATTCGAGCCCATGCACTCAAGGGGCCATTGACTATAATGGTGCAGCTGGAGTCACAGTGTGTTCTGTTGTGCATCAATTTAGACCATATACGCCTACTGGAGGCAGAAATTCAGAAGCAGTAGACTACGTCTTGCTGTCTACCTCCAATTGGCATATACCGCAAAAAATAATGCGTGACATGGTACACTGTGACTCTGTCTACACCATTATAGTCAATGGCCTTTTTCAGTGCATATGCGCCAGCATCATATTTTGCGGCGGGGCCAGGACGTAAGCCCCGATGAGGCCACCCACCAAACATTTAGTGTGAAAGGGCCCTCTTACATTTACTATTTTGCTGGACAAAATATCTTGCAGAAGAATATAAACAATGACAGACAATGATGAAATTGTATTGCAAGTTCCATAACAGTAATTAATCTTTTGTGCTTTTTGGTTGGGTACCAAACAGTTATATGGAAGAATTTTATTGGGCTTTCTGTAGTTTGTTAAATGTTTAGCTCATAGCATTAGTGAAGCAGACTTATTTCTATTGTTCAATGTATTACATGTCACAACAGAACATTTTAAGGAATATTCCACTTTGTTGCAGAATAAAAATATTATCCAAGCAATAGAGGAGGCAGAGCAAAACAAAATTCAATCAAAGCCTAGCAGCCCATATCAAAGAGACCATTTATCCAGAAAAGAAGATGGAAGACACAAAGCTGGAAAATCTTCTGACTGATAAATGTGAAATTAGTTGTGAGGGATGTGTGAGAGTACTGGAAGAAGTTTGTATAAAATAAAATCTATATAGAGAGCTATACCTTACGTTTTGGAATGCATATTTATAGAAGGAGCAGGAGCTTTAGGAAGTCTATGAGGGGGCCAAGGGTTATCCCTCTGAATAACAGCAGTTCTATAAATGACATGTGGTGGTTGTCAGGATCTGAAACAGACTTTTCATTATAGTCCAGGACTAGTCACCTTGTGACACATTTAGAAGCCAGGGGAGACACAACACATACTGGAGGTGACTTGTATTCTCTGCATATGCCTATTGTCAAAGATCACAGCAGTTAGGTCACGCTCAACCCACCACACTACCTTTTTGTCACAAACAGCCCTCCACTGCCCCCAATCTTAAACAATTAACCAATGATTAACAGAGGAGGCCGCAGGCTGTTTCCACTAAGGACAGTTATTGGAGAACTAACAGTGAGCGTATGATATATGCACCTCCGACTCCAATGCGTGGAGTATATAAAAATATATCCTGTGCTGTCACTGCCAGCTCCGCAATAACCAAATTAACTATTCGTTGCCACCACCAATCGTTTATAGGCGGATTGGACACCCGTTACAGTTATGGCTTTGGGGGTGCAGGTTACAAAACAAAAGAAACAGAACTATTACATTTTTTATTTAATTAAAAAGATAGGTAGTGTTTATAAAAAAATATAGACAAACGATTTTACAAAGGGGACAAAACAATACAGCATATACAATTGCATAAAATAAAAAGGATTAACATAGAAACTTACTAAACCTGACGTCACTGCAATGTCTTCAGATTTCTGGAGGGAAGCGCTCCTAACGAAAGCGTCCATAAACGTGGCTCATAACGGGGCTAGTCATGGGATGTGGCTTCAGTTTCAGAAAATTAGACATTCACAACATTCACAATATCTTTTCTCCTGAGGGTCACAGGAGCTAAACATTGCAGTCATATTTTTATCATGATTTTATTTTTACATAGAGACCAAAGATGACAGGTGTAGCCTCGTCTATCAGTGTTTTATTCAATTGGAGGGACTCTGGCCGTTGCCTACCAAACATGAAACAATGCTTTGTGTTTGCCACTTAATCAGGTTTCCAAAAATATGACTTACCTTTCTATTAGATCAATGCAGTTCAAGCAAACCTCCCTTCTAGATTTTCTAATAAGCAGACAGAGGACCACAGATCTTTGTTTTTTCTAAGTCTAATTTGAGATTACCATGGCGATAGCTAGACGCTTTGGACATGAACCTTGAGTGGCGCTTTGGACCTCATTACATTTATTTCTTATTTTCCCCTTAACAAGTACACTCCCCTGATCAGGGCCGGACTGGCCGTCTGGCAATTCTGGCAAATGCCAGAAGGGCCTGTCTGGTCGTGGACTGCCTTGTCTGCTACATTGTTAACAGAATCTGTGCTCTCAAGACACCTATACTGTTAAGAGTTGTGACGGAGCACAAAGTCGCTGGCTCCGTTACTTACCCCAGCAGGCCACAGGTATTATTAGAAATATTGGTCTTGTAGTAAATATTCCCTTTTCTCCATCCAGGGTAATAATAGTAATATATCCCTTCTGGTTCTTGGGGACGGGGACAGCATAGACCTGTGTGATTTCAAATGCCAGGGCTGAATTTCACCCCAAGTCTGTACCTATCCCTGATAACATCTCAGTATTGAAAAAAGTAACGTGTTTGGAGGTTTTTTTGGGGGGGATATACATCATGAGAGCTACACTTGGGCATTGTCCTTGTTAGGGTGGGAGTAAATGCAGAGGGCCAGTCAGGGTAGATAGACTTGCTCAAGACTCAAGACTATTGAGGAAACCCCTTTTGGATGTGACGTCCCTTATACCTTAGGTGGGTGAGAGCAACACTTTTTATGTGACGCTAGTCACTTCTCATGGAAAAGCCATGAGTCAGGATAATCAAGGAGTCCAAGGTCAGAAGTCAGGAGGGTATGTCATAAACAGAAGGAAGAAACAAAAGCCTAGTCAGGTAACGTTCCGAGGTCAGAATGCCAGGAGTATAACTGATCAGAGCAGAAGGGGTTAAACAGATGGATGGTCAGAACAAGGTTCAAGGTCAGGCAATGAAAGATAAACATGCAGAATGCAAGGCACAGAGGAAAAAAACACACTTAGCTGAATGCACATCAGGCAGAGGTCTGGGAGAAAGAGCTCAGTTAAGTAGCATGGCAATCACCTGGGATAATGAACACTTGGAAACAGCCAGTGCCAGTCGAGCTGTCAATCAATACACTGACATTTCAGCATGACCCTGTACCAGACTGGATGGCTGAGCTGTCAATCAAAGCACCAACAGCTTCAACATGCCCTTGTACCAGATTGGATGACTTAGGTGTCAATAACTATATCCCAGACACACTGAGGAGTGGAACCATGACATTTTACACTTGTTTATACACTATGACACTTTATATGTGTTTTTGCCCTACTAGTTGCTATATAGGGTTGAATTTATCCCCATTGTGGGTCAAGGATCTTTTCCTGTTTGATCAGGTTGATTTGCACACTCTTGTATCTGTTTTGTGGTCCTACTGATTCCTATATAGGGTTGAGCCAGCCCTACCATGGGCTTAGGGCTTTTCCGTTTTGACCAGGGTTATTGGTGTATTTTCATAAAATCAAAGAATATTAGAGTTGACAGAGGTGTCAAGGGTCATCGTGTCCAACTCCCTGCTCAATGCAGGATTCACTAAACCATCTCAGGCAAATGGATGTCCAACCTCTGTTTGAAGACTTCCATTGAAGAACTCACCACCTCTCGTGGCAGCCTGTTCCACTCATTGATCACCCTCACTGTCAAAAAGTTTTTTCTAATATCTAATCTCATCTTCTCCTTTTCAGTTTCATCCCATTGCTTCTCGTGTTTCCATGTGCAAATGACAATCCCTCTACAATGTGTCCCGTCAGATATTTGTAGACAGCTATTAAGTCTCCTCTTGGCCTTCTTTTTTGCAAGCTAAACATTCCCAGATCCTTTAACCGTTCCATATAGGACATACTCTACAGTCCGCTCACAATCCTGGTAACTCTTCTATGAACTTGCTCCAGTTTTTCAATGTCTTTTTTTAAAATGTGGTGCCCAGAACTGGACACAATATTACAGATGAGGCCTGAACAAGGAGGAGTAGAGGGGGATAATTACTTCACATTACCTTACCATTAAAAGTTATGTTTTAAAGAATCTTTCTATGCTTTATAATGACAGGGTTACATCACAACAATCCCAATCTACAATCCCTCTTTCATCCTGCTCTGCATGGGTAAGTAGTTCACTGTATGGTAAAAGGGCAGTAGACTTACCTGTGATATGTTCTATAGGTGTCCACCTGACACTGTAGAACAACACATAAGGAAATGAATGTGAATGCCAGCATACATGTTATAACCAGTAGTGTATAGTGGGAAAAAGACATTACAAGTCCTTTTATGCTTGTAAACCTAAGTGTTTGGCTACCACGTGAACAAGGATATGAAAGAATGACATGTGTGAAGCCTTTTCATAAAGTAGGCGATCTTCTCATTTCAGTAGGGGAATTCGCTCTGTGATTAGAGCCAATTACAGCGCTGGATTTAATATGCATGTCTTCTGAGGCTGATATTGCTTGCTCCTGCCAGAGGACAAGTTCACAGGAAAGTTAATATAACGGGTTTGAGCTCTGAAGAGCCATGTAATGGAACAGGATGTCAGCTGCAATTAAACAGGATAAGGTAAGTGAAACCCCAGAAGGAAAAAGACAATTGTGACACTATGACACTTTTAATTGAAATGATTGGTGTTTCTTTGTATGCAGGATTAGATGACGGTTACATTTCAGTGATTATTATTTTTAAAGGTAAACTAGCACCATTAGCTTATATTAGATATCAAGCAAAATGAAATATCATTTCTTTCTTTCCCAGTATTGTGTAAGAGGATGTATTTTGGAAGATACTTGATCCTTTGTGATCTCAGGAGTAATGTTTCTTCTTGTGGAGCGTGACATACAAGGTATGTCAGTGTAAGGAGACTTATACACCATGCAATGCTCCTCTGGGAAATTAAATATGCACATTGAGGGCAGAGCAGAATACTGCCGTGCGCTGGTGCCAGATCTCTCCCGACGCCTGCGCACTGCAGGACTCTGCTCTGCCCTCAACAGGGCAGAGTAGTGCGCCTGTGCCGGAGCCACTACAGGAAGGGAAGAAGAGGACGGCATCGTATGAAGATGGGAGGCTTCGGACTGGACCGCAACACCCATCGGACCAGACCACCCCCTCCGGTGATGTGTTTTTCTTATCTTTCAGGTTACATCGGGGGCTTATCTACAGCATTACAGAATGCTGTAGATAAGCCCCTGATGTCAATGCAAGCAGCTGATAGGGCAAAAAAAGGGTGACAGATTCCCTTTAAGGGGTTGATATTGAATTTCAGGATTGCTACTTCCAGAAGGTGGCCCTAGACTTCAAGTCCTCTTCCTCTCTGAAGAGGAAATCTGCATATTGATCCTTTGTGACATCAATAGAGCCTAAAAAAAGGCACCATGTTAGGCAATAAAAATATGACTAGTAAGATAGGGAGGGTGGAGTAGCTAAGGAACCTGAGCTGAGAGAGTACAATGTCAAGGCGGAATATAAACCCCAGGACTCTCCACAATTATAAGCAGTTAGTTTAATATTTGGCCATCTGGGACATTAAGGCTTGTCCAAACAGGACCAAAAAGACATGTTAGTTTGACTAATAGCCTAATGAAGAGGCTTGAAGTTATCATAACTGAGGCTTACATGAGAAGTGAAAGGCTAAAAGATAAAACTAATGGCCAAATCATATCTACTATTTTACTAAATGTGAATACATGCCTGTCCCATAGATAGCCAGAAAATGAAGCGATAAGTGTAAGGAGGAAGACTGGATTATGGGCACCTGTACTGCGTCGGGTCCGGAACAGTTGAGGCTTCATCCCAGGTTGTCCAGGGGAAAGAACAGAGTATCAGACAGACCTCTTCACCCAGAAGCAGGGGTGTGGCAAACAAAAAAGCACGCGAAGCGACAGGCAGTTTCCCGCCGGCGGTGGAAAAGCAGGTGTGTGCACAGCGTGCGCCGCTTGGCATGCAGCAGCACCTCAACATACCGCGGTCAGCTACATACGAGCACGCCACTGAGACCAGCAGCAGAGGAAGGGCTGTGGGCTCCGCTAAGCTCAGTACCACGCGCGGGCACAGGAATGGGGGTCGTGTGCAGGACTGGTCATTGTGGCTCTCTTTGCTGGACAGCACACCGCAGACTTCCCTCGACAATAGACTGTATGCAGCTCCCTTGACTTTGGCTGCACAAGTTCATGAACTAGGGTCTCAACGGGTAAAACCGGAGTCCTCCCATTGCCGCCAGAAGACATACTGTGAGCTGTGGAATCTCCTCTGAGGATGTTCTGTCTCCGACATAATCAATGACTATTAACTACCTGTTCTGATAACATACAATGATTGCTGTATGTATATAATGCTCAGTTTACCACACATTTTAATGTTTATTGTTTCCAGCTCCATCTAGTGGCCAAAAGTTATAACAGCATGATTTTTTTGCATTGTATTTCCTGTATTATTTCCCTCCAATTCCTAATGTATCCTGGGTAACTTTGCAAGGTACCATTGTCTATCCCAGCCCCCTTTCTCTCTTCAGTCGGCCATTTCTTTCAAGTATGCATATTGGAAGCACCTCATCGCTCTACTCCCCTTGTGTCAGCATCGGTGGTACGTAATCACCCTCTCTGTATATGATTTCTGTCTTATATTAGCTAGATTAGTTACACCCCCCGCTCAGCTAGTAGTCCAGATTGTATGTTATGTATATGTGATGGAGTCAGCTTATGCTGAGTCATTTTCTTTAGAGTGGACCCTCTGGGTCGTGGCACCCACCCACCTAGGGCGAGCTGACCTTACAGGGAGTGTCAGGGGCAAGACCCAGGGGGTGAGCCACCACGACTGCTGGAACCAGACGGCCGGCTCAGGTAGACACTAAGTACAAGTGTCTGACGACAAAGGACGTGCAGGAAACAAGACAAGACGTGAATTCAAGGTATCTTCATTAAGGCAAACTCAGGGTAACATCAGGTGCAAAACGTGATAACAGGAAAACACAGCAAGGTGCGTGCGTGGCACGCCAACGTCCATGGCATGGTACGTGCTAGATGGCATGCCTAGGTACAAGCAAGGCTCGATGGCATCGGACACCGGACAGCTGGCAACGATCGACAGGATCAGTGCATCAGGCTGCGGACATCAGGCCGCAGTCGTCAGGCTTACGATCTCTGGCAGTGATCGGCAGGTTACGGGCATCCGGCAGGCAAACCAGGGTTCAGGCAAGGAGGCACAACAGATCTCCAGACATGGTGCGTGTTAGGGCACACGCCAAGGTCCAAGGCAAGGTCCCAGTCAGGGTGCGTGCTAGGGGCACACCAGGGTCCAGGGCAAGGTGCAAGGCAAGGTGTGTGTGTAGGGGACATGCCAGGTTCAAAGTACAAAACACGGTGCGTGTGTAGGGGCCACGCCAGGGTTCAAAGTTCAAGACATGGTGCATGTGTAGGGACATGCCAGGGTCCAAGGCAAGGTCCTGCGCGTGCCAAGGGACACACCAGGGTGCAAGGCATGGTCCTGCCCGTGCCAAGTGACACACCAGGGTCAGGGTACAAAGCAAGGTCCTGCGCGTGCCAAGGGACACGCCAGGGTCAGGGTTCAAGGCAAGGTCCTACGCGTGCCGAGGGACACGCCAGGGTCAGGTTCAAGTCAGGGTGCGTGCTAAGAGACACGCCAGGGCTCAGGCTAGGGCCTGTGCATGTGCAAGAGGGTATGACAAGCTACAAGCTAGGGTCTGTGCATGCAAGAGGGCACGACGGTATAGGCTAGGGCCTGTGCGTGCAAGAGGGCACAACAGGGTACATGGCAAAACCTGCGCGTACTTTTACAGAAGCACGGGGAGGTATGCCAAGGAGCAGGCTAGGGCCTGCGCGTGCTATTAGAGAAGCATGCAAAGCACAGTGCAGAGACAGTGTGGGTGCAAGGAAGCACAGAGAGCACAGCTGGGGCACTGGCTAGCTGGTCGGGCTGAGGCACAGACAGACGGGCAAGACTGAGGCGAACCCTCAGTCTCAGGACGAGATCTGATCCCGTGCATGCGCCGTCCCCGGACCGGTGGCCATCTTTCCGGCGTCCATGCTCCCGGAGGCCACCGCAACATGGCGGCAGCCAGCAAGGGAACTGCGGGGCCTCCGGGCTGTGAAGAAATGCCGGCGGAGCCGCAGCCCCTGCACCGGAGCACAGCCCGCTGCCACCACCGCACCGCAGAGCACCGCCCGCTGCCACCACCGCAGAGCCCACCTGCCCCAGCCCCAGTACTGCTGCCCCAGCACAGCTGCCACCACCGCAGAGCCCACTGTTGTGAGTTCATTTTCCCCTTCATTACTGAGGCCTGAGGAACTCCCTCTTCTGGTAAAGAAAGGTAGTGAGCCTGATTGTCAAACACCTGAGGCTGATGATTGTGACTGGCTGAGTGGAGTTACGGACTGGATATAATGCTGCCGACGCCCTTCTGCCCTGCGGGTGATTTCTCTGTGGGATCCTTGGAGACCAGTCTGAATTCCTGCTCCTCCAAACCTAAGTTTGCTGCTCGGCCTTTTGCTTTTGTGCTTTGACTTTGTTTTTGCTTTGTTTTTCTGGATTTCTGCCATTCCCTGCTGGGGTGTGCTGAATTCATTTAGCTCTGTCTTCTGAAAATACCTGAGTGCTGATTCAGTTTTTGAAGCCTAGCTGCTTCAGGGCCTTTTTCATATCAGCTGGTTGGCTTATGTCTTTGATAGGGTTTTGGCAGATTGCAGACAGCAGCCTTCCTGTCCTTTCCTATCTAGGTAGTTTTGGGGCCCCGTCTTTGCTCAGTCTATCTTTCTGTCTGTGTTAGTATTTTCATCTTGCTTCACCGTCATTATATGTTGGGGGCTGCCTATTGCTTTGGGGTCTGCTCTGGGGCAGTTTAGATTTCCCCTTTCTTTCTTTAGGCCTATGTATTTCTCCGGCTGTGATCGAGGGGTCTAGGGCATCGTAGGAACCCCCCACGGCTACTGCTAGTTGTGTTGATAGGTTCAGGGGTCTGCAATCTGATAGTTGCCAACTTCTCTGGTTTTCTGGACTTAGCTTGTATTTCTGCTTTTGCCTCCCATGGTGACTCATTCATAACAGCCCACCTGCCCAAGCACAGCTGCCCCTGCCTCAGCACTGCTGCCCCAGCCCCAGCACAGCTGCCCCTGCCCCAGCACAGCTGCCCGTGCCCCAGCACAGCTGCCACCACCGCAGATCCCACCTGCCCCAGCACAGCTGCCCCTGCCTCAGCACTGCTGCCCCAGCCCCAGCACAGCTGCCCCTGCCCCAGCACAGCTGCCCCAGCCCCAGCACAGCTGCCCCTGCCCCAGCACAGCTGCCCCTGCCCCAGCACAGCTGCCCCTGCCCCAGCACAGCTGCCCCTGCCTCAGCACAGCTGCCCCTACCCCAGCGCAGCTGCCCCAGCACAACCAACCTGCCCCAGCACAGAGCCGCCACCGCACGAGCCTGGACCACTGAATGACCCCTGTGACTTCTCCACCTGTGCCGGATCCCTTCCCAAGTAAGCGGAATTCGGACTGTAAGACGGACCCCCATTTGACACATTATAGTCCGAAAAATACGGTATATGAATCCTGTTCACTTAGTGAGGACATGACAGAGGACATTGCATCGGCCATTGCTGGGACTAAAATCTTCACCGGATCATCTGCGGCTGAAGAAGCCACGAACACGATAAGTTTATTGAACGGACTGCTATCACATTGTTATTGTTTACTTCCCTATCATTTGATATTTAACCATTCATCTCCCTGCGAGGAGTATCTTTACTGTTCACTTGTTAACCATTGCTCTCCCTTTCTTGTGTCACTGCATTCCGCAACCTGCTTACATAGGCAAAGTTGAATATAGCTTTTCTGTTGCCTGATGATAAATGCTAAAAAAAATATATTAGTAAGAAATCCATACAAGCAATTTAAAATTGTGCTTCTCCAGCCTAAACAAAGTCAATTAGCTTCAAAGTTCTTATCAAAATTAGCATCCTTCCTGAGTAAAACAATCATAGGAAGGTGCCCGGACCACGTGGCCGCCAGCTGTAATTTAAGAACCTTACATTAAAATATGTACATAAAAATTGTTTTCTCAAAAACTACGCAGAAGATGCTTAAACCAAAGGTCTAATGTATGTTTTACTTCTCTCTCTCATATATATATATATATATATATATATATATATATATATATATATATATATACACACCCTACACGTACAGTTGTGCACAAAAGTTTACATACCCCGGCAGAATATTTGCTTTCTTGGCATTTTTTCAGAGAATATGAATGATAACACCAAAACTTTTTCTCCACTCATGGTTAGTGGTTGGATGAAGCCACTAATTGTCAAGCTACTGTGTTTTCTCTTTTTAAATCATAATGACAGCCCAAAACATTCAAGTCATCCTGATCAAAAGGTAATTTTGGCCTGATAACATGCACAGAAGTTGAAACAAATGGGTTTCAATGGCTACTGAAAGGTAAATATCCTCACCTGTGACCTGTTTGCTTGTAATCAATGTGGGTGCATAAAACCTGAATGAGTTTCTGGGATTCAGGCAGACTTTTGCATCTTTCATCCAGCCACTGACTTTTCTGTATTGTGAGTCATGGGGAAAGCAAAAGAATTGTCAATGGATCTACAGGAAAAGGTACTCGAACTGTATAAAACAGGAAAGGGATACAAAAAGATAACCAATGAATTGATAATGCCAGTCAGCAGCGTTCAAACTGTGATTAACAAATGTAAAATCAGGGGCTCTGTAAAAACAAAACCATGGTCAGGTAGACCAACAAAGATTTCATCTGCAACTTCCAGGAAAATTGTTCAGAATCCAAGGAAAAACCCGCAAATAACATCAGCTGAAATACTGGACTCTCTGAAAAGTAGAGGTGTGACTGTTTCAAGATGCACAATAAGGAGGCACTTGAAGAAAACTGCATAGTTGAGTCGCCAGAAGAAAGCCATTACTGCGCAAATGCCACAAAGTATCTTGCCTATAATATGCAAAAGAGCACAGAGACAAGCCTCCAAACTTCTGGAACAAGGTAATTCGGAGTGATGAGACCAAAATTGAACTTTTTGGCCACAACCATAAATGTTATATTTGGAGAGAGGTCAACAAGACCTATGATGAAAGGAACACCATTCATATTCTAAAGCATGGAGGTGGATCACTGATGTTTTGGGGATGTGTGAGCTACAATGGCACAGGAAACTTGGTCACAGTTGAAGGAAAGATGAATGCAGCACATTATCAGCAAATACTGAAGGCAAATTTGCAATCATCAGCCCGGAAACTGCGCTTGGGATGTACTTGGACGTTCCAACATGACAACGATCCAAAACACAAGGCCAATTCGACCTGTTATTGGCTACAGCAGAACAAAGTGAAGGTTCTCTAGTGGCCATCAAAGTCTCCTGACTTCAACATCATTGAGATACTCTGGGAAGAGCTCAACCGTGCAGTTCATGCTAGACGGCCCAGGAATTTACAGGAACTGGAGGTTTTTTGCCAAGAAGAGTCGGCATCTCAGAAAATAAAGAACCTCATCCACAACTACCACAAAAGACATCAAGCTGTCATTGATGTTATAGGGGGCAATACACGGTATTAAGAAGTGGTGTATGTAAACTTTCGATCTGGGTCGTTTGGATCTTTTGGGTTGTCATTATGATTTAAAAAGAGAAAACACAGTAGTTGTACAATAAATGGCTTCACCCAACCACTAACCATGAGTGGAAGAAAAGGTTTGGCGTTATCATTCATATTTTCTGAAAAAAGGCCAAGAAAGTAAAAATTCTGCCAGGGTATGTAAACTTTTGAGCACAACTGTATATATTGTGTATAACATTCTACATATACACAATGTACAGTCATGGCTGAAAAGGTTGGCCCCTGGAAACTGACCAGAAAATGAAGTATTTCTCCTAGAAAATTATTGCAATTGCACATGTTGTATTATAGACATGTTTATTTCCTTTCTGTGTATTGGAACAACACAAAAAATGAAGTAAAAATGCAAACTGAACAAAATTTCACACAAAATTCCCAAAATGGGCGGAACAAAATTGTTTGTACCTTTCCAAAATCATGGGTAAACACTTTTGCTTCAAACATGTGATGCTTGTTCAAACTCACCTGTGACAAGTAACACACCTGAAACCAGTTAAAAAGACGAGAAGTTGACTCAATCTTTACACTGTGTGTGCCAAACTAATCATGGAGAACAGAAAGAGGAGAAGAAAACTGTCTGAGGAAATGAGAACCAAAATTGTTGAAAAATATCAACAATCTACAAGTACATCTCCAGAAATCTTGCTGTTTCTTTGATCACAGTGCGCAACATAATCAAGAAATTTACAAATCATGTAGTTAATCTGGACGTGGAAGGCAGAGAAAAAATGATGAAAGGTTGCAATGCAGGATAGTCCAAATAGTGGATAGGCACACCCAATCAACTTCCAAAGAAATACAGGCTGTCTTGCAGGCTCAGGGTGCATCAGTGTCAGCAAGAACTATCCCTTGACATTTGAATGAAATTAAACTCTATGGCAGGAGACTGAGTGCTTTGTGCTAAAGCTAAGGAGTTGAAGTTTGGAGTTGGAGTTGTGGTGTTCTGTAGGTTGCTGTTGTACGTGTGTGTTTATCTCCTGTTCCCTGACTAAACATAATCTGGTCATAGACTGGCAAGCAAGAGAGATTACACTGTGTTACAAATGTTTTGTCCCTCTGACAATTTTGAATGTTCCTGATAGATTTTTTTCATGCTGATTTCAGAAATGACTTCAGATTTTTCCTATCATTTAAGGTTTTTGAGAAATGATATGAAACATAATCTGTTATAATTATAAAAACTCATATATGAACTTATTCTGAAACAGTATATTCTGAATTTTCCACTGAAATAACATAAATCGCTGATCTACACATATGCAAGCACTTATTATGCGAATTCCGCACAGGCGCAGTGAATCATTTGGCTAACCGTGTACGGAGTATACCACATCACCTGGGCAGGGGAGGAATCAAAAGACAATACTGACATACTTAGAGCATGGCTGAATAGATCATGACCTTCAATGCCGTTCGCTGTCCCAATTATATGGAAAGAGCAGAGAGATCATATAACAGATTGCTACTTCTGTCTTACAAATGTAACAGGATATTCATCAAAGAACAAGAAATCAATAGAAAATCCTAATCTTCCTTCAGCCATAAGACCAGTGCGACACAATGAAAGCCTTCGTGTTCCAAAGCCGCCCACAGTATGGACAATGGAGGACGACAAAGATGAACTAACAATGTCAGTGGAAATTGAAACTGCTGCAGACCCAGATTTTGAGCCTTCTACATCTAATCCACATCTGTTCAGTCAAGCTGTTCTGTGTGACTTGGTCAGAGATTTGACCAAAGAGAAAGGCAGAATTATTGAGATCAAGGCTACAAGAACGGAATCTTTTATTACCAGGAACAAGTTTCTGTTTTTCGCAGTCTTCAAGAAGACCTTAATCAATTTTTCAACCATGTTGACAGTTTTACCCTTTGCAACGACGTCTTGGGGGTTGTTTGGTGCTCTTGGATGTGAACATGACCCGAAGGAATGGCGATTGTTTATTGACTCATCAGTTTTAAGTCTGAAGGCTGTTTTACTACACAACGGAAATATCTATCCTTCTATACCTATTGGACATGCTGTACACATGAAAGAAACGTATGAGAATATGGAGTTACTATTGACCACATTAATTATAGAAATTATAACTGGAACTTATGTGTTGATCTGAAAGTTGTTGCACTTCTTCTTGGACTGCAGCTTGGATATACCAAGTATTGTAGTTTTATTTGTGAGTGGGACAGTTGCGCACGAGAAATGCACTATTTCAGAAAGGACTGGCCTCTCCGCGAAAACCTGGTTGCTGGACAGAAGAATGTTAAACATAATCCTCTCGTTGATCCAGCAAAGATATTTCTCCCTCCTTTGCATATTAAACTTGGGCTTATGAAGAATTTTGTCATAGTAATGAACAAATAATAGGAAGCCTTTTCTTACTTGTGACAGAAATTTCCAAGAATAAGTGATGCAAAGTTTAAAGAAGGTATTTTTATTTGCCCACAGATCAGAGATATAATGAATGACAGTAGTTTTGATGGTCTTTTTCAAGGTGCTGAACAAGTGGCATGGAGAGCCTTTAAAGATGTGACCTTCATCTTCCTTGGCAACAGCAAGGCACCAAACTTTGAACAACTCTTGGACAACATGCTCACAGTATATCATTTGATGAAATGCAATATGTCACTAAAAAAGCATTTTCTACATTCTCACTTTGACTTTTTTCCAGCCAATCTTGGTGCCGTTAGCGATGAACATGGTGAAAGATTTCACCAAGACATTGCGCTGATGGAGAAAAAGTACCAGGGAAAGTGGAGCCTGCTGCATAGAGGTGATCTGATCATCACCTCTATGTAGCAGAGGCGATCGCGCTATGGCAGCTTTTAGCCTCCTATGGAGGCTATTGAAGCATGCCAAAAGTTAAAAGTGTTTAAAAATATAAAAAAATAAAAAAACATAAAAGTTCAAATCACCCCCCTTTTGCCCCAATCAAAATAAAACAATAAAAAATAGAAATCAAACCTACACATATTTAGTATCACCGCGTTCATAATCGCCCAATCTATCAATAAAAAAAAAATAAATCTGATCGTTAAATGGAGAATTATAATGGCAGGTCAGTTTTAGCATTTAGTGAACCTAGCAAAATAGCCAAACAAAAAACAAGTGTGGGATTGTGCTTCTTTTTTGCTATTTCACAGCATTTGGAATTTTTTTCCTGTTTTCGAGTACAAAACATGGTAAAACCAATGGTGTCTTTCAAAAGTACAACTCGTCCCACAAAAGATAAGCCCTCACACAGCCATATTGACAGAAAAATAAAAAAGTTATGGCTCTGGAAAGAAGGGGAGCGAAAAACTAAAACAAAAAAAATTGAAAAAAGCTCAGGTCATGAAGGGGTTAAAAACCTTACGTGATACAAACTTTTGGAGCACATATTCATGTTCAGCATATCAAAATCTATAAGATACAATAAAATTTTCTCAGGGAACAAGAACTTCCCTGAAATTTGTTTCGCAGTGTAATCTGAACTTTGGAGCAATGTAGCAGCGCACCATGCCTACCTACTAAGAAGATGGGGAGGTCCTGTCAGCTGGAGTGCCTGGATGCTGGCCAGTTAAGGAACAGCCTTCTTAGCATTAGTAAGCATCTCAGTTCCACCATAAGTAGTCTAGTATATTGCCACATTAGAACCTCTTATATTATATGCAAGAGAGAGGGAATAGGTGGCAGAATGGCCTATTTAAAATTTTTTTTATGGTCTCTAGTTGCTGTAGTTATACAGATGGTGTGCAATCTGAAACTGCAGACATGTCTTAGGGTTCGTTTACATTTGCCAACTTTGGGGTATTAAACGACCTCTGATTAGTATTACTTAGTACTGCAGCGCCCAGTATGACCTTACTCTCATGCCAACCCCCACTTTCAGTCCTCCACCATACTGGTTCTTTATTGTATTATGGTCTTCTCCTCTCTCCACCTGCATTTACTCCTGGTAACCCTGGCTCCACAGTGTCAGTACACACTTCTGTGACATTTTATTCCTCGGGCTCTCTCTGACTACAGTGACATGCTCTTTCATAGTATTCCCAATATACCTTCACGAGCTTAAAGCTTCTGACCACAAGAGTCTTTTATTTTGTTATTGTATGCTATATGTACATCCTATCAGCATATCCTCAATTGTCTTTGGGCATGACAATCCGTTTGTATATGCTGTACATATTTTGTATTTTTTGTATATATTGTACATATTTGGCACTATCTAATGTAGAATCAACACTGTGTATGATACTTATTTTGTGTTCTCCCTCTTCCCCAGCAATATTGTGAAGAAGACCCAGGAAGGGTCGAAACTTTTATATTCTCTGTCGCACTTCTCCTGCACCCCAACGTGTGTCTACTTCACGTCTACAAATAAATAAAATACTGCATCATGAACCAAGAGTGAATTACTCTAAACTGATACTTGATGTTCCACATCCCATCCAAAGGCACCTCGACATACAGAATAAATGCCCGCTAATCTTCTCTATCCAGAATTTACTGACAGGTGGTTATTTAAAAGACTGATCTCACTTCAGAGTTGCACTGAAAAATCTGTAATTCAGTGTACATATGTTATCATTACTCTCAGCAAAGCAGGTCCCATTTACACAGGATGATGTACTGCCGAGAATGATAGTCATTTATATAAACCAAAAAATCATTTCACCCGACAAACGAGAATTTTGCTTGTTCATTGGCAGCCTGCTTAGACGGCCTGATTATCATGGAGCGAGCATTCCTAGGAACGCTAGCTTCACAATAATTGTGCAGTATGATTGCATCATTACTTCCTTTCAAGAGCCCTTAATTGCTGAGAACCTACATACAAACTGGACTGGGATCTCTAAAACAGGACTGGACTGTTGAATAAAACTACACCGGGAATATTTCGACAAGTTGATTAATCCAGTTCAGATCGTGGGTGCACATGCCTCTTCATAATTTGGGCACATATTGGACTATCTTGAGGCCAAAAAAAGAAAGCTATTTCATAGCATAAAACTAAATTTGTTGTACTTATGTTGGCAATCCCCTCTCTTCTAATTCACACACACTTTGCTCCAAATCTTCAAGGAAGGTTAGAGGAATGAAAAGTCAAATCAGAGTGAGAATATGGTGCGAATCATAATTTGAAACATTTGAACATCACAAAACTGTCACAAATCAAACAATAAATTACCCCAAGTGTGTGTGATAGACATAAAAGTGGAGGAGGGCAAGACAAAGGAGAAGAGGGATGGAGAGGGACATATTTAAGGAAGAAAACAGGGGGGCAAACATAATGGCTACCAATAATATCGGTATTCATGCACCTGTGTTGCCATCTTAACTATATGGGTCCACTGCACCCTGATAGTGCATTTGTCTGGAGGCCTATACGGGTAAAGCTCTTTGCTCTTTTTGCTGTTTCATATTATTGGTGGACTTTCAAGTCCTCTTTTTGTGCTTTATTAGTCTTAGGATTAGTGTTAGGTACCCGTAAACGTGGAGATCTTTGACGTAGGTTACGGGCTCACGTATTTTGGCCAAAATATCAGCTAATACTCCACATTTTTTTAATGTGTTTTTTGCACTTTTTATTCAGGGTGCAGTTGGGCCCATCTGGTCTTGTAAATTGCGGCGTCTGTACACATGGCATGCATTTTGATAGCGCTGGGCCAGCCCGCCTGAGCTAATAGAAGGGTGCCACTACTAGGCTGGCCTGGATGCTGTGCATGGCCTTAGTGTGAACAGCGCCGCATACAAGTGTTTTTCTGTGCATTAACATACCAGGCAACCGCCCCCTCCATATATTGGTAGGCTGCGAGCGGTTGTTTTATATCGGTATTCATGCACCTGTGTTGCCATCTTAACTATATGGGTCCACTGCACCCTGATAGTGCATTTGTCTGGAGGCCTATACGGGTAAACCTCTTTGCTCTTTTTGCTGGGCAAACATAATGGTAGAAGAAAAGGGAAGGGCAGTCATATGCATACTTTATGACAAAATGAAAGTGTCAACCAAAAGAGATATATTCAACAAGAATTCTGGATTACATTATTATGCCACTCAATCAGATGTGCATGGAAATTGCAGAAAAATAGGGAATTGATGTTGAAGTACAGGACAATAGTTGGAAGGAGGCAGGAGGTTTCAAGCAATGTGGGAAAGAAAAAGGATCTCTCTGCTGCTGAAAAGCATCAAATAGTGCAACGCCTCGTACAAGGTATGAAAACATTAGATATTTCATGAAAACTTAAGTGTGATCATTGCACTGTGAAAAGATTTGTGGCTGATACAGAGCACAGACAGGTTAGTGCACATAAAGGCATAATGAGTAAGGTTTCTACCAGGCAGACAAATTGATCGGGTTAAGAGAGCAACTGCCAACCTGCCATTAAAAGCAGCCAATAGGTACTGTATTTGAAGCTGCTGGTGCCTCTGAAGTCCTGCAAACCTCAAGGTGTAAAATACTCCAGAGACTTGCAGTTTGGCATAAACCTACTATTTGACCACCCCTAAACATTGCTCACAAGAAGAAATGGTTGCAGTGGACACAGACATACTTGAAGACTAATTTTAAAATGGTCTTGTTTACTGAGGAGTGCCGTGCACCTATGGATGGCTCAGTGAATACAATAAGGCTGCAATGTCAGCAAGAAGGTGGTGGAGCCATGTTTTGTGCTGGAATCAGGGGGACGGAGGTGATACCCCTTTTTAGGGTCCTTGAAGATGTGAAAATGACATTGGCAAAGTATATAGAGATTCTGACTGAACACTTTCTTTCATGGTACAAAAAGAACTGTGCCATACATAGCAAAATCATCTTCATGCATGATAATGCACAATCTCATGTTGCAAAAAATGCCTCTGAGTCATTGGCTGCTATGGGGATAAAAGGAGAGATACACATGGTATGGCCACCATCTTCCCCTAACCCCTAATTTGAATCAGAGCATTTAATTTTTTTAGTTTAAAAAAATACTGTAATCATTGGGAGATTTGTTCAATAATATTTGATTTATATGGTTGATGATTTATATGGTTGATGATTTGAACATTGTATTGACTCATATGCATCGGGCATTAAGAAAAATCTGAAAAAAATGTGTTTGCATAATAATTTGGAATGTGGTGTACAGGCATAGAACCAGAAAGTTTTAACCTCAAAAAAGTTCTGAACATAAATATTAATTTATGCATATTGTGGTGTAATGACCACTGTGTCCACTAGGGGGCGCTGTGCGGATGTCCTAGGAGAAAGGATGAATGGCAGAACCATGAAGGACCGTTATGCATCTCAAGGTGGGTGGCCTTGAGATGGAGACTGATGCATGTATTGACCAGCAGTGATACTGCTGAGGTGTCGTTTCTACGTGTAAGGGAGAAGTCTCCAGGTAACTAGAGAGATGGGTGAGCCTGGTTACCTACAAACCCACCCAGGGGGTGTGTTTAAAGCACTGTTGTAAAGAGTGTGAAAATGCCTGAAGGACCTGTGATGAGGTCAGAGTCATGTGACCCAGTGGGCGTGGCTATGAACGATATAATGTGGCCAGGGTGAGTCACAACAGGTGAATGCAGGGACCTGGTTGGTCCAGAGCAGAAGGTCCCATGAGAGTTGTCTCCTGGCTAACAGCCTGTGAGTGGCTGGGTGTAATGGCTGCCAGCGTCTGAGAGTCCCAGAGGAGTGGATGTCTGCAGCGTGGAGCAATAGCCATGAGGAAACCCTGACATGGGCGAGATAATTATGAGGCTGAAGAGCCTGTGTATGCTGGACATTGCTACCAGAGTGAAGCTATAATGGACGCTATGCTGTTATATGCCGTTTATGTTGCTTCTGTGGGTTTATGATGGAGGAATAAACCACATGGATTGTGTTATGATTTATGAAAACACGGTGCTGGATGTGTTTGTTCGCTGCCTAGCGAGGATCCCCTAACTGAATAACAGCGCTACCTCACAATATTAAGAGGAAAAATAAAATCTTTATTTTGGACATCTAGTTGTTTCAATTTTTTATAGTCATGACTTATTATACATATCTTTGGCAGTGAAGGAGTTAAATGGGTTGTCCGGTCTTTCTGTGTGACTGCAGACAACATACAGCACGTGCACACTGTCAGGATTCTCCGGTGTTGCCAGTCAGAGCACCAGTTCCCAGTTCAACTGAACAAGGAGAGTCCGGCCACATTCCAACTAGACGTTCTCAGCTTCTATCAATTAATTTGTATTGCACAAGGCTGAGCACTTCTAGTTGCCACCTGACTGCCTGTATTTAAATTGCATACTTGAAATCAGGTGACCGTATGATCGAACCGGCGAGACTGTAGAATACTGACACACATAGAGTAACTGCAGACTTTTATCAAAAGAACGGACAACCGCTTTAATGACAAAAACATTAAATGAAGCATAAAAAGCACATAAAGTTGACTTAATATTGTGCCCTAATGAACAGAGAGCAAAGGCAGAAGAAAGGGATGACGGGATGAAACTGAATGGGAGGAGACACAGATTGGATATTAGAAAAAACTTTTTGACAGTGAGGGTGATCAATGAGTGGAACAGACTGCCAGGAGAGGTGGTGAGTTCTCCTTCAATGGAAGTCTTCAAACAGAGGCTGGACAGACATCTGTCTGGGATGATTTAGTAAATCCTGCTTTGAGCAGGGGGTTGGACCAGATGAGCCATGAGGTCCCTTCCAACTCTACCATTCTATGATTCTATTTCCTCAGGCAGAGAAGGGGATAGATGGTGGGGAATAGGAAATCCTAGCACCAGGTAGAATTAGACTGTAACAAGCCGTACAATTAAACATCACTTTGGGGAATGACTAAACATGCCTTATTCAGACATGAGACTATTCAGGACATTACCATCAGCGAGCGGGCTTTATGCTACACTGAAGGGGGCAAACATCTGAAAACATGATGTGGAGGAGTTTCTGCCTCTGATGCCAGTATGAATAGTACAGCAAATTCTGAACATCAGTCCTGGGAAAATCCTGTTTCAAACAAGATATGCTTCAAAAAGTGGGGGTAGGAGGTTCAGAATAAAGCAATTACTTCTCTAGAGATGAATTAAAATAGGAAAACACACTTTAATGCCATAAAAAGCCACCTGCTAGATTTCCTGTCAGACTTTCCACATGCTAATGCACACTCAAATGTCTCAAATGTATATTTTTGTTAAAAGCTTGAAGCAAGTCTTCACTTTTCTTGCATAAGGTTTTATTTACAATCATTTTCTTCAGAATTATTAATTCACATTTTCAGAGCCGCACAGTCTTATTTCCCATTGAAATCTCTTGAAGCAATAAAATGGCTACAGAAAGTTTCATGAGGAAAGATACACACTATTAAATGTCCTAGTGCCAGGATACAAAAGCATCGAATATAACGTCTTGGTATCATAGAAAATTAGGAGACCTTATTTTTGCAGAGTATAATCTGTGTTTAAATGGAAAAACACCCACTAACTTTTTCTCAAGGAAAAGAAAACGTCCACATAACAACTACCATTCATTAATTTGTGGAGAAAAGTACTTAAATTGGAAAAGGATACGTGCAACCTTGTAGGATCACGTTATATTTATATCAAGGAGTAAAAACAAAGTCAGGCATTTTCAGCACAATTGTTTTTTAGTGTATACATTATGAGGACTAAAGTATTTGAACATTTTGGTTTATCACATTTATCACTAAGTTCAGGTTTTCCAATCAGTCCCATTGTCACAGGTTTATAAAATCTATTGCTTGAGGATAGAAATTCCAGCATCTGCAAAAGATAAAGATATTAAAACATGACTTTTAATAGCGACATTAAAAATATCTAATGACTAAGGGCTTATGAGCCTGAAACACAAAGACCTGTGTCCCCCTTCCCTACACCACCATTTTTATCTTATTTTTGATCTTGGATATTTTTAATGTCACCATTAAAAGTCATGTTTTAATATCTTTAGCTTTTGCGTATACTAGAATTTCTTTCCTCATGCTGGTCCTGCCCAGAAGTCGGTCTGGAGTCCATGCACTGCTTCATTTATAGAGGTAACATTTTTTCATGAACTTGGTGAGCCGATCTCCATTTCCCCTTCCCCCTCTTGTATAAAATCTATTACCTAGCTTTGAGCTCAGCCTTTAGAAACATTTGCAAAAGAATGGCTAGCCATAAAGAGTTAATTGAATCGTGGTCCTCTAAAAGGATGCCACCATGTAAGGAGTCAGTTTGTGAAGTCTCTTCCTTTCTAAATATTTTATAATCAATTGTGGTATCATTGACACGTGGAAGCGTTTTGGAATGACAGCATGGAGACAATGTGAAATTAAATAATGGGGTCACCAAGTGCTGAGGTGCACGGTGCATAAAAGTTGCCAACACTCTGCTGACTCAATACCTGCAGATTTCTAAAACCTTCAACTGAAGAGAAATCATAATGCTTCAACATACAAAGACATTTTAATCACTGAATGCTTTGAACATTTTTGGAGAATGATATTAAAAATGGAGAGTCGTCACTGAAAAGATGGTAACAAATGGCAAGCTTTTGAGACAATTCAGGTCTCTTCACCAGGCATAGTAGAACACAAACTCTGAAGAGTCACATCATTGTGGAAAGAGTTTTGGAAAGCCTCCTGTCTTTTCTAGCATGACTGTGCCCCATTGCACAAAACAAGGTCCATAAGGGTATGGTTAGAAAAACGTCTTGTCAGAGCAATGGCCTCAGCAACAAACACCTTTGGAATGAACTAGAACTGTAATTGCAAGTTAGTCCTTCTTATTCAACATGAATCCAGTGTCTGACTTCACAAATGCTCTTCTAAATGAATGGAGTTTGGCCTAAGTCATATGGCAAGGATCGTTAACGGGTCGATATTGACTTTTAGGATTGCTACTTACAATAAGTGGCACTAGAGTTCTAGTCCTATTCCTCTCTGAAAAAGCAATTTGCATATTTAATTTCCCAGAGGAGCATGCATGGCGTATAAGTCTCCTCCCTGACATGTGTCTGGCCAAGCTTGTCACTCTCCGTAAGGAGAAATGTAACCCCTTAGATCCCAGAAAACTCCCCCAGACACTCCAAACACTGATAAAAAGCCTTCTCAAAAGAGTGGAAGCTGCTTTTGCTGCAGATGGGGATCAATGCCATAATAATACCAGTGACTTAAGAATTGGATATATAAAGTGGATACCAAAAGTTTAGCATTTTTTTGAAAAATGTGATTATTTCTGTCTTGTTGTTGTGATTCCATTTTCTTGGTGATGAACTGAAAGTGCATGACGTTGTCATCATGCAAGACCTTAATTTTAACAAAAATGCTTTAGAATATACAGTGAGGGGATGGAATCCCTTCCCCCCAACAACCCCCTCTCTCTGGCTTTGCTCGGGGATTGGTCGAGCTTCCACACCCTCCTGGTACCCCCTTCGTCCCCACTATTGAAACTATCCGACTCCTTGTCTCCATCTCTGGACGCATTAAGGGAGGGAGGTGACCTAGCCCAGAAATTGAGACAAATCTCCATTGATCAGATAATGGCGGATGGTGCACTCCTTCCGCTGACTGAATTGAGTGATCTCTTGGCCCCCTCGAGCTTTACTTTTCTCCACAATAATTCTTTGAGAGAGCTATTGAAACGTATACAATATTGCCCAGATAATCACGCAAGCTTACACCACATGAAGTTCTCTGCTCCAGAGTATCAAGACCAACCAGGGTCCTCTCTACAATTTACCAGACACTCTTATCTAAAGACCTATCCCTGAAAAGAGAATACATTGCCCACTGGGAAAAAGACCTAGGATACAAATTCACACAATCACAAATAGACCATATCTATACGCATTCGCACGGCCCAACGAGCTGCGTGAAAACCCAAGAAAACGCTTTTAAAATAGTTACACGATGGTTCATTGCATTGCACCAGCACAGACTTGTACCTGGTGGTCGAGAGCTCGGGCTAGGTGTTGGCGTTGCGAGGAAGAGGGAGGTGACTACCTTCACATATGGTGGACTTGCCCTGTCCTCCGACCCTTTTGGCAGCAACAGAGAAATTCATCAGAGATATTGCAGACGGCTCTGCTGAACCTCCCTATATACTTCAAACAAAAGAAGACTCCCACCTTAGTCCACAATATTATAGCTGTGGCCAAACTCCTAATCCCGACTTACTGGGGTACAGCCCAGATACCCACTTCTCATCAACTGCTGACAAAAATTGACCAACTATATCGTATGGCTGAGATTGTTGCCTCGGTGAACCATTCACAGTTATCTTTTGAAGAGAACTGGTGCTCCTGGATTAAGTTTAGATCTACCCTCAAGCCTCTACAAGTATGAATATTTGATTAACTCGAAACACGGTCTGTGATGTTCATAGAATCGTAGAGTTGGAAGGGACCTCCTGGGCCATCTGGTCCAACCCCCTGCTCAAAGCAGGATTCGCTAAATCATCCCAGTCAGATGTCTGTCCAGCCTCTGTTTGAAAACTTCCATTGAAGGAGAACTCACCACTTCTCGTGGCAGCTTGTTCCACTCATTGATCACTCTGTCAAAAAGTTTTTTCTAGTATCTAATCTGTGTCTCCTCCCATTCAGTTTCATCCCATTGTTTCTAGTCTTTCCTTGTGCAAATTAGAATAAAGTTGATCCTTCTACAATGTGACAGCCCTTGAGATATTTGTAGACAGCTATTAAGTCTCCTCTCAGTCTTCTCTTTTGCAAACTAAACATTCCCAAATCCTGCAACCTTTCCTCATAAGACAGGGTTTGCAGACCGGTCACCATTCTGGTCGCTCTTTTCTGAACTTGCTCCAGTTTGTTGATGTCTTTTTTAAAATGTGGTGCCCAAAACTGGACACAATATTCCAGATGAGGTCTGACCAAAGAGAAGTAGAGGGTAATAATGACTTCACGTGATCTAGACTGTATGCTTCTGTTAATACATCCTAGAATTGCATTTGCCTTTTTTGCTGCTGCATCACACTGTTGACTCATATTCCGTCTGTGATCTATTAGTATACCCAAGTCTTTTTCACATGTGCTGCTGCTTAGCCCTATTCCTCCCATTCTGTATATGCTTTTTTCATTTTTATTGCCCAGATGTAGTACTTTGCATTTTTCCCTGTTAAAAACCATTCTGTTAGTTGCTGCCCACTTCTCCAGTTTATTTATATCTTTTTGAATCCTCTCTCTCTCTTCTCTAGTATTAGCTATCCCTCCTAGCTTTGTGTCATCAGCAAATTTAATCAGTTTACCCTCAATTCCTTCATATAAATCGTTGATAAAGATGTTGAACAATACAAGGTCCAGAACAGAGCCCTGTGGTACCCCACTTGTGACATTCTTCCAACTGGATGTGCAGCCATTTACGACCACTCTTTGGGTCCGATCACTAAGCCAGTTATGAATCCACCTAACAGTTGCCTTGTCCATTCCATACTTTTTCATTTTTTCAATAAGGATTGTATGAGATACTTTGTTAAATGCTTTGCTGAAGTCAAGATATACTATATCTACAGCATTTCCTTGATCCACCCAATCAGTGATTCCGTCATAGAAGGAAATTAAGTTAGTCTGACATGACTTATTAGTTACAAACCCATGCTGACTCTGTTTAATCACTTCATTCTTATTCAGGTACTGACATACATGTTGTTTAATAATTTGTTCGAAGATCTTTCCTGGTATAGAAGTCAGACTCACCGGCCTATAGTTGCCTGGGTCCACCTTCTTCCCCTTTTTGAAGATAGGAACAACATTTGCTCTTCTCCAGTCTTCTGGGACTTCTCCTGTTCTCCAAGAATTTTCAAAGATTATGGAGAGGGATTCAAAAATTTCTTCTGCTATCTCCTTCAGTACTCTGGGGTGTAATTCATCTGGACCTGGAGAGTTGAATTCATTTAGGTTAGCTAAGTGTTTCCTATCTTTCTGTTTATAGATATCCTGGATTCCTCTATTCCCTTAATAGGACAGTGAAGAACAGTTGAAGAACAGTTGTTTCGGAACACTTACCCTTCTCTATCTCTCCTCTACTTTCCCTCCCCCCGCCTCTCTCTTTCCTTCTCTCTTTCCCCCATTTTCTTTACGGCTCTCTTCCCCCCTCATCTCTATTGTTAGTTCTACTCTTTCATAAATGAAAATATTTTGCATTTGCTAAATGTTTTACACCATTACAATCCATGTTACCTTAAATTGGTTATTTCTATGTGGTGTTATCTTTTGATTAATCAATAAAAAGATCATTGAAAAGAAAAGAATATACAGTGGGTACGGAAAGTATTTAAATTCAAAAAAGTACATTTTTTTTCATTAATGTACACTCTGCACCCCATCTTGACTGAAAAAAACAGAAATGTAGAATTTTTTGGAAATCAATTAAAAAAGAAAAACTGAAATATCACATGGTCATAAATATTCACACCCTTTGCTCAGTATTACGTAGAAGCACCCTTTTGAGCTAGTACAGCCATGAGTCTTCTTGGGGAAAGATGCAACGTTTTTCACACCTGGGGATTTGGGGATCCTCTGTCATTCTTGCTTATGCAAGTTTTGGGAGATTCCTGCCCCTCTCTTGTGAGACATGCACATAAAGAGCCGTCTTGCACAGCGTGCCCACATCAGGCAGCGCCTTTCTGAATCCTGCTCATATAGGTACTGTTCACATGATCAGGTTTTAAATACATTAGATAGGACTGCTTCGAGATGGGTATACCGTGATTTTAGTGGAGTGGCTTAGTATACATATTTTGCAAAAAACATATCAACTAAATACCCTGTTTTTGTTATCATCTTTTTACTAGCACTTGCTTTCTACTGTTATATATTTTTTACAACAGAGTATTTTTGCACGTTTGTCATACTGTGTTTTTTCTTTGTGTTTCAGTCTTTGGGTGGTGTGAACCGACCTGTTCACTTTTATGCATGTCTAATGTGCTTTTAATTTATGCCATTCTACCTTGTAGATCCTCTCCTGTTGCATCAGTTTGGATGGTGAACGTTGGTGGACAGCCATCTTCAGGTCTCTCCAGAGATGTTCAATTGGGTTTAGGTCAGGGCTCTGGCTGGACCAGTCAAGAATGGTCACAGAGTTGTTCTGAAGCCACTCCTTTGTTATTTTAGCTGTGTGCTTACGGTCATTATCTTGTTGGAAGGTGAACCTTCGGCCAAGTCTGAGGTCCAGAGCACTCTGGAAGAGGTTTCCATCCAGGATATCTCTGTACTTGGCCGCATTCATGTTTCCTTCAATTGCAACCAGTCATCCTGTCCCTGCAGCTGAAAAACAAACCCATAGCATTATGCTGCCACCATGTTTCACTTATCCAAACAAAAATCATCATGGAAAATATCATGAAGATTGAAGAAGTGAAGACATTAATAATTTTTTTTTAAAAAGTGCAAATGTTATTGGTAATCAATTTAAAACAATAAGGGGCTTACGTTAAAAAGACAGGACAAATGGGTCTCCAACATGAAGGGGATAAGGATAACCAGCAAAGAAAAAAAAGGAATTTTATAATTCTCCATAAGATGCAAAGTGCATATATTAGCAAAAGACAAAGCTTGATAATATTATTATACATCTAAAATCCATAGTGCCTATAAACCCCTACCAAAGAAATATATCCTATGGCCTATACTCCAACAGCAATTGCAATAATATTGCTAAAATTTGCCAAACAAGGTGCAACAGCACTACAGAGATATGGCCTATTTTTGGGGGGTGGGGGAAGGGAGGGCTATAGAAAAAACACCATGGAGATTAGTGTAAATCAATAAACAGAATCATCTTTCCTGTGTTTGTATACTTCGTTTATGATTCTTTCTCAGAAGAGTAAAGAGAATTCATGGCACAGCAGAAAAATATTCTATAGAACGTTGAATATAAAAAGTTGGGTTCAGGATTTTACCTGTTGCTGGCCGCTAGAACACAGGACAAGTGTGGTGAGATTGGATGCTGGTAGGTTTTTCCCCGCCGCCCGACAGCGCCGTTTCACAATAGTTGCTTCTTCCAGGGGCGTTTAACAGGTAGTGGTGTTCACTTAGTATTTGTAGTTACCGTGTGTTCATAAGCACGGCCATGTGACCGGAATTGTGTATAGGACCTGTGGGTGAATTTTACATCCAGCTACCGCCGGATATGAAAAGGACCTGTGAGTAGCGCACGTGGCTAGTCCCGCCCCCCTTGAGCTAAGGGACTTCCCTGTATAGCGCTCTATGACACGCAGTGAAATACACTGCGGTCATGTGTCTGAGCGCTGAAGGAAGTCAGGGGGGCTGTGATACCGGGCGAGTGCGCATAGGTCTCAAGAAAAACAACAATGGCCTGGTGTAAAGGAGTATTTAGTAGATTACGTCAGCAATATATATTAGTAAAAATTAATCCATTCTATTCTAAGGGGAAATTGAAAACAGAATGGGAGTGCCTAAGTGTAAAGGGAAGTTGTGGAAAAGAGGGGGGATGAAAAAGTGCACTATAAAAGACACAAAAAGATAAGTGGGGTGACTGGTGCATTCGATTTTTTTGGATGAATACGTATATGAAGGGGGAAGTACCAAAATGGTGTATTGGAAAAATAAATAGGTGATGGATATACAACAGAAGTGTCTCAGATATGCAAAGACAAGGGGAAATAAGTCATAGGAAAAAGTAATAAAAAAATAAAAAATAGGAATAAAAATGAATGATTTCTGTGGGAATCGTATTTAAATGTAATTATAAAATATACATGTGTCGCTCAAACACGGCCAGTAAAGGGGTACAAAAAACCCTGAGACTCAAAAAAGTGGGGGGATAAATGTAAGGATAATGGGGGGAGGGGGAAAGAGACCTGATTCTCTACTCAAAAATGTGAGCATAATAGCGCCAAGAGCATATGTTAAAATAAAAAATTAAATTACTAAGAAAGGGGGGGAGAATGACCTCTTATAAATAAATGCAGTCAGAAATACACATTGCTATCTCAAAATAGAAGAAAAACATGTACCGTATATACTCGAATATAAGCTGAGATTTTCAGCCCATTTTTTTGGGCTGAAAGTCCCCCTCTCGGCTTATATTCAAGTCATATACACCGGGGGGTCGGAGGGGGAGGGGGGGCGGGGGTGTCAGGTCATACTTACCCATCCTAACGCGGTCTCTTGAGCCCCCAGCTTCTCCGTGCTCTCTTCCTGCCTTCAGTGGTCACGTGGTACCGCTCATTAAAACTCATGAATATGCGCATATTCATGAGTTTTAATGAGCGGTATCACATGACCGCTGAAGGCAGGAAGAGAGAGCGCGGAGAAGCTGGGGGCTCAAGAGACAGCGTCAGGACGGGTAAGTATAGCGATACTCACCTGTCCTGCGTCCATGGCTGCTTGCTGTTGTCTGTCATCGGTCAGTGACTTCAGACAGCAGAGGGCGCGGTGACGTGATTAGTGCGCACCGCACCCCCTGCAGTCTGAACGTCACTGACCGATGACGTGGCAGATAGCGGTGAGCAGCAATGGACGCAGGACAGGTGAGTATCTGACACCCAGCGACAGAGAGGTGAGTATGTCATTTTTTTTATTTTTACATGCAGCAGCAGTGGCAGCATATGGGGGAATAATCTAAGGAGCTTCTTATGGGGTCAGCATATGGGGGAATAATCTAAAGAGCTTCTTATGGGGTCAGCATAGGGGGAATAATCTATGGAGCTTCTTCTGGGGACACCATATGGGGGAATAATCTATGGAGCATTTCCCACCCTAGGCTTATACTCGAGTCAATAAGTTTTCCCATTTTTTTGTGGCAAAATTAAGGGGGTCGGCTTATACTCAGGTCGGCTTATACTCGAGTATATATGGTACATTAGTGCAAAGAGAGAATTAATGTTTTGAAAATAATTTTTGAATCGTGATCCTTTTTCCCTTTATTGAAGCTTTTTTCAATCTGGGAAGCTTTTTCAAGGGAGATGTCAGGCAATCACTAGGTCCAGAGGGTGAAGTTGTCATGCATATGCAGGTTATGAACCGCAGGGTAACATCAATAGCAAATATATACCTAAAATAAACATATTGCAATGAGTGAAAAAAATGAAATGTAAAAATTGAAGCCAAAAGAAAAGGGAAAGGTTAAAAGCATAAAATAAATGAGTTTATGTACAAAGAACACCTAAAATAACCTGACTCAGGATAAACAGCTAAAGGAAAGCGTTAGGGCCCTGTCACACATAGCGACGCACCAGCGATCCCGACAACGATATGAACTTGTCAGGATCGCTGGTGTGTCGCTACATGATCGCTGGTGAGCTGCCAAACAGGCAGCTTCACCAGCGATCAGGACGCACGTCACTTAGTTACCTGCTGTGTATGTTAGAAACCAGCAAGCTTGAAGAAAGCGACAAAGGTTCACGATTCAGAAATTATTTTCAAAACATTAATTCTCTTTTTGGACTAATGTATATGTTTTTCTTCTATTTTGAGATAGCAATGTGTATTTCTGACTGCATTTATTTATAAGAGGTCATTCTCCCCCTCCTTTCTTAGGAATTTAATTTTTTATTTTAACATATGTTCTTGACGCAATTATGCTCACATTTTTGAGTAGAGAATCATGTCTCTTTCCCCCTACCCCCCATTATCCTTACATTTATCTCCCCTCTTTTTTGAGTCTCAGGGTTATTTCGTACCCCTTTTTATGGCACCAATATTATTCTTAATACACGGCAGATTTTCCTCTGCCATTTAATTTCACCATATCTTCACCTTAAAGGATAATATATCTCCCCTTTAATGGCTGTGTTTGAGCGACCCATGTATATTTTATAATTATATTTAAATACGATTCCCACAGTAATCATTCATTTTTATTCCTATTTTTTTATTACTTTTTCCTATGACTTATTTCCCCTTGTCTTTGCATATCTGAGACACTTCTGTTGTATATCCATCACCTATTTATTTTTCCAATACACCATTTTGGTACTTCCCCCTTCATATACATATTCATCCAAAAAAATCGAATGCACCAGTCACCCCACTTATCTTTTTGTGTCTTTTATAGTGCACATTTTCATCCCCCCTCTTTTCAACAACTTCCCTTTACACTTAGGCACTCCCATTGTGTTTTCAATTTCCCCTTAGAATAGAATGGATAAATTTTCATACTTAATTTTTATTAATATATATTGCGGACATAATCTACTAAATACTCCTTTACACCAGGCCATTGTTGTTTTTCTTGAGACCTATGCGCACAAACCCGGTCTGACAGCCCCCCTGACTTCCTTCAGTGCTCAGACACATGACCGCAGTGTATTTCACTGCGTGTCATGGAGCACTATGCAGGGCAGTCCATTAGCTCAAGGGGGGGCGGGACTAGCCACGCGCGCTACTCACAGGTCCTTTACACCCGCAGGTCCTATACACAATTCCGGTCACATGACTGCGCTTATGAACCCAGGGTAACTACAAATACTAAGTGAACACCACTACCTGTTAAACGCCCCTGGAAGAAGCAACTATTGCGAAATGGCACTGTCAGGCGGTGGGGAAAAGCCCACCAGCATCCAGTCTCACCACACTTGTCCTGTGTTCTAGCGGCCAGCAACAGGTAAATTCCTGAACCCAACTTTTTATATTCAATGCTCTATAGAATATTTTTCTGCTGTGCCAAGAATTCACCTTGTTTGGCAAATTTTAGCAATATTATTGCAATTGCTGTTGGAGTATAGGCCATAGGATATATTTCTTTGGTAGGGGTTTATAGGCACTATGGATTTTAGATGTATAATAATATTATCAAGCTTTGTCTTTTGCTAATATATGCACTTTGCATCTTATGGAGAATTATAAAATTCCTTTTTTTTCTTTGCTGGTTATCCTTATCCCATTCATGTTGGTGACCTATTTGTCCTGTCTTTTTACCGTAATCCCCTTATTGTTTTAAATTGATTACCAATAACATTTGTACTTTTTAAAAAAAATTACTGTCTTCACTTCTTCAATCTTCATGATATTTTCCTTGATGATTTTTGTTTGGATATGTCTATTGAAGTGACCATTGCCGTTTTGATTTAGGCTTATGGGTATAATCACCATGTTTCACTGTTATCCAATAAATTTTAAACCAGGCTATTTGCGCTCTCGTAGGTGTAGGATACAAGGCTTCTTATTATCCAAAAAAGCTTTTTAATATTTCTCAAGAAAAAGCACATACAATGTGTTTCGACAGTATAAAATGTCTTCCTCAGGTATATACAATATACACTTGAAATAGTCACTCTGTTTGTAATGACTATATAATATAGGAGCTTCACTTTTTGTATTGAAGAACTGAAATAAATTGACTTTTTGATGATATTCTAATTTTGTGAGAAGCACTCGTAGATCTATCCCCTCTCTCTTTATTATCCACAAGTCCCTGAGTTCAAATCTCTGTCATTAATCTGCTATAAATGTTGCCAAAACTTACAAGACAAATTGATGAAAGCTGACATTGGACTCTTAAAACCTACATCACGACAACTTACTCTCACGTCCATCAGACATGGCACGTTTTCCTGGAAGGGCTTCCCAGGCCAGATTTTCCACGCCAAAGTCTTCAACACATGTGACTCATAATTTGTGGTACAGTGGCATGTAAAAGTTTGGGCACCCCTGGTCAAAATTACTGCTATTGTGAACAGTTAAGCAGGTTGAAGATGACATGATCTGGAAAAGGCCTAAAATTAAAGATGACACATTTCCTTTGTATATTCAGCAAAAAAATATTTTCATCATTAATATTTTAAATATTACAAAAAGTAAAATGGGCCAATGCAAAAGTTTTGGCACCTTGAATGGTTGGTACATAGTAGCACCACCTTTTGAAAGTATCACAGCATGTAAATTTTTACAGCCAGTCAAGAGACTTAATTCTTGTTTAAGAGGTTTTCATCCATTCTTCCATAGACAATTCTTCCAGTTCTGTGAGATTCTTCAGTTGTGTTGCATGCACTGCTATTTTGAGGTCTAGCCACAGATTTTCAATGATGTTCAAATCAGGGGACTGTGAGGGCCATTGTAAAACCTCCAGCTTGGGCATTTTGAGGTAGTCTGTTGTGGAGTTTGACGTTTGTTTAGGATCATTATCTATTTGTAGAAACCATCCTCTTTTCAACTTCAGCTTTTTACAGATGGTGTTATGTTTGCACCTAGAATTTGCTGAAATTTAATTAAAACTACTCTTCCCTCTACCAGGGAAATGTTCCCTGTGCCATTGGCTGCAACACAACCCTAAAGCATGATTGATCCACCCCTATGCTTAATGGTTGGCCAGACGTTCTTTTCCTGAAATTCTTTGCCCTTTTTTCTACACCCATACCTTTTGATCATTGTGGCCAAACAGTTCTATTTTAACCTCATCAGTCCACAGGACTTGTTTCCAGAATGCATCAGGCTTGTTTAGATGTTCTTTTGCATACTTCTGAAGCTGAATTTTATGGAGGTTGTTTCTGATGACTCTTCCATGAAGGCCATATTTGTGCAGATGTCTCTGAATAGTAAAACAATGTATAACAACTCTAGAGTCTAATAAATCTTTCTGAAGGTCTTCTGCAGTCAAGCTGGGGTTCTGATTTGCCTCTCTAGCAAGCCTATGAGCATCTCTCACTGAAATTTGGATGGTCTTGCAGACTTTATCCTGACCTCCACTGTTCCTGTTAACTGCCATTTCTGAATTACATTTCAAACTGAGAAAAGGGCAACTTGAAAGCACTTTGCTATCTTCTTATAGCCTTCTCTTCCTTTGTGGTCCTCCATCATTTTCGTCTTCAGAGCTCTAGGCAGCAGCTTGAAGAACCCATAGCTGCTGTTTTTGGCACAAAGTTAGAGGAGGCTGGGTTTTTATAAAACTGGGCAATTTACATCACCTGATAATAGTGAACAAGCCTGAGCTATAACAGACTAATTAAGGTCAGGAACCTTGGTCAAAGTTATATGAGCACACAAATCTTCACGGGTGTGAAACTTTTGCACAGGCCCATTTTCCCTATTTGTAATTTTTAAATTATAAACAATGAATATATATACCGTACATTTTTTTTTTATAAATATGCCTAAAATACAAAAGAAATGTGTCATCTTTAATTAGGACTTTTAGAGATCATTTCATTTTCTACTTGCTTAACTCTTCACAATGACAGTGATTTTGACAAGGGGTGCCCAAACTTTTACATGCCATTGTATATGCTATTAGGTGTCCATGAGGTGTTGTATACGTGGGAGAGACCACCCAACGTATATGAGAATGCATAAGTCTACAATCAGACGGAAACTATGTGAACTACCCATTCCTCAACACTTCATCTCTCATAATCATAGCATTTGCACACTAAGTTTTCAAGTCCTAGAACAGATATTACCTTCATGACATGGAGGTAATAGGATAGCCCCCCTTAATTTTGTCAGCGAAAAGTCTAAATAGGGAATTTGATTGCTTCTCTTAAATTCACTATTTTCTACCGTCTTTTTATCTCTCTCTTCCTCCCTCCTTTCTTTACTTGTCCAATGTAGCTATTTGATTATACAGGTGCTTCTCACAAATTAGAATATTATGAAAAAGTTAATTTATTTCAGTTCTTTAATACAAAAAGTGAAACTCATATTATATAGAGTCATTAAAAAGAGAGTGATCTATTTCAAGTGTCTATTTGTTAATGTTGATGATTATGGCTTACAGCCAAAAAAAACCCAAAATCTTATTTAACGAAGGAAATTATAAAAAACCCTGCTGTGGTGTTCCCAATCCTCTAGCAATAGGACAAGCTGGATAGAAAAACAGTGCTAGTAATATTCCAAAAGTAATAGGAATGAAAAAATAACTTTTAACCATGCCAAAGGAGTTGAAAAGAAAAGTCTTGAGTGAGGAAAAGAAGGGCTCAATTCTGGCTTTACTAGCAGAGGGATACAGTGAGCGTCATGTTGCCTCCATCCTTAAAATTTCTAAGACGGCAGCCCATTACAACAAGGTCAAGCAGCAGACATTGGGGACAATGAAGCTACAGACCTGCAGAGGGCGAAAACGACTGTACACTGACTGGGATGACCGTCAACTTATTCGAATGCCATTCAGCAACCGCAGGATGACATCAAGTGACCTACAAAAGGAATGGCAAATGGCACCTGGGGTGAAGTGCATAGCAAAAACAGTTCGTAACAGGCTCCTAGAGGCAGGGCTCAAGTCACGTAAAGGTAGAAAAAAGCTTGTCATCAATGAGAAGCAAAGGAGAGCCAGACTGAAGTTTGCCAAAGACCAAAAAGATTGGACCATAGCGGACAAGAGTAAGGTAATCTTCTCTGATGAGTCTAATTTTCAGCTTTGCCCAACACCTGGTCATCCAATGGTTAGACAGAGACCTGGGGCGGCGTACAAGCCACAGTGTCTTGCACCCACTGTGAAATTTGGTGGAGAGTCGGTGATGATGTGGGGATGCTTCAGCAAGGCTGGAATTGGGCATGTTAATCTTTGCGAAGGACATATGAATCAAGCTGCATACAAGGTTTTCCTGGAAAAAGTTGATTCCTTCTGCTCAGGCAGGACACAGCACAGCAGGACAATGCTCCATGCCATACACTAGGTCAATCAATTTGTGGAGGAAGGACCACCACATCAAATCCCTGTCATGGCCAGCCCAATCTCCAGACCTGAACTCCATTGAAAACCTCTGGAATGTAATCAAGAGGAAGATGGATAGTCACAGGCCATCAAACAAAGAACTGCTTAAATTTTTGTACCAGGAGTGGCATAAGGTCGCCCAAAAGCAGTGTGAAAGACTGGTGGAAAGCATGCCAAGACGCATGAAAGTTGTGATTAAAAATCATGGTTATTCCACAAAATATTGATTTCTGAACTCTTCCTGAGTTAAAAAATTAGTATTGCTGTTTCTAAATGATTATGAACTTGTTTTCTTAGCATTTTTTTGTTATTTTGACCATTTCTCATCTGAAAAGAAATACAAAATTTATTACTTGGAAATTCGAAGACATGTTGTCTCTAGTTTATAGAACAAAAGAGCAATTAACATTTTATTCAAAAAAATATCTATGATCCCAGCAAAGAGCAAACAGATGAACGGCATACTAGGGCACACAAATCACCACATTACCAGACGGAGCTCTTTATCTGAAGTATTGCGGCATATGATTCAGTCAAAAAATGGAGGTGCTTGCATGAAAAAACATGAATATTTCAATGTGAAGCAAAAAAAGAAGAAATATGCAGCACTCACCAATGTAGCTGAAAAACTGTGAGTATTTCACATAATTTCCATCAAATGTGTGGACATGCAGGACGTGGAGGAATGCTAGGGGAGGGAGGTGCCGGACAATGGCCGTTTCGCGATTACTCGCTTCTACGGGTCCTCCCTCCCCTAGCATTCCTCCACGTCCTGCATGTCCACACATTTGATGGAAATTATGTGAAATAAAGACTCACAGTTTTTCAGCTACATTGGTGAGTGCTGCATATTTCTTCTTTTTTTGCTTCACAAAAAAATATCTATAAAGAGAAAAATCAGACAAACTGAAAATTTTGCAGTGGTCTCTTAATTTTTGCCAGAGCTGTATATTCAGTAAATGCACTCAATACTTGGTCGGGGCTCCTTTTGCATCAATTACTGCATCAATACGGTGTGTCATGGAGGCGATCAGCCTGTGGCACTGCTGAGGTGTTATGGAAGCTCAGGTTGCTTTGATAGCAGTCTTCAGCTCGTCTGCATTGTTGGGTCTTGTGTCTCTCATCTTCCTCTTGGCATTTGGCTGCAAACCTTGGGACTTATAAAAGCTCCATTCACATTATGGAATAGGGTTGAGTAGTATTCCCCTAGCAAGTCATGTGGCTCCCCTTACCCTTCTGTATATGTGTTTACCAGCCCCAGCGAATGGGGGGTGTTACCCGTTCCTTTGTTTGGTTATGCTTTAATATTTGTGTCCTTTAGCCTGCCTTATATTTGGCGTATATTCCCATTACTATTTAAACACTTTTAGCAGCATTTAATTGATGGAGCATTAGTATGCTATTTCATCAGAGCTAGTGCATCATGAGATAAATAATTAGAAGATGAAACTCTTGGTATCAGGGTCATTTGGATGTTTTGGGTTGTCATTTTGATTTAAAAAGCGAATATGCTGTAGTTTTACAATAATGGCTTCACCCAACCACTAACCATGAGTGGAAGAAAAGGTTTATCATCATTCATATTCTCTGAAAAAAGGCCAAGAAAGCAAAAATTCTGCTGGGGTATGTAAACTTTTGAGCACAATTGTATAGATATATATAATCTGTGAGGATATTTAGATAATTTATTGGAGAAGAGAAATCACAACTGTATGTATATATATATATATATATATATATATATATATATATATACACACACACACACACATATACACTCACTGGCCACTTTATTAGGTACACCTGTCCAACTGTGTGTTAAGACTTAATTTCTAATCAGCCAATCACATGGCGGCAACTCAGTGCATTTAGGCATGTAGACATGGTCAAGACAATCTCCTGCAGTTCAAACCGAGCATCAGTATGGGGAAGAAAGGTGATTTGAGTGCCTTTGAACGTGGCATGATTGTTGGTGCCAGAAGGGCTGGTCTGAGTATTTCAGAAACTGCTGATCTACTGGGATTTTCACGCACAACCATCTCTAGGGTTTACAGAGAATGGTCCGAAAAAGAAAAAAAATCCAGTGAGCGGCAGTTCTGTGGCCGGAAATGCCTTGTTGATGCCAGAGGTCAGAGGAGAATGGGCATACTGGTTCGAGCTGATAGAAAGGCAACAGTGACTCAAATTGCCACCCGTTACAACCAAGGTAGGCAGAAGAGCATCTCTGAACGCACAGTGCGTCGAACTTTGAGGCAGATGGGCTACAGCAGCAGAAGACCACACTGGGTACCACTCCTCTCAGCTAAGAACAGGCATCTGATGGCTACTTTCAGCAGGATAATGCGCCATGTCATAAAGCTCGAATCATCTCAGATTGGTTTCTTGAACATGACAATGAGTTCACTGTACTCAAATGGCCTCCTCAGTCACCAGATCTCAATCCAATAGAGCATCTTTGGGATGTGGTGGAACGGGAGATTCGCATCAGGGATGTGCAGCCGACAAATCTGCGCCAACTGTGTGATGCCATCATGTCAATATGGTCCAAAATCTCTGAGGAATGCTTCCAGCACCTTGTTGAATCTCTGCCACGAAGAATTGAGGCAGTTCTGAAGGCAAAAGGGGGTCCAACCCGTTACTAGCATGGTGTACCTAATAAAGTGGCCAGTGAGTGTATGTTCTCAGGGTGGTGTGTGACCGAACCTGTGATAGGTCACCATACCTAGGTTCTACTCTTGTCCAATTACCATTACCCATATTGACATATCCACTGCCTCCTATATTCTATCCTATTAGTAGTAGCTTATTGTAGTAATGCTAATTACTATTATATCTTCTGTATCCTATTACCGGGACTTAGAGTGTCATTATTAAGATTATATTTAAATGCTAATTACTCATATACCTTCTGTATATCTATACAATGTTATTTTTTTGTTTATTTAGATGAATATGTCATTTTTGTCCTTAATATAATTGCCAAATGTGATATCCTTTTGTTTGACATATAAATTGTTTATTTTCATATATTTCATTATATGTCCATCATTTCATCCATTTTGCCTCATTTCTGTCCTAGTGGCACCACCCACTTCCTTCTTTATCATTCATACACACTTTACATGCCCCATTTGCAGTCTTTTGCCACACTTCCATCCTATTCTGTGTCTCCCCCTGCCCCATTTCCAGTGTTAGCAGCACTTTTACGTCAATTCCTGTCTGCGCGGTCTAGTTACAGGGTATATGCTTGACATTTACCGCACTTCAAAGCAGAGTATACCTGTCTGTATCTCCTACCTGGTAAACATTAGAGATGGACGAACCTGAACAGTAGAGTTTGGGGTCCGTACTGAACACCCACTGTTCGGGTGTGGACCCCACACATGGACTTCACCAGGAAGTCCATGTTACTGTTTGAGTTCATCCAAATGGTAAACTGCGGTGAAATCACTGAACTCAGCGCTGCACCATGAGACTTTTTCTCAGAGTGCTAGCAGTGGTCTCACTAAGGTCACTGCAATTCATTGGCCCAGCTAGGAAAGCAGCCTCAGTGACCTATCGGTATCCTTGATGACGTCACCACTAGTCACTGAGGTTGTGCTTTCAGCAGCTAATTCCCAGTGGTTTTCAGCCTGGCTGGCCGCATCTTGGCACCGTCCAGGTTGAAAACTATTTATCGAAGACATGGATTACGGTGTGGGACAGAATGTTGGACAGGTGAGTTATATGGTTGTTTTTTATTTTTGCTTTTTTTTCAGGAGATGAGGGGTTTAATGGAATGGGTGTTAGGTGAGTATTATTGTGGATTACTATTTTTTGTTTTTTTTTACAGGAGACAATAGATTCTATGGAATGGGTGTTAGGTGAGTATAACGTTTATTAAATAAAAAAGTAAAAGTGAGGTTTTTTTAATTTAAAATAAAAGATTTTATTCTGGCTTTGTTTATTTACAATATAGCTATAGGGTTACTAATGGATACGTATCTTATAGATGCCTCTCCATTACTAACCCGTGAACTTGATGTCATCAACCCCACAAATATTAACTTCACTTGCCACAGCCACAGGGCAAGTGGGAAGAGCCAGGCAAAGTGCCAGAATTGGCACATCTAATAGATGTGCCTTTTCCAGGCTGGCTGAGGGCTGCAATTTTTAGGCTGGGGAGCAACATTCATGGCCCCTTACCAGCCTGAGAATACAAGCCCCCATCTGTCTCCTTTAGCTTGACTGGTTGTCAAAATGGGGGGGAAGCCCATGCTGTTTTTTTAATTATTTATTTAAATCATTTAAAAAAAAAAGTGGGGACCTTTCTATTCTTGATAACCAGCCTTGCTATAGCTGACAGCTGAGGGTTGCAACCCACTGCTATCAGTTTTGACTAGCTCGCTATATAAAAAAATACAGGGCAACACGTCAATTTTTATTTACAGCGCAGGTGCCATCTGAGGAAAAAACACCAATAAGCGACACCTATTCTCGCAGTTATCAGCGACAGCCGGTATAGCCTGATGGGAGTAGTAGGCCCATCAGCCGATGTCTGTGACCATAGGTAAATCTGACCAGTGGATAAATCTACCCCACATATGCTTTCCATTTTAGTTTTACTGTCAAATTATGGCTATTACTGGGCTGCAGTAGTGGCTGATATATTCTAGAGATTAGACCAGTCGTCTATTTTGCAGATGATAATGACTCTAGAGCATACCTTTCCTTGCATTACGCTTATACCAAATTAGTTCTTGAAACAATGTCTGCACTTTACACAAAATATGGGAGGCAGGGTCCAGCATGGGGAATTGTGTAACAAATATGACAATTGTGGCATTAGTATAATTTTTATGAGGTTACGCCTTCCTATTACAAATAACGGAAGTCTACATTGCGCATTTATTTTAGATCTAAAACTGTCTAACAAGGGGATAATGTTTAGTGTTATATAGTCTTTTATATGTAAGGCAATCACTACTCCAAGGTATTTAAACTTTTCTACCACCTGAATTTGTGTATCTGATATTACTTCCATAGATGGGAGAGGATCCACTGGTAACTAAGACAATTTTTCCCAGTTAATAGTCAAGCCAGACCAGACACCGAACTCCTTTATTTCTGACATTATTATACCTAGGAATGTTTCTATATTTCCCACATACAGCAGCATATCGTCAGCATAGAAACTTACTTTTTCCTCTATACTACACTTGAAACCAATAAAGTTCTGAAAGTCCTTTAGTCTTCATGCCAACAGCTCTATCGCCAGAGCAAATAAGAGAGGTGAGGGCGGGCAGCCTTGTCGTGTGCGAATGCATTTGACATGTGTCCATTAACTCTTAGCCTTGCTATTGGTGACCCATACAGTTATTTGACCCAATCTATAAACTTCTGGCCCAACCCCATTTTATTCAGGACTTCCCATAAATAATTTCACTCAACGCTATTGAATGCTTTCGCAACATCACGGGACATTATTGCTCTATGCCCAGTTTCCTAACTACACATTTTCAGGTTACGGTATAAGCATCTAATATTAATAGCCATGGACCTATTAGGCATAAAACCTGTTTGGTCATCATGTATCAACTCCAATATCATTTTATTATAAAGCCTCATGTTAGTACTTTAGCAAATAATTTTATGCCTATAGGAATCCAGGCATTCAGGGATTTTTTCCTGGTTTTAATAGCAAGACAATAATAGCTTCATTCATTGAGGCAGGTTATTTTCCAACTGTTGTTACTCCCTCCACTATATTCAGCAGTTTAGGAAGCAAAATCTCCCTTTATTCCTTCTAAAATGCTCTGGTAAGACGTGCAGACCCTGGGGCCTTTTCATTCTGGCGTTTACCCAGAGCCTCCTCCATCTCTTCCACAGTCAGCGGTTGGTCTAGACTCTCACTTGCTTCTACTGATAATTTAGGCAGCTTAACCCCCTCCAAGTATGCCATTATATCCTCCTCTCCTGCAGCAGATATAGTGATGTATGTATAGGCCCTTTTACATTTAGCGATGCACCAGCGATCCGACCAGCGATCCGACCTGGTCAGGATCGCTGGTGCATCGCTAAATGATCGCTAGTGAGCTTTCATACAGAAAGATCTCACAGCGATGCAGCAGCGACGCAGCGCACGATACTCACCTTTCACACACAGCGATCCTGACGTCCTCCCGCCCGCGTCCACGCGTCGCTCGTCGTCACAGCAGGAAGTCTCAGCAGGAAGCAGACGACGAGAAATGGAGCCGGACATTCTCGCGCGATCAGCGATGGACAGCGGGGGAGCCGGTCGTTGGTAAGTATCACACATAGTGATATCGCTAGCAATATCGCTATAACGTCACAAAACCAGTGACGTTTTAGCGATATTGCTAGCGATATCGCTTAGTGTAAAACCCCCTTATCTCTGTAATATTGACTTAAGACTGCTAAAATGTCCGAGGTATCCGTGCGTACAATCCCCTCTGTTGACACAAGTTTAACTATATGCGATGACTATTAAAGACAGCAAATGCTCAGCGCTCTCCACTCCAATAAATTTTGTTTAATGAACATAAGCCTATGTGAGAAAAGTGCTACTACGTGGTCTGCCAAGTTTCCTGCTGCATTGTATTCTATTCCCATCAGACACATTTCCCAGATGAAGTCTCCCGTGATAAGAAATCTCGTTGTAGTTCCTGAGACCTCCCTCTGGTTTTAGTTTTTATTTTACTAATTTCCCTTATACAAATGCCCCAAACATCATTATTCTTCCCATACTGTATTGCCCCCCAATGCCCCCTCATTAATTTTGAAAAATTCTAAAATCATGGCTGACATTGACCCTCTAAATAGCCTGCAACTAATATGGATGCAGGCGCCATAGAAGTCTCCTCACCTGAATGCCCTCCCCAAACTGTAAACAAAACAACTGAGAATTATGTGAAAGATTTCTAGATAGAAATTATACTGATTTAATGTATCTCAGAATGTCTTCATTCCCAATAGCCTAGCCAAATCTATACGTGATAACAACTGATGAGACGAGGAATAACACGAATATTGTCTGACATCTGGATCACCCAAGCGCCACAAGTCCGGCATTCCTGTTTCTGATAATAGGTAGTGCAGAGTTGTTGATCTAGCATTTTGTAGTATATTATTCAAATGGTGCTAATTTCAAAACAAATGTGGATACACATTATAGTCTACTACCACTATTATAGGAAAATCTGGGTAATGTGTAAAGTAAAAGATAAATTTCAGAACGTCCGAAGAGTATGGAGGGCAAATATAAAATGCTACTATAATTATTATTGTATTATAATCTTCACAAGCAAATCATGCATAGCTGCCATTTGCATCTATTTTCGTTGCCTGCCTTATAAATTGGATATTCTTATGTATTAGGACATTTACTCCTCTTGCATGCGACGAATAGACAGAGTGAAACCCTTCCCCCATCCATACCCTCATCATTAGATGTAATTTGTCCTTTGTCATGCGTTTCTGTTTGCAGAATTAAACATCATCCCCTTTTCACCCCCTTCCCCAATCCTCTGACATTCCATGCAGAATGTTAACTATATTCGCCATTCCCATAAATGAGGCAATACCTGTCAACATAACTTCCGACTCTCAAATGTACACCCCTGTATATTGTGACACTATCTCCAACATTTTCCTGATATTTTGTAGTTTGTCTGGTAAATAAACCTCTTTTTAAAACCATAACCAATATAAAACAACAAAAAGTTACACCTCACAACCAGTGAAAGGCAGGGCTATTAATTAGCTTAAATTTGAAATGCATGACCAATTTAATTTTCCTTTCAGACACAGAAAACTGAACAGTTAAGCACGTCCCGCATAACTTAAATCCCCCTAGTTACAAAGGATCCATACATCAGACCAGATCTGAACTAGACAGATCGTTAAAAAGTAGGAAACAAGATAAAAAACACAGTAATGTAAAAACATGACCATTGTCCCATCATTCAAGAAACACCTCCATTTCTAATTTCATGGTCCAGGGTCCATTCATTTTGTGTCCATCCAAGTCAATGCCTCTTTAGGATTATCAAACAACTGGATTTTTACCGCCGCTGGATGTAACGTAGAATATGGGATTTGCTTTGCATGCAGTCTCCTTTTTATAACTATGAATTGTGCTCTCGTCTGCACTTCTGCCAAAAAAATCTGGATATATGGACACACAAACTCGATTGAAGGTTAACCTCTTAGTGACAGAGCCAATTTGATACTTAATGACTAAGCCAATTTTTACCATTCTGACCACTGTCACTTTATGAAATTATAGCTCTAGAACGCTTCAATGGATCCCACTGATTCTGAGAATGTTTTTTCGTGGCATATTGTACTTCATGTTAATGCTAAAATTTCTTCAATATAATTAGCGTTTCTTTATGAAAAAAAAAAATGGAAATTTAGCAAATATTTAGCAATTTTCAAACTTTGAATTTTTGTACACTTAAATCAGAGAGTGGTGTCACACAAAATAGTTAATAAATAACATTTCCCACATGTCAACATTACATGAGCACAATTTTGGAAACAATTTTTTTTGTTAGGACGTTATAAGGGTTAAAATTTGATCAGCGATCTTTCATTTTTTCAACAAAATTTAGAAAACCATTTTTTTAGGGACCACCACACATTTGAAGTGAGTTGGGGGGTCAATAAAACAGAAAATACCCAAAAGTGACATTATTCTAAAAACTGCACCCGGTACGCACAACCACATTCAAGAAGTTTATTAACCCTAAAGCAATGTGGAAGGAAAAAATGAATATTTTAACTTTTTCACAAAAAAATTACTTTGCAACCAAACTTTTTTTAATTTGACAAGAGTGTCAGGAGAAAATGGACCACAAAATTTGTTGTGCAATTTCTCCTGAGTACGCCAATTCACTGTATGTGGGGGAAAGCCACTGTTTGGGCACATGGCAGGGCTCAGAAGGGAGGGAGCACCGTTTGACTTTTTGAATGCAAAATTGTTTGGAATCAATGATGTGCACCATGTTGGGTTTGGAGACCCCCTGATTTACCTAAACAGTGGAACCCCCCCAATTCTAACTCCAACCCTAACCCCCAACACACTTCTAACCCTAAACCCAACCCTAACCATTACCCTAACCACAAGCCTAACCCCAACACACCCCTAACCTTAATCCCAACCCTACCCCTACCCCTAATCCCAACCATAACAACAACCCTAACCACAACACCACCTTAACCCCAACACCAGAACCCTAACCCCAACACAACCCTAATCCCAACACAACCCTAACCCTAGCTCTAGCCTCAACCCTAATGGAAATAAATACTTTTTAACTTTATTATTCTTTACCTAAATAAAGGGTTTTGATTTACTAATTTTTTATTTTGATCACTGTGATAGGGTCTATCACAGTGGTCAAAATGAACCAATAGGAAAAATCTATAGTTGCTGGCAGATCTTGGCGGGTGCACTGCGCATGCGCCGCCATTTTCTTCCCGGAAAAGTGCCGGGGGAAAGGGACGGAGGGACATCGGAGGTACCAGGGAGGCTCGCGGGACCCTATTTCTCTCTCCTCTATTGTGTTAGATCATATCAGAGGAGAGAGAAATAAATGGGAAACCGGACTTATTTTTTTTGCGGTCGCTGTTATTTGGTGAATAGCGGTGATCGCAACACTGGGGATGGTAAAAGCCGACCTGAATCATGTTCTCCAGGGTCTCAGCTACCCCCGGTAGCCAAGACCCCGGAGATTTTCTGACACTCGGGGGCACTATACACTTATTTCTCAGCGCTGTTAAAAAGCTGCGCTGAGGAATAAACACCCTTAACTCATAGAATCATAGAATCATAGAATCGTAGAGTTGGAAGGGACCTCCTGGGCCATCTGGTCCAACCCCCTGCTCAAAGCAGGATTCGCTAAATCATCCCAGTCAGATGTCTGTCCAGCCTCTGTTTGAAGACTTCCATTGAAGGAGAACTCACCACTTCTCGTGGCAGCCTGTTCCACTCATTGATCACTCTAACTGTCAAAAAGTTTTTTCTAATATCTAATCTGTGTCTCCTCCCATTCAGTTTCATCCCATTGCTTCTAGTCTTTCCTTGTGCAAATGAGAATAAAGTTGATCCTTCTACAATGTGACAGCCCTTTAGATATTTGTAGACAGCAATTAAGTCTCCTCTCAGTCTTCTCTTTTGCAAACTAAACATTCCCAAATCCTGCAACCTTTCCTCATAAGACAGGGTTTGCAGACCGGTCACCATTCTGGTCGCTCTTTTCTGAACTTGCTCCAGTTTGTTGATGTCTTTTTTAAAATGTGGTGCCCAAAACTGGACACAATATTCCAGATGAGGTCTGACCAAAGAGGAGTAGAGGGAAATAATGACTTCACGTGATCTAGACTGTATGCTTCTGTTAATACATCCTAGAACTGCATTTGCCTTTTTTGCTGCTGCATCACACTGTTGACTCATATTCAGTCTGTGATCTATTAGTATACCCAAGTCTTTTTCACATGTGCTGTCACTTAGCCCTATTCCTCCCATTCTATATATGCTTTTTTCATTTTTATTGCCCAGATGTAGTACTTTGCATTTCTCCCTGTTAAAAACCATTCTGTTAGTTACTGCCCACTTCTCCAGTTTATTTAAATCTTTTTGAATCCTCTCTCTCTCTTCTCTAGTATTAGCTATCCCTCCTAGCTTTGTGTCATCAGCAAATTTAATCAGTTTACCCTCTATTCCTTCATCTAAATCGTTGATAAAGATGTTGAACAATACAGGGCCCAGGACAGAGCCCTGTGGTACCCCACTTGAGACATTCTTCCAACTGGATGTGCAGCCATTTACGACCACTCTTTGGGTCCGATCACTAAGCCAGCTACTTTAAAAGGTGTATCGGGCGCTCGTTAAGGGGATAAAGCTTTGTAGTCTCTTCCTTTGAGTAGGATCACGTCTGTCCCGAAAATGAACGAGTTTCATTATAATAGGGCGAGGTGGTGCTCCAGGTGGTCTTGGACATGCAGTGACTCTGTGGGCGCACTCTATGGCAAAGAAGGGGTAACAAATCTCTTGCCAAACATGTCCACAAGCTAGGATTCAAAATAAATGACTGGGTCTAGGCCCTCCACCTTTTTAGGCACCCCAGCAATGAGCCATGACCTATTTTCCAGGTCATTCAACTTATTAAGATGCATATTATTCTTCTTTATATTCTTCTTGTTTACTTTAATATTCTTCTGCATATCAGGAACAATGTCCTCCACCACAACAACCATTTTCTCCACTTCCCCTCATTGAATTTATGCATATCCTGTCTGAAATGATTGCTGTCCTCTTTAATTTTACCAACTTGCAATCTTAGGCCATCTATACTGGAGCTACAGCCGTTAATAGCAGTGTAAATTTCTCTGAGAAGGAGCTCCTTATCTCCTTCCTGTGTCAAACCCATGTCTGCAAACATGGGCCCCCTTTTGGGATCTGTCTCTCTCTCTTTCAACTGCCGCTGATGAAGTGGCGCCATTACCTCCTGCTTTAAATCCATAATGTCCTCCTTGCCGCCCGAGCCCTCCAGTTCCTGAGCTGCTGTGCTCTATGTAAGTTGAGCAGGAGAGATGTCCGCCAGCTTGGTGTATTTCCTCAGTTTAGCTGCCATGCTCTCCGCCACCCTGATACTGTCAAGGCTGTTGTGACGAGGTGCCATCATGGATGCCACGCTGTTGTGGTCCCTCTCCTTCTGAGCCTTACTGTGTGTCATCCCCACCCCCAAACAACATAGGACTCTGCTCCTTCTGCACCGGACAACTTCCAATAGGTCTTGAATCTCCTACACGTACACTGTTCTCTGGGCTGACGGTGGTATACTACCAGGATAATGAGCGTGAAATCAGCTCCACACTTCTTATATGGCCTTCAGGACACGCCCCATGAGATTACCTTTCTATAGAGATGAAACATGGCATGGATAGCATCATCCATCTTTACGATATTAAGTTGTATGCGTTCAGCCGGCCTTACAGAGATGTGAGTGAATGCGTTATGTTTGTCCTTTCGCTACGATTTCCCATAAATATCGGATCGATGCCAACTCCAATATTCATCCCTGACCACTGGCTCTGGAGAGTCTAATACAATTCCTTTGAGCAGAGAAAGCGGATTCCTTCGAACAAAGATAGCTCCTGTACTTCTCTGCCTCTGAGTAGAAGAATCTTAGGGCCCCGTCACACAGCGAGATCGCTGCTGAGTCACAAGTTTTGTGACACAACATCGATCTCACCAGCGAGATCGCTGTGTGTGACAGCGATCAGCGATCGGCTCCCCTGCCGGTATCGCTGATCGCTCTTGGAAAGCCCTGGACATTTCTTTGATCGCTGGTCTCCCGCTGGCCAGCACGCATCGCTGCGTGTGACAGGCGGGAGACCAGCGATCAGCTGGTAACTAAGGTACACATCGGGTATCTAAGGGACGTGCGTCCTTTGGATACCAGATGTGTACCTTAGTTACCAGCGCGCTGATGCAGGGAGCTGGTAACTAAGGTATACATCGGGTTTCTAAGTGACGCACGTCCCTTAGATACCCGATGTGTACCTTAGTTACCAGCTCCCTGCATCAGCGTGTTGGTAACTAAAGTACACAGCGACGCCGTGCGCTCGGCGTCGCTGGTGAAGCTGTCTGTTTGACAGGTCACCAGCGATCATGTAGCGACTCACCAGCGATCCTGACACGTTGATATCGTTGTTGGGATCGCTGGTGAGTCGCTATGTGTGACGGTACCTTTAGGCTCATTGGCTGGTTCTCATCAGATCCCTGGGGTATTTATCTGTTCATGGCAGGAGGTCTTATTTCAATGAAGGTTGAAGTGTCAGGTCTTTGTCACCTCCCCAGTTATAACTAATCCCATATGTTTAATGTGATGGTGATATGTTCCCTCGCCGGAGATTATGTCTTTATGGATTTTACCATTTTTCTCTGCGACAGCTTATAGTTTGCAAATCTACTGTAGTTGTAGTTTTTGATTTGTATGATTTTGGGGTACATATGACTTATTAACTTATAAACTTTCCATTTTTTGTGGATGATGATATACAATTCTGACATTGAATATTATTGTTTACTGCGCATGATAAATAGTGTATTAAGTTTATCAAACGGTTCTCTACATTTGCAGTGACACCAGCTATGATTAGTAATCTTGTTTTTATTATTTGCTATAATAAAAAAACTTTACATTTTTCACTAGTTTACAGTTCACAGTAGAGGACTTACAATCCTCTAATCATGTCTATAAAACTCTGCAGTTATTCTCTATTGCAATGTACTATACCTGTCTATTATATCGATAGAAAAATATTCAGGATTGAGAGTCCTCAGTAGTTGATACCTTTTAATGGCTAACTGAAAAGATGGTAACACATTGCAAGCTTTCGAGACTACTCAGGTCTCTTCATCAGGCTAGACTAATACAAAATCTGAAGTCACATATTTATGCACAATACAGCCTAGAAAAAATGCAATAGATAAGACAAGTGACGTGAAGCAGAACTATCAATATGGGAGAGGGAGAAACATAAATATAAACATTGGACCAGTTCATAGATAAGGAGTCCAGATGTTTTATGGTCCTCTGATTGGGGTCTAGTTCTGTGTTGTGATGCCTCCACACGGTTTTAAAAGGAGATTCCTTAATTGATGTAAAAAGACATAAATCCATGCGACACATTCATTCCAGCACTGAGAGTGTCAAAGTTCGTCATAAATTTGTACTCCCAAACTCGTCTCTCTCTCTGAGAATTGAAGTTACCTTTCAAAGGTGACGCACAAACCTATGCCATCTTTATTCCTTTTCAAACACTTTTCTTTAACAGAAAAAGTTACTTTTTTTAAAAGAACAAAATATTCTATATAAACCTTTTGTCAAACGTATGTCATTTGTTTTCCTACTTTTATGCAAGGTAGAACTTTTATTTTCAGAAAATAAATTTTGCAATATACAAATTTAAAAAGAAATTGCTCAATACAGTACAAAAATAAGCTGCAAGAGAGTGAAAATGGGTAAACATGTACTTTATCGACTAAAAATGTTACACAATATTGGCATATGAATGTATTGCACTAGTTGTCATAAGGCACATAACAGGATATCAGGCACAGTATAATAAAACATAAAAAGAGAATGAAAACTCTACAGATAAATGTAGACAATGATACTGTTGACCTATATAATATCCGTACAAATGTAACCATTTTACCTTTTTGCAAGGCGGCATTTAGTTTTGCAGATAAATCTAATATTCAAAATGGAAAGAATGAATTAAGTCCAACTAAATCATAGGCATGTTTGATCTGGTCTTATTGTCATTAAAAAAGACTTAGATTCTGTCAAAGCGAATTACTGACAATGACACTAAGTACAATTGGTGAAAGCAGGCATATAATATTGCAAAAAACACTTGTACCACTGAGTACACTTGTAATAAAGTGAGCTAATATACTTGTAAAATTCTGTATTGTGACTACATATTAGAAAAATTGACAGAAACATCTCAAAAACCTTTTATACAATTTTCTTTAGTACCACCAAACAACTTTAAGCATTTCCTTTCCTTTACTTGTAATGTTTGGGGGTCTTATTGATTTTGGGGTGAAATCAGAGATGTATTTCATTCTAAGAAGAGTGGCTTAAGGCATGGAAGATTTAAGTTTGTAGATTTTACAAACTTAAAAAAAAAAAATGGATAGCAATAGCTTTATGGTTTTCAAACTTGGGAACATTACCAATCTTGGTCATAACTATACATTGACTGACATCAAAACACTGCCCACAACCAGACATTGGTTTGATATTAAACACTATGGGGCCCATTCATCAAAGCTTTTACGCCATAAAAACTGTTGTAAAAGCTTTGTAAAGTCGCAAATTTTTGACACAACTTGGAGTTGCACAAAAATATTGTGACTTCTGACACTTTTCACAAGTTTGATTCGGTGTCACCAAAATGGCCAAGTCTGGGGCAGAGCCGGAATGGGAGCATGAAAAATTCCAGGGCTTTGTACGGCAGAAATGCTTCTCCAAGTTGCATTTTTGGCACAGTGCACATAGGTGCATGCATCTTAAGGTTTACAGTGCCTTCTATTTCAGCAAGTCTGGTGTAGGATGGTTGTGCGCTACACTAGTCTTGATAAATCAGCCTATATATTTTGAGACTGTTCTTCTGGACAATTGTATTGAGAAATTGTTAGTAAAAGATAAGATATTTACAAAAGATAAACAGAAGAATAAGGATCAATAGGCATTTAGACATTATTGAGTTTTACAGGTAAAAAGCTTCATTGAAATTTTAGTATTATTATAAAATAAGGCGGAAGTTCAGTTAAAAACCAGTTAAAATCTATGACTCTTGATACTATTGATAACATGATTGCATTACTCGTTTGAACAATAAGTTACAATGCAGATGTAAAGAAAGAGTCAAGACAGATAGATCTACTATTATCAGAAAGGCTGGAGGAGGAAGGCAGAAAATCCTTGTTTGGTATAAGTGTATTCTTGAGCTCTCAAAGTTAAAAAGGATTTAGTGGAGGACGCAAGAGAAATTAACAAAACTAAGAGAGCTTAGTACCGAACCTCGAATGAGAATGTAATTATCCCTTAAGGAGGCAGCAACATCATCAAAATCAGAAAAGGATGAGCCTGTTCCAGGCATTATCCACACAAGTATCAGATATCAATCCAATGTTATAAGAGATGTCTGTTTCATAGACACATTAGACTTTTTAGTCCATTATAAAAGGATGGAAAACTTTTGGGATGTGCTTTGTATTTTAATCATTTACATCCAGTGTAAATATTGTTCTTCAAAAGAAAACAAAAGTCTAATTCAAGGCGACTGCTTGTGATGATGGCTATAAAGGGCACCAGAAATGTGAGTGTTGAGTATTACAGTATTTAGAATTCAAGCCCAACACTGAAGTTTCTGAAAATATCAAAAGCTAAGAGCACCTCGTCTCTTGGTCTGCATCAGTCCATAATTGTGCTTTAGTGGTCATCGATCCCTGGAGTGTAATACACATGTCAACTTGTAGCAGATTTAGGTTTCCAGCTATCATGCACGTATATATATATATATATATATATATATATATATATATATATATATATATATATATATATATATATATATATATATATATAGTCATAGCCTTTTTATTTGGCAAAACTACTAAGTTCAAGTTTAAGCTAAGCAATAGGAAATAATACCTCAATTTTAGTTTCTGTAATTGTTCAAGCCTTAACATGTGAACTCAGCCAAAGGAATTGGACATGATTTTAGAAAAACATGGGAGCTTCCCTCCAAAAACAACACCAGACCTGCCAAAAGGTTGTCTGTGAGTTTACAGCATAGCTCCATTCTCTTCAACATAGCGGAGCTGCAATACCAGAGAAGCAAGAAAGCAGACATGTTTTTTGAATCTAGTACAACCCCTTTTGAAAGAATAATCTTTTCCACATATTCTTTGTTGTTGGCTTAGATACCAACAAAGGCAATCCCAAGAAAATCTCACAAGCAATTTCAATTAAGGCAGAATGGCATTAACTAAAATTTCTAACAGTGATTTAGACTCTCAGAGGGTGAATTATAGTGAGGTCTCCAGACATTTTTCTGGCATGTAAATGTCTAGGCTTTTTGAACTGAGAGGCAACTTCAGATCAAGTTTACAAATACATTAGAGCTCAGTGCTTGTAACAGGAGTGACCCCATGAATAAGTAAAGTTGGTCCTAAATTCCTGCTTATCTTCTCCACCTGATGTAGGAATTTGTTGTACACAGATGTGTCTGCAGGAGGGCGAGGTAGATACAAGAATCTGACAGCTGGAGGCAAGTTGGGATTTTGGTCAAGAATCATCTGATTTACAGCTTCTAAATAGTCACTTGATATCCTTATTGAATTGTTTGGGAAGTTCAGGTAAGATTCTTCAGAAATTTCTGAGTTTCCGGCCACCTGATTATGCCAATGGAGAGCAACCACAGTATCCCACACAACTGTATGGATGGATGCCTTTATGCGAAGGTCTTTTAGTAGCTGCTTTAGTTTAACTTCCTGGCCATGAAGACCATTTTCCCTCTCTACACAGAGATACAAACGCAGCTTAGCTTTTTTCCAAGATCTTACCATGTTCAGGACACAGGCCATTTGAAGAAGAAATAAACTGCAGGTGTTCACATAAGTGGCGCTGTCTGGTCGCAGAAGGTTTAATGGCCACACATCTATATATGTCTCTCTACCCTTCTGGCTGCAGATACGAGTTTTGTCAAACTCTGAGAAGTATCTTGCTAGCACAACATTTTTGGACATCTTAATAGAATCTGATATGATGGCAACATATTCCCAGGGGGAGAAATTTTCAGTGGCATGCTTCCTTCCAGCTGAGGTATGCATGGATGGACGTGATCTAACTTGGTCCAGTTCAAGTTCATCCCTTAGAAGCTCATCTGCTGAGGAGCGGGTGTAAAACCCCATGATAACAGTGTTTGGTCTCATTCCACCTGCAAAACACAATAACATAGACCCCGAGCAATCAATAACATTACAGCAATAAAATATACATTTCATAATGTGTGCATTTTCCAGGGTTATTGGAATATGAGATATTGGTATAATGATTCTGGGTACAGGCATATTAGGAATATATTAGTCAGTAAATGAATATTCAGTATTACAGATTGAGGAGACACTTTACAGAAGCAATCGTTGTAGAGAAAACAGAATTTCTTTGGCGTTTACCTTCATTTTTTGGAAATGTGATATCATCCAAATATTTATTACGTTAATTGAAAAAACACCAATATAAAAATTACAGCAGCATAAACAGAAAGAGGATTATGTGCATAAAACATTAGAGGGAAAAATAGTAGAAATTTTGCCTATTTCACTGCCATTTCTCTACTGTATTCAAATATTATATAAATGTAAATGCACAAATCTTACATTTTATGCCATGTGCGCATGTTGCGTTATTTGTTGAGTTTTTTTACCTCAGTATTTGTAAGACAAAACCAGGAGTGGGTGATAAATACAGAAGTGGTGACATGTTTCTATTGTACTTTTCCTCTGATTATTCCTCTCCTCATTTTGGCTTACAAATACTGAGGTAAAATACTGACTAAATACTGAAGGTGGGAACGTGGCCTTAAAGAAATAAACACACACTTTCCCATGCCCATCATGGTTTTGCTGCAGCTTTTCCTCATTGACATCCAAGGAAAAAACTGTATTCGTATACGCAACAAAAATACAACCATGTTTGCAGGAAATTTGGCTTAAGTATAGCCTTTGATACTAAGATTTAACTTTCACCCCCAAGTCTGCTTTTACCTTCGCGACCAGGTCAAATGTTACAATTTTGACCAGTGTCATTTTATGAGGTTATAGCTCTGGAACACTGCAACAGATCCCACTGATTCTGAGGATGTTTTTTCGTGACATATTGTATTTCATGATAGTGGTAAAATTTGCTTGATATGACACGTTTATTTGTGAAAAAATCTGAAATTCGGCAAAAATGTTGAAAATTTAGCAATTTCCAAACTTTTAATTTGTAGGCGCTAAAAGCAGAGAGTTAAGTCACACAAAATAGTTAATAAATAACATTTTCCACATGTCTACCTTACATCAGCTCAATTTTTGAAACATTTTCTTGGTTTGAAAGTTAGAAGGGTTAAAAGTTGACCAGTAATTTCTCATTTTTCCAGCAAGATTTACCAAACCATTTTTTTAGGGACCGTATCACATTTGAAGTTGCTTTCAGGGGCTATCTGATAGAAAATATTACTTTAGAACCAAATTATTTTATTTTCAGAAGAGTTACAGGAGAAAATGGACCTCAAAATTTGTTGTGCAATTTTTCCTTAGCAAGCAGATACCCCATATGTGAGGAATAACTACTGTATGGGTGCACAACAGGGCTCGGAAGGGAAAGAGCAACGTTTGACTTTTTGAACGCAAAATTTGCTGGAATCAATAGCGGAAGCCATGTCGCATTTGGAGAGCCTCTGATGTGCCTCAACAGTGGAAAACCCCCGACAAGTGACCCTATTTTGGAAACTAAACCACTCAAGGAATGTATCTAGATAGTGAGCATCCTGGACCCACAGGTGCTTCCCAGAATTTTACAACGTTGATCTGTGAAAGTGAAAAACTATACATTTTTCCCACAAAAATGTAGCCCCAATTTTTTTTTAAGTGTAACAGGAGAAATTGCACCAAACAATTTGTTGTGCAATTTCTCCTGCGTATGCAGATACTTATTATGTGGGGAAAAACTACTGTTTGGGCGCATGGCAGAGCTCGGAAGGGAAGGAGCGCCATTTGAGTTTTGGAGCGCAAAATTGGCTGGAATCATTAGAGGAAGCTATGTTGCGTTTGGATAGTCGCTGATATGTCTAAACAATGGAAAGCCCCCACAAGTGACCTCATTTTGGAAACTAGACTCCCTCAGGGAACTTATCTAGAGGTGTGACCAGCAGCTTGAATCCACAGGTGCTTCACAGAATTTTACAATGTTAATCTGTGAAACTGAAAAAATATATATTTTTCCCACAAAAATGTTGTTTTAGGCCCAAATTTTCTCATTTTCAAAAGGATAGCAGGAGAAAATTAACCCACAAATTCATATAGGGATGCAGTGTTCATATTGATACCACATGTGCTTCACAGAATTTTATACCATTGGGCGGTGAAGGAAGAGTAATTACAGTTTTACCACTACAATGTTGTTTTAGACTCAAGTTTTAATTTTTCTAAGGGCTAGAAGGTAAAAATGGACCTCAGTCTGTTGTAAGAATTTCTCCTGAGTGCGCCAATGGCCTACATGTAATCGGGAAATACTTTTCAGGCACAGTGCAAAGCTCCAAAGGGACAGAGCACCATTATTATAGTGCAGATTTTACTGTTAAGGTTTGCTGGTGCCATGACCCACTGGGAGAGTCCCTGAGGTGCCAGAAGAGCAGAACCCCCCATATGTGACCACATTTTACATACTACACCTTTCAATGAATTCATCTAGGGGTGCAGTGATCATATTGACACCACAGGTGTGTCACAGAATTTTATACCATTAGCCAGAGAAGAAAAAATAACCACATTTTTACCACCACAATTTTGTTTTAACCCCAGATTTTACATTTTGACACTGGGAAAAGGGTAAAAATGGCAACAAGATGTGTCAAAAAATTTCTGCTGAATGTAGAAATACCCCATATGTGACTGTACAGTACTGCTTAGCCACACAGCGACACTCGCTAGAGACGGAGTGCTACTTGCCTACTGGAGCACAGATTTTCCTAGATTAGTTTGCAGACTCCATAAAGAGAGCCCCTAAGTGCAAGAAGAAAAGAATCAGCCCTCAAGTGACCTCATTTTGGAAATTATTTTGACTCCATGGGTGTTTTCCAGAGACAAGTAACAGTGGAAGAGGTTGCTGAGCGAAAATTGTAAACTGCCATTGTAGTGCCCAAGTACCTTGTTGTGACCAGTAATTGGTCTCAGAGTGACATGATTCAGATGAAACCCCGAGGGATCCATTCACAATAATGACACAGCAGAGTTACTTTGAACTCAGTCAGACCTCTGTTCAGCGGGTCCTTCTTTTCCGAAGTGCAAAAAACTGTGGCGGACCGCGCTTAAAAAACGGACACTGCCAGATCACAGACTTTATTCTTCTGGTCGGAGCAATTACAACGATACCAGATTTATACAGTTTTTTTTATGTTTGGCTGCTGTCACACACTAAAAGACGCTTTTTATTGCAAAAACTTAGCATTGCCATATTTTGATAGCTATCATTTTCCCATATTTTGGCTGACAGAGGAATTTCTTTTTTGGGGTTAATTTATGTCGTTCCACGTGTAGTAGAATTGATAAGGCAGCTTTATTCTTCTTTATTCTAAAATTACAGCGATACTACATTTATTTTTTTATGTTCTTTTTTTTTTTGAATCAGATGATTTTTATTTAAAAGTTGTCAGCATGAAACTTTAACAATACATTTATCTTTAGCATATAATATAAACTGTGTTCCAAATTATTATGCAAAAAGAGTTTAGGAGTGATAAGGATAGAATTTTTTTTGTTTGTCATTTAAACTCATTGATGGTGATGTGTGTCAGGGCTCTTTATATCACTGAAAGCAATTGCAGATACCTGTGCAAATTAGTTTTGGCAGGTGTGTCCAAATAAAGGCAAGACTACTTAAGAAGGCTGTTCCACATTAAGAAGCCTACATTTTTTGCCAAAATGGGAAAGAAAAAGGATGTGTCGGCTGCTGAGAAGCAACAAATTGTGGAGTATTTAGGTCAAGGCGTGACTACAATCAACATTGCCAAGACACTTCATCGTGATCATCACACAATCAAGAAGTATGTAGCTGATTCCCAGCACACACGTGTGCATGCTGATAAGGAAAAATTGAGGACTCTTTCCAACAGGCAATTGCACCAGGTTAAAAGAGCAGTTGCAAAAATGCCTTGTCATAGCAGCAGGCAAGTTTTTGAAGCTGCTGGTGCCTCCAACGTCCCCCGAACAACAAGATGCAGGGTCCTTCAGAGGTTTGCAGCTGTGCGTAAGCCATCCTGTCGACCACCTCTATCCACTGCACACAAGCAGAAACGGCTCCAGTGGGCCAAACGATACATGAAGACTGACTTCCAAACTGTTTTGTTCACCGATGAGTGCCGTGCAACGCTCGATGGTCCAGATGGATGGAGTGGAGGATGGCTGGTTGATGGACACCCCATGAAAACACGGCTAAGGCGCCAACAAGGAGGAGGTGGAGTAATGTTTTGGGCTGGAATCATGGGGAGAGAGATTGTCGGCCCCTTTAGGATCCCTGAAGGGGTAAAGATGAACTCCATAATCTATGTGGAGCTTCTAAAGCAGCACTTCCTGCCATGGTTCAAAAGGAAGAACCGCGCTTTCCGCAGCAAGATCATTTTCATGCATAATAATGCACCGTCTCATGCTGCAAATAACACATCTGCATCTCTGGCTGCTATGGGCATAAAAGAGAAAAAACTTATGGTGTGGCCACCATCTTCCCCTGACCTCAACCCCATTGAGAACCTCTGGAGCATCATCAAAAGGAGTGTCTATGATGGCGGGAGGCAGTTCACATCTAAGCAACAGCTCTGGGAGGGTATTCTGGCCACATGCAAAACAATTGAAGCACAAACCATCCAAAAACTGACAAATTCAATGGACGAGAGAGTTCAGAAGCTTCTTTCGAACAAGGGGTCCTATGTGCAAATGTAACATCACGTAGAATAAAGTTTTGACTTGAAAACTGTTTGATTTCATTTTGTAATAAGCTGATAATGCTTATAATTTCACAATTGACCATTTTTTTGTTCAAAATAAAAAGGTTGAAAACTCTGCTGTGCATAATAATTTGGAACATGCATTTTGAGTGTTTCTTATTTTTAAAAATATATTGTTTTCATAGGCAGTTTGTTCAAAAACATTGCAATTATACTAGATGACTCGAAAATAACAATGACTGCAATTCATACAGGTAATTTAGAGAAAATATGAGGAAATATTTTTTGCATAATAATTTGGAACAGTGTAAACCATGTTCAACCTGACAGGCGATATAAGTGTACTTACATCCTAAATCCCCTACCCTCCCCCCATCCACCCTAACCCCATCCCTTTAAATCATTGCACTTATCACACACCATGTCACATTTGTAATCTTTTTTTGAGACAGCCTCTTAAGATCCCTGTTTAAAGTACCAACACAGAGGGTCAAGGGCGCGTAGGTAGACGCATTCTTTCTCTCATAAGAGCCTACGAAGCCAGGCCTGGGCGCTCCACACATTCTCAAACTGCATGTGTTGACCTCTTTTCACATATATGTTATGTTCCATCAAAATAATAAAGTTAACCTTATTAATCAGTTCCTGTCTAACTGGCGGTTTATCATCTAACCAGTGGGCCGCAATGAGCTTTCTGGCAGCATATAGGATTCTGGCTATGGTCAGCTTCCCCCCACTCATCAACTGCAATATCCTCCATGTATCCCAATACACACGTCAGCGGTTTCCTTATAAGATCCACTCCCATTACCTCCTGAGTCAAATTAAGTGTTTGTACCCAAAAGTTCTGTAGGGCAGGGCAGGACCACATCATATGTAGGAGATCTGCCCCATCCTCAGAGCAATGCGGGCAGCAAGAATCTCCCCTCCGGCCTGCCCTCTTCATCCAGACCAGGGTCCTCTATACCCTATGTATTAGGTAGAGTTGTGAGACTCTCCTGGCTTTGCTCATAGAGACCTTGGGGATGAATTGTAATACGCTCTCCCACTGAGAATCCGAGATTGGGCCCACATCCTCCTCCCATTTTTCTCTGGACTTAGCCGGGTGCCTTACTAGGAATGAATCCAAAAAATCCCTATATACGAATGAGATGAAACCCCTAGTGCCCCTCAGTGACCCTATAAGATTCACCATCACATCTGATTGCACCACTATTCTTGATGTTTTAAGCTGTCGATCGACTGCATGCCGCAGCTGCAGATATTGAAAGAAGAGAGATTGACTAAGAGGGAACTCCCTCCTGATCTCGTCAAAAGTCTTAAGCATGCCGTCAACCAACAGCTGTGACATAAACCATATCCCGACCCTTCTCCATTGAGCAAATCCCCTCAGACGTATTAACTCCCCCAGTCTCGGATCAAACCAAACCGACGAAAAGTGCGTGAACTCCGTAATGCCCCTCCATTGTCTAACTCTTTGCCAAATCTTGTTCACAATAGTGATCGTCGGGAGTCCCTTAGGGTTCACCCGGAACCTACCAGCCTCTAGACTAGCCAGCAGCGGACCTCTGCCCACTATAAACTCAAGGACCTTCCCGGCCGATGTAGATTGAGTTGGCTCCCCCCACCCCACCATATGCTGACATTGGGATGACACATAATAAACCCATGGGTTTTGGATTGCCAGGCCCCCCTCCTCTTTTGACCTCTGTAGATGTTCAAGTTTAATGCGTGCCCTACTACCCTTCCAGATCAAGTCCCGGAAAACAGAATCAATACGTTAGAATTTACTTTGCGCCAACCAGACAGGCGTATTATGAAGTATATATAGGAACTGGGGCATGAGGATCATTTTTAATAAATTTGCTCTACCTGCCACAGACAGGAATAGTTTCTTCCATGCTCCAATTTTTGGTTGAAACTTATTGATAAGGGGGGTAAGATTAAGCCGTTCATATTCCTCCAATTTAGCCGAGACCACAATGCCCAAATATTTAAACTCCCTAACCACCCTCAAAGGGGTCCCAGGGTCTAGCGCCAGGGGAGCAGCCAAGTCCACGGGAAGCAACACGGATTTATCCCAGTTGATAGTCAGTCCAGAAATAGAGCCGAATTTACCAATAACTGCCATAGCCGAACTCAGGGAGTCGCTTGGATCAGCCAGAAAAAGCAGCACATCATCCGCGTATAAAGCCACTTTCTCTAAGTGGCAGCCATATTGGAATCCACGGATATCCGTAGTACCCCGAATCTTTGCCGCTAACGGCTCTACCGCAATTGTAAACAGCAGGGGGGACAGGGGACACCCCTGCCTCGTTCCCCTATATAGGGAGAAACTCTCAGACAGCAAACCATTAACCCGTATTTTAGCACTAGGGGATGTATATAGCAAACGCACCCAATTCACAAACTGATCACCAAATCCCATGGTTCTCATTACCGCCCACAAATACCTCCACTCCACACTGTCGAACATTTTTTTTATGTTCTTGAGCTTTTACACAATAAAAAACAATTTTTTTGCATGACAAGATGACGTTTTCTGAAATACCATTTTAATATATATTTGTGTTTTTGATCCTGTTTTATTACACTTTTTTTCGGCGGCATGATGATAAAGCATTGTTTTTTGCCTCTTTTTTTTCTACGGTGTTCACTGAAGGGGTCAACCAATGGGACAGTTCCATAGGTCGGACTGTTCCAGACATAGCGATACCAAACGCGTACTTTTTCTGTTTATTTTTTCCCCTAGAAATACTTATTTATGGCTAAAATATATATATGTAATTATTTTATTTAATTTTTTAACATATTTTTACCAATTTTACTTAGTCCCTCAATAAAGTATAGCAATGCAGTTTGTAAACTGTCAATGCCGCAATGACATACAAGCTTGATACATCATGCACTGAGCATGGCGCAACAAGCTTACTAGCGCTGGTGACCCGCATGTCGTCATGACTAGTGATGAGAGAGTATACTCCGAGTATTTTGGCGTGCTCGGAGATTTAGTTTTCGTCACACCTCAACTACATGATTTGCGGCTACTTGACAGCCTGAATACGTGTGGAATGCCTGTTTGTTAGGGAATCCCCACATGTATTCAGCCTGTCTACAAGTCGCAAATCATGCAGCTGAGACGACGAAAACTAAATCCCCGAGCAACAATGCTATTTGCCCATCACTAGTCATGACATGTCGGGCCACCTTGGCAATCATCGGTTTCCTGCGATGACTATGGACACCGAGGGCAATTGCGTGCACTCAGTTCCAGTGAGCATAAAATCACCATGACGCATCTATAATTCTAAGGTCGGTAAGTACTTACCAACCTAGACTTATAACTATGTCCAAGGTCGTGAAGGGGGTAAAGGAAATCTGTTGCAAAGTTTTTGAAGAGAACCTGATTCCAATGAGGTGTCAATTACTTGGCTGATTGCTGTCATTTTGAAAAAATTGCTGTTTCATGTGCTGCACATCTACCTGTTCACTGAATGTACCCCCACCATTGATTGGCGGCTTTCTGTGGACACTGTGAATAGGAAGAAAGCTGGCAGTAAGTGGTGAGGTTGAGTTTATTAAAAGCTCAAGAATATGGAGAATTCCATGGCAGCAGGTTTACTAGTCCTCTAGTGAAACTCTCCTGCTGATAAAATAGTGATTCTATCAAATCTACAGCAAGTAGCCCAGTACGAGACACATTGATCTATCCCTACATTATGCTGCTTTCAGATTATTAGCTGGCAAATACTTAATGACAAATTCCCTTTAATCTGGTTTTATAAGATTTTCGGAACTAAAAGAAACTGGCACACTTCATTTCAACAACCAATCCTTTTGTTGTCCCAAGAAATATCCGATACCAGATATATGTAGCAATGGCTTACTCCACTCCACCAATGGAAAACACATGCAAGCTCAGCTATGAATGTGAATAAGGGGTTCAAGAGTTAGGCCAAAAGATATCTAAAATCTACAGCACCTTTACCCAGAGCCTGGAACACACTTATCTCTTCAAAATATGCAAATAGTTGGCATAAAGGTTCAGTAATGGAAGTAGGTAGGAAAAAAATAGGACTTTTGTGATGTAGGGAGACGTATCTAGAGACGTAATGAATCGTTCATACTTCCAGAGGAGGTACTATAAACAACATTAATATGAGTCGATGCATGGGACTACATTTTTCATGTACAAAACTGTGCATGAGCCATCAGCTAGATCGCGGGTAATCTGCTCAGAGTAGCCGACAAAAAGGGGATTATGATTGTTATTATTGGAATGCTGTCATATAAGGTTAGAATAGATGTAACAAATAGATAGTAGGGGGGCGTGGCCTGGCTGAGGATGTGAACAGACGTAGGGAGGGAGCGCTCCAGGACCTATAGCTTATCCTGAACTCCACTGGCCCATAACGGAGAAAGCAAAAAGCAAAAAACACAAATATCCTGAACTAAAAAGTAAAAAATAAACTGCAAATAATGCATAAAGGTAATAATAATAAGGGTATTTAGTAAACATAATTTGGATCAAAATAATGTACAAGCCATCCCGCCACGTCCCTTGTGGGACAGTCCCTATTCTAGTATTTAAAACCTTTTCACTTGCCAAGTGACGTGATTGTGAACAAGGATCGAGCGGCTGACAACATCACCCTATTTCTAGATTTGGGGAGATGGTGGCGGAGCTCTCATTGTTAGATCTGTTGAGAATATTGTTGAGCATTCCGATACCGCAAGTATCGGGTATCGGCCGATACTTGCTGTATCGGAATTCCGATACCGACTTCCGATATTTTTTCAATATCGGAATTCGGCATCGGAATCGGAAGTTCAGTTGATTGACAGCCTGACGTCATCATGATGCGCGGTGTGTGCGCATCATGATGCGCCGTCATTTCGGGCCTTCCGGGGGTCTCTGCCGGCCTGCCGGGGAGCTGTGCCGGCCTGCCGGGGGGCTGTGCACCCTGTGGGGGTCTGTACCGGCCTGCCGGGGGGCTGTGCCGGCCTGCCGGTGGTCTGTGCACCCTGTGGGGGTCTGTACCGGCCTGCCGGGGGGCTGTGCCGGCCTGCCGGTGGTCTGTGCACTCTGTGGGGGTCTGTACCGGCCTGCCGGGGGGCTGTGCCGGCCTGCCGGGGGGCTGTGCTGATGTCCGGGGGTCTGTGCAAGCATCGTCCGATGGGACTACAAGTCCCATCTGGCGATGCCTGCTACCATGACAGTGATTGACACATTAGCCAATGATGGGACAGTAGTAGTCCCATCATCCGGCTAATGTGTTAAATGTTAAAAAAAATACTACATACATACTACATGCATGCTACATACATACTACATGCTACATACATACTACATATATACTACATACATACTACATACATGCTACATACATGCTACATACATGCTGCATGCTACATACATACTACATACATACTACATGCATGCTACATGCATGCTACATACATACTACATGCATGCTACATACATACTACATGCATGCTACATACATACTACATGCATGCTACATACATACTACATGCTACATACATACCACATACTACATACATACCACATACATACTACATACATACTACATACTTCCCACACAGCAATGGCATAAAGTGAGACTAGGGACTTTTTTTTTTTTTTTAAGTGGCGGAGGAATACAGTGCGGAAGGATACCTACCTTCCGTCATTGGATTCCTGCAGCCCGTAGAGAACGGCGGCATCAGCTGATGCTGCAGTTCTCTACCCAAGATCGTCGTGGGACACACTCGTGGACTGCTTCGGATCGTGGGTGAGTATTTTTGTGGTTTGTTATGTTAATATTTATTCCGGAAAAGACAATGGCTTCGGGGAACAATGTGACAAGTATTGGTAAGTATGTTACTCTATGTTATATGTACTGTATGTCTATGTATGTATTGTATGAATGTATTGTATGTATGTAGTATATATGTGGTATGTATGTAGCATGTAGTATGTATGTAGTATGTATGTAGCATGCATGTAGCATGCAGTATGTATGTAGCATGCATGTAGTATATATGTAGTATGTATGTAGCATGCATGTAGTATATATGTATGAATGTATGTAGCATGTAGTATGTATGTAGTATGTATGTAGTATGTATGTAGCATGCATGTAGTATGTATGTAGTATGTATGTAGTATATATGTAGTATGTATGTAGCATGTAGTATGTATGTAGCATGCATGTAGTATATATGTAGTATATATGTAGCATGTATGTAGCATGTAGTATGTATGTAGCATGTAGTATGTATGTAGCATGCATGTAGTATGTATATGTAGTATGTATGTAGTATATATGTAGTATGTATGTAGCATGTAGTATGTATGTAGCATGTAGTATGTATGTAGCATGTAGTATGTATGTAGCATGCATGTAGTATATATGTAGTATATATGTAGCATGTAGCATGTATGTAGTATGTATGTGGTATGTATGTAGCATGTAGTATGTATGTAGCATGCATGTAGTATATATGTAGTATGTATGTAGCATGTAGTATGTATGTAGTATGTATGTAGTATATATGTAGTATGTATGTAGCATGTAGTATGTATGTAGCATGCATGTAGTATATATGTAGTATATATGTAGCATGTAGCATGTATGTAGTATGTATGTGGTATGTATGTAGCATGTAGTATGTATGTAGCATGCATGTAGTATATACGTAGTATGTATGTAGCATGTAGTATGTATGTAGCATGCATGTAGTATATATGTAGTATGTATGTAGCATGTAGTATGTATGTAGCATGCATGTAGTATATATGTAGTATGTATGTAGCATGTAGTATGTATGTAGCATGCATGTAGTATATATGTAGTATGTAGCATGTAGTATGTATGTAGCATGCATGTAGTATATATGTAGTATGTAGCATGTAGTATGTATGTAGCATGCATGTAGCATGTACTATGTATGTAGCATGCATGTAGTATATATGTGTTATGTATGTAGCATGCATGTAGCATGCATGTAGTATGTATGTAGTATGTATGTAGTATATATGTGGTATGTATGTAGCATGTAGTATGTATGTAGCATGTAGTATGTATGTAGCATGCAGTATGTATGTAGCATGCATGTAGTATATATGTAGTATGTATGTAGTATATATGTAGTATGTATGTTGCATGTAGTATTTATGTAGTATGAATGTAGCATGTATGTAGCATGTATGTAGTATGCATGTTGTATGTATGTAGCATGTAAATTTTTTTTTTTTTCTTACATTCAACACATTAGCCGGATGATGGGACTACTACTGTCCCATCATTGGCTAATGTGTCAATCACTGTCATGGTAGCAGGCATCGCCCGATGGGACTTGTAGTCCCATCGGACGATGCCTGCACAGACCCCCGAAGCCTGCACAGACCACCGGCAGGCCGGCACAGCCCCCCGGCAGGCCGGCACAGCCCCCCGGAGCCTGCACAGACCACCGGCAGGCCGGCACAGCCCCCCGGCAGGCCGGCACAGCCCCCCGGAGCCGGCACAGCCCCCCGGCAGGCCGGCACAGCCCCCCGGCAGGCCGGCACAGACCACCGGAGCCTGCACAGACCCCCTGGCAGGCCGGCACAGCCCCCCGAAAGGCCCGTACAGACCCCAGAGAGGCTGTACAAGGGCAGGAAAGGGTTTTTCTTATTCCGATACCGGAAGTCCCATAGACTTGAATGGGACTTCCGGTATCGGAATCGGCGATACCGATACTTTTTTTAAAGATCGGCCGATACCATCCGATACGATACTTTGAAGTATCGGACGGTATCGCTCAACTCTAGTTGAGAATTAAATATCCTAAGTCTAAGCGCTTCTCATGCTATTCTGAAAACACATAATACTCTATCTAGAATAGACTTGGTCCTGGGTTCGGAAGAAATATTGCACATGATGGACAAAATTGCATACTTACCCAGAGTACTATCTGATCACTCTCACATACTAACTAGTCTTGACCTCCTACCGGGTTTGAGTCTTTCTGATAATTTGTGGTCATTCAACCATTTTTGGTTACAGATTGTAGACATAGAGCCGTTCTCGCTTGCCCTCAAACATTATTTTCGTGAAAATGGTACTGGTGAGATATCGCTTAATATGATATGGGATGCTATGAAAGCCTGTTTGAGGGGGACTTTAATTCAGGGGGTCAGCAGGTCTAAGACTAAGTCTAATCAGTTTGGAGTATTTCTTAGGGAAGGTGTCCAGGCGACAGAGCATAAATACATATCTACAGGGGAATCACGAGATTTGTTGGAGTGGAAGGAGGCACAAAAGGTGTATGACTCTCACATTAAAGAAAGAGCTAATACCAAAAGATTATTTTCACAGCACAGATTTTTTTGAAGAAGGGGAGAAGGCAGGCCACCTCTTAGCAGTAATTTCTAGGGCACAGAGGGGGAATTCATTTATCGGAGCACTCAATATGGAGTATTGGTTAATTGTCCTGACAAAATTTTAACAATTTTCTCTGAATTTTATAAAGAGCTTTACATCTCTAAGTTACAATATAACAAAGAACAAATAATGTCTTACGTGGATGGTATTTCATTGCCCACACTTTCAGACACGGACAGGATTTATTTAAATAGTCCATTACATTTGGAAGAATTACAAGATACGGTTGCATCTATGCCCAATAATAAATCACTGGGTTCAGATGGCATACCTGCGGAAATTTATAAAAAATTTGGAGATGTTTTACTTCCCCAGCTCCTTAAGACCTTTCAGGGGGCGACTGGGACTGGCTCTCTACCCCCATCAATGCAGGAGGCTCTAGTTGTAGTTATCCTTAAACCAGACAAAGATCCTTTGTTGCCTGATTCTTACAGACCTATCTCTCTGTTGCCTACAGATGTTAAAATTATTGCCAAAGTATTAGCCACCAGACTGAACAGAGTGATATCGTCCCTAATACATACAGATCAATTTGGATTTATGCCCTCCAGATCAACAGCGGTAAATATTCGACGGTTATATCTTAATTTACAATTACCGGCCGACAACTCGGGAGACAGTGTGGTCTGTTCTCTTGATGCAGCCAAGGCCTTTGATTCTTTTGAGTGGGAATTTCTCTGGGCAGTACTACATAAATTTGGGCTGGGAGATTCATTTATCGCTTGGGTAAAGCTCCTATATTGCTCTCCAAAAGCAAGAATTAAAGTTAATGGCCGTCTCACTACTCCATTTCACTTGGGCAGGGGTACCCGACAGGGATGTCCATTGTCTCCATTGTTATTCACTATGGCCATTGAACCCATGGCAGCAATGATTAGATCTAATCAAAAAATAACGGCGTTTCAACAAGGAGGACTAGAGGAAAAGGTTGCCTTATATGCCGATGACACATTGCTTTTTCTGGCTAATGCATCTCATGCGCTGCCAGAGGCCATGAGGGTGATTCAGGAATTTGGGCAATATTCTGGGTTGAGGATTAACTGGGGCAAATCAGCACTTCTACCGGTGGATAATACAGCTAATACATCCAATTATAATTTTTCACAATTTAAATATTTGGGGGTACAAATTACACCACGGGTCAGTGATTATGAGAGCCTTAATCTCCTCCCCATTCTTTCTACGTTTAAGCTTAAGAAAGGTATCTGGCTACTTTTGCCTTTATCGGTGGTGGGACGAACTAACCTAGTCAAAATGATCTGGATGCCTCAATTACTATATATGCTACACAATTCACCACAATGGATCCCGCAGAGATTTTTCCATAAGATAAATTCACTATTTAGAGAGCTAATATGGGGTAAAGGACCTCCACGGATCAGATTGTAATTTTTGCAAAGAGAAAAAAGCAATGGGGGTTTGGCTGTCCCTAACCCATGGGTTTACTACACGGCAGCACAGTTACAACACATATGCAGTTGGGATGATCCTGGGGGAGGGGGAGCTCAGCGTCAACTTTTGCAACATTACTTTGACTCGGATTGTCTCTACGAGGTATTGGACTCAGGGGGTTTTGGTACAAAAACACATGAATTCCCTACTCTGCTGTTAATACACAAACTATGGGAAAAAGTTAAAAAATGCAGGATATCCATGGGGTGTCTCAGTATATTTCTATATGGAATACCCCTTCCCTTTCTAATCTCAGCCACTTGAAGGGTTTTGAGAGCTGGGCCCGAAGAGGGATACGTAGATTTGAACATATATTGGAGGGAGATAGAATTAGAGATTTTACTTATTTGCGTATGGAATTTGGGATCCAGAATTCACAATTTTACAAGTATTTACAACTTAGACACGCGTACCAAGCAGAAAGCCTCATTGCAGGAAAACCCATGCAACAGAATAAGATTATACAGCGTATTGAAAAATCCACATGAACAGCTGGGATGATTTCTCATTTATATTGGGACATACTGCATTTGGTGCTTCTGAATCATCCTGTACGTGTGAAGGAGAGGTGGGAGCGAGATATTGGTCCTATTGAGGACAATTTATGGTCAGAAATATTAGAAAGAGTTCCCGGACTCTCACTGGGAGAAGCCCATCGTTTGTCACATTTATATGTAATTCATCAAGTTTATCGTACTCCCAAGTTTTTGTTCGATATTGGAGTTAGACCCGATCCTCTTTGTCCAAGGTGTCGAACAAAGACAGCCACCCTACTGCACATGTTATGGTAGTGTCCAAATCTTGAAGCGTTCTGGAGTGGAGTAATAGGGATAATTAATAGAGTATATTCGGTTGAGCTGAGCAGAACCCCCTTTGTATGTATCCTAGGATATATAGAAGACTTGCCAACAGAAGAGGTTGGGAAGTTAGCTGTATCTAGAATGCTTTTTATGGCCAGAAAATTGATAGCCCAGTATTGGATCTCCCACCAAACCCCCTCATTGCAGAATATGTAATAAAAATAAACTGGTTAGTTAATTTGGAAAGAGGTATATATCACAAGAGAGATTCTATTTCCAAATTTGAAAAAATATGGGCATGTTGGATTGATCATTCTGGTCTTGCGTCGAGAGAGCTGATCGATCAGGTTCAGGTTGGGTCTATCCTGATACGACGATATAAAGGTGGAACAAGATTTGACTCTTACAGAGATAATTACATTATAATTTGATTTGGCTTACAATACGGAACGGAGACTTCAGATATGTAGCTCTTTAACTGAGACTTATATTTAACTGTTGTTATCTTCCTTTGTACTATTGTAACAATTTTGGGAGCGGCACTATATGTAATCAGCTATACCATGTTACCATTAAAATATTGTTTGCATTGGGGTTGTAAACTGGGGGGAAGGGGAGAGCGGGGTTAGAGGTGTATGTACCTCTATTGCGGGTTGTTGATTTCTTCGTTTTTCCTTTTTGTATCGAAAATTTCAATAAAAATTACTTTAATTAAAAAAAACCCAAATAGATTGTTTTTATCCAAGCCAACTAAGTCCCATCTATTGTAATAGAAGCAGTTATAATTAATGTTTCATGCACTTAGGCTGGTTTCACATTAGTGTTTTCTAGCGCAGCGCATCGTGTGCGTCCATGCGCATGCGCCCCTATGTTTAACATGGTGGGCACATGGTCTAGCGTTTGCACGCGATCATATGCGGTTTTTTGTAGTGTGCGCCCAGGTGCGCCAGACGCAACCTGTTGCATTTTTGGGTCCATCCAATGGATTAAAAAAAAGCATGAGCACACTTGCGCACGGAATGCAACAAAATAACACATTACAGTCTAACAGTCTAAGGGAACGCAGGCGTGCGCATAGACATGCGCACGCCTGCATTTAAAATCGCATGCGTTTTAAGAGTTAACATGGCTAGAAACTGGTTAAAACGCATGCGCCTCAAAAACGTAAACGCATGCAAAACGCATGAGGAGTTTTTTTGCATGCGTTTCTATTGCGCACGAAGCGCAGCGCTAAAAAACGCTAATGTGAAAGTAGCCTAATAAAGCAACATCAGCAGTGAAATGTGCCCATCAGTTAATGATACCATCCAGTTTAACTGATTGGGCTGACTATTTACAGAACAGTCATTGCTGTGATCTTCTGACATTCTCAGTCTAATTGTACACACAGTCCCAAACCAACGCTGGGCCAATGTCAGTGATAGAAACAGAATTAATACTGAAAATAGAGAACCTACCTAATCCAGAAATAAAAAGCAATTGTTGAGCTCCGTATCTCACAGAGTCTGATAATGTCAGGTTCACAAACGCCTTGATGTTGAGCTCATCCACCAGCTGTAGCCAGAGATCTGTTTGAGCCTGAAGAGGGTCAGAGGGCAACAAATCTGCAAATAAGAAACAAAGTAAAAAAAAGAAAACATATGTCGTAAAGTAATCTCTTTACATATGAATAGAAAATATCCATGGATGTGCAGAATAGCCAAGTCTTTAAAATGGTTGCAGAATTTCCTGGTAATAATAATCATTAAAAAGACACTGTAGAGGCCGCTGTAATGGGAACATCGGACATAGAGATGGCTATATGAGAAGACACAAAGAACCCACGCCGAAGCACTATACATGACCCCCAACATAAAAAACAGTCCTCTTTCCAGGAAACATAAGTTCCAGCTGCCAAAATTGCAGTTTTGGAAGATAGAGAGGTGAATAACTCACTTGACAACATGTACAAAATATTACACCGTCCTCTGGCCTAAATCACTAGGAATACTAATGTTAACCTCTTCTCAGTCAACTAGGAATCTTGGCATTGACTTCTTCCTTATAGATTGTAAGCTTGCGAGCAGGGCCCTCATTCCTCTTGGTATCTTTTTTGATCTATGTGTTTTTTGGTATGCTGTAATGTCTATTGCCTGTAGATGTCCCCTCTATAATGTAAAGTGCTGCGGAATACGTTGGCGCTATAGAAATAAAATTATTATTATTATTATTAGCTGAAGAGCCCAGCGCTGCCCGGGCATAGTAACTAACTACTGTTAGTTATAACAAATTATAATGATTATATATATATATATATATATATATATATAAATATATATATAGCTGACTGTAGAGCCCCGCCCACTCCACATAGCCACATTCACTATATCCCACATCGTCCCATCACCCAGAACCACCGGACTACTACCCCTAATATCCCACATCATCCCGTCACGGCCGCCGTACTACTACCCCTAATATCCCACATCATCCCTTCAGCCAGAGCCACCGGACAACTACTACTAATATCCCACATCATCCCGTCACAGCCGCCGGACTACTACCCCTAATATCCCACATCATCCAGTCAGAGCCACCGGACTACTACACCTAATATCCCACATCATCCCATCAGCCAGAACAATCGGACTACTACCCTAATATCGCACATCATCCCATCAGCCAGAGCCACAGACTACTACCCCTAATATCCCGCATCATCCCGTCAGCCAGAGCCACCGGACTACTACCCCTAAAATCCCACATCATCCCGTCAGTCTGGGGTCAGAACCAGAGCGCTGAGTGGAACGGTCCTAATTTCCATACCGGGGATCCCTTTAAGAGAGGTCTGGCGTCAGAACCAGAGCGCTGAGTGGAACGGTCCTAACTTCCATACCGGGGATCCCTTTAAGAGAGGCCTGGCTTCAGAACCAGAGCGCTGAGTGGATTTGCTCTGACTTGCATATCAATGATCCCTTTAATAGAACCCTGGGGTCAGAATCAAAGCGCTGAGTGATTTGCCCTAACTTCCATACAGGAGATCCCTTTAAGAGAGCCTGGGGTCAGTACCAGAGCATTTGAAGGCAATTACCCTGACTTCCATACCGAGGATCCCTTTAAAAGAGGCATGGGGTCAGTACCAAAGTGCAGAGTGGATTTGCCCTCACTTCCATACCGGGAATCCCTTTAAGAGAGACTGGGATCAGAACCAGAGCTCTGAGTGGATTTGCCGTGACTTGCATACCAATGATCCCTTTAACAGAACCATGGGGTCAGAATCAGAGCACTGAGGGATTTGCCCTAACTTCCGTACAGGAGATCCCTTTAAGAGAGCCTGGGGTCAGAGCATTTGAAGGCAATTGCCCTGACTTCCATACCAGGGATCCCTTTAAGAAAGGCCTGGGGTCAGTACCAAAACGCTGAGTGGATTTGCCTTAACTTGCATACCAATGATCTCTTTAAGAGACCCTGGGGTCAGAACCACAGAGCTGAGTGGAACGGTCCTAACTTCCATACCGGGGATCCCTTTAAGAGAGGCCTGGGGTCAAAACCAAAGCGCTGGATGGATTTGCCCTAACTTCCATACCGGAGATCCCTTTTAGAGGGAAGATGTGCCTATGGGATGGAGGATGTGTGATGTGAATATGGGCACGGGAGGGGGTGATTCATTTCTGTCATGTGCTCTCTGCTCCTTTTTTGGGGGCAGACAATGGCTGGGAGCTCATGTTCCCAGGGATGCTAGATTTCTCCCACCATGTCAGTGTCTGCTGAGGTAAATTTGCTCAGAGCAACCAATCACAGCTCAGCTTCTTTTCACCAACTCTGGTGAAATGAGAGATGCTTAGTGATTGGTTGCAAGGAAAACTGTTGCTAATAGCAACCAATCACAGCTCAGCTTCTTTTGAACAGCTCTGGGGAAATGAAAGATGCTTCGTGATTGGTTGGTGATACACACACACATACATACATGCAGTTTTATATATAGAAATTACCCTAGGCAACCAGGGATTTAAAGATAAAAACCTTTCACTGCCTTACACCAAAAATGGATTTGATGCAAACACTTTTAGTAGCCTTGCCCATTACGAATGTAGTCGTTAAACCTTTCACTGTCCTTGCCCATTACGAATGTAGACGTTAAACCTTTCACTGTCCTAGACCCTCAGAGATTTTGATGGTTACCCATTTAGTAACCTTATCCTTAGCCGCAGTGGGTTTATCATCTTCACCATCCTAAAGAACATGAAAACTTGCCATTAACCATGACATAATCTAATTCTATCACTGTAGCAGATATTAATCAGATTGCTACCCCAGATACATAATTAATAAACAGTGAAGGATATAAGTATTTGATCCCTTGCTGATTTTGTAAGTTTGCCCACTGACAAAGACATGAACAGTCTATAATTTTAAGGGTAGGTAAATTTTAACATTGAGAAATAGAATATCAAAAATAAAATCCAGAAAAATCACACTGTATAAATTATATAAATTTATTTGCGTGTTGCATTGAGAAATAAGTATTTGATCCCTCTGGCAAACAAGACTTAATACTTGGTGGCAAAACCCTTGATGGCAAGCAAAGCAGTCAGACGTTTTTTGTAGTTCATGATGAGTTTTGCGCACATGTTAGGAGGAATTGTGGTCCACTCCTCTTTGCAGATAATCTCTAAATCATGAGATGAAGTAGTCTTTTGCCCTTAGCAGAGAAAACATAATGTTTCCACCTCCATGCTTGACAGTGGAGACGTTGCTCTTTGGGTCATAAGCAGCATTAACTTAACCTTAAAATTATAGACTATTCATGTCTTTGTAAGTTGGCAAACTTACAAAATCAGCAAGGGGTCAAATAATCATTTCCTTCACTGTACCTTTTACTAACATAAGCTACTAGATACATTAATGGGATGGTCCGAAGGTAAAGCATTTTTCCATATCTATTTAGTCCCATCTAAGCTATTTTCAAATAAACTTGCATAAAAAAATTCCCTACTGTTCCGTAACTACACTAACTGCTTTTGTATTATTTTTCCTATTTCCTGTCTGATGATGATTTTTTTGAGTATCCCCAGTGCATGCTGGGATACTTAATGCATTATTGCATTATCAGGGGACAGAGGCTGCGGTCATTGTCACAGCCCCGCTCCTTCCCTGAAACAAAACATCATCAGTGACGCTCGTTTCAGGGGCTGGTCCCGGCTCTGTCCATGTGGTGTCTCCCTTGTGTGGGGTTTCCCTCAGTGCCCTGTGCGATAAGTGCAGCACCCGGTCTGCTTACCTAAATAGTAATAAGCTGGCACAGAGAGCAGTGTCACTATACTCGGCAGAGACCAGTGCGGTCACATGTGGGAGTGGCGCTAGAGTCCTGCACACTGGGTATATTGACACCGGCTTATTACTATTCAGCTAAGCCAACAGACCCAACGCTGTACTCATCACACAGGGCATAGAGAAACACGGCACAAGGGAGACACTACACACTAAAGTAGAGACACACAGAGACAGAGCAGGGATCAGCCCCTGAAACAAGCATCAATAAAGATGGGGGCAGGGGCAGGGCACAGCCTGAGAGGAAGCCCCCCATGACTGCAATGGGTGGGAAAGTTTTCTAAAGTGTTTTGGTCTCGGTGACCTGAATGGCTGGACGGGGTATGGGAGGAGTTTGGAGTGGGGGCATCCTGGGGTAGTGGGGAGAAAGTGCGGGAAAACCGCATTCTGCATCAGGAAGCAGGAAACATAAGACCCACCTGGCAGCGCTGAGAGTATGAAGTCCGTGGATGCGCTCATGTCCAGGCTCCAGGATGTGGCCCGGTCCAGGAGGGGAGGATGGCTTCAGTCACAGCTGTCCTCTCTCCTCAGTGCTGCTGATGGACAGGGAACGAGCCAGCGGGGCAGGAGAAACTGGCCCCCGGAGAGATTGTCACCAGAGGTGACCGCACGCAGCAGGCACAGGCTGCGGAGCCCCTCAAGGGACTCTGCGGGTGGCGTGAGTGCTGGTGGAGTCCCCCCCATAGCGCCTGGCCCAGCAGGAATCCGCCCAGCAGGCCTGCAGGCGCTGGAAGCCGGAGAGCGGGAGCTGCGCAGGAAGTACAGGCCAGGCAGGAAGGGACGAAGTCGTGGCCAGAACAGGAAGTATCGCGGGACTCGGCGGCGCCAGGTCGGCCCCCAGGCGCAGGAGCAGGCGACGGTAGGCCTGGGGCACAGTGGCGAGGAACAAAGCGGGCGGAGACGGCAACGGCGACAGCGGCCCACACGGCGGGTGCTCCCGGGGAGGCCTGCTTTGGGGGGCCTGCAAGACGGGGCGCCAGACAGTCCATGACAGCGGGCAAGTGTGGACAATATGAAGACGTCCTGCCTGGCCCCAGCACTTCGGATGCGGCAGGGGGAGCGGCGGGCAGCAACGTCCAGCTGTCTGTCAGATGGCGCTGCAGACCGGACGGGTCGGTCCAGGTATCGACGCAGGTCCCGCTCGGGTCGGAGATCACGTGCTCCTGGTGACGAGGAGGCCAGGGATGCGGGCCGGGAGCAGCGGAGAGGGTCAGATGGATCTGACTCGGGCAGCGAACACCAGGATAGCAGAGGACGTCGGGACTCTGGACATTCAGCTGGCGGGGACACAGCACCCGCTCAGCTATGCGAGTATGGTTCCATGTCATGTTTGTCGCCCACAGGGGCTGTATTTCAGGAGAGCAGGGGTAGTCAAGGGGATGCTAGGGAGCAAAGGGGGTGTAGTAGGCCTAGTGGGGCGGAAGTGCCCGGGCTGCGGGATATTTTGAACAATATGTCGCAAATTTTTAGGAGACTTGAAGGGGAAGTAATGAGGGAGGCAGCCCCATCTCCGGTGGGGGCTTGGTTAGTGGGACGGGGGTCCGGCACCCAGACAGAGGGGGAGGTGTTGCGGCCGGTTGAGTGTGATGGAAGGGCATCTGCGGGGGTATCGGTGTCGGATCAGACGGAAACGGATAAAGGTGACAAGATTAAGCTGGACGATAGGGCTAAGGGACAGGTTTACGTGTGCTTTGAGGGGCCGTTGGGGGCCCATTTAAAGAAAGAGGTGAAGGAAAAGATTTGGCGGGACGAGTACGTCGAGATATTTTCCCTCCTTCCGTTGGAGAAATTTAATTTAGATAAGGGGAAAAAGGACGACAGTAAGAAAGAGGAGGAGGAGAAGAGGAGGTGGCGGCTGATTCCGCAGACGTTTGTAAACTGGATGCAAGCATTCGCTATTTTGGCGAGTGTCGTGGGTGAAAAGTTTCCCGAAAATTGTTCGGGGCTGTTTTGCTATCTGGACGCTATCGGGGAGGCACATCGTATTTATGGGGTCAAGCATGGCTACGATACGATGAACAGTTTAGACAGAAGAAGGCGGTGCAATCAGAGATAAAATGGGATCAGAAGGATATCGGTTTGTGGCTGAAGGTGATAGCTCCAGTAAGGTATGGGCAGTCCTTTCACAGGAGCGGGGGCAGTGGCAATCAATAGGCTGGACACGAAAGTAGTGGTCAGGCAACCCAGGGAGGAAAAGAAAAGTCTGAAACGTGCTGGCAGTTTAATGACGGGCAGTGTAAGTACGGGAATAGCTGCAAGTTCAAGCACGTGTGCTCCCACTGCAATGGGAGCTCCCACGGAGCTTCAAAATGTTTCAAAAAGGGGAAAGGAAAGCCCCACGTGGGTACCGGTCAAGGGGGAGAGCCCAGTGAGCGTTCAAGATATGGCCCCCTTTTTAAATAGGTACCCGGCCCGGGCGGAAGCCAAAGTTATTTAAGAGGGTTTTGTTGAGGGCTTCAGGATTCCCCCCCGGTCATGCGGTTCCTTTTTTAGTTAAAAATTTGCGGTCTGCATCGGTGCATAAGGAAGGAGTAGATGCTAAGTTGAAAAAGGAAGTGGAATTGGGTAGTGCACCGGTAGTGGGTTTGATAGTTTCCCCCTTGGGGGTAGTGCCAATAAATGAGCCGAAAAAATTCTGTTTGATTCAGCATTTATCATACCCGAAAGGGTTGTCTGTTAACGATGGTATTGACAAAGAGTTGTGTTCGGTGGAGTATACCTCGTTTAAATACGGCAGTGCAATGGGTGCGACGAGTGGGTTTGATAGTTTCCCCCTTGGGGGTAGTGCCAATAAATGAGCCCGAAAAAGTTCTGTTTGATTCAGCATTTATCATACCCGAAAGGGTTGTCTGTTAATGATGGTATTGACAAAGAGTTGTGTTTGGTGGAGTATACCTCGTTTAAATACGGCAGTGCAATGGGTGCGACGAGTGGGTTTGATAGTTTCCCCCTTGGGGGTAGTGCCAATAAATGAGCCCGAAAAAGTTCTGTTTGATTCAGCATTTATCATACCCGAAAGGGTTGTCTGTTAATGATGGTATTGACAAAGAGTTGTGTTCGGTGGAGTATACCTCGTTTAAATACGGCAGTGCAATGGGTGCGACGAGTGGGTTTGATAGTTTCCCCCTTGGGGGTAGTGCCAATAAATGAGCCCGAAAAAGTTCTGTTTGATTCAGCATTTATCATACCCGAAAGGGTTGTCTGTTAATGATGGTATTGACAAAGAGTTGTGTTTGGTGGAGTATACCTCGTTTGATACGGCAGTGCAATGGGTGCGACGTTATGGTTTAGGGGCTCTGTTAGCTAAAACCGACATTGAATCGGCTTTTCGTTTATTGCCGGTACATACAGAAAGTATCCCGCTGCTGGGTTGTTTTTGGAACTGGGGTTTCTACCTCGACAGGTGTTTGCCGATGGGTTGCGCGATTTCTTGTTGGCTGTTTGAGACGTTCAGCACTTTTCTGGAATGGGTAGTAAGGGATGTGGCAGGTGTGCAATCTATCATTCATTAACTGGATGATTTTCTTTTATCGGTCCCCCAGATTCATCGTCGTGTAAGAATGCGTTGGCAGCCATGGTTTGGGTGGCGGAGCGTTTTGGAGTGCCATTGGCAAACGAGAAGACTGAAGGCCCTAAGACTGTTATAAGTTTTTTAGGCATAGTAATCGATTCAGAAAACATGGAGTGTCGCTTACCGGAAGACAAACTGTCACTGTTAAAGCAGGAAGTTGAGAGGATTTTGAGGTTGCGGAAAGTGACACTAAAGAAGTTGCAATCCTTATTGGGGAGATTGAGGGCGACAGCTGGTGTAAAGGTTCCGCACCATTATATCCACTTGACTAAGGAGCATAGGGAGGATCTGATGGTGTGGCAGCGTTTTTTAAGGAACTACAACGGTTGGTCATTGATGCAGGAGGAGACCTTGACCAATTTTAACTTTGAAATCTACACGGACGCAGCGGGCACTTCAGGTTACGGTGCCTACTGTAAGGGAAAGTGGAGTGTTGGGCAGTGGCCGGAAGCATGGAAGTTGTTGGGCCTTACAAAAAACTTGGCATTGTTGGAATTGTTTCCCATTGTGGTAGCTGTCTCAGTTTGGGGTCCGATGTTTGCAAACTGGAGGGTGCGATTTCATTGTGATAACGCGAGTGTGGTGTCGGTAATTAACAGTCTGTCAGCTTCATCTCCCCCTGTGATCAGATTGGTGTGGGTTTTGGTGCTTTGTTGTCTGGAGTTGAATGCTGGGATCTCTGCAGTACATGTGCCCGGTGTTACAAATTCAATAGCAGATTCTTTGTCTCGTTTTCAGTGGGGGCGTTTTCAAGAGTTGGCGCCAGGAGTGGATGCTTCGGGCATGGAATGCCCTTCTTATCTGTGGCGAGTGATTACGGAAGAGCGGGAAGATTTATTCGGGAATCGGTGTCGAACCAGACCTGGTCAGCCTATGAATCCTTGTGGCGAGTATGGCAAAGTTGGGTGTCAGAATGGAGTGGGGTGGAAAGTGAGGATGATAAGATGTTGGCGGTATTGTTTTTAAATGGAAAGGCGGCCGACGCGGGTTGGTCGGCTTCTAAGTTGAACAAATTTGTAGCGGGTTTGGCATTCGGTTTCAGATTGCAAGGATCGACGGACGTTACAAAGCAATTTTTGGTGAGACAGGCATTGCGCGTTTTCGCAGGGGTAATAAAACTTGTGACAAGCAGAGGCCTATTTCTTTCAGTATGTTGGAAGAGTTAGGCAGTATCTTGGAGGGTATTTGTACTTCTGGTTTTGAGTTGGCATTGTTTAGGTTAGCCATTTCTTTGGCCTTTTTTTCGGAGCAATGCGAATCGGTGAGTTAGTGTCCGTAGCAAGGACAAGGCCGGAGGGGTGGTGGCGGATGATGTGGAATTTTGGACGGGGGGCATTGCGTTTTGGATTCGACGTTCTAAAACCGATCAACTGGGGAGTGGCAGGAGAGTAGTGTTGGGGCGAGTTGAAGGGGCGCTCATGTGCCCACGGAGGTGCTTGGAGTCGTATTGGGTCGAGTGGTCAGGTAGAGTGGGTCCTTTGTTGTGCCATGCGGATGGCACATATTTGTCTCGTTTTCAGTTCATCACGGTTTTGAAGAAGGGATTGTTGGAGCTTGGTTTCCCCCCGGAGGTGTACGGGTCCCATTCTTTTAGGATCGGGGCCACGTCGGAGGCTGATAGTCTTGGTTTGGGGGCCGAGGTGATTAGGAGAATTGGCAGGTGGAAGTCGGATCGTTATTTATTGTATGTTCGGCGATAATTATGGTTGTTGAATGCTAAGGAATTTGTTTGCATGTTCTGTTATGTTTTTTCAGGTGGCGACCCCTTTCTGGCCTGGATATTTGGGCACTCATACGTGTATTGGGGTGCGCTACGAGCTGACGCAAGGCTGGATGGTAAGCAATTGAGTTTTAGGAGGGACCAGGTGGTGATTCGTTGGTTGGGTTTTCGAGGTATGGTGTGGAGTAGGGTGCTCCCAGAATTTGTCAAGTCCGTTCGCCTTGACAGACCGCCCGACGTTCTTGTCATACGTGCAGGTGGTAATGATTTAGGGGTCAGGCCTGTGAGGGAATTGATCAAGGACATATGTTTCGACTTGCTGAGATTGTGGATGTCATTCCCAAAAGCGTTGACTATGTGGTCTGATATAGTACCCAGAAAGAAGTGGGGGCAGGCGAGGTCTTTCAAAGGGATTAACAGGGCTAGGGTGAAACTAAACCGAACAGTATCTGGATTTGCATCTAGGAATGGGGGTATTGGAGTTAGGCATTTTGAGTTGGAAGCGGGCGACGGTAACTTTTGGTTGGATGACGGTGTTCATTTGAATTCAAATGGAATTGGCTTGTGGGCATTGGCAATACAGGAAGGGATAGAGAGGGCCTTGGTGACTTTGGGGCACTCACGAGCCTGAGGTGGTCAGGGCTGTTCGTGGTTGGCGGGGGGGTGGGGTTCTTGGAGTTGACGAGGATTGGTCGGGGAAGGATTTGGAAGTAAAATTCCCGGCAGTTTTAAAATGGTATGGGGGATCTGGCTTTTGGTTATGTGCTCTGGACGGGATTTTTACCTCGGGAGCTCTGGTGGTTAGTCTCCCAGAACGGGAGTTACGGTGCCCTCAAGCTGGGGATGGACGGCTGAGGGTAACATGGTGGTCGAGTTTTTTCCCATTGGGGTTTTAGCCAAAAGGTTTTTAGCCAGATCTTTTAGCTCCAAGAACCCTCCCTTCATATTCTGCATTATGATGACTGCTTATTGTTAAATGTTATTGTATGTTAAGAAACTTGGCCGCTGTGGCGAAAATTATCCAAAGGACTCAAGTTGTAGCGTGTTTTATTTTTAATAGCGGGAATATCGGTGGGAGTGGGGTTAGGATTGAGAGGAATGGCAAAAGAGAAGGTTGGACTCGCCATATGCGGTCATGATGCGCTTCTTTTCAGAAAGGGAGCAGGAGTTGTGACAGTGACCGCAGCCTCTGCCCCCTGATGATGCTTTGTGTGAGTATCTCATCATGCACTGGGATACTCAAACGAATAATCATCACACAAGAAATAGAGAAAATGAATACAAAAGTAGTTAGTGTCATGCGGTATTCGGTAGGGAATTTTTAAAGCAAGTAAATTAGAAAACAGCTTAGATTATGGGACTAATCAGATAGGGAAAAATACTTTGCTTTTGGACAACCCCTTTAACTCCTTCATTTCCTTAAAGCACCAGAGATATTACCATCATTCTTTCACCCCAACAGATGACCTTGGAGGAGTCATACTGGGAGATCATTTTGTGTCTACCTTCTTAAAGGTATAGTCCAGGCCTTTGAAATCATGATCGACCATCATTCATTTTGGGTCCGAACCTGCAACTACCATAACCTACTGATCAGTTTTAAGCAGGTACAGTTGTGCCCAAAAGTAATGACAACCCTGCAATTCTGTCAGATAATACTCAAGTTTCTTCCTGAAAATGATTGCAAACACAAATTCTTTGTTATTATCTTCATTTAATTTGTCTTAAATGAAAAAACACAAAAAGAATTGTCCTAAAGCCAAATTGGATATAATTCCACACCAAACATAAAAAAGAGGGTGGACAAAAGTATGGCACTGTTCGAAAAATCATGTGATGCTTCTCTAATTTGTGTAATTAACAGCACCTGTAACTTACCTGTGGCACCTACCTAACAGGTGTTGGCAATAACTAAATCACACTTGCAGCCAGTTGACATGGATTAAAGTTGACTCAACCTCTGTCCTGTGTCCTTGTGTGTACCACATTGAGCATGGAGAAAAGAAAGAAGACCAAAGAACTGTCTGAGGACTTGAGAAACCAAATTGTGAGGAAGCATGAGCAATCTCAAGGCTACAAGTCCATCCCCAAAGACCTGAATGTTCCTGTGTCTACCGTGCGCAATGTCATGAAGAAGTTTAAAGCCCATGGCACTGTGGCGAACCTCCCTAAGTGTGGACGGAAAAGAAAAATTGACAAGAGATTTCAACGCAAGACTGTGTGGATGTTGGATAAAGAACCTCGACTAACATCCAAACAAGTCAAAGCTGCCCAGCAGTCCGAGGGTACAACAGTGTCAACCCGTACTATCCGTCGGCGTCTGAATGAAAAGGGACTGTATGGTAGGACACCCAGGAAGACCCCACTTCTTACCCCGAGACATAAAAAAGCCAAGCTGGAGTTTGCCAAAACTTACCTGAAAAAGCCTAAAATGTTTTGGAAGTATGTTCTCTGGTCAGATGAGACAAAAGTAGAGCTTTTTGGGTCTCCCTCAGAGGTCATGGGTCTTCCAGCAGGACAATGACCCAAAACACACTTCAAAAAGCACTAGAAAATGGTTTGAGAGAAAGCACTGGAGACTTCTAAGGTGGCCTGCAATGAGTCCAGACCTGAATCCCATAGAACACCTGTGGAAAGATCTAAAAATGGCAGTTTGGAGAAGGCACCCTTCAAATATCAGGGACCTGGAGCAGTTTGCCAAAGAAGAGTGGTCTAAAATTCCAGTAGAAAGAAACTTGTAAGAAACTCATTGATGGTTATCCGAAGTGGTTGGTCGCAGTTAATTTGGCTAAAGGTTGTGCAACCAAACATTAGGCTGAGGGTGCCAATACTTTTGTCTGGCCCATTTTTGGAGTTTTGTGTGAAATGATCAATGTTTTGATTTTTGCTTCATTCTCTTTTGTGCTTTTTCATTTAAGACAAATTAAATGAAGATAATAATACCAAAGAATTTGTGATTGCAATCATTTTCAGGAAGAAACTGAGTATTATCTGACAGAATTGCAGGGGTGTCAATACTTTTGGCCACAACTGTACCACAGCTGGAAGTAGACCAGTGTACAAAGTCAGAACACCACAGCTCCACACATTGTATAGTGGTTGTTCTTGTGTACAGCAGCTCAGCCTCCAGGCACTAAGAATAGGTCAACAATATCAAAGTCCTGGACCACCCCTTTGACATAACCTGGATGCTATGTAGAACAGGGTGCCTTGCTGCAGTATAAATAATTACTCAGTGGGCTATAAGGCAATATTTATTGGATGCGGTTTTAGATTGCCCACTTTAGACTCAACATTAGACAGATCTGTAACTGGATATTCACTAGCTTCTAGAGCTTAGAGGGAATAATCCTACCTTACAGTGCTTTTTGGTAATCTTATTAAAAAATCCAAAATATATGCAGCAATATCTCTTGATTTATTCCATATAAAAAGCATTAGTTTCAGTTTTAGACCAGCGTGGATCTTAATTAATAGCATCATTTGCACAGTTGCTATAAGTAAATTGTGTAATATGTTTTATATGAAATTAATCACGAAAACCTCATTGTATATTTCAGTGCTGGAGGAACTATGGAAGCTCAACAGCTCAAAATATTTTCCGATAACATAATATCAAAAGCTTCTGCAGTTATACTTCTCTTACGCCCTCACATACCAATTGGACAGCTGAGGGCAAATCACCTGCCGGAAGTCTCTCTGGAACACTTGATTGGGCAAGCGTTCTGTGTTCTCTATGAGAAAGCCGCTGCCAGACTCTTTTGGCAGTGGGTTATTTCCCAGAGAACCGAGGGATTGGCTGTTGAATATCTGCCATGTTGAAGCCTTCTTCATCTAACTAACATCATTAGACAGTTGGTCAATCACGTCATTATCAGTGAGTTTGTTGGACTTTAGTCTAATGTGCATATGGGCCATGTGTTGAGAATGAACTGTACATCATCTGGCATTTCTTTTCCCTGTTACCTCCACCATACATTATTCACACAGTAATAGATTATTATCAGAGGGACCTATGTCCCCGAAGTATGATCAGTTCATTGACTGAGGTCCTGGGATCGCTACCTTTTATATAGAAGATATAATTTGCTCTCTTAAAGTGGCAACTCTGCTTAATGACTCACTAAATGTGGTCGCAAAATGAAAAGCACTTTATGAAATACAAATCCACCCTATTAATGCTCTTTCCGTACAACACTGCTTATTAACCTTAGATCTAAGTCTACCTTACAATGTCGCCATGGCAACTTGGGAGAAGTGAAGTCTCTTTTTATTCTGTCAGAATGAAAGTAATCAGTGTCCGTCCTAATAGTCAAACATAGTAAGTAAGTAGCCATGTCTCCAATGACTACTGGAGCTCTGCACTGAAAAGCAGTTGTTAACATTGCCGTTTTTGTAACTGTCCTAGCCCCACTGGACACTCACTAATGCCGGTGTTATATTGCACTTTTATAACTGAACTAGATGGAGGCCCGATGTTATCGCATCGGGAGGGTGGTAATGTCACGATGGGGGCAAGCTTTGCATCGTTGAGAAACTCTCCCCCCATGTGCTCACCCACCTATCCACTCTCTCTTTCCCCGTGTGCAGACTTCTCCCATCTGTGCTCTCTTCTTTGACCTGTCTACCCCATGTGCTATCCCCCTCGTCTGCTGTCTCTCTCCTTCCTGTGCTACGTTCTCCCCTCATGTGCTGTTCCATTTGAGCTGTCTCCCCCTTGTGCTCTGTCTCTCTCACCCCTGTGTCTGACCATGTATAGAACATACCACAGCTCCTGGGCAAGGGAGGAAGCAAAAGACAATACTGACATTACAGCAGGAGATCGCAGAGGATACATTTTGAGGTAAAATATTGTTTAAAAACAGTCAGTGAAATATTTTACCTCACAAAATGAATCCTCTGATCCCCTGCTGTAATGTCAGTATTGTCTTTTGCTTCCTCCCCTGCCCAGGAGATGTGGTATGCTCTGTACATGGTCAGACACAGACAATTTATAAAATGAACTTTCGTTCGTGGAAAAACCCCTTTAATGTGACCGGCTTCCTCTGCCTGTATACACGTCGCACATCTGACTTCGGGATCAACCGAATGATTCAGTGCACGTGCGCGGAATTCGCGCAGGCGCAGTGTGACGGTGTTCCGCTGGTGGTACCACGCAAGAGGCTGCATGAGTGTGTGAGTGACTGTGTGAGTGAGTGTGTGAGTCTGAGTCTGAATGTGTGAGTGTGACTGTGAGAGTGAGTCTGAGTGTGTCTCTGAGTGTGTGAGTGTATGAGTGAGTGAGTGTACGTGTGTGTGAGAATGTGTGTGTGTGTGTGTGTGTGTATAGGGTATTGAGTGTGTGTGTGGTGCGACGGTGTTCCACTGGTGGGACCGCGCAATAGGTTGGTACCAGCAGCAGTTTCCATATTGAGACACCCATCACTTGGATGTCCCAATATGGCGGTCGGCGAACTTCCTCCGCTTGGAATTCTGGGATACGGTGACATCTGGACAGAACAGGAAATGAAAACATTACAAGGCAATTATATAAATAGATGTGCAGAAGACACTGGTATAAGCTAACTGGCTCTAATTGCTTACATAGGAGCCCCCCTGTGTCAGCCGGAATATTAATGACAACTGTTTTTTCCAAGATAGGAGGTATAGGTGTGCATTTGTACTGGTAGTGGCCTTGCATTAAAACATCACAATGCAAGCAATATATGACTATGAACTTATGCTCCTTAACACATGACAATACAGAAAATTAAGATTTAACCTTTTGTTGAACTTTACATACCTAATTCTTCCAAACTCACATGTCCCAAAACAAAGAGGCCACTTTTTTTCAAATCGTTCGCAAAGGTGATCAGGTTTTTGTGGTTGCAGAGATTTGACACTAGCAAGAGGATCTGAGGGCGCCAGAACTTGACATGATCCTTTCGTACATCCAGCATAAGCAGGTACTTTCTCACCTACAGAATGTAGAAATCAGAGCTTCTTAGGTATATGTGTACACAATGATCTGTTGATATTTCACATACACAGAAAAAAGGTTTTGAAGGCAAAGTCTCACAAAATATTGATATGGTTTAGGTTTCTCTTTTGACTTTTTACTGCATATAGTGTTTTTTTGCAAATATTTTTCTGTTATTATAACATTTACCTTATGTTATTATATGTCCATAATCAGCATAAAACATTTTGGTAGCTTTGCAAGTTAATTTAGGACAAGCCAAGCAGGATTGGGTTAAATCCTAGCATTACAGGTCCTGATTAGGTACACCTGGATAGCGATGACTATCATGTTAACAAGGTCACATGATGTAAATGGTGAATTTCCTTTCACTGTCCTGATTAGAAAAGAGAATGAGGAAGCATCCCCTGAAGCCAAAATCCATGGCCTGTAGGAGTCACAGGACAAGTCCCAGGACTCAGGGACTTAATGGTAAAAGATACTCTGAAGATTGTAGGTATGCTAAATAGTGTTCCCTAGGAGCCAACAATCATTTTCCACAACTGGCCAGGCATAGTGATCTGTTGTGACGATCGACAAAAGTTGCCAGTTAAAAGAGCGCCTCCCTAAGGCCCAGGAAGAAAAATATGGGGAATTATCAGTTAATGACCACAGTGGAGAGAAAGTTCCTTACCAAATAGAAGAGACCCTATGAGTTGGTGGCAAAGGTTGGAAAGGTCAACTATAAAGTACATTGACCAGGGAAAAGTGCTTCAAGATATATTATAGCAACCTACTATAACCTTACAAGGATAGGGACCCGTCCGAAATTCCTTGCTTGTTGGCACAGGCAGAAACCAATATTGCGAGTGCCACTGGGGCACAAACTTTGTCACATTCCAAAAAACAGCATGGAAGGAAAAGCGTACCCAAAAATATGGCCAAGTTCTTGGAGTTACTAGGTTAAACTCATGTCTTTAAGCATAAGCCTCCGGCTTGGGACAATTTAAGACCCTGTGATATTCCAGAGGTCCATCAGAAGTGGCCCTCTGCAAACACTGTGGGTTGGCAGACCATAAAGGTGAAATCCTAGCACTACAGGTCTTGATTAGGTGCACCTGGATAACTATGACTAGACAAAGGCCACTTGATTACTGAAGAGTCAGCTGGAGAAGTTGAGCAGAGTGGGTTGTGTTGGAGCTGGAGAAACAAGTCAGAATCTCTCTGAGAAGAGACTGTACAGGCTGTGTGCATCAAAACTGCAAGTATCACTGGTTGCTATGGACAATAGCTGTTTTGTGTGATGAAGTAGGGGCTAACTCTTCCTTGTCTGAGTAGCCAGGGTGTAAATAGTTTAGCTAGTGCCTGCACAAGGCTACGGATTATATGTTTACGATTTTGTTTTTGGTGCCGTGCAACTAGTGGAAATAAACACTATTCTGTGTGTGATATAACAACCCTGTGGCTTCATGTTCCAAGCAGCTACCGAGACAGAGAGTGAACCCCTACAAGATTTTATATATATATATATATATATATATATATATATATATATACATACACACAAACACACCACACACAGAAGATGAAATAAGTATTGCACACATCACCAATTTTGTAAGTAAATATATTTCTAAAGGTGCTATTGAAATGAAAGTCAGTCTCACTAGATGTCTGTAACAACCCATCCAATCCACATAGGCAAAGAAATGAAATCATAGATGTCCATACATTAAGTTATGTTGTCACTATTCCACCACTCACGGTGTCTTAGAGACACTGAGTGACAGCTCAGCTGTCCTAGGAGCAAAGGGGTGCTTGGCTGTCAGTATTGTGAATGACAGCCAAGCTGTCCAATCTGGCCAGGCCTGTGGGGTTTTCTCCAGGTGTCACGCATTCAGGGTGATTACCTGGCTGACAATGATTAGAGCATTGCCTGTTATAGCCTTGCTCTGTGGTGTGTTGGGTTTGTGTTCTGATTTTCGAATCTTTGTTGCTAGGTCTTGGATTTCCCTTTGACTACTCGTTTGTATTACCCCATTGTTACCTGTCCCCAGACTTTGCCTCTGTCTATCCATTTGTCTTATCCCTTTGTCTTTGACATACACTCCTGGCTGTTGACTTCCCGACCTCATGGCTTATAGGCAAGAAGTGAAGCAGCGCCACATATGAGTAATAATGAGAAATTAAGCAAGGAAAATGTATTGAACGTGCTTAATGAAATTTTGTTTAAACTTAATACAAAAGCCATTGTTCATGATGACAGCTTCAAGATGCCTCCTTTATGAAGAAACTAGTTGCATGCATTGCTCAGGTGTCATTTGTTTTTGGGGTTTTTTTTGCGTTGTTCCAATACACACAAAGAAAAACATGTGTATAACAAAACATGTGTAATTGTAATAATGTTCTGGGAGAAATACTTCATTTTCTGGAACAATTTCAAGGGTGCCAATACTTATATATATACACTACCGTTCAAAAGTTTGGGGGTCACCCATACAATTTTGTGCTTTCCGTGAAAACTCATACTTTTATTAATCCAAAGAGTTGCCAAATGAATTTAAAATCTAGTCCAGACATTGATAAGGTTAAAAAAAAAGATTTTTATTTGAAATAATAATTTTCTCCTTCAAACTTTGCTTTCCCCAGATAATGCTGCCTTTGCAGCAATTACAGCATTGCAGACCTTTGGCATTCTAGCAGTTAATTTGCTGAGGTAATCTGGAAAAATTTCACCCCATGCTTTCAGTAGCCCCTCCCACAAGTTGGTTTGGCTTGATGGGCACTTTTTGTGTACCATACGGTCAAGCTGCTCCCACAACAGCTCAATGGGGTTGAGATCTGGTGATTGACCTGTCCACTCCATTATAGATAGAATACCAGCTGCCTGCTTCTTCCCTAAATAGTTCTAGCATAATTTGGAGGTGTGCTTTGGGTTATTGTCCTGTTGTAGGATGAAATTGGCTCCAATCAAGCGCTGTCCACAGGGTATGGCATGGCGTTGCAAAATAGAGTAATAGCCTTCCTTATTCAAAATCCCTTTTACCTTGTACAAATCTCCCACTTTACCAGGACCAAAGCAACCCCCGACCATCACATTACCTCCACCATGCTTGACAGATGGCGTCAGGCACTCTTCCAGCATCTTTTCAGTTGTTCTGCGTCTCACAATTGTTCTTCTGTGTGATCCAAACACCTCAAACTTGTATTTGTCTGTCCATAACACTTTTTCCCAATCTTCCTGTGTCCAATGTCTGTGTTCTTTTGCCCATATTAATCTTTTCTTTTTATTAGCCAGTCTCAGATATGGCTTTTTCGTTGCCACTCTGCCCTGAAGGCCAGCATCCCGGAGTCGTCTCTTCACTGTAGACGTTGACACTGGCGTTTTGTGTGTACTATTTAATGAAGCTGCCAGCTGAGGACCTGTGAGGTGTAGATTTCTCAAATTTCTCAAACTACAGACTCTAATGTACTTGTCTTGCTGCTCAGTTGTGCAGCGGGGCCTCTCACTTCTCTTTCTACTCTGGTTAGTGCCTATTTGTGCTCTCCTCTGAATTGAGTAGTACACTCCGTTGTAGGAAATCTTCAGTTTCTAGGCAATTTCTTGCATAGAATAGCCTTCATTTCTAAGAACAAGAATAGACTGTCAAGTTTGACATGAAAGGTTTTTTTTCTGGCCATTTTGAGTTTAATGGAACCAAAAAATGTAATGCTCCAGATTCTCAACTAGCTCAAAGGAAGGTCAGGTTTATAGCTTCTCTAATCAGCCAAACTGTTTTCAGCTGTGCTAACATACTTGCACAAGGGTTTTCAAGGGTATTCTAACCATCCATTAGCCTTCTTACACAGTTACCAAGCACAAAGTACGATAAGAACACTGGAGTGATGGTTGTTGGAAATGGGCCTCTATACACCTATGAAGATATTGCATTACAAACCAGACGTTTGCAGCTAGAATAGTCATTTACCACATTAACAATGTATAGAGTGTATTTCTGAATCATTTAATGTTAGCTTCATTGGAAAAAACTGTACTTTTCTTTCAGAAATAAGGAAATTTCTAAGTGACCATAAACTTTTGAACGGCAGTGTATATACTCGTACATATACACACACAAATATACCTATAGGTTTATGCATGTCATGTCGCTAAATTTGTAGGGCTGCCAAAAAGTTTCATGCAGGTTGTGGGCATAAATGAAAAAGAAAAAGTGATGGAATAACAGAAAAACATCTGCAAAAATAACAAAACACATCAGAAAATGATCTTATCAGCAATTGTGTGTGAAATACAAAGCATTCACTAATGTTGTAGAAATGATGTGTGACGCTGGTAATTCCTGCAATTTTTAAAATACAGCCATTAAAATAAAACTTAGTAGCTTTGGCTTTGAACAAAGTACTGCAAAGAAAGTGAAGCACATTATATAGAAAAATAAAATAAACATTATTAAAAACATAAAACACATTATCTACTCACACTCAGATGAAATGTTTAGGAACTCTTCATTTTGCACACATACATAAAAATGCAATGATAAAGTGTCTGTATAAATATTTAAGATTGTGGAATGAGTGGTCTACATACATAGGAAGCAGTTACCTACAACTAAGACCTAATCTTGGAGAACCACAAACACACTAGTCATATGAATGCAGAACTAGTGATGCGATAGTGCAAAGTATTTTGAAATAAAGTTGGACAAAGCTATTCTATCTCAGTATATGGCCTCTTTCACACGTCAGTGTTTTCGATACGTGTGGTGGCAGTTTTCACATGTACCGGAGACACTAACACACGAATGAATGGGTCTTTGAATGTCAGTGTGTTTTCGCAGACCGTGTGTCCGTGGGCAAAACGCACTGAAGTGTCTGTTTTTTAACGGCAGCATGGTCCGCAAATCGTCCCGCACACGTGCACATGGACAACACACATTGATGTCCTCCATGTGACACGCATCGACGCCGGGGACGAAGTGCTACAGTAAGCACTGTTTCCCGGTGACAGGCTCTGAAGACGGCTCTCAGCATTCTCCTCTGCTTGCGACGATCGCCAGCAGAGCAGGGGAGAATGAGAGCCGCCTTCAGCACCTGCCGCCGGGGAACAGCACTTACTGTAGCACTTCTTTTTCGGCAGCCATCAGTGTGGTTTTGATGAGGCACACGTGTGCTGCAAAATTCACGTTAACGAGACATGGACACACAGACACTGATATCTCCGGTACCAGAAATAACAGGACGTGTGAAACCGGCCTACATGTGATATATATTTTGTTACAGTGTAAGTTAACTTTCATGTTTTTATAATGTCAGAAAGCTGTCCTATGAAAATCTAATTTCTGGGTGTTGCAGCCACTAAGTAGACACATTGCTACTTATGGCTTAGTGAGCCCTTCAAGTTGAATACTGTAGCTAAGCATGCCTCTTGATCTCTTATTGAGGCATACAGATGTTTATCCTGTGTAATTTTCATGAAATTTGTAGCATGTTCCATTTCTATATTACACAACTATCCTCCCCTAGTACTGTTGGTGCAATACTTTGGGTCCGATTCATGAAAGCTTTTATTCCAGAATTTTGCTCTTTACACCACAAATCTTACTTTAGTCTCCCACTGGAGTAAGCTTTGTGATGATGCACACATGGAGGTGCACGTCACGTGTCAGACGCTCCTGATTCATTAAGAGGAGTGTGGCTTTTAGTGAATCAAGAATGTCTGACTCCAGCACACTCCCTAATCAAAATCAGTGTGAAAAATGTCTTGATGAATTGGGGACTTTGTGTCTACAGCTTGAATACGCATGAATCCTTTCTCTGCAGTCTACTGAGAGATGGTAAGAAAGTCGCTAACACTTAAAACCTTTTTCATAGTCCTCATGTTTTATTTATTTCTTATACAGCACCATTACTTTCACAGCACTTCACAGGCATAAGAATCGCTGTCCCCATTGGGGCTCATAATCTAGATTCCCTTTCAGTATGTCTTTGGAGTGTGGGAGGAAACCGGAGAACTCAGAGGAAACCCACACAAACACAGGGAGAACATACAAACTCCTTGCACATGTCATTAGCTAAACGGGGTTATTCTATTAGAGGTTGAGCAGCAAGAAAAACAGTTCTTAGATGTCAGTTAAAAGAAAACACATACAATGAACAAACTCATTTCAACAGCAAAGCCAGCCTCCTGTGTCTCTACATCGACGGTGACAGAGAATTTATTGGTTACTGTATATGTTTCCATTTTAACTGCTTTCATACATGCGATGTTCATGCACATTACACGTTGGGTGTGGGTGTATGGAGCCGGCCCTAAACGTGATGCATGCCAGCTGTGTTATGTGGCTGGCATCCTTCCGAACAGCAGCGTCTGAAGCTAGCTCGGATTGCTGCTGTTCAGCCTCTTAAATGCCAATGTCAATCTCTGCTTCATATCAGAGAAAAACTTTCATTACCGTATATACACTCACTGGCCACTTTATTAGGTACACCATGCTAGTAACGGGTTGGACCCCCTTTTGCCTTCAGAACTGCCTCAATTCTTCGTGGCAGAGATTCAACAAGGTGCTGGAAGCATTCCTCAGAGATTTTGGACCATATTGACATGATGGCATCACACAGTTGGCGCAGATATGTCGGCTGCACATCCCTGATGCGAATCTCCCGTTCCACCACATCCCAAAGATGCTCTATTGGATTGAGATCTGGTGACTGAGGAGGCCATTTGAGTACAGTGAACTCATTGTCATGTTCAAGAAACCAATCTGAGATGATTCGAGCTTTATGACATGGCGCATTATCCTGCTGAAAGTAGCCATCAGATGCCTGTTCTTAGCTGAGAGGAGTGGTACCCAGTGTGGTCTTCTGCTGCTGTAGCCCATCTGCCTCAAAGTTCGACGCACTGTGCGTTCAGAGATGCTCTTCTGCCTACCTTGGTTGTAATGGGTGGCAATTTGAGTCACTGTTGCCTTTCTATCAGCTCGAACCAGTATGCCCATTCTCCTCTGACCTCTGGCATCAACATGGCATTTCCGGCCACAGAACTGCCGCTCACTGGATTTTTTTTCTTTTTCGGACCATTCTCTGTAAACCCTAGAGATGGTTGTGCGTGAAAATCCCAGTAGATCAGCAGTTTCTGAAATACTCAGACCAGCCCTTCTGGCACCAACAATCTTGCCACGTTCAAAGGCACTCAAATCACCTTTCTTCCCCATACTGATGCTCGGTTTGAACTGCAGGAGATTGTCTTGACCATGTCTACATGCCTAAATGCACTGAGTTGCCGCCATGTGATTGGCTGATTAGAAATTAAGTCTTAACACACAGTTGGACAGGTGTACCTAATAAAGTGGCCAGTGAGTGTATTTTAAAGCGGCAATATATACAACAAGAGATTTCAGAATCGAGTTGCTAAGGGTACTAAAAATGAAGTAGAAAAAATGAAAAAATATTAAAAAAAAACCTTTTTTTAAAGATGCAAAAAAAATCTAAGTTTTTATCACCCCCTTTTTCTCTAGCTTTAAAATATATAAATAAAAAAAACATATTTAATAGTGCTGTGTCTGTGAAATTCTGAAATATCAAAATAATATAAATATAAAGAACTAGATTATGGCCCGATGCTATAGCATCACACCTCTTGCCATGTTAACCCTCAACACACACACTCCTCTCACCTTTCACATCTCCACTCACTCTTTCACTCCACATACGACCCCTTTTCTCACTCCGTCTCTCATACTCACGCCGTCATCGCCGCTGCTCCACGATCCCCGACTTCTTCTTCCGCCGGCGCCATCCTGGATCCCGACGTCGTCCTCGCCGGCGACATGTTCTTGCGGCGACGCCATCTTGAGTATCGCGGGATTTCGCCGATCCAAAATAGCGTCGCCGCAGGAACATGTCGCCGGCGTGGATGCCGTCGGGATCCAAAATGGCGTCGGCGAAATCTCGCGAGATTTCGCCGACGCCATTTTGGATCCCGACGTCCTCCACGCCGGCAACATGTTCTTGCGGCGACGCTATCTTGACTATCGCGGGATTTCGCCGATCCAAAATGGCGTCGCCGCAAGAACATGTCGCCGGCGTGGAGGACGTGTGGATCCAGGATGGCGCCGGCGGAAGATGTTGGGGATCGTGGATCAGCGGCGATGACGGCGTGAGTATGAGAGACAGAGTGAGAGAAAGGGTCATATGTGGAGTGAAAGAGTGAGTGGAGATGGTGAAAGGTGAGAGGAGTGTGTGTGTTGAAGAGGAGTGGTGTGTTGAGGGTTAACATGGAAAGAGGTGTGCGGTGACGTCACCGGTTACAACTGGACGGAAGTTGTTACAACCGGAAGCTGCTTAGGGCATTTATTATTATAGATTAACCCAAATGGTAAACATCGTAAACAGAAAAAAAAATGAAATGTCAGAATTGACATTTTTCAACTGCCAATCCTCTCTTAAAGGGAACCTGTCAGCAGGATTGAGCACAGTAACCTACACACAGTGTCAGGTCGGCGCAGTTATACTGATTAAATCACCTATAATACACCGATAGCTGCTACTTCGCAGGCGCAGCGGGCGCCATTTTAAAATTGATTTTTTCTTCTATCTGAATAACATCAACCACATTTATTATTGGGACATTAAACTTGCGATTATGCTGCAGAGCAGGTACCATGGGTGGCATCTGCCTGCAGAAGGGTTTTTTTCCTTTCTTCAGTATGTACAGATATTCATTATGTAAACTAGGGGGCAGAGCAGTGACCGGTCTAAGCAGAGCACCATATGAAGACCCCCACAGGCCTCCCCGAAGCACGAGCATATTATTAACTCAAAATAAAGACGGCTTTCATCAACCAAGGTATCATTTTAATCAGTATAACGGCGCCGACCTGAAACTGTCTGTAGGTTACTGTGTACATTCCTGCTGACAGATTCCCTTTAAAGCATGCAAAAAAGCAATCAAAACTTTGTACCCCAGAATGGTACAAAAAAAACCTCAAAAACAATGAAACATCAGTTTGACGTGCAAAAAAACAGGAGCTTACGCTGGTCCATCAGCCGATGAATAAAAAAAATAACTGTCTTTGAGAATCATGTTACCAGGTCATTTTTATACTGCAAAAACAAAATCTTTAAAAAAAAAATATAGAGGAATTGCTATTATTTTTCACCATACTTGCTATTTTTTTCAAATGTTTCAACATTTTATCCTAAGTCATGTAACAAGGCTCGTTAAAGGGTCGACATTGACTTCTAGGATTGCTACTTCCAATAGGTGGCACTAGAGTTCTAGTCCTCTTCCTCTCTGAAGAGACAATTTGCATAATTAGCATATTTCCCAGAGGAGCATTGCGGCTTTAAGTTTCCTCATCTCGACATGCTTAGCATGTCATTCTCTGCAAGGAGAAATTATACTTCTTGGATATCGGTCAGAGGCCTCTCTCACAGCCAAACCAGATCTCACACTTTGCACTGATGAGGGGCAGTACCCCGAAACACAGTGTCTGCAAATTGAGATTGTGGCTTGGCTTTTATCCTAAGTCATGTAACAAGGCTCGTTAAAGGGTCGACATTGACTTCTAGGATTGCTACTTCCAATAGGTGGCACTAGAGTTCTAGTCCTCTTCCACTCTGAAGAGACAATTTGCATAATTAACATATCATATGTTACAATGACGGTTCATTGAAAACTACAATGCGTCTCACAAAAAAAGCATTCATATGGCTACAGAAAAGTAAAAAACCATGACTCTTGTAAGTAAACTAAGAAACAACTAAAACGCAAAAATGTAAAATAACCCTGGAAGGAATGGTTTAAACATATCTAAACATCTTTTTTTTCTATCTGGACAACCCATTTATTTGCCATTTTGCAATCTACAGTTGAAACCTGAAGTTTACATACACTATAAAAAAGACACATATGCATGTTTTTCTCAATATCTGACAAGAAATCAGAATAAACCAGTTTTAGGTCAATTAGGATTACCATAATTATTAATATTTGCCAAATGCCAGAATATTGAGAGAGAGAGAATGTTTTTGGCACACTGGGTGAGGGAAAAGTGAGGTGCACAACAAAAGGGAGTGGGAGGGGGAAGCCCAAACACTGAGGAAGGGGGGAATGGAGTTCCCTAGGCAGATCTAACAATACCCTGTATGTCCTACACATCCCTAAATAGGTTCCGCACCTATCACCAAGCAACAACCTAATCCCTTCCTGACCCTAGCGACAGGCCCTGGATAGACGGGACAGCGGAGTGTGCGCTACTCAGCCACCACTACAACTAAAGACACAGAGGGTGGAAAAACGAGAGGATACACTTAGCTTGAGAAGACCACGGCGATATCACACCAGTGATCCTCAAAGAGTACTTCAAGAAGTCACTAGCCAATTGCTAATACTTTCAACAAGACAGAGGGAAATTGAGCTAACACCAGGACCTAGTTGAAGAAACTGAATGTATTTAAACCTTCAGCAAAGGTGTGCTAATTAGCAGCAGAAGATGGAGGTTGAGTCCTAGAGAGAGAAGGATTTTACTCCATAACAGAGATGCAAAAATTAAGCAGGTGCTTGTAGAGCTAATCGCAATGACCTTCTACAGCTGGATCCAGGATGACTGTCTGCCACACCTGACAAACCCGTGACAGTTTTAAAGCATTTTTATTACTTACTGCAAAGTCAAAAGTTTACATACCCTAATATTACTATGCCTTTAAACAATTCTGGACTGCCCATATGATGATGTGATGTGTTTCTGATGCATTTTAATGCACATCTGTGGGTGTATTTTAATGCACCCGTGAAATACACTGCTTCTTTGTGTAGCATCATGGAAAAGTCTCCAGAAATCAGCCAAGATATCAGGATGAGAATTGTGGAAGTCTGGTTCATCCTTGGGTACAATTTCAAGATACATGAAGGTGCCACGTTCATCGGTACAATTATACGCAAGTACAAACAAGACTGGTTCTGTGTCCCAGAGATGAACGTGCTTTGCTCCAACATGTGCATATCAACCCAAGGACAAAAGTAAAAGACCTTGTGAAGATAATGGCGGAAGCTGGTAAGATTGTGCCAATATCCACAGTGAAACGAGTACTTTCTCAACATGGGTTGAAAGGTCACTCTGCCAGGAAGAAGACATTACTCAAAAATAAACATAAAAAAGCCAGATTAGTGTTTGCAAGTGCACATAGGATCAGAGACCTTAATTTTTGATGACATGTCCTGTGGTCTGATGAAACTAAAATTAAACTTTTTGGGCCTAATGACCATTGTTAAGTTTGGAGGAAAAAGGGGGAAGCTTGGAAGCCTAAGAACACCATCTTAACTGTGAAACACGGGGGTGACAGCATCATGTTGTGGGGTTGTTTTGCTCCAGGAGGGACTGGTGCACTTTACAAAATAGATGCCATCATGAGAAAAGATGATTATGTTGCAATACTGAAGCAACATCTCAAGACATCAGCTAGGATGTTAAAGCTTGGGTGGAAATGGGTCTTCCAAATGGACAATCACCTGAAGCATACTGCCAAAATAGTAGCAAAGTGGCTTAAGAATAACAAAGTCAATGTTTTGGAGTGGCCATTACAAAGCCTTGACCTCAATCCTATTGAAAATGTATGGGCAAAGCTGGAAAGGCTGGTGAGAGCAAGGCGACCTACACACCTGGATCAGTTCCACCAGTTTTGTCAGGACCAATGGGCCCAAATTACGACCAACTATTGAGAGAAGCTTGAGGAAGGATATCGCAAAGTTTGACCCAAGTCATCCAGTTTAAGGGCAATGGTACTAAATACAGTACTAATAAAACGTATGTAAACTTTTGACTTTACAGTAAGTAATAAAAATTACTTAAAACATTCTCTGTCTCTCATTATTCTGGCATTTGGCAAATAATAATAATTATGGTAATCCTAATTGACCTAAAACGGGAAAGGTTTATTCTGATTTCATGTCAGATATTGTGAAAAACATGCAGATGTGTCTTTTTAGATAGCGTATGTAAAATTCTAGTTTCAACTGTAAATGATTCCACATATATTCCAGTTGTATTGGGAACTTTCCCATTTGTGGTATTCATCATATTTCTGATGTTTTTCTAATAAATACTAATACAATTTAATATGCTATTACTTCTATTCGGATTTAATAATAGAATGCTATGCTGCAGGATAAATTGTAGTGTCTAGTAGCGGTAATACTTGGGGTCACATAACATGTAGGATGGACTAATAAATTGGAAAGATTTATAGGGTCTATATGAATGTCAGACACAAATATTAGCAGAGGAGTTGTCATGTAGAACAAGGTTTCCATGCTGCCAGTCACACACCACTATCAGTAACAATACCACTCCGGCTCTATCCCTCTTAAAGGCTAGCTACTGAGCTCAATGGCATGGACATAATTGCTGTTTTCATAAGTGGCAGCTTCCTTTGTACTTGATTATAGGTGCAGGCACTTGGAGGAATGATGAGCTATTAATAAAGGTTGTGCTTTAGCCTTGCAAAGATGAATTAGAGACAGAGAGAAGGCACACTGGTGGGAAAAAGGCTTTGATGGCAGGTCTAGGTGTGAAGGGCCAATGTACATTGTAATATAAGCTCAAAAATAGCAATAGCATTTTAATAAAGTTTGGCTAAAAGTTTCCAAAATTCATGTCATTCATAGCTCAGTACTATGGTGACGTGATGACATCTGAGCAAGTGCGATTATGTTTTTGAGGTTTTACACAGGTTTCCTTCTGGACTTCATCCTCCTGACTTTGCCTTAGTGCATGTTAAACCTTCCTGTCTGGTGTTAATTATCTGTCCTACAGGGTCAGAGTGCAAATAAATCCCAATAATGTATCACTAGGGTGAAGGAAGGAAGGCTTATAAATAAAAAGCCGCTCTCTTGATGTCTGCTGTAAATAAAAACTTCCACACTATCAGAGATGATTTAATTCTCTGGCATTGGCCGGTTTTATCTCAAGTATCAATCATTACACTGTAAGGTACTGCACTACATAGATCTAATAACCGGACTGGCTCTATTGGCAAAGTGCTCATTGCAATCACAATCATGTCTTAGAGAGAGAATATGTTTTAGAATTGCTAAAATAGAAATTCAAGAACCAAGTGAGACCTTGTTCTGACATCCTTTATCCTCAGGCGCTTCCTTGTTTTTCACAGATGGACTACAGACACTTTGTGGTTTATGGCCATGTTCACATGTCCATTTAATTGCGGACTTAGTTTAACTCCTTCACCCCGAAAACCTGTTTTCACCTTCTTGACCAGGCAAATTTTTTTTTAATTCTGAACACTGTCACTTTATGAGGTTATAACTCTGGAACGCTTCCATACATCCCACTGATTCTGAGAATGTTTTTTCATGAGTTATTGTACTTCATGTTAGTGGTAAAATTTATTTGATATGACTTGAGTATTGACTTGTATTTGGCAAAAATTTTGAAAATTTCACAATTTTCAAACTTTTAATTTTTATGCACTTAAATCCAAGAGTCATATCTCACAAAATAGTTAATAAGAAACATTTCCCACATGTTTACTTTACATCAGCACAATTTTGGAAACATAATTTGTATTTGTTAGGAAGTTATAACGGTTAAAATTTGACCAGCGATTTCTCATTTTTACAACATTTAGAGACCATCTCACATTTGAAGTGATTTTGAGGGGCCTATATGACAGAAAATACCCAAAAGTGACACCATTCTAAAAACGGCACCTCTCAAGGTTCTCAAAACCACATTCAGGAAGTTTATTAGCGGATGCCATGTTGCGTTTGGAGAGCCCCTGAAGTGCATAAACAGTGGAAACCCCCCACAAGTGACATTATTTTGGAAACTAGACCCCTTAAGGAACTTATCTAGATGTGTATTGAGCACCTTGAACTCACAGGTGCTTCACAGATGTTTATAACGCAGTACCGTCGATGTAAAAAAAAAAAAAAAAAAAAAAATCACAATTTTCCCAGATAAATCTATTTACCTCCAAATTTTGCATTTTCATACTGGTAACAAGAGAAATTGCTTCATACAATTTGTTGTGCAATTTCTCCTGAGTGTGCAGATACCCACCGTGGAATGTTTGTGGGCCGATTTTGCAGTCCCATCAAAATCTATTAGGGCCGCAAAAACGGCCAGCAAAAACACAGTAGGTGTAAAAGAAGCCTTAGTGTTGCCAATGCAAGGAAAATAGATGTGACAGGGGAGGGGATTGTGGGAATGGGGTGTTGGGGGCATAATTTGGGAAATAATAGACCATTTGGGGGTTTTAAGTTCCTCTCAGCTTATGACATATGGTGACTTATTGGGCGGCGATCGCCACTGTTGATTCCTCTTCCCCCAGTAGGATGCAGAGTTTCCTCTTCTCGTCCATGGATGGGAAGTCCAGGTTGTTTATTTTTATTTTTTTTACAGGGGACATAAGCATCGATGGATTAGGCGTAAGATGACTATTTTTGTTGTTTATTATTTTGTTTTTTATGGGGACATGGACTTCAATGGATTAGGAATAAGGAGAGTATAACTATGCTTTTTATTTTTAAATGTGTAAAACAGGGTGTTTTGATTTATTTCAAATAAGTCGGATTGCGTACCGGTAATGCTCTTTTAATGAGTCCATGACAGCACCCACTGGAGGGATCCGCCCATAGGAACAGGAAACCTACAGAAATAAAAGGTGGCGGTCTGCCTCTCCTCCTCAGTTGGATTTCAGAGTACCCTGAGGACTGCCAATTATTGCCATATCGTTCAATGTTTTAACTTATCAACTCTATATTTAAGCAAGTGTATATATGCTACAAATCTAAAGGAAAAAAGAGGAAGTCTCCAGCACCAAAATTAGTGAAAAAAGATAAAACTCACATTAGGAAGGTTTTAAAATCATATTAATAAGCCACCATGACAGGCAAGGCTACTTACGCGTTTCAGACAGATATTACATGTCCTTAGTCCTAGAACGGTACGGTAGGCTGAATATTTTTTCCTTTTTTGCTGTATACATGCTACGTTAACTTCTAGGGAGGGTGTGAAGTACAGTATTCAGATGTACGGGACATCTTGTTCTCTAGACTCCATTTTTGTGCTTGCGACGCCATTTTGTTGTTTACAAGTTAAATTTTGTAACTTAACTAGATGAAAGTTCATGATTGTTATGAAACCAGAATGTTCCAGCTTGTACAAGATATGAGACCCTGAAGAATGTGATATTGTTCTATTTTCTACTTCACGCAGCTAGGGACATATTCCGATTTTCTTGCAATACTATTGGCTTATAAAGTAAACGTATTATGACGATGTTATTGGTTGCTATGTACTTTGCATAATTAAGAAAAATACTATAAAAAGAGGTGACAAAATAAATGGGCTTAGTGATCTGCCTTGATCCTCCCATACAGAGATACATCTCCGTGTGGTCATTCCCCGTTGCTAGCAACATCCTGTGAATTAATTTGGAAATCACTTGGTCAACCGTGAAGGGTTAATTTAGCCCTCCCTCAACAGTTTGGCTGCCCAACGTGGGGACCCCCGAATAGGGATGCCTCTGCCCCCGGAGGACAACAAGACAAAGGACCCTCGGACTGGACACAGGTGCTGGAAAATTGGGACTGATCATCCCCCACGACAACCACGGTAAGTTGGCAGTTATACTGTTCAGACTGACTGTTGGTGTGGTTTTCCTGTGCTTGCTGCTGCAAAGAGGATCTGACGTTTGTCCTTGATGGTGGGGTGATTTTTGGGTGGAATTATATAGAGGTGCAGTCCCGTAGGGGGCCCAGTGCTCGAACCATACCTCATAAGGGATGGACACCCCGGATTGTCCAGTGATTGTGACTCTCTTTATAGTCAAAATATCCTGAAATCCTGATCACTGTTAGAGTCAGGGGTGGTGATGTGATCGAAGATTGGGTAGGATATGTAACTCAGGTATATCTAATATATAAAACTCAAGTGTGTGTATGTATGTATGTATGTATGTATGTATGTGTGTATGTCCGGGATTGGCATCCGCACCGTCGCAGCTACAGCCACAAAATATGGCACAGTCACGTCTGGACCCCGAGAGCATCCTAGGCTATGTTGTGAGGTGAAATTGTAACCCCACGTGTTCCAATTCACCAAACAATTTTGCCCCTATCTACATAATGGGGAAAAAGTGTGCGTGTATCAAGCCCCGCCCCTCATTATGTCATAATGGTTGCCATGGCGACACTGATGTCATCATAGGTTGCAAGCCCCGCCGCTCATTATGATGTCATAATGGTTGACTATGGGATGGAGGATGTGTGATGGGTATATGGGCACTGGACTATGGGATGGAGGATATGTATGACAGGTATATGGGCACAGGACTATGGGATGGAGGATATGTATGATGGGTATATGGGCATGGGATTATGAGATGAAGGATGTGTGATGGGTATATGGGCACTCGACTGTGGGATGGCGAATATGTATGATGGGTATATGGGCATGGGACTATGGGATGGAGGATGTGTGATGGGTATATGGGCATGGGACTATGGGATGGAGGTTGTGTGATGGGTATATGGGCACTGACTATGGGATGGAGATGGAGGATATGTATGATGGGTATATGGGCATGGGCCTATGGGATCGTGGATATGTATGATGGGTATATGGGCACGGGACTATGGGATGGAGGATAATTATAATTTGCTATAACTAACCACAGTTAGTTACTATGCCCGGGCACCGCCGGGCTCTTCAGCTAGTATATATAAAGTATATAACCAGAGGTGTCCGGAGGGATAGTCTGAGATGCCCTCCTCCTTTCACTGAGTACCGAGTTTAATTTTGGGTACCCAGAGGGGGATTGACCCTGTGCAACAGACTGAATGGCCGCTCCAGTACTGTGCACAACTGAAGTAAGGATATTTAGCTCAAAAGGTGAGAATCCGTGGAAGAAAAAGAAGAATTTCATGGCTTCGCACATGAATTGTGTGATGAAGGTGTTAGGAAGAACAGAGGAAGTGAATTCTGATTGTTTCTGTTACTGCTATGTTGAAGAAGTAAAAATTGTCTATTATTATGGCAAGGACTGGATGTTTTGTGGTACAAGAAAGTGACTGTGGTGTGAGAAAGTGATTGATTAAGAAGGAACTGAGATTGAGACTAATGTGTCGGCAGACAAACAGTTAAAAGTGATGATTGGAAACAAGAGGTCTCCCTGCTAGATAATAGGGTCCCTCCCCAGGAAATCAAGCCTCTCCTCCCGACTGTAAGCTCTGTGCCCCTTAACCCCAGGGCACCAATAGATCCTGGACTACCAAAACTCAGTGCGCCAACACCCTATGATCCTGCTGGGTAGGTTACTAATCCTCAGTGGAGAGAGGTCTGTTACAATTGTGGAGAAAGGAGACCGGGAGTCGCAGCCCCCACATTTCCTTTGTTAAATGCCGACGGTACCTATTATCAGTCACCGCAACCAGCCTCAGTCCCTGCTATGCCTAATATTGCTAGTGGTTATGAGAATCCACCCCCTCCTACTTTAGTCACCCGATCCAGTGACTTCCTCCATGGTCTTCTACAGGCAAATGGCAGCAAATCGAGAGATTTATTCCACTCCGGACAATGCATTAAAAGTAGAAAAACGTTTCCAGAAGAAATTAAATCGCTCTGTATCAAAAAAAAAAAAAAAGCAAACCAGCAGCCAGCAGCTGTCCCAGCATCCCCCACCTCAGCTGCAGGCACATAGCTCTTCCTTATCAGTGGCACACAGCAAACTCAGCTCCCGTGCTCCAACCATAAACAAATTCAGCTCCCTACTCCAATATCTCTTCCAATCCTATGACTAGGAACCTTACTCCCCAGATCCGCCGTGCCAATTCTCGTCTGCAATGCTGGCGCTGTGGCCGACTCGGTCACTATTAGACAGATTGTCATACCCCCACTGTTTTAATCGGAGTAGATGGCAGACCCAATTAACATACTCTTACAATACCTATCTCTGTGGGACCCTTCCCCGAGGTTACTGCTCAGTTTTTAATCTCTCCCACATGTCCAGTAAATTTACTAGGGGCAGATTTATTATCACAGTTCCGCTTCAGAATAACCAGTTTGCAAAAAATATGAGCGAGTGTCTCTTGCCCTGGCAGTTAAATCACCCCCAGGTCACACTGTTTCAGTATGTGGATGATTTTTTGTTGTGTGCACGGACGGAGCAGGAAGCCATTGCTGCCACTGTTAGCCTCCTCAAGCATCTGGCAGCACTGAACTGTCGGGTTTCGGCCTCGAAACTTCAGTTCGGCCTTGGTCAAGTGATATTCTTGGGTCACTGTCTCCTTCAGGGTGTCAGACAACTCACAGAAGAAAGAAAAAAAGTTGTCAGCTCCCTTCCTTTCCCAAAAGATGAAGCTGAACTCCAGCGTTTTCTTGGACTATGTACTTATTGTCGTCAGTGGATACCGGATGCATCCCGCATAATGCAACCCCTTTACAATGCCTTAAAAGACGGTATAATGAATTATAAGGAATGATGCCAGTGATGAGGATTACCTCCAACATGATTGTTCCCAACTTCTGACTGAAGAAACAGCTACTCCATCAAATTTCAGTGAGAATCCACTCCCAAATCCTGATCTGGTGTTATACACGGATGGTTCAAGATATGCTGACGAGTTTGGTAGATTCCACACGGGATATGCTGTTACCACAGAGGACACTGTAGTGCACGCAGCTGCACTCCCGCCCTCACAGTCATCACAAGAAGCAGAACTCCAGGCTCTGTCTACTGAATGTACTTTGGCCAAGAACAGACGGGCTAATATATACACGGAATCAAGGTATGCATTTGGTATTGGTCGTGATTTTGGGGCTCTGTGGGCCAATCGAGGGTTTATTACTACTGCCGGAACCCCAGTGAAAAATGCTGAAGCTGTTAAAACCCTCACGGACTCGATCAAATTACCTACTCAGGTGGCTATTATCAAAGTTAAGGCGCACGGTCCAAGGAACAGTCCACAGACTGTTGGCAATGCATTTGCGGATATGCAAGCGAAAGCCGCCGCTCTTTTACCCGTTGAACCAACCATACCAACTATGGTGACCACACATTCTCAGTGTAAACAGTTACAAGAAGCATTAACCCTACAAGAACCTGATGATCTACAACAGACTGAAGTTTTCTGTCGGACCCTGCGAGACCGCTTAATGACGATGCAGAGAATGTCTCCAAAGGAAGAGGTGAAGCAATGGAAGACTGATGGGGCATGAATGGATAATGGTCTCTGGAAAAAGGACCAACTCGTGTGTCTCCCTAAGCGGATGTACCCTGCTATTGCCACATGGGCACATGGACCTACACATCGAGGGAAATAAATCAAGCCCTCGCACTGGTGCAAAAATTTTACTGGGCCCCAGGAATTTCCACCGTTTTGACAGCGCTCAACCGTGCCTATTATATCTGTCAGACTTGCAATCCCGGTCAACTTCAACGTGTACCCCTGAAGCATCTTGCTAAGCCAGACTATCCTTTCCAAAGGCTCCAGGTGGACCATATCATGTTAGCTAAGTCTGGAAGGTACGAATACTGTTTAGTTGTTGTCGACATGTTCTCCAGTTGGCCGGAAGCATTCCCTGTTACCGACATGACTGCAAAAACCACAGCGAAGAAACTGGTGATGGAAATCATATGCAGGTACGAGGTTCCAAAAGTTGTTGAAAGTGATCAAGGTCTGGCCTTTTCTTCTCATGTGTACCAAGAAGTTCTGACAATGCTTGGATCCACTGTAGCCCTCCATACTCCGTACAATCCACAATCTAGTGGGTAAGTTGAGAGGCTGAATGGCACACTGAGGGGACAATTGACCAAAATGATGCAGGAGACTACGGCTCCATGGCCAGAGCTCCTACCCACTGTACTATATCACAATCATACTACCCCTATTGCAAAGCATGGCTTGTCCCCATATAAGATATTGTTTGATGCCAGGCCCCCAGTTGCAAATTTCCAGCCTCAGCAGTTATCAGAAGAGACTGACCGTGCTGTTCAATATGGTATTCAGCTTAGTAAAAATCTTGCTAACACCCATGCTCTAGTTTCCTCTTCCCTTCCAGATTCAGCAGAAACCGACACCTGTCATAACCTGAAGCCTGGTGATTTGGTAGTTGTGAAAAGGCATGTCAGAAAACACGGACTAGAACCCTTGTATGACGGTCCCTATCAAGTCCTCCTCATCACCTAACAAGCCAATAGCAAATAAAGGGGGCAAAATGTTTTGGTTTTCCACATTTTCCATATTATTATTATTTGTAGAAGTTAAAATTAAAGTTAGAAGATATTCAAAGACTCAAAGATCAATATGGTAAAGACAATGATCGTAATAAGGACAGTTGGTGGTCAGACACCTTCTCCTTTCTCAATCCAGCCAATTGGTTTAAGGGAATTGGGGGCTGGATGGCTGGGATCTTACAAAGCTTGTTATACATTGCTGCCTGTATCCTTGTTGCATACGTGATACTAAAACTTGTTCTTTGGTGTATTTCTGTATGTATTAGGAAATTCTGCACAAGAACAGCTAATGATGATACCAAAGGCGTCGTCGCCCCTGCTCTTCTCTGCACCGATATCAAAAGGTTACTGTCATCATCCAGGTTGGATCTGACAGATTAAATGCACAAAGTAACCTTTTTTTTCCCTTTGGCTGTGTGCCAAAGGTGGTTTTGGCCGGTGGCCATTAGGGTTATTGCCCTGTGGTGATTTCAGTTGTAGTTTTCCCGCCGGTGGCCATTAGGGTCATTGCACTCTGGTTACCTTAGTTTGCGCACGTGATTATGTAACAGGTGTGATTGCTCTATAAAAAAGTATCAGGTGTGTTAATCACGGTTGGTGAAAGTTCCTCATTTGCTGGACTCGGTTGCTGAAAGCTGGACTCAAAATGTTGGACTCTTTGGCAGAAAAGCTGGACTCATTTGCTGGACTGTTTCTGGACAGCTGCACGCAGGTGGTGGACTCTGTTTGCTCCAAGGCTGCACTATGGTGCTGAGAATAGTCCAGGACAACTCACAGTTCTGGAGTGGCAGATATGGTGTCAGCGAGGAGTTCGTGCAAAGCATGGTGGAGTGGCAGCTATTGGTGCCAGTGAAGATTTCTTGCAAAGCTTGGTGGAGTGGCAGCTATGGTGTAGAGCTGCACTCAGTTGCTGGACTCTTTTGCTGGAAGCTGCACTCAGATGCTGGACTCCGTGGCTGGACAGTGCACCCAGATGTTGGACAAGGTGGAGGAAAAGATGCACGCAGGTGGTGGGCTCTGTTGCTAGGAGTGTAAGCAACAGAGCAAAGCTAAGTGGTGTTCCCCTGTTTTGTCACTTTTCCTTATGTGTGTTTAGTGCAGTGGTGGGATTAGTTTCTGCACCAACCAATTCCCTAGTGAGGGTTTAGGTGCAGGGCGAGTCAGGGTTTTTAGGTTCCTGATCGGCGCCCGGTGTGGAATTGGCCTAGGGAACGTTAGGAGTGTAGAGACACTGACTCAGGGGAGTGCAGGAGGTCTCCACGTCCCCATTCCCGCAGGGCCACCATTGTTATTGTTACCCAGGTTTTCCCTATTCTCTTGTCTTATTGTATTAGTTACCGGCCTGCGGGCCGCGTCACATAGGACAATTACACATGCCGTGCCCTGTTGTATTAGTTACCGGCCTGCTGGCCGTGTCACATGACAGTTACTTGATGAAGATGTTGAAGCCAAGCGCATGGCTACCTTCAAAAGATCTCCACCACCGTCATCAAAAATTGTTATTCGCAACAGATGTGACTGATAACACGGCATCAGCCATGTGAAGACCAGTACCTCTCGAGCTTATGGCTTGGGATAGCACCTCTGATACTGCATATTAGTTAACAAAATTTATCTAGGGGGATTGTGAAGTACAGTATTCAGATATACGGGACATCTTGTTCTCCAGACTCCTTTTTTGTGCTTGCGACGCCATTTTGTTGTTTACGAGTTAAATTTTGTAACTTAACTAGATGAAAGTTTATGGTTGTTATGAAACCAGACTGTTCCAGCTTGTACAAGATATGAGACCCCGAAGGATGTGCTATTGTTCTATTTTCTGCGTCACGCAGCTAGGGACATATTCCAATTTTCTAGCAATACTATTGGCTTATAAAGTAAATGTATTATGATGATGTTATTGGTAGCCATGTACTTTGCATAATTAAGCAAAATACTATAAAAAGAGATGACAAAATAAACGGGCATAGTGATCTGCCTTGATCCTCCCATACAGAGACACATCTCCATGTGGTCATTCCCCGTTGCTAACAACATCCTGTGAATTAATTTGGAAATCACTTGGTCAACCGTGAAGGGTTAATTTAGTCCTCCCTCAACAAGGGTAGTGAGTGGGTGCTGTCGTGGACTCATTAAAAGAGCATTACCGGTAAGTAATCCAGCTTTTTAATCTTCGCCACGACAGCACCCACTGGAGAGACTTTCAGAGACCTTCACCTGGGAGGGACCACCGTGCTGAGGACAGCTCTACCAAAGGCTAGGTCAGAGGGGGATGATAAATCAAGCCTCTAGTGGTTGTAAAAGGTAGAAGGAGTCGACCAAGTTGCGGCCTTACATATACACTCGATTGCGACGTCTCCCCTTTCCCCCCAGGAGGATGCCATAGCTCTGGCGGAATGTGCCCTGATACCCTCCGGAGGATCTTAATTTCTCGCGGAGTATGCTAGGCAGATTATGTCTCTAATCCACCGGGATAGGGTACCCCTCGTGACTCCATACCAGGGCTGTGGAGTCGGTAAGCCAAACCTCCGACTACTCAATTTCCCTTACACCGACTCCAACTCCGACTCCCACATATATTGCTTATATTTAAGTGAAAAATTTATTGTAGTACAATGTGAACATCAGACATTTAATCATTTTTATGATACAATAATCAAGATATTTAAATAGAACATATTTATTGGAATACAACTTTAGAACACAAAAAAACTAATAAATTGTAAATATGTAATACACTATGTAATATCGATTACATATATACACTACAGACCAAAAGTTTGGACACACCTACTCATTCAGAGTTTTCTTTATTTTCATGACTATCAAAATTGTAGATTCACTCTGAAGGCATCAAAACTATGAATTACCACATGTGGAATTATATAATTAACAAAAAAGTGTGAAACAATTGAAAATATATCTTATATTCTAGGTTCTTCAAAGTAGCCACCTTTTGCTTTGATTACTGCTTTGCACACTCTTGGCATTCTCTTAATGACCTTCAAGAGGTAGTCACCGGAAATGGTTTTCACTTCACAGGTGTGCCCTGTCAGGTTTAATAAGTGGGATTTCTTGCCTTAAAAATGGGGTTGGGACCATCAGTTGTGTTGTGCAGAAGTCTGGTGGCTACACAGCTGATAGTCCTACTGAATAAACTGTTAGAATTTGTATTATGGCATGAATAAAGCAGCTAAGTAAAGAAAAACGAGTGGCCATCATTACTTTAAGAAATGAAGGTCAGTCAGTCCGAAAAATTGTGAAAACTTTGAAAGTGTCCCCAAGTGCAGTGGCAAAAACCATCAAGCACTACAAAGAAACTGGCTCACATGAGGACCGCCCCAGGAAAGGAAGACCAAGAGTCAACTCTGCTGCGGAGGATAAGTTCATCCGAGTCACCAGCCTCAGAAATCGCAGGTTAATCGCAGCTCAGATTAGAGACCAGGTCAATGCCACACAGAGTTCTCGCAGCAGACACATCTCTACCACAACTGTTAAGAGGAGACTTTGTGCAGCAGGCCTTCATGGTAAAATAGCTGCTAGGAAACCACTTGTAAGGACAGGCAACAAGCAGAAGATACTTGCTTTGGCTAAAGAACACAAGGAATGGACATTAGACCAGTGGAAATCTGTGCTTTGGTCTGATGAGTCCAAATTTGAGATCTTTGGTTCCAACCACCGTGTCTTTGCGCAATGCAGAAAAGGTGAACGGATGGACTCTACATGCCTGGTTCCGACCGTGAAGCATGGAGGAGGAGGTGTGATGGTGCTTTGCTGGTGACACTGTTGGGGATTTATTCAAAATTGAAGGCACACTGAACCAGCATGGCTTCCACAGCATCTTGTAGCGGCATGCTATTCCATCCGGTTTGCGTTTAGTTGGACCATCATTTATTTGTCAACAGGACAAAGACCTCAAACACACCTCCAGGCTGTGTAAGGGCTATTTGACCAATAAGGTCTGGTCTGTACTGTATATATATATATATATATATATATCTAATATATAAAGCTCAAGTATGTATGTATGTATGTATGTATGTATGTATGTGTGTGTATGTCTGGGATTGGCATCCGCACTGTCGCAGCTACAGCCACAAAATTTGGCACAGTCACACGTCTGGACCCCGAGAGCGTCCTAGGCTATGTTGTGAGGTGAAATTTTGAGCCCGCGCGTTCCAATTCACCAAACAATTTTGCCCCTATCTACATAATGGGGAAAAAGTGTGCGTGTATCAAGCCCCGCCCCTCATTATGTCATAATGGTTGCCATGGCGACGCTGATGCCATCATAGGTTGCAAGCCCCGCCGCTCATTATGATGTCATAATGGTTGACTATGGGATGGAGGATGTGTGATGGGTACATGGGCACTGGACTGTTATGAATGAGTCACCGAAGGAGGAAAAAAACAAAAATACAAGCTAAGTCCAGAAAACCGGAGAGGTTGGTAGCTATCGGATTGCTGACCCCTGATCCTATCCACAACAACTAACAGTAGCCGTGGGGGGTTCCTACGATGCCCTAGACCCCTCGATCACAGCCGGAGAACTAAATAGGCCTAAAGAAAGAAAGGGGAAATCTAAACTGCCCCAGACCAGACCCCAAAGCAATAGGCAGCCCCCAACATATAATGACGGTGAAGCAAGATGAAAACACTAACACAGATAGAAAGATAGGTTGAGCAAACGATGGGGTCCAAGCTAACTAAAAAGGACAGGATAAAAAAGCTGCTGTCTGCAATCCGTTAAAAAACCCTACCAAAAAATGTCCCAACCGTCTGATAGGAAAAACAGGCCCTGAAATCGCTAGGACTTCAAAATGACTATATCAGCACTCAGGTAAATTCTGAAGACAGAGCAAAGAGACAAACTGATCAGAGACAAAAATGGAACTCAGTACACCCCCGGCCGGGGATGGCTGAATTCCAAAAAACAAGGTAAACAAAACAAAACTAATAAGTTCAATAGCAGAGCAAAAACTTATCTTTGGGAAGCAGGAATCAGACTGGTCTCCAAGAATCCAGCAGAGAAATCACCAGCGACTCAGAAGGGCGTCGGCTGCCTTATATCCAGTCAGAATTTCCTGTTACCCAGTCATCATCTACCAGATCAGGTGTTTGGTAATCAGCCTCACTACCTTCCTTCACCAGAAGAGGGAGTTCATCAGACATCGACGGTGAAGGGGAAAATGAACTCACAACAGTACCTCCCCCTTGAGGAGGGGTCACCGAACCCTCGTCCACGCCACCAGGGCGATCAGGATGGGCCCAATGAAAGGCACGAACCAATCTTTCGGCATGAATATCGGATGCAGGGACCCAAGAATTATCCTCCTGGCCATAACCCTTCCATTTAACCATATACTGGAGTCTCCGTCTAGCCAGGCGAGAATCCAGTATCTTCTCAACCTCATATTCCACATTACCTTCAACCAATACCGGGTCAGGAGGGGCCACCACAGGAACTACTGGCTCAACAAACCTCTTTAACAGAGACTTATGAAACACGTTATGGATCTTAAATGTAACAGGAAGAGCCAATCGAAAAGAGACTGGATTAAGAATCTCCACAATCTTGTAAGGTCCAATAAATCTAGGTTTAAACTTTGGAGAAGCCACCTTCATAGCGATATTCTTTGATGACAACCAAACCATATCACCCACCTTAAACTGGGGACCAATGGTCCTAATCCGGTTGGAAAACCGCTGGGCCTTTTCCTGGGAGAGAGACAACTTATCCACCACTTGGTCCCAGATCTGGTGCATTCTCTCCACCACAGTGTCAACACCTGGGCAGGCAGAAGGCTCCACCTGCCCTGAAGAGAATCGAGGATGAAACCCAAAGTTACAAAAAAAAGGTGACATCAAAGTGGCAGAACTAGCTCTATTATTTAAAGCAAATTCGGCCAAGGGGAAAAATGAAACCAAATCATCCTGATCAGCAGAAATAAAACATCTCAAATACGACTCCAAAGTCTGGTTTGTTCTCTCCGTCTGCCCATTGGTCTGAGGGTGAAACGCAGAGGAGAAGGACAACTGAATTCCCAGCTTGGAACAGAAAGTCCTCCAAAATCTAGACACAAACTGAACTCCTCTGTCAGATACAATGTTCTCAGGAATCCCGTGCAAGCGAACCACCTGTTGCAAAAACAAGGGCACCAACTCTGAGGAAGATGGCAACTTAGGGAGTGGTACAAGATGGACCATCTTAGAGAATCTATCACAAATCACCCAAATAACAGTCATTCTCTGAGAGACAGGCATATCAGAGATAAAATCCATTGAAATATGGGTCCATGGCCTCCTGGGCACCGGCAAAGGCATCAACAACCCACTAGAGCGAGAACAAGGTTTAGACCGAGAGCAAGTCCCACAGGACTGCACAAAATTCCTGACATCACGAGACTAGGCGGGCCACCAAAAAGACCGACTCACCAAATCTCTAGTACCAAAAAGAACTGGATGACCAGCCAATGCAGAGCAAGGAACTTCAGACATCACTCTCTTCCTCCACTGGTCAGGAACATACAATTTTCCAATGGGACAACACTCAGGTTTGTCATCCTGAAACTCTTCCAGAGCACGTCTCAAATCGGGCAAGATGGCAGAAAGAACTACCCCCTCACCTAAGATGGTAGCAGGCTTGGTCACAACAGGAGAATCAGCAAAGAAACTCCTAGAGAGGGCGTCTGCCTTGACATTCTTAGTGCCCGGAAGAAAAGAGACCACAAAATCAAAACGTGTGAAAAACAAGGCCAATGTCATGATCACGTGTGTCAGGACGCAGATGATGTCGCAAGGCGAACCCATAACACACGTGACCCTGGATACACCGCCTCCAGTGGGGCGAATTTAAATAATAAAGCGTGCAGGTGGATACGCCGCCTCCAACTGGCGGATTTAGGTATTACACGCCATGCATACATATATCTGGAAACACCGCCTCCAGTAAGGCGCATTTAAATAATAAGGGGGGAACCTGGGTAACTTAAACAATGGTGGGCCCTGCGATAGGAAAAAGGGAATTGGAGACCTCCTGAGCTCCCCTGAGCCAGTGTCCCTGCACTCCTAACATTCCCTATGCCGGTTTCGCACCGGGCGCCGCACGCGTACCTTAACGCCCTTGCTCACCCTGACCCTAAACCCTCACTAGGGAATGGGTTGGTGCGGAGACTAATCCCACCACTACACTTAATAACACACATGAGGAAAGAGACAATACAGGGGAAACACCACTTAGCTTTGCTCTGTTGCGTGCGCTCCTAGCAACAGAGCCCTCCACCTGAGTGCATCTTCTCCTCCACCTGGATCCATCACCATAACAGGACCCTTCACCTTAGTGCAGCCTTGGAGCAGAGTCCAACACCAGTTGCAGCTGCTTAGAACCAGAGTCCCAAGGATGAGTTCAGCTGCTGACACGAAGTCGAGCATGCTTGAGTCCAGCTCAGCGGCCAAGTCCCACATGGTGAGTGCCACTCTCCATAGTCGCCACTCCACCAGCCCATGCATACACTTCCCGCTGACACCATCACTGCGACTCCACCACGCCATGCCAGCCCTTCGTCCAGACACCATAGCTGAAACACATCCCCCCTGGCTAAGCTGCGCAGGACTCCTCACCAGCTCCATCCTTCCTCCAGGCTCTCCAACCCAGAGTGAAAACAAACTCACAATATCACAGGCAGTGAGTGAACACCCTGAGCACACCTTTATAGGGTGTCACACCTGATCCATAATTAAGTGAACATTAACCTAAACCTAAGGTGCGATACCATTCCCCACCACCGGGCAACTTAGAATGAACGACACCACGTGATGATTCTAATGGCCACCGGGGGCAATCACGACACACTTTGGAACCAAAGGAAAAAAAGTTCACTTAATGAATTTAATACCGCCAGATCCAACACTGGATCATGACAGCCCACCTAGCCTGTATAGGATTCAAGCGTTTGGCCGACTCCAGGTAAATCAAATTCTTGTGGTCAGTAAGGACCACGACTTGATGTTTAGCTCCCTCCAACCAATGTCTCCACTCCTCAAATGCCCATTTCATGGCTAACAGTTCCCGATTCCCCACATCATAGTTACGTTCGGATGGGGAGAACTTTCGGGAAAAGAAAGCACAGGGATTCATTTTAGATGTTACAGGATCTTTTTGGGACAAAACAGCTCCTGCACCAATCTCAGAAGCGTCCACCTCTACCTGAAACGGGAGTGAGACATCAGGTTGCCGCAAAACCGGAGCAGAAGTGAACCTTCGCTTCAGCTCCTGAAAGGAAGAAACAGCCTCCGGAGACCAATTCAGCACATCAGCACCCTTCTTAGTCAAATCAGTCAATGGTTTGGCAATACCAGAAAAATTAGCTATAAATTTACGATAAAAATTAGCAAAACCCAAAAACTTCTGGAGGGCCTTCAAAGAAGTGTGCTGAACCCAATCATAAATGGCCTGTACCTTGGCCGGGTCCATTTCAATAGTTGACGGAGACAAAATAAATCCCAAAAATGAAATCCTCTGTACACCAAAAAGGCATTTCGATCCCTTGACATACAGGGAATTCTCCCTCAAAATCTGGAACACAGTCCGAACATGTTCCACATGAGAGTCTCAATCCTTGGAAAAGATCAAAATATCATCCAGATAGATGATCAAAAATTTATCCACCAAGTCTCGGAAAATATAATTCATGAAGCACTGGAAGACAGAAGGGGCATTAGTGAGCCCAAAAGGCATCACCAGGTACTCAAAATGTCCCTCCGGAGTATTAAACGCCGTCTTCCATTCATCCCCATGCTTAATGCGAATAAGATTATACGCCCCCCTGACGTCAAGCTTTGTAAACCAGCAAGCACCTTTAACTCTGGAGAATAGATCAGAAATCAGGGGTAACGGATACTGATATTTAACAGTAATTTTGTTGAGGGAACGATAGTCAATACAAGGCCTTAATGACCCATCTTTCTTAGCCACGAAAAAAAAACCCAGCACCTAAGGGTGAAGAGGATGGTCTAATATGACCCTTCTCCAACGACTCCTTAATATAGGATCGCATAGCCTCGCGCTCAGGTACAGATAAATTGAAAAGTCGACCCTTGGGAAATTTACACCCAGGGCTCAGCTCAATTGCACAGTCATAACTCCTATGAGGAGGCAAAGACGCAGACTCATTCTCACTAAATAAATCATAAAAATCAGCCAAATAGTCAGGAACATCATGCAACTGGTGAGAGGTAGAGAAAACAGGAGCATCACTAAGGGCACACTGACAACCCCAACTCACCACAGACACAGATTTCCAATCCAAAACTGGATTATGGATTTGCAACCAGGGAAACCCCAGAACAATGGTATCATGCAAATTATGCAACACCAAAAATCTGCAATTCTCTTGATGGTCTGGGGCGACCCGCATTACCACCTGGGTCCAAAACTGAGGTTTATTCTTCGCCAAAGGAGTAGCATCAATACCCCTCAAAGGGATAGGCATCCGCAGAGGTGTCATAGGAAATCGACAACGTTTAGCAAAATCCAAGTCCATCAGGTTCAGAGCTGCTCCCGAATCCACAAAAGCCTTAGCAGAAAATGTGGACAGGGAGCAGATCAGAGTAATTGCCAGAAGAAACTTAGGTTGAACACCACCCACAGCAAATGTGTGTGCAAAACGTTTCTCTTGTTTAGGGCAGACAGAAATAATATGCGAGGCATCACCACAGAAGAAACACAGCTTATTACGCCTTCTGAACTCCTGACGTTGCACCCTAGACAAAACTATCACATTGCATAGGTTCAGACATTTGTTCAACAGGTGGCAACACCTCTCGTGCGGTCTTGCGTTCACGCAAACGCCGATCAACCTGAATGGCTAATGACATAGAATCGTCAAGACCAGAGGGAACAGGAAATCCCACCATAATATCTTTTATGGTTTCTGACAAACCCTTCCGAAAGAGAGCTGCCAAGGCACCATCATTCCAGGTAGTAAAGACCGCCCACTTTCGGAATTTTTGACAGTACATCTCTGCAGAATCCCGAACCTGGCTCAATGCCAACAGGGCCTTTTCAGCCTGATCAATAGCATTAGGTTCATCATACAACAACCCCAAGGCTTGAAAAAATGCGTTCACATTAGTAAGAATAGGATCATCAGGTTTCAAAGAAAACGCCCAATTCTGGGGATCGCCGTGCAGCAAAGAGATGACAATTTTAACCTGCTGCGCGGAGCTCCCCGACGAGTTAGGCTTCAAGGCAAAAAATAATTTACAATTATTCTTAAAATTCAAAAATTTAGACCGATCCCCAAAAAACACATCAGGAGTAGGGATCTTTGGTTCAGCAGCATGTGAATGAGCAAGATAGGCGGAAATTCCCCGCACTTCAGCAGTGAGCTGCTCCACACGATCAGACAATTGCTTCATCTCCATTGAGCAAGAAGAAAAAATTCCCCCTACGGCCTCAGAGACATAGAGGAAAAAATATACACAAAAAAAAAAAAATTCTGACAAACACTTTTTTTTTTTTTTTTTACAATTCTTTCCTGCTATTGAGTACCTTAGGATCTGCGGTATGGCTGGTGATTCTGTTATGAATGAGTCACCGAAGGAGGAAAAAACAAAAATACAAGCTAAGTCCAGAAAACCGGAGAGGTTGGTAGCTATCGGATTGCAGACCCCTGATCCTATCCACAACAACTAACAGTAGCCGTGGGGGGTTCCTACGATGCCCTAGACCCCTCGATCACAGCCGGAGAACTAAATAGGCCTAAAGAAAGAAAGGGGAAATCTAAACTGCTCCAGAGCAGACCCCAAAGCAATAGGCAGCCCCCAACATATAATGACGGTGAAGCAAGATGAAAACACTAACACAGATAGAAAGATAGGTTCAGCAGAGAAATCACCAGCGACTCAGAAGGGCGTCGGCTACCTTATATCCAGTCAGAATTTCCTGTTACCCAGTCAACATCTACCAGATCAGGTGTTTGGTAATCAGCCTCACTACCTTCCTTCACCAGAAGAGGGAGTTCATCAGACATCGACGGTGAAGGGGTAAATGAACTCACAACACTGGACTATGGAATGGAGGATATATATGATGGGTATATGAGCACGGAACTATGGGATGGAGGATGTGTGATGGGGTATATGGGCACTGGACTATGGGATGGAGGATATGTATGACGGGTATATGGGCATGGGACTATGAGATGGCGGATATGTATGATGGGTATATGGGCACGGGACTATGGGATGGAGGATATGTATGATGGGTATATGGGCATGGGACTATGAGGTGAAGGATGTGTGATGGGTATATGGGCACTCGACTGTGGGATGGCGACTATGTATGATGGGTATATGGGCATGGGACTATGGGATGGAGGATGTGTGATGGGTATATGGGCATGGGACTATGGGATGGAGGATGTGTGATGGGTATATGGGCACTCGATTATGGGATGCAGGATATGTATGATGGGTATATGGGCACGGGCCTATGGGATCGTGGATATGTATGATGGGAATATGGGCACGGGACTCTGGGATGGAGGATAATTATAATTTGCTATAACTAACCACAGTTAGTTACTATGCCCGGGCAGCGCCGGGCTCTTCAGCTAGCATATATATATATACATATATATATATATATATATATATATATATACACACACACACACACACACACACACATATAGTATATATATATATAAATAAATAAAACACTATGACTATGACTTATCTCAGCTAAGACAAAGCTGAGATCCTCAGGCTACATTCACACCATGGGCGTAGCCAGGCTCAAACCTAGGGGGGGGGGGGCAGAACCTCATACTGTTCCGCAGAACCTCATACTGCACAACCTCATACTGCATAACCCTACACATGAAAATAAAGCCTGCACCTTAAGAAGATGTGGTGATAAATGCAGTCTATTTATTCCAACTATCAATTGATGTTGATGTGTTACTGAAGACGAGCAATGCCTGTCCTGGGCGTCCTTTTGGGCAGCTATGAGGTGTACCTGACTGGTGCTAAAAAAAAAAATAGAAGTGTTAGTCTGTGTGCTACCCGGCTTTCATTCTTTTTGGTACACATAAGATATGGATAGACAGATATGGATAAATGGATAGATAGAGCAGATGTCTAAATCTGCTTTTGCTATTGAAATTATCTATGAGCTCAAAAACCTTTCAGATGATGCGTTTTGCAGCTGAAAAAAGTATCCTCAAAAAATGCAGGAAAAACGCTGTGTGAATGTAGCCTTAGATCAGGAATAGAACAGCCATTTACAGGACATTTCATAACTTTCCCAAATTCCTATGAAAAAAATATTTAGCACATTGTGCATTGAACTACTATACCCAATTTATTATATATTTTAGGAGTCGGAGTAGGTCCATTTTATACCGACTCCAATTCCGACTCCGACTCTCCGACTCCACAGCCCTGCTCCATACCCCTTCTTTCGGCCCTGGAAAGATTCAAATAGAGCCCTACTCTTTCTCCAGCTGCTAGACCTCTCAATGTATTTTAATACTACTCTTCTCACGTCTAGTGTGTGGTAGTTTTCCTCCTCTCGAGTAGAAGGGTCACTAAAGAAGGAGGGGAGATGGATTTCTTGTTATCTGTGAAATCTCTCTGCTACCTTTGGTAGATATGAGGGGTCTGGTTTTAATATCAACCGATCCTGGAATGTTAATAGGAACGGAGGATCTATTGACAGTGCCTCTATATTACTGACTCTTCTTGCAGAGGTTAGTGCCACTAAAAGCACAGTCTTTAGAGATAGACATTTAAGTGATGCTGAATCTAATAGTTCAAAGGGGGTCCATGTTAGGGCATCCAGGACCAGGTTCAAGTCCCAGGGCGGAACCCTGGATATGTGAACCAGGTTAATCCGTTCACAGGCGGTGATGAATCTGGATATCCATCTGTTGCCTGCCACGTTATAGCTATAAAGGGCCCCTAGAGCAGATACCTGGACCTTCAGTGTATTGACAGATAGTCCTAGATCTCTTCCCTTTTGTAGGGATTCTAGGATGGGTACTATTGGAATTTCTCTAGAGTCGGGACTCTTGTGGAACTCTAGGAATTTCCTCCATATCCTGGTATAAATTTTTGTGGTAGTCAACTTTTGTCTTTGTAGGAGTGTGTTGACTAACCCTTCCGTGAACCCCCTTGATCTTAGCATTTGTCTCTCAAGTTCCAAGCCGTCAAGTGGAGGTTGTCCACTTGAGAATGGAAGAATGGTCCTTGAGAGAGTAGCCTGGGGGTTGAAGGGAGGACCCAAGGGTCTGACACTGACATGGTCTGTATCCCTGAGAACCATGGCCTTCTGGTGCTATCAGAATTATTCTGGCCCTCTCCGCCCTGATTTTTCTGATGACTTGTGGCAGCAGTATAATCGGAAGGAAGGCATATGCCAGTTTGAATTGCCAAGGGGCTTGAAAAGGGTCTAGAATTTCCGGGTCGTCCATCACATTCAGTCTGTTTTCTCTTGTGGTGAAGAGATCTATCTGGGGAAGGCCCCTGTCACGTGTACCTTTCCTGTGTGACACAACCCGCAGGTCGGTAACTAAAACAACAAGACAAAAGTGTCACGTGTACCTGTCCTGTGAGACACGACCCGCAGGTCGGTAACTGAATCAACAAGACAAAAGGGGAACACCGGGGAAACAGTTACAATGGTGGGCCCTGCAATAGAGAACAGGGACGTGGAGACTTCCTGCACTCCCCTGAGGCAGTGTCCCTGAACACTCCTAATGTTCCCTATACAGGCTCTTCACCTGTCGCCGAGCAGGATACCTGAATCCCTCACTATCCCTGCACCTATCCCTTACTAGGGAACTGGATAGTGCGGACACTGGTCCCACCACTGCACTAATACACACCAAGGAAAGAGGGGGAAACACCAAAACACTTATCTGTCTCTGCTGCAGTCAGCAGGCAGCAGAGTTCATCACCGGATCAACTTTCAGCAGTGACTCGACACCTCAGAGCCAGCTGCCACCTTCACCATCTTTCTCTGCTGCAGACACCGGGCAGGCAGAGTTCAGCACCAGTTTCAGCAGTGGCTCAACACCTCAGAGCCAGCTGCTAACTTCACCAGATTTCAGCAGTGGCTCAACACTTCAGAGCCAGCCACTCACTTCACCGTGGTTGGAATCCAGAAAAGGACCTGCTATAACCAACACCTGCTGATACACCATGTGACCTTATATAGGAAAAGGGAGTGGTCACATGAGCAGGGAAAACAACAGACATGTAATTACACCTATGGCCATCGGGGGGCAAAAACCCATATTAAGTCCCCAGGCCTGAAAGGAAAAAAAAAGGTTTATAGAGGGAATCCCAAATCTGACACAGATCCAAGAACTGGACTGTGACAGCCCCATAGTGACACGATGTTTTTGAATATTTGTTGACTCAGATACCACTCTCTTTTCCTCAATGTGTGTCAGCTTAGGAAATCTGCCTCGAGTGTCTCTTCCTCTGATGTGGAGAGGTGGAAGAGATAAATGTTCTTCAGCTAAAGTAAAAATCCTTTTTGCAGAAAACATTAGATTGTCTGATCGAGTTCCACCTTGCTTGTTCAGATATGCTACTACTGTGGTGTTGTCTGAGAGGATTCTGACATGTTGTCCTCGAAGCTGCGGAAGAAAATGACATATCGCATAACTAACCGCATTTAGTTCTTTCAAGTTTGAGGAATCCTGCAACTCTTCAATACCCCACCGACCTTGGGAGAAAGTTTTCCCCATGTGAGCCTCCCATCCTGTAGGGCTGGCATCGGTAGCAACATTACGGGAAGGTGTTATAAGCCACGGAACCCCTCCCGATAGGTGAACGTCAACTAACCAGCATGCTAGGGAAGTTAGGACTTTTTGGGACAAGGTAATTTTCTTTTCAAGATGACCTTGTGCATAAGTTTCCTCTAAGAGAATTTGGTGTTGTAATTCCCGGGTATGGAACTGGGCCCACCGGACTGCCGGGATACAAGATGTAAGGGAGCCCAATAGAGACATGGCTTCCCTCACGGACATGCATGGCTTGTCCATTGCCATTCTAACCTTTGTTTTTATTGTTGATATTTTTACCTGCGGCAGCAGACGCTTTTGATTTATGGAGTCCAGCTGAAGACCTAAGAAGGACTGGATGGTTTGTGGCACGGTCCTGGATTTCTTGAAGTTTATGATCCAACCTAGGGCCTGTAGGGATGAGATCATATCAACTACTCGGTTGCTGCATTGTATAGCCGAGTTCCCTACTATTATAAAGTTGTCAAGATAAAGAATTATCAAGGTGTCCTTCTGACGTAGGAAGGCCATCACCTCCAGCATCACCTTTGTGAAGATTTGTGGCACGATAGAGAGGCCGAATTGCATTGCTGTAAACTGGGAATGATGTGTGAACCCACCGAGGGAGACTGCCACTCAGGTATTTCTGGCATCTGTAATGGATGGGAAGATGGTAATAGGCATCCTTTAAAGCTAAGCCGGCCATCATACATTTAGGAAAAGAAGCTTAATAGTAGACCTGATTGATTCCATCTTGAATCTATGGTTATAAATGAATGTATTTAGTTTCTTTAAATTGATGATTGTTCTGAATGAGCCATCAGGTTTAGGGACCAGGAATAGAGGGGAATAAAATCCTCTCCCTTCCTGTTCTTTTGGAACGTGGATTAATACGTTCTTTGCCTATAAGCTTCGAATCTCAACTTCGAGGTCCTGCTGTTGTATTGGTTAGTTGAGAGATGTTATTATGAAAGAGTCATGGGGACATGATGAAATTCTATCCTTAACCCATGCTTAGTTATGTTCAAGATCCAAGAACTGGCTGTAATTTTTTCTCATTCTTGGAAAAAGAACTTCAGTCTTCCTCCTACTGGGGGAACTGGTTCTTCAGTATTTATCTTTACGGAAGGAGGATCCTTTAAATATGGCACCTTTTATTTTTGCCCTCCTTCGTGGACCAATGATTTTGATTTTCTGCTGGTCTTCCTCTACCAAATGGCCGCCTCCTGAACGCCCTCCTACAAAATGGAAAAGAGGGGTTAGGGAAGCCTTTTTTCCTTTCCTTCGCCTTGGTGAGGATTTCATCTAGGGTCTTCCCGAAAAGAAACTCACCCTCACAAGGAATAGCGCAGTGCTTTGATTTGGACTGCGTATCCCCTTTCCAACTTTTGAGCCAGAGAGCACGCCTGGCATTGTTGAGCAAGCCCGCTGTCCTGGCTGCTAGGCGCAACGAGTCCGCTGAATTGTTGGCTATGAATGCTGCTGCAGCCTGGATTAAGGGAATGGCGGCTCGTAACTTGTCCCTGGAGATCTTCTGGTCTATCTGCTGATCGAGTTGGTCAATTCAGAACAGCATAGAATAGGCCATACAAGTGCTGGCCACTGCTGGCTTAAATGTGCCGGTAGCTGCCTCCCAAGCTCTTTTTAGCGAGGCATCTGCTTTGCGGTCGAATGGGTCTTTTAATATTCCTGCATCCTCTACCAGAAAAGATGAATGTTTGGAGGTAGAGGCGACCGCTGCGTCAACTTTCGGAACCTTAGTCCAAGGTAGCAGCTCCTCATCACTGAATAAGTATCTCCTCTTTGAGGCTGAAGGGAGGTAACCTCTTTGGTCTTGTTTTTCCCACTCTTTTTTAATTCAAGATTTGACCGCCGGTATAACGGGAAAAGCTCATCTCTTTCTCTCCGCTAGACCTGCGAACATCACATCCTGTGTGGTTTGTGGCCCTTTTGCCTCTGCGCACCCTATAGTGGTTCTGATGGATTTCACTAAATTCCGTGTCTGAAGAAGATGGTGATGAGGACACCACCGACGAATCGGAGGCTACCCCCTGGTCATCCTCAGAGTCTGAGCTAGATATAATCAGCTTTTTGCTTTTGGTGTGAGTAGATATACTACTTGACTGACTCAGGGCCTGTAATTCTTCTCTTATCATTGCCCTTATGTCTGTGGCTGACACTGATGCTTGCTGCACAGTTTCGGCAATACATTTTTTACATAGCCTTTTGGAGTAGGAGTCAGGGCGGGGGCGTCTACAAAGGGCATCTTCCTTAGTCTTTGCTTTCTGTTTTTTCTTAGTCTAAGGAGGAGAAGTAGCGAGAAAAGGAAGGCTAGGGAGAGAGAGAGAGAGAGAGAGAGAGAGTGTGTCAGCTTGATAGGCAGAACGTAACACTCACTCAGTGAAGCTGTAGGTACCAGATCAGGAGGCTGAGGTAACATAGTAACATAGTTAGTAAGGCCGAAAAAAGACATCAGTCCATCCAGTTCAGCCTATAAAATTCTGTCAGAATAAATCCCCATATCTACGTCCTTCTAAAGAACCTAACAATAACTGTAAGATACAATATTGTTACGCTCCAGGAAGACATCCAGGCCTCTCTTGAACCCTTCGACTGAGTTCGCCATCACCACCTCCTCAGGCAGGGAATTCCAGATTCTCACTGCGCTAACAGTAAAGAATCCTCTTCTATATTGGTGGAAAAACCTTTTCTCCTCCAGACGCAGAGAATGCCCCCTTGTGACAGTCACCTTCCTTGGTATAAACAGATCCTCGGAGAGATATTTGTATTGTCCCCTTATATACTTATACATGGTTATTAGATCGCCTCTCAGTCATCTTTTTTCTAGACTAAATAATCCTAATTTTGCTAATCTCTCTGGGTATTGTAGTTCCCTCATCCCCTTTATTAATTTTGTTGCCCTCCTTTGTACCCACTCTAGTTCCATTAAATCCTTCCTGAGCACCGATGCCCAAAACTGTACACAGTACTCCATGTGCGGTCTAACCAGCGATTTGTACAGAGGCAGTATAATGCTCTCATCATGTGTATCCAGACCTCTTTTAATGCACCCCATGATCCTGTTTGCCTTGGCAGCCGCTGCCTGGCACTGGCTGCTCCAGGTAAGTTTATCATTAACTAGGATCCCCAAGTCCTTCTCCATGTCAGATTTACCCAGTGGTTTACCGTTCAGTGTGTAATGGTGATATTGATTCCTTCTTCCCATGTGTATAACCTTACATTTATCATTGTTAAACTGCATCTGCCACCTTTTGGCCCAAGTTCCCAACTTATCCAGATCCATCTGTAGCAGAATACTATCTTCTCTTGTATTGACTGCTTTACATAGTTCTGTATCATCTGCAAATATCGATATTTTACTGTGCAAACCTTCTACCAGATCGTTAATAAATATGTTGAAGAGAATAGGTCCCAACACCGACCCCTGCGGTACTCCACTGGTCACAGCGACCCAGTTAGAGAATATACCATTTATAACCACCCTCTGCTTTCTATCACTAAGCCATTTACACAAATTTTCCCCCAGACCCAGCATTCTCATTTTGTGTACCAACCTCTTGTGTGGCACGGTATCAAACGCTTTGGAAAAATCAAGATACACCACATCCAATGACTCACCTTGGTCCAGTCTATAGCTTACCTCTTCATAAAAACTGATTAGATTGGGTTGACAGGAACGATTTCTCATAAACCCATGCTGATATGGCGTTAAACAGTTATTCTCATTGAGATAATCCAGAATAACATCCCTCAGAAACCCTTCAAATATTTTACCAACAATAGAAGTTAGACTTACTGGTCTATAATTTCCAGGTTCACTTTTAGAGCCCTTTTTGAATATTGGTACCACATTTGCTATGCGCCAGTCCTGTGGAACAGACCCTGTCGCTATAGAGTCTCTAAATATAAGAAATAATGGTTTGTCTATTACATTACTTAGTTCTCTTAGTACTCGTGGGTGTATGCCATCCGGACCCGGAGATTTATCTATTTTAATCTTATTTAGCCGGTTTTGCACCTCTTCTTGGGTTAGATTGGTGACCCTTAATATAGGGTTTTCTTTGTCTCTCGGCATTTCACCCAGCATTTCATTTTCCACCGTGAATACCGTGGAGAAGAAGGTGTTTAATATATTAGCTTTTTCCTCATCATCTACAACCATACTTTTCTCACAATTTTTTAATGGGCCTACACTTTCACTTTTGATTCTTTTACTATTGATATAGTTGAAGAACAGCTTGGGATTAGTTTTACTCTCCTTAGCAATGTGCTTCTCTGTTTCCTTTTTGGCAGCTTTAATTATTTTTTTAGATAAAGAATTTTTCTCCTTATAGTTTTTTAGAGCTTCAATGGTGCCATCCTGCTTTAGTAGTTTAAATGCTTTCTTTTTACTGTTAATTGCCCCTCTTACTTTTTTGTTTAGCCACATTGGGTTTTTCCTATTTCTTGTCCTTTTATTCCCACAAGGTATAACCCGCTTACAGTGCCTATTAAGGATGTTCTTAAACATTTCCCATTTATTTTCTGTATTCTTATTTCTGAGGACATTGTCCCAGTCAACCAGATTAAGGGCATCTCTAAGCTGGTCAAACTTTGCCTTCCTAAAGTTCAGTGTTTTTGTGACTCCCTGACATGTCCCCCTAGCAAAAGACAAGTGAAACTGTACAATATTGTGGTCGCTATTTCCTAGATGCCCAACAACCTGCAGATTTGTTGTTCTGTCAGGTCTGTTAGATAGTATTAGGTCTAAAAGTGCTTCTCCTCTGGTTGGATTCTGCACCAATTGTGACAATTATTCTTGGCTATTAGCAGAAACCTGTTGCCTTTATGGGTTTCGCAGGTCTGTTTCCCAGTTAATATCCGGGTAGTTAAAGTCCCCCATAACAAGGACCTCATTATGGGTTGCAGCTTCACCTATCTGCCTTAGTAGTAAACGTTCCCTAATTTCTGTTATATTTGGGGGTTTGTAACAGATCCCAAAGAGAATTTTGTTACTATTTTTCCCTCCATGTATTTCGACTCATATGGACTCGACATCCTCATTCCCTTCGCTAATATCTTCCCTTAAAGTGGACTTTAGACAAGACTTTACATAAAGACAAACCCCTCCTCAACTCCGATTTTTCGATCTTTTCTAAACAGACTGTAACCCTGTAAGTTAACCGCCCAGTCATAGCTTTCATCTAACCATGTCTCGGTTATTCCTACAGATTTGGTGGCGTGGCTTCTGTGGATCCTGTCTGTGGAGCCCCTATTAGAGTGGTCCTTGGACAAGCCTGCTGCAGTATCACCTGCTGGGAGATGCATGCCTTGCCCTGGGGTCGACATTCTGCACCGTCGACTTCCATGCCTGAGGGGTTTTTAAAGAGCCCCGTGCCGTGTGTACCGCCCTCTGGTTACCTACCCCTCCAGAAGCGCCCTCCTCCCCAAGGTGGGCGCAGTATATCGTGTGTGGCCTGGTCCCTAGCTCCCGAGACTGCGCCACGCCACATACCGGGGAATGCTATCCGGCTAACCCGGAAGTTCCAGCTGGGGAGCCTCCGATGTGACCCGGAAGTTCCCCCTTACCACTTCCGGGGCGGCCCTGCATGCACGCAGCCCCCAGCCAAAGCCATCCAGGGGAACGGAGGTTGGCCTTTCCTCCTCCGGCCCAACGCGAGCCGGGATGGCTTTATCCGGACCCCGACGGCGCATCTCCCACAAGAACACCGGGCGGCCTTCCCCGGACCCGGCATTTCTGCTGCTGCTGCTCAGACGAGGGGGGAGACCCTATGTCATTTTTTTGGGGGTCCTCCATAAATTCACCAGGAAAGGCTAAGCAAACAGCTATGAGCTGTTATTAATAGTCTACAAACCTTAAGGGTTATTGTCTGTTGTCCCAGATTATTAACATCAGCCCCCAAAAATGCATGGGAGCACTTGCGTTTTTTTTTATCTATCTATATATAATTCTTAATTTTATACAGGAGTTACACAGCTGCTGCTGAATACAACAACCAGCATGGTCTTCTGGTCGCACTGATCTCAATGACACACGGACAACAAACATCGATACATTGATGTCACACGGAGGATACAGGAGGGACACAGCTGCTGCTGAGTACAACTCATTATTGTCACCTGGTCGCGCTGAGATCAGGAGAAAACTGCGCAATACAGTACCGCTTCTTCCCAGGCACTGGTACTTGTTACACGGATGACAATTCCCATCATTGTCTCCTGGTCTCGATAAGCAGGAGACACAGATGAGAGCTGCCTTCAGCCGTCAGTACCTGGGAACAGCGCGAACAATACCGCTTGTTCCAGGGGCCAGTGCGTGTCACGCTGATGACACATGGAGATCATCCGAGCGTCATCAGTGTGAAGTGCGTATTTTGTCTATGCTGCGCAAAAACAAGCTTGACATGTATGCGGGTTTTTCGCACAGACACAAGGGCCGTGTGAAAATCCTGACATGTGAACACCAGTCAATATAATGGGTGTTCGTATTTGTGGCCCTTAAAAAACAAACTGCATATGGACACAAAAAACGGATGTCTGAAGGCCTTACGTCTACGGGAACTTTTATAGCATCTTGCTCTAAATCGATTGGCATTTAAGCTGTGATGAAAAGTCACAATTTTTAAGCTACATGGAGTGAAAAATTGCTTAAAGTACGGCCAGATTAATCAAAGCTTTTATGCCAGAATTCAAAACAAAAACTTTGGAAAATTGCAACGTTTTAATACAACTTGAAGCTGCTCTAAAATTTGTGACTTTTGGCATTCTCTCACTATTTTTGACAAGAGGCGGCGCTTAATACACTACAAATCTTACTTCAGAAGGAACAGGTACACCTGGGGGCCCAAGCCACTCATCGGACGCTTATAATTCATTAGGAACCATATGGATTAGTAGCTTTGCAATCCACCCCCTGATAAAGATCAATATGAAAATCGTTGGTCTTCATTAATTGGAGCCAATGTGTTTTTTTTTTCTTTTTGCCACTTTTTTTCAAAAAGATGGTAAAATTTGACTTTTTTTTACCGTGTATTCTGAAAATTGCAGCAAAAAAACTCGATTGCAAATGCAATGTCCAAACACAGCTTGAATAAGGAATATGGAAAAAGAAGCACAAGGCATTTCAAGGCTGAAAAAAGCTCCAAAAATGGACACTAAATTAACAGAAGGAGAAAAAAAGTGCCCCATGAACCATGAAATATGCAAAAAAGTGAACATACTATTTCCACAGCGTACCTGTCGGTTCTGATTATAGCTGTGCCCTGATAGAGCACAGCTGAAGAAACATGAACCCACTACAAAGAAATAAATAGCAGGCAAGCATAGGATAGGTTCACACAGTTACTTGATGTGGATTTTGGATCGGATACGCTTCAAACATCACATCAGAGCATATTCAAATAGTATTTGATCGGCTTTTAGATGTGGATTTTGAAGTGGATCTGCTTGAAAATCCACCTCAATATACATCAGTTGAACTTAGCCAATAGGCTTGCTTCAAGCACAACTAAGCTAGACTTATAAAGGCTTCACACATCCAATAATCACAGTCCGAGTACGGGGTGCAAAATATGGACTATTCGAGGGTCTTCTGACCCAAACGCATTTATTTTATAGACATATGGCTGTCAAGTTCAGACTGGGAGATCGATGGCCAGTCCGTATATTGTCATCCATACTTGGACCATGAATATCAGATATGTGAAGCCAGGAATACAAGATCAACCAACATTGCAACATTGAAAAGAGATACAAGAAGCATCTGTTAAGTCTCTGGGAAATTGGCAGTAATGTACTCTTATCCCTTCAGATTTATCATTGTACTTTTATTTCTGAAAAAAAAAAAATCCATTTAAATTTAAATGACTAAAGATGAATATTATTTGATAAGTAAGAAGCTTTTATATTACATCTTTCCTGCTAAATTTTGTTCAGAGGAGGAAGAGTTAAGAAGCACGTATAAAAAAAATCAGATTTGCTGCAAATGGACAGCTAGCGAGATACAGTACAGCGTTCCCCCTGCTACGTGTCAAAAGCTTTGTATTAAACAGAAAGTCAGCTATGAAAAGATAAGCGGCCCTGGTAATAATATTACATTAGAGAGTAATGGAAGTGATATCACTGCAGACATTGAACAGGTGGTGGGCCGTGTGTCTGCACAAAGAGACCCCACTATGATTCTGCACACTGTGCATAGCCGGGTGGGTACATTATAGGGCAAATCCTATTACTCAGCCAGTTGTATGGAGGGCTGTGTGAGTATATGGAGATACACTCACCGATATAGCCTCATCTATCCAAAACTCCGAGGGGGCTCGCTGCCATTTCCATTTCTTATTTTATTAGTCCACATTGATTTTTTTCTACAATGATTTTTCTTAATATCTACAATCAATAAAGTATTCACTTTCTGCAGTATTTCACCCTCTTTCTAAATTTTCCTATTTGTAGTCACATCCCTGTGAATAATGTACAAGGTTATCCTAGAATGGTAAAAGATCTACAGATCATATTGTACTATTTATAATACACAAAGAAAAATGGGGATAAAGAAAAGGAAAAAGATGGTTCCATTGGACCGAATACTTTTACACCCAATTCTTCACATGAACATTAACAGCAATATACCCTGTGTGTTTGTACAGAAGTGTTATCTAAGCATTCTCTAATTTAGGTCACTATGTAGGGAGGGGGAGGAGGGGAGCTGTGTCCATCGCCTATTGTGAATAATGGATAACTCACTGTGCTACCTTTCACTGTATTCCTATCTGTGATGAGACGGACATGGCTTAAAACTCTTTTTTACAAATGTAAAAACTGTTATTTTTTATTACATATAGATAGTGATAAGCAAAATTGGAAAAAAAATATATTAATTGAAAAAACATAATAATATTTAAAGTTATTTAAAAAAAAAAAAAAAAAAAAAAGCTGTTATGGCTCGAAGACTTTGTAGTTTTTCAACAGCTGGAGAGCTGCAGGTTGGTAATAATAAACACACAATATTAGTAAGGGCGGATTATGGAAAGTGGGCACAATGAACCCAAGTCTGACATTCACATAGCATTGAAGAAGACATTTCTCTCACCTGGTGAAAGATGAGTGCTTGAGATATAAATCCCCAGCTATGACTGGGAGACAAGTAGTGTAGACACAGGAGCAGGAGCAACATGAACACAATGCTGGCAGAGGCATAGATGGCATTGATGAGGAACATCATGGTCACACAACCTAGAATCCCCAGGATGCAGGTATACCAAGTGAAGTAGCGAAATGTTGGCCTGTGTAAGTGGAGGGAAAAAAATATAGATGAAGAATGGGTGGAGACTTTAAACCAGTTCATAAACACTGCAGATATAACATTTTCCATGTTTTTCCCCTCCATACAATTCAAGTGTTAGTAGAAACGATGACTAAATGGGGGATAACCCACACCTCGCTGTTTGTCTCAGGGACACACAACAATCCTAGGTTAATTTCCTGCTAATCTTGGTAAAGTTAATGGTGTCAGTCAACTTGTCCTGCAAGTAAAAAGCCCTCGCGCATGGCTACGTTATAGGAACGATAAAAAAACAGTTAATAAACTAATGCTCACAAAAAAACAGAAAGTCACCTATTCGTGTGTTAAAGTAGCTATCAGAAGCCATCATATCAGGCTTGATTGAGTTGTCCGGGAACTTTATATTGATGGCCTATTCTATGCCTAGGGTCACATCCGAGAGAATAGGGATTATTATGCAAATCACGCTCTGATCAGAGTTTGATTAATGTGTGATCACAGTGTGCTCCGATTCTATTGGATGAAGAAAAAAAAATTCTCAAACTTCTCCAATGTACCAGTCAGTGGTTATTGGACTGCACTCAGATGTCATCCGAGCGCAGTCCGATGTTTTCCAACTTGGATCAAACTCGGGCATGCTGTGGTTTTTTTTCCCCCTGGATCAGTTCGGTCCAAGGAAAAAAATTGCGATCAGACGTTTTTGTTCACCATTTCCAGGTGCTGGCGGTGGCCGGATGTGCGGAGTTGCTGAGCAAAACTACACAGCTCCCTCAATGGAATAGTGGCCGCAGCTGGGTGCTGCACAGTCACCCTCTCTCTAAATATAAATTAGGCTAACGGTACATTTGTGGAGGCTAAACAAGCACGCCCATCAAAGTTTTCATCCTCTGAATATATTGCAATCAAATTACATAGCACTGTGTACTTAATAATAATATTTATACATTACCATTGATTTCCATGGTGCTGTACATGAGAAGAATTGGTTATTTTGCCTTTCTACCCAGCTAATTTAAATCTTTTCAGTTAGGTCTATGACATCATGTGACCCCTTCCCCACCTTGTAATTTTCCATTTTTAGGCTCTTGTTTTTTTAACCCCTTCTTCCCAGACTCATAACTTTTTTTTTTTATTTTTTAGCCAATATAGTAGTATGGGGGCTTATTTTTTGAGGGACGAGTTTTACTTTTGAATGATACCATAGATTTACCCACATTGTGTACTGGAAAATGTGACAACAATTTGAACGAGGTGAAACTGCAAAAATAAAGCGCAATTTCACAATAGTTTTGAGTGTTTTTTTTAGTTACCATGTTCACTAAATGTACAGCTGACCTGCCATTATGATTCTCCAGGTAAGAACAAATATGCAGACACCAAACACGTATTGATTCTTTTTTATTTAAGTGGTGAAAAAAAGGTCGCCATTTTCCGAGACCTGCAGCGTCTCCAATTTTTGGGATCTGGGGCAGGGTGAGTGCTTATTTTTTGCGCATATGAGTTTACATTAAGAGAATTTGGTGCAAATCACAGTTTTAAAAAAACAAAAACTAGACAAAAAATGGTGTAAACACATTAATGTATCAGACCAATGTTTCCTATCTTGCCTAATGGTGAGCCCTGTGAACTTTCTCCTTCTTCGATATTGTAGATTCTCTCTGCACAATGAGCACCACTATGCACGCAGCAGTGAAGTGCTGGAACATGGACGCTGCCTGGAGTTGCACGAGTAGTGCCGGTCACTTGTCTTGTCTATCAGCGAGACTTTACTCAGTGGAAGCCACATCCAAAAACAAGCGCACCAGAATACTAAACCTAAGGCTAGTTTCACATTAGTGGTTTTTAGCGCTGCGCTTCGTGTGCACTAGAAACGCATCATGCGTTTGCTTTTTTTAGGCGCATGCGTTTCAACCAGTTTCTAGCCATGTTAACTCTTAAAACGCATGCGATTTTAAACGCAGCCGTGAGCATGAGTTTTTTTTACACAGGTTGGACAGACCAAAAATGCAACAGGCTGCGTCCGGCGTGCCTAGGCGCAAACTAAAAAAAAAAACGCATGCGCACAAAAACACGTGCAAACGCTAGACCATGCGCCCCCATGTTAAACATAGGGGAGCATGGCGCATGCGCATGGACGTGCAAGATGCGCTAAAAAACACTAGTGTGAAACCAGCCTAAATTTTACAAATATCCATTGAAATAATGGTGATTTCCATGGTGCAGCGAGTATCCGGGCAGAGGATTTGACGTCTGTTCCTTATAAATCCCACAAGGCTGGAGCTTTCTGGCATTAAATAAACTGAAGACTACATTTATGCTCATGAGAACATCATTCTATGTGAGGAGCTGACCACAGCATGTGCTTCTCTAGCAATAAGTAATAATGCCGCACTTCACATGGCGCCTGATAATAAAATCTTCATTTGCATATTTTAGCACCAGCCGTGCTAGCAATAATCTCATGATTATATAATTAAGACTCATCTTTATCTGATTTTTTTCCTTTCCTCTTTTTAATTCAGACATCATTTGACCCTTCTACATATTTCCTTCGCTGTTAGCTCATTCAGAGACTGTAATGCTCCTAAACATCTCTAAAACATCGATGTGATTTATCGATAAAATGTCTCCCCGTAGATCCCAGTAAAGTGCTCCACGGCATCGTTTATAGGACTGGTGGGAATGTGTCAGAAATGCATCTGGGGACAGAGACATGAAAAAAATGCTATTGGCTAAAAGTCGGACAATGCTATATGAACATACTGCATTTTATTGTTTGATTTTTGTACTTCGGGATGAAAAAATAATTGCAGATGCAAGCTGCCCCATAGAATAACACTTGTTCCAGTGCTATGCGATGCTTTACGCTCGTGTGACCCCGATCTAAGAGTAAGGTCGGGGTCAGACATGCGAGAAACTCGCATCTCAATACCCGGCACTGCCGCCGGCACTCGGACCGGAGTGTGCGGCTGCATAGAAAGACATGTAGCCGCACACTCCGTCCCGAGTGCAGGTGGCAATGCCGGGTATTGAGATGCGAGACTCGTGTGAGTTTCTTGCATGTCTGACCCTGGCCTTACTCTTAGATCGGGGTCACACGAGCGTAAAACATCGCTTAAAGGGCGAGCGCATGAAAAATTGTCCGAGTTTTATCCAGAAAGCTAGGATCATTGTTTCTAATTTTCATCTGGGTGTCATCCTTGTTCCTGCTTTTCACGTGTGTTATTTGTGTGTGATCCGTTCTCATGAAACTACATTAAAAAATGTACATGATCAAAGTGAGTTTCCTAGGTTTATAATATTAGAAATCTATCTGGAAAAATCGGATGCCACTCAAATATTCGCTACGGGATCGATTTCTTTCACGCACCCAAAGACTTGAAAGAGCGCTTCTCATCTGAGACTAGAATGAAAGAAGTGCATGCTGCAAGAAAAGACTTGCTCATCTGGACAGCAGTGTTGAACAGCATGGGTCAGTGTGCTGTCCGAGTGGCATCAGATTAAACACTGGATAGCGAGTGTCCAAATTATGCGCTGAGTCCAAAGTCAGAGACAGGCGCGGTGGACCGCTCATGGTGTGAGCTGCTGACGGAGAGTTCTTCTTTATCTGAAATAATTTGATATGATTGGTTTAGACAACTCCCCGCCTCATCGCGACTCACACATAATTCATTTTTGGCATATGGTCCACAAAGATACAAAGATTATGAAGCAAAATCACAATGCGTGAGGTAAAGCAGCAAACAAAGGTCAAACCTTGACAAATGACTTGGCCTTCATTCATGCAATAATGCTGAAAAACACATAAATCCTAACTTCCATGAAGACTTTATTTTGTCAGTTATTTTCATTGGTCTTGGCAATGTATTGTTGATTTATATGGAACTACCTAGTTGGAGACATCTTGTGCACTGTCCAGTCTCTGCACACGTTGAGTATTTGAGTTTTTACCTCAGGATTTGTAAGTAGTGATGAGCGGACATGCTCCGATAATGTCTTATCCAAGCATGCTCGGGTGTTATCAGAGTATCTTGGGTGTGCTCCTAATATTTATGTTCGAGTGCTCAGGGCTGCATGATTTGCAGCTGCTAGACAGCCTGAACACATGTGGGGGTTGCCTGTTTGTTAGGGGATCCCCACATGTGTTCAGGCTGTCTAGCAGCTGCAAATCATGCAGCCCTGGGGACTGTAACATTATATAGGAGCACTCCCAAGATGCTCTGATAACACCCGAGCATGCTCAGATAAGATGTCATCCGAACATGTTTGCTCATCACTATCTGTAAGCCAAAACCAAGAGTGGGTGAAAAAGCCAGAAGTGGTGACGTGTTTCTATCATACTTTTCCTCTGACTGTTCCACTCCTGGTTTTGGCTTACAAATACTGGTGTAAAAAAACCTCACCAAATACTCAGCTGACAACCTATATTCTGAAGGTAAATTCCACCTGAATAGAAGAGAATTTGCTTCGCTGGTAGAAAGAATCCTATTATTTAAACTAGGCACACGGGCGGAGAATTAGGGTATGTTTCCACGGTCAGGAAACACTGCGTGTTTGACTCTGCGTACAGCCGCAGCGTCAAACACGCAGCGTCCAGATGTTACAGCATAGTGGAGGGGATTTCATGAAATCCTGTCTCCACTATGCTGTAAAAGATGCAGGCGGCAGACCCGCATAACGGACATACGGCATGCCTTTCCAGAACGCAGAATGTCTGTTTACAATGCGGTGACACTCCGTCATCGCACCGTAAGTTAACCATAGACTATCATTAGTTGCAGTAAAACCTCATCTAATGATTAGTGACATGCGTAGTAACTGCATAGACGCAGCTTACTACGCATGTCTACTAATTTAAATAAAGTTCTTAACTATCCTGCCGTGTTATCGCGAGAACTGCCGTGTACATGACCAGGGGTTATCTCCGGTCACTAGGTTAGTTTTCACGGAGGTCACCTACAATCACCTACAAGCTCTGCTATATCCGGATGTCATGCATCCAGATGTAGTAGAGCTGGACTTGTTGCGGGACACTCGTGATTAAATGGATTACGTCGGAACAGGAAGTATTTGTGTTGGTTTGTTATTTTATTTTCCGGTGATTGATGGCTTTGCTTGGATTTGGACGTGCAATAAAAATATGGAAAACTGTGTAGTGTTTTATTTCATTAAAATACTTTTCTCTGGCTGTGTCTTTTTTTAACTCTTTAACTATAGGATTAATAATGGATAAGTGTCTTTTTGACACCTCCCTATTATTAACCAGGCTTAATGCCACCTTACAATCAAAAGTGACATTAACCCCTTATTACCCCATATGCCACTGCTAGTGGGAAAAGAAAGGCTAAGCGCTGGAATTGGCGCATCTTAGAGATGCGCCGTTTCTGGGGCAGCTGAGAGCTGGTGTTTGTAGCCAAGGGGGTCCAATATCCATGGACGCTCTCTAGGTTATGAATATCAGCCCGCAGCAGTCTGCTAAGCCTTTCTGGCTATAAATTATCAGGGGACCCCACATCATTTTAGGGGGGGGCCCTATTTTAATAGCCAGAAAGGCTAGCTGCGGGCTGATATCCATAGCCTGGGAACCTCCCTGGGCATTAACCCCTTCCCAGGCTATAAACATCGGCCCCGGTCATCGGCTTTCCCTCTCTGGCACAGAAAATTGCGTGGGAGCCCAAGCCATTTATTTAAAAAAAATATTTATTTATTTAAAAAAAAAAAAGAAAAGGAAATTACATTACATATTAGTCCGGGGTCAGACATGAGAGAAACTCGGATGAGTCTTGCATGTCAATACTCGGCACTGCCGCTGGCACTCGGACAGGAGCGTGCAGCTGCATGTTTTTCTATGCAGTCGCACGCTCCCGTCTGATTGCCGGCGGCAGTGTCGGGTATTGAGGTGCAAGATTCGTGCAAATCTCTAGTAAAGTGTGACCCAAGCCTAACACAGATTTTTTTATATCTATAGCTAGATACAGTTAGCGATAGATATATCTGTCTATCAATAGATAGATAGATCTATAGATAGATAGATGTATAGATAGATAAATCTATAGATAGAGGTATCTATAGAAACATAGATATATTTATAGATAGATATATCTATAGATACACAGATATATTGATAGATACATAAATCGATAGATAGATAGATAGATCTATGTATCTATAGATATATGTATGTATCTATAGATAGATATGGGATATATCTATCCCATATCTATCATCTATCTACCTATGTATCTATCTATCTATCTATCTATCTATCTATCTGTGTGTGTAATGGAGTGTGGGTTGGACAAATTTTAAAAAGGAGGTTGGACCAGAAATGACATCACAAATCTTTTTTTTCTTTTGTTAAATAATATATCTTTATTTAGCTTACAAAAAAACTAATACAATCCGCATGAAAAAAACGCATGAAAAACGCAGGTGACCTGCCAGTGACCTTATGTGCAGGTTTTACCTGCGTCAAATCCTGAGCAAATACTGAGCCAATCCTGACGGTGGAAACATACCCTTAGGCAGCAAATAAAATGCAAGATAGGTTAGGCAGGGGTGAGACTATATTGGAGAGTGGAGCTGTTGAGGGGCGAACGAATTTGGGGGGTGGATAGATCCACGTGTTACAAACTAACAGTGAAGGCAAATCTGCCCCAAAATTGAAACAATTTGCATACCTGCAAAATAATGCCAAAAACTGAACAGAAAATTAAAGTGTATGCTTACAAATGCCAGGAGACTGGCATGCAAAGTTCAAGAGCTTGAGGCTTGGTACTGGAGGAACACACTAATGTGGTTGGTGTTTCTGAGACATTGTTGAACTCTTCATATGGTTTAAATCTTTCTGGTTTTATGCTCTTTTGGAAAGACGAGGCAAATATTGATATTAAACTTAGTGTGAAAGAGGCAATGGGGGAGAAAGACTGCAAGGAAGCTGAAACCTTATGGGTAGAATTTCAGATGGAGGTATAATGCTGCTATAACCTATTTTTCCCCCAATATCACTGACCGAGGGACAGCTACGCATATAATAGAGGGAGCGGGCTGGTGGTGATTACGGTAGATTTTATCTACCCAGATATTGACTAGGGTCATAGTTCTGCTCCAACGGTAAATTCCTCAGCTTGTTGCAGGGTTATTAATGGACCAGTTTGTTGAAGACTCGACAGGAGGCGATGCTGTGTTTTGGTGTGATCAATTCTAACATTTCAGAGCTTATTTGAAATGTCACTTTTTGCTAAAACCTTCGTACAAGTGATCACAATATCATTCCATTTTGCTTACACTGTAAAATATGTTCTCATGCAGGAAGGGAAAAACACTACATTTTACATTTTCACGGTTTAAATTTTCACTTCAGGACACTGATTGGGAGCAGCTAATGTCATAGTGATAAATGACAAATGAGAGAGCTTTACATCTATAGTGGTCAATCAATGCAAAATGTATTCCTATAGGCAACAAGTATAGAAGAAAAACATGAAAAACACAAAAAGGCTCACATTGACTAAAAAGGCATTCCGAATACATGAATCTGAGCGGTCAGCTCTAGTATTTAAAAAAAACAAAAAAAATAAATCGTTTAAAAATGATTTTAAAAAGAGCTGAAGGGAATCTGTAAAAAAAAGTAATAAAATCAGCTAAAATAGAAAAAGGAAAGGCAGATAGCCAAAGTAAGCAGGACAATTCCAAATAAACTAATTATCTAAATATAAGAAAAAAGGTCTGCATAGATGAGTCTCCTAAATAATGGTAAAGGTCACGAGAATCAAGAAAAAGCAGAATAACTAAACAGATTCTTTAACTATGTATATACTAGAGTTGATACAATGGCGATCTGCGGACGATAAGGAGGAGAACACATGGCATTACATCTTGTCTATGTGTATCAATCCCTTGAAGGTGTTAAATGGATGATTCTGCTAAGGCACGTACATAGGAGTACCCAGCAGGTGATTGGATGATAAACCTGGCAAGTCAGGGGGCCATAGCAGGGGAAGATTAGGTTTTCTGCCCAGTGAACAGCCCCTGATTGGATGCAGGGGATTGTAAATATAGAGGAAGCGGGGGTAAAAAGAGGGGAGAGCTGGAAGCCCGGGTTCGACGTTAAAAGTTTTCCCGGGGAACTGCTGACGGATGAACTGAAGAAGATGGGCTAAGATGGAGCCATGGTGTGCCCACAGAGATGCCTGGAGTCCTTGCCACGAGATGCTGTCGGTACGGAGGATGGAATGCGTGTGAGCGGTGACCAGGAAGCAGGGAGCGATAACACTACTGGAGTGATCCCAGGTGAGATAACATCATCGGGAGGCACAGACAAGCGCAGCGACGTGCAACTGAAGAAAAGGAAGATTAACTTTTCACCTTCACCAGTGAAAGGGACCAGGACAGTAGAGGAAAAAAAAGATGATGGAGAGCAGCAGTGGGAGGTGCTTCAGGTCAGCATGTCAGTCAGGATTCGGTGGATCACAGGCTTCATGAAGCCTTTGCTGGTCGTGGGGTAGATGGCATGCATGCTGGAGTCAGCCCTTCAGGCAGACCTGCACACAAAAAGAGAAATAGGGTGGTGAGTACAACTCCTCCCAGAGCTAACTTCCAACTGCCTCATCAGAGTTATCTAGATTGTCAATGCCCTTAAAGGGTATGCTTACCCCCCCCAAATCAGACCAGTTGACTTCTGCTAAGGCCCCGTTACACACAACGATGTGCCAGCGATCCCACCAACGATCCGACATGGACGGGATTGCTGGGACATAGTTAGGCTGATCGCTTTTGGCCTGTCACATAGACAGAAGGCCCCCGTCACACACAGCGAGATCGCTAGCGAGATCGCGGATTTTGTGACGGATCAGCAATCTCTCCAGCGATCTCGCTGTGCATGCATCAGCGACCGCCCCCCCCGCCGGGTATCGCTGATCGTGCAGGATCGTCCTGGGCCATTTTTTGATCGTTGGTCTCCCGCTGGCCAGCACGCATCGCTGTGTGTGGTAGCGGGAGACCAACGATCAGTGATGTTGGGAGCTGGTATCTAGGGTAAACAGCGGGTAACTAAGATCCACGCGGCTTTTGGATACCCGCTGTTTACCCTAGATACCAGATTGCTCGCTGGTCCTGATTGCTGGTGAGTCAGTCAATCTTCTAAGGCCACAGAGGATTGGAGCACCTTGATGAGGGCCTGAAAGGATCGGCAGGGGAGCATGACTCTATAGTGACGCCTAAAGCCTCATATGCGAAAGCGGTGGAGGAGACGTGCTATAAAGACGTCATGACCTTTGCGGTTTCCCTGTTAGGTTATCATTTCACAAGGTCTGTAAAGGAAAAGATCTGGGGCAACTAATTTGCTGATTTATTGCCATTGATGCCAGCATCAAGAGTTTTTATATAAAATAGAAAGTCAAGAGGATAAGGATAGGCGCAGACCTATACCTAGGTCATTTAACAACTGGCTGCAGGCGTTTTGCATACATGCTAGCATCATAGGAAAAAAGTCCTCAAAAAATGTTCATGCTTATTTCAGCATGTAAATATAGTCTTAGAAGCATGCAACAATTTCAGTGGCTTTAGCTGGTATTTTAGACAGGAAATAGCAGCGTACCCATCACTTAAATGGAGAGTTAAGGATGTGGGTCTCTGGTTGAATTTAATGCTTCTGTCGGGTAATTTGCAGAGGCCCCAACCGAAACAATGCATAGAGTGATTACCTGCTTTGCATTTACTGAGGCCCAAAGCAAACGGCCTAATTCATGTAAATATAGACATGAATGTTCCTTTTGTGGAGGGGAGCATCCAATAGAAAGATGCTTTAAAAAAGCGAACTTGCCAGGTAAGCCCTCCACAACGGAATACCTTAACAAAGGAATAGACCCAGTAAAGCTGGAGAATATGTTAATATGGCTAGAGCGCTATCCAAACCACAAGATGGCCAAACTACTAATAGATGGTTTTTCGGAAGGTTTTGTTGTCACTCCTTTTACTGGCCTCGGTCGTGTTTAGATAAGAAATTTAAAATCCCATGCCACATCTAGCAGCCATAGATTACAGATGTGTCAGGTTATAGATTCACATCAACTCTAATACATACCAAAGAGGAGAGAGTGGCGGACGTAGTAGTTCCCATTGCTCATTAAGGGGTTCTCCAGGGAGATAAAAATGTATTCACAACCACAACTATACAGGATTATATCCACAGAAGTGCTTTCAATTGTAACAGTATCAGATATTTAGAACTACTCACTGTAACAGATGTTGCTGCCTAGTGCTCCCCTTCCTTTCTGGGATGCTACATCACAGACCCCATCTTGCATTTAATGCAAGCCACAACCCTGGACCAAGCCTGATGTCTTAAGTGCGGATTTGTAATGCCATTCCATTGTTGGTGCTCTGGCTGCCAACCCTGTGATTTATACCTGCTTCTTCACAGCTTGTCTAGGACCGTCACAGATAAGCTGTGCAGCTGCAGACTGCATCTCTCCCATCATCAACACTGCTCTCCCTCCCACCATACAATGGTACTTTTTATTTTCAATTGTTGCAATTTTGGGTGCTTAGAAATAATTTTTACTTTGCCTGAAATCTTCCCAGATTGTGTTAGAAAGGTGTAGAAGGATTTTCAGAACCCTAAACACTGTTATTTATCACACGTATCTTAATACTTTGTAAAATACCAAGAAAGTTGTTGAACGAATCAATTACACATAATAGTTTTGGTACAAAGCATTTACTTTGTTTTTGTGCATCAATGTTGAACATAATTTTGGCAAAATTTGATAAATACTAAATATGGGAAAATCAATTGATAGGACTCAGGTCCATCAGCCAGATCAGCAATCTGTGACCACTGGACAGGAGGCCTGCACATTTCCATTATTCCCAGCTCTTCTTTTGGTTAGCTGGGCTGGTGCGATGTCATCACTGTGGTGTGATACATAAATGAAAAGAAGAGCCCGGAAAGCTGGAAGGTAAGGAAAGTCGCAGACCTTCTGTACAGTGGTCACAATGGACTAGAGATCTGAGAATTGATTTTCTCATCTCTAGTAAATATCTTCATCTCCACTGTGTGAAGATGATATTTTAGATTTGCTGGCACCAAAATGTTCTGTCTGCTGCATATTCTGCAACTCTCAAAACAAAAGTAAGGCCTATTTCACACAACCACGCCAGCTTTACATCTGCAAAAAAGACTGTTATCCATGTACTGTCTGTTTTTCTTCACTTACCCATTAACTTGAATGATAAAGTACTGTCCGAAGAACACCCCAGAGTAGGTGATATCTGGTTTTTATATGGACCATCAGTAGGCAAACAATAAAACCTGACATGTGAATAGCCTCATTGAATATAATGTGTCCATTTGCTATTGACGGCGAACTCTAATGTCTGAAATAGGCCTCAGTCAGATGTCCGTTATTATCATACGAGTCCTGTGTTTTTCACAGATAGAACAGGTATTCATTCTAAGTAAACATAACTGTAAAAAAAAACCTAATCAATGAGAGGGGTAACACTTCATAAAGCAGAAATACATAATGACCATTGACCGTTGCCCCCAGAAGAAGTCAAGAGCAAGACGCGCGTCTGGTTGAAGGGACGCGGGACTCTTTTGTGGACGCCATTCTAGGTAAAAACTAACTCTTTCAAACCTTTGCTTATGTTCATTGACTACACTTGGCATCCGTTTTCCACACTTAGCACTAGTGTTTATGAACTGCACTTTACCTTAGTCTATACTAATAGAATAAACTGCTACTATAAAGGTTAAAATTATGCTAGCTTCATAACAAAAGCTATTTTATGCATCATTCTGCGTCCTTCCTTGGCACGCGGCACCTCATTTTATATATTCTTTCTGTTCTTAATGTCATTATTCAATAAATTTATATTTTTATTCTCTTTGCACACTTCTTGATCTGAGCTTGTCCTATCAATCTCATCAGTCTTTATGTATTTATTGTAGTCTATGGGCATGTTTTTGTCGATTTTTTTGCAGTATGAAGTGTTTAACCCCCCCATGCCCCCAGATATGATAGTTTTTAACCCCTTCACTACCAAGGGTGGTTTGCACGTTAACTACCGGGCCAATTTTTACAATTCTGACCACTGTCCCTTTATGAGGTCATAACTCTGGAACGCTTTCATGGATCCTGGTGATTCTGACATTGTTTTCTCGTGACATATTGTACTTCATGTTAGTGGTAAAATTGCATTCAAATAACTTGCGTTTATTTGTGAAAAAAACGGAAATTTGGCGAAAATTTTGAAAATTTCGCAATTTTCCAACTTTGAATTTTTATGCCCTTAAATCACAGCGATACGGCACACAAAAAACTTAATACATAACATTTTCCACATGTTTACTTTACATCAGCACAATTTTGCAATCAAAATTTTTTTTTGCTAGGAAGTTATAAGGGTTAAAAATTGACCAGCGATTTCTCATTTTTGCAACACCATTTTATTTTTAGGGACCACTTCACATTTGAAGCCACTTTGAGGGGTCTATATGATAGAAAATACCCAAAAGTGACACCATTCTAAAAACTGCACCCCTCAAGGTGCTTAAAACCACATTCAAGAAGTTTATTAACCCTTTAGGTGAGTCACAGGAATTTTTTGAATATTAAAAAAAAAATGAACATTTAACTTTTTTTCACAAAAAAAATACTTCAGGTTCAATTTTCTTTATTTTACCAAGGGTAACAGGAGAAATTGGACTGCAAAAGTTATTGTGCAATTTGTCCTGACTACGCTGATACCTGATATGTGGGGGGGAACCACTGTTTCGGCGCATGGCAGAGCTCAGAATGGAAGGAGCGCCGTTTGACTTTTTCAATGCAAAATTGGCTGGAATTCAGATCGGACGCCATGTCACGTTTGGCGAGCCCCTGATGTACCTAAACAGTGGAAACCCCCCCAAGTGACCCCATTTTGGAAACTAGACCCCCCCAAGGAACTTATCTAGATATGTGGTGAGAACTTTGAACCCACAAGGGCTTCACAGAAGTTTATAACGTACAGCGGTACAATTAAAAAATCATATTTTTTCCACAAAAATGATCTTTTCACCCACAATTTTTATTTTTCCAAGGGTAACAGGACCCTAAAAGTTATTGTGCAATTTGTCCTGAGTACGCTGATACCCCATATGTGGGTGTAAATGACTATTTGGGCGCATAGCAGAGCTCGGAAGGGAAGCAGCGCCATTTGACGTTTTTGGCTAGAATTGAGATCGGACACCATGTCGCGATTGGAAAACCCCTGATGTACCAAAACAGTGGAAACCCCCCACAAATGACACCATTTTGGAATCTAGACCCCCCAAGGAACTTATCTAGATGTGTGGTGAGAACTTTGAACCCCCAAGGGCTTCACAGAAGTTTATAACGTACAGCAGTACAATTAAAAAATCATATTTTTTCCACAAAAATGATCTTTTCACCCTCAATACTTATTTTTCCAAAAGTAACAGGACCCTAAAAGATATTGTGCAATTTATCCTGAGTACGCTGATACCCCACATGTGGGTGTAAACCACTATTTGGGCGTATGGCAGAGCTCGGAAGGGAAGCAGCGCCATTTGACGTTTTTGGCTGGAATTGAGATCGGACACCATGTCGCATTAGGAAAGCCCCTGATGTACCAAAACAGTAGAAACCCCCCACAAATGACACCATTTTGGAAACTAGACCCCCCAAGGAACTTATCTAGATGTGTGGTGAGCACTTTGAACCCCCCAGTGCTTCACTGAAGTTTATAACGTCCGGGCGTGAAAATAAAAAAATCGTATTTTTTCCACAAACATGATCTTTTAGTCCCCATTTTTTTATTTTCCCAAGGGTAACAGGAGAAATTGGACCCCAAAAGTTGTTGTCCAATTTGTCCTGAGTACGCTGATACCTCATATGTGGGAGAAAACTACTGTATGGGCACACGTCGGGGCTCGGAAGGGAAGTAGTGACGTTTTGGAATGCAGACTTTGATGGAATGGTCTGCGGGTGTCATGTTGCGTTTGGAGAGCCCCTGATGTACCTAAACAGTGGAAACCCCCCACAAGTGACCCCATTTTGGAAACTAGACCCCCTAATGAACTTATCTAGATGTGTGGTGAGCACTTTGAACCCCCCAGTGCTTCACAGAAGTTTATAACGACCGGGCGTGAAAATAAAAAAATCGTATTTTTTCCACAAACATGATCTTTTAGTCCCCATTTTTTTATTTTCCCAAGGGTAACAGGAGAAATTGGACCCCAAAAGTTGTTGTCCAATTTGTCCTGAGTACGCTGATACCTCATATGTGGGAGAAAACTACTGTATGGGCACACGTCGGGGCTCGGAAGGGAAGTACTGACGTTTTGGAATGCAGACTTTGATGGAATGGTCTGCGGGTGTCATGTTGCGTTTGGAGAGCCCCTGATGTACCTAAACAGTGGAAACCCCCCACAAGTGACCCCATTTTGGAAACTAGACCCCCTAATGAACTTATCTAGATGTGTGGTGAGCACTTTGAACCCCCCAGTGCTTCACAGAAGTTTATAACGACCGGGCGTGAAAATAAAAATATCGTATTTTTTCAACAAACATCATCTTTTAGTCCCCATTTTTTTTATTTTCCCAAGGGTAACAGGAGAAATTGGACCCCAAAAGTTGTTGTCCAATTTGTCCTGAGTACGCTGATATCTCATATGTGGGAGAAAACTACTGTATGGGCACACGTCGGGGCTCGGAAGGGAAGTAGTGACGTTTTGGAATGCAGACTTTGATGGATTGGTATGCGGGTGTCATGTGCGTTTGGAGAGCCCCTGATGTACCTAAACTATTGAAACTCCCCACAAGTGACCCCATTTTGGAAACTAGACCCCCCATGGAGCTTATCTAGATGTGTGGAGAGCACTTTGAACCCCCAAGTGCTTCACAGAAGTTTATAACGCCTGGGCGTGAAAATAAAAAAAACATTTTTTTCCGCAAAATTATATTTTTGCCCCCAATTTTTTATTTTCCTAAGGGTAACAGGAGAAATTGGACCCCAAAAGTTGTTTTGTAATTTGTCCTGAGTAGGCTGATACCCTACATGTGGGGGTAAAACACTGTTTGGGCACATGGCAGAGCCTGGAAGGGAAGGAGCACCATTTGACTTTTTCAACGCAGAATTGGCTGGAATTGAGATCAGACGCCATGTTGCCTTTGGAGAGCACCTGATGTGCCCAAACAGTGGAAACCCCCAATTATAACTCCAACCCTAACCTCAACACACCCCTAACCCTAATCTGAGCCCTAGCCCTAACCCTATCCCTAACCCTAACCCTAGCCCTAACCCTAGCCCTAACCCTAACCCTAACCCTAACCCTAGCCTTAACCCTAGCCCTAACCCTAACCCTAGCCCTAACCCTACCCTAACCCTAACCCTAGCGGGAAAATGGAAATAAATACATTTTCTTTTAGTTTTATTATTTTTCTCTAACTAAGGGGGTGATAACGGGGGGTTTGATTTACGATTTATGGCGGTTTTTATGTTTGGCGGCTGTCGCACGCTAAAAGACGCTTTTTATTGTAAAAATAGTTTTTGCATCACCACATATTGTGAACTATAATTTTTCCATATTTTGACCCACCGAGTCATGTGAGGTCTTATTTTTTGCGGGACGAGTTGACGTTTTTATTGGTACCATTTTCGGGCACGTGACATTTTTTGATCGCTTTTTATTCCGATTTTTGGGATGCAGAATGAACAAAAACCAGCTTTTCATGAATTTCTTTTGGGGGGTGCGTTTACACCATTCCGCGTGCGGTAAAATTGATAACGCGTTTTTATTCTTCGGGTCAGTACGGTTACAGCGATACCTCATTTAGGTCGTTTTTTTATGTTTTGTCGGTTTTTTGCAATGAAAACAATTTTATATAAAAAATAATTATTTTTGTATCGCTTTATTCTGCGAGCTATAACTTTTTTATTTTTTCGCTGATGATGCTGTATGGCGGCTCGTTTTTTGCGGGACAAGATGACGTTTTCAGCGGTACCATGGATATTTATATGCGTCTTTTTGATCGCGCGTTATTGCACTTTTTGTTCGGTGGTATGATAATAAATCATTATTTTTTGCTTCGTTTTTTATTTTTATTTTTTAAGGGGTTCGCTAAAGGGGTTAACTAATGGGACAGTTTTATAGGGCAGGTCATTACGGACGCGGCGATACCAAATATGTGTACTTTTATTGTTTTGTTTTTTTTTTATTTTCAAAAAATGGATTTATTGGGGAATATTTTTTTTTTTTTTAACTAATTTATTTAGCGATTTTTTTTAAATTATTTTTAACACTTTTTTTTTTTTTTTTTTACTTTATTACCTTGTCCCAGGTGGGACATCACTGTCCTGTGACAGATCGCTGATCTGTCACATCACAGATCACTGTGACAGATCAGCGATCTGTCACAGGCACTGCTGCAGACTTCCTCATGCCTGCGCTTTGCAGGCACTGAGGAAGCCAGCTTCCTCAGGCCCCCGAAGGCCCCCGTCGCCATCTTGGATTCGGGGGCCTGGAGGAAGGGAGTCCCCCGCAGCAGCGCTGCACATTGCGCTGCCGTGGGGGGCTCAGGGAAGCACGGAGGGAGCCCCCTCCCTGCCGATGCTTCCCTTTAACCCCCGGTACACCGCGATCGCGTTTGATCGCGGTGTGCAAGGGGTTAACGTGTCAGGGGCGGTCCGTGACCGCCCCTGACACATTGTGCCGGGTGTCAGCTATGATAATTAGCTGACACTCGGCCGCGATCAGCGGCGCTCACCACGTGGGCGCCGCTGATCGCGATGACGTAATATTCCGTCCATGGTAATTAGGTCCATGGTCACATGGACGGAATATTACGTCAATTGTAGGTAAGGGGTTAAATCAGTTTGCAGTATTCATGATCTGATTTTCACAGAGCATTTGATAGGAGTAGCTTTGAAAATCTTGTAAAAAAAAAAATGTTTTCATATGGTAAAAACAGATGACACACGGATTGTAAAAGCTGACACATGGACCAAAAAAATCTAGCACCCTGAAAAAAAATAATTATATATATACAGTTGTGGCCAAAAGTATTGACACCCCTGCAATTCTGTCAGATAATACTCAGTTTCTTCCTGAAAATGATTGCAAACACAAATTCTTTGGTATTATTATCTTCATTTAATTTGTCTTAAATGAAAAAACACAAAAGAGAATGAAGCAAAAAGCAAAACATTGATCATTTCACACAAAACTCCAAAAATGGGCAAGACAAAAGTATTGGCACCCTCAGCCTAATACTTGGTTGCACAACCTTTAGCCAAAATAACTGCGACCAACCGCTTCCGGTAACCATCGATGAGTTTCTTACAATGCTCTGCTGGAATTTTAGACCATTCTTCTTTGGCAAACTGCTTCAGGTCCCTGATATTTGAAGGGTGCCTTCTCCAAACTGCCATTTTTAGATCTCGCCACAGGTGTTCTATGTGATTCAGGTCTGGACTCATTGCTGGCCACCTTAGAAGTCTCCAGTGCTTTCTCTCAAACCATTTTCTAGTGCTTTTTGAAGTGTGTTTTGGGTCATTGTCCTGCTGGAAGACCCATGACCTCTGAGGGAGACCCAGCTTTCTCACACTGGGCCCTACATTATGCTGCAAAATTTGTTGGTAGTCTTCAGACTTCATAATGCCATGCACACGGTCAAGCAGTCCAGTGCCAGAGGCAGCAAAGCAACCCCAAAACATCAGGGAACCTCCGCCATGTTTGACTGTAGGGACCGTGTTTTTTTCTTTGAATGCCTCTTTTTTTCTCCTGTAAACTCTATGTTGATGCCTTTGCCCAAAAAGCTCTACTTTTGTCTCATCTGACCAGAGGACATTCTTCCAAAACGTTTTAGGCTTTTTCAGGTAAGTTTTGGCTATCTCCAGCCTGGCTTTTTTATGTCTCGGGGAAAGAAGTGGGGTCTTCCTGGGTCTCCTACCATACAGTCTCTTTTCATTCAGACGCCGACGGATAGTACGGGTTGACACTGTTGTACCCTCGGACTGCAGGGCAGCTTGAACTTGTTTGGATGTTAGTCGAGGTTCTTTATCCAACATCTGCACAATCTTGCGTTGAAATCTCTTGTCAATTTTTCTTTTCCGTCCACATCTAGGGAGGTTAGCCACAGTGCCATGGGCTTTAAACTTCTTGATGACACTGCGCACGGTAGACACAGGAACATTCAGGTCTTTGGAGATGGACTTGTAGCCTTGAGATTGCTCATGCTTCCTCACAATTTGGTTTCTCAAGTCCTCAGACAGTTCTTTGGTCTTCTTTCTTTTCTCCATGCTCAATGTGGTACACACAAGGACACAGGCTGAGTCAACTTTAATCCATGTCAACTGGCTGCAAGTGTGATTTAGTTATTGCCAACACCTGTTAGGTGCCACAGGTAAGTTACAGGTGCTGTTAATTACACAAATTAGAGAAGCATCACATGATTTTTCAAACAGTGCCAATACTTTTGTCCACCCTCTTTTTTATGTTTGGTGTGGAATTATATCCAATTTGGCTTTAGGACAATTATTTTTGTATTTTTTCATTTAAGACAAATTAAATGAAGATAATAATACCAAAGAATTTGTGTTTGCAATCATTTTCAGGAAGAAACTGAGTATTATCTGACAGAATTGCAGGGGTGTCAATACTTTTGGCCACAACTGTATAATATATACTGCTCAAAAATATAAAGGGAACACTCAAATAACACATCCTAGATCTGAATGAATGAAATATTCTCATTGAATACTTTGTTCTGTACAAAGATGAATGTGCTGGCAACAAAATCACACAAAAATCATCAATGGAAATCAAATTTAGTAACAAATGGAGGCATGGATTTGAAGTCACACACAAAATTAAAGTGGAATGTAATGTGCTTAAAACAAGTCAAAATGAGGCTCAGTATTGTGTGTGGCCTCCACGCGCCTGTATGACCTCCCTACTGTACAACGCCTGGGCATGCTCCTGATGAGACCGCAGATGGTCTCCTGAGAGATCTCCTCCCAGACCTGGAATAAAGCATCCACCAACTCCTGGACAGTCTGTGGTGCAACGTGACTTTGGTGGATGGAGCGAGACATGATGTCCCAGATGTGCTCAATCGGATTCAGGTCTGGGGAACGGGCGGGCCAGCCCATAGCTTCAATGCCTTAATCATGCAGGAACTGCTGACACACTCTAGCCACATGAGGTCTGGCATTGTCCTGCATTAGGAGGAACCCAGGGCCAACGGCACCAGCATATGGTCTCACAAGGGGTCTGAGGATCTCATCTCGGTACCTAATGGCAGTCAGGCGAGCACATGGAGGGCTGTGCAGCCCTTCAAAGAAATGCCACCCCACACCATTACTGACCCACTGCCAAACCGGTCATGCTGAAGGATGTTGCAGGCAGCAGATCATTCTCCACGGCGTCTCCAGACTCTGTCACATGTACTCAGTGTGAACCTGCTTTCATCTGTGAAGAGCACAGGGCGCCAGTGGCGAATTTGCCAATCCTGGGGTTCTGTGGAAAATGCCAAGCCTCCTGCACAGTGTTGAGCTGTGATTACAAACCCCATCTGTGGACCTTCCTCATGGAGTCGATTTCTAATCATTTGTGCAGACACATGCACATTTGTGGCCTGCTGGAGGTCATTTTGCAGGGCTCTGGCAGTGCTCTTCCTGTTCCTACTTGCACAAAGGCAGAGGTAGCGGTCCTGCTGCTGGGTTGTTGCCTTCCTATGGCCCCCTCCACGTCTCCTGGTGTACTAGCCTTTCTCCTGGTAGCACCTCCAGCCTCTGGACCAGGGGTCCTCAAACTACGGCCCGCGGGCCGCATGCGGTCCTCCAAAGACTTTTATCCGGCCCCCCGCCAGGCCGACTTTGAGCTCATGAACTGCACTGCAGTTCAGTGCCGGCGGGCCGTGTAATTGCAGGCGGGACGAGGTGCCGAGGAAAGGCGTTGCGCAGCCCTCCCGCAGCACAGTGCACAGAGACGACGTGATTGTCATCACGCCGCCTGCGCGGTCTGATGATGTCACGCCGCCTGGGCCTGTGCCGGAAGAAGACGGAGACGAGCGGGCACCTCTTCAGAGCAGTGCGGGGACATAGGTGAGTACTTTTTTTTTTTTTTTTTTTTTTAATAGGCCGGGTCCTATTGGGGACATTGTCCTGCCTAATGGGGACCTGTGCTACCTATTGGGGATATTTTCCTGCCTAGTGGGGACATTGTTCTGCCTAATGGGGACCTGTGCTACCTATTGGGGACATTTTTCTGCCTAGTGGGGACATTGTTCTGCCTAATGGGGACCTGTGCTACCTATTGGGGATATTTTCCTGCCTAGTGGGGACATTGTTCTGCCTAATGGGGACCTGTGCTACCTATTGGGGACATTTTTCTGCCTAGTGGGGACATTGTTCTGCCTAATGGGGACCTGTGCTACCTATTGGGGACATTTTTCTGCCTAGTGGGGACATTGTTCTGCCTAATGGGGACCTGTGCTACCTATTGGGGACATTTTTCTGCCTAGTGGGAACATTGTCCTGCCTAATGGGGACCTGTGCTACCTATTGGGGACATTTTTCTGCCTAGTGGGGACATTGTTCTGCCTAATGGGGACCTGTGCTACCTATTGGGGATATTTTCCTGCCTAGTGGGGACATTGTTCTGCCTAATGGGGACCTGTGCTACCTATTGGGGACATTTTTCTGCCTAGTGGGGACATTGTTCTGCCTAATGGGGACCTGTGCTACCTATTGGGGACATTTTTCTGCCTAGTGGGGACATTGTTCTGCCTAATGGGGACCTGTGCTACCTATTGGGGATATTTTCCTGCCTAGTGGGGACATTGTTCTGCCTAATGGGGACCTGTGCTACCTATTGGGGACATTTTTCTGCCAAGTGGGGACATTGTTCTGCCTAATGGGGACCTGTGCTACCTATTGGGGATATTTTCCTGCCTAGTGGGGACATTGTTCTGCCTAATGGGGACCTGTGCTACCTATTGGGGATATTTTCCTGCCTAGTGGGGACATTGTTCTGCCTAATGGGGACCTGTGCTACCTATTGGGGACATTTTTCTGCCTAGTGGGGACATTGTTCTGCCTAATGGGGACCTGTGCTACCTATTGGGGATATTTTCCTGCCTAGTGGGGACATTGTTCTGCCTAATGGGGACCTGTGCTACCTATTGGGGACATTTTTCTGCCTAGTGGGGACATTGTCCTGCCTAATGGGGACCTGTGCTACCTATTGGGGACATTTTTCTGCCTAGTGGGGACATTGTTCTGCCTAATGGGGACCTGTGCTACCTATTGGGGATATTTTCCTGCCTAGTGGGGACATTGTTCTGCCTAATGGGGACCTGTGCTACCTATTGGGGACATTTTTCTGCCTAGTGGGGACATTGTTCTGCCTAATGGGGACCTGTGCTACCTATTGGGGACATTTTTCTGCCTAGTGGGGACATTGTTCTGCCTAATGGGGACCTGTGCTACCTATTGGGGATATTTTCCTGCCTAGTGGGGACATTGTTCTGCCTAATGGGGACCTGTGCTACCTATTGGGGACATTTTTCTGCCTAGTGGGGACATTGTTCTGCCTAATGGGGACCTGTGCTACCTATTGGGGATATTTTCCTGCCTAGTGGGGACATTGTTCTGCCTAATGGGGACCTGTGCTACCTATTGGGGATATTTTCCTGCCTAGTGGGGACATTGTTCTGCCTAATGGGGACCTGTGCTACCTATTGGGGACATTTTTCTGCCTAGTGGGGACATTGTTCTGCCTAATGGGGACCTGTGCTACCTATTGGGGATATTTTCCTGCCTAGTGGGGACATTGTTCTGCCTAATGGGGACCTGTGCTACCTATTGGGGACATTTTTCTGCCCAGTGGGGACATTGTTCTGCCTAATGGGGACCTGTGCTACCTATTGGGGACATTTTTCTGCCTAGTGGGGACATTGTTCTGCCTAATGGGGACCTGTGCTACCTATTGGGGATATTTTCCTGCCTAGTGGGGACATTGTTCTGCCTAATGGGGACCTGTGCTACCTATTGGGGACATTTTTCTGCCTAGTGGGGACATTGTTCTGCCTAGTGGGGACCTGTGCTACCTATTGGGGACATTTACCTGCCTATTGGGGACCTGTGCTGCCTATTGGGGACTACTATGCTGCCTATGGGGGACTACTATGCTGCCTATGGGGGATTATGCTGCCTATGGGGGATTATGCTGCCTATGGGGGACTACTATGCTGCTTATGGGGGATTATGCTGCCTATGGGGGACTACTATGCTGCTTATGGGGGATTATGCTGCCTATGGGGGACTACTATGCTGCTTATGGGGGATTATGCTGCCTATGGGGGACTACTATGCTGCTTATGGGGGATTATGCTGCCTATGGGGGACTACTATGCTGCTTATGGGGGATTATGCTGCCTATTGGGGACATTTACCTGTCTATTGGGGACTGGCAAGGCTGCATTGATAGGCACTGATGACATTGCAATGATGGGCAGTGCAGTCTGTATGTCTCTGTGTGGGTAATTTTATTTCTGGTGTAGTTTTTGTAGAGCTGTATATATATTGGTATTTTACTAATAGCGATTTTGAATCTCTAGGAAACAATGACATCGAGAAAGAGAAAAATTGACTCGGAGTGTAGGATATTCAAGGAACAGTGGACTTATGATTACTTTTTCATGCAGTACAAGGAAAGAGCTGTCTGTTTGATATGCCAGAATATAGTGTCTGTGTTCAAAGAATACAATTTGCGTCGACACTATCAAACTCAACATAAAGATAAATATGATTGTTTGGTTGGAGAAGTGAGAAAAAATAAAATATTAAAACTAAAAAATACATTGACAACTCAGCAAAATACGTTTGTGAAGCAGAAGCAGCTAAATATTTCATCACTGCGAGCAAGTTTTCAAGTTGCCAAGCTAATAGCGTGCACTGGCAGACCATTCGTGGAGGGAGAATTTGTTAAAGAATGCCTTCTTTCTGTAGCCAAAGAGATGTGTCCAGAGAAGGTCGATTTATTTAGTACAGTGAGTCTTTCAGGACCTACAATTACACGAAGGATTGAAGAAATGGGAGACAATTTGCATCAGCATTTGCAAAACTCCGCAAAAAAACTTTCCTATTTTTCCTTGGCACTCGACGAAAGTAATGATATTCGTGATTCTGCACAACTTCTAATTTTTATTCGTGGGACGAATGATTATTTTGAAGTCACAGAAGAGCTTGCTGCACTGCAAAGCATCAAAGGAACAACTACAGGAGAGGACATCTATGAAAAGGTTTGCCAAACTGTGAATGGTTTGGAGCTGGACTGGGCTAAACTAGCCAGTGTGACAACTGATGGTGCTCCTAGCATGGTGGGGTCTAAGAAAGGAGTAATTGCTCGCATTAACCAAGAGATGGACAAGTATAACCATTCTCATCCAATAGCCATACACTGCTTAATCCACCAACAGGCGCTGTGTAGTAAATCACTGAACTGGGACTCTGTTATGAAAATTGTGGTATCTTGTGTTAACTTCATTAGAGCTAATGCATTAAACCACAGACAATTTCAGGAATTTCTGTCTGAGCTAAATGTTGGCTATGAAGATGTTCTGTACCACACAGAAGTCCGTTGGCTGAGTCGAGGGAGAGTTTTGAAACGTTTCTATGACTTGCTTCCACAGATTACAGAATTTCTGCTTTCAAAAAACAAAGAAATACCAGAGCTCAATGATGCAGAATGGAAATGGCACCTTGCCTTTCTGACAGATGTAACAGAGTTACTTAACAGTTTCAATGTGCAACTTCAAGGAAAGGGGAAGCTCATCTGTGATATGCAATCACATGTGAAAGCATTTGAAGTAAAATTAGGCCTCCTCATCAAACAAGTGAAGGAGGAAAATTTCTGCCATCTCCCCACAACTCAAAATCTGTTAGCGCAAAAACCACTGGTTGCATTCCCAAACAAAACATGCGTGGATTCACTGGAAATCTTACTAAAGCAATTCGAATTTAGATTTAAAGAGCTTCATCTCCATGGACAGGACATACAGCTTTTCCATAACCCATTTTCTATTGACATTGAAAATGTGGATACAGTTTACCAAATGGAACTGGCTGAACTACAGAATTGTGACTCTCTGAAAGACGCATTCAAGTCAAGCAGCCTTCCTAATTTCTATGCATCTCTCCCCTCTGAGACATACCCTAATCTCAGGAAGCATGCACTCAAAATGGCAACCATCTTTGGCAGCACTTATGTCTGTGAACAGACTTTTTCCAGAATGAAACACCTGAAATCTCCTACCAGATCTAGACTAACTGATGAACACTTGCATCACTTGTTACGACTAGCAGTGACAAATATGGAACCGGACATTGACCATCTCATTAGCCAGAAGCAGGCCCACAGTTCCCATTGAAATATTGGTAAGTTTGTTGATTTAACACTTGTTCTTCATTTTAAAAATTGTATTTGTTCTTGTTTTGTTTCTTTTTTCTTCTGAATAAGATATGTGCAGTGTGCATAGGGCAGGCCATAGGAATTTGTTCATAGTTTTTTTTTAAAACTATATTCCGGCCCTCCAATGGTCTGAGGGACCGTGAACTGGCCCCCTGTTTAAAAAGTTTGAGGACCCCTGCTCTGGACACTACGCTGACAGACACTGCAAACCTTTTTGCCACAGCTCACATTGATGTGTAATCCTGGATGAGCCGCATTACCTGAGCCACTTGTGTGGGTTGTAGAGTCTGTCTCATGCTACCATGAGCGTGAAAGCACAACATTCAAAAGTGACCAAAACATCAGCCAGAAAGCATTGGTACTGAGATGTGGTCTGTGGTCCCCACCTGCAGAACCACTCCTTTATTGAGTGTGTCTTGATAATTGCCAATAATTTCCATCTGTTTTCTATTCCATTTGCACAACAGCATGTGAAATTGATTGTCAGTCAATGTTGCTTTCTAAGTGGACAGTTTGATTTCACAGAAGTTTGATTTACTTGGAGTTATATTCTGTTGATTAAGTGTTCCCTTTATTTTTTTTGAGCAGTGTATATCTGAATCAGTCACAAGATCTACTTCTGATGCAGTTATGACTCCACACCTGCCATAAAGCATGTACGATTGGTAGGTATCAGGCACCTGTCCTGTTAATACCTGCCGATTGTGCAAGTTTTAGCAAATATGTGGGGTTGTACTGTCATGGGAAATGGATTCTGGATTGGCCTTTTAACTTTCTTTGCAGGGATTTGGTTAAAAAAAAAACTATTTTTCACACATTGTAGTCAATCTGCTCAGATTCAGTTCAATGAGCTGAAATGGACTTGGTAGTGCAGGGGTAGTGCAGAGATCATTCCTCTCTGACACTGTTTTTATGGGTGCTTCCTATTGAGCAGTATTAGATATGAAAACCCAGGGTCTGACCAATGGGTGATGGATTGCAAAAGCTTTTTCAAGATTTCTCTCCTGTGGTTCTCACCTGCCCATAATCAAGGTCTCAGTGGTTTTTGTCTAACTACCATTTTTCCTGCTGAAGATACATACAGGACCCAGACTTGTGTAATGAGGGTATAAGGTTGAACAAGAATCATTTATACATTGGACAAAGTGCAGCAAAATGTACCGTATTTTTCAGACAATAAGACGCACTTTTTTCAAAAAAATTTTGGGGAAAAATGGGGATGCGTCTTATAGTTAGAAAATACTTACAAAGACTGTAGCAGCAGCAGGAGACGGACGATTCTGCGGCGGTCCCATTCCAACACTGCCGGGCAAAGATCACAAGTGCAGCAGGTTCGGTGGTGGTGCTCTGTGGTGCGGGGGAGCTCCACCGGCATTTTGTGCCGGCGAAGCCACCCGCACAACTGCCGAACTTGCCGCATCAGCCTGGGATGGGATTTCCCGGAGGCTACTGCACCTGCCGCACCAGCCTGGGATGGGAGTCATATCGCCAGACCACCAAACATCTCCTGTGACCCCGCACTACCAACGCTGCTGATCCCCATCCCCCCCCGGTAAGCTGAATTCAGACTGTAAAACAGACCCCCATTTGACAATTATTTTTTTGCCCTATTTTCCTTCTGAAAATTTGGGGCGCATCTGATGGTCTGGTGAATCTTATAAAAAGGTATGATAGCCACACTGCACAGCATAATAACAAAAGTGACTTTCAGTAAGAGTACATATGCACATGTACACTGATCACACATTTTTTTACACAGTTTGGTAATATTGCGGATATTTGTCTCATCATTGCCACAATGACTCTACCTCAAAAGTCATTATACAGTCATATGTTAAAGTTTGGGCACCCCTATTAATGTTAACCTTTTTTCTTTATAACAATTTTGGTTTTTGCAACAGCGTTTCATATATCTAATAACTGATGGACTCAGTTATATTTCTGGATTCAAATGAGGTTTATTGTACTAACAGAAAATGTGCAATCTGCATTTAAACAAAATGTGACCGGTGCAAAAGTATGGGCACCCTTATCATTTTCTTGATTTGGACACTCCTAACTACTTTTTACTGACTTCCTGAAGCACTAAATTGGTTTTGTAACCTCATTGAGCTTTGAACTTCATAGCCAGGTGTATCAAATCATGAGAAAAGGTATTTAAGGTGGCCACTTGCAAGTAGTTCTCCTATTTGATTCTCCTATGAAGAGTGGCATCATGGGCTCCTCAAAACAACTCTCAAATGATCTGAAAACAAAGATTATTCAACATAGCTTTTCGGGGGAAGGATACAAAAAGTTGTCTCAGAGATTTAACCTGTCAGTTTCCACTGTGAGGAACATAGTAAGGAAATGGAAGAACACAGGTACAGTTCTTGTTAAGCCCAGAAGTGGCAGGCCAAGAAAAATATCAGAAAGGCAGAGAAGAAGAATGGTGAGAACAGTCAAGGACAATCCACAGACCACCTCCAAAGACCTGCAGCATCATCTTGCTGCAGATGGTGTCACTGTGCATCGGTCAACAATACAGCGCACTTTGCACAAGGAGAAGCAGTATGGGAGAGTGATGCGAAAGAAGCCGTTTCTGCAAGCACGCCACAACCAGAGTCGCCTGAGGTATGCAAAAGCACATTTGGACAAGCCAGTTACATTTTGGAAGAAGGTCCTGTGGACTGATGAAACAAAGATTGAGTTGTTTGGTCATACAAAAAGGCGTTATGCATGGAGGCTAAAAAACACAGCATTCCAAGAAAAACACTTGCTACCCACAGTAAAATTTGGTGGAGGTTCCATCATGCTTTGGGGCTGTGTGGCCAATGCCGGCACCGGGAATCTTGTTAAAGTTGAGGGTCGCACGGATTCAACTCAGTATCAGCAGATTCTTGACAATAATGTGCAAGAATCAGTGACGAAGTTGAAGTTACGCAGGGGATGGATATTTAAGCAAGACAATGATCCAAAACACTGCTCCAAGTCTACTCAGGCATTCATGCAGAGGAACAATTACAATGTTCTGGAATGGCCATCCCAGTCCCCAGACCTGAATATCATTGAACATCTGTGGGATGATTTGAAGCGGGCTGTCCATGCTCGGCGACCATCAAACTTAACTGAACTGGAATTGTTTTGTAAACAGGAATGGTCACAAATACCTTCATCCAGGAACTCATTAATAGCTACAGGAAGCGACTAGAGGCTGTTATTTTTGAAAAAGGAGGATCTACGAAATATTAATGTCACTTTTATGTTGAGGTGCCCAAACTTTTGCACCGGTCAAATTTTGTTAAAATGCAGATTGCACATTTTCTGTTAGCACAATAAACCTCATTTGAATCCAGAAATATAACTGAGTCCATCAGTTATTAGATATATGAAACTGAAATAGCAGTTGCAAAAACCAAAATTGTTATAAAGAAAAAAGGTTAACATTAATAGGGGTGCCCAAACTTTAACATATGACTGTAAAAGCCATTTAAAAGAGCTGATTTCTGCTCATAAACGGGCGTTGATTGATTAAAAAAACAAGTCCTCACGTGGGCTAAACATATTGTATAGGAATTGTCCCCATACACTGTATGGCATACAGTGTGCAAGTTATCGGCAGCATATTGTATGGGAATTGTCCCCATACACTGTATGGCATACAGTGTGCAAGTTATCGGCAGCATATTGTATGGGAATTGTCCCCATACACTGTATGGCATACAGTGTGCAAGTTATCGGCAGCATATTGTATGGGAATTGTCCCCATACACTGTATGGCATACAGTGTGCAAGTTATCGGCAGCATATTGTATAGGAATTGTCCCCATACACTGTATGGCATACAGTGTGCAAGTTATCGGCAGCATATTGTATGGGAATTGTCCCCATACAGTGTGCAAGTTATCGGCAGCATATTGTATGGGAATTGTCCCCATACAGTGTGCAAGTTATCGGCAGCATATTGTATGGGAATTGTCCCCATACAGTGTGCAAGTTATCGGCAGCATATTGTATAGGAATTGTCCCCATACACTGTATGGCATACAGTGTGCAAGTTATCGGCAGCATATTGCATGGGAATTGTCCCCATACACTGTATGGCATACAGCGTGCAAGTTATCGGCAGCATATTGCATGGGAATTGTCCCCATACACTGTATGGCATACAGTGTGCAAGTTATCGGCAGCATATTGTATGGGAATTGTCCCCATACACTGTATGGCATACAGTGTGCACGTTATCGGCAGCATATTGTATAGGAATTGTCCCCATACACTGTATGGCATACAGTGTGCAAGTTATCGGCAGCATATTGCATGGGAATTGTCCCCATACACTGTATGGCATACAGTGTGCAAGTTATCGGCAGCATATTGCATGGGAATTGTCCCCATACACAGTATGGCATACAGTGTGCAAGTTATCGGCAGCATATTGTATGGGAATTGTCCCCATACACTGTATGGCATACAGTGTGCAAGTTATCGGCAGCATATTGCATAGGAATTGTCCCCATACACTGTATGGCATACAGTGTGCAAGTTATCGGCAGCATATTGTATGGGAATTGTCCCCATACACTGTATGGCATACAGTGTGCAAGTTATCGGCAGCATATTGTATGGGAATTGTCCCCATACACTGTATGGCATACAGTGTGCAAGTTATCGGCAGCATATTGCATGGGAATTGTCCCCATACACTGTATGGCATACAGTGTGCAAGTTATCGGCAGCATATTGCATGGGAATTGTCCCCATACACAGTATGGCATACAGTGTGCAAGTTATCGGCAGCATATTGCATGGGAATTGTCCCCATAAACTGTATGGCATACAGTGTGCAAGTTATCGGCAGCATATTGTATGGGAATTGTCCCCATACACTGTATGGCATACAGTGTGCAAGTTATCGGCAGCATATTGTATGGGAATTGTCCCCATACACTGTATGGCATACAGTGTGCAAGTTATCGGCAGCATATTGTATAGGAATTGTCCCCATACACTGTATGGCATACAGTGTGCAAGTTATCGGCAGCATATTGCATGGGAATTGTCCCCATACACTGTATGGCATACAGTGTGCAAGTTATCGGCAGCATATTGCATGGGAATTGTCCCCATACACTGTATGGCATACAGTGTGCAAGTTATCGGCAGCATATTGCATGGGAATTGTCCCCATACACAGTATGGCATACAGTGTGCAAGTTATCGGCAGCATATTGTATGGGAATTGTCCCCATACACTGTATGGCATACAGTGTGCAAGTTATCGGCAGCATATTGCATAGGAATTGTCCCCATACACTGTATGGCATACAGTGTGCAAGTTATTGGCAGCATATTGCATGGGAATTGTCCCCATACACTGTATGGCATACAGTGTGCAAGTTATTGGCAGCATATTGCATGGGAATTGTCCCCATACACTGTATGGCATACAGTGTGCAAGTTATTGGCAGCATATTGTATGGGAATTGTCCCCATACAGTGTGCATGTTATCGGCAGCACATTCCATTGACAGAGAAAAAAGAGCTGCTGACACAGCTATATAGTGACCAGAAGAGCATGTGAAGAAGTGTTTTACACAGCTCCTGAACGCCCTACCCTCGAATGAATATAATGGGGGGGGGGGGGGTCGCATGATAACACAGCCCCCATTTTATGGTTATAGGTTATGTAAGTTGTTTTTCATTGGTTGGATATGCAAAGGGTTAAGGGACCTGTGTAAGCTGTGCTATGCATGAGCAGGTTAAAACTGGTCTGGTTCCTCTTCCCGCTTTTTTCTGTCAATTTGATTGGCTCCTGTCAAAAAGTGTGGCAAGATTGATGCTATAAATAACAGCTGTTTGTAGGATTTACCTCATTCACAAGAATGTTTTCTTGATTGATGTCGTGTCGTTTATTTTGTGGGAAAATCACCCGGCTTCCGGGTGGATTTGGATGAGCTGGTTATGATTTAATTCATTTTACCGAATCTAAATGGTTTACCTGTTATGGTTGATTAACCCCTTCACCCCCAAAGGTGGTTTGCACGTTCATGACCGAGCCAATTTTTACAATTCTGACCACTGTCCCTTTATGAGGTTATAACTCTGGAATGCTTCAACGGATCTAGGCGATTCTGAGATTGTTTTCTCGTGACATATTGTACTTCACTTTAGTGGTAAAAGTTTTTCGCTATAACTTGCGTTTATTTATGAAAAAAACAGAAATATGGCGAAAATTTAGAAAATTTTGCAATTTTCAAACTTTGAATTTGTATGCCCTTAAAACAGAGAAATATGTGACACAAAATAGTTACTAAATAACATTTCCCACATGTCTACTTTACATCAGCACAATTTGGGAAACAACATTTTTTTTTGTTAGGAAGTTATAAGGGTTAAAATTTGACCAGCGATTTCTAATTTTTACAACAAAACTTACAAAACCATTTTTTTTAGGGACCACCTCACATTTGAAGTCACTTTGAGGGGTCTATATGGCAGAAAATACCCAAAAGTGACACCATTCTAAAAACTGCACCCCTGAAGCTACTCAAAACCACATTCAAGAAGATTATTAACCCTTCAGGTGCTTCACAGGAGCAGAAGCAACGTGGAAGGAAAAAATGAACATTTAACTTTTTAGTCACAAAAATAATATTTTAGCAACAATTTTTTTATTTTCCCAAGGGTAACAGGAGAAATTGGACCCCAAAAGTTGTTGTCAAATTTGTCCTGAGTACGCTGATACCCAATATGTGGGGGGGAACCACTGTTTGGGCACATGGCAGGGCTCAGAAGGGAAGGAGCCCCGTTTGACTTTTTCAACCTAAAATTGGCTGGAATTGAGATCGGACGCCATGTCGCGTTTGACGAGCGTCTGATGTGCCTAAACAGTGGAAACCCCCCACAAGTGACCCCATTTTGGAAACTAGACCCCCTAAGGAACTTATCTAGATGTGTGGTGACCACTTTGAACCCCCAAGGGCTTCACAGAAGTTTATAACACCCGGGCGTGAAAATAAAAAATCATATTTTTTCCACAAACATGATCATTTAGTCCCCAATATTTTGTTTTCCCAAGGGTAACAGGAGAAATTGGACTCCAAAGGTTGTTGTCAAATTTGTCTTGAGTATGCTGATACCCAATATGTGGGGGGGAACCACTGTTTGGGCACATGGCAGGGCTCAGAAGGGAAGGAGCCCTGTTTGACTTTTTCAACCTAACATTGGCTGGAATTGAGATCGGACGCCATGTCGCGTTTGATGAGCGTCTGATGTGCCTAAACAGTGGAAACCCCCCACAAGTGACCCCATTTTGGAAACTAGACCCCATAAGGAACTTATCTAGATATGTGGTGACCACTTTGAACCCCCAAGGGCTTCACAGAAGTTTATAACACCCGGGCGTGAAAATAAATAATCATATTTTTTCCACAAACATGATCATTTAGTCCCCAATATTTTGTTTTCCCAAGGGTAACAGGAGAATTTGGACCCCAAAGGTTGTTGTCAAATTTGTCCTGAGTATGCTGATACCCAATATGTGGGGGGGAACCACTGTTTGGGCACATGGCAGAGCTCAGAAGGGAAGGAGCCCTGTTTGACTTTTTCAACCTAAAATTGGCTGGAATTGAGATCGGACGCCATGTCACGTTTGACGAGCGTCTGATGTGCCTAAACAGTGGAAAACCCCCACAAGTGACCCCATTTTGGAAACTAGACCCCCTAAGGAACTTATCTAGATGTGTGGTGAGCACTTTGAACCCCCAAGTGTTTCACTAAAGATTATAATGCCCAGGCGTGAAAATATAAAATCCTGTTTTGTTCACACATAAATGATCATTTAGTCCCCAATTTTTAATTTTCCCAAGAGTAACAGGAGAAATTGGACCCCAAAAGTTGTTGTCCAATTTGTCCTGAGTACCCTGATACCCCACATGTGGGAGAAAACTACTGTTTGGGCACACGTCAGGGCTCGAAAGGGAAGTAATGACGTTTTGGAAAGCAGACTTTGATGGAATGGTCTGCGGGCGTCATGTTCCATTTGCAGAGCCCTTGATGTTCCTAAACAGTATAAACCCCCCACAAGTGACCCCATTTTGGAAACTAGACCCCCTAAGGAACTTATCTAGATGTGTGGTGAGCACTTTGAATCCCCAAGTGTTTCACTAAAGATTATAATGCCCAGGCGTGAAAATATAAAATCCTGTTTTGTTCCCACATAAATGATCATTTAGTCCCCAATTTTTAATTTTCCCAAGAGTAACAGGAGAAATTGGACCCCAAAAGTCGTTGTCCAATTTGTCCTGGGTACTCTGGTACCCCACATGTGGGAAAAAACTGTTTAGGCACACGTTAGGGCTCGAAAGGGAAGTAGTGTTGTTTTGGAATGCAGACTTTGATGGTCTGCTGGCGTCATGTTCCATTTGCAGAGTCCCTGATGTGCCTAAACAGGAAAAAACCCTACATATGACATCATTTTGGATACTAGACCCCCAAAGAACAAATCTAGATGTGCCCCCAACTAATCTAATGTAAATTAGTAGTGCATGGAGGTGTGGTACAATTTGAAGCAATCCTTCATGCACAGGCCAGATTTTTCGGGGCAGGTGTCGCATTGATAAGTGGTGTCCCTGCGTATTCCTTTTTTGTAACACACTCGACACCTTTTTTGTGGCTTACCTTTTCTTGGGGTTGGCGGGACCACCCCCGGAAAATGCTGACCTGGGACAATACGAGCACCTTCAGTACCAGAAGTACTGGGGCCCGCTCCTTCCTGAGCGCCAAACATCAGGGCCTTAACCACTACCTCCTGGAAATGAAGGTACGCCATATCGCTGGGGCATGCACATTGTGACAGCAGGAATGCGTTGAGCATTGCCATTTGGACGATGTGCACGGCCAGCTTTTTGTACCACGCCTTGGCCTTCCTCAATGCATTGTACGGTTGGAGGAGTTGATCGGAGAGATCAACTCCCCCCATGTTTTTGTTGTACCCCACTACACATGTCGGTTTGAGGACCTGTGTAGAGGTACCCCGTACAGTGCAGAGGGTACTGCCATCACCGTGTATGGTGGTCAAGAGATGGACATCTCTCTTGTCCTTGTACTTGACCACCAGCAGGTGGTCGCTACATTGGGCTCTGCTCTCACCTTTTCGGAGCATCTGCCCAAGTAGCGTCTTCGGGAGGCCTCTCTGATTTTTGCGGACAGTACCGCAGGCGGCGGTACGTCGCTCAGAGAGGGATTTGTAGAGTGGGATGCTGGTATAAAAGTTATCAGTGTAGAGGTGATAACCTTTATCCAGCAGTGGGTGCACCAAATCCCACACAATTTTCCCACTCACTCCCAGGAAAGGAGGACACTCAGGGGGTTCAATCCGGGTGTCCTTCCCTTCGTAAACTCTAAACTTGTGGGTGTACCCTGAGGTACTCTCACACAACTTATAGAGTTTGATTCCGTATCTGGCCCTCTTACTGGGCAGGTATTGACGGAATCGCAGCCTTCCCTTGAAGTGAACCAAGGACTCATCCACGCAGATGTCCCTTTGGGGCACGTACACTTCAGCAAACTTTTTGTTGAAGTGTTCGATGACCGGCCGAACTTTGAACAGACGGTCAAAGTTGGGATCATCTTGTGCGGGACACTCTGCATTATCAGAATAATGCAGAAACTTGTGGATGGCCTCAAAACGCGTCCGGGCCATGACCATTCGGAACACTGGAGTGTTGTATAAAATATCAACACTCCAATATTGCCGAATTTCCGGCTTCTTCAGTATCCCCATATGGAGGACCAGGCCCCAAAACTGCGTCATTTCAACTGCGTCTACAGGAGACCAGTTTGAAAATGTTGAACGCGGGTTTTGCTCCAAAAATTGACGAGCGTACAAATTAGTTTGCTCCACCATGAGGTTAACAAAATCCTCAGAGAAAAAGACTTTGAAAAAGTCAATTTCTGTGAGGCCGGTGGTGTCAAACTTGATTCCTGATTCTGCCACAAAATCAGGAATCAGTGGCTCGTAATTTTCGGGGGGCGAGGTCCATACAGGGAGCACTGGGTCAGCTGCGGGCATGGTGGGCGCCGCCTCATCTTCTGTCCTGGAGCGTCTGCGTGGCAGTTCCGCAGGACCCGAGGAGGAAGATGAGGAGGGGGAAGAGGAAGAAGAAGAGCATGAAGAATCCGAAAAATAAAGAAAAGTCGGATCGCCATCCAAATCGCTATCAGTGTCAGAGGCAAGTAAAGCATATGCCTCCTCCACTGAATAGCGCTGTTGGGATGAATTTGATGACATTTTTGTGTAAATATGGTGCTTGGATGTACACTTTATTGAAAACTGTATGTGTACGCGAGGGGGGGAGTGATTGGTGTAAACTTTCTGTAAAGAAAAAGCTATGGAAAAAAGTCTAAAACAGCAGGCCCTAGCTGATAAGTGTCACTTATCAAAACTAGGCTGCTGGATGTGCGCACGGGGTGGTGCAAGGGGGGGGTGGAAAAAAAAAAAAAAAAAAAAAGGAAAACGGCAGGCACAAACTCTGATAAGTGAACTGTGTCACTTATCCAAGTTTCGCAGCTGCGGGATGTGTGTACGGAAGGGCTAAGGAAAAAAAGCGAGCTCGAGTGTTGATCGGTGAACTGCGTCACCAATCAACGCTCGGCGGCTGCGCACGGAGGTGGCGCAAAAGTGGGGTGGAGGGGGGTAAAAATAGGGGGAAGGGGGATGGGGGGATTGGGGTGGATGAAGAGAGATTGGGCAGGGATCAACAGTTAGGGTTGTAGTTAGGTGGCACAAAGGGGGGTGAAAAAAATGAAAAACGGCAGGCACAAGCTTGGATAAGTGACGTGTGTCACTTATCCAACTTTTGCGGCTGCGGGATGGGTGTATGGAAGTGACGCAAAGGGGGCTAAGGAAAAAAAGCGAGCTCGAGTGTTGCTCAGTGAACTGCGTCACCAATCAACGCTCGGCGGCTGCGCACGGAGGTGGCGCAAAAGTGGGGTGGAGGGGGGTAAAAATAGGGGGAAGGGGGATGGGGGGATTGGGGTGGATGAAGAGAGATTGGGCAGGGATCAACAGTTAGGGTTGTAGTTAGATGGCACAAAGGGGGGTGAAAAAAATGAAAAACGGCAGGCACAAGCTTGGATAAGTGACGTGTGTCACTTATCCAACTTTTGCGGCTGCGGGATGGGTGTACGGAAGTGGCGCAAAGGGGGCCAAGGAAAAAAAGCGAGCTCAAGTGTTGATCGGTGAACTGCGTCACCGATCAACGCTCGCCGGCTGCGCACGGAGGTGGCGCAAAAGTGGGGTGGAGGGGGGGATGAAGATAGATTGGGGGGGTGAAGATAGATTGGGGGGGTGAAGATAGATTGGGGGGGTGAAGATAGATTGGGCAGGGGATCAGGGATCAATTAGCACTTACAGTTGTAGTTTTCTTTCTTCTGCAGGGATTGTGATGCTACAAGCTGTGGCACCACAATGCCCAGCACAGGAGCTCTTGCTGCGTCCGACCTCTCTGCAGGAATCCTCAGCTAGAGTGAGGACCCCTGCAGACAGGTCAGACAGGTCAGAGGCAGGTCAGGGGGCAGGTCACAGAGCGGTCACCGCTGCTGTGACCTGTCATTGGTGGGATCGAATGATTACATCGATCCCACCAATCCCTGATCTGCCTGGTGACCATGGCAACTGCCTAGAATCGGAGCTCACAGCTCCGATTACTAGGAAGGTCATGCCCAGGTCACTAGCAGAGCACAGAGCGGTCACATGGTGACTGCAGCTGTGCCCTGTGGTTGGCGCGATCGCCGATCTAATCGATCGCGCCAGCCAACTCCTGCAGGCCCTGCTGGGCCTGCATCAGGCTCCAGCCTAGGATCGGTGCTAATATAGCACCGATCCGGCCGGTACTGGCAGGGCACAGCGGCGATATAGCGCCGCTGTGCACTGCGATTGGCGCGATCGATCAGAGTCTAGGACATCATTGTTTCAGCCAAGCTGATTGGCTGAAACAATGAGAAACGCTGCGATTGGCTGTTCAGAATTGAACAGCCAATCACAGCGCTCTGGATGCCGGGGGGGGCGGGATCGCAGCCCGGGATGCCGACGCCATCTTTTGTAAGGTGAGATGGCGTCGGAATTTTAATGCGATCACCGCGACTTTAGTCGCGGTATCGCATTAAAGGGCCCGACGTACTATCCCGTCCACGGTCATACGGGCCCGGGTACCGTGGACGGGATAGTACGTCGGATGTCAGGAAGGGGTTAAATCTGAATTTTAAAGCAATTACTTATGAATGTGTCAGGCTTGTGTTACCATGCTTTCCATCCTGAAAGATCCTTGGTTACCCGGCTTTACACTCACTCCTGACCAGTGTGTCTCCTCTAACTGTGGTCTGTGCTCCAGGGAGATCGCTGAGGAGATAAATCCTGACACGCAGCAGGAAAGTGGGAGAGAAGGAGACTAGGCCGAGGGAAGATGAATCCTCCAAAATGGCTCCTACACAAGGTACTCCAGCCCGACACAGAGCAGATGCTGCTGCAAGACTAGAACCTCTGCAAGAGTCTGTGACTCCCCTGCAGCTTGAGGCACAATCAGGCGTGGTGGATGCTCACAATAGTACTGAGCAGCAACTGGGGATGGGAACATGGTGCAGATACTCACATCATGTGAGGAAAGATCACCCCTGCAGACGAAAGGGATCAAGTCTGTGCTATGTGCTCCCTCACAGGATGATGTGCCTGAACCAGCTATGAGAGATGTATTTGCAGCAGTCTCATTGTCTAACACTACAGTAGCAATGATTAATGAACACATGGGTAGCATGAAGGAGGATATTCACTGTATTAGGGCTCATACTCACATGCGAGAAACTCAGACAAGTCTCGCACGTCAATACCCAGCACCGCCGCCGGCACTTGGATCAAAGCGTTCAGCTGCATAGGAATACATGCAGTGCAGTATATATAAAAGCGTATATAGGTGATGGAAGATGTGAGACATTAGTGATCATTTAACAGCACAAATAAAATAAGTGAAGTAATCTCTTGTCATATCAGATAACAACAACTATGTGGGTATAAGTCCTAAAACAGGACCTACATGCAGTAAAGGAAAGAGTGGAGGAGCTGGAGGAGAGGGTTGGATGCATGAAGGATAAAATGCCTCAAATCATCAGATATATTAAGAAAACTGTGCAGAACATTTCCCTACTGTTGGATAAAACAGATGATTTAGAAAACAGGATGTGCAGAAATAAAAAAAGTGGAAGGATTGGTGGGATTTTTTGAAAAGTGGCTATATAACACCATAGGAAAGGAGGCGCTCTCGTCAGTTTTTGCAATTGAACAAGCGCACAGGGTGCCCAGCAGACCCCTCCAACCAGGTGATCCCCCATGTCCAGTCATTATCCACATGCTGCTCTACCGAGATAGAGACACTATTCTAAAAAAAGCCAGGGAACTTAAAGATCTCTCTATTAATGGATAGAAAACTTCCATTTACCCAGAATTTTCTGCAGAAATACAAAAAAGTCAAGCAAAATTTTTTGATATTAATAAAAGACTGAGGAGATAGTCAAGTGTCCTACTCCATGTCTTATCCTGCTAAACTCCGAGTAGCTGCAAAAGGAGAGATACATATCTTTGAGTCCCCGCATGATGCTTTGGTGTGGCTGGAAAATAACGACTAAAGACCTACAGAACAGGCAACCCTGAGAGATGTATGATCCTGACACAAGAGGACAGTTGTGCTTTCTTTTTTTTACCCCTTTCCTGCATATAATATTTTTCAATTTATGTCAGTCTGTTCTATGGAAGGTAGCCACTTAATACCTGTTTAGATAAGCAGAGCAGCTGGAATTCAAATGGACGATGTGCTATGTAACAACAATAGAGGCAGCCCCTCACACGACTCCAGGAACATACAAAGCCTCTTATTATAAGAGGAATGTCTATTAAGTTGTTTATATGGGTTATTAGCTTTTTTTATATGCAGCTGGGTTAGGAAACTGATGTATGCATGACCAGCTACCTGCCAGTGTGCTCTCTCTGCAAGTGGAATCAACAATGATATTATATGCTAGATACTTTGCTTTTTGTCCAAAAACATAAATTTTATAGCGTAGAATGTCAGAGGACTAGGTGACCCAACCAAGAGATGCGCAATATTTTCGTGGTTACGTACTTGCCAAACAGCAATAATACGCTTAATGGAAACACATATGGTGAAGGAAAAGACGCATCTATTGCATAGGTCAGAGGTGGGGAACCTCAGGCCCCGGGGCCATTTACGGCCCTCGATGACCTTTTATCAAGCCCCAGGGCAGATTCTCAGGGACTGCATTTTTGGGCAAGGAGCTGTATTTTGGTTGCCACCAGCTCATTAATTTCTTCTTGCTCTGTGAGCACACACATGCAGTGTTTACTATAGAGCACTGAAGGACATGCAATGAAAGAATACGTCCTGACACCAGTGCCAGAATGTACTTTGTGGGCGGAGTTTGTATGGCCCCCAAAGAATGGTATAAATATCTAAGTGGCACTTGGCAGAAAAAAAGATTCTCCACCCCTGGCATAGGTCATGGATGTCATTTGAATATCACTGGGTCTATAGCATGCACTCAAGGAGTAAGTCTTCTGGTTCATAGGGCCATCCCGTTCACGTGCATCAAAGTCATTGTAGACTCAGAGTCGCTTTGTCTCTATATTTTGTACTATACATAACGCCCCAATCCTTATAGTAACCATGTATACCCCTCCACCTTACTCTGGTGAGGTGCTGAAAAAAATACTCACTCTCTCCACCATACTTCTACAACGTGCCTTTGCTCATGATGGGGGATTTCAATATGTATATACACCCATACTGGGATAAATTTCATACAGGAACCATATCGGAGTCAGCCTCACAGACCTCTCTATCCAGTGTTATATCAGAGCAGGAGTTGATAGATATTTGGCGCACTAAGCACTCCAATATCAAACAATACTCTTGTTATTCAATGTCTTACCATTTGTATCCAGAATTGACTTGGCGGTTGTCAATGTGAATATGATTCAAAGAGGAGATCCCAAGAGGGAAAAAACACCAAATTCCCGCGCTGCTATATTTCAACCATCAAATCGAGGAAATCCAGTAGATTGTAGAATTAAAGTACTGATATTGGAACCAATTTCTACAATCTACTCGATTTCCTCAATTTGATGGTTGAAATATAGCAGCGCGGGAATCTGGTGTTTTTTTCCCTCTTGAGATCTCCTCTTTGAGTAATGGAAGCAGACGCTGTCTGTCTACACCATCCTGCTGCAGCTTCATTACATGTGACTAAGCGCATACAGTAGTTGTGGCTTTACACAACTATTGAGGGTGAGTACCCTGCACAATTTAATTTATATTCATTAAATCTGCACTGGTAAGGCCCTATGGGCGCGCTTTTGTTGTTTCTTTTATCTTTAATGTGAATATGATGTATCTGGTAAAGGAGGTTGAATATTTACCAAGAACCTTGTTGGATCATTCCCCCATAAGGGTACAACTGAGGTTGGGCACGGAGGGCTTGGTCACCAAGAATATATAGCAGATAAACCCATTTTAGATTCAGACTATTGGGGGTTCTCTACACGACAGATTGCAGGAATACTTTAACATTAAATTAATATGGACTCCACTACAAGGTTAATAGTATGGGATGCTATGAAAGCTTTTGTTAGAGGGCTCTATATTGGTGAAATTAGTAAACGGAAAACTAAAACAAGAGAATACACCCAAAAGTTACAAGAGCAGGTCGGCCTAGCAGAATCAGAATTGATATCAAATCCCTCAGCTAGCATTGCGGAAAATATGAAAGAATCTCAAAAACTAAAGAAAAATCACCTACTGGGACTCTGCACAAAACCCTTTTTTTTTGCTAAACAAACATTTTACGGAGGGTGAAAGAGCGTGCCACTTGCTAGCAACTATTGTAACAGCTCAATATGGGTTCTCATACATTTCTAGACTAGTCTCAGACACTGGGGTCGCGGTTACAGAGGATGGAGATATTCTCCACACTCTACATAATTACTTTTCTAGTATTTATTCTTCTAAAGTGTCACCAATTCAGAAGTAGTAGAGAACGTTTTAGCAACCATTTCATTACCACAATTATCAAATCTAGTGAGGGATCTACTAGACAAACTAACTGAACTTGAGAAATTGTAGGAGTCTATTCAAGGGTCCCAAAATGAAAAGGCCCCGGGCTCAGATGCGTTACCAGGGGAATTCTTCAAAACATATTGAGAAATATTGCTTCCAAATTTACTGGCAGTTTTTCAAGAAAGTATTAGAATTGTTAACCTCAAGGAATCTATGAAAGAGGCAGTGGTGGTTTTGATATTGAAACCTGGAAAAGATCCATCCCTGCCTGATACTTATAGACCCATCTCCCTCCTCTAAACCGACGTCAAACTGCTGGCTAAGGTTGTTGTAAATAGATTATCCAAGGTAATTAAGGGTAAAACACGATGATCAAACTGGATTTATACCAAACAAGTCCACCTCAAATAAGGCGGTTATATCGGGATGCAGCTTAGTTCAAAATCCACAGGAACAAGGGCGATCCTTTTCCTTAGACGCCACCAAGGCATTTGACAGCGTCAAATGGAAATTTTGTGGGCTTTGTTAAAGGGCATGGGATTCGGGGACAAATTTATTTCAATGATCCAGTTATTATACAGTTCTCCTAGGGCAAAACTCCGGGTTAACGGTCATATATCGGGATCATTTGATCTGGGAAGGAGAACACAGCAGTGTTGTCACCTGTCTCCCCTTCTTTTTGCAATAGCCATAGAGCCACTTGCCTGTTTAATACAAAAAATCCTGCAATCTCTGGCTTTCAATGTGGGTCAATAGAGATTAAAATCTCTCTAAACACAGATGATATGTTTCTTTATTTGAAGGACCTAGGCACTTCTATAAGACCAGTAATGGACATAATTAAAACATATGGGAAATGGTCGGGCCTTCTAATTAACTGGAGCAAATGTGTACTTATGCCAGATGATCCTCTTCCAGAGGAATACTCACTGGAGCATACACAAATTCAAATAGCAAACTCTTTTAAATATTTGGGGGTAATAGTCTCTGATAACCCTCAGTACTTAAGACCCCGTTACACTAAACGATGCACCAGCGATCCCGACAACGATACGACCTTGTCAGGATCGCTGGTGCATCGCTACATGATCGCTGGTGAGCTGTCAAACAGGCAGCTTCACCAGCAATCAGCACCAGCGAGGACGCTGGTCTCTAAGGTAAATATTGGGTTACTAAGTGGCGCGCGTCACTTAGTTACCTGATGTGTACCTTAGAAACCTGTGTGCTCGCGCCGGGAGCTGCCAGCACGCAGGTTTGTAAGGTACACATCGAGTAACTAAGTGACGCGTGCCGCTTAGTAACCCGATATTTACCTTTGAGACCAGCTCCCAGCGCCTGCTTAGAGCGCTGGGAGCATCGCTGATTGTTGGCTCCCGCTGCCATATGCAGCGATGTGCGCTGGCCAGCGGGAGACTAGCGATCAAAAACTGTCCGTGCACGATCAGTGATACCCGGCGGGGGGGGGGGGGGGCGGTCGCTGATCCCGGTCACACACAGTGATCTCGCTGGCAAGATCACTGTGGCGTCACAAAATCAGCGATCTCGCTAGCGAGATTGCTGTGTGTGACGGGGCCTTTACACTCACATAATTTAGGCTCCCTGCTGTTAAAAATTAGGTCTAAGGTGGATACATGGTGCCATCTCCAATGAAAAGAAGTAACCTTTCGAAAATAATCCTAATGCCACAACTCCTTTATTGTCTTCATAATACTCCGATTTGGATTCCTATGTCTTTCTTTCATAAAATAAATGGGCTGTTTCGGGAACTCATCTGGAAAAACAGCAACCCAGAATTAAACTTGAAACCCTGCAAAGGGAAAAGGATAATGGGGGTCTTGCAGTTCCAAACACTTGGTTATACTTCATAGCCTTGCAGCTACAGCAGTTTCAGGGCTGGGGTACAACTGACCACTGTGGAGCTTTGGGTCAGCTAATAAAGAAGGGCACACTAAATGGGAGATACCACTATTAGCTCTTGAGGCTAGTTTTCTCAGGGAAAATTAGTCAACAGTTCATACTCTAAATTTGATCTATAAAATCTGGGATGGGGCAAGGACATTCTCCAAATCAAGGGATTCACAAACTATTCCCCTCTGTGGCACAATTCTAAACTAAGCTAAATAGCTAAACTAGGGGGGCTTTGGGGAATGGGAACGCAGAGGGATTTTGCTACTGACCCAAATAATACGTGACGGATCAATCCAAAGTTATGATCAGATTTGCTCTGGGTTTGGTATTCCACATATAGCCTTCTATCAGTATTTGCAGCTTCATCATGCCTTCCAGACACAAATTAAGACTACTAAGATAGATATCACTATCTATTTAATCGCTACAGCATCTAATACGAAGGGCCTTATTTCCTCCAGTTACAAGATATTATTACCCTTATATCTAGATAAGCATCCCATGTTGGTCAGATCAAAGTGGGAAGAGGATGTTGGCCCCACATCTGAAGAACAATGGAAAAAAACTAGAAACAACACCTATATTATCTTTAACCGAGTCCCACAGAATGTCCGAAATTTTACTTATCCACAGGGTATATAAGACACCTAATATATTGTTTAAAGTTGGGACTGGGACAGAAGACTCATGTCCGAGATGCGGTATGAATGGGGCCCATCTGATGCATATGCTATGGGAATGTGTTGATATAGGCCACTACTGGGTGGGGGTGTCCTCCCTGATTAAACAAGTATTCAGGATATACACGCAACTTGATCATAGGGTGTGCATACTGGGCCTTCTGGGGGTGGGGGTAGATTTAAGATCCCCTGTTACTACCGCCATTCTGAGAATACTGTTTCTGGCCAGGAAATTGTTAACAATGCACTGATTAGACCTTTATCCCCCAACAATGGAGGAATTTAAAACTAAAATTAATAATACCATATGCCTGGAGAGAGGTACTTACATTAACAGGAACTCAATGCATTTTTTTTATAAGTACCGTATATACTTGAGTATAAACCGACCCGAGTATAAGCTGAGGCACCTAATTTTGCCACAGAAAACTGGGTAAGCTTATTGACTTGAGTATAAGCCGGGTATGCATTGTCCCTTCATCCCTGTCCTGGTATGCGTGGCTACCGCTGCTGTATGCATGGCTCCTTCATCTTCCCCCTGCTGTATACATGGCTCCTTCGTCCTCCCCCTGCTGTATGCATGGCTCCTCCGTCCTCCCCCTGCTGTCTACATGGCTCCCCCATCCTCTCTCTTGTATGCATGGCTCCTCCGTCCTCCCCCCTGCTGTATGCATGGCTCCCCCATCCTCCCCCTTGTATGCAAGGCTCCCCCTTCCTCCCCCTTGTATGCATGCCTCCTCCGTCCTCCCCCTGCTGTATGCATGGCTTGGCGTCCTCCCTCATGTTTGCATGGCTCCTCCATCCTCCCCCTGTCCTCCCCGTCATACTCACCCCCTCCTGGCGCGGTCTCTGCACTTCCCTGATTCTCCGATGGTGTCCGGAGCCAGCAGCTTCTTCCTGTGTTCAGCGGTCATGTGGTATCGCTCATTAAAGTAATGAATATGCGCTCCACGCCTATGGGAGTGGAGTCGTGTGCATATTCATTACTTAAATGAGTGGTATCACGTGACCACTGAACACAGGAAGAAGCCGCTAGCGCCGGAGACGATCAGAGAAGCAGGGAAGTGCAGAGACCGTGCCAGTAGGGGGTGAGTATCATGTGACGGCCGCCAGCTCCTGCCGCTCCTCCTCCCCCCGCCGACCCCCGGGACAATGACTCGAGTATAAGCCAAGAGGGGCACTTTCAGCCTAAAAAAATGGGCTCAAAATCTCGGCTGAGTATATACGGTTTATGGGAACAGTGGTTGGTCACCCTTGGGTTGGCATCTGTGGACCTACTCAGAATAACTGTACTAGACCAGTTGGCTATTTCAGCTTCTTAAATATAGTATGTTGAGGACAGATACAAATTATTTTCTGTTTGTAAGCATGTTGTTAGTGGACATACAACCAATACTAGTTTTGGTATAATCCCGGTATTTAATAATGTGTCACCAGTCTTTGGGAAAATCTTCATTTGGACAAAATTTATAACTTTGTTTGGCATGGACTACCTTGGCAGGTATAGGAATATATAAACTTTAAGGGTTAAACTTGTTGAATAAGTTTATTGTTTGTACTATAATGTATGTAATTGTTTATAAAATCAAATAATCAATAAAAATGATCTGATTTAAAAGAAAATATAGTGGCCTGTATAAACAAACGAATCAGTCAACAAGTGAGCGTTTTGCCCATTTGGGAGCTGATCAGCTTCATGTTTACAGTAACTGGTAAATGGGCCTTTAGCGCTCATGCACACAGCGAAGTTGAATGGAAAAAATCCTATATAGCAGCGCATGCACAGCTACCCATTGCACAGCTTCTGTGTGCTGCCGTACAGGCGTATACAGAGACATTATCCTTTAGTAAAAAATATTGCCAAACATTTGGAATCCAATGGTTTCATAGACAATTGAACAGAAAATGCCTCTGTATAAAATCTGCTATAGCATATGGTCTTATGCGCCTTTAAAGAAAGCCCTAATATGGCTCGGTACAAAACACGAGGCTGTATTCCAGTTTGCTGTTTGTTGTGGTTTTTGTATCACTTTTATCCATTTTTGTTTTCAATCATAGTGAGATATGTTACTTGCAATTTTACAAAAATACTGTATAAGTAACATGAAAGAGACTGAAATTTTTTTTTTTATGAAACCCATAGGCCCCAATTCATCAAGACTGGAATTTGTCATGCCGGTTGTGATGAGAGTGCAAATTGGAGTTAGACATGATTTATAAAGGGATGCTCGCCTTTTAATGAACCAGGAGTGTCCGACAAGTGTCTTTCGCCACAAATCTTATTCCAGTTGGACAATGAAGTAAGATTTCAGGCTTAAGGAACATCATAAATCTTCATAAGTTAGATGAGCTGTGGCGTCACAACCCTGTCCCGCCCCAGCTTCGTCCATTTTGGCGGACCGGGGAGAAACCGGCAGGTAATAACTTGTGTTGCATAAAAGTTTTGCCACTTTTAAAAGGGATTTACGCCATTCTATCATAATCGCTGTGATGAATCAGGGTCAAGGACTCCTATGGAACCATGCTGTACATGCATATGGCTCTCAATGTAAGAATAAGACAAAGTACATAGCTAGTCATGTTCTCAGCTGTGAAGTGGCTGTAATTGTAACCAGTCTGGGCAATGCTCTCCTAATAAAGATTTATACTCCTTATGTATTCAGTTTTGAGGATTTTCTGGACTTGAAACAATTGTGACCACTTCTCAGCTGAGGCCAGGACTAGGAATCGGATTTTCAGCCTTATAGGTAAACAATAAGGGTATGTTTCCACGTAGCGTATGTTTTCAGGATTTGCTGTGGATTGAACGCTGCGTACAGCCGCAGCGTTCAATCCGCAGCATCCAGATGTTACAGAATAGTGAGGAGGATTTTATGAAATCCCGTCTCCACTATGCGTGCAGGAACGCGTGTGACACACCCGAAATTATGGACATACGGCCCGTCTTTATAGACCGCAGCATGTCTATTTATCTCGCAGAGATTCTTCGCAAGATAAATAACTCAGTCTATGGATAGGATGCGGTGATTCCGCATGTGTTCAGTAAGCACATGTGGAATCTCTGCGCGTACAACAGGGGGCGGCGCTATGGGCGGAGCGGGGTTTCCGCTGCTTCTAAAGCGCTGCAAGTACGCAGCGTGGATACATACCCTAAGGGAGGCTCAGTAAGCAAAATATGCGACTTATTTTTAATAATAAAATAAATCTGCACCAAAAAACTGACTTATGTGCCGTGCACAAGATTTTGTGATTTAGACTCATTTCCTACAGTTTAAAGTTTCTTGAAGCACGGCCCGTAGCTAAAAAGAAGATCTTTCGGAATGTTTTCAACATCTTTAAGTGTGTACAACTTATGCCCCTTTTCCATATTTAATGGGATCATTATTGTTCTTTTCTGACAATAACATTTTTTGCTAGAACCCCATTTTTGTGTTACGGCTTCACTTTTTGTCTAAGCAGCAGCCCCTGCTGATCTTTCCACACACAGCTTGCGAGCCAGCGTGGTGTTTTTGTATACAATTTAACAGTAAAGCACTTAGCAAATGCAAATTATTATTGTTGTTTTATTACTGTTATTATTATTAATAGTTCTCTTTAGAACAGTGGAATATGGAATAATATGCTCCCTTTTTATATTTTCCTCTTGCTCTTTCAGAGACAGCTCTTATTCTTCGGTATGACACCTCTGCTGGAGTCTGTGACATGGTGGCAAGCAGGGGCTGTCTATTAGGAAAGTAATTGCAGAGGAGGGAAGTGGCATTGTTAGTGGTGTGGAGGAGGTCTCGCTTACAGGTGGAAATTACACGGAGAAAAACACACAGGCTAACAACAATTTAACTATTTCATCAGTATTGTATTAAATGCGTTTGCGGTCTAAGCGTGACCACGGTCAGGGGGTGCCTGCCAGTGTGGCATTCCTTTTAGAGTTAAAGATTTGTTCCTTACAGAATCAAATGTTTCTTTAAAAAGAATCATCAGTTTTTTAATAGCAATTTGGTAAAATTTTTTGTAAAGTTGACGAATTTTCAAGCCAAAATAAATTTATTGTATCCAATCCTATAACTTCATAGCTGCATGGTCTATAGCTTTAAAGGTTTAGTGAACTACAGAGCAGAAATCAATATACAGTCCTCCTTTAGCTGGTTTTACACACTTTCTTTGGTACATTTGCTATCTGATATTTTTACAGATAGATCACAGACCCAATATACTGGAGGTGCCCTTTCACAAGTCCTTTTTTTAGGACATATTGTCCACAAGAGAAACAAAACAGATCTATTGTATGTTGGAGATCAAACTTGCCAATGCAAGTCCATCACTACGTAAAAACAAATTTGAGAGCACAAGGAAGTCATGTCTGTGCTGACCATACTAAACTGTTGTTTGATTGGTAGGAGATGCAGAAAGGATTGTCACAATTCTGCATCTCGTTACTAAGTTTATAATACAGGGCTCAAAACTTGACGTGAACCCCCTGGGGTAAGTGTCTTAGTGCCATACAAGACAGCAACCTGTGTGTCCTAAGCAGTAGCATGTCTATAGTACCCACCATTCCTATGTAGTACTATGTATATAGTAACCACAGGCTGCCTCTGCTTGGCACTGCTGTCACCCACAATGTCCATTATGATGTGCCTGGAGGTTTGGTTTTGCATTTTGTCTGTTTTTTCTACACATTAGAGACATACAATTTTATTTCAAGAATAAAATACTCTGTACAACATCTAGCCACTTAGCTAGGCAGAGAAGAGCACCAGGATGCCAATTCAATTGTATATTGTTAAAACTGGCCTCATATTTGAAGAAATGCAGGAAGGTGGCACTAAGACTTGTTTCACACTTTCGTTTGTCAAAAATCTGCCGTTATGACAGATCCGTCAAAATTAGTGAAAAACGGATGCAACTGACCCGTTTTTTCGACGGATCTGTCTAGCGGATCCGCTGAAAAAACGGATCCGTTTAATCAGTTGCATCCGTTTTTTTTCATCCGTTCCTTCAGTTTTTTTGACGGATCCGTCGAAACTTCATATTTTGGAATGTAGAGGAACATGATTCTGGGGGTAGAAAGAGAGAGATTTTTTTTTTGGTGCCAGAACGGCTTTTGGGGTTAAATTAAAGGAACAGAAATGAAAAAACGGAATCCGATGACGGATCCGTTTTCTTGACGGACAGCAACGGATCCGCCGCTCATAGGCCTCCATTGTAGTGGATGACGGACGGCGACGGATCCGTCACTGTCCGCCTTTTTGACTGCGACAAAAACGTTCCTAGGGACTTTATTTTCGGCTGACGGCCAGCTATTTTCTGACGGATCCGTTGTACGACGGACGAAACGGAAGGCCATCCATCACAATCCGTCACTAATACAAGTCTATGGGGGAAAAAAACGGATCTGCCAGGCAAATCCGTCAGATCCGTTTTTTTTCTGCTAATGACGGATTGTGACTGACACCAGAAAACTGAAGTGTGAAACAGGCCTTATCTGTCCAGTCAAAAATTATTATCTAGATACCGTCTTATATGCTGTTTACAATGAGAAACAATGAAAATGGATGCAATCTGGGGTATAATTCTTTAAGGCTATGTGCACACGTAGCGTTTTAAAACGCTCACTAAAAACCGGACTCCTTCCCAGAAATCGAGCGGTTTTTTCCGCGCGATTTCACCGCAATTTTACCGCGATTATGATCGCGATTTTGCCGCGATTTTCGCGTGCGTTATTCAAGCACTTTCCAAGCGATTTGAAGCATCGCTTGGAAAGTGATTTACAGGTTGGTCACACTCGTCAAACATAGTGTTTGACAAGTGTGACCAGGTTTTTACTATTGAGGCCGCCTATGCGGCCTCAATAGTAAAAGATAAGATGTTAAAATGCTAAAAAAAAATAAAAAATCGGGGTATATTTACCTTCCGGCGTCCCGCGCTGCATTCCCGGGCCTCAGCGTTCCCAGTAAGGCCTTGCGAGACCTGTGATGACGTAGTCTCGCGTTGCTATAGCGATCTCGCGAGACCGCTAGAGTCACGTGAGACTACGTCATTACAGGGCCTTGCCGCAAGGCATTACTGGGAACGCCAAGGCCGGGAATGCAGCGCGGGACACCGGAAGGTAAATATACCCCGATTTTTTATTTTGTATTCTTTCTTTTACAGGGGTATGGTACCCAGGGCCTGGATGACAGTCTCCTCTCCTCCACACCGTGGGTACCAACCGTACATGAGACGCTTAACTTCCCGCATGGTGGGCATAGCCACATAAGCAATTCTCATGCATACCTATGGGTGCGGAATCGCGGCAATTCTTTGCGATTCCGCGCAAAAGAATGAGCATGCTGCGATTTTTTCCGCGATGCGATTCAGCCGCGGAAAAAAGCGCAGCATTAGCACAGCATGTGCGGAATACCATAGGAATGCATGGGGGGCGTTCTGTACATGATTTTTAAGCGTTTTCACAGCGTTTTCGTGCCGAAAATCACGGCAAAAACGCTTAAAAATCGCTACGTGTGCACACAGCCTAAAGTATACAGTATAAAGGAGCAGTATAAAGGAGAATAGAGTGCGGGGGATAAAGCTCTGCAATGCGATGCTGCTTCCAGACCTGAACAAAACCCTGCAGAACTGAGGCAAAGGAGCGAAGTTGCAGGAGGGAAGGAATTAGCCAGTGCTCCAGGTCAGGTGACTGTGACGAAGCTACCATTGGATACAAAAGGCCAGCTTGCTAAAAGGAGATAAGTTTTGGCGCTAAGGGAAGTGACAGCTGCTCCTGCTGCAGCTTCAGCAGCCAAGACAGTGTGTACCAGCAGAGCCCAGACTCAGAAGACGCTGGTCCAGCACCAAAGACTATAGTTACGCTAGTCAAGGGCAAGACTCCACCCATCAACGGTCAAACATAAAAGACCCGAACGATGCCGGTTAAGGCTTCCGACTCAGACGACACCAGTCAACAGTCGAGGATCAGCCCCCATCGATAAAGACAAAAGAGACATTCATTAGCAGCCAAGTACCGAAGAGGCCCTTAGGACATCAAGCCAGAGACCTAAGCCTGAGCTGGTGATCTGAGGCGACGTGTGAGATGGGCTGTCAGTTTCAGTAGAGATGTACGGTATTGGGTGTGGGCAGAGGGAGCACTGCAGGTCAGACGGGTTTGGCTAACGCTAGAGCGGCCCATAAAGAGTTGATAGATTTTGTGAGGAAAATGTGCAACTGGTGAGATGGAGCAGCAGCCTTTTTCAGGGGTCGGATAGTTGCAGAGGTGCCTTAGTGACTGTTCCCACCAATACAGCGTTTGTCAAATCTATGCCAGACAGAAGTTGACTCATAAATCCTGAACTGTCATTGAAGAAATAATAATAATTTTATTTCTATAGCGCCAACATATTCCGTAGCACTTTACATAATAGAGGGGACTTGGACAGACAATACAGCATAACAAACACAGATCAAAACAGATACCAAGAGGACCCTGCTTGCAAGCTTACAATCTATGAGGAAAAGGGGAGACACAAAAGGTAGATGGTAGATTGTTCGGACCAGCCATAGTGTACAAATTGGGTGTTCCTGTATTGCTGCATGAACCAGTTAACAGCCTAAGTATATAACAGTACAGACACAGAGGGCTATTAAATGCATAAATCATGGGAGAACATGATGCGAGGAACCTGAATATGGTAAAAAATATTTATGAATGAGCCACACAGGGATAATTACGGTAGGTTAATGAGTTGAAGCAGTGGGCCAGTCTGAACAAATGTGTTTTTAGGGCACACTTAAACCTGTGGGAATTGGGGATTAATCGTATCAACCTGGGTAGTGCATTCCAAAGAAATGGCGCAGCACATAAAAAGTCTTGAAGACAGAGTGGGAGGTTCAGATTATTGAAGATGTTAACCTCGGGTCATTAGCAGAATGGAGGGCATGGGTAGGGTTGGTAGGCTGAGACACGGGAGGAGATGTAGGGTGGTGCTGAGCCATGGACAGCTTTGAGGGTGAGGGTAATAAGTTTGTACTGGATTCTGGAGTGGATGGGTAACCAGTGTAGTGACTGGCACAAGGCAGAGGCATCGGTATAACGATTGGTGAGGAATATGACATATTTCATGTTGTGCATTAACTGATGTGTCACCGTATACATAATTGACTGTAAATAGTATTGTGAATGCTTTGTTCACGTGATTTTACTTGAGATAATAATCTTTCTTGTATTAACCCCGTTAAGTATATAAAGTAGCAGTAGTTTGTGATCCATGCCTGGTGTATCTGCTGTTGCATTCTGATAGCCTACTTACATATGCACTGGAAATAAAAAATGTATACCTCAAAATATAGAAAAAATATGGCATGGTAGAAGTTTGTCCATGTGTGCCCGCATCCATTTGTTTTCCAAGGTCCTTTATGTGGTTTGAATGTGAGAATCTTCTAGTAGTTTTCTTTTCAAGTACCAGGTTGTTTTTGGGAAGTGTTTTCACTTTGCTCTCCTGTGTCAAAAAAACTTTTCCACTTTAGATTTTTTGAGGATAGACGGCTCTGCCCAATCCATTTGATGGAGAACAAATATGTATTTTCTAAAAATATTTAATGTGGTGGCACATGTGTAGATATCAAAGACTGAAAAATTGCTATTTTTGCGGCAGTGGAGCACAAGTTTAAGATTTTTGAGGGCCCATTTGTATTTACTGGGGTTTACGCAGCCGAATACGCCCCAAAACAAGTCAAGGGTACAATGACTGTCAGTTATGCCAGTACAGGGTATTTAATTCTTAGCCAAAATCTCCGAATCACGTCGCAAAACCACAGGCAGTGTGTGATGTTGGCTTAGGGAAAGCCACATTTGAAAAATGTGTCTGCCGGATAAATGCCCACCTTGTGGCCTCTGGCTGGAGAAATGTATAAACTGTGAAAGATTCTTAAGGCATTTCAACATACCTAACAAATGGGAGTGTTTTAGGATGCAAGTCAGTAGCGAGTACAAAATGTGTCGGGGAATAAAAGATTTCAAACAGAAAGGTCTGTGTGGTGGGACCTTAGACAATGGATTCAAGAAGTCCCATCTGAATAAGCTCATTTTGAAAGAAAGATGGCCTTAACCATTGATTTGAGTACTGGACAGTTATCTTGTGCTGCAAATGAAAGATGACCCTAAGAACAAATAACGTAAGGTATGAAAAATAACACATTTTAATTGCAAGTAATTCCCCATCTGATAGTACGATAACAGATGGAATGACAAAGATACGATAGCATTAGCAAATCTTCACAATCTTCACGGTTATGTTTTCCTCCAGACATTCAGTGCTAAGTTAAAATGTTTATATAAATAAGATAAAAGGGGCACAATTTTTGATTTGGGCCACAATCTCCTATACATGGTAATGATTTCACTTTTATGGTAACTAACAGGTTAATGATAAAGAATCCTCATGGATTATATGTAGAGCTAAGCACAATCTAATACAAAATGTATCTATGCGCCGCTCACCCCAGGTAAAAACATCCCCCTCATTTTCACCATGCACCTTCCTCACTAATATCCCCTAATCATAACATGCAGCCGGCAAGGTCCATAGCTGGTAATTACCATTCCAATCAGCAGCCCCCTCTATCATTAATGCATCCAGCTGGGAGAATATACAAGCCACTTAAAAGCCAGCGCTCTCATCTCTCGCTTACCCCTACCCTCAAACAAAGAGACAGTGGAGAGAGGGGATGCGGGATGGCGCAGAGGTGAACATCTGTATATGTCTGCTTTCTTATGACGGCGTTGTGTGGTATAAATGGTGCCCAGTAATGGAGCTGAAATTGAAGAGAACTGCTGATTGAAAATCCAGCTGTTCGGAGGATAGCATTTACATCATGAAAATCGACGAAAACTAGAACTTCTGATGTACTTGCTCCCTCTTCCAAGCCACATAGACAATAAAGGCCAGTGTATTCTATTGCCAAAATGTTCTAGATTATGTTATGATGTTTCGAATAAATGTGAGGCCTTGAGGGAAAAAAGGAAGGTTCTGAAGGAGCAAGGGCACTTAAATGGAAGGATGGAACAGATCTATGGAGCGAGGGCTTGCAAAGGGTCAGAAGTAATTATTTTAAAAGCATGTCTAGCATGGATGTGCTACAAGCTCTTCTTTCCTGCCCACTTCGACTGAAAACAGCTGGATTACTTCACAAGCAAAAACCATAATAGGGAGATCACAGAGGAGCCTACACAAAAAGAAAATTATTTCAGCAGTAAGTCCCTTTTTATCAACTTTTCCTTCACGTTTTATGGAGCAATCATCTGTTAAGCACTTTGTCCAACAGCAGAACACAGGATGGGGGATATGCGGCTGAAAGAGCTCACCTTCCGTCTCTACGAGCAATGTACTAATAAAACAGGATAATATCATGCGAAAATACAAGTTACACAATACAGGAAAAAAAACAATACCAACTTGTCCCACAATGATGGGTGATGGACCTCCCAGAAACATTTTATAACTGTGAAGTATATGCCAAATTGGCAGCAGTGAAAGGGTGAAATGAATTTTTTTGTCCTCGCATTGTCATGCCTTTGGATTTTAGCACTTGGTCGAGGCTCTGATTAGCTGTGAAAGGCTGCAGACACATTAAGCATAAGCGGGGTTTGTAGGTGGAGTGAATGATGCAGAGGGTGTGAGGAGGGAGTAAATGCTGTTATTTTCTCTAATTGTTGTTTTTGCAGAAAGGTAATTAAAATCCCTTTTATTTCACACGTCAAGGGTCTCAGCAGTAGAAGAGAATGAGGCTCAGCTAGACACAATGTTCTGCCTGGTGGGGGAGCCTGGCACACAGTCTGCCAGTCAGTGCCCATCACCTCCAGCTTCATTCCTTTATGTGAACACTTTTTTGGTCTGTTAACCATGTAGTAATAAAAAAAAAGAAAAAAACGAATAGACTTTACATTAAGAAAAGAGCCAAGACTGCCTTCGAGTTTACTTTCCAAGTCCTCATTAACTATCATTTCCATAATCAATATCCAAGAGGCTTTTTGTTGATCCCCAGGAGTAAAACAAAGGCATTCCAGATTTGTACACATCTATAGAAAAGGGGCAGCACAAAGTGAATATCTATCACACAAATTATTGATTTAGCTAGATGTGATATTTCCAGTTAGCTTTTAACCAGAGATGCCATTACTTGCCATGACACAAACACTCTATGGATTAATTGGCTATTCAGCAGTTTGGGAATTAAGGATTTGTGAGGTCACACTTAAAAGTTTATGGCCTCCATAGACGAGGTAAAGGTTTATTGCACATATTTGACATATATAATGCGCTTCATATGGATTTAGTTTGATAGAAAAGTCATCATGTAACAAGTGTTCTCCAGAAGTGCCATCCTCCGGCACAGGGGGCTTCCCTGGAAGACAGAAAGTTCTGTTACTCTTACAGCAGGAGGATTCAGTCTTCTTGAAGATAAGGGGTTGTGGCAGAAATTTATCTTTTATATCTCTTGGCAGCTTACGACGCTCCACTTTCATATTCTCATATAACAACATGATACCCACAACCACTCCATCTCAGAATTATCGTTTTACAGACATTTATTGCACTGACACCTCCAGAAAAGGCTAGTAAGTGGTCAAATTAAAGTTTTAAGCCCCCTTCACACTATAAGGTAGCGCTGTTATTCAAGTAGGGGATACTCGCTTAGCCGCCACAAAACCAGTCCGGCACGGGTTTTCCATAAAACAATTATAGTCCATGCGGTTTATTCAGCATCATAAACCCACAGCAGTAACATAAAGTTCATCACATCAGCATAACGTCCATGACAGAGTTCAGCTCTGTAACCCCTGTGGTCACCCAGGCTCTTCAGCCTCAGTTATCTCACCCACGTCGGGGTTTCCTCATGACTGCTTCACCTCATCATGCTGCAGACATCCATTCCCTCCAGGGAATCATCAGGCACGTGCAGCCATTCAACACAGCGTTCCTTGCTGTCAGGAAGACAGCCCCCATCTCTCCCAGACGGGGCCTTCCAAAACGGACCAACCAGGTCACAGCATTCACCTATGTGACCTACCCTGGCCACCTTATATGGTCCGTAGCCATGCCCACTGGGTCACATGGCTTTGACCTCGTCACAGGTCCTTGAACCATTCTCACACTCTTTAAAATATCCTTCTTAACCACACCCCTGGGTGGATTTGAAGGTAACTAGTCTTGTCCATCTCCCCAGCTACCTGGAGACTTTTCCCGGACACATTGAAACAGCAACTCAGCAGTATCACTGCTGATCAACACACACATAAGTCTCCATCTCAATGCCACCCACCTTGAGATACACAACGGTCATTCAGTATTCTGCCATTCATCCTATCACCTAGGACATCCACACAGCACCCCCTAGCAGACACAGTGGTCACTACACCACAACACATAGTGAGATCGCTAGCGATATCTCTAAAGCATCACCGATTTTGTGACACAACAGCGATATCGGTAGCGATCTCGCTAGATGTGACACTTACCTCCAACCCGGCTCCCCGCTGGATATCGCTGATCGCGCTAGAACGGGATGGTCCATTTCTCGTCGTCGGCTTCCTGCTGGCGTCCACGAACGACTCTATGGACGCAGGCGGAAGACGTCACCCTCGCTGCGTGTGACAGGTAAGTGACGACCCCCGACAACTGCTGCATCGCTGGTGAGATCTGCCTGTTTGGCAGCTCACTAGCGACCATTTAGCGATGCACCAGCGATTCTGATCGGGTCGTATCCTTGTCGGGATGCACTTTATTTTTTAGTACCCAAAGCTATGTTCACAAGTAGTGTTTTTTTCAGCAGTCAAAACCTGCTCTCTTGGTAGTAAAAACACTACATTCATAATGCAAGTTTTCCTATGTTTTTGTGGCATCTCTTGCTACATTTTTGTAACTTTTTTGGTGCAGATTAGGCTGGTTTCACATTAGCGCTTTTTAAGCGCACGCACGGCCGGGGGTAGCTCCGCCCCCGAGCCGGCTCTCTGCCCGGCGTGCCCGCCCCTTGCTTGTAGCGCCGCCTCCTAGCGCACAGCGGCGCCTGCGATCGGCGCACCCTATCTTTAGCATAGGGTGCGCAGGCCTTGCGCTAGTTGCGCTTTGACCTGCGCTGCGCACTTTTGACGGTGCGCCGTGCGCGCCAAAATCGAACTTTTCGGATTTTGGCGCGCACGGCGCACCGTCAAAAGTGCGCAGCGCAGGTCAAAGCGCAACTAGAGCACGGCCTGCGCACGATCTGCGCACCCTATGCTAAAGATAGGGTGCGCCGATCGCAGGCGCCGCTGTCCGCTAGGAGGCGGCGCTACAAGCAAGGGGCGGGCACGCCGGGCAGAGAGCCGGCTCGGGGGCGGAGCTACCCCCGGCCGTGCGTGCGCTTAAAAAGCGCTAATGTGAAACCAGCCTTATATGCGTGATTTGTCTACAGTACATGTTTAACCTCTTTGTGAGCGAACCAATTTTTACCTTAATGACTAGGCCAAATTTTACAAATCTGATCAGTGGCATTTTATGAGGTTATAACTCAGGAACGCTTCAATGTATCCCACTAATTCTGAGAATGTGTTTTCGTGACATATTATATTTTCTGCTAGTGGTACATTTAGATCAATATATTTTGCATTTATTTGTGAAAAGTGTAGGTGCTTCACAGAAATTTTTAAAATGTGGATGTGAAAACAATAATTACGGTACATTTTTTCTGCTAAAATGTTATTTTAGCCCCAAATTTGTAATTTTCCCAATGGCTAACAGGAAAAAACAGACCCCATACTTTGTTACGTAATTTCTTTTGAACACGGAGATACCCAATATGTGGTGAAAAGCTGCTGTTTAGGCACAATGACAGGGCTTGAAAGGAAAGAGTGCTGTTTGAGCTTTGTTTGAGTGCTGTTTGGAGCGTAAATTTCTTTGGAATAGATTGTGAATGCCATGTTGCATTTGCATCGCCACTAAAATGCCAAAACAGCAGAAATCTCCAAAAGTGAACCCATTTTGAAAACTAGACCCCCCCCCCCAAGGAATTCATCTAAGGTCATCAGGTCCAGAGAGGTAGATCTGTGTGACATCAGCATAGACGTGATACTGAAATAATAATAAATAACAAGTACAATAATCTTGAACTATATGAGCTGCCCAGGCTGAAAGTGTAGATGGAGAAGAGAAGGGGTCCTAGAACTGAACCTTGGGGGAGACTGACAGATAGGGGATGAGATGAGGAGGTGGTGTGTGAGTAGGAGACGCTGAATGTCCGGTCTGTTAGTTATGATGAGATTCAAGATAGGGCCAAGTCTGTGATGCCAAGAGATGAGAGAATCTGTAGTAAGAGGGAATGGTCCACTGTGTTGAAGACAAATGACAGGTCCAGGAGGAGGAGTACAGAGCAGTGTTGCACGGATTTCACAGTCAGTAGGTCGTTGGTGACTTTAGTCAGGGCAGTTTCAGTGGAATGGTGCTGTCGGAAACCAGATTGTAAACGGTTGAAGAGCGAGCAGGAGGAGAGGTGGGAGGACAGTTCAAAATGGACGTGTTGTTCCAGGAGTTTTGAGGCCCAGATGAGAAGTGATATAGGGCGATAGCTAGACAAAGAGAATGGATCAAGGGAAAGTTTTTTGAGGATGGGTGTGATTGAGGCATGTTTAAAGCATGAGGGGAAGACACCAGTTGTTAGTGATAGGTTGAAGAGATGGGTTAGGGTTGGGATGAAGACTGTGGTGAGGTTTGGAATGAGGTGGGAAGGGATTGGATCAAGTTCACAAGTGGTGAGATACGGGGTGAGAAACTCATATGTGGTTGTACACTACACGGATGGACTGGATGGGAAGAAGCGCTATTTGACTTTTACAACGCAGATTCCGTTTGATTAGAAGTGTTAGATCAGCAGAAATCCTCAGGTGACAGCATATTAGAAACTTCACTGCTTCAGGATTTCATCTGGGGGTGTAGTGAGTATTCTGAATCCACAGGTGCATCAAAAACTTTTATAACATTCGGAAGTGGAAATACAACATGTTAGTGGTAAAAATGTATTTTTTGTATTTGCTGCAAATATGTCAATTACATAAGTGTTAAAGGTGAAACTGGACCCCGTAATTACCGTATTTAGGCAATTTCTCCCGAACACAGTGATTCCCAATATGTCATCAGAAATTACTGTTAGGCAGGTACGGACTGGGGCTAAAATTCAACCCTGGCATTTGAAATCACACAGACCCATGCTGTCACCGTCCTCAAGCACCAGATGGGATATATTCCTAATATTACCCTGGATGGAGGAAAGCAAGATTTACTACAAGACCAATATTTCTAATGATACCTCTGTTACAACTCTTAACAGTATGGGTGTCTTGAGAACAGTGATTCTGTTAACAACATAGCAGACAAGGTGGCCCACCACATTTGCCAGAATTGCTAGATGGCCAGTCCGACCCTGCTGTTAGGCCACGCGCCAAGGCTGAGAAGGAAGAAGCGCTATTTGGCTTTTGGAGGACAGATTTTGGCAGAATAGTTTGCGGGCAACATTTTCAGAGCCCCTAAGGTGCCAGAAATGCAGAAAAAAAAAAACAAAAGTGACCTCTTTGTAGAAATTGCACCTCTCAATGAAATAAATTTTTAGCTGCAGTGACTATTTTGCAAAATCCACGCCAGGCTTTATTCTGGCGAATTGAAAATATGCCGGTTTAGTGCCCAAACATCGTGCCCCCATACAGTGTAGAATCCCCATATATTGTAGCGCACCCCTACATTGTGCCCAGCTTGTGTTTCTGTTGACACGCACCCCGTAAATTAAGTGCGCTCTCCTCACTACAATAATGCCAAACATGTAGCCGCTTACTTAAAGATTAGGCAAACTGGGGCTCCGAAGGAGGGGTCATTTGGATTTGGGAGTGCAGATTTTACTGGATTCTATTTGAGGGGATGGGAACCATGTCGCTTTTCTACAGTCTTAGGCCTCTTTCACACATCCGGTTTGTGCCGTCAGGCACAATCCGGCATGTGTGTAAAAAAACGGATCCGTTTTTTTTTACCGCCGGATGCGTTTTTTTGTCATTGAGAAGCACATGCGCCGGATCGCGCCGCATGTGCTTCCGTTTGTTCCGGTTTTTACCGGATCCGGCTGAATTCCTCTGTCCGGCGGCCGGACAGGACGGGTGCTGCAGCGTTTTTTTGTCCGGCGAAAAAAGCCGGACATGGCCGGATGCGGCCCTCCCAGCTCTGCGGGACAATGTTACGCTATGGCACATTCCGGCCGCCGGATCAGGCTTCTACCTGATCCGGCCACCGCATGCACGGTTTTACCCTGTGCGCATGCCCGGATATCTCTCTCTCTCTTTCATACCCCGTTCTCTCTCTCTTTCATACCCCGTTCTCTCTCTCTTTCATACCCCGTTCTCTCTCTCTTTCATACCCCGTTCTCTCTCTCTCTCTCTTTCATACCCCGTTCTCTCTTTTTCATACCCTGTTCACTGGCTCGTGGATCCTTTTCTTCCCCGGAGACTCCGCAACATAGCTGCGTCAGGCGCCGTAAGATGCGCCGCATATACTTCCGGTCCCTCCATTCACGGCTGGATCCGGCACTCCATCTTTTTGCCGCACGGAGCCGGAATGCCACCGACGGACGTGTGAAAGTAGCCTTAGTTCTACTTGTAACGTGGGAACCCCCTCTATTTCAAATGACAGATGACGGACCTGAGTGGGGCTGGTTTTGTGCAGGATAACTTAGGGGGTTTTATTGGTAACATTTTGTGGTACATAATTTTTTTTAACACTTTCAGTATAATGCTGGGATCATATTCTTGTGTTCTACGCTAAGCACTTAAGTTGAGATTTCTGTGTAAATCACCAAAAAAGGCGATTCAGACCCCTGATGGAACCACCCACCATAATGAGGCAGATATAGACACTTTGGAGTCTGTTTGGTGTCTGTTCCAGTGGTATCTATCTTTTTAAGCATGTACAGATCTGGATCTGTGCTTGTCTACACTTGTGCGCTAGAAATATGCCTAAAATGATGTGACACTGCTTGAACAGAGATCACACGGACGGAGTCCAAAGGCACTCGACGTGCCTTATAAGTGCGTGGTCCAGTCGGGGATTTTGTCTTAGTCACGGTTTTGGGGATTTACATAGAAACCCAGATGTAAGCGCTCAGTGGAGAGTGCAGGATAAATGTGAGCCGAGCCTTATTCCAATTTTTGGGAGGCAGAATGAACAAATAGACAGCAGTACAAGAACAGTTATTTTTATTTCTGCATGGTTCACCGTGCGGTATAAGTGATTTTTTCTTCAGGTCGGCGCGATTACAGTGACACCAGATTTATATATTTTTTTTGTTTTTCTACGATCACGTACTAAAAATTATTTTTTATAAAACAGTTTATTAGTCGCCATATTCTGAAAACTGTTAACTTTTTAATTTTTTGGCGAACAGAGCTGTATGAGAATGTATATTTTGCACGAGTTAAAGATTTTTTTGGTACCATTTTGGGGTACATAACGTTTATTGATGGCTTGTTATTCAGATTTTTCATACACAGACAAAACAAAATAAAAACAGCCATCCAGTTATTGTTTTTTGCAGGTTTGTTTTTTTGCACCAGTCACTGTGTGGTAAAAGTGATCAGACCGATTTGCTTTTACAGCAATACCAAATTTATACATTTTTTTAAGCTTTGCCTTTTTATTTTTTCCCTAAATGGGCCATATTAGCACCTGTTTTTTTGTGGGACAATTGGTGCTTTTATTTATACCTTTTTTTCAAAAATATTACTTTTTGATCGGCTTTTATTTAATTTTTTTTGTATGTCCGTATGATGAAAAAGCTATATTTTTGGTGTTTTTTGAATTTTTTTTTACAGTATTTGCCGTATGGAATACGCAATGATTTATATATCGAGTAGTTATGGATACTAAAAAAGTCTGCGGTTTTAGTGGTAAAACAGCTTTTCATGATTTTTGTGCAATTTTTTTTTCAATAAGTCATATTGTGGGATATGTATAATTTTTACTCTGATTGTTGGTCTCTTGAATTGCAGTACTCGTGTACTGCAGTGCCTGAGACCTGTCAATGTCTCACTGACTGCTTATAGCTGGATCTCACAGGTCCCCGTTCCCTGTGGTCATCAGATGACAACAGGGTACCATGGCAACGATCATCACCTGCAAATACAAATGTGGGGGAGGGTTGATTCTGTCATAGGGGGCATTTTAAGCCATTTTAACCACGTAGATAACCGCTGTCGCAATTGACAGTGGTATTTAAAGAGATTAATCGTACGAATGCAGAGCAAAGCTTAGAGCGGTGAACGGTGCACTGGGCTGCCCCTTCCCTCACCGACTATCGGCATTGCGGCAGGGTCCGACCATTTAGAGCGGGACCTGTTATGAACTGGTCACCAAGGAGGATGGCAGGAATAGGCTAGGCCACCAGGAAAAAACAGAAAGGTTGGTAACTTAGCGGATTGCAGACCCCTAATCGTAAGAACACAACTAGCATTAGCCGTGGGGCTTACCGACGATGCCCTAGACGCCTCGGAGTAGAACCCCAAAGAAATAGATAGCCCCCAAACATATATTATTGGTGAGTCAAGATGAGGCACAAACACAGGTAGAAAATAGACTGAGCAAATGATGGGGCCCAAACTGTCTAGACAGGATAGGACAGGAAAGACACTGTCTGCAATCACGCAAAAACCCTAAAAAATCCAACATCCAACACAACTGATGTACATAAACACTGAGGTCTCACGACCTCTCCCCCTACATTATTTTCCAGAGTCAAAAGTGCCTGTTGGTTTACCAAGCTTGATCTCAGGGGGCGTACAATCTTATTCGCATCAAGCACGGGGATGAATGGAAGACAGCGTTTAATACTCCGGAGGGACATTTTGAGTACCTGGTGATGCCTTTTGTGCTCACTAATGCCCCTTCTGTCTTCCAATCTTTTATGAACGATATTTTCCGGGACTTTGTGGATAAGTTTTTGATCATTTATCTGGATGATATTTTGATCTTTTCCAGTGATTGGGATTCTCATATGGAACATGTCCGGACTGTTTTGAGGGAAAATTCTCTGTATGATAAGGGATCGAAGTGCCTCTTTGGTGTACAGAGGATTTCATTTTTGGGATTCATTTTATCCCCGTCTGCTATTGAAATGGACCCGGCCAAGATACAGGCCAAATATGATTGGTTCAGCCCACTTCTTTGAAGGCTCTACAGAAGTTTTTGGGTTTTGCTAATTTCTATCGTAAATTTATAAGTAATTTTTCTGGTATTGTCAAACCACTGACTGATTTGACCAAAAAGGGCGCTGATGTGGTGAATTGGTCTCCAGAGGCAGTCTCAGCATTTCAGAAGCTTAAGCGGAAATTCACTTCTGCTCCGGTTCTATGGCAACCTGATGTCTCACTCCCATTTCAGGTAGAGGTAGATGCTTCTGAGATTGGTGCAGGAGCCGTTTTGTCCCAAAAAGATCCGGTGACTTCTAAGATGAATCCTTTTCTCGAAAATTCTCCCCATCTGAATGTAACTATGATGTGGGGAATCGGGAACTGTTGGCCATGAAATGGGCATTTGAAGAGTGGAGACATTTTTTGGAGGGAGCTAGACATCAAGTTGTGGTCCTCACCGACCACAAGAATTTGATTTATCTTGAATCAGCCAAACTCTTGAATCCTAGACAGGCTAGGTGGGCCTTGTTTTTCACGCGTTTTAATTTTGTGGTCTCTTTTCTTCCCGGCACTACGAATGTTAAAGGCGGGTGCCCTTTCTAGGAGTTTCTTTGCGGATTCTCTTGTTGTGACCGAGCCTACTACCAGGGTGTAGTTATTTCCACCATCTCACCCGATTTGAGACATGCCCTGGAGGAATTTCAGGAGGACAAACCTGAACATTGCCCTACGGGAAAATTGTATGTCCCTGACCAGTGGAGGAAGAGAGTGATGTCTGAAATTCATTGCTCCGCGTTGGCTGGTCATCCAGGTATTTTTGGTACCAGAGATTTGGTGAGTCGGTCTTTTTGGTGGCCTGCCTTATCTCGTGATGTCAGGAATTTTGTGCAGTCCTGTGGGACTTGTTCCCGGTCCAAGCCCTGTTCTCGTTCTAGTGGGTTGTTGATGCCCCTGCCGGTGCCCAGGAGGCCATGGACCCATATCTCAATGGATTTTATTTCCGATCTTCCTGTCTCTCAGAGAATGACTGTTATCTGGGTGATTTGTGATAGATTTTCTAAGATGATCCATCTTGTACCACTGCCAAAGTTGCCATCTTCTTCTGAGTTGTGCCCTTGTTTTTACAACAGGTGGTTCGGTTGCACGGGATTCCTGAGAACATTGTGTCGGACAGAGGAGTCCAGTTTGTTTCCAGATATTGGAAAACTGGGAATTCAGTTATCTTTCTCCCCTGCATTTCATCCTCAGACCAATGGGCAGACTGAGAGAACAAACCAGACTTTGGAGTCCTATTTGAGATGTTTCATATCTGCCGATCAGGATGACTGGGTCTCATTTTTGCCCTTGGCCGAATTCGCACTAAACAATAGAGCTAGTTCTGCCACTTTGATGTCGCCCTTTTTCTGTAACTTTGGGTTTCATCCTCGATTTTCTTTAGGGCAGGTGGAATCTTCAACCTGCCCAAGTGTGGACACTGTGGTAGAGAGAATGCAGCAGATTTGGGTCCAAGTGCTGGATAAGTTGTCCCTCTCTCAGGAAAAAGCCCACCGGTTTTCCAACCGGCATAGGACCATTGGTCCCCAGTTTAAAGTGGGTGATATGGTTTGATTGTCGTCAAAGAATATTCCTATGAAGGTTGTGTCTCCAAAATTCAAGCCAAGATTCATTGGACCTTATAAGATTTTGGAGATCCTTAATCCTGTTTCTTTTTGATTGGCTCTTCCAGTTACATTTAAGATCCATAACGTGTTTCATAAATCTTTGTTGAAGAGCTTTGTGGAGCCAGTAGTTCCCATGGCGGCGCCTCCTGACCCTGTATTGGTTAAAGGCAATGTGGAATATGAGGTAGAGAAAATATTGGATTCTCATTTGGCTAGACAGAAACTCCAGTACTTGGTCAAATGGAAGGGTTATGGCCAGGAGGATAATTCTTGGGTCTCTGCTTCTGACATTCATGCCGAAAGATTGGTTCGTGCTTTTCACCGGGCCCATCCTGATCGGCCTGGCGGCGTGGGTGAGGGTTCGGTGACCCCTCCTCAAGGGGGGGTACTGTTGTGAATTCGCTTTCTGGCCTCCCTCTTGTTGCTACTGAAGGTAGTGGAGCTGGTCAAATTGACAGAGGGGTTGCGAGTTCTCTTTCTGGGCTCCCTCTGGTGGTTACTGGAGGTAATGGAGCTGATCTGATTAACAGTGGCTTGCTACCTGATAATGAGGATGACAATTGGAGATCTGGGGTTTCAGATTGGGATTTAAGACAGCCGACTCCCTCTATCCCTGCTGGTGATTTTCTTCCTGCCTCCTGAGGTCTTTGTTTCCAGCTCAGTGCCTGCATGTTCAGCTAAGTGTTCATTTGTTATTCTGTTTACTTTTGATCAGGTTTTTTATCTATCTCAGTTTTGTGTGGGTCAGCCAGCTCCGGCTGGGGCTGTGCTGAATCACTGTCCATATGTTACTGCTTGTGCCAGTTTGTTTTTGTCCCTTATTAGATTGGTATATTCTGAAAGCAGAGCAAAAAGATGCCAGAGTGCTGATATAGTGGAGGAAGTTGTGCGACTTCAGTATTTTTTGTATCAGACGTGTTTGTCATTTTGCAGGGTTTTTTGCGTGATTGCAGACAGTGTCTTTCCTTTCCTGTCCTGTCTAGTCAGTGTGGACCCCATCATTTGCTTAGTCTATTTTCCTGCCTGCATTTATGTTTTCATATTGTCTCACCGACAATATATGTTTGGGGGCTATCTATTCCTTTGGGGTCTGCTCTGGGGCAGTTTAGATTTCCCCTTTCTTGCTTTAGGCTTAGTTAGCTCTCTGGCTGTGCCGAGGCGTCTAGGATCATCGTAGGCACGCTCCACGGATACTGCTAGTTGTGTGGATAGAATCAGGGGTCTGCAATTCGCTTAGTTACCAACCTCTCTGATTTTCTGTGGCTTAGCCTGGGTCTGCTATCCTCCTCGGTGACCCAATCATAACAGTAACCACCAGAGGGAGTCCTGACTCAGAAGTAAGAGAATTCACATGCGAATAGGATTGTACACCCCCCTGAGGTCAAGTTTGGTAAACCAACAAGCGCTTTTAACTCTGTAAAATAAATAAGAAATCAGGGGTAACAAGTATTGATATTTAACAGTGATTTTGTTAAGGGAACGATAGTCAATACATGGCCTTAATGAGCCATCTTTCTTGGCCACAAAAAAAACCCAGCACCTAAAGGTGAAGAGAATGGTTTGATATGACCCTTCTCCAAAGGTGAAGAGGATGGTCTGATATGACCCTTCTCCAATAATTCCTTGATAAAAGATCGCATAGCATCATGTTCAGGTACCGATAAGTTGAAAAGCCGACCCTTGGGAAATTTACAACCGGGCATTAACTCAATTGCGCAGTCATAACTCCTATGAGGAGGCAAAGAAGCGGACTTACTCTCTAAATACATCACAAAAATCAGCCAAATAGTCAGGAACATCATGAGACTGGGGAGAGGTGGAGAAAACAGGAGTGTCACTAAGAACACATTGACAACCCCAACTCACCACAGACACAGATTTCCAGGATTATGGGTTTGCAACCAAGGAAAACCCAGCACAATAATATGTAAATTGTGCAACAACAAAAATTTACAATTCTCTTGGTGGTCCGGGGCGACTCGCATTATCACCTGGGTCCAAAACTGGGGTTTATTCTCAGCCAAAGGGGTAGCATCAAAACCCCTCAAAGGAATAGGGGTCCGCAGGGGCACCATGGGAAAACCACAACGTTTGGCAAAGTCAAAATCCATCAGATTCAAAGCTGCTCCTGAATCAACAAAAGCCTTAGCAGAAAATGTAGACAAGGAGCAGATCAAGGTAACCGCCAAAAGGAACTTAGGCTGTACACTGCCCACCGCAAATGAGTGAGCAAAATGTTTTTCTCACTTAGGGCAGACAGAAATAGCATGAGAGGCGTCCCCACAAAAGAAGCACAACTTATTACGCCTTCTAAACTCTTGACGTTGTGCCCCAGACAAAATCCTATCATATTGCATGGGTTCAGAAGTTTGTTCGAAAGGCAGCACCGCCTCTCGCGTAGTTTTACGTTCACATAAACGTCGATCAATTTGAATGGCTAATGACATAGAGTCGTTAAGACCAGAGGGGACAGGAAATCCCACCATAACATCTTTTATGGTTTCTGCCAGACCTTTCCGAAAGAGAGCTGCTAGGGTATCATCATTCCATTTAGTAAGGACCGCCCACTTTCAGAATTTTTGACAATATAACTCTGCAGCATCCTGAACCTGGTTCAATGCCAATAAGGTTTTCTCAGCTTGATCAATAGCATTAGGTTCATCATACAACAACCCCAGAGCTTGAAAAAACGCATCCACATTAGCCAGAATAGGATCTCCAGGTGTCAGAGAAAAAGCCCAGTCCTGGGGATCAAAGCGCAGCAGGGAGATGACAATTTTAACCTGATGCACCGAGCTCCCGATGAGTTAGGTTTCAAAGCAAGAAATAGTTTACAATTATTCTTAAAATTCAAAAATGTTGACCGATCCCCAGAAAACACATCAGGAGTAGGGATCTTTGGTTCTACAGCAGATGATTGAGCGAGATAGGCAGAAATTCCCCGCACTTCAGCAGCGAGCTGCTCAATACAATCTGACAATTGCATAGTCTCCATTAGAGAAAAAATCCTCCTACGGCCCCAGAGAAAAAGAGGAAAAAATATATAAAAAAAATTCTGACACCTTTTTTTTTTTATTTTTTTTTTTTTTTTACAATTCTTTCCTTCTTTCAAGTACCCTAAAGTCTACAGTTTAGGCTGGTGATTCTGTTATGAACTGGTCACCGAGGAGGATGGCAGGAATAGGCTAGGCCACCAGGAAACCAGAAAGGTTGGTAACTTAGCGGATTGCAAACACCAAATCCTAACAACACAACTAGCAATAGCCGTGGGGCGCACCAACGATGTCCTAGACGCTTCGGCACAGCCAGAGAGCTAACTAAGCCTAAAGCAGGAAAGGTGAAATCTTAATTGCCCCGGAGTAGAACCCCAAAGGAATAGATAGCCCCCAAACATACTGTATATTGTCGGCGAGACAAGATGAGGTACAAACACAGATAGAAAATAGACTGAGCAAATGATGGGGCCCAAACTGTCTAGACAGGATAGGACAAGCAAGACACTGTCTGCAATCACGCAAAAACCCTAAAAAATCCAACACGACTGATGTACAAAAACACTGAGGTCTCACGACCTCTCCCCCACTATATCAGCATTCTGGTGTTAACTGGCAGCAAAGCAAAAGGGACTAATATAACAGGGGACCGAACAAACTGACACAAGCTGTAACATATGGAGCGGGGTCCAGCACTGCCCCAGCAGGGAGCACGCTGAACCCTCACAGCAAAGCAGAAAAAGGCAAAACCAGATCAGATGCAAAGGATTAGCAAAAGAACCACTTAACTGAAAAATGCAGGATCAGGCAGGAGACAGCAGACCTCAAAATGCACAGGAAGAAACAAATCACCAGCAGCAACTGAGGGAAGGCTGCTCACTTAAATACTCCCAGTCAGTAACCCCTGATTTCCAATCATCATCGTCAGGTGGCAGACTTCTGTCATTCCGGCCAACTCCACTAACCGCAGTAACCACCAGAGGGAGCCCCGACTCAGAAGTAAGAGAATTCACAACAGGGACCGCTGCCAGGAGAGAAGCCGGGTGCAGAACAGAGCAGAGCCGCTGCAGAACAGAGCAGAGCCGTGCACACAGAACAGAGCAGAGCCGTGCACACAGAACAGAGCAGAGCCGTGCACACAGAACAGAGCAGAGCCGTGCCCACAGAACAGAGCAGAGCCGTGCCCACAGGAGAGAGCAGAGCCGGCCATGCGGCAGCCAGAGAGGGAGAGGTGCCCCGTCGAGGGAGCACCAGCATTGTGCAGGCCAGCGTCCGCCATTCCTCGTCACCAACAGCGGGGACCAGAGGGGGGAGAGGAACGTGCAGGGTGTGTCGGGGACTACTAGAAAGCAAGATGCAGAATGTACCGTGTCCGAGTACAACACACGTGCCCCATAAGAGTGACCGGAGACAAGACAGACACTTGTACCCTGACTTCCTGACTGTGCGAGTAAACACCTGCCGAGCCACGCTGGGCTTGTACAAGACCGTGACCCGTATTACCGTCAGCCACTTTGGGCTCGTTTGACCGAGACTGTAAGGAGAGTTGTGCAGGAGACACATCGGGGTTAGACAGTACCTCGGCCCGTAACCTTGTAGGCATCTACAGTATATGGACTAGGGGCAGTGGAAGGTGTCGGAGACAAACCACTGTTACCAGAAGAAGGGGTATTGTTTGCTTGCTGGACCCCACTAGAGAGGACACCGCGCCAGCCGTTGCCGGCGCCATTGAGTTCACAGTAGGAGCTGCAGTTTAAGGACTTCCTGACATCTGTGCTATTGGACCACCGTTATTTTGAACCGTTGTGCTTCACCTTAAAAATATCCTTTGATTTAATGTACTGTTTGTCTCCCCTGTATAACCCTTTGTCTCCCTACATCCTTTTCTATTCATGCTGTTTAACCCTTTACCTCCCTGCGTGGAGTATTCCCCTGTAAATAAACCTGTTAACCCTTGCTCTGCCTGTAGAATCATAGAATCGTAGAGTTGGAAGGGACCTCCTGGGCCATCTGGTCCAACCCCCTGCTCAAAGCAGAATTCGCTAAATCATCCCAGTCAGATGTCTGTCCAGCCTCTGTTTGAAGACTTCCATTGAATGAGAACTCACCACTTCTCGTGGCAGCTTGTTCCACTCATTGATCACTCTAACTGTCAAAAGTTTTTTCTAATATCTAATCTGTGTCTCCTCCCATTCAGTTTCATCCCATTGCTTCTAGTCTTTCCTTGTGCAAATGAGAATAAAGTTGATCCTTCTACAATGTGACAGCCCTTTAGATATTTGTAGACAGCTATTAAGTCTCCTCTCAGTCTTCTCTTTTGCAAACTAAACATTCCCAAATCCTGCAACCTTTCCTCATAAGACAGGGTTTGCAGACCGGTCACCATTCTGGTCGCTCTTTTCTTTTCTGTGTTCCGTCACTGCATCCCGCGTTCTTGCTTGTTACCTTACACCGGCACTGCCTCCGGCACTCGGACTGAAGCGCTCAGCTGCATAGAAATACATACAGCCGGTCTCGAGTGCCAGCGGCAGTGCCGGGTATTGAGATGCGAGACTTGTGCGAGTTTCTCGCACATGTGACCCCGGTCTTATGCTGAAGTTCTCAAAAGCAGTCAAAGAAAAAACAAGTGTGTGCCTGAGATTTCTGAAACTCCATAGCTTTTGATGGTATCGCGAAAGGCAGCTTCTTTTCTGCACCAACAAAAAAAATTGCTGCAAAAATAAAACATAGCCTTATATATTGCATCTCAATTTCATAGAATCATAGAATCGTAGAGTTGGAAGGGACCTCCTGGGCCATCTGGTCCAACCCCCTGCTCAAAGCAGGATTCGCTAAATCATCATTTGATGGCTTTTTGTTTTCTAATTGGTTTTCAAAGATCTAGACTGCATCTCAACTGCATACTAGACGAGTTCTCCAACAGGACAGTCCACAAATCTGCTCATGGATGCAGAATGCAATGCTCATCATTTTAATTTGTTTCAATTGGTCTGATTTGTTTGTTTTACTTTGTATGGCATGTTATTCTAAAAATCTGCCAACACAAAAGTTCAGTCATCGACTTCATTTATGTTCATGTTTTTACACCCATACAAAAAAGAAGCCACTTTCTGGGTATGATAACACAGGGTGGATATTCAGCGGATTTTCTGTCCATAGGTCAAGGAAATAAACCCTCCGAGTATTACATTAGAGAAATGAATGAGATTTTGTCAAATCTCATCACACATAGCGGAAAAAAATCCGCATGAACAAAGCTTTGCAGTGAAGACTTAAAATCCGCAGCCCTTCAATTCATATTGCAGATTTGTACAGGGCATTTCATCCTTTGTCATGCTGAAGGTGAAATCTGAGGTAATTCCATAAAACATGTATATTTTGCTGTGGATCTGTTGTAGATGTGAATCAGCCCTTTGTGAACATATCTTATTATTAGTATCGGAAATACTTTACCATGTGCTTTACGTCTTCTTACAGTGGGAGTCCGTGACAAACCTATCCAACTGTATAACATTGTATCATCTATCCCGATTATTCGTGTTTCCTCCACTTCCACTTTGGCTGCTGGGCAGCAGCGCGCCTTTGATGCTCGTCACGCATGTCAGCACCATTCCTGTTTTTCGCCAGGGACTTTTGGTGCTGTTTTATAAGGGAGCCATGGGGTTAATTTTGGTCTAGGTTTTGATCACTCTTTCCTGAGAGCTCTGCGTGGGGCAGGGAGCTATTTAAACCCCTGAAGCTCTGACTCCACTGCCAGTCAATAGTATTGCTGTCCTGGTGAATACTGCTGTGCTCCAATTCTAGGCCTGATTACTCCTCTTTTTTGGCCTGGGCTTGACCATTTTGTCCCGGATATGCCCTTTTGGTTTTGAACCTGCTTGATGGCCCTCCTTGCCAGCTTGTGCCACTGAATAGCATCTGGCTCTGTGGCCCTTGTCCAGGACCCCTCTGTAAGTGCATATCCTTATACAATGGTTAAAGGGTGAAGGTCAGGGGAACCCTTGTGCTCTGGGAAACAGAGAAGCTTGCGCCAAGCCTGATCGTAGTAGCCATTTTGCAGGTGCCAGTTGACTACAAAGAGTCCTTGCGCGACAAACAACAAACGTACAAGTGTACATGCAGCATTTGGGCTATGCATCCAGTATACAATATTGTGGCAGAGCTACAACAGCTTTCCATATGGACGTATACAGGAGATATGTCCTAACTTGCCTGTCATTTCATACATATTACCAATGGTGTGCCTAATGTATTAAAAAAAGGGTCTCGAGGGATAAACATCTTGATGGCTTTTCATTTCTAATATGGTTCTGGTATTGAATTCTGATTGTTCCAAGGCTGTAGCGGGGGATCAATAGGAATCTTTACATGATGTCATTTGCTCAACTCAATTTCATGAAGCGCAGCCTGTAATATCAGATATTTCAGAATTAACCTGTTCATGACTAGTGTTTAGCTTTTCTACAAAGTAGAAAACCTTATAGGGTATGTGCACACGCTGCGGATTCTGCTGCGGATCCGCAGCGGATTTGGCCCTGTGGATCCGCCGCAGAGTCTGCTGCGTTGTACAGTACTATTATAACCTATGGAAAATGGAAACTGCAGTGCACACGGTGCGGAATTTTCCACGCGGTTTTTGCTGCGGTTTCCAATCCGCAGAAAGAATTGACATGTCATTCTTTTCTGCGGATTCCGCTGCGGTTTGCCATCTCCTCCATTGTAGAGGTGATAAACCGCAGGCTAATCCGCACCTACCTGGGGATTTTGCAAAATCCACGTGGAAAAATCTGCAGACCAATCCGCAGCGTGTGCACATAGCCTTAGGTGATTTCAACAGCAGGCAAGCAGACATGTCTCAAAGACTAAACAGACTAAGGCTATGTGCACAACTTACGGAATTCCCGCGAAGTTACTGCGGGAATTCCGGAATTCCATTCCGCGGGAAAAACCACATTTTAAATTCCTGCGATTTTCCCGCGGAAAAACTAGCAATTTGCAATCGTAATTAGCTTGCAGAACACTAGCGTTTTCCAAGCGATCTGTAGCATCGCTTGGAAAACTGATTGACAGGTTGGTCACACTCGTCAAACATAGTGTTTGACGAGTGTGACCAACTTTTTACTATTGAGGCTGCCTATGCGGCATCAGTAGTAAAAAGATCTAATGTTAAAAATAATAATAAAAAAAAATAAAAATGGAGTTTTTCTCACCTTCCGACGTCCCGCGCAGCATTCCCGATCATCGCAATGCTGCCGGCTGGTCCCGTTCCCAGTGATGCATTGCAGCAATGACCTTTGATGACGTCGCGGTCTCGCGAGACCACTACGGTATCACGGGACCGCAACGTCATCAAAGGTCATTGCCGCAATGCATCACTGGGAACGGGACCTGCCGACAGCATAGCTGAAGCCTGGTGACGCTGCGCGGGACATCGGAAGGTAAGAATATGACGACTTTTTATTTTAATTCTATTTTGTACAGGGATATGGTACCCTGAGCCCGGAGGACAGTGGGTGCCATCCGCAAATGTTCTGCTTACTTTTCGCATGGTGGGCACAGCCACATGCGGAAAGTAAGCAGAACAATGCAATCCTAAGGGTGCAGAATTGCCGCGATTCCGCAAAATTAATGAGCATGCAGTGTATTTTTCTGCGATGCGATTCCGCCGCCGGAAAATCTGCAGCATTAGCACAGCATTGCGGAATCCCATAGGCAAAAACGCGAGTTAAAAACCGCCGCAAAAACACAAAAAAAAAAGCAACGTGTAAACGCAGCCTAAAGCTACTTTGGAAACCAATAAGAAGGGATAAAATCACTGTTAGAAATGATTAGCAGAGTGTAGGTAACAACTGAATACACACAAGAACCCTGGACACATGGCATGAATGCGAGCGAAGCCCAACCGGGAAAACTAGCAAAAAGTCATTATCAAAATTTTCAATTCGGACGTAAAATGTGTATTCAGTGAATACCAAAAACCTACAAAAAATCTTTTCAGTAGCAGCTGCCTATCTCTCTAATGGGAAAGTCTGCCTTCACAAAATACAGATTTTACCTTAGAATTGAGAATTTTGATAATGGCTGATCAGTTCTGGCAGAGAAAGAAGCACATTTCTCTAATAAGATATATTACAAAGTTGCTAATTTTCATGTGTACTACTGATTTATGAAATAAAAATTAAAACAATTGTTACCCCTTTAAACGTATAAGTCTTTCACCTGTGTAGCCAGGTAGCACACTATGTACAGTTCTGTCTCGTCATCCCCACTGAATGCAAGAAGGTCGGTATAGTTCTATTGGAGCACAAATGTCCTTCTTTTACACATCAGGGCAGAAGGAGATCAGCTCAAGTGGACGAAGCAGGACTTCTAGGAGAACTACGGAGTAGTGAGATGTACAGTTAATTATCACTGCTATGGGCTCACCTGGTGATGTCGATTTAGAGGGTGAGCAGCAGAACCTGGGCCGATAGAACAACGGAGCAAGTCACAAGGAGCGTAATCCACAAAAGGTCATTGCTAAAGAAGCTGGCTGTTCACAGAGCACTGTATCCAAGCATATTAATGGAAAGTTGAGTGGAAGGAAAAAGTGTGGTAGAAAAAGGTGCACAAGCAACTGAGAAAAACGCAGACTAGAAAGGATTGTTAAGAAAAGGCCATTCAAAAATTTGGGGGAGATTCACAAGGAGTGGAATGCTGTTGGAGTCATTGCTTCAAGAGCCACCAGACACACACACACACACACACACGTATCCAGGACTTGGGCTACAAATGACGCATTCCTTGTGTCAAGCCACTCATGACCAATAGACAAAGCCAGAAGCGTGTTACCTGGGCAAGTAAATTTTGCATTTTATTTGGAAATCAAGGTCCCAGAGTCTGGAGGAAGAGTGGAGAGGCAGACAATCCAAGCTGCTTGAGGTCTAGTGTGAAGTTTTCACAATCAGTGATTGTTTGAGGAGCCATGTCATCTGCTGGTCTAGGTCCACTGTGTTTTATGAAGACCAAAGTCAGCGCAGTCATCTACCAGGAAATTTTAGAGCACTTCATGCTTCCCTCTGCCAACAAGCTTTTAGGAGACAGAAATGTCATCCTCCAGCAGGACTTGGCATGTGTCCACACTGCCAAAAGTACCAATACCTGGCTTAAAAACAACAGTATCACTGTGTTTGATTGGCTAGCAAACTATCCTGACCTCAACCCCATAGAGAATCTATGCAGTATTGTCAAGAGAAAGATGAGACACCAGACCCAACAATGCAGATGAGCTGAAGGCTACTATCAAAGCAACCTGGGCTTCCATAACACCTCAGCAGTGCCATAGACTGATTGCCTCCATGCCACGCCGCATTGACGCAGTAATTGATGCAAAAGAAGCCCCGACCAAATATTGAGTGCATTAACTGAACATACATTTCAGTGGGCCAACATTTCAGATTTTAAAATAATTTTTCAACCTGATTTTATAAAGTACAGTATTCCAATTTACTAAGACAATGACTTTTGGGTTTTCATTGGCTGTAAGAAATAAACACTTGAAATAGATCACTCTGTTTGTAATGACTATATACGGTAATATATGAGTTTCACTTTTTGTATTGAAGAACTGAAATTAAATTTTTGATATTCTAATTTTGTGAGAAGTACTTGTAGGTGAATTGGAGACTAGCTTGTTGTGATGTATTACCTTAATTGCAGTGAGAGAGGCGTGAACAATGTTAAGCACAATCTGGAAACTTGATTTGAAGAAATAGGTGTGGACTACACCAAGGTAAGCTGGACTGAGCTTGGAAATAACATTGGTAGTGTAATGGAAGTTGCTGGAGGATATCAGGCACCCAGCTGGAGCTTGAGCTAAGTGAAAGATTAAGCAACTGCTAACAAGCACATGGTTGCTGAGACCAATGCTATCTCAATACTCAGACAGCACATGGCTGGCTTTCAATGAACTTGGGTGATAATATCACCACAGTAACCTGACATCATAAGCACAAAGGGAACTGGACAGAGGAAAAGGTACCATGGCTCGATGCCTGATCCAGTGAGAAACGATCACAAAACTGGACCAACTGTGTTTTAGATTGCGGATTTTACAGTGGTCCACAGTTCTAGCTCTAATATACTGTGTATGTATTGGTTGCATTGTGGCAGAGCTCTGATGATGTCAGATTTCAGCCCTGTACTTTTATATCGCCCTCTTTATATCTTGTATTATGGGGCGTGTACAAATGAACAGATGACATCAGAGGAAGTATTACCTCAATAAAAGCAAATAAGCTCACCAATGGGTGCACCACTCACACTTTGTGATCGGTAATGAGTTGTTTCCCCTGTGAAATTTCTTTAGCACCCAGACTTTCAGATGTTCACAAATAACAGGTACAGCAATACTCGCCTTCCCCTGCACCAACGATGCCTCTCCGCCTATTAACAGGCTGGAGCACTGATGTCCCAACTACAGCGTACGTTTCTTGTATTTTTGATGGGTGACATTCCATGTATTTCCCTCTGACAGCTTCACTCTTATCTCATCCATTGAGCCTCACATGTTTTCAGCCAAGAAAGTGGTTCTTAATATTATAAGGCAGTGATTGTAAAATGATTGAAACAAAAGCTGACTCTTGTTAGAAGAAATAATTAATTCATTAACCGGTTACATGTTTACAAGGAGAATCCTCCTCATAGGAGGCAGTGGAACACTGTACAGTATGTACGTTGTGTCGCCGTCTTTAACTCCAGCTGCCTGCCTAATGCTGCTCTGCCTCTTCCTTGTTAGTTAATTACCACTAATGGAAAGAGAGGGATTGCTGGCAGACAGCCAGGGAAATCACAGGCAAGTTGGGAAAAGTTTCATAAATTTAGTGTAAGTATCAATTTCAGAGCTCGCTGTCAGGGGAGGAGTATATATATGTAGATGTTGTTTGAAGGGCAAATGCAAAAGAAGAAAAGAAATTGCACACTCAGAGAAGGGAGTCAGTGCCAGAGCGAAGCAGGGGGAGATAGAGGAGGGAGAGCCATTTCTTTAGACACTCAGATCTTTTATTAGATTTATAGCATGGTGCTAAGATTGTGTATGGGTGAAAGCTAAAGAAGCCTGGACTCTATAACCTCAGATAAAATCTGCATTTGTGATGCTTAAGGCTGTGTACCCACCATTGAGTTTTTAACGATGTGCATTTTCGCTGTGCCAAAAATGCAGCATCATACAGATCCAGCAAAGTCGATATGATTTAGTGACATCTCGTGCCCTCTCTACTTTTCATTTACTGAGCGCAAACTGATCTCTGATTGATATGTTTCTATTATGTGCAAATTGTCCTATAGACTGAGACATGAGAAACCGAAAATCTGCATGTAAAAATCGCACATGAGTATTTAGTGCGTTTCTAAGGAGGAAAGCGCATGTAATCCACACATGACTAAATCAATGAAATTTTGTCAAAGCCAAATACCTAGAACCATCAAAAAGAAAGCAGATATATCTGAAACATGGCATACTAACGAGACAAAAAACACAGTGTCAAAAACGCGTGCAAAAAACACTCAAAAACGCAATGAAAAATCGCAAGTACCCTAAGTTACATAATAGGTGCAGAAAATCTACATCATCAAGAGCTCATTGTGGGAACATAGCCTGAGTGTACGGATTAGATCTTTCCTGGTATTGCTAAAAAAAAAAAAAAAAAACACCCATTAAATCAATGTATATTTACCATATGCTATGTACTATAACTTTCGGCATGAAGGTATTGTGAGGGCCTCATTTTGCCGTGGTTTCCCAACATTGTGGTATAAATGTAATAGTGCCAAAAGAAAATGCAATACAAGCCCAACGTGTGACCTTAGATGAACAGTTTTGGAACTGTCTAAAATGATATGTAACCTAGAGCTAAATAATTAAATTTGCTGACAAAGTATTGCAATTTGTCAAAGATTTCTTCAGATTACTTTCTTTTTAGGGTGGGATACAAGGCAAAGAAGACGACACGGATAATAGGAAAGGTATTTTATCAATAGTGTCCCTCACATCAAGTGGTCAGATGTCTCCAAGAGGAGTAAAACAGTGTGAGAAAGTAGATGTAAGAAGTGATCAAGGGACACTGCGGCCCCAAAGAGTGCGCTGGAGTAGGGGAAGCCAAGTAATTTAGCAAGGCACGTGCCTCAAACTGAACTTGGCCCATTTTTTAGCCAATGTTCAACACAGCAAGAAATGTACTTATGTCTGACACTGGAGTACAATTCTGATGTAATTTTTTGGAGTTCATTGGGCCACTGTGCTTGTCCACGTCCTCTCTGGGCTAAGCTCCATCCACTTTTTGAAAAGTTATGAGTTAGCCGGGATTGGTGTATAAGCAGCAAAATCACAATGTTTTTGCGCCCAACAAAACTGATAAAATAGGTTGTGATATTTCACACAGGTTTATGAGAAAATTCTGGTGAAATCTATATCGGGGCCTTCATCTGAAACTGTTGTGCAGAACTGTGGTTGGCACTTTGAGGGGCACTGTGCTTTTTACTGAGCTTTCCCTTGTAATCTGCTTACACAGAGGTACATTCTGATCCAGACTAATGACTGAACTAATACAGAGCTCAATACTCAGCTAGGTACCATACATCAGAGAATTTGCACCTCCCGCTGCACACACATTATTGTAGCAGTGATCTAGAGATGCCTTTATAGAAAATTACAGACATTTTTCAATGTACCTGAAATTTGGCGCCGAGGCCCATTCCAGTGCCACACAGGCAAGACCCACAGCGGCATACACCAGCATGAAGAAAATGGTCACAATTGCGGCAATGGTGTTCACTTTCCCAGCAAACAGCACCAGCTAAAAGACAAGTAAAAGCATTATTAGACATTATAGACTGGCACAGGCAGAAAAGTTATTTGAGGCGACAAGCCTAACAAGGGGATGATATAAGGGTCTGATGAACTCACTTTTTATTCCCCTCCCCAGATCTCAAACATCGGACAACTAAATGGAGACATAAATAGACCTGCCACGCGATAATCCTCTCCCAGTTATGGTCGGTGATGCCGGGCGCTGAGCATTGCACTCCTTATCTACGGTAGTAAGCGTTCATGTACCGCATTGTGGCTCTGTGAGGCTAGGTTCACATTAGTGTTTGTGTGCGCAGTGTTTCGTCTGCATGCGCAAACGCAAGTCAAAACGCATACAAATGCATGTTAACACTGCGTTTTATATCTGCATCAGCTTACGCATGACGGCAAAAAAACCCAGCTGCGTTTGCATGCGTTTGTGTTTTTTCAGCGCATGCGTTCGGAAAATTTCCTTGACACAAGCCACACCCAGTGGGCATGTCTCATTTCCCAGTACATGATTATGTGAAAAACGCATGCGTTTCGGACACATGCATACGCATGCGTTCCCATAGACAGTAATGCGTTTATCTGACGCACGAATGCGCATATTTGACGGATTTTTGCCACTTCCAAAAATCCAACATGTTGCGTTCGCCGGACCCCGCCGCACATCGAAAAACAACGCATGCATACGCTGACGCATGCCCCTGCGTACACCATATTATACATAGGGAAACATGACGCATACGAATTGCTGCGGATGAAACGCTGCGCAAACAGACGCAAATGTGAAACCAACCTAAACCCGCCAAGTTCACATAAACCATATTTTCTGTCCAAATGCTTTCTGTGAGACATGGACAGCATCCAGATCAATGTGATTCAAAGGGGCAGAGCGGAGGAGACATTTTTTTTCTCAAATGAATCTGCTTGTGCATCAGTCTGTGCATTGAATGAGACTCACCCAAAACAGATTCCCTACAGAGACATAGAATAGTACAGATACATTGCAAGTCTTTACCGTAGGAAGCTGTAAATGGTCTTGTAAATTATTAATAGCTGCCGTTGCATAAACTGATTGCACAGACAGCATATGGATGACAAATAAGGAAAAAAATCATTTGAGTTTTCAGAAACGCAGAAGATATTTTTTATATGCTGCTGTGAACTTAGTCTGATAGGGAACTGTAATACGGCACCCAAACACTTTTATAACTAGTATACCTTTATTTATGGAAAAATCAAGCCCTTTCTCATTTAAAGGGAATCTGTCACCAAGTTTTTGCCACCTAATCTGAGAGGGTATAATGTAGATAAAGAGACCTGAATCCAGCGATGTGACCCTTACTGGGCTGCTTGTTGTAGTTTTGATAAAACCCACTGTGTTATCAGAAGAGGATTATCACTAGAGGACTAGTAAACATGCTGCCATGTTGTCCAACATGATAATGAGCTGTGTAATCTCGCCTCATCACTGATTCTGCCTATGCACAGTGTACACAAAAAGCTACCAATCAGTATTGTGGACAGGGTTATACAGAGTTCAGCATTCAGAGAACAGGTAGATCTGCAGCAGAGAAAACAGTCATTTATCAAAAATATAACATGCAGCCCAGTAAGTGATACATCAATGGAATCAGGGTCTCTGTCACTAATTAATGCTACTCTCAGATGGGGTAGCAAAAATATGGTGAGATTTCCTTTAATGGTATACAAAGGTATTCCCCCATAGAGTCAAAGGGGGATTCCTAAATAATGTATATGCGCTCTAATAGAGCTACATCCGCCATCAGCTGCTGCATCCAGATTGAGAATGAAGGAGTGGACGCCATATTAGTCAAAGTTGGAGAATATATCTTTGTTGCTGCATACTATGACGCCAAACAGAAACAATATATGTGTGGATACTGTATATACTTTTAGCTACCTAATTATTTGTTGATTACATATAATTTTTTGTCCTTGGTCCTGTCTTTTTCTTTGTGTCTACATCACAGACTTACTATTTTTAGCTATTGACTCTACTTTATATATTGTTCATTCATTGTTATTTTTATCTTTTTGAGATTTGTAATCTCAATACCTTTATAATTGATGTATTTCATTTGTGTTTGATTTTTGGGGATATTCACTCCTTTCTCTGTAGGATTTATCCATTTGGGAGTTCCCTGCTATTTTTGAGGGACTATGGTTCTTTTACATATCCAAAAAAAATCTCTCTCTCTCGCCAGCGTTTCCTTAAAATTTCCTCATTTTCAGGATCCGTCTAAAAACGGATCCTGTGCCATCCATTCACATCAGTTGAGAACGGATCCGCTTGTCTGCCTTTTCGGCGGATTGTAACTGATGCAAATAACTGAAGTGTGAAAGAGGCCTAAATAAGTCTTAGATTAAAAGTATTTCAGGTACTCCGAAAAGCTTTCATGGTCAGGGAACTGGATGGAAGATATGGATAACCCATACAGGCAGATACTTGATTGTAATGGGAATATATACACTAGTATTTGATACACAGCAGATTTTGTAAGCTTTCCCACCTACAAAGAATGGAGAGGTCTGTTATTTTTTTATCGTATGTACACTTCAACTGTGAGAGACAGAAGGAAAAAAAAAATCCAGAAAATCACATTGTGTGATTTTTACATAATTGATTTGCATTTTATGAAATAAGTATTTGAAACAATACTAAATCAGAACATAATATTTGGTACAAAAACCTTTGTTTGCAATTACAGGTCAGACTTTTCCTGTAGTTCTTGACCAAGCTTGCACACACTGCAGCAAGGATTTTGTCCCACTCCTCCATACAGATCTTCTCCAGATCTCCAGCTTTCAGGATTGTCGCTGGGCAACATTGAATTACAGCTCCCTACAAAGGTTTTCTATTGGGTTCAGGTCTGGAGACTGACTAGGCCACTCCAGGAACTTGTAATGCTTCTTACGGAGCAACTCCTTGGTTACCCTGGTTATATGTTTCGGGTCATTGTCATGCTGTGTGACCCATCTTCAATATAGAGGGAAGGAGGTTGTTGGCCAAAATCTTGCATGACCCCATCTATCCTCTCTTCAATAGAGTGCAATCACCTGCGCTCTTTGCAGAAAAGCATCCCCAAAGTATGATGTTTATCTCACCATGCTTCATGGTTGGGACGCTGCTCTTAGGGTTGTACTCATCCTCCTTCTTCCTCTAAACACGGCGAGTGGAGTTGATACCACAAATTTCTATTTTGGTGTCATTTGACCACATGACTTTCTCCCGTGCCTCCACTGGATCATCCAGGTGGTCATTGGCAAATGGCCCTGGACATGTGCTGGCTTGAGAAAGGAGACCTTGCGTGCCCTGCAGGATTTTAGTCCATGAGGGCGTAGTGAGTTACTAACGGTAATATTTGAGACTCTGGTCCCAGCTTTCTTCTTGACCATGTCCCTTGGGTAGTTATTATTTATTTATATAGCATCATTGATTCCATGGTGCTGTCCATGAGAAGGGGTTACATACAAATTATAGGTATCACTTACAGTAAACAAACTTACAATGACAGACTGATACACAGGGGAGAGGACCCTGCCCTTGCGGGATTACATTCTACAGGATGGTGGGAAAGGAGACAGTAGGTTGGGGGGTTGCAGCAGCTCCGGTTCTGGTGAGGCGGTAGCTCCGGTAGTGGTGTGGAGGCAGCAGGGTCATTTCAGGTTGTAGGTTTTCTTGAAGAGGTGGGTTTTCGTTACGTCTGAAGGATAAGAATGGAATGTGGTCGATAGTCGGAATTCCAGAGGATGGGGGATATTTGGGAGAAGTCTTGGAGGTGATTAGGAGAGGAGCGAATAAGTGTGGAGGAGAGAAGGAGGTCTTGGGAGGACCGGAGATTACATGAGGGAAGATATCGGGAGATTAGTTCAGAGATATATGGAGGAGACAGGTTAAGGAATGCTTTGTAGGTCAGTATTAGTCATTTGAATTGGCTACGCTGAAGGAATGGGAGCCAGTGAAGAGATTTGCAGAGGGGAGAAGCGGAGGAGTAGCGAGGAGAGAGATGAATTAGTCAGGCAGCAGAGTTAAGGATGGACTGAAGAGGTGCGAAAGTGTTAGCAGGGAGGTTAAAATAGAACTCCTTGGCCACAAATGATTAAAGGCATGTGTGGAGAAAAAAGGGCACAGAATTTCAGGAAAAGAACATCTCACCAACAATTACTCATGAGGTTGGATCAATCATGCTTTGGGGTTTTGTTGCAGCCAATGGCACAGGGAATTATTCACGGGTTAAGGGAAGAATGGATTCAATTAAATTTCAACAAATTCTTGATGCAAACATAACAACATCTGGAAAAAAAGCTGATGCTAAAAAGAGGATGGCTTCTATAAATGGATAATGATCCTAATAACATGTCATAATCTATAGTATACTACCTCAAAAGGCGCAAGCCGAAGGTTTTACAATGGCCCTCACAGTCCCCTGATCTGAATATCATTGAGAATCTGTGGCTAGACCTCAAAATAGCAGTGAATACAAGACGACCCAGGAGTCTCACACAACTAGAAGAATTTTTCAAGGAAGAATGGATGAAAATCCCTCAAACAAGAATTGAAAGACTCTTGGCTGGCTACAAAAGGCACTCACAAGCAGTGATACTTTCAAAAGGGGATGCTACTAGGCACTAACCATGCAGGGTTCCCAATCTTTAGCACTGGCCCATTTGCCTTTTTGTAATTTTTAAAATATAAAAGATGAAAATATTTTTTTTGCCTAAAATACAAAGGAAATGTGTCATCTTTAACTTTAGGCCTTGTAGAGATCATTTCATTTTCAATTTGCTTAACTGTTCACAAAAACAGTCATTTTGACCAGGGGTGCCCAAACTTTTACAAAACTAAGCACATATGTTAGGGCTGTAACAGACCTATTGACAATCCTACCGTTTTGTAAAAGATATGTCATACAACTCCATATAATACTTATGAGGCAGTGCTGATCCTAAATAGACCTAAATGGGTTGGGATTCGGGGCACACGGACATTTCCATGGAGGAGCAATGGAGAAGAAAGAAGAATTGGATAAATAAATAAATTAATGAAAAAATATAGCAGTGCCACATTGTGTCTGGAAGAATAGACATATTTAAGTAAAGTCGACAGAGGTGATTTATCTGCCACGTTCATGGCCATAACCCATCGTCTGCACACTCTGGACCTCAGTCCAGGAGCATCATGCTAGATGTTGATGACTCTTTAACTGAATAACAGAGTGCGGAGAGCAGACACCATCTATCAGAATAAAGCGAGCTCTCCCTGCTACCGCAATCCTATTTATTCAGAAAATCAGTTCCAGTGCACAGGGATTTGTGGAGAAATAGAATTTCTCTCCGCAGGAAGACAAGGTGAGAAGCCTGATAAAGAGCAATATGTTTATTAAGTACCTGACAAAGGAGATACCATAATTACTGCAGTTAAAGAACTCTCCGAGCCCAAATACTGTGTAAATCATAGGCTCTTAGAGGTGATGCAGCAGTGTATTCACAGGCCATATACTAGGCATTAATTTGTATATAATGTATTTTATACATGCTGTTCCTAATCTAGAACATACAGTTGTGTGAAAAAGTGTTTGCCCCTTCCTGATTTCCTATTCTTTTGAATATTTAAGATTTTTTTGGTGATCTGAAACATATTAGACAAAGAAAACACAAAATGCAGTTTTTAAATGAAGGTCTTTATTATTAAGGAAAAGAGAAATCCAAACCTACAGGGCCCTGTGGGAAGAACTGATTGCCCCCTAAACCTAATAACAGCAGTAACTGTAGACTGTGAGCCCTCTCAGGCAGGGTCCTCTCTCCTTCTGTACTTGTGTGTCCCTTGTCTTGCACATGTTTATTGTACTTGTCTATATTTCCCCTTTTCCCATGTAAAGCACCATGGAATAAATGGTGCTATATAAATGTATAATAATAATAATAATAATAATAATAATAATAATAATAATAACTGCAATAAAGTGTTTGCGATAGCTGGCAATGAGTCTTTTACAATACTCTGGAGGAATTTTGTCCCACTCATCTTTGCAGAATTGTTGTAATTCAGCCACTTTGAAGGTTTTCCGAGCATGAACCACTTTTTTAAGGTCATGCCACAGCATCTCAATCGGATTAAGGTCCTTACTTTGAATAAGCCACTCAAAAGTCTTAATTTTGTTTATCTTAAGCCATTCAGTGGTGGACTTGTTGGAGTGTTTTGGATCATTGTCTTTCTGCATAACCTAAGTGCGCGTCAGCTTGACTTCACGGACAGATGGCCAGACATTCTCATTCTGGAATTTTTGGTAGACGGCAGAATTCAAGGATCAATTTACCACAGCAAGTCTTCCAGGTACTGAAGCAGCAAAACATCCCCAGACCATCACACTATAACCACCATATTTTACTGTTGGTATGATGTTCTTTTCCTGAAATGCTGTGTTATTTCTATGCCAGATGTAATGAGACATATACATCACAAAAAGTTCAACTTTTGTCTTGTCAGTCCATAGAGTATTATCCCAAAAGACTTGGGGATCATCAAAATGTGTTCTGGCAAAACCGAGATGAGCCTTCATATTCTTATTCCTCAGCAGTGGTTTTCATCTGGAACTCTGCCATGACCAGTCCCTTTCTAGTGGTAGAGTCATGAACACTGACCTTAACTGAGGCAAATGAGGCCTGCAGTTCCTTGGATGTTGTTGTGGGGTCTTTTGTGACTTCTTGGATGAGTCGTCGCTGCGATCTTGGAGTAATTTTGGTCGACCGGCCACTCCTGGGAAGGTTGACCACTGCGTGTTTTCGACATTTGTTGATAATGGCTCTCACTTTGATTTGTTGGAGCACCAAAGCTTTAGAATTGGCTTTATAACCTTTTCCAGACTGATAGATCTCAAGTAATTTTTTTCTCATTTGTTCCAGAATTTCGTTGGATAGCGGCAGAATGTCTAGCTTTTGAGGATCTTTTGGTGTATGTCTCTGTCAGGCAGGTCAGTTTAAGTGATTTCTTGATTGCAAGAACAGGTGTGGCAGTTAGCAGGACTGGGTGTGGCTAGGGAATTTATTCTCCGTTTCCCAAAGATCAGATAAATCACAGTTAATTTATCTTTTAAGGGTAAGGGCGGGGTGGAGGGGGGGTCGGGTTCAATCACTTTTTAACCTAGAGCTCCGTAGGTTTCGATTTCTTTTCTCCTTAATGAAGACCTTCATTGAAAAACTACATTTTGTGTTTACTTGTGTTATTTTTGTCTAATATTTATATTTGTTTGGTGATCTGAAACATTTAAGTGTGACAAACATGCAAAAGCATAGGAAAACAGGAAGAAGGCAAACGCTTTTTCACACCACTGTATAGAACGATGGTTACAGATGGTTACTGCTTTTCATGTATATCTTAAGAAGTTGTCCTCTATTCTTATAATAATGACTTATCCTAGAGATAGTGGATGTTCAACTCCCACCATTCACAATGATCAGTTGTTATATATGTAAACAGTGTACAGGGCGGAACACCATAGCCTTGTACACTATGTAGCGCTCGTTTATGGGTAGTGCAGACCAGTTACTCTTGAAAAGAATAGAAGCTGCTCTGTAGTACAAGGCATCAGCTACTACACAGTGTAGGAAGCTGTGCGGTTGCATTCTGCTCACTGACTACATCCAGCCATCACTGGAGTTGATAACAATTGACTGGTGGTGGAGGGCGTCAGGCCACTACTGATCTGATATTGATGACTTATCCTAAGGGCAGTTGCAGACAACTGTATTATCGGTCTGAGTGTGATCCAACAAAACATTGGATAGCACTCGAAACAGTTATGCTATGGGGCAATGCATGTTTTTCCCTCGGACAGATATTCGGATCACGCTCGGCCATGCAAGTCAATGAGTTTGTGAAAATTTCTTCTGCTCACCCGAGAAAATCGGAACACAATTTGATCTAGTTCTGATCAAACTCTGATCAGATTCTGATTAACATAACTGATTTGATTTTCTCAGGTGACCAAAAATACACTCGTTGACATGTAGCTAGAGGATAGATAATGAGTGCCAAAAGTGAATAACATGCCAAAAGTGAAAAAAAAAGTTTTTAAAAATATAAAAAAAATTAAAAAAAATATAAAAGTTCAAATCACCCCCCTTTCGCCCCATTTAAAATAAAACAGTAAAAATAAAATCAAACATACACATATTTGGTATCGCCGCGTTCAGAATCGCCCGATCAGAATCGCCCCAATCTATCAAAAAAAAAAAAAAAAGATTAACCTGATCGTTAAACGGCGCAGCAAGAAAAAAAGTCAAAATGCCAGATTTACTTTTAATGTCGGTTGCCATGACATTGCATTAAAATTCGGGGCGTGGCTTGGACATGGAGCTGTGAGGCTGCATCTTTGCTGAGCTCCTGTGTGCCTGAGGCCCCTGCAGCGATTAATCAGCTATATCTAGCTCCACTCACCCGTCGTTATGAAGGGCAAGACTGGTCTCCGCTCCCAGGCACCCAGAGAGCTTACTGCGGGTCCCGGAGGTGCCGGTATAGCCAGATATATGTCGGCCCAGGGAGGCGTGGGAAAGAGAACGGCACCCTCGGCAATGGTGGAGGGGAGAGGTGACTCCCCTGTGTGGCTGAATGCACATGGACGCCCTTCGCCTGGGACCACAAGCAAGCAGAAGACTGGAGCTGTAGCAGGGAGGGTGCTGGATGGGGGAGGGAGGACTGCTGCTCCTGTGACCAGCCGTTCACCTCAGATGCAGACAGGAGGGAGTCTGGCACAAAGCACTGGAGAGGTGAGAGCTGGGTCCTGCCCCCCATCCCCCGGTCAGACCATGGCACAGACTGAACAGGCTGAGGACAGGTCTCCTCCTATATTACAGCCCTACCAGACCCAGATAACAGAAGTGGTCCCTTCACTATCATCAGGGGGATATGAAAGTGGGGCTTCTCCCTGTCTGGTGTCCCAGGACAGTGTCCCCCCCACCACTACATCTCATGGCCCCCCTGCACAAGCTCCTTCTAGACCTGTGGGCCCTGATGATTCCATAAATGCTTCAGAGCTGAGAGCGCAGCTGAGTGCCATCCCAACCAGGGCCGATATGGAGGGCTATATTCAGCGCCTGGAAGCGGTGTGCAGGGGTGAAATAGGGTCCCTTAAGGAGGACGTGTCCCACCTTACTACTAACGTCTCTGCATTGGAGGCGAGAGTGGAGTCGCTTTCCTCACAATTACAGAGCCAGCAACAACTTCTGGATCTACACTCGGAGTCTTTTAATATGGTACTAGATATGCTGGAGGACTCTGAGAACAGGAACCGGAGGAATAACATCAGGCTCCGTGGGATCCACGAGTCTGTGGCCTCACGTGACCTTTCCTCGGCCCTTCACGGCATTTTTAAGTCGCTCTTAGGGAAACCATCCACTGAACACATTGAAATTGATCGAGCTCATCGCTCGCTAGGGCCCAGGAACCCAGACATCTAAGCCGAGGGACGTCATATGCAGGATCCACTACTTCCAAACTAAGGATGACATCATGCGTAAGGCGAGGGACCACGATGCTATAGACTTTAATGGATCTGATATTCTTCTTCTGTCTGATCTCTCACGCTTCACCCTGGCCAAACGGAGGGCTCTACGTCCCCTCTTGGAGATGTTGCGGGAAAATAGGATCCCCTATAGTTGGGGCTACCCATTCCAATTGCAAGTACGCAGTGATAAGGGTCTGACAACTTTGAGATCCCCGTCGGATCTCCAGAACTTCAACGCTGCTCTGGGCTTACCATGGTTGCGCTGGGGGACTGGCCTCGCCTCACTGCGTCTGACTTATGGGGACTGCGCCGCGATGGAGGACCTCCTGCTGGGACTATGGGAAAGAGGAAGTGGGGCTCCCGCCGGAGACATGGATCCGTCACTCAGACCAACGACACTTGATCATCTATCCTAGATTATATGTTTTCTATTGTCTTTTGTTCCGCCTGCGGTACCCCTGCATACTGTCGGGCTCCCAAGAGGAGTCTGGTCATAACTTTGGTCAAGTTTGATTAATGCAGGGGGACTAGAGCCATATGTTTGGTAGCGGTTTCATTTTCATCAGATTCTATCTGGGACTCTTGAACGGAGCTCCCAGCATAGCCTATTCAACACTGTTTATGAATGGTTTCCTACTCCGATGGGCACCCCAAATGATGTGCTAACCTGTTGTATTACTTTATAATTCCACTAATTATATCCTAGGCTGACTAACGCTACTTTTTCTTCTAAATTTAGCACTCGGAGATGCCCCTTCGGAGACCCGTTCCGATTGCGTTCACTTCTGCAAATGTATCTGGTTTATGACTCGTCCTGTTGTATTTGTTAATATTGTTTATACTGACAGGTCTACAGACCTACGGGGTGGAGTTTGGATTTCCTTTTTTTGTTTTTTGTTTTTTTTTTTGCTGCAGGGGCTTGGCTGTTGGCTGCTTGCTCTTTGCCCAATCACCTCCCCACTAGGGTGTGTCTGTGACACTACTTCTCAGAGTTTTCTCTGATATTGTTCTCTACACCAGAGACCTAGTGGCCTCTTGGTCTTCTCTTTATTTTTTTTTTCTTTTCGGTCAGTTCTGAACTACTCTCTTTCCTTGGTGCTTTACTTTTACTATCTCTGTCTCTTCCCACCACCCACCCCCCCCTACTCCTTCCTGACCTGATTGTGCCACCTGTGGGCCCGATAGTTCATATGGCATCCCTACAACTCTGCTCACTTAATGTCAGGGGGTTTAATGTCCCCGAAAAACGATCGAGGGTTCTATACGGTATGCATAAGCAACGAGTTGATGTACTTTTGCTGCAGGAGACGCATTTCCGATCAGACAGAATCCCTACGCTTAGCCATAAATACTACACAAAGTGGTTCCATGGAAGTAATTCTGATTCCAAGTCTAAAGGAGTCAGCATTGCATTACATAAGTCTCTCCAGGCTCAGGTTGTCGCCTCTAAGACGGATTCTGGTGGTCGATATGTGTTTCTGAAGCTTAAAATCGCCCACGATCTGTTCACCATAGCTAACATTTATCTCCCCAGTCAAGACCAGGTCCGAGCATGCAGAAAGTACTTGCGGGACCTATCGGCTTTTGCGGAGGGCTACGTGATCATGGGAGGGGATTTCAATATGGTGTTGGACCGCGCTGTGGATTCCTCTTCGGGCAGGTCAGCGGTGTCCCCCTCGCAGATGGAGAGACTACGTCGGGCCCTGATGGACTCAAGGTTGGTGGATGTCTGGAGGTTACTGCACCCCACTGCCCGGGATTATACCTATTTTTCCACAATACACAATTCCTACAGTAGATTAGATTATTTTTTGATCAGCCACGGGCTCCTGTCTTTTGACCCTAGGTCCGACATCGACACGATGTTATGGTCGGACCATGCCCCGGTCTTGCTCTCCCTGCAGTTGCAGAGTCTCGTTCTGAAGGAATGGACCTGGTCCTTAAACCCTGGTCTCCTTGGAGATCTAACGTGTCAGGCGGCCGTGCGAACAGCAATCTCGGACTTTCTAGATTTTCACAAACACGACCCTACGGCTATTCCGTATCAATGGGAAGCTTTGAAAGGAGTCATACGGGGGGTATTTATACAACAAGGGGCCAGACTGGAAACAGAGAGGGAGACTGATATAATGGGTTTGTTGACTCGTGTCCAAGCTTTGGAGATGGACCATAAACGGACTAGAGATGCTTGTGTGCTGACTGATCTCCTCCGGGCACGCTGTGAGTTGAGCACCTTGTTAGACGCAACGTTAGCACGACAGAGGGACCGCTTCCTTAAATTTATGTACAAATATTCTGATAAACCTGGGAGGGCCCTGGCGAGGTTTCTGCATCCCCGTGCCCCTACCACTTATATTCCTACCATGAGATCTGCTACGGGTGAACTGGTCCATTTTCCTGGGGAGATTGTGGACTCGTTCAGAGCATATTACGACTCTCTTTATAATTTAAATGGCCCGTTGTCTGATATGTCCCCCCTCGAGTTTCAAGCATGGGTGGATGATTACATCCGGGATACTGGGCTCCCGCTTATGTCGGTGGAGGAGTCTGAGACCCTGGAGAGCCCTCTTTCAGAGCAGGAGGTTCTCGACACAATAAAATCCTTAGCTAATGGTAAGAGTCCTGGCCCTGATGGATTTTCTGCTGCCTTTTATAAATTGTTTGCAAACTCCCTAGTCCCCTTCATGATCAAACTGTTTAACTCTATCTCGGCCAGCTGTCCCTTTGCCCCCCAAACGCTGATGGCTACAATCACCGTGATTCCTAAACTGGGTAAAGATCCCCTATTATATGCAAGTTATAGGCCCATATCCCTTATTAATGTAGATGTGAAGGTGTTCGCGAAAGTGTTAGCTGGTAGACTGAACCCTGTTCTCCCTGGGTCCATCCATAATGATCAGGCAGGCTTTGTGCCTCACAGGGAGGCCAGGGATAACACGGTGAAGACGTTGCTCCTGACTTCATACATGCGCACAGGAAGGGTACCAGCATGCTTATTATCTATTGACGCTGAGAAGGCGTTTGACCGCCTAGGTTGGCCCTTTCTACGTGCTTCTCTGCAGCAACTAGGAGTGGGTCCTAACATGATGGAGAGGATTTTTGCTCTATATCATAGACCTACAGCCCGTCTCAGAGTTAATGGCACCCTCTCCCTGCCCATTAATATAAGGAACGGGACCCGACAGGGTTGCCCCTCTCTCCTTTACTCTATATCCTCGCGATGGAGCACCTAGCAGTGGCATTACGGAAGACACCCGATGTTGAGGGTTTGCGCATTGGTCAACATGAGTTTAAGATATCCCTATATGCGGATGACTTACTGCTATATATTACCAACCCGACTGTGGCCTTTCCCGTACTTCTCCGAGAGTTCCGTAGGTTCGGGGAGGTCTCAAATTTTAAAGTCAACTACTCCAAGACGGAGGCGCTCAATATCTCCTTGCCTAATGATCTGGTTTCTCAGCTCCAGACGTCCTTTTCTTTTAAGTGGAAGACGGCCGCCTTGAAATATTTAGGAGTCTTAATACCTGCTGACATTAACGCAACATATGCTCTGAACTATGTCCCGCTCCTGCAGAAAACTATCTTGGACCTTAAGCGATATAACAGACCTCAGCTATCTTGGTTCGGACGGGTAGGAGTGATCAAGATGGAAATCTTGCCGCGATTCCTATATCTTTTCCAGACGGCTCCTGTGCAGGTCCCGGATTGCTTTTTCAGGCGCCTGCAATCGGCTATCAATAGCTTTATTTGGGGAACTAGGAAGCTGCGGACTCGGTTCTAGGTACTAGTGAGACCCAAGACTAAAGGGGGGGTAGGCCTCCCTGATTTTAAACGTTATTATCAGGCAGTCTTGCTCTCTAGGATAGTCGATTGGAGGTTTGGCGATGCTCATAAACAGTGGGTGTTCTTGGAGAAACTTTTATCGCCCTCTTCTTTGTATTGGCTACCTTGGCTGGGGGGGATCGGACGCCCGCCTGTGTCAAGTTATGCTCCACTCACACAGGTTGTTCTGAGGTTCTGGGACAGAGCCTACGTGAAATTACGCCTGACCTCTCGATTGAGCAGATTGAGTCCCCTTTTTGACAATCCGGCCTTTCCCCCAGCAATGAATAGATCTACGTTTTTGTGTTGGACGCGACTTGACGAGGTGGTACTGGGTCAGGTGAGGGATAAACTTGCGGGGCTCTCCGATGTGAGGGGGTGGCGGGGCCCTGGTCAAACGACGCCGCTGTCCTGGCTGGAGTTTCTGCAATTGTGGAGCTTCCTTCTCAGTATACCATTAGGGTCGCCAACGCCATTTGAGTCTCTGATGCTCCCTACCGAGGGTCCCTCTCATGTGGTTTCGGCGCTCTATGGCCTGGTCTTGAACTCACTTCCCTCTACTACGCTCGGCTTCATGGAGGCTTGGGAGAGGGACCTGGGGATCACCTTTTCTGAGGCGGATAGTTTAAAAATTTTCACTCTCGCGCACAAGATGACAATGTCCAGTCAGTCGCAGGAAAGGAATTCTAAATTGCTGACGCGCTGGTATAGATGTCCCACACTTCTCCATAGAATTAACCCCGGATACCTGTTGGAGATGTGGATCCGCCGCAGGCTCTATGCTTCATGTTTGGTGGTCCTGTGGTCTCCTGCAACCCTTCTGGAGCTCGGTGTTTGATGCCTTTCATCTGATGACTGGGGTCCGCCATGAGCCCTCCCCCCAAATTGCCCTACTGTCCCTGATTCCCAATTCGATAGCTTCGGTTAAAAAGGGGATTCTAAGATTCTGTTTAACGGCTGCCAGAGCAGTTATTCCTCGGCATTGGAGGTCCACTGAGGAATGGATATCTGAAATGGAGAGACTTCATCGTCTGGAGTCAATGGTGGCGGTGGTGACGGTGATGTTGCATGTGAACAGGGGCGCACCTGGTTCCTCTGGCAATCCTTCAAGGAGAGCGCGGGATTCCTGAACTAGCTACGTACATATTCACAACCCTCAATACGTGGACACTGATGCTATTGGGTCCCCTTTAACCCTCTCCCTCCCTACTCCCCCCTTTCTTCCTATTCCACCCCCCCTTTTTTTTTTTTTCTTTCCTTCGCTCTCTCTTCTCTCTTTTTATCTTGCTTTCCTTCTTCTTATATCTCTATAACTGCTTTTCTTACAGGTTATTTACTTTGTTTATAAGGTTCATATCTGGAGATGTTTTTCAGGATAGCAAGCATGTATCCTATATATGCCAGAGTCCTTGTTTGGCTATAAGTGTGCTGCTTTTACAGAGATTTAATGTTTAGCCTTGGACATGGTAAATGGCTCTCTGTACTGCTTTTACTGTTTAAAAAAAAAAAAAAAAACTTCAATAAATATATTTACTGAAAAAAAAATTCAATAACGGGCGATCAAGAGATCGCATCTGCACCAATATGGTATCATTAAAAACGTCAACTCGACGCACAAAAAAATAAGTCCTCACCCATCCCAAAATGGTGAAAAATGGAGACGCTAAGGGTATGGGAATATGGCGCAATTTTTTTTTTTTGTAACAAAAAGTTTGGAATCTTTTTTCACCACTTAGATAAAAAAAGAATCTAGACATAATTGGTGTCTATGAACTTGTAATGACCTGGAGAATCCTAAAGTTAGAGCTCTGGAAAGAAGGGGAGCAGAAAATGCAAAACCAAAAATACCTGTGATCGTTAAGGGGTTAATTAGCTTGTTAGGGTTATGGCTTGTACACTATCACAGTTATAAAAGTCCAGATGATGCAAACTTTCCAGCTTAATAAAAACTCAGCCTTCTCTAACCTTGTGCCAAAAAACAACAGTGAGGTTCTTCTAAGCAGCTGCCTAGCACTCTGAAAATGAAAATGGTGGAGGCCCACAAAGCAGAAGAAGGCTATAAAAAAATAGCAAAGTGTTTTCAAGTTGTCCTTTCATCAGTTAGAAATATAGTTAAAAAATAGCAGTTAGCAGCAACAGTGGAGGTCAAGATAAGGTCTAGAAGACCAAGTAAAATTTCAGTGAGAGCTGCTCGTACGATTGCTAGAGAGGCAAATCAGAACCCCCTCTTGACTACAAAAGACCTTCAGAGAGATTTAACAGATAGTGGTACAATATTCTACTGTTCAGAGACACCTGGACAAATATGGCCTTCATGGAAGAATCATCAGAAGCAAAACTCTCCTGTGTCTGCAATATAAAATTTAGCTTCAGAAGTATGCAAAAGAATATGTAAACAAGCCTGATGCATTTTTGAAACAAGTCCTATGCACCGATGAGGTTAAAACAGAATTCTTTGGCCACAATGATCAAAAGGTATGAGTGGAGAAAAAAGGGCACAGAATTTCAGGAAAATAATATCTTGCCAACCATTAAGCATGGGATGGATCAATCATGCTTTGGGGGTGTTTCGCAGCCAATGGCCCAGGAAACATTTCAGGGGTACATGAAAGAATGGATTAAATTAAATTTTAACACATACTCGATGCAAACATAACACCATATGTAAAAAAGCTGTAGTTGAAAAGAGGATGGCTTCTATAAATGGTTAATGATACTAATCACAAGTCATAATCCATAGTATACTACCTAAAAGGTGCAAGCTGAAGGTTTTATAATGGATCTCACAGTCCCCTGATCTGAACATGAATGAAAATCTGTGGCTGGACCTCAAAATAGCAGTGCATGCAAGATGATCCAGGAATATCACAGAACTGGAAGAACTTTTCAAGGAAAAATGGCTGAAAATCCCTCAAACAAGAACTGAAAGACTCTTGGCTGGCTACAAAAAAGAGTTTGCAAGAAGTGATACTTGCAAAAGCAGGTGCTACTAGGTATTAACCATGCTGGATGCCAAACTTTTGAATCGGTCCATTTTTCGTAATTTTAAAAATGACAATATATTTTTTTGCCTAAAATGTAAATGTGTTATCTTTAACTTTTAAAGAATATTTCAACTTCAACTTGCTTAACTGTTCACAATAACAGCAATTTTGACCAGGGGTGCCCAAACATTTACATGCCACCATATGTGCCACTGTAAAACAGAAATGACTGCAAGTAGGATTGTGTTAGTGTAAGTGCCCCTTAGTTAGAACACCTAACATTTCATGTAGAGGGGTAAAGGGTTAACAGACTAAATGGCTTATCTCACTTTTCATTCTTTGCAGCTCTCTCCCTATTTGCAGTTATCTCTTCTCTCATCCCTCCAGCCCCCTTCACTTATATTTGTCTGCTTCAGCTTGCCCTTGATAGATAATATGCTCAATGCTCCATCAAGCAAAGTGTGGCAGCTTAACATGAAAATCAGGAATAAATAACAAAGTAGGTGCAGGGGAACAGGAGCGACATGGCACCACTAAACGGTCAATTACCTCTTACCAATGGGAGCCATATATAAGCGAGACACAAAATAACCAGGCTACAAGAAAAATCAAGCGTCCTATCAGCCTGCTAAGCACAATGCTATAAATTACTGGGCACCAGATCTAACGTGAGAAGTGTTGGGGGTGCCCACTCAATATCACATGTGGGTCTGATAGACAGGTAGCGGATCTTCATAGACTCTTCCCACACCTCCCATAAAGCCACCCACCACCCTGGCATAGAAAAGTGACACATTTGTCATAGATAGTCGCCTTACCTGGTCCTTTCATTTTGCCTCCCACAGTCTCCTCCTCTGAAAACAGTGTTCCTGTCCTTTTGAACCCATGATAGTGCTATAGGGAGCAGTGGTAAGGATGAACCATGTCTCCACAGTATAGGAAAGACGAGGAAGGAGACTTACCGCTGTGCTCCCATGCCACTACAGCCGCCATTTTGGATGTAGAATGACGGCCTCAGGAGAGGAGGCAGCGGGAAGTAAATGGAGGGCCACAAGTAGGGCGAGTTAACATCATAAATGCTACTTTTCAATGCCATGGTTGAGGACAACTTTAACCCTTTAAGTACTAGCATTTCAATCTCCATTTTTACACTTTTATCTGTTCCCCCTCATACCTCTGCTTCCAAAAGCTATAATTATATTTTGCCGTCAACATAGATGAAAATGGGTTTCTCTTTTGCAGGATAAGCAGTAGTATAGAATGACAACATTCATTTTGCTATATAATGAAAACTGGGAAATTCCAAGTGGGATTAAATGGTGAAAAAAATACAATACTGCCATTGGTTTTTTGTGTTTTGTGGTTATGCCACTTACTGTATAGTAATAATGATCTGGTAACATGATTGTCTAGGTCAGTGTAATCATGCCGATACCAAGTTTCTTTTCTATTTAAAACAAATATGGATTTAATCCCCGAAACTAATTATACGTGCATGTCGCTCTTGTAAAACAAGTCCAGCAATACCTTTACACGGCCAGTCCGTTACTCTGCTACTGAGAAATCAGCGTTTGAATTGATATGTAAATGAGGATGAAGATCTGAAGACTCCGTTACGAAAGCTGTATTCCCAATGAAGCGCTACCACCGTGTGCTTGACTGACCATTTGTCTTACAACGCACACTGACAGTGCGCTCTGTTGCTGGGTCATTACTTCTCATTAGTTATGGCGAGCGAGCGCACTGTCACTTTGCATTGAGATATTGCACAGTGACAAGGATCCACTGAATATATGTTGAAATTGTCACTCGACACATTGTCAGTAGAGCAGAGACTAGCCCAGCCCCTGAAACAGGAGTCATTAATGACTCTTCATCTCGGGAAGGGGGCAGAAGCTACGGCCATGACGACAGCCTCTACCCACTGACAATGACTCATTTGACTATCCCAGCATGCACGGAGATTCTCGAACAAAGCGTCAAAGAGGAAGTTGTAAAAGAAATATTAAAGCCGTTAGGTAGAGCAGTGAGGTTACTATAGGGAATTTTTAATTATAGTATATTAAAAAACAGAATAGATTATTACATTAAAAATACAGACATTTAGGATTAAACAAATTTTAGTTCCGCACCATCTTTTTAAATATCCGAACAACCCCTTTAAGGAAAAACAAATTGTAGCAATCTGCACTGTGGGAATCTATCTGAAGTCAGGGTTTAGATGTTGCAGTTTAGAAATTCATACTTTCCTGTTATTACCAAATAGAACTTGTTCTATCCTCCTTTGCTGAGGGATTGTTCACAGTACAATTCTGGGATCAGATATGACAGGTGCCAGATTATAAAATTCTGGATTCTAAGAATGTAACATTGCCTATGTGACCTGGTCCGATATCACTTCTTTTTTCCAGATGCCCAATCAGTTTGGGTGAAATAAACAAGGGCATCTATAATGTTACCAAACTGATCTGTGTGAGGTTACATCTCAATAAAAATCAGACCTACAGACCAGAAAATTTAGGTTTTTCTTGTGATGTGTTTTTAGGTGAACAGTGCACTTTTTATGCTTCTTTTAAGCCTTATGGATATAATACAGTCTTCGATCCAAAACATAGAAAAAGTAAAAGGGTAATGGACATTTCACAGCACATTACGGTGCCAGCCTTGTGGATCTCATCTGAACATATCTTATCCACATGTTTCTATACACCAACAGTGCACATTCTGAAACCGGAAGTACCGTACATAAATTTCTGTTGTGAATCTTCACTATGGATTTCATCTTTTTCAAAGAAAAGGGGTACAATCTGTAGCAACATGTCTGAATTTTGCTGCAGATTTGTATAAGGCCCTACACTCACAATACACAACGCGCCGTTCTCTTGCTTCTTTTTTGTTCCCGTTTCTCTACATGCACATGTTGAAGCTGCACCAACAGTGGGCACAAGGCCTTGAAGACTTTTTGACAATGTGACAAGACCCACGTTTACAGGGATATTAAATTTAGTGGAAAAATGCTCTTAAGAAGTGAGGAATGGGGTTTGTCTGTGTCTGCTATGAGCCAAAATATTTACCCCTAAATAAACTTAGATCACTTTAACTTTACAGTAACGGTGTCATAGAAAGGCAAGTGATGGAGAATGACAGCCTGTGTTGTTTTTTCAAAAGCTTTTTTTTCTTTACTGTTTTTATGCCTCTTCTAAGGCACATCTGTTATTTTTATGGCTGTACGAGCATTTTTGTAAATCACTGGCACAACTGAGAAAAAGGTGTACTGTAAAATGCTCAGACAGTGCTGCCAAAAGTAAAAGAGAAGTTGCTCGATCTGTATTAACAAACAAATGGCACCAATATAGGAGTCCGCCATTGAAAGGAAATTTAGCAACCAAGAGCTGCAACAAGCGAGGTCTGTCAGATGGCTGTAACAATAAAAACTCCACATAAGAAAATGGAAAATTGCGTAAAAATAAAATTATGAAAGTATGACATGCTTTTATCGCTAATCAGACCACCAAAAACCAAGCTGAATACATACTTACAAGTAGAGGATAATACACACCTGAGGCTACTGTCCAAAAGGAAATACTTTGAATGGGAGCCCTAGAGCTACAGAGCTGGAACTACATGTTATAGAGTGACATGCTGATGGTTTATTCTCCTCACATTTTATTTTACTGTTCTTTTATGTCTTGCAATGTGCATATATCAATTTCACAGCTGTACAGACATCTTTTTTGTAAATTATTGGAAATGACAAGAGACAGGTGTACAACACAATGGATCTGTACGAAAAAGACATTGAAAATTGTTTATCAACAGTGACTTTTCAGAAAAAGGAGACGGTTGAGCACTTGAAACTCATCAATGTTTATAGGGATGAAGCCTCTTGACTTTGCCAATCTACTTACAGGCAGAAACGATACACTTGTCACGCTGCAGATCTGCAGCTAAATGCAATCTCCACAAGATGGCAGCATAGTGGAGGGAAGACTGAAATACTGCTTAGAGCAGACCAGTAACCCTGCACCGAGGCTACCACCAGGTGACAGCAGAATAGTCAAACAGGCCGGGTCGATACTTGAGAATAGTGCAGTACCAGGGGAAATATCAAAACTCAGAGTCAGAAAAAAAGGTCAGTACCGGTCAGAAGCAGAAATACCAGAAGCAAGAGCCGGAATCAGGTCAGAGTCAAAGTCGAGTCGGGTACCGGGGAGTCCAAATACGAAGGGAAATGCTGAGTTGGGATGGGGAGCAAGGAATGAACAGACACGGGCACAGTCAGCAAAGCACAGCAGGACAAATCAGGGTGTAACCAAAGTCAGCTACTCACGCCATAGGCAGAAAATATAAATGACACTGCCTGCAGGATGCAGCGCAGGGAAATAGCTGACCTGACACCAGAACAAGGCAGAGAAAAGTTAACCCCTGACATGACCAGATCAGGGAAAATCCTGTAGAACACTCATTTTAAGATGTATCCACTCACTGCACTATAAGGAGGTCCTGTAAAAACTACTGCAGAACTGCATAGGAGTGTGCACAGTGTAAAATGATCTCTATTGTATCAATAAACTTTGCATAAGTAAGAAACAAATCAAATAAGACACTTTGTAATATATCTATTCAGAATAGTGTTTCTGTCTCTTGCTTATGAGTCACTTCACGTCTATTTTCTGCCTCCAGAACTTAGTAAGTTTGAAAAAAAGCCTATAATTAATCCTGTTCAAAACAAGATGAACGACCAGCTCACTGAGGGATCAAATTACTGCTGCCTATTGAAGTCAATAGAAAAGGTTCTCTTTTCTATAGACATTGAGAGGCAGCTCTAATTGGAGGAGGAGCAGAGTGGAAGAGAGCGGAATAGAAACCCACACAGACCTAAGCTGCTGCTCTCTACTAAGTGCTTTATTACAACCCAGTGCAGGATTCACAGCTACACTGCTCAGAGATGCTATAGGATATCCTTTATGCTGCTTCTGAACATAGTGACCGGAGACCAGAAATGCTACTGTGAGACATTATAGTGCGTAATCTCCATCCATTAGCTCAGAGATAACTAGAAACTATAGACGAAGCGGGCAAAGGGAGAAAATAATTCTATACAAAAGCCATATAATGGTTAAAAATAGTGTCATTCCTCATATGACATAAAAAAGTGTCTAAAACCCTTAATAAATGTGTGACATGGCATGCGAGTCAGAATTATGTCTTATGAGCAATTTGCATTAGTAAAATGTCTTTTATTTAAGTGCAGGGAGATGGACATAAAAAGTACACTGTGCAAAAGTTGGGGAGAAATCAGTCAAAGAAATACTGTATATTGTGCAGAGCAACCAACCACAACACAGACTGTATTCTCAGCGAAAAAAATGAAAGCCCTTTGATCAGGGGCAATTATTGTAGATAACAACAGTGAAAGCACTGAGGGGACTTGGAGCTGGGAGGTGTTTGCTTGAAGCAGACCTAGAAAGGTGAGCAAGGAAAGTAGGGCACAACCAATAAGTTGAAAAAAATAAGAAAAATAAAGAAGAAATTTAGCACATACGGTATATGTTTAATTTTAAAACTTTCAAGACTTTATAGACACTATGGAGCCGATTTATTAAGATTTTGATGCATAAAACACCTTAGTAAGTCGCAATATTTGTACACAAGCCAAAAGTTATGCAAAAATATTGCGACATTTCACGTTTACACATCAGTCTGAGCCAACTATGCTAATATGGGAGTGAAATGTAGGGGGAACTAGGTGTGACTATGCCCGACCATCAAATTCATGAAAAGTTACACCACTTTACTGGCATAACTTGCTCCAGCCCCTAACTGGAGTACATTTCTGGAGGAGGAGCATGCCAGATAACAGATGCACCTAATTCATTAAGCGACATCATAATGAATTATGAGCATCGTAGTCCATCAAGCCCGTTTATTAAGACTGTTGTGCACAATGACAGCGCCTTATATGCACAAAAAAATTGGGACACACTTCATCAATGAATTCAAGTTTGCATTCGGTCCCATTTTCTGCATGTGTATAAAATTAAGCTCAGAGACATGAAGTCTGTCTTTACAAACATATCTGAGAGTGAAGAAGTCTCGTTGTAAACGTTCACTGATTTTGAGTACGGTTATATGTCACTATTGAAAAATCAGCTTGTGAAATTTATTCTCTCCAAAATTTTAAAAAATCAAGTGTGATAGGTGTTACTTAAAAATGATGTAGTTGCTGTAGTTCTTAAATAAGAATTACAGCAACTCACAAAATGGTAACAAAGAAGTTACAAAGAGGGGTTTCAGAGTGATGTCACGTAGTGACAAGGGACTGTGGGCACCTATCCAATCCCTCAAACTGGACGCACCCTAGGCTATCCTTATCTCCTGGATTACCTTGAATGGTAGAGATGCTGAGGCCTAGGGCCTTGCTATGCTCCTTATCTTAACCCTTATCTGTTCCCTTCCCCAACCAGGGAGGTGTGAGGCTGAAGAGTATTGGAAAACACTAACCTGACAGACAAGGGTAAACAGACAAGGATAAAAGAAAACTACAAGCATACAAATACACTCACAAATCAACAAAGTGGAAATAAAAGGAAAAGTAGGAGGGGTAAACCAAATGGGGGAGGATTAGGATAAACACACCATTCCAAATCCACACAGACATCTCTTGTAAACTACACCAACCAACTGCTACTAATTCAGAACTCTCACCACCAAACCAAGAAGTTGTAACTATCACTGGCAACTCCCAAGTGCCAGAGGTGAGCATATATATTAGAGCAGAGTGGCCAATGCCGAACAGCTGAGACAATTCAGGATGGAGAGATCAAGGATATCAATGGAACTGATATTCCCGTGACTCATGAGGTGCATAAATGTCTCCAACGCTCTGCTGACTCAATAACCACAGATTCCTAAACATACTCCAGTGCTATTATCAGCACAAAACCTGTTTGCTTGGATCCTCATTGCATGGACTGCTATATTCGAGCAGCTCAGCTGCCTGCAAAACTGTTTTGCTCATCAAGCACAATGCCAAGTAGTAGTGTAAAAGACTCGACCACTGGACTCTGGATCAGTGGGAACATGTTCTGTGGAGTGACGAATTCTGCTTTCTTATCTGGCAGCCTGATGGGCCAATGCAAGGGGAACATTAACTACCAACTGCATTGTGGCAACTTTAAAATTTGGTGAAGAACAGATAATGCTATGGGGTCACTTCTTTTAATGGTTGGCATACACCCTTACTTTTAGGGAAGAGAAATCATAGGCCACGTGCACACGTTAAGTATTTTGTGAGTTTTTTACCTCAGTATTTGTAAGCCAAAACCAGGAGTGAGAATCACAGGAAAAGTATAATAGAATCACTTGCACAACTTTTGCACACTCCTTGTTTTGGCTTACAAACACTGATGTAAAAAACGCATCATATACTCAATGTGTACACGGGGCCTTAGAAGAAGAGAAGCTATTTAAGCTATTAAGTCAAGAGCAACTCCATATTAATGCCTATGCATTTAGAATGTGAAGTCATAAAAACGCCTTTAGGTATTAATGTGTAGAAGTCTGAAAACTTTTGCCCATATAATTTATTTCTGAGAGCATATAAAGGGCTACCCTGCAATTATAATTAAATGGAAGTAAGCCAGAAACAAAATGAGCTTGATTCTTTGTATATCAGCCAGATCCTCCAGAATCTAAGGTATCTATCATCTAAAGGCTCATACTCATCTGCGAGAAAAACGGGCTGCACTCGGATTGCCCTCTGACCAATGTTAATCTATGTGTCCCTGCTTATATGCAATTTTTTTCTCAGCTCAGAGCGGGCTGAGAAAAAAATCGCAGCATGCTGCAATTGTCCTTGTATCTTGGACGAGACCCACCAATGCAAGTAAACGGGTGTGATAAAAAAAAAAATTGCATGGCAGTCGGACCATGCGTGTGCCATCCGATTTTAACACATCCATGTATCTGAAAGCCCGACATTTCATCAACCTCATACAGTAAAATCATAGTGTGACAAGTCAGAATAGAATAGATATACACACATAGAATAGATATACTGTACAAATAAATTATTAATTTTCTGAAAAAATGGTGTGGCATCCCCCAAAATTTTATTAACCAACAGAGGGAAAGTGGACAGCCTGGGCCAGATGTTTATAGCCTGTAGAAGGGGAAGTAATACACACAGATCTTCCCAGGCTATTAATATCAGCTCATAGCTGTCTGCTAAGCCTTTACTGGTTATTAAAACAGGGCCCCCCCCAAAAAAATTATGTAGGGTTCCCCTATATTTAATAACCAGCAAAAGCTAGGCAGACAGCTACAGGCCGATATTAATAGGATAGGAAGGGGCCATGGATATTGACCCCATCCCAGACTAAAAACATGAGCTCTCAGCCACCCCAGAAAAAGCGCATCCATAAGATGCAGCAATTCTGGCGCTTAGCCTCGCTCTTCCCACTAGCCTTGGTATGTTGGCAAGTGGGCTGATACTTGGAGGGTTATAAGACTTTCCAAGGTAGTGTTGGTAGTGTTTGGGCAGTAGCAGCAATCGACGATCGCTGATAGCTGCTGCGCAGGCGCGTACTGCGCCATTTTCAAAATGAGGAAATGGTTGCACTCAATTGCATTGAGGCATGTCAATGTGAAATACATGAAGTCTGAATAGCGTAATGGCTTTTGAAAATTAGGGAAAACACATGAGATGCTTAGCATAAAATTTGGCCAAAATATGTGAGCCCATTCACCAATGTCAAGGTAATCTCATGGATCAAATGGGTCCCTGATCTAACTGTCTAGTGAGAACACTTACCTCTGGCTAATAACTTAATAAAGCCTATATTTATAGGAAGGTCGGAATCAAATGTGATTGGATGTAATTAAGCCTTTCTGACAGACGTACTATTCCGTCCATGTGCCCTGGGACTTAATGCCCATGAATGGAATAGTACGTCATACGCGATCAGCTGCGCTCACGTGGGGAGCACGGCTGATCGCAGCCGGGTGTCAGCTGATTCTCACAGCAGACTCCCGGCACTAAGTGTTAGGAGCGGTCATGGACCCCCCGTGGGGTCTCGATCGCTCCCATGGAAACCCGATGTCGTCATGACAACTTCCAGGTTACCAGAGCTCAGAGACTTCCTGTCATGCGCAGTGTACATCAGGAAGTTTCTGAGGTTAGTGACAAATCCCTGCAGCACTGACAGCTTATATGGCATGCAGATCTGCATGCCATATAAGCGATGAGCCTGCACAAAATGAATGTCCCATAGTGGGACACAGTGTAAAACATTGAATGAAATACAAATTTTTTTAAATAATTGTAAAGATATTTTAAAAATAATAAATATTTATTTTATCATTAAATCAATATTTGAATAAAAAAATCTAAACAATAAAAGTGCACATATTTAGTATTGCCGCATACGTAACGACCCAAGCTATAAAACTGTTCCACTAGTTAACCCCTTTAGTGAACACCATAAAAAAAAACAAGGCAAAAAACAATGCTTTATCATCATACTGCCGAACAAAAAGTGGAATAACGTGATCAAAAAGACGGATATAAATAAACGTGGTACCGCTGAAAACGTCAACTTGTCCCGCAAAAAACAAGCCGCCATATAGCTTCATCAACGGAAAAATAAAAAAGTTAAAGCTCTCAGAATAAAGCAATGCAAAAATAATTATTTTTCCTATAAAATAGTTTTATTTTATAAAAGCGCCAAAACATAAAAAATGATATAAATGAGGTATCGCTGTCATCGTACTGACCTGAAGAATAAAACTGCTTTATCAATTTTATCACACACGGAACAGCATAAACTCCCCCCAAAAAGAAATTCATGAATTGCTGGTTTTTGTTCATTCTGCCTCCCAAAAATCGTAATAAAAAGCAATCAAAAAATGTCATGTGCCCGAAAATGGTACCAATAAAAACGTCAACTCGTCCTGCCAAAAATAAGACCTCACATGACTCTGTGGGTCAAAATATGGAAAAATTATAGCTCTCAAAATGTGGTAATGCAAAAACTATTTTTTGCATTAAAAAGCGTCTTTTGGTGTGTGACAGCTGCCAAACATAAAAACCCGCTATAAATAGTAAATCAAACCCCCCTTTATCACCCCCTTAGAGAAAAATAATAAATTTATTTATTTTCATTTTCCCATTAGGGTTAGGGCTTAAGTTGGGGTTGAGACTAAAGTTAGGTTTAGGGTTGGGGCTAAAGTTAGGTTTAGGCCTAAAGTTAGGGTTGGGATTAGGGTTAGGGGTGTGTTAGGGCTACGTTTGTGGTTAGGGTTATGGTTACTGTTGGGATTAGGGTTAGGGGTGTGTTGGGGTTAGGGTTGGCATTAGAATTAGGGGGTTTCCACAGTTTAGGCACGTCTGGGGCTCTCCAAATGCGACATGGCATCTGATCTCAATTCCAGCCAATTTTGCATTGAAAAAGTCAAATGGCGCTCCTTCCCTTCCGAGCTTTGTCATGCGCCCAAACAGTGGTTTACCTGCAGAGGGTATCAGCGCACTTGGAACAAATTGTACAACAACTATTGGGGTCCAATTTTGCCTGTTACCCTTGGTAAAATAAAATAAATTGGATTTGAAGTAAATTTTTTGTGAAAAAAGCTAAATGTTCATTTTTTTAAACATTCCAAAAATTCCTGTGAAGCACCTGAAGGGTTAATAAACTTATTGAATGTGGTTTTGAGCATCTTCAGGGGTGCAGCTTTTAGAATGGTGTCACTTTTGGGTATTTTCTATCATATAGACCCCTCAAAGTGACTTCAAATGTGATGTGGTCCCTAAAAAAAAAACAAAATGGTGTTGTAAAAATGAGAAATCGCTGATCAACTTTTAACCCTTATAACTTCCTAACAAAAAAAAAATTTTGTTCCAAAATTGTGCTGATGTAAAGTAGACATGTTGGAAATGTTACTTATTAAGTATTTTGTGTTACACATCTCTCTGTTTTAAGGGCATGAAAATTCAAAGTTGGAAAATTACAACATTTTCAAAATTTTCGCCAAATTTCCGTTTCTTTCACAAATAAATGCAAGTCATATCAAAGAAATTCTACCCTATCATGAAGTACAATATGTCTCGAGAATACAATGTCAGAATCACCGTGATCCATGGAAGCGTTCCAAAGTTATTACCTCATAAAGGGACAGTGGTCAGAATTGTAAAAATCGGCCTGGTCATTAACATGCAAACCACCCTTGGGGGTAAAGGGGTTAAAACCACAGCGTGGTGAAGGGCGGAGTGCTCAGTTAGAAAGCTAGCACAAAAAAATCACAGAAAATTGATGGCATATCAAGAAACTATATAGTACACTATAGGAACAGGAAAACGCGCAATAGGGTCTTATCTGGGTAAATGTTAAAATTATAAAGGAAATCTACTCACCTATTATAGGAGAGATCAGGCATATACAATTGGTAGTCAGTTGCTGCACGTCCAATGGCCAGACAAGTGGCCGCTAATATATCAATTCTTATGGAACTAATTTTTGGACTTCCATGCGCTGCTTGACAAAATACAAGATTCCAATTATAGTTGAAGATCAATCATTTATTCCCAACGCGTTTCAAAGTAAGAACTACTTCTTCCTCTGGGGATGACAAATATGAGCTGACAGCGTTGTCTCAGGACTATATACACTCTAGATTTGAAAACTGGCGCCAATAGTCACGTTCTTTTTTGCAAGAAGTCAAAGTTCAACCACACTAAATGACATAATCATCAATCTTTACAGCTTAAAAATAACAATGTCTCTTTATTTTATTACAGAAAAAAACTAAAAAAGAGGAAAAAAAGGGGAAAAAGAACGAAAAAAAGAGGAAAAATAACGTTTTTTTCATTCTTTTTCCCCTTTTTTAGCTTTTTCTGTAATAAAATAAAGGGACATTGTTATTTTTAAGCTGTAAAGATTGATGATTATGTCATTTAATGTGGTTGAACTTTGACTTCTTGCAAAAAAGAACATGTGACTATTGGCGCCAATTTTCAAATCTAGAGTGTATATAGTCCTGAGACAACGCTGTCAACTCATATTTGTCATCCCCTGAGGAAGAAGTAGTTCTTACTTCGAAACGCGTTGGGAATAAATGATTAATCTTCAACTATAATTGGAATCTTATATTTTGTCAAGCAGCGCATGGAAGTCCGAAAATTAGTTCCATAAGAATTGATATCAAGAAACTAGTCTGAACAAGAGCATACCAAAAAACAGCTTACATATCAAAATGAGGAAATGGTTGCACTCAATTGCATTAAGGCATGTCAATGTGAAATACATGAAGTGTGAATAGTGTAATGGTTTAGGAAAAACACATGAGATGCTTAGCACAAAAGCATAAAGGGAACACTTAAACAACAGAATATAACTCCAAGTACATCAAACTTCTGTGAAATCAAACTGTCCACTTAGGAAGCAACACTGATTGACAATCAATTTCACAGGCTGTTGTGCAAATGGAATAGACAACAGATGGAAATTGGGAATTATCAAGACACCCTCAATAAAGGGGTGATTCTGCAGGTGGGGACCACAGACCACATCTCAGTACCAATGCTTTCTGGCTGATGTTTTGGTCACGTTTGAATGTTGGCTGTGCTTTCACACTCGTGGTAGTATGAGATGGACTCTACAACCCACACAAGTGGCTCAGGTAGTGCAGCTCATCCAGGATGGCACATCAATGCGAGCTGTGGCAATATGGTTTGCTGTGTCTGTCAGCATAGTGTCCAGAGGCTGGAAGCGCTACCAGGAGACAGGCCAATACACCAGAAGACGTGGAGGGGGCCATAGGAGGGCAACAACCCAGCAGCAGGACCGCTACCTCAGCCTTTGTGCAAGGAGAAACAGAAGGAGCACTGCCAGAGCCCTGCAAAATGACCTCCAGCAGGCCACAAATGTGAATGTGTCTGCACAAACGGTTAGAAACCGACTCCATGAGGATGGTCTGAGTCCCCGACATCCACAGATGAGGGTTATGCTCACAGCCCAACACCGTGCAGGACGCTTGGCATATGCCATAGAACACCAGGATTTGCAAATTCGCCACTGGCGCCCTGTGCTCTTTACAGATGAAAGGAGGTTCACACTGAGCACATGTGACAGACGTGACAGAGTCTGGAGACGCCGTGGAGAGCGATCTGCTGCCTGCAACATCCTTCAGCATGACCGGTTTGGCAGTGGGTCAGTAATGGTGTGGGGTGGCATTTCTTTGGAGGGCCACACAGCCCTCCATGTGCTCGCCAGAGGTAGCCTGACTTCCATTAGGTACCGAGATGAGATCCTCAGACCCCTTGTGAGACCATATACTGGTGCGTTGGCCCTGGGTTCCTCCTACTGCAGAACAATGCCAGACCTCATGTGGCTGGAGTGTATCAGCAGTTCCTGCAAGATGAAGGCATTGAAGCTATGGACTGTCCGGCCCATTCCCCAGACCTGAATCCGATTGAGCACATCTGGGACATCATGTCTCGCTCTATCCACCAACGTCACGTTGCACCAAAGACTGTTCAGGAGTTGTCGGATGCTTGAGTCCAAGTCTGGGAGGAGATCCCTCAGGAGACCATCCGTCGCTTCATCAGGAGCATGCCCAGGCGTTGTAGGGAGGTCATACCGGCATGTGGAGGCCACACACTACTGAGCATTATTTCCTTGTCTTGAGGCATTTCCACTGAAGTTGGATTAGGCTTTAATTTGATTTTCCACTTTGATTTTGAGTATCCTTCCAAATCCAGACCTCCATGGAATATTAATTTTGATTTACAGTGATAATTTTTATGTTTTCTTGTTCTCAACGCATGCCACTAAGTAATGAATAAAGATTTGCAGCTGCGATATTCCATTCAGTGATATCTACGATGTGGTATCTTAGTGTTCCCTTTATTTTTTGAGCAGCGTACAAATACACATATATGTGTTGAAGAATATTTCCTTGGAAAACTATGTTTAAGTGAAGAGAATTACCGTACTCTATGTGTAAAAGCCCATATTAAAATCGCATTGCAAAAGGATTGGAATCACATGTCATTTGGATGTAAATTGGATGCTAAGTTATAAAAATGGGATTGTACTTGCATGAAAATCGCACGATACTTGCATAACACTCGTCCGACTTTTCAGGAACAACGTCAAACCATTTGTTTTATGGTGATGGGTATGAGCCCTTATAGACTCAACTACTCCATCCATGTTTTCCACAATTTAGGTACGGCCAGGCAAGCTATTTTTATGAAGAAGCCTCTTTTCTAGAGTTGAGATATATCATAATAGTGTGGAGACAAAAGCAATGTGTAGCATTCCCTTAAGCCAAGTTCACACATTCAGTATTTGGTCAGTATTTCATATCAGTATTTGTAAGCCAAAACCAGGAGTGGAACAATCTGAAGAAAAGTATAATAGAAATATGTCACCACTTCTGGATTTATCACCCACTCCTCATTTTGGCTTACAAATATTAATTTAAAATATTGACCAAAAACTGAACATGTGAACGTGGCCTTAGTCTCAGACCTGATCCCCGAAGTCAGTCATAAGTATCAAAAACATTCTTATCATGGTGGAGACCTAATAAATTAGACACAAAAGACATTTCTTAAGGCTTTTGTGTCAGTTTTTTTTGTCATCAAAATTTTGCACATTTTTTTTAAATGCTATATTGAAGCAAAATTGTGCCCGATTTGTGATTTTATGTCACTCTCGCCAATAGAAACGTGGATGTGGAAGTGGTCATGGGTTAGCTATGCAAAAATATTTCAGTCAGCTTTATGAATAGTCACTTTTTACAAAATTGCAATTCTTGCTCCAATATTGTGGTGTTCTAAAAAGTGGATATGTTCACATTGATTTTTTTTCACGAGGATTTTTCAGACAATAATCTGCCCTAGAAATCTGTAATGTTTTCTGTTACTTTTTTATGCAGTTTTCAGTTTATGAATCATTTTTCTGTTTTAATTAATTCCACAAGCAAATAAATTTGGAATTCAAGCAGAGGTTGAGCATGCATACCTAGGCTCCATCTTTGCTCTATGAGACTGCCAGAGACCATCAAGAGGAATTTTTAGATTTGGAAGGGTTCCAAGTAGTTGGATCCACAGCAATCAGCAAGTTATGTCCTTTACTCTCGATGGGAAGTAACAACCAAACTTATTATAAACCCTTTAAATCGCTTGGTCAAAAAAAAATGGAGGTAAAGAGAACCTGCCACAACAGATAAAGCTACTAACCTAGATATATGGTCTTAATTTCCAGGTTGATAGCATTAGAAAGGTGCCCGACTACAATTTTTTTTTTCTGAGAGAAAATTAACTTTTTCTCCTGGGAGCTGCTGGCTTTCAGTCATACAGTCGTGACGGCGTGGCCTCAGTCACTGCTCACAGTGTGAGCTGCGGCAGTAAGCACGTCTCGGTACTTTGACTGACAGCCAGTTCTATGGATCCAATTGTCAGTCAAAGTGGTCACAGCTGCTGCGCCTGCACACCTGGATGACTGAAAGCTGACGGCTCCTGGAAGGAATAAAGTTAATTTTCTCCTGGGAGCCTCACTTTTAGTAAGGTGGTCCTTTCTAACGCTATTTACCTGCAGATTAACCCCATATGTGCAAGTTAATAGCGTTATCTGACATGACAAGTTCCCTTTAAGTTCAGCTTTTTATTCACAAAAGAGTGTGGGACTGGAACCTCAAGATAGTCAGCCTAAAACCATAAAATGAAGTGACAGAGTCCTAGGCAGCTCTAGATCACTGTCTTTGCTCATATTTTTGTGTTTCTGACTTCTCATTCTTGCCCGTCTGTGCCTGCATTCCTAAACATACGTATCTTCATCTTGCCCTGCTTCTTTCACTCGTTTTTCTGCCACTAAGATCAGTTTTCCGTCTCCTCTTATGGTTTTTCCCTTTTGTACAATGCTCATACTTGACTCTAATAAAAACTGCTGACTTAGTTTTGTGCTAATTGCTTCACTGACTCTGTCCCTAAAGCCCCCGTCACACATAGCGATCTCGGTAGCGAGATCACTGCTGAGTCACAAGTTTTGTGACGCAACAGCGATCTCATCAGCGAGATCGCTGTGTGTGACAGCGATCAGCCCCCCTGCCGGGTATCGCTGATCGCTGTTGAAAGGTCTGGACATTTTTGGGGTCGCTGGTCTCCCGCTGGTCAGCACGCATCGCTGTGTGTGACAGGTGGCAGACCAGCGAGCAGGAGATGGTAACCAAGGGGCACGCAGCCCCTAGAAACCCGATGTGTACCTTAGTTACCAGCGAGCTGATTCAGGGAGCTGGTAACCAAGGTACACATCGGGGTTCTAAGTGACGTACGCCCCTTAGAAACCCGATGTGTACCTTGGTTACCAGCTCCCTGCATCAGCATGCTGGTATCTAAGATACACTGCGGGTAACTAAGCGACGTGCGTCGTTTGTTACCCGCATGTCGCTGGTCCTGATAGCTGGTGAAGCTGCCTGTTTGGCAGCTCACCAGCGATCACATAGCGACTCACCAGCGATCCTGACAAGGTGATATCCTTGTCGGGATCGTTGGTGAGTCACTATGTGTGACAGGGCCGTAAAACTGAACTTATCCTTCCTGTTGCTTCTAGATCTGTTATGTTTTCATAAATTGATCTGGGCTATAATCATGACAGTCCAGCGTTCGGGGAATAAAAGCCTACTACTGCTTTCAAATTTTAAGCCTCATACAGTTTAGATGGCTGTTTGCAGAACGATAGTTTGGCCGATTGTTCAGCCGGTAGCTAACTTTCCCCTCTCTTCCATACAAAGGTTAGCTTGTTCAGCCAAGTGCTCCTGTGTTCTCTATGAGAGAGCTGCTGCCAGATATCTCTCTTGGAGACTCATCCTTATCCCCCCCCCGATAATTATTTGTTGGAGGCCCTCATATACATTAGACTGTTGTGGCTGACATTAGCCTAGTGCACTGATGGCGAACCTATGGCACGTGTGCCAGAGAGGGTACGCAGAGCCCTCTCAGTTGGCACGCGGTATCGCCTTATCCTTGTTCCGGAGCTGCAGCTTCCTGCCTCACATAGTGAGCAGTGGGGCCGCGGCTGGATGACATCATTCAGCTCCTCGGCTGCTGTGCCAGTGAGAGGAAGGAAGCTGCCGGCACGCGGAGAGGCGAGTGTGGCCGCTGTGCCAGTGAAGCTGCTGTGGTGTGTGTGTTTGTGTCAATGATGGGGAGAGGCCCAATGAAGGGAGTGATGGGGGGAGGGCCAGTCATGGGAGAGGGCCATTGATGGGAGTGATGGGGAGAGGGCCAATGATGGTAGTGATGGAGAGAGGGCCAATGATGGCAGTGATGGGAAAAGGGTCAATGATGGGAGTGATGGGGAGAGGGCCAATGATGGCACTGATGGGGAGTGGGCCAATGATGGCACTGATGGGGAGTGGGCCAATGATGGCAGTGATGGGGAGAGGGCCATTGATGGGAGTGATGGGCAGAGGGCCAATGATGGTGGTGGGGGAGAGGGCAATGATGGGGTGATGGGGAGGAGTAAATGATGGAGGTGGTGGAATGGGCAATTTCTACATAAATGGGATCATGATGGGGCATATTTCTGCATGAAGGGGATCATGATGGGGCATTTCTGCATGAAGGGGATTATGATGGGGCATATTACTACAAGAAGGGGATCATGATGGGGCATTTGGCACTTCATCATAAATAATTGGGTTTTAGGTTGCAGTTTGGGCACTCGGTCTCAGAAAGGTTCGCCATCACTGCATCACTGGCCTAGTGTATAATGGACTTTTACACCTTACAGCTCCTTCCAGAGACATGACATGCTTTCTCGCAATTGGATTTCTCACCAATAATCAGTAGATATTAAGTTTTCTAATATTTTTTATTCCATCAAATTCAACAATATCAGCATATTTTATTAAAACAGACAGTTTACAATTAAATGATTGGGGCAGTGTAAATGCTACACTTTTCAGGGTCACCTAGAGAAAGTCCATGTCTCAATTCAATAGAAAATGAGATGTGGATAACTAAGACAAAAGTCCTACAAGCTGAACTTTTGGGCCTGAAACAATTAAAGTCACTGCTGTCTAAGCTGATTGTACTGATAACTGAAAATATCAGTTCTCATACATTCTGCAACACATACAAGTACTCCTAGAATATAATTCACATGAATGGTAAAGCTATTTTATTGTTTACTTTGTTGCATTTTCATCATTTATTTTAAAGACATATGTTCATATCTGATTCCATTCTGAAACAAATTTATAGAAAAATCCTATATGAAAATTGTTTCTTCAGAGAGAAAGAGGACTTGGATTTCATGACTTAAAAGCCAAACCAGAATTTCAATTTGCAGACATGTGTTCCGAAGTGTTACCCCTCGTCAGCGTACAGCATAAGATCTGATTTGGCTATTTGCCTCTGACTGGGGTTTAAGGGGCAATGTGTATCCTTGTGGAGTGACATGCCAGGGTAAGGAGACTTGTTGGCCGTGCAATGCTCCTCTGTCAGGATCTATTTTTGGATCTGTGGCAGATCTGGGCTCTCATATTAAAACTTTTTTCCTTTCAGTCCATCAGGGGTTAATATTAGTTTTTGCCCCGGTGGTCGCTGGTGTTACTGCATGATTAGTTGGTCTTCTGGTGAGTTTTTCCCCCCAGTAGCTGCTAGTGTTACTGCATTGTGATTAATTATCTATCCAGGTAGAAACCACTCCCACCTTTCTACATAAGCTCACCACGTGCACCCACTAACGGTTGGTGATATTGTTTCTCTTTGGAGACCAACCAAGCTGGAGTTCAGGAGCTGACAGAGTTTGGTGGATCTTCAGTTGTCACAGAGCAAGCTAAGTCTTGTCTTTCAGTTTATTTAACCCCAAGGTGTCTATTACTCTTTCCCTGGTTTTTGGTGGTTTACTTTATTCCCTGTCTCACCTCCTGGGGAGGGAGTTGGGTGTTTAGCTCAGGGCTGAACAGGAGATAGGGACAGGACGGAGACTTGGGCCTCACTACCTTTAAGTGTACCTCCAAGTTAAGGAAAGTCAGGGCACCCCCTTAGTCTTAGGGGCAGTTCAGGGGCCCTGGTTCCACATCCACTGTTTTCCCCTTACTGCTCCGTGACATCCTTATGCTTTGTACTGAAGAGCGGCAAGATCCCGAAACATGTATCTACAAATTGAGATTCTGGTTTGGCTTTAATCTTCAGTCATGCAGGAAGGGTCGCTAAAAGGTCGATATTGACTTTTAGGCTATGTGCCCACGTTTCAGAAATGCTGTGGAAATGTGTGCTGCATTTCTGCAACTCCCAGCAGCGGGTAAAACGCATGTGGAATTCGCATGCGTTTTCACGCAAAACACAAGCGTTTTGCAAGTGTTTTTAGCTTGCAGAATGCTAGCGCTTTTCCAAGCGATTTGAAGCATCGCTTGTAAAGTGATTGACGGGTTGGTCACACTCGTCAAATATAGTGCTTGACAAGTGTGACCAACTTTTTACTATTGATGCTGCCTATGCAGAATCAATAGTAAAAGATAGAATGTTAAAAATAATTAAAAAAAAATAGGGATATATTTACCCTCTGTCAGCCCCCGTAGCCTTCCCGGTCCTCATTGGTGCCCAGGGATGCATTGCGCGAATGACCTCTGATGATGTAGCGGTCTCGCGAGACCGTACGTCATCTGAGGTCATTCGCGCAATGCATCCCTGGGAACGGAAGTTTCCACCAGCGCCAATGAGGGCTGGGACAACTCCGGGGGCTGACAGAGGGTAAATATATCCCTATTTTTTATTTTAATTCTATTTTTTACAGGAATATGGTACCCAGGCCCTGGAGGAGAGTCTCCTCTCCTCCAGACCCTGGGTACCATCCGCACATGAAGTGCTCACTTTATGCATGGTGGGCATAGCCACGTGCGTAAACTGAGCGTTTCAATGCAATCCTATGGCGGCGGAATCGCCACGATTCCGCAGAATTAATGAACATGCTGCAGATTTTACCGCTATGTGATTCCGCAGCAGGAAAATCCACAGCTGGCACGTGGAAATGCTTAAAAAACGCAATGTGGGCACACAGCCTTAGGATTGCTATTTCCAGTAGCTGGCACTAGAGTTCAAGTCTTTTTCGCCTCTGAAGAGAAAAATTGCATATTTAATTTTCCAGAGGAGCAGGGCATTGCACAGCCTATATGTCTCTTTACTTTGGCATGTCACTCTCCGCAAGGAGAAATGTTACCCTAGTTTACTTTTAGTAGAGTCCATCCCAAGATCAAGGTAGTACAGTACAGGACTACTATAACATACATGCACTTTCAAAAGCACTTCCCCTGTAGTATCTTATGCAAAGTGAGAAAGCAGAAGTAAAAAAAAAAAACAACTTGGTCCCAAAGGGAACCACACACAGCAGAGGAGAGATCTTCTGTTTAGGCCAGGTCAAGGATTGAAGAAAGAAGCAGCACATAATTCTAAGATCTCCCTGAGCAAATCCCAGACATCATATTATGTGAAGTAATCCATTAAATTAAGTGCAGTGGGTAGGACATAATGATAACAGATTGATAAATATCCCGATTCCTAAAGGCCATAATGTTTGCAGCAGTAATCCTGAGTCGTGCGTCTTTTTCAGCTACAATATTCATTTGTGAGGTTTCTGTTCAGTGCAAACGATTTGTTCACATGCATATTATTTATTTGTACAGCAACACCAGGTACACAAGGGTTTATTTATTTCTATTACAAGCATTACAATAAAAATACAATCAAAGGAATAAAGAATCTAAATGGGCTAAATGCAGCAAGACAGTAATATAACACACTTTCCCACATTAGCATTTTTTTCCAATAAAGCTCCTCTCTCTGTACCCGGCTGCTGATTTGCGATATTCCATTTCATTTTGCTTTTCTCTTCGGTTCAAGCTATTTTATCAGCTGTGTTTTCTTTAGCCCTTTAAACATATCCATGATAAATTTCCGCAGCAGCAGACAGTGTGACCAGTGTGTTGTCAGGACACCCTGCCTGAACATCACTGATCTACGTAATCGATCCTAGGCTGTCGGAAGTAAATGATGAGCATAGACTGTGATAGCACTGTACTCTGCAAACACTGACCCATAGCTTGGGAGGAGAGGATGAGGCTGGGGGGCAGCCAACAAAGCGTTAATCAGGCAGAATCACTATAAGTTATGTCGTGTTAAACGGCTCATTTAGTGATCCAGTGAAGTACAAAAATAGAGCAAATATTCTAAATCTCTTTTAAAAGAAAAAGAGCTGCAGCAAAACATAACATAGGGAGTTATTTTTTGGGGAAAAAAGTAGTTTTTATTTGAAGGAACTTAAAATCTATAAAACAATTTTATATTTTTGGGGGAGGAGTGTGTCTGTGTGTGGGTGGGGGGATTTAGGGGTGATGATAAAAAAATCCTGCAGTTTTACCATTGCTTTCTGGAATTTATTTTACTACATTCATGGGTCATGTTTTCCGCTTTTACAATTATAGTTATATGTTTTTTGCCAAGTTTTACTACTTTTGCACAAATGCTTTTTTTTATCACTACATTCCAAGACCCCTAATATTGTTTTTAGTTTTAATGGATAGCATTTTGGGGTATAAACAAGTTATTGACTAATTTAGCCATCATCAATCTGCGCCCTTGGTAGACATGCGTTTTTTCTACATCCAAGAAGTCTTCAGTCAAACATGGCGGTGGCAGTGTTCTTATATGGGACTCCATGAGTGCTGTTGGGGAAGCTACATTTTATTGATGGCATCATGAATTCACAGATTTACTGCTCTATATTGAACAATAAGACGCTGCCATCACTCTGTGCCCCTGGTAGACAAGCATTTTTTCTAAATGCATGAAGCCTACAGTTAAACATGGTGGTGGAAGTGTCCTTGTATGAGTGTTGCTGGTGTTGTGGAGCTACATTTCATTGATGGTACCATGAATTCACAGATGTAATATGTTCTATTGTACTCTGATGATGTATATTGTAAAAGAAGATACTATCATAACTCTGTGGACTTAGTAGACGTTCACTTTTCCAACATGACAATAATCCAAAATACACATCTGTTGCATTTCTGAAGTAGAACAGTGGGAAAGTGATTCAGTGGCCAAGTGTCTCCTGATTTGAACCCAATCGAACACCTATGGGGAATTTCGATCTAATAAGACAAATTGAGCTTCTCTCCAGACAGCATACAGGCTTTAAAAGAGGGTGTTCTTGATGAATGGAAAAATATAGATATTCCTATATGTTGGCAACTTGTTCATTCCATGACTATTAGAATATGTGTTGTCCTTAAAAATCATGGAGGTCATTCAATAAACTAGATGTAGTAGATTTTGATGTGGTGTGTATTAATTTTTGCATCAATTAATTTGAGTAAAACTGAAGATTTAGTAATGAAAGCTATATTATTAACCTTATTTTCATTTTATGGGCTAAAAAATGTTCTAAGAAACTCAGTCTGGTCAAAATTTTGGAAACTGTTCTTGCATTCAGTGAGATATTGATTATAATCTTAGTTTTTAAAGGGGTGAATTCATTTAAGCTGAGCACTGCAGATATATAGGAATTTTTTAGTATCAGTATATCCATTCTGCATAATTATGTCATAGTCAACTTGCTACAATATGGCAAAACATCATTAAAAATGTACCTGAACCAAGAACCAGGACAGCATGACAGACATCCACGGGTTGCCTCCTTTTGAAGTAATCTTTGCTGGTAAAAACAGTTTTCCTGTCAAAATATACAAAGTACAAATCATCAGCCCAAATTAGCATACCAAATATGTGTCTTCCTATAGGAAGGAAAGGCATCATGTGGAAGCTCCAGAACGACCAATGTCTAATTTATTTTAGCTATTACATGTTCTCTAGGTAGTACTGCAACATAGAAGACGCTAAGCATGGCTCTGCCTAGAGTGAATGTCTATATCAATCAGGAAAGTAATAGGCACCTGCTGTTGGTGATAAGTCAGTGGAACCACCATCCAGATTAGGTCACCAGCCAAGATCCTGCTCTTTAACTTCCCGTTAAATATGAGCAAAATGTTTTGTATTTTTTCACTATTTTTTTAAACCCCTGAAGCCCATTTTGTGGCCTTGCTTCAAATTATCATGGTGGGGGTAGTGTGTGGACTGATATCAGCATCCACATCAATGAAGAACAAATGCCCGCGGCAAATCCCAAGTGGCAGCTGTAGGTGTATCTCTCTGAAGAGGTGGTTCTTGTGGCCAACCCCCCAAATTCGGTCTGCATAGCTTATAAAGTTGTATAAGGCATTGCAAAACAACAGAAAACAGAATTGTGGGACATTTTTTTCCTCTTTTGTTCTCACACTCATGGAAGAGAATGGCATCCTGTTAGCAAGCACCAGTTGCAGGTATTGTCTTCCAGAGGACAATACTAGCACCACTAGAGCTTAGAGTTTAAAAAAAAAAAAAAATGCGTCAGTTATGGCATTCCCTACTGCTAAAATAGCATATGCCATTTTAATGCAAAGTTAACTGAATCTTATCTACAGACAATGGAACTGGAGAAGAATTCATTTTAGAACATTTTTTGGAATTTGTATATAAAGAATCCAGAGGATGCACAACGGGAATTATTTAGTAACAAATAAGCCCTGAAAAAATGGAAAAAAAACAAAGATAACAGCACTTATACTAGGCTATGTTCACATGCCTTTGTTTGCATACTGAAATTCCAACATGTATTTAACAGGAGGATCAATGGCAGAAATCCAAGGCTGACTGTTGTGAGCTCATTTTCTCGTTCACCTTTGATGTCCGATGAACTCCCTCTGCTGGTGAACGGAGGTGGTAAAACTGAGTCACCTGAACAGGTGGATTGCGATTGGACATCCGGAATCTCTGAGTGGATATAAGGCAGCCGATGCCCTGTAGGGTTGCTGATGATTTCTCGGCTCTGAGCTCTGGCCTCCAGTTCAGTTCCTATCTTCTAAAGCTAAGTTTTGCTCTGTTATTGTTCCATGAGATTTTGTCTGATTTGCTTAGTTTTGTGTTCAGCCAGCCCCGGCTGGAGCTCTGCTGAATTTCCATTTTTGTCCCTGATCGGTTAAATCTCTTTTGCTCTGTCTTCAGAATATATCGGAGTGCTGATATAGGGATTTTGAAGTCTAGTGACTTCAGGGCCGTTTTTCCTATCAGACGTGTTGGGACATGTTTGGTAGGGTTTTTGCGGATTGCAGCCAGCATCTTTTCTGTCCTTTCCTATCTAGTTAGTTGGGCCCCATCGTTTGCTCTGCCTGTCTTTCTGTCTGTGTTTGTGTTTTCATCTGTTTTCACCGACAATACATGTTGGGGGCGGTCTATTGTTTTGGGGGTCTGCTCTGGGGCAGTTTAGATTTCCCCTTTCTTTCTTTAGGCTTATTTAGTTCTCCGGCTGTGAAGAGGCATCTAGGATCACCGTAGGAACGCTCCACGGCTACTGTTAGTTGTTGTGAATAGGATCAGGGGTCTGCAATCCGCTAGCTACCAACCTCTCTGGTTTTCCGGACTTAGCTTGCATTTTGTTTTTTCCTCTTCCGGTGACTCATTCATAACAGCTGACGCTCGCAGTATTGGTGATGCACAGCTGATTGCCCGCTGCTAATGGAAAGCTTTTCCGTGAAACTGTGCATGCTCATCATCAATGCTGATAACTATTCTTTGTGGCATCCAAACTTGCTTGGATTTTCCACCAAAAGCACGACTCCCATGAATTGGATGCTCAAATGTTATTTGATTTGATAAGAGTTTAGGTGCATAAACGGCAGGAAAATCTTCAGCAAATCCTAAAAACTAAAGGTCAGGTCACTAATGGCTTCAAACCTTTGAAAACTTGAAGAGTTTTAACAAAAGCTAAAAAGACACACACAGCAAATGATTTTTTATATTACAGTTCATATGCTCATGCTTTATAACATTTATGAATGTATCTGCCTGAAAAAGACTTTGTGTGCACAGACCCTAAGCGTTTGTGCATATGGGGAGAATACACGGCAGAGTTTCTGGATAGAAAATTTGCTGTGCATTACAGCTCCAGCATGATAGATGAAATTACATGAAATCTCATGAATGTGCATAAAATCCACATCATATCCAGTTTTGCTATGGATTTGCAGCTGCGGATCAGTTCTGTGTACACACACTTGCTAAAGCTGACAGCTGAGGGTTGCAGCCTGCAGCTGTCAATTTTGCCTGGCTGGTTATGAAAAATACAGGGGAACCCAAGGCATTTTTTTGCAAATTAATTTATTTATAGTGCAGATGGAGACTGATGAATACTCCCATCAGCAGCCACCTGCTCTCGCTGTTATCAGCTGAATACAACTCTCAACATTCTCCCCTGCTTGCGCTGATCGCCGACAGAACAGGGGAGAATGAGGAGAGTGGTCTTCAGCACCCGATGCCGGGGAACAGCGTGAACAGTACTGCTGCTTCTCAGGCGCTGGTAGGTGTGGTACTGATGTGGCACATGATTGCCACACGTTTGCCACAAGTATTACACACACAGGCACTGATACTGTATCTCCGGTACTGATTTTTACGGTACCGGAAATATCAGAACGTCTCAAAGAGCCCTAAGGGTAGGTTCACATGAAAGATTTCTGCACATCCAATTATTTTGATGAGAGTTTGATTAGCATAGATACAATTTTTCTGGGGCGTGGAGAGAGAAAAAAAAGGTTCTCCACGTTCTTCATTCTGTCAGTCCCTATAATCGAACAACACACGGATGTCATCTCAGTGCGGTCTGATTTTTCTTTAAACACCCATATTGAATCGCCGTATTCTATCTAACACACAGACATGTCTCCACTTGGTCGGAGGCAAAAAATTGGACATTTGCACAGCCTCATAGAATATCGCGGGTACAAGTGCTATAAAACCACGGATAACACTCGTATGAAGAAATCGCTGGTGTGCAGGAGCCATGACATTTTCTCAGATTCAGTGCTTCAAGGATGTCTATTATTCATAATGCAGTTTATTTAACCAAAATGTTCATCATTTTGTTCCATGTACACAAATACGGCTATTCCATACTTTAAACTCACTAAAGACATTTTAGCACTTAGAGACATTACATTGTACTAAAATCCATCAAGGCACACTGGATGAGGCAATGTTCCTATTATCTGTCAACACTTCGAGCACATGAGAGTACAAGCCAGGAGAGGTGGATTTATGGAAAGGCTTCATAAAACGAGATAAAGCGGTGTGGACACACAAAGCACAGAACTATGATGAGTCTCATAAGAGAAATAAAGTTTAAACACAAAGAGAGCAATCCGATCATTAAGCAAATTAAACATCACAAAACAACTGGACTGATTTGATTAGCAAACACACAATGTATTAAATTTACCCATTTCAGATACATTTCTACTGATTTGCGAAAAATAGACCGTAGCAAGGGTAGAAATGGAAGCCATTAAATACCAAGACTATACCGATATGACTGATGAATAAAGCAGGACTGTGGAGGTACAGGAGAATATGTCACACAATGTGCTCCAATATTGGCTGTGATTAGCACGTACCAAGCTGTTAACAGCTAAGCGGAGCCACAAGAACATGGGATAATAGGACAGAAGAGCTATTAAAAGCAGAAATTACTAGTTAGACCCTGGCATGGAATAGAGTAAAATAACAATCATCCTAATTGTAATGATGCACAGTGTGTTTGATGGGTAATTTACAAGGCTTTGTGGTGATAAATCTGCAACTAGTAAATGCAAAAAGCTGCACATAATGCACTATATCTGTTCGCCGGTATGAGCTGCAGCGCAATGGAAATAGTCAAATGGATGCGACTAGAGGAGATTGTCACGCTTTAAGTGTGCAAAGTGGCCAATATTTCATCCACCAAAACACCAGAGGGGACAGCAACGGGAGCTCTAAAAGCTTCTACATTGCCTTTCTTTATTGCTACAGTTGGAGATGTTGGGGACTTGGTATAAAACACTCCCTCTATAAAAGTCTGGGAGGAAGCAACCTACTGCTGTTACCATACCTGAAATCTTACTTGTGTGAACAATCGCTAACAGGCTGCTACAGAGCATAGGGAGTACAAGGGATTACAGAAGATATTACAGCTCTACTTCACTCAAAGTCTAAGGCCTGTTTCACACATCCGTTTTTCCCCATCAGTCAAAATCCGCCGTTTTGCAAAAATACGGATCCGCCATTTTTCTTGGCGGATCCGTTTTTTCCCCATTGACTTGTATTAAAGGCGGATCTTGACGGATGGTCATCCGTTCGATCCGTTTTTTTACGGATCCGCCAAGATTTTGCCGTCCGCTGAGCGGACAGGACGGACAGTGAAACGTTTTTTCCCCGGCCGGATCCGCATTTTCTATTGCGCATGCCCGGGAGAAATGTCTGTGTCGGAAATCTAACCCTAAACTCTCTCTCGGCAGCGGTTCCTTTGAAATTCTTCCTTCGCCGGATCCGTTAAAACAACGGTCCGGTGCCAAACGTTGTGGTCAGTACAGGAACGGATCCGTTGTCCGCCATTTTAGCGGATTTTAACTGACGGAAAAAACTGATGTGTGAAACAGCCCTAAGCAGACTGGTGGGATTGCAGGTAAAGGCACAGTGGAAAGCTCAGAAGGGAAGGAGCACTATATGAGAGTTCAAATTTGCCTGGAATGGTTTGTGGATGCCATGTCACATTGGCAACATTGGCATAGACTCTAAGGTGTCAGGACAGCAATACACCCATAAGTGACAACATTACACCTCTTAATGAAATCATCTAAGGGTGCAATGATCATATTCATCATATCTTAAGTTTCACAAAATTTTATACCATTGAGTGAAGAAAAAAAATCATTTTTACCACTATAATGTTGTTTTACCTCCACATTTTACATTTTCACAAAGCTAAATAGGTAAAAATTACCACAAAATTAGTTACACAATTTCTCGTGAACGAGGCAATACCCCATATGTGGCTGTATAGTACTGTTTTGCCACACAGGAGGGAAGGAGTGCTATTTGATTCTTGGAGAACTAGCTTTCGTAGAATAGTTAGCGGACTCCATATACAAAGCCTCCAAGTTCCAGAAAGGCAGAATCCCCCTCAATAGACCCCAATTTGGAAATTACAACCCTCTGGAAATCTATCTACAGGTCTAGTTATAATTTTGATTCGATGAGTGTTTTCCAGAAACGAGCAGCAATGGATGTTGCCAGGTGAAAATGCAAATATGCCATTGTAGTGCTTCTCTAGACACGCACAAAGTAAATTAAGTGGGATTTTCTTGCTATAATAATGTCAAAGATGTGGATTGTAACTGCGGTTAGTGACCACTGTGGGGCTCAGGAAGAGGGGGCATTTGGATTTGGGAGAGCAGATTTTGTTGGAATTTTTTTGGTGGGAGCCACGTCACTTTTCCGATGTCTTTGTGCTTCCAGTAATGTGGAATCCCCATATACTTCTGTTAACAGATGACGAACTTGAGTGGGAAATTATTTTTTTGTGGGTTGAGTATAATCTTTTACTGGTGGCATTTTGGATCACATTTATCCTGTGCTCTTTGCTGAACACTTACAAGGAGTTCCCATGTAAATCTACAAAATACTTGATTTGGATGAAACACTCGAAGGATCCATTCACTAGTGAGGCAGAAAAGTTACTCTGGACGCTGACTGGCCTCTGTTCCAGATTTTCAGAGGTGACCAAAACTCTGGCCAGCCACGCCTTTATGAACATCCAAGAAGATGTACACCGTTGGATCTTAGACAAACTGCGCTTACAGTGCCTCCATCTTCCTCAGTATAGGAAATTGGTGGTTGCATCTGAATTACGTATTTCAGAGAATTACATGAAAATCCCGGTGTAAGTGCTCAGTGAAGAGCACAGGATAAAGGTGAGTCGAGTCACACTGTGGTCAATAATCAAATCAACAATGCAAATCAATTGCAAAATAAGGCTTCTGCATTGTCATATTTTGAGAGACAGAATTTTTCCATATTTCTGCCAACAAAATCATGTGAGGGCATGTTTTTGGAAGGACGAATTGATATTTTTATTAGTACCATTTTCAGGCACATGACATTTATTGATGGTTTTCTATTCTGATTTTTGAGAGTTAGAATGAACAAAAACCAGCAATTCATGAATTGGATTTGTTTTTCTTGCTTTTTTTTTTATGCCATTCACCGTGTGCTAAAAGTAGTAAGACAGCTTTATTCTTTGGGTCAGTACGATTACAGTGGTAACACATTTACAGTGGGTACTGAAAGTATTCAGACCCCTTTAAATTTTTCACACTTGGTTTCATTGCAGCCATTTGGTAAATTCAAAAAAGTTCATTTTTTCTCATTAATGTATACTCTGCACCCCATCTTGACTGAAAAAAATGCAGAACTGTAGAAATCTTTGCAAATTTATTAAAAAAAAGAAAAACTGAAATATCACATGGTCATAAGTATTCAGACCCAGTATTGAGTAGAAGCACCCTTTAGAGCTAATGCATCCATGAGTCTTCTTGGGAATGATGTAACAAGTTTTCACACCTGGATTTGGGGATCCTCTGCCACTCTTCCTTGCAGATCCTCTCCAGTTCCGTCAGGTTGGATGGTGAACGTTGTGGACAGCCTTTTTCAGATCTCTCCAGAGATGCTCAAATGGGTTTAGGTCAGGGGTCTGGCTGGGCCAGTCAAGAATGATCAGAGCTGTTCTAAAGCCACTCCTTTGTTATTTTAGCATATTAGAAGTTGAACCTTTGGCCAAGTCTGAGGTTCAGAGCACTCTGGAAGAGGTTTTCATCCAGGATCTCTCTGTACTTGGCTGCATTCATGTTTCCTTCAATTGCAACCAGTCGTCCTGTCCCTGCAGCTGAAAAACACCACTATAGCATGATGCTGCCACCACCATGTTTCACTGTTGGGATTGTATTGGGCAGGTGATGAGCAGTGCCTGGTTTTCTCCACACATACTGCTTAGAATTATCACCAAAAAGTTCTATCTTCGTCTCACCAGACCAGAGAACCTTATTTCTCATAGTCTGGGAGTCCTTCATGGGTTTTTTAGCAAACTCGCGGGCTTTCATATGTCTGGCACTGAGGAGAGGCATCTGTCAGGCCACTCTGCCATAATGGCCAGACTGAGGGAGAGCTGCAGTGATAGTTGACTTTGTGGAACTTTCTCAAATCTCCCTACTGCATCTGTGGAGCTCAGCGACAGTGATCTTGGGGTTATTCTTCACCTCTCTAACCAAGGCTCTTCTCACACGATTGCTCAGTTTGGCTGAACCACCAGGTCTAGGAAGACTCCTGGTGGTCCCAAACTTCTTTCATTTTAGGAATATGGAGGCCACTGTGCTCTTAGGAACCTTGAGTACTGCAGAATTCCTTTTGTAGCCTTGGCCAGTTCTGCGCCTTGCCACAATTCTGTCTTTGAGCTCCTTGGCCAGGTCCTTTGACCTCATGATTCTCATTTGGTCTGTCATGCACTGTGAGTTTTGAGGTCTTATATAGACAGGTGTGTGCCTTTACAAATCAAGTCCTATCAGTTTAATTAAACACAGCTGACTCCAATGAAGGAGTAGAACCATCTCAAGGAGGATCACAAGGAAATGGACAGCATGTGACTTAAATATGAGTGTCTGAGCAAAGGGTCTGAATACTTATGACTATGTGAAATTTCAGTTTTTCTTTTTTAATAAATTTGCAAAAATTTCTACATTTCTGGTTTTTTTTCTGTCAAGATGGGGTGCAGAGTGTACATTAATGAGAAAAAAATGAACTTTTTTGAATTTAACAAATGGCTGCAACAAAACGAAGAGTGAAAAATTTATACGGGTCTGAAAACGTTCCGTACCCACTGTATATCATTTATTTATGCCTTGTCGCTTCCACAGTAAAAACAATTTTATAGAAAGAAATATTGTTTTTTGCATGGCTTTATTCTGAGAACTATAATTCTTTTTTTTTTACTTTTCCACTGATGGAGCTGTATAGTGGATTGTTGTTTTGTGGGACAAGATGACGTTTTCCACATTTTTTCCAGCAGTATAATGAAAAGCCATACTTTTTTACGGTGTTCACTAGTGGGACAGTTTTTTTAGTTCAGGCTGTTCCTTAACTTGGCGATACCAAATGTGTACACTGTTTTTGTTTATTTTTGTTTTTACATCATGCATTGCAAAGAACCAGCAATGCAATGCATAAGAATTGTGGAATTAGAGGTCACCATACCTGTCACTTCAGAAGGTCACTGTTTGATCTCCGGGTACCATGACAACCATTGGCTCCCTGTGATTTCTTTGTGGGGTTGCCGATGGGGTGAGAGAGGGAGCCTCCTCCTTCTCACAATCTTGCAAATGTCACGATTGCTCTTAATTGCGGCATCTGGATGGTTAATCAGCCAGGGACTGGCATCGTCCATGGCTGTTACTGCAGGAGCTTGGCTATTAGATGTGCCCAGCTTCTGCTGTGAATGTGTGGAAGGTGCCGATATTTCAGCACCTCCTGTACGATCACAGAATCGGAGTGCGGTTACTGATGACAATGGTTCCCGCACCTCTTCCTGTGCCGCTCAGCTGTCAGTTTAAATCTATGAAGGACATAGTACATCATGATGCGGGAACTGACACCCCCATCATAAAGGGGTTAAATGGAATCTGTCAGCAGATTTTTGCTATGTAATCTGAAGACAGCAGGAAATAGGGACTGAAACACTAAATTTAGGAGTTTCATTTATTAAGCTGTGTGCTGTTGCTTACTTACAATAAAGGTTTTATCACTAGGACATTATTGTCACTAGACAATGTACATAGAGAGCCTGGTGTGGGCGGGGTAAGCTTTCTCAGCTCTGCTTCATCTTACAGCTAACAACTCTGATTGGATGACAATTAATACATCGCTGTAATCCGAGTCTCTTTCCCTAATTTATGCAGCTCTCAGATGAGGTAGTAAAAACTTGGTGACAGATTCTCTTTAAGTCTGTGCAGTATCTTCTAGGATTATGAAGACTAATGTGCTTCACTAATATCTGTCATCTTTACCGATTCTGACTTTTTAGCAATAGTACTACATATAAATAATTTGAGTGACTGCACGTGATTATACACAAACTTTCAGAGTTTTGTTTTTTAACCTCTCTCTTATTTCCAAGTTTGGAACATCTTAATAAACAGTCAGGTGACACAGTCTTGTGATAAAAAGCACAAAGGAGTTTATTACCTCCACTATAAATTACCTAGGGCCGACGTCTGCAACCACTCATAGACCTGATTCAATGTTCTGCTCGTCTGGTTTTTATATCCGTGCTTTTTAACCTAAATGACAGTATAATGTTCAAAACCATTGTATTATACTTTTCAAGTCATATTTCCCCAGAAATAAAGAAACAAAATCAGCAGAGTTAATGACCCGATCAAACAGGAATCCTCCATCCCCGGTTGCGGGAATTTGCAATCTGCACGTCTGTCTTCCGTCTGATGCTGTTCTCCTAGGACTCGGAATGGCTTGTTGCTTAATACATATGTATTTTAAGCACTTGTTTTAGTGGAATGTGCATTAATATGTAGCATACTCATCATGTAAAACAGCATCCTAGTTGTTTCACTTAGAAAAACATCATTTTTTTTAACCAAATATACGGGACCCTGGAGTGAAGTTTGTCTTAAGGATTTGTGTCTAGCTGTTAAAAAGAAATCGTTGCGACTGCACAGATATCCATACGGAGCGCTATTATGGTTTTCAGTCTAAATTATTGTTGAATTATGGTAAAAATTAGATAACACCATCCCTCTTTTGATCAAGTAGCCCGAGGAAGTCTGAATATAGAAAAAAATGAATTCTGAACGTGGTCTGCTAAATGGTTACATGTCGTAAGTCATAGAAGCGCAACACATCCAAAATATAAGAATATTATTTTTTTTTTTTACTAGGAATAGGTGTTGCTCTTTTCTGAATAGGTCTATACAAAGGGAAAACAAGGGAATTGCCATGATAAAAAATTCTCAACGCTATAGAAACTGAGAATTTTCACAACGGCGGACAACAGCTTGTGATGTATTTTCACCCTTGCCCAGAAAGCTATACAAAGAATGAGAGCCTTATCGCTAATACACCCCTTCTCTTTTTTCTTATTATCACAGTCAAGACAGAAATTTAGTGAAAGGCCGTCAGAGAGACGGACAGAAGACGGACGCCGCGGCACAGGGTTGCCTTAAGAAACCCAGCCAAAGAAAGCATTGATATTCTTATCGCTCAAGTGATAGCTAGGAGCCTCTGCCAAGGATAGAGAGGACTTGACAAGGACGTCCAGCGGGATGAGTGAGCTGCACTTGGAGAGGATGGCAGAAATTAATTCAAATGGAAGAACAGATAAGGAGAAAAAGTTTAATTATAAAGTGTCAGGAATGAGAAGGGAGTTATAAAAAAATAACATATGTGCTAAATAAATCAGGCCACACCAGTAGTCACACTGTAGCTTCCAGGCTTCACACGTCACACTGTAGCGTCCAGTGCTTCATCAGGTTCTTCAGAATATAGCAGGGAAGATTGACTAATCCTGTGTAATAGATACACAGCAGGAACTTACTGAGTAGTAAAATGCACCAAAATCATCACAGTGGCTCATTCTGAAGGACAAACCTAGTGCATTTTTGGGGCCAAGTTTATACTATTAATTGGCTTACTTTAAGATCACTTTTTAAAAGGAGTATGGCAGCCCAACCTGACAGTATAAACTAAGCACATCGCCTTAAAAAGGATAATGTAATATAAATGGTTCCATGACAATTGTGTACAAGATAATTGTGTACGGACAATTGTGTACAGAAAATTGTGTACAGGCCAATTGTGTCCAAGGACAATTGTGTACAAGGACAATTGTGTACAGGGCAATCGCCTTGTACACAATTGCCTTGTACACAATTGTCATTGTACACAATTGGCCTGTACACAATTGTCTGTACACAATAGTCCGTACACAATTATCTTGTACACAATTGTCCTGTCACCAATATAAATATAAAAATCGCACCTTGAAACTCTCTGTATACATCAGACTAATGATGGCCGAACCTGACGATATTGACGTTTTCGGCTGACAGTCATAATGCAGTGTTCTCTATCTCCAGTCCTCAAGAGCCACCAACAGATCGGGCTTTCAGGATTTCCTTCATCTTACCCAGTTGATAGAATTATCATCTAGGCAATTCTAAGGAAATCCTGAAAACCTGATCTGTTGGTGGCTCTTGAGGACTAGAGTTGGGGAACACTGGTCTAATGTGCATGGGTGCCCTGGATAGAGGTTTGTTGGGGGGATTAGAAGTTTGTTGGGGGAGTTAAGGATTCTTCCAGAGACAAACTCATAGAGCCAGTCCTGTCAATCACCAGTGAGGGAGAATGGGGAATGCAAAACTAGTGGGCAGAACAGTGCACTGAGCCTCTTGGCCACACCAAAGTGTGCATCAAGCACCCTGAGTAGCACTTTTAATTACACTTCAGTCTCTGCAGAGCAAGGTCACAGAAATAGGACTAAAGGTACTTTTTTTTTTAAGGACTACAAGACTGTGTGCTTAGTTCATATTCAGTGTAGACCAGAACAGTAAAGCACACCTTTCGTACAAGCACACTTAGTCACACTGCCTTTTCTAGACAGAATTGTGGTGCATTTTTGTAAATCTGTCCCAATATCACTGTATCTTGAAAATGTGCAAAGGGTAAAATGGTCAGTGGTAAACACATCCTTTCCTGCAATTTTAACATGTTATATCTGTGGCTACAGTTAACATACAATTTAGTAATGACCTTACAGACTTCCTCATATGAGGGAAGCTTAGTGAAGGGATCAGTATAGTTCATTTTACAATAGTTCTCGGGGCCTAATTAAGGAACTAACCCCAATCTTACATCACAAATGTATTTTATCACGCTCCCCTGTCCTACATCTCTGCACTGCCACAGTAAACCTCCACAGACAAGCCACCAGCCCTAAAGGGAATAAATATATGGGGGTTTGGGTACTGATGACTACCTTGGACAACCAATTCAGACCTATAGAAGAAAAAAAAAACATTTTCTACCTTGATGAATGTAATCTAAATGAGTGGCTCTAAACCAGTGACATGTGAAACATAGGTCCATGCTGGGGTACACGGTCTGCAGAGTACACTCTGCTTTAAAACAAAAAAAACCTTCCATAGTGTCTACTAATCTTACACTGCCGGCCAACTGGGTCCTCAAAGTCGGAGAGGACGGGGAAGCACAGTCCTGTTCAGAAGACTTTGCAGATATCTCAGCTGTTGGGTGAAGGCAGGCTACTGGCAGGCCCAAGGCTTGGGTGACAGTGTTCCTCAGTGTATGATGAAGAGTCTGCAGAGGACTCAAACAATAAATTGTCCATGTCACAGCTTAATTTATTACAATTTTTCTGGGTTTAAACATTTTGCTTTTGAAGACAAGCTAGGACACAGTGCCAGATCTATCACACGACAGACCAGTACAAACCCCAATGAATTAAAATGGGATCTATTAGAGTTGCATTTTAGTGTCCATGACTGTAATGGTAGAGTAGCACCGCATGCTGCACTGCGCTTCCCACCAACTGCATATAAAGGCTGACCCCCTTCTTGAGGACACCCAGTTGGAACTTTTATTCACTGGGGAGCACTTGCCTCCATGAGGTTGAATAACACTGATATTTTGATAAAGAAAGACAAATAGAAACTTATTCTGTTTAATTTTAAAGAGCGTCAACTAGTTTTACTGTGGCCATATGGTGGAACAGTATGAATAATTCTCAGTTACTTATACCATTGCAAGATGCTGTGGGGGCAGAAACAGTAGGGTGGAAAAAACAAATGCACCGGGTCTACAATTAACTCTTTAAATAATCTAGCTCTAATCGCTTCACAAATATTCACGATAGCCTTAAAGGAAGCAGCTTATCTTCGGACTCATGAACATGGTAATGCCATATCCACAGACCCAGCCTGGCCGTAGGACATACCTCTCTAGGCAATCCATGCAACTGAACATGTAGTACAAGAGTAGCAACACTTAAAAGACAATAAAGTTTATTGGACAGCTGGTGCCAGCCCCTTTAGGACCTAATCTATTGGTTCCTGGTACCTGAAATCTGGAAAACAGAGGCAGCTCATCAGGAAAAATACGCTACTTTCATTCACCCATGCAGAGTTTCAGCTTAGGCAGGTTGACATTACATTGGACCCATGTTAGTGTCTCTGATGGAAACATCTGTCTTAAGAACTATCGGTCATAGCGAGCCTCATTCCGGAACGCCATTCATGGTCTGGACCTTTCTTGTAGCTTTCCTGGTAAAGTGGCTCGGAAGTGAGTCGATCGAGCACGCCAAAAGACTAAGAGACATTAATATAAAGCATTCACGCACAGGTCTACGTAAAGTGTGGGAAAGACTTGATGAATGCTATGGGACAGTAGAAGTCATAAAGAATGCTTTATATAAAAGAATTGATGATTTTCCTAAGATAGGACCTAAAGGTTATCAAAAGCTTAGAGAATTGAGTGATTTATTGATAGAGTTAAAGGTTGCCCAGGAGGAAGGAGACTTGCCCGGATTGGCATTCTTAGACACCGCTAGGGGTGTCAATCCGATAATACAGAAACTTCCTTACAATCTACAAGAAAACTGGGTTACATGTGGTTCACGGTATAAACAAAATCATAATGTACCATTCCCTCCTTTCACTGTATTTGTTGATTTTTTCACCCAACAATCTAGGATTAGAAATGACCTGTCGTGTTCCACTGCCCCCGGTGTCAAACCCAGTAAGACACCCGTGACAGTCCAAAAAACTAACATCGTTTCCACAGGCCCTCCTCACAATGTGAATAAACCCCCTCCAGACGAGTACAAGCCTCAGGATGTCAGTAAACAGTGTCCTATACACAAGAAACCACATCCTCTACTAAAATGCAGAGCCTTCAGGGAGAATTCTTTGGAGGATCGCAAAGGTTTCCTCAAGGAGAACAACATCTGATTCAAATGTTGTGCCACAACCTCTCACATTGCCAGGAACTGTGAGGCTGAGTTCACACGTGGCGTTTTTTTCGCGTTTCCGCGGCGGTTTTAACCGTGCGATTTTGCCGCGAAAACGCGAAAAATAAGCATCCCATGCATTCCTATGGGATTCCACAATGCTGTGCTAATGCTGCGGTTTTTACCGCGGCGGAATCGCTTCGCGGTAAAAACCGCAGCATGCTCATTAATTTGCGGAATCGCGGCGATCCCGCACCCATAGGAATGCATTGTTCCGCTTATTTCCCGCATGTGGCTGTGCACACCATGCGGAAAGTAAGCAGAACAATTGCGGATGGTACCCATGGTCCGGAGGAGAGGAGACTGTCCTCCGGGCTTTGGGTACCATATCCCTGTAAAAAATAGAATTTAAAAATAAAAAATATTGTTATTCTCACCCTCCGGCGTCCCGCGCAGCCTTCCCACTTCTCTTCACGCTCTCGTTCCCAGTAGTCCTTTGCGAAAATGCTCGCGATGACGTCCCTTCTCGCGGGATCGCGAAGTCTCGCGGTCATTCACGCGACGTCATCGCGAATAACCACGAGACGTCGCGATCCCGCGAGAACTGACGTCATCGCAGGCATTTTCGCAAAGGATTACTGGGAACGGATGCGCGGGACGTCGGAGGGTGAGAATAACACTATTTTTTATTTTTTTTTACATTCTATCTTTTACTACTGATGCTGCATAGGCGGCCTCAGTAGTAAAAAGTTGGTCACACTCGTCAAACACTATGTTTGACGAGTGTGACCAACCTGTCAATCAGTTCTCCAAGCGATGCTCCAGATCGCTTGGAAAACGCTAGCATTTTGCAAGCTAATTACACTTGCAAAATGCTAGTTTTTCCGCGGGAAAATCGCGGGAATTTAAAATGCGATTTTCCCGCGGACTGGAATTCCGGAATTCTCGCGGTAATTTCCGCGAGAGTTCCGGTACGTGTGCACTTAGCCTGAAGCTAGCGTGTAATGTGCAGAATGCAGCAGCACGGATCACAATACAGCCATGCACCCTGGATCACCCCCAAGAGTGTTGTCGCAAGCAGAGGAGCATGATAGGAAGCAGAAGGACACTGACGAAGACACCCCTGAGGTCAGCTCTAAATGTACGGAGATCTGTAGGGGACTCACAGGAGGAAGGTCCGGCTCAAAAACCTGCTTTGAATGAGTCAATCCTGCAGGCCGCAAGCACAAAGCCTTCATGATATATGCAATGCTGGATGACCAAAGTAACAGGTTTCTAGCCAGGTCCATCTTCTTTGACAATTTCAGCATTGTAGGCCCTGGTTCTCCCTACACCCTGAGGACGTGTTCAGGTACGGTTGAGATGGCGGGGAGAAGAGCAACCGGATACAAGGTGGAGTCCATAGATGGCCAAACCTGCCTATCGCTACCGACCATCTTGGATTGCAACCAGATTCCTGACAAGAGGTCAGAGATACCTTCAAGGGAGGTGGCGACACATCACCCCCATCTGAAGCGTATAGCCCACCTGATACCGGAGTCAGATCCAGAAGCTCCAATAGCTCTACGCCTGTGAAGAGATATACTATGAGTCCACAAGGTTAGAGAGAATGTATAAACGGCCCTAGGAATGCTCCATACGCACAGAGGCTCGACCTTGGATGGGTCATCATAGGAGATGTCTGTCTAGGAGGAGCACACAAGCTGGCCTCATTCAACAGTATGCTTACCAGCACACTAGAAAATGGACGTCCATCTCTCTTCCAGCCATGTCACAATAGTCTGTTGGTAAAGGAATAGCCAAACAGCACCCCCCTACCTTTCTCTTTCTCAGCACCTACCAACGAGGACCACACCTGTGAAGGTGAACAAGACCACATGGGATGTACAGTCTTCCACAGGACAAATAGTCAAAGACAGATCGAACAGTCGGGTCGCACCTTTACCATTTCGACCTCAGAGAAGGTGTCTCCCCAGCAACAGGGAACTGGTCTACAGCCGATTCATCTCCCTCAGGCACAAGCTTCAGAAGTCACCTGAGACGAAGGAACACTTCTTTACCTTCATGGAGAAGATATTCCAGAACAACCACGCACCTGCACTTCGGCCCGCAGAGGAGTGTTGGTATCTGCCCATCTTCGGAGTATACCATCCTAAGAAGCCAGGTCAAATAGGAGTGGTATTCGACTCAACGCCAAATGCTAAGATGTTTCGTTGAATGATATCCTACTGTCGGGTCCAGACCTCAACAACAGACTTCTGGAAGTATTACTCTCTTTCTGTAGAGATACTGTTAGGTGCCAGATTCCTGCAGCTACACAACAGGAATCCAGAGCCCCACATGCTGCTCTGCAGCAAGTCATTCCTGAGGCTAAGTTCCTCTGCCGCTCCACTGAGCATGCTCACGAGATGATCTCCCATTGGAGGTCGGGAATCATGTGCTCAGGTCCTTCTCCAGATCTGATTGGTCCATCTCAGAGATCTGGAAGGTCTCGGCAGCGCACGGCTGTAAAAGGCCCGCATGGCGCTAGTATAGACTCTTCTTGAAAGATGTGTGAATGGTGATGGATGTATGATTCTGGTGACTGACTTATTAAGATTCCCCTCCCTCTGATATTACGCATGTGGATAGGGAACTATAGAAAGAGTCAGCACTAGTCAGTGGCAAGCCATAAGCCACTGTGCACACCGCACCTCTACACTAGCATCCGGTGGTGTCTCGTCTCTCACGGCACTATTGCATACCGGCTGTGTCTGCCGCCGCGCTGCATTCAGCAGCACTTACCAGCATCCTCAGTAGTGACGCCGAATTCACGGTAGGTCTAGACGGACACCGTCCCCTGTCTTGGACCCGTGTCCTGTGACCCGATACCGTGCGTGCAATTTTGCTGAGACCTGTGAGTCTAACAGACTCGGTGTTTATGTTACAGCGCCTCTGTGAGTTAACAGAGTCCACTCTGCGCACACCAGGTGACGTTGAACCCGTGCGCATTATACCGCCATATAGTGCGTCTGCCATTAATTAGCAGCAGTGTTAACACCTTCTGCACGGTGGACCCCGAGAGGTGAACGCACTTTATTATTTATTTATTTCGTGCGTTCCGCCATTCCTAACAGATACGGTGGCATTTATGGCTGACATACAATAGATATTCCACTGTTTTCTTGTCAAAGAGGAACACAGAAACTACTTGAGGTTCTTCTGGTACCGTGACAACAATCGGGACAAAGACATCACAAAATTCCAGATGAGGGTGCCCATATTCGGGAACAGCCGTTCCCCAGCAGTCGCTATCTACGGCCTCTGAAATTCCCCCAAAGAGGGAGAAGAAAAGTATGCGTCAAACGTTAGATCCTACAAGTCAGCATCACCTGCAAGCCAGGGATCTTGTAAAGGTTGGCATCACTGCAAGCATGCATTTACCGCCCTCAACCTGGAAAGAGCCATGGTTACAATACTTGGTGTTATACAAAAGGAAACTTACCCCAGAGAAATAGACAACCTCAACAAGGGACAATCTATTCCTGGAGACAGCGTTCTAAAGAAGCTCGATCCAATTGTTGACCAAGACGAGCTGCTGAGAGTAGGTGGCCGTCTTCAAGAAGCCAAGGTAGAAGTTTCAGAGAAACACCCGGTAATAATCCCTGGACGTCATCACGTCACAACCCTGCTCATTTAGCATCATCATGACTTAGCGAGACACCAAGGCCGTTTGTTTACTGAAGGGAATCTGTGGGCGGCCGGACTATGGATAGTCGGCGCAAAGAGAAGCGTGAGCAAACTCATCTTCTACTGTGTTATGTGTCGCAAACTCCATGGCACATTACAAAATCCAAAGATGGTCAATCTTCCATCCGACAGACTTAGCACCGAACCCCCCTTCACCAACGTTGGACGAGACATATTCAGTCCTTGGTCCGTGGCTACTCGACACACTAGAAAGATCAATACTGAAGCAAAGTGTTGGGCAGTTGTATTCACTTGTCTGTCCACCAGAGCTGTCCATATCAAAGTAATCGAGTCTATGGACACTTCAAGTTTCATAAATGCGTTTCGACATTTCAGTGCAATCAGAGGCCTTGTGAAGCATATTTGCTCCGACAGAGGTACGAATTTCATTGGAGCGACAAGAGAACTTCAAATCCCTTCCAATTTGGACATCGCTAATGTTGAAAGGTACCTAGGCAAGCAAGGATGCACCTGGACTTTCAATCCGCCATACTCTTCGCACATGGGAGGTGCCTGGGAGAGAATGATAGGCATAGCACGCAAGATATTAGACTCTATCTTGCAAACAAACATCAGACTCACACTGGAGAGTTTAACTACGTTCTTGACCGAGGTATCAGCTATCATGGACGCCAGGCCACTGTCAACACTTTCCAGCAATTACGGAGACACTACAGTCCTTACTCCTGCTATGCTACTCACACAAAAAACCTGTGTCCCAAGAGCTCCACTCGGAGAATTCAACGATAAGGACCTCTTCAGACGCCAATGGAGGTAAGTACAAAGCGTGTCCAATGTCTTCTGGGACGGATGGAAGAAGCAATATCTCTCCACTCTGCAAACAAGGACAAAGTGGCAAAAAGACCACCCAAACATCCAACCAGGCGATGTGGTACTTGTCAAGGACACTCAGTCACATCGAAATGAATGGCCACTCGGCCTAGTCACCAAGCCTCTTCCCAGCAAGGATGGGAAAGTGCGCAAAGTCGAGGTCAAAGTGTGCAAACTTGGGGAGAACAAACTGTTCCTCAGGCCAGTTACTGAACTTGTACTGTTATTATCCCCAAAAGAGCCAAATACTGGCATCCATTGATGCCAAGCGGGGAGTGTTCTACCCATTCATGTGCAGAAAGACATTTCTTAAGTGCTATTCCAGCTATGGCCATTAGATGTCATAGTTGCCCTTCCTTTTCCTATTCATGGGATTAGAATCCTCTGTCCCTTTAATGGTTATTCTGTTCAGAACCGCCCCTTCATCCTTCCCTGGTCAATAACATGTAACCATTTCTCCCAGACCTCTGAAAAGTTCACATCTGCTCAGCTCCCTGCAAAATCACTGCTTATATCAAGCGGATTCCAGTAAGGATGTAGTGCAGTTATGTAATATATGTTATGCATCTGTGTTAGGCTACTTTCACACATCAGTTTTTTGCCGTCAGGCAGGATCCGGCTATTTTTAGAAAAAACGGATCCGGCATAAATTTTGGAGAACTGTAGAAATGGATTCGTTTTTCTGATGGATCCGTCTAGCAGGTTATATCTGTTTCCTGGGGGCTGGCCAATTGGATCTGAGCATGCGCAGACTTAAAAAACGGATCCGGTGGCTGGATCCGTCTTTTTCTGGATCCGGCGCATTCCGGCGCCCATAGACTTTCATTGCGGCAAAAAGCCGGAAGCGTCGGATCCGGCGCTTCCGGCTTTTTCGCCGGAGACAAAAAACGTTACAGTAGCCGTTTTTTCCAGACGCCGGAATGAGACAAGTAGCTGGATCCGGCAAAAAACAGATGAAATGCAATGCCATCCGGCGCGATCCGGCACTAATGCAAGTCAATGGGGAAAAACTGGATCCAGCATTGCATTTCTCCGGATCCGGTTTTACAAAAAAGCCGGATCGCGCCTGACGGCAAAAAATTGATGTGTGAAAGAGGCCTTAGCTGGCCATAATGCATGCCTCATGATATTTGCAAGGCATGTTCAGCTCCTGTAATGCTATTACACTGCATGTTAGTTATATGCATCCTCTGTTCAGTGAATGCAACGCTGGCAGCCATAAGTTGGTTAGATATCTCTTTCTCTTTTACTGCTGTGTATGCTGTATTGCTCAGCCTCTGTATAATGCATGCTACCGATATAACAGCACTTTATATCATTGCTACTGTTGTGATAGTACCCTGTATTGCTGTGATATCGTCTGCCAGTACGGACATGCTGCATTGTCTGTTCGCTTATAGTTTTTACCCAAAATCATCCACAACTTTGTACAACAATCTCTGATTCATCCATTGTGTTCAACAACCTCTGATTTCATCTACTACTGTGTTCACCAATCTCATCTGTCTACAAATATCTAAAGGGCTGTCACATTGTAGAAGGATCAACTTTATTCTCATTTGCACAAGGAAAGACTAGAAGCAATGGGATGAAACTGAATGGGAGGAGACACAGATTAGATATTAGAAAAAACTTTTTGACAGTTAGAGTGATCAATGAGTGGAACAGGCTGCCACGAGAAGTGGTGAGTTCTCCTTCAATGGAAGTCTTCAAACAGAGGCTGGACAGACATCTGACTGGGATGATTTAGCGAATCCTGCTTTGAGCAGGGGGTTGGACCAGATGGCCCAGGAGGTCCCTTCCAACTCTACGATTCTATGATTCTATGATTCTATGATCTACTTTACCATCAGTTATCTCCCATTGTTGTCAATATCACCCCAATAAATATCGACTTAAGCACCCATACAGTCTTGTTACTGGGAGTGGATGAAGGGTTTAGCCGTAGGCTGGAATCCACACAGCATCATACGTGGAAGAAGGCAGAACACAAAGCCTGAATTTTCAGACACCTCGGTTTTTATTGGTGGGAAATGCTATGCTTTTATGGTGTGATTTTTGCAAGTGAATTACTCATCAGCTGTTGGACCTTCCAGCAGTCACAGGAATTCTCTATGTCAGGGTTCCCCAACTCCAGTCTTCAAGGCCCACCAACAGATCATGTTTTCAGGATTTCCTTAGTATTGCTCACGTGATAATTGCTTCACCTGTGTAATACAAAGGAAATCCTGAATCATGATCTGTTAGGCCTCTTTCACACTTCAGTTTTTTGCATCAGTTCAAATCCGCCAAAAAGTCAGACAAGCGGATCCGTTCTCAACTGATGTGAACGGATGGCACAGGATCCGTTTTCAGACGGATCCTGAAAATGAGGAAATTTTAAAGGAACCGCTGGCCGAGAGAGAGAGAGAATTTTTTTTTTGTCCGGCACCCAGAAAGAATTTCGGGTTAAATGAGTGTCTGGAGGATCCGCCAGAGGAAAAAACGTTGCAAGCTCCGTTTTGAAATCTTTGAGGATGGTGACGGACAGCAACTTTTGGCAGATCCTCAAAAAAAAACGGATGCAACGGACAGCAATCCGTCACAATCCGCCATTAATGGAAGTCAATGGGGAAAAAAGACGGATCCTCAAAAGAAAATTGAGGATCCGTTTTTTTCAAAACCTGGCGGATTGTGACTGATTGTAAAAAACTGAAGTGTGAAAGAGGCCTTAGTGGGCCTTGAGGACTGGAGTTGGGGAACCCTTCTCTATGTTATGTTGGGTTGACAATACATGGAAAACGCTGGCTTTGTTATGCCTGAACAACCCCTTTAAATGCCACTATAAGGAACTGACAGTGGCATTTAAATGGTTAGACAGCAGGTAGCTTGGTGCTGTGGCAAAATTCTGCAGTCACTCTATGTGATTGCAGACTGCTGAATCATGACAGCGTGCAGTGTGCATGTTATCACAATTCTCCAGTATTCCCTGAAAGTGCCAACGGGCACATAATCGCATGTCATCTAATTTTCATACTTGCGGTCATGTGCTGATTAGATTCGTTTAGCTGCTCTTAACAGAAATTAATTCAGTAAAGTTGGCCCACTGTCACTGGGAAATCCTGGCAGCATGCACACTGCATACTTTTCACCCAAACCTGAACAACCTTGTCAATCTCCCCAAATGCAAGTGATCACAGGGAGCTGGATGGGCCAGATCATGATTTATACCACTGAAGTATTACAGTATATATCACAAATGAGCAAATGATCTATAAACCCATACCTTATTGTGTACAGGGTCATTGATTTTTACAGCGAGAATGTTCAAGCAAGTTTCTTAGGCTTCTCAGTGTCTGGACAAACCACAGATCATGAGCATATATAAGGGGAATAATTTTAAGAAAAATAAATAAATATGATCTGTTTTGTCATGGAAAAATTAAACTCCTTAAGACATCTCCGGAGAGGGGACATCTCACCTTCACATTGAGCATATGGGATTAATTGTGGCTGAGAGACACTAATTATAACTAGGGAAGAGAGAAGCTAATTAAAACCGGAAACGTGAGGGAGAGCGGACAAAGTCATCTCCATTAAAGTAGGTGCCTACTGCAGTGACTAAGTAATTACAGCAGAGAGATTTGCTGGGAAAAAGACAACCAAGTCTGAGATTCGTTTACGCAGAGTTGAGGAAGATCAAAGCACTGATCGTAGATGAGCGGGAGACAGTGCTCAGCGAGGAAAAATGGTGTTTGCATTGATACATTTATGGGAGATATATTTTCAGCGTGGCAAGGAAGGAACGTACATAATCCATTCACTCATCACCATAACGCTGGCAGAACTCCTTCAATGCAATATTGGTCTGATGGACGGTGTTATTCATGATATCTTTCAAATCTATGGACAGATAAAACTGTGATAAGAAACATGACAACAATATCTACCACATGGGACCTTCAGGGGTGTAGAAATTCCAAATTAGGGATCTAATAAGATTCTAACATACCTACAACATCCCACAACCAGCCCACATGAGCTCACCAAGGGGAGGTATGAGGGTATAATCTTGATCTAATAAAAAGCATGATTTTTGGGTCTCACTTTGCCCTGTAAACTGCAACCCTGAAGCAATCTGCCTGTAAAAATTATTGTTGGTGGCAGCTAGTAATGGTTCCTTTTTATTATTGTGGAGTTGGCAGTGATTGTATTAGTAACATCAGTCACCACGCAAAGAAGACAATAAAGCTAAGGAGGATTGTGCCGTGAAAGAAAACAACCTAGAAGCCAGTGGCTCCTTAAATGCCTTGCCCCACCTAGAGAACTTAATATCTAATTTGCACAAAAATGCAGTGATTATATTAGTAACATCAATCACCACGCAAAGAAGACAATAAAGCTAAGGAGGATTGTGCCATGAAAGAAAACAACCTAGGAGCCAGTGGCTCCTTAAATGCTGTGCCCCACCTAGAGAACTTAATATCTAATTTGCACAAAAATATAACTGCTAATTACTCAGGAATTCTACAGATAGAAAATATGAGTGTGTCCTTGGATTTACATTTGAAAGACCTGCATGCCCATATATGTGGTTTGGGGGTTGATCTTACTGATAAATTCCCTTTAAAGTTAGCATCTATCCACATGACTTAGTTTTTTCCAGGCAGTCCCATGGAGAATGAATGGAAAGCATGTACCAGGAAGATTCCATTCTGAAGAACTGTTGCGAATCATCTATTGGAACCCCATTGATCAACAAGTTATCACCTATCATGTGGATACGTGAACTCTAATGTTGAGAAAAATCCTTTAACACTTTAAAATAATTATGAAATTTGTATAGATAGTCAGACTGCAAGAAAATAAGCAAGATTGCAATTGACTTGCTTTTTTATCTGCTGTGGCTCTCTTACAATGAGAGATTTTTATCTTACATAGTTTACAACTTCTTGCCAAGAAGAATGACCATCAGAGCATTGAGGATTATGCCCAGAAGCTATGAAGTTAACTCATGAAATCCCAGGCACCTCTCAGACCCAATGATTTCAGTTAGCTGCTAATCTGTCTCCCTGTCTATCCAGCTTCTGACCTGTTATCAGTCCTTCAATATCCCAATCCCCCAGTCTCCACTATAGGCAGTTTCCAGAGCAGTTCTCCTGTTTATTTCTTACTTGTCCTTGTTCAAAAGCCCAATTATTTCGATATGCAGATATAGTGATATCAGTGTGGACTTCAGAACAATCACTGCTAGTGTGTCAAGCTCAGCAGTAGGACAAAGCTACTGAACCAGAACAGTCACTCAAGGAGGAGTGCCCACCATGAGGAACAAGGAAGTGAAAGAGGCTGTGGATCAGTGTGCAGCTGAAGACACATGTTGAGAATAATGCTTTAAAGGTTTCAATAATGGCGCCATACACCCATCCAAAAATTCAGGCACATTGCTCCAAAATTGATCCCTATACATTAACAATGAACCAGCACAACTTCAAACGAAGAACATGAGCATTAGATTTTCCAATGCTACAAAGTTTATCATATAATGTATTGAAGTATAATAAAAAAAAACATACCGGTAATAATACAGCTCAATACTTCTAAATTCTGGTTAGGCTGACATTCAATGACATACTGAAAAGTACTAAGGAGATAAATTCTGTATTTTATATCTACCTGACAAAAGAAGAATGATGAACCTTAGGAAATATTTCATACAGATAATAAAAAGAAAATCATAAATAGATCTAATTTTTGGGTTTACCCGAGAGCATTCGGCAAACGTAAGATGTGTTTTTCCAGCGCCTGAACAAGAAAAAAGCTCACATCCACAAAGTAAGACCTCTTGGAGGTAATCTCTGCGAGGGTACTCTAATCAGTACAAGATGTCTGAAGAAGATGAAACGCACTTATCAATGCTTGCTCATGAGAAGGGGGGAAGCATATTCAATTCTCTAATTGGAACTCTTGGCTGAGAGACCCCCTCAATCCCACCAAGAAAGAATCATATTACTAGGTGAGTCCAATTGTTAGAACTGAAATATGCAATGAGTTTCTTAAAGACAAACTCCAGTCTTTTACAAAATATTTTTGATATTTTACAGCTTAAATCTACATGAATTATTAATTATGTTATGAAATACTTTTTACTGGATTCATTATTAATATAATGTTTTTGCGTAAGACAGAAATTTGCAATACAATTTACTTCTACCAGTAATTACAGATGGGCGAACCCAAACAGTGAAGTTCGGGGTCCGTACCGAACACCTACTGTTCAGAGAAAGACCTCGAACATGGACTTCACCTGAACAATGGGTGTTTGACACGCTGTCATATGCATGGTAGTGCGGCAAACGCTGCCTCTGATAGGCGGTAAATTCATTAACCCCGGTCAGACATCCACGGTTCCCACGCTGTCAAATGACAGAGTGAGCTCGCAGCTGCGATTTTAATTGCAGTCAATAAATAAGTACAGCTATGCACAGAACAAGAGGTGGATACCGCGTTCACCAAGCTGCCTTCTATCGTGACCTTTTCCAGTAAGCTAGAATACTTACTCTGAGGGACACTATGTCCACATTTTCTCTCCCTTTCCCTGCAGTTGGTACAATGATGAAGATCATTTGAAATCGAAACGTCTGTACTTATTTATGGACTGCAATAAAAATCAAGAAATTTGTTCCAAAATTCCTTTGCGTGCTAATTTTTTGAAATATTTAATTGGTTTTGGACCATACTTGAGCACCAATTCAGGAGTGCTGTGAATTTTCTTCATTATTATCACAAAAATGGGTTCCTAAAAATAGGCAACACTCAAGGGATATTAATAAAAATAATTTTATTGAAATAGATTAAAAAACAAGTAAAAAGAAATGGTACTGAAAATACAAAAACCAGGGACATGATGCCATAGAGTACCAACAATGCAAAAAAAAAAAAGCCTATACTGAACAACCAAGGGAGAAGAAGGATAGTGAAACGTGCATCGGGGCAGCAGGGACGCCAGGATTTCCATGCATCACACCGGTAATGGATTTTAGCCTCTTTAATATGCTATAAGAATATTTATACCACTATGCACCTCAAACAAGATCGTAGAGTTCCGATGCCTTTGGATCAGAGACCCCGCAGCATGATGTTGGGTTCCGATCACTACCATGGTAACCTGATATCGTCATGACAACATCCGGCATCCGGGTTACCAGAGCTGAGAGACTTCCTGTCATGCGCAGCGCATGATCAGGAAGTATCTCAGGTCAGTGTGCAGCAAGTGCAGTGCTGACAGCTTCTATAGCATGCAGATGCTGCTTCATCTGTATGCTATAGAAGCGATCAGCCGCCTGCATAAAATGATTGTCCCATAGTGGGACAAAGTGTAACAGTTAGAATAAAGTAAAAAAAAAAATTTAAAATAATTGAAATAATATTTTTTTTAAAAAATAATAATAAAATCAATATTTATTCTATCACTAAATAAATATTTGAATGAAAAAAAAATCTAAATAATAAATGTACACATATTTGGAATCGCTGCGTCCGTAATGACCCTACCTAAAAAACTGTCCCATTAGTTAACCCCTTTAGTGAACACCATAAAAAATGGCAAAAAAACAATGCTTTATCATCATACCGCCGAACAAAAAGTGGAATAACACGTGATCAAAAAGACATATAAATAAACAGGATACCGCTGACAACGTCATCTTGTCCCACAAAAATCAAGCCCCCCTACAGCTCCATCACCGGAAAAATAAAAGAAAGTTAAAGCTCTCAGAATAAAGCGATGCAAAAATAATTATTTTTTACATAAAATAGTCTTTATTGTATAAAAGCGCCAAAACATAAAAAAATGATATAAATGAGGTATTGCTGTAATCATACTAACCCAAAGAATAAAACTGCTTTACCAATTTTACCACACGCGGAACTGTATAAACGCCCCCCCCCCCCCAAAGAAATTCATGAATTGCTGGTTTTTGTTCATTCTGCCTCACAAAAATCAGAATAAAAAGCGATCAAAAAATATCATATGCCCGAAAATGGAACCAATAAAAACGTCAACTCGTCCCGCAAAAAAACAAGAACTCACGTGACTCTGTGGGCCAAAATATGGAAACATTGTAGCTCTCAAAATGTGGTGATGCAAAAAACATTTTTTGCAATAAAAAGGGTCTTTTAGTGTGTGATAGCTGCCAAACATAAAAACCTGCTATAACACCTCTTTGATACGTCCTGATATTTCCAGTAGCGGAGATGTCAGTGTCCATGTATGTAATACTTGCGGCACACGTGTGGCATGCGTGTGCCGCATCAGTACCACAAGGACAGGCGCCAGGGGAGAAGCGTTACAGTAAGCACTGTTCCCAGGCGCCGGGTGCTGAACACGGCTCTCATCGTTCTCACCTGCTCTGCCAGAGATCAGCACAAGCAGTAGAGAATAAGGAGAGCAGTGTTCAGCACCCAGTGCCGGGAAACAGCACTTACTGTAACGCTTCTTCCCCGGCGCCGATGCATGTCACATGGATGACATCCATGTGTGTTATGTGTATGCACGTGTGCTGGATGTTTTGTGGCCCGTGCTGACATTAAAAAACGGACATGTCAGAGTGTTTTGCCCATGGACACACGGTCCGTGGAAACATACTGACATGTGCACAGACCCATTCACTTGAATAGGAAAATAGCGCTCTGTTCCTCCCGAGTCTCTCCATATGGCTAAGTAGTACTGTACAGCCACATATGGGGTATTGCCACATTCAGTAGAAATTGTGGGACAAATTTTGTTGCCATTTTTACCCACTTCTTGTGTGAAAATGTAAAATTATTGATTAAACAAAATTTTGGTGGTAAAAATGTAGTTATTTTGTCCTCCCATGGTGTCAATATGATAACTGCACCCCTAGGTGAATTCATTGAGAGGTGTAGTTCATAAAATGGGGTCACTTATGGGGGGTTCTGCTGTTTTGGCACCTCATGGGCTCTGCCAGTGGGTCATGGCACTTGCAAACCATAACAGTAAAATCTGGCGCTCCTTCCCCTCCGAGCTCTGCCATGTGCCCAAACAGTGGTTTACCCTCACATATGGGGTATCAGCGTACTCAGGAAAAATTGCACAATAACTCTTGGGGTCCAATTTCTTCTGTTACCCTTGGGAAAATAAAAAATTGGGGGCCAAAAGATCATTTTTGTGAAAAAAATGATTTTTTTATTTTTACTGCTAAGTTATAAACGTCTGTGAAGCACTTGGGGGTTCAAAGTGCTCACCACACCTCTAGATAAGTTCCTTAGGGGGTCTACTTTATAAAATGGTGTCACTTGCGGGGGTTTTCCACTGTTTAGGCACGTCAGGGGCTCTCCAAATGCGACATGGCGTCCGATCTTTATTCCAGTCAATTTTGCGTTGAAAAAGTAAAACGGCCCTCCTTCCCTTCCGAGCTCTGCGATGCGCCCAAACAGTGCTTTTCCCCTACATATGGGGTATCAGCATACTCAGGACTAATGTCACAACAACTATTGGGGTCCAATTTTACCTGTTACCCTTGGTAAAATAAAACAAATTGGATTTGAAGTAAATTTTTTGTGAAAAAAAGCTAAACGTTCATTTTTTTTAAACATTCCAAAAATTCCTGTGAAGCACCTGAAGGGTTAATAAACTTCTTGAATGTGGTTTTGAGCACCTTCAAGGGTGCAGCTTTTAGAATGGTGTCACTTTTGGGTATTTTCTATCATATAGACCCCTGAAAGTGACTTCAAATGTGATGTGGTCCCTAAAAAAAAATGGTGCTGTTAAAATGAGACATCGCTATTTAACCCTTATAACTTCCTAACAAAAAAAAATGTTGGTTCCAAAATTGTGCTGATATAAAATAGACATGTGGGAAATGTTACTTAAGTATTTTGTGAGACATATCTGTGTGATTTAAGGGCATGAAAATTCAAATTTGGAAAATTGCGATATTTTCAAAATTTTCTCCAAATTTCAGTTCTTTCACAAATAAACGGAAGTCATATCAAAGAAATTTTACCACTAACATGAAGTAAAATATGTCATGATAAAACAATGTCAGAATCACCAGGATCCATGGAAGCGTTCCAGAGTTATTACCTAATAAAGGGACAGTGGTAGAAATGTAAAAATTGGCCCGGTCATTAACATGCAAACCACCCTTGGGGGTAAAGGGGTTAATAACCAACCTTGCTAAAGCTGATAGCTGAGGGTTGCATCCTGCTCTCGCTGTTATTAGTGCAGCAGGCATAGGCTGATGAGATTAAAAACACATGTGACATGCACAAAAGTGAACAGGTCGGTAAGACAGTGTTCACACCACCCAAAGACTGAAACACAAAGAAGAAACACAGTATGACAAACCAGCAAAAATACTCTGTTTTAAAAATTATATAACAGTAGACAGCAAGTGCTAGTAAAAATATGATAACAAAAACAGGGTATTTAGTTGATACGTTTTTTGCAAAAAATGAATGCCAAGATACTTCACCAACGTCACGGTATACCCATCTCGGAGCAGTCCTATCTAATGTATTTAAAACCTGATCATGTGAACAGTACCTATATGAGCAGGATTCAGAAAGACGCTTCCTGATGTGGGCACGCTGTGTAAGACGGCTCTTTATGTGCATGTCACATAAGAGAGGGGCGGGAATCTCCCAAAACTTACACAAGCAAGAAACTAATAGATTAAAATTACATGTAACGTTCACAAAAGTGAACAGGTCGGTTGGACAGTGTTCACACCACCCAAAGACTGAAACATTTGTGACATGCACATAAAGAGTCGTCTTACACAGCCTGCCCACATCAGGAAGCATCTTTCTGAATCCTGCTCATATAGGTACTGTTCACATGATCAGGTTTTAAATACATTAGATAGGACTGCTCCGAGATGGGTATATCGTGACGTTGGTAGAGCGGCTAAGTATACATTTTTTGCAAAAAACGTATCAACCAAATACCCTGTTTTTGTTATCATATATTTACTAATATTTGCTGTCTACTGTTATATATTTTTTTTTACAAAAGAGTATTTTTGCACGTTTGTCATACTGTGTTTCTTCTTTGTGTATAGGCTGATGAGAGTAGTAGTCCCATCAGCTGACGCCATTGATCGGAGGTAAACGTTTTACCTCCAATCACAGCTATGGGCTCATCTGTCATCTGACCGTATGGGAACCGCAGCTCTCTGACCGGCAGTAATGATTTTACCGCCGAGCAGAGGCAGTGGTTGCAGCGCTGTCATGCACATGACAGCTTGGCAAACACTAGATGTTTGGGTCCCCCATTCAAGCGCATGGGGTTCGGGATCGGGTACTGTTTTCGCTGAACCCAAAGATCCAGGGGTCTGCCCATCCCTACCAGTAATCAGAACTTTATGGAAACTCATATTACAGCTACAGAAAAAGACTAGATTCATTTCAGCGCAGTATGGCAGTGTGCCCGTATAAGGGTGTTGTCGGGTCTTAATCTACAAGTATGCAGTCAAACCCTTAAAGGCCAAGTCATGGCCTGTCTGAAGATGTGATGTCCACAATTATCTGTTCAAGTCAAGAGGCACGTGGTGTGCCTCACCAACTCAATGTGTGTTTTCTTGCGTTTTTCCCATTCATCAGAATGGGTGAAAAACGCTGCAAAAACGTTAACACAATTGACATGCTGCAAAAGTGAAACTGCTTCAAGTCTGCAAAAAAATAAGGCCAGGTTCACATAGCGTAACAAAGCCCGTTCAACGCATAGTGTTGATGGGCTGCGTTAACGCTATAGCATAACGCGATATGTGTTATGCTATACAGCTAGCGCTGATGAATCGTCAGTGCTAGCGGTGACGGAGCCTCAGACGCTGCAGCCCGCGCCCGAGGCTCCGTCAGGGCTTGACGGCACATCGCGAACGCGTGCCGCTTTACGGCATACATCGCGATGCGCCACATAATGGGGGTCTATGGCAGCGTTAACGGACTGCGTTACACCGCGGCGTAATGCAGTCCGTTAAATGAACTGCCTCAACACAGTGTGACCCCAGCCTAAACAACATATTCAAAAGACTTCAGGAATCTCATTCATTTTGCCAAGACAGTGAAGTGTTGTAATTTTTAAGGCAAAAAAAAAAAAACATCAAAGGGCCCACAAGTTCTCAATAGGGTTTAAGAAAGGTGAGTGAGGGGCCATGTCATTTTTCTTTCATCTTTAAGGCCTTTACTGTAGGGTACTCCAGGGTATGAGATGGAGCATCGACCTGCTTAAAAATCTTGGTTTTTCTCAAAGGATGCAGACTTTTTCCTGTACCACTGCTTGCAGAACATGTCTTATAAAAACTGATAGTAAGTTTCGGAGTTGATGTTGATTCCATCTTTAAAGGGGTATTCCCATCTCCAAGACCCGATCCCAGCATGTAGTAGGTGTAATAATATTAGAAAATATTTCCAATTAGAAATGTATAGTTTTTCTGATATAACGAAATTTCAGCCAAAATGCTCTAAGGCCAAAAGGCCCACCACTGGGGCTTGTCTATAGAAAGGCTTTCATGTGTGGCACAGGATTATGTATCTCGTCTCCTGCACGAGTTACTTACCAAACAACTCGTCCTTTGCCAGCGCATACAGAATACGGGAGGCTCCGATCAAGTTACTCATGGAAGCTGAAAGAGTCGAGCAGCAGATTCCAATAATGACAAGAGGAGGCCAGACGTTAATATCTCGTAAGAAACTGTAGTCATTCTGCAACAGAGTCCTGCAAACACACAAAACCGCGTTGTTTACTAGCTCATCAGCTTATGATACGGTGATGTCTGCCTCATGCTACACAATACTCGCAGTTCTGTACACTGCCAGCTGATATAACCTGCACAGACACAGAGGAAAGGAAATACTCACTACTAACATATTATATAAATAGCAAATCTATGTTATATTCATCCATTAAAGACTTTGCACCAAGTTATGTGTTATCTTACTGATCACTGGGGATCCAACCGCTGAGTCCTCCACTAATCCCTAAAATAGGGCTCCACAGTGTCCGATCTGAACAGAATGGAAGTCGCTCCATTCAATGTCTAAGTGACGTCACTTTGCTATCTCTGGCAGTGCTAAAGACATGGAGTCGAAGTGTGCATGCTCAACCTCAGCTCCACTCAGACAGGGTATTAGGATCGGTGGGAGCCATAGCAGTCTGACCCTCAGCGATCAGCAAGTTATCCCCAATCCAAAATTTATATACTTACTCCTCTAAGAAAGCATTATTGTTAGGCGGGAGTCACACCAGCATTGAATGCAATATGCTGACGACTCTCGCTCTACTGCGAGCGTGAGCCGAGTGTCATGCTACTGTGCTCCGATCCTCTCACAGAGACGATCAGTAGCACAGCTGTGGAGGAGGCGGGGAAATTAATGTCTCCATCTCCTCCGCTGCCTGCGTATATCGCACCGCACTCAGGTGATATCCGAGTGCTGTGCATTGTGTCACTCACAGACTTACATGGGTGTGAGTGAGCTGAGACTCGGCCGAGTCTCGGTGCCAATCGCAGCATGCTGCCATTGTTCTCACATGCCGATTCAGAAGGAGATAATAATTGCAAATGTGAGCTGCCCCATAGAGTAACATAGTGATCGATCCGTGCACATGTCCATTTTCTGTTTGGACAGAAACAGTGTGATGAAAACAAACCGCTGCATGCCAGAGTGTGACACCACATTTGGATCACACTTAGCCATACAAGTCAATGAGTGCATGGAAACCATCGGACTGCACTTGGGCGACATGTGACTGCAGTCCAATTTCAAGGGCCTCACACAGTGGAGAAGATGGAACATTTTTTTGTCTATTTTCTCCTCATCCGAGAGAACTGGAGCACACTATGAACAAACTTTGATCAGTTTGATTTGCCTAAATCGACCCGATTCTCTCGGATGCACTTGCCCTTAATGTTATAATATATCTGTATATGGACAGATTTTCTGACTTGAGGCTGTGTGTAGACACCACTGATGAGAGCTCAGTGTTTATATGAAGAGGTTGATCCGCTCAACAGACAGCCACTTCTAAGACAAGGCTTGAAGGAAGAAAAATCCAAAGAGTTTTTCAAGAGAAATGGTGTCTGGCAGCCTTTTGACTTAAAGGGGTATTCCCATCTCCAAAAATCCTATCCCTTGATGTAGTAGGTACAGTACTAATAATAGCAAATACCTACAATTAGAAATGTAGTCAAGTTCTTCTGATTCACTCTGTTGCTTACTCCATGTGCAGGTATTGCAGGACCTTAGGTATCTATGGTTACGACCACTAACAGCTAAGTAACTGTTACTATACGAGTGGTCGTAACCATGAATAGCCAAGCTAAAAATTCACATCATAAAACTACATGCAAACCTAGCCTAAAGAGTAGATAGATGGCTTCAGTCTGTGTTCAGACCTTCATCAGACAGGGATTACACTAGTAAACGGTAAAGCAAGAAAGATAATGGCGCCGAAGGAGACAGTTACATCCCTGGCTGGTGACAGGCTCGCAATAGTACGTGTTAAAATAGTGAAAATATGAATGTGATTCTTGTACAGTCAGTTTTAGTGACACGGGAATGCATCACCAGGAATATTTTATGCAATGTGTCACTTAATTTACTGGGAGCAGTAATTGTGACAGAGTTTTTAGATGTAGCAGAGCTCAGAAAGCTAACCCAACCCACACCACAGCTCTATGTATTTTGTCTATGTATATTGTCTATTGACAATGAGCTGCTTATCAGAAGAAGGGGCGTGGTCGGACCAGGGCTCACAGAGCTGTAAAGGGCCTGTCACACTAAACGATATCGCTAGCAATATCGCTATAATGTCACTGGTTTTTGTGACGTTATAGCGATATTGCTAGCGATATCGCTATGTCTGATACTTCCCTCCGACCGCTCCCCCGCTGGTTATCGCTGATCGCGCGAGAACATCCTGGGCCGTTTCTCATAGTCAGCTTCCTGCTGAGGCTTCCTGCTGTGACGACGAGCGACGCGTGGACGCGGGCGGGAGGACGTCAGGATCGCCTCGTCTGACAGGTAAGTAGCGACCCCCGACCGCTGCTATGTCGCTGGTGAGATCTGTCTGTGTGGCAGCTCACTAGCGACCACTTAGCGATGTACCAGCGATCCTGACCACGTCAAATCGCTGGTCAGGATCGCTGGTACATCGCAAAGTGTGAAACTCCCTTAACAGTCTGGGCAGTGCGAATCTCCGGGAGCTAAAACATTCATTGTATTGAAACATCATCACATGGCCTAATAAGTGATACATCCCTAAAATCTGTTTCAGTCCCTACCTCAAGCTTTCCTCCGATTATATAGTAAAAACCTGATGACAGATTACCTTTAAAACTGTAATTTTTTGGGAAGAAAAACACTGCATAAAAAAACATGCATGTTTTACAATAAACAAGTGGGGAAAAAAGTATTTAGTCAGCCACCAACTGTGCAAGTTCTCCCACTTAAAAAGATGAGAGAGGCCTGTAATTGACATCATAGTTAGACCACAACTATGAGAGTCAAAATGAGAAAACAAATCCAGAAAATCACCTTGTCTGATTTGGCAAGATTTATTTTGCAAATTATGGTGAAAAATAAGTATTTGGTCATTAACAAAGGTTCATCTCAATATTTTGTTATATATCCTTTGTTGGCAATGAAAGAGGTCAAACGTTTTCTAAAGTATTCACAACATTGGCACACACTGTTGGTGGTATGTTGGCCCATTCCTCCATGCAGACCTCCTCTAGAGCAGTGATGCTTTGGGCCTGTCGCTGGGCAACACGGATTTTCAAATCCCTCAAAAGGTTTTCTATAGGGTTGAGATCTGGAGACTGACTAGGCCACTCTAGGACCTTCATATGCTTCTTATGAAGCCACTCCTTCAATGCCCTTGCTGATGAAAGGAGGTTTGCACTCAAAATCTCATGATACATGACCCCATTCATTCTTTCATGTACACGGATCAGTCGTCCTGGTCCCTTTGCAGAAAAACAGCCCCAAAGCATTATGTTGCCACCCTTATGTTTCACAGTAGGTATGGTGTTCTTTGGATGCAACTCAGCATTCTGTCTCCTCCAAACATGATGAGTTTTGTTTCTACCAAACAGTTCTACTTTAGCTTCATCAGACCATACGACATTCTCCCAATACTCTTCTGGATAAGCCAAATGCTCTCTAGCAAACTTAAGATGGGCCCGGACATGTACTGGCCTAAGCAGGGGGACACGTCTGGCACTGCAGGATCCGAGTCCCTGGCGGCGCAGTGTGTTACTGATTGTAGCCTTTGTTACGGTGGTCCCAGCTCTATGCAGGTCAGTCACTGGGTCCCCCATGTGTTTCTGGGATTTTTGCTCACCGTTCTTTTTATCATTTTGACCCGACGGGATGAGATCTTGCATGGAGCCCCAGACCGAGGGAGATTACCAGTGGCCTTGCATGTCTTCCATTTTCTTATTATTGCTCCCACAGTTGATTTCATCACACCAAGCTGCTTGCCTATTGCAGATTCAGTCTTCCCAGCCTGGTGCAGGGCTACAATTTTGTTTCTGGTGTCCTTTGACAGCTCTTTGGTCTTCACCATAGTGGAGTTTGGAGGGTGACTGTTTGAGGTTGTGGACAGGTGTCTTTTATACTGATAACAAGTTCAAACAGCTGCCATTACTACAGGTAATGAGTGGAGGACAGAGGAGCCTCTTAAAGAAGAAGTTACAGTTCTGTGAGAGGCAGAAATCTTGCATGTTTTTAGGTGACCAAATAATTTGCAAAATAAATATTGTCAAATCAGACAAGGTGATTTTCTGGATTTGTCGTCTCATTTTGACTCTCATAGTTGTGGTCTACCTATGATGTCAATTACAGGCCTCTCTCATGTTTTTAAGTGGGAGAACTTGCACAAGTGGTGGCTGACTAAATACTTTTTTTCCCCCACTGTACATGGTGGCATGAGAAATGTAATTAAATAAAAAAAATAGTTAAAACATACTGCAATTCTGAAAAAAAAACTATTTATATGTTTAACACGAAAACCTGGTGTAATTATGTCATTTCCCTTTACCCATAAAACAATGCAAATTAAATCATACATTTCAGGGACTGCTTACTCATGTATCGGTAAAGGTCTAGCACATACATTAGGTTTCACTCTCCTTCAAGAGGCTTATTTAAACAAGGTATATACATACAGAAATGCACTATCTGCCATTAGATCCAGTATACAGACACATACAGGCTTTTACTTTCTAAATACTATAAGGGAAGACATGAAACAAATCTAAAATAAAAGCTGCAAATTACCTATTGACGCCAAATCAAGGTCCTTTCCTGTAAGAGGTTAAATACGGGAAAATGCAATGGCTTTTACACATAACAGAAATATAAATATGAATGACACATGCGGGTCCTTGAATGGTGGTGAATTATTGCTGTGCATTAAGATATTAGGATGTGACAGCTATAATTGTAACGCATTTCAGTCCTTTCTTCTTAATCAAAAGTGCAGAAATAAATGTTATTTATGAGTGCACTTTCCAGTGCTGGGAACTGGTGGGGTGGGGGGTGAAAGCCCCCCTCCTCCAACACCCTCTGCCACCCACTCGTGACACGATCATATGGCCCCCACCATTTGATTCAGGAAAGTAATGGCAGAGACCACCATAATGACTGCTCAGTAAATGACATTGGAACTACCCAAAATGATACAAGCAAGCAGATCCCAAACGAAGCTCCTCCAATGACCTGACATGAACGCAACTATTCAATCACAGACAAATACAGTCTGGAAAGCACCTGTCCGTGTCCTGCCATAGGGAAGTCTGCTCATTTTATTCATCTACCAATTAACCCTCTTTATGGAGCACGGTACCATCACCCTGCCGAGCTAGAAGCGTCATCAATAAAGCACAACTGAGATTATTCATTGCGGCTGTATATTAAGTAGCTATTCTTTGCACAGGACCAATCTATATACCCATCTATGAGAATATTAATTTTACAGATAAATACAGTAACATTGGAGCCAGCTGGCAGGAGCGGCCCTGGTAATACAGAGTTACTAGTCTTGGGAGGAGATGTCTAATGACACAAGATGAGGTTAGCCAGCTGGCTGGAAAAGGGAACGCTCACAACAGCCAAACTGTGCGTGCAACATAATTACTGAAACCCCAATTGCCATTCATTCCAATTACGTTGCATAAACACTGGCTCGATGGAGCCAAGTGCAGGTAAATAGGAGAAGCTTGTTTTCTATGCAGCGAAACGGCGCGCACTTCAGGACAATACTGCACAAACACTGAAAGCAGAGTACTGGATATACATTATCTGGACTCTTAATCACTGAATCAAGGCTTTACTTTCTGTGTTGCAACAGCTTTGTTAAATCCAGCCCGAGCCATGCAGTCTGCCTTTACTAACATTTAGGAAAGAAGGGGTTGCTCACTGAATTCCACCGATGCAACAAGTCCCTTCTGAATGTCCCATGATCACCTGTAAGTGGGGTTATTGAAAGATCGAAGCATTTAGGAACCACAGAGACTCAACCAACCACGAAGTTGACCAAGTGAAGTTACAGACTGGGGTCGCCGATGTGCACAAAACTTGCCAACGCTCTGCTGACTGAATGACTGCAGAGTCCAAACCTCCTGCGGTACGATCAGCTCTATGGTACGAGTACACATGTCCAAGCAGCTGTAGACAAGCCTTATATCACCAAGCACAATGACAATCATTAGATGGAGCAGTCTAAAGTCCAGTGCCACTGAACTCTGGAAACATGTTTTGTGGAGTAATGACACACATGACAATGACAGCTGTGACTGTTATTGCCACTCAACTGCAAAGTCCCATTTCCAGAGACCTTGGAACAGCAGTTGCAGGATGGTGCTAAAAGGTTGTTGGATATATGTCACGAGTGTGTCACGTCCTCCTGGGAGATCGGGGGATAGAAGATCACTACGTGGTAAAAAGGTAAAAAAAAAAATCACTTTCAGCATGGTTTGAAAGAGAAGGAAGTAAAGTAATGGAATATATTTCAAAGATTCATAATTTTGCAAATGTTGATTAATAACTTAATAAAAATACTCTTTAAAGGTAAAAAAAAAGCCATCAAGAGAAGATGTCAAGGAGACCATGTGTGCAGTCAGCTGGTAAACTGAACAGCAATCCAGGAAGAACCCTTCTGCACTTAAAGAGGTGCTTTCACCAAATGTTTTCTGCTGAATTGGACACAACGTAATAGCGGCTGCAGAGTGGAGTAAAATGTTTTGTTTTTTTTTATTATTTCATCTCTGTTGTCAAGATATTAGCAATTAATGTATTTGACACCTAATGAGTTAACTTTTTTAAATCCAAGTTGATGACATTAGTTTTCACTGGGGGTGTGTACGTCTCGTCTCCCTGTATGAGTTGGCCAATCATAAGCAGGCAGCAACACAGTAGAAAAAGAACATGCCCCCATCATAGTTTAGGTTTCTGTGTGTATGAGATGTAAGGATACAGCTCAGATCGCCGGTCATTACTGTGAATGTTAATATCACTGAAGAGATAACAACAAGAAAAAAAGGGTTATTCCGCCCTGCAGCCACAATTACATTGTGTCTTCCGTTCAACGTGAAAAATTTGATGGAAGGTCGTATTTAAAGTTATGGCAACGAATGGCTGTTACATAAGAGACAATCAGAAAGATTACAGAATAGGTATAGTAATGCATCTGAGAGTGAGTAAATATCTAGTCTGTGAAAATTTCCCTGATGGCTTCATGTCAATAAGGGATGTCCAGATGGGACGGCCTATGTAATCACAGTAGTTGCTCAGATATTGGCTCACACATCTAAAGATCTTTGTAAACTCATCTCTTTGCTTATCTTCTCCCAACATTGGACAGGACATTCAGAATTCAGCAGGATTCCTGTTACCACCTTGTACGACATTCGGTGACGGCTACTAATTTAGTCGGACTCTATACAGATTCCAAAATGGAAACCGCAGATTCTCCCTTCAGTGTACACTGTTTTAGCTTGTGCCGACATGAGAAATTCTATCCTCTTCCAATTACGAAGGACATAACACATTGTCAATTAGCTTTTTGTTATTTCATAACCTTTCATAAAAACTAGAAATAAATGAAAAAAGTGCTAATTTCATAGTGACCTGCCATAGAAGAATGACGGGTACATGACCAAGACCCCTTCATAAATGAAATTTTCTACATGACACTGACACATTCCTATATACCTTATAGTAGTCCAGAAAGGAAAGCTTCATCATTTATTCATTGGAGTCATTTGCTGCTCTGATTTCCCTTGGGGTGCAATTTTGCATGAGAAGTTTAGTCCTGCCATGTCCCTGTATCCAGTCATTGACCATACATCATGTGTGGAGCTATAGGGGCTAACGTACACCGTGTTCCCTCCATGACCATTGATAGTACAGATGTAGCAGAGCTGGTGGGACATTTATGTCTATGATCCTATATTACTGTCGTGGCATGAAAACTCTGATACGCAGCAGATTTGCTTCCAATATTCTGCGCATGTAAAACCACTGAAAAAACAGAGGGTAAAGTGTCACAAATGATGAATTCAGCTCTGCTACATTTGGCAAACTCAGCTCGCACAGGTCTCTAAGCGAGATGGGCTGATAAAAGACATTTCTAAAGAATGTACAAATGATTTGAGCTCTGTCTTCCTTCATCTCTACCTCTGTCTCAAGCCTCCTCTGATATTGTGTTAACCCCCTCTCCAGGTGATGTTGTTGTTTCTTTATGCGGCAGTTTGCTGATGGTAAAGTCACTTTATCGACCGAGAGCTGTTAAACAGCCTGTGATTATCTGCATGAAAGTCAGCCAGCCTTGAAGGGATGTGACAGGAATGGCTGGATTCTAGCTGATCTTTACTTAATAGGGATTTTACTTCACTCACTCAGGAGATTTCTTCTGTCTGTGCGATTACTCCACAACATGACTATGCAATGACACTATTAAGACAAGAATCCTAGAATTACACTTAGAATATAGAGAATCATAGGCGAGCGCTTACTGTACCTCAAACTAATATTACTGAGGAGCGCTTAATTCACATAATCCGCAATAATAATAAATGTAAGTGTATATACACTACCGTTCAAAACTTTAGGGTCACTTAGAAATTTCCTTATTTTTGAAAGAAAAGCACAGTTTCTTCCAATGAAGCTAACATTACAGATTCAGAAATACACTCTATACATTGTTAATGTGGTAAATGACTATTCTAGCTGCAAATATCTGGTTTGTAATGCAATATGTTCATAGGTGTATAGAGGCCCATTTCCAACAACCATCACTCCAGTGTTCTTATGGTACTTTGTGTTTGCTAACTGTGTAAGAAGGCTAATGGATGTTTAGAATACCCTTGAAAACCCTTGTGCAAGTATGTTGGCACAGCTGAAAACAGTTTGGCTGATTAGAGAAGCTATAAACCTGACCTTCCTTAGAGCTAGTTAAGAATCTGGAGCATTACATTTGTTGGTTCCATTAAACTCTCAAAATGGCCAGAAAAAAAGAACTTTCATGTGAAACTCGACAGTCTATTCTTATTCTTAGAAATGAAAGCTATTCCATGCGAGAAATTGCCAAGAAACTGAACATTTCCTACAACGGTGTGTACTACTCCCTTCAGAGGAGAGCATAAACAGGCTCTAACCAGAGTAGAAAGAGAAGTGGGATGCCCCGCTGCACAACTGAGCAACAAGACAAGTACATTAGAGTCTGTAGTTTGAGAAATTGATGCCTCACAGGTCCTCAACTCACAGCTTCATTAAACAGTACATGCAAAACGCCAGTGTCAACGTCTACAATGAAGTGGCGACTCCGGGATGCTGGCCTTCAGGGCAGAGTGGCAAAGAAAAAGCCATATCCGAGACTTGCTAATAAAAGGAAAAGATTAATATGGGCAAAAGAACACAGACATTGGACAGAGGAAGATTGGAAAAAAGTGTTATGGACAGACGAATCCAAGTTTGAGGTGTTTGGATCACACAGAAGAACATTTGTGAGACGCAGAACTGAAAAGATGCTGGAAGAGTGCCTGACGCCATCTGTCAAGCATGGTGGAGGTAACGTGATGGTCTGGGGTTGCTTTGGTGCTGGTAAAGTGGGAGATTTGTACAAGGTAAAAGGGATTTTGAATAAGGAAGGCGATCAGGCTATCACTCCATTTTGCAACGCTATGGCATACCCTGTGGACAGTGCTTGATTGGAGCCAATTTCATCCTACAACATGACAATGACCCAAAGCACACCTCCAAATTATGAAAGAACTATTTAGGGAAGAAGCAGGCAGCTGGTATTCTATCTTTAATGTAGTGGCCAGCACAGTCACCAGATCTCAACCCCATTGAGCTGTTGCGGGAGCAGCGTGACCGTATGGTAAGCAAAAAGTGCCTATCAAGCCAAACCAACTTCTGGGAGGGGATTCTGGAAGCATGGGGCAAAATTTCTCCAAATTAACTCAGCAAATTAACTGCTAGAATGCCAAAAGGTCTGCAATGCAGTAATTGCTGCAAAGGGAGCATTCTTTGACGAAAGCAAAGTTTGAAGGAGAAAATTATTATTTCAAATAAAAATATTTTTTTCGAACCTTGCCAATGTCTGGTCTGTATTTTAAATTCATTTGGCAACTCATTTGATTAATAAAAGTATGAGTATTCATGGAAAACACAAAATTGTCTGGGTGACTCCAAACTTTTCAACGGTAGTGTATACATACACAAACACACCTATATACACAAAACATATATACCGTACATATATCCATACTCACACATATAGCTCTGGCAAAAATTAAGAGACCACTGCACGGTTTTATAAAAATCAGCTTCTCTACATGTCTGACAGCCATTCCATTCCAGTGTCAGTTGAATTCCAACCAGAGGACACATCATTATACTTAATTTGCTTCTGGTTAGGTGATCACCTGAACCAAATCTTATTTAACGAAGGAAAGTATAAAAAATCCTGCTGTGGTGTTCACAATCCTTTTGCAATAGGACAAGCTGGATGGCAAAACAAGTACTAGTAATATCCCAAAAGTAATAGGAAAGAAATAAAACCTTTTAACCAAGGAGTTGAAACGAAAAATCTTGAGTGAGGAAAAGAAGAGCTCAATTCTGGCTCTACTAGCAGAGGGATACAGTTAGCGTAATGTTGCCTCCATCCTTAAAATTTCTAAGACGGCAGTCCATTACAATAGGGTCAAGCAGCAGACATTGGGGACAACAAAGCTACAGACCGACAGAGGGTGAAAACGACTCTCCACTGACCGGGATGACAGTCATCTTATTCGAATATCACTTACCAATCCAGGATGACATCAAGTGACCTACAAAAAGAATTGAATAAATTGAAAGCAGGAGGGCACCACTAATTAGAGTTGAGGGATACACCTGTGATCAGTAAAGACAACACTGTAGAATAAGTAGAAAAAAGCTACTGATCACAAACACAGGGATCACCACAAAAAATGTAATTTTTATTGCAGAAAAAACACACCATAGATAAAAACATTAAAAAGTCATAAAATGACAATGTACACAAGGCCCATAATAGGGTCAACAAAACTCACCCTGAACATGAGAGCTTAAGCATAGGTATAGGACAAAATGCATATTACATATACAATGGTACCTATAGCAGGGTCATATAGTCCAAGGCTGTTCCTGAAGAAAAAATAAATATATACCAAAACAAACTAGGCCATAGAAATACCAAAAAAAGGCCTGAAGATGATAAAGATATATGAAAGGACAATGCACATTAACACCCTGCACAAGATTACCATATAGGAACCATACCTAAGAGCAATAATAAAACACACTCAATAAGGCTGGAAAGTGCCACTACCTATAAATGAGGTCATGACCATACATACGCCAAGAAGGCTAAAGCATGCAGATACAGCACATGAATCCTGCCTGAGTCATCTGAGAGTGGTGGCGCTCACATGTGGGGGAGTTTATGGAGTGCCCGACGCGTGTCGCCACCGCAAGGTGGCTTCGTTAGGGGCTGGGGAGTCAATCTACAAAATACTATATAAATATATTAGGTAATTAGAGATAATAAGATACAGCCGCATCACCTGACAAGGGAGGCGGTCCAAATCGTAAGAATCATTTCCGGGTTGGAATAATGTGACGTATTAAATTCATACTGCGCAAGTGCAAGGAGATGCATCACCTAACAAGGGACCGCCTCCTTTGTTAGGTGATGCATCTCCTTGCACTTGCGCAGCATGAATTTAATACGTCACATTATTCCAACCCGGAAATGATTCTTACGATTTGGACCGCCTCCCTTGTCAGGTGATGCATCTCGCTGCGCTTGCGTAGTATGAATCTAATACGTCACACTATTCTAACCCGGAAATGACTCTCAGCCCGGGACTACTACTCCTCTCCTGGCGTGGCTGCGCCTCCCGGCCTCCATGTTTATTGCGGCTTTCACAGGTATATCCCTGCGGCTGTATCTTATTATCTCTAATTACCTAATATATTTATATAGTATTTTGTAGATTGACTCTCCAGCCCCTGACGAAGCCACCTTGCGGTGGCGACACGCGTCGGGCACTCCACAAACTCCCCCACATGTGAGCGCCACCACTCTCAGATGACTCAGGCAGGATTCATTTGCTGTATCTGCATGCTTTAGCCTTCTTGGTGTATGTATGGTAATGACCTCATTTATAGGTAGTGGCACTTTCCAGCCTTATTGAGTGTGTTTTATTATTGCTCTTAGGTATGGTTCCTATATGGTAATCTTGTGCAGGGTGTTAATGTGCATTGTCCTTTCATATATCTTTATCATCTTCAGGCCTTTTTTTGGTATTTCTATGGCCTAGTTTGTTTTGGTATATATTTATTTTTTCTTCAGGAACAGCCTTGGACTATTTGACCCTGCTATAGGTACCATTGTATATGTAATATGCATTTTGTCCTATACCTATGCTTAAGCTCTCATGTTCAGGGTGAGTTTTGTTGACCCTATTATGGGCCTTGTGTACTTTATGTCATTTTATGACTTTTTAATGTTTTTATCTATGGTGTGTTTTTTCTGCAATAAAAATTATTTTTTGTGGTGATCCCTGTGTTTGTGATCAGTAGCTTTTTTCTACTTATTCTACAAAAAGAATGGCAAATGGCAGCTGGGGTTAAGTGCACGGCAATAACAGTTCGTAACAGGCCCCTAGAAGCAGGGCTCAAGTCATGTAAAGCTAGAAAAAAAAGCCTTTCATCAATGAGAAGCAAAGGACAGCCAGGTCGAAGTTTTCCAAAAACCATAAGGATTGGACCATAGAGGACTGGAGTAAGGTAATCTTCTCTGATGAGTCTAATTTTCAGCTTTGCCCAACACCTGGTCATCTAATGGTTAGACGGAGACCTGGAGAGGCGTACAAGCCACAGTGTCTTGTACCCACTGTGAAATTTGGTGGAGGATCGGTGATGATCTGGGGATGCTTCAGCAAGGCTGAAATTCGGCAGTTTAATCTTTGTGAAAGACGTATAAATCAAGTCGCATACAAGGTTTTCCTGGAAAAACAGTTGATTCCTTCTGCTCAGGCAAAGTTCCCCAACTCTGAGGACTGTTTTTTTTTCCAGCGGGACAATGCGCCATGCCACACAGCTAGGTCAATCAATGTGTGGATGAAGGACCACCACATCAAATCCCTGTCATGGCCAGCCCAATCTCCAGACCTGAACCCCATTGAAAACCTCTGGAATATAATCAAGAGGAAGATGGATAGTCACAAGCCATCAAACAAAGAAGAACTGCTTAAATTTATGTACCAGCAGTGGCATAAGGTCACCCAAAAATAGTGTGAAAGACTGGTGGAAAGCATGCCAAGACGCATGAAAGCTGTGATTAAAAATCATGGTTATTCGACAAAATATTGATTTCTGAACTCTTCCTGAGTTAAAGCATTAGTATTGTTGTTTCTAAATGGTTATGAACTTCTTTTCTTAGCATTATTTGAGGTCTGCAAGCAAGCACTGCATTTTCTTGTTATTTTGACCATTTTTCATTTTCTGAAAATAAATACAAAATTTAGTGCTTGGAATGCGAAGACATGTTGTCAGTAGTTTATAGAATAAAAGAGCAATTTACATTTTACTCAAAAATATACCTATATTAGAGAAAAATCAGACAAACTGAAAATTTTGCAGTGGTCTCTTAATTTTTGTCAGAGCTGAATATACCATACATATACACTCACACATTTATATATATGGACATATGTACAGTATATATGTTTTTGTGTATATACGTGTGAGGTTTTGTGGGTATGTGTGTGTATGTATTTTAGTGCACTGGTAGCACCGTATGCAGTGACGAGGCAGTGACCCACAAAGTTCAAAGACAAAGTCTCTTCACAGCATTAAAGTCCAATTCACACAAGTGCATATAAACTTAGTGTCCGCTTCACACAAGTGCAAATAATATTAGTGTCCATTTCATAGCACTACATATTATGCTACACGGCTTTAGATTGCAGTCACTAAATACACTGGACCTCCCTTTGTCCTGTAACCGTGGGCGACTGCAGCACCGTATTGAAGTTTCTACTCACAGCTTTACTCGTTTAGTTTGCAGTCACTACACACCCCAGTCCTCCTTCAGGCACAGGACAAGCTACCTCCGCGTCAATTCTGGGCACAAGACATGTCCACATCCGAGACCAGTTACCATGGGTGACCGCATCGCTGTTAATGTAATTTTACTCACATAGCCGTACACAGTCTTTTATATCCTCCGGATCGCAGCCGGGCACCATATCCACCTGTTTGCAACCATTACGCACGCCAGTCCTCCTGGCGTGGAAGGCAGCACCGCTGTGTACGCTGTGGATGCCAGGCCTATTGGCTCCGCTCTGTCCTGCGTTGCCTCACACAGGCCGTGCTCTGCAAAACCAACTGCTCTGCACAGTACAAGCACCAACTCACTCTGGCACTGACACTGGACCTGATACCTCCATACCCTTTCTTGCTGGACTTTTAACAAAAGAACCAGTGGCCTTTAGCCACATGGAAAACCTGGACCTGGAGTGAAACGGACTGCATAACTACTATCCTGCAGTCTGTTTCACTACACAACATCCCAGGTTTACCCTACATCTGTCTCGGACACTAGCATGTCCAAGGCTAACACTTATTTGTATTATTTACTTGCATTCTGTAATAATCGTTACTGTCATATTACCCCCAGGAAACCCCCAGGTCTAAAAACTGCACTATGCACTTTTTCCATATAATTGTGTGATGTTTTGGGTGCACGTCGCCACCCACCTGATCTCAATCCTTGAATGTCTCTTGTACTTTTTGCCAAATCTGATGACATGTAAATCTTAATTGTTGATGTTAATATAATTTTCTATAAGAAACTTATACAATTTTTATGATTTTTTTGGACATTTTGCTCCAATTTTTTCCCTATTATATTGTGTCTTGAAGCGTCCCTTTCTCTCAATTTCTGCATAAGGTTTCACCACAGTAGGTGCAATCCTTGGTGCAGACTAACATTTATGGTTCATTGTATGGTGTTGGTTCAGCTCATAAGAATCTATACTCAACTCAAAGCAGACTTCTCACTGCAGCTAATAAAGTGTAATATTATGACAAGAAATCCAGTGAGTGACACCCTGACTCCCCAGTGTATTTATCATTATTTTATGCTGCCCTCCTTAAAACCTAAAGGAAAGGTTCCCTTCAACTGCAGAAATCATATAAAAAAGGGAGCAATAAAGGGGCATTCATATCATAAAAAGTTTAAGTATTTTTTTCTGATTTCGGGTGAGGGTACAGTCTTTGGGAACCTCACATATATGAAAAACTAAATTGAGAACGTCCTTTTGAATTTTTTTGCACAATATGAGTTAAGCAGAATTTAGATATTTTGTATTTTCTTGCCCAGAAGGATGGGCTCTGTGCTGCAGAAGGGAAAATGTGAAGAAGCCAAACTTCTTAGAGATACTGTATGCTAAGGCTTTTTACAGTGAGAAAAGCTTATTAATTAGCAGTAATTGTAGCTAAATGCTTCCTATATCTTTACAAAAGGAAGTGTTAGATTAGTGTAAATGCAGATTATCAGGCAGCCATGATGATAGCCAAGGTTCTTCACTATGGCTGCTTAAGGAGAAACAAGAAACTTGGTATAACAAGAATGATGTTCATGGATGGACGGAAAAGTTCATCTTCTTGGCCTCTCAAGTACCTGATGCTGGTGTGAATACACAGCCGTCTATTGGACTCCAAGCAGCAGATCCTCAGACCAGAGATGCCAATCATACTGCTTACTAGAGATGAGCGAATATGTTCGGAAAACGATTGCCGAATCCGGATTTGCCATATTCGTGCTGATTTTATGTTTGACGATCATTTCCAAACATATTCGCTCATCTGTATTCCCATTGACTCCAAAGGCGGTTGGCGAATATTGTAAATACGGCGATCGTGATCTGAACCGGATATTGAAATATTCACTCATCTCTACTGCTTACGCTATGTACTATACTTTCTAATACTTCAGTTTGACAGTTTTCCAAATTTTCCAGACTGATATATTGAAAACCATTTTAGCGTCTGCATTTTTTTAACCACAAGATGAAATGAAGGAAACTTTGTATGCTGAACTTTTCCATGAAAGGGAAGCAATCAATCAGTGGGGCTTATGGTTACTTTTTCACATAAATTATATCAGTGTTTCTCAACTCCATTCCTCAAGACCCACCAACAGGTCAAGTTTTCAGGATATCCTTAGCATTGCACAGGTGCAATAAGGAAAGCCTGAAAACATGACCTGTTGGTGGGTCTTGAGGACTGGAGTTGAGAAACACTGAATTATATGAATGTAGGATTACTTAGTTTCCACATGTCACGGCCCAGCAATGATTTCACACCTAGTAGGTAATATATTGGGTTCTTTATGCATAATAATAGTCTTCATTTAAAAATAAAATGACGTACATTTAATGTGGGTCAAATGAGCAAAAATCTGGGGCACTGAAAATAAAAGAGGTCTGATGTCTTCATCAGAATCAGATACAAACTAAAATAATGAAATAATTAAAACACGACATAATACTGTTAGACACCTAGTAATGTGAAGCTTCTGATCAATGAAGCTCAGACCCAATAATACAAGTTGCCATTTTTTTCTACACAAAATTGTTCAATGTTTGGTGCAAACACTTACAGTACCCCAAATGTTATATTGCCGGAGCATGAAATCATGGCTAAGAAATTTAGACGCTAAGCAACTTCGCAAGTAGTTTGCTACGGCACATCAAGAACACATATTTGTTCCTGCTGGCGGCCACTTAGAATGAACTCAAATTTTGTGGACTGACATATCCAAAATAGCACATTACGCTACTGTACAATGCCCAGTACAAACACTCCATCTGTCAAAATGGCAATTCTTAAAGCATACATTGTGCAGACACTGGACCAGCAGGACACCTTTTGGAAATGTGAGGTCAGAGCTAAGAGTTGGCAGCATTAGGACTGTGGTTCTGATTGAAAGACGACTACCTGACATTAAGTACGGATGATCAGTGCAAGATCAGTAAAACAATGTACACCGCTTCTCCCATTTATTTACAGGCAGTGTTGGAAGAAAAGGAATCCATAGCATTCAGAAGAAAACAGTCCTATTATAATAAAAAATCCAACATACCATATGAAAAGGTATAAAACCACCATGGTTACTTACCGGTAGCCGGTTTTTCCGGAACCCATGACAGCACACCTGAGAGAGGGATCCGCCCCACCAGGACAGGAACCTACTGAGATATAAGGGGCGGCACCTCTCCCCCGCTTCAGTTGTGTTACAGAGCATTGAGAGGACTTCCCAGTTAGTTACATGTTAATCCAGCACCACATCACACAAATGCACCCTACTAATTGTGCACACCCATATGGTGAAAAGGGGGGGGGGGATATATGGGTGCTGTCATGGGTTCCGGAAAAACCGGCTACCGGTAAGTAACCATGGTGGTTTTCCCTTCACCCATGACAGCACACCTGAGAGACTTTTGGAGACTTCGAAACACCTTAGGGAGGGATCACCGCTTGTAGCACCCTTCTACCAAAGGCTAAAGGGGGTTTTACACTAAGCGATATCGCTAGCAATATCGCTAAAACGTCACTGGTTTTGTGACGTTATAGCGATATTGCTAGCGATATCGCTATGTGTGATACTTACCAGCGACCGGCTCCCCCGCTGTCCATCGCTGATCGCGCGAGAATGTCCGGCTCCATTTCTCGTCGGGCGCTTCCTGCTGAGACTTCCTGCTGTGACGACGAGCGACGCTGGACGCGGGCGGGAGGACGCAGGATCGCTGTGTGTGAATGGTAAGTATCGTGCGCTGCGTCGCTGCTGCATCGCTGTGAGATCTTTCTGTATGAAAGCTCACTAGCGATCATTTAGCGATGCACCAGCGATCCTGACCGGGTCGGATCGCTGGTTGGATCGCTGGTGCATCGCTAAATGTAAAAGGGCCTTAAGTCAGCAGAGGAGGATAGATTTAATCTATAGTGTTAAAGAAGGTGGAAGGTGAGGCCCAGGTAGCGGCCTTACAAATCTGTTCAATTGATACCTTTGCCTTTTCAGCCCAGGAGGTCGCCACGGCTGTGGTGGAATGAGCCTTGATGCTGTCAGGAATCGGGATACCACTAGCTGAGTAGGCTACACTAATGGCCTCCCTAATCCATCTAGCAATAGTCCCTTTTGAAACCCCATAGCCTTTCCTGGTACCCTGAAAAACTAAGAATAGGGATTGGGACTTCCTCCACTGGCTGGTGACAGATATGTATTCTAGCAGGGCTCTCTTAACGTCCAAACTATGGAACTTTTCTTCCCTTGGATTCTTTGGATTATCACAGAAGGATGGGAGGACAATCTCCTGACCCCGATGGAAATCTGATGCTACCTTAGGCAAATAAGTGGGGTCTGTCCTTAGCACCACCCTGTCCTGAAAAATTTGTGTATAGGGTGGATTTACTGAGAGAGCCTGCAGGTCGCTTATTCTACGGGCTGATGTAAGGGCCACTAAAATGATTGTTTTTAGGGTCAGAAACTTTACGGGGAGCTGATGTAATGGCTCATATGGTTCTTTTCATAGGGCCTCTAGTACTAGGTTTAAATCCCAGGGAGCTATCTTGGGTATTGGAATAGGCTTAGCCCTATGACATGATTTGATGAATCTGGCTATCCATCTATTTGCTGCCAAATTGCAGTTATAGAGCGCCCCTAGTGCAGATACCTGAACCTTAAGCGTATTTACCGCTAACCCCAGTTGTAATCCTGCCTGTAAAAACTCCAAGATGGCACTAATCGGGGGTTCTTGTTCTAACGGCTTACCTAGGAACTGTAGGAATTTATTCCATGTTCTGCCATAGATATTAGTCGTTACCGGTTTCCTACTTTTAAGCAGGGTGTCCACCAACCCCGGAGAGAAACCTTTACCCCTTAAAAGCGACCTTTCAAATTCCACGCCGTCAGATGGAATCCCTTGACCTGTGTGTGGAGTATCGGGCCCTGGGCTAGAAGGTCCGGGATTTCTGGCAGAACCCATGGATCGGAGAGGGACATCCTCTGCAGTAGCGCAAACCAGGGCCTTTTTGGCCAAAATGGGGCTATTAGAATTACTCTGGCTTGATCGCTCCTGATTTTCTTGACCACTGTTGGGATCAAAGCGACTGGGAGGGAACGCATAGGCCAGCTTGAATATGCAGAGAGTCCACTGCCCATGGATCTTCTCTTGGGTTTAGGGAGTAAAACCTTTGTGTTTGCCTGTTGTGTTTGTTGGCAAAGAGGTCTATCACTGGTTCCCACCAAACCTGCGTTATTTTTTGGAAAATGGACCGATTTAGGACCCACTCTCCCTGCCTCAGAGTATTGCGGCTTAGGAAATCGGCCTCTATGTTTTCCGCCCCTTTTATGTGTAAGGCTAGTTTCACACTAGCGTTTATTCAACGCAGCGCACGGCGCCGCTAAGCCCCGCCCCCTGTCGGCTCCCTGCCCGCCCCATCCGGTCATCGCCGCCTACTATCGCACATGGACGCTTGCAATCTGCGCCTCCTATCTTTAGCATAGGGTGCGCAGATCGTGCACTGGCCGTGCGCTAGTAGGATTTTGGCATGCGCTGCGCACTTTTGAAGGTGCTCCGTGCGCGCCGAAATGCAACATGCTGCGTTCGGCGCGCACGGGCGCACCTTCAAAAGTGCGCAGCGCACGCCAAAATCCTACTAGCGCACGGCCAGCGCACCCTATCGGCCGGAGGACGCCCCCTATTGAACCTTCCGCCCCTCCGAAAGGGCTGTCTTCTATGCTCTGTTGGGAACCTGGGGAAGCCTTTATTCCTATCTCTCGCTTTCTACAGGATGTCGTCTAGGTTCTTCCCGAATAAGAATCGACCATCTCAAGGGAGAGAGCACAGTTTAGCCTTAGATTGCAGGTCACCCGGACAGCCTTTAAGCCAAAGTGCCCGTCTAGCAGCATTTGATAAACTAGCCGCTCTGGCCGTTAACCTCATAGAATCCGCCGAGGTGTCCGCTAAAAAAGCTGCTGCCCCATGCAAGAGATACATATCTGCCAATATCTTCTCTCTTGGGACCTTTGATGCTAGTTTTTCTTCCAACTGCTGCAGCCAGATCATGAGGAAGCGTGCCGTGCAGGTGCCCGCTATTGCCGACTTTAATCCTCCCGCTGTCGCTTCCCATGCATGCCTCAGATGAGTCTGCTTTCTTGTCTAGTGGGTCTCTAAGAACCCCTGAATCTTCTAGGGGCAGGGCCGATTTCTTAGAAGACCTGGATACTGCTGCGTCTATTTTTGGGACCTTGTCCCATATTTCCGCATCCTTGTGCTCAAAAGGGTATCGCCTTTTAGAGGTGGAGGGAAGAGCCCCTGACGTTTCGGGTTTCCTCCAATCTCTTTCAATAAGCGCCTGGATTTTTTCGTTCACTGGAAAGGTATGCTTTTTCCTCTCCTGGAGTCCCCCAAACATAACGTCTTCTAGGGTTTTTGTTGTCTTCTCTTCCTGTAGGCCCATTGTTGTTCTAATGGCCTTTAGGACAGCATCTGTGCCTTCCACCGGAAAACATGGCCTACCCCCTGTGTCACTGTCTGAGGAGTCTGATGAGGACGCCTGTTCCGATTGAGACGAGGCCGAAGAGGAATTTGAGGGAGAACTAGGGGGATTTTTTCTACCTTTCCTACCTTTTTTCAATAGGGTCTTAATTGAACCTTCCATCTTCGACCTAAGGGCCGATATCAGATTAGCCGCGAAACTAGGCGCTTCCTCCGCCATGGTTCGCTGTATACAACTGGCGCAGAGGTCTTTCTGCCAGTCTCTTGCTAGGGCTGTTTTACATATGGCGCAGTCCCTATTATATTTCTTGCTTCCTGCTTTTTGGGGCCTTTCCTACAGGGTAAAGCATACAACAGAGAATCCCTATTAACATAAATGCTAGCATTCACGAAGATCACTCGCCACCCGTAATCAAGGGTACCGGACTAGGAGGCTGCGTCGGAGCACGTGACCTGTGCTCTCTGGATCTCGAGGATTCTCCCGATCTGCGGCTGGGGCGGCTGCTGCTTGACCGGCTTCCATGTTTGCGGCCGGAGGGCTGTGAGGGTGGCAGAGACAAGGACCTCTCCTGCTCTGACTCCATAGCTGCACCGTCTGCCCCTGCCGCAGCGTTTAAATATGCCTCCGTCCTGTGAGTGGCCTCCGTTCAGCTGCCTCCCCTCCCTCCTGCGACCGCCAGCCGACCGCCTTCAGAAAAGCCGTCCGGCATCACACCGGGCGTCATGACACCGTCGCCTGGTGCTGATGTCAGCCGGCGCAACCACAATCCTTTGCGCCGCTGACGTCAGTGGCCGGAAGACGCCCGCGTCTCTCCCGTCAGACGCCTCGGAGATCGAGATGCGGGCGCGCGCGAGGGGAGGGCGGCGCGGTGGGGGCTTCCCGGAGCCACCGGGATCCCACCAACGCCCACACGAACCCGGAACCCCGGAGGGCCCGGGGACTGTGCCTCCAGCACCCGACGGCTGGCGCTACAGGTAAGATACCTGCTCTTCCCGCACCTGGATGGGGCTGGGTCCCTTTTTTTTCTTTTCTTTCTTTCTCTTCGCCCATGACAGGCACCGCCGACAGTGGGGTTCCTTCCAGGACAGGAACCCAACTGAAGCGGGGGAGAGGTGCCGCCCCTTATATCTCAGTAGGTTCCTGTCCTGGCGGGGCGGATCTCTCTCTCAGGTGTGCTGTCATGGGTGAAGGGAAAATAAAACCTATATACAAATTAATCCAACTATTGCTTATGACACTCATTCTTTACAAAATGTGAAGTTGTCCATGAAAAATAAGCCGAGGAACCTTCTAACAACTAACTATAATGATCAGTGCTGTTCCTTTTGGCTATCAGTCAGAATAAAGCTGTATTTTACTCAGATAAGGCAAAAAATTAACCAGCTTTTCTAATGATTTCTCAAAAGTCACCATTTACAGAAGTTCCTGATGGTGGTTTGTCTCCACCGATGTCGTGTTTGATAACAACTATTCTATAATAAGGGTCAATAGTCCTTGTTGTATTGAAAAAAGGAGATGGCAAAACCATACATTACCATTTAAACAATCACGGTAACTCATCACCTACAAAAAAAAAAACTAGGTTCATGAATATTTGCCACTATCTACCGACACTCTGCAGTTGTGTTACTTATCTTAAAATTCTACCTCATGGGCACAACTTCAAGTCTGTAAAGGCCTTCAGCAGCCTGAAGCATGTGGCAGAGGTAGCATTACTGGTCTGGCAGAGGTAGCATTACTGGTCTGACAGAGGTAATATTACTGGTCTGACAGAGGTAATATTACTGGTCTGGCAGAGGTAGCATTACTGGTCTGACAGAGGTAGCATTACTGGTCTGGCAGAGGTAGCATTACTGGTCTGGCAGAGGTAGCATTACTGGTCTGGCAGAGGTAGCATTACTGGTCTGGCAGAGGTAGCATTACTGGTCTGGCAGAGGTAGCATTACTGGTCTGGCAGAGGTAGCATTACTGGTCTGGCAGAGGTAGCATTACTGGTCTGGCAGAGGTAGCATTACTGGTCTGGCAGAGGTAGCACTACTGGTCTGGCAGAGGTAGCATTACTGGTCTGGCAGAGGTAGCATTACTGGTCTGGCAGAGGTAGCATTACTGGTCTGGCAGAGGAAACATTACTGGTCTGGCAGAGGAAACATTACTGGTCTGGCAGAGGAAACATTACTGGTCTGACAGAGGAAACATTACTGGTCTGGCAGAGGAAACTACTGGTCTGGCAGAGGAAACATTACTGGTCTGGCAGAGGAAACATTACTGGTCTGGCAGAGGTAACATTACTGGTCTGACAGAGGTAACATTACTGGTCTGACAGAGGAAACATTACTGGTCTGGCAGAGGAAACATTACTGGTCTGGCAGAGGAAACATTACTGGTCTGGCAGAGGAAACATTACTGGTCTGGCAGAGGAAACATTACTGGTCTGACAGAGGAAACATTACTGGTCTGGCAGAGGAAACTACTGGTCTGGCAGAGGAAACATTACTGGTCTGGCAGAGGTAACATTACTGGTCTGACAGAGGTAACATTACTGGTCTGACAGAGGTAACATTACTGGTCTGGCAGAGGAAACATTACTGGTCTGGCAGAGGAAACATTACTGGTCTGACAGAGGAAACATTACTGGTCTGGCAGAGGAAACATTACTGGTCTGGCAGAGGAAACATTACTGGTCTGACAGAGGAAACATTACTGGTCTGGCAGAGGAAACATTACTGGTCTGGCAGAGGAAACATTACTGGTCTGGCAGAGGAAACATTACTGGTCTGGCAGAGGAAACTACTGGTCTGGCAGAGGAAACTACTGGTCTGGCAGAGGAAACTACTGGTCTGGCAGAGGAAATATTACTGGTCTGGCAGAGGTAATTATTACTGGTCTGGCAAAGGTAACTATTGCTGGTTTGGCAGATTTAGGAGGTAACATTACTAGTCTGGCAGAGGTAAAATTACTGATCTGGCAGAGGTAACATTAAGGCCCTGATTTGTCAAACAGTTCTTGTCGGAATTCTGGATTAAAGCAGTTTGAAACTTTATGCAATTTTGTGAATTTTAATGTTTTTACCCCAGTCCTTACCAGCTCCATTGACTTTTGGAAAAGTGGGCAAAACGTTTCTGGTAAACTGCATGGGAAGTATGCGGCTGACAATACTTGAGTGAAATACAATAGAAGTATACTTCAGTTCCTAATTGGAGTACATTTCTAACTCCAGCACACGCTTCATGAAGACAGGAGTGAAAAAATTACAATCTTGAAAAATACAGGACTTTGTATCATTCATGCAAAAATGCGTTTCACTATAGGCAACTCTTGGTTTCCCTAAAGTTCTCCCTACATGATGAGAACATACAGATACATTGTTCCTCTCTGCAGAGGAATACTGACATCTACTGACACTAATACTGCCTGGTGGCGATGGAAGGGTTACCATCCTGACAGTAAACGGCAGAAAAGAATCAACATTTACTACTTTTACTCAAAATGAATTTCTGACCAAAAGAGCGAATCTAGGAATATCTGCCTCGTTACCCAGCTCTGCCCAAAGAGTCAGCTTCCCCTAATTAATTCCCTGCTCAGCCAGCCAGCAGATGCTGCGTTTGACAGCGTTGTTGGATTTCAATCTACAGAATAATAACCAAAACAAGCAAAAAGATAGGCGAGTCGGTGGGAGAGTGTTTAGTAGGTGAATGCACACGCACAATCATACGGAGGCCAAAATTACTTATTCTAAATTGCCAGTGAATTCAATTTAAGAAGAAGCAGCTTTTTCCCGACTGATATTGACTCTCTCTGGCCCAGCTCTGCGTGAAGTCCTCTGAATAAACTCACATAGCAGAATTAATATTCCCAACCCACTTGTAAATGCATATGACGTGCAGCCAATAAAGCAACATGTTGAAAAAATAAATTAGACGAAATTGGACTTTTAAAAATAAACATTCGCCCCTACAAATGATTATAGTTATTTACCAGGATGAAAATCTATGCAAGCATGCAAAATAGGGTCTAATTTCTCCTGACACCCTCCCGCCATCTCATAAGATTTATATGGTCTACGGGCTCACATAAGCTGCTTCCGTGCCCCCTACACACCTAGCTAAGCCTCGGGCCACAAAATGCCCCTCTGAGTTGCACTTGCTGCCATCTGCTTGTGCTGATCGGAGAAGTACGGCTCAGCACAAGAGACTGATGTGCTGCGGGACATGTAAGGTTGGCGGTAACCCTTTAATTTCTCATCATGTCTTATGAGGCTTATAGTCACTAATATGAGAAAAGGGAAAATGTTATCAAGGGATACAATGTAGATGCACCAATAACAGCTCAGTATTTTCTCCTTCATTATGACGATTTTGAGATTGTTTTTTTCATGACACATCATACTTTATGGTAATGGTGAATTTCGATCCATATGTTGTGCACTTATTTATAAAAATATCAGATATTTGACAAAAAACGTTTAAAAATTGCTATTTTCAAACTTTGAATGATCATCCCTTTAATCCATATGATGACATCATACAAAAACATGGCGGTCACTAAGGGGTTAACTCTTAAACTGTTGTCAAAGGGTGTCCCTGTAAACCGAATCTGCACGCCTAAAGGCACTTGGAAATGCTTCAAATAGGATTCATTGGCAGTATTTCATATCCTTTTTTTTACACTGTGGTAAATGTAGTATTGCGTTAAAGGTTTTGGGTGAAAGCCCTTCATCAGACATACAGGCTATGTTCAATGCATATAGATCAAAGGGGTCCAGGCTGCGGGGGGTGGGATACCCCCAAACAGTCACAACCAGGATCCAGCTGTATGAAGGCCTGCACTGTAATACAGCAGTGCTCACACATCAGTCACATTTATGGCACAAACGGATGCATCCACTGAATGTTTCAGCTAGGTCATCCCAAAAAAATGTGGTAATACAGAAAAAAAAAATCAAGATCGCAAAAAATAAAAAAGACAAGTATTACAGCATTCAAGGAAGTAGGTGCAAAGCATTCCCTTCAGGAAGAATACATGACCCCAACTCAGATCAACAGAAAACAAGCTAGGTATTCCTTTAAAAAATATTCCCAATGTTTGCTATTCCAAATGTAACCGAAAAAAAAATAAAATAAGTGAACTGGAGTATAAGTTGGTATGCATGCAAAATAGGAGCATGTTCACACTGGCCATAAATATAGACAAAACCAAAGACTGAAAGAAAATGAATATATACCCTGCTGTAAGTAAAAAGGTAAAAGCAATAGTGCATATCAATAACATGGGGTACGCCATAAACACAGCTTTATATAAAAAAAAAAAAGCTTTAAAGCCATCGCGTCAGCCAGCCAGCGTCAAGGTGCACCACGACTGGGATGGAGTTAGATACTAGAGGTTAGGACCATCCCAATGGTGGTACACCTGACGTTGGTGGGATGGCTTTTAGTTTTAGACTGAGTGGCCCATGATATTTATATGCACTATTGCTTTTCTTTACTTACAGCAGGGTGTATGTTCATTCTGTTTATGTCTTGGATTTTGCTATTCCAAATGTATAAATTAGAGATTAACTATACCTACATACTAAAATTAACTCCCCACCAATTACATGGACCTGCAGACACCTCCTAACGCCTTTTTATTGGAAAACTGAGATCATAAGGATGTAACTATTGACTTGTTAAAGGGAATCTGTCACCCCTTTTTTGAGATATCATATAATGATATCATTCAATTGTGTGTCACATAAGGATTCTCTTAGTACTTTTGCTTCCCCCTGACCCCCGCCCCTTTCATGCATAAATACCTTTTTGATATCGGTTCAGATGTATGTAAACTGCCTCTGTCCGGTCCGCTGGGCGGGGCTTATTCACCTGCTTCCCCCCTATCTTGCTTTACACAAGAAGAAATGCGTAGAGCAAGACAGGGAGGGGGAGCAGGTGAATAAGCCCCGCCCAGCGGACCGGACCGTGGCAGTTTACATACATCTGAACCGATATAAACAAGGTATTTATGCATGAAAGGTGCGGGGTCAGGGGGAAGCAAAAGTACTAAGAGAATCCTTATGTGACAGACAATTGAATGATATCATTATATGATATCTCAAAAAAGGGGTGACAGATTCCCTTTAAATGACCCTCAAAAGACCTTAAAAGCAGTAGCCATTCCATTCGCACCCTGTATGAATAGCTAAGAAAATGAATTCTGTAACAGCATTCCTTCCAGGAGCCTTGAACACAGCAGACCCCATTAAACAAGATGTCTTCTGTATAATAAGAGTCTGCGATGGGATTGTTGAATATTTAATAAGTGCTCTAAAAGCATGCTTAAAATTGCTATGAGTGCCCATTCCAATGGGCAATACATCTTCCTAAACGCGGTGTCAGAATTCAGCAGCAAGGGGAGAACAGAAAGGAATAAGGAGTTACCCAAATCCATCATAAAAGCGGTGTTTCTTCAATTTCCGTCTTTCTTTCTAATTTGGGTATTAGAAAGAGAAATGCTGACATATTCCTACTAAAACTGACAACACTCTACCTCTTTGGCGCGTTCCTCACTGTGCTTACTTCTTTGTGTTAGTCACTAGACTGTGACTATCAAGTAAAAAGACATTGGTTTTATTCCTACAATAGTCATTTAAAGGGATTTCCAGGAGAATGGGTAAATTACACCAAGAGTGGTCACCGGCAGAACACCTAACTAACTGATGAAGATCTCATATTCTACCACTGTTATAAGAGATCGAAAACCTACCAACACATGGAGCTGTCCATGCCCAGACTATGGGTGTAGATCACAAAAAAACAATTGCTCTAAAGATTATTAAAAAGAAAAAAAAAAAGTAATGAAAACTGTCAATGACCTGACTCCGTGCAGGAACCAGGTCTGAACTTCCGGAAAAGTAGCTCCCACTATTTTTGGCAACATGCAATCTCATTGATCGTTTCATTGATATTCCTTATTTACACAACCGTATTTTCAGTGTGAGTGCCGTCTATGAAAAAAGCTGACAGCACTCGGACCAACGTTATTCAATAGGGCTACTCAGATGACCTTTTTTCGTGGACCGTTCATAAGCAAGAAAACAAAATCACAACTTGATCTCATTTCATTAGTATTGAGGATCACCTATTCAAGTCTACGGGTGCGCAAAAACAAAAATCAGATCCCATAAAGATCAACCGGATAGCATCCGATTTTTATCGATACATTGCAATTTTTTAACATAGGAAACTGTATTTATTCTTGAAATATTTAATAACTGCTAATGTATGTATGTATTACTCCCATCAGCCTACCCCTGCTGCTGCTAATAACAGTGACAGCAGGAGCGGCTGATGGAAGTGTTCTTTCACAGGCACCTGCGCTGTAAATAAATTAAAAATAAAACGGTACCGGAAATATCAGGACGCGTGAAACCGGCCTTACACAGTAAATCTGGGCATCATGGAAGTTGCTCTTCCACAAGTTTTAACCTGACGCCTCTTGCGATAAAATTTCAGCATCACAAAAATCCCAAACTTCTTTATTGGTGTGAATAGAAAACACTCCAGTCGGTGAATTAAAATTTATACAAATATTATTAATAATTTCTGTAAGTAAACAAATATGCTTCTGTAACAGCAATAACAACATAAAATGTAAAACACAATATCCTACATACCAGTGATGGCGAATCTTTTACAGACAGAGTGCCCAAACTGCAATCCAAAACCCACTCATTTATTGCAAAGCGCTAACACGGCAATTTAACCTGAATACTGAGGATTTAGATTAGAAAAACAACTCTTACATTATAGAGTCTATAGCAAAGAGCTTGTAAGGGCTGCACTCCAAGCCTAAGATACTAGCCACCAATTTGTAGTGAAGGTCTGTTCTTGAGAATGGAGAGGATTTTTAATCAAAAGTAAAATTGCAAAGTTGGTTGGTTTTACAACATCTTTGCAATTGTAACCCTTTATCATGATGAGAATAACCCTTTAAGGCAGGGATATCAAACTCAAATACACAGAGGGCCAAAGTTAAAAGCTTGCACAAAGCCAACCTTGATATTTGTTAAAAAAATGTCTACAATTGAAGTAGTGTTCTCTTCTCAAATAAAACAATTAACTTTTGGAATTATAGTGGAATAATAAAATATGTTACGGAAGAGCAGTAAAAAGCATACGACCCAATAGCCTAATGTGATGGTTCCCAAGGGTGAACCCACTGGACCGCGGTAAGCGAACCTCCCCTGTGCGAGCGGGCCAGGTGGACCACCCCCTATACAGGGAGCGTTAGGGACAGGCCCAGGGGAAACTACTCACCACGGCAGCTGGTACCCGAGGAGGACGGAGGGGACACAACAGGAGATGAAATAGGCAGGCAGACGAACGTGCTGGACCAGAACCAAGGCAAACAATGGAGGTGGAGACACGGGCTGGCAAGACTGGAACCCAGAAATGGAGGCTGGAGGATTAGGCAGGCAAGGCAGGAACGATGAGACACGGGCAAGACGAAGACATAGGCAGGAAGCAGACACGAGATGGCAGGCACTGGGAGGAACACAAGGATCAGGTTAAACAGGGTGAATGAGGAAAGGAAAGGAGTAAGAAACACCAATGACGATCAGGCAGTGATTTAGAGGAAGAGGCTGCCTCTTATAGAGACAGGAGTTCCGGGTCGGGTCAGCAGGGTCAAGGAGGCGGGGAGATGGCCTGGCTTAGCCTGTACTGTGATCTGGGGCGCAAGGTGCGCATGCGCCCCGGGTAAAGCGCCGGGACCGAGCGCGGGGCAGAGGGCAGGAGTGCAGGTGGACGCGCGCCCGCTGCAGGAGCGCGCCGAAGGCGGCGGGTGCCCCCGGAGGCCACGGGCAATGCGGAGCCCGATAGGGGAGCGGCAGCAGGAGCAGAGCGCGAGGTGGGGGCGGTGAGAGTGGGGCCAGCGGAGGCGGTAAGCGGGACAGTACCCCCCCTCTTACGCCCCCTCCTCCCAAGGCCGGAAAGAAACTTAGCTAAAATCTGAGGGGCTTGAATGTTCTCCCGGGGTTCCCAGGATCTCTCTTCTGGGCCAAAACCTTTCCAGTCAATTAAAAAAAAGGTTTTACCTCTAGATCTTTTCATTGCAAGAATTTCCTTAACCTCAAAGACATCCTGTGTGGACACGGGCGCGGGAGCACTGCCAGCAGAAGCGTGGAACTGGTTGAGTATGATCGGTTTCAAGAGGGAAACATGGAATGAGTTAGGAATCCGTAGTGAAGCGGGGAGTTTTAGCGTGTAGGCAACATCATTGATACGAGCTAAAACCTCAAAGGGTCCGATGTAGCGTAGACCTAGTTTATAAGAGGGAATTTTGAGATGAAGAAATTTTGAGGACAGCCAAACTTTATCCCCAGGACAGTACAACGGGGAATCCAGGCGTCACTTGTCGGCGTGCCTTTTGAATCCGTCACGTGCTCGTTCCAGTGCGGTTTTGGTCTCCTGCCAGACCCCGGAGAACTCCTCGGTCAGAAGATCAGCCGCCGGCACACCCGAGGCCGGGAGTACCGGCAGAGGTATACCAGGATGTTGCCCGTAGACAGTAAAGAAAGGTGACTTGGCGGAGGATTCGCTGGTATGGTTGTTGTAAGCGAATTCGGCCCAAGGGAGCAAGCTGGACCAATTGTTCTGGTGGGCATTGGAAAAATGTCGGAGGTACGTTACGAGAATTTGGTTCGTACGTTCCGCTTGACCGTTAGATTGAGGGTGATAAGCGGAGGAAAAGTCCAACGTTACTTCCATCAGCTTGCATAGGGTCCTCCAGAAACGCGAGGTAAACTGAACCCCTCTGTCCGAGACAATGTGCTTGGGGAAGCCATGAATCCAGAAGACATGAGATATAAAAATTCTTGCCAGGTCAGGAGTGGAAGGTAAACCGGGCAGAGGGATGAAGTGGGCCATCTTGGAGAAGCGGTCCACGACCACCAGAATGACTGTGTGACCCAAGGGCCGAGGTAGATCCGTAATAAAATCCATCGCGATATGCTGCCACGGAGCCGAGGGAACTGGAAGTGGATGCAGGAGACCGGAGGGTGGCTGCCGAGGGACCTTGTTCTTGGCACACGATGGGCAGGAGAGGATGAAACTTCGGGCATCTTGAGACAAAGAGGGCCACCAATAAAAACGAGAGATGAGGGAGAGTGTTTTCTTGAGGCCGACATGGCCTGCTAACTTGGTAGCATGACCCCAATGTAGAACTCGCCTCCTGTCATTATTTTGGACAAAAGTCTTGCCGGGGGGTAAGGAAGTCAGGTTAACAGGTGCGACTACGATGAGCTTGTTTGGCTCCACAATGTGTGAAGGCTCATCCTCGTTGTCGGTGACCAGAAAGGATCGGGATAAGGCATCCGCTTTGAGATTCTTATCACCCGGACGGAAATGGAGCTCAAAATCGAACCGGTTAAAGAATAACGACCATCTGGCCTGCCGGGGATTGAGCCTTTGTGCTGATTGAGTGTATGCTAGATTCTTGTGGTCAGTGTAGATCTGGAGTGTTGTACAGCTCCCTCCAGAAGATACCGCCACTCCTCCAAGGCTAGCTTAATGGCGAGCAGCTCTCTGTCCCCGATTGTATAGTTTCTCTCCGAAGGGGAGAATGTCTTGGAGAAGAAGCCGCAGGTAACCAAGCGACCGGAAGGAGATCTCTGAGAGAGAACCGCACCGGCTCCGGTGGCAGAAGCGTCTACCTCTAGGGTTAATGGTTTGTTAGCCTCTGGACGGTGTAGCACGGGGGCTGTGGCAAAGGCTTGCCTCAAGGTTCGGAAGGCCTTCTCAGCCTCAGGAGGCCAGTGGTGAGGATCGGCTCCCTTACGGATCAAAGCAGAGATGGGAGTGGTCAGAGAAGAAAAGTGCGGAATAAACTGCCGGTAATAGTTGGCGAATCCCAGGAACCGCTGGATTGCCTTGATTACCTGAGGACGCGGCCAGTTGAGTACAGCAGACACTTTTCCAGGATCCATGCGCAAGCCAGAATCGGAAATGATGTAACCCAAGCACGGCAGAGACGACTGTTTGAAGGCGCATTTCTCCAGCTTGGCATAGAGACGATGTGTTCTCAAACGAAGTAGGACTTGGCGTACGTCTTTTCGGTGTGTGGACAAATCCGGGGAGAACACCAGAATGTCGTCCAAGTAAACCACCACGCAGGAGTAGAGAAGATCCCGGAATATGTCATTGACAAATTCTTGGAACACTGCGGGAGCATTACACAAGCCGAAGGGCATAACTAGGTACTCATAATGACCGTCATGGGTGTTGAAGGCGGTCTTCCATTCATCACCAGAGCGGATCTGGACCAGATTGTAGGCCCCCCCGAAGATCTAATTTTGTGAAGATCCGTGCACCCCGTAGACGGTCAAACAGCTCCGGAATGACGGGAAGAGGGTATTTGTTCTTGATGGTGATATCGTTGAGCCCTCTATAATCAATACAGAGACGCAGGGACCCATCCTTCTTCTTGACAAAAAAGAACCCAGCTCCTGCAGGTGAGGAAGACTTACGAATAAAGCCTTTGGCCAGATTTTCCTGAATGTATTCGGACATAGCCTGGGTCTTGGAGGGAGTCAGCGGGTAGATTCGACCACAAGGCGGAGTAGAACCGGGGAGAAGATCGATGGGGCAGTCATATGGACGATGCGGGGGGCAGGGTCTCTGCTTCCTTCTTGTCAAAGACGTCCAAAAAGGCCCAGTAGGCGGAAGGTAACTCGGTTGACGTCAACGTTGAACGTGAGAAATTCGGCGGCTGTACGGGGAGAAGACACTTATCTTGACAAAGTTGACCCCACCGCAGAACATCACCAGAACGCCAGTCCAGGATAGGCTCGTGTGTTCTTAGCCAGGGAAGGCCCAAGAGGATGGCATGGGACAAAGAAGGCAGCACGTAGAATACTATCTTCTCCCGATGTAAGGCTCCGACCTGAAGCTCCACCTCTTCGGTAACCTGAGTAACGGACTCCCGCAGGGGTTGGCCGTCGACCGAAGCAATCTGCCGAGGGGTCTCCAGGGATCTGACAGGAATCCCAATTCTCCTAACCGCCTCAAGTTGAATGAAGTTACCGGCCGCCCCAGAATCAATATAGGCCCATTCAGAAAAACGTTTAGAATCCAGATGCAAAAGGACAGATAGAGTCAAGGGTAGAGAGGAGTCAAAATTACCTAGGGAGGCCTCTCTTACCTGTCCTAGGCGGAGGTGTTTCCCGGACGTGTGGGGCAGGCACGAAGAAAGTGGGACACACTCCCACAGTAGAAACAGAGCCTCTGTTCGACCCTCTCTCTCCGACGCTCCTCCACCGGTTTGAGGCGATCCACTTGCATGGGTTCCGGTAGCGGGAGCGTGGAAGCAGACGTTGAGCGGACTCGGGGTGGACTCCGAGCGGCCGGAGGAGCGCGAGAGGGTCTTCTATCCATAGCGAGCTCTCGGGAACGTTCCTGAAAGCGGAGATCGATGCAGGTAGCCAAAGAGATTAAATCCTCCAGGGAGGTGGGGGTATCACGACCCGCCAACTCGTCCTTGATTCGACCCGAAAGGCCCCGCCAAAAGGCTCCCACCAAGGCCTCATTGTTCCAACCCAACTCTGAGGACAGGGTGCGAAACCGAATGGCGTACTGACCTACTGAGAGCGTGCCCTGATGAAGATTGAACAGTGCTTCGGTGGTGGAGGCAAGGCAACCTGGTTCATCAAACACCTTATGAAAGGTGTCTACGAAAAAGGAGAGTTGGGTGACCAAGGGGTCGTCTCGTTCCCAGAGGGGGTTAACCCAGGCTAGAGCCTCTCCTTCTAAATGGGACACGATAAAGGCAATCTTGGCTCGGTCGGTGGGGTACTGTTGTGGCAGCAACTCAAAATGTAGCTGGCATTGATTTAAAAACCCTCTACACGTCTTGGGGTCGCCACTGTAACGCAGGGGCTTAGCCAAACTAGGGGATGGAAGCGGGACCGCAGGCTGTGCCGGAGCTGTGGCCACGGTCTGGAGGGCCAGCAAGCGGTTGTCCACCGAGGCCATGTAATTCAGGATATGAGCCTGAGTGTCGCGCTGCTGGGCAAGCTCCTGCTGGAGGCCGGTAATCTGGGTGGCACTCCCAGGATCCGAGGCCTGTAATGACGAGAGACGGGACTCCATGGACTTGAGGAACGACATGATCCTCGCTTGATTTTCCCGTAGGAACAGAAGTTCCTTTTGGGTTGGGGTTGGGGTCGAAGTATCAGCGGGGTCCATGGCCTGATCGTTCTTTGATGGTTCCCAAGGGTGAACCCACTGGACCGCGGTAAGCGAACCTCCCCTGGGCGAGCGGGCCAGGTGGACCACCCCCTATACAGGGAGCGTTAGGGACAGGCCCAGGGGAAACTACTCACAAAGGCAGCTGGTACCCGAGGAGGACGGAGGGGATACAACAGGAGATTAAATAGGCAGGCAAACGAATGTGCTGGGCTGGAACCAAGGCAAACAATGGAGGCGGAGACACGGGCTGGCAGGACTGGAACCCAGGAATGGAGGCTGGAGGATTAGGCAGGCAAGGCAGAAACGATGAGACACGGGCAAGACGAAGACACAGGCTGGAAGCGGACACGAGATGGCAGGCACTGGGAGGAACACAAGGATCAGGTTAAACAGGGTGAATGAGGAAAGGAAAGGAGTAACGTAGCAGGAAGATGACAGGCAGACTGAGGGCCAGAGTCACAGTAAGAAACACCAATGACGATCAGGCAGTGATTTAGAGGAAGCGGCTGCCTCTTATAGAGACAGGAGTTCCGGGTCGGGTCAGCAGGGTCAAGGAGGCAGGGAGATGGCCTGGCTTAGCCTGTACTGAGATCTGGGGTGCAAGGTGCGCATGCGCCCCGGGTAGAGCGCCGGGACCGAGCGCGGGGCAGAGGGCAGGAGTGCAGGTGGACGCGCGCCCGCTGCAGGAGCACGCCGAAGGCGGCGGGCGCCCCCGGAGGCCACGGGCAATGCGGAAGCCTGATAGGGGAGCGGCAGCAGGAGCCGAGAGCGAGGTGGGGGCGGTGAGCGTGGGGCCAGCGGAGGCGGTAAGCGTGACACCTAATTTAAATATGTAATAACAAAGGATAAAAAACCTTGAATAAAATAAAGTATGATGCAAATAAAAGTGCTCCCAAACACACAAAATGCCTCCATGCGCACAGTATGATGACCCTACTGTACCCCCTACCTCAATTCCCACAACAAAGAAAGGTGACCCAATCACAGTATGATTCTCCAACTGTAATCCCCAAAGAGCTCTCAATACAAAAGTCCTCCATACAGAACAATGGCAGCACATATTCAGTATGGAGGACTATGTGGAGCCATTAAACTGTATGGAGGACTAATGGCTCCACATAATCCTCCTTACAGTGTAATGGGCCCCACATAGTGCTCCATACAGTGCAATGGGCTCCATATAGTGCTCTATACAGTGTAACGGGGCCCTGTATTGCCTTCCATACAGTATGATGGCCCCACATAGCGGTCCACATAGTATAATAGGCCTCACATGGTGCTTCATACAGTATAATGGGCTCCATATAGTCCTCCATACAGTGCAATGGGCCCCATATAGTGCTCCATACAGTATAATGGGCTCCACACAGTATAATGGGGCCCTGCATTGGCTTTCAAACAGAATAATGGCCCCACATAGTGGTTCATACAGTATAATAGGCCTTACGTAGGGCTTCAAACTATATAATGGCCCCGCATGGTGCTCCAGTCAGTATAATGGCCCCGCATAATGCTTCATACAGTATAATGGCCCCACATGGTGCTCCATACATTATAATGGCCCCATATGCTGCTCCATACTGTATAATGGCCCCACATGATGCTCCATACTGTATAATGGCCCCACATGATGCGCCATACTGTATAATGGCCCCATATGCTGCTCCATACTGTATAATGGCCCCATATGCTGCTCCATACTGTATAATGGCCCCATATGCTGCTCCATACTGTATAATGGCCCAACATGATGCACCATACTGTATAATGTGCCCACATAGTGCTCCATACAGTATAATGGCCTCACAATAAAACAAAGAAAATTAAAAAAATATATAACTACTCACCTCTGCCCGGTTCCAACGCTGATCTGGTCTCTCCATATATCACAGTCCTACTTGTTGGCACATGTGCCATCTCCTCAGCAACAGCACAGCCACTCTCCTCAGCCCACGCACCTTGCATTTTCGCATGTATAATGCACATTGTATACATAATGCATTTCTATGTGTTTTACTTTTGTACAATTATTGCACAATGTTGTACATATGATGCATCTTTTGTATCTTGCTTTGTATATTTATCTATTTTATTGTAGGTGCATGATACATTCTGTATAGTTATACATTATATGTCACTTGTGCTTGTCAGTATTATCATGGGTTTTGTTTTCTGTGCAAGTAAAGTGGTTAATCTGATTGTTAATTAGTCATCAAATGTCAAAACAGAATTCTGCCCTATAAACTCCTAAACCCTTCATCCAATTTTAATGTGGATACCCTCAAATAAAAGCTGAAAGTCTGAACTTCAACTGCATCTGAATTGTTTTGTTTAAAATTCATTGTGGTAATGTCTAGAACCAAAATTAGAAAAATGTTGTCTCTGTCCAAATATATATGGACCTAACTATGTTCCAACCTTTTCCATTGTATGGTAACATGAATAAGGGTTTCACTACCTGAAACTAACTGTTTCTACTACCATGGCGTTGTAATTCACTGACTGGAGGGTTTTCTATTCACAGCTATAAAGAAGAGCTTTGGATTCTAGTGGAGCTGGAATTTTCTTTCTTTGCAATTTATTATTATTTACAGAGCTCCATGGTGCTGTATATGAGCAGTGGTTACATACAAAATACAAATATCATTTACAGTAAACAAACTAACAATGACAGACCGGTATGGAGGGAAGAGGACCCTGCCCTGCCAGCTTACATTCTACAGGATTATGGGGAAGGAGACAGTAGGTTGGGGGTTGCAGCAGCTCTGGTGGTATTGAGGTGGCAGCATGTTCATTGCAGGCTGTAAGCTTTCTTGAAGAGATTGGTTTTCAGGTTCCGTCTGAAGGATCCAAATGTGATGGATAATCAGCCATGTTGGGGCACAGAATTCCAGAGGATGGGGGATATTCGGGAGAAATCTTGGGGGCGATTGGGTGAGGAGCAAATAAGCGTGAAGGAGGTTTTTTGAAGACCGGAAATTATGTAAGGGAAAATAACTGGAGATCAGTTCGGAGATGTATGGAGGAGAAAGGTTATGGATGGCTTTGTAGGTCAGTGTTAATAGTTTAAACTGGATACGCTGGGCAATTGGGAGACAGTGAGGGGATTTGCAATGGGGGGAAGTGGAGGAGTAGCAGGGAGAGGTGACCTAGTCGGGCAGCAGAGTTAAGGATGAACTGGAGAAGTGCGAGAGAGTTAGCAAGTAGGCTACAGAGGAGGATGTTACAATATAGTAATCTAGGTGGGAGATGATGAAGGCAGGCACAAGCATTTTGGTGCAGCGAGGGTTGAGGAAAAGACAGATTTTGGAAATATCTTGAGCTGGAGGTGACAAGAGGTGGATAAGGCTACTTTCACACATCAGTTTTTTGCCGTCAGGCAGGATCCGGCTATTTTTAGAAAAAACGGATTCGGCATAAATTTTGGAGAACTGTAGAAACGGATCCGATTTTCTGCCGGATCCGTCTAGCAGGTTATATCTGTTTCCTGGGGGCTGGCCAATTGGATCTGAGCATGCGCAGACTTAAAAAAACGGATCCGGTGGCTGGATCCGGCATTGCATTTTGCTGGATCCGGTTTTACAAAAAAAAGCCGGATCGCGCCTGACGGCGAAAAACTGATGTGTGAAAGAGGCCTAAGATAATGAGTTCAGATTTGTCCACATTGAACTTGAGGAAGCGAGAAGGAGGATATGGTTGATTGACACTCCAGGATTTTGGACAGAAAAGGGGTCAAGTCTGGGCATGAGAGATAGATCTGAGTGTCATTAGTGTACAGATGGGAGCGGAAGCCATAGGAGTTAATGAGTTGTCCCAAGGCAAGGGTATAGATAGAGAAGAGTAGGGGTCCTACGACAAAGCCTTGGGGGACTCCAACAGAGAGAGGGCAGGATGAGGAGGTAGTGTGGGAGTGGGAGACGTTGAATGTGCGGTTGGAAAAGTACGAGGAGATCCAAGATAGGTGTAATAACCCTGCTGGCATCGCCGCATGGCCTCCCATCTCCCACACACCAACTTACTCAATGCTCCAGGCCATGCTGTGATTTCTGTCTGCTGCCAGCTCCATGTTCTGTGCCTCTTGTCTCCTATCTGCTCTGTGCATGTTTCCTGGCTGTGTGCATAGGGGGGGGCGGCGCCAGAACTCTCTGGTTCTTATGGAATCAGGGTGCACCTGTCTAATGTGTCCCTGACCAATTACCTCTAATATTTAGGGCAGCTCCACCCTGTGAATCTTGCCTGGGGAATGTGTTAACTCAGTTAGTGTCTTGCTACTGAGCTGTCAGGTCTTGCTCTGTGTTCCTCCTTCTCTGGAGGCTTTACTCCTAGCTTTGCTTGGTACTTCTCTGTCAGTCATCCAGGAGGCAGAATATCCTGGTCTCTGTCTTTGTTCTAGCCTTGCTTTGTACCTGAGTATACTCTGGTCCCTGTGTCCTTGGCCCTGTACCTTGTCTCGTACTGTTACCTTGTCTGAACTCTGTCCTACATTTGTCTGTCTGTCTCTTTGTCTTTGGCTTCTTTCCCTGCTGTGTCTTTCCTTGTGTCCTCGCTGTCTGCTTGTGTTCCACACTCTTGCGGCTCTGTTCATGCTCTGCTCTCTTGCGACTCTGCCTGCTCTGTACTCTTAAGGCTCCGCCTGTGCTCCGTAATCTTGTGGTTCTGCTTGGTTCTGCTGCTGCAGAACCTCTTGCTGCTCTACTACTTTTCTCCATAGCCTTGCGGTTCTCCTCCTGTGTGAACAGGTCCAAACCTATCCCATCATACTCTACTCTTTCCTGTCAGTACCCATACCTGCTCCTCCTGTGTGAACACTTCCAAACCTGTCCCGTCATACTCCACTCTTTCCTGTCAGTACCTGTACCTGCTCCTCCTGTGTGAAAATGTCCAAACCTGTTCGTCATACTCCAGTCTTTCCTATCTGTACCAGTACTAGCATCCGCTGTGTGAACAGGTCTCTACCTGTTCCTTCATACACCACACCTGCTTGCCCAGTGTCTCAGCCGTGCCCGCCTGCCCAGTGTCTCAGCCGTGCCCGCCTGCCCAGTGTCTCAGCCGTGCCAGCCTGCCCAGTGTCTCAGCCGTGCCACCGTCTCCCCAAGTGGGATCAGCAGCCACAGCCAGACACCACCCTGGAGTGGCACCTGGCAGCTGCCTGCCGCACAAGCCTGACCTCACCATCAGAGGCTCCAGTGAAAACCAAGGCAGCTGTCCTAGTCACGCCTCTTCCAGGGTAGTCTGGTTTGTGGCACAGTAGGGCCACAACCCCCTGGCTCACGTCCACCAGTCAGGGCGTGAGCGTGACAATAGGACAAGGTCCTTGACACCAAAGGAAGAGAGGATGTGTAGTAGGAGGCAGTGGTAAACTGTGTCGAAGGCAGAGGACAGGTCTAGAAGGAGGGGTAAAGAGAATTGTCTGTTGCCTTTGGCTGTAAGTTTGGCCAGGGCAGTCTCAGTGCAATGGTGGGGGCGGAAGCCAGATTGCAGGTTGTCAAAGAGCGAATTAGATGAGAGGTGGGAGGAAAATTCAGCGTGAACATGCTGCTCAAGGAGTTTGGAAGCAAAAGGGAGCAGAGATATTGGGCAATAGCTGGGGATAACGGTTGAGTCGAGGGATGGATTTTTGAAGATAGGCATGATTGTGGCATGTTTGAAAACAGAAGGGAAGGTACCAGAAGTTAGTGACAGGTTGAAGAGATGGATTAGGGATGGGATAAGTGTAGTGGTGAGATTGGGGAGGAAATGAAAAGGGATGGGGTCAAGTGCACAAGTGGTGAGTTGTGATTTGAAGAAGAGATGTGTAAGATCTCCTTCAGTGATGTTGGAGAGAGAGGTTATGGGGTTAAGGAATTGGTCTGGTATACAAAGAGGTTGTGGTGGCGAAAAAGGCACGGATTCTTTCTTTTGATCTTTAAACAGTGCATGCGGGTGGGCTGGTCTCAATCTTTTCCACGTTTCTGTGTTTATCACAGGTAAAACATATTGTGCTTTATAACGTGTGTATTATGACAGTATGCAGGATAAAGCAATATATTCCCCATTAAATCTAATACAACATTAAACAAAACCTATTGTCCTATGTGTTTGTAAGATTTGCAAGTTTTAATGAAAAAAAAAAAATTGTAAACTACATTGACTGTTTTTCAAAGAAAAAAAATGCGCTCTTTAACCCCACTTAGGCAGACAGTTTTTTTTTTTGCGCAGAAAAGGGCAAGTACAACCTTGAAACTAAGGTAGGTGCAAGAAGTTAAGGTTCATTTACAATTATAAAGACAAAGGCAGTACAATCTTTTCAAGCACTACAAAATACCATTTCCTTGATTTTTCTTTAACCGTGAACCCAACCCAGTTACTAAAGGTACTGTCACACTTAGCGATGCACCAGCGATGCCGACCAGCGATATGACGCGGTCAGGATCGCTGGTGCATCGCTAAGTGGTCGCTAGTGAGCTGCCACACAGGCAGATCTCACCAGCGACATCGCTGGGGACGGGGGTCGCTACTTACCTGTCACACCAGGCGATCCTGACGTCCCCCCGGCTCCACGCGTCGCTCGTCGTCACAACAGGAAGCGACGCAGGAAGCTGACGACGAGAAACAGTCCAGCCTGTTCTCGCGCGATCAGCGATAAGCAGCGGGGGAGGCGGTCAGAGGTAAGTATCACATGTAGCGATATCGCTAGCAATATCGCTATAACGTCACAAGTTATAGCGATATTGCTAGCGATATCTCTTAGTGTGACGGTACCTTAACTGTAGCTAAAAGTTTAGATATTCATTAGTTGTAGCAGAAAAAGGAAGACAGATAATAAGATAATTGATAGATAGATGGATAAAGATATATTATCAACAGAGATAGACAGATAAAAAAATTAGATACATGATAGATAGATATCAGAGAAAATATAGACAGATAAAAAATGATATACATTACTAACGCATATATGCCTGATAGAAATATAGATAGATATAGGAGATAAAATATAGATAATGAGATACATAGATAGATATATGTAGTGCTCAGCATAAATGAGTACACCCACTTTAAAAGTAAGATTTTAATCAATATCACACTGAACCCAAGAACAATTTCCCAAATTCAGACAAAAAAGAGTTTCATACAAATTTTTTTTAGCCCAGAACATGAAAATAAGGTTAATTAAATAACTTTCATTACAAAATCTTCAGTTTTACTTAAATTAATTGATGCAAAAATGAATACACCACACATCAAAAACTACTACATCTAGTATTTTGTAAGACCTCTATGATTTTTAAGGACAGCACCAAGTTTTATAGGCATGGAATGAACAAGTTGGCGACACAATTGCAACAACTATCTTTTTCCCTTCTCCAAGAATGATATCTTTCAGAGTCTGGATGCTAGATGAAGAGTAAAGGTACTGTCACACTAAGCGATATCGCTAGCAATATCGCTATAACTTGTGACGTTATAGCGATATTGCTAGCGATATCGCTGTGTCTGAAACTTACCTACGACCCGCTTCCCCGCTGGTTATCGCTGATCGCGCGGGAACGTTCAGGACCGCTTCTCGTCATCAGCTTCCTGCGGCGCTTCCTGTGGAGAGACGAGCGACGAGCGTGGAGCCGGGCGGGAAAACGCAGGATCGCCTAGTGTGACAGGTAAGTAGCGACCCCCGTCCCCAGAGATGTCGCTGGTGAGATCTGCCTGTGTGGCAGCTCACTAGCGACCACTTAGCGATGTACCAGCGATCCTGACAGCGTCATATCGCTGGTCGGGATCGCTGGTACATCGCTAAGTGTGACAGTACCTTAATGCTCAACTTGTCTCTGCAGATTTCCCCATAGGTGTTCAAATGGGTTCATATCAGGAGACACTTGGTCACTGCACCACTTTCACCCTGCTCTTGAGAAATGCAACAGATGTGAGTTTTTGATCGTCGTGTTGGAAAAGTGCACATCTACCAAGGACATGAAGTGATGATAGTATCTTCGCTTTCTGTCTCTGTGAATTCATCAATGAAATGTAGCTCCCTGAAACCAGCAGCACTCATACAACTCCACATAAGGACACTGCCACCACCATGTTTCACTGTAGGCACCATGTATTTTTCTTTGTACTCCTCACCTTTCTGACGTCATATAGTTTTGAAGTTATGAACCCCACTTGCCACCGCCACAGGGCAAGTGGGAAGAGCCGGGCAAAGCAAAAGAATTGGTCCATTTAATAGATGTGCCTTTTCTGGGCGGCTGCAGGTTGCTATTTCTAGGCTCCAGGGGACAATATCCATGGCCCCTTACCAGCCTGAGAATATGAGCCCCCAGTTGACTGTTTTAGGTTGGCTGGTTGTCAAAAATGGGGGGCCCCACGTCGTTTTTTTTTAATTAGTTATTTAAATAATTAAAAAACAGGGTGGAGACCCCTCTATTCTTGATAACCAACCTTGCTAAAGCTGACAGCTGATGGTAACAGCCTGGCAGGTTATCCAAAATACAGGGGAATCTTTTCACCTTCGATCAGCGCTGCGGGCTCACATTTAACAGCGTGGGAACTGCGGCTGTCTGACTGGCGGTAATTATTTTATCGCCAATCAGAGGCAGTGTTTGCCGTGCTGTCATGCACATGACAGAGCAAGAAACAGCCAATGTTCGGGGAGGGGGCCGAACCTGAACAGTAATACAGACTTCTTGGTGAAGTCCGTGTTCAGTGTCCGTGTCCGAACAGTGGGTGTTCGGTACGGATGCTGAACTTTACTGTTCGGGTTCGCCCATCTCTAGCCTTTACCTTTATTGTGTAAAGAAATTATTTTTTCTCTCTCGTGGCATTTCTCTTCCATGTGGTGCCATTGCTGGCAGCTTTGCTAAGGAATGTTAAAGTATTGTCAACTGTCTGCTGGAATCCTGTTTAATAAATAATTAGACTTAATTGTGGTTGAATTCTTGCTAATCAGAATTTTGCAGTCTAAACTTTAGCTTTGCCCCTAAGACTTTCATTGGGATGTACTCCTTTCTGCAACAAGGTCTTGAATTAATTTGTTAGAAAAATACTTTTTTGGTGTGCAAAATAATAAATCTTGTTTGAAATCAATGGTCCACATTTATAGGACTGCCTAAAGTATGGGATCCCAAGAAAATGTTGATTCTGAAAGGAAAATAAAAAGTTTTCTGAAAAATCTGCTAGGGTGTTCTCACTTATGCTTAGCACTGTAGATAAACTGACAGATCGATAGATATATAGATAGATAGAATGTTCCTACTTATAAAGTATCAGACAGACACTTTGTACAAACAGGTTGTTAAAAGACAGCACCACGATAAAGTCAGACTGCAGTAAAAGTTAAACAGTCAATCCAATAGTCTTCTAAAACTGAACGGAAAGTCTTGTCTATTTTCTAGTCCAATATCGCTACAAAGCAGGTACTGTATATTGCTAAAAAAAGAATATTTGCAATGCAATCAATATATCACACACAGAGGAGTATTAATCCTTATCTATCATGCAAAAGAATATTAGATTCTAAGCTATCTCCAATGTCAAAATTACTCTTCATTAACTATTGAATTAAAAAGAAATGTATTTCTGTATATTAAGTTTCACATGGTTAAGAAAGTAATACCTGATCATTCAAAAGGCAGCACCTAAAAGACTGACTGCTGTAAGGTAACACTTGTGTAATATGACTGTTCTGTCTCCGACACAATCAATGACTCTTAACTGTTCATTTCTACAACATAAATTCAGTATAATGCTCAGTTTACCACATGTTTTAATGTTTATTGTTTCCAGCTCCATCTAGTGGCCAAAAGTTATAACTGCATGATATTATGCATTGTATTTCCTGTATTATTTCCCTCCAATTCCTAATGTATTCTGGATAACTTTGCAAGGTATCATGGTCTATCCCAGCCCCCTTTCTCTCTACAGTCGGCCATTTCTTTCAAGTCTGCATACTGGAAGCACCTCATTGCTTTACTCCCCTTGTGTTAGCATCGGTGGTATGTAATCATTCTCTATGTATATTCTGTCTGCCTTATATTAGCTAGCTTAATTACAACCCCTGCTCAGCTAGTAGTTCATATTGTATGTTATGTATAATGTACATTTCCATGAACCTAATACTAATCCTATGTATCTGTTTCTGTTTGTAGCTTTACCACACACATCTATACATACGTTCAATAAACCACAGATTCAACTACAGTCTCCCTTATTGGACCCCGGTATAGCGGTTTAGATGCTTGTTAAGCTATATGAATCCCGTTCATTTAGTGAGGACATGACAATGACAGTGCCTAGTTATATAAACAGGAGGGTTTAGCGCAGAAATTAATGTTGTACACAACACCAACAGCAAAGGAGCATTACATCCTCTTTAGTGATGAGAGAACGTGCTTGGATAAGATGTTATCCGGGTATGCTCGGGTGCTAACCGAATGTCTTCGGCGTGCTCGAAAATTACATTCGAGTCCCCGTGGCTGCATGTCTGACAGTTATTCAATAGCCCAAACACATTTTATTTATTTTACTCACTTATATAGCACCATTAATTCCACAGCACTTTACAGACATTATCATCACTGTCCCCGATGGGGCTCACAAACTAGATTCCCTATCAGTATGTCTTTGGATTGTGGGAGGAAACTGGAGAACCCGGAGGAAACCCATGCAAACATGGAGAGAACATACAAACTCCTTGCAGATATTGTGCTTAGTGGGATTTGAACCCAGGACCCCAGCGCTGCAAGGCTGCAATGCTAACCAAAGAGCCACCGTACCCATACAGGGTAATCCTTTTATTAACATTAGGACTGACAGCCTGTAATCAGTCACTGTAAGGGTAAGTGAAAAGGGTAAGCAACCGGCAGCGCTTTGGACGCAGTACATGTCTGCTGCGTCCAAAGCGCTGCCAGCTTTTGAATGCAGGTGAATCCGCATGTGATCACTGAACTGTGCGGAATCACCACGTCCTATACATTGTAGGGGAACATTTATCTTGCGGAGCCTCACGTCTTTGCAAGATAAATCGACATGCTGCAGTCTGGAAAGACTTCACGGGTGATCTGTAGGCAGCGGTGCACGCATAGTGGGCATGGGACTTCTTGAAATCCCATCCACTATGCTGTAACATCTGGACGCTGCCGGTTGGACATTGCAGATGTATGCAGTGTCCAATCCGCAGCATTTACTGTCTGTGGGAAAGTACCCTTAAGGGTATATGCAGAATATCTGTGGCTATGTAGTAAGGCGCTATTCTACTGCACCACAATGTAATATACAGTATATTACTGAGCATCTCCCAGAACTAAGCTTCCTACAGAAACAAGTCGGACTCACTGTGCGGTCAAATACTATACTGTACCCCCAAAAACACCTTTCCACTTTCTTATCCCTCATCCCCCTCTGGTAACTCCCAAAGCAGAGTACCGCGGCTGAGAAATACAGCAGAACAGAGATATATCCAACTGTAAAGCTTCCCGCAGCTTTTCTGACTTTTATTTCATTTCTTATTTTAGGTTCACATGTAGGGAGGTCAGAGCCAATTACCCGACATCTCTACACAGCACGACATCTCCCGTTATGGATAACAATGATGTTTATGGCAGAATAAAGCATGCAATCACCGACAAACAAGCATTTTACTCATTTGCTGAGCAACTGTCAGCATGTTTAGACAAGCTAATAACAGGAATGGAGTGATCCTACGAATGGGTTGAACGCACTGTGATGCATTGACCCCTCTTACAGCTAGGGGGCGCTGTGTGGGCTCCCCAGGACATGCATGCAGGCGATTTCTTTATTGTGATGTGGAAACAGTGACCGGCATGGTTATAAATGGCCGATATGTATCACAGGGGTGGGTGGCACTGTGATGGAAGCCTGGGCATGTTTTGATTAGCAGATCTACTGCTGACGGTTTTTGCTTTACATTGGGAGGCTTCCAGGTGACTTGGAGGGATGGGTGGGTTCAGTCACCTACAAACCCACCTAAGGGCGTGTGTCTGAACACCCAAGATAAAGCCTGTGTGTGTGGCTGTGTGTAAAAGGACCTGCAGTGAGGTCATGACCATGTGATCTACACCTCACCTGTGGGTGTGGTTACGAACCATATAATGTGACCGAGGTCTGGTCACATGGGGAGAGTATATGGACCTGATTGGTTCGTGTAGAAGGTCCTGGAAGGCCTAAGTGTTGGAAGGTGTGCTATCTCCCTGAAAGAGCACGTGGTAGGCTTTGGACCCGGCGAGGCCGGTGTGTTGGGAGATCCTGGGAGTAGGAACGGATCCCTGAATAGCACCCGGTGAGGCTTGCGCGTTGGACGGTCCCAAGAGGGAACGGACGTCCTGAATAGCACCCGGAGTGGCCATGTGTGAGCAGAGTCTGTGACGGCCTGTGTTGGGAAGCTACCGATCTTCTGCGGGTCTGGACTGTTAGGAGTGCCTTGGTCACAAGACGGTGATCCCAGGAAGGCAGCTTCCCTGGAAGAGAGAGAACTGACAAGGAGTCAGCGTCTGGAGCAGGAGCTCCTGTAAGGTACCTCCACAGACTGTTGGTGCTTGGTATGTTCTATGAACGTTAATTAACTGTTTGGCGTGCGGTCGCCCATGATTATTGGACAGAGAGGTCCAGTGTGTTTAGGGACTGCAAGGAAAAGCCATATCCTGTAAGTTACTATGGACTATGTGATGAGTAACATGTTCCTCAGCAGTTTATGATGGCATAATAAACTGCATTGGACTGTAAGTAAGAAAGTGTTCCTGTGTGCCTAAAATCTCGCAGCCAAGTGAGTGTCCCCCAACACAAACAGTAAGCGCTGCTTTACAGCACCTTTAGCAATAGACTAGAGGAACTTGTCACATACATCTAACTTTCCCACTTCCCTATCCACCAGATCTAGCTCCAAGAATGTCAAACCACGTGGGGTTAATTTCCTTTCTCTGATGGAGTAGCTAAGAAGAATTATCATATTTAATGTAATCAAGTGATAAGCGATGGGCTAAATGATGCTGAAGTTTTAATTGCCATGCCGGTTCCATGCGCCTGCCCACGAGCAACGTGGTGACAAAGCGGTCAGATTACAGACGAGAGGCAGGATTCCCGGGCTGGAAGCCGGTTACAAGAAGTGGCAGCTTTAAATGAATTTCCTGAAATGACTGTATCTGCGTGCCAGTTGCAAAATGTCAAATATGTCTGAAAAAAATGTACGAATAGATCTGCAAGAAACATTACGATTAATATGTAAAACAGAAAAAAATGGAGCGGGAGGTTCGCTTTAATGCCGTCCAAATAATGAGGAGTTATTCACACACGCAAATCCAGATGAATCCAGATTCTTGATGAAAGTGGAGGAGCGCAGGGGGGATATTGTCAGTCAATTACACATACTTTTCTTGGCACACTATTATTACATACAAAATATATACAAAACTTGTTTTTCCTTCCTTCTTTTCACATAAAAAGACCATATCACCGAAAAACCCCAATGATCACGTAAATTCTTCCCTCCCATGTGTACGGCAATCTGTGAGGTCCGTCGCCTGGGCCGATCTATCAGAGCATGACAGCCTGAAGCACATAGTAAAGGTGAAGACCGGCAAGGACATGCTGCAAGTAGGATTAGTTATGGAGAGTCCAAAGTCCAGCCCCCTAATTCCGTCATTTTCCCAAGGGGATGAGAGATCGTGACTGTCGTGGAGGCAAAACTGCAAAAAACACTTCATTTTTCAGGGTGCAGCCAGGCCCAGCATTTGGGCCTTGTAAAACTAGGGTATCTGGTCTCCAGGGATGCATCTAGATAACGCTGGGCAGCCCACCTGATCTAATAGTGTGGGCGTCTAATAGTAATATTACCTGTGTGTGACCAGCGCCCTATATAAGCCACCTTTGTGCAATCTAACCCTAAGCAGTCACCCCTCCATGAGTTGATAGATTGTGAGTGGCTGTCTCATCAGTATTTTGCACCTGTGTTGCCGCCATCTTTATTACATGGGTTTGCTGCATCCTGACAGTGCACTAGTTCTGAGACCTGGACAGGGAAGCACTGCTGCCTTTGTGCTGTATTATGTATTAATTCTTGAATTTTGGGAGGATTTTTTTGTCCTCTTTTAGTGGTTTTTCTACTAATACATACTACCACTGGATTTGCAGCACCCGGGCGCGCGCGGGCAGCGTGAGGGAGTGCGAGCGCGGTGCAGGACTGTGGGGTACTCAGTACCGGGCCCGTCGACTTTAATGGGGGGCGGTGTCACGGCGGCGGCGACCCAGTCCGTGGCCCTGGGGCGTCCATTAAATAAAAATAAAAAAAAAATGAACATAAAGTTTATAGATGATTAAATACGTGACGCCACCTGTGGTATTCTGGTCAGAGATGACCAGCGCTGTGGTGTTGTTCCCCTGAGACTGTTGATGTGGCGCAGCTGAGGTGAAAATGGCTCTCCACAGGTAGAGCAATAGTCCCAGGGCAAAGATGTTTGATTAATAATTAAGATGGCTGTGAACGTTGGGGTGCAGAGAAATGAGAGGAGGACACAGAGAGGTGCAGTTTCTTTACCTTTTACTGGTAATTGGTTGCAATCCCGAGTACCACATACAGGTAATGGAATGAGTCCGGCTCGCCTGGAGGCATTCAGGGGATCCACCTTGCCAGGTGGGGGTTTAGGACCCTCCTTCTGCACTTTGTGTGTGGGTCTCCGCTATTTATAACTATGCTGCGACCCTCAATTGCGTGATGATTTCACTAACGTGTACGGCTGTCAGCATGAGCCTATTCCACGGGTACCGTCCTTTTCACAGTCAGCCCCGGGCTCCTTATCTGCTGCCGTGCCCTCAGGTGCTCAATGTCGCACAGGAATTTACAATCCCCTGTACTTTCAGATTCAGTGGTCAGGACATACAGCTCCTGACCACCAAGGACTCTGGCGTCCCTTTCTCTCTAATAGCGCTTTGCACTGGGGGCTGCTATACGCAGTTTGTAGCTTCCCCAGAGCCCCTTCTCACAGATCAGCTCCCTGTCTTGAACTGACTGGATCTTCCAGAAAGATCTTTTTACCTCATGTTTAACCATCTTGTCATTTCTCCTCACAGCTGCTCTCGTTTCCATGACAACCCTCTCAGCTCATTTCCAGCTGACTCACCAACCCCCTCTGCTGGCCAGAATTTATAAGGCAGCTCCCTTTTCTGACCTGCAGCAGGAATTGTGATTTAATCTATGTTACCTGGCATTGGGGTCCCCTTTCTGCCTCCAAGCATGACTTCACCTCTTAGAGGGAGGCAATGTCACTGTGACAACCTGACTCTGGGGTGTCACATATGTCTGCAATGTTCCCCAATTCTGTAACGGAGCATTGTAAATGGAGCGGATTTCATGGAAAGGAATATTGTAAGAATGAATGCTAGAAATGCCACAATGAATTGCCATAAATAAAACATGGAAATGTCATATTCTGTCTTAATTACCAAAGTGCTGTAACTATGCCCAAAATTGCATTATATTGCAAAATAATTGGATGGTCAGGGGATATGAATGTTGTGACATTTGTGGCTGTAAGCCTTGGTCTGGCATTCTTTATCCGCTTGATTAATATCCTACTTACCCAGACAATTAGCACCATCAGACGCGTCTCATCACATTTCACCTAAGAAAACTTTAAAACCAAACAACTCATGTAAGAAATAACTGAACATGAGATGATAGACATTCGTAATGTGTATCCAGCAGATTTAGGCTGGCAATACACATTAGATGACTATCAACCCAACTATCCCAACCACTATCCACTGACTCCACTAGAAACCATAAACCCATGCACAGGGTTAAGGGCATACATCACTGACACCTCTGTAAGTGTCTTATCTCCCATGAGACGCAAAGAAAGGATAGGCTAAAATTCTTCTCTCTTCAAACATTTGGCATCAGGGGAGAGTCAGGACTTATCTATAACCCTAAGGGTGTGTGCACACGCTGCGGATTCTGCTGCGGATCCGCAGCGGATTTGGCCGCTGCGGATCCGCAGCAGTTTTTGCTGCGGTGTACAGTAGCATTCAAACCTATGGAAAAAAAAAACGCTGTGCAGATGCTGCGGAATTTTCCGCGCGGATTTGCTGCGGTTTCAAAACCGCAAAAATAATTGACATGTCAATTCTTTCTGCGGATTCCGCTGCGGTTTGCCATCTCCTCCATTGTGGAGATGAAAAACCGCAGTGCAAAACCGCAGGCCAATCCGCAGGTCTTTTGACCTGCAGATTTACCTGCGGATTTTACAAAATTCGCGCGGCCAAATCCGCAGAGCATTCCGCAGTGTGTGCACATACCCTTACATTGTCAACTCATCACCCAAATTAATTTAACCAAACATATATGGTCACCCCTCTATTAATAAGAACGGCCGTTAGCAAAAATCTACAAGGGGTTTCACTAAAAAGTAATTTCATTCAAACTATGCATGCATTGGTGAGAGGGCCATAAAACTAGAGCCGATTAGTGTATCTCTTCAGTAGCGCGCAGGGTCAGCTGGAGCCTTCCTGCTGCTGCCAGCGTTCACGTGTACCGATACTTAAGAGAAATGAATAATCTGAATATTCAGATCTCTTAAGTATCAGCACACATGCCGGTAGCAGCAGGAAGCCGGTGGCTGACACTGCGTGCTACTGGAGAGCAATGAATACTCACTGCTCTCTGTGATGAACAGTCCCGGTGAGTAATCCGGCATGCGCTGTTTACAAGCTTAAGCAGCTGCTGGCAACGGGGCAGGATGCTGCGAGGGAGCGCCGGGTAGGTAAGTGTAATGGTTTGTTTTTATTAATCTTTTCTGATGGGGCCATGCATACCAAGAACGGGATGGGGCCAATCATACCAGAATAAGGATGGGACCAATCATACCAGGAACGGGATGTGGCCAATCCTACCAGAAAAAGGATGAGACCAATCAAACCAGGAACAGGAAGGGGCCATGCATACCAGTATAGCAATGAGGGTGATCATTCCTGCCAGGATAAATATGAGGGGGACCATTCCTACTAGGATAGGGATCAGGGGGCCATGCATACCAGGATAAGGATGAGGGAGCCATGCATACCAGGATAGGGATGAGGAGCCATGCATACAAGGATAGGGATGAGGGAGCCATGCATACCAGGCTAGGGATGAGGGAGCCATGCATACAAGGATAGGGAAGAGGAGACCATGTGTATCAGGATGGGGATGAGGAGACCATATTTACCAGGATGGGGGATATTAAGTACAGAAGTGACCATATTTTTTGCTTCAGTTTTTTTTTTCCTAATTTCCTCCTCTAAAACCTAGGTGCATCTTATGGTCTGGTGTGTCTTATAGTCCGATAAATACGGTACATCCAACAACCTCAGATCCTGACGAGATGTTCTAGAGATTTTTTTAGTTTGTGAATTTTTTTTTTAACAAAATGTTGTTGAATAAAGTTAGTTATATTTATGTATGAATTTTATACAAGCTAATATTACAAATAACCAAGTATTTATAGGTTGTTAATGGCACAATGGATACTCTTGACTGATTGCCATTAATGGTAAACATGGATATGTGGCTTCCAATTCAAGTTTGCGTTCTAAGTCTATGATACTGTCTCCTACCTGTCACACGTACAGCTGACCATTAGGGCCAACAGATTGTAGATTATGTAGGTAAAGATCACGGCAGTGATTGTTCCTCTTGGTATGGAATAACTTGGGTTTTTCAAATCCCCTGAGGTTAAAAAGATAATGCAAAGGTTAGTAAATTAACATTTTTTAACCTATACAGCAGCAACTAGAATAAAGAAAAGACAATTTCCTGTTAACATTTCCAGGTCAGCTTTTTACTCAGATTCAATCTATGGTATAGTATATAAAATAACAAAATGAGCTAGTAATACATTATAAATGGCCAATTCATTGATTTTTTTATAGTCTACTGTCTTGCATATGCGCCTCTGTTTAAAGATTTGCAGTGAATAAATAGGACTAGTGTAGCGTGAGACACTGCTATCGATATTGAATGAATTCTGCGCTCAATGAATGAACTGGGAGAGAAAATGCAAACAACAAACTAAAGACAAATGACCCTTACCTGACATGTTTGATCCAGCCATAATCCCAGTGCAACCATTGAACATGACGGCAAAGACTATGGTGAAGCTCATCATTCTTCCCGTAGTGTAGTCTCTGCCATACTGAGCTATAATAAAGATATTATGTACAAATGATTGAGCGACACAGAGAGGTATATGTATCTAATGACATTGCCTTGACAAGACCTACATCTCAGGAGAGAAACATTGTAGGCTCATGAATATTAAATGGTCAATGTCGAATCAACAAATGTTACATAGATCAATAGTGTAGGTAAATTAAAGAAACTTTGTAATACATCTCATCACCATCTATATCTGCTCAACTCTCCCTTTCAGAATAACTTTTCACCTCCCCCCTACATCTAGAACTTACCATCCATTCTAAAAAAAGAAAAAAAATAAACAGCTCACATCCATTTCGGTTAATGCAACATGGACTGTTAGCTCACTGAGGTATCAGATTTCAGCTACTATAGGACAGGTCAGGTAAATTGTGCTTAAATTAATGCGTGATGTAGGTTATCTCAGAGCTGTATTCACAGCTACACAGCTCGGTAGTGCTATATAATTTCCTCTATGCTGCTGCTACCTCTAAAGGCCCTTTTACATTTAGCGATGCACCAGCGATCCGACCAGCGATCCGACCCGGTCAGGATCGCTGGTGCATCGCTAAATGATCGCTAGTGAGCTTTCATACAGAAAGATCTCACAGCGATGCAGCAGCGACGCAGCGCACGATACTCACCTTTCACACACAGCGATCCAGGTGTCCTCCCACCCGCCTCCACGCGTCGCTCGTCTCACACAGCAGGAAGCCCAACAGGAAGCGCCCGACGAGAAATGGAGCCGGACATTCTCGCGCGATCAGCGATGGACAGCGGGGGAGCCGGTCGGAGGTAAGTATCACACATAGCGATATCGCTAGCAATATCGCTATAACGTCACAAAATCAGTGACGTTTTAGCGATATTGCTAGCGATATCGCTATGTGTAAAACCCCCTTTATAAAGATGAGCAGGAATTCCTCTGTCTGTGTACTGTGTATGGGAGAAATTAAAGCAGAAGGTTTCCTCTCACAGAGAGAACTGAAAATGACAGAGTCTGCAGAAGAGAAAACAGATGAAACATGCTATATACAAGTCATATAATGGCCATACTGTAGATAATGTTATTCCTTTTGTACAGACACAGAAGATCTTATTCTGAAAAGTTACCTGAAATAAAAGGTATGCTTTGAGACGTTCTTATTATAACCATTAAAAGGGATTGTTTCATTAAAGCAGTCTCTTTCATGGTAATTATGGTCACTTTTTCACACATGGCCCTGTAGGTTTGGATTTCTTTTTCCCTTAATAATAAAGACCTTCACTTAAAAACTGCATTTTGTGTTTACTTCTGTTATCTTTGTCTAATATTTCAATTTATTTGGTAATCTGACACATTTAAGTGTAACAAACATGCAAAAGAAAAGGAAATCATGAAAGGGCAAGCTTTCACACATGGCTCTGTAAAGGCCCTTTTACATTTAGCGATGCACCAGCGATCCAACCAGCGATCCGACCCGGTCAGGATCGCTGGTGCATCGCTAAATGATCGCTAGTGAGCTTTCATACAGAAAGATCTCACAGCGATGCAGCAGCGACCCAGCTCACGATACTTACCATTCACACACAGTGATCCTGCGTCCTCCCGCCCGCCTCCACGCGTCGCTGGACGTCACAGCAGGAAGCAGACGACGAGAAATGGAGCCGGACATTCTCGCGCGATCAGCGATGGACAGCTGGGGAGCCGGTCGGAGGTAAGTATCAGACATAGCGATATCGCTAGCAATATCGCTATAACGTCACAAAACCAGTGACGTTTTAGCGATATTGCTAGCGATATTGCTTAGTGTAAAACCCCCTTAGGTTTGGATTTCTTTTTCCCTTAATAATAAAGACCTTCATTTAAAGACTGTATTTTGTGTTTACTTGTGTTATCTTTATCCAATATTTACATTTGTTTGGTGATCTGAACAATTAAAGGGAATCTGTCACCCTTTTTTGAGATATCATATAATGATATCATTCAATTGTGTGTCACATAAGGATTCTCTTAGTACTTTTGCTTCCCCCTGACCCCGCACCTTTCATGTATAAATACCTTTTTTATATCGGTTCAGATGTATGTAAACTGCCGCGGTCCGGTCCGATGGGCGGGGTTTATTCACCTACTCGCCCCCTGCCTGTCTTTGTCTACGCATTTCTTCTTGTGTAGAGCAAGACAGGGAGGGGGCGGAGCAGGTGAATAAGAGAATCCTTATGTGACACACAATTGAATGATATTTTATGATATCTCAAAAAAGGGGTGACAGATTCCCTTTAAGTCTAACAAACATGAAAAATAATAGGAAATCAGGAAGGGGGCAAGCACTTTTTCACACAACCGTATGAGGGCTATGTGGGGGCTCATACTGTATATAGAGGACTATGTGGGGGCTCATACTGTATATAGTGGTACTATGTGAGAGCTCATACTATATATAGGGGGCTGTGTTGGGGCTCATACTGTATATAAAGGGTGTTGATTTAATTCTGCTCAATATTACATGTTATTAATATTAATTAACAATAATTCCACTTAATATATTAATATCAAGCAGAACTTATTTCAGCCTATTGGTTTGGCCCTCCACAACAGTCACGTTCGTACATGTGGCTCCTTGGTAAATTGAACTGGCCAGTACTTATGTAACGGAAGACTGTGCTAATGTTAAGATGACAAATTGCATAACGTATCGCAATTAAAGAAAAGTTAGGGGGGCACGGCCAGGCTGGACATGGATTTCTCTGGCAAAAAGAATAATTTTCAAACCCTGAGGGAAACATGAATATCAGTAATAATATGATTCAATATAATTTCATGATGTAACCAACGTGAAGTCAACATGAGAGAAAGAGTGACTATTGACTGTCTAAAAGAATGTAATCCCCCAGCTTATTCTCTGGCCTGTGTTACCTGGTGGGTTTATTGCCCTTGCTATTGGAAGAGTTTCTCAAATAATACCAGGAGTAACTTTTCTGCTGAATAATACGCCCAAACTGCCATTCGCTACTATGGAGTAAAAAAAAACAAAACCCTCCACTTAAGTCTGCGCTGAACGTTGTCTCTTGCATCCCTGACGAGTCGCTGTGGTATGACGGAGGGCTTTCACTGTGAAATAGGAATCAGCAGGAAAGAATGAGCCAAATATGAACTCCAGGTATTTCCTACCATGTAGCTCTCAATATTCATTCAGAGCTTTTTCCTCCTGCGAACGTCCTTATCCTACAGGTCAGGACGGCTCTTCGGATAAGTGATATCAGCCCTTTTTTTGGAAACAAATTGATGATTACTGAATCTTTCCACTTCTTGCCAGAATCCCTCAGCGGACTCCTTTAATTTCATTTTCTCCTGACCTTTACACTGTCATAATGGAAGATTCATCAGGGAAATGAGATTTACTTCTTTGTTTCACACGCAGATGCTGGAAATGGTTCACGTACAGCAATGTGGGTTCAAAGCATTGGAGATGTGAACGAGACGGATCGTGCGGGAAAAGGAATACTACAGTCACACTCATAAAGATGCCTCCGATGAATTAGGAACCTCATTACGCTCTTTATTTCACACAAACAGAAGAACATTGCAGAGAGTAAGAACCCGTCAATGGGATCCATCTGCAAGTGTCTCACTAATACCTATAGAAAGGCACGTTACATGTATGGAGGGCAGTGCGGAATTCAACATTAAGCCCTATTTCTCAGATACCACATTGTCCTTAGATATCATTCATCAGCTCTACAGTCTGTAGCTCTGTATACTTACGATATACATTGTCTTTGAGCGTGGAAAGCTTGAAACCGGTAAATGTTCCATTGATGTAATTGGTGCCATTAGAATCAGTAGTAACAATGTGAACAACCTTTTCCTTTACGGCAAAGAAGCTGATGAAGACAGTGATCAAAACCACCATCACGACGATGAAAATGAGAAAGGTGGCTTTGGCATATATACTGGCTCCAACCAGGCAAACCACGAGGCACAGGAAAAGCAGAACGCTGCCATAAAGGAACTCGTACCAATAGCTCTGGGGCAAAACATGAACTCCGCTTTTTCCACCTTCACCTGTCAATCATATTTTGAAATCATTAGTTATTGGAGCATGTACATAACATATATAAAATAATGACAGTACAGTACTCTTCTGTATATACTGAAGAATTAAGGCAAGTTTCACATTAGCGTTTGGAGGCGCAGCGGACGCTCGTCGTGAAGCTCAGCCCCCTGCAGCGCCTCCTCCGGTCAGCTCCGCCTACGGGCGCATGCCGCTGGATGTGACCTGCGTACCCTATCTTTAGCATTGGGTACGCAGGCCGTGCGCAGGTATGCTTTTGCCGCCGCATGCGTCCTTTTGACGGTTCAGCGACCTGCGCCAAATGCAACGTGTTGCATTTTGATGCGATTGCCGCACAGTCAAAAGCATACCTGCGCACGGCCTATGTACCCAATGCTAAAGATAGGGTACGCAGGCCGCATGCAGCGGCATGCGCCCATAGGCGGAGCTGATCGGAGGAGGCGCGGCAGGGGGCGGAGCTTCACGGCGAGCGTCCGCTGAGCCTCCAAACGCTAATGTGAAATTAGCCTAAAGGGGTGATGCAGCCATTTAAAATTGCATAGCCTTAGGATGAAAAAAAAAAAAAGATTTTTGCATTTTCTTTTCCCATAGCCTTAGGATGAGCCAGATTGGTGGTGGTCTATCCCAACAATTCAATGTTTGAAGGGTAAAATAGACTGGTTTGTACTTTTCGTAGCTGCTATGCCAAGAATTGTAGGGTTGTCCCATTCAAGCGAAGAGTAAAAAAGTCAGACCCCCACTGATCTAATATTGATTGATATTCAACTGGGATATATAGGTGGCTTTCTTCGCTGCTGGTGAAGTTCCACGGATGAACCAGGACACACAGGATGAAGGAATATGCGGTTTGTATTATCTACGCGTTATACAACTTCTTCCTCAGGATAAAAGCACAACCGACTGTGGTTGTATCCTGAGGAACTAGCTGGATAACTTCGAAATGGGTAGATAATAAAAATCAACTATTTCTTCATCTTGTTCATCTGTGGAACTTCACCAGCAGCGCAGAAAGCCACCTATATATCCCAGTTGAATATTATCCTGGGTTTTATCCCGTGGCTTGCAGCAGCTGGTTCTGAGCAAGCCGAGTTGCTGAGCAAGGTCTCTATATCCTTTATATTTGTACCATCGGATAAAGCCCTATTGTGCTCTTTTGTTTCCCAGTTTTTCCTCCTGATAATATTGATTGATGGCACAGGTCATCAATTGTAAATGGCTAGATAACCCCTTCATCCTCAACCTGTCTAATAGCTACAGTATATTCTCAAAGACTATAACCGGACAATAAAAAAATAATTATTTCTATTTTATGTAGGAATTATTCTATTCTGGATCTTCATTTTCATTTAGTATTCAATTTACGGTAATTGGCTTTTTAGATTTTATTTTGAAAATACAGCCCAGTTTCTTTCCACCGATTCCTGGAAAGGCTGATCTTGGACTACCACTGATTTCTGGAAATATGCTGAATACTCAAACTTCTTGAGTACCGCCTCGAGATTTCTGCTGCTGAAAATCAGAAACAAATTTGGATAAATGGCATTTGCTACTAAGTCCGCCTTAGTTTTTCCCTGCGCGTCAGTGTTTCATGTAACCAGCGGAGTAGAGTTGAGCGAATTTTTCAAAATTCTGTTCCGATTACAAATTGGCGGCGAATATTGTATTTGCAATATTCGTCAAACACAGCTGAACGTCATTGGATTCAATGGGAGTAGAAATGACCCTATATGTTCGGAATTAATCGTCAAACATAAATATGGCACAAATATGGCAAATTTAAATATACTTTACTATATAAAATATTTTAACATAATCATAATATAATGTAAAACATAATATTACTTTTCTATATGATTTAGGGTCATGTACCCTGAATAATACATTAAGTAACCAGCCAGTAGTATTAATCAATGGTAACAGAAAGATTTGCAGATAATAGCATACAGCAACCTTCCCCAATGTCCTTCATTTTGCTTCTTTATAACCCATGGATCACATATAAGTGAATGGAAACATAAAAGAAGCATGAAGACAAGCCAGTGAGGAGAGTGTTAAACGAACAATGCTCTTTCTGACAGCTACAAGCCGGTTGAAGCTTCCATCTCAGCATCATATTCATGATTGCGAATCGGCCATCTCTAGATTGGCGTGAAATGAGTGGAAAATTAGGAGTAAACAACATTTTTAAGAAGGGACAGCGAGCCGTGATTTCCGAGAGCAGATCAGAGCGCTCCGTACTTGTGTCTCGGGGGAAGAGAGGCAGAGAGTGTGTTTATCTCATGCGTCTTCATCAAGGCAGAGGAATCACTGATGAGCAGAGGCAGCACTAGCAACTTTCCACATTTCACTTGAGGGAGACTTTCCTGTTCATGCAAATTGAAGAGCATCAGGGGCCCAGTAAGAGGAGCTTGCAACAAGAGAAAGAGCTGGGAAAAGCAAAATGTCTGATCAAACCCAGATTTATACAGAACACCAGACTTGTTTCATCGCTTCAAGTATCAGACCCTCGCTGTCCCTTAGGGAAGAGCAACATGTTCAAAAATAACATTCTGGGCAAGTTCTTCATAAGGAACAATGAGATTCTAGTCCTTCAGGCCAGAAATTATACCGCTCGTGTGGCTCGGAAACAGAAGAAACTGCGAATTGTAATTACTAAAGCTTGTGAAAATGCATTTAATTCTGGAATCGATAATAATGTTTATACGTGGGCAAATATTTCATGGACTTACCTGCTGAAATCCCAAACATGGCCACGATAGTCTCTACCAAACCAAGGAGGTACAGAGCGCTTCCACAGACATTAGCCAAAAAGAACATTATACCGATACTACCACCGAATTCAGGTCCCAGGGCTCTGCTGATCATGTCTGGGAGCTAATGTTAAGGGTAATGTATGCAGAGAGACAAACAGATGTAAAATAACCTTCACAAATAGACTTAACACCAAGTAAAAGAATACTGTAACACTAAAGGAGGTATCCGAGACTCTTTTAGAGAAAGGGACTAAGAACTTACTGGCAGGTAACTACTACAGAGGGGGATCAGCTGTCAATCAACATGACATCTGCAGTGACGCCCCGCCAACAAAGCAGACCGGAAGAGAAGAGCTCTGTTGATGTGGACATCACTGAAAGCAGGTGAGTCGCCGGTAGGTGCGGTTTGTGATCACTGAGGTGGTGGAGATCATTGCTGGGAAGAACAGGGAAATTGTTCTAAGCTCCACCACAAAGAAAAGAAGTCACAGATAAGCTCTTTAATTAATGTTTTGTTCAGTTATTCATTCCATGTGAATAAAAAAAATCAATGGCAGTGTGTTGACTCAGTGGTTAGCACTGTTGCTTTGCAGTGCAGCGCAGGGGTCCTGGGTCCAAGTCCCACCAAGATCAACATCTGAAAGGAGTTGGTATGTTCTCCGTTTGCCGATTTCCTCTCACACGCCAAAGACCTACTGATAGGGAATCTAGATTGTGAGCCCCAATGGGGACAGCGATGATAATGTCTGTAAAGTGCTGTGGAATAAGATGGTGCTATAAAAGCAAAGCATAATAATGGCACCAAGACACATAACAAAAAAAAAGATGAGGAAACTCAAAAAATCATCCACAGACCGCAACAAGACACCAAACACTATGATACAAAGTTTTTTCCCATAGAACGGAGGAATATCCGGCACTGTCCCTAAAAAAGAAATACCCGCATAGCTATGTTTAACCACTATCAGTGTAGTACCTGTTACCCTTATTGAACGGGTGCTCTATCCATGAAAAGAAAAACATGAAAAATCATGAAAAAAGCAGCAGGATAGCACTCACTGTTCTCTGGAATAATTCACTTTATTTCATGTTAACAAACCATAGGCGTCGGGCGCAGGAGGAATGTAAGAAGACGGACAACAGCCGTTTTGTGCGCAATGCACCTTAACAGGTCCTATGCTTAGGCTCAAGGAAACACAAGTTTATACCACATGTGTAAAAAGAAACTCCACCTTTTACCTGAACGTGTCTTCAAACCCTTAAATCAAAACCAAACAAAACATTATAAAAACAAACACAATTTACATACACCATATAAAATAAAAATAAAACTGACAATCATAGCAGCTTCAGAGAAATACGGACATGTCTACTTTTTCATTAAGACCCAAAGGACCTGTGGCTTTTGTACACAGGATCCATTTTGCCTCTGTTTGTAAAAGAAGTTTTTTATGGTCCCCTCCATACTGCGGTGCAGACACCCGTTTAATGCCCGTAAACCGTAATGCCTCCGCATTCCCCCCATGTATCTTCCTCATGTGTTCTATAAGTCTGGGAACACCCTTTCCTGTGCTGATGGAATTCAAAATGTTCCCTGAATCTTACACAGAGGGGTCGAATGGTTTTCCCAATGTAGAAAAAACCTCATGGGCAAAGCAACGCATACACTACAAAAGTAGTCTTACAAGTAATAAATTCCGTGACCTCATGCAATATAGATCCCATTTTGATAGTTTTGCCACTTAATTTAAACGGACACCAAGAACAGTTTTTACATATATAATTTCCCTTTGGGGCACTAGATTATAACCAATTGTTTAGTTCATTTTGAAATCTATTCCTCACTAATAAGACTATGGACCCACGTAGCGTTTTAAAACGCACACTAAAAACCGGACTCCTTCCCAGAAATCGCGCGTTTTTTTCCGTGCGATTTCACCGCGATTCTGTTCGCGATTTTCTCAAGCACTTTCCAAGCGATTTGAAGCATCGCTTGGAAAGTGATTGACAGATTGGTCACACTCATCAAACATAGTGTTTGACAAGTGTGAGCAGCTTTTTACTATTGAGGCTGCCTATGTGGCATCAATAGTAAAAGATAAAATGTTAAAAATGATAAAAAAAAATAAAAAAATCGGGGTATATTTACCTTCCGACGTCCCGCACTGCCATCCCGGGCCACAGCGTTCCCAGTAATGCCTTGCGAGACCTGTGATGACGTTGGTCTCGCGTTGCTATAGCGATCTCGCAAGACCACGTCATCACAGGACCTTGCCACAAGGCATTACTGGGAACGCTGAGGCCGGGATGGCAGCGCGGGACGTCGGAAGGTAAATATACCCCGATTTATTTTTATTTTTTATTCTTTTTTTTACAGGGGGATGGTACCCAGGGCCTGGAGGACAGTCTCCTCTCCTCCACACCGTGGGTACCAACCGCACATGAGACGCTTAAGTTTACGCATGGTGGGCATAGCCACATGCGGGAAGTAAGCGATTCTCATGCATTACTATGGGTGCGGAATCGCGGCAATTCTTTGCGATTCCGCACAAAAGAATGATCATGCTGCGATTTTTTCCGCGATGCGATTCCGCCGCGGAAAAAAGCGCAGCATTAGCACAGCATGTGCGGAATGCCATAGGAATGCATGGGGGGCGTTCTGTACACTATTTTTAAACGTTTTCGCACCGAAAATCGCAGCAAAAACGCTTAAAAATCGCATCGTGGGCACATAGCCTAAATCTCGAAGATTGGTACCCCTTTTACTTGCAAATAGTGGACCCCTAATAACCACATCTGTGAGGTCCCTGTCACTTTCCAGTAGATGCCAATTCTGTCTGATGACTGATCTAATGTGTCTATCCATAGAATTGTATGTGAAACTGAAAACAAACCGTTTCTCTTTTTCTTTTTTAATCTGCCTGGTGGTGACTGATTCACTATTGACCCTTTGTAGAGCGGAATCTAAAACAGAATCAGGGTACCCTCTTGTTATAAATCTACTGCGCAACTCATTCGCTTGTCTGTGGAAACCTTCATTATGACTATTACATTTCTTTAATCTCAAAAATTGACTATATGGCAAGGAATTCTTTACATAATGGGAGTGTGCACTTTTGTAATGTAAAAGAGAATTAGTGGACGAAGATTTACGAAAAATTTCTGTGTGCAATACTCCATTGGCTAATCTTAGTCTTTGCAGCGCAGGGGTCCTGGGTCCAAGTCCCACCAAGATCAACATCTGAAAGGAGTTGGTATGTTCTCCGTTTGCCGATTTCCTCTCACACGCCAAAGACGTACTGATAGGGAATCTAGATTGTGAGCCCCAATGGGGACAGTGATGATAATGTCTGTAAAGTGCTGTGGAATAAGATGGTGCTATAAAAGCAAAGCATAATAATGGCACCAAGACACATAAAAAAAAAAAAAAAGAGGAAACTCATAAAAAATCATCCACAGACAGCAACAAGACACCAAACACTACGATACAAAGAACAGGTGTAATGTAGTAGATTTACAAAATCTGGTTGTTATGATTCGTTTATCCTTTGCAATACAAAGGCTGACTTCACAAGACTAAATGCCCAACGACAAAGATTTCATAACATCAACCGGCCCATAAAAATTGCTGCTAATCATACCATTTTGGCAAGTCACTTGTGGCACTTTTTAAATTACGGTATTCAGCGTCACATGGTGGCTGCCATAAACTGCATCCATTGTATGTTCACATCTACTACATCTTGGATTAACACAATTTAACCCATTTTGGGTCAGAGAAAAAAAATATAGATTTTTTCTGTTTAAAAACACTGAAAATTGTGAAATGTTATTTTTGTTCTTATTGGGAACAGGACAAGTTATGCAAAAGTTAAGTGGCTTTGGCCTGATAGTCTTTAGTTGAAGAGCAATTCACTTCGCACAACTCTCCAAGAGGTAATAATCTTCCTCCCACACTCTATCCCGCTGTAATAAAGAAAATTATAGGTTTACGATGATTCTGTAGCAATAAAAAAAAAAAGTCACAGAAACAAAGATTGATGAAAAATTCAATCTCTCTCACACAAGAGCACTAAAGGTGTCCATTGATATTTGGACCAAGACGCCGAAGATCCTTAAATTGGAGGCTGAGTCGACACTTTGAACTTTTTATCATGTTCATCAAACCATTCCAGAACGATTTTTGCGAATCTGTACAAATTATCTTTCTGGAAGAGGCCACCACCATTTTGAAATACCACAACTATGCATGAAGCAGTATAATTGTCATGAAGGGTGGTGCTTGGATTGCAATAATTCTTAGGTAGGTTGTACATGTAAAGTAAAATCCCCATGAAATTTAGAATGACAATTTTCATTGCTCCATGGTCCAGTTTTCATGACTAGGTGTTCATTTAGCCACTTTCGGTGGTGGGCACTCTGTATGGTCTGAGGCTATGAAGTCCCATAGACAGTAAGCTGTGACGCACTGTGTTTTATGGCACTTTTGTATCATAGTAATTTTTTCGCTAATTTTGTTACAGTAGATTTTCGTCACAATCAGAGCAGAAAGACTCTCCATACAGTGACATGTAAACATTTGGGCACCCCCAGTCAAAATTACTGTTATTGTGAACAGTTACGCAAGATGAAGATGAAATGATCTTTAAAAGGGCTAAAATTAAAGATGACACATTTCCTTTGTATTTTAAGCAAAAAAATATATATATTGTAATTTTTTACATTTTAATAATTACAAAAAAGGAAAAATGGGCAGATGCAAAGGTTTGGGCACCCTTGGAGATTTGTATGTCAGATATCTTTGACCAAGGTTTCAGACATTAATTAGCTTGTTAGAGTTATGGCTTGTTCACTATCATCATTAGGAAGGGCCAGGTGATGCAAATTTTCCAGCTTTAGAAAAACCCAGCCTCCTCTTACCTTGTGCCAAAAAAACAACAGCCATGGGTTCTTCTAAGTAGCTGCCTAGCACTCTGAAAATGAAAATGGTGGAGCCCTACAAAGCAGGAGAAAGCTATAAGAAGATAGGAAAGTGTTTTCAAGTTTCCTCAGTTAGAAATGTAATCAAGAAATGGCAGTTAACAGCAACAGTGGTGTTGTGAGTTCATTTTTCCCTTCACCATTGAGGTCTGATGAACTCCGTCCTCTAGTGAAGGAAGGTAGTGAGACTGATTACCAAACACCTGGGCAGCTAGACGATGACTGGGTGGCTGGAATTGAGGACTGGATATAAGGCTGCCGACGCCCTTCTTCCTGGCTGGTGATTTTCCTGCTGGATTCTTGGAGACCAGTCTGATTCCTGCATCTCAAAGCTAAGTTTTTCTGCTCTGCTTTGTACTCTTCAGTTTTGTTTTTGTTTTGCCTTGTTTTTTGGGAGTTCTGTCATCCCCGGCCGGGGGTGAGCTGAATTCCATTTTTGTCTCTGATCTGTTGATCTTTTGCTCTGTCTTCAGAATATACCTGAGTGCTGATATAGTCTTTTGAAGCCTAGCGACTTCAGGGCCTGTTTTTCCTATCAGTCGGTTGGCTCATTTTGATAGGGTTTTTGCGGATGGCAGACAGCAGCTTTCCTATCCTGTCCTATGTAGTTAGCTTGGGCCCCATCATTTGCTCAACCTATCTTTCTATCTGTGCTAGTGTTTTCATCTTGCTTCACCGTCATTATATGTTGGGGGCTGCCTATTGCTTTGGGGTCTGCTCTGGGGCAGTTTAGTTTTTCCCCTTTCTGTCTTTAGGCTATGTAGTTCTCCGGCTGTGATCGAGGGGTCTAGGGCACCGTAGGAACCCCCCCACGGCTACTGCTAGTTTTTGTGGATAGGTTCAGGGGTCTGCAATCCGATAGCTGCCAACCTCTCTGGTTTTTCTGGATTTAGCTTGTATTTTGTTATTTCCTCCTTCGGTGACTCATCATAACAGAATCACCAGCCATACCGCAGATCCTGGGGTACTCAATAGCAGGAGAGAATTGTAAAAAAAAAAAAAAAAAAAGTCACAATTTTTTTTTTTTTTTTTTGTGTGCATATTTTTCCTCTATATCTCTGAGGCCATAGGGGGAATTTTTCTCTCAATGGAGATGAAGCAATTGTCTGATCGTGTGGAGCAGCTCGCTGCTGAAGTGCGGGGAATTTCCGCCTACCTTGCTCATTCACATGCTGCTGAACCAAAGATTCCTGCTCCTGATGTGTTTTTTGGGGATCGGTCTAAATTCTTGAATTTCAAGAATAATTGTAAATTATTTTTTGCCTTGAAGCCTAACTCGTCGGGGAACTCCGCGCAGCAGGTTAAAATTGTCATCTCTTTGCTGCGCGGCGATCCCCAGGATTGGGCGTTTTCTTTGAAACCTGATGATCCTATTCTGAATAATGTGAACGCATTTTTTCAAGCCTTGGGGTTGTTGTATGATGAACCTAATGCTATTGATCAGGCTGAAAAGACCCTGTTGGCATTAAGCCAGGGTCTGGATTCGGCAGAGTTGTACTGTCAAAAATTCCGAAAGTGGGCGGTCCTTACTACCTGGAATGATGGTGCCTTGGCAGCCCTCTTTCAGAAGGGTTTGTCAGAAACTGTAAAAGATATTATGGTGGGATTTCCTGTTCCCTCTGGTCTTGACGATTCTATGTCATTAGCCATTCAGGTGGATCGGTGTTTACGTGAACGCAAAACTACACGAGAAATGTTGCCACCTGTTGAACAAATGTCTGAACCTATGCAATGTGATAGTTTTGTCTAGGGCACAACGTCAGGAGTTCAGAAGGCTTAATAAGCTGTGTTTTTTTTGTGGAGATGCCTCGCATATTATTTCTGTCTGCCCTAAACGAGAGAAACGTTGTGCACACACGTTTTCTGTGGGTGGTGTTCAACCTAAGATTCTTCTGGCAATTACTCTGATCTGCTCCCTGTCCACATTTTCCGCCAAGGCTTTTGTGGATTCAGGAGCAGCTCTGAACCTGATGGACTTGGATTTTGCTAAACGTTGTGGATTTCCTATGACACCTCTCCGGACGCCTATCCCTTTGAGGGGTATTGATGCTACTCCTTTGGCGAAGAATAAACCTCAGTTTTGGACACAGGTGGTAATGCGGGTCGCCCCAGACCATCAAGAAAATTGCAGATTTTTGGTGTTGCATAATTTGCATGATACCATTGTTCTGGGGTTTCCCTGGTTGCAAATCCATAATCCAGTTCTGGATTGGAAATCTTTGTCTGTGGTGAGTTGGGGTTGTCGGTGTGCCCTTAGTGATGCTCCTGTTTTCTCCACCTCTCCCCAGTCACATGATGTTCCTGACTATTTGGCTGACTTTTGTGATGTATTTAGTGAGAATGAGTGTGCGTCTTTGCCTCCTCATAGGAGTTATGACTGTGCAATTGAGCTGAACCCGGGGTGTAAATTCCCCAAGGGTCGGCTTTTCAATTTATCTGTACCCGAGCACGAGGCTATGCGATCCTATATTAAGGAGGCATTGGAGAAGGGTCATATTAGACCATCCTCTTCACCCTTAGGTGCTGGTTTTTTTTTCATGGCTAAAAAGGATGGTTCATTAAGGCCTTGTATTGACTATCGTTCCCTCAACAAAATTACTGTTAAATATCAGTATCCGTTACCCCTGATTTCTGATCTATTCTCCAGAGTTAAAGGTGCTTGCTGGTTTACCAAGCTTGACCTCAGTGGGGCGTTTAATCTTATTCGCATTAAGCATGGGGATGAATGGAAGACGGCGTTTAATATTCCGGAGGGACATTTTGAGTACCTGGTGATGCCTTTTGGGCTCACTAATGCCCCTTCTGTCTTCCAGTGCTTCATGAACGATATATTCCGAGACTTTGTGGATACATTTTTGATTATCTATCTGGATGATATTTTGATCTTCTCCAAGAATTGGGACTCTCATGTGGAACATGTTCGGACTGTGTTCCGGATTTTGAGGGAGAATTCCCTGTATGTCAAGGGATCGAAATGCTTTTTTGGGGTACAGAGGATTTCATTTTTGGGATTTATTTTGTCTCCGTCAACTATTGAAATGGACCCGGCCAAGGTACAGGCCATTTATGATTGGGTTCAGCCCACTTCTTTGAAGGCCCTCCAGAAGTTTTTGGGTTTTGCTAATTTTTATCGGAAATTTATAGCTAATTTTTCTGGTATTGCCAAGCCATTGACGGATTTGACTAGGAAGGCTGCTGATGTGCTGAATTGGTCTCCGGAGGCTGTTTCTTCCTTTCAGGAGCTGAAGCGAAGATTTACTTCTGCTCCGGTTTTGCGGCAACCTGATGTCTCACTCCCGATTCAGGTGGAGGTGGACGCTTCTGAGATTGGTGCAGGAGCGGTGTTGTCCCAAAAAGATCCTGTGACATCTAAAATGAATCCTTGTGCTTTCTTTTCCCGAAAGTTCTCCCCATCCGAACGTAACTATGATGTGGGGAATCGGGAACTGTTGGCCATGAAATGGGCATTTGAGGAGTGGAGACATTGGTTGGAGGGAGCCAAACACCAAGTCGTGGTCCTTACTGACCACAAGAATTTGATTTACCTGGAGTCGGCCAAGCGCTTGAATCCTACACAGGCTAGGTGGGCCTTGTTTTTCACACGTTTTGATTTTGTGGTCTCTTTTCTTCCGGGCACTAAGAATGTCAAGGCAGACGCCCTCTCTAGGAGTTTCCTAGCTGATTCTCCTGTTGTGACTAAGCCTGCTACCATCTTAGGCGAGGGGGTAGTTCTTTCTGCCATCTCGCCCGATTTGAGACGTGCTCTGGAAGAGTTTCAGGAGGACAAACCTGAGCGTTGTCCAAGTGGAAAGTTGTATGTTCCTGACCAGTGGAGGAAGAGAGTGATGTCTGAAGTTCATTGCTCTGCATTGGCTGGTCATCCAGGTATTTTTGGTACTAGAGATCTGGTGAGTCGGTCTTTTTGGTGGCCCGCCTTGTCTCGTGATGTCAGGAATTTTGTGCAGTCCTGTGGGACTTGCTCCCGGTCTAAACCTTGTTCTCGCTCTAGTGGTTTGTTGATGCCTTTGCCGGTGCCCAGGAGGCCATGGAGCCATATTTCAATGGATTTTATCTCTGATATGCCTGTCTCTCAGAGAATGACTGTTACTTGGGTGATTTGTGATAGATTCTCTAAGATGGTCCATCTTGTACCACTCCCTAAGTTGCCATCTTCCTCTGAGTTGGTGCCCTTGTTTTTGCAACAGGTGGTTCGCTTGCACGGGATTCCTGAGAACATTGTATCTGACAGAGGAGTTCAGTTTGTGTCTAGATTTTGGAGGACTTTCTGTTCCAAGCTGGGAATTCAGTTGTCCTTCTCCTCTGCGTTTCACCCTCAGACCAATGGGCAGACGGAGAGAACAAACCAGACTTTGGAGTCGTATTTGAGATGTTTTATTTCTGCCGATCAGGATGATTGGGTTTCATTTTTGCCCTTGGCCGAATTTGCTTTAAATAATAGAGCTAGTTCTGCCACTTTGATGTCACCTTTTTTTTGTAACTTTGGTTTTCACCCTCGATTTTCTTCAGGGCAGGTGGAGCCTTCTGCCTGCCCAGGTGTTGACACTGTGGTGGAGAGAATGCACCAGATCTGGGACCAAGTAGTGGATAAGTTGTCTCTCTCCCAGGAAAAGGCCCAGCGGTTTTCCAACCGGCGTAGGACCATTGGTCCCCAGTTTAAGGTGGGTGATATGGTTTGGTTGTCATCAAAAAATATCGCTATGAAGGTGGCTTCTCCTAAGTTTAAGCTTAGATTTATTGGACCTTACAAGATTTTGGAGATTATTAATCCGGTCTCTTTTCGGTTGGCTCTTCCTGTCACATTTAAAATTCATAATGTGTTTCATAAGTCCTTGTTGAAGAGGTTTGTTGAACCAGTAGTTCCTGTGGTGGCACCTCCTGACCCTATATTGGTTGAAGGTAACATGGAATATGAGGTAGAGAAGATACTGGATTCCCGTCTGGCTAGACGGAGACTCCAGTATTTGGATAAGTGCAAGGGTTATGGTCAGGAGGATAATTCCTGGGTCTCTGGCTCTGATATTCATGCCGAAAGATTGGTGCGTGCCTTTCATCGGGCTCACCCGGATCGCCCTGGTGGCATGGAGGAGGGTTCGGTGACCCCTCCTCAAGGGGGAGGTATTGTTGTGAGTTCATTTTTCCCTTCACCATTGAGGTCTGATGAACTCCGTCCTCTAGTGAAGGAAGGTAGTGAGACTGATTACCAAACACCTGGGCAGCTAGATGATGACTGGGTGGCTGGAATTGAGGACTGGATATAAGGCTGTCGACGCCCTTCTTCCTGGCTGGTGATTTTCCTGCTGGATTCTTGGAGACCAGTCTGATTCCTGCATCTCAAAGCTAAGTTTTTCTGCTCTGCTTTGTACTCTTCAGTTTTGTTTTTGTTTTGCCTTGTTTTTTGGGAGTTCTGCCATCCCCGGCCGGGGGTGAGCTGAATTCCATTTTTGTCTCTGATCTGTTGATCTTTTGCTGTCTTCAGAATATACCTGAGTGCTGATATAGTCTTTTGAAGCCTAGCGACTTCAGGGCCTGTTTTTCCTATCAGTCAGTTGGCTCATTTTGATAGGGTTTTTGCGGATGGCAGACAGCAGCTTTCCTATCCTGTCCTATGTAGTTAGCTTGGGCCCCATCATTTGCTCAACCTATCTTTCTATCTGTGTTAGTGTTTTCATCTTGCTTCACCGTCATTATATGTTGGGGGCTGCCTATTGCTTTGGGGTCTGCTCTGGGGCAGTTTAGTTTTCCCCTTTCTGTCTTTAGGCTATGAAGTTCTCCGGCTGTGATCGAGGGGTCTAGGCACCGTAGGAACCCCCCACGGCTACTGCTAGTTGTTGTGGATAGGTTCAGGGGTCTGCAATCCGATAGCTGCCAACCTCTCTGGTTTTTCTGGACTTAGCTGGTATTTTGTTATTTCCTCCTTCGGTGACTCATCATAACAAGTGGAGGTCAAGATAAGGTCTGGAAGACCAATCTAAATGTCAGTGAGAACTGCTCATAAGAATGTTAGAGAGGCAAATCAGAACCCCTGCTTGAATGAAAACGACCTTCAGAAAGATTTAGCAGCCTCTGGAGTTGTGGTATATTGATCTACTGTTCAAAGACACCTGCAGAAATATGGCCTTCATGGAAGAGTCATCAGAAGAAAACCTCTCCTGCGTCCTCCCCATAAACTTCAGAGTCTGAAGCATACAAATGAACATCTAAACAAGCCTGATGCATTTTGGAAACAAATCATGTGGACCGATGAGGTTAAAATAGACCTCTATGACCACAATGATCAAAGGCATGTGTGGAGAAAAAAGGGCACAGAATTTCAGGAAGGAAACATCTCACCAGTCATTAAACATGGGGGTGAATCAATCATGCGTGGGGATTGTGCTGCAGCCAATGGCAAGGGAAATATTTCAGGGGTAGAAAGAATAATGGATTAAATGAAATTTCAACAAATTCTTGATGCAAACAAAACACCATCTGTAAAAAAGCTGAAGTTAAAAAGAGGATGGCTTCTATAAATGGATAATGATCCTAAACACACGTCAAAATCCACAATAGACTACTTCAAAAGACACAAGCTGAAGCTTTTACAATGGCCCTCACAGTCCCTTGATCTGAATATCATTGAAAATCTGTGACTAGACCTTAAAATAGCAGTGCATGCAAGACGACCGAAGAATCTCACAGAACTGGAAGAATTTTTCAACGAAAAATGGATGAAAATCCCTCAAACAAGAATTGAAATAAACTAAATCCATATACTTTTATGCATTCCATATTGAGCATGCTCTATCAGAGCCTGAGATTATATCCTTATGCGTTTCATTTTGAGCATGCACGATCGGAGCCTGAAACCACACCGGAAGTCGTCAACAGGCTTCCATGCATTCCAGACTGGAACGCATTATTCAGGTACAATATATCCGGTTTTGACATGGGGGAGAACCCAAAGGTAAAAGGAGGCTATTTAAATAGAGCGTGGTATCTTGCTCTGCACATCATTTTTCTATCAAGACGCACTATCTAACATCGGGTCTCCTATTGAGCCGCAAAGGCGAGTGGCAATAGGAGTGATCTCTGTATAGAAATAGTGGTTCCCTATTGAGGGTGCGGGGGGTTCATATAGTAATAGGGTGCATCTAGGCTTTTTCAGGGTCAGCCGCCGTCAAGCGCAGGCGCCACAACGCTATCCCCCCTAGGGTGCCAACCTCCGCAGTTAGGTAGGGCATCTTATAGGTAATCAATAGGGACCTATAGCATTTCTATTCAAGGTGTTTGTTTCACCCAAGATGTTTTGCTCAATTTCACTGTGAATTTTTTTGGTGTGCACATACCACCTTTTCAGGTGGTTTTTAGTCGTTTATAATAAAGGTTAAATCTTTTAATTGGGTTATTTCTAAATGATTTTTTCTAATGATACCCTAGTAGTGATGAGCGAGTATACTCCTTGCTCGGGTTTTCCTGAGCATGCTCGGGTGTCCTCCGAGTATTTTGGCGTGCTTGGAGATTTAGATTTCGTCGTCTCAGCTGCATGATTTGCGACTGCTAGACAGCTTGAATACATGTGTGGAATGCCTGTTTGTTAGGGAATTCCCACATGTATTCAGCCTGTCTACAAGTCGCAAACCATGCAGCTTAGGCCTATTTCACACTTCAGTTTTTCACAATCAGTCAAGATCCGCCGATTTGCCAAAAAAACGGATTCGCCATTTTTATTTGCGGATCCGTTTTTTTCCCCATTGACTTTCATTATCGGCATATTTTGACTGATGATCGTCCGTTGCGTCCGTATTTGTGCAGATCCACCAAAATTGTGGCGTCCGCTGAGATCACCGAACGGACCATGCAACTTTTTTTGCTGTCCGGATCCGCATTTTCCCCTTTTAACCCTCAATCAAGTGTCGCTGCTGGATGAAAATTTTCTTTTCTCTCTCCTCCATTTCTGCCCGATCTCCCCATTTCTCTCATCGCATCGCGCGATCTCCTCCCTCATCGCATCGCTACTCACCCGCATCCCGCGAGATGATCACTCACCGCAGATGCCGGCTCTCTTCCGGATACCACTACATCCGCCGGTATTAATTTTTGATTTTTTTTTTCTTTTTCCCCAGCCGCGATTCCTTTAAATTTTTACCATCGGCGGATCCGTACATCCGCCGAGCCGCTGTCCCCCGTTTGTCAGTCCGCCTGCGGATCCGTTTTCCGCTATTTTGGCGGATTTAGACTGACAGGAAAAACTGATGTGTGAAACAGGCCTTAGACGACGAAAACTAAATCTCTGAGCACGCCAAAATACTCAGAGGACACCCGAGCATAATCAGGAAAAGCTGAGCAAGGAATATACTCGCTCTTCACTATACCCTAGACATATTTCAATTTAAAGGTATCATTTTATTCAGCTTCTTTTGACTTACATGCTCATATAGACCGCTTTAGGAGGGCTGATCGTACTGACAGATTCCCTTTAAAACGTTACTGAAGGCTATTGTCATAAGAACAACCTGTTCATCACCAGAGTACCCTAGTCAAGAGTAAAATATCATGGTTATACCTTGATATGCTGGCTTCAGCAACACAATAATAATTTCATCTTCTGATTGAGCAGTGCACACTATGTGTATCATAAAGGGTTAGTCCAAAATCCAAACATAAATTTCAATTAATAAATCTTTAAAAACTAATATGTTTTGTAATGCAAGTCATGATAAAATTCCCTAACGTATACTGTAACTTAGGATTCTGTTTATATTACCCAATTCCTATGACGATTCGTTTGAGAAAGCCAGTGCATGATGGGATATGCAAACGAACCTTCATCTGCTGGCTGAAACTGTGGTCACTCCCCTTTCCACCCTGAAGCGAAGCATAATCAGGGGCCCGACACTCCCCTTGCTTTATTTTCCTTAGTGACATTCGTTTCAGGGCTGGTTCTGAGCGCAGTGGTCGGTCTGTTGTCGGCTTAGCTGAATAGTAATAACCTGGCAGCAGAGCGGTTTCACTATACCTTCCATTCACTGCTGTCACTCAGCTTCCCACCCTGAAATGAAGCATAATCGGGGGATGGTTCTGGCTGGGACATCCCGACACTCCCATTGCTTCATTGTCAGCCCTGAAACAAAGTGTCATCAGTGATGCTCTTTTCAGGGGCTGGTCCCTGCTCTGTCCCCGAGTGTCTCCCTTGCGCAGTGTCTCCCCCTGTGCCCTGGGTGATGAGCACAACTTCCAATCTGCCGTCTACTTAGATGAATAGTAAAAAGGCGGCAGCAGAGCGGTGTCACTATACCCAGCAGAGATCAGCGACGTTACCTACGGAGTCGGTGCTAGTCACTTGCACGCCGGGTATAGTGACACCGCTCTGCTACCGGATTATTACTATTCATCTAAGCCGACAACAGACCGCAGTTTCAGGAAGGCAAACTTACTTAGCAAGGTGAGTGTCGGACCCCCACCTGATTACACTTTGTTTCATAGCTGAAAAAAGAGTGACAGCAGATTTAGCCAGGAGATGACGATTCATTTGAGTATCCCATTATGCACTGGGATTCTCAAACGTATCATCATAGGAAGTGGGTAATCTCAATAGAACCCTAAGTAGCAGTACAGAGTAAATAGTAGGGAATTTTACCGTGACTTAATTTACAGAAGTGATTAGTTTTTAAAGATTTATTCATGGAAATTTATTTTTGGGTTTCAGACTAACCCATTAATTATGACATTATATTGTTAATATCAGTGAGCAGATTGAGCTGAGGTTCCCTTTTTGAGTTCAGTATTTTAATTTAATTGTTCTAATGCTTCAATTTAGAAAAGCAAGATTACACACAATCATGCATTACTGAGTGAGAATTAGAAAGCCCCATGCAAAGGTGTGAACGTCTGGCTCCGCTCCTGCACTACCTTGGTGACTGAGGATTATTCTGCACATAGGGAAAGGCAAACGTGCAGCACGTCGTTCCGTTTTTGAAGGTTTGAAAGTCCTTAGATCATAATTACAGTGGAAATATGTGGCTGTGTGACAAATGGCTATACACAATAGGGAAATTAAGCAGATGAAAGAAGAGAAAATCGAAGAGATTTATGTTAGAGATAATAAAAAAAAATTATGAGATGGTTTACACGGATTGGCCAGGATGATTGGGAAGCATAAGTGTGGGCTGATTAATAAACGATTGCAGAACGCCTTCTAAAATGTACTTTTACTAATCATCCCTGCCGGTTAATAAAAGTCACACATGTAGGAATGAAAGTGAAGAGAATAATTACACACATATCTCGTCAAATACAAAATCCAAGCATTAAAGCTTCAAAAATATAATTCCAAAAATACAGAACTAAAAGAGCAAAATGTATACAGGGGATTTTGCTTGGTTGGTCACAGCCTAAAGAATATTTTTTTTTGGCCAAGGGACTACATTCTCTGACGACACGCTGACGACAATCGGTTTGTTTTTTCCCATACGTGAATCAACTAAAGTATGAATGAGTCCTTAAGGAATGGTGGCAGGAACATGACCGCAAGTTTTCCTAGCTTTCCTGGCCTTCACATACTATGAAGAGGTGGGTAGAACTGGCTCTTCATTATATGTATTTCATTCTATGGCCTCATTCACACATCCATGTTTAAACACATATAGTGGGGGAAATAAGTATTTGATACACTGCAGAATTTGCAACTTTTCCCACCTACAAAGGATGGAGAGGTCTATAATTTTTAAGGGGGTACACTTCAACTGTGAGAGACAGAATTTAAAAATAAAATACAGAAAATCACATTGTATGATTTTTTTTATAATTCTTTATTTAAAAGACTTATCAAACAGTATAGGAGAGAAAAGACAGAGCAGAGGATTAGAATAAGGAGAGCAGTTGAAGCGAAAAAAGAGAGTGGGGGGGAATAAGTAATGGAGCCAAAAGAGGCAAAAAAAAAAAACAAAAAAAAAAGGGTGAGGGAAGGAAAAAAAACGAGAGGGTAAGGGAAGAAGTACCCACCCGACCAAGTCCACCACTCAGCCTGATGTTTTTAGTTAAGCTCAGGGGGGGTTTGCCTCTAGCATTAGATCACAATACTCACTAGAGCTTCGAAAATCCATGCATCCAAGCCAAGTAGCCCAAAACTTTGGGTATGATTCATATATGGATGAGGTGAGGTCCTCCATATACATAATTTCATTGACTTTTGCGATCCACTGAGTTATAGTTGGAGGAGCGGGACTCTTCCATCTCTCCGGGATGCAAGCCCTCGCAGCTGTGATAAAAAATTTCAATAGAGAGGATTTATAGATCCGGAGAGAGATTTAATTAAGTTGGAGTAGTATCAGAGCCAGAGTCAACTTTTCGGAACGGCCCGTAACCCGACAAATAATTTCTCACACCTCTGTCCAAAATGATTGCAAAACGTCACATTGCCAGAAAATATGAAAAATCGTGCCCTCTGCCCTTCCACACCTCCAGCAGTTGGGGTCAATTTCCAGAAATATGGTGTGCAACCTCGAGGGCACTCTGTACCATCTGGACAAAATCTTATAGCCAGCCTCCTGGAACCTAGAGCTAATCGAGGCACAGTGTACAAGGGTAAAAATTTGAGTTCTCTGATCTTCCGTAAAAGAAATATTTAAATCTCTCTCCCACTGCACAAGGAAAGAAGAGGGCGACAGGCTCCGGGAGTCCATCAACATAGAGTAGGTTTTAGCTAAGGTGTGTCTGATTGGGCCCGGGCTATTACATAAAAGCTCAAATTGGGTTTTGGGTTGTCCAAATGAACTTTTAGGGGGAAGGCTGCTGAAAAAGTATGTAAGTTGCAAACACCTCCAACTGCCCAGGGGTATTGGATCTGTTTTGGCGGTAAGGTCACTCAGAGAAGGCCAGGAGGTTCCCTCTCCCCAGTTTTCTACTCCATCCATCCATCCCCGAATCTATCTACAGACAAAAAATGGAGACCGAGCGGCTAGGGACAAATTTAGGATGACTCCACATTGTATGATTTTTAAATAATTATTTGCATTTTATTGCATGAAATAAGCATTTGATCACCTACCAACAAGCAAGAATTTTGACGCTCACAGACCTGTTAGTTTTGCTTTAAGAAGCCCTCCTATTCTGCACTCATTACCTATATTGATTGTCCCTGTTTGAACTCGTTACCTGTATAAAAGACACGTCCACACACTCAATCACACTCCAACCTCTCCGCTATGGCCAAGACCAAAGAGCTTTGTAAAGACACCAGTGACAAAATCCTACAAGGCTGGAATGGGCTACAGGACAATAGGTAAGCCGCCTGGTGAGAAGTCAACAGCTGCTGGCACAATTATTAGAAAATGGAAGACGCACAAGATTACTGTCAATCTTCCTCGGTCTGGGGCTCCATGCAAAATCTCGCCTTAGGGTGTAAGGATGATTCTGAGAAAGGTCAGGAATCAGCCCAGAACTACACGGGAGGACCTGGTCAGTGACCTGACGAAAGCTGGAACCACAGTCTCAAACACCCGTTGCCATCATGGATTAAAATCCTGCAGGGCACGCAAGGTCCCTCTGCTCACGCCAGAACATGTCCGTACTTGTTTGAAGTTTGACAATGACCATCTGGATGAGCCAGAGGAGACATGGGAGGTCATGAGGTCAAAATAAAACTTTTTGGTATCAACTCCACTCACCATGTTTGGAGGAAGAAGGAGTACAACCCCAAGAACACCATCACAACCATGAAGCATGGTGGGGGAAACATCATACTTTGGGGGTGATTTTCTGCAAACGGGACAGGACGACTGCACCTTATTGAAGGGAGAATGGATGGAGTCATGTAGCGCAATGTATGGCCAACAACCTCATTCCCTCAGTAAGAGCACTGAAGATGGGTCATGGTTGGATCTTCCAGCATGACAATGACGCAAAACGCACAGCCAGGGCTCCGTAAGAAGCATTTTAAGGTCCTGCAGTGGCCTAGCCAGTCTCCAGACGAGAACCTGATAGAAAATCATTGGAGGGAGCTGAAATTCAATGTTATGCAGAGATAGCCCCGAAACCTGAAAGAACTGTAGAAGATCTGTATGGAGGAGTGGGCCAAATTCCCTGCTGCAGTGTGTGCAAACTTGATCAAGAACTACAGGAAACGTCTGACCTCTGTAATTGCAAACAAAGGTTTCTGTACCAAATATTAAGTTCTGCTTTTCTATTGTATCAAATACTTATTTCATGCAATAAAATGTAAATAAATTATGTCAAAATCATACAATTTGATTTTCTGGATTTTTTTTAGATTCTGTCTCTCACAGTTGAAGTGTACCTACGATAAAAATTACAGACCTCTCCATTCTTTGTAGGTGGAAAAAAACTTGCAAAATTGGCAGTGTATCAAATACTTGTTTTCTACATTATATGTGAAAAAATTTTAACAGTGTCATCAGTGTTTTGGCTCAGTGTGTCAATGTTTGGGTCGTGTGCTTATTTTTACCATCAATGTGCCATCAGTGTTTTTCATGGATGGATAAATTGCGAAGCTTCTCCTATACTTTGCAATTTTAAATACGGACAGTAAACGGACTGTAAACTGATGCTATCCATGTGCTGCATGTGCTTTAGACGGACCTATAGACTTGTATTGGTAATTTGCATCTGTAATACCGGGAAAGAGCAGTTATGCCTCTGCGAGCTTTGCATGGACACATGGTCTGCGAATAAACAGGGACAAGTGAAAAGCACCATAGATTAGAATGAGAAAAAAAATGGATACAACACATACATCTATCTGAATGAGGCTTTACAGCCTTCCAGCCTCATTTAGACTCTCTGCATTCGCTTGTCTTAACTGTACCAAACTGATAACATACCATTGATACATAACAGTTTTCCTTCTTCTTCTAAGACTGATAAATCACATTTACATGATATTCTTTGTACACATTTTGTTTCTTTCACATTTTCGATATCACACAGTATATATCATTTTCTCTTCTTGCACTTTTCAGTGTGACCACTGTCTACACACCACAGCTTTTCCATAATGTTCACATCTAATGCGTTAGAATGTGATGATGTCTACTGGAGGGTTAGAATTTCCTTCTTACAGTATGACTTTCAACTATAGGGTCTGTGGTTAAGGACGTGACATTTTTCTAAGGTGTAATATATAGCATGAGCAGCTCAGGTGAGAGGTGTAACGAGCAACAGTGTACTCCTTGGCAGAAGCCATTTGTAACAACCCTGCTGGCATCACTACATGGCCTCCCATCCCCGCACACCAACTTACTCACTGCTCCAGGTCATGCGGTGATTTCTGTCTGCTGCCAGCTCCAAGCACTATGCCTCTTGTTTTCCTGCTTGCTCTCCATGTTTCCTGACTTTGTGTATAGGGGGGCGGCGCCTGAACTCTCTGCTTCTTATGCAGTCAGGGTGCAGCAGTCTATTCTGTCCCCGACCAATCACCTGGAGTCCTTTACTATATAGGGTCGCCACACCCACTAACCTTCGCCTGTGCAGTGTCTATACTCAGTGTTTTGCTGCTGAGGAAGCCAGGCCCTGTTCTGTGTATCTCCTTCTCTGGAGGAATACTCTAGCCTTGTTTTGTATTCCTTGTCTGCCCTCCAGGAGGCTGCATATCCTGGTCCCTGTATCCTTCAGTCCCTGTACCTTGTCTTGTACTGTGTCTCTGTCTTACCTCTGTCTGTCTGTCAGTCTCCTTGTCTGTGGTTCCTTTCCCTGCTGTGTCTTTCCCTGTGTCCTCCCTGTCTGTTCCTTGCACCCTTGCAAGCTCCGCCAACCTTGCACCCTTGCAAGCTCCGCCTACCTTGCACCCTTGCAAGCTTTGCCTACGCCGCACTCTTGCAAGCTCCGCCTACGCCGCACTCCTGCAAGCTCCGCCTACGCCACACTCCTGTGGCTCTGCCTACGCTGCACTCTCGCCTGTATCCATACCTGCACCTCCTGTGTGAACAGGTCCAAACCTGTTCCTTCATACTCCACCCCTTCCTGCTTGTATCAGTACCCGTTCCTGCTGTGTGAACAGGTCCCTACCTGTTCCTTCATACACCACACCTGCCTGCCCTGTGTCTCAAGCTGTGCCTGCCTGCCCTGTCTCCAAGCCATGCCTGCTTGCCCAGTGTCTCCAAGCCGTACCTGCTTGCCCAGTGTCTCCAAGCCGTGCCTGCTTGCCCATTGTCTCCAAGCCGTGCCTACCTGCCTGCTTGTCTGCAGCTTCTGTCCAAGCGACTTGTCCCTGAGTGGGATCAGCAGCCACAGCCAGACACTACCCTGGAGTGGCACCCGACAGCTATCTGCCGCACAAGCCTGACCTCACCATCAGAGGCTCCAGTGAAGACCGAAGTAGCTGTCGTAGTCACGCCCCTTCCAGGGTAGTCTGGTCTGTGGCACAGTGGGGCCACAACCCACCGGCTCGCGCCAATCAGCCAAGGCACGAGCGTGACACCATTCCATGCCATTTATACCCAGCCACGCATCATTGTAGCCTGCTGGGCCTTGGGTTCATTTCACCAATTAAAGTCCCAGCTGATGTAGTAACATATAGACAGGGCTCTATTCACCTGATGGAGGCCAAAAATGTATGGTTGACTCTACTAAGCAGAGGCATTACCCAATAACGACACTCCTGGCACCAGAGAATCCTGACAGTGTGTGCCATGAGTGATGAGGATTCAAAAGTCTGCCATTACAGACCTGGACAACTCCTTTAAGTCATGCATTGCCCTCCCATACAAACCACAAGTTGGCCAAGGTGTTGGCATGGAGTTCAGACCTTTATCTGGTGGACCATTAGTAAAAGCAAGTAAGCTCCCCGGTAATAAAATGTTTGGTAGGCTGCTAGGACTAGATGTGCACAGAAAGGAGAAGAGTCCATTCATTATTAGTCCCAAGGTCAATTGTGCACAGGAGAATATCAACCCAAATCTCAAAACTCTTCCCTATTCCGATGGTCACAAAAGTGAGGAGTACGGTAAAGTAAGTGAAGCAGTATGTAGTGCAGATCCTGTCCCGGTGGTCTCTGGTCACTTTTCCTAATAGCTTTGGTAATTACTCATGCCTACTGATGTAGTACATTACAGATGCGTGCGCCACGCACTTTAAAGCATTAGATAATTGTATCAAGTACTGTTCCGCTTTAGAAAAATGACAGGCTGAAATCTCTTCTCTGCGTTTCATTGTGCAGAGCGTGGCGTAGGTTTAACGCTGCGGGTCTCCTTTGTTCCCTTCTCTCTGGGGTGCGTCTTAAAAGGTAGAATAGAAAATGAGCATGGTGAAAATAAATCCTCTGCACATTTCTGTACTCTGAATGTGATATGAAGGACCCCATTGTCTCGGTATGCATATTTTATCAACTATATACCATTAAAGAAAATAATACACTTAGATGTAAAAAGTAAAAAAAAATAAATAAATAAGCGGCCAGTTTAACCCATTTATACCTACCGCCACGCGGTTTTAAAAAGTAACGGTCTACAATGAGCTATAGTTCTGTGCGGCGGGTTTAACAAATACTCTGCAATCAGATAATACATGCTATCTGAATAGCTGGAATTACCGCCCCTGTAATTCTAAAGCCATTTCTAAATGTTTTCAACTCCAATAACTTTGGAGCAATTTGTGCACTGTGTACCTGCTGGCGGTTTGGCGGAAAGTGAACACACTTTATTAGTATGATGGAAATCCGGACAAGATGCGCTCCCAAGAGAGATGTCTCATCCGTAATAACAGATGCCTGACCTCTGCTGAAAAAGAGGCGGGTAACTGGTACGGTACAGCTAACGTAAGGCAGGCCCATGTAACAAGTCGCTGGAAGCAGATCACAAACATCTGGAAGACTGATAGGCTTATTAAAGTGAAAGGGCAGAAAGGCATAAAAAAAGCAATAAAAATATGTTATAAAACAATTCTATCACCAATATGTCTGCTTGTCCTTTTTTTTTTTTTTTCCTGAGTGCTGATGGAAACAATGACTCAGATTTTTAGTACCCTGATTTTTTTTTTTTTTTTCATTGCTGCCTCCTAGATCCATACTTCTCTATTTTACTAACAACATAGCCATAGGATATATGCCTGCCACACAAAGACGTCGCAAAAAAGCTAACAAAACAACATTGCTGGGCACATGTTCCATCTTATGTCACTTCTTTTAACCATCTCACGCATGGAAATCTTAAAGGAAGCAGCATGTTCACTCTTCGGGCGGCTTGGTTTGGTATCGACCTGCTCTACATAGTTGAAAACATGGGAAAAAAGAAGTAAAAACAGCTTCTAAACGCCAGAGAAACCACTTCAGGAAAAAGACCACTGGCCTTTTCCTGAAACATTTTTGCCTTGGGAAACTTTAGTCTTCCATCGGTGTGCAGACATTCTGGCCTATGCTTTTACTGGTGGTTCAGTCCCTCGATCCTTGCTCATATTCTCGTCACTTGGAAGTGAAGTGGCTGTTCGGGTATAACCAGCAGTGGACACCGCATTATACCCGAACAGCCACTTCACTTCATAGCGACACTGCATTCCGCAGGATATACTTTGGTGTATGAACAGCACCACCATTATTAAGAGGCTTTTTAGGGACACTATGCTTTGCTCCTTTTCCTTATCATCTTGCTATACATGGCAGTCGGTACACTGATGAAGGTCAATTTGGACCGAAACGTCTGGATTTTATACCACTGACTGTAATAATTACTTCATTATTCATCCATATAAGTTGAGTGCCAATTTCCTTTATCACTATTACTGGTTTGGGACCCTTCTTGAGCACCGCACCAGTAGTGCCACGTCACATTCTAGTCATATGTAAATGCTTGTCTGACATCCTGCATAGATCGCTTATTACGATCACATTGTCAAATGCTTATACAAAGATCTACTCATCTAAACTGACCTTTAGCGTTCCAAAGCATTATTTATTGTCATCATTACTAGCAAACTAGTAAATGATTTGCAACCTGATCTGACAACTGCAAATTGCTACCAGAGGGTGCCTCATGCCTCTGGTGCCACAGCTGGCACTGGCCATCTCACATCGGAGGTTGACTGGCCGGGATCAGTTACCGTAGGTTGTTGGAGCAGCACCTACAAGTGATGATGCGAGCACAGCTCCTGACTTCCATATCTAGATACTCTGGATATGACTGGAACAATTTCTCCATGACACAATCCTAAACTATTGTATAGAGCACTTCATAGTGAATCTATAACAATAATCTTTCAAGAAAACGTTTAGATTTTCCCCAGAGATAAAACATATTTCCAATGGTTCTAAACTATCATTTTCTTACCAGAGTCACACACAGATTATTGGCAGAAACATGTGTCATTACTTGTATAAGCCAAATTATACGGCCAGCTTTATCCTGTGCTGCTATTTTATCTGAATCTTCTCGAAAGAGAACATGACAAAATGACAAGGTAAATGAGGGATTAAAATGATCATCAAATGTCCACAGCTCAGAAAACAGATGCCGATATCATTCACAAATATGTCAATATATTCAGGAGCTTCCCGAGACTGAAGATTTCTAAGATTTCTAAATAGTGAACACAGGGGCACCGGTTTTCTAATAGCAGGGAACAATAGATTACATTTAACCACACAGCAAATTGGCACCTACTTGTAGTGGAAAATGTAGGGCTGTCAAGAATCACTGGGAGTAAATATTAACTAGTTTTATCCCTCCTGTTCTTGTTCCAAGGTTGGGGGGATCCGATGTGAACTATATTGGGCACCAGCAGACTTTGTCAGCTACTCATCCATAAGGACATTGGTCCATGAATCTAACAATCCAATCACCAGGCTAAAAAGTGTTGAAGGAGCTCAGCATATTACCCATCCTCCACAAAAGTAATATGTCACATTGGTGGAGATGAAGAGGGTCTGAGAGCTAAAGGAAAAATTGCAGATGGGGAAAAATTTTTCAACTAGAGGAGGCTGATGGACAGATCTGGTCACATGTCTCACAACAGCAGCCTTTTTGAGGGCAAGAAATCTGTGTACTCTGAGGAAGAAAGAGAACCTGTAGGCAAAAATTGAAATAGCAGGCACCACCATATATAAGGGGTCAACCTGAAGCATGTGAACAAGATATATGTAAACAGACAGAAGCAAAGAACTAAAAAAAATAATAATAATGCATAACTAAGAAAGAGCAAGCTTTTATTAACACAAAATGACATACAAGTAAAAAACACTTAAAGTCACAAATGACATAAAAATATACACAATAGCTCACAATAGAAATAGAATATCTTAACATATAAATCAAACCATAATGTAAAATACGGTCAAAGAGAATCCAATACAATATCTAAAATGTATTATGCAAATGTCCAAACCACGTGCTCCACTTACTATCTGTGAAACACCACTCATGGAAGAATATCAAACCGATTATCTCCAACTAGTAGGCAGCGGACATGATCATAGATCAAATGAGCCATGATCCGAGCTATGGAGTATACAAACCCATCAACAACACCCACCACACAGTGGTATCCACAGTCAATGAATTCAAATAAACCTGATTCACCTCGGAAGGAGCAGCAATGTTCTGGGTCAAAAGATGGTAAAAAACGATGACAGGGTAAAGGTGCCCAACGTGGCTAGGTTTTCTAGCTCTCTTGTGGGTTAATGTGTATATGTTTTTGTAATTTGTGACTTTTTAAGTGCTTTTAAATTGTATGTCAGTTTATATAAATAAAAGCTTGATCTTTATTATGGAGGTTCTGGCTGGTTGTGTGGACTTGTGCTATGGGTTGCTATGCCCTTGCAGGCCACATGATGCCAGTGACTTTGGCTGGTCAGATATGGATGTTGAACAGTTCAATGAGGGAGACCACCACTCAAAAATAAACAGCAAATGATTACTAAACAGCAACTTGGTGAAAATTATGTATAGTAGATAGTGGATGCAATACTTCACGAACGTTTCTTTTAACACATGAAGCATCTTCAACATCTTCACATACATTCTCCCTGCCTTCTCAGAATGAATTGGTTCTCTCTCACCTAGTCCTATATCTTCACCACTACTCAGCACAATACTATAGGCCAGTACATGAGAGTCCTATTCTCAACCCGCATCCTCTATACCTCTTTAAGAAACTAGTTTGCCAATTTAGCCAATACTTAGCTTCTCTGTTTCTTACGCCTTGGAACTCCCACCCGGGTCACTCGTCGTCTCACGGTCTCTGCTTTGTCCTGGTCCGTTACATCTCAGTTATAAACTTGGGGCCATACCACTAGGCGTTCTGTCCCAGGATTCGTATTCCGTTAATCACTCTTTCCTTTGGTCACTTCTCTCTTTCCTCAGGTACACGTTATCTACTGTGTCTGTCTCAACTCACATTAGGGGCACCGGCATCACGCAGCTCTGCTGAGTAGACAGATTTTAAGCTTGCTTCTGTGTCACACTGGGTCCTATCTAACTTCCTCACAGGAAACTGTCTCTGTCCCTTTACCTTAGCCCCTCCCACTCTGGGCTAGTTCCAAACATTAAGGCATATCATAATACACATTACATACAGGGCTGTGGCGTTGGTAAGCCAAACCTCCAACACAGACTCCTCATTTTCCTTGACACTGACCCCAACTCCAAATCCACGACTCCGACTCCCTCATACCAGGGCTGTGGAGTTGGTAAGCCAAACCTCTGACTCCGACTCCTCAATTTCCATGACACTGACTCCGACTCCAATTCCACCAAAATGGGCTCCGACTCCAACTCCACAGCCCTGATTACACATCAAGGTATATTTAAAACAAAACACGTCTTCAAGGGGGAACATGGGCAGTAGGTTCATCTCCTTAAGGGCATGTCACACTAAGAGATATCGCTAGCAATATCGCTATAACTAGTGACGTTATAGCGATATTGCTAGCGATATCTCTGTGTCTGATACTTACCAGCGACCGGCTCCCCCGCTGGTTATCGCTGATCGCGCGAGAACGTTCAGGACTGTTTCTCGTCGTCAGCTTCCTGCGGCGCTTCCTGCTGTGACGACGAGCGACGCGTGGAGCCGGGCGGGAGGACGCAGGATCGCCTGGTGTGACAGGTAAGTAGCGACCCCCGTCCCCAGCGATGTCGCTAGTGAGATCTGCCTATTTGGCAGCTCACTAGCGACCACTTAGCGATGCACCAGCGATCCTGACCGCGTCATATCGCTGGTCGGGATCGCTGGTACATCGCTAAGTGTGACAGTACCTTTACACTTACAGGAACCTTCAGTGTTGCACATTCAAAAAAACCTCTTAATTATGTGACCATGACAGAGAGATACGACTCTGTATTTAAACAATAAAGGTTCCCAGTTAATTACTACAAGCACAGATCTTGAAAACCAAGAGAAATGTATACTCAAAGCATATTAAAAAATTGCACTACATTTTATAATACAAGATTTGCGAGACTCTATAAAATTTGGCCAGAACAAGAAGTCACCTGTTAAATTTGCTGATTGAGTGTCAATGCTCCAGTAATCCCCATTGTTCTTTACTTACTTGGCATGCAAGATTGCAGCCAAACAAGATCTGGATGGGAAGTATGCATCATTGAGGTGGTTAGGACCCAGAGAAGACAAAGGCTCCAGAACAGATATTGCTGAGATTTATTTTTTTTTAATGGGCCCAAATTCTGGGTCTAGGTTTTAGGAACGACTGGAAGAGCTAGGTGGGACTGATAGTTCCCATTCTCCTATCCAGGCTTTGCAGACCATATAAAAGGCAGCTGGGTGCCTCAGTTATTGTTCGGGAGTAGAAGTGGAGACACCTCTGTTATCTTGGTCAGATAACACTGACAAAGGGCCCAGTCACACATAGCAACTCACCAGCGATCCCGACAGCGATATCAACTTGTCAGGATCGCTGGTGTGTCTCTACATGATCGCTGGTGAGCTGTCAAACAGGCAGCTTCACCAGCGATCAGCACAGCAACGCCGAGCTGGTGTGTCGCTGTGTACGTTAGTTACCAGCGCGCTGATGCAGGGAGCTCATAACTAAGGTACACATCGGGTTTCTAAGCAGCGCGCGTCACTTAGAAACCCGATGTGTACCTTGGTTACCAGCTCCCTGCATCAGCACGCTGGTAACTAAGGTACACATTGGGTTTCTAAGCACCACGCGCTGCTTAGAAACCCTGCGTTTACCTTAGTTACCAGCACGCTGATCGCTGGTCTCCCGCCTGTCACACGCAGCGATGCGTGCTGGCCAGCGGGAGACCAGCAATCAAAAAAATGTCCTGGCCATTCCAGGACGATCAGCGATAACCGGCAAGGGGGCCGGTCGCTGGTCAGTGTCACACACAGCGATCTCGCTGGTGAGATCGCTGTTGCATTACAAAACTTGTGACTCAGCAACGATCTTGCAAGCGAGATCGCTATGTGTGAAGGGGGCTTAAGTGTGGAGACCGATGTAAACGGGAAGAGAACATATTTCTGAGAGACTGTTTTACTTTATTTTATACAGTTTTGCAAGTGAAAGGCCATTTGTTTTCATTTTAAGATTTATGGCGCTTAATAAATATTCCTATTTAACTAAGAACTTTACTACCTGTGCCTACCTCATCCGCTGCCAAAGAGTGGAATCCCTACAGCTCCAACAATGATGTTTGCCACATGACTGCTGCAGTGAATCAGACCTGCACAACTAGTGCCAGGGATGGGACCAGCGATTGGCTGCAGGGGCATGGATAGATGGGACATCATCGCTGCAGTCAAGTAAACGGAGACCGGCAGGGACCACTAAATTAGGAGAGGATATAAGTGCACAGACTATTTTGATATTTTATACCATTAACTCTTGACTAAATTAGTTCAGGATCTCAGAAAAACAAGTTAATGAGCTTTAATAACTGAAATCAAATTATCTCTTTTAGCAGACCCGTATAGCACTAGAAGCTCACCCACTAACTTATGGCCAGTCAGTCCCTCACCCAGATACCTACAGAAAGCCATGTCCTCAGTTTCTCAGGATCAAATTACTGATGTGTGCTCATGGAAGGGAAAAGTATAAAAAGCCAATTATTTTCAATAGCCAGCTTAAACCGGCAGTCCACACAGACATTTAATCTCATATACACCATTTCTTTGAAAGCACTGCATGACTCATTGCACTAAGTCATACTTGTAACCCTGTCGAGCGCCATAATAAGAGAGCATTCTTTAAAGTAGGGAAATGATCAGAACATTGAATTTGAGTTTTTCCATTCGTTTTGGAGTAGACAAATCCTATTAAGAACACATTACTTATTATGTTATCATTATATATTAAGGTGTGTGAAATAGGCAGAATACAAAGCCGGACACTGCATGACGAATGCTACTAACAGAGTTTTTTCAAGCGAAAGAGCATCAATCATAGAATTCAGCATTATGGCAGAATCAATAATGCTCAATAACTTTATTTTATTAAAGAGAACCAATTCTTTATTTTAAATGAACTTAAAAAGTAAGGTTGCTGCTTATGTATCTTCTTGTGAAGATCTGAGCTTTGTGACCCCCACCAGGTGCTAGAGCGGAAGTCAAACCTTCCCAAATTCCATTTACTTCAACATGACTATACGAATATGAACATTATAGGCCAACAACCTCCTAATCAAAGAGCTACGGAGTATGGAACTTGTGAGAGAGTGGCAGCCCCTTTTCTATGCAGATGCTGGTTTTAGTAAGCCATGACAGGAGTTTCTACCATTGTGGAGGTATTGTGACCGTGTCTTCCATTACTTTGAGAAGTCATCTTTTACATAGAACTCCATCTAATTCCTAACATATTCCATCCTCGAAATGGAAAGCTTGGAAAACGTTTCCTTCTGACGGACATCTAAATGTGAACTTTCATGGCAATTCATCAGCAAACAGAAGATCCATGCTCCAAGCTACGGAAATGGAGGACAGTTACCTTATTAAACTCATTACAGAAAAGCTCCGATTCCATCTATACTAATGATCTCTGCAGTGGTCCATAAAACAGAACTATTAATAAAACTCCTTACAGAGCTGCAATCCTTTACTTTCTCCATAGGAATGGGAATGATCCAACCCTGACTGCCCACTGTGGGTGTAAGTAGATTCTTAAGAGCAGGCAGATGTCTCGCCAACGTCAAGACATCTGCCCAAGTACAGCCACCTGTGGGCATCAATTAATCAAAATTTTATGCCATGAAAGGAAGCTGAGAATGTTTCATATACTGGAAAAGTTAAGCTATACAGTTGTGGCCAAAAATATAGACACCCCTGCAATTCTGTCAGATAATACTCAGTTTCTTCCTGAAAATGATTGCAAACACAAATTCTTTGGCATTATTATCTTCATTTAATTTGTCTTAAATGAACAAAAACACAAAAAGAATTGTCCTAAAGCCAAATTGGATATAATTTTACACCAAACATAAAAAAGAGGGTGGACAAAAGTATTGGCACTAGAGTTGAGCGAATTTGGTCAGATCGGGTTTCGTGAAACCCGACTGAAACAAAATTTTTTTCAGATGAAACTGGTCCGACTAGGGCAAAAAAAGTAGGAGTTTCGTCCGAAACCCGACCCCAATGCAAGTCAATGGGAAATAAAAGTTGGCAATGAGCGGATGACATTCATCCACTCAATGCTGACTTTTATTCCCCATTGACTTGCATTAGGGTCGGGTTTCGGACAAAACTCCGACTTTTTTTGCCCTAGTCGGACCAGTTTCATCTGAAACAAATTTTGTTTCAGTCGGGTTTCACGAAACCCGATCCGACCAAAGTCGCTCAACTCTAATTGGCACTGTTCGAAAAATCATGTGATACTTCTCTAATTTGTGTAATTAACAGCACCTGTAACTTACCTGCAGCACCTAACAGGTGTTGGCAATAACTAAATCACACTTGCAGCCAGTTGACATGGATTAAAGTTGACTCAACCTCTGTCCTGTGTCCTTGTGTGTACCACATTGAGCATGGAGAAAAGAAAGAAGACCAAAGAACTGTCTGAGGACTTGAGAAACCAAATTGTGAGGAAGCATGAGCAATCTCAAGGCTACAAGTCCATCTCCAAAGACCTGAATGTTCCTGTGTCTACCGTGCGCAGTGTCATCAAGAAGTTTAAAGCCCATGGCACTGTGGCTAACCTCCCTAGATGTGGACGGAAAAGAAAAATTGACAAGAGATTTCAACGCAAGATTGTGCGGATGTTGGATAAAGAACCTCAACTAACATTCAAACAAGTTCAAGCTGCCCTGCAGTCCGAGGGTACAACAGTGTCAACCCGTATTATCCGTCGGCGTCTGAATGAAAAGGGACTGTATGGTAGGAGACCCAGGAAGACCCCACTTCTTACCCCGAGACATAAAAAAGCCAGGCTGGAGTTTGCCAAAACTTACCTGAAAAAGCCTAAAACGTTTTGGAAGAATGTTCTCTGGTCAGAAGAGACAAAAGTACAGCTTTTTGGGCAAAGGCATCAACATAGAGATTACAGGAGAAAAAAGAGGCATTCAAAGAAAAGAACACAGTCCCTACAGTCAAACATGGCAGAGGTTCCCTAATGTTTTGGGGTTGCTTTGCTGCCTCTGGAACTGGACTGCTTGACCGTGTGCATGGCATTATGAAGTCAGAGGACTACCAACAAATTTTGCAGCATAATGTAGGGCCCAGTGTGAGAAAGCTGGGTCTCCCTCAGAGGTCATGGCCTCATTGTTACCCAGCCATCAACACAGCATGGGCTTGGACCTCTTGGTAGAGCCCGACATACGAGTGCCTTCTTACTGCACTGTCTGTAACAAGATCCCTGTATAGTTATGATTAGGAATAATGCTGACTACTGAGTTGCCACTCTGTTAGATACAAGTTATAAATCCAAATTTTGCCAGATGATTCCCGCCCTAGAAAGGGACCCGCGAATGCTGGAGTATCGAAACACGCTTTTACACAACCTTAAGAGAGCTTTTCCCCAAGAGAGCAGTGAAGCACACAGTTTGCATCGCAGCTATAGACTTCCAACCTCTGGCACGTCAAATCGTCAATGCCAAAACATTAACAACAGCAGCAGCAGTGGAAGTGGAAGGAGGAATTTCTGTGAGTCCTTTGACACTTTTTTTTAGACCAATTCGTGCACCAGCACAACAGAGTCCAAGTATTACACGTGGTTAACGATCGGAGTATCTAGAACTGAATATCAATTCCATCAGGAAGGGTTTGGACCCTTTCACATTTTGGTCTTCCAAAATGAATGAGTGGCCTGAGCTTGCCTCAAACGCCTTGAAGGTTTGAGCCAACGCCTTGAAGCATTCTCTCAGAATGTGTCTTCAGCCTGTCCCCTGAAAGTGTAGACCGCCTACCTTTCATCAAAATGTCATGGATCACCAAGGACTTTTGCACCCCAATCGCTGACTGTACAGACTAAGTGATATTGCGTTTTTTAGTGTGATGCATTAACCGCAGTCTGTGATATCTTTGGGTATGTGCAGACGTTGCGGATTTGCCTGTGGAATTTTCTCCGCAGAAAACGCAGGTAAAAATCCGTGCATTTTTTATGCGGATTTGAGGAGTTTTTTATGCAGATTTTCATGCGTTTTTTCTATGCGGATTTAATTGCGTTTTGAAAGCTAAATAAAGTTATATTATTTAACAACAACAAAAAAAGAGTTGTGATGTAATTTCCTAGTCCAACCTCTTCTTTTACATACTCCATTGAAGAATAGTGTTTACACACACAGATAGATCTATAGATAGATATACACACGTGGTCAAAATTGTTGGTACCCCTCGCTTAAGGCCCCATTACACACAACGATATTGTTGTAACGTCACCAGTTTGGTGACGTTGCAGCGATGTCGAAACAACATCGTTGTGTGTGACACATAGCAACAATCTGAACAGGGAGTATACTATTGCTTTATTATTTAATTTTTTTTTTTTTTTTTTTTACAGGTAATCAAGGGCTTTGGGGATTAGCTGTATGGTAAGTATGTGGACTATGTGTATTAGGCGTCAAGTTTCTCCCACTGCACAGCAGGAATCTCAAGCCATATCCTCTGCGGTCTCCCATTCCTCTGCAGCCACAGAGATTCCTGCTCAGCAGAGGCGTCGGTCCAGGCATCTTGCCCAGGATAATACTAGGCGTCTGGTTGCTCCTTCAGGCTCTGCTGTAACACCATGTTTGAGTCAGCAGCAAGCAGACGCTCCAGGGACTAAGTCCTGTATTTTGCCTACTGATCATGCCCATGGGACGACTTCTCATTGGAGGTCGGAGGTCACATTCGCAGGTCCAGTTCCTGCTCTGACTAGTCCACTACTGGGAAGGACGCCGCTATAAAAGAGTCACATGGCCACTCGGCCATGCGCTAGTATAGACTCTTGTGGCTTTTGGTGTGTATGATGATGGATGTTTGACTGCGAATGACTCATTATGAAATCCATACCCTTTGTTGTGACTGTTAGGGCTTGGTGGTTAGAGTCAGCGCCTGTCAGTGGCTAATCTATCCGCCACAGTGCATCCTAGTCCTCTGCACTATCTAGCATCCGAATGTGCCTCCCTGCTCAGAGCATGGTTGTACCGCGCCAAGTAGCAGTAACCGCCAGTGCAACACCGTGCGCACCTATAGTGCTTTCCTCCCCACCCCGGATGGTTAGTGGCATCCACCGAAGCGGTACTGTGTGCACTTGGAGCGATTATATATATCCTCTCCTTTTGTTGGCACCGCAGCCGCGGCGCCGAGCGCTAATGGTCTAGAGGAGCTCTAGTCCTGTGCCTCTGGGACAGAGCTCTGTAACTTCTATTTAGCGCTCATTCAGCCGAGCTCTGAGTTCAACAGGCTCTGGCGCTTGTTTTAGCGGCTCTGTGGAGCAACAGAGTTTGCTTCTATTCACACTGAGTGGTTAACCCACGTGTGAGCAAGCGTTCATCCACCATCTAGTTCCGCCATTACTCAGCAGCAGGTTCCATCTTTGCACCGTGGACCCTGGGCTGCGAACGCACCTCATATCTCCTTTTATATTATTTGGTGCGTTCCGCAGGCCCTATCATTGTGTGTATGTGGGGTTTTTTTTGACACCTGAACACACTAGCCGGATGATGGGACTACTACTGTCCCATCATTGGCTAGCTGTCACTGTAACAGGCATAGCCGGATGGGACTAGTAGTACCATCGGACGATGCCTGCCTGCATACGGACCCGCACATACACCTGCAAATCCCCGCACACATAGACACAGACACCCACTCCCAGACTGGCACATTCTCCACACAGTCTCCGCCCACACAGTCTTCCTCCTCCCGATCTGCAGCATTTCTTGCACCCACATCAATAGCAAAACCGCAGATCTTTTTAAACCTGCAGATTTTCCTGACTCAATGGAAGTCAATGGGTGCAGAAACACAGCAGATGCACAAAAAGATTTGACATGCTGTGGAAAATAAAACGCTGCAAATCCGCACTTATTTTTCCGCAGCATGTGCACAACAAATCTCCATTACACATAAATTAACATTGGTGGTGCACTACACTGCGGATTTGTTGCAATTCCGCACGTCCAAAAACATTGCGGAAACTCATCAAAATTCATAACGCGGGCACACAGCCTTAGGCTGTGTGCCCACGTAGCGATTTTTAAGCGTTTTTGCCACGATTTTCGGCGCGAAAATGTTTAAAAATCGTGTACAGAACGCCCCCCCATGCATTCCTATGGCATTCCGCACATGCTGTGCTAATGCTGCGCTTTTTTCCGCAGCGGAATCGCATCGCGGAAAAAATCGTAGCATGGTCATTCTTTTGTGCGGAATCGCAAAGAATTGCCGCGATTCCGCACCCATAGGAATGCATGAGAATCGCTTACTTCCCGCATGTGGCTATGCCCACCACGCGGGAAGTTAAGCGTCTCATGTGCGGTTGGTACCCACGGTGTGGAGGAGAGGAGACTGTCCTCCAGGCCCTGGGTACCATACCCCTGTAAAAAAAAGAATAAAAAATAAAAAATCAGGGTATATTTACCTTCCGGCGTCACGCGCTGCATTCCCGGCCTCAGCATTCCCAGTAATGCCTTGCGGCAAGGTCCTGTGATGACGTGGTCTCGCGAGATCGTTATAGCAACGCGAGACCAACGTTATCATCACAGGTCGCGCAAGGCATTACTGGGAACGCTGAGGCCGGGAATGCAGAGCGTGACGCCGGAAGGTAAATATACCCCGATTTTTTTATTTTTTTTTAGCATTTTAACATTCTATCTTTAACTATTGATGCCGCATAGGCGGCCTCAATAGTAAAAAGCTGCTCACACTTGTCAAACACTATGTTTGACGAGTGTGACCAACCTGTCAATCACTTTCCAAGCGATGCTTCAAATCGCTTGGAAAGTGCTTGAATATCGCACGCGAAAATTGCGGCAAAATCGCGATCATAATCGCGGTGAAATCGCGCGGAAAAACCGGAATAAAACGCTACGTGGGCACATAGCCATAGGGTATGTGCACATGTTGCGGATTGGCCTGCGGAATTTTCCGCACAGAATCTGCATCTCTTGGCAGAAAACGCAAGCCAAAATGCTTGTGGATGTCAAGTGGAAATGATGCAGATTTCCACATGAATTCATGTGGAATTGATGCGGATTTCTTGCGGATTGTCATGCGTTTTTTTGATGCGCGGATTTGCCTGACTCAGTGTATAGTCAACGTGTGCAGATACGCATTTCCGCACAAAGAATTGACATGCTGCGGAAAATAAAACGCTGCTTATCTGTGTGGATTTTTCCGCAGCATGTGCACAACAATTCTCAAATTCCCATTGACTATCATTGTTACTGTATTACACTGCGAAATTGATGCAATTCCGCTCGTCCAAAAATGCTGCGGAAATGCATCAAAAACCGCAACGTGTGCACACAGCCTTAGTGTGGCTTCTGTGCCTGCTGCTGATGTTCACACAAAATTGTGAAAATATGAATGTGACGAACGGGGGTCCCGCTGCCACCAAAACAGACAGCGGACCCTGTGTCACCAATATGTAACAATCCCACCACTGACACGGGTGTATCAGCGGACGGAGGGACGCAACACACTGCCGGCACTCGGCTATCACAGGCACAGTGGGGGCTTATCTTAGTTATCCCACCACTGGCATCATGTGACAAAAATGCAGCAAGCTAACCTTGCTCTAACAATTTACCGCAGGGGGGTTATTTTGGATGCCCCAACCACTGCTAACAACATTCCAAGAACTGCGGGGATTTATGTATATCCCACTTTCTCAGTTCCACTTTGGAACTCGCAGCTCTCCGGCGCCCCCCCTTACCCTCCGGTCAGTCAGGGAACTGCACCTAGGATAATTAGTCGCCGGACGGGCTGCTTGTTGTGCACGGACAATTAGGCTACTGCAGTAAGGGAATTGTCAATGCTGTGGCCACAGCCCCCCTTTAGCAACATAAGACCCTTCTATCCTGCCAACTAGCCTAATCAATCGCACACACCACGCTGCCACCATCCACGCTTTTCTTAATTCACAGAGTTAAATTAAGAAGGTCCTTGGCAAACCCCTGAAATCAGTAGCGATTATCTAAAAGAGGCACATAGTTCGTTTCTTAAAGCATGGAGACAAACTGATAATTTTAAGATTTATTCCCAAAAGGGCAGAGATTAGAATCATAGAATCGTAGAGTTGGAAGGGACCTCCTGGGCCATCTTGTCCAACTCCCTGCTCAAAGCAGGATTCGCTAAATCATCCCAGTCAGATGTCTGTCCAGCCTCTGTTTGAAGACTTCCATTGAATGAGAACTCACCACTTCTCGTGGCAGCTTGTTCCACTCATTGATCACTCTGTCAAAAAGTTTTTTCTAATATCTAATCTGTGTCTCCTCCCATTCAGTTTCATCCCATTGTTTCTAGTCTTTCCTTGTGCAAATGAGAATAAAGTTGATCCTTCTACAATGCGACGGCCCTTTAGATATTTGTAGACAGCTATTAAGTCTCCTCTCAGTCTTCTCTTTTGCAAACTAAACAATCCCAAATCCTGCAACCTTTCCTCATAAGACAGGGTTTGCAGACCGGTCACCATTCTGGTTGCTCTTTTCTGAACTTGCTCCAGTTTGTTGATGTCTTTTTTAAAATGTGGTGCCCAAAACTGGACACAATATTCCAGATGAGGTCTGACCAAAGAGGAGTAGAGGGAAATAATGACTTCACGTGATCTAGACTGTATGCTTCTGTTAATACATCCTAGAATTGCATTTGCCTTTTTTGCTGCTGCATCACACTGTTGACTCATATTCAGTCTGTGATCTATTAGTATACCCAAGTCTTTTTCACATGTGCTGTTGCTTAGGCCTATCCTCCCATCAGTATATGCTTTTTTCATTTTTATTGCCCAGATGTAGTACTTTGCTTTTTTCCCTGTTAAAAACCATTCTGTTAGTTGCTGCCCACTTCTCCAGTTTATTTATATCTTTTTGAATCCTCTCTCTCTCTTCTTTAGTATTAGCTATCCCTCCTAGCTTTGGGTCATCAGCAAATTTAATCAGTTTACCCTCAATTCCTTCATCTAAATCGTTGAGAAAGATGTTGAACAATACAGGGCCCAGGACAGAGCCCTGTGGTACCCCACTTGAGACATTCTTCCAGCTGGATGTGCAGCCATTTACGACCACTCTTTGGGTCCGATCACTAAGCCAGTTATGAATCCACCTAACAGTTGCCTTGCCCATTCCATACTTAGTCATTTTTTCAATAAGAATTGTATGAGATACTTTGTCAAATGCTTTGCTGAAGTAAAGATATAGTATATCTACAGCATTTCCTTGATCCACCCAATCAGTGATTCCATCATAGAAGGAAATTAAGTTAGTCTGACATGACTTATTAGTTACAAACCCATGCTGACTCTGTTTAATCACTTAATTCTTATCCAGGTACTGACATACATGTTGTTTAATAATTTGTTCAAAGATCTTTCCTGGTATAGAAGTCAGACTCACCGGCCTATAGTTGCCTGGGTCCACCTTCTTCCCCTTTTTGAAAATAGGAACAATATTTGTTCTTCTCCAGTCTTCTGGGACTTCTCCTGTTCTCCAAGAATTTTCAAAGATTATGGAGAGGGGTTCAAAAATTTCTTCTGCTATCTCCTTCAGTACTCTGGGGTGTAATTCATCTGGACCTGGAGACTTGAATTCATTTAGGTTAGATAAGTGTTTCCTCACTATCTTTCTGTTTATAGATATCCTGGATTCTTCTATTCCCTTAATAGGACAGTGAAGAACAGTTGATGTTACATTTCCTTTCTGAGAGAAAACAGATGCAAAATAGGAATTTAAAAGTTCAGCCTTCTCAACATCCTGTCTTACCATTTCATCATTTTCATCCTGTAAAAATCCTATAGCATCTTTGCCTTTTCTTTTACTTTTGACATATCCCCAAAATCCTTTATTATTGCTTTTGACATCTCTTGCAAGCCTCAATTCATTGTCAGCTTTAGATAATCTGATTTGTGCCCTGCAGGTTCTGCAGACAGCATTATATTCTTCTTTAGATTTGCCTCCCTCTTTCCATTTTATAAACATTTTTTTCTTCCTTTTTAGTATGTGCTTAAGTTCTGTGTTCATCCATCCTGGCTTCCTTAAATGCTTCCTATTCTTCCCTCTTTTCGGAATTGTTAACAATTGTGCTTTGAGAATTTCATTTTTCAAGATTTAGCAACCTCCTTGAACATTTTTGTCTTTAAAGATATCCAGCCATTGGATCCCTCCAATTCTCTTTCTGAATCCCTTAAAATCTGCCTTTCTGAAATCTAACCTTGACGTCTGAGTCTTCACAGGTCTTCCTCCTATAGTTATCCAAAATTCTAAAATAGCATGGTCGCTACCTCCTAGGGTTCCAGCCACTTTTACCTCCTCAAACAATTCCTCCCTGTTTATAAGTATTAGATCCAAGGTAGCAGTTCCCCTTGTTTTCTCCCCTACCTTTTGGAAGATAAAGTTGTCAGCAAGAGAGGATAAGAATTTCCTTGACCTGTTATTTGTTGGGAATCTCTCTCAGGCAAAACTATCTGGATAGTTGAAATCTCCCATGACAACTATGTCATTTTTTGGAGAACTTGGCCATTTGATGCATAAAGAGTTCATCCATATCTTCAGCTTGCACAGGCGGCCTGTAGTAAATGCCTACAATGGTGTCCTTTCCATTGTTCTGTCCTTGTATTCTTACCCAAACAGTTTCCAAAGAACTCCCAGTCTCTGAAGCTTCAATCTCTGTGCAGATATACGCGTTTCTAACATACAATGCAACGCCTTCTCCTCGTTTATCAAGTCTGTTTCTTGCAAATAAGTTGTATCCTTCTCGTCTTGTATTCCAATCATGTGTATTGTCCCACCAAGTTTCAGTGATTCCAATATCATATTTTTTTTCCTGTGTTAGTAGTTCCAATTCTCCTTGTTTGTTGCCCATGCTTTGTGCATTAGTATAGAAACATTTTAGTTTGATTGGTTTCTCTTTCTCCAATATTTTTATTAATTAGATTCTTTTGTCTTTGTTCTTCCTTTCCACTTCTAATAGCAGAGTTCTCAATAGCATTTGTCAGGTGTATGGCTTTTTCTGGTCTTTTGCTTCCCTTCCCATGTTGTTCTAGTTTAAAGCTCTCCTTACAAGTGTAGCAAGGCGACTTCCAAATACATGTTTTCCAGTCTTCGTAAGGTGCACCCCATGTCTAGCAAGTAGTCCATCGTAAAGGTAATTCACTCCGTGATCCATAAATCCAAATCGTTGCTGACGGCACCATCGACGTAGCCAGTTGTTTATCTGCAGAATCTTATTCCACCTTGTTCCATGGCAATCCACTGGGAGGATGGAAGAGAAGACCACCTGCGCTCCCAGTTCTTTCACTTTCTTGCCCAAGTCTTCAAAGTCTCTGCAGATGGTTTCCAGGTCGTTTCTTGCGTTGTCATTTGTCCCCACATGTAGTAGCAGGAATGGGTAGTCATCTGTAGGTCTGAAGAGTCCTGATATCCTGTCAGACACATCTTTAAATTTTTGCACCTGGAAGACAGCACATTTCTCTTGAAGTTATATCCGGTCTGCAGATAGCGGCCTCTGTTCCTCTCAACAGGGAATCCCCCATGACCACCACTCTCCGTTTCTTCTTCACAACATTTTTCTTTCTCCATCCAGGAGGACTCTGAAGGCATACAAGGTTGCTGTTTGTGGGCAAAGTCTTATCCTGATGTATTTCTTCATCGTTTTCCTGCGTGAGAGCCTGGTACTTGTTCCTGAGAAGTATGGGTGCTGACTGCCTCCTGATCCTCCTGCTTCTCTGGGTCATGTCTCCATTCCTCTGTTTCTTCAGGTGCACTTCGAATTTCTTCTCTTTCTGTAACATGAAGAGATAATTCTGCTCTGTCTAAGAACTCTTCACCTTCCTTAATGATCTTCAACGTAGCTAACCTCTCGAGATTTTGCAACTTTTCCTCCAACAGGGACACAAGCTTGCATTTGTGGCATGTGAAGTTTGGCTTTTCCACTGGTAAGTCTGTGAACATGTAACAAGAAATGCAGCTCACCAAATGGCTCCTGGCCTCTTCCATATTGAGATTTCTTAAAAACGATGAAAGATGAGCCATTTTCCGATCTCCTCTTTTCAGCTGCAACGGCCAAAACCCAGTGATCGTTGAGCTCGCGGAGACTCTTCACTTATCCCAGAAGGCACTGGGAATATGCAAATGATCTCCTCAAGACTCTTCCCCTGGTTTTCCGATCTCCTCTTTTCAGCTGCAACGGCCAAAACCCAGTGATCGTTGATTATACAGATAAAAGTTGCTATAAAGTTGAGACATTACATACGTACAGATACAAATATAAAACAAAGTGGATGAAAGAAGAAAGTACACTTATATGTGGTCAGTTGGTGTTAGGCAACCCATGCGGGTGAGGGGTGGAGGGGCGCTTAACCAAACGTCCCCACTCATCGGCACGTCTCTCTGGCATGAGGACCTCGGCTGAACTGCCTGGAACTTGCTAGGGGATAACTATAGACTTGGGTCTGTGACCTCATGAAATGGGCGGTCTGGAGAGGTCCAACCTCCCTCTCTCCAAGTTATGATTTTGCTACAAAACTTAGAAAAACTATATCTAAACGAGAAAAACCCATACCACCACACATAGGGCATCATTGTTTGTGATTTAACGAATCCAACAAGAAGACATCAAGAATACACTAGATAGGACATTCCATTTGGGAGCAATACATATCTCAGGTTCTGGTGAGGTTCATAGAATCATAGAATTGTAGAGTTGGAAGGGACCTCCTGGGCCATCTGGTCCAACCCCCTGCTCAAAGCAGGATTTGCTAAATCATCCCAGTCAGATGTCTGTCCAGCCTCTGTTTGAAGACTTCCATTGAAGGAGAACTCACCACTTCTCGTGGCAGCTTGTTCCACTCATTGATCACTCTAACTGTCAAAAAGTTTTTTCTAATATCTAATGTGTCTCCTCCCATTCAGTTTCAACCCATTGCTTCTAGTCTTTCCTTGTGCAAATGAGAATAAAGTTGATCCTTCTACAATGTGACAGCCCTTTAGATATTTGTAGACAGCTATTAAGTCTCCTCTCAGTCTTCTCTTTTGCAAACTAAACATTCCCAAATCCTGCAACCTTTCCTCATAAGACAGGGTTTGCAGACCGGTCACCTGATTTTCAGGTTATAACCGTGAAAATCAGGACTTAGAAAGCTGGCCTCATGCCCTTTGCAGAAATGTGAGTTTTAGATCTGAGGTGTATGGTTTTTTTTTCAATATGACTTGTTTTAATACTTCCCATATACTGGCATACAGTCTGTGTTTTCAGAACAAAGATCTTTTCCCCCTAGCTGTTCTTCGAGAGGAAATGAACGGTTTCAGGTTACCAGCAAGCACGGAGCTGATAAGGGGCAAAAGGAGGGGGCTATAAGGGAGGGGGGATTACAGCTACATGACAGGCTCGTCTCCTTGATGTGTAGCAATGGGAGATTCTAGAAAGTTCTAGAACCATCATACTTTAATATATAGATCTTACAGACATTTTACATTACAATGAACAGTCATGGTTGGTCTATATCTGCTGGGTTAGCTGTAGTGGATGACGTCTCGGTCTCAATTATACTATTTCTATTCTCGTGACAGTTATTCCACTTCAGTAGTGTAAGACCCTCATTTCTTTAAATGTGATCACTCCTTGTTGGGTATCCATCTGCTGCATTGGTTGTAGTGGAAGAACTGTCAGTCAAAATTATACTATTTCTACTGTGGTGAAATTGATGCCACTTCTGTGGTGTAAGGCCCTCATTTCTTTAAATGTGAACACTCCTGGTTGGGTGTCCATCTGCTGGATTGGGTGTAGTGGAAGAACTGTTCGTCCCTATTATACTATTTCTACTGTGGTGAAACTGATGCCACTTTGGTGTCTGCCAATAATTTTTGGAAATGTGAGCACTCATGGTTGGGTATCCTTTATGTGTGTTGCCTGTAGCAGTAGGCTTCCAAGACCGTCAGGCCTCCACTTCCTTGCACTCAACTACCAATGTTACTATCCTTCAATTTTTCGGACAATGGTAGTCTACAAAACTGATATTTGTGCCGCCTGAGTGTGGCTCAGCATGAAAGCAGGTAGAGGTGTTGCATGTGCTATCAGGGTTCCCAACATTGGGAGGCAGAATAAAAAAATCAACAGCAGGTGAAGAATTGGTTTTATTTATTTTGTATTTGTACATCGTTCCTTGTGTGGTATAAGTGATTAAGCGAATTTATTCTTTGGGTTGGTACAATCACAGGGATACCAGAATTTTTATAGTTTTTGGCTGCAGTTACACACTCAAACACACTTTTTATTACTGCATCGCCATATTTTCATAGCCTTTTCCAGATTTCAACCGATAGAATCATGTGAAGGCTTTTTAATTGCAGGACGAGTTGATGGTTTTATTGGTACCATTTTCGTGCACATGCCATTTTTTGATTGCCTTCTATTCTGAGTGTTGGGAGGCAGAATGAATAAAAATCAGCAATTCAGGAATTTTTTTTTTATGCCGTTCGGGAACAGTAGAGAATTTTTAATGCAAATATATTAAAAAAATAGTTTAGATTATGGCACTAAATAGATAGGGATTAAGAATGAAAATTACTTTGGACCACCACTTTAAGGAATCCTTGTCAAAAGACCTTGAAATCAACAACACACATTTTGGAGAAAAGAGTGTCTTCAATAATACATAAAGTTACATGTCAGGGTCTTAAACAAGATTATAAATTATATCTGAAAAATCATGGCAGTAATTGAGATGGCTCTGTCACATCTCACATTAATTTTTATGAAAGCTAGTATGGCGTATGGCTGTCACCATTATACATGCAATATCTGATTAACCCCTTAGTGATGGAGGCAATTTTGACCTTAATGACCAAATCAAATTTTACATTTCTGACCACTATCACTTTATGAGGTTATAATTCTGGAACGCTTCAACGGATCCCACTGATTCTGAGAATATTTTTTCATGACATATTGAACTTCATGTTAGTGGTAATATTTCTTTGATATGACCTGCGATTATTTGTGGGGAAAAAACAAATTTTATCAAAAATTTAGATACAGGAAAGATGTATATCTTTGTACCGTGTTAGCCAGTGGATAGAAAAATATTCAGGATTGAGAGTCCTCAGTAGTTGATACCTTTTAATGGCTAACTGAAAAGATGGTAATACATTGCAAGCTTTCGAGACTACTTAGGTCTCTTCATCAGGCTAGACTAACACAAAATCTGAAGTCACATATTTATGCACAATACAGCCTAGAAAAATTTATTGTGCATAAATATGTGACTTCAGATTTTGTATTAGTCTAGCCTGATGAAGAGACCTAAGTAGTCTCGAAAGCTTGCAATGTATTACCATCTTTTCAGTTAGCCATTAAAAGGTATCAACTACTGAGGACTCTCAATCCTGAATATTTTTCTATCAAAAATGTAGTAATTTTCATACTTTTAATTTTTATGCCCTTAAATCATAGAGTCATAGCTCACAAAATAGTTAATAAATAACATTTCCCACGTCTACTTTACAACAGCACTATTTTTTTAAACAATTTTTGTTAGGTAGTTAGAAAGGGTACAAGTCGACCATCGATTTCTCATTTTTCCAACAAAATTTACAAGATCATTTTTTTAGTCACATCACATTTGAAGTGACTTTGAGGGACCCATGTGACAGAAAATACCCAAAAGTGACAACATTCTAAAAACTGCACTCCTCAAGATGCGCAAAACCACATTTAAGTTTATTAACGCTCCAGGTGCTTCATAGGAACTGAAGTAATGTGGAAGGAAAAAATGAACATATAATTTTTTTTTCACAAAAAAATTTACTTTCGACCAAAACCTTTTTGATTTTCACAAGGGTAACAGGAGAAAATGGCCCACAAAATTTGTTGTGCAATTTCTCCTGAGTATACCGATACTTTATTTGCAGGGGAAATCTACTGTTTGGGCGCACGGCAGGGCTCAGAAGGGAAGGAGCGCCGTTTGACTTTTCGAATGTAAAATTTGCTGGAATAATTAGCGAATGCCATGTCGCGTTTGCAGAGAGGCTGATGTGTCTAAACAGTGGAAATCCTGAACAGGTGACACCATTTTGGGAACCACAAAAACTCAAGGATTTTATACAGGGATAGGCCGGGATCACACATGCAAGAAACTCGGAAGAGTCTTGCATGTTAATCACCGGCACTCAGGAGCGGAGCGTTCAGCTGCATGTATTGCTATGAGGCCGCACGCTCCGATCCGAGGTATTAACATGCGAGACTTGTCCGAGTTTCTCGCATGTGTGATCCCGGCCATATAGTGAGCATTTTGAACTCACACAAGTACAACACAGAATTTGATCTCATAAGGCCGTCATATTGAATATGTCATCATTAGTGTTGAGCGCAAGTGGTCGCTTATCCAGTTTGCATCTAGTGCCCGGGTGTGCACCGAACATTGCGGGTGCTCAGGTGACATGCTCAAATCCCCGCCCCACATGTTTCTCAGCTGCTAGATACCAAAGAAAAAAAAAACATGCGGAGATCTGCGATACTCCGTGCATATCCAAGCTCCCGATGCAAACTCAAGTAGCGAGCACCTGCGCTCAACTCTAGCTGTCATATCGGTTTTTGTTTTACTTTTGAAAAAAAAAAAAATTCTAACACCAACCTAAACCCTAACCCAACCCTAACCCCAACTCTTACAGTAATCCAAACCTAGAACCAACCCTAACCCAAACCCTAAGCACAACTGCTAAGAATGAAAAAAAAAAAAAAATTCTTTATAATTCTATTTAACTAAAGGGATAACAAAAGGGAATTTGAGCTACCATTTTCTTTTGATTACTGTGATAGAGTATCACAGTGATCAAAAGGAACCAATAGGAAAAATGTCCTATTGTTGCCGGGTAGTGGCCGGTAGATCTTGGAAGGTGTACTGCTCATGTGCCCGCCATTTTTTTTCCCAGGAAGATGACGCCGGGCCGAGGGACGGATCAGGAGGGTCCAGGGATGGCGCAGGTACCGGGGGGTATTGGGGTTCATCGTTTCTCTCTCCCCTGACGTGTATATCATGTTAGAAGAGAGAGAAATCATTGTAACAGTTGGCACATTTTTTTGGTGATTGCCATTATTCACTGAAATTGTAGAATTATGGATTATTGTCATCCTTGTTCCAATCTAGAAAAGAAACAACTTTTGCTCTCTTGTCAAAAGATTATAGAGACCCTATGACCACTCCTGACTAGTGATGAGCGAGTATACTCGTTACTCAGGTTTCCCCCGAGTATGCTTGGGTGATCTCTGAGTATTTTGGCGTGCTCGGAGATTGTTTTCATCGCCTCAGCTGCATGATTTACGGCTGCTGGACAGCATGAATACACGTGGGAATTTTCTAACAAACAGACATTCCTCACATGTATTATGCCTGATCAGCAGCCGCAAATCATGCAGCTGCATTGACAGAAACTAAATCTCCAAGCACGCCAAAATACTCGGATACCACCCGAGCATGCTCGGGAAAACCCGAGCAACGAGTATACTCGCTCATCACTGCTTCTGACATGTCTGACTTGTGACAGGGGTGTTTCCTATACAGTTTAGACAATGTTAGAGTGGGCAGGGACACACACTTCTGTTGGCAACAGCCAGTTGTAAAGTTATTCATACAATTGCCAGGACAGATAACAGAGGAATAGTGTAATACAATGCTTAAAAAAGGATGCTCCAGAATTGTTATATTATAAAGAATGTAAGTATTTACTAAGCTATGAGAGGAGATCAAAAGGTTCTTTCTAAAGTTTCCCTATTAAAAATAACAGTTTATACAATTTAGGCTACAATGATTCATGAGGCTTTGGGTCAGATCTTAGAAGAAATGCCATAGGAAAGAAAATGAACTTGAAGATTAGGATTATGCATACAATTTACACTCTAAATAGAGAATTCATGAAGGATTTGGGAGCGATTGTAGAGATCAAACTGTGCCACAGCAAGAACAACGTTAATCAGTGTCTGCTCAAACTTATCCTGCAATAAAAACATGTTTACCAGAGAAAAGCATAATCCTACCTAAAGAAATCCCCTGAAAGTCTCCCTTAAGATATGCAGGAAATTTCTGGTCAACAAGAAGGAAAAAAAAAAAGAAAAGATAATAGCCCAGGAAAATGACCAGCAGCCGGCATCGCATCAGCATTACAGGACTTCATCATCAGTGAAAGCTCTCTAAATAGAAAATATCCACATAGGAAGACAATCAGAACTATGTGCCCCGGTTTATCCACGGGAATTCCCAAAACCTCCTCCTCTGCACCAACCCGATATGTAGCAATGTCCCCAATGCATGGATATCGCCTAGCGGGAATATAGAAGGCTTCATTCATTCTTTGCGGAGGATGGAGGAATATAATCTTTAGGCAGGTTGGCTGGGGAAACTCCAGAAGTGCCAACAAGGTGTGACGGGATTGTTGATAGCAAATATAGTGCGAGGTAATCCTGTTTTCAGACACAGCAGAAACCTCAATGGAACCCTTCCAGTCAATTAAGGGAATTAATGTCCATCATAAGAAGAAGCTGTGACAGTACTGTGAACCGAGAGAAGCTGTGACAGTAGTGTGAACAGAGCCTTAGGGCCCCGTCACACATAGCGACGCACCAGCGATCCCAACAACGATATTACCTTGTCAGGATCGCTGGTGTGTCGCTACATGATCGCTGGTGAGCTGTCAAACAGGCAGCTTCACCAGCGACAGGAGGGTAACAAGCGACACACGTCACTTAGTTACCAGCGTGCTGGTGAAGGGAGCTGGTAACCAAGGTACACATTGGGCTTCTAAGCAGCGCGCGGTACTTAGAAACCCGATGTGTACCTTGGTTACCAGCTTCCTGCACCAGCGCGCTGGTAACTACGGTATACATAAGTGCTGCGCGCCGCTTAGAAACCCAATGTTTACCTTAGTTACCAGCGCGCTGATCGCTGGTCTCCCGCCTGTCACACGCAGCGATGCGTGCTGGCCAGCGATCAAAAAAAATGTCCTGGCTATTCCAGGACGATAAGCGATAACTGGCAGGGGGGGGCGGTCGCTAGTCAGTGTCACACACAGCGATCTCACTGTTGCGTCACAAAACTTGTGACTCAGCAGCGATCTCGCTAGCGAGATCGCTATGTGTGACAGGGGCTTTATTGGTCCAGTCCTGAGTATGTGTTCTAAGACTGTGTGTAATAAAAGGTTTGTTATTTCCAGGACTATACAGCAACGAAAGCTGTAAAGTAAGTTTTCTAATACACCTAAAGTCCGCATGCGTTGCCATTTTACAATCTCTGCCCCCAACTCGGTGATTTTCTAACTTTCTGTGACATTCCATACGTTTTTCCTCTGCCTTTTCTTTCAGTCTGGATAATGCACAGGATGACATAGAAGAGGAAGGCTGGGAATATTGGATCTTTCGGAACAGGGGATTAAAATCTCCCAAAGCCAGAAGTGACGGATATAAATAAAAAGGCAGTGGGCAGGACGTTGGCTCAGTGTTTAGCAGAACTGCAGCACTGGCGGCATCCTGGGTTCAAACCCCAGCAATGTCCAAATCTGCAAAGAGTTTGCATATTCCCCTTGTATTTTCAAGGGTTTCCTCCCACACTCCAAATTAATTGACAGCACTATATAAGTTAATAAAATAAGTAATCAACAGGGGTGCAGTGGTGTCAGCAGGATTTTGCAATGGTGTTGAAAGAAATTAAAAAAATTTTTTTTTTAATTTGACTGATTAAGAAAATCAAATTAGAAGAAAAACCTATTTAGGGGTATCACCATTGCCAAGATCCTATCCCAATATGTAGAGGGTGTAATAATAATATTATTAGCAATACCTCCAATTAGAAATGTAGTATAGTTTTCCTGATTCGATAGGTCTCCTTCCTCATGTGCAGGCATTGCAGGACCTTAGGTATCCATGGTTACTACCATTAGCAACTAGCTGTCACTTTATCAGTGGACTTAACCATGGATACCTAAGGTCCTGCAATGCCTGCACATGAGGAAAGAGACATAGCGAATTAGAAAAACTATACATTTCTAATTGGAGGTATTGCTAATAATATTATTATTACATCTACTACACAAGTTTCTATTTTTGACACTAAATGAAATGCTCTTAAAGGGAATCTGTGACCAGATTTTTGCCACCAAATTTGAGAGCGGCCCAAGACCTCCTTCACACGTCCGAATAAAATGAAGACGTAAAAAATGGTTCTGCTGTCATCAGTTGTTTCCATCAGTGTGTCACTGGTGTGTGAGTTTTTACCACCAGTATTTTTCCGGTATGGATAAAGAAAGAAACTTCAAAAGCTTTTATACTCTGCAATGTTAAACACGACAGCACAATGGCAGCACACTGATGCCATCCAGGTGCTGTGTGTTTTTCATGCCCCCATACATTTGTATTGGACCTTTGTCGTTGATGCTGCTGGAAAAAGAGATATGTGCATATCACCATAGGTTTTAATAGATACATGTGATATTGGTGAAAAAAAAAAAACGGATACCACACATACTAGAAACATGGATGTGTGAAGGAAGCCTAATGTAAAGAACCTGATTCCAGCAATCTGTCACTTACCAGGCTGCTTGCTGTAGTTTTGATAAAATCCCTGTTTTATCAACAGATTATTTTTAGAGGATTAGTAAACTTGTGGCTATGTAGTCCTCCATACTCATGAGCTTTATTTTACCCTGCCCTCTCTACCGATTGGTAGCTTTCTGTGTACACTGAGCATAGGCAGCAACCTGCCAGTCAGTGCTGTGGGTGGGTTATACAGAGCATAGCATTCAGACAACTGGTAGATCTGCAGCAGAGAAAACAGTAATTTTATCAAAGCTGCAGCAAGCAGCCCAGTAAGTGATGCATTGCAGGATTTAGCTTCCCTGCTCCGACTTCATGCTGCTCTCAATTGGGATAGCAAAAACCTGGGTACAAATTTCCTTTAAACTAAATGTTTTTATAAATCAAAACTGAAAAGTACCACTTCTATTAGTATTAAACCAATGAAGCTCAAAGATGCAGACATTAACAATATGAATTATTAAAAAACTGAGGTTTTACCTTGGTAAAATAATAATAATAATAATAGTACTAATTCACAGGTTGAGGCTAATTGTATCTTAGTTGTTAGGGCCCCATCCTTGATTCAAGTACTAATGATCAGACTAAAGAAACCATAAAAATTAAGACCCAAGAGCATTCTAGACCAAGTAAAATTATAGTTCCCGTCTAAACTTGAACATATACAAATGTGAAGGCTATCTCAGCCAGCCCTTTCAGCTCCATGGCAGGGAGATGCTTCTTAAAGCCAAAGCTAGTCTGTCCCTCCAATCTCTGCGACACGGCACGCAAGGACTTGAAAAGGGAAGTTGCAGCGAGGCCAACTATCACTATAAAGGGGAGCTATCAGAAAATCTAGATTTATAATCCCTTTTGTTTTAGGAAATAACACAGGTCCATAGCCACAGTGTTTTGGATACCGCGCCTTTGTACAGAATTGTTTAACGACCCTGTGCGCAGATTGTTGTGAAGGGAGGGGGCGCAGGGGAGCTGTGACATCGCCTGTTATGACTGGCGGATCCCGTGTTATTAGCGGTGCACAGAGGTGTCATTGTATCGCTGTCCCTGAAAACTGATGTCAACTCTTACTGACAGGACAGGAAGTAGGAGTATAAAAAAACAACCGCTGGTGTGAAAATTGAAAGATTACCATTTTTTTTTTAGTATGGATCATGATGTGCATAACAAAAAAAAAAAAAAAAAAAAAACATTGCAACATATTATTAAAAATACATGTAAAACAATACCCTGATTTAAATATTAGGTAATTTTCTGATGATACAGTCCCTTTAAATAGACTATAGTAAAGCTGGAGCTGAGCATCAATCATATAACCAGTGCTAGCCAACACCATTAAGTAGATAACATACTGTATGTCCTGATGTCTCGCAACCCTTAGCATGATGTACGTCCCGAGGCTGTAACAATGCTCGGGGTAATGTGACCATCAGAGGGCTGCAGGACACAGGGCCCGGTGTTATCTATGTAATGGAGTGCTGTTATAACGGTGTCTGCCAGCCCCGCTACATGATTGATGATCAGCGGGAGCCGCACTCTCCTTGGGGTTAAAATTCCATCTCTTAGATAATTATACTTGGACTTAAGTGTAAAGAGAAAGGAGACCTGAATGGGCATTTTCCAGAGATAGACTACGTACACATACATATTGGCACTTAAACCCCTTTCTTAAGGTCCCTTTACATTTAGCGATGCACCAGCGATCCCGACAACGATATGACGCGGTCAGGATCGCTGGTACATCGCTAAATGATCGCTAGTGAGCTGCCAAACAGGCAGATCTCACAGCGATGCAGCAGCGATACAGCGGTCGTTACTTAGCTTTCAGACACGGCGATCCTGACGTCCTCCCGCCCGCCTCCACACGTCGCTCGTCGGCGCCAGCAGGAAGCCGCCGACGAGCAATGGAGCTGCGTGATCAGTGACAGACAGCGGGGGAGCCGGTCGGAGGTATCACACATAGCGATATCACTAGCAATATCGCTGCTGCGTCACAAAATCGGTGATGCTTTAGCGATATTGCTAGCGATATCGCTATGTGTAATACCCCCTTAAGAGTCACTTATGTTCTTGCAGCCATTAACTTTGTCCTGTTCCACGTTCCCCCCATTTGCAATATTGATATTTTAGTACATATTTTCTTCTATGGTTCAGTGTAGTTAGTGTACCATCCACCACAAGTGATACAAAGATCTCTTTGTTTTTAATTAACAATAGACTTCGCATGTTTTAACTTATGACCATGAGGTCTGAGTTCATGGTTTCTGGGTGACTGGTTGGAATAGGTACATATTAAGTTAGCAAGTCCTGTGTAGGGCACAAGTTTCAAAAACTGACCATCACATCCAAGCATAAGCATAGTGTGAACAGGTGCTTAACCTAGAGTCACCAACTCATATACATTCAAGCAAAAAAGGAAGCACTCTGTAGCGCCAAACCATGTAAACATGAAAAATGAATTGCATTACTGCATTAGAAATATGAAAAATTAAGAAAGTTTAGCGCAGAAAATGGGAAACTCAATTTTTCATACTTCTAATGCAGTAATGCAATTCATTTTTCATGTTTGCATGTTATGGTGCTACAGAGTACTTCCTTTTTTGCTTGAATGTATGAGTTGGTGACTCTAGGTTAAGCACCTGTTCACACTATGCTTATGCTTGGATGTGACGGTCAGTTTTGGAAACTTGTATTCATTAACCTTCTGACTGAGCACTCCACCTGTTAGCCGCAGGCGTTTTTAATCAAAGCAGGGCCATTTCCCCTCCACAGAGATATAGACTTCAGTCTAAACAGAGGATTTTTCATAGGCTCCCATTCAGATGGAGACTACAGTCTGAAAACGAGAAATGCCTAAGGCTAAGTGCACACGTACCGGAACTCTCGCGGAAATTACCGCGAGAATTCCGGAATTCCAGTCCGCGGGAAAATCGCATTTTAAATTCCCGCGATTTTCCCGCGGAAAAACTAGCATTTTGCAAGCGTAATTAGCTTGCAAAATGCTAGCGTTTTCCAAGTGATCTGTAGCATCGCTTGGAGAACTGATTGACAGGTTGGTCACACTCGTCAAACATAGTGTTTGACGAGTGTGACCAACTTTTTACTACTGAGGCCGCCTATGCGGCATCAGTAGTAAAATATAGAATGTAAAAAAAATAAATAAAAAACGGTGTTATTCTCACTCTCCGACGTCCCGCGCATCCGTTCCCAGTAATCCTTTGCGAAAATGCCCGCGATGACGTCAGTTCTCGCGGGATCGCGACGTCTCGCGGTAATTCCCGATGACGTCGCGCGAATGACTGCAAGACTTCGCGATCCCGCGAGAACAGACGTCATCGCGAGCATTTTCGCAAAGGACTACTGGGAACGAGAGCGTGAAGAGAAGCGGGAAGGCTGCGCAGGACGTCGGAGGGTGAGAATAACAATATTTTTTATTTTAAATTCTATTTTTTACAGGGATATGGTACCCAAAGCCCGGAGGACAGTCTCCTCTCCTCCGGACCATGGGTACCATCCGCAATTGTTCTGCTTACTTTCCGCATGGTGTGCACAGCCACATGCGGGAAATAAGCGGAACAATGCATTCCTATGGGTGCGGGATCGCCACGATTCCGCAAATTAATGAGCATGCTGCGGTTTTTACCGCGAAGCGATTCCGCCGCGGTAAAAACCGCAGCATTAGCACAGCATTGCGGAATCCCATAGGAATGCATGGGATGCTTATTTTTCGCGTTTTCGCGGCAAAATCGCGCGGTTAAAACCGCCGCAGAAACGCGAAAAAAACGTTACGTGTGAACTCAGCCTTAACGTGGCTTCCAGGTACAAATAACTTGGCCATTTTATGCGCTAAACCTTCTCAATTTTTCATCCTTCTAATGCAATAATGCAATTCATTTTTCATGTTTGCATGTTATGGCGCCACAGTGTGCTTCCTTTTCTGTGTAGGGCACAGTCCAGAATCGTTTACATCAAAACACCGGCCAAGACGTGTCTATGATTGGCAGGTATTGTGCGTGTTTCCTGTTCATTAGAATAAGACATGTGCATGAAACTTGCCGATTCTGCCTGCATCTTTGCAGGTGTTCAGGGCCTATGCAGGTGTTCCAGGTCTTTTGCAGGTGTTCAGGGTCATACCATCAGCAGAACTGGGTGCCTCTATTCAGCACCAGATCACTCCTTTACATAAAACTTTCCGACCTTTATCTAGAAAACCTCTTTACTGCTCTCTAACCATATATGATTTACTGCATATGAGCAATGTTCAGGATCTGCTTTTACGTTCTAACTTTTCTGTTCCTCACACAATGAACCGATTGCTACGAAAAGAAGCATGGGACAGAGAGCTGCTGGAATAATAGCAGGCAACAGGCAAACGCCATGTCTGGATATTCCACCTTTCTGTGGTGTCGCTTTGGGCACACACAACCTACTGTAGAGCGCACAGTTTTAGGATTCTGAGCACCGCCTTATACACATTATTGTAGCTGGCAGCATATATACCGCCTTTGCTGAACGTACCAAATGCTAATTCATGAAGTGCGCTTCATCTTCATTTGGTCCTTTGGTGTTCCCCTGCTCCATTCTTATTCTCTGTCCTCCTTCAACTGTTTTATTTTTCTGCTACTAGTTCAAGACTGTCACACCCCGCTAATGCGCCCTGTGCCGTGCCAGGCTGGCATATGAATTAATCAGACTTTGCCACCCTCCCTGTCGCCTTCAGTCCTTTATTCCCTTACCGTATCGTTATTACAGATGTAGCGGCAGAATTGGTCATTAACTCTTCGATGCTGAGCATAGTGAAAGTGAAAGCTCTGAGATACATGGGCTTTCCCACCACAGATTCTGATGTATCATCAATGTCCAATCAGCACTAGAACCAATAAGAGACCAAACGGGCCACAGCGATGGGTGAAGAGCAGACTATTAACACTTATACTTAATAGTTATAGATATAACATACATATTTCACTGCAGATTATAACTGGGAAGTAAAACATGGGCAAAATGAAAAGTAATCAAAACCAATGATCCGCAAGGGAGATGAAAGTCATGATGTGATAGGAGGTCAGAAATGGCAGGAGTGACACGTTAGGGGTTGGCATAAACCCATCACCCACTCGGTACATAGAACCAACACAGATATAAAGTGCAGAGTGGTGGGACCAGAGGAGAGGACTTAGTTGAGAATTAAGTGCAGTGGAAAGTTTTGTGACCGGGTCAATTTGACCTTGAACAGTGGACTATGGTTGGGAGATCTAAGCAAGCTTCAAGAGGACATCATCAAGGAATGACAAAAAATAATAGTAGCAAGTATAATGGTGCAGGTTCCACAGAATAGATGCAGCTCAGGAGAAGTCCTGCTAACGGGAATGAGAAGATTTTAGAAGGAAAGTATGAAAGACAGAAGATATTTGTTGGTAAATGCTGTAATATGAAAATTCTCAGCCCAGGAGGAGGTAGCCTCGGGTGGGAATAGAGCTGAAGTGACAGAGGCTTCAGATCAACCAGAGATCTTCAGCCTCATTGGCATGTCAATTAAAATGCTGCTTTCTCAGTAATGGACCGACCATATAAAGGTATAGCTGGACTTGTCTATAAAAGAGCAACACGTGCATAGAAATAGTTTGTGGCGTGAAATCCTGCGGAGATTCTCTTTACCAAGTTTTAGGATTCCTTGATGATGTTCTCTTGAAGGATGCTTACATTGCCTAACCATATTCTATTGCCCACACCTGATCTGGTCATTAAACTCTCCACTACACCTTATCCTCAGCTTACTATATCTGTCACATCTCTCTGCACTTTATTTCTGTATTGGATGCAGGCACTGAATGCATGATAATTAAGGCGAAAGGAAGTTCCAACACCTATAGCGCTGGCCGAGTTCTGATAAAGGCCACGTGCACACGTTGAGTATTTGGTGATTTTTTTACCTCAGTATCTGTAAGCCAAAACCAGGAGTGGGTGATAAAGCCAGGAGTGGTGACGTGTTTCTATTATACTTTTCCTCTGACCGTTCCTATCCTGGTTTTGGCTTACAGATACTGGGGTAAAATACTGACCAAATACCCAATGCGTGCACATGGTCAAAGAGGAATCATCCACTGAAAAGGAGTGAATGGGAAGTACCTGAGAATTGAGAAAGTCCCAGCACCTATTAAGCTGGTATGTGCACCAAAAGCAGTTTTCATTTCTTGCAAGGCATAGGAGCAGCAAGGCATTTCCAGAAGATTTGTGTGAAAAAATATGTACAATTTGAATTCTTTATCCTTTCTTGGATCATCGAAGTTAAATCCTGGCACATTTAAGTGACTTGTAAGTGAAATATCAGCATACCATTGGGCCTTGAATGTGCGATTGTGAGACAGAATCTTAGATTTGGCTTTCCTAACTCTGCCCCATCAATCATTTGTCCCAATCAGATGCTGGAATTAGCTGAAGGGGACGCTTGTGTGAACAAGCTTTATTTTATAGGTAGCCTCCTAATTTTCAGCATGTAACTTTACAGCAGCACTCGGCCTGTCATGGCCACATAGGGAAACCCACACACTGCACGATGTAGCCTACTGTATATATGAGCAGAGAGAGACATGGAAGATATGAGAGTTTGCAGATGAGCGATCACTTGACTCAGCCTGAAAGGCCAACCAGAGCGGAATCTGCCTTGCCCTGGAAAACCCCTTTAATACTAGTTTCAGTCCGCAGTTAGTATAAACCCTACGCCTTACCCTTAAGCATGCAGCGAAGTTGTCTGTGTCTCGTGCTGCCAGAAATGTCAGGTGGTGTCATATCTCAGTAAGAACAAAAGGATCACCGCTTCAGAAACTGGACGTGTCGGATCCTTCGGGTCCGGGCCCCATATGCACAATTAGACTGACTGCAGCCTGAACCCGCCAATATCAGCAGGTTAGGCCAACGTTAGCCTAATGTGCATGGACGGGGGGCTTTAAATAGGGGCTTCATCACATTTAGTAGAAAGGAGAAACTGGCTCATTCAGGAGCAAACATGAGCTCACCGAACGGTCCTCACTTTAAGGAGCAGTGTGCCATCTAGTGGAATAAGCTAGTAACACAGCATCTCCATCACTGTCTCAGGCATAGAAATAGTGGCAGTCGCCTCCTTCATGTGTGCGCATTCTGGTCTCCGCTGCTATAGGTAGAACAACTATGGAGGAAATTCAAGTTCAGGGTCACACGTTTCCATTGGAATTAAGGTGCACATATTTCATTTTCAAGCGCTCACCGAGTAGTGTAGCTCATTGTGCCGCCATAGTGTCCACATAGGCGCAATGGCGTCACAATGCGTCTGGGAAACCACTATAGGGGAAACGGATTAAGTGACCAAAGCCAATTTTCTGGAGGTGACAGTATTTTAAAGGCAATGTCTTTTTTGTTTTTACATAGTAGTCATGGCCCAGACAGTCTAAATCTATGCCAGTCTGGTTAGCTCTTTTGGTGCACGGACAGGCATAGACACATTAATTAAAGGGAATCTGTCACCAGGTTTCTTGCCACCTAATCTGACAGCAGCATAATGTAGGGAAAGAGACTCTGAATCCAGTGATGTGTCAGAAGTTAAGAAAATCAGTTTTATCAGCAGCAGATTATCACTAGAGAAATTGCAAGCCTGCTGGCATGTAGTCCTTCATATTCATGAGCTCTGTATAACCCTGCCTCCACCACTGATTAGCAGCTTTCTGCCTATGAACAGTGTACAGAAAGTCACCAACCAGTGGTGTTGGCGGGGTTATACCGAGCTCAGTATTCAGAGAACTGGTAGATCTGTAACTTCAGTAAGCAGCCCAGTAATTGACACATCACTGGAATCAGGGTCTCTGCCCCTACATCATGCTGCTTTCAGATGAGGAAGTAAAAACCTGCTGACACATTCCTGTTAAGAGGCCTATGTCTGGGTGTGCGATGCCTACACATTGGCTTCCCCAGCTTTGTGCCTGCTCTCTGTTCTGGGTAACAGCTGAGGGTCCTGAATTGGGAAACCCCTGTGTCCTCCCAAGAGTTCCTTCAGAAGGCACTGGAATGTTGGTTTTGTAAACTCGAAAAAGGAGAGAGTAGTAAAAACAAATAATAATGCAGAGAAAAGCAAAAACTCCAGGAGAATATCTGTTCCTCTGTATGATATAAAATGACTATGGTAGGATTACTACAATGCAGCGCGGAATGTTCCGCTCGCCGTCACTATGGCAACACAACAAAAAATGACAGCATTTCCAGGAAACAAAATTACTGACTACAAAAAACAGGAACGACAGATGCAACACTTCTAGAAAAGGAGCGATTCCCCCGGTAGGATGCGCAGCCCCAATATTGTATGTTACTGCTCACACCTATCACAGGAACGCGCTACATACAATCACAGAATGAGAACGGTGATCTAACTTGCTATAGGCAGAACTATGGAAGACACTCCGGCACGGCAGTACGACACAGGACACAAGGAGTTAACCAATACAAGCTGCAGCACGAAGGTGTGCTCACCAGAAACACAGCATTCACTTAGAGGGGAGCGGCACCTGCAGGAGGCACAGCACAGGTTATTGCCTGTATGTCACTTGTCTCCCTTTCATTTTTTCTAGCCGTTTTTGCTGCTTTTCGCTTTGTTTCTCTCTGTTCCCTCACTGAAGGCAGAAATGTAGACAGATTTGAGCGGTTTTTAAGAGTGGTCGATCATAGCAGGAGAGAGGAAATGACGGAAAAGTGGAGAAAAATAAAAAAGTATTTTCTATGTTAAAGATATATTACAAAGGATCTTATTTTTTACTTAGATGCATATATTTGGGGCTTAAAACTATTTTTCCACAATTGGGTTCCATTAACAATTTTGCAAATCAGTGGGCTGCAGAATGAGTTAACTGAGAAGCCATGAGTGAGCTCACTGATGGTCACACTTTGAGTGAGAGGTGGCTGATTGTTATGCCAATGTGACAGGAGCGCCAGAACACCCAGTGCCGACATCACTGAGCGCGAGAGGCGAGTATCTGTTATTTTTAATTTACATTGGCGAATGTGGGAGTTAAGGAGGAGGAAGAGTAGTGGACAACCCCTTTAAGAAAGAACCCGTTTAACAAGTAAATGAATGAGAAGCCCAGGTATGCAGCGCTCTCCGGCTCCCCCACGAGTCCGTTACGCCCATGCTTATATCAGGTCCTGGGCACTCCGGGATTGGTATCTGGCTCTGCATATCAGGGTGGCAGTAGCCAGTCTGTAACATACCAGTACCACTCTCCGCTCACTCTGTATTCACGCCATGGTGAGTTATTGCAGCTCCTCCGTGGCTAATTAGAGGGCATGTAATAGATTTCACTGCAATCACCATCGACCATAAGAACATTTTACAAATCTGATGACCAAGTCTCTTTACTTACAGCAAGAAACACACTTGTGCTATGCCTCGGCGGAGCGAGAAGGGGCCCAAGGCTGCAGCGCAGAGCACTCACATCCATTACACTTCTCTCCATTTTCCTTCCACCCTTGGCTGATGAATGAAGCAAATCTGGCCAGAATACTGTGATAGTGTCCTACACGGGCATCACTCACCCTTCTTAAAGGGTTGGTCCAATGGTTAAATATCGTTTTACTGTTTGATCACACAAAACATTGCAGTAAAAGACTGGATAAGTCTGACAGGTAAGTCTAGCCTTGGGGCTCATGCACACTGGCACAAAACTCCTATGGCAGTGTACGAGCTTGTGCAGTTCCTTCCTTATGAAGCTAACACCTCCGCTCGCTGCTGTGCAAGATCTACTGGAGAATGGGAGAATACTTGTGCACATATGGGGTCCAATAAACCTCATCACTGTGTGTTTCTGTATGAAATAAGGGGCATATGGAATTTCAGCAGAGGCTCCGAGAATATATGGGATTACAGCAAAGGGCTCATGGATGATCCGGAATTACAGCAGAGGAAGCAGGGATGATCTGGAATTACATTGAGGGCTCAGGGATGAACTGGAATTAGAGCAGAGGGCTCAAGGATGATATGGAGTTACATCAGAGGGCTTATGGATTATATGGAATTACAGCAGAGAGCTCAGTGATGATCTGGAATTACAGCTGAGGGCTCAGGGATGATCTGAAATTACAGCAGAGGGCTCAGGGATGATCTGGAATTACAGCAGAGGGCTCAGGGATGATCTGGAATTACAGCAGAGGGGTCAAGGATGATCTGGAATTACAGCTGAGGGCTCAAGGATTATATGGAATTACAGCCGAGGGCTCAGGGATGATCTGAAATTACAGCAGAGGGCTCAGGGATGATCTGAAATTACAGCAGAGGGCTCAAGGATTATATGGAATTACAGCGGAGGGCTCAATGAGGATATAGAATTACAGCAGAGGGCTCAGGGATTATATAGAATTACAGCAGAGGGCTCAGGGATTATATAGAATTACAGCAGAGGGCTCAGGGATTATCTCGAATTACAGCTCAGGGATTATATAAAACTACAGCTGAGGGCTCAGTGATGATATGGAATTACAGCTGAGGGCTCAGTGATGATATGGAATTACAGCTGAGGGCTCAGTGATGATATGGAATTACAGCTGAGGGCTCAGTGATGATATGGAATTACAGCTGAGGGCTCAGGGATGATATGGAATTACAGCTGAGGGCTCAGGGATGATATGGAATTACAGCTGAGGGCTCAGGGATGATATGGAATTACAGCTGAGGGCTCAGGGATGATATGGAATTACAGCTGAGGGCTCAGGGATGATATGGAATTACAGCTGAGGGCTCAGGGATGATATGGAATTACAGCTGAGGGCTCAGGGATGATATGGAATTACAGCTGAGGGCTCAGGGATGATATGGAATTACAGCTGAGGGCTCAGGGATGATATGGAATTACAGCAAAGGGCTCAGGGATGATCTGAAATTACAGCAAAGGGCTCAGGGATGATCTGAAATTACAGCTAAGGGCTCAGGGATGATCTGAAATTACAGCTAAGGGCTCAGGGATGATCTGAAATTACAGCAGAGGGCTCAGGGATGATCTGGAATTACAGCAGAGGGCTCAGGGATGATCTGGAATTACAGCAGAGGGCTCAGGGATGATCTGGAATTACAGCCGAGGGCTCAGGGATGATCTGGAATTACAGCCGAGGGCTCAGGGATGATCTGGAATTACAGCCGAGGGCTCAGGGATGATCTGGAATTACAGCCGAGGGCTCAGGGATGATCTGGAATTACAGCCGAGGGCTCAGGGATGATCTGGAATTACAGCAGAGGGCTCAGGGATGACATGGAATTACAGCTGAGGGCTCAAGCATGATCTGGAATTAGAGCAGATGCCTCAGGATAATGTCACATTTGCATGTGGTTGAAAAGTGGATCTGACACTGGGCGCTAGAGAGAAGTTCATACCTTGATGTTCTTACAGTCACCAATGCTGGAACATAGCGTGCAGTTGTTTCTTATAAAGGATACAGTAAGCTCCACCGGCATCCAGTGCTCCGTTGGTAGATATGGCACAGACTGACAGCACAGTCATGCCAATGATAAAGTAGGAGAGGACTAGCATTCCCACAGTCTCATACAGACCAGACTGACCCACGACAAATCCTGCAAAAAAGAAAATTTGCCATCATGAGAGGTTTTGTTAGCATACAACAGTCCTTCGGTTCTTTCACTGCAAACTATATACGTAACCCTGATAACTGGAAGGCGAAGAATACCATATCTCATCATATAACCTGAATGACATCTGCTCCCAAATGGAAAAATTAAAGGGGTTGTCCAGATGTGTAACAAAAGTCTGCAGTCACCCTATGTCTGGATTCTCCTGTGAAGGCGGAAATATGCACCTTCAGGCCACATTCCGACTAGACGTGAGCAGCCTCGCGCAATTCCCTCATAATGAGCGATTCCGGGCTCTTCTAGTCAGAATGTGGCCAGGAGTTGAAGATTATAGAATTGTGGTCACATGACCACCTGCTCCCACCGCCATCAATGGAGGGACATCTGACAATGCACTGTGCGCGATGTGAGGATTTGCAAGTCTGCAGTCACTTACAGTGACTGACGACTGTTGTTCCAAACCTGGACAGCTTCCTTAAGGCTATGTGCACACGTTGCAGATTCTGCAGTGGATCCGCAGCGATTTTGCAGCGTTGTACAGTACCATTGTATTCAATGGAAATTTAAAAAACGCAGTGCACATGCTGCGGATTTTTCAGCGGGGATTTGCTGCAGCATGTCAATTCTTTGTTCGGAATCTGAAGAGGTTTCACACCTACTCCATTGTAGAGGTGTCAAACCGCAGGGGAAAAGCGCAGGCTAATCCGCAGGTAAAACGCAGGTCTTTTGACCTGTGGATTTTTCCAAATCCGCAGCACCATCCACTACGTGTGCACATGGCCTAAGGAAGACCTACTTACTGCATTCAAAATGAGCTACGGTGCAACCTGAAAAAAGTGGGCACATTTTCATTCATAAGGAGTTCCAGCACCATGTATGGATTATGCCCTTATGTCGGCTTTTTATCTGTATTTGATCCATTAGTTTTATATACAAATCATCGTAAATCATCCAGGATAAAATCCTTTCCTATCCTATACGTAGTAATATGGACCCAGACAGCACAGTTTTTAAAGATCTGTATTACAGTACAAATATTTGTTATCTCTATTATCTTTTACTAGTATTTTTCCGCCAAAAAAAATGGCATGTCAAATTCATGACGAGTGATGGTGTTCCTTACACCACAAATCTTACTCCAGTACCTGACTGGAGTAAGAATCATGGAGACGCACATCACTTCGCCTGATTCATTAATAGGCGTGCACCTTGCACTACAATCTGCCCCCTCATCAAAATTGGCAAGAAAAAAAAAAGACAAACAGGTTTGAGGAATCAGGATCTTAAAGGGAATCTGTCATTAGATTTTTGCTAAGCAATGCAAGAGCTCCATGATGTAGGAGCAGAGAATCTGATTTCAGTGATGTGTCACTTGCAATGCTGTGTTTTAATGTTTCAATACAATCAGTGTTTTATCAGCAGGAGATTATTATCACTATATGACAAGTAGGGATGAGCTTTCCGATATTGAAATATCGGCCCGATATTTGCGATATCGGAATTCCGATTCCGATATTTTTTTCATATCGGAAATCCCATAATCCTTCAGCCTCTGAGCGCTCCATGGAGCCAATCAGGAGCTGAAGAATTGCTGACAACATTGCGTAACTCCCCTAAGCTTGGTAGGAGGCGTCCAAACTTTCTAGCTAGGGGCTGCGCTGAGATTGGCTGGCTGGATGGTGTGATCAGGCAGTATAAAAGGCTGCGCCTGCCATTTTAGCCTCACTCTACTGTGAAAGCAGATTGGGATTGGTTGCTATTGGAGATAGGGAGAGATCTCGGATCTTATAGCGATACAAATTGTTTTTCAGCGACTGTAGCAGCCCCTGTGTGTTACAGAAGCAGTCTTTTTCCTCACTGACCCCGCTCAGTTTCATTTTTTGTGCTGTGCAGGCTCTCAGTGAGGTGCTTAGTGAGACAGTGCAGAGCACCTTCACTGCAGCAGCTCCTCTTGCTGCAGCACTGTGTGGTGTGTGTCTCACTGCCTTTTCTTTTCATCCCTTAAATCCCCTTCCCCTATTTTTTTCTAAAAGTTAAACACTATATAGGGATTGTGCTGTGAGGGACCCAAACAACCTCTGTGGCTGGTGCCACACAGCACCTGGCCCAGTCCCGGAGAATCCTTTTTTTTTGGTATCACAGCAGTGTCATTTACTGCGCTGTGACATCCGATCGAAACGTGTACACCAATACCACAAACACACGTTACTCTTTGTGTAGGCCACACTAGATTCAAATAAAGTGTAGCATACACACCATCATCATATAGTGCCATTAGTGTTTCTTATACCTGTTTGTAGTCCTACAGGAATAAGCACACTAATTCCTAATCATTACTTTCTTGCCATTCTGAATCCATCGATAGAGATGAAGGCAGGGAGTAAGGGACGTCCCCGCGGCGGCCGTGGAAGAGGTGCATCAGCAGCTAGACATGCTGCACATCCAGAGCAAGCAGCAGGCCCAAGTCACTCAGCACCTACTTTCACCCGGCAGCAGTCATTTATTCGCAGCTTGTTAGGAGCACAGGGCCATAGGCTGATAAGAGAGGATCAAGTAGAAACCGTTGTTGGTTGGATGGCAGCTGAGGAATCCACTTCAATGAGCACAGCATCCTCCCAGGACCTCTCCACCACATCGGGTCAGGCCACTGAAGAGCAGCACCCATCTGCTTCTTCACCGCCCACTAAATTGCCCAGACATTCAGAGGGCCAGGAGCCAACCTTAATCCTCTTCTCAGAATCTGTTGGCTTGGAATCTGTGTGCCATCCAGACAGCACTCCTGTGGTGCATGGGCCTTTTTCGACCAAGTTGCAGATGACGTTACAGTAGTCAGATGCAAGCTTTGTCGACAAACTGTGCGGAGAGGGAAGAACGTCAGCAACCTTAATACCACCAATATGTTGACGCATGTCAGGAAGAGGCACCCTGTGGAGTGGCAGCATCACACCCAAGATGTTTCGTCACCTGCAGCTGGTTCCCCACCTTCCACCTCTTCAGCCACAGCAGCCACCTCTTACTCCAGCTCGCAAACAGCTGCTCCCGCTTCCTCGCCAGAATGCCAGGGTGCATCTGCAGGCAGTGTTGTGCGGCGGCACACTGTCTGTACTTCGTCAGCATCCCAATCGCTGGTATCCTCACACTCCCAATCCAGTGTGCAGCCATCTGTCACACAGGTGTGGAAGAAAAGGCGCCCGTACTCGGCAAACCACCCACGAGCACAGGGCATGAATTCTCGCATTGCCAAACTGCTTGCAGTGGAAATGCTATCATTCTGTCTGGTGAGCAAGCCAGCCTTTATCGATGTGTTAGGGTTTGCAATCCCACAATACAGCGTTCCCAGCCGCTTCTACTTCAGCAGGCAAGCCGTCCCCGCCCTGCAACAGCATGTGGAGCGTAAAATTAAGCATGCGCTACAAAATGCAGTTAGTAGCAAGGTCCACCTGACCACCGACGCGTGGACCAGTCAGCATGGCCAGGGACGCTAAATTTCCATGACCGCCCATTGGGTAAATGTAGTTGAGCCTGGAACTGAAGTAGACAGTGCAAGTGCGCAGGTCCTGCCAACTCCACGGATTGCAGGCCTCTCCTCCGTACAAATTGACTCCTCCTCATACTCGTCAGACTCGCCTGCACCCAGACGTACCACAACAACCGATTTCAGCACTGCATCGGCCAAACATCAACAGGCCGTGTTGAAATTGGTTTATCTGGGTGATGTTAGCCACACCGCAGCTGAGCTGTGGAACACGCTCAAGGAGCAGAGCGACATGTGGCTTGCGCCGCTCAGCCTCCAGCCAGGTATGGTGGTGCGTGACAACGGACGAAACCTGGTCGCGGCTCTGGGCCTAGGTGGTCTGACTCACATTCCATGCCTTGCCCATGTCCTAAACTTGGTGGTGCGGAGTTTCCTTAGGAACTATCCTGACCTTGAGGAGCTGCTGCACAAAGTCAGATATGAGTGCTCTCATTTGCGGCGTTCAAGCATGGTTGCATCGCGCCTTTCAGCCATGCAGCGCAGATTGGGCCTGCCCGAGCACCGCATCATTGTTGACCTCCCCACCAGGTGGAATTCGACTTTGCATAAGCTGCGGAGGTTGTGTGAGCAGCAACCTGCAATTATGGAGTTGCAGCTGCAGCAGGCGCAAAGTAGGCGACACACATCTCAGCCCTCCCACTTTACAACCACAGAGTGGGCATCCATGAAGGGCATATGCACCATTTTGAAGTGCTTCGAGGACTCCACTCTGATGGTGAGCGCGGATGCTGCCCTACTCAGCCTGACTATTCCCCTTATATGCCTTATAGAATCATCACTTAAAGGACTAAGGGATGAGGTTTCTCTGGAGGAGGAGTAGGATGAGACACTAGGACCAACCAGGCAATCTTCATCGGCCCGGTTGGTACAAAGCTCTGTGGGTGCCTCACAAAAGGTCCAGGCAAGACACAGCAAGCGAGGAGGATGAGGAGGACTATGAGGATGAGCCAGAGGAGGAAAGTACACAGCGTTCTATTAGTAGTCACCAGATAGAGCGTGGATGGGGTGATGCAGAGCAGCCAGAGCACATTCCTCCAGCTGGTGACAGCGATGCATGGCCAGTTGGCAGTCTTCAGCACATGAGTGACTTCATGCTGCAGTGTCTGAGAAACGACCCACGCGTGGCTCGTATTCTCCCCACAAATGACTACTGGGTGGCCACCCTCTTAGATCCACGTTACCGGGACAGCCATCAAAGCCTAATTACACCGTTGAACCGGGCGCGTAAAATGCAGGAGTACCAAGATGCACTGATTAATTCACTCATGTACTCTTTTCCACCGCATAGCAGTGATGCGCATGCACTAGCAGGCACCTCAGTGCGTCCTGGGCCCAGCGGAATCCGTTAAGAAGCCGGTAGCAGAAGCAGTACATCTGCTACTGACAGGTTCAGTATACCCAACCTGTTCCAACGGTTTCTGAACCCGCAAACAGTTCGGGCACCATCAGCACAGACAGTGCAACGCACAAGGAGGCAACGTTACCGTGACATGGTGGCACAATACCTCTCCACCCCTGTCAGTGTGCTTCAGGATGAATCTGCCCCCCTTCAAGTTTTGGGTCTCCAAGTTGGATACATGGCCGGAGCTTAGCCAGTATGCCTTGGAGGTCCTGGCTTGTCCTTGTGCCAGTGTGATTTCTGAACGTGTCTTTAGTGCAGCCGGCAATGTACTAACAGACCAACGTACCAGACTATCTGCTGCAAATGTGGACCGGCTTACATTCCTAAAAATGAACCAGGCCTGGATTTCTGGTGACTTTTGCTGCCCTGGGCCAGAGTAGACAGGTTACATGCATGGTTGGTAGCAGTATGCATGCTCTGTCATGTGCCTATGTTGCACACAGCGTCATATGTTATGCCAGTGCTCTGGCCTCTACTACCAACATCTAGCTCCTGGTTCTGTGACTGACTCTTTCACCTCATACTGTTTTCCATGGGCTCTAGTACCGCCAGCTAGTGCCCATTTCCGTGACTGCTGTTTTCACAGCATGCCGTGTTTCTGGGCTCTAGTACCGCCAGCAAGTGCCCATTTCCGTGACTGCTGATTTCACAGCATGCCGTGTTTCTGGGCAACAGTAACGCCAGCTGTACCTCGTTAGACCAAAGTGGAAAAAAGGACGACAGATGCCAAACACCTATAGGCAGAAGCACAAGAGGCGGGATCCAGCCACGCCGTCTGTTTCCTGGCAGTGAAGTGCGGACACAGGTGCCTCCCCAGAGGGGTAAACAGAGTTCCAGCATCACCAGCTGGTTCTCGGGAGTGTCCAAGGGCACGGGTACCTCCTGCTCCAAACCATGTTTGACAACGCTCGCCGTTACACGGTTGTGTCCGCCGCACTGTTCCACGCCCCTGCCGTACATCATTCCGGCTCAGTTTGCTGTTATCCGTGGTGTCGGCAGTGTAGGAGCCCCCTACGTGGACTCCGGGACCTGGCGCTCAAGGCTGGTCTCGACAGTGCCAGTAGGCCCCCCTCCTCCCCTGCTGCGACTGCGGAGTAAAGAAGACTGTGTCCAGGTTGCGGGGGCAAATGTGGCTCTTGCACCTTCTGCCGAGAAGACATTACTCCGGTAGAAGACCCAAGACAGGAAGACAAATGCAGAAGACCCAAGACAGGAAGACAGATGCAAGAAGACCCAAGACAAGAAGACAGATGGAGATGTCCCCGGACTCCTGTCTTTTTGCTCTTGAACTTGCATCTTTGTGTGGTTTTTTTGGGCTTCTCAGCAGTGCTTTTGGCTTATGTCACTACTACATTGTGGTATCAGGGCTACAGTAATGTCAGCTGTTGCCCAGTACAGCCACTGGCACTTTTACCTTCTGCTGCTTATCTGGGTTCCAGTAACGTCAGCTGGTTCTCAGTAGAGTCAATGGCTTAGGTCCCTCCTTTGTGGTATCCGAGTTCCAGTAACGTCTGCTGGTCCTTGGTAGTGCATTCTGGCACAGGTTACCTCCTGCTTAGTCATCGGCCTCCGGTAACGTCAGCTGGTGCCCGTTAGTTCCATTGGCTCTTATGCTGATTTCTGCTGCCTATACGGGTTCCAGACTCACCAGCTGGTTCTCTCAAGTTCCTGTGCCTACTGTTACTTCTGCGTATTTCCTCTGGGTTTGGGAAATTCTGCGACCAGCCAATAGCAGGATAACCATAGACAGAGGTTTAGGAAGCAGTAGGAGCAGATGTATATGAACCAAAAGCAGAATATCAATATGCAGAATTACTGAATAACAGTAATATAATCAGCAGAAGAAGACTAAGCATGGTTTAAAGGGAGTGTATCCGTTCCTCCACGTGGTGCTCCTGGAAACTCCCTGCAAAGCAAGGTGAGCTGAACGCGGACACATGTCAGTCAAAGGGCATATTGACACCACCACCGGCAGTTTTAATTTAATAATGTAAAATCACTAACCCTAACTATCCCTAACCCTTACCCTAACCCTACCCCAACTAATCCTAACCCAAAGAAAAAAACACCGCTGTTAAGAAGATGTTTTTCTGCTACAGCTTTCGCTCTGTGCATTTTTCTAGCGATTTTTTTGCTCCTCTGCAAACTCCTTCCCCATTATCCTGAGGTGTTTCCCCTCCATTTTATCCATTATATAGCACTGTAGTGGTCATTTTGTAATTCCGATTTTTTTCTCCCATTGACTTGCATTGATATCGGAAATCGGAATTCCGATACGATATCGGGCAATATCGCTCATCCCTAATGACAAGCTGCCTTGTGCTTGGTAGTCCAGACAAAGCTCCAGCACTGATTTGCAGCTTTCCGTCACTATATAATGTACAAAGGAAGCTGCAAATCAGTGTTATGTGCAGGGGTTATACACAGCTCTGTGAGCTCTGCAGCAGGGAAACTGCTGCACCCAATAAACTAAGTGATACATCACTGGGGTCTCTGTCCCTACATCACGGTGTGGTCAGATTACATAGCAAAAACCTGCAGACAGATTCCCTTTAACGTATCTACAATTTAAAGGGAACCTGTCACCAGGTTTGGCCGATATAAGATACGGCCATCACCCTTCAGGGCTGATATAAAGCATTCTATAATGCTGTATATCTGCCCTCAACTCAACCTGTAAGAGAAGAAAAATAAGTTTTATTATACTCACCCGGGGGCGTTTCGGTCTGATGGGTGTCACAGGTCCGGGTCCGGCGACTCCCATCTTCATACGATGTTGTCCTCCTGCTTGCTTCGTGCCGCGGCTCCTGAACAGGCGTACTTATCTGCCCTGTTGAGGGCAGAGTAAAGTACTGCAGTGCACAAGTGCTGGGAATGGTCAGAGGTCCGGCGCCTGCGCACTGCAGTACTTTACTCTGCTCTCAATAGGGCAAATAAGTATGCCTGCGCAGGAGCGCGATGCCAGGGAGCGATGAAGCAAGCAGAAGGGCGGTGTCGCAAAAAGACGGGAGATGCTGGACCCGGACCTGCGAAACCATTGGACCGGACCGCCCCCGGATGAGTATAATAAAACTTGTTTTTCTTATCTTTCAGGTTGGAAGGGGACTTATCTATAACATTATAGAATGCTGTAAATAAGCCCTGAAAGGTGGTGGCTGTATCTTATATAGGCCAAAACTGCTGACCGGTTCCCTTTAAAATCCACAGCAAGTATCATCTACGCAGATTTCACTTCACACACCACCTCCTCACCTCGCCCCCTGTCTGTCAGTGCTTCTCAAGGCTCAGTTCTAGGACCCCTACTCTTCTCCATCTACACCTTCGGCCTGGGATAGCTCATAGAATCCCACGGTTCGCAGTATCACCTCTATGCCGAAGACACGCAGATCTACCTATCTGGACCTGACCTCACCTCCTTACTAACCAAAATCCCACAATGTCTGTCTGCTATCTCAGCCTTCTTTTCTGCTCGCTTTCTCAAACTGAACATGGACAAAACAGAATTCATCATCTTTCCCCCATCTCACGCTACCCTCCACCAGACCTATCCATCAATGTCAACGGCTGCTCGCTTTCCCCAGTGCCACATGCTTGGTGCCTTGGGGTGATCCTCAACTCCTTCCTCTCTTTCAAACCACATAACCAAGCCCTTGCCTCCTCAAACTCAAAAATATTTCCCGTATCCACGCATTCCTCAACCATGAAACCACAAAAACACTAGTGCATGCCCTTATCTCCCGCCTCGACTACTGCAACTTCCTACTCTCTGGCCTTCACTCTAGCACTCTGGCACCACTTTTTAGGCTCATTGTAAAGTTTCCACTATTTAATAACCAGATCAGTTTTGAAATCTGCTGCACTCAGTTTATGTCCACAATCTATAGCAGAAGTACAGAGGAATAACTTGTAGGATTTCTAGAAGGAAGTGACAGAAGGCGCTGGTCAGTGGGCTTCAGACTGCATTTAACTGGACTGACTACATTCATAAGGAAATTGCCTCTTCATAGAGAAAGAGGACTTGAACTCTGTAGCGCCACCTGTTGGTTGTAGCTATCCTACAAGTTACAATTAACCCTTTAACAAGTCTTGTAATATGACTTCGGATAAAAGCCAAATCAAAATCTCAATTTGCAGACACGGTGTTTCGGGCTATTGGCCCTCATCAGTGCAAAGTATGAGAACTGATTTAGCTAGGTGAGATCAGCTGCATATCAACCCCTTTGGGATATGGCCATTTTTGATACTCCATTTTTCCATTTATGGAGGTGTATGAAGACTTTTTATTTTGAGTAACGACCTGATGCTTTTTTATACCTTTTTTAGGGGTATAGAACATTTTGATCCCTATTTAATTGCATTTTTTGGGTAGGTACAGTGACCAAAGAATACAGCAATTCTGAGGTTCTAACTTTTTGGGGGGGTTTTTTGGAGGCGTTTAATTTATGGGTTAATACAGTTTAGGTTTTCATATATTGATACCAAATATGATTCTTTTTTTATTTTTGAATTGACAAAAGAGAGTGTATTTTAAATGTTTATACTTTATTCTTTTGTAATACTTTGTTTTTCTCTCACTTGAACCTGTATCATTTGTTTGCTTGTTCTATACGTGGAAGCACTACAATATTGCAGCCTATCGGTTAATGACTGGTCTTATGAAGGTCGACCCCACTGTCTGGGCCACATTAGAGGAACAAGATGGCAGTGATGAAGGCTTTCAGTAGTTCCCCAGTTGCCAGGACATCGCGCAACCGTGTTGTAGGGCAGCCACGTGCGTTGATGATGACCCATGTAAAGTTCACTGTGCCAACAAATTCTACATTTTTGGAAGGAACCCAGAATAGAATTACAACCTTATAATTTATACTACCTTCAAGGTCATTAAATTAGCGACTAAGTAAAAATTGCAAAAATCATCTTAACGAATAAACCTTTCATAACTTAGCTAACAGTTTACATTTAATGGAACTAATTGGAGCAATTTCAATGTGACAGTGACTGAAAATTACATTTGTGACCAGTTGGAATTTTTCTCTATCAGTTGGCAATACACTTCTCAACATTGAAAGTGTTACACTAAGAAATTGAAATCACACGATCAATAGTCATTAAGGATGCAACATGCGGCCTGGCATTGTCATGGCTCCTGTGACACTTAGGGGACATGACCGTACCACTGATTCTACAACCAAATCAAGGTTACGCCTGAGCTGTTAGTGTACCCGGAATGAAGAATGCAGAGGTCCAGCTAAATTATATTATTCCACCCCTCACCATAATCCCAGGAATAGGATAGGTGTGATGTTCATTTTGAAGGCCTTTTCATGGTGCTGCCCAACTGGTCTGCAGCCCAATCTCTGGTTATCATTGCATCCAAAACACAAAAGTGGGACTTATCACTGAAGAGGATAGACCTCCATTTATATCTTGCTCTGCACTGTGATGGAATTTGAGAGAGTGTCAGTGTGAAGTCGATGGAACACCTATAGCTGGATGTCTGGCTGTATGGCTGATAGCCCAATGTTGTGCAAACTCCTTTTCATGGTTTGTGTAGACACAAATGGATTGCGCTTGGTATGCGACATCTAAATTCACTTGCATTACAGAATGGATCGATCGTGCAAGCAGTGGTACGGCCATTTTACCAAAGTGTCCATGGAGCTGGCTGTTTTTTGAACACATACCCCAGGTTGAATTCTACTCATGATATTGTGAGCAGCCTGCGTGGCCTAAAGGTGCTATCATACACTGTAAAGTCTCCAGACCTGTCTGCCATTAAGCACATCTTTGAAATCATTGGTCAGCAATTGCAAAGGAAGCTGCCAGAAGTGGATCTTGATGGTTTGTGTGCCCAAGTGCATTCATCGCAGCAGAACATCCCTTAGACAACCATTATTAACCTGAATTATAGCAGCCAAGGTGTGTAAGTGTATATTTCTGCGTGTGGCACTCATATGACAAATAAATGACATTCAGAATAAATGATACTGAATAAATTGAGATATTTTAAAAGGTTTTGCTTCCACTTTTTCATCATTTGCATATCATTAACATGTCTAGCCATCCTATGATAGCCATAACTCCATGATTTCTCCTTCTTGGCTTTGCAATTACAATTCTGAGGAGTGTATATTACAGTAAAACAAAATGATTTGCACTGTTAGTTCAGTGGCTACGTCGGTAGTCTGTGGCAGCCAGCCCAGAGCACAGTGAACAACTACCTGCTGGCATCTTGGGCACCTCTTCTCATTTGTAGGCTTTTGCGATGTTATGACTATAGAGTGGGAGACCAGTGGATATACGGGTTCGTTATTTTTAGGCTGGGAAGGGCCAAATATCCATGGAGTTTCCCAGCTTAAGAATACCAGCCCCCAGCTGTCTGCTTTTTGGCTATCAAAAATTGGCCTTTCAACAAGCATTGTTCAGGCTGATGAACCCGAACAGTAACACAGACTTACGGGAGAAGTCCTTGATCAAGGTCCGTGCACGGACACTAGGTGTCTGTTACAGACCCCGAACTTCACTGTTCAGGTTCGCCTATCACTAGTTATGACATCAGGCTGCCTACTAATCAAAAGAGGTGTATCGGGATTGACGCAGGTAGTAGAAAGTAAGCAGTGCTCTGGTCCGGCTGTCATGAACTACTGAGTACTACAAATTACTTTTCTCCACTCTAACATCAGATGTTCTTCTCTAGTGATAGTCATTATGGATATTACTGTATCAACAGAGAAACAGGCAGTAGATTTTATGCTAAATGTATGGTATGGACTGCATGAGGAAAAAAAATCAAATTTATAGACTATACTGATGTTTAAGTGCACAGACATTTTTGCCATATATTTTTTCCTGCCGTAATCTGGACACTCGTAGACGTCTGCGTTGTGAAGTCCATAAATCGAATAAATAGACGCAGAGGGATGTTTAGGTGGGCAACTGCTCATCTCATTCCTTTAAATAGTCTTTGCTGTGTCATGGCTGAAACTGAATGATTCACTAAGGGAGGGCAACAATTGTGCAATACCATAGAAATTAGAACAAAAAATATGCATGCATGAATGTGTGTTAAAATAGTTTAGTGGGCTGTGTAAGCATAAGATCACGTGCCAACGTAGGAACTTTGTATGGCACACGTGCCTCCTGTGGCATCTGCACCACTGGGAACTGACTACCTACTGAAAGGACAATTTCTGGGCCGATAGTCCACCTGCCTGGGAAATAGGACTAGCAGAAGCAGTAATCTTCACTTGTCACTAAACGTAAGTGCTCATACCATCTAAATCTCATTTATCACTTCTCTCAGTGTATGCAACAAGGAAAGCTGTAGTAAGGCACGTGCAGGGTTACTATTGCAGTACAGAACAAGCAGCAGTATCTACAAACAGGAGGGAAAGGTGCTTCCTCTGTGCATAGATCCTCCATCTAGTTTATGAGACGAGAGTAAGAGGTTGTTTCGGGGTTGTTTCGCTAGGTCCCATACTGGGAAATAGGGAGCTGTGTAGGTGTCCTGCTTTTTCCATCTCCACCCTACTATCATGACACAGCTGTCAGGTGACTAGGAACCAGGGGCTCCTTCCCTGTCCCTAACACTAGGGGGCACTCTAGCTCGCCCTAGTCCCCGGGATACTTCTGAAAGGGAAGATGCTGGGGCCTCCACCCTTGCCTTATCTCCTGAGTCAGACCTCCATCTATTCTCTTCCCCCACCCAGGGATGAGGGGCGCTACTGTTCACCGTAGTACACCAACCCAACAAACAAGGGTTGACAGAAAACTCCAGGCATACAAAACATTCACTCAACTGTAACAGAGAAATGCACCGGGGCGCGGAGGTTGGGGAATAAACCAAAATAGAGAAGGACAGGGAATTACCACACTTACAAACCAAGCAACAGTCATAGATAACTCCTCCAACACTCCTTCTCATATGTGACCCTCTCCCTCCTGCACCCATACTACGAATGCTAGCTCTGACAAGGATGTGCACCAGAGCCCAGTTTATAAAGGAAAAAGGAGTGGCTAGCTGAGCTCAGAGATTACCAACATGGCCAATTAACCCCTGTTCTGCCAGAAGGAATAAACACCATTAAAATGAAGGAGAAGTGCTTCTTCTCAGCAGCGGAGTAGGAACAGACGCTGCAGTCTCCTGGCTCCACACTGTTGCAGTAGCCCCATGACAGTACCCCTCTTCTATGAGGGACCTTCAGAACCTCAGGACCAGGCTTATCGGTGTATGCCACATGAAAAGACTGGATCAGTCTGGCTGCATGAACATCAGATGATGTTACCCACATCCTCTCCAGACCATACCCCTTCCAATGTACAAGATACTGAAGCGACCGACGAACGAGACGAGAATCCAAGATCTTCTCTATCTGAAACTCCAACTCGACAACGACAAGAAATGGTGGTAGTGGTAATGGTTCTGAAGATGCAATGTATTTTTTGAGGAGGGATCGATGAAATACATTATGGATCCTAAAGGTAGGCAGTAAAGCAAGGCTAAATGCTACGGGATTTATGATGGCTATGATCTTAAAAGGACCAATAAACCTGGGACTCAGTTTCCAAGACGGAACCTTCAGCTTAATGTTCCTAGAGGACAGCCACACCAAGTCACCAACACACAGGTCCGGACTCAAACATCTCCGATCAGCCACACTATTATATTTGAATCCCATCTTCCTCAAATTATTCGCAATCCCCTGCCATATGGTAGTAATAGAAGATGAAAACTGTTCTTCTGGTAATCTACAGTAGAAGGGTGATTTCTATTAAATGAACTAAACTGAGGATGGAGCCTATATGCCCCGAAAAACAAGGACTTACCAGTCGATTCCTGATAATGATTATTTACAGCGAATTCGGCTAATGATATATAGGTAACCCCGTCCTCCTGATTTTCAGATACAAATCATCTGAAATATGTCTCCAGATTCTGGAAAATGACAAATGAATACCCCAGACAGTTGCAAAATGCCCTCCAAAACTTGGGAGACAAACTGCACCCTCTGGTCGGAAACAATATCGGTCGGGATCCCATGTAATTTAATTATTTACCTGACGAAAATTTATGCCAAGGGTTTGGTGTTTGGTAAAGCGATGAAATGAGAGATTTTACTGAATCTATCTACCACCACCAGAATTACAGTATTCCCTGCCGACATGGGAAGATCCGTGATAAAAATCGACCGACAAGTGAGTCCAAGATCTACGGAGAATCTCGAATGGTTGGAGAGACCCCGATAGACGAGTATGAGAGGTCTAACGCGCACAGACACGGTATGCGGCTACATACCCCTGGACATCCTGATGAGCACCTGGCCACCAAAAACGCCGAGCAAGAAGATCAGCGGTGTCTTTACTACCAGGATGTCCATCCCAACAACTGAATCGTGATGTTCACCAAGGACTCTAAGACGAAGATAAATGGGAACAAATAGTTTACCAAGTGGACAGGCAGCAGTGTTCTGCCAGAAGGAATAAACACCATTAAAATGAAGAAGTGCTTCCTCTCAGCACCGGAGTAAGAGCAATCAGACGCTGCGGTATTCTGACTCCACACTGTTGCGGTAACCCCGTGACTCCTACTTACACCTATCACCGTCTACTGTGAACTGCAATATGGAGTCCTTAGACTCTGACCTCTCAAAACATCAATCCTGGTACGCGCTTTAATCACCGGCAGCGAGACTTCAATGGGGGAATTACAAATACATTTACAGTTACTGTTTTCCAATATTGAATCGCTCATTACTGCACGCGTTTTACACCAGGTCAAAAATAGAAAGAGACAGTTTGCTCCTAGTTTATTCTCAATGCATTTCTGTATATATTTTTTTTTCTTTTCTTTTAACATCCGCCATACAGTTCAAGAAAAATGGACCTTCTTACTCAGTACAAATTTTTATGGTCCTCAACAAGGGGGCGTAACGCACAGTATCTTCTGGGGCGTGTCTTTAGGCTTCTTTGTACTATTACCCTGTAAGCACCACCCATTTAGTAAAGACCATTGAAGTGGAAAGACCCATATAGCGAGTTTTAAGAAACAAAACATGAAATATTCAGGTGAACAGCAGGAGTAAAATGAGACCAAAAAGTGGCCACTTTTCATCTAGTGACAGGCCCTCTTTAAGGACCAAGGGTGCGATTCATCAAAGCTTTCTCAACATATTTCTGGTGGAAAAATAGATTTGAAAACGCTCACTTTTTGCACAAATAGGAGATTGCGCAATAAAATGTGTCTTTTTTGAGCTTTCACGCCATTCTCACCCCTGCGCCGACAAAGTTAAATTCATGACGAGTGGTAACATCCACTATGCCACAAATCTTACTCCCACATGGACTGGAGTAAGAGTTGTGGCGAGGAGCATGCCGGTTTTCATGACTCGTCGTCCAAGTTATCCCTCAATATAGTTTAATTAGGACTTGTTGCTTTGTAAGAAAAGTTATATTTTCCATTAACATGAACATACAGCTCTGGCAAAAATTAAGAGAAACTTTCAAATGTTCAGCTTTTCTGAATTTTTTCTTTATAGGTATATTTGAGTAAAATGTAAATTGCTCTTTTATTCTATAAACTACTAACAACATGTCTCCGAATTTCCATACAATAAATTTTGTATTTTTTTCTGACAAAGAAAAATGTTCAAAATAAAAAAAAAAAAAAAAAAAAGTGCTTTCAGACTTCGAAACAACAATACTAATGTTTTAATGTGAAGCGAAAAAAGAAGAAATATGAAGCACTCACCGATATAGCTGAAAAACTGTGCGTCTTTATTTCACATAAATTCCATCAATAGATGTGTGGACATGCAGGACGTTAGAGGAATGCTAGGGGAGGGAGGTGCCGGACAACGGCCGTTTCGCGATTACTCGCTTCTACAGGTCCACCTCCCTCCCCTAGCATTCCTCTAACGTCCTGCATGTCCACACATCTACTGATGGAATTTATGTGAAATAAAGACGCACAGTTTTTCAGCTATATCGGTGAGTGCTGCATGTTTCTTCTTTTTTCGCTTCACATTGAAATATTCATGTTTTTTCATGCAAACACCTCCATTTTTCGACTGAATTATATGCCGCAATACTTCAGATAAATAGCTCCGTCTGGTAATGTGTCGATTTGTGTGCCCTAGTATGCCGTTCATCTGTTTGCTCTTTGCTGGGATCAATACTAATGTTTTAACTCAGGAAGAGTTCAGAAATCAATATTTTGTGGAATAACCATGATTTTTAATCACAGCTTTCATGCGCCTTGGCATGCTTTCCAGCAGTCTTTCACACTGCTTCTGGAGCAAAAATTTAAGCAGTTCCTCTTTGTTTGATGGCTTGTGACTATCCATCGTCCTCTTGATTACATTCCAGAGGTTTTCAATGGGGTCAGGTCTGGAGATTGGGTTGGCCATAACAGGGATTTGATGTGGTGGTCTATTAATTTTTGCCAGAGCTGTATATATGTATATATATATATATATATATATATATATATATATATATATATATATATATATATTAGATAGATGAAAAGCCGGCAATTCAGCAGCCACGTACTATAAAATCAAATCAGGAGACAGCAGGATAGAACAGATGGATTGCATACAGTAAATACAGATATAATAGATATATAGCTGTGAGTAACATATACAATTAAATTAGTACAGCGTGTGTGCAGCTTACTGTGTTTAAATATTAAAAGATTATTTTTCTGAAAAAAATGGCGTGGACTCCCGCATAGTTTTCTTGACCAGCAGATGGAAAGCTGACGGCCGGGGGGTAGATGTTTAGAGCTTGGGAAGGGGCAATACCCATGAAGCTTACCAGGCTATTAAAATGGGGGACTCCCCAAATAATGACGTAGTGTCCCCCTATAATTAATAGCCAGCAAAGACTATGCAGACAGCTGTGGGCTGGTATTAATAGCCTAGGAAGGGGCCATGGATGCTGGCCCTACCCCCCAAGCTAAAAACATCAGCTCTCAACTAATCTAAGATGCACCAATTCAGGCACTTGGCCTCACTCTTCCCACTTGACCTGTAGCGGTGGCAAGTGGGTTATAGTTGGGGGGGGGGGGGGTTGATGTCACCTTTGTATTGTCAGGTGACATTAGGCCCCGAAGTTAGTAATGGAGAGGCGTCAATAATACAATATCTTTCTCACTTTTTATCAGTAACCAATCATTCATCTGCACTGCCCCATTACCTCAACGCACTATTCCCCTGTGGTGTCTTCAATAAAAAATTTTTTGCATTGAAAATGAAAATTTCCCAGAGTGCAGCTGTTTTCTCTTCACTGGATGACCGTCTGGACTAAGTTCCAGGTTCATCTTGCACCTTCCTCATATCCACAGAGTGCACGTCTTGTCTGTATCACTGCCCCATTGCATAACATTGCTCCGCTTGCCATCCGTTTTTTCACTCATGTTAACCTACCCCCAAGTTACAGGTGCTTTTCCAAGTTATCAGGGAAGAAAACAAAGGGAGGATAGCAGGATCAAGTCCTCAAGCTTGACTAAGCCTTCCCACATCCATGTGTGTGTAATCATCTGAGAGAAAACTATTTTTTTCCTTAGGTACGTCAATTTTTTTTCTCATCCCTTTTCTTCACTGAATCAGGTACCATCTGAACTTTTTTATCCGTTGTCTCTTAATGTATCAGTTAGGGTAGGTTCTCACGCTCTGTGAAAATACAGACGGCACTCAGGCCAAGGTTATTCAATGGGGCTGTGCGGATGAACGATTGTTTTCACCAGGGCTGTGGAGTCAGTGTCCATTTTGGTGGAGTCGGTATAAAATGGACCGACTCCTAAATTATATAATAAATTGGATACAGTAGTTCACTGCAGGATGTGCTGAAATTGTTTTCAGAAGAACTTGGGAAAGTTATGAAATGTCCTATAAATGTCTGTTCTGTTCCTGATCTAAGGATCTCTGTTTTATCTGAGATGAATTTGTGCTGCACTTTATGCATATGCTCAGTAGGGGGCAGGGCAGAGGAGTCAGAGTCAGGAATCAAGGGAATTGAGGAGTCGGAGGTTTGGCTTACTGACTCCACAGCCCTGACCACAACATATAGTTAGGTCCATATATATTTGGACAGAGATAACATTTTTCTAATTTTGGTTCTAGACATTACCACAATAATAATCTTTATTTTTTATATAGCGCTAACATATTCCGCAGCGCTTTACAGTTTGCACACATTATCATCACTGTCCCCGATGGGGCTCACAATCTAAATTCCCTATTAGTATGTCTTTAGAATGTGGGAGGAAACCGGAGTACCCGGAGGAAACCCACGCAAACACGGGGAGAACATACAATGAATTTTAAACAAAACAATTCAGATGCAGTTCAAGTTCAGACTTTTAGCTTTCATTTGAGGGTATCCACATTAAAATTGGATGAAGGGTTTAAGAGTTTCAGCTCCTTAACATGTGCCACCCTGTTTTTAAAGGGACCAAAAGTAATTGGACAATTGACTCCAAGGCTATTTCATGGACAGGTGTGCGCAATCCCTTCGTTAGGTCATTCTCAATTAAGCAGATAAAAGGCCTGGAGTTGATTTGAGGTGTGGTGCTTGCATTTGGAAGGTTTTGCTGTGAAGGAAACATGCGGTCAAAGGAGCTCTCCATGCAGGTGAAACAAGCCATCCTTAAGCTGCAAAAAAAACAGAAAAAACCCATCCGAGAAATTGCTACAACATTAGGAGTGGCAAAATCTACAGTTTGGTACATCATGAAGAAGAAAGCAAGCACTGGTGAACTCATCAATGCAAAAAGACCTAGGCGCCCACGGAAGACAACAGTGGTGGATGATCGCAGAATAGTCTCCATGATGAAGAGAAACCCCTTCACAACAGCCAAACAAGTGAACAACACTCTCCAGGAGGTAGGCGTATCAATATCCAAATCTACCATAAAGAGAAGACTGCATGAAAGTAAATACAGAGGGTTCATTGCACGGTGCAAGCCACTCATAAGCATCAAGAATCAAAAGGCTAGACTGGACTTTGCTAAAAAAAATATCTAAAAAAGCCAACACAGTTCTGGAAGAACATTCTTTGGACAGATGAAACCAAGATCAACCTCTACCAAAATGATGGAAAGAGAAAAGTATGGCGAAGGCGTGGTACAGCTCATGATCCAAAGCATACCACATCATCTGTAAAACATGGCGGAGGCAGTGTGATGGCTTGGGCATGCATGGCTGCCAGTGGCACTGGGTCACTAGTGTTTATTGATGATGTGACACTGGACAGAAGCAGCCAAATTAATTCTGAGGTATTCAGAGCCATACTGTGTGCTCAGATCCAGCCAAATGCAGCCAAACTGATTGGTCGTCGTTTTCATACTACAGATGGACAATGACCCAAAACATAAAGCCAAAGCAACCCAGGAGTTTATTAAAGCAAATAAGTGGAATATTCTTGAATGGCCAAGTCAGTCACCTGATCTCAAACCAACTGAGCATGCATTTCACTTGTTAAAGACTAAACTTTAGACAGAAAATCCCACAAACAAACAGCAACTGAAAACCACCGCAGTGAAGGCCTGGCAGAGCATCAAAAAGGAGGAAACACAGCGTCTGGTGATGTCCATGAGTTCAAGACTTCAGGCAGTCATTGCCAACAAAGGTTTTTCAACCAAGAAATGAACATTTTTGTCAGGAACACCGCACTGCACTTGCTCACTGAGCCAGTGCGCGTGTCCTGAGTACAAAAACAGTGCTCAAAGATACCTGTGGAGCGGGGCAGCAGCGGTGACGATGCGTGCTTCAGACTATCAGGACCTGAAGCACATGACTGCTGGGGGCATGACCTAAGCTCCACAGAGCTAGGAGCTGCAGGGAAACTCCTAGAAAAGTAACTATGGGACAAGGTACCAAGGGGCATAGACAGACGTAAAACAGATCAAGCTGGGTCAAAGCACGAGATAGCAGGACAGTACCAAAGGGTTAGACAGAGCGAATAGTCAGGACGTAGCAATAGATCAGAAAACCAGAACGGTACTATAGGGACAAACTGTAACGGAGTAACAATAGCCAAGCCAGGAGGTCAGAACCAGAGAAGACAATAATACCAAAACGTGAGACAGAGAACTGAGTGAGGTGACAGACCGGGTCATACACGGGAATCAAACAAGCAATGCAGTATCCATGCACACCAGGGGGGGGGGGGGGTCAGACACACAGCCAGAATAACAGTATAGCTGACAGGGAATCCTAGTCTGGAGTGAGTATAAATACCCCTCCCAGATCCAAAGAGAGGCCGGCAAAAGTTAACCCTGTGAGAACAGGACATTAACCATGTCCTAACCATGACAATTTTATTTACAATTATTTAATCTGTCCAATTACTTTTGGTCCCTTTAAAAACAGGGTGGCACATGTTAAGGAGCTGAAACTCCTAAACCCTTCATCCAATTTTAATGTGGATACCCTCAAATGAAAGTTAACCCTGTGAGAACAGGACATTAACCATGTCTTAACCATGACAGTACCCCCTTCATAATGTGGGGGGGGGCACTGGACCCCCAGGTTTCTCAGGGTATCTGGCATGAAAAGCTCGCACCAAATCGATCAGCGTGCACCGAACTGGCCGGAACCAATGACCGATCCTCAACGGAATATCCCTTCCAATGAATAAGGTACTGAAGTCTCCGGCGCACCCACCGTGAATCAATGATGCGCACTACCTCGTACTCCAGTTGACCCTTTACCAACACTGGTGGAGCCACAGATGAGGGATCTTCTCTAACTGTCCCCACAGGTTTTAATAGGGACCTGTGGAAGACGTTAGATATTTTGAAGGAGGTGGGCAACTGTAATCTGTATGCCACCGGGTTGATCACCTCTACAATCTTGTATGGGCCAATAAATTTTGGGCCCAACTTCATAGAGGGTATTTTGAGTTTGATGTTACGGGTGAACAACCAGATTTTTCCCCCACTGTCAACGCAGGAACCACCCCCCTCCTCCTGTCCACAAAATGTTTGAACTTCTTCTGGGCTTTGGAGATGTTCCCCTGCACCTCACTCCAGAGGGTTTTTAACTGCTGTACCATCCCCTCGGCACCAGGGCAATCCGAATCCATACGGGAAAATTCCCCAAACTGCGGAACAAACCCATAATTGACCTGAAAGGGAGACTTTCCGGTAGACTGATTAATACGACAGTTGAATGCAAATTCTGCCATGGGCAATACCTCACACCAGTCTTCCTGTCTGGAGGAGGCCAGGCATCTCAATCTGTTCCAACGACTGGTTGGTGCATTCAGTCTGTCCATTGGATTCCGGGTGATAGGCAGAGGAGAATGACAACGTGACCCCCAACTTCATACAAAACGCTCTCCAAAACCTGGCCACAAATTGCACACCCCTGTCCGACACCACATTCATGGGCACTCCGTGCAATCGAACAATGTGCTGTATAAACAAGCGGGCCAAGGTTTCAGCAGATGGTAACGCAGGTAATGGCACAAAGTGGGCTTGCGTAGAAAATCTATCAACCACTACCCATACCACTGAGTTGCCCTTGGAAGATGGAAGATTAGTGATAAAGTCCATGGACAGGTGTGTCCATGGTTTATCCGGAATTGGCAAAGGCACCAATTCTCCGGCCGGCCGGACCTGAGAGCTTTTAGAGCGCGCGCACACCCCACAAGTATTTACAAACCTTTTTATATCAGTACCCATAGAGGGCCACCAAAAACCCCTAGCTACTGCCCCCCGGGTAGCTGCAATACCAGGGTGTGTACTTAACACAGAGTCATGAAATTCTTGAAGGAGTGTGAGACGGAATTGTTCGGGTACAAACAATTTACCTGGGGGTTTATTCCTGGGAGCTTGTGCTTCCAGAATCTCTCTCTGTAACTCAGAGGAGATTTCAGCTACAACCACTCCCGTTTGAAGAATGGAAGAAGGAGGTTCTGGAGGGGACACAGAATCAAAACTTCGGGATAAGGCATCCGCCTTTACATTTTTAGACCCTGGTCGAAACGTGATGGTAAAATGATATCGAGAAAAAAAAGTGCCCACCGAGCCTGTCTGGGGGTCAATTTCTTAGCAGACTCGATATAGGCCAGGTTTTTATGATCAGTGATGACCGTAATGGGATGAGCGGCCCCCTCCAAAAAAAGCCTCCATTCTTCAAAGGCCAATTTAACCGCTAACAATTCCCTGTTACCGACATCATAGTTTCTCTCGGCCGAAGAGAAGTTCTTAGAGAAAAAGGCACAGGGTTTGAGGTTAGTCAGGGTAGAGGGGCCCTGTTACAATACTGCCCCCACCCCGTCGACCTCGATGATAAATGGTCTTGACGAATCGGGTTGTACCAACACAGGAGCTGTGGTAAAACACTTTAATGTAAGGAAGGAATTTTTTGCGGCCACGGACCAATTTTTTACATCTGCCCCTTTAAGAGGGAGGTCCGTCAAGGGTTTCACCACCTGCGAGAACCCTTTAATGAACTTCCTATAATAATTAGCGAAGCCCAGAAATCGCTGCAACCCCTTCAGGTCATGAGGCTGCACCCAATCGGTAATGGCCTGAACCTTCCCTGGATCCATGCGGAATCCCTCCCCGGATACAATTACATCCAGAAAAGACAGTTCTTGCATAAAAGATGAGCACTTCTCCAGCTTAGCATACAAATGGTTCTCCCGGAGTGTCATAAGAACCGTACGTAAATGGTTTAAGTGTGACTGACTGTCCTCAGAGTATATCAAGATGTCAAGTAGATGACTACATAACGCCCAATCAAGTCAGAAAAAAACAACATTAATGAAGTTCTGAAAAACAGCAGAAGCGTTAGTGAGGCCGAAGGGCATAACCAGGTTTTCAAACAGCCCATCAGTTGTCAGGAACGCTGTTTTCCATTCGTCCCCCTCCCGTATCCTTATAAGGTTATAAGCCCCCCGTAGATCGAGCTTAGAAAACCATTTGGCCCCCGTGAGTTGGTTGCGTAGATCAGGAATCAACGGGAGAGGGTACGTGTTCTTAACAGTAATTTTGCTCAGTTCCCGAAAGTCGAGGCACGGTCACAACCCACCATCTTTTTTCTTTACAAAGAAAAACCCCGCTGCCACGGGTGAGACCGAAGGCCGAATATGCCCTTGTGAAGGCTCTCTTTGATGTACTCTTTCATAGCTTGGCGCTCAGGCCCGGACAAATTAAACAAACGAGCCTTGGGTAATTTGGCTCCAGGTACTAAATCGATAGAACAATCACATGGTCTATGTGGTGGGAGCGCCTCAGCCTCGCTTTCGGAAAACACATCTTCAAAGTCTCTCAGGTACTCCGGAATACCCTCCAGACCGACAGACGACACAGATACAGATCTTATCGGATTGACAAAAGGAACCGGGTTACAACACAGACCATTATCATTACATCCCCATCGGATGATCTCCCCCTTCACCCAATCAATGAGAGGATTGTGGCGTTGCAACCAGGGCATCCCCAATACCAGTCCTGCAGGAAGATTATTCATAATGAAACAACTTAACTTTTCCACATGAGTGGAACCCATTTTCATAGAAAAAACTTCAGACATAAAGCAAATTCCATCCCGGGTAAGAGGGGATGAATCCACAGCCACAATTTTAACAGGGTCTTTTAACCTGACTGTCCCTATCTTATTAAGAGTCACAACTTGGGCATCAATCAGATTAATGGAGGAACCACAGTCAACAAAGGCGGTGGTCATAACAGGACCACCAGCAAGTTCCATTTCAACCTGCAGCACCATCTTTGTACATGAGAAAAAATGTACCTGGGAGTCTGGACAACCTCCTTGATTGTTGCCCAGACTCAGTCGTTTCTCTGATGGTTTCTCTGAAGAAGGGCAGGAGGGGCAATTCCTTTTCCATTGTCCAGAGGCTCCACAGTAAAAGCATAGTAGGTTGTCTCTATGGTGCCTTCTCTTTTTCTCCTTAACCGAGACTGACCCAACCTCTGTGGGCTCAGATACAGGTGCAGTTGTAGGGTCTAGCAGATTCTCAGGATGCAGTGACAAGACAGGGTATGACTTGTGTAATTAACTTTTATAAACTGGCGCCACTAGGGCTATGCTGAACAGGCAGAAGAAGGGGTAACACAAATCTGTCCTCACAGGGACTCAATAAAATAAACAATAAGTTTTTAAGTAGCGGGAAGTACCCGGCTAGTCCGGGTGTCAAAGACCGAAATATGGCCAAACTATGGTACTTATTGCTATAGTCCACTTATCCTTCCTGGCGTCACTCGGGATCGCAGATGCGGCCGCTTTGATGGGGCGCAACAGGCCCTGAAGAAACGATGGCGGTGGGGCGCAACAGGCCCTGAAGAAACGATGCCGGTGGGGCGCAACAGGCCCTGAAGAAACGATGCCGGTGGGGCGCAACAGGCCCTGAAGAAACGATGCCGGTGGGGCGCGGTAATGACTCAGTTCCCCTAAATGTCTAGTGGCTGTCCTCCACTAAGGGTCCCTCTGTAGCCGGGACAAGGGCCTCTAATGTCGCCTATGGCGAGGTGGCGTCACCTGAGGCCGGTGATGACAGGGTCTCCGCGATGGGAGGAGGCCGGGGGGCAGTGTCCAAGCCTCTGTGGCCGTTTTATGCGTAGCTGCAGCCGCGACCTGAGGTAAGGAATCTGTCTCACAAGGGCGGGGGACGGCGGGCGTGACTATGTGAACGTGGGCGGGAAGCGGCCTCCGGTAAAAGTCTCTCAGTTGTTGGTGAGTGCGCAGTATCCTCCTCACAGGCCCCTGTCCGTGTCTCCTCAAGTCACCCGGCTTCCTGTCTCCTGTCACACTCTCTCCCAACTGCCATATGAGCGCATCCCCTGCTCCTTTTATCCTCACCCCGCCCCCTGTTGCCCTGACAACTCCAGTCATGTCTCTCCCTTTACTGTTCTCCCAGTATTGTTTCCTCAGGAACCCTGATGGCGGTCCCCTGGGTACCGGCCCAGTCACTGTCTGGGAGTCCTCCTCCCCACAGTCCCCCACTCTGTAAGCTCACCAGTCCTCGGGCGAGGCCCTTAGTCTATTGAGATCGGTCTGTAGGGGTTTCAATGTGCGTTGCCATATAAATTGATCCTATTCATATCGTTCAGGGGGATTGCTGGCCGTTGACCGCTCGGAGCGTCTAAGTTCAACTGGAGTAGAGTCGTCTGGGGTGGTGGACATCGGTGGGCTGATTGGTGCAGGCGGGCTAATTGTGTCAGATGATTCATTACTGAGTGGAGGGCCTCTATGTCCTGGAAGACAGTCTTCGTCGTCGTCCTGGTCTCAACATACGGAAGACGGTTCAGTTGTCGACGGGGTGGGCTCCAGTTGCTTCGGGTCGGAGGAAGTACACGGGCGTAACATATTACAATGTACAATACGAGTGGGCAGTGTTTCATCCTCCTCGGGCCGTATTTCGTACACTGGTCCGTCTGGATGGATACGGCGTAAGACCCGATAAGGACTTTCTTCCCAACGCGGCTCTAGTTTGTTCTGGGGGTGTTGATCTAGTACAAGCACCCGGTCCCCGCTTTGGAGGTGTGGGGGTGGGGTTGCATCCTTCCCTGGGTGCTCCCAGTCTCGGAGCTTGTTGTGTACAATTCGGTGAAGAGTTTGCAACCGGTGGTGATGATTTCGGACCCAAGACGACATTCCAGTCCAGGGCTGAGGCTCTTCGGGGTCCAACTCCACCTCCGTGATCTCTTTACCTTCTCGGCCGAACAGGGAGTAGGAGGTATAGCCAGTCACTCGATGTACCCTATTGTTATAGGCCCAAACTAGTTCAGAAACATATTCGGGCCAACGGGCCTTCTTGTCACTCTCCAGAGTGCGCAACATCTGAATCAATGTCCGATTAAATAGTTTAGAAGCCCCATTCCCTGGCGGGTGATACGGTGTGGTCCGGGATTTGTCAATTCCATAGAGGTGATGTAGTTCTTCCATGACTTTTCCCAAAAAACATGCTCGCTGATCAGAATGTATTCGTTGAGGACAGCCGTATACTTGTGTAAAGTTTCTACAAATTGCGGAGGCAGCTGACTCTGCGGTCTGATCCCAAGTGGGGGTGACCACAGCGAACTTGGTGAAATGATTTACCATAATGAGACAGTGTTCGTACCCCTGAAATGCGGGCCCAATGGTCAGATAATCCACCGTCAGGAGCTCAAGGGACATTGAGGTCACAATAGTTTGTGTTGCGGCTTGCTGAGCGGGTGGTTTGTCTAATTCGCATAAGCGGCAGGTCCGGCAAATTTCATCCACAACAGCCGGCAAGCGCGGGTGGTAAGCTTTCTGTTGCAGCCATTGCAGAGTTTTTTTTTGTTCCGAAGTGGGCCCCTTTTTCGTGAGCCTCTCGAGCGAATACGTAAAGTTGGGCTCCTGGCGTAACCACCTGCCAAACAGTCATCAAGGTTGTTTGTGATATTATTTTATGATACAATAGTCCCTTTCGGATAACCAACCTCTCCCATTGTTGCAGCATAACCAACAGGTCTGGAGTCAAATTTTGTCGCTGAGAATTAGTGGGTAATTGCCCGGCGGTGACCCACGTCTTCGTCTTCTTGTTGCTGTTGTATCCACTTATCCCGGGATTGTTCCAGGATGCCCTTTGGGGTCTCAGAAGAAGAATTTTTTTACTGTCAGTTGTGAGCACGGCAGCAGTGAGAGCAAACGGTATTTCCTCTCCTTCTAATTCTTCATCTCGATTCAGTCCTGGAGTTGTATGTCGAATCCTGGAGAGGGCGCCTGCATGGACTTTCTCGGCTCCTCTTTTGTAGATAATCTTATAATTGTACTTTGCCATCCGGGCCACCCATCGCTGTTCCAGAGCCCCCAACTTGGCGTTTTCCAAATGAGCCAGCGGGTTGTTGTCAGTTCACACCACCACCTCGGAGCCCGCTAGGTACTCTGCGAATCTCTCCGTCATGGCCCACACCACTGCGAGGAGCTCGAGTTTGAAGGAGCTGTAATTGTCAGGGTTACGCTCGTAGTCAAGGAGTGAGCGGCTTCCATATGCGATCACCCTCTCTCGGCCATCCTGAACCTGTGACAACACAGCCCCCAGCCCGTGAAGACTCCCGTCAGTGTGCAAGATGAATGGTTGTGAGAAATCCGCATAAGCCAACACTGGGGCATCCGAGAGCGCAGCCTTGAGGTCTCGGAAGGCCTCTTCCTGAGGGTGTTGCCACTGAATTTTTCGCCCATTGGCCCCTGCGGGAGCCCCTTTCAGCAGGTCGTGCAGGGCTCAAGCTCGACATGCAAAATTCTTCACGAAATGACGGTAATATCCGGCTAACCCCAGAAATGCCCGCACATCTTTCACCATCTCGGGGGTAGGCCATTCCTGGATAGCAGCAACCTTCTCCCGGGATGGCCTCACACCCTCTGCCGAAACGACATGACCCAGATATTCAATCTGAGAGCGAAACAGGTGGCATTTCTGAGGCTTCACCTTCAACCCGTACTTTTGCAACCGGCCGAGTACCTGTCCCAACCGCTTCAGGTGGTCCTCAAAGGTGGCGGCATAGACGATGATGTCGTCCAGATAGATCAATGTAGCCTCAAAATGGAGATCTCCCAGACACCGCTCCATCAATCGCTGAAAGGTCCCGGGGGCGTTGGCCAGCCCAAACGGCATCCGATTAAACGCAAACAATCCCATGGGCAATATGAACGCCGTCTTGGCTCTATCTTCTTCTGACATGGGCACCTGCCAGTACCCACTGGCCAAATCCAGGGTTGAAAAATATGTTGCTTTTCCCAAGGCGGACAGGGATTCTTCTATGCGGGGCAGTGGATACGAGTCTTTAATAATGCAAGCATTCAGTTTACGATAATCCACACAGAATCGTAGTGTACCATCTTTCTTCCGGACCAACACGATTAGGGCCGCCCAGGAGCTTTGAATTTCCCGTATCACCCCTTTTCGCAGCATTTGGGCAAGCAAAGTTTTCACCTCCTGATAGAGTTGTGGCGGAATCTGTCTATATCGTTCCCGGATAGGGGCCGCTAATGCTGTGGGGATTTCATGAGTGATGGCGGTGGTACACCCAAAATCGTCCTCATGACTAGCAAAAACTTCATGGTACTGGCCAAGCAATGTTTTTATCTGTGAGAGTTGGGCTGCAGTTAATCCAGAAAGCTCGGCCTGCATTTGCTCCAAAATATTTCGGCCCTTCTCTTGTGCCGAGACTTCGTGGGCCTGTAAGGTTCGTATTGTTACTTCCCAAGGATCCTCGGGGTGTACTCGTAATTGAACCGCAGGAGCTGGCAGCACTTCTTCTAAAGGCCTTACTAATTTGGCCAGTACAGTCTGTGCTTTCAGAACGGTGTCTCGGTCTTCAAGGTTAACGCAGCGTACCAGGACGGTTCCTTTTTGCACCGTAGCCAGGGAACGGGCCACCAGTATGCCAGGAGGTAAGCGCTCTGAGTGACACGGCTCCACCTGCACCTCCACGCCCTCCAAAGGTATCGGGGCTCGAATTGGCAGGGCCACCACTGTCTGTCCAGGAGGTAGCACAAGCAGGGGAGCTGCTGACGCGATGACTTTGCCCAGAGCCTCGCCCTCCTGGCAGTGCTGATGCACCCACGCACCTCGCACCAGCTGCTGGAATACCTGTCCCTGAGCTGTGCGAGAACCCCACTGTTTCAGAATCTTGTGTGGGATCATTTAGTACCAAGTTGCCGAACTCACGTAAAATATTCATGCCTAGGGTGACGGGGTGCCGTTGATCAGCTTCTCCTTGAGTAAGCACCACCCCTCTGCGACCAAGGGATTTACCGCAAGTCAACTGCACCCACACTACCCCAGCAACCGGGAGCGGCAATTGGTTGGCGGCTATTAGTCTTATCATGGGCCCCCACTGGGGTCTTGCTGCCTCCGGGAAGTTTTGTTGAAAGTACGTTGCAGGCATGGTGGTTACTTGTGACCCCGTGTCTACCAGACACCGGACGGCCCGGCCCTCCACTTCTGCCCAAACCACCGGACACTTCACTACCAAATCTTCGGGACTTCCACCACCCCTAGTTGTGGTTTTCCGCTCCGAGCGGCGTGCCCCCAGCCCAGAGCCCTTTAGTTTAATGGCCGCCGGGGTGGTTATCTCCCACGCCGCGGACACTCTCGGGTGAAGTGGCCTGATTCTCCACACTCAAAACACCGTGCCAGTGTAGGCTGACCACCCCGCGTGGAGTGTGATCCCCAAGAGCCGGGATTAAAGCTAGGTCGTCCAGTCCCGGTTCTTCTCTATACTTCAGCCAACTAGCCCTTAATATTTTACAGCTCTTGCTTCATCTCCTCCACCCACTGAGGCTCCTCGACTGCATTCTCGGAGGCCTCCACACCTTGGACTTTCCCCACGAGGACCGCCATCCCCTGCTCCTGCTCTCGAGCACGTGCCTGACTTCCCACTTCTGAAAAGTCTATTCGGGGATTCATTCTGATCTGTTCCCGCAGTGCCTGTTTGACTAATAGATATCGCAAACCAGTCACCAGTAGGTCACGTAGGGTAATGTCAACAGGTCCTACCCCTACCCCGTCCTTTCTTTCAATAGCCGTATGCAATTCTTGGAGGACATTCATATACTCTGTGATCGTCTCCCCCTCTACTTGCATCCGACTAAACAAACGGGTTCTTAACTCTCCCACATTAGTAGGGTCCCCATGGGTCTGTTCTACTATCTGTAACGCTTTTTCAGAAGTGTTGCGGTGCCCCGGAGGATTCAACATCACTGACCTCCGCACCTCCCCGTCCAGTGCCACCTCGGCTTCCAGATCAAGGGTCATGGGGTGCATCCGAAAGAGCCCCGCATCCGCTCTGTCCAGCTCCATAACATAGTATTGGAGCCAGAGAATCTAGGCAGGTTGTTCAGCATGGCCCCCAATGAAATGCTGGAGTGGGGTCCCTCATTATTTGTAGAGTTGACAGCTCCGCTCTGATCGGGAGCACCACAGTCCGCGCTCGGAGACTGCATCCTGCTGACTATGCCAAGTGTAGGGTCTAGCAGATTCTCAGGATGCAGTGACGAGACACGAGACAGGGTATGACTTGTGTAATTAACTTTTATAAACAGGCGCCACTAGGGCTATGCTGAACAGGCAGAAGAAGGGGTAACACAAATCTGTCCTCACAGGGACTCAATAAAATAAACAATAAGTTTCTAAGTAGCGGGAAGTACCCGGCTAGTCCGGGTGTCAAAGACCGAAATATGGCCAAACTATGGTACTTATTGCTATAGTCCACTTCTCCTTCCTGGCGTCACTCGGGATCGCAGATGTGGCCGCTTTGAGATCGTTGATGCGGCTGTCTTGACGCCTCGATATTCCAGCAAGACTTGGGGCGCAACAGGCCCTGAAGAAGCGGTGCCGATGGGGCGCAACAGGTCCTGAAGAAGCGATGCCGGTGGGGCGCAACAGGCCCTGAATGTTATGAATGGGCCACCGAGGAGAAAAAGGCAAAAAAAGCTAAGTCACAGAAAACCAGAGAGGTTGGTAACTATGCAGATTGCAGATCCCTGATCTTACCACACAATTAGCAGTAGCCGTTGAGCGTGCCTACGATGTTCCTAGACGCCTTGTCACGGCCGGAGGACTAAATAAGCCTAAAGCAAGAAAAGGGAAAACTAACTGCCCCAGAGCAGACCCCAAAGGAATAGCTAGCCCCCACACATGTATTGACTGTGAAACAAGATGAAGGCACAAACACAGGCAGGAAAATAGGTTGAGCAAATGATGGGGCCCAAACTAACTAGACAGGAAAGGAAAGGAGAGACACTGTCTGCAACTGCAACAAAAACCCTACAAAAATCATGTCCAAGACTTCTGATAGCAAAATTAACCCTGAAGTCACTAGACTTCTCCCACTATATCAACACTCTCAAATATTCTGAGACAGAGCAAAAAGAGACCGAACTAGTAAGGGAAAAAAAGCCAATTGTCAAAATACTGATAAATAAGAGTGGAAATTCAGCACAGCCCCCCAGCAGGGGCTGGCTGACCACACCAAAAAACTGAACAGCCCAACAAAATCAAGTGTGAACATTAGCAGAAAAACTTAGCTTTAGATGACTGGAACAGAGCTGAAAACCAAGAGCTGACAAGCCAGAAGGAATCACCAGCATCTGAATAGGGCGTCGGCTGTCTTAAATCCAATCTGAGACTCCTGAGATCCAATCGTCATCCTCATTCTCAGGTGGCAGATCTCCACCGATCAAATCAGCCTCTCTACCTCCTGTTACCACCAGAGGGAGTCTAGAAGGAGAACTCACAACTGGTGAACCAGAGAATGAACTCACAACACTGAAGAAGCGATGCCGGTGGGGTGCAACAGGCCCTGAAGAAACAATGCCGGTGGGGCGCAACAGGCCCTGAAGAAACGATGCCGGTGGGGGCGCGGTAATGACGCAATTCCCCTAAATGTCCAGTGGCTGTCCTCCACTAAGGGTCCCTCCGTAGCCGGGACAAGGGCCTCTAATGTCGCCTATGGCGAGGTGGCGTCCCCTGAGGCTGGTGATGACAGGGTCGCCACGGTGGGAGAAGGCCGGGGGGCAGTGTGCAAGCCTCTGTGGCCGTTTTATGCGTAGCTGCAGCCGCGACCTGAGGTAAGGGATCTGTCTCACAAGGGCGGGGGACGACGGGCGTGGCTCTCTGTGAACGCGGGCGGGAAGCGGCCTCCGGTAAAAGTCTCTCACGTCTCACTTGTCGGTGAGTGCGCAGTATCCTCCTCACAGGCCCCTGTCTGTGTCTCCTCAAGTCACCCAGCTTCCTACCTCCTGTCACACTCTCTCCCAACTGCCACATGAGTGCGCCCCCTGCTCCTTTTATCCTCTCCCCGCCCCCTGTTGCCCTGACAACTCCAGTCATGTCTCTCCCTTTACTGTTCTCCCAGTATTGTTCCCTCAGGAACCCTGATGGCGGTCCCCTGGGTACCAGCCCAGTTACTGTCTGGGAGTCCTCCTCCCCACACAGTGTCACACAATTTGGGGTACAAGGGAGACTCTTGTTGCATCATTCCTCTAGCACGGAGTCTCCGGTCCATACGGACTGCCTGCATCATGGCATCCTCCAGGGTAACAGGAGGAGGATGTAATGCCAGAGCGTCCTGCAGACGGTCAGACAGGTCCCTGCGGAACAACCCCCTCAGGGCGGCGTCGTTCCAGGATACTTCGGCGGTCCAGTGTCTAAACTCTGAGCAGAACCATTCAGCAGAGTTCCTCCCCTGTGTCACACTCATCACCATATCCTCTGCCAGTCGCACGCTATCAGGCTCATCATAAATGTGCCCCAGAGCCTCAAAGAAAAAATTCACAGACAAACGTTCAGGAGCAGAGGAAGAGAGAGAAAAAGCCCATTCCTGTGGAGCCCCCCGAAGTAGGGAAATGACAACCCCCACCCTCTGGGACTCATCCCCAGAGGAGAGGGGCCTCAGAGAAAAAAAAAAAGCTTGCATCCTTCTCTGAACGACCTGAACTCGATTTTATCCCCTGAGAAAGGGTCAGGCAATTTGACCAGAGATTCGGGGGATGCCAATGACACATCTCTATCCCCAGCACTAGGAGTCCCTGCAGCGACAGCCCCCTGCACAGTAACCACCAACTGTTGCTGGGTATGGGCCATCGTGCGCTGTTCCACATTAAGTTCGTGGAACATTTGGGTCAGGTGCTTAACCTGATCAGCCAAAGTATGTATGGGATCCATGAGGATAACAATTTTTTTTTTTTCCTTCAGAGGAAAAAAAACTGAAATGGTCAGCTATAATGTCAGGAACACCGCACTGCACTTGCTCACTGAGCCAGTGCGCGTGTCCTGAGTAAAAAAACAGTGCTCAAAGATACCTGTGAAGCGGGGCAGCAGCAGTGACGATGCGTGCTTCAGACTATCAGGACCTGAAGCACGTGACTGCTGGGGGCGTGGCCTAAGCTCCACAGAGCTAGGAGCTGCAGGGAAACTCCTAGAAAAGTAACTACGGGACAAGTTACCAAGGGGCATAGACAGGGACGTAAACCAGATCAAGCCGGGTCAAAGCACGAGATAGCAGGACAGTACCAAAGGGTTAGACAGAGTGAATAATCAGGACGTAGCAATAGATCAGAAAACCAGAACGGGCAATAGACGGTACTATAGAGACAAACTGTAACAATAGCCAAGCCAGGAGGTCAGAACCAGAGAAGCCAATAATACCAAAACGTGAGACAGAGAACTGAGTGAGGGGACAGACCGGGTCATACACGGGAATCAAACAAGCAATGCAGTATCCACGCACACCAGGGGGGGGGGGGGGGTCAGACACACAGCCAGAATAACAGTATAGCTGACAGGGAATCCTAGTCTGGAGTGAGTATAAATACCCCTCCCAGATCCAAAGAGAGGCCGGCAAAAGTTAACCCTGTGAGAATGTAGGGAAGGTGACCTGACGGACGGACGGACTAGTCAGAGTGAAGAAAGATAGGTTTGCACAGTGTAGGTAGGAGTCAGTGATTACAGTGGGGAAACAACTAGGAAAGTGTAGTGGACGTGCAGTACCTTGGGATGACCATTAGATGGCAGGGTGGAGTGTGAGCAAAGGACTTTACAGCAGCTTAGGGCTTTAGAAACCGTTGGTCATGGGGGGCGTGGTGACAGTTAGTGACAGTTTCAAGGAACCGGGGAAGTTATAAATTCTGAGGGAGGGTTCCAGAAGGTTCCAGTCCCCAGGGGGAGCCCAGGTGACAGGAGGACTTCGCCAGTCTGTGTGCCCTGAGGAGAATCCGACCAGGGGGGACTGAGGAGAGGAAACATCAGGGGGGTGGTCCTGACAGGGAAGGACCGCAGCAGAGACAAGGCTTTGGGTGGAAGACACCGTATGTGTAACGACTAGTCTGATTAGTAAAGTGCTGTTGGTGTACGGGCCTAAGGCGGCCACAGTAACCGAGCTGTCAGGATTGTCACAGTGTGAGACGGGACGTGACGTGTAAGTACGTCCCTTGTGTAACATACGGTGTTGAAGCGGCCCTGAACACGGAGGGCAGAGAGAGATATCGCGGTGTGCCGCGAGGACCGTCAGTCGGACGGTGTGAAATAAACTTGGACCTGTTGCACCCAGAATCTGCCTCATCGTGTCTCTGTATCATCTCTGCGCGGTATAAAAGTAGGACCACCCCCCCCAGCTCGGCACCCCACCACCGACACTACATTTGGCGTAGTCGGCAGGATCGCTGCCGCTAATACGCTATCTTCTGCGGCAGGCCTGCAACTGAAGTACTGAGGAAAACTTGGACTGCTCTATTTCGGATTATAAACACCTGTGGACTACCAATTACTGACCTGTGGATTACAAATTGGGACGCTGTGTCGGATCTGTGTGGCCAGCAGAGGATCCGGGGCGGTACCAGGTACTGTGCAGTATGGCGGTGTTGCTTCAGCGCAGAGGAGAGGTCCGGGTGTTTGCAGTCGTGTTGAATGGACTGGGACCCCCTCCAACGTACCCCAAAAGGAAGCAATATATGCCCGGAGACCGACGTTTCCATATATTGGACCCTGGCAGATGGATGGAAAGGTCTGCCAACGCCCCACCCAGCAGGAGGAGTGGCACAGAAGAAAAACTTGGCTGCGGCTGTCTGACGCCATTCGAGTGCTGCCCAACGGACGGTATGAGATGCTGCGGGTGTTGGGGCATCGGCCGCCTAGAGTGGCAATGGCGGCGAGAGATGGAGCTGCACCAGAAGTCATCTTCAGATTTACGGGCAGGCAGCGGGATGCTGAGCCGGGGAGCGGAGCCTGAGGGGAGTCAGCGAGAACGGCTGCCACCAATACCAGCAGAGGATTTCTCAGCGGAGCCCCCGAGTCCGGAGGGAAGGCCCGCAGGACAGTGGAGCAAGGAACGGAGGCTGCGGGGGAAACTGCGTGATGATGGAACGGAGGCCGCAGCGCCGGGGAAGGTGAGAGTACCCCCGGCCCTATCAGTGCCTCCGCAAGCGGCCCCCACCATTCTGCTGCAGCACGCGGCCCCCTGCACACCGGAAGGCCTAGTTACCACGGGCCCCGTGGTGTATGCAGAGCTGAGCGAGGCCCCCGCTCATGTCCCCGAACTACCCCGCCCGGAGTCACCAGTGCAGAGCTCACCCAAAGAAGACGCTGCTGCGCTTTCCCTGCTAATAGCAGCTGCATCGTTGAAATCGGCCGTTACTCCAGCTCCGTTGGAAGTAGTGGATGCGGCCTGTCCTGAGGCCGCGGTTATGCCGCTGCTGGAGTCGGCTGCGGCCAACTTAGCGGGCCCTGTGATTCCAGCCCCCGAGGACCCGGTTCTCCCCATTTGCCACCTGACCCCAGCGGCTGCTGGGCCGCAGAAATCTTCGGCCGTTTCTGTCTTGCGGTCTTTTTCCGCGGAGTCCCGCCCACCGGACTCCAGGGCCCGTGCTGTTCCCTCCGTGTGGGAAGCGGAGGTGATCAGGAAGAAAAAGGCCCGGGAGCAGGAAGTGTGGAACCTGCTCCACACTCAAGGAGAGGCCGTCATGGAAAAGAAGAGGACTTGAATGGACACCCTCAGTATCCCCGTGGAGCCCTCACCTCTGTCCATTGAGAGTGGTATAGACTGTCAGGAGTTCGATGCACCGTTGTGCAGATTATAAGGACAGTTGCATTTAGAAAAAAGGTTTGTTGTTGTTTAACTGATGCAACTATTTTCTCTCTCTTTCTTTCTTCTTTCTATGTTCTTTATATACGAAAATATGTTTACCTGACAGAACGGGGATACGGAAAAGTGGAGGAGTGTCCAGGTCCAAGGAAGGGGGGGAGGAAGAAAGAGGAAATGCAATGTTATGTTATATTTTGGTTTTAAAAGTAAGAGAAAATGAAAAAAAAAATTATAAAAAAAATGGGTACTTGTGCTATTATAAAGTTGTATGATGTATAATATGCAAAGTAAAATGCAACAGGTCCGGGTTAAGGGAAGGTCTGCGGGACCAAAGGAAAGTGTGAGATCCGGTAGGGATCTAAGAGTTGAGGTCTGGGAGACCGGGACGCCGACCATGACATGTAATTGAAAGAAGGAAAATGAATGGGAAGACGTGAGAAAGACAGCCGTCCTAGGTCAGGTCCCCCAACACCACGGACACCCCTGAAGAAGGAAAGGCGGGCGCCGGCAATGATCTGGTAGGTGAGTGGCCTCGATCATGGCGTACCGGATAGTGAAAGGTAACAGTAGGGGAGAGTAGGGGAAAGATACACGCCGTAGAGAGAATACGGGTGTATCTTGCCCAATTTGAAAGGCGTTGTCATGTGGCATGCGCGCTGGTGAGTAGCAGTAGGCTGCTCAGAGCATAGTGCTCCCAGTATGGTTCGGCCCCCGCAGATAGTGGGTTTGGCTCAACTTCTGGTCCGACAACAGAATGTAGGTGTAGATTCAGAACGACGAAGGCAGGGATGACGATTGTCGAGGACGACAATGGACAAAGGAAGGGGGAGTGTAGGGAAGGTGACCTGACGGACGGACTAGTCAGAGTGAAGAAAGATAGGTTTGCACAGTGTAGGTAGGAGTCAGTGATTACAGTGGGGAAACAACTAGGAAAGTGTAGTGGACGTGCAGTACCTTGGGATGACCATTAGATGGCAGGGTGGAGTGTGAGCAAAGGACTTTACAGCAGCTTAGGGCTTTAGAAACCGTTGGTCATGGGGGGCGTGGTGACAGTTAGTGACAGTTTCAAGGAACCGGGGAAGTTATAAATTCTGAGGGAGGGTTCCAGAAGGTTCCAGTCCCCAGGGGGAGCCCAGGTGACAGGAGGACTTCGCCAGTCTGTGTGCCCTGAGGAGAATCCGACCAGGGGGGACTGAGGAGAGGAAACGTCAGGGGGGTGGTCCTGACAGGGAAGGACCGCAGCAGAGACAAGGCTTTGGGTGGAAGACACCGTATGTGTAACGACTAGACTGATTAGTAAAGTGCTGTTGGTGTACGGGCCTAAGGCGGCCACAGTAACCGAGCTGTCAGGATTGTCACAGTGTGAGACGGGACGTGACGTGCAAGTACGTCCCTTGTGTAACATACGGTGTTGAAGCGGCCCTGAACACGGAGGGCAGAGAGAGATATCGCGGTGTGCCGCGAGGACCGTCAGTCGGACGGTGTGAAATAAACTTGGACCTGTTGCACCCAGAATCTGCCTCATCGTGTCTCTGTATCATCTCTGCGCGGTATAAAAGTAGGACCACCCCCCCCAGCTCGGCACCCCACCACCGACACTACAAGAACAGGACATTAACCATGTCCTAACCATGACAATTTTATTTACAATTATTTAATCTGTCCAATTACTTTTGGTCCCTTTAAAAACAGGGTGGCACATGTTAAGGAGCTGAAACTCCTAAACCCTTCATCCAATTTTAATGTGGATACCCTCAAATGAAAGCTGAAAGTCTGAACTTCAACTGCATCTGAATTGTTTTGTTTAAAATTCATTGTGGTAATGTCTAGAACCAAAATTAGAAAAATGTTGTCTCTGTCCAAATATATATGGACCTAACTGTAACTGAGATTACTAATGATGTATACAAAAACACAAACATGCCATGTATCCAGTATGGGGAATGGCATGAACAAAAAATAAAAAACTATGTCAGAATTGCTCTTTTATGTTCATCCCCTACATAAAAGACAAATAAAAATGTTCTATCTACCGCACTATTGGACCAATCAAAAACATTTGTGCAAAAGAAAAACATACCAAAAACCTTGCAAATAAAATAAGAGTCATCATCCTAACCAGAATCAAGTCCCCCTAACCCATGGACCATTCACACTCCACCATCCCTTCCACCAGTCCAGTACTGGACTCCTGGTCCTATCCCCCCAAGAAAGTATTTTAAGATAATTCTGATGTACTTTGCCCAATGTCCCTCTAGTTTGGTTTTCAGCTTTTTGCTGAAATCCAACATAAAATGTTAAAAATAAAAAGTATCTATTCTATTATTTTTAAACACTGTTTTTCGGTGATCACTTTGCATCTCCGTTCATACTGCACCCACACACAAAAACACACAAATGATGCATCATTTGAAAGGTAAACTTGCCCCCTTCAGCAAGAAAATAGCCAAACAAACCACACATCCACAATTTATACACAAAATACAGTTTAAACATTAATTTTCATAAACCTGCAGAAAGGAAAAATGACCTGCAGGTGGCACCACAGTACCCCAAAGCACACTACCACAAAGCTGCTTTTACAGACATCACAAACAAATCCAAACATTTGCTTTGGGGGCTTTCTAGCTTGCCGAACTGCTTGCCCAGCCTATTTCAGGCAAATTGGAAGATTGCACACTTCACTGCAGGTGAGGCACATATGCAAACACATTTGTAAACATGCACTGCATATTGAATTGAACACTTGCTCCGTTCATACTCCACCCACACAAACAAATGATACACCATTTGAAAGGTCAAATTACCTGCAGGTGGCAGCACACTACCCCAAAGCTGCTTACAGACATCACAAACAAATCCAAACATTTGCCTTGGGGACATTCCAGCTTGCTCAAGTGCTTGCCCAGCCAATTTCAGGCACATTGGAGGATTGCACACTTCAATGCAGGTGAGTCACATATGCAAACACATTTGTAACCATGCACTGATTTTTTGCTGATTACTTCGCCCCACACACACACAAATGATACACCATTTGAAAGGTAAACTTGCTCCCTTCAGCAAGAAAACAGCCAAATAAACCACACATTCACGATTCTATCACTAAATACAGTTTAAACATTCATTTTCATTAACCTGCAGAAAGACACAATGACCTGCAGGTGGCACCTCAACCGGGAAACATGTTTTGGCCTCTACTTATCAAAACAATTTATTGTATTACCAATCTACATATATAAATATCTGTCTGTGTTCTTCATCTCATGAAATACATTTACATTTGACCAGCTTGCTTTTTCTGAAATTGCCTGCGCCCCCGACGACCAATGTGCGAAAATTTCGCACGGGCCAATATTGTAATTTTTTCTTGCTTTTTTTTTTTTTTTTTTTTTTTTTATAACATTTCTGACATATTACCCTAATCACATCCGACATAAAATCCCTAGCTCCCTAGTCTACAGTATACATTATACCTGACCAATACCTTACCCCTAGTGCTAACCCTAGCCCTATTCTAGCACTAAAGGGAACCTGTCACCTTGTTTTTAGCTGCTAACCTGCCCCCAGTGCGTTGTTAGTGATGCAATGTGCAAAACTAACATGGTTTTCTCAAATGAAAACCTCTAAGTGTTAGGTTTAAAAAACACTTTATATCATTAGGGGATTCCCTCACATACCTTCTGTTTGGGCAGAGACAGGCTGCCGTATTTCTCGTGCGAGAATCACATGGTAAACCTCCTCCTGGTTGTCTGCTCTCCTGACCTGAGCTTGAGAGCTGCATAGTGATCCCTCACGCCGTCTTGCTCAGGTCAGGAGAGGTGCCGGCCAGTCCGTGCAGTGCGATGCGATGCGATTCTTGCACGAGTTATACAGCTGTCTGACACAGCCCTTTCAGTCATTGTGGTGGCGCTATTTACTGTTTCAGTCAGTGACCTGTTGAATTTGGCACACCTACAGCATTGCGCTTGATTGCTGTAACTGGCCCATCGTCACGGCAACCACCTTGCAAACTCCGCGCTTGTGCACTGCTCATCCGCACCCCAACATGCGGAGCCGCTGTAAGTCAGTGGCTATATGGTGTGTGAGCGCGCACGCTATGCGCGTCACTGTGCCTCTCCAGTCTGCCCTCTGGAGCATGCGCACATCTGATATGAAGCTGGGGCTGCACACCCAGAGTCAGTGCGCATGTCGGGGAGCGGCTGAGCAGTGCGCAAGCGCGAGATTTGCAAGGTGGTTGCCATGATGTCGGACCAATGCTGTGGACAGATAGGCATACACTGTGTTCCAAATTATTATGCAAAAAATATTTCCTCATATTTTCTCTAAATTACCTATATGAATTGCAGTCATTGTTATTTTCCAGTCATCTAATATTCTAGTATACAGTCATGGCCAAAAGTTTTGAGAATGACACAAATATTAATTTTTACAAAGTCTACTGCTTCATTTTTTCTAATGGCAATTTGCATATACTCCAGAATGTTATAAAGAGTGATCAGCTTAACAGCAATTACTTGCAAAGTCAATATTTGCCTAGAAAATGAACTTTATCCCCCAAAACACATTTCAACATCATTGCAGCCCTGCCTTAAAAGGACTAGCTAACATCGTTTCAGTGATTACTCCATTAACACAGGTGTGGGTGTTGATGAGGACAGGGCTGGAGATCAATCTGTCATGATTAAGAATGACACCACTGGACATTTTAAAAGGAGGCTGGTGCTTGGCATCATTGTTTCTCTTCTGTTAACCATGGTTATCTCTAAAGAAACACGTGTAGTCATCATTGCACTGCACAAAAATGGCCTAACAGGGAAGAGTATAGCAGCTAGAAAGATGTTGACCTCAGTCAACAATCTATCACATCATCAAGAAGTTCAAGGAGAGAGGTTCCCTTGTTGCCAAAAAGGCTCCAGGGCGCCCAAGACAGACCAGCAAGCGCCAGGACCGTCTCTTAAAAGTGTTTCAGCTGCGGGATCGGGCTACCAGCAGTGCAGAGCTTGCTCAGGAATGGCAGCAGGCAGGTGTTAGTGCATCTGCACGCACTGTGAGGCGGAGACTCTTGGAACAAGGCCTGGTCTCAAGGAGGGCAGCAAAGAAGCCACTTCTCTCCAGGAAAAACATCATGGACAGACTGATATTCTGCAAGAGGTACAGGGAGTGGACTGCTGAGGACTGGGGTAAAGTCATTTTCTCTGATGAATCCCCTTTTCGATTGTTTGGGACATCTGGAAAACGGCTTATTCGGAGAAGACGAGGTGAGCGCTACCACCAGTCTTGTCTCATGCCAACTGTCAAGCATCCTGAAACCATTCATGTGTGGGGTTGCTTCTCAGCCAAGGGAATGGGCTCTCTCTCAGTCTTGCCTAAAAACAAATCCATGAATAAAGAATGGTACCAGAATGTCCTCCGAAAGCAACTTCTCCCAACCGTCCAAGAGCAGTTTGGCGATCAACAATGCCTTTTTCAACATGATGGAGCACCTTGCCATAAAGCAAAGGTGATAACTAAATGGCTCAGGGAACAAAACAGAGATTTTGGGACCATGGCCTGGAAACTCCCCAGATATTAATCCCATTGAGAACTTGTGGTCAATCATCAAGAGACGGGTGGACAAACAAAAACCTTCAAATTCAGACAAAATAAAAGCATTGATTTTGCAAGAATGGACTGTTATCAGTCAGGATTTGATCCAGAAGTTGATTGAGAGCATGCCAGGGAGAATTGCTGAGGTCCTGAAGAAGAAGGGTCAACACTGCAAATATTGACTTGCTGCATTAACTCATTCTGTCAATATAACCTTTTGTTACTCATAATATGATTGCAATTATATTTCTGTATGTGATAAAAACATCTGACAAACACACATAAAAACCAGAGTCCAGCAGATCATGTGAAAATATAATATTTGTGTCATTCTCAAAACTTTTGGCCATGACTGTAATTGCAATGTTTTTGAACAAACTGCCTATGAAAACAGTATATTTTTAAAAATAAGAAACACTCAAAATGCATGTTCCAAATTATTATGCACAGCTGAGTTTAACATTTTTATTTTTATTTTGAACAAAAAAATGGTCAATTGTGAAATTATAAGCATTATCAGCTTATTACAAAATTAAATCAAACAGTTTTCAAGTCAAAACTTTATTCTAGGTGATGTTACATTTGCACATAGGACCCCTTGTTCGAAAGAAGCTTCTGAACTCTCTCGTCCATTGAATTTGTCAGTTTTTGGATGGTTTGTGCTTCAATTGTGTTGCATGTGGACAGAATACCCTCCCAGAGCTGTTGCTTAGATGTGAACTGCCTCCCGCCATCATAGACACTCCTTTTGATGATGCTCCAGAGGTTCTCAATGGGGCTGAGGTCTGGGGAAGATGGTGGCCACACCATAAGTTTGTCCTTTTTTATGCCCATAGCAGCCAGAGATGCAGATGTGTTATTTGCAGCATGAGACGGTGCATTATCATGCATGAAAATGATCTTGCTGTGGAAAGCACGGTTCTTCCTCTTGAACCAGGGCAGGAAGTGCTGTTTTAGAAACTCCACATAGATTATGGAGTTCATCTTTACTCCTTTCAGGGATCCTAAAGGGGCCGACAATCTCTCTCCCCATGATTCCAGCCCAAAACATTACTCCACCTCCTCCTTGTTGGTGCCTTAGCCGTGTTTTCATGGGGTGTCCATCAACCAGCCATTCTGCACTCCATCCATCTGGACCATCGAGCGTTGCACGGCACTCATCGGTGAACAAAACAGTTTGGAAGTCAGTCTTCATGTATTGTTTGGCGCACTGGAGCCATTTCTGCTTGTGTGCAGTGGATTGAGGTGGTCGACAGGATGGCTTACACACAGCTGGAAACCTCCGAAGGACCCTGCATCTTGTTGTTCGGGGGACGTTGGAGGCACCAGCAGCTTCAAAAACTTGTCTGCTGCTATGACAAGGCATTTTTGCAGCTGCTCTTTTAACCAGACGCAATTGCCTGTTGGAAAGAGTCCTCAATCTTTCCTTATCAGCACGCACACGTGTGTGCTGGGAATCAGCTACATACTTCTTGATTGTGCGATGATCACGATGAAGTGTCTTGGCATTGTTGACTGTAGTCATGCCTTGACCTAAATACTCCACAATTTGTTGCTTCTCAGCATCCTTTTTCTTTACCATTTTGGCAAAACATGTAGGCTGCTTAATAATGTGGAACAGCCTTCTTAAGTAGTCTTGCCTTTATTTGGACACACCTGCCAAACTAATTTGCACAGGTATCTGCAATTGCTTTTAGTGATATAAAGAGCCCTGACACACATCACCATCTATGAGTTTAAATGACAAACAAAAAAATTCTAACCTTATCACTCCTAAACTCTTTTTGCATAATAATTTGGAACACAGTTTAATTTGAATAGGACACTGACTAATCTGTGACTGAAACAATAAAAAGCATCAACCCTGTGACTGAAAGAAAAAGGTGTGTGTGTGGGAATCCCCTAATGATATAAAGTGTTTTTTAAACCTAATACTGGCAGCTTTTCTTTGAGAACTAGAACTGGTGGCAGTTTAATTGATAAAAAAAGAGGTAACAGGTTCCCTTCAACTCTAATTATGTCCCTTACAACATTCCTACCCCTATCTCTAGTTCTATCCCTATACCTTAACTTAATACTAACCATATTCCTAACACTAACCTTAGCCCTAATCATATCCCTTACAACATCCCTACTCTGATATCTAGTCTTAGCCATGTACCTTACCCTACTAGTAACCCTAGCCCTATTCCTAACACTAACTCTAGCCATAATCAAATCCCTTACAATATCCCTACCCCTACAGCTTACCATAGTACTAACCCTATACCTACCACTAACCCTAGCTCTCATCACATCCCTTACAACATCACTACTCCTATATCTAGCCCTAACCATGTACCTTAACCTACTAGTAACCAAATTACTAACGTTAACCCTAGCCCTAATCAATTCCTTTACAACATTCCTACCACTACCTCTAGTCCTAACCCTATACCTTATCCTAGTACTTACGCTATTCCTAACAGTAAACCTAGCCCTAATCTTACATCCCTAGCCCTACCTCTAGTCCTAACCCTAGCTCTATTCCTAGCACTAACCCTAATTATATCCTTTACAACATACCGACCCCCATACTTAGTCCTAACCCTACACCTTACCCGTGTACTAAACCTAGCCTTATTTCTTGTGCAAACACTAGCCCTAATCACATCCCTTACAACATGCAGCATTGGACAGTGTGGATCACCAGCTCCGCCTCACTATGCTCCGCTCTATCAGCATCAAGGACACTGTTCTCTCTCGAGTCTCCTCTTACCTATCTGACCGATCCTTCACTGTATCTTTTGCCAGCTCCTACTCCTCTAATCGTCTCTTTACTGTTCAGGCCTCACTCGCTCATGTTACCTCCATCTTAAAAACATCTTCAGAATCTGACCTTTTCTCCCCTTTGAAAGTGCAAACAAAACCTCTTACGGTGGCCCTTATTCATTTTCATCTAGACTACTGGAACTCTCTACTGATCAGTTTCCCCAAACTCTCTCCCCTTCAATACATCCTAAATGTGGCAGCAGCCAGGGTCGTGTTTCTGTCCAGCTGATACACCAATGACTCTACCCTGTGCCAGTCATTGCACTGGTTAACTATTCATTGCAGAATTCAATACAAACTGAACTTTCTTCTTTCTTTTCCACAAAGCCCTCGACACTTCTGCACCATCCTATGCCTCCTCCCCCATCTCTGGCTATCACCCTACCCATGCTCTCCGCTCCACAACTGATCTAAGGTCTCTCTCACATGAGCGTATAAAACGGCTGAGTGGTATGTGATAAAACATTGCCTAGCACATGCACCAGTGTTGGGCTAGGTTCACATTACCTTGAGCAGCCCGTTCAACACAAAGCGCTGAAGGGCTGCACTAACGGTATAGCATAACGCGATCGCATTTTGCTATATCCGCTAGGGCAGATGAATCATCAGCGCTAGCTGTGACGGAGCCTCAGACGCTGCAGCCCGCGTCCGAGGCTCCGTCAGTGAATAACAACACAACGAGAACGCGTGCCGCTTTACGGCATGTGTCGTGATGCGCCCGACAATGGAGCTGAATGTCAGCGATAACGGACTGCGTTACCCCGCGTTATACCGCAGTCCGTCTAACGGACTGCCTAAACGTAATGTGAACCCAGCCTTATTCCATGGGGCAGCTCAGACCTGTGATTATTTTCTCATGACGATTCGGCAGCATGCTGCAAATGCATCTGAGGGTCAGATCGCACTCACCCATACAACTCTATGGGTGCGTGTGAAACCTCAGACTGCACTCAGATGGCATCTGAGTGCAGTCTGATTACCGCAAACGCTGTCCATGGAGGAGATTGAGAAATTACTTTCTCTCTCTCCTCCGCACTTGTGCTGTGATTCTCTCATGTCAGAGGATCGGAGCACAGAGCACTGTCACTCGGAACACACTCGCACCAGAATTTGAGCGGAGTGTCATTAGATACACTAATGTGACCCGGCGTAAAACTAGCATGCTTCATAATCCGAAACTCCCAACTCTGTCTCCAAGAGTTCTCTTGTGCTGCACCAGTGTTCTGGAATGCATTACCCTGGACGATCTAATACCCAGCTGTCACTGTTTTATACATGCTTTAAAAACACAACTCTTTAGACAGGCCTATCACCTCAATTCTCCAACCTAACTCTCCCCTGATCCCTCTTTCTACATTTGACTCAGAACCTGGGCCCTCCTATTCGTCTATTTCCTCCTTGCACCAAAGAGCACTTGGCTGGACCATACAGGACAGCACGTTCTACCTAATCTCTCCCCCTAGCTCCTTCTAGACTGCAGCTTGCGAGCCGGACCCTCACTCCTCCTGGAACTGGTGAACTATGTGTTACTTTGTGATGTCTATTGTCTGTACATGTCTCCGATTAATGTAAAGTGCCGGGGAATATGTTGGTGCCATAGAAATTAAATTATTATTACCTATATCTCCAGTCCTAACCATGCACCTTACCCTGGTAGGAACATCCAGCATCTGAACTCCAAATTCTAGCCCTAACCCTATACATTACCCTGGTAGTAATTCTAGCCTATTGATAGCCCTAATCACATTCCCTTCCAGCATCTGTACCCCAATCTCTAGCCCTAACCCTATACCTTACCCTAGCCCTATTCCTAGCACTAACCCTAATTAGTCTTAGACAAGTGTGTAAAACCTAAAAACAGCTATTAACGAAGACAATATTCCACCATCAGCAGTGCACATGGTTCATTACTGTCTGCAGAAGCTCAGCCTCAGTCTCTGCCTATGCAGAGCACCGCACTTGAGACCAGTTTGTCACGGGCTAGAGAACTCTGCCTAGGCAGCAAGTGAGATGACAACTCCCACTTCCTTATGCGCAGATTTATAGATAATATTACGGGCAGCCATGTGTGGCACACTGCTCAGGAGGCACTAGTGCCTAGGACACTGTATGTGACACCTGCAGGGGGCAGTATTACCAGGCTGTGATGCCATCTCTTCTCCGCAGGGGGGCGCTGCCCGGGTGACATCTGGAGATGTGCTGTAATTGGGGGTAGATAACAGGCGCCCACTGCTGCAGGACACGTAATGAGGGCATGACTTACCTATCCTCAGGAAGAGCACTACGCTGAACATGGCCAGCAGGGTGGGCACCACGACCCCCAGGAAGGTGGAGAGCTTCTTGGTGCCCGCGCGCCGCCCGCCGCCCCGGGACCGGCCATTCACCCCGCCGCCCTCGTCGGTGGAGACGCTCAGCTTGTAGGTGACCAGCGGGCTGCGCTCCTCCATGGTGTCTCCTGGCAGGTCCTCACTCTGACAGCTCAGACAGGTACCAGTCGCCCCCCGCCCACCGAGGCGTGACCCGGACTGGACCACCTAACCACGAGGACCGTCCCCAGAGCGCAGACTGCGGCTCATCCCCGGGAAATTACCAGGAAGTGTCAGCGGCTGTGTAGGTGCCAATGTCACGTGACATCTCCCTGCCCCACTGGCTGCAGCCTGCCTGTCCTGCGGCGTGTGGTACTACAACTCCCAGCAAGTCCTGACAGCCGGACTGCCTCAGGTCTGATCCCAGCCCAGGCAGCTGACGTCAGCGGAGCTCATATGATTCCTCCTGTGATTTCCACATCTTGTGAGAGAAAACCCCGGGGCAAGAAGAGCCGCTATGTGCTGCCCCCCTGTAATGTGTGTGTGCTGCCCCCCTTGTAGTGTGTGTGTGTGCTGCCCCCCTGTAGTGTGTGTGTGTGTGTGCTGCCCCCCTGTAATGTGTGTGTGTGTGCTGCCCCCCTGTAGTGTGTGTGTGTGTGTGTGCTGCCCCCCTGTAATGTGTGTGTGTGTGTGCTGCCCCCCTGTAATGTGTGTGTGCTGCCCCCCTGTAATGTGTGTGTGTGTGCTGCCCCCCTGTAATGTGTGTGTGCTGCCCCCCTGTAATGTGTGCGTGCTGCCCCCCTGTAATGTGTGCGTGCTGCCCCCCTGTAATGTGTGCGTGCTGCCCCCCTGTAATGTGTGTGTGCTGCCCCCCTGTAATGTGTGTGTGCTGCCCCCCTGTAATGTGTGCGTGCTGCCCCCCTGTAATGTGTGCGTGCTGCCCCCCTGTAATGTGTGCGTGCTGCCCCCCTGTAATGTGTGCGTGCTGCCCCCCTGTAATGTGTGTGTGCTGCCCCCCTGTAATGTGTGTGTGCTGCCCCCCTGTAATGTGTGCGTGCTGCCCCCCTGTAAGGTGTGTGCGTGCTGCCCCCCTGTAAGGTGTGTGCGTGCTGCCCCCCTGTAATGTGTGTGTGCTGCCCCCCTGTAATGTGTGTGTGCTGCCCCCCTGTAATGTGTGTGCGTGCTGCCCCCCTGTAATGTGTGTGCGTGCTGCCCCCCTGTAATGTGTGCGTGCTGCCCCCCTGTAATGTGTGTGTGTGCTGCCCCCCTGTAATGTGTGTGTGTGCTGCCCCCCTGTAGTGTGTGTGTGTGCTGCCCCCCTGTAGTGTGTGTGTGTGCTGCCCCCCTGTAGTGTGTGTGTGTGTGTGTGCTGCCCCCCTGTAATGTGTGTGTGTGCTGCCCCCCTGTAATGTGTGTGTGTGCTGCCCCCCTGTAGTGTGTGTGTGCTGCCCCCCTGTAGTGTGTGTGTGTGTGTTGCCCCCCTGTAGTGTGTGTGTGTGTGCTGCCCCCCTGTAGTGTGTGTGTGTGTGCTGCCCCCCGTAGTGTGTGTGTGTGTGCTGCCCCCCTGTAGTGTGTGTGTGCTGCCCCCTGTAATGTGTGTGTGTGTGTGTGTGTGCTGCCCCCCTGTAGTGTGTGTGTGTGCTGCCCCCCTGTAGTGTGTGTGTGCGCTGCCCCCCTGTAGTGTGTGTGTGCTGCCCCCTGTAATGTGTGTGTGTGTGTGTGTGTGTGTGCTGCCCCCTGTAATGTGTGTGTGCTGCCCCCCTGTAATGTGTGTGTGTGTGTGCTGCCCCCCTGTAATGTGTGTGTGTGTGCTGCCCCCCTGTAATGTGTGTGTGTGTGTGTGCTGCCCCCCTGTAATGTGTGTGTGTGCTGCCCCCTGTAGTGTGTGTGTGTGTGTGTGTGTGCTGCCGCCCTGTAATGTGTGTGTGTGTGCTGCCCCCCTGTAGTGTGTGTGTGTGCTGCCCCCCTGTAGTGTGTGTGTGTGCTGCCCCCCTGTAGTGTGTGTGTGTGTGCTGCCCCCCTGTAGTGTGTGTGTGTGTGTGCTGCCCCCCTGTAATGTGTGTGTGTGCTGCCCCCCTGTAGTGTGTGTGTGCTGCCCCCCTGTAGTGTGTGTGTGTGTGCTGCCCCCCTGTAGTGTGTGTGTGTGTGCTGCCCCCCTGTAGTGTGTGTGTGTGTGCTGCCCCCCGTAGTGTGTGTGTGTGTGCTGCCCCCCTGTAGTGTGTGTGTGCTGCCCCCTGTAATGTGTGTGTGTGTGTGTGTGTGCTGCCCCCCTGTAGTGTGTGTGTGCTGCCCCCCTGTAGTGTGTGTGTGCTGCCCCCTGTAATGTGTGTGTGTGTGTGTGTGTGCTGCCCCCTGTAATGTGTGTGTGCTGCCCCCTGTAATGTGTGTGTGTGTGTGTGTGCTGCCCCCCTGTAATGTGTGTGTGTGCTGCCCCCCTGTAATGTGTGTGTGTGTGCTGCCCCCCTGTAATGTGTGTGTGTGTGCTGCCCCCCTGTAATGTGTGTGTGTGTGTGTGCTGCCCCCCTGTAATGTGTGTGTGTGCTGCCCCCTGTAGTGTGTGTGTGTGTGTGTGTGTGTGCTGCCGCCCTGTAATGTGTGTGTGTGTGTGCTGCCCCCCTGTAGTGTGTGTGTGTGCTGCCCCCCTGTAATGTGTGTGTGTGTGTGCTGCCCCCCTGTAGTGTGTGTGTGTGCTGCCCCCCTGTAGTGTGTGTGTGTGCTGCCCCCCTGTAGTGTGTGTGTGTGTGTGCTGCCCCCCTGTAATGTGTGTGTGTGTGCTGCCCCCCTGTAGTGTGTGTGTGTGCTGCCCCCCTGTAGTGTGTGTGTGTGTGCTGCCCCCCTGTAGTGTGTGTGTGTGTGCTGCCCCCCTGTAGTGTGTGTGTGTGTGCTGCCCCCCTGTAGTGTGTGTGTGTGTGTGCTGCCCCCCTGTAGTGTGTGTGTGTGTGCTGCCCCCCGTAGTGTGTGTGTGTGTGCTGCCCCCCTGTAGTGTGTGTGTGCTGCCCCCTGTAATGTGTGTGTGTGTGTGTGTGCTGCCCCCCTGTAGTGTGTGTGTGCTGCCCCCCTGTAGTGTGTGTGTGCTGCCCCCCTGTAGTGTGTGTGTGCTGCCCCCCTGTAGTGTGTGTGTGCTGCCCCCTGTAATGTGTGTGTGTGTGTGTGTGCTGCCCCCCTGTAATGTGTGTGTGTGTGTGCTGCCCCCCTGTAATGTGTGTGTGTGTGCTGCCCCCCTGTAATGTGTGTGTGTGTGTGCTGCCCCCCTGTAATGTGTGTGTGTGCTGCCCCCTGTAGTGTGTGTGTGTGTGTGTGTGTGTGTGCTGCCGCCCTGTAATGTGTGTGTGTGTGTGCTGCCCCCCTGTAGTGTGTGTGTGCTGCCCCCTGTAATGTGTGTGTGTGTGTGTGTTGCCCCCCTGTAGTGTGTGTGTGCTGCCCCCCTGTAATGTGTGTGTGCTGCCCCCTGTAATGTGTGTGTGTGTGTGTGTGCTGCCCCCTGTAATGTGTGTGTGCTGCCCCCCTGTAATGTGTGTGTGTGTGCTGCCCCTGTAATGTGTGTGTGTGTGCTGCCCCCGTAATGTGTGTGTGCTGCCCCCTGTAATGTGTGTGTGTGCTGCCCCCTGTAATGTGTGTGTGTGCTGCCCCCTGTAATGTGTGTGTGTGCTGCCCCCTGTAATGTGTGTGTGTGTGTGCTGCCCCCTGTAATGTGTGTGTGTGCTGCCCCCTGTAATGTGTGTGTGTGTGTGTGTGTGCTGCCCCCCTGTAATGTGTGTGTGTGTGCTGCCCCCCTGTAATGTGTGTGTGTGTGTGCTGCCCCCTGTAATGTGTGTGTGTGTGCTGCCCCCCTGTAATGTGTGTGTGTGTGCTGCCCCCCTGTAATGTGTGTGTGTGCTGCCCCCCTGTAATGTGTGTGTGTGCTGCCCCCTGTAGTGTGTGTGTGTGTGCTGCCCCCCTGTAGTGTGTGTGTGTGTGTGCTGCCCCCCTGTAAGGTGTGTGCGTGCTGCCCCCCTGTAATGTGTGCGTGCTGCCCCCCTGTAATGTGTGCGTGCTGCCCCCCTGTAATGTGTGTGCGTGCTGCCCCCCTGTAATGTGTGTGCGTGCTGCCCCCCTGTAATGTGTGTGCGTGCTGCCCCCCTGTAATGTGTGTGCGTGCTGCCCCCCTGTAAGGTGTGTGCGTGCTGCCCCCCTGTAATGTGTGTGTGCTGCCCCCCTGTAATGTGTGTGTGCTGCCCCCCTGTAAGGTGTGTGCGTGCTGCCCCCCTGTAATGTGTGTGCGTGCTGCCCCCCTGTAATGTGTGTGCGTGCTGCCCCCCTGTAATGTGTGTGCGTGCTGCCCCCCTGTAATGTGTGTGTGCTGCCCCCCTGTAGTGTGTGTGTGCTGCCCCCCTGTAGTGTGTGTGTGTGTGCTGCCCCCCTGTAGTGTGTGTGTGTGTGTGTGTGTGCTGCCCCCCTGTAATGTGTGTGTGTGTGTGTGCTGCCCCCCTGTAATGTGTGTGTGTGTGTGTGCTGCCCCCCCTGTAGTGTGTGTGCTGCCCCCTGTAATGTGTGTGTGTGTGCTGCCCCCCTGTAGTGTGTGTGTGCTGCCCCCTGTAATGTGTGTGTGTGTGTGCTGCCCCCCTGTAATGTGTGTGTGCTGCCCCCCTGTAATGTGTGTGTGTGTGTGCTGCCCCCGTAATGTGTGTGTGCTGCCCCCTGTAATGTGTGTGTGTGCTGCCCCCTGTAATGTGTGTGTGTGCTGCCCCCTGTAATGTGTGTGTGTGTGCTGCCCCCCTGTAATGTGTGTGTGTGTTGCCCCCCTGTAATGTGTGTGTGTGTGCTGCCCCCCTGTAATGTGTGTGTGTGTGTGCTGCCCCCCTGTAATGTGTGTGTGTGTGCTGCCCCCCTGTAATGTGTGTGTGTGCTGCCCCCCTGTAATGTGTGTGTGTGCTGCCCCCTGTAGTGTGTGTGTGTGTGTGTGTGTGTGTGTGCTGCCCCCCTGTAAGGTGTGTGCGTGCTGCCCCCCTGTAATGTGTGTGTGCTGCCCCCCTGTAAGGTGTGTGTGTGTGCTGCCCCCCTGTAATGTGTGTGTGTGCTGCCCCCCCGTAATGTGTGTGTGCTGCCCCCCTGTAGTGTGTGTGTGCTGCCCCCCTGTAGTGTGTGTGTGTGTGTGTGTGCTGCCCCCCTGTAATGTGTGTGTGTGTGTGCTGCCCCCCTGTAATGTGTGTGTGTGTGCTGCCCCCCTGTAATGTGTGTGTGTGCTGCCCCCCTGTAGTGTGTGTGTGCTGCCCCCCTGTAATGTGTGTGTGTGTGCTGCCCCCCTGTAATGTGTGTGTGTGTGCTGCCCCCCTGTAATGTGTGTGTGCTGCCCCCTGTAATGTGTGTGTGTGTGTGCTGCCCCCTGTAATGTGTGTGTGTGTGTGCTGCCCCCTGTAATGTGTGTGTGTGTGTGTGCTGCCCCCCTGTAATGTGTGTGTGTGCTGCCCCCTGTAATGTGTGTGTGTGTGCTGCCCCCTGTAATGTGTGTGTGTGTTGCCCCCTGTAATGTGTGTGTGTGTTGCCCCCTGTAATGTGTGTGTGTGTGCTGCCCCCCTGTAATGTGTGTGTGTGTGTGCTGCCCCCCTGTAATGTGTGTGTGTGTGCTGCCCCCCTGTAATGTGTGTGTGTGTGCTGCCCCCCTGTAATGTGTGTTGCCCCCCTGTAATGTGTGTGTGTGTGCTGCCCCCCTGTAATGTGTGTGTGTGTGCTGCCCCCCTGTAGTGTGTGTGTGTGTGCTGCCCCCCTGTAGTGTGTGTGCTGCCCCCCTGTAATGTGTGTGTGTGTGCTGCCCCCCTGTAATGTGTGTGTGTGTGTGTGTGTGCTGCCCCCCTGTAATGTGTGTGTGTGTGTGTGTGCTGCCCCCCTGTAATGTGTGTGTGTGTGTGCTGCCCCCTGTAATGTGTGTGTGTGTGCTGCCCCCCTGTAATGTGTGTGTGTGTGTGTGTGCTGCCCCCCTGTAATGTGTGTGTGTGTGCTGCCCCCCTGTGATGTATGTGTGTGTGTGTGCTGCCCCCCTGTGATGTGTGTGTGCTGCCCCCCTGTAATGTGTGTGTGTGTGTGTGTGTGTGCTGCCCCCCTGTAATGTGTGTGTGTGTGCTGCCCCCCTGTAATGTGTGTGTGTGTGTGTGTGTGTGTGTGCTGCCCCCCTGTAGTGTGTGTGTGTGTGTGCTGCCCCCCTGTAGTGTGTGTGTGTGCTGCCCCCCTGTAATGTGTGTGTGTGTGCTGCCCCCCTGTAATGTGTGTGTGTGTGCTGCCCCCTGTAGTGTGTGTGTGTGTGCTGCCCCCCTGTAATGTGTGTGTGTGTGTGTGTGTGCTGCCCCCTGTAATGTGTGTGTGTGTGTGCTGCCCCCCTGTAATGTGTGTGTGTGTGCTGCCCCCCTGTAATGTGTGTGTGTGTGTGCTGCCCCCCTGTAGTGTGTGTGTGTGTGCTGTCCCCTGTAGTGTGTGTGTGTGTGCTGCCCCCCTGTAGTGTGTGTGTGTGCTGCCCCCCTGTAGTGTGTGTGTGTGCTGTCCCCTGTAGTGTGTGTGTGCTGTCCCCTGTAGTGTGTGTGTGCTGTCCCCTGTAGTGTGTGTGTGCTGCCCCCCTGTAGTGTGTGTGTGTGTGTGTGCTGTCCCCTGTAGTGTGTGTGTGCTGCCCCCCTGTAGTGTGTGTGTGCTGCCCCGCTGTAGTGTGTGTGTGTGCTGCCCCCCTGTAATGTGTGTGTGTGTTGCCCCCCTGTAATGTGTGTGTGTGCTGCCCCCCTGTAATGTGTGTGTGTGCTGCCCCCTGTAATGTGTGTGTGTGCTGCCCCCCTGTAGTGTGTGTGTGTGCTGCCCCCCTGTAGTGTGTGCGTGTGCTGCCCCCCCTGTAATGTGTGTGTGTTGCCCCCCTGTAATGTGTGTGTGTTGCCCCCCTGTAATGTGTGTGTGTGTGTGCTGCCCCCTGTAATGTGTGTGTGCTGCCCCCCTGTAGTGTGTGTGTGTGTGCTGCCCCCCTGTAGTGTGTGTGTGTGTGCTGCCCCCCTGTAAGGTGTGTGTGTGTGCTGCCCCCCTGTAGTGTGTGTGTGCTGCCCCCCTGTAATGTGTGTGTGCTGCCCCCTGTAGTGTGTGTGTGTGCTGCCCCCCTGTAGTGTGTGTGTGTGTGTGTGTGTGTGTGCTGCCCCCTTGTAGAGTGTGTGTATGTGTGTGTTTGCTGCCCCCCTGTAGTGTGTGTGTGCTGTCCCCTGTAGTGTGTGTGCGTGCTGCCCCCCTGTAATGTGTGTGCGTGCTGCCCCCCTGTAATGTGTGTGTGTGCTGCCCCCCTGTAGTGTGTGTGCTACCCCCCTGTAGTGTGTGTGTGTTGCCCCCTGTAGTGTGTGTGTGTGTGTGTGTGTGCGTGCTGCCCCCCTGTAATGTGTGTGTGTGTGTGTGTGCTGCCCCCCTGTAGTGTGTGTGTGTGTGCTGCCCCCCTGTAGTGTGTGTGTGTGTGCTGCCCCCCCTGTAATGTGTGTGTGTTGCCCCCCTGTAAGGTGTGTGTGTGCTGCCCCCCTGTAATGTGTGTGTGCTGCCCCCCTGTAATGTGTGTGTGCTGCCCCCTGTAGTGTGTGTGTGTGCTGCCCCCCTGTAGTGTGTGTGTGTGCTGCCCCCTGTAGTGTGTGTGTGTGCTGCCCCCCTGTAGTGTGTGTGTGTGCTGCCCTCCTGTAGAGTGTGTGTATGTGTGTGTTTGCTGCCCCCCTGTAGTGTGTGTGTGCTGCCCCCTGTAGTGTGTGTGCGTGCTGCCCCCCTGTAATGTGTGTGTGTGTGCTGCCCCCCTGTAGTGTGTGTGTGCTACCCCCCTGTAGTGTGTGTGCTGCCCCCCTGTAGTGTGTGTGTGTGCTGCCCCCTGTAGTGTGTGTGTGCTGCCCCCTGTAGTGTGTGTGTGCGTGCGTGCTGCCCCCCTGTAATGTGTGTGTGTGTGTGTGTGTGTGTGCTGCCCCCCGTAGTGTGTGTGTGCTGCCCCCCTGTAGTGTGTGTGTGTGTGTGCTGCCCCCCTGTAGTGTGTGTGTGCTACCAGGGCTGTGGAGTCGGAGTCAGTGCTCATTTTGGTGGAGTCGGAGTTGGAGTCGGTATAAAATGGACCGACTCCGACTCCTAAAATATATAATAAATTGGGTACAGTAATTCAATGCAGGATGTGCTGAATATTTTTTCATAGGAGTTTGGGAAAGTTATGAAATGTCCTATAAATGGCTGTTCTATTCCTGATCTAAGGCTACATTCACACACAGCGTTTTTCCTGTGTTTTTTGAGGATACGTTTTTCAGCTGCAAAAGCTGATCATCTTTTTAAAAAACCGCATCACCTGAAAGGTTTTTGAGCTCATAGATAATGTTTTCAATCGCAAAAGCAGATTAGAAATCTGCTCTATCCATTTATCCATATCTGTCTATCCATATCGTATCTGTACCAAAAAGAATGAAAACCGGGTAGTACAACAATATATATTCTGTTCTATCTAAATATCTTGATTATTGGATCATAAAAATGATTAAATGTCTGAGGTTCACATTGTACTACAATAAATTTTTCATTTAAATATAAGCAATATGTGTGGGAGTCGGAGTCGTGGAGTCGGAGTCGGTGTAAGGGAAATTGAGGAGTCGGAGTCGCAGGTTTGGCTTACCGACTCCACAGCCCTGTGTGCTACCCCCCTGTAGTGTGTGTGTGCTGCCCCCCTGTAGTGTGTGTGTGTGTGTGCTGCCCCCCTGTAGTGTGTGTGTGTGTGTGCTGCCCCCCTGTAGTGTGTGTGTGTGTGTGCTGCCCCCCTGTAGTGTGTGTGTGTGTGTGCTGCCCCCCTGTAGTGTGTGTGTGCGTGCTGCCCCCTGTAGTGTGTGTGCTGCCCCCTGTAGTGTGTGTGTGTTGCCCCCCTGTAGTGTGTGTGTGTGTGTTGCCCCCCTGTAGTGTGTGTGTGTGCTGCCCCCCTGTAGTGTGTGTGTGCTGCCCCCTGTAGTGTGTGTGCGTGCTGCCCCCCTGTAATGTGTGTGTGTGTGTGCTGCCCCCCTGTAGTGTGTGTGTGTGTGCTGCCCCCCTGTAGTGTGTGTGTGCTGCCCCCCTGTAGTGTGTGTGCGTGCTGCCCCCCTGTAGTGTGCGTGCTGCCCCCCTGTAGTGTGTGTGTGCTGCCCCCCTGGAATGTGTGTGTGCTGCCCCCCTGTAGTGTGTGTGTGTGCTGCCCCCCTGTAGTGTGTGTGTGCTGCCCCCCTGTAGTGTGTGTGCTGCCCCCCTGTAGTGTGTGTGTGTGCTGCCCCCTGTAGTGTGTGTGCGTGCTGCCCCCCTGTAATGTGTGTGTGTGTGTGTTGCCCCCCTGTAGTGTGTGTGTGTTGCCCCCCTGTAGAGTGTGTGTGCTGCCCCCCTGTAGAGTGTGTGTGCTGCCCCCCTGTAGTGTGTGTGTGTGTGTGCTGCCCCCCTGTAGTGTGTGTGTGTGTGCGTGCTGCCCCCCTGTAGTGTGTGCTGCCCCCCTGTAGTGTGTGTGTTGCCCCCCTGTAGTGTGTGTGTGCGTGCTGCCCCCCTGTAGTGTGTGTGTGTGTGTGTGTGCTGCCCCCCTGTAGTGTGTGTGTGTGTGCTGCCCCCTGTAGTGTTTGTGTGCTGCCCCCCTGTAGTGTGTGTGTGTTGCCCCCCTGTAGTGTGTGTGTGTGTGTGCTGCCCCCCTGTAGTGTGTGTGTGTGTGCTGCCCCCCTGTAGTGTGTGTGTGTGCTGCCCCCCTGTAGTGTGTGTGTGTGTGTTGCCCCCCTGTAGTGTGTGTGTGTGTTGCCCCCTGTAGTGTGTGTGTGTGTGTTGCCCCCTGTAGTGTGTGTGTGCTGCCCCCTGTAGTGTGTGTGTGTTGCCCCCCTGTAGTGTGTGTGTGTGCTGCCCCCTGTAATGTGTGTGTGTGCTGCCCCCTGTAATGTGTGTGTGTGTGTGTGTGTTGCCCCCTGTAGTGTGTGTGTGTGCGTGCTGCCCCCCTGTAGTGTGTGTGTGTGCGTGCTGCCCCCTGTAGTGTTTGTTTGTGCGTGCTGCCCCCCTGTAGTGTGTGTGTGTGTGTGTGCTGCCCCCCTGTAGTGTGTGTGTGTGCTGCCCCCCTGTAGTGTGTGTGTGTGTGTGCTGCCCCCTGTAGTGTGTGTGTGCTGCCCCCTGTAGTGTGTGTGTGTGCTGCCCCCTGGAGTGTGTGTGTGCTGCCCCCCTGGAGTGTGTGTGTGTGTGTGCTGCCCCCCTGTAGTGTGTGTGTGTGCTGCCCCCTGTAGTATGTGTGCGTGCTGCCCCCCTGTAGTGTGTGTGCGTGCTGCCCCCCTGTAGTGTGTGTGTGTGCTGCCCCCCTGTAGTGTGTGTGTGCGTGCTGCCCCCCTGTAGTGTGTGTGTGCGTACTGCCTCCCTGTAGTGTGCGTGCTGCCTCCCTGTAGTGTGCGTGCTGCCTCCCTGTAGTGTGCGTGCTGCACCCTGAAGTGTGCGCTCTGCCCCCTGTAGTGTGTGTGTGTGTGTGTGTGTGTGTGCTGCCCCCTGTAATGTGAGCGCTGCCCCCTGTAGTGTGTGTGTGCTGCCCCCTGTAGTGTGCGTGCTGCCTCCCTGTAGTGTGCGCTCTGCCCCCTGTAGTGTGTGTGTGTGTGCTGCCCCCTGTAGTGTGCGTGCTGCCTCCCTGTAATGTGCCCCCCTGTAATGTGCGCGCTGCCCCCCTGTAATGTGCGCGCTGCCCCCCCTGTAATGTGCGCGCTGCCCCCCCTGTAATGTGCGCGCTGCCCCCCTGTAATGTGCGCGCTGCCCCCCTGTAATGTGCGCGCTGCCCCCCTGTAATGTGCGTGCTGCCCCTCTGTAATGTGCGCGCTGCCCCCTGTAATGTGCTGCCTCCATGTAGTGTGCGCGCTGCCTCCCTGTAATGTGCGCGCTGCCTCCCTGTAATTGCGCGCTTGCCTCCCTGTAATGTGCGTGCTGCCTCCCTGTAATGTGTGCACTGCCCTCTGTAATGTGCGCTCTGCCCCGTGTAGTGAGTGTGCTGCCCCCCTGTAATGTGCACGCTGCCCCCTGTAGTGTGTGTGTTGCCCCCCTGTAATGTGTACGCTGCCCCCCCTGTAGTGTGTGCGTGCTGCCTCCCTGTAATATGCGCGCTGCCTCCCTGTAATGTGCGTGCTGCCCTCTGTAATGTGTGCGCTGCCCCTTGTAATATGTGTGTGTGTGCTGCCCCCCCTTTATTGTGCGTGCTGCCTCCTGTAATGTGCACGCTGCCCCCTGTGTGCCCCCAGTCCTCTTATAAGAGGGGCTGTACGTGGCGGTGCAGATATTTTATCCTGTCTAGAATATCGCTATCGGGCTCCACTACACAATGAGCGGGGCGGTGCTGCTCAGCTCTGTACAGCTTACATCTGGCCACTGATCAGTCAGGGTCCTTGCTGTCGGACCCCCGGCGATCTGATGATTTATTCTAAGGATAGGTCAATACACTACTGTTCTTCCCGCGTCGTTGGGACCCTGGGGATCCGGGTCATGAGCCCCACCAACCCCTCCAGTCTCTCAATAGACCCCCAAACAATGCACAACTCCGGAGGCAAGAGCACACAGAGCGGAGCATGGATTCAGTAGGAAGCGTAGGCCTCTGGAGCTGTGTGCTATTGTCTCCTGAGCCGTCCACTGTTCGGGGGTCTATTGAGCTATCGGTGGGAAATGACTTTCCTCGTCTGCTCCTTTGTCAGTGTCCGCGGTAATTGCAGTATGATAGTCGCAGACATCTTTGTCGCTCGTCTTTTCTGAGAATTGCTGACTAACTTCGCCATGTGGCCCCAGCCGTCGGCAGCGTGCTCCAGGGGCCATGTCTGCTTTCCATAGGCTTTCAGGACTCCTTTTGGCTGAGAAGCGCGAGTAGAAGCTCTGCAGATTTTTTGAGGTCTTCTAGATCTTTCTGAAAGCAGAGCAGACTTAGGCCTGCACTCGATCTGACATATCGCAGAGGGCTGATGCGGTGCACAGACAGGAGCTGCCGATGGGATCAGTCATTTCCAACTGCGCGCAATAAAGCGAGCTTAATCTAAAGTCACACTCTAATGATTAACTGCGGAGATGCGGCTAGGTGAGGACAGCTCATCACGGAGACTTCGAAAGGAAATACTGTTTGTTCTGGTCCTAGTGAAACTGAAATCTATTCACATAAAGAGGAACTAGATGAACCTGCAGGACGCGTTGCTGTCTTTGACTTCTCGATATAGGAGAAATGAGCAGTAAATGCGTGACCTCCAGATAGAACGTGAGATCCATGGTTCCTTTTTATCTGGAAGTTAGAAAGCAAGTGAGGAATCTCTCTAAACATACAGACTTATCGCCACGTACCGGAGGCTCCGTTCACATGTCCAGCTCTCATCAATATGGAACACATCCGGGATTTAGAAATAATAATGGGTCCATTACAAATGGAGCAAAAACTTGACGCACACTTTGATTTTTATCTGTTTTTGTAACCGAACAGTTTGTACGAGGTTCTGGACATCTCTAGGGTTCTGGGCAAGGGCGGCACATAATTGGGGCGTCCTGGGCTCCTGGTAAGGTAGAGTTGGGCGTGGTGATGAGCTGTTGTCCTCTCCTGGTTTTGGATTTGCGTAGTCTGATTCATATGACCGTACGTCGTGATCCGTTTCCCATAGACTTCAGTGTTAAGTTGCTATACATTTTTGAAAATAGTTGTGCAGAACACACTTATTAATCCGACCAAAAACGAATTGCATCTGGTTTGCAGTGAGACGGAAGATATTTTAGACCATCTTTGTCTCCATTCACATAAGTAAATCTTGTAATGTTTCAGATTTTCATTTTTGTCATCCCAAACACTGGAAGTCGCCTAAGGTTCTGTTCAATAGTTTTGTTCGCACTTTGTGGTTTCTTTGCTGCTTTTTCATACAAATTAAAAGCTGATTTTTGCAATACCAGCCAAAGCGATGAGGTTTCAGAAATCTGCAATATGGTAAGGTAATTGCTTCAGCGTTTTTGCAGTGTTTTTTTCAATCGTAGAAAGCGATAAGAAAGTGAAAAGAGTGTGCAAAAAAAAAACACAATGGTGTTACGGATGCGTAACTGTGGGGTCCAGACGTGCTGGCGCAGTCTATAAAGGCCTCGGACAGAGTGACGCTCTTAGCATTATATTATAGATAGCCTGCAGTATGAATAGGACACAAATTGAGATTGCTGTGAAAAGAAGAGCTGACTAGAACGAGGATGTAGTTCACAAGTTCATTTGGGCAATTTCTTTTGAAATTAGTTTTGCTTCTCTCTCTTAGGTTCCTAAACTTATTATACTATATTTATTCTTAAGGGCGGTATTTTAGCAGACATTTTTAAAACTGAAAATTAGTTCCGTTCATCTGAAGAGGGTTTATTTCTACCGCAGGTCTATTGAACTTTGGGGGCAGTATTCATGCTTGATCCCACTGCAGAAAAATTCACATTGCCACCAAGAAGAAACTGTTGGTCCCAGCACATCCAGATGCTTTAAAATCAAAGCTTCACTTCCACAGCATGGGGTGTAACCAGCTGTCCCCTGCTTCGACTGATTTTTATAACCATTGTAAGGTTTCAGCTGGAGAGGTACTGGGTGGTAGATAAGTGTCACTGAGGTGCTTAACCTCAGTGATGTGAAGCCCGGAAGAGGAGGCTCCAGCACCGTTGGTCCTGAGAGTTTTTTCTTTAATAGGCCCAGATTTTGGGTCCGGGTTTTAGGAATGGCCATAAGAGCTGGGTGCGACTGGCCGTTCCCTTATCTCCAGGATTTTGAAAGGGCTATTTAAGGCATGTCAGCTGCATCGGTTATTGTTTGGGAGTAAAGGTGGAAAGACCTCTGCTATGCTGGTCAGACTGCCAGAACCTAAGGGCCTTTTACACATAGCGAGATCGCTAGTGATTTTGCTAAAGTGTCACCGATTTTTCGACGCAACAGCGATATCGCTAGCGATCTCGCTTTGTGTGACACGTACCTGCGAACGCCCCCCCCCCGGCTGGATATCGCTGATTGCGCTCGAATGTCCTGGGCCATTATTTCCTCGTTGGCGTCCCGCTGGCACGGACTAGCGACGCATGGACGCAGGCGGAATTTGTCATCATTGCTGCGGTGCGACAGGTAAGAGCGACCGCCGACGGATCGCTTATCGCTGCTGCATCGCTGGTGAGATCTGCCTGTTTTGCAGCTCACTAGTGACCATTTAGCGATGCACCAGCGATCCTGACCGGGTCGTATCGTTGTCGGGATCGCTGGTGCATCGCTAAATGTAAGGGGAAGTGTGTGGACCTGCTAGAAGAATTGTTTTGTTTACTTTGACACACCCTTTGTATGCCAGAGTAAAGGCTGTTGCCTGGTGATTTGCTGGAGGTTTATGACCTGAAATAAACTTTCCAGTTTGCCATAAAGACATTGTGCGTGTGTGTACCGCTGTTTTGGCAGCTCAGAAGGTGCCCTGTTCTTCCAATAAGTGAGGATTATAGAATTCAAGACATTTATGACATGTCTTCTTCAAAACTCCTTATTCTGCAGGCTGTAAAATACTGCATGAAAAGTTCCAGGAACAAATTCTTACTTTCACTTTGGGGCGAGTTGTGAGAAAATTTAACCTTTCCAAATCAGTGCCAGAATTGTAAAGGGAAGGAGAATTGCAGTTTAAAGGAGGCTTTTTAATTGTAACCTTTGTACCCATGTTAGTAAGCAGTGGATATCTCCTGAGAAGTGATGAGCGAGTATACTCCTTGCTCGGGTTTCCCCGTGCATGCTCAGGTGTCCTCCGAGTATTTTGGCGTGCTTGGAGTTTTAGTTTTCGGTGTCTCAGCTGCATGATTTGTGACTTGTAGACAGGCTGAATACATGTGGGAATTCCCTAACAAAGAGGCATTCCACACATGTATTCAGCTTGTCTGCGAGTCGCAAATCATGCAGATGAGACGACAAAAACTAAATCTCCGAGCACGCCAAAATATTCGGAGGACACCCGAGCAACGAGTATACTCGCTCATCACTACTCCTGAGCGCTCAGAGCTATTGCACTGGAGAGGTTTTTCTTTAATGGACTAGTTCTGACATCTCTACTGTAGAAAATAATTGTAGTCCCCATGAAATGACAAAGCTGGAGCAGCAATTATTCGTACATGAGGAACCACACAGAGCCATTCTACTTTTGATACTTCATGGGGACTACAAATATTTACCATGGCCTTTAGCTTTGCTATGTATGGAATCCCATTAAGCCCTACCAGAGGTAGAATCTAATTAGCAGTTTATCAGTGTAAAAGTGACAGGTTTAACCCAATGCAATAGTTGATCACTGGAAAACAAATTTTTTATAAATATACATAACTGATATCACTATGTCTGTAATGGCTAAAATTATAAAATCAAAGAGTAAACAGTAAAATTAAAAAAATGATGCCAGAATTGCTGTTTTTAGTAACCTTGTTGCTGATAAACAGCTGACTTTATTCCAAAATGATGCAATAAATGAAAACTACAGCTTATTCTGCATGAAACTCACACAGTTCTAACAATGGAAAAATACAAATGCCATATAGCATTTAGAATAGAGCAATAACAAATTATTTAAAACAAGTAATTTGTGTAAAGTCAATAAAACAAAAGAAAAAAAGTTGTTGAAATGTTGGAACTGTTTTTCACTTAAACCACCAAAGATGCAGTGGACTTTATGGGGTCTTATCTTAAATATGTGACTAGTATACAAGAACAAAGATTAGTCAATGATGGATGTGCATCTCAGAGACTTCTACAAAGAGGAAAATAAACCACAAGTCTGAAGAAATAGACCACGACAAATGTGAAGGCCTTTTATATTTTCTGTATTCATTTCCAGCTAAATGGGAGCCATGTAGATAAGCAGCATTTCATTCACTTAAAATCACAAGGTGTTTGCTGTCCCATCTGAGAGCAGCATGGAGTAAGGAATGAGACCTTGATTCCAGCGATGTATCATTTACTGGGCAGATTGATGTTATTTTTAAAGGGAACAGACAGTAAAAAAATTGGGCAGAGCTCTGTAACAAGTGTTTTACCTTCTATCAAAGCTTGACTCAGACCAAGACAGCTCAGCGCTGCTGTATATACAGCGAAATACTTCTGGGACATAGTTAACCGGTGCATGCTCACTAATGCTTTTCGGCTTTGCCCGCAGTTGGGCAAAACATACTGCGCGTGCGCGAGTCCAGATTTCAATGCGCATGCGCGTAATATGGAGGCCAAGTACGGAAATTCCCTGAAATATTGTGGACAGCGGCCAAGGAGGGGTGGAGGAAAGGACCTGAAACACCGCCCATCGGACCAGACCACGCCAAAATGAGGTGACAGATACCCTTTAACAAAGGAATCTGTGGCCTCAAGCCACGTGAAAAACCTGGCCTGAAATAATAATAACCTTTATTTTTATATAGCGCTAACATATTCCGCAGCACTTTACAGTTTTTGCACACATTATCATCGCTGCCCCCGATGGGCTCACAATCTAGATTCTTATCAGTATATCTTTGGAATGTGGGAGGAAACCGGAGAACCCAGAAAAAACCCACGCAAACACAGGGAGAACATACAAACTCCTTGCAGATGTTGTCCTTGGTGGGATCCACTGATCCACCGTGTCGCCTGCCTGGAATGAAATGGACTGCACGACTATCATCCTGCAGGCTGTTTCAAAACAACATCCCAGAGCAGGTTTTCCCTACATCTGCCTTGGACACTAACATGTCCAAGACTAACACTTACTTTATTTTTTAGTCTGCATTGCAGTCACTGTTACGCTCTTGACTGCCATGCACTCCTATGGCCTTGATTCGCCTCCGTGCACATCCTGGGGAGAACACAAAGCGACCCCCACCTGTGACTGCTTCACCATTGCAATCACATCTACACCTGTGACTGCAATGCCCCCTCATGGCCTTAATACGCCTCCGTCCGTATCCTGGGGAGAACAAACAGCGACCCCTACCTGTGATATGGGTCACTGCCTCACACTAAGTATAGCACCACATAAAGACCCCCCTCACAGACTGCCCTGTAGCAGGAGGATATCATGAACACAAAACTGAAAATAAAGATTAAACAACACCCATCAACCTAGGTATCATTTTAATCAGTATAATGGCACCAACCTGACAGTGTCTGTAGTTTACTGAGCAAAATCCTGCTGACAGGTTCGCTTTAAGTCATTCACAAAATAAACTTTGACCAAACTTGCAATTTCAAAATGAGACCACTAAGATACAGAGCAGACGGCACCACTTTTACCTTGCTTGCACAGGCGGTGTACGGCCGGCAGTAGATCCACACTGAGCTATTCCCGGGTGCTTGACCTCGTAGCAATCAATCTTGAGCTCCAAACAGCAGAAAATGGTCGCACTCCAAGGGATGAATTATATTCATTTATTGACACATAAATTACATGTCAAGTCGGGGTAGTTGTAAAAAGTGCAGAGAGGCTGACAACGGCCGTTTCGCGCTATCAAAGCGCTTCTACGGGTGACAAGACTCCTGTTGGGATGAATGAAAACGAATACATCTTTTCCTGAATATGTGTATATTTATTATTTTTACTATGTCGCCCTTTGCTATATTTGTCATCTCACATAATCCGTAGTCTCTTGCCATCCGCCACCTTTGCTCCCATAGTCAACAGGAAAGCACCGTCCACCACTACTTGACAGATAAGTCACACAGTCCTATTGTGCTGTTGTACGATGCTCTTTGTAGATTATGTCCTTCATTTTTACTGAAAACAATCTTTTTTACATGTTACAGTAGATATTGTATCTTCCACTAGTTTCTATTCTATTAATCACATGTACATTTTATCAGCTATACTCCTATTACTTAGTACACGACATCTAGCTCATACTTCTATCCCCTTAGGCCTCTTTCACACTTCCGTTTTTTACAATCAGTCAAAATCCGCCAGGTTTTGAAAAAAACGGATCCACAAATTTTTTTTGCGGATCCGTTTTTTTCCCCCATTGACTTTCATTATTGTGCGGATCCGCCATAATGTTGCTGTCCGTCAACATCCTCAAAGATTTCCAAACGGAGCTTGCAACGTTTTTTTGGCCGGCGGATCCTCCAGACACTGATTTAACCCGAAATTCTGTCTGGGTGCCGGACAAAAAAAAAAAAATTCTCTCTCTCCCAGCGGTTCCTTTAAATTTCCTCATTTTGCTGATCTGTCAAAAAACTGATCCTGTGGCATCCGTTCACATCAGTTAAGAACGGATCCGCTTCTCAGCCTTTTTGGCGGATTTTAACTGACACAAAAAACTGAAGGGTGAAAGAGGCCTTACGTAAAGTTTGTTGTTTGGAGCAGCAAAAAAACAAACAAACCACACTGCGACCACAACATGTGTATACAGCCTTGCCCTCTTCCAACAAATAGTAATAACAGTCCACATAGACGTGTGATGGCTTGAGTGTATGTGGGACAAGTACTTTTAAATGACACCTTTCCTTTTAGCACATAGATTACTAGAAAAAGATTTTAAAAAATTTCAGCTGCGGTGAAATTGAAAAAAAATACATAAATGCTATTCTGAGATTTTTTTTGAGGGGGGAATTGACGACGTACATTATATGGTAAGCATAACCTGGCAATATGATTCTTCTTATTAGGGTGATTACAGTGATACCAAACAAGTTGTTTTATTATTTTAGCAGGAAATAGAAATTAGATACTTGGAAAAAAAAAAATGTTTTTTGATTGTGTTGCCATTTTCAGGAGACCCCTACCGGTTTCATCTTTCAGTCAATAGAGCTGGGTCAGGGTTTATATTTTGCAGGGCGAGGCAACATTTTTAATGATACCATTCGGGGACAGAGATGACATTCTGATCTCTTCTTACAGCATATTTTGTGTCTTATTGCAACTACCCAAAAAATAGTTTGGGCTTTTCTGATTTTTTTTTTTGTTTACCTTGTGTACCGTTGGTATTAATTATTTTTATATTTTAATAGTCAGGACTTTCTGGATGCAACAATACTACATGTGTACTTTTTAAACTTTTTTTATTATTTCTTTTTTCAAAGGAGGTAAAATGAGGGTAATTTGAAGTTTAATTTTTTTTTTTGGGGGAGGTGATAATAATAATCTTTATTTATATAGCGCCATTAATTAAATATAATTAAAGCAAAATAAAACAACCCTGCTTGTGAGAGCTTACAATCTACAATGAGGTGGGGGAGATACAAAGTACAGTTGTGTATTTACAATGATGTATATACAATGATGGTCCAGCCATCTTGAGGGAGTGAGGGATAGATGGGGATAGTGAATGGGCTACACACAAACTTAGGCCGGAGTCACACTAGAGAGAGAAATACGGACGAGTGCTATGGAGCAAAAATCGCATAGCACTCGGACCAATGTTAATCTATGGAGCAGCTCCCATCATCCATTTTTTTCTCGCCCGTATTATACGTGCGGGTGAAATCGCAGCATGCTGCGATTTGCACCGTATTACGCCCGAGAATCGCCAATGCAAGTCCATGGGTGCGAGAAAAAACAGATTACACACGGACCATGCAAGAAATACGCACCGGTGACCTTTAGAAAAGCCAGCAATTCAGTGCTTTATACTGTAAAATCACACTGACAGGTTAAGATAGAATAGATAGAATACATGTATACATATAGTATAGGAATATTATTATTAGTATAAATTTTTATAGCTCCATTTATTCCATGGCGCTTTACATGTGAACAGGGCAAATATAGACAAGTACAATAAACATGACCAAAACAAGGCACACACAAGTAGAGAAGGAGGGAGGAACCTGCCCGGGAGGGCTCACCGTCTACAGGTATATATATATATATATAAATATATATATGTCATTGACACACATATATTTATATTTCATACAGAGGTAGATAACAGAATAGGTGAAAATTCAATTGTCGGCCTCTCTAAAATCATTACTGAACCCGACAGCATATGAGACATGGTTTACATACAGTAAATCATTGCATATCCGTTAGATTTATGTCCCTCACTAATAATGTTTTTAGTGTATGTGTGTAAAATTTTGGAGCTGTAGGTGTTAAATTAAATGATTAATTCATGGTAAAAAACTTGCGTGGGTGTTAGGCATCGAGTTCCCGCTGCTGCACAGGTGGAGTCTCAAGCCATGTCCTCTGCGGTCTTCCATTCTTCAGCCGCAGAGGTTCCTGCTTAGTAGAGACGTCAGTTGCAGCGTCTTGCTCAGGCTAATGCTATGCGTATGGTTGCTGTTGCTGCCCCAGGTTTAACTATAGCATGCAGCATTCATCAGCGGTGAACAGACACTCCTGGGACTAAGTCCTGCTTTTCTCCATCTGAGCATGCCCGTGACATGACAGCTCATTGATGGTCAGAGGTCACATGCTCAGGTCCTCAAGCAGCTCGGATTGGGCCATTAGCAAGGTCCTGGAAGGCTGTGGTTATAAAAAGGCCGTGCGCTAGTATAGTCCATGTGGAGTGAGTGTTGTATGCACGCATAAATGTCTCTGGTGAATGACTCATTATGAAACCCCTACACATGATACGCATGTGTTGATCAGCCTTGCCAGTTAGTGCCTAGGCTGATAGTGCAGGTAGGAGGCAGAGTCCAGGCCTAACTTCAGCACCAAGTAGTAGCTTGCCTGTACCCCACTGTGCACTTTGTCTGAACTCCACAGTAGCCAGCATCAATTAGTGGCGTTCGCAGTTGTGACGCCGTGCGCTTAGTGGGTCTAGAGAGGCTCTTACCCCATGTCCTTGGGGCAGAGTCTTGTGACCGTACACTAGCGCTGACTCAGCTGTGCCCTGTGACAGTCAACAGGGTACGGCATCTGTGTTATGCGGTTCCGTGGCTCTGTGATGCAGCAGAGCCTGTTGCTACCACACACTGGGTGGCGTTTAACGAGGCGCTCCAAGAGTTGGGAGACTGGAGACTGGTCTGTAGTTATTTGTGCAGGATGGGTCGAGAGTGGGTTTCTTTAATAATGGAGTAATGATAGAGTGTTTGAAGGAGGATGGGAAGATGCCCGAGGAGCGGGAGAGATTAAAGATTGTAGCTAGATGAGTTGTGACGACTGAAGAGACTGGAGGAGATGTGAGGGAATGGGGTCAGTAGTGCATGTAGTCGGACGACAAGAAGAGAGGAGCCTGGAGACTTCTGTGATGGAATCAAATGTGGAGAGTGAACCAGAAGCAATGCCAGGATGGATGGGAGTCACAGCATTTGTTAAGAGTTATAGTTTCTTAACATAAATTTAAAGTGGATGAAGTCTTCTGGTGTGCGAATTTTCCTCCTTAAGTGTTCAGTACTCCTAGAGCATCACTGGAGGAGTCGATTTTGCGAAGTGAGCCAGGGCTGTTTTACTCTGTGCCTGGAGGTTCTGAGGGGCGCTACTTGGTAAAGGGTGCTTCTGAGAGTGTCATTGTAGTGGTGTACAGCCAGATCAGGACAGGAAAAAGAGATTGGAGACAGTGATGAGTGTAGGGAGTCTGAAAGTGTATGAGGGTTAATGGCTTGTAGATTTCTGAATGTGTGGTAGGTAGGAGTGTGCTGGGGTGAGCAAGGAATTGTGAGCGTGAAAGAGAGAATGTTGTGGTCAGAGAGGGGAAGCGGTGAGTTATTTAGGTAGGAGATTGAACAGAGCCGGACAAAGACCAGGTCAAGGGTGTTACCGTCCTTGTGTGTTTCAGAGGTTGAGAGCTGTGAGAAGCCGAGAGAAGTGGTTAGTGATAGAAGCTGGGATGCAGATGTGGAAGTGAGGCTGTTTATGGGGATGTTGAAGTCTCCTAGTATAAGGCTTGGAAGTTCTGAGGACATGAAGTGCGGCAGCCAGGCTGAGAAGTGGTCAAGGAAGTAGGTGGGTGAGCCTGGGGGATGGAACTGGGGGGATGACCTGGAAAGTGCATTGTGGGGATTGGAGTATGCCGACTCCACCACCAGGTCTGTTTGTGGGTCTCGGGGAATGGGAGAATTGTAAGCCACCATGGGAAATGGCAGCAGGGGAGACAGTGTCAGAATCCTGAATCCAGGTTTCAGTGAGGGCCAACAGATTTAAAAGAGTTGTTCAGAAAGTAGTTTTGCAGGAAAGGAAGTTTGTTACATACAGTCCGTGGATTCGAGAGGGCACAATTAAAAGAAGAAGATGAAGGAGTGCAACTAATATTAATAAGATTAGTGTGGTTTCGATATGAGGTAGGGTAGGGGTTGAGGTTGGGGGATGGTGGACCAAGGTTGGGGGAGATGTCCCCGAAATCAGTAGGAGTTGGAAGATAAAGAGCAAGTAGTTATTGGAATTGTAAGAAGTTTTTTCTGCCCTGTGTTTGGGTAAGAAGGGCTGAGGTTTTTCAGGAAGGTGAGAAGTGCATGGGAGCTGTACATGGGAGAGGGAAGTATAGAGAGGCTGATGTGTATGAGTGGGGATGTAGGGGGGATGGGGCAGTGAATGTGGATGGCAAGGGAACACAGGAGGATAGAAATAAAGCACATGGATGAAAGGGAAAGCAAAGTGTGGGTTACCTGACTCCTGCCCTGGGTAATATTTTTAAAAGTTTTATTTTTAATTTTCACTGTACTTATTAGTCCCTAATGGGACTAGGGTCTGCAATAGTCTAATCAATTACTGCATACAGTAAAAATCAGTCTCCTTTGAGACCAGCCACAGGCTACAACAGACTTTCATAGGAACCCATCGGCGCCCTGCAATCGAGTTGCAGGAGTGCCGACGGGTGCATAGAATAACGCGCCCTTATGTCAGTGTGCAATTAATGCCCTTGTCAGAGTTTTATAGCGGCATTTAACAGGCTGCTAGTGGCAACTCCTGCCTGTAAGGCCTCATTCACATCCATTTTTTTCATGTAAGAGAAAAACGGAGAAATTATTTTGATCAGAGTGTGATCTGAGTGTTAGCAGTTTTTCTCCTAATTGGAGAAAAAAATAGTTTCACCACCTTCTTTAGAGCTCCATTGATTCCATGGTGCTGTACATGAGAAGAGGATACATACAAAATACAAATATAAATTATAATGAACAAACTTATGAATGTCAACCTGGTATGGAGGGGAGCAGGCCCTGCCATTGCGGGCTTACAGGATAATGGGGAAGGAACTTTCAGACAGTCTGTGAAAATCTGACCCATAGACTTGCATTGTCGATTTTGTTCGGACCCTTGAATATGTCTCCTCAATTTTTCAAGAACCGCAAAAAAATCATGGACGTGTGAATGGCCCAATAGACTATCACCGGTATGCATACTATCTGTGAAAACCATGGATAGCACTCGTATAAGAATATCAGAATGAGGTCTAACACACCCAGCATTACCTGCTGGGTTTAGGGCGAGCTCACCCCATTGGCTCACTCCATACACCTGTTACCGACTTGGGTAATTCATATACAGTGGCAGTCGGCAAGGTGTTGAAAATGTTCCTGATCTTTTTAAAGATGATGTACAGTATGTTTTGCCATTCCTATATACTGTATGTACACACAAAGTAAACTAACATTCTACAAATTCCATTGTACACTATTCACCTGAAGAAAGAGAATGGATTGGATTAAGGAACTGAGCTTACTTCATATGCAGCAGGTCTCCAATTGTAATGGCCGGGATCGCAGGAGCTGTTCATGCCTCTCCCAAGTATGCTATCCTTGTACACCTATTAAAGTGGAGCATTCACAAGTGTGACGGACTCAGCTTCTGCTGAGCCCATTTTCCTTTTTAGAGTGGACCCTCTGGGCCATGGCACCCACCCACCTAGGGCGAGCTGACCTAGTGAGAACCCACCCCCTGTACAGGGAGTGTCAGGGGTGAGACCAAGGGGGTGAGCCACCACGACTGCTGGGACCAGACGGCCGGCTCAGGGGGACACTACGGGAGTGTCTGAAGACCAGGGACAGGCAGGAAACAAGACAAGAGGTAAGTGCAAGGTATCTTCATTAAGATCTTCAGAATCACATTCAGTGCAAACATGAATACAAGCAACACGTGGAAGGTGCGCGCGTGGGCACGCCAAGGTCCATAGCATAGTACGTGCCAGGTGGCACACCTAGGTACAGGTAAAGGCACAATGGCATCGGACTCCGGACCGCTGGCAACGATCGACATGATCAAAGCATCAGGCTGCGGACACCAGCTCTAGACATCAGGCCGCAGTCATCCATCTTACGATCTCTAGCAGCGATCGGCAGGTTCCGGGCATCCGGCAGGCAAACCAGGGTTCAGGCAAGGAGGCACGTCAGATATCCAGGCATGGTGCGTGTTAGGGAACACGCCAAGGTCCAAGGCTAGGTGCGTGTGTAGGGGACACGCCAGGGTTCAAGGCTAGGTGCGTGTGTAGGGGACACGCCAGGGTTCACAAAACGAGACGGTGCGTGTATAGAGACACGCCAAAGCACAAGGTAAGACAGAGTGCATGTGTAGAGACACGCCAAGGCACAAGGTAACAAAGCAGAGTCCTGCGCGTGCAAAGAGGCATGCCAGGGTCAGGTGAGGCAGAGTCCTGCGCGTGCAGAGAGGCATGCCAGGGTCAGGCGAGGCAGAGTCATGCGTGTGCAGAGAGGCATGCCAGGGTCAGGCGAGGCAGAGTCCTGCGCGTGCAGAGGGGCACGCCAGGGTCAGGGTTAGGGCCTGTGTGTGCAAGAGGGCATGAAAGGGGACATGGCAAAGCCTGCGTGCACTTTTAAAGAAGCATGGGGAGGTATGCCATGGGCAGGCGAGGCCTGCGTGTGCTGTAGAGCACAATGCAGAAACAGCGTGAGGTGCAAGGGAGCACAGAGAGCACGGCTGGGACACTGACAGCCAGGCAAGACTCCAGCGAACCCGGCTGAGGCATGGCAGGCGACACAGCTGTTACTGACCGACGAGCATGGCTGAGGCACAAGCAGGCGGGCACGGCTAGGGCGGGCACAGCTGAGGCACAAAAAGGAGGCTAGGAAGGCCTGGCGCATGCAAAGGGCACACGAAGAAACAGAGCAAGGGAAGACAAGAAGAGAAACAAGACAGAGTACAGAACCAGGGACGGAAGCATAGGCAGAAACACGGAATCAGGTCAGAGCAAGAACAGAGCTAGCAGCGGAGCGTAGGCCGAAGCCCAGAGCCGGGCCAAGGGAGAACCTTGGGACTAGCCTAGAAACGTGCAAGAGAGCATAATAGGAAAGAGTCTAGCAGTGGAGCGTAGGCCGAAGCCCAGAGCCGGGCCAAGGCAGAGCCTTGGGACTAGACATGGAAAGGAGCACCAAAAGTAAGAGGAGAAATGGTGCGTGTGCCAGAGAGCACTACAGAGCACCATAGGAGAGAGCGAGGCAGAGCAAGCAAAGACAGAGACCATAGGGAGGAACAAGGCAGAGCATAGTGAAGGAAAGACATGGCAAAAACAGGCAAGGCAGAGAATAACAGAAGGACTACAAGTCCAAGCAGGACAAGGACGAACATGGCACAACAGACAAACATAAGACAAGGCACGGGACAAGAGATGAAGTACGAACACGGAGCGTGTGCAGAGACGCACGACAGAGCAGAGTGCAAGGGCACAGAATAGAGGGAGCAACCCCACAGACCAAACAGCCATGCAGAGAAGCAACACAATACTCAGGCCCTGAGCATAGGAAGGGGCGTTCTAATATAGGGCATAGCACCTCCTCTTCCAGGTCAGGACCAGGGGAGAACTTCCTAGTTCAGATGCTCCAGGATCACAGCGCAGTCACATGATCAGGGTTTCAGACATGATGAGATGATCACAGAACCAGACAGTGCAGGATCTTAGGAAACGTCACATGATCAAGGTTTCAGACATGACGAGATGATCACAGAGCCAGACAGTGCAGGATTTTAGGAAACGTCACATGATCAAGGTTTCAGACATGACGAGATGATTGCAGAACCAGACAGTGCAGGATCCTAGGAAAGGTCACATGATCAGAGTTTCAGACATGGCAAGATGATTGCAGAACCAGACAGTGCAGGATCCTAGGAAAGACACATGATCAGGGATTCTAGACATGATGAGAAGATCACAGAAGGCAAAGCAGAAACGCAGGCATCTTGCAGCTCAGCAGACATGAGGTGAGTGTGCACACTGCTCTAGGGAACAAGCAGGATAGCAGACATGAGATGCGCGTGCACACCGCTCCAGGGTCATGAGGCAAAACAGACATGGCGAGCATGACAACAAGTTTCAGCATGTTAAACTGATCTCATCAAAAATGGGAAGACGAATAGAATAAAATATAGTTTTATTTACAGAAAGCATACTGACCAGTGAACGTCAATGTTGTAGTTCACATGAACATTTTTACATACAGTTGTGGCCAAAAGTATTGACACCCCTGCAATTCTGTCAGATAATACTCAGTTTCTTCCTGAAAATGATTGCAAACACAAATTCTTTGTTATTATTATCTTTATTTAATTTGTCTTAAATGAAAAAACACAAAAAGAATTGTCCTAAAGCCAAATTGGATATAATTCCACACCAAACATAAAAAAGAGGGTGGACAAAAGTATTGGCACTGTTCGAAAAATCATGTGATGCTTCTCTAATTTGTGTAATTAACAGCACCTGTAACTTACCTGTGGCACCTAACAGGTGTTGGCAATAACTAAATCACACTTGCAGCCGGTTGACAGGGATTAAAGTTGACTCAACCTCTGTCCTGTGTCCTTGCGTGTACCACATTGAGCATGGAGAAAAGAAAGAAGACCAAAGAACTGTCTGAGGACTTGAGAAACCAAATTGTGAGGAATCATGAGCAATCTCAAGGCTACAAGTCCATCTTCAAAGACCTGAATATTCCTGTGTCTACAGTGCGCAGTGTCATCAAGAAGTTTAAAGCCCATGGCACTGTGGCTAACCTCCCTAGATGTGGACGGAAAAGAAAAATTGACAAGAGATTTCAACGCAAGATTGTGTGGATGTTGGATAAAGAACCTCGACTAACATCCAAACAAGTTCAAGCTGCACTGCAGTCCGAGGGTACGACAGTGTCAACCCGTACTATCCGTCGGCGTCTGAATGAAAAGGGACTGTATGGTAGGAGACCCAGGAAGACCCCACTTCTTACCCCGAGACATAAAAAAGCCAGGCTGGAGTTTGCCAAAACTTACATGAAAAAGCCTAAAACATTTTGGAAGAATGTTCTCTGGTCAGATGAGACAAAAGTAGAGCTTTTTGGGCAAAGGCATCAACATAGAGTTTACAGGAGAAAAAAAGAGGCATTCAAAGAAAAAAACACGGTCCCTACAGTCAAACATGGCGGAGGTTCCCTGATGTTTTGGGGTTGCTTTGCTGCCTCTGGCACTGGACTGCTTGACCGTGTGCATGGCATGAAGTCTGAAGAATACCAACAAATTTTGCAGCATAATGTAGGGCCCAGTGTGAGAAAGCTGGGTCTCTCTCAGAGGTCATGGGTCTTCCAGCAGGACAATGACCCAAAACACACTTCAAAAAGCACTAGAAAATGGTTTGAGAGAAAGCACTGGAGACTTCTAAGGTGGCCAGAAATGAGCCAAGACCTGAATCCCATAGAACACCTGTGGAGAGATCTAAAAATGGCAGTTTGGAGAAGGCACCCTTCAAATATCAGGGACCTGGAGCAGTTTGCCAAAGAAGAATGGTCTAAAATTCCAGCAGAGCATTGTAAGAAACTCATCGATGGTTACCGGAAGCGGTTGGTCGCAGTTACTTTGGCTAAAGGTTGTGCAACCAAGTATTAGGCTGAGGGTGCCAATACTTTTGTCTGGCCCATTTTTGGAGTTTTGTGTGAAATGATCAATGTTTTGCTTTTTGCTTCATTCTCTTTTGTGTTTTTTCATTTAAGACAAATTAAATGAAGATAATAATACCAAAGAATTTGTGTTTGCAATCATTTTCAGGAAGAAACTGAGTATTATCTGACAGAATTGCAGGGGTGTCAATACTTTTGGCCACAACTGTATGGACTGATAGTCTATGTGTACAAAATCAGATCATGCACCATTTTGATCACTTTTCTGGATCAGACTTTCCCATTGTGAGTCAATGAGTGCTTAAAGGGTTACATACGGGTTACCATCCATATGACATGCGTTTTTCATGGATGCATGAACTACGCGCTTGAGATCTCCCCAGAGTGGCTCAATGATATTGTGGTCAGGACACTGAGATGGCCACTCTAAAACCTTCACTTTGTTCTGCTGTAGCCAATGACAGGTCGACTTGGCCTTGTGTTTGGATCGTTGTCATGTTGGAACGTCAAAGTACGCCGAATGCGCAGTTTCCAGGCTGATGATTGCAAATTTGCCTCCAGTATTTGCTGATAATGTTCTGCATTCATCCTTCCTTCAACTTTGACCAAGTTTCCTGTACCTTTATAGCTCACACTTCCCCAAAACATCAGCAATCCACCTTCATGCTTTACAGTAAGAATGGTGTTCCTTTCATCATAGGCCTTGTTGACCTCTCTCCAAATGTAACATTTATGGTTGTGGCCAAAAAGTTAAATTTTGGTGTCATCACTCCAAATTGCCTTGTTTCAGAAGTTTTGAGGCGTGTCTCTGTGCTGTTTTGCGTATTGTAGGTGAGATGCTTTGTGGCATTTATGCAGTAAGGCTGAGTTCACACGTGGTGTTTTTTTCGCGTTTCCGCGGCGGTTTTAACCGCGTGATTTTGCCGCGAAAACGTGAAAAATAAGCATCCCATGCATTCCTATGGGATTTCGCAAAGCTGTGCTAATGCTGCGGTTTTTACCGCGGCGGAATCAGTTCGCGGTAAAAAACGAAGCATGCTCATTAATTTCGCGGAATCGTGGCGATCCCGCACCCATAGGAATGCATTGTTCTGGTTACTTTTCCGCATGTGGCTGTGCACACCATGCGAAAAGTAAGCAGAGCATTTGCGGATGGTACCCACGGTCCGGAGGAGAGGAGAGTGTCCTCTGGGCTTTGGGTACCATATCCCTGTAAAAAATAGAATTTAAAATAAAAAATATTGTTATTCTTACCTTCCGACGTCCCGCGCAGCCTACCCGCCTCTCTCCACGCTCCCAGTCCCAGTAAGCCTTTGTGAGCGATGACGTCCGTTCTCGCAGGATCGCGAAGTCTCGCGGTCATTCGCGCGATGTCATCGCGAATGACCGCGAGACGTCACGATCCCGCGAGAACAGACGTCATCGCGGTAATTGTCGCAAAGGATTACTGGGATCGGGAGTGTGGAGAGAGGCGGGAAGGCTGCACGGGACGTCGGAAGGTGAGAATAACAATATTTTTTTTTTATTATTTTTTACATTCTATCTTTTACTATTGATGCCGCATAGGCAGCCTCAATAGTAAAAAGTTGGTCACACTCGTCAAACACTATGTTTGACGAGTGTGACCAACCTGTCAATCAGTTCTCCAAGCGATGCTCCAGATCGCTTGGAAAACACTAGCAATTCTGCAAGCTAATTACGCTTGCGAAATGCTAGTTTTTCCGCGGGAAAATCGCAGGAATTTAAAATGCGATTTTCCCGCGGAATGTAATTCCGGAATTCTCGCAGTAATTTCCGCGAGAGTTCCGCTATGTGTGAACCCAGCCTAATGGCTTTCTTCTGGCGACTCGACCATGCAGCCCATTTTTCTTCAAGTGCCTCTTTTTTCTGCATCTTGAAGCAGCCACATCGCTAGTTTTCAGAAAGTCCAGTATTTCAGCTGATGTTATTTGTGGGCTTTTCTTTGCATCCCGAACAATTTTCCTGCCAGTTGTGGATGAAATTTATGTTGGTCTACCTGACTGTGGTTTTGTTTTTACAGAGCCCCTGATTTTCCATTTGTAAATCACAGTTTGAACGCTGCTGACTGGCACTTTGATATCTTTTTGAATCGCTTTCCAGTTTTATACAGATCAACTACCTTTTCCCATAGAACAGTTGACAATTCATTTGCTTTCCCCATGACTCACAAACCAGAAACATTAGTGGCTGAAAGAAAGATGCAAGAGTCTGTCTGGATCCCAGAAACTCACTCAGCTTTTATATACACACACTGATTACAGGCAAACAGGTCACAGGTGAGGATGTTACCCTTAGTAGCCATTCAAACCCATTTGTGTCAACTTCCTTGCATATTATCAGGCCAAAACCACCAGGGTATGTGAACTTTTGATCACAGTCATTTGGATGTTTTGGGTTGTCATTATGATTTAAAAAGAGAAAACATAGTAGTTTGACAATAAATGGCTTCACCCAACCATTAACGATGAGTGTTGAAAAAGGTTTGGTGTTATCTATCATATTCTCTGAAAAAGGCCAAGACAACAAGAATTCTGCCGGAGTAAGTAAACTTTTGAGCACAACTGTATATATATCAACAGTAAAATAGTGCTAAGAGAAAAAAGATAAAAATATCCAAGGGGTTCCAGTGCATAAAATAAATGCACTACGTTCTTATAAACATATGCTGTCAGCACAATGGGAACAATAAGCACATGCTAGCTAGAAAGAAAGAGGACAGTGATAGCCAAGCACAAAATGAAGCATCCCAGTAAAGAAGCATGGGGTAAAGCAGGCAATGATTAAAGAGTTTGAGCAGAAACCAGTGAATAGGTTCAAACCCATATACAGGTCTTAATTACAAGACTGATTTGATGTATCTTTATTGATTGTATGATCACACCATAGGAAACCATGCCATGTTATGTAAATTTTGTGTTTAACATAATTAGTTTTCCACTCCATCTTGCCCCTTCTCTATGTATTATATGTTTGTCAGTCCTTAGAAAGGAAAGTTATGATTAAGAATCAGTGTGGTTCACTTATGTATATTTTGTAGCTCCCCTCTTTTTCCTCCACTTTTTTTTAACCTCTTTCAGAGTATTTTTTTCTTAAATGTTTCCTCTTTTATTGCAATTATAAGGCTGAGTTCACGACAGAATTAAAAATTGTCGGCGTTTTATCCAGACAACTCGGATGATTTTTTTCTCACATTTTTTTTTACAGCAGCAGTTATTAATAATTTACAAGACCATTACAGTTTCTTAGACTTTAAATGTATCTGTAAAAAATTGATACTCTACTGATGTTCCATATGGGATGGGTTGTTTTTTTTCTAGGCACCCATAGACTTGGATAGGCGAGTCTGGCATGACATATGGGAGAAACCAGTGCATGCTGAGATTTTTTTCATATGCAGAGTCAGCCAGTTTAAATTGGGCCTAATGCCGTCCATGTGTAGTATGTTTTTTCACAGATAACACTCAGACTGAAATTACACTAATGTGAACCAATCCACAATGATAGGAAAGTGTATGAGGCCTTTATTACTTATTAAATTGTTCACCTTAAAAAAGGGATGCCATACGGACTTACAAAATGGACAAATAGATTACACATGGATGAAGAATCATCAGTTTTTTCTGGACGTAAAAATGGATGAAAGGTAGAGTCACATGACCGTTTTCTCTCCAGCTGAGAAAAATGGTCCGATTATTTTGAGGGGGTGTGGAGAGAAAAATAAAGTTTCTTCACCTTCTCCATTATGTCAGTACATGTAAATTGAACTGTGCTGGGATGTCATCCGAGTACGTAATGGACCCATAGACTTGCATTGTCGTTTTTGATCCGACATTTGGATCAAAATAGGACACCTCTGATTTTTTTCCCTTAGCCCACTCGGTCTGAAGAAAAAAATCAGACATGTGCACAGTAGGATGTGTAGCCCAATAGAATATTATATGTAAGAATGTTAAAAGGAACCTGTCACCAGTTTTTTCCCATATAGCCTACAGCCTCCACCTTTCAGCCCCATGTGACGGTATTCTATAATGCTGTATATGAGTCCAATTTGCCCTGCAAGGCAAAAAAAAGACCTTTTATTATACTCATCTATGGGGCGGTTCGGTCCAGTGTTCGTCACTAGTCTTGGTTCTGCGTCACCTCTCCTTGCAATCTCTCTTCTTCCTGTGCTTCGTGTGGATGATGCATCCTACTTCATCCACACAGTGATCCCCTTCCTTTTTCTGTGAAGAAGCGCTTCTCTCAGAGCAAAGTAGTGCTGTGCACGTGCGCTGCCACTCTTTTCACTCTTCCAGACACATGCGGTAGGACAGACAACAGAAACGTGAAGAGGAACATTGCGTGGATTACGTAGGATGCATTATCCACACGAAGCACAGAAAGAGGATGGCATTGCAACAAGAGAGGAGGCACAAGACCAGAGACACCCATCGGATCGCCCCGTAGGTGAATATAATAATATAATATAATAATTTTTTTTTTGCCTTGAAGGGTGAATTGGAGTCATATATTCAGCATTATATATGCACAGGAAGAGAGATATGATGTCATAGGGATCACTGAAATTTGGTGGGATGATGTACATGATTGGCATACAAACCTTAAAAGCTACAACTTATTTATTAGAAACAGGATTAACAAGAAGGGAGGAGGTGTTCCACTGTATGTTAGGAAAACTTATATCTCCACAGAGATCCCAGCATCAGAGGCTGGTAGCTCTGTAGAAACTGGGTAAGAATACAAGGAAATAAGAACAGAAAGGATACTATTGTAGGTGTTTAGTGTAAGCCATCTGGACAGACTGAAAATATGGATGAACTATTTTCAGATGTCTCTGTTCTCAAAAAGTATGATATAGTGATCATGGTAGATTTTAACTATCCAGATATTTGTTGAGAATCTCTCTCAGGCAAAAGTATTGGGCCCAGAAAATTATTTTCGTCTCTTGCTAACTTTATCTTTCAAATGGTAGAAGAGAGAACAAAATGATCTGCAGTCTTGAACCTAATTTTTACCAATAAGAAGGAAATGGTTGAAGAAGTAAAGGTGGCTGGAAATTTAGGCGGCAGCGATCATGCTATCCTTGAATTTTGGATTAAAAGAGGCGGAAAACCAGCAAGGACTCAGACTTTAAGGTTGGACTAAGGCAAATTTTAATGAACTCAGAAAGAGGGTAGGAAAGGTCCAATGGCTGGATATTCTAAAGGACAGAAAGGAATTGAGATTTTGATAAATGAAATTCTCACTGCACAATCGGTAACAATCCCAAAAAGAAGGAAGAATTGTAAGAATTTAAAGAGACCAGGATGGATGAACACAAAACTTAATCACTTAATAAAAAGGAAAAAATAAATGTATATTCAATGGAAAGAGGAGGGCATATCTAAAGAAGAATATAATGCTGTTTGCATTGAATGCAGGGCAAGCGTTAGAGTAGCTGAAGCCAGTAATGAAGTAAGGCTTGCAAGGGAAACCAAAAGCAATAGAAAAGGATTTTGGAGATATGTCAAAAGCAAAATAAAAATCAAATATGCTATAGGATTATTACAGGATGAAAAGAATGAAGTGGTAAAAAATGATGTTTTAAATTCCTATTTTGCATCTGTGTTCTCTAAGAACGCAATTGTAACATCAACTGATCTTCAACGTGCCATTGAAGCAATAAAGGGATCCACACTATCTATAAACATAGATGGTAAGGGAACACTTAGCTAATTTAAATGAATTTAAATCTCTTCCAGATGAATTACATCCTAGGGTACTGAAAGAGTTAGCACAGGAAATTGCATAACCACTAGCCAGAATTTTAATCCTGGAGACCAGGAGAAGTCCCAGAAGATTGAAGAAGGGCAAATGTTGTTCCCATCTTCAATAAAAGGAAGAAGATGGAGCCAGGAAATTACAGGCCAGTGAGCCTTACTTCTATACCAGGAAAGATCTTTGAACAAATTATTAAACAACATGTTTGTAAGTACTTGGATAAGAATACAGTAATTAGCCAGAGCCAGCGTGGGTTTGTAGTAAATAAAGGGCCCGTCACACTAAGCGATATCGCCAGCAATATCGCTATTACATCACTGGTTTTGTGAAGCAGCAGCGATATTGCTAGCGATATCGCTATGTGTGATACCTCCGACCGGCTCCCCCGCTGGTTATCGCTGATCGCGCGAGAATGGCCTGGGCCTTTTCTCGTCGTCAGCTTCATGCTGGGTTTCCTGCTGTGGAGATGAGCGATGCGTGGACGCGGGCGGGAGGATGCCTTCATCGCCACGTCTGACAGGTAAGTAGCGACCGCTGCTATGTCGCTGGTGAGATCTGCCTGTTTGGCAGCTCACTAGCGACCACTTAGCGATGCACCAGCGATCCTGACCGGGTCGTATCGTTGTCGGCATCGCTGGTGCATCGCTAAGTGTTACAGTACCTTTAGTCATGCCAGACTAATCTAATTTCCTTCTCTGATGGAATCACTGACTAGGTGGATCAGGGAAATGTGGTAGATATAGTATATCTTGACTTCAACAAAGTATTTGATAAAGTATCTCATACTATCCTTACTGAAAAAATGACCAATTATGGGATTGACAAGGCTACGGTTAGGTGGATTCATAACTGGCTCAGTGATCGTACTCCAAGAGTGGTAATAAATGGTTGCACATCCAAATGGGAAAGTGTTTCATGTGGGGTATCACAAGGGTCTGTCCTGGCCCCAGTGTCATTCAACATTTTTAGAAATAATCCAGATAAGTTAATTGAAGATAACCGTAAACTAAAAAAATTTGCATCATCCGAAAAAGGGCAAATGGAAGCCAAGTCTTAAAAGATCTCAAATTTTTATTATGGTATTATTTAAAAAAATTTTTATTAAAACTGTTGAATACTGCTATGGTATTTTTTAAATCACAGGATTTTTTTATATACACGTGAAAACAAACCTCTGCTCTTTGCACAGTATTTTTTGGGCATATTTTACCTGTATATGTAAATATCATTTCATATCAATTGGGATGTTTATTTTCTTCAGTCATTCATGCCATTTACCGCCATGGTGCAGCGGTACTTTTTCTTGTTAGCAAATAAAAGGGGATATAGTGGGAGACCAATCAATTTTGGTATAGTTGGTGCATACACCACCCAAGACTATATTATAGCAACAAAAGGACAGTCATAAACCTAAACTGGAATAAAACGAAAACACATGACCATAGTCCTATCATTAAAAATATTTTTATTTTTATTACATAATACCATAAAACCAAGGTTTAATTGTAAAAAGGCAAAGCATCAAGTATATATGATAATATACATAGAAATTGACATAGAAATTGAAGGGTCAGCTAACCATAATCCTGAGAAGAGGTTACATATATGTGTAGGGTCCCATACCACAGAAAATTATTAAAAAAATATATATATTATGTGACTGCTAAAAGCAGTGTACTAAAATCATGATGTACTCATGATACAATAGTGTTACATAAAAAATAATAAATAAAAATATATAATAGTGCCATAAAGATATGTGATTAGAAACATGTGTTAACACAACGACATACCAATGAAATAAAGTGCAAAATATGTGCTAGCAAAAAACACAATTTGTGTAATTAATGAACAATAAAGTGCAAAGTGCAATAATGTCCAGCAGGGGTTGCTACACATAGATAAAATTACGATTTTGTGACCATGAACGTATATCTCTTAACAAATGAGAGCATATAAAGGCGCAGTTCGGAGATAAACAACCACCACAGATAGTAATAAAACAATCAAAAAACTAAATGGTTGCTGCCAACAACCAGACTATACTGTTAAATAGTTATACCTGTGGATTTATAAATGCTCCTACACGCCAGAGGTAGCTGCCCTTCCCCAACGCGCGTTTCGGCCAATTGCCTTCGTCAGGGGGATTATGGTTAGCTGACCCTTCAATTTCTATGTCAATTTCTATGTATATTATCATATATACTTGATGCTTTGCCTTTTTACAATTAAACCTTGGTTTTATGGTATTATGTAATAAAAATAAAAATATTTTTAATGATAGGACTATGGTCATGTGTTTTCGTTTTATTCTACTTTTTCTTGTTGTAGTGTCCTCACGTTTTATGTACAAATTGATTTTCATATTTAATGAATTTTTTTTTAAATAATACCATAATAAAAATTTGAGATTTTTTAAGACTTGGCTTCCATTTGCCCTTTTTCGGATGATTTATATTTGAAGCTGTCTCCTAGGCATTTTCTCATTAGGAATTCCTAATAAAATTTGCAGACTATGCAAAGCTCGGAGGCATAGCTAAAACTAGAAAAGACAGAGAAAGCATTCAGAAGGATCTAGATAAGCTTGAACAATGGGCAGCAACTAAAGGGCCTGTCACACTAAGCGATATCGCTAGCAATATCGCTATAACTTGTGACGTTATAGCGATATTGCTAGCGATATCGCTGTGTGTGATACTTACCTACAACCCGCTCCCCCGCTGGTTATCACTGATCGCACGAGAATGTCCAGGACTGTTTCTTGTCGTCAGCTTCCTGCGGCGCTTCCTGCTGTGACGACGAGCGACGCGTGGAGCCGGGCGGGAGGACGCAGGATCGCCTTGTGTGACAGGTAAGTAGCGACCCCCGACCGCTGCTATGTCGCTGGTGAGATCTGCCTGTGTGGCAGCTCACTAGCGACCACTTAGCGATTGTCGGGATCCCTCAGATATCTCTTTCATCTGAAGGACCGATGTTCTTGGGTGTAAGGCACCATATGTCTCTAATTGATTGCTCCGTCGAGAAGAATAACACAGACATAAGCTGTATAATACAACTCGGGATGCCTGCTGCGCGCCTCTGGCTTATCAGTTAGGCTTCCATCTTTTATAGCAAAGAATTTAGACATTTACAGACATGCGCAATAAAGAAAAGAAAAATAGTTACTTCTACAACAGCTTTGCCATGTAAGCAGGAAATATTTGACCTTGGTTCACAAGGGAGATGTCTGAGACATCTCCTCGAAGAAAAGATAAAGTTCAGCAGAATTCATTTAACTCATTCAGTTCTTATCATTCCCCCCTTTGACATCTTCATTTTCCACAATCTGGAACACTGGATCCTGCAACAACAGCGGATAGTGGCTCGTTCACCAGGTACTATCCCAGGCCGATGGGTTGCCCAAGGGAGACAGGTCTTCTACCTTCTCCATCCCCCAGATACTGAAGCCACGTCCATCATTGCAAGAGTACGCTCCTTCATGCCAGAAATGAGATGTCAATCTAGGACTCAAAGGAATAATAGTTAAATTCTTGTTGTTTACAGTCAAACTTCCTTATCTATTTCTACATCTTTTCTTGCATACAGAGATACACCAAAAAACAAGTTTCAGTAACACATATATTATAAGGAGACAAACGGCAATACGTAATAAACTTAGTATAATCCCAGCTATCCAGCCTCCAATACCCTTAAACCAATTAGCTGGATTAAGAAAGGAGAATGTGTCTGACCACCAACTATCTTTAGTACGATCATTGTCTTTATCATACTGATCTCTAAGTCTCAGGACTTCAGAAGGAGACAAGCCTGTGTTTCTATTTGGAGTGTGTCTGACTGAAAAGAATGCAAGAGGCAAGCACTCCACCCAGCTCTTTCCTGTGTCTGCCATGGCCTTTTGAATTTTCAGTTTGTGTCCCATTTAGTCTTTCCACTTTCCCTCTACCTTGTGGCCTATATGGTGTATGAAATGTTTGCTGTACACCCGGGGCCTGCATGACTTCCCTCTTTATTTCTCCCGTGAAGTGTGCACCCCTATCTGTTTCTGTGGTTTCTGGGACACCATACCTGCAGATCAGTTCTTTCATCAGTTTGTCTGTAGTCATTTTAGCATTTGCACGTTTTACCGGATAGGCTTCCGGCCAACCAGAGAAGAGATCTACACATACTAGGATATTTGCATACACTCCTACCTTGGTAGCTGTATGTCGTCAATCTGCCGTCTCTGAAAAGGGTAGAGAGGCCTAGGTGTCGCTTTCTTAGGGACTTTTACTGTTTTACCTGGGTTGTGCTGTGCACAGATGAGGCATGATTGTACAAGTTTCGCGGCTGCGTAACTGAAACCAGGAGCGATCCAGAAGGCATCTACCATGGCACACATGTGACTTTTTGAGGTGTGATTGGGGCCATGTGCTGCTTGCACCATGATTGGGAACAGGGACTTTGGTGGGCACATTTTATCCTTATTCTCCCATACTCCATTTGAGTTCAGCTCAGCTCCCAGTCTCCCCCGGTGTACCTTCTCTGTTTGGGCAGCTTTATGCTGGAGGGATTTCAGGACATCTAGACCCAATGTGGCTGGAATACGCTGACTCCCCGCCACCGTCCACTGCTCTCTCTAGGCCGCCTTGTGCTATTTTAGCAGCCTCGTTCGCCCTTCTATTGCCCTCTACCTCCACGGAGTCACCTTTGTGTGTGCTTTTACCTTGACAATGCCAACCTGGACTGGTAACATCAATGCCTCCATCAATTGTTTCACCAGCTCTGCATTTTTAATGGGCTCTGTGAAAATATTAGCGACTTTACCTGCAGCGGCTCTACACGCCTCAGTGAGTGCCTTCAACTCTGCCTCCTGCGCCGACATGTGAGGAGAGAGTGGTTCCGCTCGGATTACCTCATGTGAGGATACTACTGCATATCCAGTGTAGAATCATCCATCCTGGTGGTATCTGGGGCCATCTACAAAAAAGAAACTCAAAGTCTGCATTAGGAACAGGTTTTTCATGAATGTGTGCAAACCCAACTGTCTCCTGACTCATCAGTTCTATGCAGACATGTTCATGCGTCATGTCAAAGTATCCTTCCTCACTTGCTAATACGGTCACCAATTCCCCCTTTTCTGAATCCACAGGCAGGAGGGTGGCTGGATTCAGAACGTTACATCTTTTGAGGAGTGACATACTCAGGAATTAGTAGAGCACACTCAAGTCGGAGCTGTCTGGCCATAGACAGATGTTTTGGTTGAACTTGTAGGAGTATGGCATGGATGTCATGTGGGGAATAGATTGTCAAAAGAAACGTCAGTGTGATCTCACATGCCTTCCCTATTACGTCTCCACTTTTTTCCTTGTGCTCCAGCATACATGACAGGTTGTCTTATTGTCCTTGTTTGCTCAATTTCTTTAGCTCCCTTAAGGAGGTCTTTCGGATCTACATATCTCCATTCAGGTCTGACTGTCTGTACCTCGTCTCGTAAGTCTTTGTTCATACCATCAATGAATGCATTCACCAGTATTCTAACATCAAGTGGGTTTATGCAAATGTACCCCATGTCTGCCCATTTCAGCTGTAACCGTCCAAGGTATATCTCTACCCTCTCTCCTTTTTGCTGTGTCACATTAGTCAGGAGTACAGACTGCTCCGATTGTTCCACTGCATCCCATTGTCTTAGTGACTCACAGTACGTCTCCCCAGATCCTGCAGATTTATCATCCATGCCCCAAGCCTGATTCTTTGTCACATCTGTATGTGTCTTAATTATATGATCTAGTGCGTCACCTGCCTTTAAACTCACCAACCTCTCTAGGTCTGCCCAGGTACACTTATATGTCTGCTGTACTTCCTTTATGTGTCTGTAAAACGGGAATGGTTGGTCTTCAGGGTCAGGCAGCTGCTTCAGCAAAGCTAGCTGGTCAGAGGGGCTCCAGGGATAATACACCTGCATCTTTCTTATTCTAGTCACACTTCTAGGTCCTGATGGGGTTGGTCGTCTGATGTCTACTGTCAGCTTACTCCTCAAGGGCCAATGTCCCCACTACCCACTATCCACACTATTATGTCAGCTTCTTATGATCTTGTCTGGATAGGATTTAGTGCAATTCGCTTAGGTCAGTAGCACAGGTCACACAAGTAGCTATTCAGTCTGGGTTTGTCTGAGTCTGACCACAGTGTTTACAAGTCCATCTGTTTTGTCTGGGTCTCTGGTTACACTTTGTCAATCAAACATTCATAATACACCTTCCATACTGCTGCACATTCTCAAGCATCATTTATTCACTTGCTATTTTCTTCCCTTGTCTGTGCCTTTTTGTACATCCTAACATTCACACTCTGGTATTTTTGCCTTTTTCAATATTTGTCCCACTTGTTTTACTGCTTCCTTCCTTCTCTGTCTTTTGTAATTTGACACAATTTGCTATACAAATCAATCACACAACTAGAAGCAGTTTCAAACACATTAATGACCAAGCAATCACTTACAATGACCAAACAATCACTTACAATTCCCTTCTAAATTAGGCACCATATCTTACTTTTAACTTCCAATCTTCAATTAAGTACTGTTGCTTTAAAATGCACAAATCTTTCAGCGCGTACCTTACGGATAGAATTACAGAGAATTTTGAGCACAGCTCACACTCAGCAGAGATAAGAGCGAAGGGAGAAGAAAAACTGCGCAGCGCCATCCTTCCCCCCTCCCATCAGAATGCAGCGTCGTCCTTCACAGAATTCTGTAGTTCTTTAGACTTATCAAAATCAATTTCTACAAAGAAACTCAAAATCACGGGATTTCACTGTAAGGGCAGATAACTGTATAATGAGATTAACCATGCCTTGCCCTTTTTCTGGCCAAATGCATTCAGGAAACTTTACAATGTAATGCCACATATAACACGAGCTATATAATTACTCAATTCATTCAGTCTCAGATGTAGATTTGAAATATCTATAACGCATCTGTCCGGGATTCCACCACAACTAGAAAGGTCACAAATCTCTTGACACAAAAATGATGTGTGATGATTCATTCATACGTGCTCATTCACTGATTTTTTTTTTTTTTTTTTTTTATACTCAATTACTCATCTCTCATCTTATTCAGAGGTTCTCATAGACATATATACAAGGATTCACACAGCCTGACTATCTTGCACTTTGGATTTGATTAATACTTTTTCCAGGTTCTTTGCTGCACTACTTCCATATCTATCCTCAATTATATCACATAACCGGTCTCCTTCTTCGGGTGTCTTTCCCTGATTGTTCCCCATTTTATCTTTTATTCTTATCCTGTTTTTCTTGTTTCTTTCCTGTTAATCCTCTCTTCCTTAGGTGGTGTATTGGGTAAGCTCAAGACTAGGCTCTACTATACCTCGTTACCTTCTTCCTAAGGTGCCAACAGGTTAAACGGGGTGTCTGTTCCTCCTTGTACTACGTGTCTCGTGTACTTATATGCTAGGTAGCATCCGAACAGTAACACTCCCACAACACACAGGATTGTAAACAAAGTATCCATTTATCGGGGTTCTTCAGTCATATCCTGTCACAGGCTCATTTCGTGGTCCTGTGCTCATTCGGTCACACTCTTATCTGTCACAAGGTTTATTCGTAAAGGGTGTTGATTTAAGCTTAGGCGGTGACCTCCCCGAAAGGACGTTGTCACATAACCCAGTTAGGCAATATCACCACTCTTTGAACGAATACCTATTGTGCAGCTTATTTTTCTACTTTCCACAACCTTTCAAATCAAAGTAGCCATTCAACAACCTCCCTGATTCCTAACACGGAATCTTCTATTGTGGAGAACTTGTCCGTCGGGGCTTTGCAGCATGAACTGTTCACCCAGCCTTATATTCCGTAATGTCAGACCTCTCCCATTTCGATTTGCATCAGCTCGTTTTCTAAAAATAGCTGTGCACAGACAGAACCTACAGTAACCTCTCATTTGAGCAGAAATTACATATGCGTTTCACACCCGATTTCCTCAGAGTTCTTATATGGACCTGATCTTACGGCCCCCTCCTCTACTAGATTCCCCTTTATACGGACCTTAGTTATAATGATAGATTATGAAGAGCAGAGAAGAGAAAAATTGATCTCTTACCTGGCCAGGTGTTTAGGTCTGCTGTTCACAATTTCATCAGTAACTGGAGTGGTCTGTAGATCGGGTAGTCTTGGAGAGGTGCCTATATCAGGTCCCTGTTCGGGCGCCAGGAAACTCGGGATCCCTCAGATATCTCTTTCATCTGAAGGACCGATGTTCTTGGGTGTAAGGCACCATATGTCTCTAATTGATTGCTCCGTCGAGAAGAATAACACAGACATAAGCTGTATAATACAACTCGGGATGCCTGCTGCGCGCCTCTGGCTTATCAGTTAGGCTTCCATCTTTTATAGCAAAGAATTTAGACATTTACAGACATGCGCAATAAAGAAAAGAAAAATAGTTACTTCTACAACAGCTTTGCCATGTAAGCAGGAAATATTTGACCTTGGTTTACAAGGGAGATGTCTGAGACATCTCCTCGAAGAAAAGATAAAGTTCAGCAGAATTCATTTAACTCATTCAGTTCTTATCACGATGTACCAGCGATCCTGACCGTGTCATATCGCTGGTCGGGATCGCTGGTACATCGCTAAGTGGGACAGTACCTTAATAGAGTGGTATTTAATGTAGAAATGCATGATTCTACATCTAGGAAAGAAAAATCAAAATTACATCTACAGAATGGGTGGAATAGAACTAAGCAACAGCATGTGTGAAAAAGGCCTGGGTATACTAATAGATCACAGACTGCACATGAGTCAACAGTGTGATGTAGCAGGAAAAAAAGGCAAACATTTTAGGATGTATTAAGAGAAGCATAGAGTCTAGGTCACATAAAGTAATTATCCTCCTCCACTGCTCCTTGGTCATGCCTCATCAGGAATACTGTGTACAGTTCTGGGCACCACATTTTAAAAAATACATTGAAAAACTGGAGCAAGTACAGAGAAGAGCTACCAGGATATTGTGTGGACTGTAAAGTATGTCCTACGAGGAACAGTTAAAGGATCTGGGAGTGTTTAGCTTGCAAAAAAGAATGCTAAGAGGAGACTTAATAGCTGTCTACAAATATCTGAAAGGCTGTCACAGTGTGGAGGGATCATCATTATTCTCATTTGCACATAGAAATAAACTGAAAGGGAGAAGATACAGATTAGATATTAGAAAAAGCCTTTTTGAAAGTTATTACTACCCTTACTTCCCTTCTTCTTACTGTGCAGTGAGTGTTGTAAATACATTGCTTTTCAACAGGTAACACGGCACAATAAAAGCAATTATGAATACACCACATGGCAAAAAAGCGTGTAGACTGCGCACCCAATTTACAACTGGTTGAATAGGCTAATTGCATTTATTGGAAGAAAAATGGGGACTCCTCCAGCGATGAAATCAGTAAAAAAACGGATTATAAAAATGTAGAAACTTTGTTTATATTACTATGTTTATTTATTATTATATATTTATTATGTTACCATGATTAAGGCTCTTAGCTGAAACGCGTCGGTTGGTTTACCCAGGTTCCCATGTGGTGACCAGCACTTATGTCCTTGCAATTGTTCAAATCAAATTTTTATATTTTTATTCTCTGGTTTTCTACTGGTTTCATCGCTGGAGGATTCCCCCCTTTTTCTTCCATTCTATTGCTGACATCCAAGACTGAGACTACTCTGTGCGATTTTCTCTACCCAGCAAGGTGCATCTACTAACAGTGAGTGACTGCTTCCCCTCCCTTTTCCCTAATTTCTAATTGCATTTATTGTGCCATATAATGTAGTGAAAAGCTTAAAATCTTGTTGAACTGCAAAACAACTCTATGTGTGAACATACCCCTATATAATTAGCATTAATTGGCCTTGTGATGCTATCCTATCCTTTTGTGGCCTTTTCTAAGCTCCTTTGTCAGGCATGCGCCACATATCTGCTAGTTTCCACACCTTCTTGATAATAGGATGGTTGCTCCAGAATGTCAGCCATTGGGTACATCACAGCAGCATGTTAGCTGGTTGGTAAGTTAGCTTTACAGAACATTATCTTCTTAACACATTTCTCATTTTATCGTTTACACATTTTACAAAGCTATTACAGTACAAAAGGTATTAATTACCATAAGACAACGTTGACAAATTTGTAACCTTGTATTTTTCACGTTTCCTAAATAGAAAAACACAATAGTTTATAACGGGATGAGCTGCAGAACTTGACACATCGCCTGTACAAACAAGCCATTATCCCCGGTATATCAACAGTGGGCATTTTACATGCCCGGGTGCACCAATGTAAGGCTACACAGCGACCCATGTTGCACAACACGTGTCATCTATTTCAACGCAAGTCACGTGAGACTGCAACTTGTGTGCGACTTCCCATCAACTTGCCCATTTTTTACAGAAAATCAGAGCTCTAAAATAGTCGTTTGACAGCAGGTCCTAGGTCGCATCTTGTCTGAGAATTGCTTTCACGCTACACATGTCATCTAGTAGACTCCGCTTTAAGGCTCTTGCACGTGACAGTATTTTTGGTCCGAGTGCGAACCTAGAAAACATCGGATTGTGCTTGGACCAATGTTAATCTATCATGTCTGATATGTCTGATATTTTCAATGGACTGAACCAGTCTGAGAAAAAGCAAGCCCGACTTGGATCCGAATATCGTCTTGCACTTGGTGTCATGCAAGTCAGTGAGTCTGTGGAAAACATCACCTGGATGACATCTGAGCTTGGTCCAATTTTTAATTAACTGACAGAATGGATAAGATGGAGATTTTTTTTCCCATCTTCTCCTCATCCGAGTGAATTGGCTCACACTATGCTCTCATTCTTTTAAAATATTTTTATTAAAATATTTATAAAACTAGTATGTGGACAAGGAGAAGGTTAAATGTAGAGGTCATAAAAAATAGAGAACCTTTGTAACATACATACATACATCAATAAGTATACAACATAGTAATACCAATAAGCGGTACAAAATGCTGAAACTATGCTCTCATTCTGATCAAACTCCAATCAGAGTGTGATTTGCATAACAGGCCCTATTCTCTTGGATGACAGAAAACACACTGGTGTGACCCCAGCCTAAGATGCACAAAATTCTTTGCCATGCACCATTGTAAGAAATGCAGTCTGCTCAGGGACTACAGTACATTTCTGTTGTAATTTTTGTCACGTAAAATATGCAAAATTTGTGTTTGGCCTCGCCCTCCCCACTAAGCTCCTCCTACTTTTCAAAATGCTTGCAGAGCTGGCATAAAAATTCCTAAAGTTTTTCCTACACTTTTATGACAGAATTTTGGAGAAAACTTTGATGAATAGAATTTCTGTCTATGCAACCATTGAGAGGTTAAAATATGAAGATCCATCAGAAATACCCACTCTCAGCAAACACTGATCTTGTCTGTCTTGTGTTCAGTTTTGTAAATATTTGCCTAATCACAATAGATCAATGTATAAGCTTTGGATGTGCGGTCCAAGTCTTTATTTAGTGATCCCTCGTGGGCAGGATCCTCTCTCCTCCTGTACCAGTCAGTCGGTGGCTCATTTTGTTCAAGGTTATTGTACTTGTCTTTTTCTCATGAATACCCCTTTTCACAACTAAAGTGCCATGGAAAAAAATGATGCTATACTCATAAATACCGTAATAATAATTTAGCACCAACATTTTCCACAGCACTTTACAAATCGGAAGGTCCATATATGTACGGTATCAGACAATGGAATCGCATTAGTCAGCAATTGTTGATCTCAAAATTTATTTTGATTGACATTTGTGGAGTCAGAAATTTTGTTGTATTTTTTTAAACTAGTTTCACATGGTCTGTGCCCTTCTGCCAGGTTTCCCGACCTAAGCAAACTGCTACCACATATTTCCATATCTCGCGTACCATGGAAACCTTCAAAAAGAACCTGAAGACCTACCTCTTCCGACAAGCCTACAACCTGCAGTAACCACCGATCCATCAAGCCACTGCAGGAGCAGCTCTACCTTCGCCTACTGTATCCTCACCCATCCCTTGTAGAATTGAGAGCCCTCTCGGGCAGGGTCTTCTCTCCTCCTGTACCAGTCGTGACTTGTATTGTTTAAGATTACTGTACTTGTATTCATTATGTATACCCCTCCTCACATGTAAAGCGCCATGGAATAAATGGCACTATAATAATAAATAATAATAATATAACAGATCAGATTGGTTGGCCCGTGTCTTCGGATTAAAGTGGTTGTCCACTACTTGCACAACTTCTTGATCAAAATGTTTGGCTCCCTTAAAATAATAAAGCCTCTACCCCCTTCCCATTCTGGCGCCATTCATGCATTGTTGGCACTCACAGTCCCAGGGCTCTCGTGAGGTTGTTGTGACACGGGCGCCCAATAAGCGCCGAAATCACTCTCTCCACTTTTGGACAAAACGAACATGAAGAGGAAGTCCTCCATTTTTTTTATCTACAGTGAAGAAAAGTGTCCAATTTTTACTGACTGTCTTGGAATTTCAGGATGGTGTGCAACCCTGGACACAGCAGTATCTTTCACCAAAGTCCTGCTCCTAGTCCAGTCAAAATACAGTTTGACCTGGAACAAATTCCAAGAAAGCGTTTTATGATTTTTTTTATTACTATTATATGTGGGGAACAACATATTAAAAGTTTTCCAAAAATTGATCACCACAAAGGTCCTAACTATGTCGTCATAAGACGATGACAGCCATCGCACTAAAAATAACGAATATTTCCCTATTTCAAAGCTGTAGCTTTAGGTTACAGAAGAGTTTGCATTTTGTATACTATATATTTTCATATAACAATTTTTATGCAAAGTTTTATACTAACTACATGGACGAGGTCATGACACATATGTACATTTCTAGAAATTATAGAAATAATACACAGTGCATTTTAAGACCTACTTCATCACTGAATAAGCGTGTCAGGTCAATAGTCACTATTTTCATCATCAGACACTGCTTCCTCACTCATATTGTCACAATGTCCTTCTTGACATGGTCCGCATACCCATGAATAGGTAAGTCCATGTCTTTTGCAAGTGCACCGAAGTGTACTACAACCACGAGAACAATTGCAGTGAATTATTTTCAGAAGTGTTTCTGGCGCGGGTGAAGTATCCATCATCACTGGAATAAGACTGTTGTTCTGCAATTCCCACCCCCATTCAGTAATGTCTATGGCCTCACCATTGTCCATCCAAAGCATCACTTGGAGGTAACTCCGAAGGGCATGATACTTTGTTGCAGAGGAGGTCGGTGGCAGTCGTTCAGGTGTAACAAAGATTTTGGCTGAACCAACTTTTTTGCAGAGAGTAGATTACCTCATTGCAGACAGATTGTCTCCAGGTTTGCCACCATCGCTTTACACCCAGCGTCTTCAATCCCAGCTCTGTTTTTGTTAGGCGTGGAAAAGATTTTAGCACAGCTATTTAAGACCGAGTCTCCCTTCAAAACCTTGAGTAGACCGAGTTTTTTTCCGATTCCAAAAACCGCGGAAGTGGTATCGCAACCCGTGAATCCATGAAGGAACAGAAGACTGCTGCAGACATGGTTTCCCAGGAACTTCTTCATAACCTTAATGTCGTATACTGTTGCAGGACTCCCTTTATCCGAGTAGAAATAAAGCTTGTTGCCATCGCTGGTTGACGCGTGATGAAGTATCAACACCAAAAGATCTGTATCTTCGCCAATGAGACTAGTACTTTTGTTGGATGACATTGACACTGCTGCCTTAACAATCTCCACATCTGCATCCCCCTCTGATTGTATTACGTGGCAACCTCTGTCATTCATGCGCTGTGAAACGAGATTGATAAGAGACTGTTTGTTCTCCACATTCGAAAGGAAGTCCTCCTTTTTCCTGACAAATTTCGTTCCTTCAGCAATGTTCACTTTGTTACTTGTTCGTTTTTTGCCCCGTCGCTGATGGGTAATGTCCTTAGTGTTTGGTCCTCCAATGTAACCATAAAATACTATCGTAGCCTTACCATAGTGCTTTAGTGTGAAAGATGCATAGTCTTCAGCGATTGAACAATATGTCTTTCCTTCTGACCACTTCAGTCGATGGAGACGAGAACCTCCGTCAAGAACATAATGTTCCACTTCTGGTACATCCTTGAGTACTGCATCATCTGAACTCTGTTCTTTTATAGCAGCCATCAGTTGTGCTGTATTTTGGTTTGCGTAAGAGATGTTTTGCCTCAAAGAGGGATAGTGGGTATGGTGAAAGTTCATAGGCCATCACCTCATCAAGGGAAAGATCAGCAATTTGAGACACCACAAAAAACCTTTAGAACAAGAGAGCGGGGTCTATTGTTTTGTCCTTAGCAACGTCAATAGCCTCACTGCATGCCAGGGTCTTGGCTTTCATTGACCACTTTTATTATTATTATTATTATTATTTATTGTTATAGCGCCATTTATTCCATGGCGCTTTACATGTGAGGGGGGTATACATAAAAACAAGTACAATAATCTTAAACAATACAAGTCATAACTGGTACAGGAGGAGAGAGGACCCTGCCCGCGAGGGCTCACAATCTTCAAGGGATGGGTGATAATACAGTAGGCGAGGGTAGAGCTGGTCGTGCAGCGGTTTGGTCGATCGGTGGTTACTGCAGGTTATAGGCTTGTCGGAAGAGGTGGGTCTTCAGGCTCTTTTTGAAGGTTTCGATGGTAGGTGAGAGTCTGATATGTTGTGGTAGAGAGTTCCAGAGTAGGGGTGATGCGCGAGAGAAATCTTGTATGCGATTGTGGGAAGAGGAGATAAGAGGGGAGTAGAGAAGGAGATCTTGTGAGGATCGGAGGTTGCGTGCAGGAAAGTACCGGGAGACGAGGTCACAGATGTATGGAGGAGACAAGTTGTGGATGGCTTTGTATGTCATGGTTAGGGTTTTGTAATGGAGTCTCTGGGCAATTGGGAGCCAGTGAAGGGATTGACAGAGGGGAGACGCTGGGGAATAGCGGGGGGACAGGTGGATTAGTCGGGCAGCAGAGTTTAGAATAGATTGGAGGGGTGCGAGAGTGTTTGAGGGGAGGCCGCAGAGCATGAGGTTGCAGTAGTCAAGGCGAGAGATGATAAGGGCATGGACTAGGGTTTTTGCAGATTCTTGGGTGAGGAATGAACGGATGCGTGAAATATTTTTGAGTTGAAGTCGGCAGGAAGTGGAAAGGGTTTGGATATGTGGTTTGAAGGAGAGATCAGCATCAAGGATTACTCCGAGGCAGCGAGCTTGTGGGACTGGGGAGAGTGGGCAGTCATTTACTGTAATTGATAGGTTCGTAGGGGGGGTCACGTGAGATGGGGGAAAGATGATGAATTCTGTTTTGTCCATGTTGAGTTTCAGATATCTAGTGGAGAAGAAGGATGAAATTGTGGACAGACATTGAGGGATTCTGGTTAGTAGGGAGGTGATATCTGGTCCAGAGATGTAGATCTGTGTGTCATCAGCATAAAGATGATACTGAAAGCCATGAGATTCTATGAGCTGTCCCAGGCCAAAGGTGTAAATAGAGAACAGCAGGGGCCCTAGGACTGAACCTTGTGGGACTCCGACAGATAGGGGGCGAGGTGAGGAGGTGGTGTGTGAGTGGGAGACGCTGAATGTCCGGTCTGTTAGGTATGATGAGATCCAGGAGAGGGCCAAGTCTGTGATGCCGAGGGATGAGAGGGTCTGTAATAATAGGGAATGGTCCACTGTGTCAAAGGCAGCCGACAGGTCCAGGAGGAGGAGGACAGAGTAGTGTCGCTTGCTCTTGGCAGTTAAGAGGTCATTGGTGACCTTAGTAAGGGCAGTTTCAGTGGAGTGGTGTGACCGGAAGCCAGATTGTAAGCGGTTGAAGAGGGAGCAAGAAGAGAGATGGGAGGACAGTTCAAGGTAGACGTGTTGTTCCAGTAGCTTGGAGGCGTATGGGAGAAGTGATATAGGGCGATAGCTAGATACAGAGGATGGGTCAAGAGAGGGCTTTTTGAGGATAGGTGTGATGGAGGCATGTTTAAAGCTTGAGGGGAAAACACCAGTTGTTAGTGATAGGTTGAAGAGATGGGTTAGGGTTGGGATGAAGACTGTGGTGAGGTTTGGGATGAAGTGGGATGGGATCGGGTCGAGTGCACAGGTGGTGAGATGTGATCTTGAGAGTAGAGTGGAGAGTCGATCTTCTGTAATGGTGGAGAAGTTGGTTTTGAAGGTGGAGGGCTGGGAAGTCGGGAGGAAGGGCTCTGGGGGTTGTTGACCAAAACTGTCCCTGATGTTATCAATTTTCTGCTTGAAAAATGAGGCAAAGTCTTCAGCTGAGATGAGTGGGGAGGGAGGAGGTGCTGGGGGGCGGAGGAGAGAATTGAAGGTGTTGAATAACTGTTTAGGGTTGTGAGACAGGGAGGATATGAGAGATGAGAAGTAGGTTTGTTTAGCTGTGGCGAGTGTGGTCTTGAAAGTAGTGAGGGACTGTTTGAATGCGATGAAATGCTCGTTGGAGTGGGATCTTTTCCATCTGCGCTCAGCAGCCCTGGAAGCTCGCCTCAGCTCTTTGGTCAGGCTGGTGTGCCAGGGCTGTCTGTTGATTTTGCGAGTTTTGGTATGTGTAAGTGGGGCAGCGGATTCCAAAGCTACAGCTATTGTGGTGTTATATAGAGCGGCAGCGTCATCCGCATTGTGTAAGGAACTTATATCTGTAAGAGGGAGGAGGGATTCGGAGAATGAGTGTAGGTCAAGGTGTTTAAGATTCCTGCGAGGGTGTGAAAGTTTGTGGGGTGGGGATTGTAGACATGGAGTGAAGAGGGAAGAGAATGTGAGCAGGTTGTGGTCAGAGAGAGGAAGAGGTGAGTTAGAGAGGTTAGATAGGGAGCAGAGGCGGGTGAAGATGAGGTCCAGTGTGTGACCATCTTTGTGGGTGGCTGTAGAAGACCATTGAGTGAGGCCGAAGGAGGAAGTGAGAGATAGAAGTTTAGTGGCAGCTGAGAGGGAAGTGTCAATGGGGATGTTGAAGTCGCCCATGATGATAGTAGGGATGTCCGCGGAAAGGAAATGAAGTAACCAGGTGGTGAAGTGGTCAAAGAAGGTGGTGGCTGGCCCTGGGGGGCGGTAGATGACAGCCAGTTGGAGGTTGGAGGGGGAGTAGATGCGCACAGAGTGCACCTCAAAGGAAGGGAGGGTAACAGAGGGTGGCAGTGGGATTGGGGTGAAGGAGCAGGTATCTGACAGGAGAAAACCAACTCCTCCACCATGTTTGCTGCTGGGGCGGGGGGTGTGAGAAAGGTGGAAGCCGCCATACGAAAGTGCAGCAGGAGAGGCTGTGTCAGAAGGGGTGAGCCAGGTTTCGGTGATGGCGAGGAAGGAGAGTTTTGTAGTAACAAAAAGATCATGGATGTAGGAAAGCTTGTTGCAGACAGAGCGAGCGTTCCACAGAGCTCCTGTTAGTGGGACTGGGGAAGCGGGGGCTGGGTGAATGGGTATAAGGTTGGAGAGGTTACGGAAGGTTGTGATAGAGCGTGGATGGGAGGTAGAAATGACTGTGGGAATGTGGTGAGGAGGACCAGGATTTGGAGAGATATCACCAGCAGTGAGAAGGAGCAGAGAAAGTGTTAGCAGGTGGGAGCAGGAGAGGGCATGAGGGGGCTGTCTGTGTTTGCAGACAGAGGATTGTATGTTAAGGAACAGTTTTGAGGCGGAGGTGAGGTGGATGGGGAGGATTGAAGAAGAGATGAACAGTTCCTTACTAGGAGTAGGGATTAGGGGAATTAGCAGAAAGTGAAGGATTATTGGGGTGAAAGTGCAAACAAACAGAAACATTGTTTACAGTGACTGTGTCCAGTTACCTTCAGTTCCCTTCTGGTTCAATTCTGGTTTTAATTCTTAAATTAATCTTCACACTTCTAGCACACACTTATAGCAATCACAATGCAGACTGAAGTCTATGCAGACTTGTGCTCTGCAATATATGTACAACTAAGTGCAGTCAGGTGTGAAGCAGAGAGGAGTGGTCTCTGCTCATCTTGGCCAGACAATTAAGAGTGGACCAGATGTATATGATCAAGCCAGAGTAAACAAGGTCATAAATAACACTGGGGTAAGCTGGGGTTAGCTGAAAGGCATACCATGTGAATGCTAGGTGCAGAGGCAAGTCTATGTGCAAAGCTGGGTGACGCACTGTGTGTCCTTCATAGACAGACAGCAGGAGAGCAGGAGAGCTGGGTGGATGGACATACCATGTGAATGCTAGGTGCAGAGGCAAGTCTATGTGCAAAGCTGGGTGACGCACTGTGTGTCCTTCATAGACAGACAGCAGGAGAGCAGGAGAGCTGGGTGGATGGACATACCATGTGAATGCTAGGTGCAGAGGCAAGTCTATGTGCAAAGCTGGGTGACGCACTGTGTGTCCTTCATAGACAGACAGCAGGAGAGCAGGAGAGCTGGGTGGATGGACATACCATGTGAATGCTAGGTGCAGAGGCAAGTCTATGTGCAAAGCTGGGTGACGCACTGTGTGTCCTTCATAGACAGACAGCAGGAGAGCAGGAGAGCTGGGTGGATGGACATACCATGTGAATGCTAGGTGCAGAGGCAAGTCTATGTGCAAAGCTGGGTGACGCACTGTGTGTCCTTTATAGACAGACAGCAGGAGAGCAGGAGAGCTGGGTGGATGGACATACCTGTCGGAAGAATAGAGATGCTTGTTAGAGTGCGATGGTGGCAGGTAGCAGGGCACAGTCTGTATACATCCTTCTGGTTTTAATTCTTAAATTAATCTTCACACTTCTAGCACACACTTATAGCAATCACAATGCAGACCACTTGTACTTAACTGAAAACAGTGATTGACCCTCCATTGTTGCCACTATTTCTCTGCCAATGGTGAACAGGTTATGGACATTCACATCCTTATTTGCATTGACACCGGTGATAATGTTGCGAAGAGACACTTCATCAGAAAAAGGTGAAAAGGTCTCGAGTTTATCTGCAATTTTCTCCAGGTCTTCACGATCTCTTCTCATCCTTGACGTTCTTGCCTCCTTGTATTGTTCACTGGTGACAAAGCTCTGGCGAGTGAAACCCTGCATTGCATCACTGTAGGAAGAGGACACTGGCACAGACAGAGTCAACAAGGCCCTCTGATGTTCAGACATTCCACTTCCTCTGGTGAGTCCTCCTGCAGTTTTTAGGGAGCGCATCAGAGCTTGCTCGATGACTAGGTCGCAACCCAGGCCTGCCCAGAACTGATCAGTCCGCCTTACAACATGCAAGCCATTCATAAATCTATGGAAGACTGATGGCATATCATCTTCCAGAGTGGTCATAGACTGGAGGTAAAGGTAGGCGGCCTTCACATAGTTTCCATGCCCAGCAGCTGCAAGAATGGGCAAACATTCGGCTACAGCATGAAGGTGCATCAGTCAGGATCCTGTACGATCGGCCTCGATAAGCTCCCTTGCAATTCCAACCATCTGTTGGTAATTCAGCCATAGTTTACTGGTGTGAGAGTGAGCGGATAATCCGTTTCTTTTGGTGGACAAGAGGTGGACAATTTCACTAAGGCAGGTAGAAGTGATGACCGAATTCAAGTCACTCTCCCCTGTCAGTGTCCGAGCATACAACTGCTCAAGTTCTTGCAACAGGTCTGCAAAACTGGGATGGTCGCATAGTACTTTGTCTGTAACTTGCTGAGTAAGACACGGATCAAGGAGGACATGGCCACGAACTGCACGCTGAACTGCCTTTCCAGTCATGATGTGTTGCACAGCATTGTCACCGCAAATTGTTCCTAAGATCTCTTTGATTCCACTCCCATCCATCAATGTTCCTATGGCACCCATAAGATACATCAATGTGTGGAAGCTCCCGAGCATCAGGACAACATCTCGAACCGGGCTGTCTTCAGGCACCTCGTGTTTCATTTCTGACGCTTTCCAGTAGAGTGGCTGATCGAATATAACAACTGCAGCGGATCGGTGTTTATCAGCAAGGTTGCACAGATACTCAAGAGTAGAGAAGATGCATGACTTGTCTCCGGAATACATGTCAATGATGGGCAGGAAGATTACCGAAGACGATCCTGGATGATCACAGTCTTTATGTAGCATGTGCATCATTCCATTCCAACTCGGTGCAGGCTGTTTGAAGCATAAAGACATCTCCCACAATACATTAACACGATGGTCAATGCCGTCGAGAAATGGCAAGGGCTTGAATTTTATGTTTTGGCGAGTGTGTTTTGCGAAACGGTATTCCCTTACATCAACTCTGCTTTGTTCAACTATCTCCAAGTCCGCAGTCTTCGTCTGAGAACAGTGCGACTGACCTTCCTTCCTGGAGTCACAGTAGCTACCATCACCATGCCGTAGAAAGTCCTCTTCCCATCTAACGTGATGATATTATGATCGACGTTGTCCGCAGCGAACAGCAGTGCCATATCCAGTCTGTCTATGGTACCACCAAGTACATCCTGGCCAACAGAAGCGGCAGCGTTTTCCTAGAATCGCTGAACTTCCGAATATGATGAACATTATCCCATGGCTGAGAGACTGTCTACAAGAAATCGAGACCTGAAATGAGGATGGAGCTGGACTGCTAACCCAAGCTGCAATGGAGCTACTACAGCCCTGGGACTTACAGCCTGAACAACTGATTGTCCAATGCTTGCGACCTTCCTGTGAATGTCCTTTCCAATGAAGAGGGTTTCAAGCAAGCAAAGCAAACTCAGGAGGAGATAAGCTAAGGCAGACTGACATTCAAGCGAAGAAGTCTTCGGATATTCATCGGTTGAAGATGGGATCTTAGACTTGATATCGCTCTTGATTAGTTTGGCCGCAGTCTCTATGATGGCTCTCTTCTGGGCTTCTTCATCCGTTTCCTGACTACGGAAATAGTCCCTCAGGATTATTCTGGTCTTTTCACGGAACGTTACAATGTTAGGCAACCCTTCACACTCTGCTATGAATAGCAAATCGCCATACCTCTCCTCCAGCCTATACCTCAGCCATTTATTACTATAGGCAGCACTGTCTCCTTCTACAAGATACCCCGTCATTTTCTTTGCAAGATCTGTGACAGTCAGTTGCTCTTCATCGTTGTCCTCGAGAAATGCACACATTCTCAAGAACGCTTGCTCTTGGTCCATGTTCATCGGCCTCCCTACCTTCCGCGGTTTCTTTGTAGTAGATCCACCACCATGACACATAGGAATTCCGTAATTTGTCCGAAAGTTAATGTCACATGAACGATGATACCGACAGTCTGCAGCATGTAAGTCCTTCCCAAAGTACGCGATTCTCCCTTGAATGGTGATTGCCCAGTCATCATTACGCTGTTTGCAATGTGACAAGATGGACCTTACAAATCCATCTGTTTTAACAAAGCTATAGTCATCGAAATCACTACTAGATCTTGTCTTCACCACTTCATGTCCACAGAACAAACACTGCGTCGTGCTATCATAGGATCCAGTAGACACCCGTGTACCTCTCTTGGCAGGTAAACGATGAACGGAAGTAGCTTTCTTATGCAAGTCTATTTGCTTCTTGTTTATGTAGTTCATACGACATCTCTTGTGCACCACTGCTCCAGCAGCTACCACAGTGCTAACGCCCCTCTCAATACTGGCTTTATTGATCCCTTCAGCTCCTTTCGCACCAATCACCACTCTTTCTCCGTCATCTTCTACTTCATGGCTGCATAAGGGGCAAGCTTCTTGACTTTCCATCATTCTCAGCTCTGTAAAAGAAGATAAATAAATAATAAATACAATAATAGTAGTAATTGTAAAAGAAATATGATAGACACTGAAAGGTGAATCGTATTTAACATTTTACAGCTTTGGCGGCCATATTCTTTGACGTCACATTTGGACCCTTTGTGGTAACCCTATCTTGGTAAACTTTTAGTATGTTTTTCCCTACATGTAATACTACAAAATAAAACAATAAAATGCTTTCTTGGAATTTGTTCAGGGTAAAGGATTTTTTTGTCATATTTTGACTGGACTATCCCAGGCACATATTAGTGCGCAATGACGAAAGAGGAGCCAGCTCTCTAATTAGGTGCAAAGGTGATGATATTTATTCATGCCATATAATCCAAAGAACAAAATAGTGAGATTTCAGTCCACGCTAGCAACAATGTCTCATCTTTTGACCTCATCTGATCTGCTTTTGCTGTATATCTGTTACGGGTTGGCGGAAAGCACCAAATAATAAAGATGAAATAATATATAAGGTGCGTTTGCAGCCCAGGGCCCACCGTGCAGAGGTGACCAACTGCAGCTAAAACAATGGGGAGAAGGCATGTAGGAGAGAGACGGACACTGGAGGAAAACACTAACCCAGTGTGAACAGGCACGAACCACTTTACTTCACGAGGCACGTGCCAGCCGGCGAACAACCGCAGCTTGTTAGCGTCACAGGTCACGGTAGTATGAACCACCGCATAGTACGGGTGCACTGTCCACCCTGATGGACGCCACTATCCAGCCTATCAACTGAGCTGGAATGCGCTCCTGAGGCGCATGGAATTCTTAGGCGGACGCTGCGGTAGCGGTGGTCCAGAAGGCCTGTACTGGCTGACGCCCAAGGCGCAAGAGGAAGATGATGAGGAACACTGCAGCGCTATACAGTGTCAGAGCTGCTGTGCTGACTCCAATTCCTAACCCTAACACATGCGTAATATCCAAGGAGGGGGAATTATAATGCGTCAATCACCAGGCTCATTCAACCATCATCACACATACACTAAGTACAATAGCCTCAGAGTCTATCATACCGCATGGCAGGGCGGCCATGCAAACCTTTTATAGCCGTGCCCTTCCGGGACCTTCCTGATCCTCCAGATGGACCAATCAGAACTGGAGGAGGACCTGAGCATGTGACTCCCAATCCCCAATGGGGGATCGTCTCATGAGCATGCTCTGGAGTCTTTTGCTGCTGGCCAGGCTGCCATGCCATAACTGGACCAGAGTTGGCAGCAGCAACCAAAACCACAATGCTGGTGTGGACAGAACGCTGGGATCGTGGAGTCTGCTGAGCAGGCTCCACTGCGGCCGGAGGGGAATGGGAGACTGTCGATGGCAAGGCTCGGGATTCCTGCTGTGCAGCGCCCGAAACCCGACGCCTAACAATATCTGTGTGTCTGATGAAGGTCTAATAATGTAGACAAAAACATTATTATTTTGCTCTTTGGATTATATGACCTGAATAAATATCACTTTTGCAACGAGAGGCAGTTTCTCTTTATTGTACTAATGGCAGGTGCAGGCAAGCGTATTTTCTGTCCGAGCGCTATCTGACAAAACATTAGACTGCACTCGGGCCAATGGAGTGTATGAGGCCATGCACATGTCCGATATTTTCCCTGGACAGAGCTTGTACAAACAAAAAAACGCAGCATGTCTGAGTTTGATCCGATCACACTCAGCCATGCAAGTCAATGAGTCCATGGAAAGCACTGGACTGCACGTGGATGACACCGGAGTGCAGTATGATTTCCATGGACTGACACAATGGAGAGGAAAGATAATTTTTTTTCAACATCTCATCTGATAGAATTGGATCGCACTATGCTCACACTCTGAGTTTGATAACAGTGTCATTTGCATAATTGGCCTGATTCTCTTGGACGAGAAAATCTATGACCACCTTCCCCTGCCCTTACAGTGTAAAACCTTACATCCAGGAGGGCCGAATTTCTAAAAATATGGTACATATTACTCTACATTCACTAGATATTTAATTCTAAAGAAACAAACTGGAATATAAGTTGGTATGCATGGAGCTTGAAGGCGCATGTTCAAACTGGCCACTAAACAGATAAAACCTAAGATAAAAACAAAATGAGCAAATACCCTGCAATAAAAAAATAGCAATAATGCATCAGAATAACTTAAGGTATATGGTTAGCATAATTTTAATTAAAAAAAAACATAAAATCCATCCCACCACGTCACAGTGACCCTATTTGGGACGGACCTAACCTCTAATATTAAAACCTTACCATATGTCAAATAACGTAAATGTGAACAAGGGCTGAGAAGAGCTGAGGCCCCGACCAATGGACACGCATCAATGGGGAGTTGTATAAACGTAATGCCCAGCTCAAAGGAAAGGGAGACCATGCTCCTATGGCACAGGATGCAAAATCCTGGCTTTAACTTTTTTAAATCAAAATTATGTTAACCAAGGGCCTTCTCGGCCCTTGTGCACATTTACATCATTTGACATATGGTAAGGTTTTAATACTACAGGTTAGGACCATCCCGAATAAGGTCACCATGACGTGGGGTCACTTTTACATTTTTTTGCTAAAAGCTAAGTTAACCAAGTATCCTATGTTACTTTTGTCAGAGACACCGCACTGCACTTGCTCATAGAGCCAGTGCGCGTGTCCTGAGTACAGAAGCAGTGCTAAGAGTTACCTGGGGAGCAGGGCAGCAGAGGTGACCAGGCGTGCTTCAACTATTAGTGTCAGGGTCCAGTCAGCGCTGGAAAGTAAAGAGGCACGGGACCTGCGGACACTGAAAATGAACAAGCTTGCACAGGACCTATGGTCATGTGACTGCAAGGGGGCGTGGCTTAGCGTCCTGCTTTCAGATATGACAGGACACCATACAACAACTCAGAGTCAGGCAAAACGGAGGTCACAACAGTACGGGCAAAAGAAGCACAGGAGGGATAAACAGACGGGAGGTCAGACAAAGCCAAAGGTCATACACAGGATCACAGTACAGTACCAGGGATGAGACAGAGCGGATAATCAGGGCCAAGCAGAGATCAAAACCAAACAGACATATAAGGTACCAGGCATAATCCAAAGCGATATCCAGAGAACAGACCGAGTCATACACAGAGAATCAAGTAACCAGAACACAACACACTCAGGGGTCACCACACAATGCCAAGGGCGAAAGTATAACTGACAGGGATGGGAGCGTCCTGAGGCTATAAGAAGCCTCCCCCAGAACCAGGGAGAGGCCACAATCATAGCCCCAGGTGTGCAGGTAAGCCTGCATCGGGATCACAACCTTTAACCCCAGAAATGCCAGTCATCAGCACTGGTTCCAGACATTAACCCCACGTGTGCGAGTCAAACCCGCACTGAGATCATGACAACTTTCATATACTATTGCTATTTATTTACTGCAGGGTATCTGCTCATTTTGTTATCTTAGGTTTTATTCTCTAGATATTGCTGTGAAGATTGTGATGGTTGGTTATCTATTATTCTTTACTTTGCATGTAAAAAATGTAACACTTAAGGTACTGTCACACTTAGCGATGTACCAGCGATCCCGACCAGCGATATGACGCGGTCAGGATCGCTGGTACATCGCTAAGTGATCGCTAGTGAGCTGCCACACAGGCAGATCTCACCAGCGACATCGCTGGGGACAGGGGTCGCTACTTACCTGTCACACCAGGCGATCCTGCGTCCTCCCGCCCGGCTCCACGCGTCGCTTGTCGTCACAGCAGGAAGCGCCGCAGGAAGCAGACGATGAGAAACGGTCCAGGACGTTCTCGCGCGATCAGCGATAACCAGCGGGGGAGCCGGTCGTAGGTAAGTATCAGACACAGCGATATCGCTAGCAATATCGCTATAACGTCACAAGTTATAGCGATATTGCTAGCGATATCGCTTAGTGTGACATGCCCTTTACATACAGTATTATATGTTTACATTGTGATAATTGCAAACCCACAATCTAATCTTCCTAGATAACAGAGCTGATCGCACATGAAGACATTATGTAATATGAACAGAATTCTGGATACTGGAGGAAACTCCAGGAATCTATACCTGGAGGGCAAAAACAAACGGATCAAAGTAGCAATGATATTTTTTTGATGTCTTACATAACTTCTATGCTGTCTCTGTTTCGCTAAGTCAAATTCTGTGAATTTACTGCTGGTAAATCTCGTTGTACAGATTACCGGACATTAATAGTAAATGAAGAATCACACGCTGGGATTTTCTGGTGTGAGCACACACTATATATGCAACTTTTCCAACTTCCTCTTTCTTTTCCCCTTTCTAAATGTTGCAATTAATCATGGTATCAAACCGTTCACCAGACACATCTACAGAATAAACATCATTTGTAATCAGTGAGGTGTTATTTTTTTTTAGTTTGAGCATGTATTACCAGTACTTCTGTTTTCATACATTACGGCTGCATGTAAAAGTAATTTCTTCTTAATCACAAAGTGATCATATTTCCCTATATAGGGAGAGTTTTTGGTTCTTTCCAGAATCTCTATACTCTTGTTAAACACATATGTGAAAAAATGGCACTGGTGTCATCAGTGTTGTGTATCATTGTGTCATCTGTGTGTGTCTGTTTTTACCATCAGTGTTTTTCACGGATGGATAAAAGAGTAAATACATTACAAAGCTTCTCCTACAATTTACAATGCTAAACCCAGAGAACACACCAATGGCACAGGGATACCATCATGTACGTGTTTTTCACAAACCACAGAATTGTTTTGGCCCTTGTCATCTGTTCTCCCGAAAAAAACAAAAACATGTCTATGTGTATTTTGCACCGACACATAGTCCATGAAAAAACATGGACATGTGAACAGCACCATAGATTATAATTGATGTGTTGTATCCATGAAAAAAAAAAGGATACAACCCATATCTGCCACACACACGTCTGATTGAGGCTTTACAGAGGGATAACTGAATGGTTGACTTCCCCCTCAATTACATACCTCTACCTTATTACATTAGCAAAACGGGATTCGGATGTATGCACTGATGGGACCATTGACAGTAATAATGTAGATGGAGTCACGGTGTGTTCTGTCGTACATCATTTTCGGACGTATATGTCTACTTGAGGTTGGCAGCATACGCCTGAATCCTGTTTTGCTGTTCGGATGTAAGCCATGATAGAGCCACTGTACATAGGGTCCAAGCTATGTGAATATTAGCTAAATGGAATATTTTTACTTGGGTAATTCAGCTATGCACTCAGATTGTCCCGAAAGACCTATCCTGACCTGCCCATAGAAGGCATGATAAGGCACCCATAATCGCGCATGCGCGGGATTATGGCACTGCAACTGCACGTCACAGGTCAGTGTGATGTGCATGGGAGGGGGGAGGTGTTTTAATGAAGAGAGGATTTCTTCCAGGCACTGCACACCCTGGAGCCTGGAAGAAATCATTAACATAAAACATTAAAATTGCATTTCTCAACATCTTGACCGCAGCTATGAGGCGTACAGGTAAAACTGATTTAACCATTCTATTACCTGTTTGCCCATAGTAATAGGTTAAAAGCATCCAGGGGTTGACAGATACCAAATAAGTGAGAATTTTTCATGTGGATGCATTAATGTTAAAAACTAAAGAAATTCAAGAGTAATGACGTAGAATTATACAAAGCAACTGTCTATAATCAATATTTTTTGTATTTTCTGGTTCCAATCTGGGAAGTGTAAAAAAAAACTAAACTAAAGGGTTTTTCGACTTTTGGAAAGTGGACACCAAGTGTTCTGAAATACGTCAGATTTTTGTGGTACGACGAGATAACATTCATTTTATGTTTGGCACCTTTGAGGAAGTGGCACCATTCCTCACAGACCGATTTGATTGCCAGCAATTTATGATTGCCAATATCATAGTTCACTTCGGCAGAAGAAGATGTTTGTGAAAAGAAGGCGCACGAACGGAGTTGAGTGAGAGACGGTGTACCCTGTGACAACACCGCTACCACTCAAGCCTCTGATGCATCAACCTCCACTATAAAAATATGTTTTAGGGTAGACTAGTCCAGTACAGGGTCAGATGAAAAATGCTCTTTTAACTCAGTGAGGCACGGATATCCTCTGGTTTCCAATTAGCTACATCTGCCCCTTCCTTGGTAAAGCTATTAAGTAATTTGGCAATCTTGGAAAACTGTTTAATTAATTTACTGTAGTAGTTGGCAAATCCAAGGAAAAGCTGCATGGCTTTCAGAGACTTGGGTTGTACCCACACCTTAACAGCTTGGACTTTAGAAGGGTCCATTCGGAAAGCATTAGCGGACAAGATATACCCTAGGAAATTAACTTCTTGAACCAAGAACATATAATTTTTAAGTGTAGCAAATAAAAAATGATCTCTGAGTCTTTGGAGTACAGTACATACATGTCAGATGTGTGAATTAATATCAGGTGAATAAACCAAATTGTCATCCAGGTGGGCAACCACGTATTGACCACTTATATCTGAATATTGTTAATGAAATTTTGAAAAACAGCCGGAACGTTACTTAGCCCCAAATGGTATCACAAGATACTCATAGTGACTCTCAGGCGTGTTAAATGACGTCTTCCACTCATCTCTTTCTCTTATATGGATCAAGTTACATGCACCCCTGAGGTCAAGTTTGGTGAACTAACGGGTTCCCAATAGCTGGTAATAGAAATCAGGAATCTCTGGCAGAGGACACTGATTCTTCACAATAATTTTCTTTCCTATTTCCCAATAGTCAATACATGGTCTCATACCACCATCATTTTTACCACCAAAAACAAACTGGTGTCTACTGGTAACATGTACTGTCTGATGGCCCCTCTTTACAGACTGTCTGCAATATAATTTTTCATGGCCTGACGCTCTGATCGGAAAGATTATATATTTCACCCCTAGGGAGATGGTAGATGGGTACCAGATCAATGGGACAATCATAATCCCTGTGTAGGGGTAATTCTTTCAGATTCAAACACATAAAATATGTCAACATAATTTTAAAATATATATTGGGCAAACCACTGGGTATGGCTTCAGACAGATTCTCAGATATAGTCATGCATTTCTGTTCACACTCTGGGCTCCAGCACACAATATCACCCTTGTGCCAATCAATAACCAGGCTATATTTATGTAACCAAGTTGTGGAGACACAGGTGGGTCAGCAGGTCCTCTAGTCTGCTAGCAGAAACCACATGAACCAGGGCTCATCCCACTTAATGCCTGCTCTTCTTTTACCGCGGACATAATACTACTCAGACTACACAGGGTGAGCGTAAAACAGTGTGGCGATATTATACTGGACAACAAAACACGTAAATAAGACATAGAACAGTCCCAGCAAAATACCCACAATGGTGCAAAATTACAGAGTCTCACCATTCAGCTGACTCGCCAGGATAATAGCACGCACAGAGAGGAGGTAACGAAAAGCTTAGGAAGCTGAGAGTCCATCCATTGAGGTACAATACCAGGTGACTGGATGTTCATAACCTGGCTTCTCCAAACATTTCCATGGAGCAAGGTGACCAGTGGGTTCAAATCCTGACTACCCCAAACGTATCCTTGGGTTCAGTGATGGTCAATGGTGCAGATCTGTATTCTTTCAGTCAGGGCCGTGGTCCCCTAAGCAGGCATACTGTAGAATGACAAATCTGTGTCATTCGTGATGGAGCCATGATCTGACAGTTATCCGGTAGGGTGTTCCTGGCTGTGGTTTCATAAGGAGTCTCTGGTTCTCTGAATCTTTGGATCTTTGGATGTCTTGGATGTGTTGTTACAGAGGCATATCCCCTTTATATAGTTCACATCTGTTGTCCTTAAAGCCAGCCATCTTCCACAGGGGTAATGAGGTTAACCCACATTGTTTGCATTATGGTTACTGTTACAGGGTGGCGATGTGTGAACAACCCAGAAGTGGACTCTCTGGGTTACAGTACCAGAGCCCCCGAGGGCGAGCGGACCAGGTGTGGCCACCACCTATACAGGGAGTGTTAGGGGCAGGCCCACGGAGGGTAGAACCGTGACGGCCGGAACCAAAGGGGCGACTGGGGTTAAGCCTGGAGAGGACACTCAGAAGAATCAAAGCTGTTGCAGAGAAGGACCTGGGGACTACGGAGAATGGCCGCGAACCGAGCTCAGCGGGTGGCACATGCGGGAGGCTGCAATAGAGAGAAGACACAGGTAAAGACACAGAATGGGAGACAAGGCTGGAGGCAGGCGGACAGAGGCAGACACAGGAAACAAAGGCAAGCAAGGGAAGGCAGAAGGGACAGGGCGAGGGCTGCCAGAGGTGGCGCAGCAAGGGTGCAGAAAAGAGGCAAGGCCTGAGACACAGTGAGCGCTGAAGGAGACAGCGTCACCGCAGTCGACAGTCAGGCAACTTACCTGGCCTGATGCTGATCCTAAGTAGTCGGTGGGCGCCGCCATGTTGGAGGCGGAGCCACCGTGTCATCACTCCCAGGAGGCAGAGCGCCAGGATCCCCACAGTGCGCAGGTGCCCGACGCCGAGGGACACGGAAGCCGGGCGCGGGGACGCGCCGGGCCACAGGAGCGAGCCGGGAGATGCGCGCATCAGAAGAGACAGCCGGGACCGGGACAGTTTGATTATTTATAGCTTACATTTTAATATTTGCAAGTCACCAAACTAGCTGGCCTGGACAATATGTAATCAACATTTTAGCAAACATCATTGTTCAGTGATCCTGCATCCCTGTCTTGCAAAGATAACAAGAAAATAAACTATAGGAGTTGATATAAGAGATAAATAACAATCATTTATCAATTTACATGTATTAATTGAACCTACAAGAAGAGTCAACATTTCAGACTCTTGACCAACCGAGTCAAGTTGTGAGTGAGAAGTTAGTGAGAGGATAACGCTGCAGAGGGGTGTGTAAGGAAGGAGTGGAATAGCAAGCTGAAACTGAAATCTGATACATTGCTGTGAATGGTAAAATGGCTGGCAAGTCCTGTGGGGCCCGAACAGAGAACAGGTGATACTCCAGTGGTATGGAACTGGAGGTCCATTAAGGTAGCTGTGAATAAGTGGGACAACATGGAAAGAGTCTATGCGTAGCTAACGTATGTAAATGATAAACATCATACAAGAATTGTGCTTTCATCGCTGTGTTTTTGGGGTAATTTTAGTTGGCTGGCCACTCCTGGTAAGGTTTACCACTGTTCCATATGTTCACCATTTGTGGATCATGGCTGTCACTGTGATTCGCTTTAGTCCCAAAGCTTTAGAAATGGCTTTATAACCTTTTCCAGACTGATATATCTCAATTACTTTGTTTCTGATTTGTTCCAAAATTTCTTTGGATTGCGGCATGATGTCTAGCTTTTGAGGACCTTTGGTCTTCTTCACTTTGTCAGGCAGGTCTTATTTAAGTGATTTCTTGATTGAGAACAGATGTGTCAGTAATCAGGCCTGGGTGTGGCTAGAGAATTTGAACACTGCTTCTCACAGTTAATTTATGTTTGAAGGGGGGAGGGGCAATCACTTTTTCCACACAGGGCTCTGTAAGTTTGGATTTCATTTTCCCGTAATAATAAAGACCTTAATTTAAAAACTGAATTTTGTGCTTAGTTGTGTTATCTTCATCTAATATTTAAATATATTTGGTGATCTGAAACATTTAAGTGTCAAAAACATGCAAAAGAATAGGAAATCAGGAAGGGGGCAAACACTTTTTCACACAAGTTTAAATTCCAATGAGACTGTGAAGTTTGGGTCAAGAGATACACGACTGTCCTTGAATGAAAATCCACATTTTCAACCGTGACACACAGATGTGTCAATGTGGCATTACAGGGGAGTTAATGAGTTATTTATCAATTTGTAGTTAAGAATAACAAGATCTAAGCTAGTAAATGAGTAAATCTTACTTGGTGAGAAAAGTACAATTTCAGCCTTGCTCACCAGTCACCTGGTGTGGTTGTGCAAGGAGGCACAACAAAAGGAAAAGTTTGCAAACAAGGGTGATCCTTCCACCAGTATGCTGCCCGTCTGTAATAACATGGAGGTGATTTTCCTCTCCCAGAAAAAAATTCCTCCACATAGATGGATGTGAATAAGGATGTTTCAGGGCGCTTCCTTCAGAGGATCCTTAACCCAATTTGGAATAAGAGGGTTATATAACCAAAAACCACGTATTTCTGATGTTGAATCAGATAATATTTTGTTGGCTATGTGCAAAAAGACAATAAAAGCTTATTAAAAAAACACAAAGCGTTTCTGCCTTGTAAACCTTCATCATTCATGATTTTGTTAGAAGCTATTTATACCCCATTTTCATTACTAATGGGTGTGGTTGTACTAACTTAGGAACCAAACACAGAAAAACACAGTATAACAAACATATAAAAATACTCTGTTGTAAAAAAGTAACAGTAAACAGTAAGTGCTAGTAAAAAGATGACAACAAAACAGAGTATTTGGTTGATACGTTTTTTGCAAAAAATGTGTATTATGCCGCTCTTCCAAACATCAAGGTATACCCATATACCCTGTTTTGTTATCATCTTTTTTCTAGCACTTGCTGTTTACTGTTACTTTTTTACAACTGAGTATTTTTATACGTTTCTTATACTGTGTTTTTCTGTGTTTCAGTCTTTTGGTGGTGTGAACACTGTCCTACAGACTTGTTCACTGTGTGCATGGCCCGTGTGTTCATATTCAATTGGTTTCTTGCTTTTGCAAGATTAGGGAGGTCTCCACCCCTCCCTTGTGGGCCATACACACATAAGCCGTCTTCCACAGCATGTCCACATCGGACATTACCTTTCTGAATCCTGCTCATATAGGTACTATACACATGGTCAGGTTTTTAAATACATCGGTTAGGGACTGCTCTGATATGGGTATACCTTGATGTTTGGTAGAGCGGCTTAGTATACATTTTTTGCAAAAAACGTATCAACCAAGTACCCTGTTTTGTTATCATCATTTTACTGGCACTTGCTGTTTACTGTTACTTTTTTACAACAGAGTATTTTTATACTTTTGTTATACTGTGTTTTTCTGTGTGTGTTTCAGTCTTTTGGTGGTGTGAACACTGTCCTACAGACTTGTTCACTGTGTGCATGGCTTGTAAACATGGCTCCTTATGCCTATCCTGGTATGCATGGCTCCTCATTCCTATCCTTGTCTGCATGGTTCTTCATCCCTATCCTTGTATGTATTGCCCCCCATGAGAAAAGCATTAAAAAACCCTCCTACTTACCTTCCCTGCGCGCCCTCACAGCATCTTCTTCCGGCTTCCATCAGCTCCTGCAGCCGAGTGATCACATGTCCCCACTCATTAAGGTAATGAATATTCACCTCTCTCCACTCAGCGGGACATGTGATCACTCAGCCGCAGGAGCTGCTGGAAGCTGGAACAAGATACTGCAAGGACGCGCAGGGAAGGTAAGATTTTTTTTTTTACATCTGCTGAAAGCCGGCGGCTCCGGCTGTAACTGTGCGCACTATAAGAGAAATGAATATCCATTACCAATGCAGTGAATATTCATTTCTCTTTAGCAGCGGGCACAGTTACAGCTGCTGACTCCTGCCTCCTGTGACCCGCAGCTCCCCAGCCGGCTTCTGGGACAATGACTCGTGTATAAGCCAAGGAAAAATGTACTGAAAACCTTGGCTGTGTGTAACACATAGGTTAGCGAATAACACTTGTATACAGGGATCATCTGCGTCAAACAAGGCACACATAGAATGCCCCGCCACCCGCAGCCACCAGAGGAGGTCCACTACATCCATCATCCTGCGCACAACCCCCTCTAGCATGCAACCGATCCCAAATCTTATCCCAGCGTGACTATTAGGAGAGGTAAGGGATTTATGAGTAATGGATGCGGTAGAACATAGCAGAACAGCGGCAGAGTCCCTGGTGAAGAACTATTCCTCTGTTACCATCCACATTGTGCACGTACGAAACAGGGGCTCTATTGATTGATTGATTAAGTCCATCGGGGTACAGACTGCAAAGTTTGTAAATCCAATAGGACTCTTTGGCGTTAACAACTGTTTTTCTGTTTCTTGTGGATACATGAATTTGGTCTATAGGTGTGACTTATATACATTCAAAATTTTTGTTATGTGCAAGAGTGATGTTCTTAGATAAACTTTGTTTCAGAAAACCTATTTTCACATTATGTCTATGACCAGTCATACAATTTTGTAGTGACTGTGTGGTGCGGCCGACAAGTTAAAGTCCACACTCACAGGTCACCGCAAACATAACATAAACAGAACCACTGGTTAATTCTTGGGTAAAATTGTATGTGGTATTGCTGTTTTTTATATTTAACTTTTTCTTACCATGATCTATAATTTTTCAACAGTCACAATGTTTTTTTCCCGTATTAAAAAATGCCTTTTTTCTCTCATTTTTTTGACAGATGGCACATTTATTGGTGTTTTTATTTGTGGGGATGTAAATAACTTGGTGCTATATCATTTTTAATAGTTCTACCTCTTCTGAATACAATATTAGAACTTTTTGGGATCAAATCTTTGGTTTTCGGTCTTTCCTCAGTAAGTACCAATATTTTTCTAGAATACAGCAAATTCATAGGTGGCCTCTATTGTAGGTGGTAATGAAACTATATTTCCACTTTGTTGTGATCTCAATAATACCATGTTTTGAAGATTGTTTTTTCAGGCAATCATCTTGTGCGAGAGTGAGATTGCGTTGATATGCTGCATGTACTAATGATTTTGGATACCTTTTTTCTTTAACCCCATTCTGACATTGGACGTAATATTCTGTCCATGTGACCTGGGCCTATTTGACCAGGGACGGAATATTACGTCATCGGGTTCCCGGATGATTGTCGCCGGTTGTCAGCTTATTCTGACAGCTGACACCAGGCACTAGGTACCAGAAGTGGTCACAGACCGCTCCCAGCACTTTAACCCCCAAAATGCTGCAATCGAACACGATCACAGCACACTGGAAGCCTGTAGAGGGCTGACAGCTCCTCTGCCTTTGGATCGGAGACCCCGCAGCATGATGTGAGGTCCCGATTGTTGCCATGGTGACCGATGTCGTCATGATGACATCAGGGTCGCCAGTGCTAGGAAAGTTGCTGATCATGCACAGTGCATGATCAGCAAGTCTCTGTCAGTGCAAAGCTGACAGCTCCTATGGCATGCAGATGCTGCTTCATCTTCATGCTATAGAAGCGATCAGCCTGCAAAAAATGATTGTCCCATAGTGAGACAAAGTAAAAGAGTTATAAAAAAGTTACAATTTTTTTTAAATAATTGTAAAAATATTTTTAAAAAATCCATAATAATAAAAAAAATCAATATATATTCTCTAAATAAATATTTGAATGAAAAGAAAATATAATCAAAAGTACACATACAGTATTTGGTATTGACGCATCCGCAACGACCCTACCTATAAAACTGTTCCACTAGTTAACCCTTTAGTGAACACCATAAAAAAAGATAAAAAACAAGGCAAAAAAGCAATGCCTTATCATCATACCGCTGAACAAAAAGTGGAATAACACGCGATCAAACGACGGATATAAATAAACATGGTACTGCTGAAAACGTCATCTTGTCATGCAAAAAACAACCTGCCAGCTCCATCACAGGAAAAATGAAAAAGTTATAGCTCAGAATAAAGTGATGCAAAAATAATAATTTTTTCCCAAAAATAGTTTTTATTGTATAAAAGTGCCAAAACATAAAAAAAATATAAAAGAAGCATCGTTGTAATGGTACTAACGCAAAGAATAAAACTGACTTATCAATTTTACCAATCAAGGAATGGCATACCCCCCTGTGCCTAAAAAAAAAAAGAAATTCATGAATTCCTGGTTTTTGTTCATTCTACCTCCCAAAAATCAGAATAGAAAGCAATCAAAAAATGTAATGTTCCCGAAAATGGTACCATTAAAAACGTCAACTCGTCGCACAAAAACAAGACATTGCATGACTCTGTGGACCAAAATATGGAAAAATTATAGCTCTCAAAATGTGGTGATGCAAAAACTAATTTTTGCAATAAAAAGAGTCTTTTAGTGTGTGACAGCAGCCAAACATAGAAACCCGATATAAGGCATCTTTCACACGGCCTGATATCTCCAGTACCGGAGATGTCAGTGTCCGTGTGTGTGTAATATTTGTGGCACAAGTGTGGCATGCGTGTGCCACCCGTGTACCGCAGCAGTACCACAAGGACGGTCGCCAGGGAAGAAGCATTACAGTAAGAGCTGTTCCCCTGAATTTGGCTCTCATCATTATCCCCTGCTCTGCCGGCAATTGGCGCGGGCAGGGGAGAATGAGAGTTATATTTAAGTGATAACACAGACAGCAAGTGGCAGCTGATGGGACTATTACTTCCATCAACCTACCCCTGCTGCTGCTAATAACAGTGACAGCAGGAGCGGCTGATGGGGGTATTCATCAGCCACCACCTGCGCTATAAATAAATAAATAAATAAATAAATGAAAAAAACGACTTGGGTTCCCCTGTATTTTCTATAACCAGCCAGGCAAAACTCACAGCTGGGGGGCTGCAACCCTCAGCTGTCAGCTTCAGCAAGACTGGTTATCAAGAACAGAGGGGTCGCCATGCTGTTTTTTAAAATTATTTAAATAAATAATTAAAAAAATGGTGTAGGGTCCCCCCATTTTTGCCAACAAGCCTTGCTAAAGCAGACAGCTGGGGGTTGGAACTCTCAGGCTGGTAAGGGGCCATGGATATTGCCCCCACCCAGTCTAAAATTAGCGCTGCTTGAGCTGCGGTGAGATCCGGTGAGATCCTTGCTAGCACCTTGAGCCCACCCAGCGCTAATTTTAGACAGGGTGGGGTCAATATCCATGGCCCCTCACCAGCCTAAGAATACTATCCCCCAGCTGTGAGCTTTAGCAAAGCTGGTTGTCAAAAATGAGGGGGACCCATGCAGTTTTTTAAAATTATTTGTTTAAATAATTTTTAAAAAACAGCGTGGGGACCCCTCTGTTCTTGATAACCAACCTTGCTGAAGCTGACAGCTGAGGTTTGCAGCCCCCAGCTGTGAGTTTTGCCTGGCTGGTTATAGAAAATACAGGGGAACACATGCCTTTTTTTCATTTATTTATTTATAGCGCAGGCGGCAGCTGATGAATACTCCCATCAGCCTCTCTTGCTGTCACTGTTATTAGCAGCAGCAGGGGTATCCTGATGAAAGTAATAGTCCCATCAGCCGCCACCTGAAGTTTCTTTTATCACTTAAATGTCTCATCATTCTCCCCTGCTCGCGTTGATCGCTGACAAAGCAGAGGAGTATGATGAGAGCCGTGTTCAGCACCTGGCGCCGAGGAACAGCAAACTCTATCTTCCCTGGGGCTGATACGTGTCACATGGATGACATTCATGCGTGTTGTGCGTGTGGACATGTGCGGCACATTTTGTGGTGCATGCTGACATTAAAAAATGGACATGTCAGCATGTTATGCCCACGGACACACAGTCCGTGGAAACACACTGGCGTGCACTGACCCTTTCACTTGAATAGGCAAATAGCGCTCCGTTCCTCCCGAGTCTCTCAGTATGGCTAAGTAGTACTGTACAGCCACATTCAGTAGAAATTGTGGGACAAATTTTGGTGCAATTTTTACCCACTTCTTGTGTGAAAATTTTAAATCTTTGGTTAAAGAAAATTTGGTGGCAAAAATGTAGTTATTGTCATGATTGTGGACAGGGTTCCTTCCCTATCCTCTCAAGGTTAATTTTGTGTGGCCTCCTTTTGGTTGGGGAGGGCTATATTTACCCGTCTTCGTCTGGAGATCCTTGTCAGGCTGTCCATATGGACCATAGGCTCCGTGCCAGAGGGGTGATGCAGCAGTAAACCCCTTTATACTCAAGCTCAGGGGACACCTCTTCAGAACCCATGGAGGTGGGAGCCATCTCGATCAAAGAGAGAGAGAGGAGACGCCGCAGAGATAACCAGTTGTGCTTCTACTGTGGAGTCCCGGGACACTGGAAAAAAACTGTCTTTCTTGTCCCTCCTCATCTAAGATGTCGGGTAACGTCTAAGTCTGGGTAACGATCGAGGAGGTTGCCCAGACTCCCAGGTACAATTTTCCTCATTTGCTAAATTCCTTCTCCAGGTGGAGTTGGAGGTTGGTGGTGGTCCCATTTTGACTACCGCATTTGTTGACAGTGGATCTACCATCAATTTAATTGACTCTCATATTGTGACTCTTCATAAGATAGGGACAGATAGGCTTGAGTTCCCAGTCAAGGTGGTGGCCATTGACTCCTCTCCTCTCACCTGAGACGGAATCTGTTTAGCTCAGGTGGAAAACAAGCTGTTTTGTCTTGAATAATTTGCCTGCGTGTCTGGTATTAGGTATGCCTTGGCTTCAATGCCATAACCCTCTTATTGATTGGTTAACTGGGGAAATTGTTCAATGGGAGTCCAATTTTAACTATTCTGTACCAATGTCCACCCCGCTAAAATTTGTATCTGTGTCGTCTGTTGGTCTGGAGTGTATTCCGGAGTACCTAAAGTACTTTGAAGACATGTTCTCCGAAAATGAGGCTGAGGTGCTTCCACCACATAGACTTTTCGATTGTGCCATTGACTTAGTTCCTGGGGCTAAACTCCCCAAAGCTCATTTTTTTAACTTGTCCAGGCCCGAGCGCCAAGCTATGAAGGAATATATTGCAGAGAGTCTCCGCAAAGGGCATATTCGTCCTTCTGTCTCACCTGTAGTTGCTGGGTTCTTTTTTGTTAAAAAGAAAAATGGTGGTCTGCGGCTGTGCCTCGACTTTCGGGAACTCAACAAGATTACCGTGAGAAACACGTATCCACTACCCCTCATTCCAGATCTGTGTAACCAATTTTCGGAGCCAAATGGTTTTCCAAACTTGATTTACGGGGGTCCTATAACCTGATAACGGTTCGTGAAGGGGATGAATGTAAAATGGCATTTCTCATGTCTGAAGGACTGTTTGAGAACCTGGTAATGCCCTTTGGTCTAACTAACACTCCTGCTGTCTTTCAAAATTTTATTAATGTTGTTTTTTCTGATCTGACTGGGCGCTTTGTGGTCATTTAGCTTGATGACATTTTAGTCTACTCCCCTGATAGTCAAACCCACTTGCACCATCTGCAAACGGTTCTTCTGAGACTTAGAGAAAACCATTTGTATGCTAAGTTGGAGAAGTGCTCATTCTTTGTACAGGAATTTTTTAGGGGCTTGATTGTCTCTTTTGAGAGATTTCGCATGGATCCAAAAAAAGTCCAGGCTATTACGGATTGGGTTCAACCTCATGATTTAAAGGGTTTGCAACGCTTTCTGGGCTTCGCAAACTACTATCGTAAGTTCATTAAGGGTTTTTCGCAGGTGGTTAAGCCCCTGACTGATTTCACACTCAAGGGGGTTGATGTTAAGAATTGGTCTACGTTGGCGGAAAATTCTTTTCTGACTTTAAAAAAGTGTTTCATTTCCGCCCAGTGTTGGTCCAGGCAGACCCATCTAGACCTTTTATCGTAGAGGTTGACGCTTCTGAAGTGGGAGTGGGGGCAGTGTTGTCTCAGGGTCCCGCTACACTGACCAACCTCAAACCTTGTGCCTTCGTTTCCAGAAAGTTCTCTTCTGCCAAGAGAAATTACGATGTGGGTAATAGAGAGCTTCTAGCGGTCAAGTTAGCCTTTGAAGAATGGAGGCAATTTTTGGAGGGGGCTGTTCATCCTGTTACTGTGATCACCGATCACAATAATTTAGCCTATATCGAGACTGCCAAAAGATTGACCCCCAGGCAGGCCCGGTGGTCGCTTTTTCCCAGTTTCAATTTTCTAGAACCTTCCGTCCAGGGTCTTAGAATGTTAAAGCAGATGCATTGTCCCGAAGCTTTGATCCGATGTCTCCTCCTGAACCTCCATCCTCCATTCTTCAACCTGGGGTGGTGGTGGCTTAAATCTCGTCTGGTTTGGAAAGAGAGATTTTAGAGGACCAGGCTCTGGCTCCCAGTAATAAACTGGTGAGTAAATTGTTTGTACCGGATCACTTCCATCTTAGACTCCTGCGGGAGTTTCACGAGTCTGCATTGAGTGCTCATCCTGGGATTTCGGCCACCCGAGAGGCAGTTGCTAGGATTTTCTGGTGGCCCTCTTTTGTTGCAGATGTTAAAAGGTTTGTGTCTGCATGTGGGGTTTGTGCCTGTTCTAAAAATTCTCATTGTCGGCCGACCGGGGAATTGGTGCCTTTGCCAATTCCGGATAGACCATGGACACATTTGTCCATGGATTTTATCACTAATCTCCCTCCATCCAGGGCTAACTCCATTGTATGAGTGGTGGTGGCTCATTTTGTACCTCTGCCCGCTTTACCATCTGCTGAAACCTTTGCCAGGTTGTTTGTGCAGCATGTGGTCCGTCTGCATGGTGTGCCTAAGAATGTGGTGTCTGAAACAGGTGTTCAGTTTGTGGCCAAGTTTTGGAGGGATTTTTGTAAGACGTTGGGAATAACTCTGTCTTTTTCCTCTGCCTATCATCCGGAGTCTAATGGGCAAACCGAATGCACTAATCAGTCCCTGGAGCAAATTCTGAGGTGCTTGCCTTCTCGTGTATGATCCGGTCTGTGCTCTCTTTCTGTGCATTGCTTTGTGATTCTCTGCTTACTGTCTGTTTCTGGCTCTGACCTTCGGCTTGGTACTCTTACTAATCTCCTGTCTGCCCCATTTGTACTGCACCGCTATCTTCGGCTACCTGACCTTTTGCTACGCCCTGACCTCTCTCAGCGTCTCACTCTTTGGCACTTCATTGACCTCCTGGCTTGACTTCAGCACGTTCAGACTACACTCCGGTTTCGCCAGTCCCCGCCGCTATTCGGCGCCTGGCTCCGCCTCCGGCCACTCCCCAGGTGGTCACGTGTTTCAGATCCTGCACTCCAGCAGGTAAGCTCACCGCAGCGCTCCCCTCTCACCCCTTTTCCTTCTGTATCTTGTGCACAGACTCCTGCTGTATAAAATTCTGTGACACACCTATGGTGTCAATATGATCACTGCACCCCTAGATGAGTTCATTAAGAGGTGTAGTTCGTAAAATGGGGTCACTTATGGGGAGTTCTGCTGTTCTGGCACCTCATGGGTCTCCCAGTGCGTCATGGTACCTGCAAACCATAACAGTAAAATCTGGCGCTCCTTGCCTTTTGAGGCACGTCAGGGACTCATCATGAAGAGACCCTATATGCAGGTTAATATTATCTGCGACTTGCGTCACCCTCCCCTGGCTGAGAGGGACAGAGTCAATTGCCTGAACACAGAAGATGGGTCTTGCCAGCATCCTATCCATCAGACCATGGGTCCGAACAAAATGAGAATCCATCAAATTGACTCCAGCTCCACTATCCACAAGCACCGGTATAGTCTCAGTAACCCCGTCAACCACCACTTCAGTGTGAATGGTACACTGAGACAAAAAGATCGAGGAAATATGGAGGTCGCCTCCCTCCACACCACCAGGGGGATGCGGCTTTTGAGACGGTGAGCATACATTGGCACGAGCTGGGCATACATCGATCAGTCTAACCACAGTAGAAACATCAAAATCCTGTTATGGGCAGCCCATTCTCCAGACCTGGACCCTATTGAAAACTTCTGAAATGTAATCAAGAGGCTGATGGATAGTCACAAGCCATCAAACAAATAATAACTGCTAGAAGCAGTGTGAAAGATTGGTGGCAAGCATGCCAAGACGAATGAAAACTGTTTTAAAAATCATGGTTATTCCACAAAATATTGATTTCTGAACTCTTCCTGAGTTAAAACATTAGTATTGGTTCTAAATGATTATGAACTTGTTCTCTTATTTTATTATTTGATGTCTGAAAGCGCTGTTTTTTTTAATTTAGACCATTTCTCCTTTTCAGAAGTGAAAAAAAAAGAAAAATTTATTGCTTGGAAATTCGGAGACATGTCAGAAGTTTGTAGACTAAAAGAACAATTTACATTTTACTCAAAAATATACCAATAAATAGAAAAATCAGACAAACTGAACATTTGAAAGTGATCTCTTAATTTTTGCTAGCGTTGTGTGTATATATATATATATATATATATATATATATATAGACATTTGGTTAATACCCATGTAAGGCTGACATGAATCATAATGTCATACGTGCCTCTTTTCTTCCTGGTGGTGGGGATGTTGAGTCACTCTTCAAAAGACCATTAATAATTGTGTACATGTGCAACTCATGTGTTGGAAGGAGGTTATGACATTGTCATTGATTGTAGGACTGTAAAAAGCAGGACGCTATCCCTGCTGTCTTTCCCCCATACACCCCTCCCTTGCCTCTGTCAGACATTCAGACTTCTGATGTGGCAGTTTTACGCCCTCATGGACTAAATGGATTTGTGAGTGGCATAGTTACTTCATAACGCTATCCATATTATTTAATGATCATTTTCATGTACCTTCTGGTGGTCATCATGTATAGCAGAAAACATGTAGATGTAGTCGGCTCACTCATTGTAGGCTGCATGAAGTGGAGAATGAAAAAACTGTACCTTGCACTTACCTTGTTGGCCTTTGACGCTCCTCTGTGTCCCCCCCGTGTCATTGCATAAACAAAGGCCAAAAATGATAAAGTGCAAAAAACGATTAAAATACAAAATAGTTCAAAATGGTGTAGGAGGAGGAGTCCCCGCTATGTATCCGGGCCGGAACCAAGGGGGCCGTCACCAAAATTACTAGGGAGACTGTTTCCGGGGGACATAATTAGGGGATGAACCGCAGAGACTTCTAGAAAGGTTGGGGGAGGAGCTACTATAAAAGGGGCTGAGGACGCCAGCAGGAGTCAGACGACACAGCAGGAGAGGAGAAGAGAGGAAGCTACAGGGTGCCAGAGAGCCAGAGCGAGAGCCAGAACCAGAGCAAGGAGAGCAGAGCAGCGATGGGAGAGACTGAAGGGAGACTCACCGCTAACAGAAAGGAGACGGCGCCAAGCCATCCGGCGGAGGGACGACTCCCGGCTCCACCCCACGGGTGTGGCCTGACCGCTCCCGCCCGCAGCAGCCAATGCCCGACTCCACCCCGTGGGTGTGGCCCATCCGCTGCCGCCCACGGCCGCCGCTGCTCCACTCCAGCCCGCAGTTGTGGCCTGTCTGCTGCTGCCTGCGGCCCCCGCAGCTCGGTTACGGCCTGCGGCTTTGGCCTACGTCATCTGGACCCCGGGCAACGTCGTCCCACCTCCGCCTGGAGGTGCACCTCAGAGGAACTCTTCAAGGGCCAGCTGTGCCCCCACTTCGCCGGGGCGTAGGAATGCCCGAAGTCTCCGCCAAATCCTCATCGGCTGGGCCCAGCGGTGAATACGCCGATGCATCATCGACCATCGCTCTGCCAGACGTCAGAGAGGATAAGTGACACTTTGAAGTTAACATTCTGGACCCCTAGTTGGCCATACCGTGGCCCTATAGTGACCGGTCTTTGCCGGGTTAGTCGTGTTTGTGTTACTAGTGTATTGTGTTGATCCCTGCGAGGATAACTGCTGGTAACTTGTTTGGTTGCTCGAGATGGCCCCTATAGGCATATATATATATATAAAAGTTACATCTTAAAGTCCCTCCCGTCTCCCGCCTCGTCACTGCATCCCACGTACCTGCAATTGCTACATTTGGCGTAGTCGGCAGGATTCGAACCTGCGCGGGGAAACCCCAATGGATTTAAAGAGATACAAAGTATTAAAGGCGAATTGGCCGAAGCGAAAAAAGAGGCCACAAGAAGTCGGGCCGGGCAGAAAAGGCATGAACCATCGTGGCCCTCACCAGAGTCAGTTCCCGCGACCACTCGCCTGTTACGATTGTGGAGGATTGGGACACTCCGCCCGAAAGTGCCCACATTGCAGGAGGAACCTGCCCCGCTGGCCAATAAAATCAGAGGACCCTGAACTAGGGGGACGCCGCTCGGGGCCAGAGTCACGAAGACCTGGTCGCGCAGTGTCCAGTGGTATGGGCAGAGGTTGAAGGCCGTGCCGTACGATGTCTAGTAGATACGGGGTCACAAGTAACGACCATGCCAGAGACTTATTTTTAGCAGCATTTTCCTGAAGCAGTGAGACCACAGTGGGGGTCCATGATAAAGTTGGTAGCCGCCAACCAGCTACCGGTTCCCGGTTCCTGTTATCGGAGTAGTCTGGATGCAGATTTCGCTAAGTGGCAAATCACTCGGCTGCCAGGGCGTGGTCCTGACCCAGGGAGACGCAAACAACAAGCATCTGGTAACCCTGGGTATAAACATACTGTGGGAGTTCGGCAACCTCCTCCTCAATGAGCCCACGCAAGAGACTTTGAGCCAGTGGGGCTCCCGCATGCCCCAAGGGCGGGTCTTCCAGCAGTTGGTGCGGGGCCGCGAGTCCTCCTGAACTGCCAGGAGGGCGAGGTACTGGGGAAGGTGATCGCGCCGGCGGCTCCTCCACTCGTGCTGCCGCCTGGGCAGACAGTAGTGGCCTTGCCAATCTGGGCCCATGTGCCCCTGGAGGGAGTAGAAATGCAGGTGGATCCGTGCTTCTCGGAGTGCCTACCCTCTGGAGTCCTGGTGGCCCGCACCCTAGCCACTGTGCGGAAAGGGACCGTCCTGGTGCGCTGCGTCAACCTAGAATACCAAGACATCGTCCTGAAGCCACGAGCCGAAATGGCGAAGCTGGTGAGAAGAGGTGCTTCCGACCCTTGCCTTCCAACTAAAGTGCAGGCCGGGGATCCTTGGGTGGTGTCTATCCGGTCTCTTCAGACCACCGGGACCTTGAACGAAGAAAAGGGCAGAGCCATCCTGGAGAGAATGCGAACAGAACTCTCTGGCCTTACCCCAGCCCAAATTCTCCAGGTAGAAACGCTTTTGGGCCAGTACCAGTTGGTATTCGCCAACCATGAGGATGATTTTGGATGTACCACAGTCATTACGCACGGCATTCCCACGGCAGGAACGGCTCCCATCAGTGAGCGGTATCAGCAGATTCCCCCGCAACTATATCAGGAGGAGAAAACTTTACTGGGCCAAATGCTGCGGAAAGGAGTTATCTGAGAAAGCCAGAGTCCCTGGACGGCCCCCATCGTGTTAGTCCACAAGAAGGATGGCACCTTGCAGGTCTGTGTGGACCATCAGAAACTGAACGCTTGTACCATCAAAGACTCATACATGCTGCCTCGTATAGAGGAGTCCCTATCCGCCCTGGGGAAGGCGACATACTTCTCGACTTTAGGTCTGGCCAGCGGGTACTGGCAGGTGCCAATGTTAGAGGAAGACCGTGCCAAGACCGCGTTCATTCTCCCCATGGGACTGTTCGAATTTAATCGTATGCCGTTCGGGCTGGCCAACGCTCCCGGGACCTTCCAACGGCTGATGGAGCGGTGTCTGGGAGATCTCAACTTCGAGGCCACATTGATATACCTGGACGACATCATCATCTATGTGGTCACATTTGAAGACCACCTGCGGCGGTTGCGGCAGGTGCTCGGGCGGCTGCAGAAGTACGGGTTGAAGGTAAAGCCCCAGAAATGCCACTTGTTTCGTACACTGATCAAATACCTGGGGCACACCGTCTCTGCCGAAGGCGTTAGACCATCCATGGAAAAGGTCCCCGCTAGAGTTGAGCAACTTTAGTTGGATCGGGTTTCATGAAACAAAATTTGTTTCAGATGAAACTGGTCCGACTAGGGCAAAAAAGTCGGAGTTTCGTCCGAAACCCGACCCCAATGCAAGTCAATGGGAAATAAAAGTCAGCATTGAGCGGATGACATTCATCCACTCAATGGGGTCGGGTTTCGGATGAAACTCCGACTTTTTTTGCCCTAGTTGGACCAGTTTCATCTGAAACAAATTTTGTTTCATGAAACCCGATCCGACTAAAGTCGCTCAACTCTAGTCGCTGCGATCCAAGGGTGGCCTACTCCCGAGACAGTAAAAGATGTACGAGCCTTCTTGGGGCTGGCTGGATATTACCATCGCTTTGTAAAGATCTTTGCACAACGCGCTCGAGCCCTGCAAGACCTGCTCAAAGGGACCCTTGCTGGAGCGAATGGATGGAAGATTCAGTGGCGCGAACTGCAAGAAGAGGCCTTCCGAGATCTCAAAGCCGCCCTCTCAGACGCCCCGGTGTTAGCGTATGCAGATTTCTCGCAGCCGTTCATACTGCACACTGATGGTAGCCTACACGGGCTAATAGCTGTATTGTCCCAAGTCCAAGACGGCCGGGAAAGAGTGATCTCTTATGGTAGTCGATCACTCCACGACTCCGAAAGTAATTCTGATAATTACAGCTCCTTTAAGCTCGAACTCCTCGCAGTAGTGTGGGCTATGACGGAGCGGTTCGCAGAGTACCTGACGGGCTCCGAGGTGGTGGTACGAAATGACAATAACCCGCTGACCCACCTCGAAAATGCCAAATTAGGGGCTCTGGAGCAACGATGGGTGGCCTGGATGGCCAAATTCAAGTACAAAATCATCAATAAAAGGGGAGCGGAGAATGTGCATGCTGATGCCCTCTCCAGGATCCGGCATACAACCCCAGGGCAAAGTCGAGATGACGAACTGGAAGGAGAGGAAACGCCATTTGCTCTGGCCCCCGCCGGACTCACGGCCACCACGCAAGAGCAATCCCATATAGAGCCCCCAAGAGGCATGCTAGAACCACCCCGTGATAAGTGGATCCAGCACCAGCAGGAAGATGGAGAAATTGGACCCCTACATCAATGGTTGGCCACCGGCAAAATACCGAACAACTCCCAGAGGCAGACCTTGACTCAGGACACAGGACAGGGGACAAAACAAACTGGCACAAGCAGTAACATATGGGCGGTGATTCAGCACAGCCCCAGCCGGAGCTGGCTGACCCGCACAAAGCTGAGATAGACAAAACCAGATCAAATGCAAACAGAATAGCAAATGAAACACTTAGCTGAACCATGCAGGGAATGAGCAGGAGACATCACACCTCAGAAGGAACAGGAAGAAAATCACCAGCAGAGATAGAGGGAGTCAGCTGTCTTAAATCCCAATCAGAAACCCTAGATCTCCAATCGTCTTCCTCATTATCAGGTGGTAAGCCTCTGTCAATCAGATCAGCTCCACTACCTCCAGTAACCACCAGAGGGAGCCCAGAAAGAGAACTTGCAACCCCTCTGTCAATCTGACCAGCTCCACTACCTTCAGTAAAGCCAGAGAGAGAATTCACAACACTGTCCGCTGCCACCCGTGGCCGCCGCCGCCCGACTCAACCCCACGGGTGCGGCCCCTCCGCTCCCACCCATGGCAGCCGCCCCCCGACTGCAGCCCGCCGGTGCGGCCCCTCCGCTCCCACCCGTGGCAGCCGCCCCCCGACTGCAGCCCGTGGGTGCAGCCTGACTGCTCCCTCCCGCGGCAGCCGACGCACGACTCCGCCCCGCGGGTGCAGCCCCTCCGCTCCCGCCCATGGCAGCCGCCCCCCGACTGCAGCCCGCGGGTGCGGCCCCTCCGCTCCCACCCATGGCAGCCGCCCCCCGACTGCAGCCAGAGGGTGCAGCCTGACTGCTCCCGCCCGCGGCAGCCGACGCCGACTCCGCCCTGCGGGTGCGGCCCCTTTGCTCCTGCCTGAGGCAGCTAACGCCCGACTCCACCCCGCGGGTGCAGCCCATCCACTGCCGCCCGCGGCCACCGCCACTCCACTCCAGCCCGCAGTTGTGGCCTGTCTGTGACTGCCTGCGGCCCCCACAGCTCTGCTCCGGCCCGCTGCTGTGGCCTACGCCGTCCGGACCCCGGGCAACATCGTCCCACCTCCGCCGGGAGGTGCGACGCAGAGGAACTCTTCAGGGGCCTGCTGTGCCCCCACTTCGCTGGGGCATAGGAACGCCCGAAGTCTCCGCCAAATCCCCGTCGAAGCATCATCGACCATCGCTTTACCGGACGTCAGAGAGGATAAGTGACATGCTTTAGTTAACATTCTGGACCCGTAGTCGCCCATACCGCTGCCCTGTAGTGACCCGTCTTTGCTGGGTTAGTCGTGTTTGTGTTACTAGTGTATTCTTGTGTTGATCCCTGCGAGGATAACTGTTGTTAACTTGTTTGGTTGCCCTATAGGCATATCTAATATATAAAGCTCAAGTGTGTGTATGTATGTGTGTATGTCCGGGATTGGCATCCGCACCGTCGCAGCTACAGCCACAAAATTTGGCACAGTCTCACGTCTGGACCCCGAGAGCGTCCTAGGCTATGTTGTGAGGCGAAATTTTAATCCCGCGTGTTCCAATTCACCAAACAATTTTGCCCCTATCTACATAATGGGGGAAAAGTGTGTGTGTATCAAGCCCCGCCCCTCATTATAATGTCATAATGATTGCCATGGCGACGCTGATGTCATCATAGGTTTCATGCCCCGCCGCTCATTATGATGTCATAATGGTTGACTATGGGATGGAGGATGTGTGATGGGTATATGGGCACTGGACTATGGGATGGAGGATATGTATGACGGGTATATGGGCATGGGACTATGGGATGGAGGATATGTATGATGGGTATATGGGCACGGGACTATGGGATGGAGGATATGTATGATGGGTATATGGGCATGGGACTATGGTATGGAGGATGTGTGATGGGTATATGGGCACTCGACTATGGGATGTAGGATATGTATGATGGGTATATGGGCACGGGCCTATGGGATCGTGGATATGTATGATGGGTATATGGGCACGTGACTATGGGATGGAGGATAATTATAATTTGCTATAACTAACCACAGTTAGATACTATGCCCGGGCAGCGCCGGGCTCTTCAGCTAGTATATATATATATATATATATATATATATATATATATATATAAAAGTTACATCTTAAAGTTTCTCCCGTCTCCCGCCTCGTCACTGCATCCCGCGTACCTGCAATTACTACATTGGTAATTGTCCCAACACAGAGGACAAAATTGGCACATGTTGGTGGGTGAACCAAAGGGAACAAAACCCTGGAATTGTCCAAATAGAAAAGATAAAATTATTTTTTTTTGTCTTTTAATTGTTTTTTGTAACAAAAGTTGTTTATTATTTTGATTATATTTTTTCTGTCCTGCACTTTATCATTATTGGCCTCTGCTTTATGTTAGTACTCTTTGGGACTCACTACCCCTATGTAGGTTATGGTTTCAGTTTATATATTGCATAAACAATGTAACATGACAGTTGCATAGGGGCATAACTATCTCAGAGGGTGCGACTGCGACTGGGCTTTTGTGGGTGATGGGTTCGCCAACGCCCGCAACTGCTTCAACTGGATGTGCATCCGAGGACACACATTCAGCTGAAATGTAGTTTGGGGGCATTATACCAGGATTATTATTATTATTATTATTTATTATTAAAGCGCCATTTATTCTATGGCACTTTACATGTGAGGAGGGGTATACGTAATAAAAAACAAGTACAGTAATCTTAAACAATACTGGTGTAGGAGAGAGAGCCTCAAAATAAAGGCACGCTGTGTAGCCAGGCCAGAACTAGGGGGGATGTCACCCAGGTTCCCAGGGGGTATGTTCCCAGGGGGGAAGCAGTTACAGGTTGGAACCAACACTCATCCAGAAAAGGTGGGGGTGGGACAAAGAAAGGGGGCGGGACGACTATAAAAGGAGCGCAGGAGACCAGCGGGAGGGACTCGGCGAGGAGAGGGATGAGAGGCAGGAAGGAGGAATCTAGGTGGCGCTGGAGAGCGAGAGTGAGTCAGTGCCTTCCAGACAGACAGGACAGGGGCTCACCTGACCAGAGGAGAGGACGGTGCCGAGCAGCACGAGGAGGAAATACGACAAGACCCGCGGCCGCCACTGTCCGGCTCCATACCGTGGCTGTGGCCTGTACGCCGAGACCTGCAGCTGCCACTGCCCCGCTCCATACCCCGGTTGCGGCCTGTACACCGAGACCCGTGGCCGCCACTGTCCCGCTCCAGACCGCGACTGTGGCCTGTACGTTGAGGCCTGTGGCCACCTCGGCCCTGCCTCCTAAAGGAACAGCTCCAACGGCGGGGAACCAGCCTGGGGCCTACGTCACACCCACAGCACCTGGACGTGGGACCGCCTGAAGCCTACGACAGCTCTTCTTCAGCTGGGCCCAGCGGCTGAGAGGTTGAATAGACATCTCCTGGACAGCGCCTCTGCAGGATGTCAGAGATTGATAAGTGACACTTTGTTAATTATAGCTCAAGGACCCGTAGCCGACCATATCGCGGCCATATAGTTACCGGCACTTGCCGTATTGGTTGATATCGTGTTATTTGTGTATCTGTGTCTAGCTTCCCTGCGTGGAAAACTATTGTCAGCTTTGCCATTTAACCATATAATCTACATATAAAGGTTGAGTTTGCTCTTGCTCTGTCTCCGACCCGTCACTGCATCCTGCGCACATGCGAACCTACATTTGACGTAGTCGGCAGGATGCAATCTCCGAGTGAGAGCGCAGAAGCTGCAGACCAAGGGTGTGAGGGTGGCCCCTGGTCCAGCTTATCTTTAGGGGCTATGTTGAATAACCTGCCAAGGTTCACAGGCAGCAATACAATGCTGTGGAGCTGGATGGAGCGAATGCGGGGGTTGTTGCGGATGCACCCAATGACCCCTGACCTGGAGGCCGAGGTGGCCCTGATGGCATTGGACGGGAAAGCCCAGTACTAAGTGATGTTAAGACCCCTAGGACAGAGAAACACTTTCGCCAGGGTATTACAGATCCTGGAGGAGACCCATGGGGACCCTACTGACGTGGGGGAACTGAAGACCTGACTGTTTAGTTGCATGCAGCAGGAGGGGGAGACAGTAACGCAATATATAAATGTCTTGCTGGAGCTGTATACAGCCACTGAACGAAAGGACAGGGTAGGCATGGGGTCCATTGACATAACCCTACGCGACCTCTTGGTGACCGGACTGCAGAATCCCCTGACAAAAAAGTCCTTGCGGGAGCGGGTACGAGTGAACTCACGTTTGACCTACTCCGAGATAGGGAGTGAGGCACGTACACGAGAACGGGAGCAAGGGATGACAGTCCCCGTGGGGAAGGACCGGAGCACCGAAGTCTCCATGAACACCATTGGTGAACCCCAGTGGGTGGAGGAAATGCGACAAGAGCTGAAGAATATTAGAGGTGAATTAACTGAGGTGAAGAGGAGGGCTGAGGCCACAAGTAACCGGCTGGGGTCGAGCGCCTCAACCCTGAGTCCCCGTGGCCCCCAGATCGGCCGGCCTTCACGATCTCTCACCTGCTATGATTGTGGCGAAGTGGGGCACCAGGAGTGCCCTCGGCGCAAGAGGTACCCGCCCCATCGGCCATTAAACTAGAGGGCTCTGAGTTTGGGGGACGCCGCTCAGAGCCAGAACCCACAAAGCGGGGTGGTGGAAGTCACGAAGATTTAGTTGCAAAGTGTCTGCTGATTTGGGCAGAGTTTGAGTGCCGTGCGGTGTACTGCCTGGTGTCACAAGTTACAACCATGCCAGAGACCTACTTCCGGCAGCACTTCCCCGAAGCTACAAGGGTCCAGTGGGGGTCCGTAATCAAGCTACTGGCTGCCAACCAGTTACCAATCCCCATCCCCATCATCGGAGTAGCTTGGATGCAGATCTCAATGTGTGGCAAATAACTTAGGCCGACGGGGCGTGGTCCTGACTCAGGGGGACGCCGGCGATAGACACGCTGTTACCTTGGGCATGAATATACTAAAGGAATTTGGCAGCCTTCTCCTCAGTGAGCCAACCAAAGAGACTCTGAAACAGTGGAGCCCCCGCACCCCCCAAGGGCAGGTCTTCCAACAGCTGGTATGTGGGGGGCGCGAGTCCAAGAGGCCTGCCAGGAGGGAGAGGTGTTGGGAAAGGGCCCATGTACCTCTTGAAGGGGTGGAAGTGCAGGTGCAGCCCTCCTTCTCCAAGCACTTACCCCCCCGGGCTCCTGGTGGCTCGTGCCCTGGCCACCGTATGAAAGGGGACAGCCCTCATCTGCTGTGTCAATCTGGAGGACCAAGACATTGTCATAAAACCTCGCAGTGAAATGGCCAAATTGGTAAAACCCCTGGAAGAGGTGCTTCCGCCCCCGGCGCTGCAGCTGGGGGTGAGTGCAAGGGACCCCTAGGTGACTGTGAACTCCATCAAGACCGTGGGGTCCCTGCCCGAACAGGAAGGGCGAGTGACCTTGGAGCAAATGCGAGCAGAACTCTCCGGGCTAGGGCAAGCCCAAATACAACAGGTGAAAGCCCTCCTGGGCCATTACAAAGAGGTATTCCCTAGCCACTAAGACGATTTCAGCTGCACCATGGCCATTACGCATGGCATCCCCACCGAGGGGACGACCCCCATCAGAGAGCGCTATCGGCAAATCCTTCCACAGATGTACCAAGAGGTAAAGACCATGTTGGGCCAAATGCTACGGAAGGGAGTTATCTGGGAAAGCCAGAGCCCCTGGGCAGCCCCCACTGTGCTGGTACGGAAAAAGGATGGCACGCTGCGTTTCTGCGTGGACTATTGAAAACTGAATGCCTGCACCATCAAGGACTCATATCAGCTTCCCTGTATAGAGGAGTCCCTGTCTGCCCTGGGGAAGGCGAAATATTTTTCTACCTGGGACCTGGCCAGTGGATACTGGCAAGTACCGATGCCGGAACAAGATCGAGCAAAAACTGTCTTCATCTTGCCCATGGGGCTGTTCAAATTCAATCGGATGCCTTTTGGACTGGCCAACGACCCTGGAAACTTCCAGCGATTAATGGAGCGGTGTTTGGGTAACCTAAACTTCGAAGCCACCCTAATATACCTGGACGACATCATCATCTATGCCGCAACGTTTGAGAACAACTTGTATCGTCTGGGCCAGGTGCTCGGCCGGCTACAAAATTACGGGTTGAAAGTGAAGCCCCTGGGGTTATATCTGTTCTGTTTATTCATGTGCAAGGGGCCGGGGTGTGGACTGATTGTGCTTTATGTTAGTGACCTCGCCTGCGATTACCACCCCATTCCACCTTGCTACACAATAACCACTAAACAACATCTGAATATGGTTAAATAGTGTGATCTCGTAAGATCAACTTATTTTAAAAAGGGCATATCTTCACAATCAAGTAACAAATAGGGATGAGGGAACCCGAACTTTAAAATTCGGTGTCCATACGGGAGACCTAGTGTACAGTACTGAACCCTGAACACAAACTTTTAAAATGATGTCTGGTCTGCTGTTCAGATTCGGATATCTAATAAAGATTGTTGAAAGGTTGCAGCGCAGCCAATCAACAAGCTTTTAGGCTGTGAGCACTTCCAGAGCCATCATAGCCATGCAACTTCTTCCTCCTCTGCCTTGTGCTTCCACTGATTCCCTGCTGTCAGGTGAGGATGACGTCAGTAGTGCGTATGCACTTTTTTTAGGAACCAGATCACATTTGACGTGACTGTGAGGGGTCTACATGACAGAAATATTTAATAAGTAACATTTCCCACATGTTTACTTTACAGCAGCACAATTTGAGCCAAACCATTTTTTATTAGGAAGTTATAAAGTTTAAAATTTGAACAGTGATTTCTCATTTTTACAACACCATTTTTTTTAGGGACCACATCACATTTGAAGTCACTTTGAGGGGTCTATATGATAGAAGATACCCCAAAGTGACACCATTCTAAAAAATTCACCCCTCAAAGTGCTCAAAACTACATTCAAGATGTTTATTAACCCTTAAGGTGCTTCTCTAGACTTAAAGAAATGTTGAAGGAAAAATGATAATTTTACTTTTTTTCACAAAAATGTTACTTTATCCCCAAATATTTTATTTTCAAAGGGGAAACATAAGAAAATGGAGATCAAGACTTGTTTTGCAATTTCTCCCGAGTACGTTGATACACCATATGTGTACTGTTTAGGCACATGGCAGGGCTCTGACGGGAATGAGCAAAACTTTTTGAATGCAAAATTTGCTGGAATCAAGAACGGGCACCATGTAGCGTTTGCAGTGCCCCTGATGTGCCTAAACAGTAGAAACACCCCACAAGTGACCCCATTGTGGAAACTACACCCTTGAAGGAACTTATCTAGAGGTGTAATGGGTACCTTGAATCCACAGGTGCTACACAGAATTTTATAATGTTGAGCCGTGAAAATGAAAAAAGCTAATTTTCAAGCACAAATCTTGCCTCAGCCCCAAATTTTTCATCTTTGCAAGAGTAACAGGAGAAAACGGACTACAAAATTTGTTGTGCAATTTGGGTGCACAGCAGGGATCGGATGGGAAGGAATGTTATTTGACTTTTGAAGTGCAAAATTGTCTGGAATAGGTAGCGGACGCCATATCATGTTTGCAGAGCCCCTGATATGCCTAAACAGTAGAAAACCACCACAAGTGACCCCATTTTGGAAATTATACCCCTCAAGGAATTTATTTAGAGGTGAGGTGAGCACCTTGAACCCACAGGTGCTTTACGGAATTTTAAAACATTGGACCGTGAAAATTAAAAATGATATTTTTTCCCAAAAAATATTGTTTTAGCCCCAAATATTTCATTCTCACAAAGGCAACATGAGAAAATGGACTCCAAAATTTGCTAAGCAATGTCTCCAGAGTACAGCAGTGTCCTTAATGTGGTCAAACACTACTTTTTAGGCACAGGGCAAAGCTCATAAGGGAAGGCGCCATATCAGAGTGCAGATTTGCTTGGAATGGATTGCAGGTGCCATGTCACATTGGCAAAGTGGCCTCATTTTATAAACTGCACAGTTAAACCCTGCTACCCCAAGGGAGGTTTGCATGTTAATGACCGGGCCAATTTTTACAATTCTGACCACTGTCCCTATATGAGGTAATAACTCTGGAACGCTTCCATGGATCCTGGTGATTCTGACATTGTTTTCTTGTGACATATTGTAATTCATGTTAGTGGTAAAATTTCTTTGATATGACTTGTGTTTATTTGTGAAAAAAAACAGAAATTTGGCAAACATTTTGAAAATTTTGCAATTTTCCAAATTTGAATTTTCATGCCCTTAAATCACAGAGATATGGCACACAAAAAACTTAATAAGTAACATTTCCCACATGTTTACTTTACATCATCACAATTTTGGAACCATTTTTTTTGTTAGGAAGTTATAAGGGTTAAAAGTTGACCAGCGATTTCTCATTTTTACAACACCATTATTTTTATTAGGGACAACATCACATTTAAAGTCACTTTGAGGGGAATATATGATAGAAAATACATAAAAGTGACACCATTCTAAAAACACACCCCTTTAGGTGCTCAAAACCACAATCAAGAAGTTTATTAACCCTTCAGGTGCTTCACAGGAATTTTTGGAATGTTTAAAAAGATTTAACATTTAACTTTTTTCACACAAAAAAATGTACTTCAGATCCATTTTTTTATTTTACCAAGGGTAACAGGAAAAATTGGATCCCAAAAGTTGTCCAATTTGTCCTGAGTAGGCTGATACCCCATTTGTGGTGGAACCACTGTTTGGGCGCAAGGCAGAGCTCGGAAGGGAAGGAGCGCCGTTTGACTTTTTCTAACTAAAATTAGTTGGTATTGAGATTGGACGCGTTTGGAGAACCCCTGATGTGCCTAAACAGTGGAAACCCCCCAATTCTAACTTCAACCCTAACCGCAACACACCCCTAACCCTAATCCAAACCCCAACCCTAACTTTAACCACAACCCTAACCCTAACTTTAGCACCAACCCTAACTTTAGCCCCAACCCTAACCCTAAATTTAGCCCCAACCCTAACTCTAAATTTTGCTTCTACCCTAACCCTAACTTTAGCCTCAATCCTAACCCTAATGGGAAAATAGAAATAAATACATTTTTTTATTCTATTATTTTTCCCTAACTAAGGGGGTGATAAAGGGCGGTTTGATTTACCATTTATAGTGGGTTTTTATAGTGGGTTTTTATGTTTGGCTGCTGTCACACGCTAAAAGACGCTTTTTATTGCAAAAATAGTTTTTGCATCACCACATTTTGAGACCTATAATTTTTCCATATTTTGGCCCACAGAGTCATGTGAGGCCTTGTTTTTTGCGGGACAATCTGACGTTTTTATTGGTACCATTTTTGGACACAAGACATTTTTTGATCACTTTTTGTTACCATTTTTGGAAGACTGCATGAACAAAAACCAGCAATTCATGAATTTCTTTTGGGTTGGGCGTTTATACCGTTCTGCATGTGGTAAAATTGATAAAGCAGTTTTATTCTTCGGGTTAATATGATTACAGCAATACCTCATTTATTTTTTTTTATGTTTTGGCGCTTTTAGGCAGTGAAGGAGGCTTCTCAGGTCCTGCTCTCAGCAGGCACTGAGAAGCCACCTCACTGCAGGCCCTGGAAGGACCCTGTGGCCATCTTGGATCCGGGGGTCTGCAGGCAGGGAGATTCTCAGAACAAGCGCTCCTGGCACTTAGTGTCGGGTGTCAACTTTGATAATCAGGCTGATCGCGTATGATGTACTATCCCGTCCATGGGCAGTAAATCCCAGGGCACATGGATGGGATAATACTTCCCATGTCAAAAAGGGGTTAATGAAATCATCTAGGGGTGCAGCAATCATATTGACACCACATTTCCCAAAATGTAATACCATTAAATTTTTTTAGCAATAAATTATGTTGTTTTTAGCCCCAGATTTTACATTTTCACAAGGAGAAATAGGTAAAAATTGCCACATAATTTGTTAAACAATTTTTTGTGAATGAGGCAATACCCCATATAAGGCTGTACAATACTGTTTGGCCACACGGTGACACTTGGGAAGAAAGGAGTGCTATGTGACTCTTGGAGAACAAATTTTCGTAAAATATGTTGCAGACTCCATATACAAAGCCCCTAAGTGCCAGAAGGCAGAATCCCCCTCAGTTGACCCCAATTTGAAAATTACACCCCTCTGGAAATTTGTCTAATGGATGTTGCTAAGTGAAAATGGTGCAAATATGCCATTTTAGTGCCCACTACATTGTAGTGCCCGCACATTGTGCCCAGCTCGCAAGGCCATAACTACAACCGGGGCAGCCGGGGCACTGCCCCGGGGCCCCAACCACCCAAGGGCCCCCAAACTGATGGTAAAAAATTGTATTTTAATGCTTTAATTTCTAATAAAATACCCAGCTCCTATATTATTCGAGTTTAAAGTTAATAAAAATAACGAAAAGATCCATGAAAGTGCAAGCGTAAATGTTTTTTGTTCGTTTATACGTTAAACGGGGAAACTCTATTTCGCTTAGTAACAGGAGCTCTATGGCAGACAGTAGACTGTTAGCTGATTGTGTGGTGTCGCGCCAGGCGGTGACTCAGCCAATAGTTCAGGCAGCGGACGCAACGTGCACTGACCCTGAGGCCTTGTTTACCTGAACTGCTCATTGGCCATTGCTCATCGGTCAGCGGCCAGTGTCGGATCGTCAGTGCAGTCTGTGTCACATATTGTAGTTGTAGTGCGTGTGTAGGTAGATAGTATTTAGTAACTATGTCACCTGGAGGTCAGGAGACTCTCATTTCAATAATTTCCAGGAGCTTTGCCAGCTGTCAATGAATGGAAATCTGCACTGGCCTGGAGAGTCTCATAGCACAAGATATGTAACAATATGTTAGTCTGGAGATCACAGAGAGTTGGCAAGGCAGGCACAGTGCACACTGTAACAAACTCTCAGCATTGAGAGGAGACAGTCTCAGCAGACACAAATATCTCTGTGACAAACTGTGAGAAGCCCTGCCCCTCTCCAGTCTGCAGGTCTATACTGCTGCGAGGGGGAGGGGTCGGGGAGGAGGAAGTCTCCATAATCACACATTCCTCCCGGCTCCGGGTCATGCAGTATCTATCTTCTCAGTGAGTCATCTGCCTCTTGTTTTCAATAATCAGAGCTGTGTACAACCCCCACTCAGTCTCTCCTCACAACCGGGAGGGAGCAATAGTAACTGCTGTACCTGTGGTCGCGGGTTGTAGTATTTGATGTCTGGCACCTGCTGGGGGAGGCAGAAATGTCAACTCCTGTCTATCTCCTCCTGGAGAGAGCGGCTGGACACAGTGCACATATCCTGCGCAGCCGCACTGTCTCTTTGCCATTTGGTGGCGCCCTGCACCTGGCGTATAAGACGACCCCTGACTTCTGAGAAGATTTTCAGGGGTTAAAAAGTAGTCTTATATGCCGGAAAAGGAAAATACGGTACTGTGATTATGTGTGTTTATAAAACCGATTATTATGAAACGAATTCGGCCCCAGCCAAGTGGAAATAAAAAAAGACAGACTGCCAAAAGAAGAAACTTGGAAGCTGAAAAAAGTTCGAAGAACTTAGCAGCATGGCTGGATGTTGAAAACCACTCGACAGGGAATGATATTGAAATCTCACAAAAATTAAATTCAGATACGTCGGAACAAGACAACCTTAATAATGATAATGACTCGAAAAACCAAAAATTTATAGGCGAAGACGATATAACAGACCCAACCAATGATACACCAAATTTTTTGGAAGATGAAGATTCTGCCTACTACAATGCCTTTCCTACTGTGATTGAAAATCAAGATAAGAAACGTAGGCTGTTAGCGTTTGGTCCAATACAGCCTGACGGACCATTTCCCAAGGATATCAATCAGCAAGGTCGATCTTTTTCAAGTAACTATTATTTTATCAACACAAAGCCAGGGTTGAAGCTTAAAAGAAGTTGGTTATGTTACTCAACAAAATTAGATTGTGTTTACTGCTTGCCATGTTGGCTATTCCCTCAGTCACAGTCAGAAGCACTTGAATACAGAAATCGTGTATTACCATTTTCAACAACCGGAGTTCGAGACTGGAAGCATATTTCAGAACGTATTTCAGTTCATGAAGCATCCAAAAGCCATACACATGCTTGTGTAGTTTATGAGCAATGGCGGAAACGTGGTACTTTAGAAGATGTTTTCGACAAAAATGTGGAAAGTGAAAGAAGCTTTTGGCGTAGAGTTCTTGAAAGAATCCTGAATGTGACATTAACACTTGCAACATTTCGTTTCGTGAAAAGTTAGAATACAGTAACAAGGGAAACTTTCTCTTGATAGTTGGGCTTTTGTCAAAATATGACCCAGTACTACAAGAATTGCTTCAGGGTCCTCAAGGGACTGTGAAATACCTCAGTCCTAAAATTCAGAATGAGCTTATTAATCTATTAGCCTTACAAGTCAAAGATGAAATTGTAGTTGAGCTTCAAAATTCCTTGTATTACTTTTGGTTGTGCAGTGTGAAGTCTTAGAGACTCTCAACCTCGTATCGAAATCCTTACAATCTGAAACCATGGACCTCTTGTCTGCATATGAGTTATTGGGTAATGCATTGTTAAAGATAATCGAAATGCATGAAAGGTTCGAAGCACTTGTTTCTGAAGCATCAGATGTGTGTAGTCGATGGGGAATAAAAAATGAATTTCACCAGAACAGAGTAAGGAAAGTGAAGAAACACTTTGATGAGTTGTGTGAAGACGAGAGATTAGCAGACCCAAAAACTTGTTTCCGAGTTACTGTGTTCTATCCAATGGTAGACACACTTTGTACTCAACTTCATCGCCGCTTTGAAGGGATGAAAGCTGTTCTTGACTCTTATGAAGTAATACAACCTGATTTTTTGGCCAGTGCAAGTGAAAGAGATATTCACAAAAAAGCTGTTGATTTTGTTAACAAGTTTGCAGATGATGTAACTCCAGCCTTTCCTTCACAGTTATGTTCAGTAAAAAATTTGTTTCAAAAGCAACTGGAAAAAATGAAAAGTGTTAAGGAATTTGCTGATTTCCTAATAGTCGAGCATTCTTCACTTTCATCAAGCTATCCAGACGTTTGCACAGCGTGCATCACGTATTTGACTGTTCCTGTGACTGTGTCTAAGGCCTCTTTCACACTTCAGTTTTTTGCATCAGTTATAATCCGACAAAAAGGCGGACAAGCGGATCCGTTCTAAACTGATGTGAACGGATGGCACAGGATCCGTTTTCAGACGGATCCTGAAAATTAAGAAATTTAAAGGAATCGCTGGCCGGGAAGAGGAAAGAGAGAGAGAGAGAGAGAGAGGAGAGAGAGGAGAGAGAGAGAGAGAGAGAGAGAAGAGAGAGAAGAGAGAGAGAGAAGAGAGAGAAGAGAGAGAGAGAGAGAGAGAATTTTTTTTATTTTTGTCCGGCACCCAGAAAGAATTTCGGGTTAAATGAGTGTCTGGAGGATCCGCCAGAGAAAAAAACGTTACAAGCTCCGTTCTGAAATCTTTGAGGATGGTGACGGACAGCAACTTTTGGCGGATCCTCACAAAAAACGGATGCAACGGACAGCAATCCGTCACAATCCGCCATTAATGCAAGTCAATGGGAAAAAAACGGATCCTCAACAAAAAATTGAGGATCCGTTTTTTTTCAAAACCTGGCGGATTGTGACTGATTGTAAAAAACGGAAGTGTGAAAGAGGCCTAAGGCTGAACGATCCTTCTCTAAGCTTAAACTCATAAAAAACTACTTGAGAAGTACTATGGCTCAAGAAAGACTCAGCAGCTTAGCTTTACTTTCAATTGAGAATGATCGAGCTCAACAGATCAACTTTGACAAAGTAATTGATGAATTCGCTTCTCTGAAAGTTAGGAAACAAATGTTTAAGTAGCTGTTTAAAACTGAACAAATTGGTAATGTTTAAGTAATGTTATGTTTAAGTGAACAAAGTTTAAATATATACTGCTTAAAACTACTTAATATTTAATAACCATATACAGCTATTCAAAAATTGTGCAATATTTGGAATTATTCACCTTATTAATTTTCCAAACATAGTCACTGAATATTTAACTTCTAAAACTTGCATCATAAACCAAATCTATTAAAGGTCTTGCGGACCGTGGTGAAGCCTGTGTGTTGTATACAACAATGCGTAGAAGGCTTCACCATGTTCCGCACAACCTCTTGTAATTGAAATGTTGAGGGGCCCCACTATGAAGTTTTGCCTTGGGGCCCCGAAGTTTATAGCTACGGCACTGCCGGCTCATGCTTCTGGAGATACGCACCCCGTAAGTTAAGTGGGCTTCCCTTGTTACAGTAATGTCGAAGATGTGGACACTAACTGCCGTTTAGGCACACTGTGTCACTGAAGAAGAGGGGGACATTTGGATTTCAGAGCACAGATTTCACTGGATTTCCTTTGTTGGGACCTATTTCACTTTTCCAGAGCCTTTATGCACCAGAAATGTGGACACCCCTTATATTACAATTAACAGATGATGGACCTGAGAAAGGACTTGTGTTTTTGTGGGTTGTGTAGAAGTTTTTATTTGTGGCATTTTGGGGTACAGAACATTTTAGATTTATCCTGTGCTCTACGCTAAGCCCCGCTTACATTGGGGTTTCCATCTTAACCTATGAAATACGTGATTTGGATGACACCCCTGAGGGATCCATTCACTTATAATGAGGCAGTAGAGTTACCTCGGTTCAGCAATGTCCTTTTTTTCAGAGATGGAAACCTAAAAAGAAGGACACCGCCGGATAATTGCCAGTCAGGATCCACAGTGCCTTCATCTACTTCATCATAGGGCATCTTCCATCGGGGGTTCCATCTGAATTACGTGTTTCACAGATTTACATGGAAACCCCGGTGTAAGCGCTCAGCACAGAATAAATGTGAGCCGAGTTTTACTGAGATCAACAAACAAATCAACAGCAGGTCAAGACTTGGCTTTATTTTTTACGTCGTTCCCTGTATGGTATAAGTGACAAGACGACTTTATTCTTGGTGCGATTACAGCGATACCAGATTTATAGCGGTTTTCTATGTGTGGCTGCGGTCACACATTAAAAGACCCTTTTTTTTGCAAAATAAAGTTTTGCATCACCAGATTTTGAGAGATCTAATTTATCCATATTTCTAGCAATAGAGTCATGTAAGGGCTTGTTGTTTGCCATTTTTATTGGTACCATTGTGGGGCACATAACATTTTTGATCACTTTCCAATCTGATTTTTGGGAGACAGAATGAACAAAAACCTGCAATTCAGGAATTGTTACTTTTTTATGTTGTTCTGTGTGTGGTAAAATTGATAAGGCAGCTTTATTCTTCGGGATTCTATGATTGCAGCTATACCACATTTATATATATTTTTTGTGTTATCGCTTTTACACAATAAAAACAATTTTATAGAAAACATATTGTTTTTACATCTCTTTATTCTGAGAGATATAAATTTATTTTTCGACTGATGGAGCTGTATGGTGGCTTGGTTTTTTTGGGACAAGATGATTTTTTTTAGTTATACCATTTTTATTTACAATGGGTTTTTTTTATCACATTTTATTCCACGTTTTTTCCCAGTAGTTTGATGAAAAAGCATATCTTTTTGTCATGGTGTTCACTGAAAGGCTTAACTAGTGGGACAATTTTATAAGTCGAATCATTCATTGTGGCGATACCCAATGTATATACTTTTATTGTTTATTTTTATTGTTGCATCATGCATTGCAATGCACTAGTATTCCAATGCATGAGACACGTGTTATTACACATGCAGTTCTCCTGTTTCACCCAGCCATTGGCTGGATGTAACAGGCCACTGTACATGTGTAGCAAGGGGCAACCAGGGTGGTAGTTATGGCTGGGTCACTTAAAGTTACAGTCCACAAAAAGAGTCCACTGAGCCAACGGTCAGCGAGCACCCCGGCCTCCTTGTACCAAAAAACAAACAGGACGGATGTAGCTCACACGATTTACCTTTTCTTTTCCCAGCCATAGCAGTCCAAGCAATTAAAGTCCAGGATCCAGCTGCGGTTCAACAGGGAATATATTTAATAAAATGGTAATGAGCACAAGGGGTACACTGGCTTCCTCTTCTTTCCCTGACACTTTCCAAGGCCGCACCCACTACAGCCTTGGTAGCCGAAATTGAGCAGTAGTCCATTCGCTGGGATCTTGACGCGTTAATCCTTTCAGTGGGGGCCCTTCCGAAATCCTGGGGCCGTGTTGCAGTCCTTAAGTGTTTAGTCCGGGGCAGCAGATTCTGTTCCCTCCTGGGATCTGCAATGCCCCAGCTGTTCCTGTACATCCGCCCAGGGCCAACATACCCGGGCTACTGACTGGGAGCAGCACACCTGCCGCCTTTTTCTGCTGCTGGCCCAGCCCCCCAGGTTAACCCTTCACTGTCCCTGAACTAGTGCACACAGATATAATGATCATTACATAAAGTGAATACAACAGCAGACACATATTAGCATACATGACAGCAATATTCAGAACAATACAGTTAATTCTACAAAGTTCACGGGGTCAACACATATGAGAGAGAGGTTCCTACCACCTCCTTACACATGACACCCCAGCAGATCATTATTCGACCTCCAGGTACAATGACAACCATTGGCTACCCATGATTTAGTCACAGAGGTGATGATGTCCTGGGTGTGTCATGTGTAACAGAAAGTCATCCTGGATCCGACTGTAGAAGGTGTCTGCGTTTAGTTCAAGAACCTTCTTGAATCTTTGTTATGGAGCAATATCCTTATCCCTCTACGACTGTCACGCTCGCGCCTTGGCTGAATGGCGCGAGCCGGGGGTTGGGCCCCACTGTACCACAGACCAGACTACCCTGGAAGGGGCGTGACTGTGACAGCTACCTTGGTCTTCACTGGAGCCTCTGATGGTGAGGTCAGGCTTGTGTGGCAGATAGCTGTCGGGTGCCACTCCAGGGTGGTGTCTGGCTGTGGCTGCTGATCCCACTTGGAGACAAGTCACTTGGACAGATGTGGCTGACAGGCAGACTGAGACACAGGGCAAGAAGGTACGACAGATACAGGGCAAGCAGGCATGGCTTGGAGACACTGGGCAAACAGGCACGGCTTGAGACACAGGACAGGCGGGCACGGTTTGAGACACAGGACAGGCGGGCACGGCTTGAGACACAGGACAGGCGGGCATGGCTTGAGACACAGGACAGGCGGGCACGGCTTGAGACACAGGACAGGCGGGCACGGCTTGAGAAGGAACAGGTAGGGACCTGTTCACACAGCAGGTGCAGGTATGGATGCAGGCAGGCAGGAGTGGAATATGAAGGAACGGGTTTGGACCTGTTCACACAGGAGGTGCAGGTATGGATGCAGGCAGGCGTGGAATATGAAGGAACAGGTCTGGACCTGTTCACACAGGGGGTGCAGGTGAAGGCAGAAGTGCAGAGAGAAGCTGCAGAAAGAGGTTCTGCAGTGGCAGAAGGAGCCGTGCAGGCAGAGCGGCTGAGGAGCCGAGCAGGTAGAGCGGCGAGAGTGCAGATGCACAGATAGAGCTGCGAGAGTGCAGATGCACAGATAGAGCTGTGAGAGTGCAGATGCACAGATAGAGCTGCGAGAGTGCAGATGCACAGATAAAGCTGCGAAAGTGCAGACGCACAGACAGGGAGGACACAAGGAAAGACACAGCAAGGAAGGGAGCCACGGACAAGGAGAAAGGGAGACTGATAGACAAAGGTAAGACTGAGTTCAGACAGAGAGACAGGGACAAAGACACAAGGACCAGGATATTCAGCCCCCTGGCAGGCGGGCAGAGAACAGACAAGGAACTGGGAACAAGACTCAAGGACCAGGATATTCTGCCTCCTGGCAGGCGGACAGAGAAATGCTAGGCAAGGTACCGAGACACAGGAATACAGACTAAGAGCCTTCAGAGAAGGCAAGACATAGGACAGGGCCTGGCTAGCTCAGCAGCAAGGAGCTAACTGAGTTTAGACATTGCACAGGCAATGTTTCAGTGGGAGTGGCAAAACTAAATAGTCAAGGGCTCCAGGTGATTGGTCAGGGACAGATTACACAGGTGCACCCTGACTGCATAAGAACCAGAGAGTTCAGGCGCCGCCCCCCTATACACACAGTCTGGAAACATGGAGAGCAGAGGCACAGAGCTGGCAACAGACAGAATTCACATCATGGCTTGAAGCAGAAAGTAAGTTGGTGTGCGGGGGACGGGAGGCCATGCAGTGATGCCAGCAGGGTTGTTACAGTACCCCCCCTTTACAGCCCCTCTTCCTCAAGCCTGCCAGAATGACCAGAAGAAGGAGTACGGGACAACACACAGTCCAGGCTGACACGACATCCTTCAGGTAGGGTGGAGTATGTGTGCCATCAGGAATCCCAGACTGCCCGGTTTCTTGGTGCCTAAGGGAGTCAGTTTCCAACACAGAGGGTACAAAGACTTCTTCCTCCTGATTGGCAGAGAGCAGGGACCTGGAAGCTTCAGACTTGACCCCTACATCAGCCGGCCAGCTAGAAACAGAAGACACCATCACTGAGTCCGACTTCCGCCCGATGTGCCAGAAAAATTGGACCTTCTCCTCCCGGTTGGTGAAAAATGGAGATAGGTAGGTCACTGCTCCAACATCTTCACCCACCTGCCAAATGGAAGCTGGAGGCATACATACAGGGAGCCACTTCAGCCTGTTACCCTGAAAAAACTGGACCACATCTTCCTGGTTAGAGGATGGGTGAAGCTCTGTCTTGGGACCTTCACCCCTGGGCCACAGGGGGGCTGAAGGCATACACTCAGGATCCATCTTCAGCCCTTTATCCTGGGGAAGACAATCAAGAGGCAGGGGTGCTCTTGGGAGCAGGACACTGGTATAGTCGCCGGAGACGTGTGAGGAGACTGAGACCGCCTCCCCCTCTTCAGAGGCATCCTCACACCTTGACTCGGCGACTAGCAAACCAGACGAAGAAGACGACCTTGCTGACAGAATGTGACAAAAGGGAACCAGACACCTCTTGTCACTTGGTTGTTTCAAGTGTGGTGCCTTGCTGGGTCTCCAAACATAAATGGGCACCAGGAATTCTGGTTCAGAATGACCCATGGGCATACCAGTCAACACGTGGAAGATGAACTTCTTCATGTATAAAGTTCCAACCTGGAGCTGTAGTTGTCCTTGTAGGACTAGACTGTTTTCCAACAGGGCTCGGCCACCTCGAGACAACGCCCACATCGGCTTCGGGAGCTGTATGACAGAGACGACACACTGACTCCGTATGGCTGGCGGTTTATACACACCAAAGCTCCCAGAAGGCAGAGAAACAGTCATTGGCTTCACAGGACAGAGACCGTCGGGATTTATTATTATTATTATTATTTATTGTTATAGCGCCATTTATTCCATGGCGCTTTACATGTGAGGAGGGGTATACATAAAAACAAGTACAATAATCTTAAACAATACAAGTCATAACTGGTACAGGAGGAGAGAGGACCCTGCCCGCGAGGGCTCACAATCTTCAAGGGATGGGTGATAATACAGTAGGCGAGGGTAGAGCTGGTCGTGCAGCGGTTTGGTCGATCGGTGGTTACTGCAGGTTATAGGCTTGTCGGAAGAGGTGGGTCTTCAGGCTCTTTTTGAAGGTTTCGATGGTAGGTGAGAGTCTGATATGTTGTGGTAGAGAGTTCCAGAGTAGGGGTGATGCGCGAGAGAAATCTTGTATGCGATTGTGGGAAGAGGAGATAAGAGGGGAGTAGAGAAGGAGATCTTGTGAGGATCGGAGGTTGCGTGCAGGAAAGTACCGGGAGACGAGGTCACAGATGTATGGAGGAGACAAGTTGTGGATGGCTTTGTATGTCATGGTTAGGGTTTTGTAATGGAGTCTCTGGGCAATTGGGAGCCAGTGAAGGGATTGACAGAGGGGAGAAGCTGGGGAATAGCGGGGGGACAGGTGGATTAGTCGGGCAGCAGAGTTTAGAATAGATTGGAGGGGTGCGAGAGTGTTTGAGGGGAGGCCACAGAGCATGAGGTTGCAGTAGTCAAGGCGAGAGATGATGAGGGCATGGACTAGGGTTTTTGCAGATTCTTGGGTGAGGAATGAACGGATGCGTGAAATATTTTTGAGTTGAAGTCGGCATGAAGTGGAAAGGGTTTGGATATGTGGTTTGAAGGAGAGATCAGCGTCAAGGATTACTCCGAGGCAGCGAGCTTGTGGGACTGGGAAGAGTGGGCAGTCATTTACTGTAATTGATAGGTTCGTAGGGGGGGTCACGTGAGATGGGGGAAAGATGATGAATTCTGTTTTGTCCATGTTGAGTTTCAGATATCTAGTGGAGAAGAAGGATGAAATAGTGGACAGACATTGAGGGATTCTGGTTAGTAGGGAGGTGATATCTGGTCCAGAGATGTAGATCTGTGTGTCATCAGCATAAAGATGATACTGAAAGCCATGAGATTCTATGAGCTGTCCCAGGCCAAAGGTGTAAATAGAGAACAGCAGGGGCCCAAGGACTGAACCTTGTGGGACTCCGACAGATAGGGGGCGAGGTGAGGAGGTGGTGTGTGAGTGGGAGACGCTGAATGTCCGGTCTGTTAGGTATGATGAGATCCAGGAGAGGGCCAAGTCTGTGATGCCGAGGGATGAGAGGGTCTGTAATAATAGGGAATGGTCCTTCACGAGACCAGATTGCGGCTGTAAGCTTGCCAGCCGCTTTTTCTTAGACCTCTTGGACCTTACACGGGAGGCCGCCTTAGCAGGCTGAGGAACAGGAGTGTCAGTGTCACAGACGGATGAGAGGATTCACCCATAGGTTCTTCTTGTCTGGTCTGTATCTGGAATCTTGAAGAGGAAGACATCTCAAGAGCAGCTGGACGAGGCATGTCGAAAACTTTACGGAAGGCCACCAGGAAGGCCCCCAGGCTCATGACGACAGGGTCCCCTGCTTCCCAAAGGGGACAGATCCAATTCAAGGCATCACCAGCTAGGTAGGACATGATATATGCCACCTTGACCCGGTCAGAGGGGAAACAAACTGCATTCTGCAGGATGTAGTGCAGGCACTTTTTCAGGAACCCTTGGCACTCTTTGGGGTACCCATAGAACCTAGGCGGATCTGCTGGGTCGTGCTCTTCGTAGGCCAGGAGCTGCTCATAGATGGCCTTGGAGACTATGAGTGGTTCAGAAGTCTCCACAATTGGAACCACACAAGGCGGAACAAACTCTTCCGGTGGCTCACACTGGCAGGGAGAGAGTTCATGACGCTCTGCGAGCGGAAGGACATGGGACTCAGCAGGGACCATGGCCTGTGCAAACTATCACGCTCGCGCCTTAGCTGAATGGCGCGAGCCGGGGGTTGTGGCCCCACTGTGCCACAGACCAGACTACCCTGGAAGGGGCGTGACTGCGACAGCTACCTTGGTCTTCACTGGAACCTCTGATGGTGAGGTCAGGCTTGTGCGGCAGATAGCTGTCGGGTGCCACTCCAGGGTGGTGTCTGGCTGTGGCTGCTGATCCCACTTGGAGACAAGTCACTTGGACAGATGTGGCTGACAGGCAGACTGAGACACAGGGCAAGAAGGTGCGACAGATACAGGGCAAGCAGGCGTGGCTTGGAGACACTGGGCAAACGGACACGGCTTGAGACACAGGACAGGCGGGCACTGCTTGAGACACAGGACAGGCGGGCACTGCTTGAGACACAGGACAGGCGGGCACGGCTTGAGACACAGGACAGGCGGGCACGGCTTGAGACACAGGACAGGTGGGCACGGCTTGAGACACAGGACAGGCGGGCACGGCTTGAGAAGGAACAGGTAGGGACCTGTTCACCCAGCAGGTGCAGGTATGGATGCAGGCAGGCAGGAGTGAAATATGAAGGAACGGGTTTGGACCTGTTCACACAGGAGGTGCAGGTATGGATGCAGGCAGGCGTGGAATATGAAGGAACAGGTCTGGACCTGTTCACACAGGGGGTGCAGGTGAAGGCAGAAGTGCAGAGAGAAGCTGCAGAAAGAGGTTCTGCAGCGGCAGAAGGAGCCGTGCAGACAGAGCGGCGAGAGTGCAGATGCACAGATAGAGCTGCGAGAGTGCAGACGCACAGATAAAGCTGCGAGAGTGCAGACGCACAGATAAAGCTGCGAGAGTGCAGACGCACAGATAAAGCTGCGAGAGTGCAGACGCACAGATAAAGCTGCAAGAGTGCAGACGCACAGATAAAGCTGCGAGAGTGCATACGCACAGATAAAGCTGCGAGAGTGCAGACGCACAGATAAAGCTGCGAGAGTGCAGACGCACAGATAAAGCTGCGAGAGTGCAGACGCACAGATAAAGCTGCGAGAGTGCAGACGCACAGATAAAGCTGCAAGAGTGCAGACGCACAGATAAAGCTGCGAGAGTGCATGCGCACAGATAAAGCTGCGAGAGTGCAGACGCACAGATAAAGCTGCGAGAGTGCAGATGCACAGATAAAGCTGCGAGAGTGCAGATACACAGACAGGGAGGACACAAGGAAAGACACAGCAAGGAAGGGAGCCACGGACAAGGAGAAAGGGAGACTGATAGACAAAGGTAAGACTGAGTTCAGACAGAGAGACAGGGACAAAGACACAAGGACCAAGATATTCAGCCTCCTGGCAGGCGGGCAGAGAACAGACAAGGAACTGGGAACAAGACTCAAGGACCAGGATATTCTGCCTCCTGGCAGGCGGACAGAGAAATGCTAGGCAAGGTACCGAGACACAGGAATACAGACTAAGAGCCTTCAGAGAAGGCAAGACATAGGACAGGGCCTGGCTAGCTCAGCAGCAAGGAGCTAACTGAGTTTAGACATTGCACAGGCGATGTTTCAGTGGGAGTGGCGAAACTAAATAGTCAAGGGCTCCAGGTGATTGGTCAGGGACAGATTACACAGGTGCACCCTGACTGCATAAGAACCAGAGAGTTCAGGCGCCGCCCCCCTATACACACAGTCTGGAAACATGGAGAGCAGAGGCACAGAGCTGGCAACAGACAGAATTCACATCATGGCTTGAAGCAGAAAGTAAGTTGGTGTGCAGGGGATGGGAGGCCATGCAGTGATGCCAGCAGGGTTGTTACAACGACCCAATAGTTACCTTCACCTTCTGCTGCGAATCACACACCTGTTCTGAAGGTTTAAATACATTCAATTGCGGCAGCATGGTGCAGGTGTTAGCTTCTCATAGTGGGCCATGCTCACTAATTGGTATTCATCTCATTCAAGACTGTATGTACATTGCATTTTGGTACTGTTATTTTCCCTCTCGTAGTGGGTCATGCTCACTAGTTGGCACTCACGTCATTTAATTCAAGACTTGTAATATTGTAGCATCAGGTGTTAATCTGTTTTTATATTTCTTTATTACCTGCATTCATTGCTAGCAAATTGGAGGAGGTTAGCTTTTGGTTCCTACACGGACCTCTAGTGGTTTCACATGGCCATTTTTTGGCCTTTTTAATTGTTTTTATTATTTGTCTTGGTTGTGTGTTTTTTGCATTAATAAAATCTGTCATATTTATTGTAGCATTTGTTCAGTTATTATTGTATGCACAATGCTTTTTCTCTCTCACATTTGTTGTTCACTTTTGTGTGTGGTCAGAGATCCCCTTTAATACTTCGTAGTGCCCTCAAGCTTCTGTTTTTCATGACCACCGTACATGGCACACCAGGAGGTCATTGTTTGATCTCCAGGTGCCATGACAACCATCGGCTACCCATGATTTAGTCAAGGAGGTGCTGATGTCACAGGTATGTCAGCTGTAGAAGGTCTTTGTTTTTAGTTCAAGCACTTTCTTGATTTTTGCATCTCTGTTATCCTTCTCCCTCTAGGACCCAATAGTTACCTTCACCTTCTGCTGCTAATGACACACCTGTTCTGAAGGTTTGAATATATTCAGTTGTGGCAGCATGGTGTGGGTGTTAGCTCTTACTTGCCTCAGTCTTGTTGGAAGTTCAAACAGTCGGATAGTGTCTTCCCTGAGGAATCTTGGAGGATTGCTGGCATAACATCTAGGTTGTCTTCTCAAGCTAAGTACTTTTCCCCAACGGTCTAGCCTCTATGTCTTTAGTTTTAGTGGGGACTGACTAGTGTTCACCCCATCCTTTCCCTGTGTATGGCCTATCACTAGGGTCAGGCAGGGATTAGGTTCCTGCTCAATGATAGGTGCAGAACCTATATAGGAACATTTAGGGCAGACAGGATGATTTTAGATCTGCCTAGGGGTCTCCGCTCCCCTCTTCCTAGTGTTTGAGCTCCCCCCTTTCCTTTTTCCTTTGTTGCACACTTACTTATCCTTCACCCAGCGTGACATTAACACCCGCCGTACTTTTTTAAAAAGAAAAAAAACAAACAAACAAAACCTGACACTTGTTTTTTTGTGTGTGTTTTTTCTTTGTGAGTTTTTTTTTCTTTCTTCGGGTTCATGAATTCCGCTTCTATGCATGCAGAGAAGCTGCAGAGGGTGTCACTGGGGGTGACTGAACTTCGTTCTGAGGTTCAGCAGCAATGGCAGCGGCTGCAGACTCCTACTGCGGGGGACTCTGCGGGTAGGCCAGCTTGAACCCAAAATTGCCCTCCCGGACAGGTTTTCAGGAGGTAGGGGCAGGTTTTTTGTATTTAAAGAAGCATGCCAGTTGTATTTTAAACTTCGGCCTTACTCCTCTGGGGATGAGGAGCGACTAGTGGGAATAGATGGGTAAGACCACCTTCTTCTGAGGCCTCTTTCCGGGACAATACACCTGTGTTGTTGGGAAGGTCCAGGGGTGAACCAATACTTGTGGAGTTACAGGAACCCATGCAGTTAGAAGGTGCATCCACGTCATATGTCTCACTCGCAAAAAAACGAGAGTGTGCTTTTTTGGGGGGCCTGTCCTTTGATTCCCAAGCAAAAAGAGACTCGATTAACCCTTGGGAGCCTGGAGATTGATAATCAAGGGGTAGGTTTGTCTTAAACCTGTAATTCTCAGTTTGCTCTGATAGCAGAGGTGGTGCTAGAGAGCAGAACTGAGAAAACTTCTGTGTTTGTAGACAGTGTAGCTGGAGTCAGTATGATGGATGCTGAGTTTACTAGAACTCATGGGCTTGCTTTCTCTACCATAGCTAAGCCTATTCCTATTTGCGCCATTGACTCAGCACAACTTACACAGAGAGCACTGACACAGATTGTACATAACATAAGACTGAGGGTGGGGGTCTTTCCATTATGAGGTAATTCCTTGTTATGTCCTGGAAGGTCTCCCCACTCCAATTGTTCTGGGTTTACCCTGGATAGTGAAACATAATCCGATGGTGGATTGGCAATCCAGAGAGATTGTGGAGTGGGGAGATTACTGTCATAATAACTGTCTAAACATTTCCATTTCTGCAGTATCTACAGCTCTGGCAAAATTAAAAGACCACTGCAAAATGTTCAGTTTGTCTGATTTTTCTCTTTATACAGTATGTATATTATTGAGTAAAATGCAAATTATTCTTTTATTCTATAAACTACTGACAACATGTCTTCGAATTTCCAAGCACTAAATTTTGCATTTATTTTCAGTAGAGTTGAGCGACTTTTGGTTTTTTAGGGTCGAGTTTCGTTTCGTGAAACCCGACTTTTCCAAAAGTCGGGTCGAGCAAGATCGGCCGATTATAGGGAAAAGTCGGGGTCGTCCCGAAACACGAAACCCAATGTAAGTCAATGGGAAATAAAAGTCGGCAGTGAGAGGAGGACAGGAAACACACCTACAGTGCCCATTTGAATGCCAAAAGCATCAATTCTTCTTACTTAAGCTTGTCAACCTTAATTAACTTCATAATACAAGTTACGCACTGAAAAATGGGGGTTATTTGGCTAAAGTTGTGGGGGGGTAGGGCTGGCTCCAGGTTTTCATGTGCCCTGGGCCAAAGAGCGCCCCTTTAACACATACCACAACTCATCATGCTCCGATACGGCAGAGAAATAGCGGTATAGTACAATGAAAAATACTTCACTTTTTACATCTCATGACGAGGCCCATCTATTTCTCCATACAGAATCATTGGTCCCATATAATGTTTGAAACAGTATATGATGAGCTCCACATAATGCTACAGTATATGCTGGTCCCCATGGATGAAGCTCCACTGTCTTATGGGCCCAAATAATGCTCCAAACATAATGGGCCCCATTTCTAATGCTCTAGTGTATAATGGGCCCTGTAAATGCTGCTCCAGTGTCTGATGTCCACCTTTGGAATGTTCCAGTGTATGGTGGGCCCCATCTATCATTCTCCAGAGTATAGTGCTCCCCAAAAATTGCTGTCCCAACATTGAAAACAATCAAATAAGTCTCCTCGCTAGGGAATCCCTGTACTTGTCTGGACTCCTCGTCGTCCCCATCTTCCATCTCACTGCACAGTATTTCAACTTTGCAAGTGCTGTGATCCTGAGCAAGCAGGGGGGGCCCACTCGTTGGCGACGGCACTGGCACAGGGCCCCTGATAGTACGGTGGTGTGTCTGATGGCGGGTGGGCCGAACCTGCACTTTCATCTGCAGCTTCCTCTTTGTCACCGTGTAAGTTGGAACTGTATATGGGAAGGGTAACCTGAGTTTCATCAGGGTCAGATTCAGGTTGTGTAGCGTGCGAGGGGAATGTAGTGGTCTGGGTCAGTGTACCAGCAGATTCATCGAGCAGTGGCTGGGCATCAGTGCACTTGTGTCGCCCCCAGGAGTACGGTCGCCACAGTGGCATTACCTTCCTCCTAGGGAGTGTGATGTCATGCTTGGGAGCAACGAACGATCTCTCTAGCAGGTTAACTGATTGGGCGGCGTTATTCCCACGAGTCATGACCCTCCAAACAGCGTTCATGAAGGCAAAGTGTTTGTTTTACGTGGGCAGTATGGTTGCAAAGCTGAACCTTAAAGGAATGTCCAGAAGGGCACCACCAGGAGTGGAGCCTACGGTTAAATTCGACTCCACCTGGGAAACCTCAAACATGCCAGCTACAGAACAGATGCACACATTGCAAGCTTAATTCCGTTAACGAACGAGACTCCGTCATGCCCCGCGGTCCGAGTCCGGCTTACTAGAGGGACACGTGAGGCTCTGGCACATGAGATTGGCCAAAAACTGGTGTGTCATGCCCTTACATGTCCGTGGCTGCATGTGCGCTACACTGAAAAGGCCAGCGTTTGTCGCTTACAGGTGCAGATAACCCGCTGAACAACGTTAGTGATGGGGATCACTGATTACAATTATTACCCACGAACAATGATTTCCCAGTAAGTGCAGGTCAACCGCAGTTCCAGAATTAGTCCTAACCGTCATTCCTGAAAAAATGAAAAACTTACGTGTGCAAACCACAGGTGCTGTAGCTTGCTTAACAGCTCGCCAGCCGTTCTCACGCCCAGTATGGATTACACGTGATTGCACAAAGGTGAGAAAGGGTACCGTATCCCCGGGTAACATGTATGGATAGCGTACACATTCAAAAAAAATGTCTATACATCAGGAGGCAGGCTCAGACGGTGTTAGGCCCAGTATGGATTGCACGTGATTGCACAAAGGTTAGAAAGGGTACCGTATCCCCGGATAACATGTATGGATAGAGTACACATTCAAAATATATGTCTATACATCAGGAGGCAGGCTCAGACGGTGTTAGGCCCAGTATGGATTGCACGTGATTGCACAAAGGTTAGAAAGGGTACCGTATCCCCGGATAACATGTATGGATAGCGTACACATTCAAAATATATGTCTATACATCAGGAGGCAGGCTCAGACGGTGTTAGGCCCAGTATGGATTGCACGTGATTGCACAAAGGTTAGAAAGGGTACCGTATCCCCGGATAACATGTATGGATAGCGTACACATTCAAAATATATGTCTATACATCAGGAGGCAGGCTCAGACGGTGTTAGGCCCAGTATGGATTGCACGTGATTGCACAAAGGTTAGAAAGGGTACCGTATCCCCGGATAACATGTATGGATAGCGTACACATTCAAAATATATGTCTATACATCAGGAGGCAGGCTCAGACGGTGTTAGGCCCAGTATGGATTGCACGTGATTGCACAAAGGTTAGAAAGGGTACCGTATCCCCGGATAGCATGTATGGATAGCGTACACATTCAAAATATATGTCTATACATCAGGAGGCAGGCTCAGACGGTGTTAGGCCCAGTATGGATTGCACGTGATTGCACAAAGGTTAGAAAGGGTACCGTATCCCCGGATAACATGTATGGATAGCGTACACATTCAAAATATATGTCTATACATCAGGAGGCAGGCTCAGACGGTGTTAGGCCCAGTATGGATTGCACGTGATTGCACAAAGGTTAGAAAGGGTACCGTATCCCCGGATAACATGTATGGATAGCGTACACATTCAAAATATATGTCTATACATCAGGAGGCAGGCTCAGACGGTGTTAGGCCCAGTATGGATTGCACGTGATTGCACAAAGGTTAGAAAGGGTACCGTATCCCCGGATAACATGTATGGATAGCGTACACATTCAAAATATATGTCTATACATCAGGAGGCAGGCTCAGACGGTGTTAGGCCCAGTATGGATTGCACGTGATTGCACAAAGGTTAGAAAGCGTACCGTATCCCCGGATAACATGTATGGATAGCGTACACATTCAAAATATATGTCTATACATCAGGAGGCAGGCTCAAACGGTGTCAGGCACAGTATGGATTTGACGGCCCAGACTACACAGCGGAGGAGCAGGGAGAGGTGAAGATTGCAAATGCTGGGGCCCTGCCCAAGCAAGGGGGGCCCACTCGTGGGCGTCGGTACTGGCACTGGGCCCCTCATAGTACGGCGGTGTGTCTTACGGCGGGTGTGCACCACCACCGTCAGAGACACTTGATTGCACTATGAGGGACCCTGTGCCAGTGCCCGCGCCCAAGAGTCGGCCTACCCACCTGTCCAGGGCAACGGCACTCGCACGGTGTCGTGCGCTAGGTGGTGACCCCGGCCATGGGGGGGGGGAGGCAGCACAGTTAGGGAGTTTTAGAAAGTGGCATATGTTGATGTTGGACATTCAGCTGATGCAAAAGGTGAAATAGGTCAAGTCCCAGGAAGAGGTGGACCAAAGCAAGCCATTTTTCTGTCACCCTATGTGTCATCAGGGGAAGGTGGGACAAAATCCTTGGAAACCCATGCGTGGTTCATTTTAATGAAGGTTAGATCATCCACATTTTGGGTTGACAGACGGGTCCTTTTTTCTGTCAGGATTGATCCAGCTGCACTGAAGACTCTTTCCGATAGCACACTTGCAGCTGGGCAAGCGAGCTCCTGTAAGGCATATTGTGCCAATTCAGGCCAGGTGTCCAGTTTAGCGGCCCAATAGTCAAAGGGGAATGACCTGTGCGGGAGAACATCGATATGGGAGGAAAAGTAGTTTGTAACCATAGTTGACAACTGCTGTCTCCTGTCACTTTCCATCGATGCAGTATTACCAGTTGTGTGAGCGGTACTTGAAAAATCAGTCCACAACATTGTCATGAAACCCCTGTCTCCAACGCCACTTCTGCTGTGTGCACCACGAACACCTCTGCCAAGCTGCCCCCGGCCCGTACGGCTCGTGTGAGAACCATCACCGCTGCTGTGTGCTGGGAATGCCTCAAGCAACCAATTTACCAGAGTTGCTTGTTTATTAGCCAACATTAGGTCAAGGTTGTCCTGTGGCATGATGTTTTGTAATTTGCCTTTATAGCGTGGATCCAGGATGCTGGCCAACCAGTAGTCGTCATCGTTCATCATTTTGGCAATGCGGGGGTCCCTTTTTAGGATCTGCAAGGCATAATCTGACATGTGGGCCAATGTTCCCGGTGTCAATGATGCACTGCGAGTGCTGGTTGGAGGAGCACTTTCTGGCAAATCCACATCCCTCCAGTCACGCACAAACCCTGTACCAGACCTTGCCACGCCAACATTTTCACTTGCCCCACGAGATGCATCCTCCTCCCCTAAGTAATCATCCCCATCATCCTCCTCCTCCTCTTCTTCCTCCACCTCGTCCAGGAGAGGTCCCTGAGCAGACAATGGCTGAATGTCATCAAGGATTCCCTCCTCTTCCTCCTCATCAACATTGGCTGCAGAAGCCTGCTCCTTAAGGTGCGTCAAAGTTTGCATGAGCAGACGCATAAGTGGGATGCTCATGCTTAGGATGGCGTCGTCTGCGCTTACCAGCCGTGTGCATTCCTCAAAACACTGAAGGACTTTACAGAGGTCTTTCAGCTTCGACCACTGCACACCTGTCAACTCCATGTCTGCTCTCAAAGTGCCTGGCCGTGTATCCTCCCACAAATGCATTATGGCCTGCCTCTGCTCGCACAGCCGCTCCACCATGTGCAGGGTGGAGTTCCACCTTGTTGCAATGTCGATAATGAGGCGGTGGTTGGGAAGGTGGAGCAATCGCTGCAGCTTCTGCATACGAACGGAGTGTACAGGCGACCGGCGGATGTGCGCGCACAGTCTTCGCACCTTCTGGAGCAGGGCTGTTAACTCCGTATAGTTTTTGAGGAAGCACTGCACCACCAGGTTCAAGGTGTGAGCCAAGCAAGGTATATGGCTGAGTTTTGAAAGGGCTATGGCTGCCACAAAATTACAGCCGTTATCACTAACTACCTTCCCTGCCTCAAGATGTACACTGCCCAGCCATGACTCAGTTTGTCGCTTCAAGTACTCGGCCAGCACCTCGGCGGTGTGTCTGTCGCCCAAACACATCATCTGCAACACAGCCTGCTGACGCTTTCCACTAGCTGCTCGATAGGGGGACACCTCGTGTGCAACAGTGGCAGCTGCAGATGGAGTGCTCGTACGACTGCGCTCTGTGGACGAGCTTTCGCTTCTGGAGGAGGAGGAGGCGGAGGGTCGAACGCCTACAGCCAACTGATTCCTATACCGTGGGCTAGGCAGCACTGTCCCACCACCGCTGTCCCCTGTGGACCCTGCATCCACCACATTAACCCAGTGCGCAGTGATGGACACATAACGGCCCTGGCCATGCCGACAGGACCATGCATCAGTTGTGAGGTGCACCTTTCCGCTCACTGACTAATTGAGTGCATGGACAATGCGGTCTTTCACATGATGGTGGAGGGCTGGGATGGCTTTGCGAGAGAAGAAGTGGCGACTGGGTAGGTCATAGCGTGGTACTGCATAGGCCATGAATTCGCGGAAAGCTGCGCTTTCCACCTACCGAAAGGGCATCATCTCAAACGAGATTAGTTTGGCAATGTGGGCGTTCAAACCCAGTGTACGCGGATGAGAGACTGAGTACTTTCTTGACCTACTCATAGTGTCTGGGAGGGTGAGCTGGACTTGAGAGCTGCATATGGTGGAAGTAGCGGTGGACAGGGCGGACTGAGAGAGGGTTGATGATGGTGATGGAGTTGTTCTTTCTGATGGCCTAGAATCAGTCTTTCATTGATATAACAGTGGGATTCCCTGACTGCTGTGGCCTTGCAACGACACCTCAAAATTTGCTGCTGTGCTAACCGGTGGGCTTACAGTGGGGGAAACAATGTAGCGTTGCTGACTACCTTCGTTGTGATCAGTTGCACATGTGGCACTTGAGGTTTGGTGTTGTGTCCACGCTTGCAAGTGCATGGTGTTTAAATGTCTAAGCATGCAACTGCTATTCAAATTTTTCAGATTTTTCCCTCGGCTAAAGGTCTTTGCGCACTTCTTACAGATAACCTTGGCCTGATCATGAGGATTTTGTTCAAAAAAGTGCCACACTGCACTCTTCCTACTTTGGCAGACATTTTGCGGCCTAGCACGCTGTGATCTTTTGACCCTCTGGAAAAGCTGTCCAGCAACTCTTTTGACTTTTGGAACCTGTCTTTGGAGTGCTCCGGGCCTGCCAGATAACAGCTGTTGCGATGTCGATGTCTGCTGTGGATGCTCCTCATCTGAGCTATTGGAAGCAGCACCCTCTTCCCCCAATTGATGCCAATCTGGGTCAACAACTGGGTCATCCATCACCTCCTCTTCAATGTCATGTGCACCTTCCTCTGTGTCACCGTGTATGGTGGTATAGTGTGCGGGAAGGGGCACCTGAGTCTCATCAGGGTCAGAATCTGGCTCTGTACACTGCGAGGACAATGTAGTGCTCTGAGTGAATGTACCAGCAGAATCATCCATCAGCGGCTGTGCATCAGTGCACTCCATGTCAGATTCATCTTGGCCTGGGTAATTCACCATTTCACTTGATAATCCAGGCATGGTATGTGAAAACAGCTCCATGGAGTAATCAGTAGTATGGCCTGCGTCATCCTTCAATCTTGGTTGGGGTGAAGGACACAAGGAAAGGTGTGGTTCATGAACATGAGCCTCCAATGACGACTCAGTGCTTTTACTTTTTACAACTGAAGAAGAGGAGGCGATAGAGCTGGAGGCTGAGTCAGCAATGTAAGACAAAACTTTTTCCTGATGCTCTGGCTTTAAAAGCGGTTTGCCAACTCCTAGAAAACTAAGCCTTCGAAGCCTTATGGAGCCAGACGATGACGCAGGCTCAACACCTCCTGCATTCGGTCCTATTTTGCTCTTGCCACTACCATCAGATCCACCACCAACACCATCATTACCAGCTGCCAACCCCCGCCCAATTCCACGGCCTCTTCCACCAGCCTTCCTCATTTTTGGTAGAAATGTAGACAAAATCCAATAAACTATATAGTAATGTAAAACAAGGTACAAGGTGTCTATAGGACAGGGGAGATTTAGATTTTCTGCAGACACTTGTGGACACTGGACACTTGGATTGTGTGAGGCCCACTGAATATCAGAGCGCTATGTCACAGGCTCGATGGCACAGCTGTGACAAAAGTGACTAGAGGATAAGGGAGATTTTGAATTTCTGCAGACACTTGTGGACACTGGACACTTTTGGATTGTGTGAGCCCACTGAATATCTGAGCACTATGTCACAGGCTCGATGACACAGCTTTGACAAAAGTGACTAGAGGATAAGGGAGATTTTGAATTTCTGCAGACACTTGTGGACACTGGACACTTTTGGATTGTGTGAGGCCCACTGAATATCTGAGCGCTATGTCACAGGCTCGATGGCACAGCTGTGACAAAAGTGACTAGAGGATAAGGGAGATTTTGAAATTCTGCAGACACTTGTGGACACTGGACACTTTTGGATTGTGTGAGGCCCACTGAATATCTGAACGCTATGTCACAGGCTCGATGGCACAGCTGTGACAAAAGTGACTAGAGGATAAGGGAGATTTTGAATTTCTGCAGACACTTGTGGACACTGGACACTTTTGGATTGTGTGAGCCCACTGAATATCTGAGCACTATGTCACAGGCTCGATGGCACAGCTGTGACAAAAGTGACTAGAGGATAAGGGAGATTTTGAATTTCTGCAGACACTGGACACTTTTGGATTGTGTGAGTCCACTGAATATCTGAGCACTATGTCACAGGCTCGATGGCACAGCTGTGACCAAAGTGACTAGAGGATAACGGAGATTTTGAATTTCTGCAGACACTTGTGGACACTGGACACTTTTGGATTGTGTGAGCCCACTGAATATCTGAGCACTATGTCACAGGCTCGATGGCACAGCTGTGACAAAAGTGACTAGAGGATAAGGGAGATTTTGAATTTCTGCAGACACTTGTGGACACTGGACACTTTTGGATTGTGTGAGCCCACTGAATATCTGAGCACTATGTCACAGGCTCGATGGCACAGCTGTGACCAAAGTGACTAGAGGATAACGGAGATTTTGAATTTCTGCAGACACTTGAGGACACTGGACACTTTTGGATTGTGTGAGGCCCACTGAATATCTGAGTGCTATGTCACAGGCTCGATGGCACAGCTGTGACAAAAGTGACTAGAGGATAAGGGAGATTTTGAATTTCTGCAGACACTTGTGGACACTGGACACTTTTGGATTGTGTGAGCCCACTGAATATCTGAGCACTATGTCACAGGCTCGATGGCACAGCTGTGACAAAAGTGACTAGAGGATAAGGGAGATTTTGAATTTCTGCAGACACTTGTGGACACTGGACACTTTTGGATTGTGTGAGCCCACTGAATATCTGAGCACTATGTCACAGGCTCGATGGCACAGCTGTGACCAAAGTGACTAGAGGATAACGGAGATTTTGAATTTCTGCAGACACTGGACACTTTTGGATTGTGTGAGCCCACTGAATATCTGAGCACTATGTCACAGGCTCGATGGCACAGCTGTGACCAAAGTGACTAGAGGAAAGGGAGATTTTGAATTTCTGCAGACACTTGTGGACACTGGACACTTTTGGATTGTGTGAGCCCACTGAATATCTGAGCACTATGTCACAGGCTCGATGGCACAGCTGTGACAAAAGTGACTAGAGGATAAGGGAGATTTTGAATTTCTGCAGACACTGGACACTTTTGGATTGTGTGAGCCCACTGAATATCTGAGCGCTATGTCACAGGCTCAATGGCACAGCTGTGACAAAAGTGACTAGAGGATAAGGGAGATTTTGAATTTCTGCAGACACTTGTGGACACTGGACACTTTTGGATTGTGTGAGCCCACTGAATATCTGAGCACTATGTCACAGGCTCGATGGCACAGCTGTGACAAAAGTGACTAGAGGATAAGGGAGATTTTGAATTTCTGCAGACACTTGTGGACACTGGACACTTTTGGATTGTGTGAGCCCACTGAATATCTGAGCACTATGTCACAGGCTCGATGGCACAGCTGTGACCAAAGTGACTAGAGGATAACGGAGATTTTGAATTTCTGCAGACACTGGACACTTTTGGATTGCGTGAGCCCACTGAATATCTGAGCACTATGTCACAGGCTCGATGGCACAGCTGTGACCAAAGTTACTAGAGGATAACGGAGATTTTGAATTTCTGCAGACACTTGTGGACACTGGACACTTTTGGATTGTGTGAGCCCACTGAATATCTGAGCACTATGTCACAGGCTCGATGGCACAGCTGTGACAAAAGTGACTAGAGGATAAGGGAGATTTTGAATTTCTGCAGACACTTGTGGACACTGGACACTTTTGGATTGTGTGAGCCCACTGAATATCTGAGCACTATGTCACAGGCTCGATGGCACAGCTGTGACCAAAGTGACTAGAGGATAACGGAGATTTTGAATTTCTGCAGACACTTGTGGACACTGGACACTTTTGGATTGTGTGAGCCCACTGAATATCTGAGCGCTATGTCACAGGCTCGATGGCACAGCTGTGACCAAAGTGACTAGAGGATAACGGAGATTTTGAATTTCTGCACACACTAGTGGACACTGGACACTTTTGGATTGTGTGAGGCCCACTGAATATCTGAGCGCTATGTCACAGGCTCGATGGCACAGCTGTGACCAAAGTGACTAGAGGATAAGTGAGATTTTGAATTTCTGCTCACACTAGTGGACAATGGACACTTTTGGATTGTGTGAGGCCCACTGAATATCTGAGCACTATGTCACAGGCTCGATGGCACAGCTGTGACAAAAGTGACTAGAGGATAAGGGAGATTTTGAATTTCTGCAGACACTTGTGGACACTGGACACTTTTGGATTGTGTGAGCCCACTGAATATCTGAGCGCTATGTCACAGGCTCGATGGCACAGCTGTGACCAAAGTGACTAGAGGATAACGGAGATTTTGAATTTCTGCAGACACTTGTGGACACTGGACACTTTTGGATTGAGTGAGGCCCACTGAATATCTGAGCGCTATGTCACAGGCTCGATGGCACAGCTGTGACCAAAGTGACTAGAGGATAACGGAGATTTTGAATTTCTGCAGACACTTGTGGACACTGGACACTTTTGGATTGTGTGAGCCCACTGAATATCTGAGTGCTATGTCACAGGCAGAAATTGGCTAGTGTATCACAAACTACAAGGTGTATGTAGAATTGGGCAGAATAGGAATCTCCCTAGAGTGCAGGTCTGTAAGAACGGAACATGTCCTCGACTTATTCTCACAGAGTGACACAGATAGCTTCACTGTGGCTGTGATAACAGCCGTTACACGGTACTGTGTGAGGAGCGTACACCGCTGTATGGTGTGAAAAAATGCACGCTCAGTACGTCAGCAGGACAAAAAAAAAAAATTGGGATTGCTTTTAAAAAAGCAGTTTGCAGCTCAGTACCTCAGCAGGACAAAAAAAAAAAATTGGGATTGCTTTTAAAAAAGCAGTTTGCAGAGCAGTGGGTAAACAGCAATGCAGCTGTCAGGAAGCCTTAGAAGGCAGCCCAACAACCAACACCACTGATACACCACAATATAGCCTCCCCTTGCACTGCACACACAGTGACTGGTGTGTTGTACAGGCACAATCGCTAGCAGCAGAAGCAGTTTTTTTTTCTTCTTCCCTGCCTAACGCTCTCCCTACAGAATCAGCAGCAACCTCTCCCTATGCTAAGATCGGCAGAAGTAAGATGGCGGTCGGCGTGCACGCCCTTTTATACCCCTTGTGACGCCCACCAAAGCAAGCCAATCACTTGCATGCCCTTCTGAAAGATGGTGGTGACCCGTGCCTATGTCATCACGTTGCCCATAGTGTCCGTGGATCCTGATTGGCTGAAAAAGAGCGCAAAACAAACTTTTGAAACGCGACTTTGGCGCGTAAGTCGCCAACCTCGTGGCCGACCTCATCCTAGGGTCGGGTTTCGTTTCATGAAACCCGACTTTGCCAAAAGTCAGCGACTTTTGAAATTTTTCGACCCGTTTCGCTCAACTCTAATTTTCAGAAAATGAGAAATGGTCAATATAACAAAAAATGCCGTGCTTGCAGACCTCAAGTAATGTTAAGAAAACAAGTTCATAATCATTTAGAAACAAAAACACTTCATTTTTATCCAGGTACTTACAGTACATACATGTTGTTTAATAATTTGTTCAAAGATCTTTCCTGGTATAGAAGTCAGAATCACCGGCCTATAGTTCCCTGGGTCCACCTTCTTCCCCTTTTTGAAGATAGGAACAACATTTGCTCTTCTCCTGTCTTCTGGGACTTCTCCTGTTCTCCAAGAATTTTCAAAGATTATGGAGAGGGGTTCAAAAATTTCTTCTAGTATCTCCTTCAGTACTCTGGGGTGTAATTCAACTGGACCTGGAGACTTGAATTCATTTATGTTAGCTAAGTGTTTCTTCACTATCTTTCTGTTTATATATCCTTGATTCTTCTATTCCTTTAATAGGACAGTGAAGATCAGTTGATGTTACATTTCCTTTCTGAGAGAAAACAGATGCAAAATAGGAATTTAAAAGTTGGCCTTCTCAACATCCTTTCTTACCATTTCATCATTTTCAGCCTGTAAAAATCCTATAGCATCTTTGACTTTTCTTAAACTTTTGACATATACCCCAAAATCATTTTTTATTGCTTTTGACGTCTCTTGCAAGCCTTAATTCATTGTCAGCTTTAGATAATCTAATTCATGCCCTGCAGGTTCATCCATATCTTCAGCTTGCACAGGCGGCCTGTAGTAAATGCCTACAACGGTAGGCATTCTTTCCGTTGTTTTCTCCTTGTATTCTTACCCAAAGATTTTCCACAGAACTCACAGTCTCTGAAGCTTCAGTCTCTGTGCAGATATACACTTTTCTAGCATTCAATGCGACACCTCCTCATTTATCAAGTCTGTTTCTTGCAAATAAGTTGTATCCTTCTAGACTTCCAATCATATGTATCGTCCCACCAAGTTTCAGTGATTCCAATGACATCATATTTCTTCTCCTGTATTAGTAGTTCCAATTCTCTTTGTTTGTTGCTCATGCTTTGTGCATTTGTATAGAAACATTTTAGCTTGTGATTGGTTTCTCTTCATCCAATATTTTTATTATTTAGATTGTTTTGTCTTTGTTCTTCCTTTCCACATCTAATAGCAGAGATCTTAATAGTATTTGTCAGGTGTATGGCTTTTTCTGACCTTTTGCTTCCCTTCCCTTCCCACATTGTTCTAGTTTAAAGCTCTCCTGATGAGTGTAGCAAGGTGGCTTCCAAATTCATGTTTTCCAGTCTTCGTAAGGTGCACCCCATCTCTAGCAAGCAGTCCATCATATAGGTAATTCATTCCATGATCCAGAAATCCAAATACTTGCTGACGGCACCATCGACGTAGTCAGTTGTTCACCTGCAGAATCTTATTCCACCTCCTTGTTCCATGGCCATCCATGGTGAGGATGGAAGAGAAGGCCACTTGCGCTCCTAGTTCTTTCACTTTCTTACCTAAGTTTTTAAAGTCACTGCAGATGGTTTCCAGGTCCTTTCTTGCGGTGTCATTTGTCCCCACATGTAATAGCAGGAATGGGTGGTTGTCTGTAGGTCTGAAGAGTCCTGATATCCTGACAGACACATCTTTAATTTTTGCACCTGGAAGACAGCACATTTCTCTTGAGGTTATATCCGGTCTGCTTTTTTCTAGCTTTACATGACTTGAGCCCTGCCTCTAGGAGCCTATTACGAACTGTTCTTGATGTGCACTTCACCCCAGCTGCCATTCCATTTGTAGGTCACTTGATGTCATCCTGCAGTTGCTGAGTGACATTCGAATAAGATGACGGTCATCCCGGTCAGTGGAGAGTTTTCGCCCTCTGCCGGTTTGTAGCTTTGTTGCCCCAATGTCTGCTGCTTGACCTTGTTGTAATGGACTGCCGTCTTAGAAATTTTAAGGATAGAGGCAACATGACACTCACTGTATCCCTCTGCTAGTAAAGCCAGAATTGAGCCCTTCTTTTCCACACTCAAGACTTTTATTTTCAACTCATTTGGCATGGTTAAAAGTTAGTTTTTTCATTCCTATTACTTTTGGGATATTAATAGCACTTGTTTTGCCATCCAGCTTGTCCTATTGCAAGAGGATTATGAACACCACAGCAGGGTTTTTATACTTTCCTTCATTAAATGAAGAGGAGGAGCGCCGAGAGATGGCTGCTCTGGCATGAGGCTCCTGAGTTTTTTAGTTTTTTCCCCGTTTAATTGTTAATTCTCCCTTTGGTTCACACCATTGCGTAGCTACAGGATTCGGCAGAGCTGGGAGTAGTGTGGAGACTGCGATCAGCTGGGACCGGTGTCTTTCTGTCCTCGTGGAGCTCCATGCCTGGATTCAGCTGGGAGAGAGTGAAGCTGCTGGCTGCCTGCCAACTTTCCTACAACTTGTACCCATTTCCAGCAAGCAGATGATCCCAGGATAGGAAACCTGGTGGAGTGTGCGGTGCTGGAGTTGTTCTGGAGATCTTGTGGTCCATGTGGAGCTGTAGGGCTACAGGATTCGGCAGAGCTGGGAGTAGTGTGGAGACTGTGACCAGCTGGGACCGGTGTCTTTCTGTCCTCGTGGAGCTCCGTGCCTGGTTTCAGCTGGGAGAGAGTGAAGCTGCTGGCTGCCTGCCACCTTTCCTACAACTGGTACCCATTTCCAGCAAGCAGATGATCCCGGGATAGGAAAACTGGTGGAGTGTGCGGTGCTGGAGATGTTCTGGAGATCTTGTGGTCCAGGTGGAGCTGAAGGGGTGAGCTGGGCAGGTTTGGACTGACTGTTGGCGTGTCCCCTGATGTCTCTGTCTTGTTGCACCCATGCCCTCCCCCCCCCAGCAGTGCTGGGAGCACCCTTTATGGAAAGTTGTACATTTAACTCTGCTAAGCTGTGACTGTTCAGTCTTTATAGCTACAAGCTGAGTGTAATCATGGCCACTGCACTCTGTAAACCTACTCTTATGATTTCAAGGGACGATTTATTATTCTGGAATCATCCGCAATTTCTCATGGACTCCCCTTCTTGGAGCATGATTGCTAATTCAACAATTGAGTACATAAAATCCATTACTTCTGTGAAACCTGTGGAGGTGTACTGCAAGAGAGGTAGGAGAGGAGGCGTCCTGGCACGCCTTCGGAGGAGAGGGTTCAGAACAGCTCTTCCTTCACTCCACTTGGCTAATGTCCGTTCCTTATCTAACAAAATGGAGGATCTGAGCTTACTTTGTAACATGAGATCTGATATGGCCAATTCAGCTGCTCTTTATTTTACTGAGACCTGGTTGAATGAGACCATCCCTGATTGAAGTCTGGATCTACCTGGTTTTGTTATCTACAGAGCTGACCGTGATTGTGTAGCTTCAGTTAAACAAAGGGGGGGGGGTGGGGTATGTCTCTACATCAACACTAGCTGGTGCTGTGATGTTAACATACTGGGAAAAGGTTGCTCTCCAGATCTAGAGTACATTGCACTCAATTGTAGACCATTTTACTCTCCAAGAGAGTTTTCATCTATGGTTCTGGTTGCAGTATATATTCCCCCTCAAGCATCTGTTAAAGCTGCTATTGGTGAATTAGCTTGCAAAATATCAGAATGGGAGAAAGGATCTCCAGAAGCATTTGTGATCGTAATGGGGGACTTTAACAAAGGAAAACTCAACCTGGATCTCCCCAAATTTACTCAACATATAAACTGCTTCACGAGAGAGAACAATACGCTTGATCACTGCTATACAGTCATAAAAGGGGCCTACAGGGCAGTGAGGAGAGCAGCAGTGGGCTTTTTAGATCATTGTCTAATTCATTTAATTCCAGCCTACAGGCAAAGGTTGAAAACATCCAAACCTACAGTTTATACAAAGAAGACATGGTCTGAGGAGGCAAAATTGCAACTACAAGCATGCTTTGAATGCACGGACTGGGAGGTATTCCAGGAAACATGCTCGGGTCTGGATGAATGGGTTGATGCAGTGTCCTCATATATCCGTTTTTGTGAAGACACGTTTATTCCATCCAAATCTGTCCACTTTCGGGGAAACAACAAGCCGTGGTTTACAAATAAAGTCAGGTTGATCCGTAAGAGAAAAGAGGAGGCTTATAAAGCAGGCGATATTACTGAATTCAAGAAACTTAGGAACTCGCTATCTAAAGAGATCAAGTTAGCCAAACACGAGTATGCAAAGATTCTGGAGGAAAGGTTCTCATCAAAAGATACTAGATCTGCATGGAGAGGATTAAGAGAGGTCACCAATTATAAAAGCCACCCCACTATAGTGAACCCCAGCAGAAGTCTGGCAGCAGAGTTAAATGAATTCTACTGCAGATTTGAGGCAAGCTCTACACACAGTGGCTATTCATCTCTAAGCTCCTCAGTCTGTTCATATAAAGATCATTCATTGTGCAACACCCAAGTAGTGATCTGCGAGGCAGAGGTGATACGCATCCTGAAGGGACTTAAGGTCAAAAAGGCACCTGGCCCTGATTGTGTATCTGCAATGTGTCTGAAAGTATGTGCTACCCAGCTTGCCCCTATACTGACAAATATATACAATGTGTCACTGAAAGAGTGCGTTGTACCTCAGTGTTGGAAAAGTTCCACAATTAACCCTGTCCCCAAGAAAGTGGGATCCTCTGAGTTGAACGACTATAGACCAGTAGCACACACATCTGTAGCTATGAAAGTCTTCGAAAGAATTAAGATGTCCCACCTGATAAAATTCACGCAGAAGCTATTGGACCTGCTTCAGTTTGCCTATAAGGAGAATCGTTCGGCAAACGACACTGTCAATCTGGCACTGAAGTACATTTTGGATCATACAGATGAACTGCACTCATATGTCCGGATTCTTTTCATGGACTTTAGCTCAGCGTTCAATACCATTGATCCGAATTTACTTCATAAGAAAATGGTAGCTCTTGGAGTCCCTCTCAACTTATGCTTGTGGATTTATAACTTCCTGACAGCCAGGATACAGAGTGTAAAAGTTGGACCATTCACTTCGGACACCTTGGTCACAAACATTGGGGCACCTCAGGGGTGTGTTTTGTCCCCGTTACTGTTTTCTCTCTATACGAATGATTGCATCTCTTCAGCAGACTCAGTAAAAATCTTGAAATTTGCCGATGATATGACACTGATTGGTCTCATCAGGGGAAATGCTGAAGACTTGTATCGGAGTGAGGTGAAAAGAATATGTGACTGGTGTAAAGCCAATAATCTTGTACTCAACACTAAAAAAACTGCTGAGATGGTTGTGGATTTTAGGAAAGATCAACATGAGATACTTCCAATCTACATCCATGACGAAGTGGTTCTTAGGGTCACTGAGACCAAATTCCTTGGTGTTATCTCTCATGATCTTAAATGGGGGAAAAATGTGGATGCTGTTATAAGAAAAGCACAACAGAGGATGTTCTTCCTGCGTCAGCAGAAAAGATATGGTTTGTCTAAGAATCTGCTGATCTTATTCTTTAATGCTGTCATCAGATCTGTGATTTGTTCCTCTCTGATAGTCTGGTATGGGGGAGCCACTGCGCATGACAAACTCCGCTTACAAAGGACTTTCAGAACAGCAGAGAGAATTATAGGTTCCCCCCTGCCTAAAATCCAGGATCTTTATGATAAGAGTATTCGATCCCACGCATTGAAAATTTCATCCGATCCCTCTCACCCAGGACACTCCTCATTCCAACTACTCCCTTCAGGACGTCGCTTCAGAGTCCCCAAATGCAGCACCAACCGCCATATGAACAGCTTCTATCCACTCTCTGTTCAACAATTAAATGTGTAGACTATATACTGTATCTGTCTTGTTAGATGTTACTTGTTGTATCTGTTGTTATATATTATATTGCCTCTTTGCCACAAAGAATTCCTTGTATATATGTAATATGTACTTGGCGATAATAAATTTGATTGATTGATTGATTGATTGATAAGATTTGGTTCAGGTGATCACCTAATCAGAAGCACATTAAGTAGAATGAGGTGTACTCTGTTTGGAATTCAACTGACACTGGAATGGAATGGCTCTCAGACATATAGAGAAGCTGATTTTTATAAAACTGTGCAGTGGTCTCTTAATTTTTGCCAGAGCTGTACGTGTTACAGCTGATGGGGGTGAGAGAGGGTGCCCCCTCCCTTTCACAACCTTCCAATGTCGTGATTGCTTTTGATCACGGAATCTGGAGGGTTGACAAGCCAGGAGCATTGCTGGTACCTTGCCTGGCTCTCACTGCAGGAGCTCAGCCGTTAGCTGCGCCGAGCTCATGCATTGATCGCGCTAAAGGTTCTGATATTTCAGCAACTCCTGCTTGATCATGCTGTGATTGGTCAGTCAGATTGACTGACTGGTTACAGAGCTCTGAGTGCTGGGACCGATGGAATGAGTAACCACACCTCTTCTCGTGCCACTTAGCTGTCAGTGACAGCTGTCAGCACGGAGCTGTCACTGCGTGTTTAAAGGTGACATCGTGAAAACAAATGAACGGGTAGCACTCTATATAAGACCTGCTCCCCTGCATCCATGTCTTAACTTGTTTCAATAAAGAAGAATTTTATGGGACATAAGAGTGCTACCCATTTTCACGATTTCATAAAGTCTTGGCTTTCCTTGGATAGAGCACCTGTTGATCCTGAATTCAGCAAGCTGCAGTCAGCTCCTTGAGGCTGCTCTGAGTAAGGCAAGATTGAGTGGTGCCAGTTATTTTCTTCCTTTGTTGCATTACATGCAGTGACAGTTTTAAATCATGACGGACATAGAAACTGTCACCTGTTCATCACATGTTATGGCCGTCATTGCTCGTTAAGGGGTTAAACCAAAACCCAAAAGTCAGTTGCATTATTTTCACCATTTCATCCCACTTAGAATTTTGCTTCCCGTTTTTCAGTACTTTGTATGGTAAAATGGATAATGTCATTCCATAATACACTTGGTCTCTCAAAAATTATGCCCTCTTGTGGCTATGTTGATGGAAAAAATAAAAAAAATGATGGCTCATGGAAGAAGGGGAGGAAAAATGTAAGTGTAAAAATTAAAATTATTTACAGAGGCAAGTATTAATTTTAAATCTCATGACTCAAGATACCCAATGTCTACTCAGTGTACCCAAATAGATGGAAGAAATATCAGTGAACCCCAACCTCCTGTAGAACACTGTGTAAGTTCATGGTTTTATAAGCTGCTTATTAACATAGTATTTGATTGATATGAGCAGCCATCAGATATATTTGTCTTATATATATCTCAGGAGTTACATATCCTCTTCTTTACATTGCCAGAGAAAATTTCCCCTTTTATCCAGCCTGCCCATGTTACTGTCCTTGTTATCATTCCTCCATCTTTAGCTCCATCTGTTTTTATTTTTTCTTTCAAAATCTGCAGTTTAAGGACCAAATAGAACTGAACCGACATCATTTCACTGGAAAGGATGAAAGCGTGAAAATGATCAAGAGAAGCGGCTCTCTTCTGATCAGCAGGGCACAGCTTTGATAGAGCCGCCCGCTCTGCTTCCGACTACAATGCTCCCATTCAGGCAACGCTGGCACTCATGACCCCCTTCCCGAATTTCCTTCTGTCTCTTCCTCTTTCATTTCACAAGCTCAGCTAGATCCAGCCAGGTTCTCTCTAGGAGCATCCTATCTACCCTTTCTGATGTCACATAATTAATCTTTTTTTTCTAATAATTGATATTTGCTTCAAAGAGCAAAGGAGTGTCTAGAAATGTAGGAATCATTAATATTACTAAGTGAGATTTTTTTAATGATATTGTATAACTTCCAGTAACATTTCCAAGTATTCTGAATATCAGAATTAAGGCTGCTCTAAGAATTAAGGAAGTATCTAATATCACTATTACTGTAGGGGATCCAATATTAGCAGACCTATTGTTTGAGCAACAGTAGTGAAATCTCACAAAATGAATTAATATTATTCCACTTTTATTAGGCATCTCTCCACATGAGCTGAATGTTACACTATGTATCGACACAATTTTTATGAAAGATTACTTTGTGGTTTCCAGTGTTTCCCTCAAGGTATAGCGCAGTGAGGTCGATCAAGTTTACGTTAGGTTAGATGTTACATGGCTGAATGCAATTACAGTAGAGTCCAACCAAATGTTCATAATAGAGGATGATGTAGTGAGGCTTAAGAACAACCCTGGTGCTAATGAACACAAACCCTTCTCTTCTCACCCCATCCACCCGGCATGCCCCCCCCCCCCGCCACCACCTCCCATCCTGGCATCTGTGTCAAAGCATTAATGAATTGAGCAGTTTATCCAAAACGCTTGGGAACTGTTCTTTCTGCCCCACGACCCCCTCCTGTGGTCCTGGACATATACAGCTCCACAAACCATGCTGTGTATTGTCTAACTGTCATCTTCAGAAGAGGCTGTAATAAGACAAAAGAGGAGAGGAGAGTGACAACACACAAACAGGACATTGCCTGCAGAGTAACCGAGAGGTAGCGAGAGAGCAGTATATAAGGGAGGGACAGAAGAGAAGACTGTGGGATGTACAGCGGACCCAAGGCTTTCATCTGACTCCATTCATTGACCAAGAATAACAAGGCGGAGAGAAATATTTCATTCTTTATCGTGCAATATAACTGGGTTGTATAAAATGCAACTCCTATACTGGACACTGCTTTCTGTATCGTTCCTGGCACCCCAGCTGATATACTGTGCACCAGTGAGTAGGGAGCAATACAGACTACCAGCCCGTGTCCTACAAGGTGAGTCCGGGACACATAAAGGGGTGCAATCTCTGCAGATGTCATGCATCTGTGCTGAGGTCATCATTTCCTAGAAATAGAATCTACCAATCACTAAGTGCCCATGACCATTGCACAAGGCCAAGGAGGATGTACCACTTTGAGTGCGATGTCACTGGCCAGAAAGGGTTGCTTTGTATGGTTAATTCTCAGTGATGTGACATCGACTCAGTGCTGTTTCCTAGTATAAATGACCCCTATCTTATTATTCTGATCACACACTGGTTTGGTACATTCTTCAGCCCATCAGATTGCTGTCATAGATTTGTGTCACTGTGTAAATGTTTTATACTACACTGACTTCAGCATAATTATCTAAATGTTCTACTTTCTGGTAGGGTGACTTGCTTTTTACACCATTTATGATGTTCATATGTTGATGTATTCTTCACAGCTCTGTCTAACAGGGGGACATTAATCCTAGAAGCTGCTCTTAAAACAGCACTACAGGCTTTGGAAAGTGCCGTAAAAGAACAGAGCCTTCGTCAACATGAGTGTGCAAGATGCACTGTCTGCCTCTTCCCAGAATGTAGAAGCCTAACTACACAATGTAGAGGTAAGTAGCATTTACTGTATGTATGTTGTGTGAAGGAAGTCACAAAAGAATAGACTTCCATCCAAAACATATAATCGTACATGTAGTACCAGTAGACATCCAGATATTTCCAGACTTGAGGAACAGTTGGGTCTCCTTAATTAGAGCCAGTATACCCTAAAGCTACTGTATGAGTTGTCAGAGACTTACATATCGATAATAAACCAAAGGATAGGTCATCAGTATCAGTATGTTGGGGCTCCAACACCCGACACCCTCACCGATCAGTAGTTACCACTTCTGGGCAATGAATGAAGTGGGGTACAGCAGCATTGTCTAGTGCCGCTGCCGGGTAGTACACATTATCTCCCTCATCTTTACTCTGCTCTGTGCTGATGAAGGGCGTCTCTTCCTTTGGGAGGATGCTCTGGCTTGACTAATATGAGTTACTTAGTATGCTGGTAGAAATAAAGAATAGAGACTGAAAATAATTTTCAAGAATAGATTTCTATTAGTGTGAAACAATGAAATTGTTTTTATGTGCGGTTGTCCTGAAGAAGGAGTTGGGGTGACTCTGAAATGTGTTGACAATAAACCTACATTTTACCTTATGATTGGATTGTCGTGGTTGTAGAGAATGCAGTACCACTTCCCTACCCGCGCTGTTAATAAAATTGTCATAACAGATGAGAATCTTTATGATCTGTAAACTAAATTGTGGTCAACTGGGCAGCATTGTCCTGTACGCGAGGCTGAGAGTGGGGCATATGTATTAGGAGTGACAATTGTTTTACATAAAAATTGCTGGGAATTTATCACATGTGCACCAATGTAGTGAGCGACAGGAATTTGGAGGCTGCTGACAGGTGGGTGTCAATGGGGATACTGAAGTCACTAATGATGATGGTGGGAATGTCATCAGAGAGAAAGTGAAGAAGCCAAGTGGAGAACTGGTAAATAAAGGCGGTGGGCAGGCCTGGAGGTCGGTATATGTTGGAATATGTTTGGTGCAACAACTCCATTCCTGTCTATGAGTGTTGCCGTTTTTGTGGACCGTATTCAGGACTGCCACTAGGAATTTCGGGGCCCCATACTGGCAACATTTTCGGGGCCCCCTTGAGACTCCGCCCAGGCTTCACTGCAGCCTCGCCTCCACCCCTCAAACTGTCCACAGTCCCACCTCTCTCTTGAAAAAACTGCACTTCTCATCAATCACACATTAACAGTTCCCATTACCAGATCACACATCTAGCCAACAGCTCTTGTTTTGGCCAAAAGATTTTCTAAATCTGCCACGACGACAAGCTAGACTCTTTTGGCCGGGCCCTACTCTACTCTAACCTATTAAACATTTGCTAAAATATCCTATACAATTTAGGGATAGTTTTTATTTATTTTTCAATTTTTAAAATGACCAATAATATCACATCCAAAGGGACAAATACCACCGCACCATGTCCAGACCACATATTACCACCACATAGTGAGCTATAATACCACATACAAGGAACAAATACAGCCACATCATGACCAGACCACATATTACTACCATAGTGACTGAATAATATCACATACAAGGAACAAATACCACCACACCATGTCCCAAACACATATTACCACCACATGGTGACCAATAATACGACATACAAGTAACAAATACAGCCACATCATGACCAGACCACATATTACTACCATAGTGACTGAATAATATCACATACAAGGAACATATACCACTGCACCATGACCAGACCACATATTATCTCCACATAGTGACCTATAATACCACATACATGGAACAAATACAGCCACACCATGACCAGACCACATATTACCACCACAGAGACAGAATAATAGCACATACAAGGGACAAATACCACCACACCATGTCCCAAACACATATTACCACCACATGGTGACCAATAATACGACATACAAGTAACAAATACAGCCACAACATGACACGACCACATATTACCACCAGTGACAGAATAATTGCACATACAAGGAACAATAACACGGCACCATGCCCAGACCACATATTACCACCACATGGTGACTGAATACTACAATACTGATCATTACTAATAAAAAAACATAATACTATCACCATAAGTGCTATTATACACAGGAGAGCTGTACTTAGCATGTAGTGTCTGTGTACAGGTAATACAGTGATCACCGGTGACATTATGCACAGAACCTCTGTATATAGTGCCAGTGTACAGGTAATACAGTGATCACTGGTGACATTGTACAAAGGCACTGTATATAGTGTATAGTGTACAAGTAATACAGTGACCACTGGTGACATTATACACAGGAGCTCTGTATATAGTGTCAGTGTACAGGTAATAAAGTGATCACTGGTGACATTATACACAGGAGCTCTGTATATAGTGTCAGTGTACAGATATAACAGTGATCACTGGTGACATTGTACAAAAGCACTCTGTATATAGTCTATAGTGTCAGTCTACAGGTAACACACTGACTCACAATTGACGTCTCTAGGTGAAGTCCTTCATCTTTGTTTTTCATCGTTCATCCAGCACACACCGCCATCACGTCTTCCAGCCAGGGCTCGTCTCTGCAGGAAATAACAGATTAATCTAGATCTCCGCTTGCAGAACACATTACTTATTTTTTCCCAACTTCTACACTATACCACATGAAGAAAAAAAGGCGACATAGTTTCGCTCCGCACAGTAACAGGACCGCCCCCCCATTTAAAACAGTATCCTCAAAAAAATAAATACATCACTGCAGTAATAATATTCCTTAATTAGCCCCTATGATAATAATATCCCCCATCCTGGCCCCCGTGTGTGTCATTCCTGGCTTCAGCCATATTTTCTCTCATCCTGTGCTCATGAGTATTCATTCTGCCCCCATATGATCTCCCGATCCTGCCCCGTCTACATCGTATCCATCCTGCCCCATGATCCTGCACCATGTGTCTCCCATCCTGCCCCGTCCTGTGTCTCACTTTCTCATTCTGCCCCCTCCTGTGTCTCACTGTCATATTCTGCCCCCATGTCTCGCATTCTGCCCCCTCCTGTGTCTCACTGTCACATTCTGCCCCCTCCTGTGTCTCACTGTCACATTCTGCCCCCTCCTGTGTCTTACTGTCACATTCTGCCCCATGTCCATTCTGCCCCCGTGTCTCACATTCTGCCCCCTCCTGTGTCATTACTGTCACATTCTGCCCCCTCCTGTGTCTCACTGTCACATTCTGCCCCCTCCTGTGTCTGTCACATTCTGCCCCCTCCTGTGTCTCACTGTTACATTCTGCCTCCTCCTGTGTCTCACTGTCATATTCTGCCCCCATGTCTCGCATTCTGCCCCCTCCTGTGTCTCACTGTCACATTCTGCCCCCTGCTGTGTCTTACTGTCACATTCTGCCCCCATGTCTCACTTTCTGCCCCCTTCTGTGTCTCACTGTCACATACTGCCCCATACTGTCTTACTGGCACATTCTGCCCCATGTCTTGCATTCTGCCCCCATGTCTCGCATTCTGCCCCCTTCATGTCTTGCATTCTGCCCCCATCATGTCTGCATTCTGCCCCATCATGTCTGCATTCTGCCCCATCATGTCTGCATTCTGCCCCCATGTCTTGCAATCTGCCCCCATCATTTCTGCATTCTGCCCCCATGTCTTGCATTCTGCCCCATCATGTCTGCATTCTGCCCCCATCATGTCTGCATTCTGCCCCATGTCTTGCATCCTGCCCCATCATGTCTGCATTCTGCACCCATGTGTTGCATTCTGCCTCCATGTCCTGCATTCTGCCCCCATCATGTCTACATTCTGCCCCATCATGTCTGCATTCTACCCCATCATGTCTTGCATTCTGCCCCATCATGTCTGCATTCTGCCCCATCATGTCTGCATTCTGCCCCCATCATATCTGCATTCTGCCCCATCATGTCTGTATTCTTCCCCCATGTCTTGCATTCTGCCCCCATGTCTTGCATTCTGCCCCCATGTCTTGCATTTTGCCCCATCATGTCTGCATTCTGCCCCCATCATGTCTGCATTCTGCCCCATGTCTTGCATTTTGCCCCATCATGTCTGCATTCTGCCCCCATCAAGTCTTGCATTCTGCCCCCATGTCTTGCATTTTGCCCCATCATGTCTGCATTCTGCCCCATCTTGTCTGCATTCTGCCCCCATCATGTCTGCATTCTGCCCCCATCATGTCTTGCATTATGCCCCCATCATGTCTGCATTCTGCCCCCATCATGTCTGCATTCTGCCCCCATCATGTCTGCATTCTGCCCCCATGTCTTGCATTTTGCCCCATCATGTCTGCATTCTGCCCCCATCATGTCTTGCATTCTGCCCCCATGTCTTGCATTTTGCCCCATCATGTCTGCATTCTACCCCCGTCATGTCTGAATTCTGCCTCATCATGTCTGCATTCTGCCCCCATCATGTCTGCATTCTGCCCCCATGTCTAGCATTCTGCCCCATCATGTCTGCATTCTGCCCCCATGTCTTGCATTTTGCCCCATCATGTCTGCATTCTGCCCCATCTTGTCTGCATTCTGCCCCCATCATGTCTGCATTCTGCCCCCATCATGTCTTGCATTATGCCCCCATCATGTCTGCATTCTGCCCCCATCATGTCTGCATTCTGCCCCCATCATGTCTGCATTCTGCCCCCATGTCTTGCATTTTGCCCCATCATGTCTGCATTCTGCCCCCATCATGTCTTGCATTCTGCCCCCATGTCTTGCATTTTGCCCCATCATGTCTGCATTCTACCCCCGTCATGTCTGAATTCTGCCTCATCATGTCTGCATTCTGCCCCCATCATGTCTGCATTCTGCCCCCATGTCTAGCATTCTGCCCCATCATGTCTGCATTCTGCCCCCATGACTTGCATTCTGCCCCCATGTCTCCATATTTGCTCCTGTGTGTCTCCAATCCTGCCCCCGAGTCTCCTTTCCACCAGGGAAACACATTGCCCCTTTCAATAATAAAATAAAATAAAAACTTTTTTCTTACCTGGCCTCCCTCCTGTGTTAAAGATGGAGCTGCAGCTGTCTGAGCTGAAAGGACCTGTGGTGACATCATCATCACGTGATCAGGGGTCGGGCTGATCAATGGTGAAGGCCTGTGGTAATGATGACGTCACCACAGGTCCTTCAGCACTTCTGCAGCTCTGATGTCAGCCGCTGTGGGGGCACTGCTGATGTGTGCGCTGCAGGCCCGGCTGCAGCGCACACTTGGGGCCAGCCTGGCGCCCCATGACATGCAGCACTTGGGGCCCGATGACTGGAAGCACAGGAGCGGGGCCCCTGATCTGCGGGGCCCCCTTCTGTACTGCTGTTCATCGGGCCCCATACAGCAGTAAGGGCTGTCATGCCCTGATGGCGGCCCTGGCCGTATTGCCGTGAGCTTTGGGGTCTCCCGCAAAAACGGGCTGCAAAAAACCTTCTCGGATCGACGTTTTTCCCTGCTACAGCAAATAGCAGGGAAAAAAACGGCAATTCGCAAATATGGTGTACTGCAAAAACAAGCTAACGTTGTTTTTGCGGTACCATTGAAATGCATTGCGGCCGTATCCATAAGCCGTGAAAAATATCGAGCGAGCTCGGTATTTTTTCATGGCCGCAAACACGGCCCTCACGGCCATACGGCACACGGCGCTCCGATGTATTTTTGCGGGCCATCTTTGCGGCCCCATAGAAATCTATTGGGGCCGCAAAAATGGCCCGCAAAAACACAGCAAGTATAGTTAGAACAAAAAGAACTCGCAGAGGCTCACACAGGGAGAGCAAGTGAATGTATTTCCTGCTTTTCCTGTGTCTGTGTATGAGAGAAGCAGCCTGTTGTAGATACTGCACAGATAGAGACACACAAATGATTTATTCCTGATCTATTAAGCTTATTATATATTGTTCCTGTTTGTTCCTGAATAAAGAAGCTCTGTTGTCACACGCTCGGAGAGTATCGTGAGTAATCTGCTGCCAACAGTATATGACAGCCACTTGGAGGTTGCAGGGAGAGTAGATGTGGACAGAGTGGACTTCAAAAGAAGGGAGGATGAAGGAGGGAAGAGGTGAGATTGGGTTAAAGTTACAGTTGGTAGAAAGGAGAAGGCCCACTCCTCCACCATGTCTGTTACCAGGGCGAGGAGTGTGGGTGAAATAGAGGCTGCCGTAACATAGTGCAGCAGAGGAGGCTGTGTCAGAGGGTGTCAGCTATGTTTTGGTGAGGCCCAGGAAGGAAAAATTATGAGAAGTAAAGAGGTTGTGAATCACATGGAGTTTATTGCAGATGGAGTCAGCATTCCAGAGTGATCCAGAGAGAGGGAGCAAGCAGGTGGGTGTCAAGGGTATGGGTTTTACGTATGAAAGATTTCAGGTATTTATATTAGGTTGTGAGCGATAGGAGGGGAAATAATGGTAGGTATTAGCTGTGGGGGTCCAGGATTAGGGAATATGTATTAGCTGTGGGGGTCCAGGATTAGGGAATATGTCCCCAACAGTGAGGAGAAGCAGAGAGAGAGAGCAGGTGGGAGAAGGAGAGTGGTCGGCTTGTTTTATGTTTTAGTAGGAGAGCTCTGATGTTGAGGAGCAGGTCAGCATAGGAGGACACCTGGGGAGGTAAAAGGGAAGGAGAGATTATTATTTTGTTAGAGGGTGCTGGGGTTTGGGGATTGTGAACGAGAGTGAGCAGTAATGGAGCAAATACTGTTAGGGTATATGTAAGCATGGTGAGAGTAAATGTGAGGAAAAAGAAAGACTAGTTACATTTAATAACAGTGGTTACTTGTACCTTCTGTTCACTTCTGGTCTATTTCTGGCATATTTCTGCTGAACACTTAAACAGCTACTCTTATGGAGCCAGACCACAGTCAGTCAGACCTGGGCTTCTAAATTTATAACGATTTAAGTGCACATGAGATTGGTACATATGAGCAGGAGGGAGTAGCACAAGGAGGATGGATCACATAAGCAAAGGAGGGGAGAATTAGGAGATAAGCTAAAATGCATTCAGGTAATAGATAAAATCAAATGGACAGATAAGGGCAAGTGTGTATTAGCATCAAGAAATTAAGGTGATAAACATGCAGGAAACAACATACCAGCAAGGACAGACAGGTACAGTCTGAAAGAGGGTTAGGAAATATGAATGATGATTTTGCAGCCAGGAAACAACAAACCTGAGGATGAAGCAGACTGATTGCCAGAGTGACAGTAATAATGACATTGAAGCATCTATAACAGGGGGTTGTGTTTCTGGGGTATTTCTGCTGCACACTTAAAGAGCTATACTTATGGAGCCAGACAATCCAACCAACCACCAACTTCAAACAAAAATTACACAAAAACCACAAAATGGGTTTCTTCAATGCAGGCATAATTTTAATCAGCATCATAACACCAATATGGCTGTGTGTACTTTAGTTTGAAAAATCCTGCTGATAGGTTCTCTTTAAAGACGTTGACTACTACTTAGACAAGTTCTTCGCATACCCATCGCTTGGCCCTGATAACATAATAAAGCTTATACTCACCTCATGTGCCAGTGCTGGTGCCGTTCCCGAGTTGTCGACACTAGATCTTCCTGGGGCTCTCGTGTGATGTTGTGACATGTGGTGTCTTGTGCCCAATCAGCTCTGGCTACACTGTCTCCGCATTTGGACATTTTGAGCAGGAAGAGGAAGTCAGAGATAAGCTGCAGCCTGGACTTCCTCTTTATGTTCAAAGCATCCGAAGGCGGAGACAGTGACGCCAGTGCTGATTGGTTGCCAACATCACAACATCGCACAAGAGCCCCAGGAGGACCAAGTACTGACCCCACGGGAATGGCACCAGCACAGGAGGTGAGTATAGTCTTTATTATGTTATCAGGGCCAAACATTTCAATCAAGAAGGGGTTATCTTAATAGTGGATAACCCCTCTTAAGTATTTTATGCTTTGCTGCTAGTTGATCTATGTGATGACATACTGTATCTTTATAGAGCACCATTACATTAATTTACATAGTCCATATAACTACTTGTAAAAATAATTTAATCAGAAAAGATCATTTCTATCTAAAGGCCCTTTTACATTTAGCGATGCACCAGCGATCCGACCAGCGATCCCACCCGGTCAGGATCGCTGGTGCATCGCTAAATGATCGCTAGTGAGCTTTCATACAGAAAGATCTCACAGCGATGCAGCAGCGACGCAGCGCACGATACTTACCATTCACACACAGCGATCCTGGCGTCCTCCCGCCCGCGTCCAGCGTCGCTCGTCGTCACAGCAGGAAGTCTCAGCAGGAAGCGCCCGACGAGAAATGGAGCCGGACATTCTCGCGCGATCAGCGATGGACAGCGGGGGAGCCGGTCGCTGGTAAGTATCACACATAGCGATATCGCTAGCAATATCGCTATAACGTCACAAAACCAGTGACGTTTTAGCGATATTGCTAGCGATATCGCTTAGTGTAAAACCCCCTTAAGCTTCTAGGCAGAGGCCATCATTTCTGAAGTATTACAGCCAGCTGACATTGATTTGGAAGCATTAATTTCAGCAAAAATACTGGTTTGCACACATCTATGTTAAGATAAATGACTAAATCACTTGTGAATTTGTTCACATGCTGAACAAGATTTTGTAGACCCGGTGAGTCAGATACACAATTTTCTAGCCCATTGAAGGGGCACGGCTTTATAGATTAATCACTGAGCAGAAAGTTAATATGTGCATGTTGATCTCTGGACATACTGTATGTGGCTGATCTCAATTGCATCCTCTTATTAATACTTTTTAGTTTCAAGTCATTGCATTCTCTTACACATTTAGCAGTTTATCCTGCTCCCTCATTTCCAGTGTCTCATTTGCATTCTGAATAGCAGAAATTAATTGAGGGCTGCAGAGTTGTTTGCACAGATGGCCACCCTGACAAGTGTGTATAATAGATGTGTCCACGTTATTAATAAGAAAATAAATCCATTTTACCATCGCACAGAGCACTAATATTTAAACTCTTTAATCAGGGTTATATATGCCAAATATAAATTAAAGAAGCACTCCTACCATCAAAGTTTTTATCTTCTTAATGTATTGCAGTCATCATATCATACAGCACTGTGTACTTACAATTTCTCATTTTGCTTTTCTACCCAGTTAGTTCTTCTGTTTTCCATCAGGTCTATGACATCATGTGATTAATAACTCACTAGCTGCATACTTCTGAGCTCAGTGTAGAAACAGGAGGGCAATTTTCTCTGCACAGGTAATGAGTCACTGCAAAAGTATATGGCAGGAGGAGAAGGGAGCAGCTGGGTCGGGAGTTGAAGAGGGGAATGATAAATGCAGGGACAAGAAACTTCCTGTTTCTACAGAGGAGAGGAATTGCTTCTGCTGTCGCTCCGCCCCCACACACGTGCCGCCTGGGGCGGACCGCCCCCCCCACGCTACGCCACTGACGGTCTATGACATCATGTGATTAATAACTCACTAGCTGCATACTTCTGAGCTCAGTGTAGAAACAGGAGGGCAATTTTCTCTGCACAAGTAATGAGTCACTGCAAAAGTATATGGCAGGAGGAGAAGGGAGCAGCTGGGTCGGAGTTGAAGAGGGCAATGATAAATGCAGGGACAAGAAACTTCCTGTTTCTACAGAGGAGAGAGGCGAAGAATTAAATGGATATAAGGGCAAACTGAGCAATTCTAAGTACATGGTGCTATATAATATGATGACTGCAATACAGTATATTAAGATGATAAAAGCTTTGATGGCAGTGCTTCTTTAAGCTGTAAAGAGCTGTGCATCTGTGCATCCATTACATCCACAAAAGTGGTAACACCTGGAAATAAACAAAAAAGGTAGGAAATATTCCATGACTGCAAGCAGAAATATTGAAAGTCATTGTCACAATTCATTTTTTGATTCATGGCAGATTTAGTTCTGCTATGATTTAAATGTTACTTTTTTCCTTTTTCGGCCAGCAAGTCAGTTTCATTGCTGTCAGATGCTTTGTTGCTGGTCAGCTGGATGTGTGGAGGGAGGTGACCAGGGTGTGTACATTTCCTCCACCTTCACGTCTCAGTTTTCCATTTCGGCTGAAGTGGTGGTTTGTGGTGAAATTGAGACTATACTAGTTCTTGTGGATAGTGGAGCTGGGGTCAATTTAGTGGATTCTCTCTTTGTTCATGGTCTGATTGGTAGGACGTTGGTGCGACACATTACCATTCATGCGATTGACTCTGTCCCTTTTAGGCAGAGGAGTTTGACCCAAGTCGTAGACAATATCAACCTGTGTATAGGGACTCTTCATGAAGAGTCACTGTCATGCTACATCTTGGAGGGTATGCCAACTCCCATCGTCCCTGGCTGAAGAGACAATCCGGTCATAGATTTGCGGTCCAGGGAAGTAATTAGGTGTGACCAGTCTTGTAAAGACTGTTGCCTGAGAGCTATGGTCTCTGTCGTTCTTCTTGAATCTACCCCTTCTCCGGTGGAGGCAGCTAAGGTGCTATCAGGGAATAGGGGCAAGATTCAACCCTCACCACAGGTAAACCCTGAGTCTCGGGGTTCTCTCAGGAGGAGGAGCCAGGGGAGGGTGGTAGTTCCCCCTGAATGTAGTGAGGGTATGAGTTTGATGACACAGGGGGGCACATCTGTTGTCTGTTCCTCAATGAGAGTACTGTCTGTTGGCAAACGTACACGAGGAAATAAACATTCAGGTCTAGACCTGGGCGTGAATGAGTATGTGTGGGTGTACACTAAAGACATCAAGTGGAAGTACGGATCTGGGACCTGGAGTTCTAGGGTGATCGGGCCATATCGGGTGTCAGCCATTCTAAGCCCTAGGACTTTCCAGTTGGAGTTACCCCCAGTAATGCAGGTACACAACATATTCCACAAGTGGTCGCTCTGGAGATTTGTTGTGCCTCCAAAGCCTACATTTTTTCCGTCAATATCGGGCTGACTGCGGGGTGAATCCTTTTTTGGGCTAGCAAAGGTTAATGTCAGTTTCCTTGCTGACTGATGCTTTGTTGCTGGTCAGCTGATGTGGGTGGTGATCACTCCCACCATCCTTTAAACAGTCACATAACGCATCAGCTGACTGTTGGTAATAGACTTATTCTATGAAGACCAGCCTAGGAGTTTGGAGCTTTCTGGTGCCAGCGGTTTATCTGCTACTTCTGTAGTGTACGGTTTCCTGATTCCATGTCCTCTGCTGTGTGGGGCTTGGCATCGGTAGCTGGAGCTAAGTTTCTTGTTCCCTTTCCTTGTCTGTCTCATGCTTGTCACTACCCCCTGTGTGTATACCTTCTGCAGTGGTGACGCTAGCGTCCTTGCCAGCCAGGGTATAGTGAGGTGACAGCTAGGGACAAGGCACATGACGGCAGCGGGGTAAGGACCCGCATAGGGTGTTAGAGGAACTTAGGGATATACTCAGGCTGTGGTTAGGAGGTGCCCCATCCCTCGTTTCGAACTGTTAAGGCCTTCTTCTCCCTTTTTCCATCCCATTGTTGGTGCTTGTTGTGTCGTTCATTGGAGTTACCAGTGTTGGTCGTGACATTCATGATGTGGAAATGTTATTACCTTTCTATGTAAAAATACATAACATTAGCCAGATTGGCATCTATACATAAGTGCTGAAAAGTCATGCACAAGGAATCTTCTGCAAAGAGATTGTATGTTCTCCCCGTGTTTGCGTGGGTTTCCTCCGGATACTCAGTTTTTCTCCCACACTCCAAAGACATCACATACTGATAGGGAATTCAGATTGTGAGCCCCAATGGGGAACGTGATAATGATGAATGCAAAGCACTGTGGCTATATAACCTAGTGAAAATAAAACAAACAAGAGAAGGTGCTGGGTGAGATATAGAGCTGGAGTGAAAGAGGCTTCACATCTACATAACTCGTGGGCCCATTTTGCATATCAATTCAAATGCTGATTTTTCCGTAACAGAAAAAAAGACTGGCCATGTAAAGGCATAGCTGGACGTGTCTGAGTGACCTACATGCGCATACACATAATTTGGGAGGTAAAATCCTGTTGCCAGATTCACTTTAAAAATTGTAAAAACAGATAGCGAGGAAACATTTTTTTAGGAAATTTACATTTGACACCAGATGGAAGTAATTTTTTCATTTATTTTTTGCAGATAGGTCCAAATGTACAGTATATGCATAGTTCAGTGGCAAATACATATTTTTCAGGATAATAGTTAGATATTTTCACTATAAGTACTGCATTGGCATGATAAATGAAATTAAAGCGTATAAACTCATTGTAATTTCCTTCTGTCCTGTTAGACTCCTAAACTTTTAGGTATGTGAACTATTGGTACTTCCATTTATCATTCCACATAACATAATAACAAGACTTTCAGAGCCTCTCTATGGTAACAAGAGTTTCAAAGCATCTCTATGGTAATAGCTTGTAATGCTTTTAAAAGTTGCTTTTATCGCAGACTGATCATTCTCCACATGAACAGCACTAAAAAGATACTTTTTCTGTTGTTTTATAGAAAAAGGGGCAAATATAGAATCTGAGCCGAATTGTGAGGATATTCTCATAGCAGACAAGGAGGAAGATCCTGTGGAAAGAAGCTGGGCCCTGAGTGCAGCATGCGGATATTACCAGCAGTTGTGCACAGAAGGAAATCATACATCAGAAAAATGCAGAAAAATCATGACTGGTCAATGCCATCTCAAGATGCAAGAATGCAGTAAGGCTGTTACTAAATAACACACTGTACATATGTAATGTAAATGAAATGGGTTGCATTTTTACCAGAAACAGGGCCACTTATATCCTTAGGGCTCATACTCACTTGCGAGAGACTCGCTTGCTTCTTGTGCGACTCTCTCACATGAAAACCTGGCACTGCCGCCGGCACTCGGACCGGAGCATAGAAATACATGTAGCCACACGCTCCGGTCCGAGTGCCGGCGGCAGTGCCAGGTTTTCATGCGAGTGAGGCCTTAGGATGTGTCTGGTATTACACTGAGCTGAGCTGCTGAACCGAAGTACTTGATTCTTTTACAGTAGGTCGTGTTCACGTGATGTGTTCCCAATGCATTTTTTGATATGATTTTGCAAAAATGTAAAGTCACCACATTTTGAAGAATCACAACGAATGCATTGTGTGAAAATGGCCTTACCAAGAAATAAGTTTTGTAAGAAAAAAAAAGAACAATTTAACCTCAAAACATTGATCTCTTAACAATTCTGTATTAGTCCATAAAAAAAACTCTGTACGGCATCGTACAATATGAAAGTTATAAGGAGGTCCAGCATGGGCCCATACATTTCTATGGAAGCCATAACAAGACTATGAGTTTTTAGAATTCATTTTTATTATGAACATTTTTTCGACGGCGTCAAAACTTCAAGCTTGTCGGACCAAATTCAAATTCTTCAACAGGCGCCAAACTATTACCAGCATTGGTCTTTTCGAAACAAAACAAAACCCCTGACGAAGCCACTGCGGGTGGCGACACGCGTCGGGTATCTCTTCTCCCTGAGGTCACTCCACATGGGCTCTGCACTCTAATGCCATTTCTCATACCATTACTTATGGGACATTGATCCCGCTCATCAGCGTTCATGTGCCTTTGTTGTCCCTATTTCTGGGGTCGAGGATGCACTCATTTGATGACGGCCACGTGCATGTATTGTTCCCTTGATGGGCACTGTGGGCAATGGTGACTAAGTGTGTTTTCCATATAGAACCTATTTAGGGGGCATAATACTATTGAATATCATTGATTTCTATCTTTTCAGGTATTCAGATTGATGGGTATTATTGTATGCTCATGTATATTATTTCATTTCTTACACTTAGCCACCAGTTGGTATGCTGTTTATATAGGCAGGTCTCCTGTGGAGGGTACTTACAGGGTGTAGGTTCTATTGTGAGCCAGTTATGTGTTTGTCAAGTCACATGTGTGACTTTTTAATGTTTTTAATTTATGTGTGGTTTATACATGTTCAATAAAAATTGTCTATCTAAATGCCAACCAATTGTCTGTGGTGATCCCCCATGTATAGCCCATCCCTGCTTTTTTGTTTTGTTTCATACAGTTTCCTTGAATGGGCTTGGTTGGATCCCAATTTGCTATTTATTGATGGTGGTGCCCCTACTCTTGGTTTGCAGCATTGGTCTTTTCATAACGATCAAAGTTGCCCCCCAACCCAGACCACTTCTCCTGGGTTCCTGGGCCCAAGGATGACTGCAAATCCTGCTAAAGTTACACCCCGGTTGTTAGAAGTTGAAAAGGTTTGTGTGTAGAAAAGTGTTACAGGTTACGGTACTTACTAACTATCCATGATTTTGACTTATGCACATATGCTGTATGTTCACATCCTTCTTTTATTCAATCATTACTTATCTGCTTTTTTTCAGAATTAGAAAGTGACATGGATTATCTAAACACGTCACCTGATTTGGACAGTCCATGTGAGTAGATTATGTAATTATCATTCTTTATTATGGGCAACGTCCTCTTGTCAGTCTGGATTCCTGTGGTTAAGATAAATGTTTTACTCAAAATACTTCACACCCTTAACAAACATGCACCCTCGTGAGATCAGGTTTACTTACAGTATAAAATAATAGTACCAGAATATTATGTTCCATACAGGTTTGCCAACTTGACTTTTTATTTTATTCTGGACAGGTTACACTGTGCAATAAATTTTAGGGAAGTTCTTGACCCCTGAGAAAATTTTATTGTATCTGATAGATTTTGATATGCTGAACATGAATATGTGCTCCAAAAGTCTGTATCACGTAAGGTTTTTAAGAAACAACAGTTTATAGTCTACATTATAACGTCCGAGACACTACATACATGTCAGTAGCAAAAGCAATTGTTCAAAAGTGTTTTGCAGACGACTTTCATTTATAATCCATGTCAGATAATTCTCGAATAAAATTCCAGCAATAGTCAGCCAGCCTTGACGTACTCCACTTTCCCTGGTACTTTTTCTCTATCAGCACAATGTCTTGGTGAAATCTTTCACCATGTTCATCGATAACGGCACCAAGATTGGCTGGAAAAAAGTCCAAGTGAGAACGTAGAAAATGCATTTTTAGTGATATATTGCAATTCATCAAATGATATGCTGTGAACATGTTGTCCGCGAGTTGTTCAAAGTTCAGTGCCCTGCTGTTGCCAAGGAAGTTGAAGGTCACATCTTTCAAGGCTCTCCATGCCACCTGTTCAGCACCTAGCAAAAGACCATCAAAGCTACTGTCATTCAATATATCTCTGTTCTGTGGGCCAATAAAAATACCTTCTTTAATCTATGCATCACTTATTGTTGGAAATTTCTGTCGCAAGTAAGAAAAGGCTTCCGATTCTTTGTTCATTGCTTTGACAAAATTATTCATGAGCCCAAGTTTAATATGCAAAGGAGGGAGAAATATCTTTGCTGGATTATTGAGAGTATTATGTTTAACATTTTTTTGTCCAGCAACCAGGTTTTCACGGAGTGGCCAGTCCTTTCTGAAATAGTGCATTTCGTGTGCATGACTGTCCCATTCACAAATAAGACAACAATACTTGATATATCCACGCTGCAGTCCAAGAAGAAGTGCAACAACTTTTAGATCAATTCACCACATATGTTCCAGTTATAATTTCTATAATTAATGTGGGTCAACAGTAACTCCATATTCTCATACGTTTCTTTCATGTGTACGGCATGTCCAATAGGTATAGAAGAATAGATATTTCCGTTGTGTAGTAAAACAGCCTTCAGACTTAAAACTGACGAGTCAATTAACAGTCGCCATTCCTTCGAGTCATGTTCGCATCCAAGAACACCAAACAACCCCAAGACGTCGATGCAAAAGGTTAAACTGTCGACATGGTTGAAAAATTGATGAAGGTCTTCTTAACGACTACAAAAAACAGAAACTCTTGTTCCTGGTAATAAGCGATTCCGTTCTTGTAGCCTTGATCCCAATAATTCTGACTGAGAATTTCAAATCTCTGACCAAGTCACTCAGATCAGCTTGACTGAACAGATGTGGATTAGATGTAGAAGGCTCAAAGTCTGGGTCTGCAGCAGTTTCATTTTCCTCTGACATTGTTAGTTCATCTTCGTCATCCTCCATTGTCCATACTTTGGGAGGCTTTGGAGCACAAAGACTTTCATCATGTGGCACTGGTCTTATGGCTGAAGGAAGATTAGGATATTCTATTGATTTCTTGTTCTTTGTTGACTATCCTGTTACATTTGTAAGGCAGAAGTAGCAATCTGTTACATGATCTCTCTGCTCTCTCCATATCATTGGGGCAGAGAACGGCATTGAACAAGATGCACAGCTTATATGAGGTGCTCAGTGTTTGTCCTGATCTCCAATTGAACATTCAAAGTATAGTTCATATGCTTTCTTAACAAGTGGAGTCATTTCCTTCTTTTGTGCTTTCATTGTATATTCTCCACATATGTAGCAGAAATTATCACTGCTGTTGAGACACCGACACGACATTTCAAAATAAATCTTCAGTTTTTACAATGAAAAGTATTCAGGCGAATCACATATATGATAGTAACAAGATGGAGGCCCGATGCTATCGCATCAGGAGGGCGGTAATGTCACGATGGGGGCAGGTTTTGCAGCATTGAGAATCTCTCCCCCCATGTGCTCACCCACCTATTCACTCTCTTTTTCCCCATGTGCTGACTTCTCCCATCTGTGCTCTCTAGAGATTGCAGAGGATACATTTTGTGAGGTAACATATTGTTTAAAAACAGTCAGTGAAATATTTTACCTCACAAAATAAATCCTCTGTGATCCCCTGCTGTAATGTCAGTATTGTCTTTTGATTCCTCCCCAGCCCAGGAGATGTGGTATGCTCCGTACATGGTCAGCCGAATGATTCACTGTGCCTGAGCGGAATTCGCATAATAAGTGCTTGCATTTGTGTAGATCAGTGATTTATGTTATTTCAGTGGAAAATTCAGAATATACTGTTTCAGAAAAAATTAATATGAGTTTTTAGAATTATAACAGAATATTTTAATGTTTCGTATCATTTCTCAAAAACCTTACGCTACAGGAAAAATCTGAAGTCATTTCTGAAATCAGCATGAAAAAATCTATCAGGAACAATCAAAATTGTCCGAGGGATACAACCTTGGTAACACAGAGTTATCCAAAAATCATGGACAGGCAACATTTTTATGGACACATTGGAAAACCTTAATAATAATGTATTATGATAAGGGATTAATGTCTACAGCCAATAATTCTGATATCGACATCGGCTGCATTCATTGTAAACTGTAAAATGATGATAATTATAGTCATATTCGTATAAGTTTCTTCAGCTTCAAAAAAAAATCACGGGTAAAAAAATATTTGCGGACAGGGCAAAAAAGTGTCCCAATTTTTCTGGAATTTTTATCTCTGTAAAAAGTTTTATTTCTGTAGCACTAATACTTCTCCACAGCACTTTAGATTTCAGAGGGTGCTTGTATAAAGACACAACAGAGTAACACATAATTCATAGATACCATAGATAAGAGGAGTGGGCTTACAATCTAATCTTAAGCAATGGTAGGTTTTTTACTGGTGAATTACAAATGTACGGTATGGACTAGAAGATTTGTTGACAGGATGAATATATGATGGTGTGTTTAAAGGGAACCTGTCATCCCCCCAGGGCATTTTTAAGTAAAAGAGCCACCTTCAGCAGTACTAAGGCTGCACTCTGTGAAGGTGGCTCTTCTTTTTCTGACCCCTAGTAACGCTGAAATATCGACTTGTATAACTAGGTCCTCATACCTGTAATGCGTCCCATAGGTAAGGTGTATGTCCCTGTATCAGCTGCCTCCCAGCCGTCCATCATGCCCCTGTCTTGTGTCTGGGTGCCGCCTCCCATCCGTCCATCATGTCTCTGTGCACTGCCGCATCCTGCTGTGTTGTATGCCGGCGCCTGCGCTGTGACAACAGTTCTCGGGCATGCGCAATGCGTGCTGCCCGGGAACTGACATCAGGCCATCAAGCCTGCGTGTTTTGGAGTCCCCCGATTCCCAACCCCTCATAACACACTGACATGACGGACTGTCAGAATGGAGAAGGTGGAGAAATTATGTTTGTTTAATTTTTTCACGTACGAGAAAATCGGATAACATTCGTAGCACACTCTGATCAAACTCGCATCTGAATAATCTGTCCGATTTTCTTGTCTGTTTAAAAATCAGACTTCTGAATGAGGCCTCACTCAGAACCTTGTGTAAGAAAATGAGCCGAGACAGAGTCAGCGGTTTCTGGTGCCCTTTAGTGCCGGAACTATCGGGACTGTAACCACTGTTGCAGGGGGAGACTTTTCCTGAAGGGGAAGGACCTTCCCGCCAGGCAGCAGAGGGCACGGGGAATATAAAGAGGACTGAGCGCAGTAACGGGTGAGACTTGGCGGGAAAGCAACAGGAGAAGGTTGACTCCCTCTCTGCTGCTCCGGCTGACAACTCCGTGCCATTCATCCCTCAGCGTATTGACTCTAAGATTGACTGTGACACTACTGAGTTACCGCTTGACCCTGTTTTTCTAGATAGCTCTGTCCTGCCTACAGTTACCGATAAACTTACCCGCTCTGTTCCTAGAGACTACTACAGAAGACCACCAGCTGCCGTGGTCTGTGAACTTGCCCACGGTTCTTTTCCAGTGCCATTCTTGAGGAATCTACACAAAGGACTGTTTCCACGTTCCAGCACACTCAAGCCAAGCCAAACCGGATACATCAGCACCATCTGGAAACATTGTGTTCCTCCGTAATAGAGCCAGAGACTTTGTCTACGATTTGCAAAGACGTCGGGAGATTTTCCAGCCGCTGACGTCACTAAGGCTGCGCTGACTCCCCGCCTGACCCGCTGTGAACTGACAGCTTGGGAAAATGTTCAGAAACTTTCCCACGCTAATCAGTCCCTCTCCATTCAGGTGAGGAGGCTGGGCAGCCAGCTTTTCCTTCATTCCTACGTGGTTTACAGCTGGGCTGGTCGCCTTAGCACCACTCCTGCTAATAAACAATTAACCCCTTCAGAAGGATTGCAGCGTGGGAATTGACTGTACAGTTGGTATGGGATATTGTTGCTTTTTTATTTTTTTACAGGAGAACGATGGCTTCAATTGGATTGGAAGTTAAATAAAGATGGAAAAATGTGTGTTTATTTATTTCATTACAACTCTTTACTCATAATGTGTGTGTTTTTTAACCTTTTCAGACTAGTGGATTAATAATGGATAGGTGTCTTATTGACATCTCTCCATTATTAACCAGGCTTAATGTCACCTTACAATAGCAAGGTGACATTAACCCCTTATTACCCCATATGCCACCCGCTACAGGGCAATGTGAAGAGAGAGATGCACCTTTTCTGGGGTGGCTGGGGGCAGATTTTTCAGTCAGGAGGGCCCAAAAACAATACTCCCTCTCTAGGCTATTAATTTCTGCCCTCAGTCACTGGCTTGCCCTCTCTGGTGGAGAAAATTGTGCGGGAGCCCAAGCAAGTTTTTTCTGTGAATTAATCCTTTAATTTAACACCTACAGCTCCAAAATTTTACACACACACACTACTAACATTATTAGTGAGGGACATATATAAATCTAACGGATATGCAAAGGTTTACTGTATATAAACCATGTCTCATATTCTGTTGGGTTCTGTTATGATTTTACAGAAGCCGACAATTGAGTTATCGGCTATTCTGCTATCTACCTCTGTATGAAATATAAATATATATATGTGTCTCACTGCTCAAAAAAATAAAGGGAACACTAAGATGCCACATCGTAGATATCACTGAATGAAATATCGCAGCTGCAAATTTTTATTCATTACATAGTGGCATGCGTAGAGAACAAGATTACATAAAAAAGATCAATGTAAATCAAAATTAATATCCCATGGAGGCCTGGATTTGGAAGGATACTCAAAATCAAAGTGGAAAATCAAATTACAGGCTGATCCAACTTCAGTGGAAATGCCTCAAGACAAGGAAATGGTGCTCAGTAGTGTGTGTGGCCTCCATGTGACTGTTTGACCTCCCTACGACACCTGGGCTTGCTCCTGATGAGTCGGCGGATGTTGTCATGAGAGATCTCCTCCCAGACCTGGACTAAAGCATACGCCAACTTCTGGACAATCTTTGGAGCAACGTGACATTGGTGAATGAAGCGAGACATGATGTCCCAGATGTGCTCAATTAGATTCAGGTCTGGGGAACGGACGGGCCAGTCCATAGCTTCAATGCCTTCATCTTGCAGGAACTTCTGACACACTCCAGCCACATGTGTTCTGTCATTGTCCAGCATTAGGAGGAACCCAGGGCCAACAGCACCAGCATATGGTTTTACAAGGGGTCTGAGGATCTCATCTCGGTACCTAATGGTAGTCAGGCTACCTCTGGCGAGCGCATGGAGGGCTCTGTGGCCCTCCAAAGAAATGCCACCCCACACCATTACTGACCCACTGCCAAACCAGTAATGCTGAAGGATATTGCAGGCAGCAGATCGCTCTCCAAGGCGTCTCCAGACTCTGTCACATGTGCTCAGTATAAACCTGCTTTCATCTGTGAAGAGCACAGGGCACTAGTGGTGAATTTGTCAATCCTGGTGATCTGTGGCAAATGCCAAGTGTCCTGCACAGTGTTGGGCTGTGAGCACAACCCCCATCTGTGGATATAGGGCACTCAGACCTTCCTCATGGTTTCTAACCGTTTGTGCAGACACATGCACATTTGTGGCCTGCTGGAGGTCATTTTGCAGGGCTCTGGCAGTGCTCCTTCTGAGGCTGAGGTAGCGGTCCTGCTGCTGGGTTGTTGCCGTCCTATGGCCCACTCCACGTCTCCTGGTGTACTGGCCTGTCTCCTGGTAGCGCCTCCAGCCTCTGGACACTATGCTAACAAACACAGCAAACCTTCTTGCCACAGCTCACATTGATGTGCCATGCTGGATGAGCTGCACTACCTGAGCCACTTGTGTGGGTTGCTACCACAAGTGTGAAAGCACAACCAACATTAAAAAGTGACCAAAACATCAGCCAGAAAGCATTGGTACTGAGATGTGATCTGTGGTCCCCACCTGCAGAACCACTCCTTTATTGAGTGTGTCTTGATAATTGCCAATAATTTCCATCTGTTGTCTATTCCATTTGCACAACAGCATGTGAAAATGATTGTCAATCAGTGTTCCTTCCTAAGTGGACAGTTTGATTTCACAGAAGTTTGATGTACTTGGAGTTATATTCTGTTGTTTAAGGCTGCGTGCACACACTGCGGATTCCGCTGCGTTTCCGCAGCGGTTTTGGCCGCTGCGGACCCGCAGCAGTTTTAGCTGCGGTGTACAGTACCATTCAAATGAATGGGAAAAAAAAACCGCTGTGCCGACGCTGCGGAAAAATCCACGCGGATTTGCTGCGGTTTTGAATCCGCAGAAAGAATTGCATGTCAATTCCTATCTCCTGTTTGGTCCTGCGGGTTCCTATCTCCACCATTGTGGAGATAGTGAATCCACAGGACCAAACCGCAGGCAAAACCGCAGATAATCCGCAGGTCTTTGGAGGAAATCAGAGGAAAAGTATAATAGAGGCACGTCACCACTTTTGTACAGTATTTATCACCCACTCCTGGTTTTAGCTTACAAATACTGAGGTCAAATACTGAACGTGTGAACATGGCCTAAGGAAAACATGAAAAACAGACAGCAATAGGATGTAACTAGGATGGCATCAGTGACCTGTCTGAGTTTTTCATGGACCCATAGACTTGAATAGGTGAGTTTGAACCAAGATTCAGGTAAAAAATGGACACCTTTTTTTTTCTGCTGGAGCTTGGTCCACAAAAATCACGACGTGCACAAACCCAGATACTATAATGGGTACATGCTCAAATCATGAAAAGAACAAATAAAATAGGTACGTGAAACAGACGTCTGAGGCCTTACACATGAATGTAATCATATGTAAGATGTCAGAATCAGACACTGGCCATTCAAGGAGGAAAAGCAGATTCCAATTTATCCGTAAGTAAAGATGATAGTAAACGTACCTTTTTACAGTGTGTATTATGCAGTGCTTTATGGTGACAGCCAGGTCTGTGGTAGGTGGTCAACGTCACATTAGTCTGGTAACAGAATTATGATCTCGGCATATATACTGATATAATACATACATTTATATCCAGTAATCTAGTCTGTAATAATATTTTAGCATTGCCGTATGCAGAATACCAAAAAATACACATTTATATCTATCTCTTGTTTAGTGATCTGCGGACAAGCCATATCCTCTGCCACCAACAACACTATACCTAAAGGTCGCATAGTTGGAGGAAGCATTACTTCACTCGGGTCTTGGCCATGGCTGGTTAATATTCGACTTAATGGAGAGCTTATGTGTGGAGGAGTCCTGCTGGGAGACGGCTGGGTGCTAACGGCGGCACACTGCTTTAATGGGTACGAGATTAATTGTCACCACTCAAGCCGATAGATCATAAGGTTTGGATGATATTACTGCTTTATGTTTTTGTAGTTTGTGTCTATTGTAGTAAATAATGCTGATGCTAAATCCTCATTGTTGATGAACCATGTATTATGCAAATATTATGTCAATCAAGTGAGACTTAATAGGATATATTTGGCCAACGCATGAACGTATAGAAGAGCTCTACATATGGCTACAGTACAAGCCATTAGTGGGTTAAATGTCTGCTGTTTTCTGGTGCCCAGATTATTAGATCTGTACTTTTTTTGGCAGAAATGTTAATGAGCTGCATTGGACAGTTGTGATTGGGCAGTATAACCTGAACAAAGAGGAAAAAGAAAGAAGAGTCTACCAAGTGAATAGGATTATAACCCACCCCAAGGTATTGAAACCAAATGACATAAGGAGATATATTCTTGTATACCTTATACCTTTTTTATTTAGAGTAGTTACCCAGAATCCTAGGCTATGTTCACACGTTCAGTATTTGTACGCCAAAACCAGGACTTAGGCTTTGTGCACACGTGTGGAATTCCGGCGGGTATTTCTGCGGGAATTCCGGAATTCCATTCCACGGGAAATAAGCGAAAAATCCGCAATTTAAATTCCCGCCTATTTCCCGCGGAAAAACTAGCGATTTGCAAGAGTAATTAGCTTGCAGAATTCCAGCGTTTTCCAAGCGATCTGTAGCATCGCTTGGAAAACTGATTGACAGGTTGGTCACACTCGTCAAACATAGTGTAACCAACTTTTTACTGTTGAGGCTGCCTATGCAGCATCAGTAGTAAATAGTTATAAAGTTTGAAATAATAAAAAAATTAAAAAATCGTGTTTTTCTCACCTTCCGGCATCCCGCGCAGCATTCCCAATCATCGCGATGCTCCCGGCAACTTCCGTTCCCAGCGATGCCTTGAAACAATGACCTTTCATGACGTAGCGGTCTCGCGCGACCTCGGCTTCATCAAAGGTCATTGTCGCAAGGCATCACTGGGAGCGGGAGTTGTCGTGAGCATCGCTGAGGCCTGTGGATGCTGCGTGGGACGCCGGAAGGTGAGAAGAGCATGATTTTTTATTTTAATTCTTTTTTTCTTTCAGGGATATGGTACCCAGGGCCTGGAGGAGAATCTCCTCTCCTCCAGACCCTGGGTACCATCCGCAAATGTTCCGCTTACTTTGCATGTGGCTATGCCCACCATGCGAAAAGTAAGCGGAACATTTGCGGATGGTACCCAGGGCCTGGAGGAGAATCTCCTCTCCTCCAGACCCTGGGTACCATCCGCAAATGTTCAGCTTACTTTTCGCATGGTGGGCATAGCCACATGCAAAGTAAGCGGAACAATGCATTCCTATGTGTGCGGATTTTCCCGCGATTCCGCACAAAGAACGAACATGCTGCGTATTTTTCCGCGATGCAATTCCGCCGCAGAAAAATACATAGCATTAGCGCATCATGTGCGGAATGCCATAGGATTGCATGGGATGCTTTTTTGCATTTTTGCGGCAAAATCGCGGGTTTAAAAATGCCGTGAAAACGCAAAAAAAAAGCTACATGTGAACTCAGCCTAAAAATCTGAGGAAAAATATAACAGAAACACGTTACCACTTCTGCATTTTTCACCCATTCCTGGTTTTGGCTTACAAATATTGATGTAAAATACTGACCAAATAGTGGACGTGGCCTTAGTGTCAGAAGCAAATCCTAAGCAAATTAGTTTTTCCTAAGTATCTACAGTGGCTTGTAAAAGTACTCAACCCCCTTGGCAGTTTGCAATTTTTGCACCTTGCAACGTGGACTTTCAGTTTTTTTTCTTTTGAGGGTTTGCATCAGTTGATTTAAAGAACATGCCTACAACTGTGAACATTTGGTTTTATTTTTATTGTGAAACTAACAACAAATAGGACAAAATAACTGAAAACTTCAGTGTGCATAACTATTCACCTCCCTAAAGTCAGTATACTGAAGAGCCTTCTTTTGCAGCAATTACAGCTGCAAGTCATTTTTGATAAATCTATATGCTCGTTCCACATCTTTCCACTGGGATTTTTACCTATTATTCAAGTCAAAACTGCTCCAGCTCTTTCAAGTTAGATTTTTTCCTCCGGTGAACAGCAATTTTCAAATCTGCCCTCATATTCTCAATTGGATTAAGGTCTGGGCTTTTACTAGGTTATTCCAAAATATTTACAAGTTTCCCCTTAAACCACTCGAGTGTTGCTTTAACAGTATACTTTGGATCATTGTCTTTTTGGCAGGTGAACTTCCGTCTCAGTCTCAAATCACTGAAAGACTGAAACAGGTTTTGATGAAGGATATCCCTGTATCATCTTCCCCCCAACTTGAATCATTTTCCCTGTCGCTGCTACTGAAAAACATCCATGCAGCATTAAGCTGCCACCACCACGTTTCACTGTGGAGATGGTATTATCGTGGTGATCAGCTGTGTTGGTTTGGCACCAGACATAGCGTTTACCTTGGTGGCCAAAAAGTTTAATTTTGGTCTCATCTGACCACCGCACCTTCCTGAATATATTTGAGGAGTCTCCTAATGGTCTTTTGGCAAACTCAAAACGCACCTTACAATTTTTGTAAGTAAAAAATTTTTCCTGGCTACTCTTCCATAAAGGCCAACTCTAAGGAGTGTACTGCTTATTGTGATCATATGGACACATATTCCAGTCTCTGCTTGGGAACTCTGCAGCTCCTTCAGGGTTATCTTTGGTCTTTGTGCTGCCTCTCTGATTAATGCACTCCTTGACCAGATTGAAGATTTTGGTGGTGCTCTTTTGGCAGGCTTGCCATGTTCTTTACATTTGATGAACATGAATTTTATCGTGTAGTATACAAAAAAACATGGCACTCCATAGAAAAACAGAGGAGAATTGGTGCACAAGTAAGGTTTCCAACCCATAGACATATACAAAATTACTTGGCACTCAAAATCGGAGAAGCAATTTTTTCTTTATTGTGCATCCAGACAAAAATAGACTCATATCATATGAACGTTTTCGGTCAAACAACGGTCAAACAACGGACCTTCATCAGAAAGGTCTTTTTGTTTCTTTAGAGTAGACTGTAAGAGATACAGTAGGGTAAAAGATATCCTAAGGCAGGAATGAAATCCTGCCGGCACCCTGGATTGTTTCAGCGGCCTCTTAGCGCTGCAGCCCCTTGCAGATACTGTTCCAGACAGCGCGGCCTCTCTCTCCCTAAGGCCTGCTTCATCCAGTCACATTGTATCCAGCCCCTTTGATAGACTCGAGCTCCAGTCATTACAAAATAAACAGGATTTCATTCCTGCCTTAGGATATCTTTTACCATACTGTATCTCTTACAGTCTACTCTAAAGAAACAAAAAGACATTTCTGATGAAGGTCCGTTGTTGGACTGAAAACGTTAATATGATATGAGTCTATTTTTGTCTGGATGGACAATAAAGAAAAAATTGCTTCTCCGATTTTGAGTGCCAAGTAATTTTGTATATGAATTTGATGGTGATCATCAGAGATTGGGATATATTTGTATAACTCAACCTTGACGTGTGCTTCTCAACAACTTTGTCCCCGACTTGTTTGGAGATCTCCTTAGTCTTCATGTTGTTTGGTTAGTGGTGCCTCTTGCCTAATGGTGTTCCAGCCTCTGTGGCCTTTCAGAAAAGGTGTGTATATACTGACACACCATGTGACACAGATTGCACACAGGTGGACCTCCTTTCACTACACATGTGACTTATGAAGGTAATTGCTTGCACCAGAAATTTTTAGGGCATCATCTCAAAAGGGTGAATACATATGCACATGGCAATTTTTAGTTATTTGATCTCATAAATTAAATTTATGTCTATATTTTTATCAGTTCACTAACTTAAGTTATTTAGTTCTGATGAGTCACACACACAAAATCGAATTACAAAAATATTTAAGCACAGGTTGTAATATAACAAAATAATAAAAAGCCCAGTGGGTGAATACTTTTGTAAGCCACTGTAAATGTTTGCATCGACACAATTTGGCAGAGAAATAATTAGTTACAGGAAGGCAAAAATTAACAGTGGCCCTATCATATTAGGTAATGCATTCTCTGAAAAAATAATCCAGTCAGTTAAGAACAAATGTGTTGAATGAAAAAAATACTGATGTGTTCCCCCTATGTTTTTCCTGTAGTTTAATCAGAAAACATTTAACAATGACCTTGCACTGGTAGAATTAACAAGTCCAGTTGTAGCTTCTCCAAGAGCAATTCCAGTGTGTCTCCCAATGGTTCCTGTAGACCCCTCTCCTGGAACAAGCTGCTACATTGCTGGCTGGGGCTCTCTTTACGAAGGTCAGTCTAATAATATGTCCTTCATAAATATAATTTTAAAGGTGTTATCTAGTCGAAATGATCTTTTGGAAATCAGTGATGTTCCTGATCAGGATGCAACTCTAGACTATTCACCTGCAGTGTACCTTAACCAAGAAAAATATGTATTTTTTAACTAATTCAATACATTATTCCCTCAAGGACCTGTCATGTTTTAGTTTTTTTCTCCGTGGAACCATAACATTTTTATTTTCTCATCGACTGACAGCTTTATAAGGGCTTGTATTTTTCATGATGAGTTGTACTTTTCAAATTCACAATTTATTGTACCACATAGTTTACTTGAGACAGGAAAAAAAAATTCCAAAAACAATGAAATAATGAAAAAAAAAAATGCAGTCGCAGTAAAAATTTGCCGGCAATATGATTTTTAAAGTCACTATGATTCTAACGATACTAAACTAATAAGTTAATTTTAATATATTTTAGTGCTTTTAAAAATAATTGGATTGTTTCAACATTTTCTAAGGCCCATTACTTTTTTTTTTCCCATGACTTGACCTGTATGAGGGTTTGTTTTTTTTGTGTACTCTTTTAGGATACATAACACGTTTTGATCGCCTTTTATTACTTTTTTGGGGTAATTGCTTCAAACAAAATTATTTTTATGTTTTATCAGTTCACCCAAATATATAGGCAGCACTATCAAATATGTCAATATAAGGTGTATAAATTTACAGCACTTCTGTTATATTATGACAAACAGATGGCCCGCCATCAGATGTTATTATGGAAGCTCGGGTGCCAGTTCTGAGCCAAGAATTATGTAGAAGCTCCTTGGGGAAGGACATGTTGACCAGCACCATGTTCTGTGCTGGCTACCTGACTGGGGGCATAGACTCTTGCCAGGTAAATTTCTTCTTAGAAATTTGAAATGAACTAGAAAATGTTCTAACATTATGCATGGAAAGGAAAAATGCTGAAATTTGCACAAAATAACGGAATGACTTATAAATGTATAGCTTGTCATTCTTAATCACAGGGAGACTCTGGAGGACCTCTGACCTGCCAAGATCCTTCATCTAAGCAATACATGATATATGGCATTACTTCATGGGGTGACGGCTGTGGAGAGAGAGGAAAACCAGGGGTCTACACCAGAGTAACAGCCTTCATTGACTGGATCAGGAACCAGATGAAAAGTAAGATATCATTAATACATGAAAGTGTTTTGTGACCATCAACTAAAATATTCAGTAATCTCACAATTCTTAAGAAAAAAATAGCAAAACTCCTATCTATTAGGCATTCTTCAGACGTCCATTTTTTCTGTCCTTGTACGGTTGTCGTGAAAAACCCGCATACATGTCATTTTTTTTCTGCACAGCAAGGTCAAAATGTTTGCTGCACATGTGGACATTAATGACACATGGATGACATCTGCGTGTCATCAGCGTGACTTGTACTGGGGTCTGGGAAGAAGTGATACAGTTTGCGCTATTCCCAAGCAGCTGAAAACAGCTCTCATCATTGTCTCCTGCTGGCATGAGATTAGTGCGACCAGGAGACACTTATGGGAGTTGTATTCAGCAGCAGCTGTGTAGCTCATGTGAAAATTAAAGAATTAAATAAAAAAAAACAATGTGGGCTCCCGTGTACTTTTCTTAACCAGCAGAGGGAAAGCCCACGGCTGGGGACTGATGTTAATAACCTGGTACAAGGGACAATGTCCCCTAAGGTTCCCAGGCTATTAATAACAGCTCACAGCTGTTTGCTTAGGCTTTTCTGGTGAATTTACGGGGGACCTCAGAAAAAATGAAAACCAACAAAGGCTAAACAGAAAGCTGTGGGTTGATATTATTAGCCTGGTGGGAAGGGGTTATGGATATTGTCTACCCCCAGGCTATCAACATTAGCCCTCAGCCCACCAGAAATGGTGCATCTATAAGATGCGCCAAATCTGGAGCTTAGTTTTGCTCTTCCCACTTGCTTTGGTGCGGTGGCAAGTGGGGTAATATTTGTGGGGTTGATGTCAGTCTTGTATTGTCAGCTGACATTAAGACCAGGGGTTAGTAATGGAGAGGCGTCTATAAGACACCCCGATTACTAACCTAAGGCCGGAGACACACATGCCGTATGAAAAATCGGTCCGATTTTCTCAGCCAAGAATCACAGGAGTGTTCTCCATATGGTGATCCGTATGTAATGAGTTTGCAATGCAATGATGCGATTTCCTCGCATCTAGTATCTGTATGACATCCGTATGCAATCCGTATGTGTCATAGCTGTTTTCGTTCTGACCCAGAGTCAGCTATGCTAGATCACCAGTGAGGCCAAATTAGGAGTTTACACCCTTAATTTACAAGCGCTTGGAGACAAAAGAGACTGCACACGGGCCGTGGGCAAATCACTTTATCTGACGTAATGAAACACAAGGCAATATTTTATACCATTTACAACAATATTTAATTCTATGGAGCTCATGTGGCCCCCACCATCACATCCCGCTTACTAACCTAAGGCCGGAGTCACACTTGCCGTATGAAAAATCGTTCCGATTTTCTCACCCAAGAATCACAGGAGTGTTCTCCGTATGGTGATCCATATGTAATGCGTTCGCAATGCAATGATGCAATCTCCTCGCATCTAGTATCCGTATGACATCCGTATGCAATGCGATTTTAACATGAGCTTTCACATAGAGCAGTTCTCTGTCATTGACACATCATTTTAAAACGAAATATTCTTCAAAACATACACCTCTGGCAAAAATTAAGAGACCACTGCACAGTTTTATAAAAATCAGCTTCTCTACATGTCTGACAGCCATTCCATTCCAGTGTCAATTGAATTCCAACCAGAATACACCTCATTCTACTTAATGTGCTTCTGATTAGATGATCACCTGAACCAAATCTTATTTACTGAAGGAAAGTATAAAAAATCCTGCTGTGGTGTTCACAATCCTCTTACAATAGGACAAGCTGGATGGCAAAACAAGTGCTAGTAATATCCCAAAAGTAATAGAAATTGTGACGTCTGCCTGCGGTCTGGACTGCAGCCAGACAGCACCCCGAGAAACACTGATACCCTTTACCCCTATACAGGGATCTGGATTTATAGCAGAGCCCAGGAGGCGCTGTCTGAATAGGAGCAATGACCAGAGCAGGACGGTCGCCAGAAAGGTGTTCCAATACAGGACACAGAGGCAATGATATCCGAGACTAAACCAGTCAGGCAGAAATGGTATAAAAACAGTAGACAGTAGCAGAGTCAGATTCCAGGCCGAAGCCAGAGTCATAAACCAGGAGGGCAGCAGAGGTACAGAATCGTTAGGCAAAAGCAGAGTCAGAATCCAGGCCAAAGTAAGAGTCATAAACCAGGAGGGCAGCAGAGGTACAAAGTCGTTAGGCAGAAGCAGAGTCAGAATCCAGGCCAAAGTAAGAGTCATAAACCAGGAGGGCAGCAAAGGTACAAAGTCGTTAGGCAGAAGCAGAGTCAGAAGTCCAGGCAAAAGTCAGAGTCAGTCAAACAGCAATTCACACAGTAACACGCAGGGGAACCAAGAATATATCCGGCGGCCTGCAAGAGCAGTCCCAAGGTATTTGAGGGATCAGGTCATCCCTTACAGGCCCGTGGCCTGATGATGTCATCCGGACCGCCCCCAGGACCAGGCTGGATGGTAATGCACCAGCCCCTTCATGACTGACCGAGGAGCGAAGCCTGCGTCCAGCGGACGCCTGCGCAGGAGCCTCATGGCTATCGCCGCCATCACTCGGGGTTGAAGCACAACGCCTCCCAGAGACCAAGGCCGAGACTGCAGGCCACGGGTCAGACGGTGATAGGACAGTCCGGGACCTCCTAGTGGTCGAGGCTGGGACAGCAGGCCCTGAGTCTGACGGTGATGTGATAGTCCGGCGCCTCCTACTGGCCGAGGCTGGGACAGCAGGCCCTGAGTCTGACGGTGATGTGATAGTCCGGCGCCTCCTACTGGCCGAGGCCGGGACAGCAGGCCCTGAGTCTGGCGGTGCCGTGACAGAAATGAAAAAATAACTTTTAACCATACCAAAGGCGTTGAAAAGAAAAGTCTTGAGTGAGAAAAAGAAAGGGCTCAATTCTGGCTTTACTAACAGAGGGATACAGTGAGCGTCATGTTGTCTCCATCCTTAAAATTTCTAAGACGACAGTCTATTACAACAAGATCAAGTAGCAGACATTGGGGACAACAAAGCTACAGACCGGCAGAGGGCGAAAACGACTCTCCACTGACCGGGATGACCGTCATCTTATTCGAATGTCACTCAGCAACTGCAGGATGACAACAAGTGACCTACAAAAAGAATGGCAAATGGCAGCTGGGGTCACGTGCACGGCAAGAACAGTTTGTAATAGGCTCCTAGAGGCAGGTCTCAAGTCATGTAAAGGTAGAGAAAAGCCTTTCATCAATGAGAAGCAAAGGAGAGCCAGGCTGAAGCTTGCCAAAGACCATAAGGATTGGTCCATAGAGGACTGGAGTAAGGTAATCTTCTCTGAGTCTAATTTTCAGCTTTGTCCAACACCTGGTCGTCTAATAGTTTGACGGAGACCTGGAGAGGTGTACAATCCACAGTGTTTGCACCCACTGTGAAATTTGGTGGCGGATCGGTGATGATCCGGGGATGCTTCAGCAAGGCTGGAATTGAGCAGGTTAATCTTTGTAAAGGAAGTATGAATCAAGCCGCATACAAGATTATCCTGGAAAAACAGTTGATTCCTTCTGCTCAGACAATGTTCCCCAACTCTGAGGATTGTTTTTTCCAGCAGGACAATGCACCATGCCACACAGCTAGGTCAATCATTGTGTGGATGAAGGACCACCACATCAAATCCCTGTCATTGCCAACACAATTTCCAGACCTGAACCCCATTGAAAAGCTCTGGAATGTAATCAAGAGGAAAATGGATAGTCACAAGCCATCAAACAAAGAAGAACTGCTTACATTTTTGTACCAGGAGTGGCAGAAGGTTACCCAAAAGCAGTGGAAAAAAGTCTGGTGGAAAGCATGCCAAGACGCATGAAAGCTGTGATTAAAAATCATGGTTATTCCACAAAATATTGATTTCTGAACTCTTCCTGAGCTAAAATATTAGTATTGTTGTCTAAATGATTATGAACTTGTTTTCTTAGCAATATTTGAGGTCTGCAAGCACTGCATTTTTTTGTTATTTTGACCATTTCTCATTTTCTGAAAATAAATACAAAATTTAGTGCTTGGAAATTCGAAGACATGTTGTCAGTAGTTTATAGAATAAAAGAGCAATTTACATTTTACTAAAAAATATACCTATAAAGAGAAAAATCAGACAAACTGAAAATGTAGCAGTTGTTTCTTAATTTTTGCCAGAGCTGCATATACATATATATATATATATATATATATATATATATATATACAAAAATAAAAAAATGATGAAACTGGGTGGCGACAAACAACGCCGACCACAGCAAGAAGCCAGAAGTGACAGAGAGCTGCATGGATATGAGTAAAGTATACCAACTTTTTTAACTTTATAAGCCTTAGCACCCTCATAGATTGTGTCATGATTAGTGTTGAGCATTCCGATACTGCAAATATCGGGTATCGGCCGATATTCGCTGTATCGGAATTCCGATACCGAGTACCGATATTTTTACAATATCGGATACCGGAATCGGAAGTTCCCATAATGCAATGAGCCACTGTTGTGGCTGTGATTGGCTGCTGAAATGTTGTCATCATGATGCGCGGTCTGTGCGCATCGTGATGCGCGGTCTGTGCGGGTCTGCAGCGGGTCTGTGCGGGCCTGCCGCGGGTCTGTGCGGGCCCGCCGGGGGTCTGTGCCGGCTGCCGGGGGTCTGTGCGGACTGCCGGGGGTCTGTACGGGCCTGCCGGGGGTCTGTGCCGGCTGCCGGGGGTCTGTGCAGACTGCCGGGGGTCTGTACGGGCCTGCCGGGGGGCTGTGCCGGCTGCCGGGGGGCTGTGCGGACTACAAGTCCCATCGGGCTATGCCTGCTACAATGACAGTGATACAGTCCCTTTTCATTCAGACGTCGACGGATAGTACGGGTTGACACTATTGTACCCTCGGACTGCAGGGCAGCTTGAATTTGTTTGGATGTTAGTCGAGGTTTTTTACCCAACATCCACACAATCTTGCGTTGAAATCTCTTGTCAATTTTTCTTTTCTGTCCACATCTAGGGAGGTTAGCCACAGTGCCATGGGCTTTAAACTTCTTGATGACACTGCGCACGGTAGACACAGGAACATTCAGGTCTTTGGAGATGGACTTGTAGCCTTGAGATTGCTCATGCTTCCTCACAATTTGGTTTCTCAAGTCCTCAGACAGTTCTTTGGTCTTCTTTCTTTTCTCCATGCTCAATGTGTTACACACAAGGACACAGGACAGAGGTTGAGTCAACTTTAATCCATGTCAACTGGCTGCAAGTGTGATTTAGTTATTGCCAACACCTGTTAGGTGCCACAGGTAAGTTACAGGTGCTGTTAATTACACAAATTAGAGAAGCATCACATAATTTTTCAAACAGTGCCAATACTTTTGCCCACCCTCTTTTTTATGTTTGGTGTGGAATTATATCCAATTTGGCTTTAGGACAATTCTTTTTGTGTTTTTTCATTTAAGACAAATTAAATGAAAATAATAATAACAAAGAATTTGTGTTTGCAATAATTTTGGCCACAACTGTGTGTAGTATGTAGTATGCATGTATGTATATTGTATGAATGTAGTATATATGAAGTATGTATGTAGTATGTATGTATGTTGTATGAATGTAGTATATATGTAGTATATATGAAGTATGTATGTAGTATGTAGTATGTATGTATGTTGTATGAATGTAGTATATATGTAGTATGTACTATGTATGTATGTATGTTGTATTAATGTAGTATATATGTAGTATGTATGTATGTTGTATGAATGTTGTATATATGTAGTATGTATGTAGTATGCATTTATGTTGTATGAATGTTGTATATATGTATTATGTATGCTGTATGAATGTAGTATACAGTATATGTAGTATGCATGTATGTTGTATGAATGTTGTATATATGTAGTATGTATGTAGTATGTATATTTTCTAAAAAAAATTTTTTACATTCAACACATTAGTCGGATGATGGGACTACTACTGTCCCATCATTGGCTAATGTGTCAATCACTGTCATTGTAGCAGGCATAGCCCGATGGGACTTGTAGTCCCATCGGACGATGCCTGCACACACACACAACCCCCGGCAGGCCCGCACAGACCCCCGGCAGTCCGCACAGACCCCCGGCAGCTGGCACAGACCCCTGGCAGGCCCGTACTGACCCCCGGCAGGCCGCACAGACCCCCGGCAGCCGGCACAGACCCCCGGCAGTCCGCACAGACCCCCGGCAGTCCACACAGACCCCCGACAGTCCGCACAGACCCCCGGCAGGCCCGCACAGACCCCCGGCAGGCCCGTACAGACCTCCGGCAGGCCCGCACAGACCCCGCCCGTACACACAGACACGCACAGTGTCCGCCCACGCACCGCCCACACTCTTCCCCCCTCCTGAACAGGATGTGCAAGTAAAAAAAGGGTTTTTTTATTTCCGATATTTCTGTCCCATTGACTTGAATGGGACTTCCGGTATCAGAATCGGAGATACCCGATACTTTTTGGGTATCGGTCTGATCCAATCCAATCCGATACTTCACGGTATCGGATGGTATCGCTCAACACTAGTCATGATCGGTTTTATTGGCAAAGCTGAGTCTTTTTAAAACGTTGTATATGCACTGTTGCACTTTGTAATCCAGATCTCCGGTCATATGCACATATGTTTATGGAGCACTTAAAAACGTTACTAAGGCAATGGCCATTTTGAATATGTAAATCAGATTAATTATTGGAATTGTATGCACATGTTTTACCACTATTTAAGTTTGTACTGACTATGAGCACGTTGCTTGATAAAGACGGGTCACCGTTGAAACGTCGCCAACTGAGGATCAGTAAAGTATCCAGTTTTTTCACATTTAATTTGGCGTGCTGCCTATTTTTCTTGATTTATGTATATATATATATATATATATAAATTATTAGATAGGTATATAGATAGATAGATTAAAAGCCGGCAAATGATCTGCTGCATACAGAATAATCACAGAGTGACAGTTTAGAATAGAATAGATAGAATAGGTGACACACACACACATATATATATATATATATATATATATATATATATATATATATATATATATATACAGGGTGGGCCATTTATATGGATACACCTTAATAAATGGGAATGGTTGGTGATATCAACTTTCTGTTTTTGGCACATTAGTATATGGGAGGGGGGAAACTTTTCAAGATGGGTGGTGACCATGGCGGCAATTTTGAAGTTGGCCATTTTGGCTCCAACTTTATTTTTTTCAATGGGAAGAGGGTCATGTGACACATCAGACTTATTGAGAATTTCACAAGAAAATCAATGGTGTGCTTGGTTTTAACATAACTCTATTCATTCATGAGTTATTTACAAGTTTCTATTTGCTTATAGCCATTGACATGTGGCAGGGGTTAACACATGAGGAGCGGATAGAAATTGTGTTGATGTCTGGTGAATGCAGTACCTGGGTCGTTGCAGCAGATTTCATTGCAAGACACCCTACGCAAGAAAACTGTCACCATTCCCATTTTATTTAGGTGTATCCATATAAATGACCCACCCAAAAAAGTTTGCCTCATGACTGAACATAATGTTCTGTGTAAACTGAGGGTCCTGTTCCAATTTTGGTTTTGCGCATTCTGCAAATTCAACATGCCGATCTGGGTCACTAACCATTCCCATTTTATTTAGGTGAATCCATATAAGTGGCCCACCTTGTATATATGTCTTTATATTTCATAGAGAGATAGATACAATAGCCGGTAATTCATTTGTCGGCTTCTGTAAAATCACAGCAGGAGCCGACAGGATAGGAGAGATGGATTACATACAGTAAATCCATATAGAATAGGTAGATATATACATGTCAGTGACAAATACAATTAGTATAGTTTGTGTACAAAATTATGGACGTGTATTTAATGAATAAAAGATTATTTTACGGAAAAAAATGGCGTGGGGTCCCCTTATAATTAATAGCTAGCAATGGCTATGCAGAAAGCTGAGGGCTGATGTTATTATCCTAGAAAGGTTTGGTAGCCTGGGTGAAGGGGGGGAAATATCTCTGGTCCCTTCCCAGGCTATTAATATCAACCTATAGCTGTCTTTTTAGCCTTTACTGGTTTGACCCTACGTTATTTTTTTCTGGAGTAAATTCACCAGGAACGGCTAAGCAAACAGCTTTGAGCTGTTATTAATAGCCTGGGCACCTTATGGAATATTGCCCCTTTTCCCAGATTATTAACATCAGCCCCCAGCCGTGGGCTTTCCTTCTGCTAGTTATGAAAATTGCGTGAGGAGCAGTACCAGTACTGTTTTTTCCTGTAAACGAATCACCAGAACGTATGAAGTAGGCCTTACAGTGTTAGTCACAGACAGCACACAGACCAATCTTATGTCATCCGTGATTTTCCCATGGCTTGTATGGCTCATAATGATGCATGACTCGTTAGCCTAATTTTTCTGGGTTTTGACTAGGCCACTCCAAAACATTTAGATGTTTTTCCTTAAACCACTCAAATGTTGCTTTAGCAGTATGCTTGGGGTCATTGTTTGGTTGGAAGGTATACAGTCATCCCAGTCTCAAATAACTGACAGGCTGAAACAGGATTTTCTGTAGAATATCCCTGTATTTCGCAACATCCATCTTCCCCTTGACTAGGACCATTTTCCCTATCACTGCTGCTGAAAAACATTGCCACACCATGATGCTGCCACCCCCATGTTTCTCTGTGGGGATGTTATTCTAGGGGTGATGAGCTGTGTTGGTGTAGTGCCAGACACAGTGCTTACCTTTGTGGCTAAAAAGTTACATTTTGGTCTTATCTGACCTTCCATACATTTGGGGAGTCTCCCACATGTCTTTTGGCAAACTCAAAATGAGCCTTACAATTTTTGTGTATAATGTAAGGTAGCACTTATTATTCAGATAGGGGATACTCGCTAGGCAGCAGATAAATCAGGTCCGGCACAGGTTTCTCAACATAACTCAGTCCATTCGGTTTATTATGCAGCATAAACCATCAAACAGCAACAAAAAGTTCATATCAAATCAGCATAGCGTCCATGACAGAGCTCCCCTCTGTTAACCCAGTGGTCACATAGGCTTTGTTATCTCCGGTACACAGGCTCTCTAGCCTCAGTTACATCCCCTGTTCGGGTTACCTCATGGCTGCTTCTCAGTGCAGACGTTAATTCCCCCTCCTGGGAACTCTCAGACACGTGCAGCCATGATACACAGCATCTCCACGTGCACTCAGGAAGGCAGACACATCTTCCTGCATGAGACCTTCCATACGGACCAACCGGGTCCAAGTATTCACTCATGTGACCTACCCTGGCCACCTTATATGGTCTGTAGCCACGCCCACCAGATCACATGGCTATGACCTCATCACAGGTCCTTCAACCACTCATACACATACTTTACTATGGCGTTTTAGACACCCGCCCCTAGGTGGGTTTGTAGGTGATTGATCCCACCCGTCTCATCAATCACCTGAAGGCTTCTCCCTAACACATTGGAACAAAAGATCAGCTCTGCTGATCAGCACATAATCAAGCCTTCATCCCAAGGCCACCCACCTTGGGATACATAACAGTCATTTAGGACCCTGCTCCTGTTACCACTCTTGACATGGCTATCCGTCCGTCCTGGGACACCCACACACCGCCCCCTAGCGGACACAATGGTCACTACACCACATACCTCCCCCTCTGTTCAAACTTGTGGGGTTGAACACACGACATCACCCAGGGATCTCGAGACCGGGCACCTATGTCACCTTGCCCAACAGGTCGAGAGAGCCATCTCCGTCTGTTTTGTCTGTCATATGACCTCATCTCTACGTTAGGCCTCCCCCAGCTGTCAGAATATCAGTCTTGGGCTTTGACCCTCCAGTCACAGTCTGTCTGCGTCATCAGACACTGTTTAGTCACCACACTTCTACATTCCCCCCTTCAACTTCTTTTCTGCCTATGCGTCTTGTAACAAGTGGTACATCACCACGTCTAAGTTTGCTTTTCAGTGCATTAACCTCACGGTTCATTGCATCTGCTGTTTCTGTAGCATCCTTCAGTTCACGCTGTAATCTACGGTGCAACGCATTGGCACGTTGAGCCTCTTTCTCCGCTTCTTCCACCTGGTGCTTCAGCTGTTTCAGCCGAACATTATTTTTCTCCGCCTGGCCTTTGCACTGCTCAGAATTACGCCTTTCATCGTTCATTTGCATGAGTACATCTTTCAGTTTTTTCTCCATATGACATACTTGTTTGCTTGCAGATTGTCGCTCTTTAGTTTCAGCATCAAGCTGTTCCTCCAGTTGTGCAACCTTTGCTTTTAACTCCTTATTCTGGCGATCTAATTGCTGATGTGCATTCTCATACTTCAGAGCATTACTATGTTCTGCATTCAGACCAGTATTCATCTGGTCAACCTGAAGTGTGGCCTTTCTCAGCCTGTCATTGGCTAATTCAACGTTACCTTGTTCTTCCTCCAATTCTTCACAAAGATGTGCAATGCAAGACTCTAAACGCCTCTTTTCTTCCAAAGCCAGAGCACCTTTACCACAGTTGTTTTCAATTAAATCAGCCAGTTCATCTCTTTCCTGCTGTGCTTGCTTTTTAGCATGCTTGGCAGCAGCAAGCTCCTCCTGCATATGGATCATCTCTGCTTCCATACTTTTCAATTTCTTCTTGTCTTCACTCTGCTCACCACTCAGGCTCGGCCGCTGTAAGTCTTCGTCCCAGTTCTTCTCCTGCAGAAGACCTCTTACAGTTTCTGTGAGTACTCCTACCTCTTCTCTGAGGGACTTATTCAGACCTTGCCACGATGCCAGTTGATCTTTGAGCTCGGAGACTTCCTTCTCTAGCTCTTCTAGTCTGTGCTCCCTTTCTCCCTTAGAGCAACCGTCATCCCCAGAGTCCGAGTCACACCGATCACCCGAGTGAACCCTCCAGTTACCCTCTGACCGTGTGTCCGCTCCAGTCGTCTCTTCTCCCAGCCCACCATCCGTCATGTCACGAGATGTCAGGTCTGTAAGTTGGGCAGATGTATCCCTTCTTCCGGTCACTTCTACATCAGACCTGTCCACTTTAGAAGGCGTCACCGTCTCAATGTCTGCTAGCCCAACATTAGAAACGTCTCCATCATCCTGCCAGACATCATCAAACAAAACAAAGTCCCGGCCCCTCTCAAAGGCATACACTAAGTCTGGAGGTATACCTCCACATTGGCACTCAACGCTATTGGACCCCTCAAACTTTACTCTGTCTACCGCATAGTTCACAGTGACCCCATGCTTACAGCGAACCTGGACCTTTTTCTTGGTCAGACAGAAAATGAGAGGAGTTCCTGTCAGTCACCTGACTCTTTGAGTCCAACCGTCCAGAGACTCCTTCCTGGTGCAACATCATGGTACACACCTGCGGCCCATCGTTATCCGGAAAGAATGTCCCACATTCTGAAAAAGTCATACACTCACACTGCGGTTCCCAGATATGTCCACTGAGGTACCCAGTGCTGCCCGTTTTGAGAACTCCGCCGCCCTTTTCTGGACCACCCCGATCTGGGTCACCGCCCCCCTCTGGGACTCCACCCCTTTTCGGGTTACCACCCCGCTCTGGGACTCCACCCCTTTTGGGTTACCACCCCGATTTGGGTCACCGCCCCCTTTCGGGATTTCCCCATGTCCTTTCTACAGGTCTCCTTAGACCAAAGTTCACACCAAAAAGTTTATGTCCTTTATGGTACCACACCATCTCCTCCTGGCACTGCCACAGCTCCTGCTGTGACCGATCTCCGACACCTCCAGCTGCCGCTCACACACAGCTGCTGGTGTCACATTCCTAACCCCGCCGAGTTACAGCAAGCCACTTGTCACCTTCGTAACCCCACTGAGTTACAGCAAGCCGCTCGTCACCTTCTGGACCCCACTGAGCCACCACAAGCTGACTTGAGAGGGAAAAGAAAAAAATCACACACAACACAAAACTCACATGTCCTGTCTCTGTGCTATTCAGGACGGCCGGCTCCTCCTGAGACCGTCCAACACACAGGGCGCACTGGGTGCTATTAAGGGAGCTGACCCTCCTCCCAGGGTTTCCCAACACACCGGCCTCACCAGGTCCAGGGGCTCAGCGGGTGCTCTTCAGGACATCCATCTCCACCTAAGACTGTCCAACATTCACGCCTCACCAGGTCCAAGGTCACAGCACGTGCTCCAGGGATCCAATTCTTCTCCCAGAACCTCCCAACACTGACCCTCCAGGACCTTGCACACTGAACCCTCCAGGTACACAGTCTTTCTCACTGACCCCGGTCAGTACAACACGGACACCTGTCCGTTACCTGTGTTGGCCACACAGGTTCTCGGGTACCTCTTATCCCCAGAGGCACCCTGTAGCAATCAACAGTCTCTTTCACTGACCCCGGTCAGCACATCACACGGTTTTCACGACCGTCACATGCCGGCCACGCAGGCTCTCAGACCCCTCTACCACAGAGGTGTCCTATAATATTCTTCCACTGACACCAGTCAGCATATCACACGGTTTTCAAGACCGTCCACCCTCCTGGCTCAGCGTTGCCAGCACTGCAACATATGCTGTTGGAACAGTTGCCCTTAGCAACGGAGTTTTGCAGTCCTCGTCCGTTGCCCCTAGCAATAAGGCTACAACACTGCCCTTTGCATTCTCCACCAATTGTAAGGTAGCGCTTGTTATTCAGATAGGGGATACTCGCTAGGCACCCGATAAATCAGGTCCGGCACAGGTTTCTCAACATAACTCAGTCCATTCGGTTTATTATGCAGCATAAACCATCAAACAGCAACAAAAAGTTCATATCAAATCAGAATAGCCTCCATGACAAAGCTCCCCTCTGTTAACCCCGTGGTCACACAGGCTTTGTTATCTCCGGTACACAGGCTCTCTAGCCTCACAGTTACATTCCCTGTTCGGGTTATCTCATGGCTGCTTCTCAGTGCAGACGTTCATTCCCCCTCCTGGGAACTCTCAGACATGTGCAGCCATGATACACAGCGTCTCCACGTGCACTCAGGAAGGCAGCCACATCTTCCTGCACGAGACCTTCCATACAGACCAACCGGGTCCATGCATTCACTCATGTGACCTACCCTGGCCACCTTATATGGTCCGTAGCCACGCCCACCAGATCACATGGCTACGACTTCATCACAGGTCCTTCAACCACTCATACACATACTTTACTCAACGTGTGAACATGGCCTTAAGCCGTCCTCCCCAAAAAAACTAGCCATTTTTCATCTCTGTGTTAGATGCAGATTTCATCCATTTTGTTACCTGTGATTGTTTTTGCCAAGTGTGTAATATTAAGTGTTTGATGTGCTGCATACTTTTACAAATTGTAGTTAAGCGGGAAATGTGAAGAGGACTAAAACATACATGTTGGATATATTTCAACACTATACATATATTGCACCGTAAACAGATTTTGACATTCTTTATTAGTAAATCCTTTTATTTTTTCAGACTCGCCCTCAGACCGAGAACCTTCATGCTTCGAGCTGGAAGAAGTAACAAATACTCAGCATAACAATCCAAAGTCAGAAATCAGCCCCCTGTGTTCCTTTTACAAACAGTCCTGTCCAGCTCCACTCAGTCCTGCCGCCTGTACTCGCTTAGCAGAGGAGAAGTGTAAGCAGAAACAGAGAAGATGTGGTGAGTCTCTATGCTTCCATGTAATTGATGAATTCTATGGTAATTATTATTATGCTTTGCTTTGCTTATATCATACTAGCTATGAACCCGTTCTACGCCCGGGTGGCGAGCATTTTTATTGGTATATGGTCTCCCATCCTGGTATGTGCTGCCACCCTCCTATCCTGGTATGCATGGCACCCCTCATTCCTATCCTGGTATGCATGGTAACCTCACCCCCCCAATCCTGGTATGCATGGCACCCCATTCTTCATCCTGGTATGCATGGTCCCCTCACCCCCCAATCCTGGTATGGATGGTACTCCCTCATCCCTATCCTGGAATGCATGGTCCCCTCACCCCCTATCCTGGTATGCATGGTCCCCTCACCCCCAATCCTGGTATGCATGGCCCCCTCATCCACTATCCTGGTATGTATGGTCCCCTCACCCCCTATCCTGGTATGCATGGTCCCCTCACCCTCAATCCTGGTATGCATGGCCCCCTCACCCCCAATCCTGGTATGCATGGCCCCCTCACCCCCTATCCTGGTATGCACGGTCCTCTCATCCCCCCATTCTGGTATGCATGGTACCCTTCATCCCCCAATCCTGGTATGCATGGTCCTCTCACCCCCCAATCCTGGTATGCATGGCCCCCTCACCCCCTATCCTGGTATGCATGGTCCTCTCACCCTCTATCCTGGTATGCATGGTACCCCTCATCCCCCAATCCTGGTATGCATGGTACCCATCCCCCAATCTTGGTATGCATGGTACTCCCTCATCCCTATCGTCCCCTCACCCCCCTATCCTGGTATGCATGGTACCCATCCCCCAATCCTGGTATGCATGGTACCCATCCTTCAATCCTGATATGCATGGTACTCCCTCATCCCTATCCTGGTATGTATGGTACCCCTCATTCCCCAATCCTGGTATGCATGGTACCCATCCCCCAATCCTGGTATGCATGGTACTCCCTCATTCCTATCCTGGTATGCATGGTCCCCTCACCCCCTATCCTGGTATACATGGTCCCCTCATCCCCCAATCCTGGTATGCATGGTACCCCTCATCCCCCAATCCTGTTATGCATGGTACCCCTCATCCCCCAATTCTGGTATGAATGGTCCCCTCACTCCCTATCCTGGTATGCATGGTCCCCTCGCCCCCAATCCTGGTATGCATGGTCCCCTCATACCCCAATCCTGGTATGTATGGTCCCCCCATCCCCCATACCAGGTATGCATGGTCCCCTCACCCCCCTATCCTGGTACGTATGGTCCCCTCATCCCCCAATCCTGGTATGCATGGTCCCCTCACTCCTATTAAAACTACACACATACCAAAAAAAGAAAAAAATTTATACTCACCCTTCTTTCCTGTGCTCCAGCGCTGTCACCACGTTCTGCTGGAGGCTGGGGGAGGAGTCTGGCGCCAGAGTACGCGCATGCCCATAGCGCTGTCAGGCGCCATATTGCTGAAGACACACTGCAAGTGTGTCTTCAGTAAAATGGCGCCAGATCGCGCTATGCACATGTGCGAATCCGGTCACACTCCTGCCCCGATCTCCAGGCGACGAGAAACGCTGCGGCAACGCTCCTCCCGGTCAGGTAAGTATGTAAGTATGGTGCCGGACATGGTGGTATGCAGTGTGTACGCTTCGGACAGAGTGACACTTACAGCGTTATATTATAGATTCTGCAGCACTTTACAGGCAAAAAATTTCAACAGTTATTTTTTACTTCTATTGAAAGCCACAGTAAATTATCATCCACAACTCATCACTATAATGATTATTGAAATTAGTCTGATACATTTCCAAATGATTCAAAGAAGAAAGTAACTTGATATATCCATTTATTAATGGGATTGTTTGGATGGGTGACATATTGGTGTCACTCCCCAGAATAGTCGCTAGACTTCAGTTCATCAAACTTTCCACAAGATGGCACACATGCCATAACATTACAGCAACTATTTGGCTAATTCAAAGGGAACCTTTCAGCAGTTTTGGCTGATATAAGATACGGCCACTGCCTTTCAGGGCTTATCTACAGCATTCTATAATGTTATAGATAAGTCCCCGATCCGACCTGAAACATAAGAAAAATACGTTTTATTATACTCACCCAGGGTGCGGTCTAGTCTGATGAGTGTAGCAGATCTGGGTCTGGGGCCTCCCATCGTCTTGCCATGCCGCCCTCCTGCTTGCTTCATTGCTCCCTGGCATCGCGCTCCTGTGCAGGCGTACTTATCTGACCTGTTGAGGGCAGAGTAAAGTACTGCAGTGCGCAGGCGCTGGACCACTCTGACCTTTCCTAGCACCTGCGCACTGCAGTACTTTAGTATGCCCTCAACAGGGCAGATAAGTACGGCTGCGCAGGAGTGCGATGCCGGGGAGCGATGAAGCAACAGGAGGCGGCATCACAAGAAGATGGGAGGTGCCGGACCCAGACCTGCCACACCAATCGGACCGGACCGCCCCGCAGGTGAGTATAATAAAACTTATTTTTCTTATCTTTCAGGTCGGATCTGGGGCTTATCTACAGCATTATAGAATGCTGCAAATAAGCCCTGAAAGGCAGTGGCTGTACCTTATATCGGTCAAACCTGTTGACAGGTTCGCTTTAACAGCTCTTTCTCAAAGAGCAGTAACTCAAAGCAGGTAATACTCAATATCTTCAGCATTACCAGCGTTGGTCTGGTATTGCATCTCTGCCACAGACAGTTATAATGTTGTTCTCGATCAGGTCCACCCAATCCAAAAGGCACACGACACAAGAGAGACTCGCTTGAAGCCTTTCATGTTTATGTGTTCTCTGGCAGCTAAATTACTGGGCGACCTGTTCAGAAGTTATAAAAATTTAGGTAGTAAAAAAAAATTTTTCATTCCTATCATGCCTCTTACATTAATTCCTGAAAAGCACCTGAAGGGTTAATGAACTACCTTTAAAGAAATTTTGAATACATTGAGGGGTGCGTTTTTTCAAATGGTATCACATTTGGGGGTTTGTAAGACCCCCAAAGTCACTTCAACACTCAACAGGACTCTATAAAAATAAGTTTTGAAAATTTACTTGAAAAAATGAAAAATTACGGCTACATTTTTAAACCTTCTAAAATGCTAACAAAATAAAAAAACATTTTGCACAAGTTGCTGATGTAAAGCAGACATAACGGAAATGTTATTTATCAATGGTTTTGTGTGGTATGACTATCTCGTTTAAAGGCATAATCAATCAAAGTTTGAAACTTGCTAATTTTTTTACATTTTTTTCACATTTCTGAAAATTTTATAAATTAAAGCAAAACATATCAACCTAAATTCATCATTATTATAAAGTATAAGGTGTTATGAAAAAAAAATCTCAAATCAAAATTAGCCTAGTCACTAAGGGGTTAAAGAGTTACAGTTAGGTCCATATATATTTGGACAGAGACAACATTTTTCTAATTTTGGTTCTAGACATTACCACAATGAATTTTAAACAAAACAATTCAGATGCAGTTGAAGTTCAGACTTTCAGCTTTCATTTGAGGGTATCCACATTAAAATTGGATGAAGGGTTTAGGAGTTTCAGCTCCTTAACATGTGCCACCCTGTTTTTAGAGAGACCAAAAGTAATTGGACAGATTAAATAATTGTAAATAAAATGTTCATTTCTAGTACTTGGTTGAAAACCCTTTGTTGGCAATGACTGCCTGAAGTCTTGAACTCATGGACATCACCAGACGCTGTTTCCTCCTTTTTGATGCTCTGCCAGGCCTTAACTGTGGTGGTTTTCAGTTGCTGTTTGTTTGTGGGCCTTTCTGTCTAAAGTTTAGTCTTTAACAAGTGAAATGCATGCTCAATTGGGTTGAGATCAGGTGACTGACTTGGCCATTCAAGAATATTCCACTTCTTTGCATTAATAAACTCCTGGGTTGCTTTAGCTTTATGTTTTGGGTCATTGTCCATCTGTAGTATGAAACGACGACCAATCAGTTTGGCTGCATTTGGCTGGATCTGAGCACACAGTATGGCTCTGAATACCACACAATTCATTCGGCTGCTTCTGTCCTGTGTCACAGCATCAATAAACATAAGTGACCCAGTGCCACTGGCAGCCATGCATGCCCAAGCCATCACACTGCCTCCGCCGTGTTTTACAGATGATGTGGTATGCTTTGGATCATGATCTGTACCACACCTTCGCCATACTTTTCTCTTTACATCATTCTGGTAGAGGTTGATCTTGGTTTCATCTGTCCAAAGAATGTTCTTCCAGAACTGTGCTGGCTTTTTTAGATGTTTTTTAGCAAAGTCCAGTCTAGCCTTTTGATTCTTGATGCTTATGAGTGGCTTGCACCGTGAAGTGAACCCTCTGTATTTACTTTCATGCAGTCTTCTCTTTATGGTAGATTTGGATATTGATACTCCTACCTCCTAGAGAGTGTTGTTCACTTGGTTGGCTGTTGGGAAGGGGTTTCTCTTCACCATGGAGATTATTCTGCGATCATCCACCACTGTTGTCTTCCGTGGGCGCCCAGGTCTTTTTGCATTGATGAGTTCACCCGTGCTTTCTTTCTTTCTCAGGATGTACCAAACTGTAGATTTTGCCACTCCTAATGTTGTAGCAATTTCTCGGATGGGTTTTTTCTGTTTTTGCAGCTTAAGGATGCCTTGTTTCACCTGCATGGAGAGCTCCTTTGACTGCATGTTTCCTTCATAGCAAAACCTTCCAAATGCAAGCACCACCACACCTCAAATCAGCTCCAGGCCATTTATCTGCTTAATTGAGAATGACATAACAAAGGGATTGCCCACACCTGTCCATGAAATAGCCTTGGAGTCAATTGTCCAATTACTTTTGGTCCCTTTAAAAACAGGGTGGCACATGTTAAGGAGCAGAAACTCCTAAACCCTTCATCCAATTTTAATGTGGATACCCTCAAATGAAAGCTGAAAGTCTGAACTTCAACTGCATCTGAATTGTTTTGTTTAAAATTCATTGTGGTAATGTCTAGAACCAAAATTAGAAAAATGTTGTCTCTGTCCAAATATATATGGACCTAACTGTATCTCAAGCTCTTAAGTGGCTTAAAAAAACAAGTAACATTGAAATTTAACTCTTGTTAAAAATCCTCTGTTCTCATGAACACATAGATGTTTAATCACATAAAGTAGGGTACAACTTGTTGTTTAGGTTATTGACCACCCTGCGGATTTACAGTGGCTAGTTAGGTGAGGAGCAAAGTTTTGAAGGCTGAAGGAAGACCTTATGTCCATCTAGTTCACCCTATTTTTAGTGCAGCTGTTCTGCATTATTGATCCTGGGGAAGGCAAAAAACCCACAGAGTAGAAGCCAATTTTCTCCATAGGGAAAAAAATTCCTTCCCCTAAGCTGGGTCAACCATCTACCTATAATATTCTGTTATTCGTAACCTTCTATACTGTTACTCACAAGAAAAGCATCCATTCCTTTCTTAAATTCACTGCTAGCAGACTCTATGCTCTAGAGCAGGGGTTCCCAACCTATAGCTCAGGAGCCACATGACCACAAACCGTTATGAATAGTAGATCTTCGAATGGTAACTTCTGTGAGTAGTCCCGCAATAGCAGATTTGGATGTGCATATGCTTATATTGGGATGGAGGGATAAATTAATAAAGTAATGTGAATATAGGACTTGGGGGGATCAGGATGTGCTTCATTACTTTGTCCCAGATCTGAATGTGACTCTGAAGATAGGGAAGGTGGGGAATGCTGCTCTAGAGTTAATTTGTGCCACTGTGAAACTCGGTGTATCACTGGACCCCGCCAGCCTCAGTCCCCCGTGCTTCTTTCATGTTGCTAGCAGCATGGGAGAGCATTTAGTTGCGAATAGTGGCTCGACCATGCCACTGCTCTGAAATGTTAATGTTGTTGAGCACTCCACTCCCAAGTAACCTGGAAGTCATGTGGTAGAGAATTGGAAAGCTCCAGAAAATACAACATCATTAAACCATTTTCACATGCAACAGCTCCACAGAGAGAAATGAAGCATTACACAGATCCCATTAGAATCAAAGGGCTGTCAATGTTATACATGCATTTTCTAAAACTGGATCCTTTGAGAGATAGAGGCTCTTTTTAGCCATTCTAACTAACAGATCAGGGTTCTGAGCAGGAGACACCTCTATAAACTCTGAATTACCACATATAGTATTTCTTCACTCGACAATCCTTTTAATATGGTTACAGTCACAAAGCAGTAAAGATTTTGGCCTGCCTACAGCTTATCCAAATGGACAGTTGCTAACTAATGCCTGTCGTGCCGTGTGACAATCTCTCCCGCCTAAGAGTGGTCATGAACAGCTCTTGTCGGACATTTTACATTGACAGAGTATCTCCTTCTCTTCTGCTCAGCTCTGCCAAAGGGCCCTCATGCCGATGTCATGTTGATTGATAGCTTGCTCAGACTAACGCAGTGGGGAGATGGCTGTCAATCACCATGACATCAGCAGTGACGTCTTGCTGACTGTGCATGGCACAAGAGGCATGTGGTTCGCAATTACCAGTCGATGCGTGCTTAGCCCTATAGGTAAAAAGAGGGTTGGATAAGGCTTTTAATAACTAAAAGGCTAATGGTTCACAGTGTACAAACATTAGAGGAGCAGCAAGCTCCCTTCAATCTTACAAAGAAAAAATATGTCTACAAGAACAATGATCAAAACTAAAATAATGTATCCATTATTTCTACTGATTATATATGTTGTCATATACTTTCTACAATGCTTCCTTGTGTCCTATAGCCATGATGCAGTCATTCTTATGTGCCTGGCCTATATTACCTGAGGTTAATTGTCACTTTACAGAACATTTACACCTGTAATATATGTGTGTAACATCCTGTAGACAGCAGAGTTACCATGTATGAGAATAGTTGCCGTTATGAATAATTTAAGATAGCCAAGTTACAAGACACCAACTAAAAATATAGCACTAATATAGGCTATAAATATTAATTTCATGACCATATAAAAAGGGCTGAGTTCCCACTTCGGACAGCTGTTATAGCTGACAGTTTCCCTGGGCTGAAATAAAACAAATCATATCTGAGAAATGTTGGAAGAGCATAAATGTGTAGGCTATTGTTTGATGCTAGGCAATTCACTTGTATCACATAATGTTACCCATAATGAATGTTTGGAATTATTGCAGAGCTCCGCTCCTATCTCCAGATCCTCCTAAATTTACTGCGCAAGGCAGAGGACTTCTTACGTAACAACATGGATGTTTCCTTCTTCACTCAGACTATTCCGCAGTTCATGGAAGGCATTTACAGTGATATATTTTCCCTCAGACCCCGAAGAGATCTTACAGGTATCTCATGACACTGATATTGTTGATTCTCTGGTGAAATAACCACATTATCAGCGCTTATTGTCCCCTACCCAAATATCCCCTCCCAACTATGATTTATCATTAAAAACTAGGACGCTATAATTTGGATGATTTTGGCCACATCAGCCTCTATTTAAACAAACAGATAATAAAAATCAAGTTTGATATAATAATGCTAAGGTCCTTGAAGCTCCAAAATCTGGTGATTACCAAAAACAGAAACCATAAACCATAATTACTCCCAGTCGTTACTCCACTTGATTGGGAGCACCATAACCTAAAGGGTTCGATTGTACATTTAAGCTTCCAGGGACCCGACATTCCATTGCCATAAGTATCCCCCAAAATCACCAGATCAAAACCTATCTTTTTCCAATTTCAAGACCAATTTTGAACCAACCCCCCAACCATCACAACGAGGACATTTTGAATACCTTAAATGCCAGAGAGAACCCTATATAATAATGCTATGGCTCTATGATAGGCATTGCCCAAAGTTCAATGCCTACCACATTCAAGTGCATAGAATCATAGAGTTGGAAGGGACCTCCTGGGCCATCTGGCTCAACCCCCTGCCCAAAGCAGGATTTGCTAAATCATCCCAGACATATGTCTGTCCAGCCTCTGTTAGAAGGAGAACTCACCACTTCTCGTGGCAGACTGTTCCACTCATTGATCACTCTAACCGTCAAAAAGTTTTTTCTAATATCTAATCTGTGTCTCCTCCCATTCAGTTTCATCCCATTGCTTCTAGTCCTTCCTTGTGCAAATGAGAATAAAGATGATCTTTCTACAATGTGACAGCCCTTGAGATATTTGTAAACAGCTATTAAGTCTCCTCTCAGTCTTCTCTTTTGCAAACTAAACATTCCCAAATCATGCAACCTTTCCTCATAAGACAGGGTTTGCAGACCGGTCACCATTCTGGTCGCTCTTTTCTGAACTTGCTCCAGTTTGTTGATGTCTTTTTTAAAATGTGGCGCCCAAAACTGGACACATTATTCCAGATGAGGTCTGACCAAAGAGGAGTAGAGGGCAATAATGACTTCACGTGATCTAGACTGTATGCTTCTGTTAATACATCCTAAAATTAGATTTGTCTTTTTTGCTGCTGCATCACACTGTTGACTCATATTCAGTCTGTGATCTATTAGTATACCCAAGTCTTTTTCACATGTGCTGTTGCATAGCCCTATTCCTCCCATTCTGTATATGCTTTGTTCATTGACATCGTCTGCCAATCAAAAATCATCCCCCTCATTTTCCAAATCGAAATGTCAGACAGCAATGCCCCCATTCCTAGTAAGAAAATTTGATACTGCCCTATTCACTTTTATCTGCGCCTTATTAACCTTCTCAACTGAGTGAGCATTCCGCCAGCACTTTCGCTGAACGATTTCAAACCAAACTGCAATCATCAATGAAAAGGAAAATCAAAGGCGCAACAAGTCATACTTAATATCCTTAATAAAATCTCTAAAAGGGTGAACTCTGAGGTCATTACCCCCCACATGTAACATCAAAATATCCAATGCCCTATCTATGTGAACGGTACACTGCATTTCTTGCAACTCCCATAACTCTAAAGCCAAGCCACCTAATCATCACCGTAATCCTGGAAAAACCAAGCTGTCTACCCTCACAGCAGCTGCAGCACTCCCAAGTGGACGTATGAATGACCCAGGAACCATATCAAACAAGGATCAAAACCTGTAATCAAACACAAACGAATCACAATCAAGCATTAAATGACACTAAATGAACACTTAAGTCAAACGAAAAAGACAGACCTCAAACTCCGAACTACAAATAGATCCCAATATAACTCCCCTAACTTTTCCAGGACCCCAAATGAAACTGAACGCCTAGTATCCTTCAATGGCTGTTTAATTAAGAAACTGTCAAATCCCTCTGATCACGCAACTTGAAGCTGAAAGCCAATGCCGCAATTACCTGAGAAACCTTTGACGATGACCAGCCCACAGAGATGTTCCATGACATAGCCACATCAGCAGCACACATACCTGTTCATCATCATATAACCTATGACCAAATTGGGCCTACCAACAAAACAATAAAAAAAAAATCAAACATACACATATTTGGTATTGGCGCATTCAGAATTGTCCAATCTATCGATATAAAAAAAATTAACCCGATCTTTAAATGGCATAAGGTAAAAAGTAAAAATATCAGAATTACGTTTTTTTGGTTGCCCCAACATTGCATTAAAATGCAATAACGGGCGATCAAAAGATCGTATCTGCACTAAAATGGTACATTTATAAACGTCAGCTCGGCACACAAAAAATAATCCCTTACCCAACCCCGAAAAATTGAGACACTACGGGTATCAGAAAATGGCGCTTTTTTTTTTAACAAACTTTGAAATTTTTTCCCCCATTTATATAGAAAAGAACCTAGACATGTTTGGTGTCTACAATCTCGTAATGACCTGGATAACCATAGTGGCAGGTCAGTTTTAGCATCTAGTGAACATGGTAAAAAAAACAACTAAAAAACAACTGTGAGATTGGACTTTTTTTGCTATTTCACTGCACTTGGAATTTTTTCCTGTTTTCGTGTTTTTTAACAAGATATGTTAAAACCAATGGTGTCGTTCAAAAGTACAAATCATCCAGCAAAAAAACAAACCCTCTCATGGCCATTTTGACCAAAAAATTAAAAAAATTATAGCTCTGGGAAGAAGGGGAGCAAAAAATTAAAATGCAAAAATAGAAAATGGCCCCGGCGTTAAGGTGTTAACAGGTTTTTGTTCAGGTGATAGGTTCCCTGTAAGTTTTTTTTTTTAATCTTAGGCCAGAGTCACACTAGTGAGAAATACGGACGAGTGCTATGCACAAAAAAACGCATTGCACTTGTCCCAATGTTAATCTATGTGGCAGCTCCCATCAGCCGATTTTTTCTCGGCCGTATTATAAGTGCTGAGAAAATCGCAGCATGCTGCGACTGTCACCGTATTATACCCGTAAAACGCCAATGCAAGTCTATGGGGACGACAAAAATACGGATTACACACGGACCAGATGTGTGACTTGTGAGAAATACACATCGGTGTCCTTTAACAAAAGCCGACAATTCAGTTTGCGATACAGTAAAATCACACTGACGTGTTTAATAAGGAATAGAAAGAATAGATATATACACACAGAATACATATATATATATATATGCACACACATGTCATTGAGACACACACATATACAGTATATATTTATAGTTCATAGAGTTCTACGTAGCATAATAGCCGCTAAATCAATTGCCATCTTCTGGAAAATCATTACAGAACCCAACATGAAATGACACATGGTTTACATACAGTAAACCATTTTGTTTCATTTATTTTTTTAATGTCTTTGACTAATAATTAGATTAGTGTATGTGTGTAAAATTTGGGACATGTAGATTTAAATTAATGGATAAATTTGTTGAAAAAAATTGCGTGGGCTCCCGCGGTATTTTCTCCGCCAGAGAGGGAAAGCCAGTGAGTGAGGGCAGATATTAATAGCCTAGAGAGGGACCAGTTTTTGGGCCCCCCTGGCTAAAAAAAAATCTGCCCCAGCCACCCCAGAATGGGCACATCTATAAGATGTGCCTTTTCTGGCACTTAGCCTCTCTATTCCCATTGCCTTTAGCTCATGGGTTAATAATGGGTTAATGTCACCTTACTATTGAAAGGTGACATTAAGCTGGGTTAATAATGGAGAGGTGTCAATAAGACACCTATCCATTATTAATCCTATAGTAGTAAAGGGTTAAAAAAGACACACACATTAATTACAAATTCTTTTAATGAAATAATTACACAAAGTTTTTGACAAAATTTATTATGCTGCCAATCCAACAGAATCTCTTGTTCTCCTGTAAAAAAAATAATAAAATAAAAAAGCAACAATATCCTTACCTCTCCGCCGTACAGTCAGGTCCCCCGCTGCAATCCATCACAAGGGGTTAACTAGTTTACAACCGGGACCGGTGCTAATGCTAACGGCCCAGCTGTAATCCACTGCAGGATGAATGAAATCATGTCTGCGCAGGCGCCCCGGCTGACCAGAGATGAACTGATTAGCGTGGGAAAGTTTCTGAACTTTTTCCCACGCTGTCAGATCATGGCAGGTCAGGCGGGGAGTCTGCGCAGACATGATTTAATTCTGCGCAGCCTGCGTACACATGAATCCTGCATTGGGAGGTTCAGAGGTAAGCACTGATGGTGCCACTGAATGGGTACCTGAACGCAGTGTAAAAGCAGCATACAAAGTGTATGTGCTTTATTTTACTCTGCGTTAGCCTGCCTAGGGTTCATGTTTGAAATCTGCAACATGTCAATCTCTTTTCCTAGTATGTAGAGTTATATGAGCAGATTGTTCCATTGAATTGCAATAGATGCGGAAAATGCACAGTTAAAAAGCATAAGCATTTTTAATGTGTTTATGCTGCACCAAAGCAGTAAATCACATGTAAACCAAAATCAATAATGTTTTTTGAAAATCAAATACCAGGAAATATCACAATCAAAGCAGTTTAACGTAAAGCAGGGGTGCACAACTCCAGTACTCTAGGGTCACCCACAGTGCATGTTTTCAGGATTTCCTTAGCATTGCACGAGATGTTGGAATCATCACCTATGCAGGTGATTACATTATCACCCGCGCAATACTAAGGAAATCCTGAAACATGCACTGTGGATGACCCTAGTGGACTGGAGTTGTGCACCCCTGTCTTAAAGCATGACATACCCCAAAAAGATGAGTCAAAAACATGATAAAAATGCATGTAAAAAACACTCTAAAAAAATAGAATAAAAAAAAACGCAAGTAAACTACTTGACCCAATAGGAGCAGAAATGGTGCAGAAAATCACCAACATCAAAAGCTCACCACATACTCAGCATGGGTATATAGCCTATGTATTAATTATCATGAGGAAAAATGGTTTAAATAAAGAACAATGCGATCGTAACTCACGAATAGCAAAAATCTCAGACAAGTGTTTATACAGTAAGAGAATCGTGAATGGAATAGCTATCATCACATCGTACGTAACATTGAACACCGTTCACGCAGACTGATAATTTGAGGCGTATTTGTCTTCATTGTACAAATGCCATGTGATACTATGTATTTAGAACAAATGAATTCATAAAGTATTGTACAAACATCTCCGTTGATTCTGTACAAAGAACATTTAATCAAGTTAGCGCTAAAATGTTTGATATTTAATTTCACAAGTTTTACATGAACAGTCTCACATTTGTAATAATAACGTTGACTAATATGACATGACTTACAGTATTTGTTCCAATGTTCCATCTGCTACTGAATAATTGTTTCGGAACACAATTAGCCAATCACCACAAGCCACAGCTGTTTACAACTTGAATTTCCACTCCTCCCTTTAGTTCACTCGTTCAATGACACCATTTCCAAAAGACGAAGATGAGATTTTTCACCTCCATAAACAATTTCTTGATAACGACTGAGCTCTATTGAACACATCATTCAGTCGCTCAACCCCTTGATATTACAAAATTATCCAGAGCGATGGATCGCGATTCGCTACCATTAAAACCTGAAGGATTACCTGCCAGTGTAAATGCAGCTCTAGTCACTCTGCCCCTGCTCGGCCATCTGTCATCCTGCATAAAGGCTTAAAAGAGAATCGGGCTTCCAGCTCAGGACTTCTGATATTTAACAAATGTCCTTTAATCTCCAGTGAAATAATTTAAGTTTTATAATGCAGCATTTGATTCTTTTCTAACGCAAACACGAAACACAGTAAATTAGAGAGCGATAACAATTCTGATACTATCATTTTTGTAACATTTTGATCGTTTTTAGTTAATATTGTTCTTTAAAGCGGTATTCCCACAATTGAAAGTTAACTTACTGATCACTGGAGTAGAGACCAGGGGCAGTCCCTTAGGAGGTCAAGACCAAGCTCTGCAGATCCCTGTTTTCTGAGTAGCAGGGTCTCCATAGTGAACAGTAAGTTATCCCCTATCCTATGGGTAAGGCCAGGTGGACATCAGCATATTTTCTATCCAAGTGTTATCCAACAAAACATTGGATCGCACTCAGACCAATGTTAGTTTATGGGGCCATGCACATGTCAGATTTTCTTCAGCGGACTGAGGTGGTCCTAGGAAAGAATCACAGCAGGTTCGAGTTTGATCTGATTATTGAATCGCACTCGGTCATGTAAGTTAATGAGTGTGTGGAAATCATTGGACTGCACTCGGCTGACATCACTGATGACATCATGCACTGAAACAATGGAGAAGATGGAGAAACTTTGCTCTCCATCTCTTCTTGCATTGTACTCTGATTCCCTCATCCAAGAGAATCAGATCACACTATGTAAAAACTCTGACCAGAGTTTCATCAGAGCGTCAATTGCATAATAGGACCAATTCTCTCGGGTAAGAGAACCTACGGCCATCTGAATCTAGCCTAAGAGATAACTTTTTATTGTGGGAGTACTCATTTAAAAAGGGTTGACATGTGGATCGCCCCCAGGGCTGTGGGGTTACTCGGTACCAGGCCGGTGTCTCAGAGGGATGTGTCACGGTGGCGGTGACCCGGTCCGTGGCCCTGGGCGTCCATGCAAGAGGGGTGAAACGTAGCCGAATAAAGTTTATAGGTAGATGATACGTGACGCCACCTGTGGTGCTCGGCAATGAAGGGGTTAAGCTGACGCTGCAGTGCAGATCCTCTGGGACAGATGGTATAAGGCAGCAAGATGTAATAGCTCCCCACAGGTAGAGCTGTAGTCCCAGGGCAGTAGTAATAGGTGTTGAGGAAGAGGGTGTAGTGTTAGGCACAGAGAGGTAGCAGTGCTGAAGGGGTTGCAGGAAGAAGGCAATGACACAACAGGGTGCAGTTTCCTTTACCTTTACTTTGCTTTGTAAGTGCAGTCCAGGATCCAGATTACAGATGGAACAGGAGTTAATCAGCCTGGAAGCAACTTATGAATCTCTCTATGCAGATGGGTTGTGTGGTCTCCTTTCTAGTGCTTATCTGAGGCACTTGCAGTTCTGAGTTACACTGAAGTTCCTCTTGCTTGCTCTCTTTTAGAACTCCCCTCGTATGGCAGGCAGCCGTAGTCTCCTCTTTCTGACTCACACACGTTGCTGCTGGGCCTCCAAGTCTTATGTGGAAAAAAAGCATTTACAGCCTCCTGTTCCTCCAGTTTCTGTTGCAGGAACATCAGTATCCATACTGCCTCAGATACCGGACTCCGGACAATGCGCTACAGCTAGAAGTGAGCCTGACTTCAGCTCAATCCTCCAGCTCATCTCCCTCACGTCCACACACTTCGCCTTCTCCACACGAACTCCCATAATTTCCCTTTCCTGACCACAGAGAGCAGCTCCTCAGCAGTTTGGGTTCAGAGCTCCCTCTGCTGGCCTGGAGTGGGAACTGTGGTGTGTGCTGGATTTACCTGATAGAGAGATCCTTCATTGCATCCAGGCATGGCATCACACTCCCTAGAAGGAAGGTAATGCCAGTGTGGCGACCATACTCCTGGGGGCGCCACACATGTCTTTTGATTAAAGTCTGTAGCCACTCTGTGACTGCAGACTTCGGAATCCTTAAAGCACGCGCTCCACATGCGCAGTCAGGAATCTCTGGTGTTGCCGTTGAGAGCCGGAGGTCACCTGATTGCAAGATTGGGATCTGCATACATGAGGTCACGTGCCGACAAGAAGTGCTCAGCCTCGCTCAGTACCAAATGAATTGAGAGAGGTGAAGCTTGTCTATTAGTAATGTGTCCAGAAGTATTCACATCGCATACTTACGTCTCGTGACAACCCGCTTTCAACCTCAACATCAGAGAATCCTCAGGATGCAGAAGTACGCAGTCACATAGAGAGACTGCAGACTTTTATCAAAAGACCGGACAACCCCTTTAATAACTTTGTCTGAAAGTGCATTAAAAACGCTATTTCTGATGTGAACAACATAAATTAGTAACTGACCCTTTAATGTCTTGTATTTTTTTTTTAAAAAGAGCAGAATCGGGTTATTGAAGCAACAGAAAAAGAACACATGGAAATTATTTCAGAGGACACTAATAGAACAGACACAAAGAACGGAAATTATATTCACAGGTATAAATTCAAATGTACTATATTTGAAGACACAGAAAGTTATTTAAAATATAATTAAATAATTTAATTTTGCTTTTCTCAAAATGTTTTTTTTTTATTTTAAAGCTTTATCTGTGCTATTCTATATAGAGAGATATATAGATATGAAATAGATAGAGAGATAGATAGAAGATAGCTAAATAGAGAGATAGATGTGAGATAGATAGATATATAATAGATAGATAATAGATAGATGATATATAGATATGGGATAGATAGATAGATAGATAGATAGATAGATAGATAGATAGATAGATAGATAGATAAAGTAGATAGATAGATAGATAGATAGATAGATAGATAGATAGATAGATAGATAGATACGGGATAGATAAACGGAAAGATAGATAGATAGATAGATAGATACGGGATAGATAGATACGGGATAGATAGATAGATAGATAGATAGATAGATAGATAGATAGATTCACAAATGTTCATTGAATGTACTTATTATGCAATCAATTAATATCATCCTAGAGAACTGCTAAACGCATCCTTTGAAGCATTGTTTCCAGACCTTGGACCCAGACTAGATGACTGGACTTCACTTCTTCATCATATGATCAGTCCAGACTCTACAAATTTACTACAGGAAAAACAGGCTGGAATGGAGGTTGAGGCTGTGGAGATGCAGCTTTTCCTAGAGGTATCATAATTGTAATTTTCACCTTCTCTTCTTGTTGCTGACCCAGCTATGCATGAAAGATGTTTACAACAGTATAGATAAGTGCAAATTAAATAGTGAAAAATGTATGACTTTAACCCTTAGAGATTGAGCCAATTTTGATCTTAATGCCTGGGCCAATTTTTACAATTCTGACCACTGTCCCTTTATGAGGTAATAACTCTGGAACGCTTACATGGATCCCGGTGATTCTGACATTGTTTTCTAGTGACATATGGTACTTCATGATAGTGGTAAAATTTCTTCGATGTGACTTGGGTTTATTTATGAAGAAAATCGAAATTTGGCAAAAATTTTGAAAATTTAGCAATTTTTTTTCTTTTAATTTTTGTGCCCTTAAATCAGAAAGTTATGTCACACAAAATAGTTAATAAATAACATTTCCCACATGTCTACTTTACATTAGCACAATTTTGGAAATATTTTTTTTTTCCAAAACCGTCTTTTATAGCGACCACATTACATTTGAAGTGACTTTGAGGGGTCTATATGACAGAAAGTACAGAAAGGGACATCATTCTAAAAACTGCCCCCCTCAAGGTGCTCAAAACCACATTCAAGAAGTTTATTAACCCTTCAGGTGCTTCACGAGAACTGAAGCAATGTGGAAGGAAAAAATTGTCATTTAACTTTTTTTCACAAAAAATGAACTTTAGAACCAAACTTATTTATTTTCACAAGGGTAACATGAGAAAATGGACCACAGAATTTGCTTTGACCTTTCTCCTGAGTGCACCGATACCCCATATGTGAGGTGAAATCCACTGCTTGGGCGCATGGCAGGGCTCAGTAGGGAGGGAGCACCATTTGACTTTTTGAACGTAAAGTTGGCTGGAATCGATGGCAGGCACCATGTTGCATTTGGAGACCGCCTGATGTAACTAAACAGTGGAAACCCCCCCACAAGTGACCCCATTTTGGAAACCACACCCCCATGGTTTTTATCCAGGGGTATAATGAGCATTGTGCTTCACAGAATTTGATAACATTAGGTCACCATATTGAATATGTCATTATTAGTGTTGAGCGCAAGTGCTAACTACTCCAGTTTGCATTGGGTGCGCGGTTATGCACCAAGTATCACGCATACTCGAGTGACATGCTCGAGTCCCTGCCTCTCATATTTCGTGGCTGCTAGACACCCCCAAAAAAATGCAGATATCTGCAATACTCAGTGCATATCCGAGCACCCGATGCAAACTCGAGTAGCGAGCACTTGCACTCAGTACTAGCCTTCATATCGTCATCATTTTTTTACTTTTGAAAAAACCCCAATTCTAACTTCAACCCTAACACAACTCCTAACACAACCCTAACTCCAAAACATCTCTAACGCCAATTCTAACACAACCCTAACCCCAACACAATCCTAACCCCAACCCTAACACAACCCTGACCACAGCCATATTCCCAGCCCTAACCCCAACCCTAACCCTAACTCTAACTGCAAAGAATGGAAAAAATATAAATATATATTATTATTTTTATCTAACTAACATGGTGACAAAGGGGATTTGATTTACTATTTTTTTTATTTTGTTCACTCTAATAAGGTCTATCACAGTGATGAAAAGATGACGCGGAGGGCCAGGGACGGAGCAGGAGGGCTTAGGGATTGTGGAGGTACCATGGGGTGTCTGGGGACCCCATTTATCTCTTCTCTGATATGTTAGATCATATTAATTGTAAATCAGACTTGTTTTGTAATCGCAGTTATTCGATGAATAATGGCGATCACGTGACAGGGGACAGTAAAAACCGTCCATGATCATGTTCTTCAGGTTCTCAGCTTCCCCGGTAGCCAAGACCCCGGAGATTTTCCGATGCTGGGGTGCGCTATACCCTTATTTCTCTGTTCTATTAAAAAGCGGCGCTGAGGAATAAGGCCCCCTAACTGCTGCCGTTAAACAGCATTTCGGCGGTCGTTAAGGGGTTAATTAAAACACCATTTCATGTATTTTAGAAAATGAAGAATATTATTTCATATTTATCATATATTTTATCGTAAATATTGAGGATAAATCTATTTCAGTATTATGAGTATGGCAGTTTATAGATATGTGAAGGGAACCTATCAACTAATTAATTCTGCCCGAACCACGAGTAGCATGAAGCAGACACAAGCTGCATTATTGCCGTTGTGTTTACTTTGAAACACTCCTGTCTTCTCCTTAACTGACAGGTCTACCCTCATATAGACATATCGAGAGAGACCTGTCAGCCATGGGAAGGTGAGCAGCCAGGGTCTCCTTCTTTCTGCCCGTGCTCTGACACCATGAATCAGCAAATAATGCAAACATCAATTCTGACAATTTTATGTCTTTTTTTTTCTTTCAACGTTCAACCGTATGGTATAAATGTTATGTTTGATTAGCTTGGACAGTTAGGCGCTCAGTTATACCAAATGTGTTATTTCTTTGGTTATTTTTTAGATTATATTTACGGTCCAATGGGGTTTATGTAAATTTTTATATTTTTTTTTAGTTTTAAAAAATATATATATTTTTTAAACTTTTTATTGGTCTTCATAGGGAACTTGAACCTACAATCACTTGATGGCTTGAGCAATACACGGCAATACTGTAATACTGAAGTATATTGTAAATAGGTTATCTCCTCTGGCAGCTTTGTGCCATCAGTATTCCTCATTCATGTTGCAGGGAGGGTAGATGGTTGTTGGAAGGAACACTTTTCTCCAGTTCCAACCTTTTAAATTCTGCTGTCATGATTGGCCGTGGTACCTTAGAGGTTAAACGGCTGCGATCAGAGATAGCTAGTTGAATTGGATGCTGACTGTATTACACAGCCAGCCTCTTGTGGAAGATATTCTGTAAATACAGAGATCACCGTTTATGTATGGTGGATATGGCAGGTGAAACCCTGGTAGAATGGGCCCTAGGATACGTCCAACCCTGAATAGATATAACCTACATCCTGGGTCCTAAGAGGTCCCCTAGTGAACATGTAAAGCATATTCTAAAAGATGAAACAACTCTTAACAATTAAAGAGTCAGCATTGCAGAGCCCATACACACATGGCATTAGTTTAGGGTAGAAAACCTAATAATAGGTTCTCTTTAACTCAGATATTCACTATATCTATGCCACCAGGGAGTAGTCAGGCTTATATGCAACTAAAATAAATAATACTGCTATATCATGGGAAAAAATGTTACTGTTATACAGTAACTGAATAATACCTAAGGTGATTGAATAATACAGAAATCTAGTGACTGAACAAAATCATTTAGATTGGAACTGTAGTGACCTACAACTCATTGACCATGTAACAAATACAGCCACATTGCCTTCTTAAACCAGATCATTTGATAAATGTGCCTGCTAAGGACTGTTCCCCATTCACAACAACTATAACATTTCTAACGCAATGTAAGCCAACTAATAGGTAGTATAAACTTAGGCTCCAATTCTTTAAGACTGGTGTTTTGGTGAGTATAATCTAACGTGTTTTTCTTATCTTTCAGGTTACATCGGGGGCTTATCTACAACATTACAGAATGCTGTAGATAAGCCCCTGATGGCGGTGCTGGCAACTGATAGGGCTAAAATGGGATGACAGATTCCCTTTAAAATTAGATTTACCAAACAGTATGAACCCTTTGACAAATTTGGTGTCTTAACCACAATGTTCTGCTAGGTTTTTGACATCTGAGAGCAGCATTATGTTGGGGCAGAGACCCTAATTCCAGCAAAGTATCACTTACTTGGATGGGTGGTGTAGTTTTGATAAAATCATTGCTTTATCTGCCAGTTTTCTAAATGATGAGCTCTGTATATCCCACCCACACCACTGATTGGCAGCTTTTTGTGTACTCTGAGTATAGGCAGAAACCTAAGCAATCATGATTGGGAGAGGTTATACAGCGCTTATGAATATGGAGAACTAAATGGCAGCTGATTTACTAGACCTCTAATGATCTGGTGATAAAACAGTGATTTTATCAAAACTACGGCAATCAGCCCAATAAGTGACACATCTCTGGAATCAGGGCCAATTTTTTTTATATCATGCTGCTATCTTATTAGGTGGCAAAAACCTGATGACAGATTCCCTTTGGGTTTATGTAGTATAACTTTGCACAGTCTAATAATTAGATAGTTTTGAAAAATATGATCCATTCTCTGCAACAGTGTCTCCATATACAGGTCCTATCAGAGTGCCCCTGTTTATAATGTGTGCCAGAAAATGTCCCGCCTACACAGTCTAATCTCAAAAGCATGATGGAAAAGTAATTAGCAATGTTGTTTTGTAGCACTGGGTCCTGGGTTCATATTCCACCAAGAACAACGTCTGCAAGGAGTTTGTATGTTCTCCCCATGTTTGTGTGGGTTTCCTTCTTGTTTTCCGGTTTCCTCTCACACTCAAAAGACATAGGCTAAGTTCACATGTAGCGGAATTCCCGCGGAAGTTACTGCGAGAATTCTGGAATTTAAAATGCGATTTTCCCGCGGAAAAACTAGCAATTTGCAAGCGTAATTAGCTTGCAAAATGCTAGCGTTTTCCAAGCGATTTGTAGCATCGCTTGGAGAACTGATTGACAGGTTGGTCACACTCATCAAACATAGTGTTTGACAAGTGTGACCAACTTTTTACTATTGAAGTCGCCTATGCAGCATCAATAGTAAAAAGATCTAATGTTAAAAATAATTTAAAAAATAAAAAATCGGGTTATATTCACCTTCCGATGTCCCGCGCAGCGTCCCCAGGCCTCTGCGATGCTCCGACAGGTCCCATTCCCAGTGATGCATTGCGGCAATGAGCTTTGATAACATCGTGGTCTTGCAAGATCACTACAGTATCGCGAGACAGCGACGTCAGCAAAGGTCATCGCAATGCATTACTGGGAACAGGAGCTGCCGCGTGTATCGCTGAAGCCTGGAGACGCTGCGCAGGACGCCGGAAGGTGAATATAACCCGATATTTTTATTTTAATTCTATTTTTTACAGGGATATGGTACCCACAGCCTGGCGGACAGTGGGTGCCATCCGCAAATGTTGTGCTTTCTTTTCACATGGTGTGCACAGCCACATGCGGAAAGTAAGTAGAACAATGCATTCCTTTATGGGCGGAATCGCCGCGATTTCGCAAATTAATGAGCATGCTGCGGATTTTTCCGCAATGCGATTCCGCCGCGGGAAAATCCGCAGCATTGCGGAATACCATAGGAATGCATGGGATGCTGTTTTTTGCATTTTCGTGGCAAAATTGCGCGGTAAAAACCTCAGCGAAATGCGAAAAAACCTGAACGTGTGAACGCCACCATACTGATAGGGAATCTAAATTATAAGACCCAATTAGGACAGTAATGATAATGTCTATAAAGTGCTGTGGAATTAATAGTGCTATATAAGAGAGTAAAATAAATAAATATACAAGGAAACCCATAATGTGCTCTTCCTACTCTCCTTCTCCAGCCCTGCACTACCTATGAGGACTAACCAGTCAGCGGCCTCCCAAATGTTCCTCCTTCCTTTGAATGAGAGTTTGGCAATATCAGTCTTCAATCCAATCTTTATTCTTGAGACGTAGAGTTAGGTGAAATTACTACTAATAATAATCGTTGAGATTTCAATCCCTTAGTATTATGTTATTTACCTAATTAGACTGTCCTCATTGCTATAAGCTCTGTTAATACTTTGTTCATGTAAGTTGAGAAAAGAAAGTATATTCAGTTGCAATTAGAACCCACTCCTACATTAGCTTCAGTGCGTTGATCATTAGTGAGATATAAAGCATATACTTAATGAATGGAGGCAGCTCCTTCACTTCCACTGACCATGAAAAAAGTAGCTTTAAAAGTTAATTCTGGGGTCAAAGCTTCTCAACTTCAATGTACAGTTCTCAGCACTTTGTACCACTTTATTCCTCCCCAGAGTGCTTCACAGAGCACAAATCACTTCCCAGTACTAGTCTTTCATAAAATAGCACATAAACTCTAATCTACGCTGATATGTTCTTGACATTCTAGGAGAATGATGATGCAGTGGAAGAACTCAAAGAAAAAGGACGACGGGTCATTTACAACCTAAAGTCACAGCTCAGAAGTAACAGGATCCTCACTGATGAACCTTTACTTCCAGACCAAGGTATGGGCAGAAATGCGCTTTACAGTTATGTTTATTGCATTACAGCATAATTACTTCCACAATGCAAAAGTAATCTCTTATTAGGCAGAGTTCTCATCATACTCTCTTCATGACTCCACCTATGGCTTCCACCTAAATCCCATTTTACCCTTTAGCTGGGCACAGTAGTGAATGGACTCAAAATTGACCTCCTATCCCTTTTCATAGTAAGCTACTAACTGCACAATTATTTGACAATATGGCTTTTTGATCATTAATTTTTATTATTGGACAACTATAGTATTGTTGGTTAATCCCAAAGGTTAATAAACCTGAAACCTGAATATTTAAAAAAATTAAAATCGAGGTGTTGTGATTTTAGACTATTATTAGTGTGCAAAATTATTACGCAACTTAATGAAAAATGTAAAATTTCCCACCTCAGTTATTTATTTTCAGAATAATAACCAAAAACTCAACGTACAAAAATACTTTTCTGACATTTAAAACTTAAATATCAGTAACCAATATATCCCCCCTTCTCTTCAGTAACGGTAATAAGCCTTCCATCCATGAAGTCTGCCAGTTCGTTAATCTGTTGACGATCAACTTTTTAGCCGCACCAACTACAGCCTCCCAGACACTGTGGTCCTGAGTATGCATATCGCATGCTTGTGGTCACATGACCGCCGACACCGGATAATCCTCACATCGTGCAGTATGCACAATGTGAGGATTCACAAGTCTTCAAGTTTATACAGCGTGGAGTTGGAAAATATGAGTACAAATTATGATAGTCACTTGCCTAGTAATTGTGCACACACTGTACAATATTTTGGCTGGCAAAAAAATGGATATCACGAAAAAGGAGGTTAACTGGGAGCTGAAAATTTTACATTGGCCCTGTCGTAAGCATGGAGCCGAAAAAATAAGATTCAGTCGGAAGCCTGAGATGACGTCATGGAAGAGGACATAGAAGTGATGTGATTCCTGGCCTTTGTGGTCTCATTCCATTACTACATTAAGATATGTGAACTTATATCCGTTTAACAGAATTGATACCTGTTCATTCTCAACTACAGAAGAGAGACGTCACAAGTGTAAATGGAGGCACCAAAGCAAATGCCCAAGGTACCGGCTGCATTGAATGAATGTTATGTGGCATTTTCTATACTGCCTTTTAATATACGCTCCATATACTAACACTAATATTGTGGAAAGTAGTAGTACAGTGGAGAGAACCGATCACAATAAAATCTCTCCCTTAGGCTGGCCCTATAGGGCATATAGCGGTCAACTGCAAGCTCAATTGGCCGACTGCTGCTGTATCTCTTTTGCCGCACCATACACAAGACACATTTAGCCATGTGTTCTCAGTAGAGTTGAGCGAAACGCCAAAGTCGCGTTTCAAATTATGCTTCCAGCACCCTTTTTCAGCCAATGATGGAGGACGCACACTGTGGGCAATGCGATGACATGGGCAGCGGTCACCACCATTTTTGAGAAGGGCATGCAAGTGATTGGCGGGCTTTGTGTGGTGTCACAGGGGCTATAAAAGGGCGTGCACGCCGACCGCCATCTTACTTCTGCCGATCTTAGCAGGGAGAGGTTTCTGCTGCTGATTCTGAATAAGGGAGAGCGTTAGGCAGGGAAGAAGAACACAAAAACTGCTTCTGCTGTTAGCGATTTTCACTGTACAACACAACAGATTGTGTGCAGTGACAGAGGAGGATATATTTTAGTGCATAAGCTCTGTTGGTTATTAGGCTGCCTTATAAGGCTCCCTGATAGCTGCATTGCTGTTTGCACGCTTCTGTGCAAACTGCTTTTTTAAAAGCAAAAATACTTTTCTTCCTCTTTTCTGCACAGTTACCAAGCGTTCATTTTTCCACACTTTTGTGTGCAGCAGTCCTGCTTATTAGGCTGCCTGCTGCCATACTTGGACTGAGAGCATCATTGTCAGCCTCCTAAAATCTCTATGGAGATTCAAATTCTCCCCAATACTATATACACCTTGTACTTTGTCATACACCAGCCAATTTCAGCCTGTTCAATTGAGGTGTAATCTATAGTGGGCCTGAGATAATTGTTCAGCCTCCTAATATCTCTAGGGAGATTCAAATTCTCCCCAATACTATATACACCTTGTACCTTGTCATACACCATCCAATTTCAGCCTGTTACATTGAGGTGTAATCTATAGTGGGCCTGAGATAATTGTTCAGCCTCCTAAAATCTCTAGGGAGATTCAAATTCTCCCCAATACTATATACAGTTGTGGCCAAAAGTATTGACACCCCTGCAATTTTGTCAGATAATACTCAGTTTCTTCCTGAAAATGATTGCAAACACAAATTCTTTGGAATTATTATCTTCATTTAATTTGTCTTAAATGAAAAAACACAAAAGAGAATGAAGCAAAAAGCAAAACATTGATCATTTCACACAAAACTCCAAAAATGGTCCAGACAAAAGTATTAATACAAAAATGGTGGGGGGAACAAGAGGCGCAATAGTGCCCTATCACTAGTGACACTAGAAGTATGAGCGGTATAATACAGTTCCACTCACCTATTCCAGTTGTGTAACCCACAACTGGCTTGAGAGCATATCACAGAATCAGCTGCTGCAGGACCTCCACCAACCACTCGCACGTGGAAAAACCTTCAGAAAGTTGTGGGAAGCAGGGTGTGTTGCAGTCCGCGCTGCCGAGATTCACAAATCACCTGGGATGCAAGATGTTGTAGCAGTGTACTCCTTTATTTCCTCCTACGCGTTTCGGCGCCCTTCCTGGCACCTTCCTCAGGGATTATCCCTGAGGAAGGTGCCAGGAAGGGCGCCGAAACGCGTAGGAGGAAATAAAGGAGTACACTGCTACAACATCTTGCATCCCAGGTGATTTGTGAATCTCGGCAGCGCGGACTGCAACACACCCTGCTTCCCACAACTTTCTGCAGACAATAGTATTGGCACCCTCAGCCTAATACTTGGTTGCACAACCTTTAGCCAAAATAACTGCGACCAACCGCTTCCGGTAACCATCAATGAGTTTCTTACAATGCTCTGCTGGAATTTTAGACCATTCTTCTTTGGCAAACTGCGCCAGGTCCCTGATATTAGTAGGGTGCCTTTTCCTAACTGCCATTTTTAGATCTCTCCGCAGGTGTTCTATGGGATTCAGGTCTGGACTCATTGCTGGCCACCTTTGAAGTCGCCAGTGCTTTCTCTCAAACCATTTTCTAGTGCTTTTTGACGTGTGTTTTGGGTCATTGTCCTGCTGGAAGACCCATGACCTCTGAGGGACCCAGCTTTCGCACACTGGGCCCTACATTATGCTGCAAAATTTGTTGGTAGTCTTCAGACTTCATAATGCCATGCACACGGTCAAGCAGTCCAGTGCCAGAGGCAGCAAAGCAACCCCAAAACATTAGGGAACCTCCAACATGTGTGACTGTAGGGACGTTTTTTTTTCTTTGAATGCCTCTTTTTTTCTCCTGTAAACTCTATGTCGATGCCTTTGCCCAAAAAGCTCTACTTTTGTCTCATCTGACCAGAGAACATTCTTCCAAAACGTTTTAGGCTTTTTCAGATAAGTTTTGGCAAACTCCAGCCTGGCTTTTTTATGTCTCAGGGTAAGAAGTGGGGTCTTCCTGGGTCTCCTACCATACAGTCCCTTTTCATTCAGACGCCGACGGATAGTATGGGTTGACACTGTTGTACCCTCGGACTGCAGGGCAGCTTGAACTTGTTTGGATGTTAGTCGAGGTTCCTTATCCAACATCCGCACAATCTTGCGTTGAAATCTCTTGTCAATTTTTCTTTTCCGTCCACACTTAGGGAGGTTAGCCACAGTGCCATGGGCTTTAAACTTCTTGACGACACTGCGCATGGTAGACACAGGAACATTCAGGTCTTTGGAGATGGACTTGTAGCCTTGAGATTGCTCATGCTTCCTCACAATTTGGTTTCTCAAGTCCTCAGACAGTTCTTTGGTCTTCTTTTGTCCATGCTCAATGTGGTACACACAAGGACACAGAACAGAGGTTGAGTCAACTTTAATCCATGTCAACTGGCTGCAAGTGTGATTTAGTTATTGCCAACACCTGTTAGGTGCCACAGGTAAGTTACAGGTGCTGTTAATTACACAAATTAGAGAAGCATCACATGATTTTTCGAACAGTGCCAATACTTTTGTACACCCTCTTTTTTATGTTTGGTGTGAAATTATATCCAATTTGGCTTTAGGACAATTCTTTTTGTGTTTTTTCATTTAAGACCAATTAAATGAAGATAATAATACCAAATAATTTGTGTTTGCAATCATTTTCAGGAAGAAACTGAGTATTATCTGAAAAAATTGCAGGGGTGTCAATACTTTTGGCCACAACTGTACACCTTGTACCTTGTCATACACCAGCCAATTTCAGCCTGTTACATTGAGGTGTAATTGGGTCGCCCTCCCAGGGCTGTGGGGTACTCGGCACCGGGCCGGTCTCTCAGAGGGGAATGTCACAGCAGCGGTGACCCGGTCCGTGGCCCTGGGCGCCCATGTAAAAGGGGTAGAGTGGTGGAATAAAGTTTACGAGTGATTCGTGACGCCACCTGTGGTATTCGGCAATGAAGATGCTAAGCCGACGCTGCAGACAGATCCTCTGGGACAGATGGTGTGGTGCAGCAATGATGGTGTAGCCCTCCACAGGCAGGGCTGTAGTCCCAGGGCAGTGTAGATCGGTGTTGGGGAAGAGGGTTCAGTGTCTGGCACAGAGATGTAGCAGTGCTGGAGAAGTTGCAGAAAGAAGGCAAGGACACAGCGGAATGTAGTTTCTTTACCTTTACTTTGTAAGTGCAGTCCAGGGTCCAGATTACAGATGGCACAGGAGCTGATTAGCCTGGAAGCAACTCAGGGATCTCTCTATGCAGATAGGTTGTGTAGTCTCCTTCCTAGCGCTTACTTGAGGTACATCCAGTACTGTGTTACACTGAAGTTCCTCCTTCTTGTTCCCTCTCAGATCTACCTCGTATGGCAGACAGCTGTAGCTTTCTATCTCTTCTCTTGGCTCACCCATTGCTGTTGTGCCTCCGAGTCTTAGGTGGGAATAGAGCATTTACAGCTTCCTATTCCTCTGGTTTCTGTTGCAGGACCATTAGTATCCATACAACCGTGGAGACCAGGCTCCAGATCATGCACTCCAGCTGGGAACGAGCTCTCAACTCCGCTCAGTCCCCCAGCTTCTCTCTCCACGTCTACACACTTCGGCCTCCTCACACTAACCTGACTAATTTCCCTTCCTGGCCCTCAGAGAGCACTCCTCCCCCAATTCTGGTTCAGAGCTCCCTCTGTTGGCCCGGAGTGGGACCTGTGTTGCATGTTATGGTTAACTGCTAGAGAGACCCTTCATTGCTTCCAAGCCTGACATCACCCTCCCTGGAGGAAGGCAATGCCACTGTGGCGACCATGCTCCTGGGGGCACCACATTCCCCCCTAGTGCAATTCAGTACTCCTGGGCTGATAAAAAAAAATATGAACACATAAACAAATAAACAATTATACATGTACAAGATTTAGAGAAAAAAATGAAAAATACAAAAACCAAAAGCTCCAAAAATAGTCCTGTGACGATTAGTCCATGCGTCAATGTCCATGGTCCATTCCTGGGCAAATGGTGAACTAATTACAAAAGAAGTTTTTTGACCACAACTAGTCCTGTGGCCCAATTGTCCATCAAAATAAACTGGAAAATTCAAAAAGGGGATTTCTTACAGAGTCTCTGTAAGCACAAAACTTAAACGTTACATATATACATACAATTTAACATTTACATCAACGGATTTATACACGATATCTGAGGGGTGGAATACCTTGGCTACTACGGACAGACCTATGTAGCTCTGGTGTGGGTAAACTGGGTAAACTGGGTAGTAGCCGTCTACGAACTCTTAGACTCACCATGGGCATGACCGATTCACCACTGGCAAGGCGAGGATTCTCTGGCTCCACTGCTGGTGTGGCATCTGCTACCTGAACTTCCTGATTTTCAGAGTTCTCTTGAGTCACTTCTTCTTGTACTACCAGTTGGGAGAAGGTCAAAACTGGCACCACTATGGCATTATTCGCTCTAGTCCAATTTGCAGGGAATTCTCCAAGTACAGTGCTGACCTTTTCTTCTTCCTCTATGGGTTGGGTGTTGTTTTGCTCTTCCATTCTTTTTTTTAACTGGTCAGGGCACAATTTCAAATGATCCCTTGATACTGCTGCTGAGGTTTCTCCCCCATCCCTACTGATAAGGCACACCTTGGTGTTGTCGAAGTTTGATGGTAAGAAGGTGTAGGGTTCAGCTTCCCATTGGTCATCCAATTTATGCATCCTCCTCTTCCTTTTTAGGTCTTGTTCTCCTGGTGACAAGGGAACTGCAGGTGCATGGTGATTGTAGTGCCTTTCTTGCTTTTGTCTTGCCTGAGCTAGACTCTTTTCTACACACTCTTGTACTCTTCGATACTGTTGCTGCAGTTCTGTATCCCAGTCAGCATCTGGTGATGTTACCTCAGGTGTAAGGACTCCCATATCCAAATCAATAGGCAGCTTACCAGGCCTCGCTCTCATTAGGTAGGCTGGAGTGCAGTTGGTGGAATTCACAGGAATGTGATTGTAGAGGCCTACCAGATCTGGCAACTTCTCTGGCCACAGATTCCTCTCTTCCAAAGGCAAGGTCTTCAGTAGGTCGATCACCACCTAATTTCTCTTTTTACACATGCCATTGGTCTGTGGATGGTACGGTGTTGTCCTGATCTTCTTGCAACCATACAAGTTACAGAATTCCTGGAACACTTCCGCCTCAAAGGCTGGACCTTGATCTGTAAGCACTCGCTCGGGATATCCGTGTGGTCGACAAAAGTGCTGTTGGAAGGCTCTGGCTGCTGTCCTGGCTGTTTGATCCTTGACAGGCACAACTACCAAGAATCTTGAGTAGTGGTCAACGATGGTAAGAGCATAAATGTAGCCTGAACGGCTTGGGACCAGCTTCACATGGTCCAGGGCGACCAACTCGAGTGGCTGTTTAGTTACTATTGGCTGCAAAGGAGCTTGCTGGCTGTTTCGGTCCTTTCTGCGCAGGTTACATTGTCCACACTCCCGGCACCAATTTTCAATGGCTTTCCTCATACCAGCACAGTAGAATCTCTCTCGAAGCAAGACCTCCAACTTCTTCCATCCGAAGTGTCCAGCTCCATTGTGGTATGCTTCCAAGACAATTGATGCTTCCCTCTTTGGGACTACCACTTGCCAAACCAACTCATGAGTGCGGGCATTGATACTCCTCCGACACAACTTTCCTTCATAGATGAACAGCCGGCCTCTTTCCTTCCACGACTGCTGGGTTTCTTCAGGAGCATCCGACTCTGGGCGTGAGTCAGCTTGTCACAGTAGCTCCTTCACCAGGCAGACTGCGGGGTCGCTATCCTGGGTTTCTGCCCAGTCATGATGAGGCAATGGAATTAGGGTGGCTTCTTTCATGACAGACCGTCTGTTTCTCACTCCTTGGGCAAGTTGGGCCGCAATTGGCCGGTGGAAGGCAGGTAAGTCTATTTCTTCAAGTGCCTCAGGGTCTTCTTCTGCATCTGGCAGATTGGACATTCTGGACAGCTCATCAGCATTGGCATTCTTGTGCCCTGCTCTGTACTTGATGGTGAATTCATAGTTAGACAGTCGAGCTATCCATCGCTGCTCCAGTGCACCTAGCTTGGCAGTTTCCAAGTGAGTCAACAGGTTGTTGTCCGTGAAGATGGTAAACTTGGCTGAAGTTAGGTAATGCTTGAATCATTCAGTCACAGCCCAGACTATGGCGAGAAACTCCAGCTTGAAGGAACTGTAGTTGTCAGGGTTCCTTTCAGTGGGACGAAGCTTCCTGCTGGCGTAGGAGATCACTCTTTCCTTGCCATTCTGTACCTGTGACCGTACTGCTCCAAGTCCCACGTTGCTGGCATCAGTATACAACAAAAAGGGTTGGTCATAATCTGGGCAGGCCAGAACTTCATCTCCTGTGAGAGCCATCTTCAGTTGAGAGAAGGACCTCTCCAGTTCCTCATTCCATTCGAATGTAGGACTCTGCTTTCTGGTTTTCTTGGGCTGACCCAACAGAAGATTTTGCATAGGAGTGGCTATCTCAGTGAAGCCTTTGATGAATCTTTGGTAGTAGCCTACCAGCCCGAGGAATTGACGTACTTCATGGAGCTTGCTGGGCTTCTGCCAGTCCCGGATGACTGTGACTTTGTCAGGATCCGGTGCTACTCCTTCTGCACTCACTACATGACCGAGGTGCTGAACCTTGGGCTTCAGGAGGTGGCATTTGGAAGGCTTCACCTTCAGGCCAAAGTTGGACAAGGCTTCAAACACCTCAGCCAGGTGCTTCATATGGTCTTCATAAGTCTTGGAAAAAACAATGACATCATCAAGGTACAGCAGGACTGTCTCGAAGTTCTTGTGCCCAAGACAGCATTCCATTAGCCGTTGGAATGTCCCTGGATCAGTTCAGAGCCCGAATGGCATGTAGTTTAACTCACAGAGACCCATTGGGGTGGTAAACGCTGTTTTCTCCTTGTCTGCCTCTGCCACGGGAACCTGCCAATACCCACTAGTGAGATCCAAGGTGGAAAAATAGTTAGCAGTTTTAAGTGCAGCTAATGATTCCTTCATTCTGGGTAATGGGTAGGCATCTTTATGTGTAATGCTGTTAATTTTTCTGTAATCAACACACATTCTCATGGTACCATCCTTCTTTTTCACAAAGACTATTGGGGCTGCCCACGGGCTACAACTGTCTCTGATCACCCCAGCCTCCTTCATTTCCCGCAGCATACTGTACCTTTGGCACACTGGTATTGTGTTGGGGGTATAGGCCGGTACCTTTCTTTTATGAGTGGATGGTCTCCAGTGGGGATATGGTGTTGAACCCCTTTTTCCTTCCCAAAATCTAGAGGGTGTTTACTGAATACCCGCTCATACTCCTGAGTCACTCGGTAAACCCCATTCTTTTGGTATGAAGGGGTGGAGTCAGTTCCCACCTGCAGTTGCTGGAACCATTCCTCCAGCTGCTTTATAGAGCCATTGTCCTCCACCTGGTCGGATGAGACCAAGGGCTCTGCTGCCTGCATTGCATTGTTACTGACAGTAAACAGCTTAGCAACTGTGGCATACCGAGGTATTGTGGCCTCCTCCTCCCCACAATTCAAGAGGCGTACAGGTACCCTCCCTTTACGGACATCAACTACCCCTCTGGTTGTCAGGACAGTGGGCCTGCTATCAGAGTACACTGGTTCTACCATTGCCTAGTAATCTTTTCCTCTGAGGCCTATGGCTGCCCGACACCAAATCAACATTTCACATCTGGGGGGTATTGCAATTGGGAAAAAATCACTCACTGACACTGCCAGTTTCTCTGCCGGAGAGTTCTACCTGCTGACTTTGCATCAGGGCTCTGATCTCCTTTTGCAGGACTTGTTGTTCACTGGAACCAGCAGTCTCAGCCACCTGTTGCAACAAGACAATAACCTCGGAAAGACAATTTTCAATCACATTGGTACCAAGAGTCATCATTGGGTTACATTCTCGTCGATCAATATCCACAACTATCAGACAAATAAAAAAGTGGAAAGGAATGTGTTTGTTGGATAATGTTACCCCATTTGTGGGCAGCATTTAATAATTAATTACAATTATGATTTTAAAAAAATCTTGATAACCGTGATAACTATATAGAAAGCTCATAATTCATCAAATTTGACAGCAAGGATAGTGCTACGTGCAGATAAAACAGCTACCACAATGAAACCTGACCAACTCCATTATAAGTCATAGGGCCTGTTGGGTACAGTATTATATGTCGTACAATGGATCCAGTACTGCATCATGATCTCCATAATAAACGGAAAGCACAGAAGGGACATAACGAGAGCCTAAAATAGACGGGGATCCACTGTTGTTCTGGTCTGAACAGTGGGGACTGGCAGATTAGAAGTCCAACATTGAAGAGGGTAGCTAGAAATGTTTGAGATGTTTATGAGATACAATTAAAAAGTATATTGTGGTACCGTCTTAGCCAGAAAAATAGATTTATGAAATAGTTTTTCACCCATGGGTTTTATTCCTCTCTTTAATTTCCCCAAATAGTTATGAATAAAGACACTATTGTCTTGCTACATGAATAAAGGCAATAGCGTCTTGCTCCATATTTGGTCTACAGACAGATGATGGAATAGACAGTTGTGAATGTGAGTTGACAGGATTTTTCTGGCAGGACTATTTTTAGTCTTCAGTTCCCTCTGAGCAGTGTATAGAAGGATAGAAGGGCTGGTATTATCTGTTTTCTTTACTTCATCCCTAAATGCTGTACTATGCACAGGTTGTCAACATTTGTCAGAAGCCATTAATGAAGTTCAGTCTATTAAAGAGAAGTACAAATGGATCCTACAGATTCCCGAGAGAGACTTGTCAATGAAATTTCAAGAGGTGAGAACTGTAGTAAATCATAAAGCAATCCAACAAGTTGCTAGAGATTATATTCCTCACAGGAAGTATTAGCTGGAGACTTGAGGACATCAGGTTTTATCTCTTTTTGAGTACCTAGTCAATGCCTGCTGGATGGTTTTTTTCCAATAGTTTTTATTGAACTTACAACATTTTTCACAGGATGGGAAGAGGAAGGGAAGGGGAAACATGGGGAATCAGGGAAAATGAAGGGAAGAGAGGGATTTGGAGGCACAAGGAAATAACAAAAACGATTACAATCCTCTGATAAATTAGTATTGTAACTACCAAGAAGAGAAGTTGTGTACATATAAACAACAATGGCACATATGTGACATAAACAAATACATTCTTCAAATTGATAAGTAATATTTAATACAGGAAAAATGAACAAAAGTAAAATAATCAAGTACATTCCAGAGTGAAAACTTCAGGTAAAACCCCCAGAACCTGGAGAATTAGGTGATCTACCGTTTGAAGGGGCCTTAATTGAGGACAAGACCTGTACTTGACAGTCTCACATATACATATGAGGCTGTTGGATTCACATCGGTAGACCCGTGGCTGGTCCGTGTGAATGCAGCCATATGCATACACCCCAAATCAAGAAGTTTCAGCAAAATTAGAGAGGTTTATATATTGCAATGCCAATTATTAATGTACAGCACCAGGGAATCAATGGTATTATATAAATAAATAATAATAATTAATGTCTCCTTTCTCACAGATTCTGGTTGACCTGGGTTCGAAGAATGGGAAAGGTTTGTACAGAGCTCGTGTTCACGTGTGTGTAGCTGGGAAGTCGTCATCATTCATCAGTCTTGTTGGTCTGGACAATAGTTCTCTCTATCGAAGCATGCCGGGACTCATTGCACTTTCAATGGACAGATTAAAAATTTAAGAAGCTGGCAATATCATAAAATTGCAGGAATGGAAGTGATCGCACATGATCAATACATGTTGTGCCGAAAAAACTTTGGTCTTATTCTCAAGGATCTTAAAGGGAAGACTTGTGTGTCCTCCCATCGTCCCATGCTTAAATGGTATCAGCATAAGAGGCTACTAAATGCATGAAGTACCCAAATGCCAACGATTAACAGAATGACTAGGAATTGCACTTAAAAGAACTTGGGGGTTTCTTATTTAATGTACGAAACATTATCAGGTTATTACAACACTTTCAGCTATATGCTCAAATGAAGATTATAAAGATTCCGACAGGATCCATTATATACATTGCTGCATGATAACAGAGAAGACCACACCAAATTTATATTGTGTAATGTATGAAATGCTTTTCATTGACCAGTTTAGGTTTTCATCTTGTAGCAGTGTGGAAGTGATTTTTACATTTCCATGTGTGAAATGTAAGTGGATAGTACACTCCTTGGTTGCTATTTCCAGCACTTACCATGAATTGTCTGCACAAGCTCCGAAAAGAAGGTGCTTTTTATATAAACCGAAATGACAGACAGACTGCTTAAAATTGTCAAGATGTCAATTTGTTTTTGTATCTCTGTGTTTTTTCTAAAGTAAAAGAATAATGCTTTTTTCAAAGCCCACAATATCTGCATAAATCATGTTTGTCTGTAACACTAGAAATTATTCATAATGGAAAGACAACTCCAATGATGTGCGTTCCGTTTCTCACTTTTTCCTTCAATCATAAGTAAGGGCTCATTCAAGCGTAAGTTTTGCACATACGAGTTCACAGATAGGATACCTCAAAGAGAGACAAATTACGTGGAGCGCATATTGCGCAAATTTTGGTCACACCCCTAGCCACACCCAAATCCACGTCCATTTGCCATTTTTTTCTCCCCTGTCAGGAAGAGATGTTAGAGTTGTGGTGGCAGTGAGGAACATTCAGAAGACACCCAAGACTGCCGGACGTAGACCCAAATCCGGGACTGTTCGCTGTATCCGGAATGGTTGGGACTAGAGGACTGATTAACGGGACTCCAGTCTAAAGTCAGAGGTACCTGGTGGCAGAATGGCACTTTGTGAATCTCTCACCTTCTGGTGTCCCCGGTGTACCTTTTGATGACCCAGAGATGGCGTGACATCATCTGTGCGTCCTGCTTATCTCTAGTCGGGACCTATGGATTTATTTTCTGTTCCTTTATTCACAGTTGTAGCAGCCAGAACTTTCTCATCTTTTTGTAAGCTTCACTATACAATTTCTGTCTTTTTTGTGTCTATACGGCCGTGCTCACACATAGCGTTAATACTGTGTTTTTTGTTTTCTGCAGGTGTCTGCACCAAACTATACAATAATAATCTTCTCTAATTGTATTTTTGCTGCATTTTTTAGGCCTTTTCCACTTATTTGTTGCATTTTTGCTGCACATGTGAAGTTGCTTTTTTAAGTGTTTTTTATAGTACAGGAAAGTTTTGCTTCTGCACTTTAAAAAGTAACTGCAGTTGTTTTTAGGCTCCACATAGAAGCCTCTGAGAAAAAAAGCACCAAAAACCACACAGTTCAGCTGTGTTATTAGATGCACAATGGGCACAGTTTTCATGACATTACATTCTTTTTGCTTAGACAATTAAATACATTTGAATATCTGTGCAATAAAGCAGCAGAAAATACACAGCATTTACACTACTTACACTGCATTTGAATGTAACAAGGTGGCACGGGGTGGTAGTCGTGGACGAGTCCATTAAGCAACAGTCAGTGAGCACTCTGGCACCTTGTACATGAAAAGATAAAGTCCTGGTACTGCTATACAGTTGGTTACATCTGTTACTCCAGCTTCTGGCCCTCAGGTTCCTTGAAACACCACAAAGTCACAGTTCTTTTCCAACAGTTGAACTTTACTAAACAGCAAGGCATCCATAACATCAGCAGCACAGTTCACACAGGGCAAAGTTTCCTTTACTTTCCCTTCCTCTGCCATCTGGGCAGTCCCTTTGGACAGTCCATGTCCCATCTGTACCTTCAGCATCACTGGCTCCATGTCAGCCCCTTGTCCGGTTCCAAAAGGGAAAGGTTCCGGGAACGCCATCTCAGTTGCTCCCGCCCCAGTCTTGGACCCCGAATCCTTCCTGGGGATGTTCCTGTTGATCTGGTGCCCGTTAACACAGTTCTTCAGCCGTTGGGTCCCTTACTGCCATCCGCAGACTTATCCCCCATGGCATGTAACTGTCTCATTGTATGCGTTCTGCCCTTGGGCAGACTGCCCGGGTGTCTGACAGAACCAGGAAGTATCTGTCCTATATCTCCCTGCTCTTTGCTTTTCTGCTCTGTGCCCCTTCCATCTACTTAACCCTAATCTATTCCTAATCTATCCCTAAGCCTATGCGCAATACAAAACAAATACATTTGCATTACAGTACACACATTAGTTAAACATTAATAAAACATCAGGGTGCCGCATGTTACACAGGTGAACAGCATTCAGGAGAGAGAAGGTACATGAGGGTCTCCTCTGTCACCTCCTTACATGAACATGGTCTAAATGTCCAATCAAAGTCGCTGTGATTTCATGAAATCTCCGCCCTCAGTATATCTAAAGATGCTGCTGAACTGTGTGATGTTGCATTTTTAAGCACAGAATAAAAGCTTTTCTGTAGTATTAAAAATGAGACTTCACATCTGCACCAAAAACGCATCAATCATGGGGCGAAACACATAAAAGAAACACAGCAAACTGAAATCATATAAGATATTATTGTGTCGTGTGCTGTGGACACCTGCAGAAAAAATGCAGAATAAAAAAGCAGTATAAAAAACAGCATAAAAAGTGCTACATTTGTATTACTTTTTATGGGTTTGATAGAGAAAAAATATCAATGACGCCATTTTTTTACGCCATTTACCAACCCCTGTAAATAATCTCATCGCTGTGTTGTGCAAGTCGTTACATAACAGGGACACAAATATGTATGTTATTTACTGATTTGTGATGTTTATTATTTTTTTTTAAATCAGATTAAAAATGAAATTATTGTAAGCATTTTTTATTATTTTTTAGTAATTTTATCGGAAGAAAAAAATCTTTTATTCTCCCTCTAGAATACAGGACATAGAAATACACTGTTATATACAATGCATCTCTATGTATCAGTATCATCTGCCTGTTGATTTGGTGTCTGCAATACAGATCAAGCATACAAATTTCTCCCAGTAAACTCAATGGAGTCTATGGCTTATTGCTTTAGTTGTTGTATGCAATTATAGAGGTTCAAGTCTTGGAGGGACAAAAAAAAGAAAATTACATTTTTGTAATCATTTTTCATTAATTTTAGCAGTTTTAGAGGAGCAAAAAAATCTGACTTTTCTTCACGTCCATACAGGACTAAGAAATACACTGCTATATACAATGTATATCTGTGTAAGGCCGGGATCACACATGTGAGAAACTCGGACAAGTCTCGCATCTTAATACCCGACACTGCCGCCGGCACTCGGGAGCAGAGTGTGTGGCTGCATGTATTTCTATGCAGCCGCACGCTCCGCTCTGGGGTGCCAGCGGCAGTGCCAGGTATTAAGATGCGAGACTCGTCCGAGTTTCTCGCATGTGTGATCCCGGCCTAAGGGTGTGTGCACACGTTGCGGGTGTACAGTACCCTTTTAGTCTACGTAAATTGAAAACCATAGTGCCCACAGTGTGGAATTTTCCGCCCAGATTTGCTGCGGATTTAAATCCGCAGCATGTCACTTCTTTGTGCGGATTCCGCAGTGGTTTGGGACCTGTTTCATGACAGGTGTCAAACTACAGGGGAAAACCACAGGCTAATCCGCAGATAAACCTCAGGTCTTTGGACCTGAGGTTTACCTGCGGATTTAGACAATTCCGCAGAAGAATCCGCATTGTGTGCACACAGCCTTACTGTATAATCTGCTTCTGAGTTGACTGATTGCAATACAGCTCAAGATTAGCAAATTCTCCTATCTTCATCATTGTGGGCTGTAGCTCATAGATAGCGCTGCTGCCTGCAAACATAGGATTATGAGTTTGGGTCTCAGTGAGACCAGAGAAGAAAATGGTTTATTTAATTTATTTCAGAGCAGAGCGTTGTGTCCCGGACGTGTGGAGGGGACCATAATGGCAGACTGTGATCCACAAATGCATGACAATATGACATGCTCATAAAGCCCTGTCTCACATAGCAAGATTGCTGAGCGTCACCGATTTTGTGACGCAACAGCGACCTTGCCAGTGATCTCGTTACGAGTGACACTTAGCAGCGACCAGGCCCCCGCTGTGATGTCGCTGATCGTACTCGAATGTCATGGGCCATTTTTTGATCGCTGGTGTCCCGCTGGCCAGCATGCATCGCTGTGTTTGACACCGACGAGAGTCCTCGTTAGCGACTCAGAAATCATGGACGCAGGCGGGAGTCATCAGAATCGCTGCTGTGTGACAAGGTCCTAACGACCACCGAGGACCGCTGGATCATTGCTGCGTCGTTGGGTAAATCTGACTGACAGCTTACTAGCGACCACATAGCGACGCACCAGCGATCCTTACCAGATCGTATCGTTGTCGGGATCACTGGTGCGTCGCTAAGTGTAATGGTACCATTAGTCTCGTAAACCAGAAAAACACATTACTTTTCAAAACAGATGTGTGCATTGCTCAATAAAACTCTATGGTTAGTGTGCTGTAGAAGAAAAAAAATCACACGGATGTGTGCAATGTATGTATGAATTTAGCCTAAAGATGAGTCTCTGAAGGCCTCATACTCAGATACCAAACAGAGCATGGCACTATTCAATGCAAAGATTCCAGATTATTGGTGCGTGTTTATGCGCTCCTTGTTAAGAAAATAGGGAAGTAAAGCTCTGGTTTAAAACAAAATCTCTTCCTCTGCCCCATTTTTCTAATTTTACTATCGCTTATTTCCGTGGAAAGTAAAGTGTTGCTCTTTGTGTTAACTATGGAGATTATCTTCAAATCAGACAGCAAGTAATGTGTGAGAAGATCAGAATGACGAAATTAAGATCTTTTATGGTATTGATATTCTGTAAGATGTGAAGAGCATTATGTACCCACTGATTTGCTCTAATGAGTACATGGATGTAAATTCCTCTAGTTCGATAGTAAATTAATTGTAGTACTATAATATTTTGGGGTTCAATCAGTTGTTGCCCTCTTTCCAAATTGTCCTGAAGGTTATTATAATATTCTTAGTAAATTTTTTATTCTATAAGTTTTCTCAGTGGTCATCTTTCTTTTTGCATTTAATTTCTTATATAGACAAAGGCACGAAGGGAATGTTCTAAGTCAAGAACAATACCCACCTGAGTCAGGATCGTAACAATTTGATAATCTGGAATGATGTCTTGCGTGTTACAGTCGCTTTGGCGCAGGCTAGATTGGGGTGGAAATTCTAAAAAAAATACATACCCCCTGTACAGGAGTCTGGAGGTTGCAACAGGGCATCTGGCATTTTGTCCCCAAATACTCATCAACTAGAGGCAGAAGATAGGTGGAGCGAGTGTAATAATTATTCACTATAAAAGTAGTTCAAGTTTGGGACTTTATCACTAATAACTGGCACTATAGTCATAACATGAAAGAATCATACAAAGCGCTCAGCTCTCTGGACTAGGCAGTCTGATCCCCTGGTCATATAAACATCCTGATTGATTAAAAGGCCAAGTCAATGACTGATCTGTGGTGCGTTGTGTGCACCCTACCGGCCCTGTTTCACTTCAAGAGCTGAGAGTAGTGGACAATGTAGGAACATGGTATTGTCATGGTTTGAACAGGGTTCTTGCCCTGCACTCACAGGGTTAAGTGTTCGTGGCCTCTTTCTGGATCTGGGAGGGGTATTTATACTCATTCTTTACCAGGGTTTTCTGTCAGCTATACTGTTGTTCTGGTGTGTCTGACCCCTGGTGTGCGTGTATTCTGCGTTGCTTGTTTGCTTCCCGTGTATGACCCGGTCTGTTCCCTCATTCTGTACTCCGTCTCTCGTTTTGGTACTATTGTTTTCTCCGGTTCTGACCTCCTGGCTTGGCTATCATTACTCCGTTACAGTTTGTCCCTATTGTACCGTCTATTGCTTGTTCTGGTTTTCTGATCTATTGCTACGTCCTGACTATCCATTCTGTCTAACCCTTTGGGACTGAATTGCTATCTTGTGCTTTGACCCCAGCTTCATCTGGTTTCTGTCTCTGTCTATGCCCCTTGGTAACACTGTCCTGTATTCACTGTTCTAGGAGTTTCCCTGCAGCTCCTAGCTCTGTGGAGCTTAGGTCACGCCCCCAGCAATCACGTGCTTCAGGTCCTGATACACTGAAGCATGCATCGTCACCGCTGCTGCCCTGCTCCACAGGTATCTTTGAGCACTGTTTTTGTACTCAGGACACAAGCACTGGCGCAGTGAGCAAGTGCAGTGCGGGGTTCTTGACATTATAGCTGACCATTGTCATGATACCATTGCTGGGTGACCGGCACTGCTGGGGTTAATGTTCTGACCTCAGTGCAGACTCTCACCTGCACACCTGGGACCTATTATGGTGGCCTCTCATTGGTTCTGGGGAGGCTTCTTATAGCCTCAGGAAGCTCCCATCCCCCGTCAGTTATACTTTCGCCCTTGGCATTGTGTGGTGACCCCTGAGTGTGTTAGTGCTGTGTTCTGGTTGCTTGATTCTCTGTGTACGACTCGGTCTGTTCTCTGGATTTTGCTTTGGATTCTGCCTGGTACCTTCTACGTCTGTTTGGTTTTGATCTCTGCTTGGCCCTGACTATCCGTTCTGTCTCATCCCTGGTACTTTACTGATATCTTGTGTATGACCTTTGGCTTTGTCTGACCTCCCGTCTGTTTATCCCTCCTGTACCTCGCTTGCCTGTACTGTGCATGACCCCCGCTTTGCCCGACTTTGAGTTTTCTACCTTCTTTGAAAGCAGGACGCTAAGCCCCGCCCCCTTGCAGTCACATGACCATTCACATGACCATAGGTCCTGTGCCGGCTTGCTAAACTTCTACATTCAGGTCCTGTGCATCTTTATTTTCCGGCTGTTCTTGTCCCCAGGGGTCCCTACGGTGCGGGTGAGTCCCTGCTTAGTGGAGGCTGTACGTCGGCGCTGTCAGGACCCTGACAACCATTTCAGTTTTTTTTTTCCTCTGAAGGAAAAAAAAAAAAGTTTGTTATCCTCATGGATCCCATACAAGCTTTGGTTGATAAGGTCAAGCACCTGACCCAAATGTTCCACAAACTTAATGTGGAACAGCACACTATGGCCCATACCCAGCAACAGTTGGTGGATACTGTGCAGGGGGCTGTCGCTGCAGGGGCTCCTAGTGCTGGAGATAGAGATGTGTCATTGGCATTCCCCGAATCTCTGGTCAAATTGCCAGACATTTTCTCAGGGGATTAAAGGGAGTTCAGGTCGTTCAGAGAAGGATGCAAGCTTTTTTTTTCTCTGAGGCCCCGCTACTCCGGGGACGAGTTCCAGAGGGTGGGGGTCGTCATTTCCCTACTTCGGGGGGCTCCACAGGCATGGGCTTTCTCTCTCTCTTCCTCTGCTCCTGAACGTATGTCTGTGAATTTGTTCTTTGAGGCTCTGGGGCATATTTATGATGAGCCTGATAGAGTGCGTCTGGCAGAGGATATGGTGATGAGTGTGACACAGGGGAGGAACTCTGCTGAATGGTTCTGCTCTGAGTTCAGACGCTGGGCAGCAAAGGTCACCTGGGATGATGCTGCCCTCCGGGGTTTGTTCTGTAGAGGCCTGTCTGAACGTTTGAAAGATGCCCTACCCCTTCATCCTCCACCGGATTCTTTGGAGGACGCTATGATCCAGGCTGTCCATGTGGACTGTAGGCTGCGGGCAAGAGGGGTCATGCTGCAGGAGACCCCTTTATTCTCCAATCTGAGAGACTCTGCATCTAGTCCTGAGCCCATGGAGGTTGGTGCCATGTCATTGAAGAAAAAAGAGAGGAGACACCGTAGAAACAACCAATTGTGCTTTTACTCTGGATCCGCTGGACATTGGAGAAGGAACTGTCCTACTTGCCCGTCTTCAGTGAAGCCGTCAGGAAAACGACTGAGTTTGGGTAACAATCGAGGAGGTTGCCCAGACTCCCAGGTACCCTTTTCCTCACTTACTAAAATTCTGCTTCCGGTGGAACTAGAACTTACAGGCGGTCCGGTTGGGACTACCGCCTTTGTTGACTGTGGTTCTTCTATTAATCTGATCGATGCCAAAGTTGTGACTTTTCATAAGATAGGGACAGTCAGGTTAAAAGATCTTGTTAAAATCGTGGCAATTGATTCTTCTCCTATCATCCAGGAGGGAATTTGTTTCATGACTGATACCTTTTTTCTGAAAGTGGGTTCCACTCACGTGGAAAAATTAAGATGTTTTGTTCTAAATAATCTGCCGGCTGGTCTGGTACTGGGTATGCCTTGGCTTCAACGTCACAATCCTACTATTGACTGCGTCACGGGGGAGATCATTCAGTGGGGTTGTATGGCTAACGGTCTATGTTGTAACTTGACAACTCTTGTCAGCCCAGTAAAATCTGTGTCAGTGTCGTCTGTCAATCTGGAAGGTATTTCGGAGTACCTGAAAGATTTTGAAGACGTATTTTCTGAAAGTGAGGCTGAGGCGCTACCACCACATAGACCCTTTGATTGTGCCATTAATCTAGTCCCTGGAGCCAAGTTACCCAAGGCTCGCCTGTTCAATTTGTCCGGGCCCGAACGTCTAGCTATGAAGGAGTACATTACTGAGAGTCTCCGCAAAGGGCATATTAGGCCTTCTGTTTCACCTGTAGCGGCGGGATTCTTTTTTGTTAAGAAAAAAGTTGGTGGTTTGCGGCCGTGCCTCGACTTTCGGGAATTAAACAAAATTACTGTGAAAAATACATAACCTCTCCCCCTAATTCCTGATCTATGTAACCAACTCACCGGGGCTAAGTGGTTCTCTAAACTGGATTTACGTGGGGCATATAACCTTATAAGAGTCCGGGAAGGGGACGAATGGAAAACAGCATTCCTGACGACTGAAGGGCTGTTCGAAAACTTGGTTATGCACTTTGGTCTAACCAACGCTCCTGCTGTTTTTCAGAATTTTATTAATGCAATTTTCTCTGATTTAATTGGTCGTTTTGTGGTTATCTATTTGGATAACATTCTGGTGTACTCGGTGGACAGTCAATCTCAATTGCACCATTTGCGGATGGTTCTCATGAGACTGAGGGAGAATCATTTGTATGCCAAGTTGGAAAAATGCTCATTTTTCATGCAAGAAGTATCCTTTCTGGGGTTGATTGTGTCAGGGGAGGGGTTCCGCATGGAACCTAAGAAGGTCCAGGCTGTTACGGATTGGGTGCAGCCTCATGACTTGAAAGGGTTGCAGCGATTTTTAGGCTTTGCCAACTTTTATAGGAAATTTATTAAGGGATTCTCACAGGTGGTAAAGCCTCTAACGGACCTCAGTCTCAAGGGAGCTGATGTAAAAAATTGGTCTGTAGCTGCAAAAAATTATTTCATGACATTAAAAAAGTGCTTGTCTTCAGCCCCTGTATTGGTACAACTCGACCCGTCAAGACCTTTTGTCGTGGAGGTTGACGCCTTGGAAGTAGGGGTGGGGGCAGTTTTGTCTCAGGGCCCTCCTACCCTTACTAATCTGAGGCCTTGTGCCTTCTTCTCTAAAAAATTTTCCTCTGCCGAGAGAAATTACAATGTCGGCAACAGAGAGTTGTTGGCGGTAAAGTTGGCTTTTGAAGAATGGAGGCAATTCCTGGAGGGGGCTGTTCATCCCATTACAGTCATCACTGATCACAAAAATTTGGCCTATATTGAGTCTGCCAAGAGATTGACCCCCAGACAGGCTCAGTGGGTGCTTTTTTTTTCTTGATTTCAGTTTACCATCACATTCCGCCCGGGATAAGGCTGATGCCTTATCCCGAAGCTTTCATTCGGTGTCCCCTCCAGAACCTCCCTCCTCCATTCTTCAGCCAGGAGTAGTGGTGGTCGAAATCTCATCTGAGTTACAGAGAGGGATTTTGGAGGCCCAGGCTCAGGCTCCGGGTGGTAAACCCCAGGGTAAATTGTTTGTACCGGAACGTTTCTGTCTCGGACTTATGCAGGAATTTCACGATTCTATGTTGAGTGCTCAGCCTGGGATTACAGCTACCCGGGGGGCAATTGCGAGGGCTTTCTGGTGGCCCTCTATGGTAACAGATATTAAAAAGTTTGTGACTGCACATGGGGTGTGCGCTCGTTCTAAAAGTTCTCAGGTCCGGCCGGCCGGGGAGTTGGTGCCTTTGCCAATTCCGGATAGACCATGGAAACATTTGTCCATGGATTTTATCACAAATCTTCCTCTTTCCAGGGGCAACTCGGTGATATGGGTGGTGGTGGATAGGTTTTCAAAACAAGCCCACTTTGTACCTCTCCCCGCGTTACCATCTGCTGAAACCCTGGCCCGCTTATTTTATGCAGCATATAATTCGGTTGCATGGAGTGCCTATGAATGTGGTGTCAGACAGAGGGGTACAGTTTGTAGCCAGGTTCTGGAGGGCTTTTGCAAAAAGCTGGGGATTTCGTTGTCCTTCTCCTCTGCCTACCACCCTGAGTCTAATGGACAGACGGAGTGCACGAACCAATCGTTGGAGCAGATTCTGAGATGCTTGGCCTCTTCCAGGCAGGAGGACTGGTGTGAGATATTGTCCATGGCAGAGTTTGCATTCAACGGTCGTGTGAGTCAATCTACTGGGAAGTCTCCCTTTCAGATCAACTATGGGTTTAACCCACATTTTGGAGAGTTTTCCCGCATGGATTCAGGTTGTCCTGGAGCTGAGGGTGCGACACAACTTCTTAGAATTCTTTGGAGGGAGGTTCAGAGGAATATTTCCAAGGCCCAGGAAAACTATAAGCGGTTTGCTGACAGGAGGAGGGGGCCAGGTCCAGCATTTGCAGTAGGGGAGAAGGTGTGGCTATCCACTCGCAATATCAAGCTTAAGATACCATCTATAAAGCTGGGCCCCAAGTTTATTGGCCCATACAAAGTTGTGGAGGTTGTTAACCCAGCAGCCTACTGACTGCAGCTGCCCACCTCCTTTAAAATTTCTGATGTCTTCCACAGGTCCCTGTTAAAGCCTGTGAGGACTGTGAGAGAGGATCCCTCATCAAATGCTCTGCCAGTGCTGGTAGAGGGGCAGCTGGAGTATGATGTAGGGTGCATTGTTGACTCCCGGTGGGTGCGCCGGAGACTCCAGTATCAGATACATTGGAAGGGTACTCTCTGGAGGATCGGTCATGGGTTCCAGCCAGTTGGGTGCATGCCAATTTTCTGGTGCGGGCTTTCCACGCCAGATACCCAGACAAGCCTGGGGGTCCAGTGGCCCCCCCGTTAAGAGGGGGGGTACTGTCATGGTTTGAACAGGTATCTTGCCCTGCACTCACAGGGTTAAGTGTTCGTGGCCTCTTTCTGGATCTGGGAGGGGTATTTATACTCACTCTTTACCAGGGTTCTCTGTCAGCTATACTGTTGTTCTGGTGTGTCTGACCCCTGGTGTGCGTGTATTCTGCATTGCTTGTTTGCTTCCCGTGTATGACCCGGTCTGTTCCCTCACTCTGTACTCCGTCTCTCGTTTTGGTACTATTGTCTTTTCCGGTTCTGACCTCCTGGCTTGGCTATCGTTACTCCGTTACAGTTTGTCCCTATTGTACAGTCTATTGCCCGTTCTGGTTTTGTGATCTATTGCTACGTCCTGACTATTCATTCTGTCTAACCCTTTGGGACTGTATTGCTATCTTGTGCTTTGACCCCAGCTTCATCTGGTTTCTGTCTCTGTCTATGCCCCTTGGTAACACTGTCCTGTAGTTACCTTTCTAGGAGTTTTATTGCAGCTCCTAGCTATGTGGAGCTTAGGCCACGCCTCCAGCAGTCACGTGCTTCAGGACCTGATACTCTGAAGCACGCATCATCACCGCTGCTGCCCTGCTCCACAGGTATCATTGAGCACTGTTTTTGTACTCAGGACACAAGCACTGGCGCAGTGAGCAAGTGCAGTGCGGGGTTCCTGACAGGTATGTTACATAGCTGACAATTATTTTCTTCTGTGTGACTTAATTTTAAGTTCTATTTAGTTTTTGTTTTAAGCAAGAGTGAAGTCAGGAGTATGCAAGGCTGAAAAAGAGTAGGACTATAGGCACCAGGCGGACAAACCTGATAAGGCCACATCCACACGTTGAGTGTTTGGTGAGTTTTTACATCGGTATTTGTAAGCCAAAATCAGGAGTGGGTGAAAAATGAAGAAGTGGTGACGTGTTTCTATTATACTTTTCGCTGATTGTTCCTCTCCTGGATTTGGCTTACAAATACTGTATGTATCATGTTGCCCATCCTGAGCCTTTAATTCTTGTGTCATTCTATTGAAAACATAATACATTGTACATGATGTACATTGATATGGACAAATAAACTATAACAATTGTTTGATCATCAGTAGAGTTGAGCGAAACGGGTCGAACAATTTCAAAAGTTGCCGACTTTTGGCAAAGTCGGGTTTCATGAAATGAAACCCGACCCTAGGATGAGGTCGGCCACGAGGTCGGCGACTTACGCGCCAAAGTCGCGTTTCAAAAGTTTGTTTAGCGCTCTTTTTCAGCCAATCAGGATCCACGGACACTGTGGGCAACGTGATGACATAGGCAGGGGTCACCACCATCTTTCAGAAGGGCATGCAAGTGATTGGCTTACTTTGGTGGGCGTCACAGGGGGTATAAAAGGGCGTGCACGCCGACCGCCATCTTACTTCTGCCGATCTTAGCATAGGGAGAGGTTGCTGATTCTGTAGGGAGAGCGTTAGGCAGGGAAGAAGACAAAAAAACTGCTTCTGCTGCTAGCGATTTTCCCTTTACAACACACCAGTCACTGTGTGTGCAGTGCAAGGGGAGGCTATATTGTGGTGGGTCAGCGGTGTTGGTTGTTAGGCTGCCTTCTAAGGCTTCCTGACAGCTGCATTGCTGTTTCCCCACTGCTCTGCAAACTGCTTTTTTAAAAGCAATCCCAATTTTTTTTTTTGTCCTGCTAAGGTACTGAGCGTGCATTTATTCACACCATACAGCGGTGTACGCTCCTCACACAGTACCGTGTAACGGCTGTTATCACAGCCACAGTGAAGCTATCTGTGTGTCACTGTGGAAGGATAAGTGGAGGACTTGTTCCGTTCTTACAGACCTACACTCTAGGGAGATTCCTATTCTGCCCAATTCTACAATTCACTTTTTTCACACCTGTGCCATCGAGCCTGTGACATAGCGCTCTGATATTCAGTGGGCCTCACACAATCCAAAAGTGTCCAGTGTCCACAAGTGTCTGCAAAAATTCAAAATCTCCCTTATCCTGTAGTCACTTTTTTCACACCTGTGCCATCGAGCCTGTGACATAGCGTTGTGATATTCAGTGGGCCTCACACAATCAAAGTGTCCAGTGTCCACAAGTGTCTGCAGAAATTCAAAATCTCCCTTATCCTGTAGTCACTTTTTTCACACCTGTGCCATCGAGCCTGTGACATAGCGCTGTGATATTCAGTGGGCCTCACACAATCCAAAAGTGTCCAGTGTCCACAAGTGTCTGCAGAAATTCAAAATCTCCCTTATCCTGTAGTCACTTTTTTCACACCTGTGCCATCGAGCCTGTGACATAGCGCTGTGATATTCAGAAGGCCTCACACAATCCAGGTGTCCAGTGTCCACAAGTGTCTGCAGAAATTCAAAATCTCCCTTATCCTGTAGTCACTTTTTTCACACCTGTGTCATCGAGCCTGTGACATAGCGCTGTGATATTCAGTGGGCCTCACACAATCCAAGTGTCCAGTGTCCACAAGTGTCTGCAGAAATTCAAAATCTCCCTTATCCTGTAGTCACTTTTTTCACACCTGTGCCATCGAGCCTGTGACATAGCGCTGTGATATTCAGTGGGCCTCACACAATCCAAAAGTGTCCAGTGTCCACAAGTGTCTGCAGAAATTCAAAATCTCCCTTATCCTGTAGTCACTTTTTTCACACCTGTGCCATCGAGCCTGTGACATAGCGCTGTGATATTCAGAAGGCCTCACACAATCCAGGTGTCCAGTGTCCACAAGTGTCTGCAGAAATTCAAAATCTCCCTTATCCTGTAGTCACTTTTTTCACACCTGTGCCATCGAGCCTGTGACATAGCGCTGTGATATTCAGTGGGCCTCACACAATCCAAGTGTCCAGTGTCCACAAGTGTCTGCAGAAATTCAAAATCTCCCTTATACTGTAGTCACTTTTTTCACACCTGTGCCATCGAGCCTGTGACATAGCGCTGTGATATTCAGTGGGCCTCACACAATCCAAGTGTCCAGTGTCCACAAGTGTCTGCAGAAAATCCAAATCTCCCCTGTCCTATAGACACCTTGTACCTTGTTTTACATTACTATATAGTTTGTTGGATTTTGTCTACATTTCTACCAAAAATGAGGAAGGCTGGTGGAAGAGGCCGTGGAATTGGGCGGGGGTTGGCAGCTGGTAATGATGGTGTTGGTGGTGGATCTGATGGTAGTGGCAAAAGCAAAATAGGACCGAATGCAGGAGGTGTTGAGCCTGCGTCATCGTCTGGCTCCATAAGGCTTCGAAGGCTTAGTTTTCTAGGAGTTGGCAAACCGCTTTTAACGCCAGAGCATCAGGAAAAAGGTTTGTCTTACATTGCTGACTCAGCCTCCAGCTCTATCGCCTCCTCTTCTGAAGTTGTAAAAAGTAAAAGCACTGAGTCGTCATTGGAGGCTCATGTTCATGAACCACACCTTTCCTTGTGTCCTTCACCCCAACCAAGATTGAAGGATGACGCAGGCAATACTACTGATTACTCCATGGAGCTGTTTTCACATACCATGCCTGGATTATCAAGTGAAATGGTGAATTACCCAGGCCAAGATGAATCTGACATGGAGTGCACTGATGCACAGCCGCTGATAGATGATTCTGCTGGTACATTCACTCAGAGCACTACATTGTCCTCGCAGTGTACAGAGCCAGATTCTGACCCTGATGAGACTCAGGTGCCCCTTCCCGCACACTATACCACCATACACGGTGACACAGAGGAAGGTGCACATGACATTGAAGAGGAGGTGATGGATGACCCAGTTGTTGACCCAGATTGGCATCCATTGGGGGAAGAGGGTGCTGCTTCCAATAGCTCAGATGAGGAGCATCCACAGCAGACATCGACATCGCAACAGCTGTTATCTGGCAGGCCCGGAGCACTCCAAAGACAGGTTCCAAAAATAAAAAGAGTTGCTGGACAGCTTGTCCAGAGGGTCAAAGCATCACAGCGTGCTAGGCCGCAAAATGTCTGCCAAAGTAGGAAGAGTGCAGTGTGGCACTTTTTTGAACAAAATCCTCATGATCAGGCCAAGGTTATCTGTAAGAAGTGCGCAAAGACCTTTAGCCGAGGGAAAAATCTGAAAAATTTGAATACCAGTTGCATGCTTAGACATTTAACCAGCATGCACTTGCAAGCGTGGACACAACACCAAACCTCAAGTGCCACATGTGCAACTGATCACAAAGAAGGTAGTGAGCAACGCTACATTGTTTCCCCCACTGTAAGCCCACCGGTTAGCACAGCAACAAATGTTGAGGTGTCGTTGCAAGGCCACAGCAGTCAGGGAATCCCACTGTTATATCAACGAAATACTGAATCTAGGCCATCAGAAAGAACACCAACTCCATCACCATCATCAACCCTCTCTCAGTCCGCCCTGTCCACTGCTACTTCCACCATATGTAGCTCTCAAGTCCAGCTCACCCTCCCAGACACTATGAGTAGGTCAAGAAAGTACTCAGTCTCTCATCCGCGTACACTTGGTTTGAACGCCCACATTGCCAAACTAATCTCGTTTGAGATGATGCCCTATCGGTTGGTGGAAAGCGCAGCTTTCAGCGAACTCATGGCCTATGCAGTACCACGCTATGACCTACCCAGTCGCCACTTCTTCTCTCGCAAAGCCATCCCAGCCCTCCACCATCATGTGAAAGACCGCATTGTCCATGCACTCAAGCAGTCAGTGAGCGGAAAGGTGCACCTCACAACTGATGCATGGTCCAGTCGGCATGGCCAGGGCCGTTACGTGTCCATCACTGCGCACTGGGTTAATGTGGTGGATGCAGGGTCCACAGGGGACAGCGGTGGTGGGACAGTGCTGCCTAGCCCACGGTATAGGAAACAGTTGGCTGTAGGCGTTCCACCCTCCTCCTCCTCCTCCAGAAGCGAAAGCTCGTCCACAGAGCGCAGTCGTACGAGCACTCCATCTGCAGCTGCCACTGTTGCACACGAGGTGTCCCCCTATCGAGCAGCTAGTGGAAAGTGTCAGCAGGCTGTGTTGCAGATGATGTGTTTGGGCGACAGACACACCGCCGAGGTGCTGGCCGAGTACTTGAAGCGACAAACTGAGTCATGGCTGGGCAGTGTACATCTTGAGGCAGGGAAGGTAGTTAGTGATAACGGCCGTAATTTTGTGGCAGCCATAGGACTTTCAAAACTCAGCCACATACCTTGCTTGGCTCACACCTTGAACCTGGTGGTGCAGTGCTTCCTCAAAAATTATCCAGAGTTAACAGCCCTGCTCCATAAGGTGCGAAGACTGTGCGCGCACATCCGCCGGTCGCCTGTACACTCCGTTCGTATGCAGAAGCTGCAGCGATTGCTCCACCTTCCCAACCACCGCCTCATTATCGACATTGCAACAAGGTGGAACTCCACCCTGCACATGGTGGAGCGGCTGTGCGAGCAGAGGCAGGCCATAATGCATTTGTGGGAGGATACACGGCCAGGCACTTTGAGAGCAGACATGGAGTTGACAGGTGTGCAGTGGTCGAAGCTGAAAGACCTCTGTAAAGTCCGTCAGTGTTTTGAGGAATGCACACGGCTGGTAAGCGCAGACGACGCCATCCTAAGCATGAGCATCCCACTTATGCGTCTGCTCATGCAAACTTTGACGCACCTTAAGGAGCAGGCGTCTGCAGCCAATGTTGATGAGGAGGAAGAGGTGGAGGGAATCCTTGATGACATTCAGCCATTGTCTGCTCAGGGACCTCTCCTGGACGAGTTGGAGGAAGAAGAGGAGGAGGAGGATGATGATGGGGATGATTACTTAGGGGAGGAGGATGCATCTCGTGGGGCAAGTGAAAATGTTGACATGGCAAGGTCTGGTACAGGGTTTGTGCGTGACTGGAGGGATGTGGATTTGCCAGAAAGTGCTCCTCCAACCAGTACTCGCAGTGCAACATTGACACAGGGAACATTGGCCCACATGTCAGATTATGCCTTGCGGATCCTAAAAAGGGACCCCCGCATTGCCAAAATGATGAACGATGACGACTACTGGTTGGCCAGCATCCTAGATCCACGCTATAAAGGCAAATTACAAAACATCATGCCACAGGAGAACCTTGACCTAATATTGGCTAATAAACAAGCAACTCTGGTAAATCGGTTGCTTGAGGCATTCCCAGCACTCTGCAGCGGTGATGGTTCTCACACGAGCCGTACGGGCCGGGGGCAGCTTGGCAGAGGTGTTCATGGTGCACACAGCAGAAGTGGCGTTGGAGACAGGGGTTTCATGACAATGTTGTGGACTGATTTTTCAAGTACCGCTCACACAACTGGTAATACAGCATCGATGGAAAGTGACAGGAGACAGCAGTTGTCAACTATGGTTACAAACTACTTTTCCTCCCATATCGATGTTCTCCCACACAGGTCATTCCCCTTTGACTATTGGGCCGCTAAACTGGACACCTGGCCTGAATTGGCCCAATATGCCTTACAGGAGCTCGCTTGCCCAGCTGCAAGTGTGCTATCGGAAAGAGTCTTCAGTGCAGCTGGATCAATCCTGACAGAAAAAGACCCGTCTGTCAACCCAAAATGTGGACGATCTAACCTTCATTAAAATGAACCATGCATGGGTTTCCAAGGATTTTGTCCCACCTTCCCCTGATGACACATAGGGTGACAGAAAAATGGCTTGCTTTGGTCCACCTCTTCCTGGGACTTGACCTATTTCGCCTTTTGCATCAGCTGAATGTCCAACATCAACATATGCCACTTTCTAAAACTCCCTAACTGTGCAGCCTCCCCCCCCCATGGCCGGGGTCACCACCTAGCGCACAACACCGTGCGAGTGCCGTTGCCCTGGACAGGTGGGTAGGCCGACTCTTGGGCGCGGGCACTGGCACAGGGTCCCTCATAGTGCAATCAAGTGTCTCTGACGGTGGTGGTGCAGACCCGCCGTCAGACACACCGCCGTACTATGAGGGGCCCAGTGCCAGTACCGACGCCCACGAGTGGGCCCCCCTTGCTTGGGCAGGGCCCCAGCATTTGCAATCTTTACCTCTCCCTGCTCCTCCGCTGTGTAGTCTGGGCCGTCAAATCCATACTGTGCCTGACACCGTCTGAGCCTGCCTCCTGATGTATAGACATATCTTTTGAATGTGTACGCTATCCATACATGTTATCCGGGGATAAGGTACCCTTTCTCACCTTTGTGCAATCACTTGCAAGCCATACTGGGCCTAACACCGTCTGAGCCTGCCTCCTGAAGTATAGACATATCTTTTGAATGTGTACGCTATCCATACATGTTATCCGGGGATACGGTACCCTCTCTCACCTTTGTGCAATCACTTGCAAGCCATACTGGGCCTAACACCGTCTGAGCCTGCCTCCTGATGTATAGACATATCTTTTGAATGTGTACGCTATCCATACATGTTATCCGGGGATACGGTACCCTTTCTCACCTTTGTGCAATCACGTGCAAGCCATACTGGGCCTAACACCGTCTGAGCCTGCCTCCTGATGTATAGACATATCTTTTGAATGTGTATGCTATCCATACATGTTATCCGAGGATACGGTACCCTTTCTCACCTTTGTGCAATCACGTGCAAGCCATACTGGGCCTAACACCGTCTGAGCCTGCCTCCTGATGTATAGACATATCTTTTGAATGTGTACGCTATCCATACATGTTATCCGGGGATACGGTACCCTTTCTCACCTTTGTGCAATCACTTGCAAGCCATATTGGGCCTAACACCGTCTGAGCCTGCCTCCTGATGTATAGACATATCTTTTGAATGTGTACGCTATCCATACATGTTATCCGGGGATACGGTACCCTTTCTCACCTTTGTGCAATCACGTGCAAGCCATACTGGGCCTAACACCGTCTGAGCCTGCCTCCTGATGTATAGACATATCTTTTGAATGTGTACGCTATCCATACATGTTATCCGGGGATACGGTACCCTTTCTCACCTTTGTGCAATCACGTGCAAGCCATACTGGGCCTAACACCATCTGAGCCTGCCTCCTGATGTATAGACATATCTTTTGAATGTGTACGCTATCCATACATGTTATCCGGGGATACGGTACCCTTTCTCACCTTTGTGCAATCACTTGCAAGCCATACTGGGCCTGAGAACGGCTGGCAAGCTGTTAAGCAAGCTACAGCACCTGTGGTTTGCACACGTAAGTTTTTCATTTTTTCAGGAATGTCGGTTAGGCCTAATTCCGGAACTGCGGTTGACCTGCACTTACTGGGAAATCATCGTTCGCGAGTAATAATTGTAATCAGTGATCCCCATCACTAACGTTGTTCAGCGGGTTATCTGCACCTGTAAGCGACAAACGCTGGCCTTTTCAGTGTAGCGCACATGCAGCCACGGACATGTAAGGGCATGACACACCAGTTATTGGCCAATCTCATGTGCCAGAGCCTCATGTGTCCCTCTAGTAAGCCGGACTCGGACCGCGGGGCATGACGGAGTCTCGTTCGTTAACGGAATTAAGCTTGCAATGTGTGCATCTGTTCTGTAGCTGGCATGGTTGAGGTTGCCCGTGTTGAGTCAAATTACGCCGTAGGCTCCACTCCTGGTGGTGCCCTTCTGGACATTCCTTTAAGGTTCAGCTTTGCAACCATACTGCCCACGTAAAACAAACACTTTGCCTTCATGAACGCTGTTTGGAGGGTCATGACTCGTGGGAATAACGCTGCCCAATCAGTTAACCTGCTAGAGAGATCCTTCATTGCTCCCAAGCATGACATCACACTCCCTAGGAGGAAGGTAATGCCACTGTGGCGACCGTACTCCTGGGCGCGACACAAGTGCACTGATGCCCAGCCACTGCTCAATGAATCTGCTGGTACATTGACCCAGACCACTACATTCCCCTCGCACGCTACACGGCCTGAATCTGACCCTGATGAAACTCAGGTTACCCTTCCCATATACAGTTCCATCTTACACGGTGACAAAGAGGAAGCTGCAGATGAAAGTGCAGGTTCGGCCCACCCGCCATCAGACACACCACCGTACTATCATGGGCCCTGTGCCAGTGCCGTCTCCAACGAGTGGGCCCCCCCTGCTTGCTCAGGATCACAGCACTTGCAAGGTTGAAATACTGTGCAGTGAGATGGAAGATGGGGACGACGAGGAGTCCAGACTAGTACAGGGATTCCCTAGCGAGGAGACTTATTTCATTGTTTTCAATGTTGGGACAGCAATTTTTTGGGGAGCACTATACTCTGGAGAATGATAGATGGGGCCCACCATACACTGGAACATTCCAAAGGTGGACATCAGACACTGGAGCAGCATTTACAGGGCCCATTATACACTAGAGCATTAGAAATGGGGCCCATTATGTTTGGAGCATTATTTGGGCCCATAAGACAGTGGAGCTTCATCCATGGGGACCAACATATACTGTAGCATTATGTGGAGAGCATCATATACTGTT